>NC_143070.1:14237500-16737500 GCF_052426305.1 Pelodiscus sinensis
GACAAGAAGCCTAGTCCTTGATCTATCAGTCCACTAGGAGCCAGACAGTCCAATCAATCAGTAACGCCCGCAATAGACCATCACCTGAACACTGCCCTGTGGTGAATGCACGAGAAGAAAGAATTGAATTTCAATTTAAATATATATTACAAATCACTGTATCAATTTGTAGTATGCAGATCTTCAAACACCAACCAAAATGCTTAAATTATTGTCATGTCCACAGGACCACTGTGATTGTCGAGTCCGACCTCCTGTATCACACAGGCCATAAACCGTGCGTTAATTAATTCCTATTTCAAGCCCAAATGCTGTGGCTGGACTAGAGCTAGTACTTGGGCAGCGTGTCCTGATGCAATCGTAACAGCCATTAAACAAAGTTTGTTTTGATTGTTATGGAGGTGAGGAAAATGTGTGTTTTTCACTGCTGTCCCACCGGAGAGCCACCTGGAACTTCTTAGCACAGACTGATTAAGTGAAAGATTCTTGACACAGAAAAATCTTGCCTCTGTCTCTCATCTAGTAAATACTGAACTAGTCATTGTGCACCAGAGAGGCTGTGCTGCCCAGTGGCTAGCGCTCCCACCTGGGAGGTGGGAAACACGGAGTCTGGTCCCCCTGCTCCAGTCACTCTTCCATCATTATCCCACCTGGAAACACTTCAACAGAAGAGATTAAGGGAGCCCCACATTAGACTCTCAGAGCGAGGGCAGAGCTTAGGACACACGCAGGTTGTTGCCATTTCCCACAGGATGGCTTAGACTCCATCACTTCCTCCTCTGGCTGTGGTGTGTGAAGTGAGGCATTTTCTGCCTGAATTCTGCAGAGGGACCAAGTGAGGCGTCTAAAACAAGTGGAGTTTGGACCAGTAACAAAGACCCAGCTGCTGCTATGGCTGAATAGCCAGGGAGGAGATCCCTCACTTCTGGAACAAAAGGCAAATCCACTATTTGGGAGCATCCCTCGGCCTAATGGGGAGAAAGTATCAGAACGGGGGTTGCCTGGTTCTCATGAGCCTGCTCTGACCCCAAAGCTCCAGGATAGTCTGGTGTGTGGGGCTCTTTCAATCTCTCCTGCTGACGCTGTTTCACTTAGAATCATAGAACACTAGGAGCGGAAGAGACCTCAGGAGGTCATTGAATCCAGCCCCCAGCCCTCATGGCAGGACCCAGCATTGTCTAGACCATTATCTAACCTGCTCTTAAATATCTCCAGAGGGGGAGATTCTCCAACCGCCATAAGCAACTTATTCCAGCGTTTAAGACAGATCATTACACAACCATTCTCTTTCTTCTTCTCTGAACCAACCGCTAGCTCATGTAATGACTTTTTCAGGTTCTCAGGGGGCATGGACATATGCCCCTGACACAGGGAGGTGGGTGCCTAAGCAGTTTTGTGGGTCTGGGTCCAAGAGCCACCTAAAAAGAGATGACAGATCCACGTTACGGACCTGCTACTTCCAGCTGCAGGACAGCTTTTTCATAAGAGACACCTTCTCGGACAAAGCAGCGGTACTGCCCTTCGTCGGAGGGCCTGACATTGGCAATCCTCAGGGCCGTGTTCCCATCTGTGATGCCGGCTTTGGAAAGCTCCATCCTGCCGTGGTACTCCGGCATCTGCTGCCCAAACTGATCCTTCCCATGCTGGTACAGGTGCATGAAGAATGCGAACTCATGTCGAAACCATCTCACCTCCATGTGCTCCGCACTGACGCTGGGGACACAAAGGAGCTAAATCAGATTCCCTTTTAATCAATGACACTCCCACCCACCCACAATTCTAATGTACGTCCCATTCCATACAAGTGTTGTGCTGCTCTGTCACTGGCTAGCAAATGTCCACAGAATTTGACAGAGCCCTGGTATTCTCTTTGATTCAATCTTCTTTATTTACAAGAAATGTACAAGCTTACTTCTCCAGACCCAGAGGAAGCAAGGAAACAACAGGAAAAGGAGCTGTTTCATAGCATAGAACCCCAACCCTCTCTACTTTGCAGACCCAAAAATTCTCTCTTCTCAGGGTCCCACTGAGGTCCTGTTGGCTTCCTGGCTATTTTTTATTTTGTTTCCACCTCCCTCTCTGTTCTTGATTCTGTGTGTTCTCTCTCAGAGGGTATGTCTACACTAAACAGCTATTTTTCTGAAAAAAACTTCACTTCCGTCCACGCTGCAATCATGTATGTTTGTTCTCGCTCTCTCGCTCTCAAAATGAAAGAACAGAGGGGTTTTTCCAACATTGGTAAACCTCTTTCTACAAGGAAGACGCCTTTTTGGGGAAAAGCTCTTTTGGAAAAAGGCGTGTGTGAACGGGGAAGAGGGAGTTCTTTTGGAAGAAGAGGAAAGAGGAAAAAGCACAGGTGCCCTGGTGGCCACTCCATGTATAGCAATCGCAGATTACATGTGAGAGAGCATCTATTCAACATGGACACTATCTTTTGAAAAAGCAGATACCTTTTTCAATGCTCTTTTACTGTGTGGATGCTCTCTTTCGAAAGAAGTTTTTCCTGGAAAAGCTTCTTCCAAAAGAAGCCTGCAGTCTAGACATAGCCTTAAACCCTCCACACACACCTGGTCACAAAACCCAGTGGAAAACCTCCTCTCTGTCTTTGCCACCCCCTTCTCACACCCAACATATCCACAGTGCTTGGCTGTGTTTACATGAGCACTTTTGTCCATCAGACTTTTGGTGGGGAGGGATGTGAACTCCCAACCAATAGACGTTTCACCAATAGAAGTGCTGTGATGGACAGGGCTATGATGGCAGGATATAGTCTCTTGCCGACGTAGCTACTGCTTCTCGTTAGGGATGGTGTAATTATACCAATGGGAGAGCTCTTTCCTATTGGCAAAGAGCAGCTACATGGGAGACTTTTCAGTACCGCTGTAGAATCAGTCGTGTAGATGTAGCCCCAGCCTCTGTGCAGACTCTTTCAAGCTTTGTTTTAGGTGCGGCTACTTCACTTTTATTGCTGCTAATTAATTATGCAAATAAAGTGCAGCAATATTCCACTCTGTGCTTCATTTGCATTAGTTTTTCAGGAAGAAGGCTACAGTGTATATGTAGCAACAGAGTCACCCGGAGCAGAAGCATCTTCCATTCTGTGCTAGGGAGATCCAAAAGGGTGTGATAATGAGACAAACAGGACACACACATCACAATGCTGTTTCTTGGTTATGGCTCCAAAAGAGCATTCACCAAATCATCCAGGACAACAGTCTGCCTGGCTCACAAGGGGAGATGGCTCGTGAGGTGAACACACGATTCTCCACTGGAAGGACAGTCCCTGAGCAAACCTCCAGGACATGCTGCCCGGAAGGCAGAGAGACCCTTATTCCAGAAATGCACAGACTGGATTCTAGTCTGAACAGCAAGAGCTGCTGTCAGCCTCCATTGTGTCTCACATAACTTTTCCTAGCTAGTCAGCTGGGTCAACCCAGCCTGAGCAAAGGCAGAAAACAGGACTCTGAGGAGAGAGATTCAATGGGGAAAAGAGCGTTAAAAAAGTGCCTCTTCTGAGACCCATAAACCAGAAAGTGCCCAGTGTCAAAAGACGGTTACAAACGGGATTCTGTACTTGGACTGTAATTGTAATCTAGACTCTGTTGACTGGGTGCCAATAAAGATAGGTAGGAGTCAAAATTAATGAGCGCCTGGGCTTATCCATCTAATGGCAGGAACAGCTAAGCAGGGCACAAATGGCAGCTATTCCAGACAAATTGATTCAGATGCTTCTGAATCTGGCCCACAAGGCCTCTTTCTGACAGAAGCAGGAAGGGGAGAGGGAAGCAACTAGTTGACTATCCTGTCGACTGTCCGATAAGCGTTTGACTGGCCCTTCACATCCCTAACAAAGTGCCTGCATGTCACAGCCAGTCAAGGTGAAATGTGACATACCATCCGCACAGGCCAGCTGACAAATTGGGAAAGCATTTGGAAACCTGGATAGCCAGGGAGATGGCTTCTGAGGAGGTGTGGGAACAGGTGCTAACTCACAGACTTCTCAGGCAGGGGACACCCTAAGGAAGGACTTAGCAAACTGGAAAACAGCTTCTATAAGACCCCCTCATCTGTGGGACATTACAAAAGTGATGGTGCAATAAGGAAATAGACGATGAGAACGCTGGCCCAATCCCCACAGCTTCTAATGGTTTTTAATCAGATAACTACAATTAACTCCTATCAAAGTCCTTCCCCTGGTGCACTGAGACAAGCCACACACCCAGTTCCTAATAATTGCTCACAGTTTAAAAAAACAAACAAACACACACACACCACACACAACATAAAAAAAACCTAATGATAAAAACCCAGCCGTTAGGAACACAATGTTTGATCTGGGTGTATCAGTGAGTCCAGACAATTTTTTCCATCACTGAGGGTATGTCTACATTGAAGAGTTTTTTCAGAAAAAAAGCCATTTAAAAAAAAAAACCTTCACTTACACCCACACTGCAAAGTTAATTTTTTTTAATTGTATCCTTTGGTATATATGGTTGTGACTATTTTCTTCCACTATTTGATCTGAGGAAGTGAGTCTGGCCCACAAAAGCTCATCATCTAATAAGCCATCTTGTTAGTCTTTAAAGTGCTACATAGTCCTGTATTTTGTTTCAGTTACGCCAGACTAACACGGCTACATTTCTATCACTGTGTCTTTAAGAGACGCCTCCAATCTCTTCCCATGACAGCCAGTGAGACCATGGCTTCTTTGCACAGCCTGCCTGTGGGACTGAACTTTTGCTTTCTCTCTTGTCCATGCTGAAGGCAGTAGGCTGGGAAATCTCTTTGGAAGGGATAGAAATGTCGTGTAAAAAGGGCGAGGAAAAGCCGTGAGAGCAGAGAACTCCGCAGCTGTTCTGTAGCCAGGGGCTTGGCCGTGCAGTGGGATGCACTGAAATAATGTCTTGGAGTGTCAATTACTGCAGCAGAATGAGTGAAGTTTGATCCCACCCTGAAGACTGGGAAAGTTCTCAGAAGGATCAATCAGGTGGGTTAATTTTGCTTCACAAAGCCCCTTCTAGCCCCTCACATACTTATGCTGCGTGTTGCTTCATCCGATTGCTACTAACCCAAGGTTCAATAATCCCCCGAGGCTTGTTTTACTCTTTCTGTGAATGCTACACTACGGCTGCATTGAAAATGGTACATATGCCGGTGTGGTTCAGATCACTTTCCTAGCCACGTAAACCGAGATTCGGGCCTCAGGCGGAATTAATCATTTGTTTCTCTTGTGGCTTCCATGGCCAGTGGGTAACAAAGACGAGGGGTGGCATTGCCTTCCCAAAAGGAAGGGATGGCCCTGACCATGCTCTGACCCTGCTGCTCCCAGGGGCCAGAGACAAGTCAGGGCTGCATTGCTGCCTGGCTACTCCAAGGGAGCTGTGCTGGGGCAACATGGCTGCTTAGCTGCTCCCGGGGCTGGAGCTGGTGAAATTATGAGGGGACTGGGGATGCTTGGCACACTAGATGTGTGTGTGGTGGGGGGAGATGGGGCTGCATGTCTGCCTAGCACTGAGGCAGGGGATGTGTGTGTTCCTGCTAGGCTTGGACAGGGCCAGCAGCCATGAGCAGGGTTGGAACCTGCAGCCAGGTGGCATAGAAAGGCAGGTCTGTAGGTGGAGGGGTGTTGCCTTCCCCAGCCAAACATTGATTTGCCCCCCACCAGGGTGGTTGTGTTTTATGCAAGACCACTGGGCCTGATTCTGTTCTCAGTCGTGTCTGAGGGAAATCTGTCACAAAATAACCTCCTCTATTTAGATATTGGCAGAGACGTACGGTGCCAATACCCAACTGCGACCGATCTGCCTTATTGCCTGTTCACTTTACAATCTTTTGTTTCTGATACTTTCAAGGGGGAAAAAAGAAGTAATTATTCCCACAATTGGTCCTAACAGAAAACTCATTCATTTCCCCTTCTGTCACAAGAGGGAGCCAAACGTGCTCAAAGCAAATCTGAGTTCAGTTGTACGGTTGGATGCACATAATTTTAAAAAGAGGCATTTGATATGCTAATCAACAGCTATTTCCTACTGTGTGAGCACCCATTGGAGGGGAGATGCTCTGGGGAAATCTCCTCGAGGGCTGAAGCTAGTCAACAAATGGAATTCATGGTCTAAAATAAAAATTTAAAATTATTTTGTTTTGATTTAAATATTTTATAGACTTTTCTATGGGTATGTCTACACTAGCCCCCTAGTTCGAACTAGGGTGGCTAATGTAGGCATTCAAACTTGCAAATGAAGTCAGGGATTTAAATATCCCAGGCTTCATTTGCATGTTCCTGGGCAGGCGCCATTTTTAAATGCCTCATAGTTCGAACTGACTGCCCGCGGCTACACGTGGCAGTCAGAAGTTAATCCGAACTAAGTCCTTAGTTTGGATTAACTGTTACACCTCATTGCAGGCTGTTACACTGTCTTGTGTAGCCGCGGGCAGTCAGTTCCAACTACGGGGCTTTTAAAAATGGCACCTGACCGGGAACATGCAAATGAAGCCCGGGATATTTAAATCCCGGGCTTCATTTGAAAGTTTGAATGCCTACTTTAGTCTCCCTAGTTTGAACTAGAGGGCTAGTGTAGATGTATCCTATTTTAATGAAATATTATTTAAAGGAAATAGATTATAATCTATTTCCATTTTCAGAGTTTTTTTTCCTAAAAGAATAAGGAAAGGAGTCAATAAAATATTTTCAATGTACTTGTCTAGAATTCTCATTTTGAATCAATAAGAAATGTCTCTTTTCTCATTGAAATGATCCTCAAGAAAAAACAGAAACATTCAGCTCATAAGAAAATGAATGGCAATGCTTGTCTGAAACTAATTTTTATTACAAAATCATTATAACATGTTTTTAACCAGTTACAGTGTGATCAGATCAGAACTTCTAGTCCTCAGTCATCTGCTCGTCCTCTCTGGGAAACCCCAGCTGTCACCTTACTCTCCTGTGAGAAGTTTTTCACTCTTCATTTAAGCCTTGTTGGCATTTATATTGAGCAGCACACAGCCCCCTTTGGGTTTTTGGGGTCTTTCACTGTTGTTTCCATGAGGAGATTGGCCATACAGAGCAGATTGATTGGTGGTGTCAGTGTCTTTTTTTACAGAACAGATATGCCAAGTGTTCCAACTGCCACATTAGTCCTGATGCTGGACTCCACACGTCAACTTTATCTCTGTTATCGAGGGTTTTTTCAGGGAATTCTTGTTTTTCTTTTTGTCTGGGAGAATAACCATTCGGGGTGTCCACATGTTAACTCCCACAAGGATGATTCGCAGAGCTGAGAAGGTGAGATGGCTGGTGGCCTGGTGGAAGGGGTGTTTGGCAGGCATCAGCTGGTGCATTACCTATAGACAATTTTAGTCTAGATCAAAATGGATGGTTCAGCTCACCAGTCCCCAGGAGCCCACATCTGTCTGGTTTTAATTGAAGGGAGTTCTGCCCCTTGGCACGAAGAATATTCCATGAAAGGCTGGAGTTGATTGTAGGCAGCATCCAAAGTGATTGTGTTATGCAGAAGCAGGGAAATGCACTTAAGTTGCATGTCAGGCCTTCTTCTGTGTGGCCAGGAATGAATACTGCTCAGAACTGTCTGGCTGTGTCTAGACTGGCAAGTTTTTGCACAAAAGCAACTGCTTTTGCACAAAAACTTGCCAGCTATCTACACTGGCCGCTTGAATTTGCGCAAAAACACTAATGATCTAATGTATGATCGTCAGTGTTCTTGCGCAAATACAATGACTCTCCCGTTTGGGCAAAAGCCCTCTTGCGCAAATGCTTTTGCACAAGAGGGCCAGTGTAGACAACGCGGTATTATTTTGCGCAAAAAAGTCCCGATGGCTAAAATGGTGATCGGAGCTTTTTTGCGCAAAACCGCGTCTAGATTGGCCACGGATGCTTTTGCGCAAAAGTATCCGTGCCAATCTAGACGCGCTTTTGCGCAAATACTTTTAACAGAAAAACTTTTCCGTTAAAAGTATTTGCACAAAATCATGCCAGTCTAGACTCAGCCTCTGTGGTCCCTGAGCCCAGGTTGTCCGAAATCACTGTGACTGATACATTCAATATATTGTTTTTTTTGTTGTTTTCTCTCTCCTCTCCCATCCCTGGATCGTCTCAGGGTGAGATGAAAATTCCCTCCATTTATGACAGCTCCAGAGTGAGATCATGTCTACCTCATTTCATCATTTTCTTCCTCACATGTTACGTGCACAGGCTGGAATCAGGTAGGAATGTCCATGGCTGCTTCTGCTTCTTACAGGATTTGTTTATTTGCATTGATCTATTCAATCTCCCTGAGTCACTATTTGACACAAACCAGAACAAAAAACAGCACCAACTGCTCAGTGTGTCAATCCAGTCCAAACAAACAGTCACTGTTAGGAGTGGGGTAAAACCTGGTTACAGATTGAATTTCAGATCTCAGTCACACTGCTGTGGGAATGCAAGATTTCCTTTAGACCAGCTATAAGTGTGACCCTTCTGCCAGGGAGCGCCAGCAGCAGCCAGGGCCAGGTTCAATGTCTAGAGGCTCCTCTCCATCCTCCAACACAGAACTGGCTCCAGCTTCCCCCCGTAACCTGGGAAATTCATGTACAACTCCCGAATGCCTCTGGGAGCAATGCTCCCCAACTCCCACGCACTGTGTCTGAGTGTGGAAAAGACACTTTCCATAAAAGGGCGGGAAGTGACGTGGGGTTAGTTTGGGAAAACTCTACAGACAAGTTCTTAAATACAAACCACGAGTGACAGCCCCACCCCAAGAAGGCCGGGCGATGCGCCTTCCCCTAGGGTCTTAAGTCCAGCAAGACAAACTTCCTTTTCACATACTCTTCCCCATGCTTGCCGACGGGGCATGCTGGGGCTGCATGCCTCCTGCCATGGGGTGGCCTGCTCCTACAGTGGGGGTGGGAGGGTTGGGTTCCGTTGGAGCCCAGGGAGGGGGGGTCAGGTTCTCCTGTCCTAGGTTCCCCACCTCCATGTCTGCTCCCTAGTCACAGTTGCGGCCCTTGGCCAGAACAGCTCCAAAATGCTGAGGGGCAACCACAGGGTTCACCACCTATCTGGGGGAGGGGGCAGTAAAGAGGCAGGTTACTTGCACTCTGGTCACTCATCACCTCTCTGCTGCCAGCCTGCTGCAACTCACAGCGCCTCTCATTGCCCCCTCTGGTTGTACCTGGCAGCAGGGTCAGGGTCACTGTGGCAGCACAATAGGAGGTGCCTGGAATGGGACTGAGTCTCACAGTTGCACAGGAGAGAGACGGACTCACCAGGCTGGCTGCCCCCCCATCTGAGACAGTCCTAGCCCTGAGCCTTCCACCCTGCCAGTGCCCTAAAGGGGGGCAGAGGGGACTGAAGCCCCCTCCCCATAGATTTATACAGGGACTTTGCTGGCTGTTCCCCTTTGTCAAGGAGTGAGGGGAAAGTGCCCAGTTTGCTGAGTTCCTCACTCTGTCTGGGGAGCATGGGGAGAAGATGAGCTGCGCACTTTGGTCTCACTCCATGGCAGGAACAGGAGGGGGAACAGTAAGCAGCCCTGGTACAAATCTCCAGGGAGGGTGGTTCAACCCTCTGCTCTCCCTGCCCACCCCTGCTACACACACACACACAGAGTCCCCTGCCCAGAGCTCCACCTAACTTCCCCCAACCCTGACTCCTGCACCCCCTCATGCCCCCAACCCCTCCTTAAGGGCCCAAGCAGGGTAAATGTGCTAGTGTGAAATATGCAAATTAGAAGCTTGTGTGACTAACTGATTCACTTTCTATTAAATCCCCTTTTGTTTGTTTGTTTTCCTCTTTTCTGTGCTCTGGTGAAATTACAGCTCAGTTCACTGTGATTGGGCCTGGTCACCCTGTCACAGCCGTGGTGGGGGAGGAGATCGTGTTACCCTGTCGCCTGTCCCCCAGGATGAGTGTGGAGCACATGGAGGTGAGATGGTTCTGACGTGAGTTCACTCCCTTTGTGCACCTGTACCAGCATGGGGAGGATGAGTTTGGGCAGCAGATGCCCGAGTACCATGACAGGACGGAGCCAGCATCATGGATGGGATGCTCTTCCGGAAAAGCCCATTTTCACGATCGGGGCTTTTTTCCGGAAAAGACTACTGGGCTGTCTACACTGGCCCTTTTCCAGAACAGTGTTCCAGAATAAGGACTTATGCCCGAGCAGGAGAAGAATAGTTTTTCCGGAATAGCGGCTGATTTTGTACAGTAGAGCATCGTTGCTTTTCCGGAAATTCAAGGGCCAGTGTAGACAGCTCGCAGCTTATTCCAGAAAAGCGGCTGATTTTCCGGAATAAGTGGCCCAGTGTAGACACAGCCAGTCAGAACAGACTCTGAAAAACCACAGCAGGCTTCTGTCAGGTCTAGGATGACTTTGTTCCTAGCACGGCTTTATTCAGTGCAGGTATCTGTCCATCTGCCATTGGTCTGGGCTGGGACAGGAATGAAGAGAGAACATTTCCTCAGCTCAAGTGCATTTAAAGCAGCCAAAAAATGTAATTTAGTGCAGAAGTTCTCAGAGGTGGCAACGAGGGGCTTTTCGTACAGCCACAGCCTCTGGGCCCTGACAATTTCATTAAGTCAAGTTTCCTCTTTCCATGAACATCAGCAGTAAAGTTTATACAATCATTTTATTAGAAATGTGAACATTTATACACTGAGCTGTAGGCTCATTTCATTGAACACTACTTCATTTTAGCTTCAGGCTCTTCACCTCACATCTCTGTTGAGGGTCACCAGGACGGAGGGATCCGAGTGGTGTGTCAGTCGGCCGGATGGTACCCACAGCCCCAGGTGCTCTGGAGAGATCCCAAAGTGCAGCTTTTATCTGCATCCACTGAAACAAAGTCTGAAGAGGAAGATGGTCTCTTGGAAATAAAAAAGTCTATCATTATAACAGAAAATTCAAACAAGAATTTGTCCTGTTCTATAAGGAACACCCACCTGGATGAAGAAAGGAAATCAATAACTTTCTATATATCAGGTCAGTTACTACCAAAACCCCCACTCTGTCATACCAGTGAGAATTAAAACTCAGGTTGCTAAATTGTACGAAAGTCCCAGTGTGAATACCTCCTCACAACAACTGTTTCAGATGAAGTGAAGGTGGAAGGAACAATGTTGGTTAAAATGTACTCCAGGGATTTTGTACTTATCCCTGAAACAAGCATTTTAAATCCAGACAATTCAGGGTTACCATTACATTTACAGGACATCCAAATATGTTAATGCATGAAAGTTCCCTGCAGAGACACCAGATAGCAGGAGGGATTTGGGGGTGGTGGGAGAGGAGGAGCTTTCCAAAGATCTCCAGCCCAGCTAAAGTGCAGGGGAGTTTTGTGAGCCACTTAACCTGGGGCCCTGAGCTGTAGCCACAGAAGCTTCCATGTATTATCTGGCTCTGACTGGTGGAGGCAAGGGAGTACATGTAGCTCTGCTGGCTGCATTCCCCTCCACTGTGCTGAAGCCATGTTGCTGCATGTGCCAAGGGAAGCTCCATCTCTGCACTGCCCTCGCCTGCAGGATCTGCTCCCGTAGCTCCCATTGGCCAGGAATTTTGGTCAATGGGAGCCGCAAGAGATTTGCCAACCAGTAAGCACAGGACATCATGACCTCCACTGAGCCGCCAGCTTCCCACCCCCAGACAGCGGCCTCTGGTAAGTGCCTGAAAGCCAACATCCTGCCCCAGCCATGTGCCTTCTTCTGCACCTTAACAATGTGCTACTTCTCACCCTTGTCTCAGCAAGAGTTGGCCCATTCTGACTGACACTTTTACAAAATGTTCAGTCTGAGACAGACACCGCACATGGACCCTTCTGCCCAGATTGTTTGAGTCTGGAAATTAGTGAGCAAATGAAAAGAAAGCCCTGCCAGGGGAAGCATTGAGCAATGTTCATAAAGGTGATTTGATGAGAGAGATTGAGAGAAGTCAATGGAGGAGGTGTGGGTGTGTTAGAACTGGTAGCTCTGTATAATAATATGTGGAGATATACCTGTTTCATAGAGCTGGAAGGGACCTTAAGAAGTCATCACATCCAGTCCCTCAGTGATGGTATTTAACACCCTGTTCGATTCTATCAAACGTGGATGAGTAGAAACTGGGTTCAAAATTAGTTTTTCCCAGTTTTTATATTGCAGGGAACAACTTTTCCCACATGTATTTCTCTGGGTACGTCTACACTACAGAGCTAATTTGAACTAACTTAGTTCGAATTAGTTAATTCGAACTAAGCTAATTCGAACTAATGCGTCTAGAACTAAAAACTAGTTCGAATTAGCGTTTTGCTAATTCGAACTAGCAAGTCCACATTAAGTGGACCCTGATCCGGGCTTAAGGATGGCCGGAAGCAGTGCCGGCAGGGCATCAGAGGAGGACTTAGAGCATGGAGATGCTGTCTCAGGCTAGCCGAGGGCTGTGCTTAAAGGGTCCTGACCCCCACCCCAGACAGACAGCTCTCAGGGGTGCCCCACTTGCAAAGCAGTCCTAGCTTGGAGTGCCCGGAGTACCCACACTGGGCACATCACACCACTCGGCCATCAGACCGGCTGGACTTGCCACAGGCTGCCATCTGAGGAGAGAGGGTAATTGGGGGGCTGCAGGAGAGCTTCCACCCCAAAAGCCCGCAGAGCAAGCCCAGTACTCCCCATCGGGGGCTCGTACCCCATTCCTCCCTCACCTCATTCCACTTACCCTTCCCTAGACCCTTTTCTTGATGTACGAAATAAAGGACAATTGTGTTCAAAAATGGAATCTGTCTTTATTGAACAAAACTCGGGGAGACAGGGAAAAGGAGGTGGGAGAGGGGAAGAGAGAAGCTGGGAGAGGGGAGGGCAACTAAAATGATCAGGGGTTGGGAACAGGTCCCATATGAAGAGAAGCTAAAGAAACTGGGACTTTTCAGCTTAGAAAAGAGGAGACAGAGGGGGGACAGGATAGAGGTCTCTAAAAACAGGAGTTGGGTGGAGAGGGTGCATACAGAAAGGTTCTTCATTAGTTCCCATAAAGAAGGACTAGAGGACACCAAAGGAAAGGAATGGGTAGCAGGCTTCAAACTAGTAACAGAAAGTTGTTCTTCACAAAGCAAAGAGTCAACCTGTGGAACTCCTTGCTGCAGGAGGCTGTGAAGGCTAGAACTAGAACAGAGTTGAAAGGGACGTGAGATCAAGTCATGGAGGTTGGGTCCATGGAGTGGTATTAGCCAGAGGGTAGGAGTGGTGTCCCTGCCCAAGGTTTGTGGAAGGCTGGAGAGGAATGGCACGAGACAAATGGCTTGGTCAATGTCTTCGGTCCATCCCCTCCAGGGTCCCTAGGGTTGGCCGCTGTCGGCAGTAAGCTCAGGGTTGGGGGTCTCACTGGTCCCCCTTGATTTTCATGCACACCTGCTCCTAGGTGGCCAGACTGGCAGCTCTCCTGCCCTAGACAGCCACCTTTCTGTACCTAGTGCGGAGGTCGTGGACAAGGTCCACGATGTCTGCACTAGCCCAGGAGGGTGCCCGCCTCTTGCAGTCCAGGGCAAGCTCCCAGGAGCCGCCAGCCTCGTCCCGGGAAGAGGGGGAGGGCTGGGGTTCATCGGGTGGGTGGCTCGATCCGTGCCAGGTGCAGGGTCTGCTGGCTGGGTGCTGGCAGGCTTGCACCTGGCCCGGGCACCGTAGCCAGCCCGTGCCCCTTTAAGGGATCCGGGGCCGGGAGGGGAGCATACGAGTTTCCCTGGTGTTGGCCAGAGTGGCCACCAGGGAAACCTGGGGAGGGCTAGCCTCCCACTAGTTCGAATTAAGGGTCTACACAGCCCTTAATTCGAACTAGTAAGTTTGAACTAGGCTTAATCCTCATGGAGTGAGGATTACCTAGTTCGAACTAAGTGCTCCGTTAGTTCAAATTAAATTCGAACTAACGGAGTGCTAGTGTAGCGCCTATGAAAGTTAGTTCGAACTAACGTCCGTTAGTTCGAACTAACTTTGTAGTGTAGACATACCCTTAGTTAGTAAGTCAGGGAATTTGCTTGGGGATTTTATTACCTGCTGCATATTAAACCTGTGCGGGATTTACCACCTTCTCCCACTTGTGAGTCTTTTGGGCTGTACTGGACCTAGTCAGCCCTACTGCTAAACCACTGCAGAGAAGAATTTTGTAGTCAAAAGTCATCAAGGGCCCCAACAAAGTGCACGTACCAACGGGACACTAACCTTACAGTTGCTGGGCACCGGTGAACTTAAAAATAGTGTTTTACCCTGTTCTGTTATATTTGTCTCCTGTTTAATATAACTGTGTTTATTATCGTGTATGGCTAAGTCTACACTGGCATGATTTTCCGGAAATGCTTAAAACGGAACAGTTTTCCATTATAAGTATTTCCGGAAAAAGAGCATCTACATAGGCAGGATGCTTTTCCAGAAAAGCCCTTTTTCCGGAAAAGCGTCCGTGGCCAATGTAGATGCGCTTTTCCGGAAAAAAGCCCTGATCGACATTTTCCCGATCGGGTGTTTTTTTGCAGAAAAGACTACTGTGCTCTCTACACTGGCCCTTTTCCAGAACAGTTTTCCGGAAAAAGGACTTTTGCCCAAGCGGGAGCAGCATAGTTTTTCTGGAAAAGCAGCTTATTTCTTACAGTAGATCGTCAGTGCTTTTCCGGAAATTCAAGGGGCCGGTGTAGACAGCTCGCAGCTTATTATGGAAAAGCGGCTGATTTTCCGGAATAAGTGGCCCAGTGTAGACACAGCCTATGTGTTTGTGTTATTTTCTGGGAGTCTCCAACTACCTGGCAAGTATGTGGGGATTCCCCTGGGTTAGAATTTTTCTCCCAAGCTGTCCTGGTGACCCTGCCAGGAAGGAGTGAGGGGGTGGAGGCACCGCCAAATAAATCCATCGGAAAAAATAAAGTTGAGTGGGTGGCGGGATCCAGAAGAACCCAGACCTCTCCATCAAAACCTGTAAGCAGATTCGCCTTAAAGAAGGTAACCAGGTGGAGAGGGGCGCTACATGTATATTTAGTACTAAGCAATTAAAACAACATTAAAAGGCACTAAAAGCAATATTTAAATGGAATAACAATCTACATCTACTCCTTAACCCGATTTAGCAGCTTAATTCTTAATTCAATTTAACACACTCACACACACTCACCCTCTGGGGCTGGCCAGACCCCAGGGAATGTTGGTTAATTTGGTTGAGGTGGAAGTCCAATGTGCATATCACCCCAATATGCTGAATCAATGGACTCCAACTTGTGGGGGGAAATGGCGTGGTACATATCCCCTCGGCAGGGGCCAGGCCAGTTCTTCTTACTGGTGTGTCCACGACCAATCCAGAAATATCCGGTTTTTGCACCACTTGCCTCACCACTAGTGAGAAACAAAGGTCTGTCCTTGGTTAGACTCTTCCCTTGTTACTTTTCTTATCTGGCAATGCTGGAAACGCTGCCTCAGCCACATACACAGAGTTCTTTTATTTCCCACGGTCCTTCTTCTTAAAGTTGTAAACACGTCCATGATACTCCAGGGGTTTTGTCCAGAACAAACAAGTCCATAATTCTCTGGGGCGCTTGCCTGGACCTCAGCATGGCCTCTCTTCAGCTCACTTACTGTTGATTCACTCATGCACTCATGCTAACCATTCACACTACCCATGATTCATGACACAGGTGACAGAGGAAGGCTGGTTCAGTGGTTAGAGAACTGAGCTGGGTTCAGCTCCCTGCTCTGGCCTGGTTCCTGGGACACTCGGGGTAAGTCACTGGGCTGGGATTCCCAACCCAACTCCCCTTAAGGTCAGTCAGTGTCAGGCACCTACACAGCTCTGTGAATCCCATAGTCGTGTCGTGCTTCGGTTTCCCGCACCTGTAGCACGGGGTTAATAGCCCTGCCCTGCCTCACAGGCAGGTGAGAGGGTCAATACAGCGATGCCCAGGAGGTGATCACTATGGCAGTGGGGGCCAAGGCAGCACCCTGAGCCTGGTCCGCACCAGGAAGTGTTGCTGGGGCAGTGGAAACCCCCCAGTGTGGACACAGCTCTAGCCCTGTGTAAGTGATTCTCCTCCCCTGGCACCACTGATGATGTCCGAGTGAAATAATCCCATTGGCACTGGACAAAGCAGCCGCAGCATTTGCCTGGCACCCACCACCTGACACGGACAGAGATGAAAACTGGCTGAGGAGTTGGGGGGGACAGTAGATCACTGCTCCTGCACCTGAAGCATCACAGCCCGTTAAACAGCTTCTCAGCCACTAAAACCGTCGCCCCAGTGTCTGAACTTGGCTTTCCTGGGGCAGGCAGGAGGAGACCAGGCTGAGAAAAAAACGGCCTTTCTTCAAAATGAAATTCTTCCCGGAACAAGCTTTGAATTTCAGCTATTCTAGGTGTGTTTGGAATCACCTGCCTCCAGAGCCCTGTGACAGGAACAGGAGCATTTACTTCTCGCATTGGCCTCCTGCACACTGTGTGGCCATTTGTCGTCTTTTTCTCATGCATCCTGTGAACTTTGTCATTTGCTTTTCAGCCCCAGCTCCCAGAGTCAAGGGATTCAACGAGCCTCTCAGTTTTGTTATCAGTTCTCTCCAACCTTTTTACACCGAAGATCCCTTCTTCAATGTCAGGGCAAGCCAAGATCTACTCCAAGCACCCACCTTCCCCAAGCACCCATCCCTTCTCTGAGGCCCCATCCTCTCCGTTCCCCTCCTCTCCATCACTTGCTGTCCCTGGCCCTTACGCACTCTCCCTGGGTTGAGACAGGAGGTGCGGGCTCTGAGGTGGGAATGGGGGATTTGGGTGTGGGAAGGGATGAGAGATGTAAACTCTGGGAGGGAATTCGGGTGCAGCAGGAGCTTGAAAACGGATAGATGTCTCAGGAAGGGGGGTGTGACATACTGGACCGGCCTGGGCACAGTTGAAGGTGTCCACTCAGGACAAATTGCTCAACTTTGGGGCTCCTTACAGACCCCAGACTGGAGACCTTCCCAAACAGGCCACAAACCAGTCCCACAGAGCGCTTCAGCTGCTTGCCCTGAAGCCTCATGAGCAAAACCCCTCCAATCCTCAGCAATATCCATGCCCCAGAAGGCCCCGGGCCTCATATTCAGGTGAGGGGTCTTAGAACCCAATTTCACCTTCCCCGAACAAGTTCTGTCCGGTTCCAAGAAACCAGCCACAGATCCCCGGTCAATTTACCTTCTGGAGCTTACCCACGAGTCACACTGAGCCAATCCTTTAACATCTAACATCTAAAGGTTTATTGCTACCAGAAAGAAAAGCATGAGAGTAAGGGTGCTAAAGTATCATACGCTACATGCATTGCATCTCCCAGCTCTCAATGCAGGCTCTAGCAGAGAAGTTATAGCTGCTGGCTTGGAAGTCCTTGTTGAACATCCTAGGTTAAAACGGGTCCTCAGTTCTTTCCAGCTCTTCGATCCCTGCACTGCTGCCTCTGGGATGAAGTGCTGAGCTGAGTACCAAGATGGAGTCAGCTACATGGCATCTTTATACATCCTTCCTGGTCTCTTCTTGGCTGCAGCCGGTCACCTGGCCAGTGGCCTATCACTGTGTTCTCTGCTGGTAGCCCTTAGGTGTTGGTCACCATTCCCGAGCCGTGTCCTTGGCCCATTGAGTGCTATTGTCCCACAGGGCCTCACTAATCAGCATGTCCATAGGCCGGGCTCTACCCACTGCTCAACCACATTCAGAGAGACTTCCAGTCTCCATACAGATTACAGATTCCTAACTACACACACAGACATTATACAGATATGTGAAGAGCAGATACAGAATCAGAAGAAAGCAAGCTTTTGTTTGCCCCCTCATATGGCCCCCTTTGTACCACTTTTGGGGCGAACACCCCCCCATGGCTGCAGCAGTGACCCGGCTGTTCCCCTCAAAATCCAATAACGTGACACTTCTGAGGTGCGACTGTGCAGCCGGCTGACTTCCTAGGAGGAACAGGCATTGAGTGGGGGAAGCACAGGGAATGGCTCAAACATCCCAAGGGGTGGCCAGAGGCAGGACACTCGCCTTGCAGCATGGGGGGAGGGGGCAGCCGTGACATCACACAGGCCTTTGGCAGGCCCTCAGCATATTAGGCAAAGGTGGTGGGGAGGTGGTGACCTCACTGAGAGATGCTGACATCAGCCAGGCACAGGAGGGGGCAAGGCCGGGATGACCTCGCAGACCCCTGTGGCACTTGCTAAGGCAAGTCTCTGTCTCGTGATGTCTCTCTGAGGACTCAGAGCTTCCTGGTTCCTGCACGTGAGCGCCTGGAGGAACCTCTGTCGAGCTTCCTCCTCCTTCACCTGATTTGCCTACAACCCAGACATCCCTGTGGAGAAGGTAAGAGCCTCCGAGGGGGTTGGAACTGCTCAGTCTGATCCACCTGGTCCCGGCTGGATTCTAGGCACGGAACACTGGGTGAAAGGGTCGGAATTTTATTCCCCACCTGGGGCTTTGTCCCTTAGAACCACTGGGGCCGTGGGGGTTTCTCCTGTTTGGTTTCTCTTTCCCTCCGTCCCGCCAGCATTTCTCTTCTTTTCTTCCCTCTTTTGTCCTCTTCTGCTCCCCAACCCACATCAAGAGCTGGACTCCTGGGAGGTCACACCAAAATGGTGGGGCAGAAATAGTGCTCTGACAGGGATCACCCCCATGATGTGGGCCATGCTTTGGGCTCTTTGGTGAGAATGTTCCACCGCCCTCCCTCAGTCTCTCCGATTGGCAGGACAGGGGCATTGATGGGGAGGAGTCTCAGGTCCTTGTCCTTGTGCAAGTCTGAGCCAGTACGTCAGACCCAAGGAGATGTTTCGCTACGGTTGGTGGTTCTCTGTGTTCACTGTCTTGGGGCCAGACCCACTTCCTCAGATCATATTCTGAAAGAGAATTGGCATTACCATCTACACCAAAGGAATAGAATGAAAAAAGTGAACACATTATTAACCTGACAAATTAGATTAAGTACAGAAGGTGGGGTGAGGGAGAGGAAGGGAGGGAATAGCTGTTAATGAATGGCTAATCAGGAGCTGATGAGTGGGGAGCTATCATTGTAATGGGCAAGGGAATTAGCATCTTTGTATCTTTGGCACATCTCTTATTTTGAGTTCAGGGAGCTGTGTAGACACACCCTAAGGTGCTACAGGACAAGTCCTTGTCTTTTAAAGTTACAGACTCGCAGGGCTGCCCCTCTGAAACTAGTTCTGTGACATCCTTTGGAAGCCCTTCCTTCTCTGCTGTTGTTAAAAGGGAGGGAGGGAGAAGCTGTCTTATAACCTCAGCCCCTGATTTCCCCTCCTCTCCCCTCCTCCTGCCAGGGCAGAGCAGGGCAAGGGCCTGGCTGGCCACAGGGATGGAGCCAGCTCCCTGCTGGGCACGGGGCTGTCCCTGCCTCCTGAGAGGAGATGCCCAGGCCCAGCCCCTGAGGAGCCAGCTGCACTGCAGGGGTAGGACCAGGCTATGGGGAGCATCTCTGAGTCATGAGCTCTGGCTGCTCCTTATCGAGTGAGGCTGAGTCTAGGCAGCAAGTTTTTGCATCAGAGAGTATGCTAATGACTCATTAGCATGAGTTGTGATGTCATTAGCATAGTTCGTGCTGATGCTTTTTGCACAAGGGGTTTTTGCGCAAAAAGGAACAGCGTAGCCACTTCCGTTTTTCGCCATCAAGCCCTTTTGTACCAGATCCGGAGAGGCAAAAAGGAGGTTTTGAGCAAAACAGAAACGACTACCCTGCTTCTTTTTGTGCAAACACCCCCTTGCGCAAAAAACATCAGTCCCTCATTAGCATACTCTCTGTTGCAAAAACCTCTCAGAGTAGAGAAGCCCGAGAGCAGTAAAACCAGCAGCAAAAGAAGAACAGAAGCAGCAGCAGAAACAGCAGCAGCAGAAGGCGGCGGAGCAGCGGAAGGAGCAGAAGTAGCATCAGCAGAAGAATCAAAAGAGGAAGAAGCAGAAGAAGTAACAGCAACAGAAGGTACAGCAGAAAGAGGAACAACAGGAAAAGAAGCTGCAGTAGCACAAACAAAAGAAGAAGAAGCATGAAAAAAGTAGGGGCAGAAGAAGTAGTAGAAAAAGAATAGTAGAAGAAACAGGACGTAATACCAGAAGAAGAAGAAGAATTAAAAGAAGCAGCAGTGGCACAAGAAGAAAAGTAGCAGCAGCAGGAGAAAAAGCAGAAGAAGAAGGAACAGAAAAAGCATCAGTAGCAGAAGAATCAGTAACAGATTGAAAGGAAGCAGAAACAGGAAAGAAACAACCACAGAATCAGCAGCAGCAGCAGCAGCAGAGGAGACAGCAACAGATTGAGGCAAAAGTGGAAGCAGCCAGGGGCAGATGACCGTTTTGCGGGGCCCCAGGCAGCATAATTTCGCGGGGCCCCCCTTTGCCACGGCGCATGCGCGGGGCTTTTTGAAGCGTGGGGCCCGGGGCAGCCGCCCCGTTCGCCCTGCCCTATATCCGCCCTTGGCAGCAGCAGTAGCAATACTAAAAGAAGTAACAAAAAAGGATAGAGGAGCAGAAGCAGATGAAGCAGCCGGAGAAATATAAGAAGAAGCAGTGGCAGCAACAGAAAAGCAGCAGCAGTAGAAGATGCAGCGGAATAAGAAACAGAAGAACAAACAGAAGAAGCAGCCTGAAAAGAAGTAGGGGCAGGGAAAGGTGCAGGAACAGAAGCTGATGAAGCAGCAGCAGCAGCAGCAGAAACATTGGGAGAAGTAGCAGAAGAAAAGTGGCAGGAGGAGAAGAAGAAATAGCAGCAGAAGGAGAAACAGCAGCACAGGAAAAGAGCAGAAGAAATAGGTGGTAGCAGCTACAGCAGTAGAAGAAACTCAACAGAAGAAGCCCTGGCAGAAGAAGAAAACTAGCAGCAGAATAAGTAGTAGCAACAAAGGAAGGAGGAGCAAAAGCAGCAGAAGAAGAATCAACAAAAGAAACAACAGAAGAAACAGCAGCAACAGAAGAAAAGAAACAGCAGAAGAACAAGAAGCAGAAGCAGAAGAAGCAGACACACTGGAAGAAGCAGCAGCAGAAGTAGCATGAGCATCAGAAAAAGAGCAGCAGGAGAAGAAGAAGGCAGAGAAGCGGAAGGAGCAGAAGTAGCAGCAGCAGAAGAATCGAAAGAGGAAGAAGCAGAACGGCTGTGTCTAGACTGCATCCCTTTTTCGTAAAAGGGATGCAAATTAGACATATCGCAATTGCAAATGAAGCGGGGATTTAAATCTCCCCTGCTTCATTAGCATAAAAATGGCTGCCACTTTTTTCCGGCTCGGAGCTTTGCTAGAAAAAAGCGCCCGTCTAGAGGCGGATCTTTTGGAAAATAAAGCCTTTTCCGAAAGATCCCTTATCCCTCTTAAAATAAGGAATAAGGGATCTTTCAGAAAAGGCTTTATTTTCCGAAAGATCCGCGTCTAGGCTGGCGCTTTTTTCTGGCAAAGCTCTGAGGGAGAAGGGATCTTTCAGTGTCTTCTTTAAGACTCGGGCGTTGCACAATCTAGTTATTTCGAGGGGAGGGGCAGGTATCTCACAATATTGCAAGCCCCAGACCCCCGCTACTCTGGGTCCCAGTCCAGGCTATTGGATTCTGCACCTGCTGCCTAACTCTCTTCTCCATTATTAAGGGCAAAGCAGCAGAGACAACACCAGCAGCTGCCCTTCATAGCTCAGCCGGCAGCGTGGAGAGCGGTAGTGGGGTCACAGCAAGTTATCCTGACGTGGCTGGTTCGGCTTGAAGGAGAGTTTCTTTCCCCTCCCCGGCTGAGGCAGGGCAGGGGAAGGAAGGCAGGGCATGCTGGGCCCTAGGGGGAGCAGCAGGGCAGGCAAGGTGCTTCCAGGGAGCTGCTGAAGGGCAGGAATTCTCAGCAGGCCAGGGGCACAGCTGTGATGCTGTAAAGAGCCCAGCACTAGAGGGTCAGGGGAGAAAGAGCCCAGCCAAGCCCTGGGACATAAGCAGGGGCCTTTTGCTCTTCTAACATGGGCCCAACTGAGCTACCTCAGCAGGAGATTCCCAGGTGCTTTGGTCACCACCTCAGGTGACTGGGGGGAGTCTCTCCGCCGTAGCACACTAGGAAGAAGCTGTTGCAAGGGGCCCTGTGAGGCAAGATGAGTTTTGCCTGCTTCCCTCAGCTTGACTCGCTTCCTGCCTCATTCCTGCCTGGGGTCACCGGACCTGGAGATCATGGGTTTAAGTTCCACCTGGAGTAAAGACCTGCATTTCCCCCTGTCTACGGCAAAGTAAAGTGACGATTAAAGTGTGTGAAACATGTTCCCCAAAAAGCAGAGAGCCCCGAGCCCACAGCAGCCAGCTTAGCAAAAATCACAGCCCCCCACCTCTGTGAATTTCTGTTGTCACCCGCTGGTACCCAGTACGCATGGAGGAGAAGGGACAGAGCTAGGTCAAGGGAAGATTCTGCCTCCTGCCTTCCTTCCCAGTAGCTTTCCAGTATGAACCCGCTGTGGGTGTTAGCGCTGCCCCCTTCCTGGCCGTGTGTTGGGATGAGTTACCTGGGCGGGGGTGTCTCTGTATGGAGGCCTGAGTGTATTGTGATGTCATGTGTGACAACAACAAAGAATGTGGCTGCAGCATTCTTATCCTGCCTCCAGTCCAACTGGTTGGCAACAGCTGGTGCCCAAGGATCTGAGAGACGAGAACTGAGCCTCTGTCAAGAACCTCAGGAAGCCGCTGTCCCCGCGGGCGTGAGAGAGGATGAGTCTGTACAGAAGGTAATTCCCGGAGTCTTTCCCTGCCCCCGAGAGCCCACCTTGGAGATTGGAGCCTCATCGGCCTAGGACAGATGGGAACAGGGGCTGCAACAGTCACTTCCCAACACTCCGTTTTGATTTGACTCGGGGCATCTTCCCTTCTCCTTCTGATTCAGCCTTTCCCGTGCTCCTGAGGCAGAGGGGGATGATTTTCCCTCCCTGCCGACCAGTGGGGGTGAATTTCCATGTTTCTTACTTAAAGGGAACGTAGCAAAACTTGAGTAGAATTTGGGTTTATGTCTCCATGGAGCTTATTCCTCTTGGAGGTGCCCCTAAGGCATCCCCTGCCTTCAGGGTGGGTAGAGAAATGTTTGGTGTCAAGTAATGATTGTCCAATATCGATGTGTTCAGACAACATCCAGCTCAGAATGTACAGAATTAGAATAACAAAGTGCTATTTTAATTATATTGAAAGTGATACAGCTCCATAGCCAGTCCCAAGCTCTCAAGTGGGTGCTTCTCTCAGAAACTCAAAGCCCCATATGAATTCTCCTGTACCCCCTCCAGCCTATAAAATATCTGTGTAAATTCCCTCTGACATTCCATTCCAGGTAACGGGTTGAAATAAACTGCTACCTCATTTTGTCACGAGTCTCGGTGTGTTTTCTTTGTAATTTTTTGGTGACCTCAGTTCTGAATCGATGTTCTAAATAGTGTGTAAAACTCTTCATTGAATGCTCACTGGTTCTTTTCCCCCTGCTAACAAAATCCAGATTTTGAAATACTTGACAGGAATTAAACACATTTGCAGCTGATACTCTGTCCTTGCAGTGCTTCCACCCCGCTACTTAACAATCTTTTATTCCTTTTACTGGGTTTGATGGGAACAGAGGGTTCCTCATTTTCAGCTTGGCCCCTATCTGTAGCCAGAGTCCCAACATTCTGAGCACAAAGCTGTGAGGTTTGAGAGAAGGCCCAGCTGAGAATCATAGAAAATAGATGGGACCAGTGATCCCTCTAAGATTCTCCAGCCACGAGTTTTGTCTTGTGCACCAAGAATGAGGTCGTGTGCGCTTGTTTGGATTTGTGCCACTGTGGCACCAGCAGTTACTAACAAATACCTTAGATATATTTAAAATGTTATGGAAGAAAGAATACTACAACAAGGGATCGTTGGCAAGGTGCCTGACTTTAAGTGTTTGTTTACTATGAAATCAAATACGTTGTTTTCAGCAGCCATTTGGTATCTTACAGGTGTCCTGTTCCTCTGAGGCATAACACAAAACTGCTATTTCTTGGCATAGCAAACAAAATCTGTTATTATTTGTACTGACATATTAAATGAAAAATGTGTTACAGTTTATGCTTGAAATTAAAGATTACATCTCTTGGCTTGATGCACATGAAAAAAACTTTCTACGGGCAAAAGTGTTAGAGAGTCTCTGTTGTTGTAACTTGTGAAACAAAAACTAAATCATTTGGTTTTAACACAAAAAATCACTTCATTTATTTGCTGTATGTAGAAGAGCACTAATCACAGTTCTTGTCTGTCTGCCACGTGATTTTCAATTGGACCCTCATGAGCACGTGCCGACCGCCCCCACCAGCTCCTGCAGCAGCTCCTGCAGGCATGTGCATGTGTGTGTGTGTGTGTGTGTGTGTGTGTGTGTGAGAGAGAGAGAGAGAGAGAGAGAGAGAGAGAGAGAGCTCACCGTGAGTTCTGGGTGTGTGAGTGATACCACTGTGGCCTGCAGAGTGTGTGTGTGGGGGGGCTGCCCTAGACTAACTGCCACCAACTGGCGCCCTAGGAGATCAATGCAGTAGGCGCCCCCCCCCACCCCAAAGGCAGATATTGACTGAGGGTTTTGGTTCTGTGCTGGGGAGAGGGGGGTTGGGGATGGAGTTCTGTGGCTGGGGGCCTGGAGGTTGGGGTTGGGGGTTTGGGGATGGAGTTGGAGTGCTGGGGCTGGTGGCTGCAGGCCTGGGGATGGAGTTTGGGACCTGGGGGCCGGGGAGAGGGAACAGGGTGCCAGCCGGGGGACAGAGTCCCCTGCACCCGCCTCCTCCCAAGATCCCACCCCCCCAGAGAGAAACCCCCCATGTTCCTCCTCCCCCGGGACCGACCCCCCCGCATCCCTTCTCCCCTGGGGATGACCCTTTCTGCGGCACAGGGGAGCCCCCCGCCCCCACGCGTTCCTCCTCCTCCTCCACCCTTCCACGGCACAGGGGAAACACCCCCACCCCACCCGTGCACTCCCACTCCCAGGACTTTCCCCCTCCTGGCCGCAGGGAAGCCATGGAAATGGAAGGGGCAGAGTTTAGAATTTGGCACTCCATGCAACTTGGCACCCTAGGCAGCTGCCTAGTATGCCTGTAGGCACGGGCTGTGTGTGTGTATGTGTGAGTGAGTGAGTGAGAGAGAGAGATCATGGTGTCCTGGAATGTGTGTGTATGTCAGTATGCTTGTGAGATCACTGTGGCTTGTAGAGTATGTGTGTATGTGATCACTGTGTGTGTGTGACAGATATCGATCACTGTGCGGGGGGTGTGTGTGTGTGTATAAGTGATCACCAAGGCATACTTAAGACAAAAATGACAAAAGTTTATCCAGAGATAGTTTGGATATTCTAGAGAAGACTAAAGCCAGGCTCACAGACAGCACTGGAAGTTTGAAATGTTGCCCGTGTATCCACTAGTTGTGACACTGCATTGCATTGTGTGACGTAGTGGGGGTACCTGGCTGGTTTCTATGCTGCTGGCTCTGGGGTAACCCTCACTGGCTGCCGTGGGTACCACGACCCAGCAAAACAGGATGAGTCACTATGCAAACCAGTGGCCAGACACCCCCATGGAGAGGAACAAAGGAAGGTGGAATGATGCCCTGGCTGGGGGGCAGGGCTGGAAGGGAGTTAGTTAGTTGCTGGCTGTCTGGGAGCATGGAGGAGACAGCCTAGGGAAAGGGGCTGGAGTTTAGGGGCCCAGTCTCCCCCAGCTCTGTGACCAGATTACATCTGTGCTGTGCTGTATTCTGGAGAGGCAATAAACTTCCTCTATTCCACCGGCTGGTGCAGTCTGTTTGTGCCATTTTGGGGTGCAGGAGATGGGGGACCCCCAACGGGCCGTCACACATTGTCCTACATTCTGTCACCATAAAGTCCCCATTTCCTGCAAATTTGTCATGAGCTTTGCTTCATTATGTCTCTGCAATGATTTATTTGTAACCCTTGTTCTGGTTTGCAATGAACTCCTTCTCCTCCTCTGTGGTCTTTCGGCTGATGATTTCACTTGACTACTGCCCCAAATTGTTCAGTATTTGTTAGCTCGCTTGCTAATGATTTCAGTGCCAAATTCATCCCTGAATTGATGTGTGGAAAGTGAGGCAAAGCTGCCCGTTCATTTAGTCCATTCTCTGGAAACCTCTTATGCAGAGGCTTACACAGCAGAGAGATGAAACATAGAACAGGTTCACTGCTGAATGTTCATCGGTTGTGCTTGATTTGGTTCGATTTTTCACACTGTTGCTCCAAGAGACTGTTTTACCGAGATCCTGCCCTCTCATCCTGTGGATCTGAGCCCTTGCTAATTTTACAGCTTCACTTGTTGTTAAAGCTTCACTTCTGCCAGCGTCTGGTCAGTTCTGCTAATTTGCGTGAGACATCATTTAATATAGCTGCAGTGACGTGGCAATTAGTGTCAGAGATCTTATTCAGGCAGCACTTTGTTAATGGGTCATTATTTTCTCAGATTTCTTGTTCCAAATATTTAAGAAGGGGCTCATAATTACACAGCAAAATGTCTAGCTAGCCACCGTACTTCAGTTAGAGGTTTCAACGATACAGTCTCATTTTCTGTGACATTTGCTCTTTCCTCAAATTGTCCTCCTTGGACTGAGGAGCTGCAAAAGACCCTATAAACGGTCTTAAAAAGGGTCTCTCCTTTCTTCAGCATTGGCACTTGGTTCCACGCATCCACTAAACCCAGGTCTTCTCGATGTGCCACGCAGGGTTGTGCTGTTAAATATGGGATGCCCTGCTTGAGTTGTGTGGCAACACCATTGTTTTTCCCTAGTATGACTGAAGGGAACATCACCGATTTCATCACAGCCCGCTTATTCAGGCTGTCAGAGGCTTAGACAGCAGCTGTAACAGCTTGTGCATTACAAGCAGATCATTGACTAATTCCACCAAACACAGTCTTCTGCCCTGCCCATGCTACACCTCTGAACTTGAAGCAAATGATAAGCAAGTTGGTGACAGGAATCGCTGCGCTTTCATCAGTAATAAGCGTATGGTAGGAAGACAGGTGAATAGCTGTCACGATTCTGAATGGACAATGATGTCAATTGACTCCAAAACCTCAAAAGCAGAGTTTTTTCTATGCAAGCTTGTACATGCTGGTGCGTTCCCATGTGGAGCTGTTCATTTGTATTGGAAGCAGAAAATTATCCATGAGAATTTTTATTTCTTCTGGCTTTAAATGTTTTCTTTCCATCAGTTCCAGTCTCTTCTGTTTCTCATTCGTGGTTTCTAAGAGCATACTTCACAGGTCAAATCCCAGGGGATGAGAATTTCTGCTCCTAAGAATATGTACAGCAGATTCACGACTTTGGCATGCAAAATCCTCCTCTTGTAGTTTAACGGCCTCTCCATTCCCATTGGTGGCCTGGGGAGAAGTAGCTGGATATTGTAGCCTTAGCACAAGTTTAGAAGGTCAAGTCCACATCAGCACTGTACAGGAACATGTCTCTCCTCTGTACACAGATCTTGCCTTTAGATCATTGAGATTCTGCTTCATCTCTTTCATTCAGCCATTCTCCTTTGAGCGTGGGGCAGCATTTCTTAGGGTTTCCCGCTGTGTTGGTTGATGCTCTTTGCCTTCATTTACAAATGACTGTTATATGCTCCATTATATTTCCTGGCATAGAAGTTAAGCCGAGTGGTCTCTACTTTCTTGGGTTGTTCCTATTTTCCCTTTTATAGATAGACACTGTATTTGCCCATTTCCAGTCTTCTGGTATCTCTCCCAACCTTAATGACCTTTCAAAGACATAGCTAAAGGCTCAGATACCTCCTCTATCAACTTCTTGAGCATTCTAGGATGCGTTTCATCCATTCCTGGTGACCTGAAGACATTTAATTTTTCTTACTAACTTTTCATTTCTTCTGTTTTTTAGTTTAACTTCTAAACCTTCCCCATTCCCACTAGCATTCACTACCTTAGGCATCTCGTGGTCATCAAACTTGTTGGTGAAAACTGAAAAAAGTCTCAGTAAGCACCTCTGCCATTTCCAGGTTTCCTGTAATTGTTTCTCCCTCCTCACTGAGCAATGGGCCTACCCTGACCTTTGTCTTCCTCTTGCTTCTCACATATTTGTAAAATCTCTTTTTGTTACCCTTTCTGTCTCTAGCTAGATTGAGTTAGTTTTGTGTACAGGCAGTCCCCGGGTTACGTACAAGATAGGGACTGTAGGTTTGTTCTTAAGTTGAATCTGTATGTAAGTCGGAAGTGGCGTCCAGATTCAGACACTGCTGAAACTGACCGCCAGTTCTGACTTACATACAGAATCAACTTAAGAACCCCAGGCGTCCCCAAGTCAGCTGCTGCTGAAACTGATCAGCAGCTGATTCCAGGAAGCCCGGGGCAGAGCAACTCT
Organism: Pelodiscus sinensis; assembly: GCF_052426305.1. Lineage (NCBI taxonomy): Eukaryota > Metazoa > Chordata > Testudines > Trionychidae > Pelodiscus > Pelodiscus sinensis. The sequence goes on from NC_143070.1 coordinate 14,265,809, forward strand.
GCCTCGGGCTTCCTGTAGTCAGCGCTGGTCAGTTTCAGCAGAAGCTGACTTGGGGACGCCTGGGGCAGAGCAGCTGGGGTGCTACTGGACCAACCCAGCAGCACCCCATCTGCTCTGCCCCAGACGTCCTGATTCAGCCGCTGCTGAAACTGACCAGCAGCGGCTGAATCAGGACCTGGGGCAGAGCAGCTGGGGTGCTGCCGGGTTGGTCCAGTAGTGCCCACGGGCGCTGCAGGACCAATCGGCAGCGCCCCAGCTGCTCTGCCCCAGAGTCCAAAACAAAAGCCTGGTCTGCTGGGGGGGGGGGAGCACACTAGCTGCGCCCCCCCCCCCCCCCCAGCAGACCAGGGACACGGGGAGCAGAGCCGCAGCGGCAGCGGGGTGCCGCGCCTCTGAGGCTTTGCTCTGGCAAAGCCTCAGAGGCAAGGGACCCCGCCACGGCTGCGGCTTCAGTCTGGGTGCCTGTGGTCTGTTGGGGACGGCCCCCAGCAGACCACAGGCACCTAGACTGAAGCCGCAGCCGTGGGGGGTCCCGCGCCTCTGAGGCTTTGCCAGAGCAAAGCCTCAGAGGCGCGGGGAACCGCCGCTGCTGCCGCTCCAGTCTGGGTGCCTGTGGTCTGCTGGGGACGGTCCCCAGCAGACCACAGGCAGCCTGACTGAAGCCGCAGCTGCGGGGGGGGTCCCGCGCCTCTGAGGCTTTGCCAGAGCAAAGCCTCAGAGGCGCGGGGAACCGCCGCTGCTGCTGCTTCAGTCAAAGCGGCAGCAGCGGCGGTTCCCCGCGCCTCTGAGGCTTTGCTCTGGCAAAGCCTCAGAGGCGCGGGACCCCCCCGCGGCTGCGGCTTCAGTCCAGGTGCCTGTGGTCTGCTGGGGACCGTCCCCAGCAGACCACAGGCACCGGGTCTCAAGGGGCAGCAGCAGCGGTTCCCGCGCTTCTGAGGCTTTGCCAGAGCAAAGCCTCAGAAGCGCGGGAACCTGCCCGGTGCCCCTCGTCTGCTGGAGACGGTCTCCAGCAGACCAGGGGCACCGGAGCAGCTTACGAATGGGGCTTTCTCGCCCCAACTTCCGGGGCGAGAAAGCTCCGTTCGTAAGTGCGGATCCGACATAAGTCGGATCCGCGTAAGTCGGGGACTGCCTGTATTCGCCTTTCTCATGTGGCCCCTGCCTAGCTGTGTTGTTTTCTTGTATTCGTCCTTTGTTATTTGACCTAGTTTCTACCTTTTACACAACTCCTTTTTAATTTTTGGATCGTGTAAGAGCTCCTGGTGAAGCCAAGGTGGTCTCTTCCTGTACTTTCCATCTTTCCTGCTCAGTGGAATAGTTTGCTTTTGGGCCCTAATAATGTCCCTTGGACAAACTGCCAGTTGTCTTCCGCTCTTTTTCCTCTTCATCGTGCTTCCCATGCGAAACTTATGTACCACCTCTCTGAGATTACTAAAATCTGCCTTCCTGAAATCCACTGTCTCTATTTTGCTTTTCTCTCTTCTACCTTAGAATCGGGACCTCTATGATTTCATGATCTCTATCACCCAAGCTGCCTTCCACTTTCAAATTTCAACCAGTTCCTCTCTATTTGTTGAAATCAAATCTAGAGCAGCTTTCTCAGCCTTCTGAAATAAAAAATTGTCTCCAATGCAGTCCAGGAATGTATTGGCTAATCTGTGCCTTGCTGTGTTAGTCTCCCAACATGTGTATGGATCGTTGAAGTCCCCCATCACCACCAAATCCTGTGCTTTGGGATGTTTTTGTGAATTCTTTTAAAACAGCCTCATCCACCTAGAATCATCGAATCCTAGGGCTGGAAGAGACTTTAGGAGGTTATTGAGTCCAGCCCCCTGCCCAATACAGGAGCAACCCCAACTCAATCATCCCAGCCAGGGCTTTGTCAAACCAGGGCTTACAAAGCTCTAGGGATGGAGATTCCACCCCCTCCCAAGGTAACGGATTCCAGTGCTTCACAACTCTCCTAGTAAAATAGTTTTTCCTAATAGCCAACCTAGACCGGCCCCGCTGTAACTTGAGACCATTGCTCCTTGTTCAGTCTTCCATCACTACCGAGAACAGCCTCTCTCCATCCACTTTGGAATCTCTCTACAGGAACTTGCAGGCTGCTACCAAATCCCCCCTCACTCTTCTCTTCTGTAGACTAAATAAGCCCAAATCCCTCAGTCTCTCCTCATAGGCCATGTGCTCCAGCCCCCTCATCATTTTGGTTGCCCTTGGCTGGATCCTCTCCAATGTGTCCACATCCTTTCTGTAGTGGGTGGCACAGAACTGGATGCAATACTCCAGATGTGGCCTCACCAGGGTCAAATAAAGAGGAATACAGGCAGTCCACGAGTTACGCGGATCTGACTTACGTCGGATCCGCACTTACGAATGGGGCTTTCTCGCCCCGGAGCTCTCAGGCGGCGGGACCGCCCAGAGCTCAGCGGTCCCGCCACCTCGACCTCCGGGGCGAGAAAAGCTGCTCCCGGTGCCCCTGGTCTGCTGGGGACCGTCTCCAGCAGACCAGGGGCACCGGGAGCGAAGCCGCAGCCATGGCGGGGTACCGCGCTTCTGAGGCTTGTGGACCCTGGGGCAGAGCAGCTGGGGCGCTGCCGGTTGATCCCGCAGCGCCGCTCTGGGCACTACTGGACCAACCCGGCAGCACCCCAGCTGCTCTGCCTCGGGCTTCCTGATTCAGCTGCTGATCAGTTTCAGCAGCAGCTGACTTGGGGACGCTTGGGGTTCTTTAGTAGAATCTGTATGTAAGTCAGAACTGGCGGCTGAATCTGGACGCCAGTTCCGACTTACATACAGATTCAACTTAAGAACAAACCTACAGTCCCTATCTTGTACGTAACCCGGGGACTGCCTGTAATCGCTTCTCTAGATCTGCTGGCAATGCTCCTCCTAATGCTCCCTAAGAGGCCATTAGCCTCTTGGCTCCAAGAGCAAATTGTTAACTCATACGCAGCTTCTCATCCACTGTAATGCCCAGGTCCTTTTCTGCCAAACTGCTACTTAGCCAGTCGGTCCCCAGCCTGTAACAGTGCTCTGGATTCTTCTGTCCCAAGTGAAGGACTCTACAGTCATCCTTGTTGAACCTCATTAGATTTGTTTTGGCCCAATCTTCCAATTTGTGTAGGTCAATCTGGACCCTATCCCTGTCCTCCAGTGTATCTATCTCTCCTCCTAGCTTAGTGTCATCTGCAAACTTGCAATCCATCCCCACATCCAAGTCATTAATAAAGATGTTGAAAAAATCCGGCCCTAGAACCAGTGCTTGGGGCTTTCCTCTTGAAATTGATCGCCATCCAGACATCAAGCAATTTATCACTAGCTATTGGGCCCGACAATCTAGCTCACTTTATATCCACATTACAGTCCATATGTTCAATCCATACTTCCTTAACTGCTGGCAAGAATATTGTGGGAGATCAAATGCAAAGTTTTGGTAAGTCAACGTATATCACATCCACTGACTTCCCCATGTCCACGGAGCCAGTTACCTCATCATAGAAGCTAATCAGATTTGTGACGCACGACTTGCCCTTTGGGAATCCATGTTGACTATTCCTGATCACTTTCCTCTTTTTTAAGTACTTCAAAATGGATTCTTTGAGGATGCCCGCCATGCTTTTTCTGGGGACTGAGATAAGGCAGACTGGTCTGTAGTTCACTGGATTGTCCTTTTCCCCTTTTAAAAGATAGACACTGCATTTCCTTTTTTCCAGTCATCCAGGATCGCTTCAAATCTCTATGAGTTTTCAAAAATAATGGCCAGTTCTGCAATGACATTTGCCAACTCCCTCAGTATCCTCGGATGTGTTAAATCCAGATCCATAGATTTGTGTATTTTTAGCTTTTCTAAATATTTCTTAACCTGTTCATTTTCCACGGAGGGCTGCCCAGCTCCTTCCCATACTGTCTTGCCTAGTGCAATAATCTATGAGCTGACTTTCTTTGGGAAGACAGAGGCAAAGAAAGCATTGAGTACTTCAGCTTTTCCCACATCACCTGTCATTAGGTTACCTCCCTCATGCAGTAAGTGCCCCACGCCATCTCTGAGCACCCTCTAATTGCTAACATGCTGTGACGGACTGGGCCATGTCTGGGCACAGCTGAAGGCATCTGCTCAGGGTGAATTGCTCAAATACGGTGCTCCTTACAGCCCCCAGACTGGAGACCTTCCCAAACAGTCCACAAACCAGTCCCACAGAGCGCTTCAGCAGCCTGCCTGAAGCCTCACGAGCAAAACTCCTCTGACACCCCAGCGATATCCGTGCCCCACATGGTCCCAGGCCTCATACACAGGTGAGGGGTCTTAGAACCCAATCCCACCTACCCTTAGCAAGTTCTGTCCAGTTCCAAGAAACCAGCCACAGATCCCTGGTCAATTTACCCTCTGGACCTTACCCACAAATCACGCTGGGCCAATCCTTTAGCATCTAACTTCTAAAGGTTTATTGCTACCAGAAAGAAAAGCATGAGAGTGAGGTTGCTAAAGTATCATACGTTCCATGCATCGAATCTCCCAGTTTTCGATGCAGGCTCTAGCAGAGATTAGAAGTCCTTGTTGCACATCCTAGGATCAGGACGGGTCCACAGTTCTTTCTGGCTCTTCAATCCCTGCACTGCTGCCTCTGGGATGAAGTGCTGAGCTGAGTACCAAGATGGAGTGGACCACATGGCATATTTATATACCTCCTTCCTGGGCTCTTCTTGGCTGCAGCAGCTCACCTGGCACAGTATCCCTGTGGTCCCTGCTGGCAGCCCTTAGGTGTCAGGCCTCATTCTTGAGGTGTGTCCTTGGCCTATTGAGTGCCATTGTTCCACACAGCCTCGCTAATTAGCATGTCCATAGGCCAGGCTCTGCCCAATGCTCAAGCACATTCAGAGAAATATTCAGTATCCATACAAAGTACAGTAAAACTCCATTGGTCCGGCATCTGATGGTCCGGCACTCCTGATGGTCCGGCACCATCAGGAACCCGGAAGTGCTCCGGGCAGCCGGACCATTGGAACTGGTCTGCCCCCGGCTTCCCTGATTCAGACGCTGCTGAAACTGACCAGCGGCTGAATCGGAGAAGCTGGGGGCAGAGCAGTTGGAGTGCTGCCCGGTAGGTCCCATAGCGCTGCCCCTTGGGGCTGCAGGACCAACCAGCAGCACCCCAGCTGCTCTGCCCCAGGCATCCCCCAGAGCAGCTGGGGTGCTGCCGGGTTGGTCTCGCAGTGCCAAGGGGCGGCGCTACCGGACCAACCCGGCAGCACCCCGGCTGCTCTGCTGCAGGCGTCCCAATTCAGCTGCTGCTGAAACTGACCAGCAGCAGCTGAATCGGGGATGCCTGGAGCAGAGCCCGACCATGGGAAGAGGGGGGCTAAGACGGGTGTGGGGTGGCATCTCCCCCCATCCGACCTCTCATAGCCCCCCCTTCCAGTAGTCCGGTATAGCTGATAATCCGGCATCCCCTGGGTCCTAAAGGTATCGGATTATCAGAAGTTTACTGTACATGCTTATAATTTCACACACAGACATTGTACAATCACATGAATAGCGTACATAAGATTAGCAGACAGTAAACTTCTATTCAATACCTCACATGGCCCCCTTTTTACCACTTTTGGGGCAAACACACCCCCATGGGTGCAGCAGTGATCTGGCTGCTCCCCTCAAAATCCAGGAACGTGACACATGCCTGTAGAAACCTTTCTTGTTACCCATCACATCCCTTGCTAGCTACAAATCCAATTGTGCTATTTCCTTCAGGACGACTCCCTTGCATTCTCAAGTATATTTAGACTCCTCCCAAGTCATCTCCCCAAGTTTCCACTTCTTATAAACTTCCTGTTTGTGTTTAAGATCACGAAGGATTTCCCTGCTAAGCCCATCTGGTTGTCCACCATATTTGCTTTTCTTACTGTGCATCGGGATGCTTTGGTCTTGTGCCTTCAATAAGGCTTCTTTAAAATCCTGCCAGCTCTCCTGGACTCCTTTCTGCTTCAAGTTAGCACCTCAGGGAATCCTGCCCATCACTTCCCTGAGGGAGCCAAGTCTGCTTTTCTGAAGGCCAGTCCCCTCTTCTGCCTGGGTTGGTGGGCTGGAGTGGACCCCTAGCATGACATCACCCTTCTTTTTACCTCTTTTAACCTAACCCAGACACTCTTAACAAGTCTGTCTCCTATGCCTATCTCCACCTCAGCCCCGTGTACATTCTTAATGGATAAGGCAACACCTCCTCCCTTTTATCCCTGCCTGTCAGTCCTGGGCAAGCTGTACCCTTCGGTATCAATATTCCAATTGTGTGTATTATCCCACCAAGTCTCTGTGATACCAACTGTGTCATCCTTATGTTTCTTTATTAGCACTTCAAGTTCTTCCTGCCTATTCCCCATCGTCCTTGCCTTTGTACACCGGCATCTAAGATACCGATTGGATTTTGCCCCCTCACTTCTGCCTTGTCCCTCCTTTCTCCCTGCTATTATAGCCCATGCTCTCACCCATTTCCAACCCATCTCCCAGGTCTCCATGTTTTTCATTTGCCTGTGGGCTTTGGCCGCCTGTCCCCATCAAAACTAGTTTAAAGCCCTTCTCACTAGGTTAGCCACTCTGTGACCAAATACTCTCTTCCCCTTCCTCGAAATGTGAACCCCATATCTGCTCAGCAGTCCTTCTTCTTGGAACAGCATCCTGTGGTCAAGGAGGCCAAAGCCCTCTTGGTGGCACCATCTTTACTGCCAGGCACTCACCTCCATGATGTACCTGTCTCTGCCTGGGCCCCGAAAATTGACAGGAAGGACTAAGGAGAACACCACCTGTGCACCAGACTCCTTCACTTGTGCTCCCACAGCCCCGTAGTCACCCTTGCTCCTCTCAAGGTCACACCTTGCAGTGTCATTAGGGCCCACATAGATGAGAAGCAGGGGGTAATAGTCAGGAGGTTGGATATTCCTCAGCAATGCCTCCGTAATGTCTGGGATATGGGCCCCTGGCAGGCGGCATACCTCCCCAGATGACATGTCAGGGCAACAGATGGGTGCCTCGGGGGTGATTCCTTCTCTCCCTTATTCAAAACAACATAACAGTTCTCTGGAGCGATAGTGGAAGGGTTAGTAGCACATGATACAAAACACCAGCCTGAAAAGAAGGAAATAGCTCATTGAGTTTTGCCACCAAAGGCAAATCAAGTACAAAACACTCAGGAGGATTTCACAAAAGCATGTTGCAAGTCTGTACAAAGCAAAACTGACTCCAAAGGGATCAGTTTCTGAGGCCCAGTGAGATTCAGAACTGCTTAAGAACAATCTATAATACATCTGATTTCACTGAACAATTACTATTTGCTGTGGTAGCTTCTAAAAGATAGTAACTATCTGGATTTCATCTGCTGAAGCCCAGAAAGGCACTACCCAGTGAATCACAGCTAGAATCCAAAATAATTCCAGTTAGATAGGCAAGTTTCTTCTGCCTCTTTGTCAACTTCCCAAAATAACAAATCCAAATCCTGTACAGTTTAGAGTAGCAGTAATGTTAACTTAGTTAACCCACATGGCCCCTCCCTGGGAGCAGCTCAGAAGCCACCATGCCACCCGGGCCCCACAACCAGCCCTGGGGACAGCAGAGAGATGCCAGGCTCAGTCTCTTACCCCCACTGAACCCACCACTAGCAACAGCTTCCCTTCCACCAGTAGGACGGCGACTGCAGGCCCAAAGCCCGTTAAGAGCAAATGGAGGATGAACTTCAGCCACTTCTATAACTTGAGGGTCATCAGCCCCTAGAGTCCCAGGCTGTAAGGCCAGAAGGCACAGCCCTGCTCCCCGAGTCTGAGCTCCTGCACCACACAGGCCCTAGAAATTCCCCACAAGAATTCCCGTCACCCACAGCCCCATGTGTCTTCACCTTTGACTGGGTTCTATGGACAGTTCTGGCTCTTAGAGAAGCGGATGGTTTCAATAGAGTGCTCTTGTATCTGAATCCTGGCAGATTAATGTCTTGCCTTTCCAGGACAGAAAAACCCATTGGCTCCTTCTTTTTCTTCCAGGCTGTGTTCCTTCTTTGGAAGACTCACCTCAAGGGAGCACAGACACAGCCGAGAGCTCCGGGTGGTGGTCCGACCTGCAGCAGCCGAGGCATGCGCTGGCCTCAGCCAGCAGGAGCAGGCCTTGCCAGAGGAGCCCAAGAGAACCAGAGGCTCCTGGAAGATCCTGTCAGGCATAAGAAGACTCTGTGCCTGCAGCCAGTGTGGCAGCTCCCTGGCAGAGGCTGAGGAGGAGAGAAGAGCTTCCTCTCCCAGGCGGTGGACACGCTTCTCCCTGAAGAAGAGGAAGAAGAACTCAGCGGAGAAGCAGGAGGAGCAAGAGGAGGAGAAGCCACTGGAGAGCCCAGGCAAAGACCAGCTGGATCTCACAGGTGAGGATACAACCCACCCGGTGAGAGGGGAGCATGTGAGGGACACTGACCCCAGTCACTGTACAAGCCTTGAGCGTTAGGGCCTTCTCATGGGACAGCGATGGGCTCCTCAGAGGCTGGAATCCATCGAGTGCCAGACGCTCTGGCAGAGGGGGGCAGGTTCCTCCCTGAAGTGGGAAGAACAGACAATGGCAGGGCACAGCTCTCTGGGGGTCTGGCATCCCCAGCCTAGTCCAGCACCTCCCTCCCTTCCAGACACCCTACCCCAGCCGGCTCCTGCAACCTCCCTCCTGTTCAGACCTCAGCGCCTCCAGCACCCAAACTCCCAGGCCACTCCAGCACCCTACCCCCCAACCACACTCCCACCCTTACTCCCTCCTGCGCCACTATCCTTATCCCATGCCCTGGCAGCCACCTCCCACACACCAAGCCCCTCATCTTGGCCTCACCCCAAAAGCTAGGGCAGGTCATACAAATCTCTTATCGCGGGTACGGAAAAGAGGTAATCTAGCCCATAGGAATCCTTGAACTCTGGTCCTTTCTTGTCTCCCTCCGCTCCCAATGGGGCTGGAGCAGCAGAGGGGTGAATCCTAACCCCAAGCCCCCCCCCCCCCCCCCCCGGCCCTTTTGCTTAATTATTTTGATTTTGATTAATAATGTTTCCTTTCTTACCGGTTATACACCTCCCAGCCCCGTGTTATAGCTCCAGTCACCTTTCTCTGCCTGGATCCTCTATTTGGGAGCTGGGCCCAGAAGGCTCAAGCAAATCCCCACCCCTCTTCGATCTCCCCAGTAGGCCACCCAGCCTCTCCTGGAAATGGCTTGGGGAGCCACAATACAAATTTTGATTCAAGCAGGGGAGGGGGCTGCTCAGCTCCAAAAGTTTGAAACAGGAGCTCGGGCAGGGAGCGGGTAGCTCAGGGTGTAGAAAGAGGAGCAGCGAGGGGCTGTGTGTGAACAGGGGGTAACTACGTGCTGTGCCAGGAGGGCTCCCCTGCAGCCCCTGTTCCCGGAGGGCTCTGGTGGCCACGGAGCCAGGTCCCCTCTCACCGGCTGTCAGACAAGGGGGATGGGAGCAGTGTTCCCACTAAGATTTTCCAACCTTGGGCCGACTGAATTTTCTCATGTGCAACACCAATATCGCGGTGGTGTGTGGTGTGTGGACCCAAACCCGTGGGTATAAATATGTATTTTCAATAGGCCGTGGGTGTGGAAGAAAATATATTGGGTGTGAATTGGGGAGAGCAGGGGCAAAGGAGCAGGCAGAGAATAAACAGAACTGAATGATCATCAGGGGAGTGTAACGGGAGAAAACAGGATCCCTGCTGGGCCAATTCCCCAGTGGGAGGCAGGGGAGGAGGAGGGTGCGAGGGAGGCTGCTGCCCTGTTAGCAGTTCACCGGGCAGGGAAGACTTGGAGCAAAGTAGAGAAGTTGGCCTGATCTGAAGGCGCCTGTAACCTCTCCAGCTTTTCCCATGTGGGCGGTGGCAGCCAATGCAGCACAATTGATCCCTCCTCCCCGTCAGCATGGTCTGGGTCACATGATCCCCCAAGTACGTCCTGGCTCCCTGATTTGCTCCCCCAGCCAGTACAGACCCTGCAGGGGTTGGGAGGGGTGGGGGGACCGGGATGGAGGCTGGAGGCAGGACACCCTCCTCCACCACAAGAGAGCGAGTGCCCCATGTCCTTCCCCAGCCAATCAGGAAAGGGATTCTCACGCAGCTTCCAGGGACCCTTGGATGGGATCCGAGGGGCAGCTCCAACCCCCTGCACCAGCAGCAGCTGCTGGAGAGGAGGGAACAGAACCGTTAAAAAGGGACCAGGGGTCACCCCGTCCAAAGGTCGCAGCAGCTCTCAACTGGGAACTGGGCTGGGCTGGGCCATCACTTCCTGGGGCGTCACACGGGAAATGAGGCCTGTTCCCCTCACTGCAGGAAGGGGGCGAGGGCCGGGGAGAGGAGAACGCGCCGTGGGAGAGACTCTGCCCCTAGGGGAGAGGAAGCCCAGTGGGGAGAGCCCCCAGCTGAGAGTCATGGGAGCGGCGCTCTCTGCTCGGCCCTGCAAGCACCTTGCTGTGTGACCCTGGGCGAGTCACGTCAGGGCTCTGGGCCCCGTGTCCTGCTGTCGCCCAGGGGTAACACATTCAAACCAGCGCGTCTCCTCTGCTCCAGGGGTGGAGAACGAGCTCTCCCAGAAGACGCCCAATGGGGCGGAAGGGAGCGAAGAGGAGGAGGAACCAGACCGCCGGCCCATCCCATTAGCACAGAGCAGCTCCCACATGACTATGGTAATGAGGCTTGTGACTGAGCCAATGGGAAGCATCCCCTGTGGGCACCTTGCTTTGAGACAGGGCTACTCGGAGCCCAGAACGGGGGGTTCTCCACTGCTAGGATTGGAACCCGTCCCAAACAGCACTTCTGTTCCCCACACTGGCTAGTAAGAAGCCCTGCAAGCAACCCCCTTAGACACTCCTGTCCTCTGGGCCACCACCAGCACCACCCTCATACAGGTGAGAGGCTCTGAGATCCAGTCCCACCAATTCCAAACAGGTTCCTCCCACCCCAGCGAACCAGCCACGTGCCCAGGTCAATTTAAGACAGGACCATGCAGAACTTTCAAGACTAACAAGACAGTTTATTAGGTGATGAGCTTTCGTGGCCCAGACCTGTGTTTTCTTTCAGGAAGACCAGACTAACACGGCTACATCGCTATTACTACTCTACATGCAAGGTCAATTGAAAGCTCAGATCTTACCCCAAAGAGCCTGAGGTGCCAACCCTTTAGAATTTAATATATGAAGGTTTATTAATAAAAGAAAGAACAAAATGTTGTGACTAATATTGTTCAAGGAATCAAATTCCATTCACCAACTGCAAAGTCCTTGGTGCCAGCTTGTGCCAGATGAGATGAAGGGGTGTCTTAGAGCAAGTTTCAGGAATACATTCTCTGTTAGGCTGGATGTATTCCTGAAACGCCCTCTGCCTTCCCCACCCGGCAGCATGTGGCGCTACCACCAAATAGGCAGGAATCAGGGGCAGGACAGGAAGTAGCTGACACTGAAGGAGCGAGTCTCCCTGGCCGACGAGAACCCCAGACTGAGGGCTCTGGGGCCACTTCAGGCTTCAGTCCATAGCCGAGATCCTTCATAGCTGATTATCAGGAGGGAGGACAGGAGTGATGAAAAAAATGGGGGAATCCTCAGGGCCCCTTTATCCCCTTGCCCAGAGGGCGGGAATCCCATTGTTCTCCTGTGAAAGTCTGTCCCAAGATGGAGTCTGTTACATGAGCACGTCACTGGCGCAGGCCTGACTCAGTCCTTCTGAGGCAGCAGCCTCCGCTTTTGCGCTGGTCTGAACGTTCACAGCAAATCTCATCATGTGTGATTGGCACCCCCCGAGGTCAGTGAAGTGCTGCCATTCACTTGCCTAGCGGCCCTGTCGAGGCTGTTCCCCACTCCGGCACAACGAATGCAGAAGTTGGGGGTCTGCAAGAGCACTCCAAACCCTTGCCTGCACAGGCTCTGGTCCCGAAACTCCCCCCCCCCCCGAATCCTAATACCCATATTTTGGGGATGCTGCTTTGAACCACAAACAGGGCTGGACACTTGAAACCAGCCCCAGGGGTACCCCAAGCTCTTTTTCCCAAAAGATCTTGGAAAAGAAAAGAGAAAAACAAGCTGCAGTCTCTGGTGGCTGACCCCTCGGTCAGAGGCATGCAAGTCCACACAGACAGACCATCCTGGAGAGAACAATCAACCAACACCAGTTAATTAGAGAAAAAGAAACAACTTTTAGCATGAAAATAAAGCTACAGTTGCAAGCATAGTACATCCGAGGGTGCTGAGGGATTTGGCAAATGTCATTGAGGAGCCTTTGGCCATTATCTTTGAAAAGTCGTGGAGATCGGGAGAAATCCCGGATGATTGGAAAAAGGGAAATGTAGAGCCTATCTTCAAAAAAGGGAAGAAGGACGATCCAGGGAACTATAGGCCAGTCAGTCTTACGTCAGTTCCTGGAAAAATCATGGAAGGGATCCTTAAGGAATCCATTTTGAGGCACTTGGAAGAGAGGAAAGTGATTAGGAATAGTCAGCATGGATTCACAAAGGGCAAGTTGTGCCTGACCAAGCTGATTAGCTTCTATGATGAGGTAACTGGCTCTATGGACGTGGGAAAATCAGTGGATGTGATATACCTTGACTTTAGTAAGCCTTTTGATACTGTCTCCCACAATATTCTTGCCAGCAACTTAAGGGAATGTGGATTGGATTAATGGACAGTAAGATGGATAGAAAGATGGCTAGAAGGCCACGCCCAGCGGGTAGTGATGAATGGCTCGATGTCAGGATGTCGGTCAGTTTCTAGCGGAGTGCCCCAAGGTTCGGCTCTAGGACTGGTTTTGTTCAATATCTTTATTAATGACCTGGATGAGGGGACGGATTGCACCCTCAGCAAGTTTGCGGATGACACTAAGCTAGGGGGAGAGGTAGATACACTTGAGGGCAGAGATAGGGTCCAGAGTGACTTAGACAAATTGGAGGATTGGGCCACAAGAAATCTGATGAGGTTCAACAAGGACAAGTGCAGAGTCCTGCCCTTGGGACGGAAGAATCCCAAGCATTGGTACAGGCTGGGGACCAACCAGCTAAGTAGTAGTTCTGCAGAAAAGGACCTGGGGGTTACAGTGGATGAGAAGCTGGATATGAGTGTGACGGCGCGTTGGGGGTTCCCCGTCTCCTGCACCCCGAAATGGCACAAACAGACTGTACCAGCCAGTGGAATTGAGGGTGGTTTATTGCTCCTCCAGCACAGCGCAGCACAGATGTAATCTGGTTACAGGAACTGGGCTAGGATGCCTCAGGCCCCCTTGAGATGGGGGAGACTGGGCCCCTAAACTCCAGCTCCTCTCCCTAGGCTGTCTCATCCATCCTCACAGACAGCCACCAACCAACTCCCTCACTTCCAGCCCTGCCCCCCAGCCAAGGCAGCATTCCACCTTCCTTTGTTCCTCTCCATGGGGGGTGTCTGGCCACTGGTTTGCATAGTGACTCATCCTGTTTTGCTGGGTCGTGGTACCCACGGCAGCCAGTGGGGGTTCCCCCAGAGCCAGCAGCATAGAACCAGCCAGGTACCCCCACTACGTCACAATGAGTCAACTGTGTGCCCTTGTAGCCAAGAAGGCTAATGGCATATTAGGTTGCATTAAGAGGAGCATTGTCAGCAGATCCAGAGATGTCCTTATTCCCCTTTATTCAGCTCTGGTGAGGCCACATCTGGAGTATTGTATCCAGTTCTGGGCCCCCCACTACAAAAAGGGTATGGACGCATTGGAGAGGGTCCAGCAGAGGGAACCAAAATGATTAGGGAGCTGGAGCATATGACTTATGAGGAGAGGCAGATCTGGGTATGTCTACACTACAAAGTTAGTTCGAACTAACGGACGTTAGTTCGAACTAACTTTAATAGGTGCTACACTAGCGCTCCGCTAGTTCGAATTTGAATCGAACTAGCGGAGCGCTTAGTTCGAACTAGGTAAACCTCATTTTACGAGGACTAACGCCTAGTTCGAACTAGCTAGTTCGAACTAAGGGCTGTGTAGCCCTTTAGTTCGAACTAGTGGGAGGCTAGCCCTCCCCAGGTTTCCCTGGTGGCCACTCTGGCCAACACCAGGGAAACTCTATGCCCCCCTCCCGGCCCCGGACCCCTTAAAGGGGCACGGGCTGGCTACGGTGCCCGTGCCAGGTGCAAGCCTGCCAGCACCCAGCCAGCAGACCCTGCACCTGGCACGGCACAGAGCCACCCACCCGATGCCCCCCAGCCCACCCCCTCTTGCCGGGACCAGGCTGGCTGCTCCCGGGAGCTTGCCCTGGACCGCAAGAGGCGGGCACCTTCCTGGGCTAGTGCGGACATCGTGGACCTCGTCCACGATCTCCGCACTAGGCACAGGAAAGTGGCCGGCTAGGGCAGGAGAGCTGCCAGCCTGGCCACCCAGGAGCAGGTGTGCATGAAAATCAAGGGGGTCCACTGAGACCCCCGACCCTGAGCCCTGAGCTTACAATGGCCGTCCTGGGTCAGACCAAAGGTCCATCTAGCCCAGTAGCCTGTCTGCCGACAGCGGCCAACCCTAGGGACCCTGGAGGGGATGGACCGAAGACAGTGACCAAGCCATTTGTTTCGTGCCATCCCTCTCCAGCCTTCCACAAACCTTGGGCAGGGACACCACTCCTACCCTCTGGCTAAGACCACTCCATGGACCCAACCTCCATGACTTGATCTCACTTCCCTTTCAACTCTGTTCTAGTTGTAGCCTTCACAGCCTCCTGCAGCAAGGAGTTCCGCAGGTTAACTATTTGCTTTGGGAAGAAGAACAACTTTCTCTTACTAGTTTCAAGCCTGCTACCCATTCCTTTCCTTTGGTGTCCTCTAGTCCTTCTTTATGGGAACTCAGGAAGAACTTTCTGAATGCACCCTCTCCACCCAACCCCTGCTTTTAGAGACCTCTATCCTGTCCCCCCTCCGTCTCCTCTTTTCTAAGCTGAACAGTCCCAGTCTCTGTAGCCTTTCTTCATCTGGGACCTGTTCCCAACCCCTGATCATGTTAGTTGCCCTCCCTTCTCCCAGCCTTTCTCTTCCCCTCTCCCACCTCCTTTTCCCAGTCTCCCCCCAGTTTTGTTCAATAAAGACAGAGTCAATGTTGGAAGAAACGTTATCTTTATTTTGTACATCAATAAGAAGGGGGGCTAGGGAAGGGTAAGTGGAAGGAGGTGAGGGAGGAATGGGGTACGAGCCCCTGATGGGGAGGACTGGGCTGGCTCTGCGGGCTTCTGGGGGTGGAAGCTCTCCTGCAGCCCCCCGATTGCCCCCTCTCCCCAGATGGCAGTCTGCGGCAAGTGCAGCTGGGCTGATGTCCGAGTGGTGTGATGTGCCCGGTGTGGGTACTCCGGGCACTCCAAGCCAGAACTTCTTTTCAAGCGGGGCACCCCTTAGAACTGTCTGTCCGGGGTGGGGGGTCGGGACCCTTTAAGCGCAGCCCTCGGCTAGCCTGAGACAGCATCTCCACGCTCTCAGTCCTCCTCTTATGCCCTGCCGGCACTGCTTCCGGCCATCCTTAAGCCCTGTTCAGGGTCCACTCAATGTGGACTTGCTAGTTCGAATTAGCAAAACGCTAATTCGAACTAGTTTTTAGTTCTAGACGCGTTAGTTCGAATTAGCTTAGTTCGAATTAACTAATTCGAACTAAGTTAGTTCGAACTAGCGCTGTAGTGTAGACGTACCCTGAGAGAGTTTGGTCTGTTTAGTCTGCAGAAGCGAAGAGTGAGGGGGGAATTGATAGCAGCCTGCAACTTCCTGAAGGGAGGTTCCGAAGAGGATGGAGAGAGGCTGTTCTCAGTAGTGACAGATGACAGAACAAGGAGCAATGGTCTCAAGTTGTGGTGGGAGAGGTCCAGGTTGGATATTAGGAAAAACTATTTCACCAGGGCTACGTCTACACTGGCCCCAAATTCCGGAAAAGGGATGCAAAGCAGGTAAGTCAGAATAGGGAAATCAGCGGGAGATTTAAATATCCCCCGCGGATTTAAATAAACATGTCCGCCGCTTTTTTTCCGGCTTGGGGAAAAGCCGGAAAAAAGCGTCTAGACTGGCACGATCCTCCGGAATAAAGCCCTTTTCTGGAGGATCTCTTATTCCTACTTCCACTATTTCACTAGGAGGGTGGTGAAGCACTGGGATGGGTTACCTAGGGAAGTAGTGGAGTCTCCATCCCTAGAGGTGTTTAAGTCTCAGCTTGACAAAGCCCTGGCCGGGTTGATTTAGTTGGGATTGGTCCTGGCTAGAGCAGGGGGCTGGACTTGATGACCTCCTGAGGTCTCTTCCGGCTCTATGGTTCTATGATTCTACATTGGATAGATGGAAAGAGCCACCTTTTGAGACTGGTACCAAGGCAAAGTCCCTGGTCTGAAGACTTAGTTGGAAAAGGAAGGAAGAAAGAAAAAAACCCCAAACCCTAAGAAGCTCAGACATTAGTTTGCCATCCCTAAAGAAGGAAAACAATAAATCCTGAGAGACGAGCTAAACTTTTCCCTCCTTACACGTTATAAGAAGTCTGTTTTTTGAGGAAGAACGGCTCTTGCACTAGAGGGGGTTTTGCAAAACAAGGGCTGCTCGTTAATTATGCAAATGAGGTGCGGCGATATTCCACGCCAAGCTTCATTTGCATAAGCTTTTCTGCAAGACGTCTACATTGTCGACGTAGCCTCAGTCTCAGCTACTTCCTGTCCTGCCCGTGATTCCTGCCGGTTGGGAGGCAGCGCCACACACTGCCAGGTGGGGAAGGCAGAGGGGGTTTCCATGACGGCCCCGCACTCAGTCCTTTCCGCGTGGACACTGTGGGCTGCTAGAGCCACTGGGCCCATCTGCTCAGGCCCGGGATGGAGGATGGAACATGGGGTATGTTCTCCAGTTACCCCTCTGCTGCCCTCCACACGGGATCTGCAGGGCTCTGCGGGTTTCTCAGCCAAAGGCAGGTCCCCTGAGTGCAGCGGCCGTGAGTTACAGGGGCCTGTGGTGCCCAGGGGACGGGGGAACCCTTGGCACCGGGTGAGGCTGCTCAATCAAAGGTCTCAGCAGGCTCCTCCATGCTCTCTAGGCCCTGCCAGTCCCCAGGGAGCGAGTGTCCCAGGGCAGCTGCCCAGTGGAAATGCTCAGTCCCTACAGGCTCTGCCCCTGTTCATTGCAGACCCTCGGGGAGCCCCCTGCCTCAGCCCAGCCCACAGCCCTGCTGCTGGCAGCCGTGAAGGCTCTGACGGCCCCCGCCCTGGAGAGCTTTCGGGCGGCGGAGGAGGCGCTGAGAGCCACCGTGTCCCAGCACAGCGCCCGCATGGAGCGAGTAAGAGACGCCCGGCGAGGGGCAGGGGCGTGTGGGGAGAGGGGCTGGGAGAACTGGCTCTGAGGAAACCGGCCCTGGGGCACAGGGTCACGGTCTGGCAGGTCGGCTCAGCCCCTTTCCATTCGGTGCTGGGGTGGGCAGGTGTTTCCAGAGCTCTGAGCGCTGGAGCTCGGACACGTCCCTGGGGCCAGCCCAGCCCCAAGGCAGGTGGGTCACAGCCCAGCCCTGGAGCGCGGCACTGACAGAGTCTGCCGAGGGGCCGCCACGCTGGGCTCCCGGAGCGGACGGGGTTTCCTCCCGTGCCCTGCAGGGCCCTTGTGTGACCCACCGGTGCAGCAGGAACCATTTGGCTTTGCCCTTTGCCCCGGTGCCTCTGACGTGTGATCCTGCTGCCCGGCCCCACCGGCTCCGGTGCCCCCCCGGGAATTAGACTGGTGCAGGGAGGGCTCTGCCTGAGTCCATTTCTACAGCCCCTTCCTAGGAGGTGTGAGCATCAGTCACTCCCCAGATCAGTTGAGCTCCATCGCCCTCTGGGGAGGCAGGAATTCTACCCGCGTGACACACGGGGACCTGGGACCAAGAGCGGCTCATTGACTTGGTGACGTTCCTGCCCTTCTCCAAGCGCCGACTTCCAGGAGGGATGACCTGGCAGGAGGCCGCTCTTGAGCAATCCCCCCCTCAGCTTTCTGGCTGCCTCCAGGTGCGAGACGTCGTGGGAGAGATTTTCACCTGGCTGGACGACGTCGAGGACCCCAGAGCCAGAAGAGCCGCGCTGGGAACCATCGCCCTGCTGGCTCGCACCCACCCCCGGGACGTGGTTCCAGCCTGTGTGGCCCACGCGCCGCCATGGGACAGGTAGGGAGAGGCTGTTATCACCTCAGCCCCTGATTTCCCCTCCCTCCTCCTCCAGGGCAGAGCGCGGGAAAGGCCTGGCAGGCCACAGGGATGGAGCCAGCTCCCTGCTGGGCACGGGGCTGTCCCTGCCTCCTGAGAGGAGATGCCCAGGCCCAGCCCCTTGGGAACCAGCCCCTCCCCCTTCCCTGCCCAGAGTGCAGACGTGACAGGTCCCTGGAGAGTTCCAGCAGGCTCCTGATTTCTGTGGGTCACCCCCCTTCCCGCCAGCTCCACCAGAGGGGCAGGACCAGGCTATGGGGAGCTTCCCTGGGCCGTGACTCCAGCGTAAATGTCACCGAGCAGCCTTTGGTGCAGGCTGGGCTGGGTGGTGTCACGCTGTGCGCAGCCCCAGGGCAGTTACTGGAAGCAGCAGCACAGACTGCAGGAGCAATGAGGCCTCTGGGGAAGGGAATAAATGAAGAGTTCGCGGAAGGGACTCACCTGCCTCAGCCTCCCAGCCCCCGGGCGTCTCCTCTAAGGTCCCCCTTTTCCTGCCGGCCTTCCCAGCCTCTCCCTGGGGACACAAGGGGGGGCAAGCAGGGACCCTCTGATTTCGGTTTGTGACCTTGCAGAGGTGCCAGGGAGCTGTGGAAGGCCTTGGGGGAAGAAGCACAGCTCTCCCGGCACGTGCTGCACCAGCTGCTGGACAAGCTCCGGAAGAGCCACCGGGAGGAGAGGAGCCGCAGCGTGTCTCTGGCCGTAAGTGAGACTGGAGCTGTCACGTAGCGAACTCGCCACCGAACACGGAGGCCCCTCACTTGGAGCTCAACCCCGTGTGCGTCCCAATGCTCCAAATCAACCCTGCAGCTCCCTGCACACAGGGCTTAACTCCCTGTGCTCCAAATCAACAGGGCAGCTCCCTTCACACAGGCCTAGCAGCCAGAGGTGTGTTAGAACTCCTGGTGGGATTGGTGTGGAGGGCCAGGGGGACCCAGGCCAACCTCTCCACCGGGTCCCAGTGCACCCTGTCAGCGTTGGAGTGGGGCACCACTAGCTGGGTGGGGAATCCAGCCGAAAGACGCCGAGCACCCGGGGTTCAACTACCCACCCTGGGCTGCTTCCTGCCAGCTTCTCTCCCATCCTGAGCGCCGTCTCTTTCCTCCAAACCGGGGCTTCTGCTGCGGTTCCCTGCTGACTGGTGACGGCGTCGAGGTGCAGCTGCGCTTCTCCTCGGGAGCCCCAGCGGCACCTCTGCCCCCGTAGGCCTCAGCCCTGTCTGAGCTGCTCCACCGGCCTTTCTAGCTACCTCCAGCTGGAGCCCGCCCAGCACACCTGTGGGGGTGCGACCTTCTCTGCTAGGCAGCCAGGCTTCACCTCTGCAGCCCCAGTGCAGGGTCGGGACACCACGTGCCAGGGCTGATCTCCGCTCTGAGCACAGAACGTGGGGACCTGCAAGAAAATTTAAAAAAAAAAGATTCACACAGAGCAATTCAAACCAGCCAAAAGTAAAGAAAAATACCCACCTGACGAGTAGATTCCCTTTCCCCCTTTATTTACTCATGATCTTTTCTTACTTCATTTCATTTCCATACCCAAGGTGCAAAGGGTAATGTCTGAGCAGGTAATTTTCCATAGAAGGTGGGGAGAGTGTTCCACGTTCCCATCCACAGCGATTTTTATGAACCCCAGAGAAGTGAGCTGCCCCTGTGTCTGTGCCAGGCATAGCACTCCCCAGAAAGAGAGCCAGAGACCCCAGGGAAAAGACCTGCCCTTGCTGGGAGGTTTAACCCAAATAAGAACAGTTGGAGGGTGAGTTTGTAAGAGGCTCGAGTGTGTGTTAAAACTACGGATGCGTTTCTTCTTATTTGACATTTGTAATTCACTTTGCTCTGCCCTTTCTCACTTGCAAACACATAAATCCCACAGCTTGTGCTTAATAAAATCACTTTTGTTTCCTATCAAGCATTGTGTAAACAGTTGTGACCTCAGACCAGAATAGACTCAATGTCTGTATAGCTCTGGGGGCGGGGGAGGGTCTCTGCTCTGTGCCTCGGCTGGGGGAGACCAGGAGACCTGGCCCAGCAGGACAGTGTAGCGAGAAGCTCTTGAGTGCCAAGAAGCGAGTGTCAGCGGCTTTGCCAGCGCTCTGGGAAACGTCCCCAAGGAGTCTTCTGTGATCGCGCTCGTGAAACGGATCCTGCCGGGGGCAGGCAGGAATGGGCAGCGACACCGCCCGGTGCCCCTCGCTGAAACTGTCTCCCTGCTTGAGGACTACGTGGCCTCAGAGGAGCCAGGGAAGCCAGACCCCAAGCCAGGGCATCTGAGAGAGTCAAAGAAGCAGCACGGTCGGGGTCCCTCTAACTGGGGCAGGAGGATTCGAACCCGACCCGGCAGAAGTTCCCATTGACCCTGGTGAAGTAGTTTGGGATCTTGGGGGGATGTTCTCCAAGAGCAAAGGAGTGACCCAACCCTCCAAGGCCTGGCAACAAGGGGCAGACACAAGCCAGGGAGATGGTCAACCTCAGTGCTGGCCCCAGGGGTCCTGGTTTGAGATCAGCAAGGAACTTAGATCTGGTGGCACCCTTCTAGAAGAGCAGCACAAGCCATTAGTCTACCCTCCTGCTAGTGGGCTACGCTGTTATGCTTAAACGAAGCAACGAGATCTTTTATGGGGGAAAGGCAGTACGCCGCATTGATTGAGAATACAACAGTTGCTTATGCTTTTCAAACACACACCTACACACAAAACATCATGCATACACAGTTCTGCCAGATGATATAGTTACCAGTCCAGAGTCTGTGTCCATCTAGTGGCCAGGTAGATTGAACACAGGGGGGAGCAGGGCCTTGTCGGTCGATCGATCCGATACTCCTCTCCAGACAGTGTGGCAGACGAACTCAAAGTTCCATAGCAAAGCACCCTGCTTTATATATTCCTCCTTCTTGTTAAAATCCATGGATCTCGCTCTGTCCGCTTGTGACCGGAATGTTATCTTTTGATGTGAGTGTTCCCAGAACATCTCTCGAAGGTTCATCCTGTTGTCAATCGTCCTTTCGGGGGGCTTGCTCCGCTCTAAGGCTCGTCAATCTGCCAATTATCCCATCTACTCATGAGTAGGGGTACTCATTGATAGTTATGGATGACTCCTCTGCAGTCAGGTTGTCTCATCCTCTGTATCGAGCTTAAGCAATGGAGGGGAAGAAGCACACTTAGTTTTTACTACAGGCCCAGAACACACAAGCAGCCCTGCACGATGGGGGAGTGAAAACGAGGACCTGCAAACCAGGAGCTGCTGGAAAGCCAGTCGCCGGAAGCAACATGGGGTCTGAACTGAAACGGCATTGACCTTCCGGCATCGCCCCAGCTCCCTGCTGCCTGTGGCACTGGAGTTACTCAGGCAGCAGAGGGATCGTGGGATGCCCTGTACATGCGCCTAGAAGTTTTGGTCGCCTCATGATGGTGTCGCCCCCTCCGGTCAGGCCAGGGAAGGCAAAGGGCGAGGTCTAGGCCATGGAGAGAGATAACGGGGAATAATGTCAGCTGGACTCTTCTGATCTTTCCAAGAGGTTCCCTTCTGCGCCCATTCTAGCAATGGAAGACGGGTCGGGGGCCATCACATCTCCCCTCCCCCTGAGGAACTAACCCTCCTTCCTCATAAGCCACAAGGATGTGAGAAACGGCACCAGCATGACAGCAAAATGCCATGGGAGCGGATGGGAGGTGGGGACAGCTCAGTGACTTTTCTGTCTCGTTCTGACTCCAGGCTATGGACACGCTCTATGAGATCTTTTTCTTGTGGGGATACCGAGAAGCCATCTTGCAAATGTTTCCCCACTTGCTCCTCCTCTGCGTCCGGCAGGTGCAGCATGTGCTGGATCTGCGCCTGCCAGGGACCTGGACGGCCAGCCAGAAATCCAGCCCTGAGGGATCCAGCCGCCTCAGCCCCTTGAGGTAACGGCAGAAAGGAAGGGGAAGAACAGATTTGATCTGCTGCACCCGCAGGTCACACAC
Source organism: Pelodiscus sinensis (assembly GCF_052426305.1). Taxonomy (NCBI): domain Eukaryota; kingdom Metazoa; phylum Chordata; order Testudines; family Trionychidae; genus Pelodiscus; species Pelodiscus sinensis. The sequence continues at coordinate 14,287,930 of NC_143070.1, forward strand.
GGCCCCTGCGGAGTCCAGGCGCAGTTCTGGGCAGGTCTGTCTGGGGGGAGCGGTGCTGGGCACCCGTGTGCTTGTGAGTCACGCTTGCTCCTCTGACCCCGCCCACAGGCCGGCTCCTTCCCAGCACAGGCAGGGACCACGTCGGTACCTCCCCATGCGCCACCTGCCGAAGTGTTAGGGCCTCGGCCCCACAAGGCCCCAGCCCAGGGCAGGGTCACCAGAGCACATGCAGAGAGAGCGAGGCCGGCAGCACTGGGGCCCGGCCCGGCAGGGGGGCCGTATCACAGGCAGACAGGAGCAAGAGGGACCATGAAGCTGATTCCGTGTGGACTCCCCTGGGGGGAGCCGGGGAGCCCGAAGGCACCTCAGCTGCTGTAAACGGGCAGAGTTTTGCTCCCTCGCACCAACTAAGGATCTGGCCCATGTGCCGAGTGACCTTGTGCCGGCCCCAGCGAAGAGTCGGGTGTTGGACCATTGGGAGCGAGGGCACCGAGCATCTGTAGAAGCTGCAGTGTCGCCACCTGCCAAAACCTCAGTGAGCCCCGACAGGGTGCTGGGTCCATCCCGGGGGAAACCGGCTACTGCTGACCATGCCTTGTGCCCCAGGCCTTGAGCGGGTTGGGCTGCAGTAGATTTCTGACACCAGGATTTTTTTTTTTGAGTTTAGCACATCCCTGGAGGCCGTGAAGACCCTCTTTTCCATGCCCAGATACTGGAAGGAATTTGCCAGTATCCAGTTACAGCAGGGCTGGGAAATGATCGCCTCCCGCCATCACTTCTCCCGAGGGGTGGGCTTGATCGCAAGGTAGGAGTCTCAAGTTTCCTCTTCCTGCGGCCAGTCTGGGCAATGGGAGTTGGGCAGGAGATCCTCCTCTGCCCCAGCCGGCCCTCTCAGCCCTGCAATGGGGGAGGGACTGTCTCTCCCTTTGGTAATCCTGGGGACTTTCCCTTTGCTCTTCCAGAACCATGGTCGAGCACCGGAACCCACAGGTCCCTGTGGTTCTCAGAGAGGCCATCGCCATCGTGCAGAGTCGGGAGGAGGAGGAGGCGCTGAGAGAAATCGCCCTGACTTTCTGCACCGAGGTGAGAGTCCAGAGCGGCCTGGCACACGTGGGCTTGTGCAGAGCAGCTCAGACCCCTCCTGGGCCAATAGGTGCTGGGGCCCATGGCCAGCGGTTCAGCAATCTCACAGCCAGCCAGCTCCTCTGCCCACGCAGATACTAGCGGGACTGGGCAGAGTGGAGGGGGGCAGGGTGAGATTGCTCCTGGCTGGATGCACCTCCCTGGGACTTGTGACAAGAGGAGATGTTTCTCCAGCACCCCAAGCCCGGGCCTCTCTCCTCGCCTTCCCCGGGGGTTTCTGTTTCCTCTGCCACAGCGCTCTGCCCAGGACGCTTAGCGGTCCCCAGAGAGTCCTCTGTCCCTGGAGTTCATCAGGCGCTTGTGGATTAGTTGCCCTTCTAGGAATGGACCATTTCAAACACCAGCCACTGGCTCCTTCACTCCAGAGATTTTGTGCAGCAGAAAGTGGCCAGTTGGCAAAGATGATGGGGAAGGCACAGAGCAAAGGCAGATTTCTGCTCCTTAGCCTGACGCTGATTTTCTCTTTCCAGTTTCTCCAGAGTCCTTCCATCCTCAGCACTGTCACCAAATCAGACCTCCAGGAACACCTGATGGAATGGACCCGAGACAACAACCCTGCAATACGGAGGCTCTGTCTGCGAGGCCTGGCCAGTGTTCTCTTCTGGCCAGGGAAGGTGAGGGCGCATCTCAGGTCTTGCTGGGGTGACTGCTGGCCAGCCAGTGTGGGGAACAGCAGTGCTCTGTGTGGCTGGTTTGGTGCCTCAAAGGGAGGGCCCCAGTCGTGGGCTGGAAGTCGCCCTGTCTCTGAGGAGTTTGCCTTTGACTTGCCTCTCAGTGGTGCCCCGGGGAGCCCCGATCTGACACCAGGGGACTGAGGAAGCCTGTGGTGCTCCCAGCGCCAAAGATCCTGGGGGTGTGATACTGAGCAAACCAGGCGCGAGGGGGTGTCCCTGCTCCCAGGCAGAGCATGGTCAGTGTAGGTGGTGGGGAGGCAGGGGCGGGTGAGACTGCTGTGGGGCCCAGGGCAGCACTGCGGGGCCCCGGGCAGCGAAATTTCACGGGGCCCCTCCTTTGACTCGGTGCATGCGCGGGGCCTCGGGAAGCGCGGGGCCCGGGACAGCCGCCCGCTCGCCCTGCCCTAAATCCGCTGCTGTGGGGCGGGGAAGGAGACTCAGGTCGTCGCTTAGGGCAGTGGGGAAAGGGGAGTCGTGCAACAAAGCCCAAACTTGGCAACGGCAGAGGAGACGGGGGTGGGGTCAGTGCTCGGTGGGCGGGGCCTGGAGCGGCTCTCGGCAGGTGACAGGGCAGGCTCTGCTCAAGGGCCAGTGGTGCAAAGCACCTGGCGGAGCGACAGGAGAAGGGCTTTCTCCCCTGCTGGGGGGCTGGGCCGTCCCTGGGGTCTGGCCGATGGGGAGGGAGGGTCCAGCCCCTGCCCCAGGCTGCGTCCCAGGACAGTGGGGAGCTGCCTTCTGCATTCCCACAGGGGCAGTTGTTACGGGCCCAGCTGCCCGGGACCATCGCCATGTTCTGCGCCACGGATGCAAGAACTGTCCTGGAGGCAATGACGGAGGCGGCAGACGCCATCTACCTGCTCGCCGGGGAGGGGCTTGGCTCCATCTCCCAGGACATGGCAGCCAGCCTGCGCCCGCTCATTGACCACGTAAGGCTGGGAACCCCAGAGAAGCACATTCCCCCTCCCTCCTCTCCCTGCCGCCCCGGTATGTCCCTGCCCAGCCCCTTCCCCGCTCAGGCCGGCCACGCGGCACCCAAGGGGGCCCCTGCCAAGGGTGGGGAGTCTCCGACGCAGCTCCCTCCCAGCAGAGCCCTTCTGGGCCAACCTCAGCACCGAGCTCCCAGCCCTGCTGCAGCCTCCCCCCCGAACCTCCTGTCCCCAGATCCTCCCCCGCCTGCTGCTGCTCCCCAAGGGGGCAGGGGTGAGCGCCAGGCCCCAGGGCCCCGGGAGGGGAGCCCAGAGCAGTCTCTGTGGCCAGGGACACGGCCCGGCTCTCACCGGCTTCCCCGCCCCGCGTGTCCTTGCCAGGAGAGGGGCAGTGTCCGCTCAGCCGCCATTTCCCTGCTGGGCACCATGCTGAGCGGGGTGAAGGACCCAGACAAAGCGGCCGTGCAGCAGGAACTCACCAGCTGCCTGCTCCCGCTCCTGCTCCACCTGGCAGACGAGGAGCAGAGCGTGATCCTGGTAAGTGCCACGCTCGGTATTTCCAGAGAGCAAAGCGCAAGAGTCCCCTGGGCCCCACCCGTCTCCAGAGCCCCTGCCCAGCCAGGGCCACGGGACGTGCAGGGGCCACAGGGGAGGGCCCCTGGGCTCAGACCTTTGAGGTCCCAGAGCGGCCTGGCGCTGCCGTTGCCGTCTCTGCGCAGAAGGGCTGAGCTGTGGAGATCCCGTCCGGCTCTCGCCAGCCAGTTCTCAGCCCCTCCCCTGAGCAGCCTCCCATTGGGAACAAGGGGCAGGAACCTCCCCTGGCAGGGAGAGCAGGAGCCCAAGGAGCAGGGAGGAGGGGACGTGCCCCAGACGCTCCCTCTCTCAGCGAGGCCCCTCGCTCTCCCCTTGTGCTGCAGAGCTGCAAAGTGACCCTCTTCCGCTGCGCCGTGTTCCTCGGCTGGGCCAATCGGAAGAGTCTCTTCTGCAGCCTGGCCTGGGACGGCTCCTCACAGCTCTTGCCATGCGTCGGGCAGTGCCTGGTAGGTGTGTTCTTTGGGCCTGCAGAGCAGTGAGTGGGGAGCTCAGGGAGACCTTTCTAGCCCCACCCCCCGAGCACCCAGGGGGTTCTCCACCCCGCTCGTCACGCAGGGACATCAGAGGCAGCCCCTCCTAGAAGGGCTCCCGTGGGGTCTTGTCCCTTTTTCTTGTGGGGGGCACAGCGGCTGTGCACCCTGCTCCTGCCCTCCAGTCCCTTGCTGCCCTGCAGGCCCTGTGGGGTTAGGACACTGGGACTGCAGGGCACCCTCTCCATCCGGCCCTTCAGAGAGGGGCAGCTCCATCGTCTGGGCTCCTACTGGCTCTTGCCCTGCCCTCCCTCTGAGCTTCAGCAGCCCTGGCCTGCCCGCTGTGGGCAGATCACGTTGTCTGCACTGAGCATTTCTCCCTGCTCTGTTCCTAGATGGAGAATAACGAGAGGAACGTCCCCAGGCTCCTGTTCCAGGCCTTAGCCTATCTGGAAAGCTCCCAGCCGTCCATCCGACATTCTGCAGCCCTGTTCATCGGTAAGCAGAGCAAACCCACTTGAGCTTTTCCTGTTCTTCCTTCAAAGCTCTTTTTCCACTTCCCACTCCGTTCTCTGGGACCAGGGGGAATTTTCACTAGTTTCATTGAACAATCAGTTCAATAGGTTACGATGTTATCACAAACATCCGCTGCCCATCCCGACAGTCTCATCCAATCGCATTAATGGCTCTAGTCTCTCCAGCCTAACCAGCATCTCTTCCTCCTTGTCAGTTCTGGGCTTTCAATGTCTGTCATCCCGCTAAGACACATGGGCACAGACAGACATAGCCCGGATCCGATACGTTTTGTTCTCTGCTTGTCTGGTGGTGAGCCTGGGCCAGGCAGAACTCAGCTTTCCCAAAGGTCCCCCCTGCGATACGTCTTTCAGTGGGCTTACAGCAAAATTAAGTGTCTTCCAAGCACAACTTAGCTTTTTGGGAAACTTAGTTTAAGAGCTGCATCACAATGCCAGTGGGAGGGGGGAAGAGGAGAGCTCCCTGCAGAAGTCGTAAGGACACTGCACATTTAGCATTCTGGGGACACGTCTGTTTGAATTAATAAAAAATGAACATGAACCGAAAGGGGTTTCAGGACAAGCATCAGCCAGCAACTCAGGAGCCTCCTGCAACTGCAAATGTGAAACATGGATATAACATGGAAGAGTTAGTTGAATAAAATATCAGCCCTATTGTGTTTTTGTGTATGATTTAGTCCTTCCCATCCCTAATATACTGCTTCAAGGTCTGCAGCTTAACACTGGTGATCATGTGCTATTTCCTAAATTAACAGAAGTCAGGTTATCTACCAGAATGACACACAAGGTGCTCTTAGCTGGTGTCAAATGCTACTCCCAGCTATAAATTACTATGTTTCACTGAGGAGATTTGCACTAGTGTTTGAGGCAATTAGAGAAGTAATACCAGTGGGAAACTTGATTTAAATCAATGCACCCAGCCTGACAAGCACCAGAATCCGACAGCGGGGATCTGCGTGGGCCAGAATTCACATTTACTGCAAGCTGGAGGGAACTACTTTGCCATTTGGTCTCTTCCAACTTCTCCTGCCCACAACTTTTTGGCCACATCTTCACGAAACCAGCAAGATGCGATTTCAGTCGCCTTTGCAAGCGGCCTTTCAGTGACTTCTGGGGCCGGATGCTTTCTCCCATGTGCTTCGTGCCACATCGAAGGGCCGGATATTGAATTTCCCAAGGGCTGTCTTGTGGGAATGGCTGAATCTTTAGCAATTTTCACGGATGATGTTGAAAAGTCCTGAGCTCCGGGGTATTCCTTGTCTGTTTAGGAGAGACCATCCACCATTTCGTCTACCTGTTGGCGGAGACAGTGAGTGCAGATGACATCTACCGCCTGTGTGAAGGTAAGGAAACAGCTCTGGGCGTTTGTGCATCTGTGGGCAATATGAGGCCTGAACACAGCTGTCCCAGTGTCAGTCTCTGTCTGAGGACAGTACTTAAGAGGGAAGAATGGTCTTGCTGGTCAATGTAAGAATGGGAGTCAGGAGATTTGAGCCCCCAGGAGCAACTCTGTGCCTCACCTTCCCCACCTGTAAAATGGGGATAAGAACACAAAGGCTCTCAAGGGAGGCTGGCCAGAACTGAAGATGACTAGTCATTAGCAGGAGGAGAAGGATTCTTACCCTCTGTCACAAAAAGTTCCACCACCTGCTCCCCTCCACTAGAGAGGTTGTAGGCCAGAGACTTTCACCCAGAGTTGGGTTCTCGGCTCCTAGGCCATCCCATGCGGCCCCCAGGAAACACCTTTCCCTGCCACCTCTGGAGCACCAAAGGCGGCACAAATGCACAAAGGATTCGGTTGAAGTTAGGAGCTGAAGCCCCTTTGTTGCTCTGCACCTAAATGCCACAGTTACGGTTGCTGTCGTGTTCCCGTGGCAAAGGCCATTCGGAAGCAAAGGTTTCCCAGCCACCTGTGACAGCAGCTCTGTGAGGTTTCCAACCCATTTCCTCTTTCTTTCAGCTTTCCAGGAAGTGCCTTTAAGATCAGACAGGACCACAGCGATCGTCCTGAATGAACATTTTAAATGGCTGCAGAAGCTGGCGAACCTTGTGTGGGGTGCGTTTTGATTAGGGAGCGGCACCGACACAGAAGGACTCTTCATCCTGCCACGGTACGTACAACAGACGGGAGCAGCTCTTTGGAGCAGGGACTGGGCCGTGGGCTGGGTATTCACAAAGGACATCAGCTCCCGTAGCAGAGTCCAGCCCAGAGACACCTGGGAAGACGTTCCGAGGCTCTCGCAAAGCCGGGGTCCTGGGCAGCACAATGGGAGAGGGAAGCCGGTGCTGACCAATGCAGGATCAGACACATGGAAAGCAGAAATGTGAATTATTCCTGTCTGTCTGAGATGAGGGTGGGCGGGGGGGAGGCTTAGTTGTTGGAGCAGTGGCAGTGGGGCCTAGTACTTGGAGTGGTGGCGGTCGAGCCTAGAGGAGCTAAGAGCAGGAGCCAGAGCCAGGAGTCAAGTGCGGGCCTGAAACTGTCTAGGAGCAGGGCTGAGAGCTTAGCTGGACTGCGAGCCGGGCTGCGCTAGGACTAGGGACGAGGCTGGAGCAGGAGCAGGGCTGGAGCAGGCTGAGGCCTGGGCGGCCTGGCACCACTCTCAGGCAGAGGAGAGGGCCAAGCCATGAAGCGACACTGAGCAGACTGAGTTGCTGGTTCTCCTCGGAGGTGCCGATGCCTCTTCTGAGACTCACCAGCCCAGCTCCTGCCTCCTGCATTGGCTGGAACCTGACTCAGGACAACTCAGCCCAGCGTGGGGCTTCCTCAGGCTTCAGTTCAGGGAGGAGTCGGCCCCTCGGAGCCGGGCGACAGATTCACCCTCCCCTCTGAGGAAACCAGGCCCTGCTGTGGCCGGCTTGACAAGGCCCTAACAGAGCCTGGGGCCTTCCCTGCACGGGGCCAAGCGCACTCCACAGCATTAGCCACGAGGGGAGCGAGGGGATGGGGGGGAACCTGCCCTGCTCCAGAGTCTCCCCCTTGACAATTGTGCTCTTCTCAACTGTGCTCCTGCCCTTTCTCCTCTGGCAGACACCGGCTGAGCCCACCACGAGCCCGGCCTGGCCAGAAGACCAAGCAGCTGGGACACCAGGAGGATGCGGAAGAGGCAGAGCTGCACGTGACGGGGAACCAGCCGCGCAGGGGCCAGGAGCCGTTCCGCCCCCAGGCCAGAGGAAGCCGAGCCCCTCCCCAGCCCTGCGGTCTGGTCTCCAACGTTTGTCTGGCCCGTCACCCCAGGACACAGCTCACGAGTCACCATCAGACCCACCCATCTCCGGGCCCTTCCCACCGGCCTCTGCCCATCTGGGTGGGTTCTTCTCGTCGCCCATCGGTCTTCCCACAAACACCAGTGTGGGACCACGCTCCTGGGGGGACTGGGACTGCGCGCGCTCTGGGGTCCGCGGTGGGGGGAGGGGTAAGGGTTGCGTCCACTGTGGGGTCCGCGGTGGGGGGAGGGGCTGGGGCTGCCCAGCGCTCTGGGACTGGGGTGGGGAGCTGAGGCTGTCTGGCTGCTCTGGGGCTTGTGGGGATGCCAGGGAGCCAGGGAGCCTGGGGTTGGGGTGGGAGGGTAGAAATCTGGGGCTGGGCAGCCACCGGTGTGGGGAGGAGAGGGCAGGGCAGGGCCAGCAGCCTGGTGGGCATGGGGGGCGGAGCCTCGGGAAGAAGGGGCGGGGCTGGGCTTTGCCGTCCCATGTGAGCCGTTCGCTCACTGCCCATGGATCCCACTGCTCTACCAGTCGGGGTAGTGGCCCTGGAGAGAGGGGACTTGCCCAAGCACCAGAAGTGCTGTGGTCAGGTGCTCTGACTCCTGTGACCCCTGCAAGAAACCCCCACAGAGCCCTCTGCCCACAGGGGCGGGTTTCACTCCCCCTTCGGGCCATCTCAGAATAGACACGGGCACCAATCAGAGCAGGCCAGGCCCGGAGACCTAGGCCAGAAGCCCTCGATCTCTGGAGCCGAACAACTGGCCGGCTGGCAGCATCGTCCCGGCGATCCCACGGCAACGCAGCGAGGAAGAGGTGGTCTCGCCCCAAGAAGGTGTTTTTCAGGAACTCTGGTCAAGGCCTCTGGGCTGCGTCGTCTCAGATTGGTGCCCGAGTCCCTTCTGCGATGAGCGAGGGGGTGAAACCCGAGGCAATTGGCAGAGGCCGTGTGGGGACTCCTTGGAGGGGTCCTGGGACCCTCTTGCGGGTTTTCTCCCCGTGGATCTGCCTTGGGAATGGATTTCACCCGCTGGAGACAGTTGCAGGCCAGGACGCATGTGGAATTGGGTAACGGGTCCCTTCTGAGGACTCCTCTGCCCGCCCCCCACCAGTCACGGTGACCCCTGCCCTCAGGACCAACGAGGGCGGGGGGGCCACATCAAATAGGGGAAGTGCCGTGGTGTGAGGATCTTCCCTCAAGAGGGTCCTGGGACCCCTCCAAGGAGTCTCCCCTCCGTCCTCTCCCAACCAGGGAGGGTCACCCCCCCACCCCCAAGGCCAGCTGAGAAGGGAAACATGCACCAGTAAGAGCAGCTAGTGCCCGAAGGCCTAGGACAGAAGCCCCCATCTCTGGAGCTGAGCGGCCGGCCGGCACCATCGCCCTGGACGTCCCAGTGCACCACTGCGGGAAGGAGCCCGTCTCGTTCCCAGAACTCAGCGCCTGGCCCGTTGGGCTGCACCTGCTCTGACTGGTGCACGTTTCCCTTCTGAGCTGGCTTGAGGGGGGTGACCCTCACTGGTTTGGAGGGGCTGGTGGGGAGATTCCTGGGAGGGGTCACAGGACCCTCTTGTGGGCTGGACACCGCATCACGGCACTTCCCCCATTTGGTGCAGTCCCCTCCCTTGATGGTCCTAAGGGCAGGGGCCACCCGGACTGGTGGAGGGTGGGCAGAGGAGTCCTCAGAGAGGTCCTGTGACCCTTTTCCAGATGGACACTCTGCCGGGGACATCTGCCCCCCATCGGACTGACAACTCGCCAGCCTAACTGGGTAACAGCTGAGAGTTTGTCTAGTCGCTGGGGACAGACCCACAGTCACGGCACGCTCGTGAGTTCACGTTGCTGGCCCATCGGTCCATTGGTGAAACCCAGTCTCGGGGCGGCTCTACGGGGTCATGTTCCCTTTCAGTTGTTACGTCCAGGTGTGGCAGGGGGCATAGGGCATGGGCAGTGGGCTGCGGTACATGTTCTGGGTGGGGGCAGGCTCAGGGGCGTGGCTGGGGATGGAGCGTATGGGGTGCAGGCTGACGAGCAGAGAGGATTCCCCCCAGCCCTGGCTCATTGCAGAAGCTCAGGGCAGGTGAGAGTCACCTCTCCATGGCGGCAGCACCTGCCGTGAGAGTTGCTGGTGGGGGCCTATTCCCCCCAGCGGGGGCAGATCTAGGCTGCGGGAGGGGGGCAGCAGAGGTGTCTCTCCCTGGCTGTGCCAGCTCTGCACTGGGCCAGCAGGGAGAGGCGCTATTGCCCCAGCCAGGCAGCTCCACTTTGGGGCTGCCGGGGAGAGGTGCTTTTTAGGGATGAATATCCCCTTTCACCGGTTAATCCAGCTGTTCTCAAATGTTGTGATAGCGCAGCCCCCCTCTAAGTTGCTCACAACCCCTGTGTAAGTTTGAGAACCGCTGGGTTAAGCGATGAAAGGGGCAGCCAGAGGGCGCTGCAGCCTGGATGCACGGGACCGGCTCCGCCACCCACTGAGGCTGGGCTGGAGCATCTTCCCCCTCTCACACAGGCAGGGTTACTCCAGCCCCGCCGGAGCAGCACCTGCCTGTGTCGGGCCCCGCGGGGCTGAGCAGACCCCTGCCCACGGCGGCGGGGGGCTCCTCCAGGCTCCACTGGTTACCCAGAACCAGTGAGCAGCCCCCGCACATCCCGGTTCACTTCTCACCTCCCGAGAGCCTCTGCCCCATGTCGGCAGCCTTGGGGCTGGGAAGGGAAATCTCTGCTCTGCAGCCCTGAGCCCTGCGCGGGGATTCACAGGCAGCACATGGGGCTTGACAGGAGACGTTTCCAGTCCAGTCTGTTACAGTGGGCAGAGTGTGCGTGCACTAGGGATGTGAAAGTGCCAACGTAGAGGCGGTTACCTCCTGAGCCTCGGCTCATCGGTTAACGTGCACAGTAACAGGCAGCTCCCGCCCCGCAGCACTGCCTCTGCATTAGAGGCACTTGGGGGGCAGGTGGGAGCCGGTGTGTGCAGAGAGCCAGCTTTCAAGCCAGCTCCCCATACGCACCAGCTCCTGCCGGAGGGTATGTCTACACTACCCCCCTAGTTTGAACTAGCGGGGTAATGTATGCATACCGAACTTGCTAATGAAGCCCGGGATTTGAATTTCCCGGGCTTCATTAGCATAAAGCCGGATCTGCCATTTTTAAAAGCCGGCTAGTGTAGCTGCGCGGCACGGGCTAGATAGTTCGAACTATGTAGTTATTCCGAACTATCTGTACACTTCGTGGTTCGAACTATCTAGCCCGTGCCGCGTGTAGCCGCGCGGCACGGGGTTTGCACTAGCCGGCTTTTAAAAATGGCGGCGCCGGCTTTATGCTAATGAAGCCCGGGAAATTCAAATCTCGGACTTCGTTAGCAAGTTCGGTATGCATACATTACCCCCCTAGTTCGAACTAGCGGGGTAGTGTAGACATACCCGGAGCTTTTTCCCCCATGCAAGGGTGCCTCTTTCACAGGCAGCAGCTCAGAGCAGGGGGCAGGTAGAAGCTAGTAGACCCGGGGTGCTGGTTTTTAAAGCAAGGCCCCGCATGTACCAGCTGTAGTGGAGCCGCCTGCCCCCCACCCTGCGCTGCTGCCTCCAGTCCAGAGGCAGCAGAGGGGAGGGGAAACCATGAGCTGCCTGCCCCCTGCATGTAACCGTGTAACTTAAGTACATGCATGTTCCCGTCCCTAGTGCATACACAGCGTGTGGCTCACAGAGCTTCTCCCTCGAGTGTGTTCGTTAACAAAGCCATTTTGTACTCAGACTGAATGTAAAAACTGTCCCTGTAAATGAGTCATCTGCTCGCCTGTCCAAATAAATCAATAAATCGATCTCTGCTGTCGTCCCTGGGTTGTTCTTGGCGCCTTGCCTGCCCTGCTACTCCCCCTAGGGCCCAGCATGCCCTGCCTGCCTTCCCCTGCCCTGCCGGAATTAAACCAGCTGCCTAAGGATAACTTGCTGAGCCCCCGTTACAGTCCTCCACTCTGCCAGCTGAGCTATCGAAGGTCAAGTGCTGGCTCTGTCTCCGCTGCTTTGCCCTTAAGAACGGAGGCGGGAGTTAGGAAGAGGCAGCAGTACCTGAGAGCCCTGTGTTGGGACACAGAGTGCTGGGTTCTGGGGCTAGAGACACCTGCCCCTCCCCTCGAAAGGGGGCTGCCCAGATTGTGGCACGGCCAAGTCATGAAGAAAACTCTGCTGCATTTGGTGGGCTGGGGCCCGTCTCGTGACAGGCTAGGGACCATCAGTAGAGGGTGCATCAGCTGAGCAAGCCTGAAGCAACCTGCAGGTGGCGCTGCCCTGGGAACGGAACCCCATTGCAGGGCCTGAGCCCTGTCTAGCCATCTCCTCTGAACAAGGCTCAGCAGCTCTTTCAGCCCAGTGGGGGAGCTGGCAGGTGCTAGAGACAGCAGGCAGCCTGACCACAAAGTCCCTGGAGCACTTTGCAGCTCCCACCACACTTCAGCCTTCACCTTACTGTGCACCAGGCAGGGGAACAAAAGCAGGTTTTCACCCCACATTGGACTTAAACCCACAAGTTTGAGTCCAGAAGGCAACACCTTGTTCACTAGGCCCCCATGACTGCAGAGCCAGTGACCCATGGAATGTAAATCCTCTTCCAAATGCACGTTCCTCACAGCCGCTGGAAGACAAGTCCCGTTTCTGCACCTCACAGCCATGTCTGCAGCCCCTCTCGGCCAGCCCCTGGGGCAGGTCACTGACAGAGCTGAACCACCCTTTCTCCACAGACGTCTAGAGAAGACCCCTTCCTAAGCTGTGTCTACACTGGCGGGTTGTTTTGCCAGAAGTATGCAAATGAGGCTATGCACGGAAACCCCCAGGTCTTCCTGTCACACGCTAGAAACCCGTCTAGCCTGGCACCAGTTCTTCCCCCAGCCCAGGCCTTGTTCCTCAACTGATTCCAAGAGGCTCTTCTGGGCGGGGAGTCAATGAGGAGCCATGATGGTGTCACACCCCTGCCTCAAAATGCTTGTGCAGAGGGTGAGAAACTTTTGTCTCCGATCTTAGTTCCCAGGCCTGTCAATGGGCAAACACTGGTATTTCCAGGTGGGGTCCAGTCCCAGGTGAGCTGGTCACAGCAGCCAGGACCGGGGCTTTTCCTGATAGTCCATTGACTTGAATGAGGCTTTCCCACCCAGCCATCTAGACAGACTCTGTTTTCCTAGAGGGCATTCCCCAGGGGCACACACATTTCCTCTCCTTCAGCTGATCCCTGGAAGCACCTTGCCTGCCCGGCTCCTTCCCCTAGGTCCCGGCTTGCCCTGCCTTTCTTCTCTTGCTCTGCCTCAGCTGGAGGAGGGAAAAAGACACTTTCCTTCATGCTGAACCAGCCACCTAAGGATAACGTGGTGAGGCCGACGACAGCCCTCCGCTCTGCCAGCTGAGCTATCGAAGGGCAGCTGTGGGTCTGGCGTCTGCTGCTTTGCCTTTAATCATGGTGGAGGGAGTTGGGAAGAGGCAGCATGGTGTTGGGTCACAGAATGGTGGGGGTCCTGGGTCGTGCAATACTGTGAGATACCTGCCCCTCCCCGTGAATGGGGGTGCCCAATTCTTGAGGCAACCAGCAGGTGGCGCTCCCATGGGCAGTGAATCCCATTGCGGGGCCTGAGCCCTTTCTGGCCAATCTCCAGTAAGCAAGACCCAGCGGCTCTGTCAATTCGTTGGGGAGGGGGGAGGTCTGGTACTTGCTGGAGACGTGCATGAGGTGCAACGCGGTACCAAAGTGAGTGGGGCACTGTGCAGCTCCCACCAGACTCCAACCCTCCATTCCCTTGCGGCAGACAGGGGAGACTCCGAACAAGACGAGCCCAACAAGCAGGAATTCTTTGCAAACAGATATAATTATTTATTTAGTTGCTGCATGGTAGGCCCAGCCCCATCTATAGCAACACTGCAGCTGTACCCGGAGTTCCCAGAGTCCTTAATTCTTTTAGTACGGGGACGCAGGAGTCAGGCAGGGGGTTGGAGGTGTGCGGGGGGCTCAGTGCAGAGAGCTGGGTGTGTTCGGAGCTCAGGGCAGGTTGGGAGGGGTGCAAGATACAGGGCAGGGAGTGGAGTGAGGAGTCAGGGCAGGTGCTGGGAGATCAGGGCAGGGGGTGAGGGATGGAGGTTTCAAGGAAGAGCTCTGGGAGATCTTTGGGTCTAAGCAATGTGGGGAAGGATGCAGCCATCAGAGCAGGAAATGGGGGACTCAGGACAGGGAGCTGGGAGGTTTTAGGGACTTAATGGGGCTGCCCACAGCAGCGAAGGTGGAGCTGCTCCAATGGCAGCTCCTCTCAGGGGGTTGCAGCAGGGAGAGCTGTGCTGCTCCTCCCACCCCCAGTAGTGGGCACTGGAGGGAGAGAAGGGCTGGTCGAGCGGGGCAGGTCTTAGAAGGGCTCAGGGCAGTGAGAAGGGCAGGAGTCAGGACAGCAGAGGAGGGTGAGGAGTTGGGGGCAACAGGCACCAGGGGAGATGATGGAGCAAGGAGAGGAGACATGGCAGCAGAGAGAAAAGGGAAAGGTTTATAAAATATTTATTAATAACTTGGGATGCTGCCCACGGCCAGTTTGTTTGTGCCCTGCAGTGCAGTTTGGCTTCATGTGGGGATCAACACATGGCCGGCGAGTGGGAGCCGAAACAAAGAAGTAGTCAGTGTAATGCTCTTCTGTTGATATGTGTTCTAGTAGTTAAATTCTTGGACTTAAATGTATACCCCAAATTATAAAACATAGCAAGAGACCGGTAAGTCTAACTTCAGTACTGGGCAAATTAGTCGAAACAATAGTAAAAAATAAATTTGTGAGGCATGTAGAAGAACATAATTTGTTGGACAAAAGTCAAGATGGGTTCTGCAAAGGGAAATCATGTATTACTAATCTATTAGGGTACGTCTAAACTACATGCCTCCGTCGACGGAGGCATGTAGATTAGTTTATTCAAAAAAGGGAAATGAAGCCGCGATTAAAATAATCGTGGCTTCATTTAAATTTAAGTGGCTGCCGCGCTGATCAGCCGTTTGTCGGCAGATCGGGGCAGTCTGGACGCACTGCGGTCAACAAGAAAGCCTTTGTCGATCGGTGCAGGTAAACCTGGTTTCACAAGGCATACCTGCGCCGATCGACAAAGGCTTCCTTGTCGACCACAATGCATCCAGACTGCCCCGATCTGCCGACAAACAGCTGATCAGCAGAGCGGGGCAGCCATTTAAATTTAAATGAAGCCGTGATTATTTTAATCACGGTTTCATTTCCCTATGCCAATCTGTCTAATCTACATGCCTCCGTCGACGGCCATCCCTAGAGAGGGATGGCAGGAGACAAATCGCTTGATCATTGTCTTCGGTCCACCCTCTTTGGGGCACCTGGTGCTGGTCACTATCGGCAAACAGGCTACTGGTCTAGATGGACCTTTGGTCTGACCTAGTACAGCCATTCTTATGTTGTTACGGCAAACAACCTTTTCACACTCTTTCCCCCTGGGTTATCTGGGTAGACATTATTGCAAGGCAAACATGGATCCCGTTCAGCAGTAAAGAGCGATGGTCATCACTGCAAACACTTCACAACTTATGCTGCGGCATGTCCAGGGCCTAGCCAGGAGCCACTAGAGCAAGAAGAACGTGTGGAGGCCATGAACACAGAGGTGAGTGAAACACCTGAGTGGAGATGCTAGCAGCAATCGATTCTTCTGACAGAGAGAAATGCCAGTTCTGGACCCAGGCAACAAGCAGAGACTGGCAGGACTGCAGCTATGGGACAATGACCAGTGGCTGCAAAACTTGTGCATGCATAAGGCGACTTTCATGGAGGTTTCCTTCCCTGAAGTGCAGCAGTGCCAGAATGAGACTGGCTTTGATAGTTGAGAAGCGAGTGGTAATAGCCATGTGGAAGTTAGCAAGGCCAGGCAGCTACCGGTCAGCTGGAAATTAATTCAGAGTGGGGGAATAAGATGGTGGGAGGCTGCTGTGATCCAAGTAGCCAGTGATCCAAGTAGCAACGAAGGACAGAGACTCTGGGAAACATGCAGGCCATAGTGGATGGCTTTGCTGCAATGCAGTTCCCTAATGGTCGTGGGGTGACAGATGAAACATACATTCCTATCTTCGTTCCTGGCCACTATCCCAAAGAGCTCATAACTGGGAAGTGGTAGTTCTTGCTGGTGCCATGGGCTTTGGTGGATCACAAAGGCCGTTTCACTGGCATCAATATGGGATGGTCAGGAAAGGAGCATGACATGCGCATCTATAGGAACTTTGGTTTTGTCAGAAAAGTGCAAGGTGGAATTTTCTTCCCACCTGGAAATCTTGCATCGGAGGCATTGAAATGCCAATTGTGATTCTTAGAAGCCCAGCCTCCCCTTCTTGCTGTGGCCCCTGAAGCAGTACGCAGGCAGCCTGGACATCAGTAGGAAGCAGCTCAGCTATAGGCCGAGCAAATGCAGAATGGTGGTAGAAAGAGCTTTTGGACGTTTAAAGGGAAGGTTTTGCACTCTATTGACTGGGTTAGACCTCAGTATAAGCAGCATTCCCATTGTTGTGGCAGGCTCCCGTGTGCTCCCTAAAATTTTATGTCAGGGTAGGAGCATATTAAATGTGCTGACCTGTATATTTTACACAGCCCTGTCCCCAATCTGCCATGCACCACAAGCAATAACCATACTGTTGCTGAGAAATCCGGCCCCTCCCATGCCTGTCCAGGCATGTCAGCCGCTCTGTTTGCTGCCTCAAGATCTGCTCCTGGGTCTTGGTTTCACATTCCATGCACGTTATCCTCTCCTCACGCACCGCACATCTTCTGCAGCATCGTTCTCCTCTGCCCATTTAACCACACCCTGTCCATGCGGGTGGGCTGCATTTGCTCATGGAATGTCATTCCATTATGTTTTCGCCTTCAGACCTGTTCTAGCTGAACAGTTGGATGAGCCAGGGGAGTGGGCCTCAAGCTCACTGTTGAATCCTCTCCAAGAAAACAAGCGAAGGGCGGACGGTAGAGAAGACACATTGCAGAATGCAGGAGCTAATCTCTGAGCATAAAAGAACATTTGTCCAACGCAATAGGCGTGTTAGTTACAAGGCAAAAGGCATCCTTTAAGCAGGCTCCATGCAGCAGATACAGCACAGAGGTCTTAAGGGAGCTGCTGGACTTGATTTGGTGGCAGGCCTGGTAGGGAACAGTTTGGGGTTCGCTCTACTAACTCTGCTTTGAAAACACGGTGGTTGAAGCTCCCATAGCTAGGCAAGGGCCTATGTGTGCAAAGGGGCCCAGAGTGGCATCGAGACAGGGCAGGGAGTCTCATAGCCACCACGTGTTCAGGTGCAGGAAAGAGTCTGTTCCCCAGAGCTGAGCCCTGTGAAAGCCCCAAAGCTCGGCTCTCTCACCGACAGGTAGAAGATATCGCCTCCCCCACCGAGTCTGTCCAGGGAGACCGAGAATTGTCTTGCAGCTTGGGTGGGAAAACACCCCCTACAAACACAGTCACCGCTCCAAAATAAACCCACTAACTCATTTCTGTTGTACAGGAAAAAACTCCAGGCTCATGTGGCGACTCTGAGAGGGTATGCCTACACTACTACCCTAGTTCGAACTGGGCTTCCTATTCCGAACTACCTATACTCCTCGTTCTGAACTAGCGGACATTTAAAAATGGCGGCGCCCGGCAACATGCAAATGAAGCCCGGGAAATTCAAATCCCGGGCTTCATTTGCAACTCCGGTTGCCTACATTACCACCCTAGTTCGAACTAGGATGGTAGTGTAAACATACCCAGGGAAAGGAGAGCAAAGCTGCTGAGCTTAAAGGAGACCAGTGAGCAGAGAAGCCAGCAGTACCTGGTAGGTGTCTGTTGTTTTTCACCGGCTGGGAGACGTAGTTGAGACTTAGGATTGTTTATTGTTAGATTTCTCTGTGGCCTTGGTGAATGTGGATTTATGTGAGTTTCTCCGTTCTCATGGGATAGTGTGTGTGTCGCAAATATTCTCTCCCTTGAAAAAATGGAAGCTGCATTGTAATGAATTAATGAATTTCTATTTAGTGTGACATTCATAAACAACTTCTCCCAAAACACAAGGGTTGTTTCCCAGGAGACTAGGACACAGGCCCTTATGGGATATTGGGAGCAAAGAGTAAAAAAGTCCCCCCCTTGTGATGAAAACATACAGTGAAGAATGCGGCGGTGAAGGATCCAAAGTTTTGAACTCCAGTCAGGGGAGCTGACACCCTTGACAACCCCCTAAGCAAGGTGTTCATGTGTGTGTGTGGGGGGGGGGGAGGCAGTGCCATGTTCCTGGAAGGGGATAGTCTGGGTATGTCTACACTACAGCACTAATTCGAACTAACTTAATTCGAATTAGTTAATTCAAACTAAGCTAATTCGAACTAGTGCATCTAGACCTAAAAATGAGTTCAAATTAGCATTTTGCTAATTCGAACTAGCATGTCCACATTGAATGGACCCTGAACCGAGGTTAGGGATGGCTGGAAGCAGTGCCAGCAGGGCATCAGCTTAGGACTTAGAGCATGGAGCTGCTGTCTCAGACTAGCCGTGGGCTGTGCTTAAAGGGACCCGACCCCCACCCCGGACAGACAGTTCTCAGGGTTCCCCGCTCACTTGTCTAACTCAATGAGGGACAGCAAAGCAGTCCTGGCTTGGAGTGCCCTGAATGCCCACACTCGGCACATCACAGCACTCGGCCATCAGCCCGGCCGCACTTGCCCCAGGCTGCCACCTGGGGGGGGGTCAATTGGAGGGCTGCAGGAGAGCTTTCACCCCGAGGAGCCCGCGGAGCTACCCCAGTCCTCCCCATCGGGGGCTCGTACCCCATTCCTCCCTCACATCCTTCCACTTACCCCTCCCTGGCCCCCCTTCCTGATGTACAAAATAAAGGACACGTATGTTCAAAAATAGAAACTCTCTTTATTGAACAAAACTCAGGGAGACTGGGAAAAGGAAGTGGGAGAGGCGAAGAGAGAGGGTGGGAGAGGGAAGGGCAACTAAAATGATCAGGGGTTTGGAACAGGTCCCATATGAAGAGAGGCTAAAGAGACTGGGACTTTTCAGCTTAGAAAAGAGGAGACTGAGGGGGGATATGATAGAGGTCTATAAAAGCATGAGTGATGTGGAGAGGGTGCATAAAGAAAAGTTCTTCATTAGTTCCCATAATAGAAGGACTAGAGGACACCAAATTAAATGAATGGGTAGCAGGCTTCAAACTAATAACAGAAAGTTCTTCTTCACAAAGCAAATAGTCAACCTGTGGAACTCCTTGCTGCAGGAGGCTGTGAAGGCTAGAACTAGAACAGAGTTTAAAGAGAAGTTAGATAAAGTCATGGAGGTTGGGTCCATGAAGTGGTATTAGCCAGGAGGTAGAAATGGTGTCCCTCGCCTCTGTTTGTGGAAGGCTGGAGATGGATGGCACGAGACAAATGGCTTGGTCATTGTCTTCGGTCCATCCCCTATGGGGTACCCAGTGTTGGCCGCTGTCGGCAGACAGGCTCCTGGGCTAGATGGACCTTTGGTCTGACCCAGTACGGCTGTTCTAAGCTCAGGGCTCAGGGTTGGGGGTCTCACTGGACCACCTTGATTTTCATGCAAACCTGCTCCTGGGTGGCCAGGCTGGCAGCTATCCTGCCCTAGATGGCCACTTTCGTGTCCCTAGTGCGGAGGTCGTGGACGTTGGAGGCTTCCCCCCAGATCTGGATGAGGTCCACGATCTCTGCACTAGACCAGGTGGGCGCCCGCCTCTTGCGGCCCCAGGCAGGCTCGTGGGAGCCGCCAGCCTGGTCCCGGGAAGAGGCGGAGGGCTGGGTGGCAGCGGGTGGCTGGCTCGTGCCGTGCCAGGTGCAGCGTCTGCTGGCTGGGTGCTGGCAGGCTTGCACCTGGCACGGGCACCGTAGCCAGACCGTGCCCCTTTAAGGTCTCCGGGGCCGGGAGGGGGGCAGACAAGTTTCTCTGGTGGTGCCCAGAGTGGCCACCAGGGCAAGCTGGGGAGGACTAGCCTCCCACTAGTTCGAATTAAGTGGCTACACAGCCCTTAATTCGAACTACTTAATTCGAACTAGGCGTTAGTCCTCGTAGAATGAGGTTTACCTAGCTTGAATTAAGCGCTCGGCTAGCGGTTTGTATGTGTAGCGCCTATCAAAGTTAATTCGAGGTCTGTTAGTTCAAATTAACTTTGTAGTGTAGACATACCCTCCTATATTTAAGAACTGCCTTGTGTCTTGCTCACAACACACCTCTTCATGCAGCCCAGAGTCATGTTTGCTTTTTTTGGAACAACACCCCCCTTCTGGCCAGCAATGACTGGGGGCCAGGCGGAGGTTAATTCACCCAGGAGAAGCTTTTACAGGAAACTTTTTCTTTGTTTTTCATTCAGGAAAACTTCACACAGAGCTAGGTAAGGGCTTGTTCTGTTTGGCTTCTCTCTGCTGCTCCCCTTTCTGTGGTAACTCACCCTATTGGTACTGAATTGGTCAGGCTTCCTTCTCACCCCCACCTGTGTCTTTGCTTTCAGAGCAGAGAAGATCCCTCAGTGACGCAGGTAATTCCAACACGTGTTTCATCGACAGGAGACCCTGCTCCCTCTCACAGTGCAAAACACAAGGCGGAAAGGGGAATTAATTTCCTGGGCCAAAGAACAGAGGGGGCCCTGCGGTTCAGAGGAGGAAGAGGAAGGGATCAACACAACCACACGCCCTCCTGACACCTAGCTCTGCTAATTATGGAAAAGTTCCCAACTCGAGTGACTGAGCTGTTATTGTCCCGTTTGATCCCAGTCCTATTGTCAGGTCGAGGTGCAAGAGTGACCAGCCAAATGTTCAAACCAAGGCCCCCCTGTGATCGTTCAAGTTCTGCTTTTCTCCTCCCTTTTCCCTCTCTCTCTCCAACACCAACTTCCTGCTGTTTTAATCCATATTTTCCACTTTCTCCTTCATGGACTCACTTCCTACCTCTCTTTCTCCTCCCTCCCCCACACTCCTCCTTCAGCTCTGAGAGCTCTTTCTTTGTAAACCAACATCCCAACTTCAGACTCTTAAATCAGGGGTGATAATTCTCTTTGGCTGGCCCAGATGAGGGGCAACGGAACTTTACCTGGGGATTTGTTTAATTCTGTCATGGGCCAAGGTGCTGGCCCCCACATCAGACAACGGGTGTCCAAGCACCAAGATTTTAAAATGGAGGGAGGGTGCATCAGGGTAAAGATAATTGTGAATAATGTGAGTGGGAGTCGCCGGGGGCTTCCTGACATTTCAAGGTCTTTAATCCCCTTCAGAGGGAGACATTCTATGTCTCCAGCTCCACTTTTTGCTCTGCCACGTCCCTGTCTGCTGGTGAGTGACTCCGTCCGCCATTGGGCTGAGACCTCAGAGCGGCTCCCCATGCAGAGCCGGGTGCCCCCTGGAGATAAGAGAGTCCCTGAGTCATTGCCCAGCTGGGGCAGATTCTGTCCCTGACGCCATCAAACCGTTCCCAGGGCTGAGCTCTGCCTCTCACACTCTGATTCTGCCCCCAGCCAACGTGACTCTGGATCCAGCCACGGCTCAGAGCAACCTCGTCCTGTCGGAGGATGGGAAATGCGTGAGCCGGGCAGAGACACAGCAGCTGCTGCCCGACACCCCTGAGAAATTTGACAGTGGTCACTGCGTGCTGGGCCGGGAGTGCTTCACCTCGGGGAGGCATCGCTGGGAGGTGGTGGTGGGGGTTTGGGGGCACTGGGCTGTGGGGGTGGCAAGGAACACTGGGAGGAGGAAAGGAGCCATCAGCCCTGAAGGGGGGATCTGGGCTGTGGGGCAGTGGGAGGATTAGTTCCAGGCTCTCACTGACCCTGTGACCCCCCTGACCCTGAGCCAGGCCCCCAGCAGGATCTGGGTTTGCCTGGACTGTGATAGGGGGCAGGTGACATTTATCGATGCTGGTACCGAGGCCTCGATCTTCACTTTCTCACCGGGCTCCCTCCCTGGAATCTGACCCTGGCTCTGGGTGGGGTCAGGATCCCAGCTCAGCCTGAGTCCCTGAGACATGGGGGTGGAGAGGGATGTCCCAGTGGGGACCTTTAAATCAGCCTGTCCAGTCTCTATGACCCTGGAGGACTCCCCGTCCTCATCTCTATAACCTCAAACTCCCCCTTCTTTTCCTGTAGCCCCAGGGGTGAGACAGGAAGGGGGGAGAATGCCTGGGGCTGCAGGAGGAGCCGATGGGGGGCTGGGCAGGGGACAACTAAAGTGGGGCTGGGGACAGGCTACAAAATGGGGGGATGGTGCAGGAGGAGCTGAACCTGAAGTAATAGAGAAAACAAAAGGACAAGTTCCTGGGTAGAAAACTGCGAGCGACTGGGAGGGGTGGGTATAAACACAGGGGAAAGAAGGGAGAACGTGAGGGGGTGGGTCTGTGAGAGGGATCGGTGGAGATCGGAAGAGACACCCAGGAATAAACAGGGACGGAACAGGGCGCCTGGAAATGAAACGTGTGGAAGTCGAGGCTGAAGCGAAGGCAGCTCAAAGGGGCAGAGAAATGTCCCAGTCCTGAGGGAAGGGGAGACGCCGCTCACTCATTTCAGGTTTCTACCTTGACCTGGTTGCCGTGTCAGTGTCATTAAAACATAAACTGCTCCCCAAATCCGTGGGCCTCTTTGCCATTGGCCTGGGTATTAAAGCTGCTGCTCCGCTCATTTCCACTCTGAGGGGCTTTTACAGTATTAAAAAGGGGGGCAGAAAAGACAAGTCGGATTTGTCCCTTTTTAAATGTCCCTCCCTGCTGCTGTTGCTGGGGGGGAAGGGGTCAGATTTGTGTCTGTTCTGGGTTGGGTCCGCCCAGGCTGTGGGGCTGGGGAGAGGGCGCCACCAAGGGTCAGCCCCCCCACACCCATCATGGCCGTGCCCCCACCCATGTCCCAGCCCCACTGCGCTCTGCTCCACCATGGCAGCAGTAAGGGCGCACCCTGGGGCTGGGCGGCAGAGGGCAGTGGGCTGGGAGCCGGGCGGAGCTGGGCGGAGCCGGGCCGGGGGGACAGTGTCACTGCGGCTGGGCACTTGCACCCGCACTGGGCGGGGGAGGGGGAATGGCTCTGGGGCCCTGCGGCGAGGGAGCCGAGCGACCGTTGGGAACCGGTTCCAACTGGATTTTCCCGCCTTGGCGAGAGTTCCGCTCCCCTCAGGGGACCCTCCCAGGGGGCTGTATGAGACGGGGGGGTGCCGGTCACTGCTGTCTGCCCCGAACCCCCCCACAGATCTCTCCTCTCCCCCCATAACATCTAGGGACTCCCCAGCCTCCGCCCCACATCCCCTGATTCTGGATCCTTCCCCAAGGCTCTTCCTCTGGGTTCCCTTCATATCTCATCTGTTCTTTAGCCAGGGAAGGGAGGGGGGTATAAAACACCCGAGTGAGTCACAGGTGCCAGACCCTGGCCCAGAGGAACGGGGCCGTCGCCTTCCGCACAGAAAGATCAGACGCCTCCCCCCAGGGTACCCTGGGTATCGACCAATCAGCACCTTGTCCGCACGCATCCCTGTTCTCGCTTTTACACTTCCCTGCGCTCACAGAGGGGCCCCTTGTATTTCCTCCATTATGACGATGCTAAAACCTCTAGAACAGGGGAACAGAATGAGGTGCTGAATAAATCAGGGTTAGCGGGGGCCAGGGGCAGGGGTGGGGGAAGGCGGGAGGGGAAGGAGAATGCGATTTTCTGATTAGGAGTCAACAGGTTCCCTGCAAGGTCACTTTCTGAGCGGGAAAGTGTTTTACTCTCCCTCTCCTGAGCCGGGGGCCTGGAGCAGCCCACGTGGAAAACGCAAGAATGAAATGGGGAGCGGCGAACCCTGCACCTGTCCTGGGTGGGGCCAGAAACTGCTGCCCCCCTGAAAACCAAGCAGGAGGAACCCAGGGTCCCCATTCCCACTTCTGCCTTGGCAGGGGTGGGGGAACCAGGGGCAGCAGATCATAGAATCATAGAATAATAGGACTGGAAGGGACCTCAAGAGGTCATCGAGTCCAGCCCCCCGCCCTCAAGGCAGGACCAAGCTCCACCTACACCATCCCTGACAGATGTCTATCTAACCTGTTCTTAAATATCTCCAGAGAGGGAGATTCCACCACCTCCCTTGGCAATTTATTCCAATATTTGACCACCCTGACAGTTAGGAATTTTTTCCTAATGTCCAATCTAAACCTCCCCTGCTGCACTTTAAGCCCATTACTCCTTGTCCTGTCCTCAGAAACCAAGAGGAACAAATTTTCTCCTTCCTCCTTGTGACACCCTTTTAGATATTTGAAAACCGCTATCATGTCCCCCCTTAATCTTCTTTTTTCCAAACTAAACAAGCCCAGTTCATGAAGCCTGGCTTCATAGGTCATGTTCTCTAGACCTTTAATCATTCTTGTCGCTCTTCTCTGTACCCTTTCCAATTTCTCCACATCTTTCTTGAAATGTGGCGCCCAGAACTGGACACAGTACTCCAGCTGAGGCCTAACTAGTGCAGAGTAGAGCGGCAGAATGACTTCACGAGTTTTGCTTACAACACACCTGTTGATACAAC
Source organism: Pelodiscus sinensis (assembly GCF_052426305.1). Classification (NCBI taxonomy): domain Eukaryota; kingdom Metazoa; phylum Chordata; order Testudines; family Trionychidae; genus Pelodiscus; species Pelodiscus sinensis. Next base: position 14,311,985 of record NC_143070.1, read on the forward strand.
CTAGAATCATATTTGCTTTTTTGGCAACAGCATCACACTGTTGACTCATATTCAACTTGTGGTCCACTATGACCCCTAGATCCCTTTCTGCCATGCTCCTTCCTAGACAGTCGCTTCCCATCTTGTATGTATGGAACTGATTGTTCCTTCCTAAGTGGAGCACTTTGCATTTCTCTTTATTAAACCTCATCCTGTTTACCTCTGACCATTTCTCTAACTTGCTAAGGTCATTTTGAATTATGTCCCTATCCTCCAAAGAAGTCGCAACCCCACCCAGTTTGGTATCATCCGCAAACTTAATAAGCGTACTCTCTATCCCAATATCTACATCATTGATGAAGATATTGAACAGTACGGGTCCCAAAACAGACCCTTGAGGAACTCCACTTGTTATCCCTTTCCAGCAGGATTTAGAACCCTTAACAACAACTCTCTGACTACGGTTATCCAGCCAATTATGCACCCACCTTATCGTGGCCCTATCTAAGTTATATTTGCCTAGTTTATCAATAAGAATATCATGCGAGACCGTATCAAATGCCTTACTAAAGTCTAGGTATATGACATCCACAAGGCTCGTTATCTTATCAAAGAAAGCTATCAGATTAGTTTGGCATGACTTGTTCTTCACAAACCCATGCTGGCTATTCCCTATCACTTTATTACCTTCCAAGTGTTTGCATAGGATTTCCTTAATTACCTGCTCCATTATCTTCCCTGGGACAGACGTTAAACTGACCGGTCTATAGTTTCCTGGGTTGTTCTTATAGTTTCCTGGGTTGTTCTTATGGTGCATCGTGTCTAGGAGCCAGGGCGTCCTTGGTGCCAACTGGAAGAGGGCTCACAGGCTCCCCTGGGCTGAGCTCTGCTGAACAGTTCACCCAGGGGAGCACGTGAGGTTGGCTCTGAGCTCCAGGGGCCCCACGGTGAGATGTCAGAGCAGAGGACAGGCAGGTCGTGTGCCTGGACTCACACTTGTGCCTGGGGGGTCCTGGTATTCAGGCAGGCCCTCGGGAGGTGACACACCCTGGCTGTGCTCCCTGTCATGATTATGAGGGTTAGCCAGCAGCCTGGGGATTAAGGAGTTAACTACACCTAGCCAGGTGGAGTGACCAGTAGGAATGTAGGGGGAACTTTCAAACTGGGACAAAGGAATTTGGGGTTTTTTCCTTTCTCCTTTTGGGTATGTCTAGACTACATGCCTCTGTCGCCAGAGGCATGGAGATTAGGCTACCAGAGGGTATGTCTACACTACAATGTTAGTTCGAACTAACATTCATAGCCGCTACACTAGCGCTCCGCTAGTTCGAATTTGAATCGAACTAGCGGAGCGCTTAGTTCGAACTAGGAAAACCTCATTTTACGAGGATTAAGCCTAGTTCGAACTTACTAGTTCGAATTAAGGGGTGTGTAGCCCCTTAATTCGAACTAGTGGGAGGCTAGCCCTCCCCAGGTTTCCCTGGTGGCCACTCTGGCCAACACCAGGGAAACTCTATGCCCCCCTCCCAGCCCCGGACCCCTTAAAGGGGCACAGGCTGGCTACGGTGCCTGTGCCAGGTGCAAGCCTGCCAGCACCCAGCCAACAGACCCTGCACCTGGCACGGCACAGAGCCACCCACCCGATTGCCCTGGACCGCAAGAGGCGGGCACCTTCCTGGATCTCCACACTAGGCACAGGAAAGTGGCCGGCTAGGGCAGGAGAGCTGCCAGCCTGGCCACCCAGGAGCAGGTGTGCATGAAAATCAAGGGGGTCCACTGAGACCCCCGACCCTGAGCCCTGAGCTTACAATGGCCATACTGGGTCAGACCAAAGGTCCATCTAGCCCAGTAGCCTGTCTGCCGAAAGCGGCCAACCCTAGGGACCCTGGAGGGGATGAACCGAAGACAGTGACCAAGCCATTTGTCTCATGCCATCCCTCTCCAGCCTTCCACAATCTTTGGGCTGGGACACCACTCCTACCCCCTGGCTAAGACTACTCCATGGACCCAACCTCCATGACTTGATCTCACTTCCCTTTAAACTCTGTTCTAGTTGTAGCCTTCACAGCCTCCAGCAGCAAGGAGTTCCACAGGTTAACTATTTGCTTTGTGAACAACAACTTTCTCTTACTAGTTTCAAGCCTGCTACCCATTCCTTTCCTTTGGTGTCCTCTAGTCCTTCTTTATGGGAACTCATGAAGAACTTTTCTGAATGCACCCTCCCCACCCAACCCCTGCTTTTAGAGACCTCTATCCTGTCCCCCCTCCGTCTCCTCTTTTCTAAGCTGACCAGTCCCAGTCTCTGTAGCCTCTCTTCATCTGGGACCTGTTCCCAACCCCTGATCATGTTAGTTGCCCTCCCCTCTCCCAGCCTTTCTCTTCCCCTCTCCCACCTCCTTTTCCCAGTCTCCCCCAGTTTTGTTCAATAAAGACAGAGTCAATGTTGGAAGAAACGTTATCTTTATTTTGTACATCAATAAGAAGGGGGGCTAGGGAAGGGTAAGTGGAAGGAGGTGAGGGAGGAATGGGGCACGAGCCCCCAATGGTGAGGACTGGGCTGGCTCTGCGGGCTTCTGGGGGTGGAAGCTCTCCTGCAGCCCCCCGATTGCCCTCTCTCCCCAGATGGCAGCCTGCGGCAAGTGCAGCCGGGCTGATGGCCGAGTGGTGTGATGTGCCCAGTGTGGGTACTCCGGGCAATCCAAGCCAGGACTGGTTTTCAAGCGGGGCACCCCTTAGAACTGTCTGTCCGGGGTGGGGGTCGGGACCCTTTAAGCGCAGCCCTCGGCTAGCCTGAGACAGCATCTCCACACTCTAAGTCCTCCTCTGATGCCCTGCCGGCACTGCTTCCGGCCATCCTTAAGCCCTGTTCAGAGTCCACTCAATGTGGACTTGCTAGTTCGAATTAGCAAAACGCTAATACGAAGTAGTTTTTAGTTCTAGACGCGTTAGTTCGAATTAGCTTAGTTCGAATTAACTAATTCGAACTAAGTTAGTTCGAACTAGCGCTGTAGTGTAGACATACCCAGACACAGTAAAATGAAGCAGCGATTTAAATAATCGCCGCTTCATTTAAATTTACATGGCTGCCGCGCTGAGCCGACAAACAGCTGATCAGCTGTTTGTCGGCTCAGCGCGGCAGCTATGTAAATTTAAATGAAGCGGCGATTATTTAAATCGCTGCTTCATTTTACTGTGTCTGGTAGCCTAATCTACATGCCTCTGGCGATAGAGGCATGTAGTCTAGAGTACCCAGTGTCTCTCTGGGTGAGTCCTCTGCAGCTACAGGGAGGGACAAGCATGTCTCTCTCTCTCCAAGACACCATTCTCCATTTTCTGTAAGTAGGGTAAAGTTTAGGTAGTTTCGTTAGGCTTTATTGTTTTAAGGGTTGGGTATGGGATCTGAGATCTGGCACTGATTAAAAGATGTTTTGGCTTTTCTTTGTAACTATGTTCTAGGCCCATGGAGTTTCTTCATGAGTATATTTTGTTACCTTCCCATCTAGTCGTTATGCTTGCAACAGGAATATATTGTAATAATAAAATATCTTTCTTTTCTTTTTATTAACCGGGCAGTGGTTAATTGTGTGCCGTGATTTTTATTCTAGGGGTGAGATTTCCCAAACAATCTTTCCCTTGATTTCTTTATCAATATTTGGGTGGTGGCAGCGGAAGTTCTATTCCCAAAATCTAGGTTTTTAAGATTTTGGGGGAAGTTTTGTACCAAAGCCTGGTAGATAAGGCTTTGGGGTACACTTGCTGGCCCCCACTTCTGCATTTATCATGCCAGAGTGGGGAAGGAGCCATGACAGGAGGCTCTGTCTGTGGGGCTCAGACTGGCAATTAGTCAGGGATGTGGGGGAGGGGTTGGCAGAGGGGGGCTCTGTCTGTGGGGCACAGACTGGCAGTTAGGGACATGGGGGAGAGGCTGGCAGAGGGGGGTCTGTCTGTGGTGCTCAGATTGGCATTTAGGGACGTAGGGCATCGACTGTCAGAGGGGGGCTCTGTCTGTGCCTTTCTTTCTGGAAATTGATATTTTAAATCTTTCCTTGATCCCTGGGCCCTTAGGGCCGTGCCCCACACACCATCCCTGTGGCCGCCCCCAGCTCCTTTCCCACAGGGAGGCCCGTGAGGCTGCCTCCAGTGCCAGGCTAGACCTGGTGCTAATGATGCAGGTTGGCGGTTCAAGCCCCCGCTAGGCAGTCTGGGCGGGGGGGCCTGTCTCTAGCCGGCAATTCGGGGCAGAGCGGCTGGGAAAGGAAACAGGCTGATCCGCCGGCAGGGAACAGGCCCCAGAGCTGGTGAGAGGAGGCTCCAGCAGGCAGAGACTGCGCTGGGCCAGCCTGCGGGGAGGGGGCTCTGGCCCCCTGCTTCCCTGCCCTCTCTTAGCTCCCCCCTTCCCCTGTGGGCTGAGGGGGATGTGGGCCCAGGGCCCATCCTGCCCCAGGGGAGGGGAAGCCAAGTGCAGGGATGTGGGAGATGAGTCCTCATCTCTGGGCCCGAGGCAACAGGGCATCCCCCTCCCCTGTGAGCTCGGGTGGAGGCAGGAGGGATTGACATAGGCTGGGCCGCAGGGTTTGCGCTGGGGCGTGAGCCCGAGCTGTGAGCCTCAGCTGGACTGGCTCCTTCCCCCTCTCACTGCTGCCCCTCTGGCGAGAAGCGCACAGGAGGAGCCGGAGGAGCCGGCCTCCCGGGGCAGAGGAGACGGAGGCACCTGCCTGCGAGAGGGGACAGGCTCACGCCAAGGGTCTTTCTGTGGTGCCGGGTGGGGAGGAAGGCCAGGCACAGGCCAGCGGGAGAAGGGGCAGCACCTGCCAGGGCAGAACGGGGGCCACCAAGAAGGAGACACCACGTTTCTGCCTGGTTCCACCTAGGGTTACCAGGTGAGTTAAAAAAAAATACTGGACACACTTGATCTCAGATGGGGGTGGGGGGACCAGCTGGGAGGGATGCAAGGCTGGCCGGGAGAAGGGCGGGGGGCAGCCGGTGGGAAGCAGGGATGGCAGGGGGGCAGGTAGGGGGCAGTTGGGCTGGCTGGAGGAGTTAGGGGGTCATTGGGGCTGGCCAGGGGAGATCAGGAGATTGGGCAGGGGAACCAGCTGGTGGGAAGCAGGGCTGGAAGGGGGAGGCGGGTAGGGGGCAGCGGGGCTGGCCGGAGGAGTTAGGTGGTCATCGGGGGCAGTAGGGCTGGCCGGGTGAGATCGGGAGATTGGGCAGGGGAACCAGCTGGTGGGAAGCAGGGCTGGAAGGGGGAGGCGGGTAGGGGGCAGCGGGGCTGGCCGGAGGAGTTAGGTGGTCATCGGGGGCAGTGGGGCTGGCCGGGTGAGATCGGGAGATTGGGCAGGGGAACTGGCTGGTGGGAAGCAGGGCTGAAAGGGGGGTGCGGGTATTGGCTGCAGCAGATCTGGACGGGGGAGATCGGGCGGGGGAAAATTGGGACAAGAAGTGGGGGAGAACCGGCCAGCTGGGAGGGTGTCAGCGGGAGTGGGGGCGGGGGGAGTGAATCGTCCGGCAGGGAGCAGGACTGACCCGGGCACGTGAAGATCCCAGGGTGCTGCCTGTCCCACGCACGGTCCCGGCGAAGTGCGAGCAAGTCCGGCTGTGGCTCCACAACACACTTGACCCGCGCTCAGGGACATGGACGGGGCTTCCCCTCTGCCCCAAGGCGTCACACACAACCAGAGGCTCCCAGCACCAATCGCGCCCCCCTCCCAGCCACTGCCCCGCCCCCGCCAGGCTGCACATGTCCGGTATTTTCTGGATTTTGTTACCAGACAGTCGGCCCAAACCGGCCTGTCTGGTTGAATACCGGACACCTGGCAACCCTAGTTCCCCCAGGGGCCTTTGCATGTGAAGCACAGAGGAGAACCCGCTACACTGGTGAGTTCCTCCCCGGGATGCCACCCACTTGGGAGTCTCTTGCAGATGGGCCAAGCTGGACAAAGCTGCAGCCTTTTGATAGCTCAGCAGGCAGAGGGGAGGGCTGGGCCCGGCACACGACCAAGTGATTCCCTAGGGGCATAGGCGTGCGCAGCACATTGCACTTGGCTGTGCACCCAGGGAATTTGATTTTTTATTTTTTTGAAAGGCGAACATTTATTGCATACTCAATCCTAAAGGACAGGCTGCGAGCAAACACGGGCTTTCCATCCATTTCTACAGCATCTATAGTGCGCAATTCGTACTTTCAAACTAAAAGAGCATTTCATGCGTTAAATTAAAACGCAAAGCTGCTTTTTTCCGAGACATTAGGATGTGCCTGGGCACACCCGGTACACCCCTATTCACACCTATGGCTAGGGGGCTGGTTTGTCTGCAGCTCGAAGGGGAGCTTCTCTTTCCTGCCCTGACTGAGGCAGAGCAGAGGTAGAGAGGCAGGGCTGGCACCTAGGCAGACAGGGGCGGAGAGGCAGGGCTGGCACCTAGGCAGACAGGAGCGGAGAAGCAGGGCTGGGACCTAGGCAGACAGGGGCGGAGAAGCAGGGCTGGGACCTAGGCAGACAGGGGCGGAGAAGCAGGGCTGGGACCTAGGCAGACGGGGGCGGAGAGGCAGGGCTGGCAGGCCCCTAGGTGGACAGCAGGGCACACAAGGCCCTTCCAGGAGGCCCAGCTGCGCTCTCCATGGAGGAGCCAACCAAGGGCTCAGCCCCAGGGACAGAGGCGTCTGCCCAAGCCAGGGACTGGACCAGGGACCTCGTGCTCTCCCAACTCCTCTACCTCAGCGGCTGCCCCCTGGCCCCAGGGCCTGCGCGTCTCTCCCAGGGCGGTTTCCTCAGCAGCAGCGCACAAGAGAGAAGCTGTTGGCAGGGCCCCTGCAAGGCAGGAGGAGCTTGGCCTGGCCCCCTCAGCCTGACTCGCTACTTGGCCCCTTTCCTGCCTCCCTGCCTGGGCTGTGCCGGTGGCCGACGGGCTGCGGCTGCGGGGGGGCGGGAAGAGGAGGGGCAGTGAGAACCCGGCGGGAAGAGGGTCCAGCTGCCTCTTTGCTGCTTTTTCTCCCCACAGCTGGATTCCAGGGCTGGTCCAAGGGGGCTGCTCCCCAGACTCTCCCAGGCCCCCTCTGACTGGCCCCAGATCCCCCTGCAGCCAGGCTGGGAAAGTGGCCTGAGAGCTCTGGGGCCTGGAAACTGTGGTTAGCCTCTGCCCCACACAGCGCCGGAGCCCAGAACCAGCTCCCCTCCCCCCCGCTAGGAGAGCTGGGGAGACTGCAGGGAAGAGAGGCATTGCCACTGGGGCAAAGCACAAGGGTGACAGCTGGTCTCTGGGCCGGCACCCCCAGGATGGAACCAGAACCCCCACCCCTCACAGCACAGGCGAGCGTCCCACCCTCGGTGCTCAGTGTTCACCCCTTGAGAACAGCATCAGCTACACCCCCACCGGTGGGTTACATGGGCACCAGAGAGACCTGGGGCATAAGGAGCCTAATGGCCAGGTGGGGAGAGGCAATTAGTCAGTAGCTGAGACTGTCGCCCTCCTTCCCCGGCTGCTCCATCCCATCCCCATGTCGGGCAGTGAACCCCCTAGTCGCTTGTTACTCCTTTCTCACTTAGGTTACGTCTGCTCTGCCCCGTTATTCCGACACAACAATGCGAGTGTCCACACAGCAATTCCTCTATTGGGAAATAAAGTCGAAAGCATCATTCCAGCTTCTGTAACCCTCATTCCACACTAACTAATGCCTCTTCCGAAAGATCCATTTCCAAATGCTGGTCATGTGGACGCTCCACTGCTGCTATTTCAAAATAGCTGCCCCTCAGGGCCATTCAAAACCATTACTCCCCAGTGCTCCCTGGGGCTCTACATTGAGGTAGCACATCCCCATTAGGGGAGCCTGTCTCGGATTCATTTTGAGGCTTCCCTGTAGAGGGGATGCTCTTATTTCGGAAGTATCTTCCAGACCAGCTTATTCCGAAATAAGCAGGCAGTGTAGATGCACCCTGAGTGCTTAGGCCCAAGTTTGGGGCCTGGCAGATATTTTGGAGGAATCACTGTCAGTCTGGACTCATCACACTTTATGTAAAGGCTCCATAGAGTCTGAAAAAGAAAAGAGCAGGAGAACATGCCCAGACAGGTGGCACTGACTGATCTAAATTGCAACCTGCCCATTTCCCAGCAGACAAAAGTGAAACTAAACTCTCTGGTTTCTGCAGGAGAAGCCATGGCTGCTGCGACTACAGGAAAGAAGCTCCAGAATGAACTGACCTGTCCCATTTGCCTGGAGTATTTTGACGATCCGGTGTCTCTCGACTGTGATCACAGCTTCTGCCGAGCCTGCATCACCCAGTGCTGGGGGGGGCTCACTGCAGATGTCTCCTGCCCCCAGTGCAGACGGGCCTTTCCCCAGGGGAACCTCAGGCCAAACAGGCAGCTGAGGAGTTTTGTGGATGCAGCCAGAGAACTCCAGTTGCAGGCAGGGAGGGAACCAGCCCCAGAGAGACTGTGTGAGAAACACCAGGAGCCTCTCAAGCTCTTCTGCAGAGAGGATGAAATCCCCATCTGTGTGGTGTGCGACAGATCCAAGGGGCACCGAGGTCACACCGTGATTCCTGCCGAGGAAGCTGCCGAAGAATTCCAGGTAGGGAAATGCCAACTGTGATCCCTGCCTTCCTGGGACTGAGGAGGAGCAGCTCCCACTCTGGGAATCTAGCCGATAGGATCAGGGGTGGGACTGCAGGCAGCAGGGACGGCCTGGTGATAGGGCACCGCAGCAGGGTCATTGACGCCCGAGTGCCCCTCGTGGCATGGGGTAGCCCTGCCTCAGTTTTCCAAAAAAGACTGACGGTGGCATTTTGTGTGGCCAGTAACAGCCCTGCTCTCCCAGCCGGGACTCTCAGGACTTTGAGTCTGGAGTTTGACCTTATCATCCTGAGCAAGATCCAGGGTCTCCTCTGCCTGCTCCAGGGGCCTCCTCCCTGTGGCTTTCCCTGGGCCTCTGTTTTACCTACTCCAGGCCGGGTTGGATCCCACGACCCTTCACCCTGCCCTTCATTGTCCCTTCCTGGGGAGGAGAATTGACTGTGTCTCAGGCAGGGCTCACAACCAATGTTCCTTCTAAATTTTCCATCTGTGTGTGGAATAAATTTTGTTTGGTGTGCCAAGGCATGTGTGGCTGTGCACCACCCATAGAAATACCTGCTGCCAGCTGTGGGCAACTGGGCGTTCTGCTAATCAGCTGGACAGCACTGGAATCTCTCCTGGGTGGCTGCCAAAGCGCCCGGCTTACAGGGACCCTGCTGAGAGCTACTCCCTTGAAAGGGCTAGCCAGCCTGTGCCCAGTCTCGTCCCCACCCGCCTCTCCTGAGCCACAGGGAGAGCTCCACTCCTGCAGATTCCTCGTTGGGATTTATCTCTGCAGATTCAGTGGGGGAACCTTGTGCCCCCCACGTGTCCATGCTGACGTTAATGGCAATGGCAATAATTGGTAGTTAGTAGAATGCACTGGTGTCTATAGCACCAGCCTCTCCGGGCCCAGGGAGTGATTGGGGCACCCATTGGACAAGCCAGCCAGAGAGAGCTCCTAGCCCCAGCCACAGCCTCATGCACATGACCCGCAGCAGGTGGGTAAAGAACAAGTCAGGTTGGGAACAGGGGAGGGGCACTGAGGAGTGTTTGCAAACACCTGCAATCGCCAGAGCTAGGTCATCACGGGTGGCTGCTTGGCCAGATTTTCACCCTGCACCTGCCTGGCTGTGTCTCTCCTCTCTGCTCCTCTCCCCCTCCCCCTATGCGCCCTGGCCTCTCTGGAGGTCCCTGATGCTCGTGGTGTCCCTCCTCTCCTCCAGCTTCCTCCCCTGCAATCTCCCCCCACCTCTGCACATGCAGCCTCGGAGTATGTGACCCCAGCTCCCTACGGTAACAAGGTCCGACAATTTCAAACCCTCTGAAAACACTCCCAGTGTCTATTACTGTGACTCTGTCTCTGATCCCATAAACCTGCCGGGCCCTGCAGTCGTGAGTACAGTGCGTGGTTGAGCTGGGCCAGCTCCCCTCCCTATAGTCCTGAAAATAACAAGCAGAAACAAAATTAAAAATGTTTGCGGGCAGGACATTACAGAAATGGGTTGAACTGAAAATGATCTATTTTTAAATGATTAGCAAATCTCACATTTGATGTTTTGCTTAGTCAGATGAAATGTTTCTGTGTCTCCAGGAAAGGCTCCAGGCCCAGCTGAAGACTCTGAGAGCCGAGCGAGAAAAGCTGCTGGGACTGAAAGTGAGCAGGGAGGAGACCAGCCAGGAGTATCTGGTAGGTGCCCGGCGTTATTACCCTGCCGTTGGAGCAAGCCGGAGGGAGCTGATCCGGAATCAGACGCTAAGGAGCGGCCAGGACAATCTAGGGACTGGATTACAGTTTCTCTTGATCAGCTGGGGAATGAACCCAGAAATCACAATTCTTGTGCAAGAGGGCCAGTGTAGACAGCCACGTTAATTTCTTGAGCAAGAAAGCCCAATGGCTAAAATGGCCATTGGAGTTTTCTTGCGCAAGAGAGCATCTACACTGGCACAGATGCTTTTGCACAAAAGCACATGCCAGTATAGATACTCTCTTGCGCAAATACTTTTAACGGAAAAACTTTTCTGTTAAAAGTATTTGCACAAAATCATGCCAGTCTAGACGCAGCCGAAATGTTTCTTTGGTGACAAATCTTCATTTTCCCAGGAAAAAAATGTAACGAGGAAAATGTCACCAATGGCTAGTGTGGAGTCCTGCTCCCTGCTGCTTTGGATCAGCATTGCTGGGACCATCAGCTACTCACGATCCAAAGCATGTCAGACACAGAAACGTGCTTCATGAGATTCTGGGGCCAAACAGGAAGACGTGAGAAAATTCTCTCTCTAGTAACCACAGGAGACTGTTCACTGTCCGATGACTTAGAATTTGCAAAGAGATTCTCCCCCTGCACACGCCGTGCTCCTTGAAGCGCCCCAGGCTCTATCCATGTCCCCCTAGTGGTGGTGGTGATGTTCTTCCTTTGGTTCTTCTTCCAGAAACAGACACAAGCCGAGCGGCAGAAGATTGTGGCCGAATTTCAGCAGCTGCGGCAGTTCCTGGAGGAACAAGAGCGACTCCTGCTGGCCCAGCTGAAGAAGCTGGACAAGATGATCGTGAAGGCACAGACTGAGACTGTCACCAAACTCTCGGTGCAGATTTCCCATCTCAGAGAGCGGATCCGGGAGCTGGAGGGGAAGTGTCAGAAGCCAGCGAGTGAATTCCTGCAGGTGAGACTGAGGGGGAAATTCCCCGGATCCCACCACAGAGACAGGACAGCCCCTAACAGGTGGGCACAGGAGTCAGAGGTCACAGGGCAGCTCCGTGTGCGCCCTCCTGGCATGGGAATTGTTGTTTTATGCAGACCCACAGGCACAGAGAGACTAGAGAAGGGGAAGCCCCATTTGCTCAGGGATCCATGGCCCTGGGGCCAGGCAAAGCCTAGTTCCCCTCGCTCCCCTCGCTCGCCAAATCCCTCCCTTGGAATTCACAGTGTGTGTCAGGTGGAACTGAAACGCTCTCTCTCTCTCTCTCTCTCTCTCTCTCTCTCTCTCTCTCCCCCCCCCCCCCCCGCCTCCCCCAGGACATCAGAAGCACCTTGAGCAGGTCAGTGGCTCTCACCCCCTCACAGCGCAGGGGAAACACTGGGCAGTGAAGTTGTCGCTGCCTCTCCCCAGGGCTCCACAGCAGAACGTGCGGGAAGGTCACATTTGGGATTCAAATCTCTGACCCATTTAACCCTGAGGCCCTCGCCCCTTTAGAGACGACTCTGCAACTCCCCAGGGAAAGGCGCAGACTGGCCTGTGGTATATTCTACCCATGTCACCTCCCTGGGGACTGGCTGCCCCAGGACTGAGGGGTGGGACGTGGGCCTGTCCCTGCTGGGCGCTGGGCACCATTCAGCCCAGGGCAGCAGGGACCCAGGGTCCGTCCCGCCCAAGGGCTGTTTGGAGACCTGTGTGGGATGAACCGGGGAGGGGGAGCTGGTGTCTCAGTCTAGTCCAGGGGTCTCTGACCTTTTTAAGCACAAGGTCACTTTTTGAATTGAAGTGCAATCCAAGATCGACCTCAAACCCACCCTGGCCCCGCCTCCTCTGTGTTACTGTTTGGAGAGCTGTGTGGGATGAGCTGGGGAGGGGGAGCTGGTGTCTCAGTCTCGTCCCCAGCTGGCAGATTCTACATCCCTTCCCCCGGGGACCTCCGGTCCCTCAGCGCCTGGAGGCCCAGGAGTGAATTAGCCGTGACTCAGTTCCCCTTTGTCCCCAGAGCTGGTCTCCTCAGGCCAGACATGAGGAACATTCCTGAGTCCCTGTGGGGAAGGTCGTCCGGCCGAGGGCTGCGCTGCCCCTACTCTCAGGCTGGGAGAACTAGGGAAATTCTAACTCCCGGCCCATCAGGGCAGCGACTCGCTGGCCAGAGGGTAAGAACTGAGTCACTCAGTGCAGGGTCACCATGGGACATTGTTTCTCTCCAGGTGTGAGGAGGGGCGGGCCCAGCAGCCAGAGGAGATGGCTCCTGAATTGGAAGAGCGAGTCCGTGAATTCTCCCAGCAAACTACTGTGCTGTCGAAAACACTGGGGGAGTTCAGAGGTACCTTGGGGGGACCGAACAGGGTGCATGGCACAGACTGGGGGTGCAGGACACTCAGGTTCGTTAATTTAACCCTTCTGTGTTCAGAAGCTTTGCAATGACACTGCCTGTGAGAGTGAGAAACGCCAGAGAGAGAAACAAATTCTGCCCCGTTCCCTTCTCCTGGGGCATAGGTGTGTCATGATGCATTTCTCCTGTGACTCTGACTGCCCTGTACGATGTCTGACATGTTACGCACAGGCAGACTGAACACCAATTAGCTCTGCTCCAGTCACCTTTGTCTCATTTTGTGAGAAGTAGGGTTATTTCGAAAGAAGGGTTTGCTCTCGAAATAACTGCGTCAAGACAGCGCCTGTTATTTCGAAATAGCGGCCGGACATGTTTATGTAAATGAAGCACAGGATATTTAAATCCTGGCATCATTTGCAATTTGGAATGTCTGCATCTGCATCCCTCTCTCGAAAGAGGGAGACCTGCCCTTTAAGACCAAGGTTACTGAAGGAAACATTTCCCTTATGGCCAGCACACGGCTCGCCAATCAGTCAGTGTAAATTCTCAGTCTCAGTTTTTCCAGACTCATGAATAAAAAAGGCCCCTGGTGCCAGTTCTCAGCCCTTCCCGTACTGGCTAGTGCCAAGCAGACACAGCGGAGACGGGGCAGGGCCCGGGCGTAAGGGCGGCTCAAATCAATTCCCGTCTCACCGAAGGTCACAACACTCAGGCTCAGATTTACTCAAATCCCTTCGCTTGGGCTCCTGCATCTCTCCCAGCCCGAGGGCTGCAGGGCGGGGGCCCCAGGGCAGTGCAGCCCCCAGCCACAGGTGGGGTCCGTGGGAGCTGCAGGGGCCCAGCCCCCCGAGAACCAGGGATGCAAACCTTGTGTCTAACCCATTATCCGACTGAGCAGGTCTGGCTGGTGACGGTCCCTCCCCCCTGGAGCAGCCCCCGACCTGCGGGGCTCTCACCACCAGCCCTGGGCGGGGGCTGCTGCCGACTTCCTGCTCCCACTGGAGAGCCCCGTCCCCCGCGGGCCCAGGAGCAGCCCCCTGCCCGTGGCCGGCGCGGAGCCTCTCCAGCCCCACCGGGTCCTGGTGAGCCAGCCCAGGGAGCACGGCCCAGCCAGGGTGCTGCCTCCTGGTTAGCCCCTTAACCGGGCACATCCCTGCTGAGAGCCAGGCCCTGGGCCAAAGGGCAGCACCCGACCTCTGAACCCTCAGTCACAGGCCGTTTGTTCGAGCTGGGCCCAGCCCCACCCTGAGCTCTGGTCCCGCCTGGCCGCCCGTCTGGGCCAAGGGGCTGCAGGGAAGGAGAAAGCCTCCCCCACGGCAAGGGGTCCCTCCAGCACAGGGGCCTCTGGTGCCTCCTCCCAGCAGCTGCAGGCCCAAGGCCTGTCCCTGAGGGGTGGGGGAAGGAGGGACAGAGGCGTGTCCCTGAGAGGGGTGGGGAGGGGCGGGGTTGGAGGGGTGGGGGAAGGAGGGACAGAGGCGTGTCCCTGAGAGGGGTGGGGCTGAAGAGGGTGGCGGAAGGGATTTCACTCTGCAAACCTGAAATCTCACCTCTTCTATCCTTCCCCCTCCAGGCACTCTGCCGGCTGCACTGGAGGCATCCCTAGGAGTGCACAGACCAGGTGAGCTGCCTCGAGCCCCCTCAGAGCCAGGCCTGGGCGCAGTGCGGTGCCCTAACACAGGCAGGCACCAGGCAAGCCGCAGCCAAACTACCCCCCTCCCCAAACCCTGGCTTTCCTCCAGGCCAGGGGCACCTCCTGCACCCAATTCCTCATCCCAAGCACCCCCCAAAGCCCACAGCTACAGCCCACCCTCCGGTCCAGAGTCCCTCCCCAAAACTGGAGCCCCCTTTGCATCCCAAACCCTCATCCCCAGGGCTCCCCAGAGCCCCCAGCGCCTCCAGCACCCGGCTCCCTGCCTGAGTGTGCAGCCCCAAGGGCATCCTGCTCGGCCCCGAGAGGGACAGAAGGGGAGTCGGTGAAGTCTCTGCTGCCGCCAGGCGGAGGCTGAGCAGCCTGGTGTGGGGCAGGTCGGAGCTCAGCCCAGAGCCCCAGTGTGGCGGGAAAGGAGTCGATCCCAGACGGGCCGTTCGCGGGAGACATGTCCCAGGGGGAATCACAAACCCTGCCCAGAAGCAGCTGGGACCCAGGGACATTTCAATGGGGAGGGGCCCAGCCGAGCGCAGGGCCTGGTTTCAGCCAGCCCTGACCAGGCAGTTTCCATCTCGTCCCTCTGGGGTCCCCGGCCCGGAGTCGCTTGTCCCCGGCCCAGGGAGAGGGGGGCAGATTCCCAGTGTCAGGGCCCCTCTGATCCCTTCTCTCTGCCACGGCCCCTCCCTGCCAGAGGAGTGAGCTGCCCCTTGGGCTGGGCCGAGACCTCAAGGCTGCTCCCCACTCAGAGCCGGGTGCCCCAGGAGGCAGGAGAGTCCCTGAGTCACTGCCCAGCTGGGACAGATTCTGTCCCTGACGCCTTCGACCCCCCCAGGGCCGAGCTCTGCCTCTCACGCTCTGATTCTCCCCCAGCCAATGTGACTCTGGATCCAGACACCGCATATCCCTGGTTCGTCCTGTTGGGGGATGGGAAACGTGTGAGATGGACATGGACATGGCAGCCACGGCCCGACACCCTGGAGAGATTTGACTATGTGCCCTGTGTGCTGGGCAGTGAGGGCTTCACCTCGGGGAGACATTACTGGGAGGTGGAGGGTGGGGATGGGCGATGGGCTGTGGGGGTGGCCAGAGAGTCTGTGAGCAGGAAGGGAGAGATCAGCCTGAGCACCGAGAATGGGATCTGGGCTGTGGGGCGGTGGTGGTGGGGGCAACCCTTCCAGGCTCTCACTGACCCTCACACCCCTCTGCCCCTGAGCCCCCCCAGCAGGATCCAGGTTTATCTGGACTGTGACCGGGGGCAGGTGACATTTATCGATGCTGATACCGAGGCCCTGATCTTCACTTTCCCGCCGGGCTCCCTCCCTGGGGAGAGAATCCGACCCTGGATCTGGGTGGGGGACACAGACACTGAGCTCCGACTGTCTCCCTGACAACAGCCTCTCTGGCCTCACACCCGCCAGTCTGTGTGACCCTGGAGGACTCCCCTGTACCCCGCCCCTGGCTCCTCCTCTCTATGGCTTCTGAAACCTCCTCTCCCTCCCTCCCTGCAGCTCCCCTTAAGGGAGGTGGAAGGACCCTACTGCAGCCCCAGACAGCAGACAGGCCCTGAAGGGCAGAGCTGGGGGCTGGGCACGGGGAGAGCTAACAGCCGGGCTGGGGACAGGCAGAGTTCAGATCAGCTCACACAAATTGACCAACCCAACGGCTCTGCCCCTCACTATCCCCCCGGATTAGGGGCTCTGGGGTCCAGCTGGACTCAGGAAAGCAGCCGGCCCCGGCACCTGAAGCTGCTGCCTGCTGGGAACGTTGCTCTCCCCGGCAGAGCTGGAGACAAGGAGCGAGCTCCAGGCGGGGGCTGGGCTATTGCAACGCTGAACGGGGCTGCCTGGGATTGTAGCTGCCCAGAAAATCCCTGGCACGACGCTGCGAGCCCTCAGCCTGAGTGACGGGAGATGGGAGTGTCTGGGACAAGCCAGGAGGCCCGGCAGGGAGCTGCCTGAGCTAGTCTATGGGGGGCGCTCACCAGGGAACATCAGAGCAGCCACACTGGGTCAGACCAAAGGCCCGTCCAGCCCAGTGTCCTGTCGGCCCCCAGTGGCCAGTGCCAGGTGCCCCGGAGGGAGGGAACAGAACAGGGAACATCCAGTGACCCCTCCCCTGTTGCCCATTCCCAGCCCCCGACACACAGAGGCCAGGGACCCCTCCCTGCCCAGCCCCTGTGTAACGTGTGGGGGGGGGGGGGAACTGTGTGTGAATCATTCGCTTTAATAAAATGTTTCCATCTGCCCCTGTCCGGTTGCTCTCTGGTGTGTTCCCCCCTCTAGGAAATGGATTGTTGCCATAAGGGGGGTGGGGGGGGGGGTTTGCTGTCTCTAGGGCGTAGTTTTTGTGGGGGGAGGGGTGTTTGTCGTTCAGATTATTCTACTGAACAGAAGCAGGACTCAGATTCACGACTGGAGGCAGGTACCCGGGACCCTGCGCTGCTACGTCTGTGTCAGTGCAGACACACTTGGGGTGCAGCAGGACGGGGGCTCCTTAAGGACATAAGAGCGGCCATATGGAGTCAGACCAAAGGTCCATCCAGCCCAGTGTCCTGTCGGCCCACAGTGGCCAGTGCCAGGTGCCCTAGAGGGAGTGAACAGAACAGGGAATAATCACATGATCCCTCCTTTGTAGCCCATTTCCAGCCCCTGGCAAACAGAGTCCAGGGTCCCCATCCCTGCCCATCCTGGCTAATAAGTAGTGAAGAACCAAACCTCCATGAACTTATCCAGCTCTTACTTAAACCCCTTAAAGTTGCATCTCCACTGCAGGGCTCAACTCAACATAAGTTACAGAAAGTGAGCTACGTCAATTGCGTATCTTATTTTGAAATTGGGAGCATCTACACAGCACTTATTTTGAAATAGAGCTCTCTTCCTTCGACTTCCCTTATTCCTCGTACAATGAGGGTTACAGGAGTCGGAGTAAGAAGTCCTCCAGCTTGGCAATATTTTGACCCAATTTCAAAATAACTACCTGCTGTGTAGATGCGGACTAAGTTATCTTGAAATAAAGTTGCAGCATGTACGTACCCTTAAAGTGCTGGTCTTCACAACATCCTCTGGCAGGGAGTTCCACAGGTTGACTGTGCGCTGTGTCAAGAAAAGCTTCCTTTTGTTTGTCTTAAACCTGCGACCTATTCATTTGATTTGGTGACTCCGTGGTCTTAGGTTATGGGAACAAGTAAATAACTTTTCCTTATTCACTTTTTCCACACTAGTCACGATTTTACCGACCTCTATCCTATCCCCCCTTCATCTCTTTCCTATGCTGAAAACTCCCAGTCTTTTTCACCTCTCTTCTTATGGGACCTGTTCCAAACCCCAAATCATTATTGTTGCCCTTTTCTGACCCAGAGCTGGGACATTTGCTCACCCCCCTGTATTCATTCTGGGGTAGATCTGTCCCTGCCATCACACCCATCCCTTTGCATCTGATGAGAAACAGTCACATTCCACACACATCCCATTGTCCTGGCACAACCAAACTCTGACCTTGCTCTAAGGTAGGATCAGAGGAAGGTGTATTCTGCATTTGGTGGGCCTGGCTCTTACCATTGAGGAGGAGTTCTTGAACAAACAGATTCAGAAAGAGACAGACAGAGAGACAGACAGACAGACATGCAAACTCTCTAAAATACAGAGTGGGTTTCTGTTTTGTGACGTAAGCTACAAACTTCTGCCAATCCAGCTGTAGGGGAAGCCATGGACCAGACCCGTTTGATTGGCACGGAGAGCGCCAGAAAGAGATCTACAGCTACGGCTCAGGGCATCCTTAGGGAGGGGAGTCGGGAGGAGGAACGATCTGCCTCACAGGAACACCAAGGACTTCACCAAGGGCTCTGCCGCCTTCCCAAAAGTGGAGGGAAGGGGGGTGGGCAGGAGCTCTTGTCCCTCCTCTTCCTGCCCCTCCCTTCCTCATCCATGTCCGAGGCAGAGCAGGCTGGGAGTCCCCAACCTCCTGCCCGGGTGCTGAGAGCAGCCTCTGGCCTGAGTCACTGCCCCACACATGGCACTAGGCATGGGGGGAGGGGGGTTGAGTGCTGGGAGGGTTGATAACTGAGCAGGGGGAATTAGCAGTGGGGGCACTAATAGAGGAGGTGGGCAGTTCGCAGTGGTTAGTGGCTGCGGTGGGTGGGGGATTGGTGTCTGGGGCATTTATTGGCTGACAGGGAGGGGGACGGGGAGAGCTAGGGGTCGGAGGGGTTAATAGCTGTTGTGGGGGTTTCATGGCCAGGGGGTTAATGGCTGAGGGGGAGGGATTAGTGCTGAGGTGGAGGGGGGGTTAGTGGCCAGGGGGGTTCATGGCTGAGGTGGGGGGGTTAGTGGCTGGGGCGGTTAATAGCCAGGGGAGTGAAAGGCTGAGGAAGGGGGTTACAGGCTAGAAGGATTAATGGCTCAGGTGGGGGTTTAGTCCCAAGAGAGGTAAGTGGCTGAGGTGAGGGGGTCAGTGGCTGGGGCAATTAATGGCTGGGGAGGTTTAGTGGCCAGAGGGGTTAATGTCTGGAGGGCGGGAGTTACACACCATGGGGGTTAGCTGCCAGGTGGAGAGGATAATGTCTGAGCTGAGGGGGTTACAGGCCGGGGTGGGGGTAGTGGCTGAGGTGGGGGAGTTAGTGGCTGTGGGGTTAATAGTTGAGGTGGGGGACTAGAGGGGAGGGGGTTAGTGGCTGGGGCGGTTGATGGCTGGGGAGGGGGTTTGTGGCCAGGGGGGTTAATAGCTGGGAAAGGGGGATACATGCCAGGAGGGTTCATGGCTGAGGTGGGGGGTTAGTGTCTGGGACGGTCAATGGATGAGCTAGGTGGGGATTAGTGGCCAGGAGAGTCAAGGGCTGAGGTGGGGGGAGGGGGGGTTAGTGGCCAGGGCATTTATTGGCTGATGGGGTGATCTAGGGGTCAGAGAGGTTATTGTCTGATGTGGGGGTTAGTGGCCAGGGGGGTTAATGGCCGAGGTGGGCAGGGGGTTAGTGACTAGGATGGTTAATGGTTGATCTAGGTGGGAGTTAGTGGCTGGAGGGGTCAATGGCTGCGGGGGGGGGGGGGGGGGGGGGAGGGTTAGAGGCCAGGAGGGCTAGTGGCTGATGTAGGGGGTTAGAGTCTAGGCAGGTTATGGTGGAGGTTGGGGGTTCAGCGGCTGGAGGTGGGGGGGTGGGTAATGGCTGAGGGGGGCAGGTTAGTGCCCAAGGGGGGTGCTCAGATGGCAGAGAAGGATCCGGGCTCTGGGGTTGAGCAGCAGCTGGATTCCCAGAAGGGGCGGCACGTGTCCTTCTTCCAGCGCTGCCGGCAGACCCTGCCCAGAGACCCTCGTCCCTGGACACCCCCAGCTCCTGGCCCAGCTGTGGAGGCGTTGGGAGCGGGATGCGGTTTCTGTGGGTCCTGAGCAGCCGTTAGGCAGTGGCTGTGAGGCTGAGGGGGTCACTGGGTGATATGGACCAGGCTGAGGGGCTTCTGGAGCTGTCTCAGGGCCTGTCTGGAGGGGTGTGAGCTGGGGGCTGTACACGCGGTAGTGAAACGGGAATTCGAAGTAAAGCCCTTAACTCATATTAGCTGTTAAACCTCTTTCCAGGAGGAATACCTTATTTGAAAATAAAAAACGCTGTGTAGATGCGGTTATTTCGAGAGAAAACCCTTCTTCTGAAATAATCCTTAAACCTCATTTCATAAGGAGTAAGGGTTATTTTGAAAGAAGGGTTTTCTCTATACTATGTCTTAGGTACAGGCAGTCCCCGGGTTACGTACAAGATAGGGACTGTAGGTTTGTTCTTAAGTTGAATTTGTATGTAAGTCGGAACTGGTACATATTGTAGGGGAAACTCTAGCCAAACATTTCTCCAGAGCTCAGTTTTATTCTCCCACACCTCACTTCCCTCAGTCTTTTATTCTCAAGCTGAGGTGTCTGCTGAGAAAAGCCGCTCCGCGTCTCCCTGGTCTGCTGGGGGGAAGCAGCTAGTACGGGGTTGCCTCACCCCGTTTGTAAGTAGGGATCTGATGTAAGTCGGATCCATGTAACCCGGGGACTGCCTGTATAATACACCACATATGGATTAAATACATAGTTTTCCACAGGCCATTTCTGCATTGAATCTTTTCCCTTTTGCAGCAGAAATTGGAGTGCAACTATGAAACTAATACAATTCCCTCTAAATTCTTTAAAAAAAACCAACAACAAATAGTCTGGTAGCACTTTAAAAACTAACAAAATATGGAAATGGGATCAGGAGCTTTCATGGGCACAGCGCACACTCCAGTCATCTGAAGCAGCAGGCTGTGCCCACGAATGCTCATGATCCCATCGACATGTTTTGTCTCTAAAGTGCTACCAGACCATTGGTTGTTTTTTAAATTTTTCTTCTTTACAGACTAACTTGGCTACCCCTCTGAAGCTCTAAATTCTTAATAGCCCTCATCATGGAACCTGGTCAATTGACAAGGTCTGACTGTGTCAATTTACTTGGAGGAAAAGAAGCAAATGCAGAAGGAGGTTCATATAAAATGCATTTGAAGCTGTGAGTGATTGAAGAGTGTTGGGGGGTTTTAAGTTGTACAGAATGACATCACCACATCAGTGTCCACATGCTGCTGCCGCTGTGACCAGCCTCAGCACCGTCCCCTCCGGGCATGTGCTGCTCCAGCTCTGGCTACTGCTTCACAGGCTGGGGGGCTGCATCCCTGGAGAAGAGCTGAGGGGGTGGGTTCCCTACGCCATCCGAGACCCCAATGTGTAACCACTTCATTCATTACTATGTGTAATGCTGGCCTGCCACCAGGGGGCTGTCTGCTGGCAGCACACTGCGTCCCAAACGGCTCAGTCTCAATTTACAGAATGGGATGAAAATGAAGGTTCTCAATTAACCATAGTTAACTCAAGTGATTAATGCAAAATAAATTAGCTAGATTTTAAAAAGCAGTGGTAGATGGAGCCTGAGCTACAGAAAGAAAGTGGCCCCCACCTACCCACGCTGAGACCCTGCACCCCCACCCCTTTCATTCATACCCCTCAGATGGGGGGTGATTAGTGAGCACAGCTCTAAGAGCAATAGAAATATTATTTGTAACGGGGTTCGAAGGACGGGAATGCAATGCAGGGACTCAAGGCAAGAGATAAGACAAATATTTGAACTGTGACTTCATGTATTAACTGACTAGAGACATTTAACTCTGCAAAATGTGTGACACGCTCCCCCACAGCTGCATGTGGGGCACTTGCAGCATATTTCCCCCTTTCTCAGTCAAATCAGCTCAGGAAGTTCTTTTCATTGTGCTGGCTGAGTTACAGTAATAGAGGAGTCAGGCTGGTGCTTAAGCAGTTACAAGTTTACTAAAGAAACTTATAAACATACGGTTACAGTGGCTATTGCTCTACTTCTTAACTGCTAGCAAATAAAGGTCTTAAATGGCTACAAAAAAACCCACACACACTGGTTGTATAAGTTCACCAAAATAATGGTACCACAACAACAACATAGACTTATAGAGCTCTAATTCTATGCAGGCACAAAGACAAAAGGACATATACAGGTACAATTTTTACCCCCTTCTGCGTCTCTCAATTCCAGCATAGTCAGGCTAGGATCGGTCACTCAATTCCTCATAAAGCCGAAGACAAGGCTGGGTGTCCTCGTGTGGACCTCAGGAGTCAATCACCTAACCTTACCAGCAGGTGGTTGATAGATTGGTACTCCAAGTGAGTGCGCTACTGGGCCCATCTTTATACCCGTGGGCTCACGTATTCTCTTTCTTATCGAAGGTGCCAAATTGTGCTGGTTCCTCTTTGTGAGGCCAGTTCTTACAAGGGAGTTGTGAACATAATTTACACTTGTAAGAGAGAGATAACTAAACTAGGAGTACTGGGCATTCTTTACTCAGCGGGAGATTCCTCTCCCAAGATGGTTGTGTGATCCTATCAATATCGGTGCTAGCCAAGGGCAGTTTCTGCAGCCTCTTAGTCAGCGATTGGCTTGAGGCCCCTCTTATCTATGTTCACAGTTGTCCAGGGTCAGGAGGAGCCAGCGTATCCCGCCTTCTGTCAAGGCATCAAAGACTATGCTGATTTTATTGCTCTCTGTGTCCAGTGTGCTCTGAGGCACCTTAGAGGGGCAAGCAAGATGGATGTGGAAGGGGGGTTCTGTCCGGCTACAGAAGCCTGCTTTAACCCCACTGCACCACCTCCAAGGAGCCACTAGCAGTGCCCAGCAGTTGCCCACATCCTGAAGCTCTACCCCAATCACGAATCCTACACCCTACGCTGCCCTAGCACCAAGCACCCCTGCATCCAAACACCCTTCCGGAGGCTGCCCCTAGGACCTCCACTGGCACCCCAACTTCCTGCCCCAAGCTCAGCTCAGCATCTCCCCCCACACTCAAATCCCTTAATCCAAAACCAGAGCCTGCCCCCCAACCCTCTGCCCCTGCGTGGGGAAAGGGAGGGAGGCTGGAGTGAGCAGGGATAGGGCTTCAGAGAAGGGGCACAAAGGAGGCAGGGCCAGGGTGTTTGGATTTGAGGTAGATCCTGGATTGCACTTCAATTCAAAAAGCGATCTCGTACTTTAATACTTGAAATTGCTGAGTCAAGTCCTTGAGAACGGGCCATGCAGAGGCATCTCAGGCTCTGTGACTCGGGCATACAAAGCTGCTGTGCTCTCCCCAGGGTGTCCATGTGTTGGCAAACAAGATCAACTCAGCTATTTGACCTGAAACTCTGTGATTAGCCCCGCTGGTGGTGCACATCGGGACATGCTTGGGTGCACAGAACAAAATTTATTCTGTACACAAATGGGAAATGAGATGCAGCATCAGTCTCTGCCCTGCCAGTAGCTACCCCCACAAGGAGTAGGTGTTATTAGCCGTGCAGGGACAAGGTGCTGAGCAGGTGACAGTCCTGGTAGGGCAGAGCCGAGGCCATGGGCCAGTGCTGCAAGGAAGCCAACTGGCCAGTGAATGGCTGCAGCCCTGGGCGGGAGCTGCGGAGTAACTGTCCCTGGCTAGAGCAGAGCTTTTCCAGTACGTCGGGGTTTGCGCAGTTCGGTTCAGTGGCTCTCACCCCTCCCCTCCCGCTCCCCATTCATGGTTCCACCGCCCTGTGGGAGCCTCCAGCAGCGGGGGGAGGGGGGGGGAGAGGGGGAAGGGGGACGGGATGTTGAAAATGGATGGCAACCAGGAGAAAGTGGCTGAGCCCAGCCCCAGAAGCACCCCACTCACTGGGGGGAGAGGGCAGGAGGTAGATGAGGGGTGGCGGAGCTTAGAATCAAAGTGCCTCCCTGGCTGACTCCAGCGCTCAGCCACCGCATGTGCCCCACCCGCAGCTGGGCGCTCAGTAGGTATTTTTGAAAATGAAATGAAAATGTCCAGGCTTCATTTCACTCATTGCTCGGGGGTGGAGCTGGGAGGAGGGATTCAGGATTCAGGCTGCCCCAGGGAGAGCGACAACCCCAGCCCCTATTACCAGGGCAGCTTGGGGCCAGGCGAGAAGAACCTGCCATGGCCACGGCAGCTCCACAAGTGCAGCGAGGGGAGAGGGTGCAGGGCCCCCCCGCTGAGGCAGGTCTAGGTCCAGGATCATGTAATCAGAGACGATTAGGGCTGGCAGAGACCTCAGGAGTCATAGTCCGACCCCTCCTCCCCCAGCTCCAAGCAGGACCAGCCCCAACTCAACCATCCCAGCCAGGGCTTGGTCACACCTCTAGGGATGGAGATTCCACCCCCTCCCTTGGGAACCCATCCCTGTGCTTCACCACCCTCCTAGAGAAAGAGTTTTTCCTGATATCCAACCTAGACCCCCTCCTCCCCTGTAACTTGAGCCCATTGCTCCTTGTTTTATCAAAACTCAGGGCTCTGGGCAGGAGGGTTGCTTGGGGGTTTCTTGCTGCTTCTCACTGGCCTAGGAGCTGCTCTTCTGTGCTTCCACAGTCCCTCCCTCTCTCTGCTCAACTTTCTGGGGCAGAATCTACCTTCCACCCTTCCGCTGACCTGCCAGAGCCCCTCTCCCCTCTGCACCAGGCCCTGCGGCTGCCACTGCCTTCCTGGGAACCCCGGGAGGGGCTGGCTCTGCTCTGAGCTCTGCCTGAGGATGGGGGAGGGTAGAGAGAGTGTCTGGCAGGTTTCCTATTTCACATCAATCTCTGCCCCATGCCTGCACCCAAAGCCCAGGGCTCTGGGAGAGCCTGACTCCAAGTGTGTGTGTGTGGGGGGGGGGGGGGTTTGCTGGGCGCTGCCCCCTCTGAGAATCAGCCCAGAGACCCCTGGTAACTAGTTCATGGTCTGAGATTGGCTGGTTTGTTCTGATGCCTGTTGCTCCCCAGAGCAGTGTGGGGACTGGGGGAGGGGAGCAGCCCCCACATGGCTGGAGGCAGCGACGCAGGCCCCGGGGAAAACGTTCCCTGCCAAAACATTGGCCTGGAGCTACTGCACCCCCCCACTCCACACAGGTGGGTTGTGCACCAGAGTGGAGCCTGCCCCCGAGCTTGGGAACCTTGCCTGGAGCAGTGGGGTTACAATTCCGGGGTGCAGCAGGCCCAGCCCGACGGGGGGCAGTGTGGGAGCACCACAAAAGGTCCCCTCGGTGCACCAGTCACCTCTGGGCAGGAGCATTGCACCCCTTGAGGCCTGACCCACCGCGTCTGGGTGGCTCTGACCTTCACCTCTGACTTATCCCTCAGGTGCGGCAGGGCTAACAACACACGTTGATGGTACGATGAGCTCTCGTGGGCACAGCCTGCTTCTTCCACGGGAGCTCGTCACCCGGCCTCATGTGTGGTCAGCCTCTAAGGTGCTGCAGGACTGGCCGTTGTTTCTGAAGAGTTTCCAGTTACAGGCGAACTCAGCTTCCCCCCCCCCCCCCCCCCCCGGGGCCGTGTCTACACCTCAAAGAATATTCAGAAAAAGAGACGAAAATTGCAGTTGGCAATTTGCGTCTCTTTTTCTGCTTTTCTTCTGAACGAGGCTATTCCGACATTCGAGCAGTCTACACAGGCACAAATGTCGGGAAAAAACCCTCTTTCGGAACATCCCTTCTTCCTCGTACCACGAGGTTTACAGAGATGTCAAAAAATGCCTCTGTTTTTCCAAACAATTTTTCAGAAAAGCAGACTCGGTCCTTGGACACAGCAGACCCTTTCCAGGATATCCTGGGAAAACTCTGCAGTCTAGACGTACCCTGAACCAGACTTACTAGTTAGCTCCAGCTGTCAGGCTCAGTGCGGTCAGGCTCCAAGTCAGTGGGTTACCCACGCCGAGCTGCCTGCGGAGCAGGGGACATGCCGTCCCTTCCAGACTTGCACAGCACAGATCAGTGTGATCCTTTTCATCCCCCACCCTCTATTGCCCCTGTTCCTCCCTCCCTTTCTGTCCTGGTCCCTTCCCTCCAGCCTGGCCCCTCTTTTCAGTTTCACTTTCGTGTTTTTGTCCCTCCCCTTCCTGTCTCCTCCTTTTCCTTCTTCTCCCTCCCTGTCAGCGCAAGCCGGCCTGGCCGATCAAGGGGCAAAGAGCAGACACACACCCGACCACCATGGCCGCCAGAGCCACGCCTGGGGAATTGCAAGAGGAAGCCACTTGCTCCGTCTGCCTGGGGTATCTGACGGAGCCGGTGACTATAGCCTGTGGGCACAACTTCTGCAGAGCCTGCCTCACCCAATACTGCGAGGAACGGGAAGCGGGGGGCCTGACCTGTCCCCAGTGCCGGGCCCCCTTCCAGAAAGGGCAGTTCAAGCCCAACACCCAGCTGAACAACATTGTGCAGAAGCTGCGGCAGCTGGGGCCCAAGCCAGGGGATGGGGAAGCGGGGGATCTGTGCGAGAGACACCAGGAACGACTCAAACTCTTCTGTGAGGACGATGGAGCCGCCATCTGCTTGGTGTGCGAGAAATCCCGGAACCACAAGTCCCACACGGTGGTGCCCATCGAGGAGGCGGCCCAGGAGTACCAGGTGAGAGCTGCTGCTGCCTGTAGGGTTGCCAGGTGGTTTCACAAAAAATACTGAACATGGTGGGAACATGTCTGGTATTTGCAATCTTTTTTATTTACCAGACAGAAACCGCAAAACTGGACCGTCTGGGCCAGTCCTGGACACCTAGAAACCAACTGCCTGTGCCTCATGAAACCCTAACGGGCCCCAGGTTTATCCCCTCCCTAGGCAGGGCCAGCTGTTCCCAGCTGGCTGCTCGGAGGGAGGCAGCTCAGTGAAGGGGCTGGTGTCCCAGGGGTGAGCTCCGGGGGCCATGGGGAAAGATCCCGACTCCTTTGGGCCGACACTGGGAGTCTCCGCACGCTGATGGCGAGAACGGGGCTGGCTGCTCGCTGCGCACCTGTCACCCGCCTGGCAGGGGGAGGGGCAGCAAGAGGAGCTGGGTTCAGTATCTAGAGGTTCCCTTTCAATAATGTAACACAGAACCAGCTCCCGTCCCTACCCAGCAGCGGTGGAAAAAGTCCCCCTGAAAGTTACTTGAGTAAAAGCCCTGCTACTTTGAAAACAATGTAACTAAGTAAAAATGAAAGTGTCCTTCTGGAAAAGGACTTGAGTTAAAGTACAAAAGTGTCATCTTAATTGCACTCAGGTATCCAGAAGTAAAAGTAGCCGTCCTGTGGAAATCAATGATTAACCACCTGAGTTATCGTAGGGCACCATTAGTTTTCATGTATATGCACATACACATATATATCTATACTTATATGTGCGTGTAGGTATGTATGTGTGTGTGTGTGTGTGTGTATATATATATACATATATTATATAATATATACACACATATACTATACATTTCTATTTCAAATCTGGAATTTAAGCACCCCATTGCCATCCCTCACAGGACCCCCTCCCTCCACACACACCCTGTCTCCCTCCCAGATCCCTCACTTTTCATTATGGCAAACACCCATGGTCCAGAAAATTCCATCATCTATTTCCCAAGATTACTGGATCAAAGTGGTTCAAATGCAGCAGGCTTTTCACATCCCTGGCTGAGGTGGGAGAGACGCTGAGGCGGGATGTTCATCCCCCACCGTGCTGTATCCTGCAAGGTAGTCCTAAGCCTATGTCAGTGATATGGGTCTCATTTTTGAAGTGAAGGTGAGGGTCTAAAGGGGCAAATCTAGGAAGTACCAATCTTTGAGCCCTGTGCCAAGTTGACTTTCCTTAAGAGTGAAGATTTGGCCTTGGTTAGAGGAGCAGAGTGGATTTCATTTAGTATTCTCCTGGCCCAGTCTTGCTTTGATTATAATTACAGTCTAATGATGTTTTAATAGGTATGATTTTACAAATATGGCTGTCTCTTAAATTATTTTATTTTTGTCTGGGGGAATTGGCTCTTTCTGAGAACTAAATCAGCCCTAACATGATTAAAATGAAGAAAATGATCCTTCTGGAAAACTGGAGATCAGGAGTGGGGAAACTTTTTTGGGTCTGGGGCCACTGACCTATAGAAAAATCAGTCAGAGGCCACACAATTGAGAGGCAATACCCCCAGGAAATAAAACAGCCCCCCAACCCTCCTGATGTGGCCCCCAGTGGAGACACCTCACTCCCCTGGCGTTCCAGCCTCATGTGGGAGACCATATCAAAAGCCTTGCTAAAGTCAAGATATATCACATCCACAGACTTTCCCATATCCACAGAGCCAGTTACCTCATCACAGAAGCTAATCAGATTGGTCAGGCATGACTTGCCCTTTGTAAATCCATGTTGACTATTCCTGATCACTTTCCCCTCTTCCAAGTGCCTCAAAATAGATTACTTAAGGATCCCCTCCATGATTTTTCCAGGAACTGAGGTAAGACTCACTGGCCTATAGTTCCCTGGATTATTGTTCTTCCCTTTTTTGAAGATGGGCACTACATTTGCCTTTTTCCAATCATCCGGGATCTCTCCGGATATCCACAACTTTTCAAAGATAATGGCCAAAGGCTCCTCAATGACATTTGCCAACTCCCACAGCACCTTCGGATGCATTAAGTCCGGACCCATGAATTTATGTACAATTAGCTTTTCTAAATAGTTCCTAACCTGTTCTTTACCCACCACAGGCTGTCCATCTTCATCCCATCTTGTGTCACTTAGCGCATTAGTCTGGGAGCCCATCTTGTCCGTGAATACAGAGGCAAAGAAAGCATTGAGTACTTCAGCTTTCCCCACATCATCTGTCACTAGGGGTATGTCTACACTAGAAAGTTAGTTCGAACTAACGGACGTTAGTTCGAACTAACTTTCCTATGCGCTACACTAGCGCTTCGCTAGTTCGAATTTGAATCGAACTAGCGGAGCGCTTAGTTCGAACTAGGTAAACCTCATTTTACGAGGACTAACGCCTAGTTCGAACTAGCTAGTTCGAACTAAGGGCTGTGTAGCCCTTTAGTTCGAACTAGTGGGAGGCTAGCCCTCCCCAGGTTTCCCTGGTGGCCACTCTGGCCAACACCAGGGAAACTCTATGCCCCCCTCCCGGCCCCGGACCCCTTAAAGGGGCACGGGCTGGCTACGGTGCCCGTGCCAGGTGCAAGCCTGCCAGCACCCAGCTAGCAGACCCTGCACCTGGCACGGCACAGAGCCACCCACCCGATGCCCCCCAGCCCACCCCCTCTTGCCGGGACCAGGCTGGCGGCTCCCGGGAGCTTGCCCTGGACCGCAAGAGGCGGGCACCTTCCTGGGCTAGTGCGGACATCGTGGACCTCGTCCACGATCTCCGCACTAGGCACAGGAAAGTGGCCGTCTAGGGCAGGAGAGCTGCCAGCCTGGCCACCCAGGACCAGGTGTGCATGAAAATCAAGGGGGTCCACTGAGACCCCCGACACTGAGCCCTGAGCTTACAATGGCCGTCCTGGGTCAGACCAAAGGTCCATCTAGCCCAGTAGCCTGTCTGCCCACAGCGGCCAACCCTAGGGACCCTGGAGGGGATGGACCGAAGACAATGACCAAGCCATTTGTCTCGTGCCATCCCTCTCCAGCCTTCCACAAACTTTGGGCAGGGACACCACTCCTACCCTCTGGCTAATAGGACTCCATGGACCCAACCTCCATGACTTGATCTCACTTCCCTTTAAACTCTGTTCTAGTTCTAGCCTTCACAGCCTCCTGCAGCAAGGAGTTCCACAGGTTAACTATTTGCTTTGTCAAGAACAACAACTTTCTCTTACTAGTTTCAAGCCTGCTACCCATTCCTTTCCTTTGGTGTCCTCTAGTCCTTCTTTATGGGAACTCAGGAAGAACTTTTCTGAATGCACCCTCTCCACCCAACCCCTGCTTTTACAGACCTCTATCCTGTCCCCCCTCCGTCTCCTCTTTTCTAAGCTGAACAGTCCCAGTCTCTGTAGCCTCTCTTCATCTGGGACCTGTTCCCAACCCCTGATCATGTTAGTTGCCCTCCCCTCTCCCAGCCTTTCTCTTCCCCTCTCCCACCTCCTTTTCCCAGTCTCCCCCAGTTTTGTTCAATAAAGACAGAGTCAATGTTGGAAGAAACGTTATCTTTATTTTGTACATCAAGAAGAAGGGGGGCTAGGGAAGGGCAAGTGGAAGGAGGTGAGGGAGGAATGGGGTACGAGCCCCCGATGGGGAGGACTGGGCTGGCTCTGCGGGCTTCTGGGGGTGGAAGCTCTCCTGCAGCCCCCCAATTACTCCCTCTCCCCAGATGGCAGCCTGCGGCAAGTGCAGCCGGGCTGATGGCCGAGTGGTGTGATGTGCCCAGTGTGGGCACTCAGGGCACTCCAAGCCAGAACTTCTTTGCAAGCGGGGCACCCCTTAGAACTGTGTGTCCGGGGTGGGGGTCGGGACCCTTTAAGCGCAGCCCTCGGCTAGCCTGAGACAGTATCTCCATGCTCTAAGTCCTCCTTTTATGCCCTGCCGGCACTGCTTCCGGCCATCATTAAGCCCTGTTCAGAGTCCACTCAATGTGGACTTACTAGTTCGAACTAGCAAAACGCTAGTTCGAACTAGTTTTTAGTTCTAGATGCGTTAGTTCGAACTAGCTTAGTTCGAATTAACTAATTCGAACTAAGTTAGTTCGAACTAGCGCTGTAGTGTAGACGTACCCTAGGTTACCTCCTTCATCCAGTAGGTATGAACACTCTCTCTGATCACCTTCTTCTTGTTGACATGCCTGTAGAAACCTTTCTTGTTATCCTTCACATCCTTAGCCAGTCGCAGTTCCATCTGCGCTTTCGCCTTCCTGATAACCCCCCGGCACTCTCAAGCTATACATTTAAATCCCTCCCTGGTCATTTGTCCAAGTTTCCACTTTTTGTAAGCTTCCTTTTTGTGCTTAAATTCACCAAGGATTTCCCCTGTAAGCCATCCGGTCTCCTACCATATTTGCTTCTCTTGCTATGCGTCAGGATGATTTCTTTCTGTGCCTTCAATAAGGCTTCTTTAAAATACTGCCAGCTGTCCTGGACTCCTTTCTCCTTCATGCTAGCATCCCAGGGGATTCTGCCCATCAGGTGTCTGAGGGTATGTCTACACTACCCCGCTAGTTCAAACTAGCGGGGGTAATGTAGTAATCCGCAGTTGCAAATGAAGCCCGGGATTTGAATTTCCCGGGCTTCATTTGCATGAAGCCGGCCGGCGCCATTTTTAAATGCCGGCTAGTTCGAACCCCGTGTCGCGCGGCTACACGCGGCATGGAGTAGCTAGTTCGGATTAGGAAGCCTAATCCGAACTAGCTACTCCGTGCCGCGTGTAGCCGTGCGGCACGGGGTTCGAACTAGCCGGCATTTAAAAATGGCGCCGGCCGGCTTCATGCAAATGAAGCCCGGGAAATTCAAATCCCGGGCTTCATTTGCAACTGCGGATGACTACATTACCCCCGCTAGTTCGAACTAGCGGGGTAGTGTAGACATACCCTGAGGGAGTCAAAATCTGCTTTTCTGAAGTCCAAGGTGTGTATTTTACTACTCTCCTTTCTTCCTTTGGTCAGGATCCTGAAATCTACCATCTCATGATCACTGCTTCCCAGGTTGTCACCCACCTCTACTTCCCCTACTCGTTCCTCCCTGTTTGTGAGCAGAAGGTCAAGCTGCGCACAGCTCCTGGTCAGATCCTTCAATGCTTATACCAAGAAGTTATCCCCAACATTCTCCAAAAACGTCCTGGATTGTCTGTGTACTGCTGTATTGGTCTTCTAACAGATGTCAGGGTGAGTAACGTACCCAATGAGAACCAGGGCCTGCAATCTGGAAGCTTCTCTCAGTTGTCCAAAGAAAGCCTCATCTACCTCATCCACCCGATTCGGTGGCCTGTTGCAGACACCAACCACAACATCACCCCTTTTGTTTCCACCTCTAAACTTAACCCATAGACTCTCAACAGGTTCTTCTCCCTCTTTATACTGGAGTTCAGAGCAATCGTAGTGCTCTCTTACATATAGTGCAACTCCTCCTTTTTTCCCCTGCCTGTTGTTCCTGAACAGTCTATACCCTTCCATGACAGTGCTCCAGTCATGTGAGTCATCCCACCAAGTCTGTTATCCCAATTAAATCATATTTCTTGGACTGGGCCAGGGCCTCCAGTTCTTCCTGTTTGTTGCCCAGGCTTCTCGCATTAGTGTACAAACACCTCAGGTAACCAGTTGATCGCCCTATTTTCTCCATTCGAATCAGGGGTCTTCCTTTGTTGCTTGTTCCTCTTTGCATTTCTTCCCGGTATCCGACTTTCCCACTCCCCTCAGAGTTTTGGTCACCATCGCCCGACGAACCTAGTTTAAAGCCCTCCTCACTAGGTTTGCAAGCCTGCCCGCGAAGATGCTCCTTCCTCTCTTGGTTAGGTGGATCCCATCTCTTCCTAACAATCCTTGTGCCTGGAACAGAGTCCCATGGTTGAAGAAACCAAAGCCCTCTCTCCGACACCACCTGCGCAACCACGCATTTACCTCCTCAATTCGATGATCCCGGCCCAGTCCTTTCCCTTCGACAGAGAGGATGGACGAGAACACCACTTGCGCTCCGAGTTCTTGGATCTTTCTTCCCAGCGCTACATAATCCGCAGTAACGCACTCAAGGTCATTCTTGGCCATATCGTTAGTTCCCACGTGGAGAAGCAGGAAGGGGAAGCGATCGGAAGGTTTGATCAGTTCTCTCAGCCACATCCTGAATTCGAGCTCCCTGTAAGCAGCACACCTCTCGAGATTCCGGGTCTGGATGGCAGTCGACCCTCTGATAAGCAGAAATGTAGGGGATAGTGAACTAGTGATGTGACTAGTTGCCTCCCCACTCACACCCCCCCTTGCTGCCTATGTCGGAGAGAGGCCCAAGGGGAGGAGCAGGAGCTGGTGCCAGGGGCAAGGGAGGAAGAGGCGCAGCAGGAAGCAGCGCAAGCAGGAAATGAAATAAGAGACGTAACTTGAGCTACGTTAATTGCTTAAGTCGAAATAGCTGATTTTGAATTTGGGAGCATCAACACAGCAGTTATTTGGAGACAGAGCCCTCTGCCCCCCACTCCTCACTCTAGGAGGGTTACGGGAGTTGGAGTAAGAAGCCCTCCAGCTCGACATCATGTCGCAGTAACGGCTTGTGTGTCGACGCGGAGTGTGGGATTTCGGAATAACGGCTTTGGGAAGAATGTTTTGCCGGCTCCTGTCTCCCACCAGCCCCTGCCGGCTCCCTGGCTTGAGGGGCTGCCTGAGGTGCTGCCCAGAGTGGGGCTGATGGGGCAGGAGCACCTTGCTGTGCGGGGTGAATGACTCACAGGCAGCAAAAGGGGAAGGGAACCAGGGTGGCTCCCACCCAGCCGCAGTTACCAGCGTCTGTTCCCCCAGACCGAGTGTCCCCTGGGCCTCCCCGATCTCCAGCTGCATCGCAGCTCCGCTCTGTGCTGCCAAGGGGGCTGCCCTGGCACCAGGCCCTGAGCTGCTGTGGAGGGAGCCCCCAGGAGAGCCTGGGCAGGCAGAGGAGAGCCGAGTGTTGGTCTGGCTCCTGCCTGGCTCTGGGCAGAGCCGTCCCATCCATGGGGCAGTTCGGGGCAGCCAGTCTGGGCCTTGAGCTTTGGGAGGGAGGGGATGAGACCCAGGGAGGCCTGCAGGATCACCGGGGGGCCTGGCACCAGCAAGGGGGCACCAGACTGGGTCACTCCGCTCCCTGCTGCCATGGTGAGTGCAGGTGCCCAACCCTACTGCCAGCACCAGCCCCCAGTAATGACTCACAGGGCTGGTGGGAAGGGGTGAATGGGGGGTGCCAGCGAGCAAGTGAAGGGCGGGAAGGGGCAGGATGGAGTGGGGCAGAGCTTAGGGGAAGGGGCAAATGGGGATTGGAGGGGGCAGGAGGGGACATGTGAGGGGCAGGGCAGAGCGGGGCAGGGCTTAGGGGAAGGGGTGCAGTGGGGACAGAGCAGGGTGGGAAGAGGCAGGGCTGGGCCTGCAGGGAGGGGAGCTGTGTCAGGCCCCACCGCCCCAAGAGTTGGGTCTGGGTCTGGGGCGTGGTGCAGTGATGTTCCTGCCCTGGCTCCTCACTCTCACTGGCTGGAGGGTCCATTCAGGGGCTCCCCAGCTGTGTCCCCTCTGGCCCGCGCGTGGGGACGTGGCATCTGAGCTAACACAGGGGTGGAGATGCCCTGAGTGGCTGCAGGAGGCAGGTCCCCTGTGCAGAGCCAGGGTCTCTGCTCCCACGGTGCCTGTGGGGCGGCTGGGCTGGGCGGCTGCTTCCTTGAAGGTGGGTCCCTGGGTGTGTGCAGGAGGCCGCTGGGCATGACGCTCGCCCCGCCGGGCAGGCAGGTGATGTGTGTTTGTCACCCACTGCCCTGCAGGAGAAACTCCAGGAGGCCCTGGTCCCGCTGAGGGAGGCGCTGGCGAAGGGCCTGGAGCTGACGGCTGAAGAGAAGGCGAAGAGCACAAAGTGGCAGGTGGGTGTCTGGGTTTCTCTCCCTCAGCTCTTCCCGTGGCAGCCAGCCGGATTCAGAGGCCTCCATGACGTTGCCCCACAGCCCCTCTGCAGCCTGGTGCCAAGGGGCTGTTCCCTCCCCTTACCCCCCCCCCCAAAGTCCCTGCAGCCTGTCTGCCCCGGCCCCTCACACACTGGAGCTGGGGACTGGGCAGAGGATTCACCCCCTGGCTGAGGTTCAGCGTCACTCAGCCGGCTGGGCCGGGGCCTGAGTCTTGTGACCATTGAACCAGCCGGGGGCGGGGGAGCTCTGTGAGAAATCTGCCCCAGAGCACGTCTGCAGGGCACCCACAGCTGGCACCTGAGTCATTGCCCAGGGGGCTTCCCAGCTCCCAGCCCCCTAGCTAGCTCCACCAAGGCCGGCTGGTGCCTTCATGCCCCACTGCAGCGGGGACACCCCCTGGGCAAGCAGAGCCAAGGGCAGGTCATGGGAAAGCCAGGCAGGGCCCGGCCACTTCCCAGCCTCTGCTGCCATCGTGTGGTCACCTGATCCCTAGCTGGGGACAAAACGTCTCTTCTGCTTCCCCTGCTTCCCCGCAGAGTGTGTAGGGTGCGAGGAGGGCACTGGCCAGTCGCTGGGCACACGGGCACGGGGCACTTGGCCAGGCTGGATGAGGCCATATCCAGCCCTGGCAGTGCCCTGGGTGCCCAACACCCATGAGCGCTCAGGATGACCCCAAAGGGTTGTTGGGCGCAGCCCTGGGTCCTGAGCACGGCAGCCCTGGGAGCAGGCTGTCAAAGAACAAGTATCACCTGCATCTTGCTCCCCCGGGTGTGTGCGCCCGGCCCTGGCACCCAAATCTCCCCAGATACCCCGTGCAGTCCCCTGCGCATCGCCCCTCTGCCCTCAGTTCCTCCACTATGGAGCTGTCCCTGTGAACTCAGAGCCAAAACAACCCTCCAGGGTACAGACCAGGAGTCCGGACTCCTTGTTTATGGGGAAGTGACAGACCCGGCTCCCCAGCGGGAACTTTCTGGTGTGGTTCCCAGGGAAGTAACTGTCCTCGCCCCCCCCCCCCCACAGATCGGATCTTCCCTGCTTCTCGGGCTCCCGTTTACTCTCTGCTCTTCCTTCTCCAGAGGAAAGTGCAGGCGAAGCGGGAGACGATTGCTGCTGAATTTAACAAGCTGCACACGCTGCTGAGGGAGGAGGAGCAGCTGCTTCTGCAGAGGCTGGCGGAGGAGGAGCAGGAGACGCTGCAGAGACTCCAGGAAAATGTGGCCAAACTCTCCCAGCAAAGCACCACCCTGCAGCAGCTAATCACAGAGATGGAGGGGAAGTGTCTGGAACCGGCTGTCGAGCTGCTGAAGGTGAGATGGCATCAAAGCTCTGCCCCCAGCCAGAATTCCAGCTCGGATCCATGGTCCCGGGTCCTGGGAAGGAGAGTAAACGCAGTGAGAAGGAGAAGTCCCGCGGCACCTCACATTTCTCATGGGAGGGGAGACCCAGGGAGGGCCTGGGAGTGACATGGATGAGGCAGAAATGACACTGAGCTAAACTCATCGCTGCTGTGACTCCAGGGCATGGGGGTTACAAACACAGGTCAGGTCTACACTGCAATGTTAAACCGGAAAAAGAGTCGCAATTTGCATCTCTTTTTCCAATTTATTTTCCAAAGAGGCTCTTTCAAAACGGCACGTCTACACGGCACCGAATTTCAAAGGAAAGTGTTCTTGCCACACTCCCCTTCTTCTCTGTAGAATGAGGTTTGCAGGGACGGCAGAAGAGCACATCCGCTTTTTCAAACTTTTTCCAAAAAAGCAGAGGCGTTGCTTACACGTGGCGTTGCTATTTTGGGATACTGGCAGTCTCCCGAAATAGCAGTTCAGATTAGATGTGACCACAGATTCTGGGACGTGCAATGGTGGGGCAGGGCCCTAGTGGGGAGAAAAGACGCAGCTAAATTCTATTGCACCTGCATGAAATGAACGGCAAAAGGGTGTGTGAGGTTTTACCCCAGAGGGATGGTGAACCCAGATGGGCAGGTTTGTTTTCTAGATGAAAAGTGGTTGGGCAGCGTGAAAAGTGGCTGGTTTTTGCACGTGGTGTTCATTGAGCTCCTTGCTTTTCTTTCTCCTTCCAGGGTGCAAGGGACACTCTGAGCAGGTAGGAGTCTGGTGCACGTTGCTCTTGCGTTCTTGGAGGCAGCTCTGGGATGAGGGGCGCCCGCAGCATCCAAGTGATGGGGGGATGTTTGTATCCTAGGAGCAAAAATTTGAAACTCCAGGAGCCTGAAGCCGTTCCCACCGACCTGCAGCACGTGTATCGAATCCCAGCGCGCTGCCTGGAAATGCGAGAAATGCTCAAGAACTTCGCTGGTGAGTGGAGCCCCTGGGCCATCAAGTCGTTTGGTGACAGAAGCTCTGGGCAGGTCCTAGATGGACCTGGCTGGGAGCTGGAGGCTGATGGGCTCAGTGCAGGGGAGTTTGCTGCTATTTACACCCGCCTGCTGGCACCCAGAGCCGGCCCAGCTACAGGCTGAGCAGGGGCTGTGAGGCCTGGCCTGGGCCCATGTGCTGGGGGCTGCGCTGACGGGTCATGGAGGATCTGTCTGTGTCTCTCCCCACTTTCTGCCCCCCTGGGACCTGAACCCCTGCCCCCCGCTTTGCCTCCCTGGCACATGGCTCTATTCCCCACCTCTGCTCCCCCGTCCTCCCTTCCTTCCCCCTGCCCTTGTACCTGCCCCTCCCCAACGCCCTCTGCACCCTGGAGTCTACCCACCACTGCACCCCCTTTTACTGCCTGGCAGCCGCCCCTCCCCTTTCCTTCTGCTGCCCTGGTGCCTGCCACTGCCTTCACTGCCCTGTTCCTTAATGCCCCTCCCCTGGTCTCCCACCTCCTGCCCTTCTCACGCCCTGTGCCCTCGTGGGACCTGCCCTCTCCCCATCCTCTCTGACCCCTGCACCTGCCTGCCCCTACCCCCCATGCCCACCCCTCCTCTAGCCCTGTACCTGCTCCCCCCGTCCCTCTCCTCACACCTCCCTCTGCTCCCCTGCCCTGCCGCTCTTCTCTGATACCCACCCCTCCCCTTGCTCCCCAGACCCCTTCATCCCCCTGTTCTGTGCCCGCTCCTCTTGCCCCCCCTTGCCCTTGGACCTGCCTTTCCCAATCTCTCCCACCTCTCTCCCAGCATCAACAGCCACCTCCCCTCCCCCACTGACACCTCCCTGCCCCTCCTGCCCTTGCCCCCATTGTCTCCTCACAGGCAGAGGGACCCTGACTCCCCTCAGACAACATCCCACCATCACCACCACGGGGAGGCAGGTTAATTTGCTGCTCATCCCAGGGACCAGCCCCTGCCCCGGCCCCGGCACTGACTCTGTGACTCTCTCCCCAGTGGACATGACTCTGGATCCAGACACGGCTCATCCCAAGCTCGTTGTGTCCATGGATCGGAAAAGTGTGAGCTGTGGAGCCACGCGCCAGGCTCTGCCCGACACCCCTGCGAGATTTGAGAAATATACCATAGTCCTGGGTGCTGAGGGGTTGGCGGGCGGGCGGCGTTACTGGGAGGTGGAGGTGGGAGACACGACTCTCTGGCACCTGGGGGTTTGCAGGGACTCTGTGAGCAGGAAGGGGCAGTTCTCATACAAACCCAAGAACGGATTCTGGGTCATGACACTGAGTGATGGGAAGTACGAGGCCTTCACCTCCCCCATGACCCCCGTCCCCGTGAGCGCCAGGCCACGGCGGGTGGGGATTTTCCTGGATTACGAGGCGGGCGAGGTCTCATTTTACAATGTGACTGACAGGTCCCATCTCTTCACTTTCACCGACACCTTCTCCGGGACGCTCCGCCCTTATTTCCTTATCAATGCCAACGGAGCCTCCCTGACCATCTGCCCAGTACCGGTGCCAGCCGGAGAGCATCCTTGTACAGTGAACTGAGACTCTCAACCTCAGCTGCCCTTGGGCTCGTTATCGCAGGGGCTGCAGCTTGTGGGGTCAGAGGGAGATGCTCTCCTGTCAGCTCCCCCTTCACTTCCTGCCAGGGGTAGCGCATGGGGGGAGGGGGAGTGACTGGTGCTTGATTGGGGGAGGGTCTTCGCTGCACCCGCTAAATCCACCCCAATGAGGCCAGCTCAGAGCCTGGGTCTGGGATGCCGTGCAGATGTAGCCAGAGATCCCTGCGGCACAGACTGCCCCCTCCCAGCACTGACCCCATGGGGATGGGATCAAAAGCATCATGTGCCTGACCTCTGCCCCTCCTCCCCTCTAGGCTTCCACATCTGGGAGATGAGGGAGAGGAGAGGGGGAAAGAAGGGATTAGGGGGACCCAGCAGCAGGGGCAGAGGGGGTGCAGGGCAAGTGGGGTGCCGGCTTCAGGAGTGCAGGCTGCAATATTGGGGCAGCTGCTGTGGGCAAGGATGGGGAGGAGGGTGCAGCAGGAGGAAGGGAGGTGCCCAGATCAGGGGAGGGGGAGTGTCCCGGAGCAGACACTGGTAGCACTGGGAATTGGCTCATATCTGCTCACTGAACGCCGCCTCCTGGCCAGTGTCCCCTGTGTCAGTCCCAGACCCGGCTCGCTCTCAGGCCACAGCCTCCTCTTCAGGACACGACCACTCCAGTGTCTCTGGGCCCCTCTCAGGCCTGGCCTCGGGCCCTGCAGCCTGGGAGTGAGGTCAGGCCAGAGCTCCCCTGCCCTGTGTCAGGAAGCCTCCAGCCTCCCTGGCAGCCAGGTCCCGTCTGCTCCTGGGCTGGAGCCAGAGCGAGCCCTCCCCTCTCCCTCCAGGAGCCCTTAGTTAAACAGCCCCCAGCTGGGCCCCAATTAGCAATAATGGCCTCAGCTGGGGCTTTGCTCTCAGCCCTGGCTTAGGGCAGGGTTTGCCCATAAAGGGCCAGTGCAGGGCAGATGCCCCATCACAGGGAGGTAATGAGGGGAGGGGAGAGCGGCCCCAAGGAGGAAGAGCCCCTGGCAGAAATGGCAGAGCAGGGCAGATGAGGCCTGTGAGTGATGGCAAAGTCCCAGCCTTTCCTTGCCCGGGGCAGTCTCTGTCCATATAGGCGAACTAGGCGGTTGCGTAGGGCACCAAGTTAAATGGGGCGCCAAATGGTGGCGCAATGTCATTGAGGGGTTTGGAGGTGGGGGTGCCGATTGCATGGGTTGCCTAAGATGCCAGTTGCTGGCAGCTAGTCTAGGGCTGCCCCTGCACAGAGGGGACTTGCACAGCTGCAGGGGTCAGGCAGGGGAGTGCTGGGGCCCTGCTGTAAGGGCCGCTTTGCCCTGCAGACTCAGCCGAGGGGGGAAGCTGGTCCCAGCATGATGGAGGGGTGGGTGGGGAGAGCTGCTGTCACGGATCATGGGTCATGTGAGTGGTTGGCATGAGTGAATTCACAGTAAGCGAGCTGACGAGAGGCCATTCTAGGGGCTGAGTCAGTGCCCCAGAGGATTGTGGGCTTGTTTACAACTCTGAGAGAAAGGACTGTGTGAAAGTAAAGACCGTGTGTGCTGAGGAGACAAAGCAGTGCAGCAGGAGGAAATGATCCAGATACGAAGGAGTAACAAGGGAGGAACCTGACCCAGGACACTCCGTTGCTTATCGCTCCTGGATAGGTGAGCAGAATTGGGTGTTGGAAGCAGGGTGCTCCAAGATCGGTCGCAAATGCACCCACCAGTGGTGAGATTGTCGGACATCACCCCCCTGGAACTGCCCCTTGCCGAGGGGATAGACACCACACCAATTTCCCACGCAAGTCGGAGTCCATCAATTCAGCATATTGGGGGGACGTGCATGTCGGACTTCCGCCGCAACCGAATTAACCAACATTACCTGGGGTCTGGCCAGCCCCGGAGGGTGAGTGGGATGTGTGAGTGTGTCTGAGTGTGTGTGTTACAATTGGGTTAAGAATTAGGCTGCTAAATTGGGTTAAGAATTAGACTGTTAATTACTCAGTTGAAACATTGCTTTTAGCCTGCTTTTAATGCTTTTTAATTGCATCTTACTAAAATATAAATATTGCTTCTGAATGGCTCCTGAGTTGCTCAAGAAAGGCATATTAAAAGTGTATTTGGGCTACTGTGGATTCCTTGTTCTGTAATGTCCATCAAATGTCCTGCACAACCGTGCCCTCTTGCCACATGGCCGCAGGTCAGCCGACTGATGTCTGTCACCAGGACTCTGAGGTGGAGCTGCAGGACCATGGAGCAGTCGGAAATGGCTGATACCCAGCCACCAGGGACCCCGCTTGCCCTTACCCTGGTCCCAGGGCAGCAAACCCTCCACCAGCCTTGCTCCGAGCATGGCTCCGCACCTGCAGGGCAAGCGCCGATGCTGGCAGTGTGTTGGCTGCACCAGCAGGGCAGGCCCCAGGATAACGTAAACTGCGTGGCTGCCCAGGGTCCCCCCACAGCTGTGTGCCCCTCCCACTGCCCTCAGAGGCGTGCTGGGATGGGCTGCTCCAGCCACACCTGCTCCCCTAGAGAGGCTTGTACCACTTG
Source organism: Pelodiscus sinensis (assembly GCF_052426305.1). NCBI lineage: Eukaryota > Metazoa > Chordata > Testudines > Trionychidae > Pelodiscus > Pelodiscus sinensis. The sequence goes on from NC_143070.1 coordinate 14,352,479, forward strand.
GTGGGGAGGGGCCCAAGGGGCCTGGCTTCCATGTGCGGCGGACAGCTGGGCTCCCCCTTGGTGCAGGCCCCATCTCCCCACTGCCCCCAGGTGTCTGTGCTGGGCCTGGGGCAGCGCTGACAGTCACAGGATGCAGCGATCCCGCCCGGGCCCCAGGCCCACCAGCCATTGAGAAGGGCCGGCTGGACTGCGCAGGGTGGCTTTTATCCAGCCCGGATTGACTCTGGGCACTCAGAGGCCCAGCGTTTGTAACGCCGACAGCACTGCTCAGCCAGAGTGCGGGGATTGTTGTCGCTCTTTGAAAACACCCCGGATCCCAGAAACAACAGGGACCTACAGCCCTTAGCTCTCATACTGAGCCCTGCCCGTAACGCGCCTGTCGGGGGAGAGGCCTGTCACAGGGGTATGAAACAGAAACTTCGTATGAAAGAAGAGACAAAAACCGCAATGAGTGTAATCGTGGACCCACTGAAGTTAATGCTAAAACTCCAGTTAACATTAGTGCAGAATCAGTCACCTTTTCCCTACACACAGACGCGCACACACACACACTCTCTCTTGCGCACGCTCTCACTCTCTCTCCAGAGAGAACATCCACCTTCAAATACACAGAAAAACAGCAGAGATTAAGTCTCCCTGATGTAGTCATTCCTTTAGGGTAGATGAGTCTCAGGGTGCATCTACACAGCAGTGCTATTTTGGAATAGCAGCCGTTGTTCCGAAATAACGTTGAGAGCGTCTACACAGCAATTCTGTTATTTTGAAATTAATTTGAAATAACAGGCGGCTTATTCTGTAAATCTCGTTCCATGAGGAATAAATCTCCCAAAATAGCTATTTCCAATAGCGGTCGTGTGGACGCTCCGCTGCTGCTATTTTGAAACAGTCCCTCCCCAGAGCCATTCAAAGTCATTACTCCCCAGTGCTTTCTGGGGCTCTAACTTGAGGTAGTGCGTCCACATTAGGGGAGCCTTCCTTGGACTAGTTTTGAGGCTTCCCTGTAGTGTGGATACGCTATTTCGAAACAAGCTATTTAATTTTTTTTTCAAAATAGCGGTGTCAGGGGGTACACCCCTGTCAGGGGTTTCGGCCCCCTCCTACCTGGCCTGGGGTTTGCTTCTCCAGGGAAGGGAAAACGGGTGGTAGGAGGACCCAGGCCCTCCCGCTCCACCGGGTCCCAGCCCAGGGCCCTTTAGGCAGGGCCTATAGCTCCTGCCTGCTCGGCGGGGAATCCGGCCGGTATAGGCCGAGCCAAACTTTATATCCTTTGCCCTGGGCTGCTTCCTACCACGCCCCAGTTCTCCTGGGGCCCATTCGCCTCTGAGGCAGAACCTGCCGGGGTTGTGGGCGCGCTCCTGCCACCCTAGGTCAGTGGCTGCTTTCTCTGGGTCAGGGTCCGGCATGGGCGGCGACTCTGGTCCCAGCTGCTGTAGGAACACTGGCCCGGTCTGGCCTCCTCCCTCACCTTGCGGACTCCCTGACTGCTGGGCTCCTTCTGCCTTTATACCCGGCCGCTGCTGGGAGCATGCCCAGCAGAGTCGGAGGGGCAGGGCTTCCTCCGCCAGCTGGGCCTGGGCTATCCCCTGTTCGTCAGTGCGGGGCCTGTCCGCGCCGTCACACAAGGATATTTAAATCCTGGGATTCATTCGCAACTCCGGTTACCCACATTTGCCTACCTAGCTCAAACTAACAAGCTAGTGTAGACGTACCCTCAGTGTTTGAAATGTGTTACACTTTCAATTACATTTTACAATACAGCTTTGAAAGGAGGTGCGGGTGGAAGCTGATTGGCTGAGGCTGGGGGAACAATCACTATATAAAGGCCGTAGTGGTGGGACCAGGACCTGGGGGAGGAGCAGAAGCTGCAAGAGGCCCATGCAGAAGAAGGCACGTGGGGAGCAGCTGCAGCCTCCCCCCCTTCCCCCCCCCGCAGAATTCCAAGGTTGCCCCGTCAACGGCTGCTTCAGCTCCCCAGCCAGCCCAGGGTGGCGAGAAGCAGCTACCCCAGCGGCCCAGCAGCTTCTGTCTCTGCCCCCAGGGGGCAGCATCTGCCTCAGTCGCTCCCCCTGGGGGCTGGGGCTGCACTGTCTAGTCAGCTGCTTCTACCAGGGAGTGAGTACCACAGCCCTCCCCATTGCAACCCCCTGAGAGGAGCTGCCATTGGAGCAGCTCCACCTTCTCTGCTGTGGGCAGCCCCATTAACTCCCTACAACCTCCCAGCTCCCTGCCCTGAGCCCCCATCTCCTGCTCCGGTGGCTGCATCCCCCCCCCCCCATCGCTTAGACCCAAAGATCTCCCAGAGCTCTTCCTTGAAACCTCCATCCCTCACCCCCCGCCCTGATCTCCCAGCACCTGCCCTGACTCCTCACTCCACTCCCTGCCCTGAATCTCGCCCCCCTCCCAACCTGCCCTGAGCTCCGAACACACCCAGCTCTCTGCACTGAGCCCCCTCCCACACACCTCCAACCCCCTGCCTGACTCCTGCGTCCCCCCACTGAAAGAATGAAGGACTCTGGGAACTCCGGGCACAGCTGCAGTGTTGCTATAGATGGGGCTGGGCCTACCCAGAGGCAAACGAAATAAATAATTATATCTGTTTGCAAAGAATTCCTGCTTGTCGGGCTCGTCTTGTTCGGAGTCTCCCCGTCTGCCGCAAGGGAATGGAGGGTTGGAGTCTGGCGGGAGCTGCATGGTGCCCCACTCACTCTGGTACCGCGTTGCCGCTCACGCACGTCTCCAGCAAGTACCAGAGCCCCCGACGAACTGACAGAGCCGCTGGGTCTTGCGTAGTGGAGATTGGCCATTAAGGGCTCAGGCACAAGGGGATTCACTGCCTAGGGCAGCGCCACCTGCTGGTTGCCTCAGGAATTGGTTTGCTCAGCTAAGACACTCTCTGCTGATGGTGCCACAGAGTCTTCTGTATGACTGGGCTGTGCTACCATCTGGGCGCCCCCATTCACGGGGAAGGGTAGGTATCTCACAGTATTGCACGACCCAGGACCCCCACCATTCTGCATCCCAACACCATGATGCCTCTTCCCAACTCCTTCCACCATGATTAAGGGCAAAGCAGCAGGTGCCAGACCCACAGCTGCCCTTCGATAGCTCAGCTGGCAGAGCGGAGGGCTGGCGTAGGAACTCGGCACGTTATCCTTAGGTGGCTGGTTCAGCTCGAAGGAAAGTGTCTTAAATTAAAGCTCCTAATTGGAACTACTGTTACTCCTCCTGCAATGAGGAGTAACGATAGTTCGAATTCGGAGCTTTAATTTGAACTACCTAGCCCGTGCCACGTGTAGCTGCGGGCAGGGAGTTCGAACTACCGGGCATTTAAAAATGACAGCGCCCGGGAACATGCAAATAGAATCCAGGATATTTTAATCCCAGGCTTCATTTGCAAGTTCGAATGACTGCATTAGACACCCTAGTTCGCACTAGGGTGGCTATTGTGACATACCCTTTGAGGCAGGGGTGTGACACCATCGTGGTTCCTCATTGACTCCCCGCCCAGAAGAGCCTCTTGGAATCAGCTGAGGAACAAGGCCTGGGCTAGGGGAAGAGCTGGCGCCAGGCTAGAAGGGTTTCTAGCGAGTGACAGGAAGACCTGGGGGTTTCCACTGCAAGTGAGGGCAGCTCGTCCCTTCAGAGCCTGGGGCCAGGAACATCAGCTCAGGCAGAGACCTGCTGACTTGTTCCGCTTTCTGGTGCAGGTTCAAAAGGGACGGAGACTCCCCAATGTCCTTGGCAACAAGGTGAGACAGTTCAGGGCTCCCCCAGGCCAGTAACTGTTTCAACCTCTGTCTGCCTTGTATAGGGGGTGCCCCATGGCTGTGCAGCTTTCAGCTGGAGCTCTGACCCCACCAGCCACCCAGCATCCATGAGCCTCACCCTGGGTGTGCCCAGCCTGGTCACTCCTGCAGGCTGCCCTTAGCACCCGTCCAGCCCTGGATTTGCCCCAAATCGTCCACATGCTGCAGGAGGGAGGTGCTGAAGGGGGAGGATTGACTCTAGGAAGGGGTCTTCTCTAGATGTCTGTGGGGAAAGGGTGGTCCAGCTCTGTCAGTGACCTGCCCCAGGGGCTGGCCGAGAGGGGCTGCAGACATGGCTGTGAGGTGCAGAAACGGGACTTGTCTTCCAAGTGAATGTGAGGAACGTGCCTTTGGGAGAGAGGATTTACCTTCCATGGCCGACTTGAACTGTATCCCTGCTGGCCTAATGGATGAGGTGTTGGCTTATAAAGTCAGAACTTGTGGGTTCAGCTCCCATCTAGAGTGAAGAGCTGCATTTCCCCTGCCTGGTGCACAGTAAGGTGAGGACTGAAGTGTGGTGGGAGCTGCAAAGTACTCCAGGGACTTTGTGGTCAGGCTGCCTGCTGTCTCTAGCACCTGCCAGCTCCCCCATTGGGCTGAGAGAGCTGCTGAGCCTTGTTCAGAGGGGATGGCTAGACAGGGCTCAGGCCCTGCAATGGGGTTTGCTCCCCAGGGCAGCGCCACCTGCAGGTTGCTTCAGGCTTGCTCAGCTGATGCACCCTCTACTGATGGTCTGTAGCCTGTCAGGAGACGGGCCCCAGCCCACCAAATGCAGCAGAGTTTTCTTCATGACTTGGCCGTGCCATGATCTGGGCAGCCCCCTTTCGAGGGGAGGGGCAGGTAGCTCTAGCCCCAGAACCCAGCACTCTGTGTCCCAACACAGGGCTCTCAGGTACTGCTGCCTCTTCCTAACTCCCGCCTCCGTTCTTAAGGGCAAAGCAGCGGAGACAGAGCCAACACTTGACCTTCGATAGCTCAGCTGGCAGAGCGGAGGACTGTAGCGGGGGCTCAGCAAGTTATCCTTAGGTAGCTGGTTTAATTCCAGCAGGGCAGGAGAAGGCAGGCAGGGCATGCTGGGCCCTAGGGGGAGTAGCAGGGCAGGCAAGGCGCGTCCAAGGAGCTGCTGAAGTTCTCCGCAGACCAGGGGCACAGCTGTGATGCTGTAAAGAGCCCAGCTCTAGAGGGTCAGGGGATACAGAGCCCAGCCAAGCCCTGGGACTGAAGCAGGGACCTTTAGATCTTCAGTCTAACATGGGCCCGACTGAGCTACCTCAGGCCTCCCAATACGGCTACGGGGAAAGGCCTTCTCATGGCAGAGGGAAGCCGAGTGTCACACTGAGTCCCCCAGCTGGGTTTCTAGTAGGAATCTATTCTCACTATTTCCCACTAAATACAAGGCCCTGAAGATACTGAATTTACTATTTCCCTAAACGCAGTGAAAGAGTGAAAATCGCTAGACAATAGCTACGAACTACACCGTCTGCGTGGGCGATCGAAACCCTCACACGGTCACCTCTGCTCGGTCTCACCAATAGCGACGCAGAGACACCTCTAGCTAACTCGTGTCCTTGGGTCTGGCTAGCTGAGGAGAGAGGCCCCCTGTCAGGTTACTGGATTTTGAGGGGAGCAGCCAGGTCACTGATGCACCCATAGGTGGGGGTGTTGGCCCCAAAAATGGTATAAAAGGGGGCCATGTGGGGTGTTGAATAGAAGCTCACTGTCTGCTAATCCTGTGTACGCTAGTCATGTGATTGTATAATGTCTGTGTGTGTAGTTAGGAGTCTGTAATATGTGTAGATACTGAATATTTCTCTGCATGTGGTTAAGCAGTGGGCAGAGCCCGGCCTATGGACATGCTAATCAGCGAGGCCCTGTGGGACAATGGCACTCAATGGGCCAAGGACACACCTAAAGAAGGAGTGGTGACTCATACCTAAGGGCTACCAGCAGGGAACACAGGAAGAACCCGTGGGCCAGGTGACCTGCTGTAGCCAAGAAGAGACCAGGAAGGAGGGATAAATAGGCCATGTGGCGGACTCCATCTTGGTCTTCAGCTCAGCACTTCATCCCAGAGGCAGCAAGACCTGTGGACTCATCCTGATCCTAGGATGCGCAAGAAGGACTTTTAAACCAGCAGCTGTAACATCTCTGCTAGACCCTGCATCGAGAACTGGGAGATTCGATGCATATAATGTACTATCCTTTAACAACCTGACTCTCATGCTTTTCTTTATTGTAATAATAAGCCTTTAGATGTTAGATGCTAAAGGATTGGCCCAGCATGATTTGTGGGTAAGGTCCAAAGGGTAAATTGACCAGAGATCTGTGGCTGGTTTCTTGGAACCGGACAGAACTTGTTCGGGGTAGGTGGGATTGGGTGCTAGGACCCCCCACCTGTGTATGAGGCCCGGGGCCATCTGGGGCCTGGATATTGCTGGGATGTTGGAGAGGTTTTGCTCGTGAAACTTCAGGCAGGCAGCTGAAGTGCTCTGTGTGACTGCTTTGTGGCCTGTTTGGAGAGGTCACCAGTCTGGGGGCTGTAAGGAGCCCTGAATTTGAGCAATTCGCCCTGAGCGGACGCCCTCAGCTGTGCCCAGACACGGCCTGGTCTGTCACACCCCCGTGTTTCTACATTCCTATGTTTAAGTCCACGTGAGACAGAACATGGTTGTTGCCAAAACCTCAATTTCCACCAAAATCACAAATTTCTATTGAACGCGCCAAGAACGACCCAGGGACGACAGCAGAGATCGATTTATTGATTTATTTGGACAGGCGAGCAGATGACTCATTTACAGGGACAGTTTTTACATTCAGTCTGAGTACAAAATGGCTTTGTTAACGAACACACTCGAGGGAGAAGCTCTGTGAGCCACACGCTGTGTATGCACTAGGGACGGGAACATGCATGTACTTAAGTTACACGGTTACATGCAGGGGGCAGGCAGCTCATGGTTTCCGCTCCCCACTGCTGCCTCTGGACTGGAGGCAGCAGCGCAGGGTGGGGGCAGGCGGCTCCACTACAGCTGGTACATGCGGGGCCTTGCTTTAAAAACCAGCACCCCGGGTCTACTAGCTTCTACCTGCCCCCTGCTCTGAGCTGCTGCCTGTGAAAGAGGCACCCTTGCGTGGGGGAAAATGGTCCGGCAGGAGCTGGTGCGTGCAGGGAGCTGGCTTGAAAGCTGGCTCTCTGCACGCACCGGCTCCCACCTGCCCCCCATGTGCCTCTAATGCAGAGGCAGTGCTGGGGGAGGCTGCCTGTTACCGTGCACGTTAACCGATGAGCAGAGGCTCAGGAGGTAACTGCCTCTACGTTGGCACTTTCACGTCCCTAGTGCACGCACACTCTGCCCACGGTAACAGACTGGACTGGAAACGTCTCCTGTCAAGCCCCAAGTGCTGCCTGTGAATCCCCGCGCAGGGCTCAGGGCTGCAGAGCAGAGATTTCCCTTCCCAGCCCCAAGGCTGCCGACATGGGGCAGAGGCTCTCGGGAGGTGAGAAGTGAACCGGGATGTGCGGGGGCTGCTCACTGGTTCTGGGTAACCAGTGGGGCCAGGAGGAGCCCCCCGCCGCCGTGGGCAGGGGTCTGCTCAGCCCCGCGGGGCCCGACACAGGCAGGTGCTGCTCCGCTGGGGCTGGAGTAACCCTGCCTGTGTGGGAGGGGGAAGATGCTCCAGCCCGGCCTCAGTGGGTGGTGGAGCCGGTCCCGCCCGGCCAGACTGCAGCACCCTCTGGCTGCCCCTTTCATCGGTTAACCCAGCGGTTCTCAAACTTACACAGGGGTTGTGAGCAACTTAGAGGGGGGCTGCGCTATCACAACATTTGAGAACAGCTGGATTAACCCATGAAATGGGATATTCATCCCTAAAAAGCACCTCTCCCCGGCAGCCCCAAAGTGGAGCTGCCTGGCTGGGGCAATAGCGCCTCTCCCTGCTGCCCCAGTGCAGAGCTGGCACAGCCAGGGAGAGACACCTCTGCTGCCCCCCTCCCGCAGCCTAGATCTGCCCCCGCTGGGGGAAATAGGTACCCACCAGCAACTCTCAGGGCAGCTGCTGCCGCCATGGAGAGGTGACTCTCACCTGCCCTGAGCTTCTGCAATGAGCCAGGGCTGGGGGGAATCCTCTCTGCTCGTCAGCCTGCACCCCATACGCTCTATCCCCAGCCGCGCCCCTGAGCCTGCCCCCATCCAGAACATGTACCACAGCCCACTGCCCATGCCCTATGCCCCCGCCGCACCTGGACGTAAAAACTGAGAGGGAAGGTGGCCCCGTAGAGCCGCCCCGAGACTGGGTTTCACCAATGGACTGATGGGCCAGCAACATGGACTCACGAGCGTGCCGTGACTGTGGGTCTGTCCCCAGCGACTAGACAAACTCTCAGCTGTTACCCAGTTAGGCTGGCGAGTTGTCAGTCCGATGGGGGGCAGATGTCCCCGGCAGAGTGTCCATCTGGAAATGGGTCATAGGACCTCTCTGAGGACTCCTCTGCCCGCCCTCCACCAGTCATGGTGGCCCCTGCCCTTAGGACCATCGAGGGAGGGGACTGCACCAAATGGGGGAAGTGCCCTGTTGCGGGGTCCAGCCCACAAGAGGGTCCTGTGACCCCTCCCAGGAATCTCCCCACCATTCCCCCCAAACCAGTGAGGGTCACCCCCCTCAGGCCAGCTCAGAAGGGAAACGTGCACCATTCAGAGCAGGTGCAGCCCGACGGGCCAGGCACTGAGTTCTGGGAACGAGACGGGCTCCTTCCCGCAATGGTGCGCTGGGACGTCCAGGGCGATGGTGCCGGCCGGCCGCTCAGCTCCAGAGATGGGGGCTTCTGGCCTAGGCCTTCGGGCACCAGCTGCTCTGACTGGTGCATGTTTCCCTTCTCAGCTGGCCTTGGGGGTGGGGGGGTGACCCTCCCTGGTTGGGAGAGGACGGAGGGGAGACTCCTTGGAGGGGTCCCAGGACCCTCTTGAGGGAAGATCCTCACACCACGGCACTTCCCCTATTTGGTGCGGCTCCCCCTGCCCTCGTTGGTCCTGAGGGCAGGGGCCAACGTGATTGGTGGGGGGCGGGCAGAGGAGTCCTCAGAAGGGACCCGTTACCCAATTTCACATGCGTCCTGGCCTGCAACTGTCTCCAATGGGTGAAATCCATTCCCAAGGCAGATCCACGGGGAGAAAACCCGCAAGAGGGTCCCAGGACCCCTCCAAGGAGTCCCCACACGACCTCTGCCAATTGCCTCGGGTTTCACCCCCTCGCTCATCGCAGAAGGGACTCGGGCACCAATCCGAGACGACGCAGCCCAGAGGCCTTGACCAGAGTTCCTGAAAAAAACCTTCTTGGAGCGAGACCACCTCTTCCTCGCTGCGTCGCCGTGGGATCGCCGGGACGATGCTATCGGCCGACCAGTTGTTTGTCTCCAGAGATCGAGGGCTTCTGGTCTAGGTCTCCGGGCATGGCCTGCTCTGATTGGTGCCCGTGTCTATTCTGAGATGGCCCGAAGGGGGAGTGAAACCCGCCCCTGTGGGCAGAGGGCTCTGTGGGGGTTTCTTGCAGGGGTCACAGGAGTCAGAGCACCTGACCACAGCACTTCTGGTGCTTGGGCAAGTCCCCTCTCTCCAGGGCCACTACCCCGACTGGTAGAGCAGTGGGAGCCATGGGCAGTGAGCGAACGGCTCACATGGGACAGCAGAGCCCAGCCCCGCCCCTTCTTCCTGAGGCTCCGCCCCCCCCATGCCCACCAGGCTGCTGGCCCTGCTCTGCCCTCTCCTCCCCACACTGGTGGCTGCCCAGCCCCAGATTTCTACCCTCCCACCCCAGCCCCCAGGCTGCCTGGCTCCCTGGCATCCCCACAAGCCCCAGAGCAGCCAGACAGCCTCAGCTCCCCACCCCAGTCCCAGAGCGCTGGGCAGCCCCAGCCCCTCCCCCCACCGCGGACCCCAAAGTGCGCGCAGCCCCTGTCCCTCCCCCCACCGTGGACCCCAAAGTGCGCGCAGCCCCTGTCCCTCCCCCCACCACGGACCCCAGAGCGCGCGCAGCCCCAGCCCCTACCCCCACCGCGGACCCCACAGCGTGCGCAGTCCCAGTCCCCCCAAGAACATGGTCCCACACTGGTGTTTGTGGGAAGGCCGATGGGCGACGAGAAGAACCCACCCAGATGGGCAGAGGCCGGTGGGAAGGGCCCGGAGATGGGTGGGTCTGATGGTGACTCGTTAGCTGTGTCCTGGGGTGACGGGCCAGACAAACGTTGGAGACCAGACCGCAGGGCCGGGGAGGGGCTCGGCTTCCTCTGGCCTGGGGGCGGAACGGCTCCTGGCCCCTGCGCGGCTGGTTCCCCGTCACGTGCAGCTCTGCCTCTTCCGCATCCTCCTGGTGTCCCAGCTGCTTGGTCTTCTGGCCAGGCCGGGCTCGTGGTGGGCTCAGCCGGTGTCTGCCAGAGGAGAAAGGGCAGGAGCACAGATGAGAAGAGCACAATTGTCAAGGGGGAGTGTGACGTAGTGGGGGTACTTGCTGGGATGTGGTGACCTCTGCTGTCTGGAGCAAGACCCAGCAGGGAAAACCTCACTAGGCCAAGGTAATGCCAAACTTGTTGAACCAGTGGCCAGACACCCCCCATGGAGAGGAACAAAGGAAGGTGAATGCTGCCCTAGCTGGGGGGCAGGGCTGGAAGGGAGTGAGTTGGTTGCTGGCTGTCTGTGAGGATGGAGGAGACAGCCTAGGGAGAGGAGCTGGAGTTTAGGGGCCCAGTCTCCCCCCAACTTAAGGGGGCCTGAGGCATCCTAGCCCAGCTCTGTGACCAGACTACATCTGTGCTATGCTGTATCCTGGAGAGGCAATAAACTTCCTCTATTCCACCGGCTGGTGCAGTCTGTTTGTGCCATTTCGGGGTGCAGGAGACGGGGAACCCCCAACGCGCCGTCACACTGGTGTCAGAAGTAGGATGCACTGCACCCCGTGGATGAAACTCCCAGCGGCAAGCAACAAGGCGCAGTAGAAGCAAGAGCCCTGGAGCCAGGCGTGCTGGAGACAGAGCGAAGCGGTTCCTGGGAATCGTGGGGCGCTGCAGCACTAGACTGGTGAGTCTGCACCAAGGGGCCCAGCGGGCAGATGGCCTACGCCCGACTCTTGAAGGCAGAGCTGGTGGGGCTGTGCAGAGAGAGGGGCTTGCCTGTGCGGAAAGCAACCAAGGCCCAGCTGATTACCCAGCTGGAAGAGAATGACCAACCACGGGGCCAGGATCTTGTCCCCAGGGGAAGCAGCCAGACCCCCCCTGAGAGTGTGTCAGGCTCAGAGAGGGGGAGGAGCGCTGGAACCCACCGGAGAGATGAGACAGCGTCTCCCGGGAGGCCTGCAAGCCGTAGCCCATCTAGGGCAGGGGCCAGCCCAGCGGAGCTGCGGTGGCTGGAGATCCAGCTGCGGATGAAGGAATTGGAAGTACAGGACCGAGAGAAGGAGCGCCAAGATCGAGAGAGGGACCGCCAGAATCGAGAGAAGGAGCGCCAAGATCGAGAGAGGCAGCGACAGCATGAGTCCCGGGGATGCCAGGCGCTTGGAGAGGCTCACGGTGGCCCAATTGAAGGACGTGGGCGACATAGACGGGTTCCTCAGCTCCTTTGAGAGGGCCTGTGGGCTGCAACAGGTCCCCCCAGCTGACTGGCTGCAGGAGCTCATCCCCGCACTGAACCAGGAGGCGGCCGGAGTGCTCAGTCAGCTGGAGGACCTACAGCCAGGGGATTACAACCGAGGCCAAGGAGGGCCCCAAGGAAGTGGGGGTGCACCCGCACTTGCCCACCGACGTGCTAATGGGGAGTGACCTAGAAGAGTGGCCAGACGGACCCCACAGGACGCTGGTCACCACCCGTAGCCAGAGCAAGCGAGGGGCTTGCGGCCCGGAACTCGAGGAGGTTCCCCAACAGGGGGCCCAGGGCCCCGTCCCAGCAGACCTAGAGTTGGACCTAGGCAGTGGGGGGAACCACGGCCCTGTCCCAGCCCCAGCCGCTGAATTCCAGGCGGAGGTGCGAGCGGATCCCTCCTTGCAGGCCCTGAGGGACCGGGCTGACCTGGGTGCCACTCAACCCCTAGGAGGAGATTGCCAGGAGAAGTTCCGGTGGGAGAGGGGATTTCTGTACCGGGAATGGCTTTCCCCCGGGACGGTAGGCAAGTGGGGGCTCCAGCGGCAGCTGGTGGTTCCCCAAAGGTATCGCCGCAAGCTGCTACACCTGGCCCATGACATCCCGTTCTCGGGACACCAGGGGATCCGGCGCACGCGGCTGAGGCTGCTCCAAAACTTCTACTGGCCGGGGATGTTTGCAGCTGTCCAGCGGTACTGCCGGTCCTGCGACTCCTGCCAACGAGTGGGGAAGGCCCAAGACAGGAAGAAAGCTGCATTGAGACCCCTGCCCATCATAGAGGAGCCTTTCCAGAAGGTGGCGATGGATATTGTGGGGCCCTTCAACAGAGCGACCCGGACAGGGAAGAAATACATCCTGGTGGTGGTGGACTTCGCCACCCGCTACCCCGAGGCCGTGGCCCTGCCCTCCATCGAGGCAGACACGGTGGCAGACGCACTGCTGACCATTTTCAGCAGGGTGGGGTTTCCCCAGGAGGTTCTCACGGACCAGGGATCCAACTTCATGTCGGCCCTGCTCCGGTGCTTGTGGGAGAAGAGTGGGGTGCAACACACCTGGGCCTCGGCGTATCACCCCCAGACCAACGGGTTGGTGGAGAGGTTCAATGGGACTCTGAAGCAGATGCTACGGACCTTTATGCACAAACACCCGCAGGACTGGGACAAGTACCTACCCCACCTGCTGTTTGCGTACAGGGAAGTGCCCCAGGAGTCCACGGGGTTCTCGCCGTTCGAGCTGTTATATGGGAGGCGAGTGAGGGGCCCCCTGGACTTATTGAAAGACGAGTGGGAGGGGAAGGTCTCCCCGGAGGGTGAGCCGGTCGTGGAATACGTCCTGACATTCCGGGAAAGACTTGCCGAGCTCATGGGCCTGGCCAGAGAGAACCTGAGCAGGGCCCAGAGGAAGCAGAAGGTCTGGTACGACCGCAATGCACGGGCCCGCGCCTACGCTACCGGGGACCAGGTGATGGTCCTGATCCCCGTGCGGAAGAACAAGCTGCAAGCCGCCTGGGACGGCCCCTTCAAGGTGGTTAAGCAGCTGAACGAGGTGAACTACGTGGTGGAGCTGACGGGCCGGACGCGCGGCCAGCGGGTGTATCATGTTAACATGATGAAGCCGTACTGTGACAGGGAGAACTTGGTGCTGGCCATGTGTAAGCCCTGGGAGGAGCAGGGGGAGGATCCCCTGGTGGGCCTGTTCCCTGGGACCGGAGAGGACTCTTCGCTGGAGTCAATTTCCCTCTCGGACCAGCTCACCCCGGCCCAGCAGGCCGAGATCCGGGAGGTGCTGCGCTCCCACCAGCAGCTGTTCTCCAACAAGCCGGGTCTCACCAACCTGGCTGTCCACCGGGTGCAGACGGGCACTCACCCCCCGGTGCGCTGCTCCCCATTCAGGGTCACAGGGAAAACAGCCCAGGACCTGGAGAGAGAGGTCCAGGACATGTTGGCCCTGGGGGTGATCCAGCCGTCCTCCAGCCCCTGGGCCTCTCCCATGGTGCTGGTTCCCAAGAAGGACGGGTCGATCCGGTTCTGCGTGGACTACCGGAAGCTCAACGCCATCACGGTGTCCGATGCCTACCCAATGCCAAGGCCCGACGAGCTCCTGGACAAGCTGGGGGGAGCTCGCTACCTCACCACCCTGGACCTCACCAAGGGCTACTGGCAGGTGCTGCTAGACCAGGAGGCCAGACTGAAATCGGCTTTCATCACGCCACTGGGGCTCTATGAGTTCCTGGTCCTACCCTTTGGCCTCAAAGGGGCGCCGGCCACCTTCCAGCGCCTGGTGGACCAGCTGCTGAGGGGAATGGAGAACTGTGCCCTAGCGTACATCGATGACATCTGCGTCTTCAGCCAGTCCTGGGAGGACCACGTGGCCCAGGTCAGCCAGGTACTGGATCGGCTGAGGGAGGCTGGGCTGACCGTAAAGGCTGGGAAGTGCAAGGTTGGAATGGCCGAAGTGTCCTACCTGGGCCATAAGGTGGGGAGCGGCTGCTTGAAGCCAGAGCCGGCCAAAGTGGAGGCCATCCGGGACTGGCCTGTGCCCCAGACCAAGAAGCAGGTCCAGGCTTTCATTGGGATGGCGGGGTACTACCGGAGGTTTGTGCCCAACTTCAGCTCCATCGCTGCCCCGATCACAGAGCTGTGCAGGAAGGGGAGGCCCGACAGGGTGGTCTGGACAGAGCAGTGCCAGAGGGCTCTCTGTGCACTGAAGGAAGCCCTGGCCAAGGCTCCAGTGTTGGTAAACCCAGACTTCGACAAGCCCTTTATCGTGTTTACTGACGCCTCGGACACCGGGCTGGGGGCGGTGCTGATGCAGGCAGACGAGAAAGGGGAACGTCATCCCATCGTGTACCTGAGCAGGAAGCTGCTGCCCCGGGAGCGGAGCTACGCGACCGTAGAGAGGGAGTGCCTGGCCATGGTGTGGGCCCTGCAAAAGCTGCAGCCGTACCTGTTTGGCCGGCGTTTCACGGTGTTCACCGACCACTGCCCCCTGACCTGGCTACACCAGATGAAAGGGACGAACGCCAAGCTGCTGCGGTGGAGCCTGCTCCTGCAGGACTACGACATGGAAGTGATCCACGTCAAGGGGAGCGCCAACATCATCGCCGACGCGCTGTCCCGTAGCGAGGGGCCCGAACTTCCCCAGGTCACGAGCGGAGTGACCCTGCTCAGTTCACTCTCGGAGGGGGGAGAACTGTGACGTAGTGGGGGTACTTTCTGGGATGTGGTGACCTCTGCTGTCTGGAGCAAGACCCAGCAGGGAAAACCTCACTAGGCCAAGGTAATGCCAAACTTGTTGAACCAGTGGCCACACACCCCCCATGGAGAGGAACAAAGGAAGGTGAATGCTGCCCTGGCTGGGGGGCAGGGCTGGAAGGGAGTGAGTTGGTTGCTGGCTGTCTGTGAGGATAGAGGAGACAGCCTAGGGAGAGGAGCTGGAGTTTAGGGGCCCAGTCTCCCCCCAACTTAAGGGGGCCTGAGGCATCCTAGCCCAGCTCTGTGACCAGACTACATCTGTGCTATGCTGTATCCTGGAGAGGCAATAAACTTCCTCTATTCCACCGGCTGGTGCAGTCTGTTTGTGCCATTTCGGGGTGCAGGAGACGGGGAACCCCCAACGCGCCGTCACAGGGAGACTCTAGGGCAGGGCAGGTTCCCCCCCACCCCCTCGCTCCCCTCTTGGCTAATGCTGTGGAGTGCGCTTGGCCCCGTGCAGGGAAGGCCCCAGGCTCTGTTAGGGCCTTGTCAAGCCGCCACAGCAGGGCCTGGTTTCCTCAGAGGGGAGGGTGAATCTGTCGCCCGGCTCCGAGGGGCCGACTCCTCCCTGAACTGAAGCCTGAGGAAGCCCCACGCTGGGCTGAGTTGCCCTGAGTCAGGTTCCAGCCAATGCAGGAGGCAGGAGCTGGGCTGGTGAGTCTCAGAAGAGGCATCGGCACCTCCGAGGAGAACCAGCAACTCAGTCTGCTCAGTGTCGCTTCATGGCTTGGCCCTCTCCTCTGCCTGAGAGTGGTGCCAGGCCGCCCAGGCCTCAGCCTGCTCCAGCCCTGCTCCTGCTCCGGCCTCGTCCCTAGTCCTAGCGCAGCCCGGCTCGCAGTCCAGCTAAGCTCCCAGCCCTGCTCCTAGACGGTTCCAGGCCCGCACTTGACTCCTGGCTCTGGCTCCTGCTCTTAGCTCCTCTAGGCTCGACCGCCATCACTCCAACTACTAGGCCCCACTGCCACTGCTCCAACAACTAAGCCTCCCCCCATCCCCATCTCAGACAGACAGGAATAATTCACGTTTCTGCTTTCCATGTGTCTGACCCTGCGTTGGTCAGCACCGGCTTCCCTCTCCCATTGTGCTGTCCAGGGCCCTGGCTTTGCGAGAGCCTCGGAACGTCTTCCCAGGTGTCTCTGGGTTGGACTCTGCTACGGGAGCTGATGTCCCTTGTGAATACCCAGCCCACGGCCCAGCGCCGGCTCCAAAGAGCTGCTCCCGTCTGTTGTACGTACCGTGGCAGGATGAAGAGTCCTTCTGTGTCGGTGCCGCTCCCTAATCAAAACGCACCCCACACGAGGTTCGTAAGCTTCTGCAGCCATTTAAAATGTTCATTCAGGACGATCGCTGTGGTCCTGTCTGATCTTAAAGGCACTTCCTGGAAAGCTGAAAGAAAGAGGAAATGGGTTGGAAACCTCACAGAGCTGCTGTCACAGGTGGCTGGGAAACCTTTGCTTCCCAATGGCCTTTGCCACGGGAACACGACAGCAACCGTAACTCTGGCATTTAGGTGCAGAGCCACAAAGGGGATTCAGCTCCTAACTTCTACCGAATCCTTTGTGCATTTGTGCCGCCTTCAGTGCTCCAGAGGTGGCAGGGAAAGGTGTTTCCTGGGGGCCGCATGGGATGGCCTAGGAGCCGAGAACCCAACTCTGGGTGAAAGTCTCTGGCCTACAACCTCTCTAGTGGAGGGGAGCAGGTGGTGGAACTTTTTGTGACAGAGGGTAAGAATCCTTCTCCTCCTGCTAATGACTAGTCATCTTCAGTTCTGGCCGGCCTCCCTTGAGAGCCTTTGTGTTCTTATCCCCATTTTACAGGTGGGGAAGGTGAGGCACAGAGTTGCTCCTGGAGGCTCAAATCTCTTGACTCCCATTCTTACATTGACCAGCAAGACCATTCTTCCCTCTTAAGTACTGTCCCCAGACAGAGACAGACACTGGGGCAGCTGTGTTCAGGCCTCATACTGCCCACAGATGCCCGAACGCCCAGAGCTGTTTCCTTACCTTCACACAGGCGGAAGATGCCATCTGCACTCACTGTCTCCGCCAACAGGTAGACGAAATGGTGGATGGTCTCTCCTAAACAGACAAGGAATACCCCGGAGCTCAGGACTTTTCAACATCATTCCTGAAAATTGCTAAAGATTCAGCCATTCCCACAAGACCGCCCTTGGGAAATTCAATACCCGGCCCTTCGATGTGGCACGAAGCACATGGGAGAAAGCATCCGACCCCAGAAGTCACTGAAAGGCCGATTGCAAAGGAGACTGAAATTACATCTTGCTGGTTTCCTGGAGATGTGGCCAAAAAGTTGTGGGCAGGAGAAGTTGGAAGGGACCAAATGGCAAAGTGGCTCCCTCCACCTTGCAGTAAATGTGAATTCTGGCCCACGCAGATCCCCACTGTCGGATTCTGGTGCTTGTCAGGCTGGGTGCGTTGATTTAAATCAAGTTTCCCACTGGTATTACTTCTCTAATTGCCTCAAACACTAGTGCAAATCTCCTCAGTGACACATAGTAATTTATAGCGGGGAGTAGCATTTTACACCAGCTAAGAGAGCACCTTGTGTGTCATTCTGGTAGATAACCTGACCTCTGTTAATTTAGGAAATAGCACATGATCACTAGTGTTAAGCTGCAGACCTTGAAGCAGCATGTTAGGGATGGGAAGGACTAAATCATACACAAAAACACAATAGGGCTGATATTTTATTCAACTAACTCTTCCATGTTATATCCATGTTTCACATTTGCAGTTGCAGGAGGCTCCTGAGTTGCTGGCTGATGCTTGTCCTGAAACCCCTTTCGGTTCATGTTCATTTTTTATTAATTCAAACAGACGTGTCCCCAGAACACTAAATGTGCGGTGTCCTTACAACTTCTGCAGGGAGCTCTCCTCTTCCCCCCTCCCACTGGCATTGTGATGCAGCTCTTAAGCCAAGTGACCCAAAAAGCTAAGTTGTACTTGGGAGACACTTAATTTTGCTGTAAGCCCACTGAAAGACGTAGAGCAAGGGGGACCTTTGGGAAAGCTGAGTTCTGCCTGGCCCAGGCTCACAACCACATAAGCAGAGAACAAAACATATCGGATCCGGGCTATGTCTGTCTGTGCCCATGTGTCTCAGAGGGATGACAGACAATGAAAGCCCAGAACTGACAAGGAGGAAGAGATGCTGGTTAGGCTGGATAGACTAGAACCATTAAGGCAATTGGATGAGACTGTCGGGATGGGCAGCGCATGTTTGTGATAACATCGTAACCTATTGAACTGATTGTTCAATGAAACTAGTGAAAATTCCCCCTGGTCCCAGAGAACGGAGTGGGAAGTGGAAAAAGAGCTTTGAAGGAAGCACGGGAAAAGCTCACGTGGGTTTGCTCTGCTTACCGATGAACAGGGCTGCAGAATGTCGGATGGACGGCTGGGAGCTTTCCAGATACTTTAAAGCCTGGAACAGGAGCCTGGGGACGTTCCTCTCGTTATTCTCCATCTAGGAACAGAGCAGGGAGAAATGCTCAGTGCAGACAACGTGATCTGCCCACGGCGGGCAGGCCAGGGCTGCTGAAGCTCAGAGGGAGGGCAGGGCAAGAGCCAGTAGGAGCCCAGACGATGGAGCTGCCCCTCTCTGAAGGGCCGGATGAAGAGGGTGCCCTGCAGTCCCAGTGTCCTAACCCCACAGGGCCTGCAGGGCAGCAGGGGAGTGGAGGGCAGGAGCAGGGTGCACAGCCGCTGTGCCCCCCACAAGCAAAAGGGGCAGGACCCCAAGGGAGCCCTTCTAGGAGGGGCTGCCTCTGATGTCCCTGCCTGACGAGCGGGGTGGAAAACCCCCTGGGTGCTCGGGGGGTGGGGCTAGAAAGGTCTCCCTGAGCTCCCCACTCACTGCTCTGCGGGCCCAAAGAACACACCTACCAGGCACTTCCCGACGCACGGCAAGAGCTGCGAGGAGCCATCCCAGGCCAGGCTGCAGAAGAGACTCTTCCGACTGGCCCAGCCGAGGAACACGGCGCAGCGGAAGAGGGTCACTTTGCAGCTCTGCAGCACAAGGGGAGAGCGAGGGCCTCGCTGAGAGAGGGAGCGTCTGGGGCACGTCCCCTCCTCCCTGCTCCTTGGGCTCCTGCTCTCCCTGCCAGGGGAGGTTCCTGCCCCTTGTTCCCAATGGGAGGCTGCTCAGGGGAGGGGCTGAGAACTGGCTGGCGAGAGCCGGACGGGATCTCCACAGCTCAGCCCTTCTGCGCAGAGACGGCAACGGCAGCGCTAGGCCGCTCTGGGATCCCAAAGGGTCTGAGCCCAGGGGCCCTCCCCTGTGGCCCCTGCACGTCCCCAGTGGCCCAGGCTGGGCAGGGGCTCTGGAGACGGGTGGGGCCCAGGGGACTCTGGCGCTTTGCTCTCTGGAAATACCGAGCGCGGCACTTACCAGGATCACGCTCTGCTCCTCGTCTGCCAGGTGGAGCAGCAGCGGGAGCAGGCAGCTGGTGAGTTCCTGCTGCACGGCCAGTTTGTCTGGGTCCTTCACCCCACTCAGCATGGTGCCCAGCAGGGAAATGGCGGCTGAGCGGACACTGCCCCTCTCCTGGCAAGGGCACGTGGGGTGGGGAAGCCGGTGAGAGCCAGGCCGTGTCCCTGGCCACAGAGACTGCTCTGGACTCCCCTCCCGGGGCCCTGGGGCCTGGCGCTCACCCCTGCCCACTTGGGGAGCAGCAGGAAGCGGGGGAGGATGTGGGGACAGGAGGTTCGGGGGGGAGGCTGCAGCAGGGCTGGGAGCTTGGTGCTGAGGTTGGCCCAGAAGGGCTCTGCCAGGGAGGGGGCTGCATCGGAGACTCCCCACCCATGGCAGGGGCCCCCTTGGGTGCTGCGTGGCCGGCCTGAGGGGGGAAGGGGCTGGGCAGGGACATACCAGGGTGGCAGGGAGAGGAGGGAGGAGGAATGTGCGTCTCCGGGGTTCCCAGCCTTACGTGGTCAATGAGCGGGCGCAGGCTGGCTGCCATGTCCTGGGAGATGGAGCCAAGCCCCTCCCCGGCGAGCAGGTAGACGGCGTCTGCCGCCTCCGTCATGGCCTCCAGGACAGTCCTTGCGTCCGTGGCGCAGAACATGGCAATGGTCCCGGGCAGCTGGGCCCGTAACAACTGCCCCTGTGGGAATGCAGAAGGCAGCTCCCCACTGTCCTGGGACGCAGCCTGGGGCAGGGGCTGGACCCTCCCTCCCCATCGGCCAGACCCCAGGGACGGCCCAGCCCCCCAGCAGGGGAGAAAGTCCTTCTCCTGCTGCTCCACCAGGTGCTTTGCACCCCTGGCCCTTGAGCAGAGCCTGCCCTGTCGCCTGCCGAGAGCCGCTCCAGGCACCACCCCCCGAGCTCTGACCCCGCCCCCGTCTCCTCTGCCCTTGCCAAGTTTGGGCTTTGTTGCCCGACTCCCAACCCCCCACTGCCATGAGCGACGACCTGAGTCTCCTTCCCCGCCCCACTGTCTCCACTGACCATGCTCTGCCAACGCGTGGGACCAGGGACACCCCATCGCGCCTGGTTTGCTCAGTAACGCACCCCCAGGAACTGGGCGCTGGGAGCACCACAGGCTTCCTCGGTCCCCTGGTGTCAGATCGGGGCTCCCTGGGGCACCACTGAGAGGCAAGTCAAAGGCAAACTCCTCAGAGACAGGGCGACTTACAGCCCAAGACTGGGGCCCTCCCTCTGAGGCACCAAACCAGCCACACAGAGCACTGCTGTTCCCCACACTGGATACCCCAGCAAGCCCTGAGACTCTCCCTCTGAAACTTTGCACCGACATCTTACATGGCCCACTTGCTCCAAGATTTGGTGCAAACATAAACCAGGGCTTGCAACAGTGATGTGTCGGTTATCTCCCAGCCGGGCAAGCCAGGCCCCTCACCTTCCCCGGCCAGAAGAGAACACTAGCCAGGCCTCGCAGACAGAGCCTCCGTATTGCAGGGTTGTTGTCGTGGGTCCATTCCATCAGGTGTTCCTGGAGGTCTGATTTGGTGACAGTGCTGAGGATGGAAGGACTCTGGAGAAACTGGAAAGAGAAAATCAGCGTCAGGCTAAGGAGCAGAAATCTACCTTTGGTCTGTGCCTGCCCCATCATCTTTGCCAACTGGCCACTTTCTGCTGCACAAAATCTCTGGAGTGAAGGAGCCAGTGGCTGGTGTTTGAAATGGTCCATTCCTAGAAGGGCAACTAATCCACAAGCCCCAATGAACTCCAGGGACAGAGGACTCTCTGGGGACCACTAAGCGTCCTGGGCAGAGCGCTGTGGCAGAGGAAAAAGAAACCCCCGGGGAAGGCGAGGAGAGAGGCCCGGGCTTGGGGTGCTGGAGAAACATCTCCTCTTGTCACATGTCCCAGGGAGGTGCATCCAGCCAGGAGCAATCTCACCCTGCCCCCTCCACTCTGCCCAGTCCCGCTAGTATCTGAGTGAGCAGAGGAGCTGGCTGGCTGTGAGATTGCTGAACCGCTGGCCATGGGCCCCAGCCCCTATTGGCCCAGGAGGGGTCTGAGCTGCTCTGCACAAGCCCACGTGTGCCAGGCCGCTCTGGACTCTCACCTCGGTGCAGAAAGTCAGGGCGATTTCTCTCAGTGCCTCCTCCTCCTCCCGACTCTGCACGATGGCGATGGCCTCTCTGAGAACCACAGGGACCTGTGGGTTCTGGTGCTCGACCATGGTTCTGGAAGAGCAAAGGGAAAGTCCCCGGGATTACCAAAGGGAGAGACAGTCCCTCCCCCATTGCGGGGCTGAGAGGGCCGGCTGGGGCAGAGGAGGATCTCCCGCCCAACTCCCATTGCCCAGACAGGCCGCAGGAAGAGGAAACTTGAGACTCCTACCTTGCGATCAAGCCCACCCCTCGGGAGAAGTGATGGCGGGAGGCGATCATTTCCCAGCCCTGCTGTAACTGGATACTGGCAAATTCCTTCCAGTATCTGGGCATGGAAAAGAGGGTCTTCACGGCCTCCAGGGACGTGCTAAACACAAAAAAAAAATAAAAAAAAATCCTGGTGTCAGAAATCTACTGCAGCCCAACCCGCTCAAGGCCTGGGGAACAAGGCATGGTCAGCAGTAGCCGGTTTCCCCCGGGATGGACCCAGCACCCTGTCGGGGCTCACTGAGGTTTTGGCAGGTGGCGACACTGCAGCTTCTGCAGATGCTCGGTGCCCTCGCTCCCAATGGTCCAACACCTGACTCTTCGCTGGGGCCGGCACCAGGTCACTGGGCACATGGGCCAGATCCTTAGTTGGTGCGAGGGAGCAAAACTCTGCCCGTTTGCAGCAGCTGAGGTGCCTTCGGGCTCCCCGGCTCCCCCCAGGGGAGTCCACACGGAATCAGCTTCATGGTCCCTCTTGCTCCTGCCTGCCTGTGACACGGCCCCCCTGCCGGGCCGGGCCCCAGTGCTGCCGGCCTTGCTCTCTCTCCATGTGCTCTGGCAACCCTGTCCTGGGCCGGGGCCTTGTGAGGCCGAGGCCCTAACACTTCGGCAGGTGGCGCATGGGGAGGTACCGACGTGGTCCCTGCCTGTACTGGGAAGGAGCCGGCCTGTGGGCGGGGTCAGAGGAGCAAGCGTGATTCACAAGCACACGGGTGCCCAGCAACGCTCCCCCCAGACAGACCTGCCCAGAACTGTGCTTGGGCTCCCCAAGGGCCGTTTGTGACCTGCGGGTGCAGCAGATCAAATCTGTTCTTCCCCTTCCCCTACCGTTACCTCAAGGGGCTGAGGCGGCTGGATCCCTCAGGGCTGGATTTCTGGCTGGCCGTCCAGGTCCCTGGCAGGCGCAGGTCCAGCACATGCTGCACCTGCCTGACGCAGAGGAGGAGCAAGTGGGGAAACATTTGCAAGATGGCTTCTCGGTATCCCCACAGGAAAAAGATCTCATAGAGCGTGTCCATAGCCTGGAGTCAGAACGAGACAGAAAAGTCACTGAGCTGTCCCCACCTCCCATCCGCTCCCAGGGCATTTTGCTGTCATGCTGGTGCCGTTTCTCACATCCTTGTGGCTTATGAGGAAGGAGGGTTAGTTCCTCAGGGGGGAGGGGAGATGTGATGGCCCCTGACCCGTCTTCCATTGCTAGAATGGGCACAGAAGGGAACCTCTTGTAAAGATCAGAAGAGTCCGGCTGACATTATTCCCCATTATCTCTCTCCATGGCCTAGACCTCGCCCTTCGCCTTCCCAGGCCTGACCAGAGGGGGCGACACCATCATGAGGGGACCCAAACTTCTAGGCGCATGTACAGGGCATCCCACGATCCCTCTGCTGCCTGATTAACTCCAGTGCCACAAGCAGCAGGGAGCCGGGGCGATGCCGGGAGGTCGATGCAGTTTCAGTCCAGACCCCACGTTGCTCCCAGTGACTGGCTTTCCAGGAGGTCCCGGTTTGCAGGTCCTCATTTTCACTCCCCCATCATGCAGGGCTGCTTGTGTGTTCTGGGCCTAAGGTAGCAACTTATCCTTGTGTCGAGGATCATCTTCCATGAACTTCCACGGCAGTTTTGTGTCTCGTTGAATCCCTCTTCTCACCCACCTGTCTGTGGGGGCAGACCGAGGCTCTAGGGGTGTGAATGTTCGAGAAGCAGCATAGCTCTGCCATGAGATTTCAGGTCACATTAGGCCCTTGGTCCATTAAACGTCTCTCACAGCAGCCCGACCCTCGCAAGCACCTTCAGGAGTTCGTTGGCAATAGCAGCTCATGGGGGGACTGTCTGGGGCACCGGGTAGCGTTGTTAGGATTGAGTTTTTTTCTTTTTTATTTCTTATTTTAGGTATAGTAAATAGCAGTAATATAGCAATATAAGGCATATATATATTAATATACATTTAATAGTTTACACATCAAGTCCTTTCAGTTGAAGGTCTATTTTCTTTGTTCTGAAGTAGAAAACCAGTTCTGGGTAATTTGGCTGTGTTAGTAAGATTAGAGGAATTCTGCGAATGTTGAAGGCCAAGCTGTAATTGTTTAATTTACAATGGTTTTGCTTTTCCATGCAGATCTGTAACCCTGGAGACTTGTGCATGTAAGAAGTGTGAATGTGTTGAGATAAGATGCAAAGTTATATGGCTTTAGAACCAGATGGTCAAAGGAGGGGGTTGAGCGAGTGTGAGCGAAGTCCTGAGGATGAGACAACCTGACTGCAGAGGAGTCATCTATAACCACCAATGCGTACCCCCACTCATGAGAAGATGGAATAATTGGCAGATTGATGAGCCTTAGAGCGGAGCAAGCCCCCCGAAAGGACGATTGACAACAGGATGAACCTTCGAGAGATGTTCTGGGAACACTCCCATCAAACAGATAACATTCCGGTCACAAGCGGACAGAGCGAGATCCATGGATTTTAACAAGAAGAAGGAATATATAAAGCAGGGTGCTTTGCTATGGAACTTTGCGTTCGTCTGCCACACTATCTGGAGAGGAGTATCGGATCGATCGACCGACAAGGCCCTGCTCCCCCCTGTGCTCAATCTACCTGGCCACTAGATTGACACAGACTCTGGACTGGTAACCATATCATCTGGCAGAACTGTGTATGCATGATGTTTTGTGTCTGTTTGAAAAGCATAAGCAACTGTTGTATTCTCAATCGATGCGGCGTACTGCCTTTCCCCCTATAAAAGATCTCGTTGCTTCGATTAAGCATAAAAGCGTAGCCCACTAGCACGGAGGTGGACTAATGGTCCATCCTGCTCTTCTAGAAGGGTTCCACCAGATCTAAGCCAATCTTCTCACAAGGTGTCCCTGCCAGGGATAAGGGCATCAGTGGTCCTGCATTGATCACTATTGGGCTGCTATTCTGGCACTCAGGGCACGTGCTTCCTCCCCAGCCAGAAAACCTGCCGGGCTACTCTCTGTAGAGTTTTCTCTCTCCTGAAGGGTCTGGCCCAGGGCACTGCAAGTCCCAGGCACGACAACTCCTGGCAGAACCGTCACGGGAGCAGTAGTTGGCAGATGTTGGTCTTGGTCAGTGGGTGCTGGACCCGGCGATTAAGAAGGTCCTTGCTGATCTCAAACCGGGACCCTGGAGCCAGCACTGAGGTTGACCATCTCCCTGGCTTGTGTCTGCCCCTTGCTGCCAGGCCTTGGAGGGTTGGGTCACTCCTTTGCTCTTGGAGAACATCCCCCCAAGATCCCAAACTACTTCACCAGGGTCAATGGGAACTTCTGCCGGGTCGGGTTCGAATCCTCCCGCCCCATTTAGAGGGACCCCGACCGTGCTGCTCGTTTGACTCCCTCAGATGCCCCGGGCTGGGGTCTGGCTTCCCTGGCTCCTCTGAGGCCACGTAGTCCTCAAGCAGGGAGACAGTTTCAGCGAGGGGTGCCGGGCGGTGTCACTGCGCCCATTCCTGCCTGCCCCCGGCAGGATCCGTGTTACGGGCGCGATCACAGAAGACTCCTAGGGGGCGTTTCCCAGAGCGCTGGCAAATCCGCTGACACTCACTTCTTGGCACTCAAGAGCTTCTCGCTACACTGTCCTGCTGGGCCAGGTCTCCTGGTCTCCCCCAGCCGAGGCACAGAGCAGAGACCCTCCCCGCCCCCAGAGCTATACAGACATTGAGTCTATTCTGGTCTGAGGTCACAACTGTTTACACAATGCTTGATAGTAAACAAAAGTGATTTTATTAAGCACAAGCTGTGGGATTTATGTGTTTGCAAGTGAGAAAGGGCAGAGCAAAGTGAATTACAAATGTCAAATAAGAAGAAACGCATCCGTAGTTTTAACACACACTCGAGCCTCTTACAAACTCACCCTCCAACTGTTCTTATTGGGGTTAAACCTCCCAGCAAGGGCAGGTCTCTGTGTTTAAGGATAAGTCATTTGATGGTGGGCGCTCCCCCCAAAGTTAGTAAATCTGTGACTCTGGGGAGTGTTGTAAGCAGCGACTGTAAAGACCAGGCTTCATTTTTTTTAAGTTTTCTTTCAGGTTCCCACGTTCTGTGCTCAGAGTGGAGATCAGCCCTGGCATGTGGTGTCCCGACCCTGCACTGGGGCTGCAGAGGTGAAGCCTGGCTGCCTAGCAGAGAAGGTCGCACCCCCACAGGCGTGCTGGGTGGGCTCCAGCTGGAGGTAGCTAGAAAGGCCGGTGGAGCAGCTCAGACAGGGCTGAGGCCTACGGGGGCAGAGGTGCCGCTGGGGCTCCCGAGGAGAAGCGCAGCTGCACCCGGACGCCGTCATCGGTCATCAGGGAACCGCAGCAGAAGCCCCGGTTTGGAGGAAAGAGATTGCGCACAGGATGGGAGAGAAGCTGGCAGGAAGCAGCCCAGGGCGGGTAGTTGAACCCTGGGTGCTCGGCGTCTTTCGGCTGGATTCCCCACCCAGCTAGTGGTGCCCCACTCCAACGCTGACAGGGTGCACTGGGACCCGGTGGAGAGGGTGGCCTGGGTCCCCCTGGCCCTCCACATCAATCCCACCAGGAGTTCTAACACACCTCTGGCTGCTAGGCCTGTGTGAAGGGAGCTGCCCTGTTGATTTGGAGCACAGGGAGTTAAGCCCTGTGTGTAGGGACCTGCAGGGTTGATTTGGAGCATTGGGACGCACACGGGGTTGAGCTCCAAGTGAGGGGCCTCCGTGTTTGGTGGCGAGTTCGCTACGTGACAGCTCCAGTCTCACTTACGGCCAGAGACACGCTGCGGCTCCTCTCCTCCCGGTGGCTCTTCCGGAGCTTGTCCAGCAGCAGGTGCAGCACGTGCCGGGAGAGCTGTGCTTCTTCCCCCAAGGCCTTCCACAGCTCCCTGGCACCTCTGCAAGGTCAGAAACCGAAATCAGAGCGTCCCTGCTTGCCCCCCCTTGTCTCCCCAGGGAGAGGCTGGGAAGGCCGGCGGGAAAGGGGGCCCTTAGAGGAGACACTCGGGGGCTGGGAGGCTGAGGCGGGTGAGTCCCTTCCGCAAGCTCTTCATTTATTCCCTTCCCCAGAGGCCTCATTGCTCCTGCAGCCTGTGCCGCTGCTTCCAGTAACTGCCCTGGGGCTGCGCACAGCGTGACACCACCCAGCCCAGCCTGCACCAAAGGCTGCTCGGTGACACCAGGCTCAGAGGAATCTGCCTGACGCCAGTGAAGTCCCTCTGCCTGGACGGGCTGGGACTAAGACCCAGCTTGGGCCCAGTGTCTTGTAGCAGCTCCGTGCTGAGGCTCTGCTCCTCCTGCAGTGCGGAGAGCGGCTAAGACACCGAATGGGACCAAAGCGGGAGGTTCAGAAGCTTGGCCCTGGAGATTGTACTGCCCGCGGTGGGGGAGGTGGAAGGTTTGACACCTGGCGAGGGCCCCATTGGATGCCCAGGCATGTGGGCTGCAAAACTTGCCAACTGTCTACACTGGCTGCTTCAATTTGCACAAGAGCACTCTGGGATAAGCCCCCTTGCACAAGAACTCTTGCGCAAGACGGCCAGTGTACACAGGCACTTCACTTTTTGCTGAAAAAAGCCCCGATGGCGAAAATGGCTCCATCCCTGTGGCCTGCCAGGCCTTTCCCGCGCTCTGCCCTGGAGGAGGAGGGGAGGGGAAATCGGGCTAAGGTGATAACAGCCTCTCCCTACCTGTCCCATGGCGGCGCGTGGGCCACACAGGCTGGAACCACGTCCCGGGGGTGGGCACGAGCCAGCAGGGTGATGGTTCCCAGCGTGGCTCTTCTGGCTCTGGGGTCCTCGACGTCGTCCAGCCAGGTGAAAATCTCTCCCACGACGTCTCCCACCTGGAGGCAGCCAGAAAGCTGAGGGGGGGATTGCTCAAGAGCGGCCTCATGCCAGGTCACCCCTCCTGGCAGACGGCGCTTGGAGAAGGGCAGGAACGTCACCAAGTCAACGAGCCGCTCTTGGTCCCAGGTCCCCGTGTGTCACGCGGGTAGAATTCCTGCCTCCCCAGAGGGCGATGGAGCTCAACTGATCAGGGGAGTGACTGATGCTCACACCTCCTAGGAAGGGGCTGTAGAAATGGACTCGGGCAGAGCCCTCCCTGCACCAGTCTAATTCCCGGGGGGAAACCGGAGCCGGTGGGGCTGGGCAGCAGGATCACACGTCAGAGGCACCGGGGCAAAGAGCAAAGCCAAATGGTTCCTGCTGCACCGGTGGGTCACACAAGGGCCCTGCAGGGCACGTGAGGAAACCCCGTCCGCTCCGGGAGCCCAGCGTGGCGGCCCCTCGGCAGACTCTGTCAGTGCCGCGCTCCAGGGCTGGGCTGTGACCCACCTGCCGTGGGGCTGGGCTGGCCCCAGGGACGTGTCCGAGCTCCAGCGCGCAGAGCTCTGGAAACACCTGCCCACCCCAGCACCGAATGGAAGGGGCTGAGCCGACCTGCCAGACCGGGACCCTGTGCCCCAGGGCCAGTTCTCCCAGCCCCTCTCCCCACACGCCCCTGCCCCTCGCCGGGCGTCTCTTACTCGCTCCATGCGGGCGCTGTGCTGGGACACGGTGGCTCTCAGCGCCTCCTCCGCCACCTGAAAGCTCTCCAGGGCGGGGGCCGTCAGAGCCTTCACGGCTGCCAGCAGCAGGGCTGTGGGCTGGGCTGAGGCAGGGGGCTCCCCGAGGGTCTGCAATGAACAGGGGCAGAGCCTGTAGGGACTGAGCATTTCCACTGGGCAGCTGCCCTGGGACACTCGCTCCCTGGGGGCTGGCAGGGCCTAGTGAGCATGGAGGAGCCTGCTGAGACCTTTGATTGAGCAGCCTCCCCCGGTGCCAGGCGAGGGTTTGGAGGGCTCCTGCAGAGCCCTGCTTCCACCCTCGGCGTGGTGCTCCCACAAAGCCCCCATATTACACGGCTTTGCTCCAGGGAGCTGGTCACACGTAGGAGTGTTTCCTTTCGGTCCCTGAGCCGGGGGGGGGGGGGGGCGTTCTCCTCTGAGAGACACCGGCTCCGGCACATAGACACTCGCCCCGCAGGGGATGCTTCCCGTTGGCTCAGTCACAAGCCTCATTACCATAGTCATGTGGGAGCTGCTCTGTGCTAATGGGATGGGCCGGCGGTCTGGTTCCTCCTCCTCTTCGCTCCCTTCTGCCCCGTTGGGCGTCTTCTGGGAGAGCTCGTTCTCCACCCCTGGAGCAGAGGAGACGCGCTGGTTTGAATGTGTTACCCTGGGCGACAGCAGGACACGGGGCCCAGAGCCCTGACGTGACTTGCCCAGGGTCACACAGCAAGGTGCTTGCAGGGCCGAGCAGAGAGCGCCGCTCCCATGACTCTCAGCTGGGGGCTCTCCCCACTGGGCTTCCTCTCCCCTAGGGGCAGAGTCTCTCCCACGGTGCGTTCTCCTCTCCCCGGCCCTCGCCCCCTTCCTGCAGTGATGGGAACAGGCCTCATTTCCCGTGTGACGCCCCAGGAAGTGATGGCCCGGCCCAGCCCAGTTCCCAGTTGAGAGCTGCTGCGACCTTTGGACGGGGTGACCCCTGGTCCCTTTTTAACGGTTCTGTTCCCTCCTCTCCAGCAGCTGCTGCTGGCGCAGGGGGTTGGAGCTGCCCCTCGGCTCCCATCCAAGGTTCCCTGGAAGCTGCGTGCGAATCCCTTTCCTGATTGGCTGGGGAAGGACATGGGGCACTCGCTCTCTTGTGGTGGAGGAGGGTGTCCTGCCTCCAGCCTCCACCCCGGTCCCCCCAGCCCTCCCAGCCCCCTGCAGGGTCTGTACTGGCTGGGTGAGCAAATCAGGGAGCCAGGACCTACTTGGGGGATCATGTGACCCAGACCATGCTGAAGGGGAGGAGGGATCAATTGTGCTGTATTAGCTGCCATCACCCACAGGGAAAAGCTGGGGAGGTTACAGGCGCCTTCAGATCAGGCCAACTTCTCTACTTTTCTCCAAGTCTTCCCTGCCCGGTGAACTGCG
Organism: Pelodiscus sinensis; assembly: GCF_052426305.1. Classification (NCBI taxonomy): domain Eukaryota; kingdom Metazoa; phylum Chordata; order Testudines; family Trionychidae; genus Pelodiscus; species Pelodiscus sinensis. Next base: position 14,381,954 of record NC_143070.1, read on the forward strand.
AACAGGGCAGCAGCCTCCCTCGCATCCTCCTCCCCTGCCTCCCGCTGGGGAATTGGCCCAGCAGGGATCCTGTTTTCTCCCGTTACACTCCCCTGATGCTCATTCAGTTCTGTTTATTCTCTGCCTGCTCCTTTGCCCCTGCTCTCCCCAATTCACACCCAATATATTTTCTTCCACACCCACGGCCTATTGAAAATACATATTTATACCCACGGGTTTGGGTCCACACACCACACACCACCGCGATATTGGTGTTGCACATGAGAAAATTCAGTCGGCCCAAGGTTGGAAAATCTTAGCGGGAACACTGCTCCCATCCCCCTTGTCTGACAGCCGGTGAGAGGGGACCTTGCTCCGTGGCCACCAGAGCCCTCCGGGAACAGGGGCTGCAGGGGAACCCTCCTGGCACAGCACATAGTTACTCCCTGTTCACACACAGCCCCTCGCTGCTCCTCTTTCTACACCCTGAGCTACCCCCTCCCTGCCCAAGCTCCTGTTTCAAACTTTTGGAGCTGAGCAGCCCCCTCCCCTGCTTGAATCAAAATTTGTATTGTGGCTCCCCAAGCCATTTCCAGGAGAGGCTGGGTGGCCTGCTGGGGAGATCGAAGGGGGGGTGGGGATTTGCTTGAGCCTTCTGGGCCCAGCTCCCAAAATAGAGGATCCAGGCAGAGAAAGATGACTGGAGCTATAACACGGGGCTGGGAGGTGTATAACCGGTAAGAAAGGAAACATTATTAATCAAAATCAAAATAATTAAGCAAAGGGGCTGGGGGGGAGGAGTTGGGGTTAGGATTCACCCCTCCGCTGTTCCAGCTGCATGGAGAGCGGAGGGAGACAAGAGAGGACCAGAGTTCAAGGATTGCTATGGGCCAGATTACCTCTTTTCCGTACCTGTGACAGTAGATTTGTATGACCTGCCCTAGCTTTTGGGGTGAGGCCAAGATGAGGGGCTTGGTGTGCGGGAGGTGGCTGCCAGGGCATGGGATAAGGATAGTGGCTCAGGAGGGAGTAAGGGTAGAAGTGTGGGTGGGGGGTAGGGTGCTGGAGTGGCCTGGGACTTTGGGTGCTGGTGGCGGTGAGGTCTGAAAAGGAGGGAGGTTGCAAGAGCCGGCTGGGGTAGGGTATCTGGAAGGGAGGTAGGTGCTGGACTAGGCTGGGGATGCCAGACCCCCAGAGAGCTGTGCCCTGCCACTGTCTGTTCTTCCCACTTCAGGGAGGAACCTGCCCCCCTGTACCAGAGCGTCTGGCACTCGATGGATTCCAGCCTCGGAGGAGCCCATCGCTGTCCCATGAGACGGCCCTAACGCTCAAGGCTTGTACAGTGACTGGGGTCAGTGTCCCTCACATGCTCCCCTCTCACCGGGTGGGTTGTATCCTCACCTGTGAGATCCAGCTGGTCTTTGTCTGGGCTCTCCGGTGGCTTCTCCTCCTCTGGCTCCTCCTTCTTCTCCGCTGAGTTCTTCTTCCTTTTCTTCAGGGAGAAGCGTGTCCACCGCCTGGGAGAGGAAGCTCTTCTCTCCTCCTCAGCCTCTGCCAGGGAGCTGCCACACTGGCTGCAGGCACAGAGTCTTCTTATGCCTGACAGGATCTTCCAGGAGCCTCTGGTTCTCTTGGGCTCCTCTGGCAAGGCCTGCTCCTGCGGACTGAGGCCGGCGCATGCCTCGGCTGCTGCAGGTCGGACCACCACCCGGAGCACTCGGCTGTGTCTGTGCTCCCTTGAGGTGAGTCTTTCAAAGAAGGAACACAGCCTGGAAGAAAAAGAAGGAGCCGATGGGTTTTTCTGTCCTGGAAAGGCAAGACATTAATCTGCCAGGATTCAGATACAAGAGCGCTCTATTGAAACCATCTGCTTCTCTAAGAGCCAGAACTGGTCCACAGAACCGAGTCAAAGGTGAAGACACATGGGGCTGTGGGTGACAGGAATTCTTGTGGGGAATTTCTAGGGCCTGTGTGGTGCATGAGCTCAGACTCGGGGAGCAGGGCTGTGCCTTCTGGCCTTACAGCCTGGGACTCTAGGAGTTGATGACCCTCAAGCTATAGAACTGGCTGAAGTTCATCCTCCATTTGCTCTTAACGGGCTTCGGGACTGCAGTCGCCGTCCTACTGGTGGAAGGGAAGTTGTTGCTAGTGGTGGGTTCAGTGGGGGTAGGAGACTGAGCCTAGCATCTCTCTGCTGTCCCCAGGGCTGGTTGTGGGGCCCGGGTGGCATGGTGGCTTCTGAGCTGCTCCCAGGGAGGGGCCATGTGGGTTAACTAAGCTAACATTATTCCTACTCTAAACTGTACAGGATTTGGATTTGTTATTTTGGGAAGTTGACAAAGAGGCAGAAGAAACTTGCCTATCTAACTGGAATTATTTTGGATTCTAGCTGTGATTCACTGGGTAGTGCCTTTCTGGGCTTCAGCAGATGAAATCCAGATAGTTACTACCTTTTAGAAGCTACAACAGCAAATAGTAATTGTTCAGTGAAATTAGATGTATTATAGATTGTTCTTAAGCAGTTCTGAATCTCACTGGGCCTCAGAAACTGATCCCTTTGGAGTCAGCTTTGCTTTGTACAGACTTGCAACATGCTTTTGTGAAATCCTCCTGAGTGTTTTGTACTTGATTTGCCTTTGGTGGCAAAACTCAATGAGCTATTTCCTTCTTTTCAGGCTGGTGTTTTGCATCATGTGCTACTGACCCTTCCACTATCACTCCAGAGGACTGTTATGTTGTTCTGAATAAGGGAGAGAAGGAATCACCCCTGAGGCACCCATCTGTTGCCCTGACATGTCATCTGTGGAGGTATGCCGCCTGCCAGGGGCCCATATCCCAGACATTACGGAGGCATTGCTGAGGAATATCCAACCTCCTGACTACTACCCCCTGCTTCTCATCCATGTGGGCCCTAATGATACTGCAAGGTGTGACCTTGAGAGGAGCTAGGATGATTACGGGGCTGTGGGAGCACAGGGGAAGGAGTTTGGTGCACAGGTGGTGTTCTCCTTAGTCCTTCCTGTCAATTTTTGAGGCCCAGGCAGAGACAGGTACATCCTGGATGTGAGTGCCTGGCAGTAAAGATGGTGCCACCAAGAGGGTTTTGGCCTCCTTTCCCACGGGACGCTGTTCCAAGAAGGACTGCTAAGCAGAGATGGGGTTCACCTTTCGAGGAAGGGGAAGAGAGTATTTGGTCACAGAGTGGCTAACCTAGTGAGAAGGGCTTTAAACTAGTTTTGATGGGGCAGGTGACCAAAGCCCATAGGCAAGTGAAAAACATGGAGACCTGGGAGATGGGTTGGAAATGGGAGAGAGCATGGGCTATAATAGCAGGGAGAAAGGAGGGACAAGGCAGAAGTGAGGGGGCAAAATCCAATCGGTATCTTAGATGCCGGTGTACAAAGACAAGAAGGACGGGGAATAGGCAGGAAGAACTTGAAGTGCTAATAAAGAAACACAAGGATGACCCAGTTGGTATCACAGAGACTTGGTGGGATAATACACACAATTGGAATATTGATACCGAAGGGTACAGCTTGCCCAGGACTGACAGGCAGGGATAAAAGGGAGGAGGTGTTGCCTTATCTATTAAGAATGTACACTGGGCTGAGGTGGAGATAGGCATAGAAGACAGACTTGTTAAAAGTGTCTGGGTTAGGTTAAAAGAGGTAAAAAGAAGGGTGATGTCATGCTAGGGGTCCACTCCAGCCCACCAACCCAGGCAGAAGAGGGGACTGGCCTTCAGAAAAGCAGACTTGGCTTCCTCAGGGAAGTGATGGGCAGGATTCTCTGAGGTGCTAACATGAAGCAGAAAGGAGTCCAGGAGAGCTGGCAGGATTTTAAAGAAGCCTTAATGAAGGCACAAGACCAAAGCATCCCGATGCACAGTAAGAAAAGCAAATATGGTGGACAACCAGATGGGCTTAGCAGGGAAATCCTTCGTGATCTTAAACACAAACAGGAAGTTTATAAGAAGTGGAAACTTGGAGAGATGACTTGGGAGGAGTCTAAATATACTTGAGAATGCAAGGGAGTCGTCCTGAAGGAAAAAGCACAATTGGATTTGTAGCTAGTAAGGGATGTGACGGGTAACAAGAAAGGTTTTTACAGGCATGTGTCACGTTCCTGGATTTTGAGGGGAGCAGCCAGATCACTGCTGCACCCATGGGGGTGTGTTTGCCCCAATAGTGGTATAAAGGGGGCCATCTGAGGTGTTCAATAGAAGTTTACTGTCTGCTACTCCTATGTACGCTATTCATGTGATTGTACAATGTCTGTGTGAAATTATAAGCATGTACAGTAAACTTCTGATAATCCGGTACCTTTAGGACCCAGGGGGTGCCGGATTATCAGATATGCCAGACTATTGGAAGGGGGGGCTATGAGGGGTCTGGGGTGGGATGGGGGGAGATGCCACTCCAGATCTGTCTTAGCCCCCCCCTTCCAATGATCCGGCTCTGCAGCTGAATTGCGACGCCTGCAGCAGAGCAGCTGGGGTGCTGTCGGTTTGGTCCGGTAGCGCCGCCCCTTGGCGCTGTGAGACCAACCCGGCAGCACCCCAGCTGCTCTTGGGGATGCCTGGGGCAGAGCAGCTGGGGTGCTGCCGGTTGGTCCCGCAGCCCCAAGGGGCAGCGCTATGGGACCTACCGGGCAGCACTCCAACTGCTCTGCCCCCAGCTTCCCCGATTCAGCCGCTGGTCAGTTTCAGCAGCGTTTGAATCAGGAAGCCTGGGGCAGACCAGTTCCAATGGTCCGGCTGCCCGGAGCACTTCCGGTTTCCTGATGGTGCCAGACCATCAGGAGTGCTGGACCATCAGATGCCGGACCAATGGAGTTTTACTGTACTTTGTATGGATACTGAATATTTCTCTGAATGTGCTTGAGCATTGGACAGAGCCTGACTTCCTAATCCGAACTAGCTGTACACCTGTCACGCACACACAGTGATCACATACACACATACACATTGCAGGCCACCATGAGCTCGCTCTCTCTCTCTCTCTCACACACACACACACACACACACGTGGTCCGTGCCTATAGGCATACTAGGCAGCTGCCTAGGGTGCCAAGTTGCATGGGGTGCCAAATTCTAAACTCTGCCCCTTCCATTTCCCATTCCCTTTGCTGTGCCTTACCCGGAGCATGGCTTCCCTGCGGCCAGGAGGGGGAAAGTCCTGGGAGTGGGAGCACACAGGTGGGGTGGGGGTGTTTCCCCTGTGCCGCCGGGGGGAGGGGACGGTGAGCTCCGGAGGAGGAGGAACGTGTGTGTGGGGGTTCCCCTGTGCCGCAGGAAGGGTCGTCCCCAGGGGAGGAGGAACGCGGGGGAGGAGGAACATGGGGGGTTTCTCTCTGGAGAAGTGGGATCTTGGGAGGAGTCGGGTGCAGGGGACTCTGTCCCCCTGGCTGGCACCCTCTCCCCAGCCCCCGAACTCCATCCCCCGGCCTGCAGCCACCAGCCCCAGCCCCCTGATCCAAAGTCCCCAACCCCCTGACCCCAAGCCAGAGAACTCCATCCCCAGACCCCAGACCCCAGACCTCCAACTCCATCCCCAAACCCCCAACCCCTAACCTCCTGACCCCCAGCCACAGAACTCCATCCCCAGCCCCCCTCTCCCCAGCACAGAACCAAACTCCTCAGTCAATATCTGCCTTTGGGGCTGGGGCGCCTACTGCATTGATCTCCTAGGGCGCCAGTTGGTTGCAGTTAGTCTAGGGCAGCCCCCCCCCACACACTCACACTCTGCAGGCCACAGGGGTATCCTTGCTCACGGTGATATCGATCTCTCACACTCACACTAACACTCACACTCACGGGCTGTAGTTTGCTGTGGGACGTGCACATGATGCACCTCATCAGGAGAGCCAGGGGGCAGAGCACACGTGCACATGCCTGCAGGAGCTGCTGCAGGAGCTGGTGGGGGCGGTCGGCATGTGCTCAGAAGGGTCCAATTGAAAATCACGTGACAGACAGACAAGAACTGTGATTAGTGCTCTTCTACATACAGCAAATAAATGAAGTGATTTTTTGTGTTAAAACCAAATGATTTAGTTTTTGTTTCACAAGTCACAACAACAGAGACTCTCTAACACTTTTGCCTGTAGAAAGTTTTTTTCATGTGCATCAAGCCAAGAGATGTAATCTTTAATTTCAAGCATAAACTGTAACAATTTTTTTATTTAATATGTCAATATGAATAACAGATTTTGTTTGCTAGGCCAAGAAATAGCAGTTTTGTGTTATGCCTCAAAGGAACAGGACACTTGTAAGATACCAAATGGCTGCTGACAACAATGTATTTGATTTCATAGTAAACAAACATTTAAAGTCAGGCACCTTGCCAACGATCCCTTGTTGTAGTATTCTTTCTTCCATAACATTTTAAATATATCTAAGGTATTTGTTAGTAACTGCAGGTGCCTTAGTGGCACAAATACCAACAAGCGCACATGACCTCATTATTGGTGCACAAGACAAAACTCGTGGCTGGAGAATCTCAGAGGGATCACTGGTCCCATCTATTTTCTATGATTCTCAGCTGGGCCTTCTCTCAAACCTCACAGCTTTGTGCTCAGAATGCTGGGACTCTGGCTAGAGATAGGGGCCAAGCTGAAAATGAGGAACCCTCTGTTCCCATCAAACCCAGTAAAAGGAATAAAAGATTGTTAAGTAGCGGGGTTGAAGCACTGCAAGGACAGAGTATCAGCTGCAATTTGTTTAATTCCTGTCAAGTATTTCAAAATCTGGGTTTTGTTAGCAGGGGGAAAAGAACCAGTGAGCATTCAATGAAGAGTTTTACACACTATTTAGAACATCGATTCAGAACTGAGGTCACCAAAAAATTACAAAGAAAACACACCGAGACTCATGACAAAATGAGGTAGAAGTTTATTTCAATCCATTACCTGGAATGGAATGTCAGAGGGAATTTACACAGATATTTTATAGGCTGGAGGGGGCACAGGAGAATTTCTATGGGGTTCTGAGTTTCTGAGAGAACTACCCTCATGAGAGCTTGGGACTGGCTATGGAGCTGTAGCACTTTCAATGTAATTCAAATAGCACTTTGTTATTCTAATTCTGTACATTCTGAGCTGGATGTTGTCTGAACACATCGATATTGGACAATCATAACTTGACACCAAACATTTCTCTACCCACCCTGAAGGCAGGGGATACCTTAGGGGCACCTCTAAGAGGAATAAGCTCCATGGAGACATAAACCCAAATTCTACTCAAGTTTTGCTACGTTCCCTTTAAGTAAGAAACATGGAAATTCACCCCCACTGGTCTGCAGGGAGGGAAAATCATCCCCATCTGCCTCAGGAGCACGGGAAAGGCTGAAGCAGAAGGAGAAGGGAAGATGCCCCGAGTCAAATCAAAACGGAGTGTTGGGAAGTGACTGTTGCAGCCCCTGCTCCCACCCGTCCTAGGCCGAGGAGGCTCCAATCTCCAAGGTGGGCTCTCGGGGGCAGGGAAAGACTCCGGGAATTACCTTCTGTACAGACTCATCCTCTCTCACGCCCGCAGGGACAGCGGCTTCCTGAGGTTCTTGACAGAGGCTCAGTTCACGTCTCTCAGATCCTTGGGCACCAGCCGTTGCCAACCAGTTGGACTGGAGGCAGGATAAGAATGCTGCAGACACATTCTTTGTTGTTGTCACACATGACATCACAATACACTCAGGCCTCCATACAGAGACCTAGACACCCGCCCCCAGGTAACTCTTATCCCATCGCACGGCCAGGCAGGGGGCAGTGCTAACACCCACAGCTGGTTCATACTGGAAAGCTACTGGGAAGGAAGGCAGGAGGCAGAACCTTCCCTTGACCTAGCTCTGTCCTTCTATTCCTTCTAAAATCAGGAATAAGGGACCTTTCGGAAAAGGCTTTATTTTCCGAAAGATCCCCGTCTAGACTGGCACTTTTTTCCGGCAAAGCCCTGAGCCGGAAAAAAAGCGGCAGCCATGTTCATGCAAATGGAGCGGGGAAAATTTAAATCCCTGCTGCATTTGCATTTCCGACTTGTCTCATCTGTATCCCTTTTCTGCAAAAGGGGCCCAGTGTAGACACAGCCCCTCTGTTTATAACACATCTTCTGTTGCTGCTTCTTTTGCTGCTACTTTTCTTCTTCTGTTGCAGCTTTTTCTTCGGGTGATTCTTCTGCTGCTGCTGCTGCTGCTACTTCCTGTTTCTTCTGCTGCTGCTGTTGCTACTTCCTGTTTCTTCTGCTGCTGGGGCTCATTATTCTTATTATTCTTCTGCTGCTGCTTCTGCAGTGCTGCTCTTTCTGTGGCTGCTTCATCTGCCTCTGTGGCTCCTCCCTCTCCTGTCCCTACTTATTTTCATTCTTCTTCTTCTTCGGCAGCCACTGTTCCTGATGACTCCTTTTTTTCTGCTGCTGTTACTTCTCTAGCTTAAATCTGCTGCTGCTCCTGATGCTCCTTCTGTTGCTGTTCCTTCTTCTGCTGTTACTGCCGCTCATTCTCCTGCTCCTATTTATTTTTCTGCCTCTCCTTTGTCTGCTGCTTTTTCATCTGCTACTGTTGCTGCTCCTTCTGTTGCCCATACTTGTTGTTATGCTTCTTCTTCCACTCCTTCTTTGGCTACTTTCCTTCTGCTGATGCTTCTTCAGCTGCTGTTTTTTCTTCTGCTACTTCTGCTTTTGCTGCTGCTATTTTATTTTCTTCACCTTCTGCTGCTGCTGCTTCATCTGCTTGTCTTGCAGCTGCTTCTACTCTCTGTACTTATTTTTCCGTTTCTAATTTTTAGTGTGTGCTGCTGCTTCTACTTTTGCTGCTTTCTGCTGTTTCAGCTTCTTCTCCTGTTGCTCCTCCTTTTATTTCTGCTACAGCGGCTTCTGCTGCAGTTTCTTCTCCTCCTGCTGCTGCTGTTTCTTCTGCTGTTGCTACTACTTGCTTTTTCTTCTTTGCTTTCTTCTTCTGTTGATGGCTTCTACTGCTGTTGATTTCTCTTTTCATCTGCTGCTGCTACTCCATCTGCTTCTAATGCTACTTCTTCTTCCGCCGCACCTGCTGTATCTGCTTCTTCTGCTACTGCTGCTCCTTCTCCTGCTTCTACTTGTTTTTCTGTTTCTCCTTAGTCTTTTTTTCCTGCTGTTAAAGTTTGTTGCTCCCCCTTTTTTTTCTGTTTCTCCTTAGTCTGTTATTTCTGCTGCTAAAGTCTGCTGCTCCTTCTGCTACTGCCACTTCTTCTGCTGCTCCTTCTGCTGTTTCTCTTTTTCTGCTGCTGCTACTTCCTGTTTCCTCTGCTCTTTTCTGCTGTGGCTTATTATTGTTATACTGCTGCTGTTTCTTGGGTTTCCGCTGCTTCTCCTCCTAGAATCACAGAATCATAGAGCCATAGAACTGGAAGAAACCTCAGAGGGTCATCAAGTCCAGCCCCCTGCTCTAGGCAGGACCAATTCCAACTAAATCAACCCGGCCAGGGCTTTGTCAAGCTGAGACTTAAAACACCTCTAGGGATGGAGACTCCACTACTTCCCTAGGTAACCCATTCCCTAGGTAACCCATTCCAGTGCTTCACCACCCTCCTAGTGAAATAGTGTTTCCTAATATCCAACCTGGACCTCTGCTGTTTCTTCTACTGCTGTTCCTGTCTCTTTGATTCTGCTTCTTCTTCTGATGTTTCTTCTGTTGTTGCTTGTTCTTGTGACCTGATGCTGTGGCTTCTTCTGCGTCTGCTGTTTCTGCTTCAGCTGAGGTTTCTTCTAGTTCTTCTGCTCCTGCCTCTTTTTATCCACTTCTTCTTCTCCTCTGTTGTTTCTGCTGCTCTTGATGCTTCCTTTCTTCTTCTGTTGCTCCTTCCTTTGCGATTACAGTTTTCTGCTGATGCTTCTACTTCTTCTGCGTCTTCCTTCTTGGTTTCTTCTTTTGATGATGCTTCTTCTGGTGCTACCACTGCTCTTTTCATCTGCTGCTGCTACTTCTTCTGCTGCTTCTTCTGATTCTCATTCTTATGCTTGTTCTTCTGCTGTTTCTTTTCTTCTGTTGCTGTTCCTTCTCCTCCGCCTGCTTGTTTTTCTGCTTCTTCTGCAGCTTCAATCTGCTGCTGCTACTGCTGTTTCTTCTGTTCTTTCTTCTTCTGCTGCTTTTGCTCCTGCTTCTTTTGTTGCTGCTACTTATTCTGCTCCGACTTTTCTTCTGCTGCTGCTCCTGGTTCTGTTGGTGTTTCTTCTTCTTCTGCTGCTGCTGCTGCTGCTGCTGTTGCTGCTATGGCCTCTTTCTTCAATTCTTCTCAATCTGCAGCGTTTCACTTCCTATTTTTATTCGGCTGCTTCTTCAGCTGCAGCATCTATGGCTGCTGCTGCTTCTGTAGCTGCTACTTCTTCTGCATCTGCTTCTTGTGAGGTTGCTGCTACTCCTTCTTTTTCTGCTCTTGCTCCTTATATTCTGCTACTGCTACTTCTTTTTCTGGTTCTTCTTCTGATGCTCTTCTTCTGATGCTCATGCTACTTTAGCTGCTGCTTCATCTGCTTCTGTTGCAGCTGCTTCTTCTGCTCCTACTTGTTTTCTGCTTTTTCTTCTTTTCTTTGTGCTGCTGCTGCTTCTTCCGCTGCTTTTTCTACTGCTGATACTGTTCCTTTTTCTGCTGCTGCTACTTTTCTATTTCTGCCACTGCTTCTTCTGCTGGTTCTTCTGGTTCTGCTTTTTCTGTGGCCGCTGCTTTTTCTTCGTTTGTGCTACTGCTGCTGCTTTCGCTGTTTCTTCTGTTATTTCTTTGCTGATTCTTCTACTGCTGCTTTTGCTCCTGCTTTCTCTGTTGATCCTACTTACTCTGCTGTTGCTTCTACTTCTGCTGCTGTTTTTCCTGCTGCTGCTGGTGCTGCTGCTGCTTTTCTTCTTCTTTTGCTCCTGCTACCACTGTTGGGGCTACTTATTCTGCTGCTGCCTCTTCCGCTGCTGCTTCGCCTGTGTCTTCTTCTGATGCTTCAATCTGCTTCATCTGCTTCTGTGGCTTCTTCTTCTTCTGTCCCTTTCTTTTCATGCTTCTTCTTCCTCTTTCGTTTCTGCCGCTGCTCCTTCTTCTCCTGTTGCTTCCTCTTTGGCTGTGGTTATTTCTTCTTTTTCTGCTGATGCTTCTTTAGCTGCTGCTCTTTCTTCTCTTGCAGCTACTTCTTCTGCTCCTTGAGGGCTATGTCTCCACTGCATTGCTGTATCGGGATCCTGGAAGGATCCTGAAATAGCAACGCCACATCCAAGGAACGCATCTGCTATTTCGGAAAAATTTTGAAAATAGCGGACGCGCTCTTTCACCAGCCCTGTAAACCTCGTTGTACGAGGAATAAGGGACGGCTCGAAAGAGCACGTTATTACAAAATTTGGTGCTGTGCAGATGCACCAAATTTCAACATAGCCTCTTTCGAATGTAAAATATGCAGTGCTGTTTAATGCAGGGCAGTGCTGTCCCTGCTTCTGCTGCTATTTCTTCTTCTCTTCCTGCCTTTTAGCTTCTGCTCCTTCTCCCAGTAGTACTGGCTGCTGTTTCGCCAGCTTCTGTTGCTGCACCTTTCCCTGCCCATACTTGTTTTCGGGCTTCTTCTTCTGTTTGTGCTGCTGTTTCTTCTTCTGCTGCTACTTCTCCTGCTGCTGCTCTTTCTTCTTCTGTTGCTACTACTTGCTTTTTCTTCTTTGCTTTCTTCTTCTGTTGATGGCTTCTGCTGCTTTTGATTTCTCTTTTCATCTGCTGCTGCTGCTACTTCATCTGCTTCTGATGCTACTTCTTCTTCCACCGCTGCTGCTGTTTCTGCTTCTCCTGCTTCTACTTGTTTTTCTGTTTCTCCTTCTTCTGTTCTTTCTGCTGCTTAAGTCTAGACTGGCACTTTTCTTCGGAAAAACCCCAAGCCAGAAAAAAGCGGCAGCCATGTTCATGCAAATGCCCCGGGGGATATTTAAATCCCCCGCGGCATTTGCAATTCCGACTTGTCTCATTAGCATCCCTTTTCCGGAAAAGGATGCCAATGTAGACACAGCCCTGCTGTTTCTTTTGTTGATTCTTCTGCTGCTACTTTTGCGCCTGCTTCCTTTGTTGGTCCTACTTATTCTGCTGCTAGTTTTCTTCTTCTGCCACGGCTGCTTCTGCTGAGTTTCTTCTACTGCCGTACCTGCTACCGCCTCTTTCTTCTGCTCTTCTCCTGTGCTTCTGTTTCTGCTACTATTTTTTTCTTCTCCTCCTGCCTCTTTTCTTCTGCTACTTCTCCTACTGTTTCTGCTGCTGCTGCTGCTTCATCAGCTTCTGTTCCTGCACCTTTCCCTGCCCCACTTCTTTTCAGGCTGCTTCTTCTGTTTGTTCTGCTGTTTCTTATTCCGGTGCATCTACTACTGCTGCTGCTTTTCTGCTGCTGCTACTTTTTTTCTGCCACTTCTTCTTCTGATATTTCTCCTGCTGCTTCATCTGCTTCTGCTGCTCCATCCTTTTCTGTTGCTTCTTCTACTATTGCTGCTGCTGCTGCTGCCACTTCTGCTTTAATCTGCTGCTGTCTCTTCTTCTGCTGCTGCTGATTCTGTGGCTGTTTCTTTCCTGTTTCTGCTTCCTTTTAATCTGCTACTGATTCTTCTGCTACTGATGCTTTTTCTGTTCCTCCTTCTTCTGTTTTTTCTCCTGCTGCTGCTACTTTTCTTCTTGTGCCACTGCTGCTTCTTTTAATTTTTCTTCTTCAGCTGCTATTACCTCCTGTTTCTTCTACTATTCTTTTTCTACTACTTCTTCTGCCCCTACTTTTTTCATGCTTCTTCTTCTTTTGTTTGTGCTACTGCAGCTTCTTTTTCTGTTCCTTTTTCTGCTGTACCTTCTGTTGTTGTTACTTCTTCTGTTTCTTCCTCTTTTGAGTCTTCTGCTGCTGCTTCTGTTCTTCTGCTGCTGCTGCTTTTACTTCTCTCGGGCTTCTCTACACTGAGAGGTTTTTGCAGCAGAGAGTATGCTAATGAGGGACTGATGTTTTTTGCGCAAGGGGGTGTTTGCACAAAAAGAAGCAGTGTAGTTGTTTCTGTTTTGCTCAAAACCTCCTTTTTGCACAAGATCTTTATGCCTCTTCGGATCTTGTACAAAAGGGCTTTTTGGCAAAAAAGAGAAGTGGCTACACTGTTCTTTTTTGCACAAAAACCCCTTATGCAAAAAGCATCAGTACAAAATATGCTAATGACATCACAAAGCATACTCTCTGCTGCAAAAACTTGCAGCCTAGACACAACCTAACTCGATAAGGAGCAGCTAGAGTTCATGACTCAGAGATGCTCCCCATTGCCTGGTCCTACCCCTGTAGTGCAGCTGGCAGGAAGGGTGGGGGGTGACGCACAGAAATCAGGAGCCTGCTGGAAGTCTCCAGAGAACTGTCATGTCTGCACCTGTGCAGAGAAGTGGGAGGGGCCGGGCCCTTGCCGCGCTCTGCCCTGGCAGGAAAAGGGGAGGGGCAATCAGAGGCTGAGGTTATAAGAGAGCATCTCCCTCCCTCCCTTTTAGCACATCATTGACAGCAACAGCAGACTGGGAAGCACTTCCAAAGGATGTCACAGAACTAGTTTCAGAGGGGCAGCCTTGTTAGTCAGTAACTTTGTCCCACAGCACCTTAGGGAGTATTTACACAGCTCCCTGCACTCAAAATAAGGGATGTTCCAAAGATACAAAGATGCTAATTCCCTTGCCCATTACAATGATAGCTTCCCCACTTATCACCCCCTGATTAGCCATTCATTAACTCATAAACAGCTATTCCCTCCCTACCTCTCCCTCACCCCACCTTCTGTACTTAATCTGATTTGTCAGGTTAATAATGTGTTCACTTTTTTTCATTCTATTCTTTTGGTGTATATGGTAATGCCAATTGTCTTCCAGAATATGATCTGAGGAAGTGGGTCTGGCCCCAAGACAGTGAACACAGAGAACCACCAACCTTAGCGAAACATCTCCTTGGGTCTGACGTACTGGCTGAGACTTGCACAAGGACAAGGACCTGAGACTCCTCCCCATCAATGCCCCTGTCCTGCCAATCGGAGAGACTAAGGGAGGGCGGTGGAACATTCTCACCAAAGAGCCCAATGCATGGCCCACATCATGGGGGCGATCCCAGTCAGAGCAATATTTATGCCCCACCATTTTGGTTTGACTCTCGGGAGACCAGCTCTTCATGTGGGGTGGGGAACAGAAGAGGACAAAAGAGGCAAGAAAAGAAGAGAAATGCGGGCGGGATGGAAGGGAAAGAGAAACCAAACAGGAGAAACCCCCACAGCCCCAGTGGTTCTAAGGGACAAAGCCCCAGATGGGGAATAAAATTCCGACCCTTTCACCCAGTGTTCCGTGCCTAAAATCCAGCAGTTCCCACCCCCTCGGAGGCTCTTACCTTCTCCACAGGGATGTCTGGGCTGTAGGGAAATCAGGAGAAGGAGGAGGAAGCTCGACAGAGGTTCCTCCAGGAGCTCACGTGCAGGAACCCTCAGAGAGACATCGCGAGACAGAGACTTGCCTTAGCAAATGCCACAGGGGTCTGCGAGGTCATCCCGGCCTTGCCCCTCTTGTGCCTGGCTGATGTCACCATCTCTCAGTGAGGTCACCACCTCCCCACCATCTTTGCCTAATATGGGGAGGGCCTGCCAAAGGCCTGTGTGATGTCACGGCCACCCCCTCCCCCTATGCTGCAAGGCGAGTGTCCTGACTCTGGCCACCCCATGGGATGTTTGAGCCATTCCCTGTGCTCCCCCCACTCAATGCCTGTTCCTCCTAGGAAGTCAGCCGGCTGCATGGTCACACCTCAGAAGTGTCACATTATTGGATTGTGAGGGGAGCAGCCGGGTCACTGCTGCACCCATGGGGGGGTATTCGCCCCAAACGTGGCACAAAGGGGGCCATATAAGGGGGCAAACAAAAGCTTGCTTTCTTCTGATTCTCTATCTGCTCTTCACATATCTGTATAATGTCTGTGTGTATAGTTAGGAATCTGTAATCTGTATGGAGACTGGAAGTCTCTCTGAATGTGGTTGAGCAGTGGGCAGAGCCTGGCCTATGGACATGCTTATTAGTGAGGCCCTGTGGGACAATAGCACTTAATGGGCCAACGACACGCCTTGGGAATGGTGACCAACACCTAAGGGCTACCAGCAGGGAACACAGTGATAGGCCACTGGCCAGGTGACCTGCTGCAGCCAAGAAGAGACCAGGAAGGATGTATAAAGATGCCATGTAGCTGACTCCATCTTGGTAATCAGCTCAGCACTTCATACCAGAGGCAGCAGTGCAGGGATCGAAGAGCTGGAAAGAACTGAGGACCCGTTTTAACCTAGGATGTACAATAAGGACTTCCAAGCCAGCAGCTATAACATCTCTGCTAGTGCCTGCATCGAGATCTGGGAGATGCAATGCATGTAGCGTATGATACTTTAGCACCCTTACTCTCATGCTTTTCTTTCTGTTAGCAATAAATCTTTAGATGTCAGATGCTAAAGGATTGGCTCAGTGTGATTTGTGGTAAGGTCCAGACGGTAAATTGACCAGGGATCTGTGGCTGGTTTCTTGGAACCGGACAGAACTTGTTTGGGGTAGGTGAAATTGGGTTCTAAGACCCCTCACCTGAATATGAGGCCCAGTGCCATCTGGGGCACGGATATTGCTGGGATGTTGGAGGGGTTTTGCTCGTGAGGCTTCAGGCAAGCAGCTGAAGCGCTCTGTGGGACTGATTTGCAGCCTGTTTGGGAAGGTCTCCAGTCTGGGGTCTGTAAGGAGCCCCAAAGTTGAGCAATTCGCCCTGAATGGACACCTTCAACTGTGCCCAGGCCGGTCCAGTATGTCACACCCCCCTTCCTGAGACATCTGTCCGTTTTCAAGCTCCCGCTGCACCTGAATTCCCTCCCAGGGTTTACATCTCTCATCCCTTCCCACACCCAAATCCCCCATTCCCACCTCAGAGCCCGCACCTCCTGTCTCAACCCAGGGAGAGTGCATAAGGGCCGGGGACAGCAAGTGATGGAGAGGAGGGGACTGGACAGGATTGGGCCTCAGGGAAGGGATGGGTGTTTGGGGAAGGTGGTGGGTGCTTGGAGTAGATCTTGGCTTGCCCTGACATTGAAGAAGGGATCTTCGGTGTAAAAAGGTTGGAGAGAACTGATAACGAAACTGAGAGGCTCATTGAATCCCTTGACTCTGGGAGCTGGGGTTGAAAAGCAAATGACAAAGTTCACAGGATGCATGAGAAAAAGATGACAAATGGCCACACAGCGTGCAGGGGGCCAATGCGAGAAGTAAATGCTCCTGTTCCAGTCACAGCGTTCAGGAGGCAGAAGGTGATTCCAAACACACCTAGAATAGCTGAAATTCAAAGCTGGTTCCGGGAAGAATTTCATGTTGAAAAAAGGCCGTTTTTTTCCCAGCCGGGTCTCCTCCTGCCCGCCCCAGGAAAGCCAAGTTCAGACACTGGGGCGATGTGTTTAGTAGCTGAGAAGCTGTTTAACGGGCTGTGATGCTTCAGGTGTAGGAGCAGTGATCTACTGTCCCCCCCAACTCCTCAGCCAGTTTTCATCTCTGTCCGTGTCAGGTGGTGGGTGCCAGGTAAATGCTGCGGCTGCTTCGTCCAGTGCCAATGGGATTATTTCACTCCGACATCATCAGTGGTGCCAGGGAAGGAGAATCACTTACACAGGGCTAGAGCTGTGTCCACACTGGGGGGTTTCCACTGCCCCAGCAACACTTCCTGGTGCGGACCAGGCTGAGGGTGCTGCCTTGGCCCCCACCACCATAGTGATCACCTCCTGGGCATCGCTGTACTGATCCTCTCACCTGCCTGTGAGGCAGGGCAGGGCGATTAGCCCCGTGCTACAGGTGGGGGGAACCGAAGCACGACACGACTATGGGATTCACAGAGCTGTGTAGGTGCCTGACACTGACTGACCTTAAGGGGAGTTGGGTTGGGAATCCCAGCCCAGTGACTTACCCCGAGTGTCCCAGGAACCAGGCCAGAGCTGGGAGCTGAACCCAGCTCAGTTCTCTAAACACTGAACCAGCCTTCCTCTGTCACCTGTGTCATGAGTCATGGGTAGTGTGAATGATTAGCATGAGTGCATGAGTGAATCAACAGTAAGTGAGCTGAAGAGAGGCCATGCTGACGTCCAGGCAAGCGCCCCAGAGAATTATGGACTTGTTTGTTCTGGACAAAACCCCTGGAGGATTATGGACGTGTTTACAACTTTAAGAAGAAGGACCGTGGGAAATAAAAGAACTCTGTGTATGTGGCTGAGGCAGCGTTTCCAGCATTGCCAGATAAGAAAAGTAACAAGAGAAGAGTCTAACTAAGGACAGACCGTTGTTTCTCACTAGTGGTGAGGCAAGTGGTGCAAAAACCGGATATTTCTGGATCAGTCGAGGGCACACCAGTAAGAAGGGGGTGTCACTAAGAGTATGTCTACACTACCCTCATAGTTCGAACTAGGAGGGTAATGTATGCATACCGAACGTGCAAGTGAAGCCCGGGATTTGAATTTCCGGGCTTCATTTCCATGAAGCCGGCCGGCTCCATTTTTAAAAGCCGGCTCGTTCGAATCCCGTGCCGCGCGGCTACATGCGGCGCGTACTTGATAGTGCGAACTAGCTAGCTATTCCGTTCCACGAGGTGTACAGATAGTGCGGAATAGCTAGCTAGTTCGCACTGTCAAGTGCGCGCCGCATGTAGCCGCGCAGCAGGGGGTTCGAACTAGCTGGCTTTTAAAAATGGTGCAGGCCAGCTTTACGCAAATGAAGCCCGGGAAATTCAAATCCCGGGCTTCATTTGCACATTCGGTATGCATACATTACCCCCCTAGTTCAAACTAGGAGTGTTGTGTAGACATGCCCTAACAGACATCACCCCACCTGGACTGTGTGCAGCCAGTGGATGGTATCCCACTGGCCTGGCCCCTGCCGAGGGGATATGTACCACACCATTTCCCCCCAGGAGTTGGAGTCCATCGATTCGGCATATTGGTGTGATGTGCACATTGGACTTCCACCTCAACCAAATTAACCAACATTCCCTGGGGTCTGGCCAGCCCCAGAGGGTGAGTGTGTGAGTGTGTTAAATTGAATTAAGAATTAAGCTGCTAAATTGGGTTAAGGAGTAGATGTAGATTGTTATTCCATTTAAATATTGCTTTTAATGCCTTTTAATGCTTGTGATGCCTTGTATTGTTGTTTTAATTGCTTAGTACTAAATATACATGTAGCGCCCCTCTCCACCTGGTTACCTTCTTTAAGGCCAATCTGCTTACAGGTTTTGATGGAGAGGTCTGGGTTCTTCTGGATCCCGCCACCCACTCAACTTTATTTTTTCCGATGGATTTATTTGGCGGTGCCTGCAGGGTCACCAGGGCAGCTTGGGAGAAAAATTCTAACCCAGGGGAATCCCCACGTATTTGCCAGGTAGTTGGAGACTCCCAGAAAATAGCACAAACACATACACTATAATAAACACAGTTATATTAAACAGGAGACAAGTAGAACAGGGTAAAACACTATTTTTCAGTTCATTGGTGCGCAACAACTGTAAGGTCAGTGTCCCGTTGGTACGTGCACTTTGTTGGGGCCCTTGATGACTTTTGACCACAAAATTCTTCTCTGCAGTGGTTTAGCAGTGGGGCTGACTGGGTCCAGTACAGCGCACAGGACTCACAAGTGGGAGAAGGTGGTAAATCCCTCCACAGGTTTAATATGCAGCAGGTAATAAAATCCCCAAACAAATTCCCTGAGGGTATGTCTACACTACAACATTAGTTCGAACTAACGGACGTTAGTTTGAACTAACTTTCATAGGCGCTACACTAGCGCTCCGCTAGTTCGAATTTAAATCGAACTAGCGGAGCGCTTAGTTCGAACTAGGAAAACCTCATTTTACGAGGGTTAAGCCTAGTTCGAACTAGCTAGTTCGAATTAAGGGGTGTGTAGCCCCTTAATTCGAACTAGTGGGAGGCTAGCCCTCCCCAGCTTTCCCTGGTGGCCACTCTGGCCAACACCAGGGAAACTTGTCCGCCCCCCTCCCGGCCCCGGACCCCGCAAAGGGGCACGGGCTGGCTACGGTGCCCGTGCCAGGTGCAAGCCTGCCAGCACCCAGCCGGCAGACCCTGCACCTGTCACGGATCAAGCCACCCACCCGATGCCCCCCAGCCCTCCCCCTCTTCCCGGGACCAGGCTGGCCGCAAGAGGTGGGCACCCGCCTGGGCTAGTGCAGTCATCGTGGACCTCCGCACTAGGCACAGGAAAGTGGCCGTCTAGGGCAGGAGAGCTGCCAGCCTGGCCACCCAGGAGCAGGTGTGCAAGAGAATCAAGGGGGTCCACTGAGACCCCCGACCCTGAGCCCTGAGCTTACAGTGGCCGTCCTGGGTCAGACCAAAGGTCCATCTAGCCCAGTAGCCTGTCTGCCGACAGTGGCCAACCCTAGGGACCCTAGAGGGAATGGACTGAAGACAGTGACCAAGCCATTTGTCTCATGCCATCCCTCTCCAGCCTTCCACAAACTTTGGGCAGGGACACCACTCCTACCCCCTGGCTAATACCACTCCATGGACCCAACCTCCATGACTTGATCTCACTTCTCTGTAAACTCTGTTCTAGGTCTAGCCTTCACAGCCTCCTGCAGCAAGGAGTTCCACAGGCTGACTCTTTGCTTTGTGAAGAACAGCTTTCTGATGTTAGTTTGAAGCCTGCTACCCATTCCTTTCCTTTGGTGTCCTCTGGTCCTTCTATTATGGGAACTAATGAAGAACTTTTCTGTATGCACCCTCTCCACCCAACTCCTGCTTTTATAGACCTCTATCCTGTCCCCCCTCCGTCTCCCCTTTTCTAAGCTGAAAAGTCCCAGTCTCTGTAGCCTCTCTTCATATGGGACCTGTTCCCAACCCCTGATCATTTTAGTTGCCCTCCCCTCTCCCAGCCTCTCTCTTCCCCTCTCCCACCTCCTTTTCCCAGTCTCCCCCAGTTTTGTTCAATAAAGACAGATTCCATTTTTGAACACAATTGTCCTTTATTTTGTACATCAAGAAAAGGGGCTAGGGAAGGGTAAGTGGAAGGAGGTGAGGGAGGAATGGGGTAGCCTGAGACAGCAGCTCCACGCTCTAAGTCCTCATCTGATGCCCTTCTGGCCATCCTTAAGCCCGGTTCAGGGTCCACTTAATGTGGACATGCTAGTTCGAATTAGCAAAACGCTAATTCGAACTAGTTTTTAGTTCTCGACGCGTTAGTTCGAATTGGCTTAGTTCGAATGAACTAATTCGAGCTAAGTTAGGTCGAATTAGCGCTGTAGTGTAGACATACCCGGGGTGTGAGGCCAGAGGCTGGTGTCAGGGGGACAGTTGGAGCTCGGTTCCCCCCAACACCCAGATCAATGGTCAGATTCTCTCCCCAGGGAGGGAGCCCGGCGGGAAAGTGAAGATCAGGACCTAGGTAGCAGCATCGATAAATGTCACCTGCTCCCGGTCACACTCCAGACAAACCCGGATCCTGTGGGGAGGGGGGGGGGGGTGGTTCAGGGGCAGGGGGGTGTGAGGGTCAGTGAGAGCCTGGAATTGATCCTGCCACCACTGCACAGCCCAGACCTCCCTCTGGGGGCTCAGGCTGATCCATCCCTTCCTGCTCGCAGACTCTCTGGACACCCCCACAGCCCATTGGCCATCCCCCACCTCCACCTCCCAGTAATGTCTCCCCAAGGTGAAGCCCTCTCGGCCCAGCACACAGGACCAAGTGTCAAATCTCTCCGGGGTGTCAGCCACTGGCTGCCATGTGTCTGCCCATCTCACACGTTTCCCATCCTCAGACGGGACGAGCCGGGGATGCACCGTGTCTGGATCCAGAGTCACGCTGGCTGGGGGCGGGGGGAGAATCAGAGCGTGAGGGGCAGAGCTCAGCCCTGGGGGGTCGATGGCATCAGGGACAGAATCTGCCCCAGCTGGGCAGTGACTCAGGGATTCTCCTGCCTCCAGGGGCGCCTGGCTCTGAGTGGGGAGCAGCCCTGAGGTCTCGGCCTTCGCTCCTGAGGTTCATCCCACCGGCCAGTGACAGAGCGAAGAGATTTACTGCCCCCGATCTGAGACTCTTCCCCTCAGGCACCATCTGTCCCTGGGTGGGGATTAGTGGCCAGGGGCAGACTGGCAATCAAAATAGTCCCAGGAAATAGGCCCGGGGGAGGAGAAGAGAGGGTGGAGGTTGGGGGCGGGGGCACACAGGTGGGGGGGGACAGCCAGGCAAGGGGGGGTTCACAGGCAGGGGCGTTGCAGGGGAGAGAACACAGGCGGGGGTGGCTGGCCGCGGGAGGGGGGGCCACGGGCGGGGAAAGGGAGAGTTGCGGGGGAGCACACGGGAAGGGTTGTGGCCAGCTGGAGGGGGCTCACGGGCCAGGGTGTAGTAAAAACTAAGTGTGCTTCTTCCCCTCCATTGCTTAAGCTCGAAACAGCACGTATCATTTAGCTGATTGCGCATGTCTTAGATGCTGCTAAACTTTCTGCCAGGGAACTGAGTAAACTTGCAGTGACCAATCACGTTGCGACACGCTGACCAGAAGGAATGTGAAATCTATAAAAGTTTCAGCTCAGGCGATGCTCAAGTTCGACCTTGCTTTGAGCACTGAGCTCCTCGGCCGAACTTGTTTGCAAACAATAAAATAGAATTGGACCCAGCCTGAAAGTGTGACTCTGTTCTTGAAGCAAATTGAACTAGCCCCCAGGGGACGAAACTAGCAATTTATGCAACAGGTGTCCCCTTTGGGCCCCGCTCCCAGGTAGAGTCGGCAGCCACAAGGGCTGGGGCAGTGTCTGGGGGTTCCCCTGCTGCTGGGCCCCAGGACAGGCCTCCCTCCCCAGCCACAGCAGGGCCAGTCCCAGGCTAGGTTGGGCCAGGGGAAGGGACACACTACAGGTGTGAGAATACCGACCATGGCTGGGTTCAAGCCAGGTAGAGGGGTCTGCCCGGGTAGGTCTGGGCCTGGGGGCTCGGGCTGGGAAGTGGTGACCGGGCCATGGAATATCCCAGCTACAGCAGGATTGGGTCCAGGGGGTGAGGGAAGTGACATGTCCAGGCACCCACAGGTCCAGGTGTATTGGCTGCAGCTGGGTTCGGGCTGGGAGCCCCCAAGCCCTTCCTCCCTTCTCTCGCTCTGCCCAGCTAGGGGAGGGAGGAGACGCTCCCCTTGGAGCCAGAGTCCAGCCAGCCACCGACAGTCACTAGCTGAGCACCCGCTACAGCCCTCGCTCTGCCGGCCAGGCTATGGAAGGGCCTGCGGGGGTTGCCACTGAGCAGACAGCTCAGGTTTAAGCCTCAAGCCCCAGCACAAACCCTGCAGCCGGGCACCTTCACTTACCTCCTCAGAAGCTCAAAGGGGAGGGGGGGAGCCCTGTTAACTCTGGCTGGGGAAAGGAGACAGGAGGCCCCATCTCTCCCATCCTGGCTCTTTGCTTCTGTCACGGGCTGTGGGGGAGTCACCGGCCTGCACCCCCACCCGCAGCCAGACACGACTCTCACCGGCAAGTCGAACTGAAGGTTTATCGGTTCACAGGACACAGCGCAGCGCGGGATCTTTGTTAACACAGGGACCAGGAGCAGGCAGGACCATTCCTCTCTGGGAAAAGGGCTCTGGGCCCGGCTCCCCGCTTCCTGCTCAATCCCCCTCCCTCATCCTAACCCAACTAAGACTGACCCTTCCCCCCAGACCCTCGTCACCATCCTGGAGTCAGCCTCGCCCGCCCCTTTGTTCCCCTTCCTGGTCAAAGGTCTTGTCTGCGGCCCCCTGGTCCTCAGGACACGAGACTCAGGACAGGAGAGACACATTCACCTCCACAGTGAGTCATGTCCAGCCTTCCCCTTCCTCAGCCAAGCCGTGTTGCAGTGCCCAGGGAAACTGAGGCATGCACACACACAGAGTTATTACAGAACAGCACAGGACAGTAGACTCACATACAGCACCACCAGGCAAACAGAGTGAACACAGACCCCGCGACGTCACAACTTCCCTGCAGGCATCTCCGGTAGACATGGTAAGAATCCGCACTTAGAGCCCAAGGCTGGGAACCACGTTCCCTGGAGGGAGGGGGGATCTAGAAAGTTCTCAGGGGTGCAGGGGGGTAAACAGGCCGACACTGTGACATGTTAGGATGGGCTAAATCATCCTGCATCGGGAGGAGCAGGGACAGGGGTATCCAGAGGCCCCCAGACTGCGGATGGAGGCAGGAAAACCCACAAAAGTCTCTGCCTCACAGGATATTTTGCAAAGACAAGAAGAGGCAGCGAACAGCCTGGCAGAGGAGGAGAGGCAGGAACTCAGGCTGGGGGGGAGAAGGGACTGAACACTGAGAGGGGAGGGAGAGATGATTTCTGGGTTCCCGCTGTGTGTGTGTCTGCGGGGGCGGGGCTGAGGTTTCCATGCCCGTGATCAGGACAGCAGAGATTTCTCCCTGCCCGCTCCTCTTGGGAATGTCGGGGGAGATTTCGCTGGGGGTCGAGGTTCCGGGAATTCCCCAGCCCCCCTAAGTGCGGCAGCTCCCCACGACCACGGCCCCTGACTCCACTTACCGTCCATGTTCTCCTGGTTGCTGGGGGGCTGCAGGGAGCGTCTGACCCCCCGGCTCAGCTCCGGCTCAGGGCGGGAGGACTCCAGCCGGGTGTGGCTCCCCCTCGGCCTGCGGCTGGACAGGACACAGCAGGGAGCGGTGACCCCGTCGCCCGTCACAGCCTGGCCCTGGGAGCCGGGTCTGATGTGGGAGGGTGCAGGGGGAGCCCCTCACCAACCATGGAGAGAAGCGAGGGGGGAGGGCAAATTAGCCATGAGCCTTGTACACCCTGTACCACCGGGTCTGGCGGGGGGGGCTCTGTCTGTGGGGCACGAACTTACAGATAGTCAGGGACATAGGGCAGAGGCTGGCAGAGAGGGGCTGTTTGTGGGGACAGACTGGCAGTTAGTTAAGGACATGGGGGAAGGGCTGGCAGAGGGGGGCTCTGTCTGTGGGGCTCAGACTGGCAGGTAGTCAGGGATGTGGGGCAGTGGCTGGCAGAGGGGGCTGTGTGTGTGGGGCACAGACTGGCAGTTTTTCAGGTACATGGGGGGTTGGTGACTGATAATAGGAGACTAGCTGGTCTCATGGGGGTGTCTGGGTGGGGAAGTTTCTAGGCTGCGGGAGACGGGGGTGGGGTTTGGACGGGGGGCACAGGCAGTGCTGGGCTGTGTGTGCACTGGTGATACAGGATGCAGAGTTAACGGGTAGAAAATCTTCACCCTGGCCTGTGTTTCAGGGGCAGCTGGACCAGCCGACGTGGTTTCTGGTGCTTCCTTTGAGCATCCCCCCGGGAGCAGGTCGGGGCTGTTGTGTTCACTAGTCTGATGATGATGATGATGATGGAGGAAATGTTGCCGTTCAGCTGAGTGTGAGCAAAAGCAACACACACGCCCAGGAGAAACCACGTCCTAGTTCCAGTGCCCAGTGCACCCCCCACATCCCTCTTCTAGCCTCTAGGCCTGGTGCGACTGGGAACCTCTCCTGGGACCCCCCTCTCTGCCCCGGTGCAGAGTCCTAGAATCACTGGGCTGGAAGGGCCCTGAGGAGTCAGCTCGTCCTGTTCCTGCTCAGAGCAGGGCCCAGCCCAACTCACTCACCCCAGCCAGGGCTTTGTTGAGTCTGGCCTTAAAATCCTCTCAGGACAGAGATTCTCCCCCTTCCCCAGGCCTCCCGCTCCAGCGTTTCACCAGCGTCAGTGAAATCGTTTCCCCTAATACCCACCCCAGAGCTCCCCAGCTGCAACTCGAGACAGTCGCTCCTTGGGATCCCCTCTCTGGCCATGGACAGACCCTCTTAGGCCTCTGCCTGGCCTGCATCCTCTGCCTCACCCACCCCCAGCACAACCGGCTGTGAGCCCCAGGCCGGACCTTCCTCCTCAGCCCTCGCTCTGGTCACACAACAAATGGCCTGGTAGCACTTTACAGACCAATAAAACATGCAGGTGGGATCATGAGCTTTGGCGGGCTCAGCCCCCTGCTTCAGATGACCGGGGGCTGGGGGGCATCAACCCTGCTCTGAGAATCAGCCCCCCCGTCCTGCTGGGCCTGCCCCCCGAGGGAGCGGAGTAGAAAAGCCTCTGGAGCCGCTCAGGCCGGGCCGACTGCAGGAGGAGGAGGATGCGCAGGGAGCTCCGGGCCCAGGGGAGCCGAGGGGGCAGGAGCCTCCAGCAGCAGCCGTGGACAGGGAGGCCCTCGGACGGGCCGTGCCCACAGGCCGTGTGAGGGGAGAGACGCCAGGGCTGCTAGGAAGGGGCCCAGGGCGGGGATTGTTCCTGGGGGCTCAGCGTGTGGCGGTCGCAGTCCCTGCTCCTCGGCCAGCAGGGCCCAGGGCTTGGGCCCAGGGACACAGGGGCTCAGGCGACTGGGCGGGAATGGGAGCGTTTGTGCTGCCAGCTCCCATCGGTGGCCCTTGGACTGACATGGGTGGGAGGAATTGGACCGGCTGCCCCGCGCTCCGCAGAGGGAAACGGGGGCTCCCCAGTGCTGAGCTGCTCAGACAATTCTTTCCCCGCCGTGTGGCTGGGGGCTCCGGCCAGAACACGCCTGCTCCGACTGACCCCGTGTTGGGGGGGGGGAGGGCTTGTCAAGGGGTCAGATGTGCAGAGCCTGTGGGGGTTGGGTGGATGCGGCTGCCCCCCTCTGCAGAGACCAAGTCGAGCAATGGGGGATTCTCCATCCCTTGCCATTACTGAGCCGTGACGTGAGGGCGTCAGTAACAGCCAGGGCAAGTGGGGCTGGGGGGCAAGTGGGGCTGGGACCGGAGGGGTGGGGAAGGTTCTGGGGTCTGCAAGGTGCAGGAGCTCAGATCAGATGAGCATGATGATTCCTTTGGCCCTTCAAATCTGAGCCCATGAGACCGGCCTCTGGGCTGCTCTGGGACTCCTGACCCCAGCTCTGACCCACAGCCCCTGCTCTGACTCCTAGGCATGACTGCTCCAGCCAGGAGTCTGGAAGGGCTTTTCCTGAGGCAACTCCCCTTCTGTGTCTGTGGGCTGCATGCACCGCTCTGTCCCCACAGGCCCTGGGGTGTAGCCTCCCCCTCAGCTGTCACAAGAAAAGTTTTTCAAGTCCTCTGGTTTGCAGAGAATGGCTGAGACCAACCCGAGCATGTGCTTAAGGGCAAGAAAGCAAAGCTCGTACAATCAATGATCGGTTTATTTCTCTTCAATCTCTTTATTTTAAACCAGTCTCACATTCTTTTACTTGGCTCCTGAGGTGGGTGGAGATTTTGGCATCGAGGGAGCATCTCTCGGACACCACGAATCACTTCTCCTCTTCCCGGCAATGCAGGAGAAGGCAGCAGGGACTCCAGAGTCAGCGGGAGGCTGGATACATCTGGGCTGGCCCAGTGGCCGGCAGACACAGAGTTTTGGGCCTGGCTGAGCAGCAGGTTTCTTTTCATACCCGTCGGTTCCCAGGAGTCTCTGGCCACTCCCTGCCGTGGGTGCTGCCGTGTGAGCCCTGCCCTGGCCCTGGGCGTTCCTGGCCAGGCCCTCCCTTTGCTCCTCCACTCTCCATCCAGGCAGATCTCTGAGTTGGGGAAACCTTCCCTGAGAACCTGCCGCCTCCTCCCTGGAAGTGGTGGGAAAGGGGCTGCCGGGAACTCCTGGCCGTGGTGGCCCTCGGGGTCGTAGAGGAATCCCCTAGTGCAGCGTTTCTCTCCCTGGGGGTCCCTGCCCAGAAGGGGGTGGCAAGGCGAGGGCAGGAGGGTCGCTCACGGGGGCACCGGACGTTTGGGCTTTCCCAGCCGTGGCCTCGTGTTCAGTCCCCAGGTCCCCATCCCGGCGGAGTTTGGAAATAAGAAGAAATGTCCCTGATCTCTCCTGGCCTCCCCAGCTGGGCGGCTGGAGGGGCAGCTGCTCTCTGCCCCCAACCTGGCCAGCAGCGGTGCAGACGGACGGGTGGCAACGGCATCGCTGCCTCCACTTCTCCTGCGCTGCTGCTGCTGCTGGCACTGACCCCACAGCTGGGATCCCGCTCGCTCTGGGCACCCAGCTTGGAAGGGAGCGATGCCCCCAGCAGGGGGCAGAGGGAAGGATGCAATGGCAGCCACTCCCCCTTCCTTCTGCGCTGCTGCTGGGAGCGGAGCTGCCCTCCGAGCTGGGCACCTCCCCTGTGGCCCCTGCTCTGTGGTCCCCAGCGGAGAAGGCAGCCCTGCCAGCAGCAGTGCGGAAGGAACGGTGGCAACAACATGCCAGGCCACCCTGCCTCTGCGCTGCTGCTGGGGCGGCGTTGATTTCTGAGCTGGGGGACCCGTCAGTGACCACCCCTCACTCGCTGCTCAGTGGGGCCCCCTCCGATCTGGGCCCCACAGCAGCAGCCTCTGCTCTGCTGCCGCCCAGGTCCAAAGGCAGCGCCACAGCCTGCAGCGGCACAGAAGGAAGGGCTGAGATACCAGACCAGGCCTCCCTTCCTCCTGTGCTGCTGCTGGCGCTGACTTTGCAGCTGGGTGTCCTGCCAGCATGGTCCTCTCGCAGACCACTCAGGGTGGCTGTGTCTACACTGGGCCACTTATTCCAGAAAAGCAGCCGCTTTTCCGGAATAAACTGCGAGCTGTCTACACTGGCTGCTTGCTTTTCCGGAAAAGCAATGACGATCTAATATAAAATCGTCATTGTTTTTCCGGAAAAACTATGCTGCTCCCACTCGGGCAAAAGTCCTTTTTCTGGAAAAACTGTTCCGGAAAAGGACCAGAGTAGACGGCCAGTGTAGACAGCACAGTAGTCTTTTCCGCAAAAAAGCCCTGATCGCAAAAATGACGATCAGGGCTTTTTTCCAGAAAAGCGCATCTACATTGGCCACAGACGCTTTTCCGGAAAAAGGGCTTTTCCGGAAAAGCATCCTGCCAATGTAGACGCTCTTTTTCCAGAAATACTTATAATGGAAAACTGTTCCGTTTTAAGCATTTCCGGAAAAGGGTGCCAATGTAGACATAGCCGGTGTGTCTAGACTACAGGGTTTTGTGGACTTCATCTACACTGCCGCTGAATTCTGTCGAAACAACGTCGACAGAGCTCAGCAGTTTTGTCGAGGGCTGTAAACCTCATTCTACGAGGAATAACGCCTTTTGTTGAGAGAGTTCTGTCACCAGAAGGCGCTATTGCATCTCCACTGCCCTTTGCGTCTACACTGTCATGTTAACAAAGCGGCTCGCTTTGTCGACAGAACTAGATGTAATCTAGACACTCTTTGTCGACAGAAGCTTTCTCGACAGTATGGCTGTGTCTAGACTACATGGCTCCGTCGATGGAGGCATGTAGATTAGACATATAGACAAAGGGAAATGAAGCCGCGATTTAAATAATCGCGGCTTCATTTAAATTTACATGGCTACCGCGCTGAGCTGACAAACAACTGATCAGCTGTTTGTCGGCTCAGCGCACTAGTCTGGACGCTCCCCTGCCGACATCAAAGCCCTTTGTCGGCAGCCCCGTTATTCCTCGTGGGATGAGGGCAGAAGCCTGTAGTCTAGACGTACCCTCAGTGTGGCAGGCAGGGCTGCCCCCAGCAGTGGCACGGAAGGGAGGGTGGTTCTGCTGGGTCAGGCGGCCTTGTGCACATGGTGCCTGCGCTCTCTAGCTGCCCAGCTGAGAAGTGAGAGGCACGGCCAGCAGCGGCACAGCAGGGAGGGCGGCGATACCAGACCAGCTTCCCTCCCTCCTGCGCTGTTGCTGGCGGTGGGGTTGCCATCCAGGTTGGGCACCTGACCCCTTATAACTGCCCCCAGCCTCCCCATTAGTAGGCAGAGCCTCTGCCCGCAGCAGTGCAGAGGGAAGGGAGGCACCGCCACACCAGGCCGCCCTCCCTTCTGCACTGCTGGTGGTGCTGGCGCTGCCTGCTCATGGGAAAAGGTGTGAAAAGGGGGTTCTCCAAAGGAGCAGCGCCGCATGGACCTCGGAGTTGCCAGGGGTCTGAGTCCCCTGCTGACTCCAGGCTCCATGCAGGTGCTTCCACTCAGAAATGCACAAGAGCCTCCAGGATCCTGAGCCTTTCAAAGCGGAAGGACCCACGTAAAGCCGAGTCAGTGGAACTTCCTGCTGGCCCCGGGCTGCACACGGAGTTCCCGTTTCGAAGTGCACAGGAGGCCCTGCTGGGGCCCTTGTCCAGTTCAAAGTGCAGAAAGTGCCCATCGACTAGTCGAGTAGCCAATGGAAATTCCATCGACTCCTCAACTTGTCCATGAATCGTTATGTAACATCCTTACCCAGGAGCAGCGGCGCGGAAGGCAGGGAGGCAAAGCTGCAGCAGCCCACCTGCCTTCTGCACTGTTACCGGAGACAGCACGGACTGTCCAGCTGCCCTGAGTGAGAGCTGGCGCCGGCGATGGCAGAGGACGAGGGGAGCACTGTCCAGGGCCACCCTCCCTTTTTGCTGGGGATGTCAGACAGGGAGTCACTGAACAATCATGTCACTACATCAAACTGTAGCAATTCCACGATTATTTGATAGTCCCTGGGGCCTGAGTCAGCAATGAGGGGCTGCACCGGCATCCCACACAGCAGACAGAGGCTGCACCGGCATCCCACACAGCAGCCTCTGTGCGACGAGAGCTTGTGCCAGCCCCGGACAGAGGCTGCTCTGCAGCAGCCTCCTCTGGAGCGTGAGAGGCAGGAGCAGGCAGCTCCGCAGAACTGGTGCTCACGGAGAACTAGATTTTAAGTCAGCTCCCCTCGAGCAACCCCCCATCCCCCTCGCCTCTATGTGAGACAGCAAGGGAGGAAAGGGGGCTCCATGGAGCTGGCCTGTGT
The DNA here is from genome assembly GCF_052426305.1 of Pelodiscus sinensis. NCBI lineage: Eukaryota > Metazoa > Chordata > Testudines > Trionychidae > Pelodiscus > Pelodiscus sinensis. The sequence goes on from NC_143070.1 coordinate 14,411,690, forward strand.
GGAGAGCCGGCTTAGAAGATAGTTCCCTGAACATCTCATCTCATGTCTGCCCTGCCCCCACGCTGATAGGGAGACAGCAGTGGAGGGGGATGGGTGAGACGTGGTTCCATAGGAGCTGATACACATGGGGAGCTGTCTTAAAAGCTGCTTCCCGTGTGCATCAGCTCCCGCCTGCCCCCCTCACCTCTATGTTGCTTCATCTCTGTGAGAGGCTGCAGCGCGTGGTGGGGGCCAGGCAGCTCCATGGGATCTGGTGCTCACGAGGAGGCAGCTTAAATGCTGGATCCCCACAGACACCAGCTCCCACCTTCCCCCCCTCTTGCTGCTTCTGTTCCTGAGGCAGCCGGGGGAGGGGTGTGTGGAGGCGACAGGATTAACCAATAAGCCCAGACGTATTGGTTAATCGTGTAGCCAGCTACACACGTTGACACCCCTAGTTTGTGCTGCTGCTGGTATCGGCGCTGCCCTCTGAGGTAGCCCCTGGCCAGTGGCACCCACTCTCTGGTCACCCGGTTTGGGAGGCAGGGCTGACACCCGCCACGGTGCTGAAGGAAGTGCTGCAATCCCGCCCCTCCTGCACTTCCTGCTGCACCGCTCTTAGGGCAGCACTGACGGCCGAGCGGGTGACCAGAGAGTCGTGGCTGCTCCTGGGGCGCCCAGCTCGGAAGACAGGGCCCCCGCCAGCAGTGGTGCAGAAGTAGGAGTGACACGACACGGAGCCACCCTGCTTCTGTGCTGCTGCTGGCAGGGACGCCGTCGTCTAAGCTGGGCCCCTGGCCAGCAGCCACTGCTCTGCAGCCACCCAGCTCAGAAGGCAGCCCCACACCCTGCAGCACTGTCCCCTTCCCTCTGCGCTGCAGCTGGTGGTGGCGCTGACTTTTGAGCTGGGTGACCTGCCAGGGGCCGCTGCTCTGCAGCCACCCAGATGGAAAGGCAGCCCCCCCGCCAGCAGCAGTGCAGGACGGGTGGCAACACCGGACCAGGCCTCCCTTCCTCCTGTGCTGCTGCTGTCAATGGGGCTGCCCCCAAACCGGATGGCCAGACAGTAGCCGCTGCTCTCCAGCCACTCAGCTGGGAAAGCCGGGAGAAATCCGACAGTTTTTAATATTTCCAAACATCTGCCCAGAGGAAGATTTGAGGCCCAAAGACGAGGTCATGGCTGGGAAAACCCAGGCGGCCAGTGACCCTGCTCGGGAGCCCCCTCCCCTGGCCCTGGGACCCCCTTGTGGGTGGGGAGCCCCAGCTGGAGAAAGGCTACACTAGGGGATTCCCCAATGACCCTGGAGACCAACAGGGCCAGGAGTTTCTGGCAGACCCTTTCCCACAACTTCCAGGGAATACGCCGGAACTAGGGCCCCATCGCGTCCCCCTGCAACCTCGCCCATTTCACAGCCAGACCGTGTCCACACTGCTCCCTGGCACACTCCCGGGGGCTTCCGTGGGAAATTTCCCGGTTCTCTGACCGGCTGGGTCCTGGCCCAAACTAGGATTGTGTGCAGTGGGGGTGGGGGCGTCCCAAGAGTGCCAATTTCACTTCCCAGCAGCCTGTGGGGCAGAGCTAGAGCCGTTCCACCCTCACTTCTCCCTGCCCCTCAGGGTGGCTCTGATCTGCCCCCTCCGCGAGTGCCCATGTTGGGGCAGGACAACTCCTGTCCCATCCCAGCCAGGTCAGGGAGCAGCTGACGCCCCAGACCACTCGCCACGTGGGGAGCTCAGACTCCCCTCGCCATCCCCCCATCCCCTCCTCTCCCCCGTTGCACGTCTCCTGGCTGTGAAATGGGTGGGGCCCTAGTCAGGTTCCCTGGGACCTTTACCCCCCACAGAGCAGGGTTGGGGAACCTTTGCTGGGTCGGGGCCACTGACCCACAGAAAAATCTATGGGGGGCTGCACACAAGTGAGAAACAGCCCCCCTCCCCTCCCCAGCATGGGCTCCCAACGCAGGGTGGAGCCCCGACCTTCAGGGGCCGGATCCCCGCCAGCCGGGGCTGCATCCGGCCCCCGCGCCTGAGGTTCCCCACCCCCGCCGTAGGGATCTACACTGGATGGGAGTCTCCCTGGGAAGGGCCTGGCCAGGCCTCCGACGCCCAGGGCAGGGCTGCGAGGCGCCGCGGTTGCTGGTGCTTCTGTGCTCGGCGTCCTGGCTGAAGGGCACCGGCAGCCCGAGCGCGGGTCTGGGGGAAGCGGCGCGATGGGGAGGCCCCTTCGTCTGTTCCAGCTTCAGCAGGTCCCCGAGGTTCAGCAGGTCCCTCTCTGCCCTGGCCGGCCGGTTTCCTCCTCCGCTGCCCTGGTCCCGTGTGTGATCTCGCCTGGTCCTGGCTGCTGGGCGGGTTGTTTAGTCTTCAGTCTGCGCCGTGACACTCCCCGTCTCTGGGCTGGAATCGTCTCCGTCGGGTCGCTGTGTCCAGCCCGCGCCTGGTTCCGAGGGGACGGCAGCTTCTCCCGCCACAAAGCCTGCAGGCTCCCAGCTTCCCTCTGGCAGAGCTTGCCTTAGGGCAGAGCGGCCTAGTGGGTAGAGTCTGTACTGGCCCCTTTTCTCAGGGCAGTTTGGCCCAATGGCCAGTGTCAGAACTTTGCCACTTTTCTAAGGGCAGTGTGGCCCAATGGCCAGAGTCAGTAATTGCCCCTTTTCTAAGGGCAGTGTGGCCCAATGGCCAGAGTCAGTAATTGCCCCTTTTCTAAGGGCAGTGTGGCCCAATGGCCAGAGTCAGTAATTGCCCCTTTTCTAAGGACAGTGTGGCCCAATGGCCAGAGTCAGTACATTGCCCCTTTTCTAAGGGCAGTGTGGCCCAATGGACAGAGTCAGTAATTGCCCCTTTTCTAAGGGCAGTGTGGCCCAATGGCCAGAGTCAGTACATTGCCCCTTTTCTAAGGGCAGTGTGGCCCAATGGCCAGAGTCAGTACATTGCCCCTTTTCTAAGGGCAGTGTGGCCCAATGGCCAGTGTCAGTACATTGCCCCTTTTCTAAGGGCAGTGTGGCCCAATGGCCAGAGTCAGTACATTGCTCCTTTTCTAAGGGAAGTTTGGCCCAATGGCCAAGGTCAGTTTCTTGCCCCTTTAGTCCAAGCAGTGTGGACCAATGGTCAGTGTCGGTACCTTGCCCCTTTAGTCAGGGCTGTGCAGCCCAATGGCTACAGTCCATAAGCTGGCCCTGACTCACTGGGCTGTGCAGGTCCCTGTCCAGGGACAGGAGATGGGGGAGGGGAGGTTCTATCCCCGGCAGGGGGAGGGGCAGCTCCTCCTTCTCCCCTGGTGCCCGGTCCAGGGCCGGGTCGGGTCCGTGGCTCCAGTCCCGGCGTGAGCAGGAAAAGCTCCGACTGATGCTCCGACTCCCGCTGGCAGCTCCTTCCCTGCAGGCAACACCGGCCCTGGAGCCAAGCTAGGGGTGGGGGAGCTGGTGCATCCCCGTGGCCGGGCTCCTCCTGTCCCAAGACAGCAAGGGCCTGTCATATGCGGGGCCCGGGACCCAGGGGGCAGTGGGGGCTTGGCCCTGGGCGGCGCCTCTCTAGGGCCCCCAGGGCCAGACCCCTCTGGCCTATCACTGCAGGAGCTGCTACCGCCTCCCCCCCCCATGCCAGCTGTTCCCCCACAGCATCCGGCTGCCCCAGGGCTCCCATTCAGGGTCCCAGGTGTCCAGTGTCCGACCAGACAGTCCAGTTTTTGTGCCCTCTGCCCGGTGAGAACAGTCAGAACTCACCGGGCACGAGCAATGTCGGGACTTTCTGGTTTTCCGGCTGGGCCCCCGTCCAGTCCCGCTGTCCCTCACCTGTTCCCCTCTCCCCCCCCGTCAGGCCTGCTTCCCACTGGCCACCCCAACCCCCCCTGCCTCCCCCGGCCAGCCCTGCCTCCCTCCCGTCCCGTCCCCCCACCCTCATCTGAGATCAAGTGTGTCCAATATTTTTTTTACTCACCTGGTAACCCTACTCCCATTGCCGGTGGGAGCCTGGGCGGGGTCATTTCCACAGGGCCCCTGGCCTGGCATCTGCCGGTGTCTGCTCTAGCAGCCCATTGCCCAGCGGGGTCCCTCACCTCTGGCCCAGCAGCAGTGGGCAGAGGGGTCAGGCCCCTCCCTGGCCGGCTGGCCGGTGTCCTCGGCTGGGCCCCCGAGGGACCGTCCCAGCTGGGCCCCGAGCTCCCTACTAGGGGCTGTGCTGAGCTGGGATGGAAGGGAAGAGACGGGGCCCATCAGTGTTCTGCTCCCAACCCCCCTGGGTCAGGAGCCTCCCTCCCCACGTCCCCCTGCTGGAGCCACTGGGGAGAGGAGCTAATGGGCCCCCCATCTCCTGGGGCGAAGGGCGGTGGGCAGGGCCCCCCATGGGGACTTGCACCCCCAGCTGGTTTTGCAGGGTTTGGACTGGGCAGTACCAGCCAGGCAGCACGTAGCTACACAGCGGGGGGGGGGGGGTCCGGGGAGAGAGGGAATCCTGGGGCCGGACTCGCTCGTCTTTCACCGGGACCGTGTGTGGGACAGGCAGCGCCCCAGGATCTGCATGCGCCCAGGCCAGCCCCTTCCTCACTGGCCGCTCCTCCCTTGGCCAGACCCGCTCCCCCCAACTCCATCCCGGCTAGGCCCCTGCTTCCCGCCGGCTGGTCCCTTCCCCCCCTCCCCGCTCCCAGTTCTCCCCCACCATCAGCCCTGCTCCTCGCGACCTCCTCCCATCCAGCCCTGCTTCCCGCTGGCCGGTCTCCCCCACCCCCGATCTCCCCGCACCAGCCCCGTTCCCCCAGCCCCATCCCAGCCTCACTCCCCTCCCAGCCAGTCCCCCCTTCCTGTTCTGAGATCATGTGTGTCTGGGAGGTTTTTCAAACCCATCTGCTAACCCTACCAGGGGACAAGGAGGGGCCCATGGCCAGAAAGGAACCTTATCGTCCCCGGGTCTCCCCTGAGCCAGGAGAAGATGAGCTGGGCCCAAGTCTGGCTCAGGCCCGGCTCTGACTCTGTCCTCCCCAGGGGTCACTCCCAGCCCACAGCCCTGCCGCTGCCGCCCTGCGGCCTGTGGGAGCCGCCTGCTCACCCCGGGGCCAGAGAGGCTCAGAGGTCACTCACCTCCCATGCCGGGTGCGGGGGGGCAATTACAACCGGGCTCTGCTGCTCCCTGGGGCCTTGGCTCCCTTGGGACACTCTGGGCGCGATGCAGGATCTGGGGGGAGAGAGGGGGGGCAGGTCAATAGACCCGTGCCCAGCCTGTGCCAAGGAGCCCCTATCCCCGTCCCCGGGGCTGGGCCCTGGTGCTCAGGGGAGCGAGTCGGATCCCTTGGGCCTGGCTCTTGGGAAGGGCCTTGTCTCTCCAGGCTAGGTCAATGTGGATGGATCCCATAGAGGGGGAGGGGGGAGTTGTGAGGGGGAGGGAATGGGATTTGAGGCTCCTGTTCCCAGAGCCAGCCAGGCCTGATTTCAACTCCCATCTCCCAACCCTGCCCCTGAAGGAGGAAGGGCCCAACACAGCCCTGCCCAAGGGTCCCCAGTCTCCCCTTTCCCACCCCCACCCCCAGTGCTAAAGGAAAACAGCCTCCCCCTGCTCGCCCATGCTCACCTCCCCGCTGTCTGCGCGCCCGTGTGGGGCTCTGCCCGCAGGTCCCCCCGCAGGGCCGGCCCGAGGCCAGACCCCGCCGTGCAGAGCCTGCAAAGGAAGAGGAGCCGGGGTCACCGCTGGGAAACCTCCTCCCTCGCCATGGCCCCCTGCTCAGCCAATCAGCAGTGAGACTGGGAGAGGGGGCGGCCGAGAGGTCTCAGGGGACGTCCCAAGGGCTGGCCCAGGTCACCCCCGAGGGGTCGGTCTCAGAGCGATTCCAGCCCCGCCTCTTTGGGGGGCTCCCACACAGCCAGAAAGGGCTGGGGGGGGGGTGTCTGAGGCTGCCCTGCCTTGCAGCTGATGTCAGGGAATCTCCATGAGCTCAGCCCCCCCCCCCCCAGCTCCTTCCCCCCACAGGCCTTTGTGGCATCACCATCCCCTCCCCCCACACGGCTGGTGTCCTGCCCCCAGCCAGCACCTTGGGGCACTTGGACAATCAGAGCCCAGAGCTGTACAACCAGCCACAGCCCAACCACTGCTCATGGGCACCGCCAGCAAGTGTGTGAGCAGCCCTGCCCCTTAGAGAGACTCAGGAACTGCCCAGAGACAGGAACTGCAAAGAAACAGCTTGACCTCCTCACCTCCTCCTGCCCCCTGGCCTCTGACCCCCGCCAGCCCTGCTGGTCTGCGACTGATCCGTCTGGTCTCAGAATCACAGAACAGTAGAACGGGAAGGGACCTTGGGAAACCATTGAATCCTGTTCCCTGCCCTCGCGGCAGGACCCAGCACCGTCTAGATCATCCCTGACTGGCTTTCTTCCGGAGGATCACGCCAGTCTAGACGCTTTTTTTCCGGCTTTTCCCCAAGCCGGAAAAAAAGCGGCGGACATGTTTATTTAAATCCGCGGGGGATATTTCCCTATCCTGGCTTACCTGATTTGCATGACTTTTCCGGAAATTGTGGCCAGTGTAGACGTAGCCTTCCAGAAGAAAGCATCTACATGGGCATATGCGTTTGCGCAAGAGATGTGCTTTTGCACAAGTGTATCCATGCCAGTGTAGACGCTCTCTTGCGCAAGAAAACTCTAATGGCCATTTTTACCATAGCGCTTTTTTGTGCAATAAATTCATGTTGCCTGGCCTCTTGCACAAGAACAGTTGCGCAAGAGGGCTTATTCCTGAGTGGGAGCATCAGAGTTCTTGCACAAGAAGCACTGATTTCACACATTCGAACATCAGTGTACTTGCGCAAGAACTCGCGGCCAGTGTAGACAGGCAGCAAGTTTTTGCACAAAAGCAGATCGTGCCAATGTAGACACAGCCCAAGTGAGGCCTAATCAGCGCAGAGTAGAGCGGAAGAATGACTTCTCGTGTCTTGCTCACCACACTCCTGTTAGTGCCTCCCAGAATCATGGTTGCTTTTTTTTGCAAGTTTCACACTTTTGACTCCTATTTAGCTTGTGGTCTACTCTGACCCCTAGATCCCTTTCTGCAGGACTCCTTCCTAGAGAGTCTCTTCCCATTCTGTGTGTGAAGTGGATTGTCCCTTCCAAAGTGGAGCACTTTGCATTTGTCTTTATTAAACTTCATCCTATTTACCTCAGACCATTTTTCCAGTTTGTCCAGATCACTTTGAATTCTGACCCTTCCTCCAAAGCACTTGCCACCCCTCCCAGCTTCGTATCATCTGCAAACTTAATAAGCGCCCTCTCTATGCCAATATCTAAATCACTGATGGAGATTGAAGAGAACCGTCCCAGAACAGACCCCTGCAGAGCCCCACATGTTAGGCCCTTCCAGCATGGCTGGGAACCATTAATAACGACTCACCGAGAACAGTTTTAAAGAGAACAAAAGGCCGTGAGTCTCCCCTGTCAGTAACCACCCACTTGACCAATCCGCAGCAAGACTGGGAGCTTGGAGGCAGTGGGGAGAGGAGAGAGGGCTCAAGAGATGTCCAAAAGGACGGGCCAGGTCACCTCTGGCTCCCAGCGCTCTGCCAGCTCAGCTCTGAGTGAGGCCTCCAATTGCCCCCACATGCACCCACCTTGCTTGATGAAGCAGGGAAATGGGGGAAGACGCAGGAGAAGGCGAGGCAGAGAGAGGGGAGGGGAGGGGGCAAAGGGGAACCAAACTGAGCAGGCTCCATACCTCTCTGAGCTCCGACCATCTCACCGGGTCCGACACGACTGGCTGCAGGGAAGGAGAAAATGCTGACGAGGCTCCTCCTGCCCTCGCCCTTCAGTCCCAATTCTCCATCTGGTCCCCACAGTGACCCTGGGAAGGGGCCGCGCTGCAGCCAAATCGCGGGAATCTCTGAGCTTGCCCCGGCCTTGCACCTCTGTCCTGATTGGCTGTTGTCAGAGTCTCTCTGTGAGGTCATCCCTGTCCCCCAATAGGCTGAGGTCCTGCCACAGGCCTTTATGATGTCACTGCCACACCCACCCCTCTCATATACGGCATGTGTCCTGGCTCTGGCCAGTCCCTCTGTATGTTTATGGGGTTCCCCTGGAGCGCCACTGAATGGCAGCTGGGTCTGGGGCCGAGCGGGCTGGGCAGTAACGCCCCAGGGGCTGCTCCCTCGGCCCCACCCAGCTTGTCAGTCCTTAGCAGAGTGTAAGGCCAGAGGGGCCCACTCTGGAATCACAGGGAAAGTTGCCCCTCCCCCTTGGCACTGGCTGCCCTGGGGACTCAGGGTTGGCCAGAGCATGTCCAGAGGGCTCTGGGAGAGATGCAGCCCCTGTCTGACTGCCTGGAACTCGCCTTGAGTTGCAGGCCAAGCACCAGGCCAACACCAGAGATGTCAGACCAGGGTAACGGGGAGGATTGTTAACAATACTGGTCTAAGCCCCGGCGTGGACACACGGGCACTGCTATAAAGGGCCCTTCTCTTGCTAGAGTGTAATGTAGGTCCTGAGCTGGAATCAGCCCCTGCTAGAAATTCTTTCACACGGGTGGGACCGATTCTCAGGTAGTTTTTTCTTTCCCCCACTTTATCAGTAGTTGAATGATACATTGGCAATTGCCTCTAGCACGCCTCATCCACAGCACTCAGCCGGCTTTCCAAAGCAGAGCAGGCTCATTATGGGGAAACTGAGGCATGGAAAAGGTCGGCGCCTTGCCCAAAGTCACCCTGCTGGAAAGTGGTAGACCCAGGTCTGCTGAGTCCTAATCCAAGACTGGACACGCACCCATCCATCAGGAAGTGCCAAATTCATGACCCTCTGAGCATGGGTTCTTCAGGATCTAGTGGCTGGTGACTTAGGGTAAAGGGCTCTGGGGGAACTGGAAACATTCAGAGCCGGGTGCCAGGAATGACAAAGAGCATGGAGTGGGTCCCTACGGGGAGTGACTAAAAGCATCAGGCTACTCAGCTTAGAGATGAGGCAGCTACCAAGGGATCTGAGGGGTGTCTATCAAAGGACAAAAGGTGCAGAAACACGTGGCTAGAGAAGTGGGATTGACCTGTTCCCACAATACAAACCAACAGCACAGAGGGAGTGGAGGTGTCAGCTGATGAAACTTGTTATTCTCATAAGAAGCACACGGGATCTTTTTCAGGGGAGAAGGCAACACACTGTGGCTGCGTCTAGACTGGCAAGTTTTTCCACAAAATTGTGATTGGGGCTTTCTTGCGCAATACCGCATCTAGATTGGCATGGACGCTTTTCCACAAAAAGTGCTTTTGCGCAAAAGCGTCCGTGCCAATCTAGACGCTCTTTTCTGCAAATGCTTTTAACAGAAAAACTTTTCCGTTAAAAGCATTTGCGGAAAATCATGCCAGTCTAGACGTAGCCTGTGTGTATTGAAAATATAGTACAAAAGCAGTTAGCATCTGCTTTATAAAGACAGACACATATACATACACATTCTCTCTCTCTCTCTCTGAAGATTACCAATCCATGGTGGCTAAGTCAGTCTTACTGGCCAGGCAAGGCATCCAGGTTCCTCAGATTCCTCCGAGTCTATTCAGCAAAAACACTTGCAGGGCTGAAACATTTAAACTTTCTCCAAAAGAAAAATTACAGGAGAAATTACTGTCAACTAAATACATTACAATCATATAATCAATGGAGAAACATAATAAAGAAGAGTTATTTACTCCTGTGAATGACACAAGAACTATACAGTGACCAAATTAAACTAACATGCAGCAGGTTTAAAACAAATAAAAGGAAGTATTTCTTCACATAGCGCACAGTGAACCTGTGGAACTCCCTGCCAGAGGATGTTGTGGAGGAAACATCCATTTCCATCCTTTTTGGCACCCACATTCTCTCTCTATTTCCTATTCCTCTTAGGGATCTCAAACCTCTTCCAGTGCTCGGTCTATAAAATCGTGACTGGTATGGAAAAAGTGAATAAGGAAAAGTTCTGTATTTGCTCCCATAACACAAGCACTACAAATGAACTTAATAAGTAGCAAGTTTAAAACCAATAAAAGGAAGTAGTTTTGGACTAGAAAAAACACTGACAGGACTTAGTTATGGTTGCTGTAATTGTTCAACTGAAAAATGTGAGTTGAATATATTCTGAGTTCTGCATAACATGTCTCTTTTGGTGCCTTCAAGTAAAAGAAAATAGATAGAGCTAAATTCTGTGTGCAGAGCATGGGGATTAGTGAATGTGCTAACTCCTTAATTCAGAAATGAAATAATGCACAAAGAACTTGAACATTTAAAAAGGCTCCACAAGTTATTTTTACTTGGCAAGCCAAGAACACCAAGCAAACAGGGAAAGGTCACAAAGGACACCCACAACAAAAGTGCTCACCACTAAATGGGTGCCTGTTTATGTAGAATGTAGTCATTGTGCTGTCTGTTAGGATCCATACATTGCAGTTCGTAATGGCAGGAGCAAACTGTCTGCATGAGTTTCTGTCTGCTCAAACAGGGGCGGATATAGGGCAGGGTGAGCAGGGCGGCCCCCCCGGACCCTGCGCTTCAAGAAGCCCCGCCCATGCGCCATGGCAAAGGGGGGCCCCATGAAATTAGGCTGCCCTGAGCCCCACAAAATGGTCATTTGCCCCTGTGCTCAAAGCTTGAGAAGATTGATGTGTAACATCACTGCGTGTGATGACCATCGTCCCTGCACTTTGTGTTGTTGCATGTGCTCTCCCCATCCTACTAGGGAGGCCTGTGTGGTAATTTGTACTGATGGTTCGGGCTGAGGGAAGGGATCTCTGATGAGGTGGGTTGTGGTGTGAAGTCCACCATTTGAGGGAATCTAGTGCACGTGCTAGAATGATAACTCGCTTCCCTGTTGGATGTCAGGAAGGCTGTAGACAGAGGTCAGACAATGTTGCATTGGTGGAAATGGAGTCGCGCATACTGGACAACATACATAGTGGCTGCCATGTGTCCTGCAACTGAAGACATGAATATACAGTTGATGATGAGTTCACAATTAGGGAAGTCGCTAAGTCCCAGGGTGCACTGAATCATTGGGTTGGTAAGTACAGTCTGGCTGATGTAGAATCGAGGCAAGTCCCAATGAGATCAATGTCTTGAGTTGGTTCACAAGTTGACTTGTGTTCATTTATGGTGAGCCCAAGAATCGAATAATTCCATGGTTTGACTACCATCTCGGATGTCTCAGCTCGTGATGGCCCCTTGATGAAGCAACCGTTGAGATACGGAAAGAAAAAGGTGACCCCCTGTTGTAGAAGATAGGCTGCTGCTACTGCAAGTACCTTTGAGGAAACACATGGGGGCTGAAGAAAGTCCAAAGGGCAGGACTGTACTGAAAGTGGTCATCTCTGCTTGTGAAACAGAGGTGACTCCTGAGTAAAGGATGTATCATGATGTGGAAGTACACATCTTGTAGGTCGAGGGCTGCGAACCAGTCCCCTTTGTCCAGTACTTGAATTATTGAAGCCAGTGTGACCATCTTGAAATGCTGCTTACATAGGTATTTGGTCTCCAACCCCCTGTCCACTTTTAAGTAAGAAATAAGTCGAATAGAACCCCCTTCCTTTGTAGCATTCGGGTACCCTCTCTACTACCTTTTCTGCCCTGGATGCTCTTGCGCAAGAAAGCTCTGATTGCCATTCCCAGAATGGCCATCAAAGCATCTGTGTTTTTTCTTGTGCAAGAAACCCCTGTTGTCCATCCACACACACCTTTTTGTGCAAGAGCTCTTGCACAGAAAGGCTTATTCCTTGCAGAAAGAGGAATAACTCCTACACAAAAAGCCCTGTCTTCTGATGATCTACTGTACTTCTTCTTGCACAAAAATGCTCTTGTAGAGTGGACACTCCGCAAGTTTTTGCGCAAAACCAGCCATTTTTGCGCAAAAACTCTGCAGTGTAAACATAGCCTTTGTGTGCCAAACAGACTGGATGGTTAATATGTGAATGTGGATTTCCTTTTCTAGAGAGTGAACTTTACAATGCATGTACTTGGAACATGTGGGTTTACTGCTCCTGGCCTGCCCAAACAGTACTTGCATGATGTAAACATAATGTGCAGAGCTACTGTAAATGACTAGACCCTTTGGCTGCTCCTAGACTGGCATGATTTTGCGGAAATACTTTTAATGGAAAAGTTTTTCTGTTAAAAGTATTTCCGCAAAAGAGCATCCAGATTGGCACGGCTGCTTTTGCGCAAAAAGTGCTTATGCGCAAAAGCATCCGTGGCCAGTCTAGATGCAATTTTGAGCAAGAAAGCCCTGATCGCCATTTTAGCCATCGGGGCTTTTTTGTGCAAAACAGTTCTTCCCTGTCTACACAGGCCCTCTTGTGCAAGTATTCTTGTGCAAGAGGGTTTTTTCCTGAGTGGGAGAGTGAAAGTATTTGCGCAAGAACCACTGATTTTGTACATTACAAAGTCACTGCTCTTGCGCAAATTCAAGAAGCCAGTGTAGACAGCTGGCAAGTTTTTGCGCAAAAGCAACTGCTTTTGCACAAAATCCTGCCAGTCTAGATGCAGCCTTTGTGTTTTGTTTCATTCCCAGAGGGAGGGTTTAGCATGTTAATCCCCAGGACTCATACACAGAGGCTATGTCTACACTGGCAGTTTCTTGTGCAAAAAAAATCTTGCGCAAGAGTTCCTGCGCAAGAACTCTTGCACAAGAACACGTCCACCACACAGCCATGTTCTTTTGTGCAAGAGCATCCATGGCAGTATGAATGCTCTCTTGCAAGAAAGTTCTGATGGTCATTGTAGCCATACGGCTTTCTTGCACAAGAAACCCCTGCCACGCGTCCACACTGCACTCCTGAGTAAAAGCTCTTGCACAAGAGGGCTTACACCTGTTAGAAGAGAGAGTAGCTCTTGTGCAAGAATCCCTCTCTTACCACGCCCTACTGTAAATCTTCTTGCTCAAGAGTGGGCAGGCAGTGTGGACGCTTTGCAGGTTCTTGCACAAGAATGGCCATTTTTGCATAAGAACCCACCAATGTAGACATAACCAAAAAGTTCAGGTCTTTTTAATCTCTCTTCGTATTCGACCTGTTCCAAACTCCTCATCATTTTTGTTGCCCTTTTCTGAACTTTTTCCACTGCCAAGGTGAGGCAACCACATCTGAAGGCAATATTCAGGCATATAGCAGGGCAAGAATATTACAGGGATTGTAACTGTAATTTGCATGTTCATCTCAAATATTTCTTTTGGTTTGTTTTAAATCTGCTCCCTATTAATTTCATTTGGTCACCGTATAGTTCTTGTGTCCTGGGAAGAAGTAAATAACTCTTCTTCATTATATGATTGTAATTTGTTTAGTTGACAGTAATTTCTCCTTTAGTCGTAGAATGAGAAATACAGGGCTCCCCAAAAGAAAGTGTTTGCTCTTCTGGAAAAAAAATCTGAAGAGCGAACGTGTTCCCTGGATTTGGCATTGTTATTCTGGGATACCTCTGGTATCCTGAAACATACACCCCCATAGTGTAGACATATCCACAGAGTCACTACAGAGCAGCACAGGACAGTAGCATTCACACACAGCACAACAAAGCAACCAGTGAATACCAGCCCCACTATTGTCACACCCCCATTTAAAAGCAATCGTCTCCCCCAGCTTCAGAGAGACACAAACAAGACAGGTGAATGGGCAACACAATGGCAAACAAAATTCCATGTTGCTAGATGCGAAATAACAGACACTGGAGGGAAACGGTACAACTGCTCCCACTTTACAGGGGTTCTGTGTCTGCTCAGGAACAGGGCCTAGGTTCAAAGTGCAGCCTGGCAGATTTAGGTTCAATCTCAAGAAAAATTTCCTAACAGCAAGAACAGTAGGACAATGGAGCAGACTGTGTAGGGAGGTTGTGGGAGCTTCTTCCCTGGAGGTTTTCCAAAGGAGGCTGGAGCCATCTGCCTTGAACAGTTTAGACACCACAGTCCTGCCCCTTGGCCCTTTGCGGTCCCTGCTAACTCGATGGCTCTCTTTGCTTTTCTGTCCGCAGCCACACGCTGAGCAGGGGTCTCCCTTCAGCTGTCAGAAAAGCAAAGACGCTGGGCAGTGTGCGGCATGGGGTAGAGAACACGGTAAGTGTCCTATAATTCCATGGTGCGGCCTTGCCTGGAGTGTGCAGCTCTGGTCAGCTCATCTCCAAAAGGATAGTGCAACACTAGAGAGGTTCAGAGAAGAGAAGCCAGTACCGGGGGCCAGCAGGCAGGGTTGGGAGTGAGGGGGTGGGGAATGGAGGGGAGGATTGACAGCTTAATCTGGGAGTCCAGCCATGATAGCAGCAGGAATTAACAACCCCAGTCTGGTAAACTCCCTTGTTTGGAACAAGGGTGCCGGCCCAGGGACGTCCAACCTGTACAAACAAAAATGTCACATGCTGACTTGTTTATACAGCTCTGTCTATAGACTATACGCTGCCATGAAGGCCAATATGTATGTCCCAGTTCATATAATCATAGAATCCCAGGGCTAGCAGAGACCTCAGGAGGCATCAAGTCCAGCCCCCTGCCCAAGGCAGGACCAACCCCAATTTAATCAACCCAGCCAGGGCTTTGCCAAGCTGGGACTTAAAAACCTCTAGGGATGGAGATTCCACCCCCTCCCTAGGGAACCCATTCCAGTGCTTCACCACCCTCCTAGGGAAAGGCTTTTTCCTAATATCCCACCTACTTGGTTTATTTGTGTAGAAATGAGAGCCAGCCATTTCAGAACTAGTGGTTGTGATCCAGAAAACACAAAAGTATCTGGTTTTGTAAGCAAGTCATTTTTTATGTGAGATGAAATTGAGGGGGGATGCTGCACCATGAGACAAATCAGCCTCCTGAAAGGAGTGCCGTAGTCTTGGAAAGTTTGGCTAGGTCTACACTATAGCTTGTTCCAATCGCTTTTCCAGAAGTGGCTTTTCCACAATTTAGCCCAAATGATGGAAAAGCTTCCTCTTTTGGTGGAGCCCTTATTCCTCATAGAACGAGGTATACAGGGCTCCCTGGAAGAACGCATTTGCTCTACCGCAAAAAAAAAAGTGGAAGAGCAAACGCATTCCTTGGACGCAGCGGAGATTTTCAGGGATACCTCTGTAAAAAAAAACACCTCCAGTGTAGATGTACCCCTAGAGAGTCACTGTGCTAAGCTTACTAGTTAAGCATGACTAAGGATCCAAATTATTCAGGTTGTGGCTATGTGCCAGGGTCAGCATTAGAAGTAGCCACTGGTACCTAATGCCTGTGCTCCAGAGCCTCTACTAGTTCCCAGCCCATTTGCAAAGGCCTTCTAAGGTTCCAAATGAAGCTCAGAAAATCCAAGCAGGCTGTCCTGTTTCCTCTCTAGATATGCCTATCTTGCTGGTAAAATACAAAAGTAATGGAGCATGCAATGTCTGAGTGTTTTTATCGCCCTGCCCTCCGCATTCTGTTCCAAGTGTCGGTCAAGTTCATTAATAAGGATTTAGCCTTAGGCTGTGTGCAAACATAAGTCCACATACGTACAGATTAAAGGGAACATAACCCAGTGAAACCAGACAGAATCACCAGGCTCTCTGCCTTTTCCCTACTGCAGCAGCTGGGCCTGCAAACAGCACTGCTGCTAGGGGCACAGATCATGGCCAGTTCCTAATGAACCACCTGTTTTCTAAGAGCCTGCTGTGTTGTTCTGTCTCCACAAGGTGTCAGCACCACACAGGATTGCATCCCCCTCGTTCATCCTTATCTTGATTGATGCAGCTTCATTCTAGGGCTATGTCTAGACTACATGGCTCTGTCGA
Source organism: Pelodiscus sinensis (assembly GCF_052426305.1). Taxonomy (NCBI): domain Eukaryota; kingdom Metazoa; phylum Chordata; order Testudines; family Trionychidae; genus Pelodiscus; species Pelodiscus sinensis. The sequence goes on from NC_143070.1 coordinate 14,427,370, forward strand.
CCGAGCCATGTAAACTAGTTTATCCGGCATAGGCAAAGAAGTGGGGATTTAAATAATCCCTGCTTCATTAAAATAAACATGGTCACCACGCTGTGCCGACGATCAGCTGATGTATGTATGTGGAAGCCTTTGCCGACAGATCCACATCTAAACTGCTGTGCTCTGCCGGATCAGCTGATTGTCAGCACAGCGTGGCAGCCATGTTTATTTTAATGAAGCCAGGGATATTTAAATCCCTGCTTCTTTGCCCATGCTAGGTAAACTAGTTTACATGGCTCCGTTGACCGAGCCATGTAGCCTAGACACACCCTAGGAGTCCCACAGGTTTTACAAGCCCCGACGGATTATTCCTGCTCCGCTTTGAGCAGGGGGAACGTGCCTACATCCATTTCCCCAAGGTGGAAGCAACCATCACTAGCCAGCTGTGGTAATAGAAGCAGGACTGGGCCTAGAACCTGGAATGCTGACTCATTGCCCTGCTTTAGCCACTGTACAACACTTCCGGTCAACCCTAACCATTAGGCCTCCCTCCCCTTCCAGATGTGGGCATTTAACCCTAGAGCCCCAGTGCTCATGCCTGAAAACCATCCTGCTTTTAATCACCTGAAATGGAACAGTAAGTGTGCCAGAGCAACATACAACTCAGCAATTAATCATACTTTATAATGCTCTTGGTAGATACTTTGCCCCTCCCTCCCTCAGAACAAGAGGGTGAGAAATTTCGCTCCTTACTGCTTTCCTTCTGACATACTTCATCCCAAGTGGCATTTCTAAGTGATTTCCTGTCCCATAAAAGCTCTGTGCTGTGGAGAAAGCAGGGGCCAGTGGGATCTTTTTGCCATAATAAGAAACAAAACTGAGAAAGATCCAGCACCAGATGCTCCCTGCTTCAAAAAACCAAACCAAACCAAACCAAACCGCACAGTCCAGGATTTTTAAACACCTCCTGCTTCTTTACAGCTTTGTGATTTGGACACAACTTCCATTGAAAATAATGGCAGATGAGTGCACAATAGGCCTTTATCCCAGTTGGGTCATCTAGGCACTTCTGCATCCAAACTATTAGGAATCTAAATCCCCCAGATTGTTCTGAAAATTTAAACTTGGGACATTCTGTTTGCTGTGCAATGGCAACCCCTTGACTAACACGCTGGGAACCAAATATGGGCCTGCACCTGCATCACTAACAGCATGAGCTGCTACAGTTTGAGCTAACAGTCAGCCTCTGGCTGTAACATACTCACATAGCCACCTGATCAGAACAGATGGTGACACTCGGTGCCCACTCACTAGTGTTACACATGCAGGCTTTATGGACTCAGGGCTGAGCTAAATTCTTGTCCTGCCCCACTGTTACCTGAAGGGACCCGCCTGTGGTTTAAGTTCCAGGCTCTGATTAAGGTTGCGATAGTGTACACAGTTACAAGCAGAGCCCCCTCCACCACACTGCTGCTTCTGAGACAGAGGCAGCAGCGGGAGGGGGAGGGGCAAACCCTGTGTGTAACCGTGAAGATTAACTGATGATACTGAGGCAGCAGCATGAGCAGCGGGAAGGGAGGGACATGGGTAATCATGAAGATTAATTCATGATACACAGGCAGTAGCATGGGGGTGGGGAGAGAGGCAGGCAGCTCTCCGCGCACCAGCTCCTGCCCCCACAGGCAGGCCTGCTCAGTCCCAGCTCAGGTTAAGTCCCAGCATAAACCATAACTACACACATCTTTACATTTCTAGCCCGGATGCCTCTTTGTCAGTGGCCTGCTTCTCTGGAAGGGGGCAGGGAGTGTCGGCTGGTAGAACAGAGTCACCAGTCTGGGTTGGACCTAATCCTGGCAGTTTCATCACACGACATTACATCTTTAATTAGAGATTAATCATTAAATTCCTGAGGACCCTAGGACAATCCTGACAACCCTATGATGGAAGGGCAGACAAAATGGTGGCTCTTTAGGAAATGGCTGCCTCGGAGGGCTGAATTTTTCCAGTCACTAGGGGACAGCATAGTATTTCCACTCGTGGGGCTCAGAAACCAACTGGTTAAGAGTGCCTCTTGGGAGAATTATTTATTTTCAATTATTTGTATAGTTTTGGCAGATACTGATGTTTCTTTAAGCATTTATATTTTCATCCATTCAGATTTTCACAGTTGCATGACATTTGTTTACATTTTAATTTATGGGAAATTCAGGAGGGAGGTCAGATAATTGTTTAATGCCAGGAGATATTAAGATTCAGTGTTAATTGTTCACACACTATCTGTTGACACCTCATGTCAAAAATGGACAAATTCAATCAAAGCAAATTCAAGTAAGTTCCCAGGCAACAGGCTTCCAACTGAGCCTCTCTGTAAATTTCTGTTATCGTTGCTAGAATTATGTTACCAGTTGGTGTGTGCGCATTGAAAGTGATGTTTGCCCACATATACCTATAAAAATCAAATCCTTCTAAAGCTGCCCCATACCAGCTGTGTGGAGGGGAGAATGGTGAGAGGGAAACCCCCCTCCAATCCAATATTAAAGCACAAGGCTATTTCTGCATACGTCTCAATTATTTAATAGGGTAAGATTTTGATTAATTATAAGCCCTGGTTTCCTGCCCTTTCTCTGAGAATGTGGCTATTTCTCTGTCAGAGGCAGAGTCGGGAGGAAGGGGGAGGAGGAGGAGAGAGAGGCTGCAGCATAAGACAAGCAGATGAGGTTTCTGAGCAGGAAGCGGTCTCCTCTCCCCGCTGCTGCAGCAGCTTTGCAAGTGTAGGTACAAGCTAACACACCAAGGACTGAGAACCAGGGCTGAGAGCCAGAAAAGCAGAAGGCGGGTCACCCCCAACCACCTAGTTCTGTCCCTGCTCACTCTTCCCCACACACGCTGTCAGATACGATCCATGCAGGGCTCTCCCCACCCTGTGCCCCAGAAGATCTGGGCTCTTGCCCTGCTCCAGGACAGGGGAAAAGGGGGGCGTTTTGACCTTTTTTCTTTATCAGGCCCTTACAAAGGGAACTGCAGGAAATCCCAGACCCAGCCTGCCTCACTCTTCCCCCTGGGCACCTCCCCCCATTTCTCCTACCTCCTGATATGGGGCTCTGTCTGTCCCTCCAAAATTCTCCTAACCCCCCCAAGTGTCTCCTCAGCTGAGTCTCTGCACTCCGAGCCTTGCACCCCAGCTCAGTGGCCACAGAAACTCACCAAGAGGAGAGAAGAGAAACTCGCAGAGATCACACACGTGCACACCGAGAAGCAGGATGTGGGGTGGGTTTGTGTTATTAGAAGAAGCGTGGGTTGTTTCCCAAACAGAAAGCTCAAATACCGGCCTGTCTGGTTCAAAACCAGGCCAGCCTATGGTTCCCTTCCACGTTCTGATTTGCCCCTGCAGCCTGATCCAACACATTCCCCACCCCCAGGCTCCTCTGCACAGGGTAGGGGGCTCAGGGGTGGGGAGTAGAAAGAGGGGGCAAGCCAGGGCCTGCAGCCCAGAAAGCCTTAACCCAGAGGTGGCTTGGGGAGTGTCAGAAACTGTTTCTAAGTTTAAGAGTCAGTCACCGCCAAGTGCTGCAGCTTCCTTCATGTGACAGGTCTCACTTCTCCAGGCCTGCCTGGCCCACGGGGTCTTACTGGCCACATTGCACTGACTAGCTCCTGCAGCTTTGGGGTGGATGCTCCCTCTGCCTCCAGTTTAGATCCAGCTCACGTGTGTTAGCTGGTGTCAGTAAATGTCCCCATGACCCCTCGTGGGATCAGCTACCCCAGTGCAAGGGCCTTTTACACTGGTGTCCTTGACTCTAGACTGAGAGGGGGGGTACTACTCAGGCATAGCCCAAACCCTTCAGTATTTGTGTGTAGACAATCCCTAAGGAAGCAGTTTGGGTGGTAGGGCAGGCACTGGGGGAGTAGAGCCAGCACTAGGCATAATGTTGGGGTCACTGGGCATGATCTTAGGTAACTCGGAGGAGTGGAAGATCATAAGAATCGATGAAGCACCCCCGCTCTAGGCCCAAGCACCCTAAAAGCACCCCCCTTCTGCCCCTTCCCCCCCGCCCCCCTGGCGGAACTTTTCTCTAGCTCGCTAATAGCTGGGAAAAGCAAGACAGACCTTGAAGTTGCCTAGTTACTATCAGTGTATAGAAGAAGAATTCAGATGTGAGTCTGTAGAGGGGAGAAGGAAGATAAGGCTGGCAGCATGTCCCAGCGTGGGAATCTGGCTACAGTTCACTATTTTCCTGCAAGTAAACAACCTGGGTATAAAAGGAGGGAAAACTGCTTACGTTGGTGTGCTTGATCTGAGATGTCTAGTCTCCTGGCACCTATTTGAGCGTTCAAATAAACTTTTTTGCTTCTCCACACCGGTGTGTTTATTGGAGCGCGCACACCGGGCACCAAACCCCACTGTTGCCTCCCTCGGGCACTCTGTGCCGGCAACAATAAGAAGCCTAAGGAATTATCCTAAGGAGGAATCGGTCCATCAGTGACTAGTGGCCAGGAAGGGGGGTCCCTGGCCTCTGTTTGCCAGCAGTTGAGAATGGGCAACAGGGGAGGGATCAAGTGATGATTCCCTGTCCTGGTCACTCCCCCTCTGGGGCATCTGGCATTGGCTGCTGTCGACAGACAGGACACTGGGCTGGATGGGCCTTTGGTCTGACCCAGTCTGGCTGTTCTTAGGTTGTGGACACTTAACCCCCTTCTACCATTTACCACAGTCTGGGAGACTTTTGCTGATTAATGAATGTTAAGTAGCAATATCCAGAGGAGGGGTGCAGGGAGGGTGCTAAGCAAATAGTCACTTTCTCTATCATACAAAGCTGGCAATGATCTTTAACCAGAGCACGCTGTTGCACAAAGAGCGCAACTTCCTACAGTGCACCTCTGACTAAAGTAACAAACAGGAAGTGCCTGGCAGATGGGCTCACACACCAAAGCCGTGAGCAGCTCCTGAGGGGCTGGTTTTGCAAAAGTGGCAGGTTGCAGTTACTGTCCACCCCAACTGCCTGGTCTTAGTGAGTCTGGGAAGGCTGCCAAGGGACCCAGCAAACTGAAGGCAGAGCAGGATTTGCATTTCTCTGACATTCTGAGAACTAGGGCCTGATTCCCACCCCGTGTGCCGTGGGAGTGGCCCTCTCTGCTATGTACCTGTGTAAGGGACACCATGAGGTACAGGACAGTGGGGGAGAACTGGGCTCATGGAGTATCGGGGGAAATTGGGGTGCTCAGGGCAGGGGTTGGAGTGTGGGAGGTGCCGGAGGCAGGGTAGGGCAGGGCACTGGGAGTGGAAGGTAGAGAATACGGGGAGAGGTTCTGGGGACAGGATGCTGCCCCAGGAGCATGGTGGCTGGGGACAGATCGTGACTATCAGCCTCTCTTACTGTGCCGGCTGGGAGCGCACACATGTCCCCTACAGAGCTCCCTCAGCCGGTGCACCAGCCGGCCTGTTTTACATGTTTTTAAAATTTTCAATTAATTTTTCATTTTAATTAAAAAAGCTGCCTGTATTTTGGGAATGACAAAAGAGCTGTAGTTCTCAGACCTTTTGGGCCGTGGCCCACTCGGCTCAATGCAAACCTTTCCACAGACCACCAGCTCCTCATGGAAATTCGCCGTTAATTATATAACACTGCTCTACAGCCAAAATGCTTCTGAAATAGATGTAGTCAAACTTTACTAATTCTGGGTCACTGAGAACGAAAATGATGCTTAAAATTGTTGATTGGCTCTAGTTTTCAAGATATGCTATTGAGTCAGTATATACGACCCTTGACTTGTGAATGGCAGAGGATAAGTGAGTTATAAAGGGAAGGGAATCTCAATTTAAACAAGAAATGACTAAAATACATCTTTGACTGGATCTATGAATAAATCTATGACTGGGTTTGGACAGTACGTGCTTTTTAGGCAAAACAATGAATGATGCAATCTGAAGCTGGTATTGCGTCATACATGATATGAACTGCATCATGTTATTCCTAGAAGTCATGGATGATGCAATCATAACGAAGCTTACATCACTCTGCTGAACAAATTGCCCTATATCAGCTCTAGAAATCATACAGTGTCCTGCTCTCTTATTTGTCAGTTTGATTTTGCAAAGGGACACATTTCGGTTTAGCCAAAGTGAGCAGAGATGCCTCGTACTTGTGTGAACAGTGCAGATAACTTCTGCTACGTTTGTGGTGAAGTGACTTTTGCATCACAAAAGCATAGTATAACCACTATGGTTAAGTAAGCCTATCACCTTTATTTTGGCTGCAAAATTGGCGATCAGGACAAGAGGTAGGCCCCACACACATACTGCAACTCTTGTGCAACAAATCTTCACCAGTGGTTGAATAGGAAAAGGAAATCTATGCCTTTTGCAGTGCCAATGATTTGGAGAGAGCCAACAGATCATACCAGCAATGGTTACTTCTGCATGGTGCTTCCAGTTGGGAAAGGTGTGTCAAAGAAAAAGTGGACTGTGCATTATCCAAACATTCCATCAGCTATATGCCCAGTACCCCATGGAGAAGGACTGCCGGTTCCTGATGCACCAGAATCACTCTCACTTGAGTCAGACAAGGAAGAGGATGAAACTTCTGGTCCTGAACCATCAATGTCACAGGACCCACATTTTCTCCCATCCTCCTCCTCTGAACCACACCTCATAACACAAGGTAAACTGAATGACCTTGTCAGGGATTTGGAACTACCCAAGAGTAAGGCAGAGCTGTTGGGCTCCAGACTACAGCAGAGGAATCTCCTGGCAGGTGATGTTAGGGTTTCCATGTTCCGTGACTGTCAAAAGGATCTTGTCCCATTCTTCTTCATGGAAGGTGATCTTGTAGTCTGCAACAACATCAATGGTGTGATGGCAGCCCTCAACATTGTTCATGATCCAGATGAGTGGAGACTGTTCATTGATTCATCGAAGACGAGTCTTAAAGCTTGTGGAGGCAGGAAAAGGGAATAAGGGAATTTGTGTGCAGCCATCTTGGTCTTGTTAACAAGAGAGCAAGAGTCAGGCTAAGTCTGTGGCCTGACAACGCGAGATCTGTAATTAGACGCTGCCTTCGCCTCTCGCCTCCATACGGAGATAAGGATAGAATGCTGACTTTGGCCTTGAGATAAGGAGCATCTGGGTGGAACTAAATAACTGTTAGCCATTGGTGTTTGTAATGGGAAAGAGACTAATTGTTATTGTTATTATATCTAATGGACAGTATATAAACGGCTTCATAATTGCTTGTATTCGAAGATCTGCCTCGGAAGGGGGGGCTCCCCTCCTGTCCGAACCAGTTTTTCCCTTGCTGCAGCTCGTAATAAAACTGCCTCTGGCTACTTGTTGCTTACAAACTCAGAGTGAGGACAATGTTTTCTTCCACAATTTGGTGCCGTGACTCGGATGGCAACGCCCGATTGAAGACAGCGACAGCGGCTGCAGACCATCCCTCTTCACCCCCATGGCACCAAACGAGAGGTAAGAGACCTTTTTAAATCTCTACTGGGGTGTGGAGGAGGACTGCCTGTAGGGTCGTCTACTTCTTGTGGGCTCACGCCATCCGAACTTCTTGAATCTGCAACAAGGTCAGACGCAAAACGGTTCCGGGGAGGTTGTTTTGTTATCCCCGAGTAGGCCTAAGTTTATGCAGTGCTGGGAACTGCTGTGGTATTGGTGGTGCCGCCCCGGGTACGGGAAGAAGGTTGTATTGCGTCCGGACATAAGGCACCTAGGTTTATGCAGTGCTGGGAACTGCTGTGGTTCTGGGGGGAAACGTGTTGTTTGCCGCCCCTGGGGGGAACAGTGTTGTTTGCCGCCCCAAATATGGACGAGGTCCATATTGAGAGATGCATCTAAAAGTGGGAAAATTTCTGTGTGAAAAGCAGGCTGAGTGTGAATGTAATGAGTGGAGTGTGAATGCCGCTGCCCAGGTCTCTGAGAAGTAAGCTGATTCCAGCCGCACCAGGGCTCTCCCACAAGGGAGTTCTGAACGCAAGGGGGGTCAGCCAAACCTCGAGACCGAGCAGATATGTGAGGGAGTGACGACTCCCCTTATTTCATGAGCTGCTGATAAGGTCTGACACTCTAGACCCAGCAGACCCCTTCTTTGGAGTGTGTAGATTTAGTTTCCTATAAGCCACTGAACAGACAGGGAGTGGACAGGATGCTCCCCTGAATGACTAAAATGGATGGGGGTCAGTCTAAGCATACCCCCCCAGACCGCTGAAAGGCACCCCTGTGTACTACATGTACGTGCATCATGGTCCAAGGACCTGTAAGCATTTGACAGATTGACAGAGAAAGAAATTAAAGCCCTGAGGGATGAGATTGAAGCTCAGAAAAGCAAAAATCCACCCTGCAGTGAGAAATGTAACTTACACGCAAGTGCACAGCCTCTCCCAAGCTTAGGGGGGGAATTTGGCCCAACATTACCCCCTCCACTCCTTTCTATGCCCAGCCCTATATGGGCCCTTACCACACATTACTGAAGATAGAGAGGAGGCACAGAAGATAATTGAAAGGTATCAGATCTTCCCTATGGAAGAACGGGCTCTAGTTACAAATCTGTCCGATCCAAAGCAAAACACTGAGTTTTAGAGACTTTGTGGGAAGTATTCCTCCAAATTCTCAAGGAAGGAATGCCTGCCGACCATCAAGTCATATTGGCCCTAGGCATTTTGGTTGGAAACATATACACGGAACACAACGCAGGAGTAGGAAAGGGCTGCCAAGCAACTTTAGGAGATTCTCAAGCCCTTGTTAGCGAATAGATAACTACAGCCTCTCTGGCTGGAATCGCAGGCAACCCAAGGATGTTTCTCAACGCACAAGTGGGGGCTGTCCAGAAAAAAAAATAGTTAAAACCTTTCCCTCACACACTGTTATAATTAGCTTGAGGGCGTGGGAGGACGTAACCTAAAAGCCACCCTAAAAGCCAACTAGTAGGAATTAAATATGAAGATGTAATCACTAGAAGCTAAATCTGCCCTAACAAGGAGACACATTCTGCAACATAAATCTCCTTACAGAGCATGGTCGAGTGATCCACCCCAGAGTCAGCAGCATAGATCAACTGCTGCAGCATGGATGTTATGAAAACCCTATATTGAGAAGTTTAAAATTAGTAATAGCTGACTGCAATAATACACATTTGGATTTACCTATTGAAAAGAATTAGGAGGTGAGGGGCTAATGGGAAAGCCCATCCTCCTTACCACATTAATACTGGACAAACATGTGTCATTGGGAAGGGTCATTTAGCAGGAATCAGGACAGATCATAAGAAGGAATTAAGCGATTGTTGTAATATATGAAGGGAAACCTGCTTTAAAAAGTGACTCCTTGTTTCTTGCAGCCTTTTTCAATAATCCAGGCAAAGAAATAATTAAATTTAATTATTTGACTACAGACACTTTTGTTAAATCTTCAAAAGGAAAATAAGGAATTCTATTGACACTTAACTGGTTAACTGTATAAAAGAATGAAATCTATACATTCAATCCTTAAGGTTAAATTTACTCTTTAAGAAAACAAATCTTTGTTTTAAGAATCCAAGCCCTGAAACTTCACTGTGTCTCTGTTCAAGGCTGAGTTGATAACACTTTTGGCTTGCGTTCAAATCCAACATTATATGTGAATACAGGCTGCCTGGCTATTTCAAAGGAATATAAAACACCTTTCCCCTCAAGTAAATTGTCCAAATACAAACAAAATATTTATAAGCTCCCATTTAACAAAATTTAATGTCAATATTATTATTACTATAGTCTTAATAAGTAACACTGTATATGATTCTTTTCAGGAAAAGAAAAGCTTTTTGCTTGCTGGAACAATAACTAACCAACACCTTGTGCTAAGGAGAAGCATTATAGCTTCACACATTAAGCCTGATCTGTGGTACAAGAGGGAAACTGAGGCATGCCACTGTTGGGGAGGGCTAGCAACTCTAGAGGTAATTCGAGGGAGTGGAAGGTCACGAGTACCGATGAAGCGCTCTTGTTCTCGTAAAGTTGTAGCTCACTCGCCCATGGGAATGGTAAGGAACTAGCTGTAACCGATTCCCCTAACAGATCTTAGGCAGTATTTTAAGTTATAATGAACCACCCCGACAGGGGTAGAAATGTTTTCTTGTCTTTCAGATCATCAGAAAGCGCTGGTGCCAGCTGAAGAAAAACAACAAACAACAACAACAACAAAAAACCATGGTTCTGTGTCATGACACAATAAGTTTGTGTTCTGTCCAAGTTTGTCTTGTGTGTCTTAATTGTAATACGTATTGCAAATATTGTTGTGTGTAGGATATTGTTTTAATGAAAGGATAATTTGAGTAAAGCAGAAGCATTAATTTAAACCATCCAAATTAATAATTGGGCCCAATCAATTGGCAACTTTAAAATTCAGTGAAAGGATAATAGTTTGGAAATTGTTTAGGCTAGGACAATGTTAACAATGTCTCCACAGGTGAACAAAAAAGGAACTGGAAGGAAGCAAGGAGTGCATCACGTGAACAGAAGGACTGGGAGTGGGGTACCAGCCCTCTCCCCCACCGGATTGGTTTTGCTTTAATGGCTACACAAATGAAATATTTAGCTTCTGTAAATTTGCACACTAACCATAAAGTGGTTTGGCCAGAGATAATAAGAAATTTATAAGAAACAACACGGGCAAGTGGGACATCAGCATATTTAAGTAAAGATGCCCACAACGAGGAAACTAGTAACCTCACCATTGCAATAACAGCTACTTGCCCTGCTACTCATTGGTGCCTGATGCCTTAAAAGGCCTCAAGAATTATGGAATTGCATGGGTTCCTATTAACAATTAAACATCTGTGAACCATGCTTGGTCTTATAAGAGAAACAGTGACTCTAGTCAATGTAACCTCCTTCAAGTCACATACATAGAACAAATACACACTAATAGCAATGGGGAATACACGGCCTTGGGCCTCCCCTCATTCACACATTTATTTTGTTTATTGTAACAACATGAACACTATGAGGACAAAGAATACACAGGCCTCTGAGTTAAGGTTTATATGGAATATTGTGGGAAAGAAGCTAAACACTGACATCAGGCCACTGAAGTTGGACCTACTGACTCCCACTGGGGCTTACCACTTAAAGCCCAGACAGAGGTAACCCCTGAGGCATGGCTGTTATTTGTTAAACAATGGCCATTGCTAACTTGCCCTGATTTGGATATTATTAACCAGGTTCTTAAGGACAAAATAGAGCCTCCCAATTGTGCATCATGCCCTGAACAGACCTGTCCCAGAACCAGGACAACTGTCACTAGTCCTTACCTTGGTGATGTTCCACACTGGTATAGACCAGCTGTGTGCTAGACTGGCTAATCAAATTGGCAAGTGCCTGATTAGGCAACGAAGGGGCTTAGCAGATAGCATCGCAGATTGGTTTGGGCCTGGAAACTCTGTCAGCAACACTTATGTCATAGCCCAGAAATTGTATGAGAATCCAGGCTGGTAGATGCAGTAATATCCAGTGCCTGTAAAGGCCTAGACACCAGCCAAGCCAACCGATTGATCCTGAATAGTTTGAAGGATCTGTCCAGCTCTGTGTCCATTTCACTAAACCTAACCAGATATTTGGACCAGAGACTAATTGGATTGTTAATTAATGGAACTAAATTAAAGGTATTAGAAGGCCAGTATTGAAGAATAGGATAGCTTTAACCACGCAGCCTTTATGGTGGTGAGTCCCCATCTCCTCCATGCCTACCCATGGGAGTGGGGAAGTAGAGAATCCATGAGGACCCAAAGGCTCACCTGGACAGGGCATAGTATAACAGTTTGTTTTTGGCCCCTCTGGGGATTCCTCACTCAGATCAGATCAGAATGGTAACCTCCCTGCCTGTATCAAAGCAGGAACATATAGATAGATCGAGGGCATCGCTTATTCTGAAGGTGTGGGAGCCTCCCTATACCCAGGGATTGTTGCACCCACTTTGATAAGGAAATTTTATGTACCTGCCCTTTTAACATCATGACGAATCTGCCTAGGTTTGATGTGGTTGTCTCAGAGAAACAAAAACATCGAGCTGGTCCAAATAAACGGTACCTACTGGTGTTTGACTACCCAGACAGATCACTCCATCCTGCCCCTCTACATATCCGTCTGTGTGTATAACAGCCCCTCGCTGGATGATCCTTACCGTTGATGGAATGTGGCTCTATAGCACTTCGGCAGTGATAAGTAACCTAACACGAGATCCTGAGTGGCACGGCGGAAGTAAGTACCTAGAGGAGGGTTTACTGGCCCTGCAAGCGAAGATCGAGGAGTTGGTGGCCAATGCCCAAAGATATGTCGGGGCTGGCCGTCTGAGGCACACACAGATAGGGAAACACCGTGGACCATGCCAAACACCTACCTCTGCAGCACTCAACCAGGCAGTAGAGGTCAAACCTATAATCATGGGCAGCGCCAGTAAGGCGATGAAATATCTTAAAGATGGAATTGAATAGTGTGTGTCAAATTATGTGGGAAGTTTCGATTATAACATTTATAACAGTGCTGGTGCTGTACTTGTACTTCCAGAGTAAATTAAAACCCCTTAAATTGTATTTAACCTTGTGGGTTAAGGAGAACCCCAAAGTCAAGAGAAAGGAACTATAGGAGTAAACTGAGGCAGTCCATGGTATCTTGCTGAGAACTGACAAACTCAAAGTATTAGGCCAGCTTGGGAAGTAAAACAGTTCAACAGTTATTGTGACCCTGGTTCCCCTGGCAACCACATTCCAAAAGGGCTTCACTTTGATAAGGCTGGCACCAAACAACTAAACAACCACGCGGGATTGTTTTTACAATTTGCTTTATTTCTAGGAAATAACCTTGGTTCCAAAGGAGCTAGCTGGCTTTTAGCTCAGAGAATAGAGACTCGTATGTCCATCAGCGAAAGACTGCTCTAGAAAGACCTTTACCAAGTTTTGCTAACCACCAACACTGCTGTGAAGTGCCAAGAACTGACTGTTGGCCAATGCTTCTCACTGCAAAAAGATCCCTCCATCTCGAAATGATCCTACCCTGATTACCGATAAGCCTCTCTCTTCTGGTTCTGCTTTCCTACCTGCTGGACACCAGAAGAACCAAAATATTACAGGGTGATGTGCTGGTAACCTTTCCCCTGCATGATGCTGAACCACGACTGTTTCAAGAAAAAAAAAGAGGAAAAGTCCGCTCCTCTGACACCGCCAAAGCCCAAAGATTTCTGACTACAAAAGGACATTAAGAACTGACCTTGGTGAAAGAAGCAAAGTATTGTATATTGCCAAGGAGAAACTTGTGGGAGTGGTTTGGGTTTCTCTCTCTGATCTGGACTCTGTGCTTATGGACAGGTACCATCAGCATGTACCTGCCCTCCCTAATTTGGTTACTAATGATATGTTGTTTGATGTTACTAAAATTATAGAACAGCCCCATCATAGAATTATATTGGGGATATTAATGATTATATTGCTTTTGCTTATTAAAAGTTTCATATTTGATTGTTGTTGTAAGGGATGTGGTGGTAGAGATAGCTTTTGTGTTTGTGCTAATTGTGTAATGTTTAATGAAGGTAAAGGTTTGGAGGGATAGTTGTGCTGTGGGCACAAAAGGGGGGATTGTGGAGGCAGGAAAAGGGAATAAGGGAATTTGTGTGCAGCCATCTTGGTCTTGTTAACAAGAGTGCAAGAGTCAGGCTAAGTCTGTGGCCTGACAACGCGAGGTCTGTAATTAGACGCTGCCTTCGCCTCTCGCCTCCATACTGAGATAAGGATAGAATGCTGACTCTAGTAAGGACCTTGAGATAAGGAGCATCTGGGTGGAACTAAATAACTGTTAGCCATTGGTGTTTGTAATGGGAAGGAGACTAATTGCTATTGTTATTATATCTAATAGACAGTATATAAACTGCTTCATAATTGCTTGTATTCGAAGATCTGCCTCGGTGGGGGAGGGGGGGAACTCCCCCCCCCCTCCCCCCCGTCCGAACCAGTTTTTCCCTTGCTGCAGCTCGTAATAAAACTGCCTCTGGCTACTTGTTGCTTACAAACTCAGAGTGAGGACAATGTTTTCTTCCACAAGCTGTTTTGCTGCATAATGGCAATGTTTTGCCATCAATTCCAGTTGGTCATGCAGTCCATATGAAGGAAATCTATGACAACATGAAACAACTTTTGAGGTGCATAAACTATGACCAACATCAGTGGCAGCTTTGTGGCGATTTGAAGGTTGTTGCTCTCTTGCTTGGTCTGCAGACTGGATACACAAAGTACTGCTGTTTTCTCTGCAAATGGGATAGTGGTGCAAGAGATTCCCACTACATGAAGATAGATTGGCCACTCCGAGAGTCATTGGAGCCTGGGAGGAAAAGTGTTCAGCATCCACCACTTGTTGAATCAAGGAAGATTTTGTTACCACCCTTACACATCAAGCTGGATCTGATGAAGAATTTTGTCAAGGCCATGGACAAAACACAAGCAGCTTTCAAGTACCTCCATGGAAAATTTCCAAGGTTAAGTGAAGCTAAGATAAAGGAAGGTGTCTTTGTTGGTCCTCAGATTTGTGAACTTCTTTGAGATGATGCATTTGACCATGCATTGCGTGGCAAGGAAAAGACAGCATGGAAAGCCTTCTAGTTAGTGGCAATAAATTTTCTCAGAAACAACAAGGCAGACAACTACAGGTTGTTGGTGGAAAACCTCCTCAAGGCATACAAAAGCCTTGGTTGCAACATGTCACTAAAGATACATTTTTTGCACTCATCTAGATTTTTTTCCACCGAACTGTGGAGCAGTGAGTGACGAGCACAGCGAGCGATTTCACCAGGACATTGCAACAATGGAGAAATGCTATCAGGGCAAATGGAGCCCATCAATGCTTGCAGTCTATTGCTGGACAGTGACAAGAGATGCTCCATTTAATGAATACAAGAGACAAGCCAAGAAGCGCCGAGTAGACACTGAATAGGATTAAACTATGTACATACAGGCAGTCCCCGACTTACGTGGATCCGACTTACGTCGGATCCCTAGATACGAACGGGGTGAGGCAACTCCCGCACATGTGCAGCAGCATTCCCGGGGCTCGCTCACCTGGGTCCTAGGATCCTCCTCCTCCTCGGGCCGGCTCCGACTGGGGTCCCGCAGAGCTGCCGGGCAGAGGAAAAGTGCCTCCCCACGCTCGCTGCCCCCCCCCCTGCCAGCAACAGGCTGCCCCCTCCCCTGAGCAACAGGCTGCCGAACAGACAAAAGCAGCCTCTCTGCCCCTCCTCCCCTCTATACATGCCGGGCTCCTGGAGCGCAGCAGCGTCCCCGGGGCTCGCTCACCTGGGTCCTAGAATCCACCTCCTCCTCCTCCTCTTCGGCCGGCTCCAATTGGCCTCTGCCTGCAGCAGCTGGCCACAGGGACAGGGATCCCGCAGAGCTGCCGGGCAGAGGAAAAGTGCCTCCCCACGCCCGCTGCCCCCCCCCCCCCGCGGCCTCGCATCCTGCACGCCTCCCCCCTCCCCCCCTGCCAGCAACAGGCTGCCCCCTCCCCTGAGCAACAGGCTGCCGAACAGCAGACAAAAGCAGCCTCTCCGCCCCTCCTCCCCCTATACATGCTGGGCTCCCTGGGCAAACAAAGACTCCACCAAAACAAACAAAGTGCTGGCCTCATTGTGTTAGCAAAAAAAGGACCCTCCTCCTAGAACCCTGGGTGGTGTGTGGAAATAAAGCTATTAGCTCAAAGCATGGTGCAGAGCTGTTTGGTATTTGATGAGTTACTCCTTTAGTCCTGAGTTTGTCACAGGGACAGAAATAGATGTGAAATCTTCTGAACAGGGGAACAGACAGCAAAACAAACATTAGAGGGGAGTTAACCTTTCCCTATGCTATCCAAAACTAAAAAAAAATGTTTGGCTAGAGTTTCCCCTACAATATGTACCAGTTCCGACTTACATACAAATTCAACTTAAGAACAAACCTACAGTCCCTATCTTGTACGTAACCCGGGGACTGCCTGTAATAGTTTGCCTTTTGTATAATAAATTTTATTTACATAACCTTTTTGCTGATTTTTGAAGTGTTACATAAACAGGACAGATGAAATATCATGTAAAGCAACCAAAAACACATGAAAAGACCTAGGTTTACAATTTATGATTAAAACTCTATCTAAACAATATACATAGACATAAAATGTAAAAACTTAAATATCTTGGAAACAGTAGCCAATCAGTTGTTTTAATTTTCATATTTGAATTCAGCACATCAAAATACATAATAAATAGCACATTTTATCTCTGAAGCAGACGACTTATAAAAATTGTAGACCAGTGTAATTACACCTGAGCCATTTTGCTAGTGCTGACCCTGTGGATTCCTGCCTCCAGCCCCTTACTCCTTTTCCCATGTCAGGTGAGGTGACACCAACTGAGATACCTCATGCCCCTAGTGCTTGTGGAAGAAAACAGGCCTTCACTCTGCGTTTGTGAGCAACAAGTAGTCAGACACAGTTTATTCAAACAATATTGCAAGGGAAGAAGCCACAGTTAGGCAGATCATCAAATACAAAATAATTAGAAGCCAACATAATAACAATAAACAATTATTCCCCTTTCCAAAACAATTCTCTTCAGATGCTACCTTATCTCAAGGTCTTCACTAGAGTCAGCATTCGATCTTTATCTCAAGCACAAGAGAGACGAGAGGCGAAAACAACATCTCTCACAGTACTCTGCGTTGCTAGGTCTCAGAGTTAGCATGAGTTAGGCTAATCAAAAAGCAAAATGCCTACCACATTCCTCGCTTTTGTGCTTGTAGCACAATTAACTTTCTAAACTTCTATATTAATTAGGCATTGTATCTCTGTTTTCAAATCAAGGGAATCGGCCCCACAGGTTTTGGTTGTTTGTAACGGCAATACGGGTATGTCTACACTACCCCCCTAGTTCAAACTATCCCCAGGTATTCTGGCCAGGTATTCTGTACACAAGTGATGGTAGTGGGGAGCGAAGTCCTGATCAGATGCGCATCTGAAGCTCCTGGTAGGCTGGAAGCAGAACCTTGGACTCTGACTCCATGGTCTTTTAGTCCAGTTCTTATAGGAATTTCTTCCTATGCCATTCTATGGAAATTGCTGCATCATGCTGACGTCCAGGGTGGCTGCCAGGTGCTCGTTAGTCAGTGATCTCATAGGGTGGACCTCCAGTACTTGGTTTTCTCCACTTGACACCTTTTGGTTGCACTGGCACCTGATGCCTTCTTCAGCCCTTTGTTGCTGCATTCTCAGGCTGGTATCTCTCAGAACCATTCATCCATCATCAAGCACTCACTCTCTTACATACATTCCCTAATTAATGTTTCCCTTACAGTATTTTGTATAATAATAACTTTACATATTCAAGAGTTGTAGTTACAAAAAAGTTTCTGGGTGGCACTTCTTAAAACATTCTCTGAGTGCTGAGTTAGTTACTGTTAAAGTTACAATGTTTCACTTTGCGATTAGGGCTAATTGGTTCACAATGCTTTGAAGAGAAGGGGCGTCAAATTGTGTAACAATGCCCTTAATCAATTACATGGCTTGGCTCCCTGGGGCACAGAGAGGGGAGCTGTTTCTGGCTACATAATTATATTCTTAACAGTTCTAAGTTACATGACCTAATATTACATTCCTAACAAATTAATTTCTAAAGGGGCAATAATAATAAATCTAAACATTTAACAATCTTAACAAATAATAAATAAATAATAATAATAAATCTAAACACTTATATGCTTATGCTACTTAGACTTTAAATTGTGGGGAACAAATTATGGGGAGTCACTTCCACTTGGGGAAATCATTTTTAATACTCTAATATGTCATCCCTACATCTTGGCCAGTTTATTTTTCAGAAACGCATTCTGATGTTCCATTGTCCCAGAAGACTGCGGGTGGTGGGGGTAGTGGAGGTTGTGTTGAATCTGCAAAGCTGCACATAACTCTTTTACAATCTGTCCAGCAAAATGAGTACCACGATCACTATTTATACTAAAAGGCATACCAAACATTGGTAAAAAATCCTTAAGCAAAAGTTTCACTACAGACTTGGGATCTGCCTTCCTGCAGGGGAAGGCTTCAATCCAGCTTGAGAAGACATCAACTAACACTAATACATACTCATAGTTACAGCAGTTGCTTTTGCGCAAGATCGCACCAATGTAGACACAGCCTGCCTGTCTCCATTCTGGCTGTTAGTTCTGTCTCTGTCCATCCCACATCTCCATGCAACATGTGTGAAGAAGAACTTTCACTTATTAGTTTTAAACCTGCTACCTATTAATTTCATTTGGTGTCCTCTAGTGAAAGGTGTCTTCACAGTCGGAGCTCGGTGTTTGTGTCCTTCACCCAGAACCAGGGTCGGATTCTCTCCCCAGGGAGGGAGCACAGCGGGAAAGTGAAGATCGAGACCTCAGTTCCAGCATCAATAAATGTCACCTGCCCCTGGTCACAGTCCAGACAAACCCGGATCCTGCTGGGGGGGCTCAGGGACAGGGGGGTCACAGGAACAGTGAGAGCCTGGAACTCATTCCACCACCGCCGCACAGCCCAGATCCCACCCTTGGGGTTCAGGCTGATCTGTCCCTTCCTGCTCACAGACTCTCTGGCCACCCCCACAGCCCAGAATCGCCCCCTCATCTCCACCTCCCAGCAATGTCTCCCCGAGGTGAAGCTCTCACGGCCCAGCACACAGGGTCTAATGTCAAATCTCTTCGAGGTGTCGGGCCGTTGCTGCCATGTTTGTCCCTGTCCCACACGTTTCCCATCCTCCAACAGGACAAGTTGGGGATGCGCCGTCTCTGGATCCAGAGTCACGTTGGCTGAGGAGAGAGAATCAGAGCGTGAGGGGCAGAGCTCGGCCCTGGGGAGGGTTGAAGGCGTCAGGGACAGAATCTGCCCCCGCTGGGCAGTGACTCAGGGACTCTCCTGCCTCCAGGGGCGCCCGGCTCTGAGTGGGGAGCAGCCCTGAGGTCTCGGCCCAGCCCAAGGGGCAGCTCACTCCCCGGCAGGGAGGGGCCGTGGCAGAGAGAAGGGATCAGAGGGGCCCTGACACTGGGAATCTGCCCCCTCGCCCTGGGCCGGGGACAAGCGACTCTGGGCCGGGGACCCCAGAGGGATGGGATGGAAACTGCCTGGTCAGGGCTGGCTGGATCCAGGCCCTGCCCTCGGCTGGGCCCCTCCCCATTGAAATGTCCCTGGGTCCCAGCTGCCTCTGGGCAGGGTTTGTGATTCCCCCTGGGACACGTCTCCCCCGCACGGCACGTCTGGGCTCGGCTCCTTTCCCGCCGCGCTGGGGCTCTGGGCCGAGCTCCGACCTGCCCCCCACCAGGCTGCTCAGCCTCCGGCCCAGCGCCCAGACCCCGCAGAGCCAGCAGGGAGGGGCAGGGACCGGCCCCAGCTGGGCTGGGCGGGAAGAGGCTGAACAAGGCGAGTCCTGCCCTGGAGGTGCCCAGGCGCCGTGCGGAGGGAACGGGGGTGTCTCTGTCCCAGCCATGGCAGGAGGCTGACTCAGGGGTGACAGAAGGAGGAGGGGGCCCAGGGAGCTGAGGGGGGTCCCAGCGGGGTCTGGGCGGATGGAGAGAGAAGCTGAGCTCACACGGGGGGAGAGGAAAGGGAAACAGGACCAGAGCTCTGCTCTCAGCAGCTCCCCAGCTGCCTGCAATGGGCCCAGGACTGCCCCTGTCTGTGCCCTGGGCCCTGGTGCTCTGGGGTCTGATCCATCCCTTCCCCCGGCAGAGCAGGGACCCTCCCATGGACTCTTGGGTCCTCTGCGGGGGGCAGGAGAAAGAGCAACGTCCCCCAGTGCCCCAGAGTCCATGCTGGGCGCAGTCCCATAGTCACGGGGGGAGGAGAAACTCCCCTGTTGGACACCCCACCCTGCTGCCAGAGAACAAGGGAAGCCCAAGGCTAAGAGCTGCCAAGGAGGCAAGGCCAAGCCAAGCCTGCCAGAGAGACACACAGCCAGGAGGGAGGGGCAAGGGTTAGGGGAGAGGGGTAGAGACGGTGCTCAGAACCCCATTGGATGGGATGGAAAAGGAAATCACGGGGAGGGTTACATGGCTGGGGAATTGGAGTGGACCAGGAGGAGGAAGGGGACATGTAGGCGGCTGCAAATGGCTTCCCCACTGCCGAATGCGGTCAGCCTGGGAACAGAGCTTGAGAAGGCTTTTTTGGTTCATTAACTTTCTCTCTGTTTTATCTGTTAAAGGCCTGGTTCTCCCTCCCATGGGCGATGGGTGAAGCTTCTGCTTGGGGAAGCAACAGTGAAGCCTGTGGCCCTGCTCATACTTGACCTCTGTTCTGCCCAGGCTCTCTCCTGCCCACGGTCTCCCTCTTCCCTTCCCTTCCCGCTCACCCTGTCCAGCCAAACCCTATGCGGAGGGCCACAGAGCCCAGAATGCCAAGTGACACTGGGGACAAATAAAGAGAAAACGGGTGAAGGTCATAGGGCCAAAACGAGGGAGCCGGACGGGGACCCTGAGCAGAGAACTCGGCCAGCATCTTGAGAGAGCCAGCGGACAACGCCCAGTGCAACTCTGCTTGGATGTGAGAGTGGACACAGGAGGGGAAACAGGCCCCACAGTTGCAGGCCCCTCCCTCAGCCAACCCCTGCTCCCTGGTTTTGTAAATTGCCATCTTGGCCAGAGCTAGGAGGTCCCATGACTTTGTGGGGCCATGGATGGGGTATGCATAAATTAACAGGTGAGGGGAAAAGTGCAGCCAGAAGCTTAACAAGAGGTTCTGGAGGAGGCAAAAGAGGGGCTGTAACCTGGTGTATTTGAAATACACGTGCGCCAGGGTCTCCCTCTCACCACGGAAGGGGCAACTATCAGGAATGGGGGGTGAAGTGCGCCAAGTACACGCCCGTGCTCACAGCGCTGTGGAGGCTTCTCCAGCTGATGTACCCAGCAAGCTGTGGAGCCATGGCAGAAGAGAGGCTAGCCCACTGGGGCTCCCCACCCTCTATTGCTGGTAGGCAGTCCCGCCCCTTGGTGTCTGGGTGGGACACGAGGATGGGGAAGTGCAGCGTGTGAAGCACGAGTGTGTACAGGTGACTCTTTGGTACGGTTTGGAAGAGGATGGGCTGCAGCCGGCTCAGGTGACACTGGGGAGGAGGTCGGGAAGGTACATGGGAATGGGGCCACTGGAGAGATCGGGAGGGACAGGGGTGAGGGACAGGTGGGGTGCACCCTCTCACAGGACCTCGTTTAGGTACACCTGAGCAGTAGGTGGCAAAGCGTCCTTCACCTCCTGAAGTACGCGCCGGGGAGTATGTAGGGTGGAAAGCCCCATGCGCTGGGCGAGCACCGTAGGATCCACCCAGTCTCCCCAGTCATAGTCCACGAGGTCTCCAACTCTGGTGACTTCTGCCAGAACCAACCTCTGACGCACCAAGGGGGACTCTGCTGCCTGCACACGGAGATGGGGATTGTGTAGCAGGGGCTTCATGAGGAGGTCTGCCCCCCTGGTGTTTCCCAAGGACCTGGTCGCCAAAAGCAGCTTCCAGGCCTGGAGGAGGGCCTGGTAGAAGGCCGGCAGCTTGGAGAGGTCTCACAGAAGACCCCTCAAATAAAGGAGCTGCCGCTCATATCAGAGCCCTTGGAAGCAGTGAAGGAAAGTGTGCGCCAGCGTGCTCCACGCCGGACTACCTGCATCAAATAGGAGCCTCTGCTGTGCCTGTAAGCAGAGGACATGAATCCACATGTGCAGACACATCTGGCCCTGCCCTCCTTCCCCCAGGGGAAGATGGAGAACCCCTGCAGAGACCCAGTGCAGTCCTGGCCAGAAGAACCACAGCATTAGCTGCTGGATATGGGTCAGGAAACCTGGGGTTAGGACGAGGGTGCTGAGACAGTGCCAGAGCATGGACAGGACCAGCTGGTTAAGTACCAGCACCCTCAACCACCCTGGACTCTAAACCTTTCCAGTTTTCTGGTGGGGAGGGATGCAAGGCAGAAAGGAAAACACGGATATAGAGCAGCGGACCCACGCTCCACCTGATGGCCTGAAGTGCGGATGCAAGGGAGCCTGCCTGCCACCAGTCCCCAACCACTAGGCCAGAGCTCTTGACCCAGTTGACCCAGGTGGAGGAGGCTGTCGAGTAGACAGCTTGGCAAGCTTCCACAAGCATCAGGTCGCACGGGTCCTAGACCACGAGGAGCATGTCATCAGCGTACGCCAACAGGATCAGCCAAATCTCCAGTTCATGAAGCACCAAGCCCATCAACCTCGAGAAGGAGATGGAGGAAGGGCTCCACGGCCAGAGTATACAGCTGGCCTGACAGAGGGCAGCCTTGACGTACTCCCCGCCCGAAGCTGGGAGGAGCAGTTTGTGGAGTCGCTTACATGGCTGGCTCCTGGCAAGCAGCCTGCCCGGTGCCTCTCTGTCCTGGGGCACCGCACTGCGCCAGGCAGTGTCCAGCAGGCCTGGCTTTGAGAGGGGCATGAGGCCCAAAGCAGCTCACCTGGGCTATGCACTCCTAAGGGGTCCCCACTTTGTGCTTCCAGTGCATCCGGCAGAGTGCCTGGGGGAGGAGAGAGGGAGAGTCAGGTTTGCACGGGGAGCCCAGAGCCGGGTTGTCATGTGGCAGATACACACTCATATGACAAGGTTTGAAATCTCCTGTTTGCTCTCACTCTGGCACCTCCCAGCCCTGGACCCGACCCCCCTGCAGCCCCACGGCTGTCCCAGGACGGACAAGCTGGGGGTGAGATTGACTGTTCCCTCCGCATCCCCTCCCACCCCTCAGACCCCAGTGGGTTTGCCTCAGTTGCTCACGCCCTTTGTCAGGACCCGACACAGGCCCTGCAAAGACTTTCCCTTAAAAGTCACTTCACCCACTTTGGCCTCTCTTGCATTGATGCGAGACTCAGAGTATGTGAACTCCTGGCTCTCGCTGGGAGCTGCAGGGCTGTTTGCTCAGTGTCTCTATGCAGAGCAGCACAACGGGCCCTCGACCGCCAGAGGCAACAATCGGAATAAGGAGAAAACCACTTTATCTCTGGGGAAACTGAGGCAGAGGAGGTGGGCTCCATGGGCCAGATGCACGCTGTGCCGGCAGAGCAGGACGGGGAGGCCACATGTGACCCGCTGCTCAGTGGCTGCAGGGGCCGGGGCCGAGCTCGGCTCAGGCTCAGCCAGAGTCACATCCCTGTTACAATGGCCCTGGGTGCCTGAGCCAGGGAGCAGGGAGCCAGAGGCCCAGAGTTACACTGCCCACGTCCTCCCCCTCCCCCCCAGCCCCACCCCTCTCAGGGACAGGCATAATGCCTTGCTTGTGCCCCAGGAGAAGGGAACTGGGCATGTTTCTTTCTCTATGTCTGTCATTTCTCATGCTCAGTCACTGTAATTTCCTAGCCTGTGTTTGCAACAAGTAAGGGGTTGAATTAGTCACTCTGTGGGGATGTCTACACTGCCACCCTAGTTCAAACTAGGATGGCTAATTTAGGCATTCAAAGTTGCAAATGAAGGCCGGGATTTAAATATCCCGGGCTTCATTTGCATCTTGCCGGGCGTCGCCATTTTTAAATCCCCATTAGTGCGGACTCCGTGCCTGCGGCTACACGTAGCACGGAGTAGGTAGTTCGAATTAGGGTCTCTAATTCGAACTACTGTTACTCCTCGTGGAACAAGGTGTACTGGTAGTTCGAATTAGAGACCCTAATTCGAACTACCTACTCCGTGCCACATGTAGCCGCAGGCACGGAGTCCGCACTAACAGGGATTTAAAAATGGCGATGCCCGGCAAGATGCAAATGAAGCCCGGGATATTTAAATCCTGGGCTTCATTTGCAACTTTGAATGCCTACATTAGCCACCCTAGTTCGAACTAGGGTGGCAGTGTAGACATACCCTGAGTGTCTTGGATCCCGAGAGTGTGCCATTCACCCCCCAATTAAACAGACAATTCATTTAATTATGAACCAGCCTACCAACACCATTCTCTTTCCACAATCTCAGATGCTTAACTCACTCCCCCCTCCACCACCCGTCCTAGGTACCTGTGAACACCCTTGGACTCTCTGACAGCGCAGCAGTTTGCTGGGAGAAATCCTGGACTTGTTCTTCCAGTTCAATAGCCATCTCCTCTGGCTGCTGGGCCTGCCCCTCCTCACACCTGGGGAGAAACAACGTTCCCTGGTGACCCTGCACTGAGTGACTCAGTTCTTACCCTCTGGCCAGTGAGTCCCTGCTCTGATGGGCCTGGAATTAGAATCCCTCCAATTCTCCCAGCCTAAGAGCAGGGGAAGCATCACCCATGACCATGCAACTTTCCCCTGAAAGGACCCGTTAATATCCTTCACATCTGGCCTGGAGAGACCAGCCCTGGGGACAAAGGGGAATTGAGTCTCCATGGCCAACTCACTACTTGGCCTCCAGGCGCTGAGGGACAGGAGGTTTCCAGGAGAAGGGCTGTAGAATCTGCCCACAAAGAACTAGACTGAGACCCCAGCTCCCCTCTCTCCAGCTCATCCCACACTGGTCTCCAAACAGCCCGAGGGCAGGAAAGACCCTGGATCCCTGTGGATCCCAGTGCTCAGCAGGGACAGGCCAACGTCCCACCCCTCAGTGCTGGGGCAGCCAGTCCCCAGGGAGGTGGCAGCTCTAGGAAACACTTTCATCTGAACAAGGCTGAGAATCTCACAATGAAATGAGTCAGAGAGATTTGTATCCAGTGTGTGACCTTCCCCACACACTGTGCTTCAGAGCCCTGGGGAGATGCGACCCCAACATCAGCTCCAAGCTCTTCCCCAGCACTGTGCAGTGTGAGGAGGTGAGAGAGAGCCACCTACCTGCTCAAGGTGCTTCTGATGTCCTAGGGGGGGAGAGAGAGAGAGAGAGAGAGAAAAGAATCTCAGCTCCGATGGACACACATGGGACCCCAGGGAAGGGATTTTGTAAACATGGGAAGAGAGGCCCTGGCCTGGCCCCAGGGCCATGAATCCCCTGAGCGAATGGGGCTTTGCCATCTCTAACAGGTCTGTGCCTGTAACTCTGCAAAGCCCAACAGTCACTCACATGGCAGCAAAGCACCCACCGAGCTACACCCAGACCTGACAGCTGGACCCCAGAGCTTGTGATTCAGGAGCCTCTCTTCTCTGGGTGGGGGGCTGGGCTATTTCCCCTCAGTCTCACCTGCAGGAATTCACTCGCTGGCTTCTGACACTTCCCCTCCAGCTCTCCGATCTGCTCGCTGAGACGGGAAATCTGCTCCAAGCATTTCCTGCCCCTCTGGGTCTGGTGCTTCATAAGCTCCTCATCCGGCTTCTGCAGCTGGGCCAGCAGGAGTCGCTCTTGTTCCTCCAGGAAATGGTGCTGCTGCTGCTGATACTCGGCCACAACCTTCTGCCTCTTGTCTTGTGTCTGTTTCTGTTTGAAAACAGGGAAAAGGCTGGTCAGGGCCATGGATGGAGCCCAGGGCCCTTTCAGGGGGAGCTGAGTGCGCAGCAAACAATCAGATTTGTGACATTTGTCGGTGCCCTGTGGGCACTAGGCAGAGGAGGCTCTCCCAGCTGCCCCTGTGTCCCTTTGCAAGGGACGGTTCCAGGCCTGGCATGGGCAGCAGGTTCTGTTATTCATGGGCTCTGGGGATTCAGGCCCAGAGCAGCAGGAGACAGGACTCAGCCCCACCCTGACAGAGATGCAGGGGGAGAAAAAAAGAAACAAACACATTAATGCACAAAATGACCAGACCCAGCAGACAGCCCTTCACAGGGACATTTAGTTCACTGGGGGAGGATTTCTGGGGACGACAAGAGCTCAACATTAATACAGAATCACAGAACACTAGAATTGGAGATGACCTCTTGAGGTCCCTAAGTCCACTCCCCTGCCCTCACAGCAGAATCAAACACCATCTAGATCAAGGCTACTCAACATGCAGCCTGTGAGCCACATGTGGCCCACAGGCCATTTGTTTGCAGCCCACAGTGCAGTTTGGGTTTACGCAGGGTTCAACATGGAGCCCGCAGGCAGGATCCTTTGAACGTGGCCTCCACTGGGAAAATGCTCGACAGTGGTGATTCAATAGAATGGTCCTCTGTTGAGATGCATCTTAGTAGTTAAATTCCTGGACCATCATTGCTTGTTAAAAGTGCTCTTGTATGGGTGGGAATCGGGAAAATAAAATACTGCATTTTATTAATAGCAGCAGAATGAACTTAACTTTTCACACTGATGGGGATTAATTTATTTGCATATATTTGCATTTAAGTTGTGGCCCTCAGTATGTGCTGAGAGTACCATTGTGGCCCCTGGGGCTTCCAAAGTTGTATAGCCCTGATCTATATCATCCCTGACAGGTGTCTGTCCAGCCGGCTCTAAAATATCTCCAGAGGTGGAGACTCCACAACCTCTCTAGGCAATTTGTTCCAGTGTTTAACCACCCTGATAGGCAGGAAGTGTTTCCAAACTATACCTTCCTTGATGCAGTATAAGCCTATTGCTGCTTGTCCTGTCCTCACAGGCCAAGGAGAACAATTTTCTCCCTCCTCTTTGTGACACCCTTTTATGTACCAGAAAATTGCTCTCATGTCCCCTCTCAGTCTTCTCTTTTCCAAACTAAAAAATCCCAATTCTTTCAGTCTTCCTTCACAGGTCATGTTCTCTAGACCTTTAATCATTCTAATTGCTCTTCTCTGGACCTTTTTCCAGTTTCCCCCCATCTTTCTTGAAATGTGGTGCCCAGAATTAAAAATAATACTCCAATTGAGGCCTAAACAGAGTAGCGCAGTGCAGAAGAATGACTTCTTGTGTCTTGCTCACAACACTCCTGTTCATGCAGCCCAGAATCATGTTTGCTTTTTTTGGAACAGCATCACACTGCTGACTCATATTTAGCTTGTAGTCAACTCTGACCACTAGATCCCTTTCTGCAGGACTCCTTCCTAGACAGTAGCTTCCCATTCTGTGTGAGAGAAACAGATTGTTCCTTCCTAAGTGGAGCACTTTGTATTTATAAGAACATAAGAATGGCCAGCATGAGCCAGACCAAAGGTCCATCTTAGCCCAATATCTTGTCTGCTGACAGTGGCCAATGCCAGGTGCCCCAGAAGGAGTAAACAGAACAGGTATTGATCAACTAATCCCTCTCCTCTCATCCACTTCCAGCCTGTGACAAATAGAAACTAAGAATACCATTCCTACCCATCCTAGCTAATAGCAATTGAAGGACCTAACCTTCATGAATTTATCTAGCTTTTTTTTGAACCTTGTTATATTGTCCCAGTCTTCACAACATCTTCTGGCAAGGAGTTCCACAGGTTGACTCTGTGCTGCGTGAAAAATGTCCTTTTGTTTGTTTTAAACTTGCTGCCTATTAATTTTGTTTCATGACCCCTAGTTCTTATGTTATGTGAACTAGAAAATAACTGTCCTTATTCACTTTTTCTACACCTGTCATGATTTTATAGACTCTATCATATCCCCCCTTAGTCTCATCTTTTCTAAGCTGAAAAGTCACAGTCTTTCATCTCTCTTCATATAGGACCCGTTCCAATCCCAAAATCATTTTTGTTGCCATTTTCTGAACTCTTTTCAATGCCAATATATCTTTTTTGAGATGAGGTGACCACATCTGTATGCAGTATTAAAGATGTGGGCGTCTAATGGTTTCATATAGAGGCAATCAGGGTATGTCAACACTACAAAGTTAATTCGAACTAATGGACGTTAGTTCGAATTAATTTTGATAGGCGCTACACTAGCGCTCTGCTAGTTCAAACTTAATTCGAACTAGCGGAGCGCTTAGTTCGAACTAGGTAAACCTCATTTCACGAGGACTAAGCTTAGTTCGAACTTACTAGTTCGAATTAAGGGGTGTTTAGCCCCTTAATTTGAACTAGTGGGAGGCTAGCCCTTCCCAGCTTTCCCTGGTGGCCACTCTGGCCAACACCAGGGAAACTCGTCTGCCCCCCTCCCGGCCCCGGACCCCTTAAAGGGGCACGGGCTGGCTACGGTGCCCGTGCCAGGTGCAAGCCTGCCAGCACCCAGCCAGCAGACCCTGCACCTAGCATGGTTAGAGCCAGCTACCCGATGCCCCCCAGCCCTCCCACTCTTCCCGAGACCAGGCTGGAGGCTCCCGGGAGCTTGCCCGGGACCGCAAGAGGCAGGCACACGCCTGGTCTAGTGCGGACATCGTGGACCTCATCCACGACCTCCACACTAGGCACAGGAAAGTGGCTGTCTAGGGCAGGAGAGCTGCCAGCCTGGCCACCCAGGAGCAGGTGTGCATGAAAATCAAGGTGGTTCACTGAGACCCCCGACCCTGAGCTCACAATGGCTGTACTGGGTCAGACCAAAGGTCCATCTAGCCCAGTAGCCTGTCTGCCGACAGCGGCCAACCCAAGGGACCCTGGAGGGGATGGACTGAAGACAGTGACCAAGCCATTTGTCTCATGCCATCCCTCTCCAGCCTTCCACAAACTTTGGGCAGGGACACCACTCCTACCCCCTGGCTAATACCACTCCATGGACCCAACCTCCATGACTTGATCTAACTTCTCTTTAAACTCTGTTCTAGGTCTAGCCTTCACAGCCTCCTGCAGCAAGGAGTTCCACAGGTTGACTATTTGCATTGTAAAGAACAACTTTCTGTTACTAGTTTGAAGCCTGCTACCCATTCCTTTCCTTTGGTGTCCTCTAGTCCGTCCATTATGGGAACTAATGGAGAACTTTTCTTTATGCACCCTCTCCACCCAACTCCTGCTTTTATAGACCTCTATCCTATCCCCCCCCGTCTCCTCTTTTCTAAACTGAAAGGTCCCAGTATCTTTAGCCTCTCTTCATATGGGACCTGTTCCAAACCTCTGATCATTGTAGTTGCCCTCCCCTCTCCCTTCCCCTCTCCCACCTCCTTTTCCCAGTCTCCCCGAGTTTTGTTCAATAAAGAGAGATTCTATTTCTGACCACACGTTTTCTTTATTTTGTACATCAGGAAGGGGGGCTAGGGAGGGGTAAGTGGAAGGAGGTGAGGGAGGAATGGGGTACGATCCCCCAATGGGGAGGACTGGGCTGGCTCTGCGGGCTTCTGGGGGTGGAAGCTCTTCTGCAGCCCCCCAATTGCCCTCTCTCCACAGATGGCAGCCTGCGGCAAGTGCAGCCGGGCTGATGGCCGAGTGCTGTGATGTGCCCAGTGTGGGCACTCAGGGCACTCCAAGCCAGGACTGCTTTGCAAGCGGGAACCCCTGAGAACTGTCTGTCTGGGGTGGGGGTCAGGTCCCTTTAAACACAGCCCTCGGCTAGCCTGAGACAGCAGCTCCACGCTCTAAGTCCTCATTTGATGCCCTGCCGGCACTGCTTCCGGGCATCCTTAACCCCGGTTCAGGGTCCACTTAACATGGACATGCTAGTTCAAATTAGCAAAACGCTAATTCAAACTAGTTTTTTTAGTCTGGATGCGTTAGTTCGAATTAGCGCTGTAGTGTAGACATACCCTCAGATATCCTCTGTCATATTTTTTATCCATTTTTTAATGATTCTTAACATTCTATTTCCTTTTTTACTGCCTCTGCACACAGAGTGGATGTTTCCAGAGAACTATCCACAATGACTCCAAGAACTCTCTCTTCAGTAGTTGTAGCTAACGTAGTCCCCATCATATTGTATGTACAGTTGGGATTATTTTTTCCAATGTGCATTACGTTACATTTATCCACATTTGATTTCATTTGCCATTTTGTTGCCCAGTCACTTAGTTTGGTGAGATCTTTTTGAAGTTCTTCACAGTCTGCTTTGCTCTTAAGTAACTTGAGCAGTTTGGTATCATCTGAAAATTTTGCTACTTCACTGTTTACCCCTTTCTTCAGATCATTTATAAATATTTTGAATAGGATGGGTTCCAGGATGGAGCCTTGGGGGACCCCACTAGTTACCCCTCTCCACTCGGAAAACTGACCATTTATTCCTCCCCTTTGTTTCCTGCCTTTTAACCAGTTCTCAATCCATGAAAGGACCTTCCCTCTTATCCCATGACAACCCACTTTCCTTCAGTGCCTTTGGTGAGGGGACCAAACGATGTAGCAGACAGGGGGCTGGAGACAGGGGAGTTTAAGAGGGAGAGAAGGCGATCCCACCACTGCACAGGCTGCCAGGTGAGAGAACGAGCTTTTGGTGTGAGAGAGTTTGCTCGACTGTTTGAATTTTGATTCTGATTCCAGTTTCAGGTTCAGTTTCTGTAGCAGTTGGGACTGAATGCCTGACCTTTGTTCCCTTGATCAGCCTTCCCCTGTGTGACTAATGAGGGGGTAGGCCTGACCTAGGCGAGCAGACTTTAAAAGCCAGAGGCAGAGCAACCGGGGCTGCAGACAAGGGAGTTTAAGAGGGAGTTGACAGAAGGAGGCCTACAACGGTCAGGAAGACCCGCAACACCTGTGCCAGCACTGCTTCGGTCTCCTCCATCTGTGCCTGTAGCCAGACAGAGCGCCTGAGCATGGATGCTTCTACCCAGATCCTGGGGTGGTTTTGCAGGGACTGTAATTTCCAATTCCCACTGACTGATATCCAGGCTGGAGACATCATCCAGTGTGAAAGGTGCCTGCTGGTGGAATCTCTCAGGCAGCAGGTGGGAGAGCTACAGGAGGAGGTGGACAGGTTGTGGAGCATCCAAATCTACGAGCAATTCCTGGACATTATTCATGAGGAGACAGCTGAGGTAACTGTCCCAGTACACAAGACTGCGGACACTCCACTAGTGGAGGAGGAGATGGCTCAGGGTGGACACTGGCAGCTGGTTACTTCTGGCAGCAGGCAGTGCTCCACCCCTGCTCTGAACCCTCATGGGACTAGGAAACTGTTATGCTCTTCTTGATACAGGAGACAAGGAATCATCCCCTACAACAGAGGATGAGAAGCCTCGTGCCCCCAAGGCTGGGAGGTCTGCTGCCACCACTGCAAATAGGAAATGTAGGGTAGTGTTGGTCAGAGACTCTCTTCTGAGGGAGACGGAGGTGCCCATCTGTCACCCTGACATGTCATCTTGGGAGGTGCTGCATGAGAGGGGCCCATATCCAAGAGGTTATGGAGGCACTGTCGAGGATTATCCGTCTCTCTGACTACTACCCCATGCTACTCATCCATGTGGGCACTAATGGTACTGCGAGATGTGACACT
The DNA here is from genome assembly GCF_052426305.1 of Pelodiscus sinensis. Classification (NCBI taxonomy): domain Eukaryota; kingdom Metazoa; phylum Chordata; order Testudines; family Trionychidae; genus Pelodiscus; species Pelodiscus sinensis. Next base: position 14,458,466 of record NC_143070.1, read on the forward strand.
GAGCGGATCAAGAGTGACTACAGGGCTCTGGGACTAGGGGAGAAGGAGTTTGGAGCGCAGGTGGTATTCTCTTCGATTGTTCCTATCAAAGGTCGGGCCCAAGCAGAGACAGCTGCATCCTGGAGGTAAATGCCCGGCTGCGAAGATAGTGTCGCCAGGAGGGCTTTGGCTTCCTCGACCACGGGATGCTGTTCCAAGAAGGACTGTTAAGCAAGGATGGCGTTCACCTTTCAAGGAAGGGGAAGACCATTTTCGATGCAGATTGGCTAACCTAGTGAGAAGGGCTTTAAACTAGGTTTGACAGGGGTGACCAAAGCCCACGGGTAAGTGGAGAACATGGAGACCTAGAAGATGAGTCAGACACAGGAGGGAGTGTGGGCTATAATAGCAAAGAGAAAGGAGGGACAAGGCAGAACTGGGAGGAAAGATCAAATCAATATCTTAGATGCCTATATACAAATGCGAGAAGTATGGGTAATAAGCAGGAAGAACTGGAAGTGATAATAAACAAATACAACTATGACGTCGCTGGCACCACAGAGACTTGGTGGGATAATACACATGATTGGAATATTGGTATAGAAGGGTACAGCTTACTCAGGAAGGATAGACAGGGGAAAAAAGGGAGGCAGTGTTGCCTTATATATTAAAAATGTCCACACTTGGGGAGAGGTGGAGATGGACATAGGAGATGGACATGTTGAGAGTCTCTGGGTCAGGCTAAAAGGGGTAAAAAACAAGGGTGATGTCATGCTAGGGGTTTACTACAGGCCACCTACCCAGGTGAAGGAGGTGGAGGAGGCTTCTTTTAAACAACTAACAAAATCATCCAATGCACAGGATTTGGTGGTGATGGGGGACTTCAACTATACAGATATACGTTGGGAAACTAATATAGCAGGGCACAGACTATCCAATAAGTTCTTGGACTGCATTGGAGACAACTTTTTATTTCAAAAGGTTGAAAAAGCTACTGGAGGGGAGCTATTTTAGATTTGATTTTAACAAATAGGGAGGAACTGGTTGAGAATTTGAGAATGGACTGCAGCTTGAGTGAAAGTGACCATAAAATCATAGAGTTCATGATTCTAAGGAATGGTAGAAGGGAGAACAGCAAAATAGAGACAATGGATTTCAGGAAGGCAGATTTTGATAAGCTCAGAGAGCTGATAGGTAAGGTCCTTTGGGAAGTAAGACAGAGTAAAGACAACTGAAGAGAACTGACAGTTTTTCAAATGGACATTATTAAGGGCCAAAAAGCAAGCTATTCTACTGCCTTGGCTTAACCAGGAGATCTTGCATCATCTAAAAATAAAAAGGGAATCATAAAAAAAATGGAAACTAGGATAAATGACAAAGGATTAATATAGGCAAACAACACAGGAATGCGGGGCAAGATTAGAAAGGCAAAGGCACAAAACGAGCTCAAACTAGCTACAGGCATAAAGGGTAACAAGACATTCTATAAATATATTAGAAGCAAGAGAAAGACCAAGGACAGAGTAGCCTACTGCTCAGTGGGGAGGGACAAACAGTAACAGGAAACTTGGAAATGGCAGAGATGCTTAAAGACTTCTTTTTTCAGACTTCCATGAGAAGTCTAATGAAGAAATGCCTAACATAGTGAATGCTAGTGGGAAAGGGGTAGGTTTAGAAGATAAAATAAAAAAAGAACAAGTTAAAAATCACTTAGAAAAGTTAGACATCTTCAGGTTACCAGAGCCATGATGAAATGCATCCTAGAATACTCAAGGAGCTGATAGAGGAGGTATCTGAGCCTTTACCTCTCATCTTTGAAAAATCATGGACGTTGGGAAAGGGCAGAAGACAGGAAAAGGGCAAATATAGTGCCCATCTATAAAAAGGGAAATCAGACAACCCAAGAAACTACTGACCAGTCAGTTTCACTTTGGTACCAGGAAAGATAATGGAACAAGTAACTAAGTAAATGATAAAGTGATAGGGAACAGCCAGCATGGATTTGTAAAGAACAAATCATGTCAAATCAATCTGATAGCTTTCTTTGATAGAATAACGAGTCTTGTGGTGGATTTGTTATACCTAAACTTTAGTAAGGGACATGGGCGCGCGGCGGGGGGAGGGGGGGGGGGGGGGGCGCCGGCCCCGGGCGCGCGGCGCTTGAGGGTGGGGGCCCCACCCCCAGGCGCGCACGTGTCCCCGCCCCCTGGGGCCCGACAACCTGAAAAGGTTGGGGACCACTGGTCTAAACATTCCCCCACACTGCCGGAATGCACTCCTGTGTACTACATGTACGTGCATAATGGTCCAAGGACCTGTAAGCATTTAACAGATTGGAAAGGAGGAAAAATTAAAGTCCTGAGGGATGAAAGTGAAGCTCATCAAAAAGCGCTAATATCAGCTGAAAATTAACTGGAAAAAGAAAAAAAAGCATGGTTCTGTGTCATGACATAATAAGTTTGTGTTCTGTCCAGATTTGTCTTCTGTGTCTTAATTGTGATATATGTATTTCAAACATTGTTGTGTGTACAATATTGTTGTTTTAATGAAAAAATAATTGAAGTCCCATGAATAATCTTAACCTTATGCTTTATATAAATGGTTCTTGCCTTTATAATTCTAGTGGAATTTTAGTAGCATGCTATGCAGTTTGTACTGTCTGGGATATAGTGAAATCTGCTCCTTTACCTGCTGTTTTTTTTCTGCATAGGTGGTTGAATTTATGGCTCTTTTGCATGCTTATTATATTGCTGCGGGAGCTTCTGCTACTATACACTGACTCCCAGTATGCCTTTGGCATAATTAATGATTTTGGTACACTCTAGAAGCAGTGAGGTTTTCTTACCTCCTCTGGCCACTCTATAAAGAATGGACCTTATGTAGCTGCTTTACGTGATGCAGTTCTTTTCCCTTCGGCTCTTGCTATTGTTAAGCGTGAAGCCCATTCCTCTTCCTCTAATGAAGTTGCATTAGGAAATGACATGGCCGATCGGGCTGCTAAGGCAGCCGCCCTATGTCCTCCTCTGGCTGAAGCATTATACCCTTCTCTCCCACCACCGCCAGCTCCTTTGCCATCTCTGTCAGAACTAGCCCTCCTGCAAGACCAAGCCCCAGAATCAGAAAAGCAGGAGTGGAGACTGGCAGGGTGCACCTTGCACCCAGACCATTTGTGGTGCAGCTCTGATGGCCACATTGTTGCCCCAGTGGTCTTGCTACCTCACCTTGCCCCCGTGCTCTCTGAATTGTCACGTTGGCAAAGGGGGGATGGTAGCAATCCTTAAAACAAAATTGGTTTGCTCCCAAATTCTCCCAAGCAGCCAAAGATTACTGTCTGGCTTGCCCTGTCTGCCCAGCCCACAACGTGGGTAAACCTGTAAAGACAGTTCCGGCAACCAGACCTCCGCCTTTAGGAACATTTCTGAATTTACAATTGGACTTTATTCAATTTCCTAAATGTCAATCCTTTGAATATGTGCTGGTTATTGTTTGCTTGTTTTTGAGAGGAGTAGAAGCTTATTCCTGAAGGAAAGCTGATGCCATCACAGTGGCAAAGCAAGTTCTAAATCATTACATCCCATCATGGGAATACACCTTGTGATCTCCAGTGATAAAGGTACCCACTTTACTAGACAAATTGTTCAAAAACTGGCAAAGTACTACTCTATCAGACAAGCACTGCACTGTGCGTGACACCTAGAGAATGCAGAAGCAGTAGAAATATGGCACACTGTTTGGTGAACTAAAGCCAAATGATACTTGGCAGGATAAAGGGTTTACTAACCCAGGGTATATCCGCCTAGCCTTGACCCCAATTGGAAATTACTGCTGGACATGTAATGTTTCAGGAGCCAGGGTGGGAAAAAGCCAAAAAGTGAATGGCCCTAGACTACGTCCTAGCAAATAAGGGCGGGGTTTGTGCCTTAGTGGGAAGAGAATGCTGTGTGTATATCACTGACACCAGCAAGAAAGTAGAGGAAGATGTCTCAGCGATTGAAAAAAAACTGTGGAAAGCCTAAGACAGGAGGAAAACTGGACCCTTTGGGGTTGGTTGGGAGGCTGGTTTGGACATGTGGGAACTTGGATTCTGCAAGGTGTAGTTTTAGTATTGACTATATTCTTTTGTGATTATTTTTGTTTCTTGTTAATCAATTGCTGTATTTCTTATATTCTGGAAAACACAAGACAGACCCTTACCAAAGGGAATGTGGAACTCATGATGTTAAAATATGATGAGCAAGAAAGGAATAAGAGATGTACATGAATGCTTTGATGGAAATGGAGGCCTGAAATGGCTTCAAAGTTAGCCTTTAAAAGTTGTAGAAACCATTTCATATTTAGCTAGAAGCCATTCTGTATAACAAAAGCCATTTCAGTTTCTTGTGTCTGCACGTATACTAGAGGGAGTGAACTGGCCTTCACCGAGCTGGGAAGAGGCCAGAAGGATGCGCTGTTGGAATGTGTTAATGAACTATTTTGAGCTGAAGCTCCAACTCCCTCTAAACCTGTTTCTTTCTCTGATGATAATAATTCCTCTTTGAAGTTCGCTTTGATTTCTTGCCCTGACGTCAGACTTATTTTATACCCTTAACCAAACACTAGGATTAATTGTATTAGCCAGCCTTACTGGGCCCGGCTTTGCTGGGACCACGTTTGGCTCATGCTGTGCTTTATTAATTAATAAAGCTGTTTGTTAGCTGCCTAAACAGAGAGGAGCATTTTTTTGCTTCAACATGAGCAAGACACGAGAAGTAATTCTTCGGCTCTACTCTGCGCTGATCAGGCCTCAGTTGGAGTGTTGTGTCCAGATTTGGCCCTGCATTTCAAGAAAGATGGGGAGAAATTGGAGACGGTCCAGAGAAGAGCAACAAGAATGATTAAAGGTCTAGAGAACATGACCTATGAAGGAAGGCTGAAAGAACTGGGCTTGTTTAGTTTGGAAAGAAGACTGAGAGGGAACATGATAGCAGTCTTCAGGTATCTAAAAGGGTGTCACAAGGAGGAGGCAGAAAAATTGTTCTCTTTAGCCTCTTAGGATAGGATGAGAAACAATGGGCTTAAATTGCAGCAAGGGAGGTTTAGGTTGGATATTAGGAAAAACTTCCTAACTGTCAGGGTGGTCAAAGACTGGAATGAAATGCCTAGGGAGGTTGTGGAATTACCAACTCCGAAGATATTTAAGAGTAGGTTAGATAAATGTCTATCAGGAAAGGTCTAGACAGTACTGGGTCCTACCATGAGGGGAGGGGACTGGACTCGATGACCTCTTGAGGTCCCTTCCGGTTCTAGTGTTCTACGATTCTATGACCTTGTCAAAGGCTTTCTGGAAATCTAAATACACTATACCCACCAGATTCTCCCCCATCCACATATTTGTTGACCACCTCAAAGAGCTCTAGCAGATATCCCTTTACAGAAACCATGTTGACTTTCCCGCAACAAGGCTACGTCTACACTGGCACCCTTTTCTGGAAATGCTTAAAACGGAACAGTTTTCCGTTACAAGTATTTCTGGAAAAAGTGCGTCTACACTGGCAGGATGCTTTTCCGGAAAAGCACTTTTTCCAGAAAAGCGTCTGTGGCCAATGTAGACGCACTTTTCCGCAAAAAAGCCCTGATCGTCATTTTCGCAATTGGGGCTTTTTTACCAGAAAAGACTACTGTGCTGTCTACACTGGCCCTTTTCCGGAACAGTTTTTCCGAAAAAGGACTTTTGCCCGAACGGGAGCAGCATAGTTTTTCCCCAGAAAAACAATGACGATTTTACATTAAATCGTCATTGCTTTTCCGGAAAAGCAAGCAGCCAGTGTAGACAGCTGGCAAGTTATTCCAGAAAAGCGGCTGCTTCTCCAGAATAAGTGGCCAGTGTAGACACAGACACTATGTTCATCTATGTGTCTGACAATGTTATTCTTTACTATAGTTTTAACTAATTTGCCCAATAGTGATGTTAGACTTACTGGTCTGTAATTGCCAGGATCACCTCTAGAGCCCTTTTTAAATATTGGCATCACTTTAGCTATCTTCCCGTCATTAGGTACAGACACTAATTTAAAGGACAGGCTGCAAACCACAATTAATAGTTCTGCAATTTCACATTTGACTTTTCAGAACTCTTGGGTGAATGCTCCAAAACCTACTCTAATTACACCTCAATCTGGAACAAATCTTCAGATGTGCCACTCAGAAAGAATGGCTCAGGGGAATCTCTCTAACATTCTCAGCCACGAAGACTGAAGCAAAGAATTTGTTTCTTTACAATAACTATCATCTTTGAGTGCTCCTTTAGCATCTTGATTGTCCAGGGCACCAGTGGTTGGTTAGCCAGCTTCCTGCTTCTCATATACTTAAAAACATGTTGCTATTACTTTTCAAGTTTTTAGCTAGATGTTTTTCAAAATCCTTGTTGGCTTTTCTCATTATATTTTTACAGTTAATTTGAGAGAGTTCATGTTTCTTTCTATTTTCCTCATTAGGATTTGACTTCCGCTTTTGAAATGATGCCTTTTTATCTGTCACTGCTTCTTTTACTTTGTTGTTAAACCACACGTTTAACATCTTTGTTGTTAAGTGGCACTTTTTTGGTTTTCTGTGTTTTTTAATTTGGGGCATACATTTAAGTTGGGCTTCTATTATTGTGTCTTTGAAGTTTCCATGCAGCTTCTGAGATTTTACTTTTGTCACTGTACCTTTTAATTTCTGTTTAACTAATCTCCTCATTTTTGTATAGTTCCCCTTTCTGAAATTAAATGCCAGTATTGTGCTGCTGAGGTGTTTTCCCCAACACAGGGATGTTAAATTTTATTACATTATAGTCACTATATCCAAGAGGTCCCATTAAAACCAGATTTCTTCGGTGGCCAGGAGTGCTTTTGGGCAACTTCATTTGATCCACCAGCTGTAACCCTTACTGAACAAACATGACTTGGCCACAGTGATCCATGCTCTTGTTACATCCCGACTGGATTACTGTAATGCACTTTATGTAGGGCTGCCTCTAAAGAGCCTTCGGAAACATCAACTGGTCCAGAATGCAGCTGCTCGAGTTTTAACTAACACTAGTGATACGGAGCACATTATGCCAGTGCTTCGGCAGCTGCACTGGCTTCTGGTATGTTTCCGGGCACAATTTAAGGTTTTAGTTATGATGTATAAAGCCTTACATAAGTTGGATATCTGAAGGACCGTCTTCTCCCATATGTACCTATCCAGGGATTGAGGTCAGCTGGGGAGGCTTTGCTTCGTGTTCCCCTACTTGTGGGGATAACAACATCTACGCGGAACAGGGCATTCTCAGCTTTTGCTCCCAGGCTGTGGAATTTTCTTCCTCGGGATATTCACATGGCACCAATGCTAGCGTTGTTCCGGCGTCAGGCTAAAGCCACCCTTTTTACTCATGCTTTTGTTAATGTTTGAGTCTGTATGTGTGTGTTCCTCCTCTCTAGCTGGTTATGTCCCTCTGAGGTCTCATTTTAAATTCTCATATTTTAAAATTTTATATATATATATATTTTTTTGTTTGTTTTTGTAAGCTGCTTTGAATATTTTAAATAGAAAGGTGGGGTAAAAATATGTAAATAAAATAAATATATTTACCTCTTGGACCAGATCCTGTGGTCCACTTAGGGCTAAATTGAGAATTGCTTCTTCCCTTGTAAGTTCCACAACCACCTGCTCCAAGAAGCAGTCAATTAAGCTATTAAGAAATTTTATGTCTACATCTCATCCTGAGGTGACGTGCACCCAGTCAATATGGGGATAGTTGAAATCTCCTACTATTATTGCATTTTTTATTTTGATAAACTCTCTAATCTCCCTTAGCATTTCATAGTCACTATCACTGTCCTGACCAGGGGGCTGATAATAGATCCCTACTGCTACAGTCTTATTACTGGAGTATGGAATAATTATCCTTAGAACATATTGGTTCATTTAAGATTTTTACTTCATTTGATTCTACATTTTCTTTCACGTATAGTGCAACTCCCCAACCTGTTCTGTCCTTCTGACAGTTTTTGTACGCTGGTATGCTGTGTCCCATTCATTGTCCTCATTCCAACAGGTTTCTGAGATGCCTATTATGTCAATACCCTCCTTTAATACGAGGAGCTCTAGTTCACCCATTTTATTATTTAGGTTCCAGCATTTGCGTATAAGCACTTTGTCACTATTTATCTGTCTGCCATTTCCTGATGTGTTAGACTTTTTCATTTGATTGTGTCTCATCTGATCTGACCTATACTTCCATCCTGTCATCCTGACTAGAACATAGGGAAACTCTATTAATAGATCCTCCTCTAGGTGATGTCTCTGTTTGAGCCATAATTTATTTTTATTAAACTTCATCCTATTGACTTCAGACCATTTCTCCAGTGTGTCCAGATCAGTTTGAATTCTGACCCTGTCCTCCAAAGCACTTGCAAACCCTCCAAGCTTGGGATCATCTGCAAACTTAATAAGCTTCCTCTCTGTGCCGATATCTAAAGTGTTGATGACAGTACTGAACAGAACCCATCCCAAAACTGATCCCTGCTAAACCCCCATATCAATTGAAATGGAAGTTTAGAGCCTGTGTACATCTGACCCTAACCTAGCAATCCATGATCAGAGAGAAACAAAATATACCACCTTCCCCAAGACCACAGAGGAGTCTGCCCCCAAACAATCCTCCCTCCCACTCCCCATCCCTGCTGGTTCATAACCACAGGCACCTACCAGATACTTCTTTCCCATTGCTTTCGATCGCCGCAGCTTTTCTCTCTCTTTCCTCAGTGTCTTCATGCGGGCCACACATTTTTTCTGAAAAAACAGAAATGAGCTGGGAGGTTTCCTTGTGAGGACTGAGAGGGGTATGGAACGGGGTCCTGGTATACACTCCCCTTATTTCAAAACAACAAGCAAAGAGTCCACATTACTAAGCCCATTATTTCTCAATTAGCCAATAGCTCATCATAGACGGGTTTTTCGGGTCTCTCCTTCATGTCCACCTCTCTCTTTCTCTCCTCCTCCTCCTGCTGCTGCTTCCCCCCCTCTTTCTCAGCTCTCCTCCACCTCCTGCCTCTCACTAGCTCTTTCTCTTATCCTCCTCACCCTCCGGCCTCTCACTCGAGGGACCGCGGATCCCAAATGGCTGAATGGCGCAGAAGTCAGCTGAGCGCCATGGCGGGAGGCAAAGGACGTGACTCAGGCAACAGCAGCGCCCAGAGGGAACAGCCAGCATTTCAGCGTTACACAGTCACAGATATTGGGCATACATACATGTGTGTATATATATATATATATATATATATATATATATATATATATATATATATATATATATATATATGATAAGGGGTTGGTTATTTAATTAAAAAAAAAACACAAACCTCTTGCTCTCCATGAGGAATAATGCTTATTTTTGAAATTGTTATTTTGAAAAGGTGGTAGGTGGACTGCTATTTTGAAATAATTGACGTGCATGAATGTGCTTCTGAGAGTGTGTATCAAAATTAGGTAAAGAATTAAATAGTTAACTACTACATTTGAATCACAGAATCATAGAACACTAGGACTGGAAGGGACCTCAAGAGGTCAAGTCCAGTCCCCTGCCCTCATGGCAGGACCAAATACTGTCTAGACCATCCCTGATAGACATTTATCTAACCTACTCTTAAATATCTCCAGAGACGGGGATTCCACAACCTCCCTAGGCAACTTATTTCAGAGCTTAACCACCCTGACAGTTAGGAAGTTGTTCCTAATGTCCAGCCTAAACGTCCCTTGTTGCAATTTAAGCCCATTGCTTCTCATCCTATCCTCAGAGGCCAAGGAGAACAATTTTTCTCCCTCCTCCTTATAACACCCTTTTAGATACCTGAAAACTGCTCTCATGTCCCCTCTCAGTCTTCTCCTTTCCAAACTAAACAAGCCCAGTTCTTTCAGTCTTCCTTCCCTCTCTAGACCTTTAATCATTCTCGTTGCTCTTCTCTGGACCTTCTCCAATTTCTCCCCATCTTTCTTGAATTGCCCCACCCCTTCCTTGAACCTCCCCCCATTCTCCTCCTCACCATCACTTGCTATCCCCAATCCTTATACTGCTGCTTCCTTCCCCCCTCCCCCCCAAATTCTTCTGTAGGAAGAGGTTTTCCCAACATTTGGCCTGTCTAGACTGGACTAAATGTCAGGAAAAAAAAAAGCCTTCTTTTGGAAGCCCCTTATTCCTCATGGAAAAAGGAATATAGGGGTGACCGAAAAAGCATGTTTTCTCTTCCACTAAAAAAAAAAAAAAAAAAAAAAAAAAAAAAAAAAAAAAAGGAGAAGAACAAACGCATCCCTGGATGCAGAAGAGTTTTTCCTGGGATATCTCCAGAATCCTGAAAAACTCCTGCAGTCTAGCCGTACCCTTGCTGGATTGAGGCAGGATGTGTCAGCTCTGGGGAGGAAATGAGGGATTTGGGTGTGGGAAGGGGTGAGAGGTGCAAGCTCTGGGAGGAAATCTGGATGCAGGAGGAGGTGGAGAAGGGGACGCTGGCTTGGGGAGGGGACTCCAGGCCAGGCAGTTTTGGGGTCAGATGTAGGGTTAGGGTACTAAGCAAGCCACAGACTTCTGGATGTGAGGGTTCAGGAATTTGGGTTGGGGTATATCAGGGGCTCAGGGCAAAGGGTTCCAGCATATAATAGGCTCAGATCTAGGGTCTGGGGGAAAGGGGAGTGCAGGAGTGTTATGATGCTGTGGCCAGATGGGGGCTTGGCCCCAATTGGGGGTTTGCTGGCCAGGCTTCATTTTTAAATAAAATACTATGTCAAATACAAAAAGTTTCTGCATTGTCTTTATTTAGGAGAAGGGCAGGGAACCTGCCTTGAGTCAGGGGTCACTGACCCACAGAAAAGTCAGTTGGGGCCACACAAGTGAGATGCAAAAAAACCCTCCTCCAACCCCTCCCCCCCAAGCTTCACTAACGTGGCCCCCAACTGTGTTGATGGGAGCAGGGGACATAGTACTGGGGAAGAGTGCTAGTGGGTGCTTTGGCAGGGGACAGGGTGCCAGTGAGGACAGAGTTCTGTGGCTGAGGGTAGGGGACAGGTTTTTGAGGCTGGGGAGTGGGAACAGGAGAGAGAGGGCTCGGGGGCAGAGTCCCCTGCACTGGCCTCCTCCCAGGATTCTCGCCCCTCCCCTCTGGAAGCCGGCATGTGCCTCCTCTGGGGCCGGCACATGCCTCCTGAGGTGCAGCCAAACCCCCGTGCACGGTTGCCCCAGGGCCAAACCCCCATCCCGCAGCACAGGGAAAGCCCTGTGCTTGACTCACTCCTGTGGCACAGGGAAGCCACCCCACACCTCCCGGGCCGACGCCTCCTCCCACAGCGAGCCCGGCTTGCCACAGAGCTGTGGCAGGGGAGCAGCCAGCGCACTTCTGGAACTCCCGGAAGTGGCGCAAAGCTGCAGGCATGACTTCCATCCACCCCGCAGAAAGCCAGCACTATGCTGGAGGTAGGGAGTGGGGCTTCTCGGGGGTGAGGGGAAAATGGGAGAGGCCCAAACGCCTCGTGAGCAACGGGTTGGTGACCACGGCTCTTAGGTGCTGCAGTTCCATTTGCTGCTTATTACGTTTTTTTAGTTACAGACTGACACGTTAACCCTCTGAAACATGTTTTAGTGTCAGTTTTCTGTTGACACAGACATACTGTTAATCGTGGGCTGCCATCTTTTATTTTCCTTAACTTCCCCTTCTTCCCAGCCTGGCTCTGTGTACACCTTCCTCCCCCCCCCCCCCCCCCAAAAAAAAAATCTCCAGCCCGTCTCTGCTGCTGATTTCTGCTGGGGAAGGGAGGCGCAGAAAAAGTCCAAGAGAGTAAGTCACAAGAGATTGTGAGAGCCATGCACTCTAGGGATATAATAGTATAGTCGATTAACTGATAAGGAAAAGCTTTTCAGCATAGGCGTGCACACAGGGGGCTCGTCTACACTGGCCCCTTTTCCGGAAGGGGCATGTTAATTTCAGCAATCGTAATAGGGAAATCCGCGGGGGATTTAAATATCCCCCGCGGCATTTAAATAAAAATGTCCGCCGCTTTTAGAAAAGCCGGAAAAGAGCGTCTACACTGGCCCCGATCCTCCGGAAAAAGCGCCCTTTTCCGGAGGATCTTTGAAGTAGGAATAAGATCCTCCGGAAAAGGGCGCTTTTTCCAGAGTATCGGGGCCAGTGTAGACGCTCTTTTCCGGCTTTTCTAAAAGCCGGAAAAAAGCGGTGGACATTTTTATTTAAATGCCGCGGGGGATATTTAAATCCCCCGCGGATTTCCCTATTACGATCGCTGAAATTAACATGCCCCTTCCGGAAAAGGGGCCAGTGTAGACGTAGCCAGGGTGTGCCAGGTGTGCCCAAGCACACTCTAATGTTTCAAAGGGCTGCCTTGGTGCGCTGAGGAAAGGATGCTGCGCCGGGTTTGCCACGCATGCGGGGCCAAAACCGGTGAGTCTTAGGACCCCATGAAAACAGGCGGCAGGGAGCAGCATCTTCATCTCCCTTGCCAGGGAGGCGGGGTAAGTTTAAACCCTGGGCAGGAAGGTGGGTGGTGTGCCTTGGGCAGGGGATCAGGAGAAACGCAGCTGGAGGGGGCGATGGGGGAGAGAGGAGGGTCGGGTCAGGAGTAGCGCAGCTGGGCCCGGGGTCGGGGGCAGCAAGACTGGCCCCCCCCCCCCCCGAGCTGCTTCCCATCCCCCCCCCCTTCCTCCCAACCAACCCGGAGTTCCTCGACCCCTCCTCCCCCAGCTTTGCTTTCTGCACCTCCTTCCTCCGGGCCCCCCCTTCCTCCCGGCCAGCCCTGCAGCCCCTGACCCCCACTAGCTCTGCTTCCTGCCCCCCCTTCCTCCTGGCCATTCCCCCACCCAATCAAGTCCCTCCCCCCAGTCCATGATCAAGTGGGTCAGTTTTTTTGGGGGTGGTCTACCTCGTAACCCTACCAGTTGAAGCTCCACAACATGCTCAGGGACAGGGCTTCTCCTCCTCCCCAAGACATCAGACTCAACTAGAGGCTCCCAGTGCCGATTGCACCCCACCTTCCAGTTATTCCCCCCGCTGCCACCAGGTTTCAGTCTGGCGCCCAACTGGAAAACCAGGAAATACCAGACATTGCACGTGTCTGGTATTTTCTGGATTTTTTTTTTAAACCAGAGGGTCCAAAAACCGGACTGTCCGGTAGAAAACCGGACACCTGGCAATCTTATGAGTCGGACCCGGTGCAGACCCCAAGTGATGGGGAGACTGCCGGAACTTTAGCAACCAGAGACTGCAGGGTGGGGGTTTGTCGCTCAAAAGGGGGCTGGGAAACCTAAGAAAGACAGAGTAGGGGATCACCAGAAGGGTGACAGTCAGGGCAACCCTTGAACTCTGTTACAGACCAGCTAGCAGCTGCTGGAGGAGGAAGGAAAAATAGGGGGAAAAGGGTCAGAGAGGAAGGGCTTGTGCTGAGGGGAGGGGGCAGGTCAGGAGAAGAAAGGGGAAGGCACCAAGGGACAGGGTGGAGGAGAGAGACAAATGGCAGGGGGCCAAGTGGAGACAATGAGGAAAAGGGCAGGAGGGGAAGTGTCAGTGGGGGGGGGGGGGGACAGGATGATGCTAGCAGAGGAGAGGGGAAGGGCTTTGGGGGCTAGAGGGGAGAAGGGGAGGTGCTGGGAGAAGGCTTGAAAGAAGGGGTGGGCATGAGGAAGGCAAGGATGGAGCAAGGCATGTGTGAGGGCACAGGGGCATGAAGGGAACATGGGCCAGAGAGTGGTGAGGGGGTGGGCACCAGGGGAAAAAAGGGCAAAGGGGGCAGGGGCAGTGAGGGAAGGGGGAGGCACCTGGAGGGTGCAGTGGTAAGGGAACATGCACGTGCCAGGGGATTCTGGGGGTGAAGCAGAAGGGCAAACACTTGCAGAGGAGGGACCAGCACCAGAGGAGAGAGGCAGGGCAGGTGTATAGAGGGAGGTGTTAGAAGAGGGGATGAGGAGGGGTAGCTCACATGATCAGAGTGGGGCTACTGGAGGAGTGGGCAGAGGGGAGGAGAGAAGGGCTGGTGGAGGGGGGGCAGGTCTCAGGAAGGCTGAGGGCAGTGAGAAGGGCAGGAGTCAGGACAGCAGAGGTGGGTGAGGGATTGGGGGAGGCAGCAGGCACCAGGGGAGCTGGTTGAGCAAGGGGAGGAGACAAGGCAGCAGAGAGAAAAGGTAAAGGTTTATAAGATACTTATTAATAACTTGGGTGCCACAGTGGCACTACCAAATAAGCCAGAAACTCAGTACTGGTGCACAACACAAAATTTATTGTGCTCATGGGAGGAAACTCTTAGAGGGAACACTTCCCCCAGCCTCTCCACTCCCCCCTCAAGTTAATGGCACACACATTAGGTTAATGCAATTGCAGGATAGTTGCATGGGGTGCGGTGGGGGAGGGCAAACTAATCCCCATTGGTAAGAGGATGGTGGGAAAAGTCCTTGGGGGGGGGGGGTCACATGACACTTTTTATTTCTGGTCATGTGTCCATATTGCCTGGAAAGTATTACCTCCAGAGGCATGGCTAATGAGGGTCAGGGGGTGTGGCTAATGGGGGGGGGGGAGGGTCAAAGAGTACATTTAAAAAAATTGAGTGTACACCCTAATGAAATGTGCTGCGCACACCTATGCTTATCAGTTAATGCTGTAGACTACACTCATTCCCTCCCTGCCAGTATATTATTTAGCGAGCTGACGACTAGCCCTGCGCAGTCCTGGCTTGTGCTGGGTCTGGGACCTACCTCTGCTGGGCTCTGCATTTAAAAAGTGTATCTGGAGCTAGGCAGGCATCCTGACTTAATTCCGAGTCGTGCTGGGTCTGGAAGCTCTGACACCACCCTATCCCCAGACACCACCCTATCCCCGAGCTACTGCCTCTGTGGCTCCCAGCCACGCCTGCTCTAACCACTGCACCCCACTCCCTTTTCAGAGACCCAGGCGAGCTGGCCCTCACCTGGTATTGCTGGATGCCGTTTCGGAGGGGCAGGAAGTCGCGGCCCCAGTGCTGGGGCAGGTCCCGGCAGATCACGCAGACGGGCCGCTGGTCCTGGCTGCAGAAGAGTTCCAGGGGCTCCCCGTGCTCCGGGCACATGGACGGGGCCGCCTCGGTCAGCGGGAATCCGGAGCGGCGCCGTTTCCGGCCCGGTTCCCCTTCAGGGCTCCGCTCTATGAGGAGTTCTTCCACAGGCCCCCTCTGCCTCTTGCGTCTCGCCCAGGGCCGGGCCGCCAGGCGCTCGGCGCGCTCCACCGCGTTTCGCAGCTGCCGGTTGGGCCGCAGCCGGATCTCGGGGAACGGGACGCGGCACTTGGGGCAGCGGAAGGAGCCGCGGCACCGCTTCCAGTAGCGGCTGATGCAGACGCGGCAGAAGCTGTGGCCGCAGCCGGTGATCACCGGGTCCCTGAAATAGCGTCGGCAGAGCCGGCACGAGAGCTGCCTCAGGACACCGCCCAGGCCGTCGGAGTCTGAGTCGGAATCCGAATCCGAGGCCATGCTCGCTTCGGCAGCGGCAGACACCCCGTCACGTCCGGGCTGGGCGAAGAGGCGCTCGGGAAACAGCCACTCCCCTTCCCCAGCGAGCGGCTCCCCGTGGGGAGGTGCTACCGGCGGCAGGGTGGGAAGCAGCGGGCGGGGCCCAGCAGAGCTCACGAGCCCACGTCCAGGCGCTGTTAGTCCACAAAGTGCTACCGGGCCATTGGCTGGTTTTTCAGGTCACCGGTGCAGACCAACCGCGCTACCCCCTCCCCCCCCAAGTTTCTGATTAAAAGGAGTCCTGGACACCATCATATGTATAGTAGCCCAGGGTCTGTGGTCTGTAACACGCTGACGTGAACGGCCACGCCCCCTTCCCCTCCCTCGGTGGCGTGGTTCTATTTGAAAACCATGGCAAGGTTCTAAAAGCCCCTCCCCAGCCTTAGGGGATGGACAACTAGACCCATGTCCAACTGATTCTGGGGGACAAATAATGACAAAAGGATCAAGGAGTGCAGGTCACAGGTTTAAAATAAGGGAACCAAATGGGGACACCGAGCAGAGAACCCCAGACAGCGCCCACTGCTCCTCAAAGCTATCGAAGGAGCCAGTGGACGCCGCCCAAAGGAACTCTGCCCGGATACATGACGCAAGGGAGGAGCGAGAGTAGGTCCCACAGTCACAGAGAACCCCCTGTCCAACATCCTACTCCTGGTAATGTATATGGCGGCCTTTGCTAGGGCCAGGAGTAGGTTGACGAGGAGGTCTCGCGACTTTGTGGGGCCATGGATAGGGTGTGCATAGATGAAAAGGTGAGGGGAGAAGTGCAGCCAGAACCTCAGTAAGAGGTTCTGGAGGAGCCGGAATAGGGGCTGCAACCTGGCACACTCGAGGTAGGCGTGCGCCAGGTTTTCCCTCACGCTGTAGAAAGGGCAGGTGTATGGGATGGGGGTGGACCGCGTCAGGTATAGGCCCGTGCTCATGGCTCTGTGAAGGAGCCGCCAACTGATGTCCCCAATGGGCCGCAGGATTAAGGTGGAATATACGCTGGCCCATCAGGGTTCCCGGATCTTAGCTAGTCCCGCCACTTGGTTTCGGGGCGGGACACGAGGGTGGGGAAATGTAAAGTGTGGAGCACGAGCATGTACAGATGTTCTCTAGGCGCGGTTCAAAAGCAAACTGGCTGTAAGTTCTGCAGCCGGCTAGAGGTCCAGGGATGGGAAGGCCAGGGGGGCCTGCAGAACAGGGGCCCGATAAAAAAGGACGGAGGGTTTGCAGGAAGGGAGGGGCGGGGTGTACCCTCTCGCACGGACCGCTGCAGGAAGTCAAGAGCGGGCCGCAGCAAGTAGACGCAGGGAGTAGGCGCAGGACGGTTCGGGGGGTGGAGAGCCCCATGCACTGAGCGAGTGCTCGGGGATCCACCCAGTCCCCCCTGTCGTAGTCCAGGAGGTCTCCGACCATGGTGGTTTCTGCCAGGATCAGCCTCTGGCGCACCGAGGGAGACTCCGCCACCTGCACGCGCAAGGCTGGATTGTGGAGCAGGGGCTCCGTGAGGAGGTCTGCTCCCTCGGAGGCCACAATGGACCTGGTCGCCGAAAACAGCTTCCAGGTCTGGGGGAGGTCCTGGTAGAATTCCGGCAGCTCTGAAAGGTCTCACGGAAGACCCCTTGGGTGGATAAAAAAGAGCTGCCGGTTGTATCAGAGGCGGCAGAGGAAGGCGCGCGCCAAGGTGCCCCATGCCGGACTACCTGCACTAAAGAGGAGTCTCTGCAGGGCCTGGAGGCGGAAGGTCCGCACCTGGCTGCGCACGCAGACCAGGCCCTGGCCCCCCTCCTCCAGGGGGAGAGACAGGAACCCTGCAGAGACCCAGTGCAGTTCTGGCCAAAAGAACTCCAAAGCTGCCCTCTGGAGCTTGGCCAGGACCTCCAGGGCCGGGCGCAGGGTGTTGAGCCGGTGCCAGAGCATGGACAGGACCAGCTGATTTAGCACCAGTGCCCTCCTGTGAAGGGAGAGACACCGGAGCAGTCCTGCCCATCTCCGCAACTGCTCACCCACCCTGGCCTCCAAACCTTGCCAGTTTTCCGGTGGAGAAGGATACGTGGCGGATAAATAGACGCCCAGATAGAGCAGTGGACCCGCGCTCCACCTGACGGGTGGGAGGGAGCCAGCCCGCCACCCGTCCCCGATCACCAGGCCAGAGCTCTTGACCCAGTTGACCCGGGCGGAGGAGGCTGCCAAGTAGACGACTCAACAGGCCTCCACCCGCGCCAGGTCGCCTGGGTCCTGGACCATGAGGAGCACGTCTTCGGCGTACGCCGACAGGACCAGCCACAGCTCCGGCTCTCAGAGCACCAACCCCGTCAGCCTCCTACGGAGGAGACGGAGGAAGGGCTCAATCGCCAGAGTGTACAGCTGGCCTGAGAGCGGACACCCCTGACGTACCCCCCACCCGAAGCTGACCGGCTTGGTCAGGGTCAAGTTGAGCCTGATCAAACACTCCGTGAGTGCGTACAGCAGCCAGAGAAAACCCACAAAACGGGGCCCAAAGCCGAAGGCCTGCAGGGTGCCCAGGAGATACCTGTGGTCCATCCTGTCGAATGTCTTCTCCTGGTCCAGGGACAGGAGGGCGAACGACAAGCCGTCCCTACACCCGAGCTCCAAGAGATCCTGGACCAAATACAGGTTATCAAAAATGCTACAGCCCGTGACGGTGTAAGTCTGGTCGGGATGGATGACGTTCGCCAGAACAGACCGCAGTCGCAGCGAGATGGCTTTTGCTACGACCTTGTATTCCGTGCTGAGGAGCAGAACACCAGTTCCGTAGGTCGCGGAGGTCCCCCTTCTTCGGCAACAGGGTGAGCACTGCTTGCCTGCTAAAAGCTGCCTACGGCACCTGGGATTCCCAAGGGATCCCCCATCCAAGTACTAGCCAGGCCTGGGACAGTTTACCTTCCGAGATCGGACGAGATCGAGGGTGTTTTGTCCGGTATGGCCGTAGGCCCCTCCGTGGTGTGGTGGTTTGGCCACCCCCCCCCCACCCGCGCTCCTTCGGCCCCCCCCCCATCGTCCCCTCCAGCCCCACAACACCCAATCCCCTCCCAGCTCTGCTTTCCACCCCCCTTCCGGCCAGCCCCGCCCCCTTCCCCTCTCTGCATGGGGCGCTGTGGCGCTCTGGCCAGGCCCAGCTGAATGGTGCTCAGCTGGGCCCCAGCGCGGAAGCAAGCGGCGGCAAGTGGCTCTTTGGGGGTCCACTCTCCCCACGCGTGGGGAGCGTGGACCCCAAACGGCCGCTTGCCACCCCAGGCCCAGCTGAGCGGCGCTCCCGCTGGGCCCACCTGAGCAATAATCAGTAATAGAAGATCTGTTCTTAGATTTATTGAATTTCATCACAGACAATGCCTGCTCGCAGATCTAAATTGATCCAAACAATACAAGCATCTTTTGGCCATGAGCCTTGCCCTTCAGAAAGCTTTGTTCATTGAAGGTATGTCTAGACGACAGGCTTTTGTCAACAGTAATTTTTTCGACAGATTCTGTTGACGAAGCTTCTGTCGACAAAGAGCATCTAGACTACATCCAGTTCTGTAGACAAAGCAAACCGCTTTGTCAACATGACAGTGTAGATGCAAAGGACAGTGTAGATGCAATAACTCCTTCTGTCAACAGAACTCTGTTGACAAAAGGCGTTATTCGTCGTAGAATGAGGTTTACTGCCGTCGACAAAACTGACGAGTTCTGTTGACAGAACTTGGCAGTAGTGTAGACGCAGGTATAGTTTTGTCGACAAAACCCTGTAGTCTAGATACACCCTGAGAGATGCATAAAATTCCAGAAGCGGTGTTGATTTGAATTGCTCTGCAAGCCAGGCATCGCCCTGCAAGTCAAGAAGCTACATTTGGAGGTGACTTGGAGCACTGTCCACCACATCTGTGATAGGTGAGGAGAACAAAGCCAGGCCCCCCACTGCTCACCTGTTGCCTGGCAGCTGCCTGGCAGGCACAAGCCCTTAATGGAGGGATGATAGGAGTTACTATAGAGAACTTTCTGGGTGTCTGGCTGGTGAGTCTTGCCCACATGCTCAGGGTTTAGCTGATTGCCATATTTGGGGTCGGGAAGGAATTTTCCTCCAGGGTAGATTGGCAGAGGCCCTGGAGGTTTTTCGCCTTCCTCTGTAGCATGGGGTACAGATCACAGCTGGAGGATTCTCTGCATCTTGGGGCCTTCAAAGTATTTGAAGGCTTCAATATCTGAGATATAGGTGAGAGGATTATTCTAAGAGGGGTGGGTGAGATTCTGTGGCCTGCACTGTGCAGGGGATCAGACTAGATGATTATAATGGTCCCTTCTGACCTTAAAGTCTATGAGCTCCCAGGCAACCAGCCAGTGGGGCAGAGCTGCGAGCCCTTTCAATTGCTTCATTGCCTAGTAGCCCTGGGGAAGGCACCAGCCTTTTAAATAGAAAGAGCTGAAAGGGCTCCCAGCTGCCCACCCCTCTACAGCACTGCTGGAGACCAGGAGCTCTTTCAACACTTTCTAGTGGCTGCTGCTTTTCCCCAGCTACTAGGCAAGATGTGGGGAAGATGCGAGCCCTTTCCATAGCAGCAGTTTGAAGAGCTCGCTCTCCTCCCCTGCTCTGAGGCAACGAGCTAGGGGGCAGGGTCTGAAACATTAAAATGTTAAGGCTAACCAGTGTCCCTTCAGTGACTTGCCACAAGATGTCAGAACATGTTAGTGGTAGAGCTGAGTGGGTCTAATATTTATTTAATTTAATTTTCTTTCTTTTTTATAGAATTAGACACAGTGCTCCTGCCAGCTAACTGCTAAATTGTCCGCCAAAAATAGCAGTTTTCCAGTGCCTTAGTAGCCCCAAGATAGAGATGATGTGGGGCAGGGGCAAGGAGGAGGGCAGGAGGAATTGCCCCCCCCATTTGGTGCTTGACTTGTACTGGGCATGCTCAGCAGTACTGCTGAAGCTGCTGTCCCCTGTCTGTCTCCTCTGCTCTTACTCTTCTCCCCATTACAGCATGCACAGGTCCCCCGCCCCAGCAAAATCTGCAATGGCACCACTGTTCCTCCTTCCTTTAGTGCACATGCAGAATGGCTGTCCTCGGTATAACAGAAGCTTCAGGGGGTAGCCAAGTTAGTCTGCCACAGAAAAAAAACAACAAATGGTCTGGTAGCACATTATAGACTAACAAAACATGTAGCTGATATCATGAGCTTTTGTGGGCACACCTGAAGAAGTCGGTGGTACCCATGAAAGCTCATGATCCCATCTACATGTTTTGTTAGTCTATAACTTGCTACCAGACCTTTTGTTGTTTTTTTCTTGCTATAATAGTCCTTCACATATTTTGAGATCTGTTACTTCTACCACAACTGGCTTGGTCTTCCTTTCTCTTTTTTTTTTTCTTTTCTTCTGAAACATGCCCAGGTTTTGTAACTTTTCTCTCACAAGTCAGGCAAACATTAACCACGCCAGGGAGTCCTGAGTTTTCCACAACCCTGTTCAGATCTACTACAGGCCCATGTGTATTTTGGCAGCTGCTGCAAGCAAACTGTCGTGCAAAGGAAATACAAAGGTCAGGATAAGCTTGTACAGGAAACAGGCGGTTCCATTTTCTCTGGTGAGAAGTGCAGAACATTTCTGTGTCTGCTGGGGTAACATGGCTGCCACTGGCCCCGAGGACACGGAACAGCTCCTGGACGAACTAATTTGCTCCATCTGTCGAGATTATTTTACAGACCCAGTGATTACAAGCTGTGGCCACAACTTCTGCCGAGGCTGTATCGTTCCGTACTGGGAGAGGGGCAAACATGCTGCCTGTCCTGAGTGCAGGAATGCGTGTTCGGCGACAGAGCTCATACCCAATGTAGAGTTGAGAAAAGCTGCCCGGAAGGCCAAATGCCTGTCTCCCGCAGCCCCAGAAAGCGCAGTAACAGATAGTGGAGAATGGAAAATCTACAGGGACGCAGCAAAGTCCTTCAGCAAAGAGGCTCAGTCTCCAATATATGTGGTTTGCAAAGAGTCCCAGGTTCACAAAGATCCCACTATAATCTGCCTGGAGAATGCTGCTCAGGATCTAGAGGTAGGAAATTTCACAGTTATTTGGGACAGGGCCCTGGAAATCAAGGACAAACCAGATTCTCTCAGCCTCACACTGTCCATCCAAGGCCGTGTAGCAGGGGTGGGGAACCTCAGGCCATGGCCTGATGCAGACCCAGCTCACCCAGATCCTTGCTCCTTCCCCCTCCCATCAAAGGTCTGGGGCACACAAAACCCAATAGGCCTCCCAAGCTCTGGTGCACAGGGGAGTGTCTGTCCCCTCAGTTGGGGGCTGCGTCAGTGAGTGAGGGTGGGTTTTGTGAGGTTTTCTTGGTTTTGTTTTTTTGCTTCTCACTTGTGTGCAGCCCCTGGCTGACTTTTCTGTGGCTCAGGAGCCCCCGACCCAAAAAGGTTCCCAGCCCTGCAGTGCGGAATCAGACTCCATGGAGAATTTTTCTCCAAGGTGTAGGAGCACAAACTGCTCCCTGGCTGCTACACCGGCGTTCCCTGGAGAAGAAAGTGCCGTGTCCCCTGCCCTGAGCCAGCCAGATGCCACCCCTCCCCCCCCCCCTCCACCCAGGACAGGACGGGAACCAGTGCCTCCTAAAAGGGAAAGGCCACAAATCCCATCCTCATTCTCCCCACAGCTACAGATATTAAATCTCCCTGCAAGCAATGGAAAAACACGGGAGACTCTTGTAATTTCCGCAGTTGCTATTCACAGTTCTGTGGTTGTGGAGGTCTCTTGGCCTGGCTGATGGCGGGGGGAGAGGAGGGAGAGAAGCAGGGGCAAGGAGCTGTGGGGAGCTCGCCACCAGGTCAAGGAAGCACAGCTCCCAGTGATCGCAAATTCTGTTATTCACAGTGGGGCCAGGGACACATCCACCGCGGTTGGCGAGGGTTTCCTGTCACTAGACAAGACTGCATCTCAGAAATGAAACCTAAAGTGGCAGCCATTTTGTCTGTATTGCGGTTACCATCCACTTCTCCTTTGCAGGCTTCCTCCAGTCAAAAACCTTTGAGGGTTCATGGTTCAAGCTGCTCATGTGCTTTAGAGCTGTTAGGGTGTCCTTACAGGGCAAAGTTTGGATTGGCTGGGGTCGGTGAATGTTTCGCTGTTTATTTGGGTGTTATATGCACATGAGTTGTTAATACCCAGATGGGAATTGTGTACCTACCCTTTGAATGTGATAGGTTGAATTATTACACTGAAGGGGTATGTGATTTTTACACTGAGGGGCTGCATCTAGACTGGCAAGTTTTTCTGCAAAAGCAATTGCTTTTGCGCAAAAACTTGCCAGCTGTCTACACTGGCCACTTGAATTTGCGCAAGAACACTGACAATCTAATGTAAGATTGTCAGTGTTCTTACACAAATACTATGATGCTCCCGCTCAGGGATAAGCCCTCTTGCACAAATGTATTTGCACAAGAGGGCCAGTGTAGACAGCTCAGGACTATTTTGTGCAAAAAAGCCCCGATGGCGAAAATGGCGATCGGGGCTTTCTTGCGCAAAACCACATCTAGATTGGCATGGATGCTTTTCTGTAAAAAGTGTTTTTGCAGAAAAGCATCCTGCCAATCTAGACGCTCTTTTCCGCAAATGCTTTTAACGGAAAAACTTTTCCATTAAAAGCATTTGCAGAAAATCATGCCAGTCTAGACGCAGCCAGGGGGTTACGGATTTTATTTGGGTCTGGGTTGAAATAGCGCTTAACAAACATGATTCAATAACACTTCTTGGGTTAAGTGGTTTCAGGAATAAGGAATCGCAACATTTTTACATTGCTGTCTGGTATCCAGTAATTGCAAAATCCAGACAATGTGTTCCTCTTCCCCTTTTACCCTCACCCAAACTTACACCAAAATAACTAACTGGATTTCAGTTCACACTGTTGGTTGTTGCGCAAATCTGTGTGTAGACACTCTTCTTTAAGACAGTTTTCTTAAAGTGATTTATGTAAAATGGCAGTAGGGCACTTCTTACAAAAGTAAGTGTCTAAACACAGACATACACCAGAAAATCAAAAGGTGGGAATTAAATAAACTGAATTGCTAAGTGTCTATGTGTGCCTAGACTAGGCCCCATAAGTCATCAGTTCTAATCCAACTAATATTTTTACACACTCTTGGCAAAAATGTACCACAAATAGTCATCTAGATGCAGCTACAAAAACCTGCAAAGGGGAGATCATGTCTTCAGGATTTCTGCTGTGGAAGAAAATATTGTCCTCACTCTGCATTTGTAAGCAACAAGTAGCTAGAGGCAGTTTTATTACGAGCTGCAGCAAGGGAAAAACTGGTTCGGACAGGAGGGGAGCCCCCCCTTCCGAGGCAGATCTTCGAATACAAGCAATTATGAAGCCGTTTATATACTGTCCATTAGATATAATAACAATAACAATTAGTCTCCTTCCCATTACAAACACCAGTGGCTAACAGTTATTTAGTTCCACCCAGATGCTCCTTATCTCAAGGCCAGAGTCAGCATTCTATCCTTATCTCCATATGGAGGCGAGAGGCGAAGGCAGCGTCTAATTACAGATCTCGCGTTGTCAGGCCACAGACTTAGCCTGACTCTTGCTCTCTTGTTAACAAGACCAAGATGGCTGCACACAAATTCCCTTATTCCCTTTTCCTGCCTCTACACTGCTGAATCCATGACATTTAATGTAGGGATGTGAACAACCAGTCGACTATCCAATAAGCAAATACTTATCAGATAATCAGCAGGATGGGCAACTAGTCGATTTCCCCTCCTTTTGCTGCCTCTATCAGAAAGAGGCAGCAGGGAGTGGGAGAAGTGAGCCTGGGGCCAGACTCCAGGATCTACACTGTGCTGCTGCTTTGAAACATCCTGTGCAGCCTGGGGCCAACTGGACTGTCCCCAGGCTGCATGTAGTGTCTTGAAGCAGCAGCACTGCATAGAACCTGGGATCAGCTGGGAACCCCCCACTGACCCCAGGCTCCATTGAAATGCTGTGTGCAGTCTGACGCCAGGATCCCCACAGTGTTTCAAAGCATCAGCAAGGCAAAGAGCCCAGGGTGAGTGGCATAGACCTGGGCTTCATGCCGTGCTGCAACTTTGAAACATCATCGAGAGCACAGGACCAGCAACGGACAGTCTGACTGTCCCCGTGCACCCCGCAGAGTTATTGCCTTTGAAGTGTAGCAAGAGCCCTAGGACTGTTGCTACACTTCAAAGGCACAGGTGCCCTATCGACTAATCAAATCGTCGATGCCAATTGCATTGACTATTTAATTAGTCAATTTCTCGAAATTTAACATCCCTAATTAAATGTTTAAAATTAAACCTGAGTGTTTCATAGAATCACATGACTCCAAGAGCTGAAAAACACCAAATATCACAAGACTTGCAATACAGTTGTGAGAGCTGGCATATTTGTATCCCTAGCATTGCCCAAACATTGGTGCCTAGATGGTAGAACAGAGACTTAAGATCCACATTTCTGTAGGATGAGAACTGGATGTTTCTTCTCCCTTCTGTTTCAGGCTACCAGAAGGCCCAGGACCCTGAGCAGGTGAGTGGTTCTTTCTCTTCCATTCTCTAATTACATCTTTATTGTGTAGAAAGATTATTTTGTTTTTGGTTTTTTGATTTTTGTTTTTTACATTTTTGATTTTTTGCTGCTTCTGTGCAGACCCTGACAGATTTATCTCTGGGTCAATGGCCCCTTGGATCAAAAATGGCTCCTTGCCCCTGCTGTAGGTTTTTAACTTTAATAGCCCCCCCTCCTTTTCCATGGGTGTCCAGTATCCTAGGCAGGGAAGACATTGCCTTCCCATACCACCAGTCTGCCCCCCCACACACTGTGCCCCCAGAACACCTCTGGGGGTGCAGTGTTGCTGCCCCCAGCACCTGCCCTCCCAGTGCTCTGGGGCCAGGATGGCTGGGGTCACATATTCTCCTACTTCCCCAGTGCTCTGGGCTGGAGAGGGGTCATGTGCTCTCCTCCCTCCCCATGCTTCAGGGCCAGAGAGGCTGGGGTGTACGCACCCACCTGCCCTCTTCTCCCCATGGTGGTAGTGAGCATGCAGCGTGCTGCCCCACTTCCTTCCTCTATCCCCCCCTCCATGGGGAGCACAAGGAAATGGCTTGGCACCCATGAGAGGCGGGCGTGTCAGCAGAAGGGGCAGAGCTGGGGCTGGGACTGGGGGCTTGCCTTCCCAGTCCTATTTTCATTGACTGCCCAGGTGTCTTATAGGAACAGTTATTCCTGAGGCACAAGCCAATACAGTAGGGTTATGCTCATACCAGTAACCATTTTGAATGGTAACTTTGCCATTTCCTGTCTCTTTGCTCTGCAGCCCCAGTGATCTATGAGGGTACGTCTACACTAGCCCCCTAGTTCGAACTAGGGAGGCTAATGTAGGCATTCGAAGTTGCAAATGAAGCCCGGGATTTAAATATCCCGCACTTGATTTGCACCTTCCCAGCCAGTCGCCATTTTTGAAATGTACAAGTCTGGACTAACTGCCCGCGTCTACACATGGCAGGGACCCTGTAGTTCGAATTAAAGCCCCTAATTTGAACTACCTGTTATTCCTCCTGTAAGGTGTAGACACGGGCAGTTAGTCTGGACTTGTAAATTTCAAAAATGGCGACTGGCCGGGAAGATACAAATCAAGCGTGGGCTATTTAAATCCTGGGCTTCATTTGAAACTTCAAATGCCTACATTAGCCTCCCTAGTTCAAACTAGGGGGCTAGTGTAGACATACCCTGACTGTATAGGATGTTTTTTCCAATTGGGATATAAAATAACACCCATTCCCAACTTGCAGTGGGAGTTTTCAAACTTTCTCCTTCCTTCTCTTTGGCTTAATGGCAGTCTGGAACAGATGAATAACATCTTTTCCCTCTGCCTTGGACAGGTGTGACGAAGAGAAGGAGACTTTTTTGAAACCAAGCAAAATAAATTCCGAGAGCCAGACTGAAGCATACAAGCAAGGTAAAGAAAAACAATCACCTGATTTCTCCACAGCCAGGGGCAGACTGGAAATCAAAATAGACCCAGGAAATGGGTTTAGAATGGCCCACTTTTTCACATCAATTTTTTTTTTAAATTTACTCTTTGACCCTCCCATTAGCCACACCCCTGACCGCTGTTAACCATGTCCCTTGACCCCCATTAGCCTCATCCCCTGACTCTCATTTGCCAGGCCTCTGGAGGTAACACTCTTGGGGCAAGATGAACACATGACCGGAAGTAAAAGGTGTCATGTGACCCCTCTCTAAGGACTTTTCCCACCATCCTCCTACCAACAGGGATTAGTTTGGCTCCCACCAAACCCCCCTCATGCAACTATCCTGCAATTGCATCAACCCAATGTGTGTGACATTAACTCAGGGGCGGAGAGGCTGGGGGAAGTGTTCCCTCTAAGAGTTTCCTCCCATGAGCAGAATGAATTTTGTGTTGTGCACCAGTACTGAGTTCATGTGGCTTGATTGGATGTGCCACTGTGGAACCCAAGTTATTAATAAATATCTTATAAACCTCTACCTTTTCCCTCTCCTGCCATGTCTCCTCCCCTTGCTCCATCAGCTACCCTGGTGCCTGCTGCCCTCCAACCCCTCACCCTCCTCTGCTGTCCTGACTCCTGCCCTTCTCACTGCCCTCAGCCCTCCTGAGACCTGCCTCCCTCCACCAGCCCTTCTCTCCCCCCTGTGTCCTCTCCTCCAATAGGTCCACTCTGATCATGTGAGCTACCCCTCCTCATCCCCTCTCCTAACACCTCCCACTACACACCTGCCCTGCCTCTCTCCTCTGGTGCTGGTCCCTCCCCTGCAGGTGTCTGCCCTTCTGCTTCACCCCCACTTGGCCCCCTGGCATTTGTCTCTCCTCCAACTCGTCCCTTGGTACCTTCCCCTTTCTTCTCCTGACCTGTCCCCCTCCCCTCAGCACAAGCCCCTTCCTCTCCCACTCCTTCCCCCTATTTCCCCCCTTCCCCTCCACCTTCTGCCTTCCAGTTTGCAGGGCTGGAGTCTGTGATCAGGCCCCAGAAGTCCCCACAGCCCTGACCCCAGCTGTTTCTGGGGCTCCAGACCATGTGCCAGGCCTGGAGCTGGGCCATGTGGTACTAATTTTACTGAAGTCCCTGCACCAGCTTTGGCTCCTATTAGCAGGAACACGGAGGGCGGGGAGGGGAAGGGGCATGGGGGAAGGGGGAAAAGTCCCCACCTCCCCAGACCTGCCATGCAGAGCATGGCTGTGTAAATGGGTCCATACCAGAGGTGTAGCGAGGGTGTTTTGCGCCAGGGGGCAAAGGCCGAATTTGTTACTGTGGATCATATTATGTCCTTTTATAGAAACTTTGTATAATTTTACAGAACATAGAAACTTTGTATTAAGCCTTTTTACATAGAAACCTTGTATCTTGTAGACTTTATAACACCCTCCTTCCCCCTAAACTGATTGTCCTGTTGAATGAATGAGGTATGACTGGACAAGGCATGAAAGAAAAGCACCTCTGGGTACTTGCAATGGTTGGAGAAAGGTGGAAGGCAGATTCAAGAACAATAAGAACAATGGGACCTGTGAAGTGGGCTCATTGGAAGAAGACTGGACTTATGGAGGGCTTGGGAGTAAGCAGCAAGCACCTGCTTGTGGAAGGTCCCTCTTTGAAGGTGAATGAGGGAGCATTGCCCCCCCCCCATGCACTCACCCCACCTCCCCCAGAGCAAGGCATCCCCAGTGCCCCGGGGAGCATTCCCCCAATCAAATCCTCCCCCCCCTCCCCGAACCAGGCACCAGAGGAACACACCTTAAAAACCACTGCTCCTCCCACCCACCTGGCTGCTTCAACTTGCAGTTTGGAGCCCACAGCAGCACTTAGCTGGCCTGCAGCTCCCAAGAGCAGCGTGCACTCCGGTCCCACCCCAGCCCGGAGCCCCTCTAGCGGGGGGAAGGGGGCAGGGAGGAGCACTCCTCCAATCAACCCCCTTCCCCAGCCAGGCATGGAGGATCATACCATGATTGAAAACCAGTATTCCTCCCACCCAGCTGGCTGCTTCAGAGGGAGCCGCTCAGCCACAGCAGCACTTAGTGGGCTGGCAGCTCCTGGACCCAAGAGCACTGTGTGCTCTCTGGTCCTACCCCAGCCCAGCACCCCAACATTGTGCCTGGGGGGGCAACTGCCCCTACCCCCCCTTTCACTACACCTCTGGAGTGGGGAGGGGTGGGGGGAGAAAGGGCCATGCTGCCGGTGCAGAGCCAGAACTCTGGCAGCCACTCCCAGGAGCAGCTTTCTGGGTTTATCCCGCTCCTCCTCCAGCAGCTGCCAGCAAGCCAGCCCTTCGGTCGATGTCCCACTGGGAAATTCCCAGTATCCCACTGGGCCAGTCCACCCCTGTCCATATCTACAAGGAAATGTGCCGCCAGCAGTGAGGCATAATGCCCTAGGAAGCTTTAAAACAGATGAAGGACCAAAACTCACCCAACTTGGCAGAGTAACTTTGGTCCTATTGCTAAAGAATGAGGGGACGGGTCAAACTAACTCTGGGTTTTGTTCTGCCACCCGTCACCACAGTATGTGGGCACCTTCCACATCAAATCAAGAAGAATGGTGAAGTCACCGGTAGGGTTCATGAAGTTACCCCTTTTGGGGGTCAACACTCTATTGAGGAGGAGGTTTTTTTCATTTTACCTTTATTTTAAAGTGGATTTTTTTGGTTGGTTTGGGTTTAGAGGTAGAAGGGGTGTTTGGATTGGTTATTGGATGGAAGGGGGCTTGGAGTTTAGTGGCAGAAGGAGGTATCTGAGTTAGGAAGGTTATTCTTGGGGTAAACAGGAAAGCTACACCCTACATTACACAGGAAGATTGCCTTGTCTATAGGTAAGGCAATTATGGAAACATCAGATGATCTATGGAAAAAGCCTGCATCCATTTAGCCTACCATCGAAAGGGCAGACAGAAAATAATTTGTTCCCCCAAAAGACATGGAATTTCTCTTCATATCTCTCTCCTTCCCCCGCCCCTGTCCAAGTGGACTCCTTGGTTGTGGAATCAGCCTAGCTGACGATTTTTTTTTTTTTTTTTTAGTTTTTTTTATTCAGCAACATCCTGCAGCAAGAAAACTTCAAGACCAGGCTTCAAAGAGAAACTGCTGAGCTACAGTTCATGTGCAAATTTGACACCATCAGTTTAGGA
The DNA here is from genome assembly GCF_052426305.1 of Pelodiscus sinensis. Classification (NCBI taxonomy): domain Eukaryota; kingdom Metazoa; phylum Chordata; order Testudines; family Trionychidae; genus Pelodiscus; species Pelodiscus sinensis. The sequence goes on from NC_143070.1 coordinate 14,488,138, forward strand.
TTAAACAAAGACTGTGAATGGTTAGCCAACTACAAAAGCAGTTTCTTCTCTCTTGGTGTTCACAACTCCAGATTAGCTGCTAGAAGTAGGCCTCATCCTGCCTGACTGAATTAACCATGTTATCTCTAGCATTACTCTTGTCTGCATATTTATACCTGCCTCTGGAAATTTCTACTACAAGCATCTGATAAAATGATTTTAGACTTTCAAGGAGTTTTGTGAGACATGTGTGTAAATTGCAAGTTATGAACAAATGACTCATTTAAGTTGCTTACATGTCTAAACTGCTGTTCCTTTTTATATTTAAGCTTTGACCAAGATTAGTTTTTTTTCCAACCGAGATCTCTTTTGGCCTGGGTTTTGATAACTGCTATATTGGCACAATGTTAAGTTCTATCTTTTCCTTTCATGGTCCAGCTATCTGATCTTAAGTACATTTTTTTATAGTTAAACAATTTAAATGGGATTGTTCTTGTACCTGCTGCAACCACACCCATTCATTACTTACAGACGTTAAGGCCTTCCACGTGGTGTGTGGTGACAAATCACATCGTGCAGGGGTGGTCAATACGTGGCTGCATGGGTGAAAGTGCTGATTTATTATTTGTGCTGGTGGGTGTCACCTCAGTATTGGTGCACAAGGCAAAGCTTACTCCACTCATGGATGGTAAATCTTAGCAGGAACGCTGATCAAAATATTCACTCTGAGCTTTTCTCTCTAGTTGCAAACTATCCCCCTTCACAAGCAACTTCCAGTGGATGCTGTGAGTGCTAACGGCTCCGTCTGTTACAGGTTGGCTCTCTGCGTTGAAATCCCGGGCTCTTCCCCTGGCCGTGCTGAGCCTGGTTCTCAACCTCATTTTTATCAGCATCCTCATTGCCTGGCCAGGTGAGTGTGGAGCCTGCACTGACCATATCTCTGTGCCTGGTGCTCAGGGTTGCCCTGGCAGCATCTGCACCTGCAGGGGGCAAAACTGGGGCTGCAGCAAGGAGCCCAGGGCAGGAAATGTGGCTCCAACCCAAAGTGTGCAGAGGCGGGGTTAAGGGGTAGCAGGGAAAGGGAGCACTGGCCTCTCCCTTCTGTAAAGGGGAATATGTCTTGGCAGAAGCTCAGCTACCCTGGGGTACAGCATGTATGTGTGGAGGGGAGAGGGTCAGCTCCTTGTTATGGTGTCACTGGAGACGTGTTCCCTTGGCTATAGAGGGAAACGGGCAGATCTCTCACCCTGCTGCTTTCTCATCTCCAGCCCAGACACGTGAGCCATTCCCGGCTGGTGCTGCCTGTCCCGATGGCTGGGTTGGGTACCGGGGGAAGTGTTACTATTTCTCAGAGCCAGAAGCAAACTGGACCGACAGCCAGAAGAACTGCTCTGCCCTTGGTGCCTCCCTGGCTGGGATTGACTCGCAGCAGGAGATGGTGAGACAGATTCTTGGCTGCAAGGTGTAGGGGTGGCAAAGGTGACTCTAGACTAGGTTTTGTCCTGGGGCTGCTGCTTAAATTTAGGGCAACTTCCCCCAGCCCAGGACAGCTGGAACTCTGAGTGCTTTACCCACACTTGATCCTCCCCACATGCTGGGCACGAAATCGGTGGAGGTGTGTGGGGCTCATGTGCTGACCCTCTGCTCCCGGGGAAATCCCAGCAAGGGAATCCAGATGCTTCCCAGCCTCTTTTATGTGACAGGAGCAGCCTTGCTAGCCCAGCATTTGGTAATCGTGCATGGGGCTCTTCAAAACCATGTGACTGACTTCAAAAGAACAGCTCTGAGCATTTCAGGGGGTGAGCGAGTTGGTCTATAATTGGAAAAACTTCAACAACAAATAGTCTGGTAGCACCTTAAAGATAAACAAAACATAAAGATGGTATCATGAGCCTTCATGGGCACAGCCCCACTTCTTCAGATGAGCTCTGAGGGTATGTCTACACTGCAAAGTTAATTTGAAATAATAGCCGTTATAGCGAATTAACTTTAATAGTGTCTATACATGCAAACCGCTATTTCAAAATTAATTCGAAATAGTGGCGCACTTAATTTGAATTTGGTAAACCTCATTCTATGAGGAGTAATGCCAAATCTGAAATAGCTATTCTGAATTAAGTGCTGTATAGACACTTAATTTGAAATAGGGGGCCTCCAGCCCTTCCCAGGGAGCCCTGGTAGCCACTCTGGGCACATCCAGGAAAACTTACCCTTCTCTTCCCCTTGAAATCAGGAATAAGGGATCTTCCGGAAAAGGGTTTATTTTCCGTAAGATACCTGTCTAGACTGGCGCTTTTCTCCGGCAAAGCCCCGAGCCGGAAAAAAGCAGCAGCCATGTTCATGCAAATGCCGCGCGGAAAATTTAAATCCCCAGGGCATTTGCAATTCCGAAGTGTCTCATTAGCATCCCTTTTCCGGAAAAGGGTGCCAATGTAGACACAACCTGAGAGTGTTATAGCTTTTAGGAGGTCACATTGTTACGTTTTCTCTGCAACCACTAGGGCTAGAAACTCACCTTTTAAATCAGTGTTTCTTAAACTTTTTTAGACCATGGAACACCAAACAATATTTTTTATGCGGAACACCTATGAAAATGTTCTTCAAAAAAAAAAATTGTCAGACAAAAAAAAAAAAAGACAGAAACAAAGAAGTAACAAAAACAAAGAACAGGTCGCGGCACACCTGCAAGTTGTTCATGGAACACCAGTGTTTCGTGGAACATAGTTTAAGAAACAGTTTTAAATGAAAGGTGAGACTCTTGTAATCTGCAGGAGCTGGGAGTTAAGAAAAGAACCAAAAAGCAGGAGACTCTTGGCAAAATCGGGAGAATTTGCTAAGAACTCCGGTATGTTCTGGTTCTGGATGAAGCTAAGAATCTGAGCTGGTTGAAAATTGGAAATTGCATCAGCTGGGAAATTCCGATCATTTGACATTTGTTTCTGTCCTGAATCAGGGCAAAATGCAAACTTCCCACTGTATGTGGGTATCATTTCTTGGTGCAGAATTCCCAGCCCCTGGGCCCCATGCCCAGTCCCCTGGGTAGGTTGCAGAGAACCCAGAGAGGCAGCTGTCTAATGTACATTGGCTTTTATGTTTTGAACAAAGGATTTCCTGGGGCGCAGTAAAGGAATCTTTGACCACTGGATCGGGCTCCACAGAGAACTGGGCCAGACCTGGAAATGGGCCAGTGGCACCGACTTCAACAACTGGTGAGTCCCCTTTTCTTCTATTAACTCAGTAAATGTTGCAGCTTGTATTTAAAATAAGAGACTGGCCTTGTGGTTACGTGATTTGGGAAATGGGGATTCAGTGCCTGACTCCCCCCTACATTTGCAGTGTGACCTGGGGTGACTTGCTCAGGGCTGGATTTTCACTGCTAGGAAGCTGCTCCGGCACTGGGGGAGGGTTGTTCATGGTTTGTTGCTGTTGCAGGTTTCTAATCGCAGGAGATGAACAATGCGCTTTTCTGAGCCACAATGGTGTTGCCAGTTCAAGCTGCCAGAACAGTCAACGCTGGATCTGCAGCAAACCTGCCCAGAAACCAGAAAGTGAAATGAAGTCACTGTTGCCTGTATGAGGCAGCCTAGTCCTGTCAGTGTGTCTGTCCCAAGCTACCTCAGCGTGGGCGGCACTCGATGTGCTGGCGAAGAGGGGCAGCCCCAGCATCAAGGAAGAGAGATGCTCGCTGAAGGACAGCAGAGGGCTCCCAGCTGTGAGTCTCTGCCACCCATTAGCCCATTTGGGGTGCCCACCTACTTTCACCTCCCCTCAGCCCCCACCATTTTTGCCCTGTGGGTGTTCCAGTCCCAAAGCCATCAGCCAGTACAGGCAGCCTTGTGGGACAGGTGGCAGCGGCCGCAGAGGATAAAAGCCCAAGCTCTGACCTATGGCAGAGGGAAGGGAGGGGAAGCTTTTGACTTGGAAACTGGAAGGGAGCAGCCAAGCCTGTAGTGTCCTTCCCTATCAGAGACCCAGGGTGGGAGCCGCAGGGCTGGGCCAGTCATCAGGGATGTACTGCAGGGCTGGCTGGAGATGTGCTGTCCCTGCAGCCATGGAGCGAAGCGACCTGGTGAGTCCTGCAGCCTGGGGGAAGGACTCAAACTCCTGCAGCTGATTGGAGGCCCTGGTGAGAGGGCTGGGGGAGCATGGAAAGAAGCCCTGGGCATGAGGGGAATGCTGGACCGGGCTAGGACAGACGGGTGTGCGTGTGCCTAGCGTGTTTATATTTGTATATAACTTGTAATTATGTACATATGTGTATAGCACAAAATATGTAAAGTTTTCCAAATATATCTAATAAATCAGCTCCCTCAGGGATGCTTTAATTTTGTAAACCTTAAGTCCTTCTAATGAATGCCAGTGGAAACGGGGTAGGTTTAGACAGAAAGTAATTATAATAGGAAAACAAGTTAAAAATCACTTAGGGTATGTCTACACTACCCCCCTAGTTCGAACTAGGGGGGTAATGTATGCATACCGAACTTGCTAATGAAGCCCGGGATTTGAACGTGGAACGAGGCGTACAGATAGTTCGGATTAGGAAGCCTAATCCGAACTATCTAGTCCGTGCCGCGTGTAGCCGCGCGGCACGGGGTTCGCACTAGCCGGTTTTTAAAAATGGCGGCGCCGGCTTTATGCTAATGAAGCCCGGGAAATTCAAATCCCGGGCTTCATTAGCAAGTTCGGTATGCATACATTACCCCCCTAGTTCGAACTAGGGGGGTAGTGTAGACATACCCTTAGAAAAATGAGATGTCTGCAGGTCACCAGGGCCTGATGAAATGCATCCTAGACCAGTATTTCTCGGCTAGTGGTACAAGTATTCTTAGGGGTACATGAGAGAAGTCTGGGGGGTACCTCAACACAAGTGAAATTTGGCAAAAAATGTCTGGGATTTTGCCCTGCAAAAGGGATTAGGGAGAGGGCGGCAACACGTGCCTGTAAAATTGAACATTTGGAGCTGCATGGCTGGACACTAACAGCTGCTCTGCGCATGCGCCCCAGCGCCTGGTGGAAAAAGCACATGGCTACAGTGGTGGTGGCTCCGGTGAGACTCAAGTAAGTTTCAAGTTGGGGGGGCAGGAAGAAAAAAATCACTTCCACAGCCACCTCTCCTAGTTGGTTTCCTCTCTGGCAGCCTCCCCAGGGTGTTTCAGCAGCAAGGGTGGCTGAACCTGGAGAAACAGGTTACCCCTACCCCCACCCCCACTAGCAGCTCAGTAAAATGCATCCTCATGGCCCTTTCCCCGTGTAGGAGCTCAAAGATGGTGAAGCAGCACAATAAGCTTTGCTCCACATTAGTGGCATAGTAAGGGGGGCGGGGTTGGGTGGGTGGTTGACCCCAAGCACCATGCTAGGGGGACACTGGGCTGGGGTGGAAATGCACAGCCCCATGCAGTGAGCCCAGCACTGGTAGGACATTTGCTCCCTGCAGGCAAGCCACCAAGGCAGGGCTGGGCAGCAGGAGCAGGTGCTTCAAAGGTAGGGTTAGCATACGTCCGGTGCCTGGTTCTGGGGGAGGGGAGGGGAAGGGCATTGGGTTAGAGCGGAGAGGTCTGGGTTTTTTTTTTGAAAAAGGGGTACTTTAAAAAAAATAGTTTAGAAACACTGGCTTGGACTACTCATGGAGCTGATCAAGGAGCTATCTGAGCCTTTAGCTCTCATCTTTGAAAAGTCAGGAAAGTTGGGAGAGATTTCAGAAGACTGGAGAAGGGCAAATCTAGGGTCCATCTATAAAAAGGGAAATGAGAACAACTCAGACACTACAGACCAGTCAGTTTAACTTCTGTGCCAGGAAAAATAAAGGGCTGCATCTAGATTGGCATGATTTTTGGAAAAGAGCATTTGCGGAAAAGAGCGTCTAGATTGGCAGGACGCTTTTGCGCAAAAGCACTTTTTGCGTGTAACCCCCAAGGAGATTACTTGAATTCCTGGGGCTCTGTCTGCTGGCAGCTCAGGGAGAGGCTCTGAGTTTGCCTTGGCTCCCCCTCCCTACCAGGGCCAGAGTCTGCCCGGCAACCCATAGGGAGTGAGATGCCCCTCCCAGGGGGAAGGAGAGACCATTGTTGAGGGGAGTCTGGAGCCAGCCAGGGAAGGGGAAGCTGGCTGTGTGGGAGCTAGTGAACCCCAGGCCTGCATGCAGGGTTCCCCCTGAGAACTAGCCTCTAGGGACCAGAAGGCAGGATCCCTCAGCTGGGTTTATGTCTCCACTGGTGATTCCCAGTTGTGGAGTTTGCTGGGAGGCTTCCCCAGCCAGGCTGAGTTGGCTCCAGCTCCCTGGGTGAGAGAGTCACTGCATGGTCAGCTGGGCTCTAGCAGCAAGTTCAGGGCTGCTGCCTGCTGTGTGGGTCTGAATGCTGGGCTGGGAGGCTGTAGTTTGAATTTTGGTGCAGTTGTGGGGTCTGCATCTTGAGCCCTGCACCCCTTCGCGGTGAGGGGAAATTCTGGGACCGAAGCAGCCTGGTTCCTGCTTGAAGAGGACCCCTGTGAGAAGAGAGCAGCCCCTCTGCAGAGACTGAGTCATCTCTCAACCTGAGGCTCATCCATGGAGTGTGTGAGTGCACCAATTGTTAGTTAGTCAGGCAGGGAATTTGTTTGGGGATTTTATTACCTGCAGCATATTAAACTGTGGAGGGATTTACTGCCTTCTCCCATTTGTGAGTCCTTTGGGCTGTACTGGACCTAGTCAGCCCCACTGCTAAACCTCTGCAGAGAAGGATTGTGTGGTCAACAGTCATCAAGGGCCCCAACAAAGTACGCGTACCAACGGGACACTAACTTCACAGTTGCAGGGCACCGGTGACCCTAAAAATAATGTTTTACCCTGTTCTGTTATAATTGTCTCCTGTTTAATATAATTGTGTTTATTATAGTGTATGTGTTTGTGTTATTTTCTGGGAGTCTCCAACTATCTGGCGAATACGTGGGGATTATCCTGAGCTAGAATTTTCCTCCCAAGCTGCCCTGGCAACCCTGCTAGGAAGGAGTGAGGGGGGTGGAGGCACCGCCAAGTACATCAATCAGAAAGAATAAAATTGAGTAGGTGGCGGGATCCAGAAGAACCCAGACCTATCCATCCGAACCTGAAAGGAGATTGGCTCTAAAAGAAGGTAACCAGGTGGAGAGGGGGCGCTACATGCGGAAAAGTGTCCGTTCCAATCTAGACGCGGGTTTGCGCAAGAAAGCCCCGATCGCTATTTTAGCCATCAGGGCTTTTTTGCGCAAAACAGTTCTTCGCTGTCTACACTGGCCCTCTTGCACAAGTATTCTTGCACAAGAGGGCTTTTGTCCGAGCGGGAGCGTCATTGTATTTGTGCAAGAAGCACTGATTTTGTACATTACAAAGTCAGTGTTCTTGCGCAAATTCGAGCGGCCAGTGTAGACAGCTGGCAAGTTTTTGCGCAAAAGCAATTGCTTTTGCGCAAAAACTTGCCAGTCTAGACGCAGCCATGGTGTTTAATAAGGACAAATGCAAAGTGCTCCACTTAGGAAGGAACATTCCGTTTCACATACACAGAATGGGAAGTGATTGCAGAGGCGTAGTGAAGGCGGGGTGGAAGGTGTCAAGGGGGCGGAGTTGTTAGGGGGCCACTGGGCTGTGGTGGGACCAGAGCGCGCTCTGTTCTAGCCCATGTGACGCTTTTGTCACTTCATCTAAATCTAATTCTTAACTGCTGCTGCCAACCAAGCAGAGCTCCTGACCATGTATTATAACCAGCTCACAGAACAAGAGACCCACAATTAACAATCTGTACCTTTAACAAGTTTTATTTCAAGCAATTCAGGAACAAGTTTTAAAACACTATGGCTACGTCTAGACTGGTCCCATAAGCCGGAAAAGTCATGCAAAGCAGGTAAGTCAGAATAGGGAAATCCGTGGGGGATTTAAATATCCCCCGTGGGATTTAAATAAACATGTCCGCCGCTTTTTTTCCGGCTTGGGGAAAAGCCGGAAAAAAGCATCTAGACTGGCGCGATCCTCCAGAATAAAGCCCTTTTCCGGAGGATCTCTTATTCCTACTTTCAGCAATTAAAACAGTGAAAGACATTAAAAGGCATTGCAAGCAATAATTAAACTGAACACGTCATCTAAATCTAATTCTTAACCCAATTTAACACACACACACTCACCCTCTGGGGCTGGCCAGACCCTAGGTAATTTTGGTTAATTTGATTGAGGCAGAAGTCCAACATGCAGGTCACCTCAATATCAATGGACTCCAATTCGTGGGGCAAAATGGTGTGGTATATCCGCTCGTCAGGGGCCAGTCCGGTGAGATGCCATCCATGGGTTGCACACAGTCCAGGAGGAGTGATGTCCAATAGTGACACCCCCATCTTCTTACTGGTGTGTCCACAACCGATCCAGAAACACCTGGTTTTTGCACCACCCAATTTTCTTGCCTCACCATGGCTGTGTCTATATTGGCACCCTTTTCTGTAAAAGGGATGCTAATGAGACCAGTCGGAATTGCAAATGCCGTGGGGGATTTAAATATCCCCCACGGCATTTGCATGAACATGGCTGCCGCTTTTTTACGGCTCGGGATTTTGCTGGAGAATAGCGCCAGTCTAGACGGGATCTTTCGGAAAATAAAGCCTTTTCCGGAAGATCCCTTATTCCTCTCAAAATCAGGAATAAGGGATCTTCTTGAAAAGGCTTTATTTTCCGAAAGATCCCGTCTAGACTGGTGCTTTTCTCCGGCAAAATCCCGAGCTGGAAAAAAGTGGCAGCCATGTTTATACAAATGAAACGGGGGATATTTAAATCCCCCGCTTCATTTGCAATTCCGACTTGTCTCATCTGAATTCCTTTTCTGGAAAAGGGGTGTAGTGTAGACACAGCCATCCTGTCTTCTTGTTACCAGCAGTTGCTGTTGCTTCCCCTAACTGTAGTGGCCAGTGAGTTAGGTGCAGGAGGGTTGGAGCCAGATCTATGCTCCCATGTTGACTGCAAGATGCCTTAGATGTTTAGTGTCTTCCCTAATGCAGCTCTCCACCATTAGTCACCACATGCATATGCATAATCTGAAAGGGTATGTCTACACTACAGCGCTAATTCAAACTAACTTACTTTGAATTAGTTAATTCGAAATAAGCTAATTCGAAATAATGCATCTAGACCCAAAAACTAATTCGAATTAGCGTTTTGCTAATTCAAATTAGCGCATCCACACTGATTGGACACTGGGTCACATTTAAGGGCAGCTCAAACTGGTTCCGGCAGGGCATCAGATCAGTAGTTGATTTGTGTAGCTGCTGTCTGAGGCTATCTGAGACTTGTGCTTAAAGGGACCCCCCTGGACAGCCGGTTCTCAGCTTTTCCACTTGCTTGCCAACCTCGCCGAGGGACAGCAAAGCGTTTTACTCTGCACCCGTCTGTGTCGGTGCTTCCCTTCGGGGGGGCCACCGCAGTTGGCACCATGGAGCTAGAGCTCGCCCTGGGCATGCTGATCCAGTTTTTGGACTTGCTGCTGCAAGCCTGCCAGCAATGGCTAGAGGCTGCCTGGCACCATCTGGTGCACATCAGCCCCCTGCCTCTCCCCCTGGTCTCCCTGGAGGTTGTGGAGAAGCCGCAGCAGTGCCCCCACACCAGCGTGCCCCCCCACATCTGGTGTCTGGACACCAGCAGCGACTGGTGGGACCGCATCATCCTGGAGCGCTGGGAAGACCAACAGTGGACCCCAAACCTCAGGATGAAGAAGGACACCTTCCTGGAGCTCTGCGAGTGGCTCGCCCCTGCTCTGTGGAGACGGGACACTCGCATGAGGCCCGCCATCCCCCTCCAGAAGTGTGTGGCCATCGCCCTTTGGAAACTCTCCAAGCCGGACAGCTACCGATCCATCGGAAACCAGTTTGGCATTGGGAAATCCACCATCAGAGCAGTGCTCATGCAGGTACGACCACTGGGCTAGGGGGTAGGGGGACTGCAAGGAGGGAATGGGCCGCCCCAGGGAAAATGGGGGGGGAGGAGGCAAAAGTGCCCCGCACGGGAGGGTTCGGTCTGTCCTGGCCGTACTACAAGCTGCCTGCGGCAGCCAGGATCACAGCGGGGGTCGCTTCTGGGAGTGGGGCGCGGGGCAGTGCAGGGAACGAACACTCCCAGCCACCCGGGCGCCCCAGTGATTCGTGCTTTGCTGTGTCTCTCTGCAGGTGGTCAAGGCCATCAACCAGGTGCTGCTCTGCAGGGTGGTCCGCCTCGCCGACCCAGACACGGTCATCCAGGGGTTCAGCGGCATCGGCTTCCCCAACTGCGGGGGGGCCATCGATGGGATGCACATCCCCATCCGTGCCCTAGAACACCAGACCTCCATGTATATCAACTGCAAGGGGTACTTCTCTGTGATTGTGCAGGCCAGTTCACGGACATTAATGTGGGCTGGTCCGGCAAGGCACACGACACCAGGGTGTTCCGCAACTCCTCCATGTGCTGGAGGCTGCACGCTGGGACCTTCTTCCCTGACCGCCACATCAGGGTCGGGGACGTGGACATGGTGGGGGATGCGGCCTACCCCCTACAGCCCTGCCTCATGAAGCCCTACATGGGACACCTCAACCCCTCCCAGCAGGCCTTCAACGCCAGGCTCACCAGGGCCCACATTGTGGTTGAGGGGGCCTTCGGCCAACTGACAGCATGATTTAGGTGCCTCCTCACCCACCTCGACCTCGCCGAGCACAATATCCCTCCCATGGTGGCAGCATGTTGTGTGCTGCACAATTTACGTGAGCAGAAGGGGGAGGCTTTCCTGCCAGCCTGGATGGCTGAGGCTGAGTGCATGGCTGGCCAGTACTTGCAGCCCTGCACCGCTGCCGTCTGGGAGGCCCAGCGGGAGGCCATCCAGATCCGGGAAGCCCTGCGGGAGAGCTTCTGGGTGGAGGAGGAGGACTGAACTCTCCCTGCATGCCCCACTGGGGACTTCTTCCACCCTCCCCTCCTTCCCCTTTCCCCTCCCTAATCCCCCTTCCTAATGTAAAATAAAAATACCTGTTTTGCCAGAAAACCCTGGGTATGTCTACACTACCCCGCTAGTTCGAACTGATCCCTGATGCACCCATCGGTGGGGGTGTTGGCCCCAAAAATGGTATAGAAGGGGGCCATGTGAGGTATTGAATAGAAGCTTATTATTTGATAATCCTATGTATGCTGTTCTTGTGTTTGTATAATGTGTGTGTGTGTGCAATTATTAGCATGTACTTGTGTGGACACTGAAGATTTCCCTGCATGTGGTTAAGCATTGGGCAGGGCCGAGCCTGTGGACATGCTAATTACCTGTGGAACAATGGCTCTCAATGGGCTATGGACACACCCAAAGAATGGGGGCTGTCACCTGAAAGGGAACACAGAGAGGCTGAGGACCAGGTGACCTGCTACATACCAGAAGAGGCCAGGGATGGGGTATAAAGAGGCCATGTGGTCGGTGCCATTTTGTTCTCAGCTCAGCACTTCATCCCAGAGGCAGCACTGCAGGGACTGAAGAGCCCGGAAGACCTGTGAACCCATCCTGATCGTAGGATGTGCAATAAGGACTTTTAAACCAGCAGCTGCAACATCTCTGCTAGAGCCTGCATCGAGGACTGGGAGATTCGGTGCATGTAACGTACTGTACTTTAATAACCTTACTCTCGTGCTTTTCTTTCTTGTAATAATAAACCTTTAGTTATAGATTCTAAAGGATTGGCCCAGCGTGATTTGTGGTAAGGTCCAGAGGGTAAATTGACCAGGGATCTGTGGCTGGTTTCTTGGAACCGGACAGAACTTGTTCGGGGTAGGTGGGATTGGGTGCTAGGACCCCCCACCTGTGTATAGGCCCGGGGCCATCTGGGGCACGGATATTGCTGGGGTGTCGGAGGGGTTTTGCTCGGGAGGCTTCAGGCAGGCTGCTGAAGCGCTCTGTGAGACTGGTTTGTGGCCTGTTTGGAGAGGTCGCCAGTCAGGGGGACTGTAAGGAGCCCCGGATTTGAGCAATTCGCCCTAAGCGGACGCCCTCAGCTGTGCCCAGACACGGCCTGGTCCGTCACACATACCCCCTCTCTTTATTGTACATAACTGGGGTAGGGGGAGAGAGGAATGAGGGTGTGAGAGGGGAGGGGGAAACCTGAGAGGAGGGAGCTGGAAGGGGGAGGAAGGGGATGAAGGGAAGGGAAAGCTCAGGGTTGGGGGTCCTGCTGGCTCTTCCATCTCACAGCACTGCAGGTGCGGAGGCGTCGGGGGGGGAAGTGGGTGTGGAGGGTGGGGTAGGAGGAACAGGGGGTGCAGAGGAAGTGGGAGGGGGAGCAAGGGTGGGAGGAGGAGCGAGAGCTGGGGTGGCCTCAGGGGCTGGAGTAGGAGGAGGCAGGAACCTGTCCACCTGGATCTGGAGGTGACCTCTGAGGGCATGGCCCTGAACCTCCAGCACCTTTAAGCTCCGCTGCCGCAGCCACAGGTCCTCCCAGACCCAGTGGTCCTGGGTGTGGAGCTGGTGCTCCAGTAGCCACAGGTGCTGCCGCTGGTGGTAGTCCTGGTTCTTGGCGCGCCTGCTGGCCCAGGTGCGGGTGGCTGTTGCAGGCGGGGTGGTGCGCCCTGCAGTCCCAGGTGCTGCGGCTGTGGTGAAACAAGAGCAGTGGTCAATTCTCCCTGGGGACACAGAGGGTGAAACCCAGCCCCCACTGCAAGGTGAGGTCGGCATGTGGGGAACAGGTCAGGGCCCCTGCCTGACACCCAGCTGCTGCTCATGGTGGGCAAGGCCCAGGTGCACGGTCCCTGGGCTCCCTCTCCCCCCACCCTGGCTGGGATGATCTAGTTGGGGTTGGTCCTGCTTTGGGTAGGGGGCTGGATTTGAAGACCTCCTGTGGTCTCTTCCAACCTGTGATGTTATGATTCTGTGGTGGCTCCAGGACTGCTGTGACTCTGCGTTTTGTAGAGGAAGAGGTGGTATTAAATTTGGAACAGGAGGGGAGCCTGGGACCCAGCAGTGAGAGGAAACCGGGGGAGGAGGGGGGGGTGATGGGAGCCTGTTATGGGGCAAGGAGGATGGAAATAGAACATAGATATTGAGGAATAGGACAATCTGTGTATTGAGATGTGATACCCCCTTCTCCCCTCCCCCCCACACTGAGAAAAAATGGACAGCTTTGTATTGCTGTACATTCTTATGAAAATCTTCAAGGCCAGGTATTACCCAGAATAGCCCCTAAATGTCGCTGCCCCACAGACTTATCAGAGGCCCCAGTCCCAGGCCTGGCACTGAGCAGGACTGGGGGCTAGATTGGTGCAGCCAGCAGGGGGCGGCATGTCCCTGCCCTGCAGGATCTCCAGGGCCTGGCCCAGCAGCTGGGTTCCCACTGGCAGTGCCCAGGGGAGGGCAGCTCAGACACATATAGGCTGCGTTTAGACTGGCAAGTTTTTGCGCAAAAACTTGCCAGCTGTCTACACTGGCTGCTTGAATTTGCGCAAGAACACTGACTTTGTAGTGCACGGACGCTTCTTGCGCAAATACAATGACGCTCCCGTTCAGGCAAAAGCCCTCTTGCGCAAATGTATTTGCGCAAGAGGGCCAGTGTAGATAGCTAAAAAGTGTTTTGCGCAAAAAAGCCCCGATGGCGAAAATGGCGATCAGGGCTTTCTTGCGGAAAAGAGCGTCTAGATTGGCACGGACGCTTTTCCGCAAAAAGAGCTTTTGCGCAAAAGCATCCATGCCAATCTAGATGCTCTTTCCCACAAATGCTTTTAATGGAAAAACATTTCCATTAAAAGCATTTGCAGAAAATCATGCCCGTCTAGACGTAGCCTTTGTGTTTGACATAGTATTTTATTTAAAAATGAAGCCTGGCCAACAAACTCCCAATTGGGGTCAAGCTCCCATCTGGCCACAGAATTATAACACTCCTGCACCCCCTAGATCTGAGCCTATCATACACTGGAACCCCCTGCCCTGAGCTCTTCACGTACCCCAACCCAAATTCCTGAACCCTCACAGCCATAAGCCTGTGGCTTGCTTAGTATCGCAACCCTCCATCTGACCCTAACACTCCCCATCCTGGACCCCCTTCCCTGAGCCAGCATCCTCTTCTCCTCCTCCTCCTACATCCACATTTCCTCCCAGAGCTTGCACCTCTCACCTCTTCCCACACATTCCCACCCTCATTCCCACCCTCATTCCCACCCCGGAGTCCACACATCCTGTCTCAACCCAGCAAGGGTACAGCTAGATTGCAGGAGTTTTTCCAGGATTCCAGAGATATCCAGGAAAAACTCTTCCGCATCCAGGTATGAGTTTGTTCTTCCACTTTTTTTAGTGTAAGAGCAACCATGCTCTTTCGGTAACCCCTATATTCCTCAATCCACAAGGAATAAGGTATTCTGAAAAAAGGGTTTTTTCTGATATTTGGTCCAGTCTAGACAGGCCAAATGTTGGAAAAACCTCTTCCAGGAGAATTGGAAAAAAAAGTGGCAGTGTAGAGAGTATAAGGGGTAGGGATAGCAAGTGATGGAGAGCAGGGGAATAGAGAGGGTGGGGCTTCAAGGAAGGGGTGGGGCCTTGGGAGAAGGATGGGGTGGTAGATCTTTGCTTGTTCTGAGATTTAAAATGTGATCTTGGGTGTAAAAAGGTTGGAGACTACTGCCTTAGTGGATCCCGAACTCATCAACCCAGTGGCCCAAGGAACCATTCAACCTTTCAAGGCTGACTCTTTTGTCCTGCCTACAGCCAAGTTGCCTGGTAAGTATGAGGCCTGGTAAGGAACTGGATTCCAGGAAACTCTCACCGCTCCTCACCCTCTGTTAACCTCTGGGACAGCTGCTGGGCATTGAGTGGACATTTTCAGAGAACAATCTGTGGAGATGCCAAAATCTCACTCTGGGGTGGCAGAAGCCAGTGCTAACCCCATCGTTGCGTCTGTGTAGCTGGGATTGCTTTTCCCAGTGTGCATCACTTTGCACATTGCACGACAAACTGCTTTGCACAGGCTAGGGCTGCAGCCCGATTGATGCAACCGGAAACAGGGCCAATTCTCAGAAGCTGGGCATCAAGCCCAAGCACCTTCTGAATGCTTGTTAGCCACTGTCACAAGGCAGCCTTCTCACCTAGTTCATTGTGGTTTGACAGTGACATTTTCCGATGCAAGCTCAGGCCATGGTTGCAAAACAGATAATCCAAGACGTCAGTCAGTAACTAGTCTGGCTAGTTGGTTCCTCCAAATCAGCTCCTCTGCTGAACTCTTGGAACCAGGGCAGTGCTGTGGATCTGTCATCCTACATCTCAGTAACCCTTTCCTCAGCAACATGCCGGGCACAACAGCAGCTCCGGGCAAATAATTCCGGGGTGGAATGAATGTCCTCCCATGATGTGATAACGAGACTGAAGATGGTTTCTAGTTAACAATCAGAAATGGGACCTGGGAGACCTGGGTCACAAAATTATGCCTCTAACTTAGTGTGTGGCCTCAGCAAGTTACTTAGAGCCAGACCTTTGGAGGTATTTAGGAACCCAATTACAAACTGTTAGAGAAGTGATTTTCCCTTTATTCGCCACTAGTGAGGCCACATCTGGAGTATTGCATCCAGTTCTGGGGCCCCAATTACAGAAAGGATGTGGACACGTTGGAAAGGGTCCAGCCGAGGGCAACCAGAATGATTAGGGGGCTGGAGCACTTGACCTACGAGGAGAGGCTGAGGGATTTGGGCTTATTTAGTCTGCAGAAGCGTAGAGTGAGGGGGGATTTGAAAGCAGTCTTTTAACTTCCTGAAAGGAAGTTTTAAAGAGGATGGAGAGAGGCTGTTCTCAGTAATGACAGAGCAATGGGCTCAAGTTGAGGGGTGGGAGGTTGAGGTTGCATATTAGGAAAAACTATTTCCCGAGGAGGGTGGGGAAGCACAGGGATGGGTTTCCTAGGGAAGCGGTGGAATCTCCATCCCTAGAGGTGTTTAAGTCCCATCTTGACAAAGCCCTGGCTGGGATAATCCTGCTTTGGGCAGGGGGCTGGACTCAATCCCTCCTGAGGTCTCTTCCAGCCCTAGGATTCTATGATTCTATGAAATGAAGATGATTCACAGCGGGGATCGGGGCCCTGTTGTGCCGGGTGCTGCACAGACACACAGTGAGAGACAGTCTCTGCCCCAGCTGAGATCAGGGCCCCATTGTGCTGGATACAGCACAGACACACAAGAAGTCTGTATCACAAATAGTTCACAGTCTAAATAGAAATGAAGCAGGAGGAGAAATGTGTAGAGAAAAGAAGTGACCTATGGAAATTCACACAGCAGGTCAGAACATAGATTTAAAACCAGGTTTTTTCATTCCCAGGCCAGTTTAGCCCCTGTGACTAGAGTTTAAAATAGCTATGGTGCATCCAAAAGTTCTGGTCCAAGATTGCATCAGTCTTAGCATTTTAAGGGTGGTAACATGGGTTTAGGGCTGCACAACTTAATCTGCGCTCTGAAGCGACCCTTTGCAGTCACATGTGAGGTGTGGAATTCCGCTCTCTGAGAGGCGACATTTCCTGGTGTGGGAGTGAGGTCAATCTCATGCATATACGCGCTGCAGTCTGTCCTACAAACAGAGCCAGGTGAGTGAGCTCTTCTCAGCTGCTTGCACCATGGCAGGGGAGACCGTCTATGCAGATCTGAACCTCTCCCCCAGCTTTCCTGGCTCCAGGGCTTCCCTTTCAGCTCAGCCCTTCGGTAAGTGGCTTTTATTTCCTGAGGGATTCCTGTTAACCACAAGGGTGGATTTTGCTTGGCAGCCTGTTGCTCTAAGTGCCTGCCCCAGAACAGGAGTGTGCCAGGGAGACCCTCTGGCCTCTGGGGAGTAGCTGGGATACTTCGGATCCATTTCTAGTCACAGCTCACTGTTGTGTGGGAGTCTGTTGGTGCAGGAGCCTGGAGAGAGGGAAGTCCAGGCACCATTCATCAGTCGGGAGAGTGCATCAGACGGCCCTTCTCCAACAACATCCCACAGCTCTGGCTGGTGGCTTGTGGAGTTGTAGACAGTCACAGGATGGACTCAGGCTCCTGGGGCCCTGACAAGAATAAAAACCTACCCAGACACCACCCTGCAGGCACTGTATGAAGTTGAGGTTAGTGAGATGTTTTTGAAAGAGGGAACTGTCTTGTTCTCAAGACAGAAAAAAAAGTCTAGAAGAAGCTTTGAAAACATGACGTGTGAGGACAGGTTGAAAGAAGCGGATGTGTTCCAGCTAGAGAAGAGATGGCCGGGGCAAGGGGCTGTGATACCAGTTTTCCAATATGGAAAAGGTTGTTACAAAGGAAATGTTGAACAAATGCTCTCTGTGGCCACTGGAGGAGGGATAAACAGTAACCTACTTAATTTGCAGCAGGGGAAATGTAGGTGAGATTTTAGGGGAAACTTTCTAACTGTGAAGAGAGTTATGCATTGAAACAGGTCAGCTAGAGAGGTTGTAGACTCTCAGTCACTGGAGGATTTCAAGACTAGGTTAAATAAAGACTAGTTTAATAAAGGCCGAGGCAAACTTGCTCCTGGCTCAGCACAGAGTGAGGGAGGAGAAGATGGACTGGATGAGTTCTTGAAATCCCTTCCAGCCCCACGCTTCTGTGAGTCTGTGACTTCAAGACTGAAAGAAGGTCAGTTAGAAATAATAGAATACCATGTGACTAAGCTGACCAATCAAACTCAGCTGTGCAACATCACAATTAAACTTTGACAATGGAAACAGCAAGCACCAAACCAAAGGGCTACGTCTACACTGCAGCCTTCTTGCGCAAGAACCGTTTTGCGGAAGAGCTCTTGTGGAAGATTTTTTGCACAAGAGTGCATCCACAGTGCCATGTGCTTTTGTGGAAGAGCATACATGGCAGTGTGGACATGGCATACATGGCAAGAAAGCTCTGATGGCCATTTTAACCATAGGGGCTTATTGCTCAAGAGATTCATGTTGCCTTTCTACACTGGCCTCTTGTGGAAGAGCTCTTGTGCAAGAGGGCTTATTCCTCATGGGGAGAAAAATAACTCTTTTGGAAGAAGCCCTGTTTTCCGACACTTTACTCTAAATTTACTTGCACAAGAATGTGCGTGCAGTGTAGACAGCCAGCAAGCTTTTGTGCAAGAATGTCTGTGTGTAATGTAGACACAGCCAAGGTGTTTACAAATGGGAAAACATTTCCAGACAGTAATATTGCAAATGGGAACCCTTTGGGAAATTCAAATCTCGGAAAGCAAAAATAACACTAACAATGCTGAATCCTTCCCCTGTTGCTCATCACGTGACCCAGCCTCCACCAGCTCTGGATAACCTGGGACTCCCTTTGTATGTCTTTTGGGTTGTCACACTCTAAGTTTTCTCTCTCAGGACTATTCGCTCGAGGGAGTCTTTGCTAGGCCCTTTGGTATGTTGCTCTAGATGCCCAAGACCAATATTCTGTTTCATTCTTTACATGCATCCTGGAACTTACCAGATTCTGTTCTAGATAACTTTAGATCAGGTGTTGTTAGACTTTGACCAATCCCAGCATTTGTTACAAATTCATTCCATTTAATGTCCAGTAGTATTCTAAGGCCTTTGCTTTCCAATGTATGTAGGCATCTGTCCATGCCTTTGGTGGACAGGAAGGTGGAAATAACAGCTGAATTGAATATTCATAGTTTGGACTCTAAACTGTAGATTTGCAATGGCCAAAATCTGTTTAAACTGGTACATGCTATTTGTGACTTTATTTCCTCCTGGACAAACAGTTGGCTTGTGTGTGATTGCTAGGGTATGAAAATTGATGTTACATACACTGAACACAAGACAATAGTTAAGAACAATGTGTTCAAACAGAAAGAGAATCTGAAAAACAACAAACAAATAAGGTTTGTTAAAAAAAGAGGGGAAAAGTTTTCATTTTAAAAAGTAGAAAATTTAAAAATATTGGGGAAAGTGCCAATATTAATCCCCATTTTCAAGAAAATGGCAAAAATTTCATTCCTGTTGCATTTATAAAAAACGGGCAGCTCTCCAGCCATTCCAGACTGGTCTACAGAGGAAAACAAGATGAGCAAGTGAGCGGATAGGCCCCAATCATTTAACAAACTCCATATGGGCATAGGATTCTACCCACACTGAGAGCTTGGGACCGTATTTTTCTTTGAAACAATATTTCATACACCAGATCCCCATTGTCTCTCACCTGAAGTTGGTTCTTGCAGGTGCCCAGAGTCCCCGGTGGCACCGCACAGCGCTGTGGGTCGGATGGATTGGAAACCTTGTCCTGGTGATCGTTGTGATAGCGCTGGGGATGTGGGGTGAGTAGCCACTGGCACTTGTTTATTTGTGCGTCTCCATCAATGAATAGTCTGGACTGTCCCATCCCTACGGAATTCCATTGTGGAGCCTCTTCTACTAGCTGGTGAACATGATACTGTACTGGAAAGCACTTGGCTGTAAGAGAGAGACAATTAGATAGGCAGAGAGATGGGTGCGCACACATGGGGATAGAGGGATAACAAGGCACAGACAAGAACTGATTATAAATAAGGGACATTTATGGCTATATTATAAAAAAAACTTGTTGCCCTGTTTTCAAATGTGTAAATATTCCCTAAATTATGAAGTTCAGAATGTGAAAAGCTCCACAGCTGGCTGAAAAATGGAAGTACATGGGGAGAATTAAGTGAACATTTCTAGTTTTTTTCTAGTTTTTCAAACTTTGAAATTACATTCACATTTTAAAATTAGAAAATTTCACCGAAATATTTACACACACACGCACACAGGATCTGAATGGCCAACCACACATCTCATTTGGAACTGGAAGTAGACAATCGGGCAGCAGCACAGATTAAAAAAGCAAACACATTATCAATATTAAAGTACTAAAAAAAGAGAAGGTTATTTTTTGACAAGGTCAGGCAGTGTTCTCCAATCTTTTCATACCCAAGATCACTTTCTGAATTGAAGGATAACCCAAAATCTACCCTGCCACTTCCCCAAAATGCCATTCTCACTGACTCTATCCCCCTGTCTCTCTCCCAAACTTTCACTGGGCTGGAACATGAGGCCGGGGGGGCTAGAAGAGGAATGGGGTGCTGGCTCTGGGAGGAGGGGCAGAGCTGGGGCAGAGGTACAGGAGGGGTGCAGAGTGCTGGCTCTGCAGAGGGTTGGGGTGCAGGAGGGGACATGGGGTGTTGGCTACCAGACGGTGCTGGGAGTTAGCATGTGGCCTCCCACTGGGCAGCACTTACCATGGGCCGCTCTAGGTAGGTGGCAGAGCAAGACTGAGGCAGGTTTCCTCCCTGCTCTCACCCTGTGCTGCTCTCACAAGGGGCCAATGTGCTGCCCCTCATTGCTAGCACCATCCCCTCAGTTCCCATTGGCTGCAGTTCCCCATTCCCAGTCAATGGGAGCTGAGGGGGCGGTGCTTATAGCTGGAGCCGTGCACCAAGACACCTGCCCCCTTCCAGCTTCCCCTCCACACACACATTGGACCAGGGGGGCCCTGCTGTCAGCTCCCTGGGGGGGTCGGTGGTGTGGGGCTAGGGCATGTAGGGTGCCTGCCAATCGTGATCAAAGTATTTGTAACTCTGAGGTTCTGCTGGACAAAAATCTTCCCTCTGGCTGTTGTTGCAGAGCATCTTGGGAGTCCTGTGCCTGCAGGGCATCCTGGAGGGGTCTCATGACTGCAGTGCATCTTGGGACTCCCAAATCTGCAGGGTAGCCTGGGAGATGTAGTCCAGTCATTGAGTCTACATCAGGGGTGGGCAATACTTTTTAATGGGGAGGCACTCCAAGATTTTGGTAGGTGGTCAAGGAACGCACTTCTGTAGAGAGGTGCAGGGTCTGGGATGGTGGGTGGGATTTAGACGGGAGCTTGGGATAGAGGACTGGGGTGCAGGAGGGAGTGTAGGGTCTGAGAGGCAGTTTGGGTGCAGGAGGGGGTTATGATCTGTGCAGGGTCCAGGAGGGCTTATGGGTGCAGGAAAGAATTCTGGTCTGGGGGAGGGTGTAAGAGGGGGTACATGGTCTGGGAGGGAGAAGTGACCTGGGAGAAGGGGGCATAAGGGGTGTAGAGGGTTTGAGTGGTGACATGGGGCAGGGGAATAGGGTGCAGGATGAGGGAGGGCATTGTGACTTGGAAGAAGGGGGGAAAGGAGGGGCAGAGGGGCTTGGGTGGTGATGTGGGGAAGGAATATAAAGGATGCTGGATCTGGGAGGGAGTTGTGACAAGAGAAGGGAGAAAGGGGCACAGAGGGGTTGTGTGGTGTCCTGGGGCAGGTAGCTGGGGGGTGGGATGCCAGAGGCAGGCTCTGGCTAGGAGGTGCTTATCTACACAGCTCCCAGCCAGTAGCCCTGCAAGAACCTGAGACAAGCTGTATGCCTGTGTGCTGGGCAGGCTGCTCCACCTGGCTCTGCTCCAGCACAGGGAAGGAGGAGGCTTCATTCTCTGTCCCTGCCATCTGCAAAATTTCTCAGCTCCTATTGGGTGGAAACTGGTTAATGGGAGCTGGGAGATTTTGCTAGGGGGCAGGGACAATGCACAACGCTTTCTTCTCCCTGCTCAGCTTGCAGAGCAATTAGCAGCCTGCTGTTTAAAGCAGCTGCATTTGCTGTGTAGTGAGGTTGCCAGGAAGGCAGTTGCGGACCAGATCCGACCCACTAGCTGTCTCTTGCCCATCCATGAAGTTGAGTGTGGATAAATAAAAGGAAGTGAAAACTCCATCGGGTACGTCTAGACTGGAAAAGTTTTCCGTTAAAAGCATTTGCAGAAAAGAGCATCTAGATTGGCTAGATGCGCTTTTGCACAAAAAAGCCCCGATCGCCATTTTTGCGATCTGGGCTTTTTTGCGCAAAACAAATCTGAGCTGTCTAAACCAGCCCTTTTGCGTAACGGGAGCAGTGTAGTATTTTCACAAGAAGCACTGACAATCTTACATGAGATCAACAGTGTTCTTGCAGAAATTCAAGTGGCCAGCGTAGACAGCTGGCAAGTTTTTCCACAAAAGCAGCTGCTTTTGCGGAAAAACTTGCCAGTCTAGACACAGCCCATCTAGCGCCTGGCTTGTGCAAAGAGGGAGAGATCTGAGAGGAAGGGGGAATTCTACTCTGTGGTGGCTATAAAACATCCCAGATCAGTGACTGTCGTAGCTGTAGGCTTCCTCCGCAACAAGGGGTTGATCTGCCAGGAGAATTACTGCAGGACATCCAAGGTGATCCTAGGAAAAAGAGGCCAGCCTTGTGGACTGGTCCTTGAGACCTGTCTCTGCTGCTGACTTGTCCTTGGGTGAGTCTCATCTTCAGTCTATGCCTCAGTTTCACCACGTTAGGCTCCAGGTCCTTTCTTCATTGTTATCATCTGGGAGGTAGTCAGGGATTTGCTCTGCCTGCAAGTTTTCCCACAGTATCTGGCAGTGCTCCCTTTATGGGGCTTCACTTTCCCATAGGTGAGCCCCACAGGCCTGGGACTCCAACACCAGGCCTTTGGGATCTAGAAACCCCTTCGTTCACACCCTGGCTTCCCAGTGTGCTTATGAGTTCAGATGCCTGGTAAACACTGCACCCCTGTAGGGAGTGATGCAGCCACCTTTCCAAACCAAGCTGATGTCAATTAGCCAGCTGAGACACAGCCTGTCAGGGCCATTAGGTTAGTCTGGGAAAGCAGAGCTGAGCTCTGTGTCCATGCCAGCAAAAATTACCTGCCTCAAAGTTTCTGGGGCTTCAGCTCTCTCTGTGCTGGACAGCCCAGTTTGTATTTCCTGGAGCCAGTATCTCCGGTGACTCCACGCTTCTGTTGGTCTGACTGCTTGGGCTGCCAGTTGTTAAGACATAATTGCTGACTCTCCATCCAAACACGGATCGTTTTGTACACTGCAGTGCTATGGATCCAGATAGGTTCACTGTCTCAGTGACAGTCCCAAAGAGAAACAGAATCCTTTTGAAACCAGTGGGGAAACTGAAGCACATACCTTGTTTATCAAAACATGACAGCTTCTGCAGTGGCAAGCAGAGGCTACAGTGACTGGGACAGGCAAAAGCACCTGCACGAATGGGCTGTGCCCCTCACTCTGGTATCAGGGCACCTGCAGGCTGTCCCTGTTGCAGCTGAGGATGACTCCTTATATTAGGGTTGTTAGCAGCTGGTCACATAAGTGATGAACTGGCTCCCACCTGCCACTCTGCATGCTGCTGCCTCTGTATCGGCTGGCTGCAGGCTCCACTCCTGGAGCTGGGGGAACATTTTAGTATCTGTGTAACTGCTAAGAATTGTTGCAGCTCCATAAGGCACCTTCTGCAGCAGCAAACAGCTCCTCAGGCGGCAGGTTCTGTCCATCAACCTGCCACTCACCCAACTACAGGCCCTGGCTCAGCTTCCTGTGCGGTCTCACACCCCTCCCCACGCAGCTCAGAGAGGCTCCCAGCTGCACTGTCCCTGCCTCCGCTCTCTGGGCAACAATACCTGAGCTGATGGCGGACGAGAAGGGTACATGGTGCTGAACCTAAAGCCCAAGGGGGGCAGCATGGTTGTCCCATTGCCTGGCAGGATCCCAGGTACTGATTGCAAACCCTGCTCCCCACCTGCAGGCTCCACTGTGACGGCGCGTTGGGGGTCCCCCGTCTCCTGCACCCCGAAATGGCACAAACAGACTTCACCAGCCAGTAGAATGGAGGTTGTTTATTGTTCCTCCAGCACAGCGCAGCACAGATGTAATCTGGTTACAGGAACTGGGGCTAAGAGACCTCAGTGCCCCCCTTGAGATAGGGGAGTCCCAGCCCCCCTCCCCAGCTCCTTCTCCCCTGCTTTCCAGACAGGAACTCCCCAACTCTCTTCCAGCCCTGCCCCCCAGCCAGGGCAGCATTCCACCTTCCTTTGTTCCTCTCCATGGGGGGTGTCTGGCCACTGGTTTGCATAGTGACTCATCCTGTTTTGCTGGGTCGTGGTACCCACGGCAGCCAGTGCGGGTTACCCCAGAGCCAGCAGCATAGAAACCAGCCAGGTACCCCCACTACGTCACATCCACGTCCCTGCAGCAGGGTCAGGGCTGGAGCTGCCACCCCAGGGAGGGCTCACAGCATGGCAGGGGCGGGGCCTGAGTCTGGGTTGGACAAGGGCTGGATTAGCCATGTGGACTTACAGCGGTGAAGGATCTGGGGTCTGATCCTTCGGTATCTACACACACAACAGAGAAGGCAAATAGGAGCTTTGTGTTTCAGGATCTCCAAAACGGAGGCAAGGGGCAAATTTAGGCCCAGACAGGGGCGTGACTGGCCTGTGGACAAAAGAAAAGGCAGGGGCATGGCTAGGAAAGAAACCCAGGAATCCTGCTTCCCAGAATCCCTTCCTCTCCCCTGCCTGCCCCACCCATGCCAGCTCCCACAGTCCTCACAGAGCTGAGACTGGAACCCCAGATTCCAAGATCTAACCACTAGAGACCACTGCCCGCCTGTGGGAAAGGAGAGACACTAGTAGTTCTAACACCCAGTTCCCTGCCCTAACACAATGCATCCACCCTTTCCTCAGAGCCAGGTACCCTCCAGCCCACCTGCTCTAACTCAACATACCTGCTCTACCCCCGGAGCCAGGGACCACCCACCCCCCTGCTTTAGCCCAATGCCCCAACCCTCCTCCAGAGCCAGGGACCCCCCACACAGCACTGCTCTAACACAGTGTCCCTCCCCCAGCCCCCCATGCTCTACCCCAGTGATGCACAACCCGTGGGTCATGACCCCCAAGGGGGTCTCAGATATTTTCCTGGGGGTTTGCCGTGCCGTGCAGCTGCCAACGGCTGGGCCCTGCCATGGGGGTCGTGATTGAAAAAATGTTGCACACCACTGCTCTATCCCAATGCAGCTGCCCCTTTTCCCTCCAGGTGCTGGGGGACGTGAGCAGAGCGGCTATTAACGGTCCAACATGTGGTTCAGAATGTTTGATGGGACCAACATGTGCCACCCCCCCTTGTCCGTCTGGCCTCGAGCCCACCCACATAGGACAAGGGAGGGGCCAGCACCGACCATGGTACTTGCAAGCTGAAGAGGGAGAAGCACCTGGGAGTGGGAGGCAGGACAGAGGCTCTGAGTTTTGAAGCCCTCGCCCCTGTTGCAAAGTGCGACCCTGAAACAATATTTCATACCCTAGATCCTGATTGTCTCTTACTAGACGTTGGTTCCTGCAGGTGCCCAGTGGCACCACATGGTGCTATGGGGTGGATGGGCTGGGAACATGGTGCTGCTGGTCGCTGTGATAGTGCTGGGGATGTGGGGTGAGTAGCTGCCACACCGGGTTTGTCAGTGCGGGCCCATCAGTGACTCGCCTGGACTGTCCCATCCCTCCCACTAGCTGGTGACCCTCATACTGCAAAGCACTGGGCTGTCACACAGAGGCTACGTCTACATTGGCACCCTTTTCCAGAAAAGGGATTCTAATGAGACAAGTCGGAATTGCAAATCCACGGGGGATTTAAATATCCCCCGCGGCATTTGCATGAACATGGCTGCCGCTTTTTTCCGGCTCGGGGTTATGCCGGAGAAAAGTGCCAGTGTAGACGTGCTTTTCCGGAAAATAAGCCCTATTCTGGAACATTCCTTATTCGTAGGAATAAGGGATCTTCCAGAAAAGGCTTTATTTTCTGAAAGATCCCGTCTAGACTGGCGCTTTTCTCCGGCAAAGCCCTGAGCCGGAAAAAAGCAGCAGCCATGTTCATGCAAATGCCGCGGGGGATATTTAAATCCCTGGGGCTTTTGCCATTCCGACTTGTCTCATTAGCATCCCTTTTCTGGAAAAGGGTGCCAATGTAGACACAGCCTACCACTATTTCGAAATAGCTATTTTGGAATAAGTGTTATTCCTTGTGGAATGAAGTTTACAGAAGTCAGAAGAAGCTGTCCATTCTTTCGAATTTATTTAGAAATAAGAGAATTGCTGTGTGGACACTCACATTGTTATTTTGGAATAACGGCCATTGTAGCGGCTGCTGTGTAGACGAACCCTCAGACCAGAGTTCTAGTCCCAGATCTGTGGCATGGTCTTCCAAATGTCCTTTGCCCTGATGCTTCTATTTCTTCCCCTAATCAATGTTTTCATCCTGTTTATTTCAGGGGAGATTTTAAGAAGCCCCAGAAACACCATGTTCATACTGAGGTTGAATATCCCCCCTTAGACAGTCAGCGTTTAGCTCTGGGGCTTGGGAATCCATTCCGGGCTCTACCACAGACTCATTCTGTGACTGGGAGCAAGTCACTGAATTACACTGAGCCTTAGTTTCCCAAATGTAAAATGGAGATCATGCCTCCTTTCTCTGTACAGTTTGTAACTTCTTTGGGGCAGGGCCTGTCTCTCGCTGTGTCTGTGCAGCACCCAGCACAATGGGGCCCTGATTTCAGCTGGGGCAGGGACTGTCTCTTGCTGTGGGTCTTTGCAAATAGTGGATAAATGGAGAAAGAACATCACCAAAAGCCAGCTGGGAATGTTTCCCCCTGAATGTCGTGTCTTCCTCTCCAGGCTGACATGTCAGAGGGAGCTGGCTGATCGCAGCAGGATGGCAGGACTGGGCAGGAGCTCACAAGTGCTCTGAGAAGGAGGTTGGCTCAGTGGTTTTGGTGCTAATCTGAACTCAGAAGCTCTAGGACCAGTTCCAGATTCTGCCACTGATTCCCTGTGTGACCCTGGGCTGATCCCTGAAGGCTGGAATTCCACAGGGTTTAGGTGCTTAACAACACAGCAAGACACCAGAGGTGCTTCTGAAAACCTCCTTCAGGCCTCTCTTAAGCTTTAGGTGCCTAAAGCCATTGAATAATCCCATGACCCTCCCCTGTGTCACAGGGAATGTGGGTGAGGAGCACAGAAGGGTAGTGACACGTGCCAGATAAGGTCCTAAGCAAGCAGGCTGTGCCCCTCACCTTGGTATTGGGGTGGGGCATTAGAGGGGGAGAGGCACCTATCCCGGACTGGGAGCAAGTTTGTGAGAAAAGTAATGTCTGTAGCAGCAGAGAGACCCAGACACCCTCACGGCTGCAGCCCAGCCCAGCCCAGCCCCTCAGCTTCCTGTGCGATCTCACACCTCAGCTCATGTGTCTCCTGGCCCTCCTCTGAGACACCACACAGGGTGAGGAGGGCTACACAATATTGAACATGCAGCCCAGAGGGCCAGATGACATGGTCTGTCCTCAGCCTGGGATTCAGGCTGGACCTCCCCACTTCCAGGCCCTCTGTGCCTCAGTTTCTCCAGTGGTACAGTGGTGGTAACAGCTCTGTGCTGAGTCTCACCTGGGGTTGGGAGGCTAAATCCGGTCAGGCTCTGAGATGCTCAGACACTGTGCAGGTGAGCGATGAGTAACTGAGAGAGCTGCAAACACAGGCTGGGTTTGCAGAAAGGCCCCAGGGATTTAGGTTTCTCTCAAGCTGATTTTTCAGTCCCAGCCACTTTTTCAGAGCCTGGCCCTTTGGGGCTGCTCAGTAGCCCAGGGGAGTCAGAGGAGATGGGGCTGAACAGACTTTGGGCCAGGCCCTGGGTCTCCTCAGGGCTCTGTCAGTCCTCCTGCCTAACAGCCTCCTGTAACACTAACCAGTCACCATCACTCCCTTCCCCACACTGCTTTGCAGTTTCCCACTTGGTGTCCGAAAAGGGACAGACCCCGGCAGCCCCTGGGAGCGACGGAGCTGGGAGCAGAGATGCAGCCACACCCCCTGGGAGTGGGGACCCCAGCACAGCAGCCTGCAGTGCCCGCCTGGACCGTGTCCGATCCCAGCTGTGCCCCACGGCCCAGCCCAGCCCAGCAGGTAACCCCAGCTCATGTGTGTGTGAGCTGCCCTCCCCCAGGCACTGCCAGTGGGAATTCAGCTGCTGGGCCAGGCCCTGGGGATCCTGGAGTGCAAGGACATGCCGCCCCCTGCTGGGTGAACAAATTTAGCCCACACGCCTGCTCAGTGCCAGGCTGGGAATGTACCTGCTACCTTGGCTGGGCCTGGCTGTGGAGCAGCTACACCTAGTGGCCATTTGTTGGGTAATACCCGGGAAGATTTAAATAACTAATACAAAGTGATGCAATTTTTTTTTCAGTGGGATGTGGGGTCAAAACTCATTAGAGACACTGTCTTATGGTTCAACACACACACACACACACACCCACACACACACACACACCCTATTCCCTGGCATCTGAGTCCATGTCCCCTCCCATTTCACATCACCCCTTGGTCCCAGGCTCCCCTGCTAGTCTGAGATACCCACAGTTACTCCAAGTCCTTCTAGGCCACTCTGGCTGTGAAAAGGGGCCTTAATGTGGGTACTTAGGCTCCTGGGTATCTCCCCTGTCCCGGATAGACCAGTCCTGCTGGCGTGGAGCTGGTGGAAGGGCCCCTCGCCCATGTTCCTGTTCCCGCTAATGTTTTCCAGCAGTGTGCAGAATACCTTTTGTTCTGTGCACTGAGGCATGTGTGGATGTGCACCACCAGTATAAACCCATGCTGCTGTCTGTGTGCGCTCTGCTAATCGGCTGGGCAGCATTTGAATGCCTCCTGGGTGCTCACCCAAAGGCTCAGCTTACAGGAACCCTGCACAACAGCCTCTTCCCAGCTCCCACAGTAGGGGCAGCTCAGGGTGTGTGGCTCGAGCGCAGTGCACCCTGGGAATTCTCTGCTGCCCAGGGCCCATATGGGAGCAATGGATTAGGCAGAGCAGCCCCAAGGCTCCTTTGACTGCCCCCCAGATTGCAGGGAGCACAAAGGGGATTCAGGGGAAAAGCACATACTGGAGGTGTAAGACTGAAGTCGATCAACCAATAAGCAAAAGCTTATAGGTGAATGCTCTACACGACACGCATTTCCCCCTTTTCCTCTGCCAGTGCATCGTTTAGCAGGATGCCCAGCAGCCCGGCTCAGTTCTGGCTCATGCAGGGTCCAGGACCTACCCCCGTTGCGGCTCTGCATTTAAAGAGTATTAGGAGCTGGGTGTGCAGGCAGCTTGCACCAGGTCCAGGAGCTCAGATTCCTGCCATGCCCCCAACCCCTGGACAGGAGCTGCTGCCATCCTAAGAGGACACCTGCTTTTTAAACTGGTTCTCCTCACAGACCTGCTCCCACCTGGCTCCTTGGGAGTCGGTCCAGAGTGCACCGGTTGCTGGCCCCACCCCAGGGGACTATAGAATAGTCAAGTAACCAATAAGAATTCATGCAGTTAGTCGACTATTCAGTTAACCAATATCGAACATCTCTAACTCAAACCCATTTATCCCCATGTGTCGGACCAGGCTGCATCTGGGCACTGCTGAGGGCATCCGCTCAGGGCAAATTGCTCCAAATCGGGGCTCCTTAAAGCCCCTGACTGGAGGCCCTTCCCAAATAGGCCACAAACCAGTCACACAGAGCACTTCAGCTGCCTGCCTGGCCAGCCAGAAGCCTCACAAGTAAAACCTCTCCGACACCCCAGCTCTCTCCGTGCCCCAAGGAGCCCTGGGCCTAACACATAGGTGAGGGGTTTTCTAACCCAATCTTACCTACTCCGAATGGGTTCTCTGGTCTCAAGAAACCAGCCATAGATCCCAGGTCAATTTACACTCTGGATCGTACCCACAAGACCAAGCTGAGCCAATCCTTTAGAATCTAAAATCTCAAGGTTTATTACTAAAAGAAAGAAAAGCATGAGCGTAAGGTTGCTAAAGGTTAATACATTACATCAGTGGTTCTCAACTCTTTTCAGTCCATGGACCACCAGGCCAATCACAAAATTTTCATGGGCTACCTCCTTTTTGAGACATGATAAAAAAGAGCAGATTACGCGTTGTGTGCTTGTGAAAATGGCGTAAAACAGCCTAACGGTGGCACCTGCTCACACCGTGTGACTTTGAACAATGTTCTTATGGACCACTGAAAAAGTCACCATGGACCACCAGTTGAGAACCACTTCATTACATGCATCGAATCACCCAGTTCTCGATACAGGTTCGTAGCAGAGATGTTATAATTGCTAGCTTAAAAGTCTCTGGTGTCCATCCTATGTCAGGATGGATCCAGAATTCATCCCGGCTTATTGTCCCCTGCAAGGCTGCATTTGGGATTAGAAGCAAAACTGAAGGCAAAAATGGAGGGTGCCACATGGCATTTTTATATCCCTCCCTGGTCTCTTCCAAGCTGGAGAGAGTCACAAGGTCAGTGGCCAGGTGTGCCTTTGGCATTGAGAGATCCATTGTCCCTGGAGTTTTGCTCATTAGAATATCCATTGACTGAGCATTCTTCGCCCATTGCTCAGCCACAGACAGAGGAGTTTCCAGTATCCATACAGAGTACATTTTTATAACTCCACATCCAGACATTATACAATTATATGAATAGCATATACAGAATCAGTAGAAAGTAAGCTTTTGTTTGACACCCCACATGGCCCTCTTTGTATACACTTTGGGGCAATGACCTCCCCCCCCCCATGGGTGCAGCAGTGATCCGGCTGCTTCCCTTAAAATCCAGTAATGTGACACCCCATCCTTGCCTGTCAGAGGAAGGGAGTAGCTGGGAATGAGCCTCAGAGCACTAATGGTGCCCGTTTCTTTCCAGGGGGCGCCGGGTGCAAACTCTGCCCCTCGGACTGGCGGCTGCGCGGGGACAAGTGCTACTGGGTCTCCACAGAAAATGAAACCTGGAACAAGAGCCGCAGCGACTGCGCCGCGAGGGGCTCCCAGCTGCTGGTGATCCGGGACCGGGAGGAGCTGGTAAAGGGGCTGGTAACCCCCTGCTGGGGCTTCCCCTGCTGGGCTGGGCCTGGGTACAGAGCCTGGTTAGACGCACTTGAGGACTGGGAGTTTCACAGCTGCCCAGCGGTTTGGTTTGGACGTCCCTGTTCCCATTACTGGTTACTAAGGGGGGTCCAAACTCCTGAGGCAGCTTTGACAAGCCCAGCAGAAATCACTAGCCTCAGCGACAGGGTAGGTGACAGAGGCAGCTCTAAGCCATTGTTAGCCTCCCCTGTGTGCGTGTGCTGAACCCAGCTCAGCTGGGAGTGCGAGTGGGGCTCTGTCTAGACTGCAGGCTTCTTTCAGAGGAAACTTTTCTGGAAGAGATCCTCTGGATAACGTCTTCCGAAAGAGAGAATCTACACAGCTAAGAATGGATGCACTGAACGGACGCTCTCCCATGTAAGCTGTAATTGCTATGGATGGAGTGGTCACCAGAGCACCTGGGCTTTTTCCTCTTCAGAAATAACTCCCTCTTCCCCATCCACACACGCCTTTTTGCAAAAGAGCTCTTTCGGAAAAGGGCGTCTTCCTAGTAGAAAGGAGTTTACCAATGTCAGAAAAACCCTTCTGTTCTTTCCATTTTTTTTCAATGTGGATGTAAGTGAAGTTTTTTCAGAAAAATAGCAATTTTTCCTAAAAAATCATGCAGTGTAGACACACCCTGAGAAAGACAGAGCCATCCCTACCAGTGCCTCCCTACCTGCACCTCCCCTCACTTGGGGCAGGGGCTGTGCTCAACAGCTGTGGGGGCCAGAGCTGCGGGGGAGGCAGGAGCAGGGCAGGCAAGTAGCAGGGGCCCCAGCCCACTCTGCTTACCAGGCTCCTAGAAGAGGGAGTTGGGGAAAGGGCAGAGCCTCCCACACATTCACTGGTACTGGGAAGCAGCTGGGAACTGGCGGAGCCATGTGGTCTGGGGAGGGGTCATTCCACTTCTCGCTGCTGCTGGTGACTAAGGGGACAGGCTTGACTCCTGCTGCCCAAGGCAGCGCTTCTAAGCCCCTAGGCCATATCACTTTGGGGAAGGTGGTGGAATGGGAACAGGAAGGGGTGGGGAAATGGAGCCCAGATGGCAGCGAGCTCAGCATCCCCCAAGGACGGCCCTGCTGGGCGCAGCCTGTAGGGAGCTGGCTGGGGGATGGGGCTGGCTGCTAGAGCTGGGGCTGCCACATATGTACCATGTAGCTGCCTAGAGCACCATGAAGTCAGGGGCAATTTGGTGCCACCAGTTTCATGGTGTCCCATATGGCTGGGTAGCTTGTGTATTGGGAGGCACGGCCCGGGAGAGGGAGTGGGAGAGAGAGATGTAGAGCAGGGCTACTCAGCACACGTTCCATAGGCCACATGTGGCCCACAGTCTGTTTGTTTGCGGCCTGCAGTGTAGTTTGGATTTACACAGGGCTCAACATGCGGCCCACAGGTGGGAGCCAGCACAAAGAAGTCATCAATGTAATGCTGTTCTGTAGCTGCGCATTTTAGGAGTTAAATTCCTGGACTGTCATTGCTCAGTGAAAGTGCTGCCATAGGGGTGGAAATCGGGTAATTGTTGCATTTTGTTCATATCAGCAGAACTGACTTAAATGGGGCCTGCGTGTTGTGTAGTCTTTGTATTCATGCCTGTCAGGGTGAAATAAGCTATTTGCATATATTTGCATATATATTTGCATGTGTATGCAACCACACTTAAGTTGTGGCCCTCAGCATGTGCTCGGAGTATCACTTGGCCCCCAGGGCTTCCAAAGTTGAGTAGCCCTGATGTAGGGGGACGGATGGAGGGAGGGTCTACATGGGGATTGCCAGGCTCACAGCCCCATAATTCTGGTGCTGGACTTGATGACGACTTGGATATGAGAGAACATTCTGGTCACCAGGTGCCTGTCACACTCCCTGCAGGAGGCCCTCCAGGACCTGACACAAGGCCCCTCTCAGTTCTGGGTGGGACTGTCCCACCCCTCCCCGGAGGAGGCCTGGACCTGGCTGGATGGATCCCAGCTGGATCAGACCCGGTGAGTGATTCCTTGAGTCACTTTGCCGTCCCCGTCCCCGTCCCCGTCCCTGTCCCCAGTCCCTTCTGCCCACACAGGGGAGGGAGAGGAGGAACAGGGATGTTCAGGGTGAGGTGATGACGGTCTGTGGAGGGAGCAGAGCAAAGGGGTGAGGCCGGAGCCTTGGGGATCCCCAGAGAGGGGGGCAGGAGAGGGGCAGACATGGACCAGCCAGAGGCAGGAGGGGACCAGGAGGGGCAGCGTCGGCACAGCCGGTGAGGAGGAGCCGTGGGGCAGGAGAGAGATGGGCAGGGCCTAGCGCAGCAGGGAGGAGGGAGCTGGGCTTGGGCCAGGGAGAGGCCTTTAGAGCCCCTGGCCAGGGCCTGGCAGTGGTGGGGAGGGGCAGCCCCAGGGCAGAGCTGGAGGGGAGAACAGGGCAGCTGTGGATCCCATTAGCACAGGGAAGAGCCGCTGCCAAGTGAGTATGATGGACCCACAGGCGCTGACAGGGCCCTCTCTTTTGTCCCACAGGCTCCCGGTGTCAGGCTCAAGCAAGGGGAGCAGCTGTGGAATGATGAAGGGGAATCAGATTCATTCACAAGGCTGCAGCTCTGCACACCAGGGGATTTGCCAGCGAGACGCCGTCCCCCTCTGAACAGGGTGTAGAGGAGACCTCAGAGCATGGCTCCATTATCCCCGTGTCACACCTGGGGAAACCGAGTCACAGACACTCACCTGCCCAAGATCACACTGAGAATTGGTGACAAAGTGGGAAATGGAACCCAGGAGTCCTGGCTCCCAGCCCTCCCTCAGCCTTAGAAGCGAGTCCAAGCTCCGGTTTTGCTGTTCCAGCAGGGCTAGGCTGAGGGGTTTCCGGCTGTGCTGAGTCTTGGGGACGGTTATCTATAGTCCCCTCCCCTAGTACTGGGGAGAGAAGAGTCTGCCCCAGATCCCCAGCTCACATCAATCAGCCCAGATCCAGTGTGTCCCAGCTGGGCACCTGGCCAGTGACTCCAGGGGAGCTTTGGCTCCATTCGCACCAGCTGGGGATCTGGGCTTTCCCCTGCATTTCACCCCTTTCAATTTGCTGGCACCTCTGTCAGGTCCCACTCTCAGCTCTGTTCCCCGGCCCCTCCATTGCTGCCATCAAGCCTGTGACCTGACACCCCTCTGCCCATCCTGCCCTAACCGATCGTTAACTCTGTCACTAGGCTGCTGGATAGGATGCTAAACACCTGCTGGGTGACTAAGACACTTTCCCTCTCTGTGCCTCAATTTCCCCATCTGTGAAATGGGGATAATCAAACTGACCTGGCTGCAGCATTTCAACATCTCCTGCTCAAAAGTGCCAGATCAGAGCCAGGAACTATTATCATCACACAGACATTGAAGGGGTCTGTTATACTGAGCGGCTGCATCTAGACTGGCAAGTTTTTGCGCAAAAGCAGTTGCTTTTGTGCAAAAATTTGCCAGCTGTCTACACTGGCTGCTTGAATTTGCGCAAGAACACTGACTTTGTAATGTACAAAATCAGTGCTTCTTGCGCAAATACAGTGACGCTCCCGCTTGGGCAAAAGCCCTCTTGTGCAAATGCTTTTGAACAAGAGGGCCAGTGTAGACAACCCAGAACCGTTTTGCGCAAAAAAGCCCTGATAGCTAAAATGGCGATTAGGGCTTTCTTGCGGAAAACCGTGTGTAGATTGGCACGGATGCTTTTGTGCAAAAGCATCCATGCCAATCTAGACACTCTTTTCTGCAAATACTTTTAACGGAAAAACTTTTCCGTTAAAAGTATTTGTGGAAAATCATGCCAGTCTAGACTTAGCCAGCATGTTTGTGGCTGGTGGGCCACAGAGCAGCTCGAACTCTGGGATATTCCTGCCTCTGACTGGTCATGTGACTTCTGAAAAGTCACTGGCCCTTTCCATGCCTCAGTTTCCTCTCCTACCCTTTATCCATTCTGTTTAGACTGTGAACTCCTGGGGGCAGGGACTGCCTCTCGCTGTGTGTCTGTGCAGCACCTGGCCCCAGCACAGACCCTTTTATGGGTAGGGCAGGGTGGCCCGTGCCCAACCTGGCTGGGTTTGGGGAGGTCTGACCCTAGAGCCGCTGTAGCAGTGAGAGGCGCTGTTGTCCCCCAGCCAATGGGCTGCTGTGAGGAGATAGCTGGGGGAGTCCTCTCCTTGCAGTAGCCAGAGCGTCCTCCTGCACCCCAAACCTCTCCTGTATGTGGCCTCATCCCATCGCCTGTGTCCCCAGCTGGAGCCCTCACACCCCTGAGCCCCAGCCCTCTGCCCCAGACCTGAGCCCCCTCCCACACTCAGAACCATCTTGTCCCACCCATATGAATGAAGTGCTGGCCCGAGCTATGGGGGGCCCCTGATTGAAGTGGTAAGGGGCCACTGGCTGGGAGGAGCCAGTCACATGAGAATTAAGGTTAAAAAATAAATGTGTCGCTGAGGGAAGCTGATTTACTGTCCACTAGAAGATTTACCAGGTGTTGGTCTGGTCCTTAACTCCATTCATTTTTTTTTTTGGAAAATTAAGGTGTCCGTGCTTCATTTCAGTCATTGCTCTGGGATGGGGATTGGGGTGAGGGGTTCTGTCTACAAGCTGCTCCAGGAACAGAGGACAACCTCAGACCCCTCTCTCACCACCGCAGCGTGGGCCAGGTGAGAAGCCCCTCTCCATGGCCACTGCAACTCAAGCTCTGTGTCCCCCGGTTGCGGCAGGCTCAGGTTTGTTTGCTCCCTGCAGTCCCCAGCCAGAGTGAGGAGTCCTGGAAATGGCAGCAGCCCTTCAATCAGCAACAACCCATGAGCGGCAGGGTGTTTTCACGGGCAGACCAGCTTTGGGACTTTGCAGTCCAAGGGCCCAGCCCCCCCCCCCCTTTCAACACACCCAGCTCAGCACTGGAGGGAACATTTTTAGGTTTAAGCTTTGTGAAACTTCGGACACAGAAGGGAAAGTAACAACCCAACCCATACCGCCCCCCCTCCCCCGCCCATTCCAGCAGCCCCAAGGTGTGTCTATGTGGCAGGGTTTTGCTGGAAAAACGACACTTACGTCCACACTACAATTGCATTCTTGGGACAGGAAGTGGATTGAAAGGAGGGGTTTTCCGACAGCAGTAAAGCTCATTCTACAAAGAAGACACCTTTTTCAGAAAAAGACGTGTGTGGACAAGGCAGAGGGAGTTTTTTCGAAAGAAGAGGCCTCCAGGAAAAAGCACAGGTGCCCTGGTGGCCACCCCATCCACAGTAATCACAACTGAAATGCGAGAGTGTCCAATCAGTGTGGATGCTCTCTGTTGAAAAATCAGATGGTTGTTTTGATGCACTTTGGCCAGGTGGACCCGCTCTTTTGAAGAACACATTTGCGCCGTAGGTCTAAATCAGTGTTTCTGAAACTTTTTAAGACCGAGAAACATCAATAAATTTTTTTTACGAGGAACACCAAGATCTGCAGGAAAATATGCAAATGAGATTGTGGCTCATGCAAATGAGTCCTTTATTAGTGTGGAAGAAAATATTGTCCCTTATTCCCTTTTCCCGCCTCCACATTAGTATATTTTTTGCAGAGAAAACTCGTAGTGTAGATGTGGCCAGAGTGTATGTGTCTGTGTTTATAAAGCAGATGCTCACTGCTTCTCTACTGTATTCTCAATTAACACAGTGTGTTGCCTTCTCCCCTGAAAAAGATCCCGTGTGCTTCTTATAAGCAGAACTAGCTTCATCCGCTGACACCCCCACTCCCTCTGTGCTGTTGGTTTGCATTGTGGGAACAGGTCAATCCCACTTCTCTAGCCACGTGTTTCTGCACCTTTCGTCCTTTGCTAGACGCCCCTCAGATCCCTTGGTAGCTGCCTCGTCCCTAAGCTGGGCAGCCTGATGCTCTTAGTTGCTCCTCCTATGGACCCATTGCCTGGGCTTTGTCATCTCTGGCCCCTGGCTCTGAATGTTTTCCATTTCCTCCAGGGCCCTTTACTCTAAGTCACCAGCCTCTAGATCCTGAAGTACCCATGCTCAGAGGGTCACTAGTATGGCCCGTCCCGATTGAGGGGTGCGTGTCCAGCCCTGGATTGGGACTCAACAGACATGGGTCTACCACTTCCAGAGGGGTGATTTTGGGCTGCCCCTTTCCATGCATCAGTTTCCCCATCTCCACAATGAGAATAATGAACCTTCTCCCCTCTGGAAAGTAGGTTGAGTGCTGCAGATGAGACAAGCTAGAGGCGCTTTGCCAGTGTATCAACTGTCGTTAAAGTGGGGGAAGGAAAAAACTACCAGGGAATCAGTCCCACCTGTGTGAAAGTTTCCAGCTCAGGACCTACATTACAGTCTAGGAAGAGAAGGGTCCTTTACAGTGTCCATGCCAGGGCTTAGACCAGTCCCATTAACAATTCCCCCTCCCCCCCCAACTTGTTACAGTGGCCTAATGTCTGAGCTGTTGGGGGAGGGGCAACTTTTATTGATCCATGAATGGGCTTGTCTGGCCTTACACTCTGCTAAGGACGGACAAGCCGGGTGGGGCTGAGGGAGCAGCCCTTGGGGCGATATTACCCATCCCGCTCAGCCCCACACCCATCTGCCATTCAGTGGGGCCCAGGCTCAAACATGCAGGGGGCCGGCCAGGACCAGGACACCAGCCTTTCAGGGGAGGGGTGGGGGTGGCAGTGACATCACAAAGGCCTGTGGCAGGACCTCAGCCTATTGGGGGACAGGGATGACCTCACAGAGAGACTCTGATAACAGCCAATCAGGACAGAGGTGCAAGGCCGGGGCAAGCTCAGAGATTCCCGCGGTTTGGCAGCAGCGCGGCCCCTTCCCAGGGTCTCTGCGGGGACCAGATGGAGAATTGGGACCGAGGGGCGGGGGCAGGAGGAGCCTCGTCGGCGTTTTCTACTTCCCTGCGGCTGGCAGTGTCGGACCCGGTGAGACGGTCGGAGCTCAGAGAGGTTTGGAGCCTGCTCAGTTTGGTTCCCCTTTGCCCCCTCCCCTCCCTCTGTCTCGCCTTTTTCTGCGTCTTCCCCCCCTTTCCCTGCCCCACCAAGCAGGGTGGGTGGGTGTTGGGGCGGTCGGAGGCCTCACTCAGAGCTGAGCTGGCAGAGCGCTGGGAGCTGGAAGTGACCTGGCCCGTCCTTTCGGACATCTGTTGAGCCCTCTCCCCTCCCCCTGCTTCCTTCGAGCTCCCAGTCTCACTGCGGATTGGTCGAGTGGGTGGTTACTGACAGGGGAGACTCGTGGCCTTTTCTTCTCTTTAAAACTGTTCTCGGTGAGTCGTTATTAATGGTTCCCAGCCATGCTGGAAGGGCCTAACACGTGGGGCTCTGCAGGAGTCTGTTCTGGGACGGTTCTCTTCAATCTTCATCAGTGATTTAGATATTGGCATAGAGAGGGCGCTTATTAAGTTTGCAGATGATACGAAGCTGGGAGGGGTGGCAAGTGCTTTAGAAGCGACGAGGAGTCCTGTGGCACCTTATAGACTAACTGAAGTGTAGGAGCATAAGCTTTCGTGGGCAAAGACCCACTTCGTCAGATGCATGTAGTCTGACGAAGTGGGTCATGCATCTGACGAAGTGGGTCTTTGCCCACGAAAGCTTATGCTCCTACACTTCAGTTAGTCTATAAGGTGCCACAGGACTCCTCGTCGCTTTTGCAGATTCAGACTAACACGGCTACCCCTCAAGTGCTTTAGAGGAAGGGTCAGAATTCAAAGTGATCTGGACAAACTGGAAAAATGGTCTGAGGTAAATAGGATGAAGCTTAATAAAGACAAATGCAAAGTGCTCCACTTCGGAAGGGACAATCCACGTCACACACACAGAACGGGAAGTGACTCTCTAGGAAGGAGTCCTGCAGAAAGGGATCTAGGGCTCAGAGTGGACCACAAGCTAAACAGGAGTCAAAAGTGTGACACTTGCAAAAAAAAAGCAACCATGATTCTGGGAGGCACTAACAGGAGTGTGGTGCGCAAGACAGGAGAAGTCGTTCTTCCGCTCTACTCTGCGTGGATTAGGCCTCACTTGGAGTCTTGTCTCCAGCTCTGGGCACCATGTTTCAGGAATGAATTGGAGAAATTGGAGAAGGACCGGGAAAGAGCAACAAAAATGTGGAACAGTTTAGAAAACATGAGAGTGAAAGAACTGGGCTTGTTTAGTCTGGAAAGGAGAAGACTGAGAGGGGACATGAGAGCAGTTTTCACGTACCCAAAAGGGTGTCACAAGGAGGAGGGAGACAAACTGTTCCCCTTGGCCTCTGAGGACAGGACAAGGAGCAATGGGCTGAAACTGCAGCAAGGGAGGTTTAGGTTGGACATTTGGAAAATGTTTCTGCCTGTTGGGAAAACTTCCTGTCAGTGTTGTGAAACACTGGAACAAATTGCCTGGGGAGGTTGCGGAATCTCCATCACTGGGGATATTTCAGAGCAGGTTGCACAGACACCTGTCAGGGATGATCTAGACGGAGCTGGGTCCTGCCGTGAGGGCAGGGAACTGGACTTGATGGCTTCTCAATGTCCCTTCCCATTCTACTGTTCTGTGATTCCCAGACCAGACGGATCAGTCCCAGACCAGCAGGGCTTGCGGGGGAGGTGTGTGTGTGTCGGCAGGAGGGGGAGTGATCAAGCTGTTTCTCTACCTACCTATCTCTGGGCAGTTCCCGAGTCTCTCTAAGGGCCAGGGCTGCTCACACACTTGCTGGCGGTGCCCATGAGCAGTGGTTGGGCTGTGGCTGGTTGTACAGCTCTGGGCTCTGATTGTTCAAGTGTCCCAAGGTGCTGGCTGGGGGCAGGACACCAGCCGTGTGGGGGGAGGGGACGGTGATGCCACAAAGGCCTGTGGGGGGAAGGAGCTGGGGGGGGCGGGGGGGCTGAGCTCATGGAGATCCCCTGACATCAGCTGCAAGGCAGGGCAGCCTCAGACACCCCCCCCCCCAGCCCTTTCTGGCTGTGTGGGAGCCCCCCAAAGAGGCGGGGCTGGAATCGCTCTGAGACCGACCCCTCGGGGGTGACCTGGGCCAACCCTTGGGA
The DNA here is from genome assembly GCF_052426305.1 of Pelodiscus sinensis. NCBI lineage: Eukaryota > Metazoa > Chordata > Testudines > Trionychidae > Pelodiscus > Pelodiscus sinensis. The sequence goes on from NC_143070.1 coordinate 14,527,779, forward strand.
CGTCCCCTGAGACCTCTCGGCCGCCCCCTCTCCCAGTCTCACTGCTGATTGGCTGAGCAGGGGGCCATGGCGAGGGAGGAGGTTTCCCAGCGGTGACCCCGGCTCCTCTTCCTTTGCAGGCTCTGCACGGCGGGGTCTGGCCTCGGGCCGGCCCTGCGGGGGGACCTGCGGGCAGAGCCCCACACGGGCGCGCAGACAGCGGGGAGGTGAGCCTGGGCGAGCAGGGGGAGGCTGTTTTCCTTTAGCACTGCGGGGGTGGGGGGCGGGGAAGGGGAGACTGGGGACCCTTGGGCAGGGCTGTGTTGGGCCCTTCCCCCTCCAGGGTCAGGGCTGGGTGTGGAAGTTGATCTCAGGGCCCGGCTGGTTCTGGGAACAAGAACCTCAAATCCCATCCCCTCTCCCTCACAACTCCCCTCCCCCCCCACTATGGGATCCATCCACATTGCCCTAGTCTGGAGAGACAAGGGCCTTCCTAAGAGCCATGCCCCATGGATCCGACTCGCTCCCCTGAGCACCAGGGCCCAGCCCCGGGGATGGGGATGGGGGCTCGTTGGCACAGGCTGGGCACAGGTCGTGGGGAGGGAGGCGCCTGGCCCAGGGGGGTTGGGAGCAGGACTCTGATGGGCCCCGTCTCCTCCCTTCCATCCCAGCTCAGCACAGCCCCCCTTAGGGAGCTCGGGGCCCAGCTGGGACGGTCCCTCGGGGGCCCAGCCGAGGACACCGGCCGGCCGGCCAGGGAGGGGGCTGACCCCTCTGCCCACTGCTGCTGGGCCAGAGGTGAGGGACCCCGCTGGGCAATGGGCTGCTAGAGCAGACACCGGCAGATGCCAGGCCGGGGGCCCTGTGGAAATGACCCGCCCAGGCTCCCACCTGCAATGGGAGTAGGGTTACCAGGTGAGTAAAAAAATATCGGACACACTTGATCTCAGATGAGGGTGGGGGGCCGGGCCGGGAGGGAGGCAGGGCTGGCCAGGGGAGGGAGGGGGGTTGGGGCGGCCAGTGGGAAGCAGGCCTGACGGGGGGGGGAACAGGTCGGGGGCAGCGGGACTGGACGGGGGAGATGGGGGGGAACCAGTCGACGGGAATCAGGGCTGGGTGGGTTAGGTGCAGCGGGGCTGGCCGGGGGACATCGCGGGGAGGAGGGGAGAACTGGCCGCCGGAAGCAAGGCTGGCAGGTGCAGCGGGACTGGCCGGGAAAGATCAGGAGGAGAAGTGGGGAGAACCGGCTGCCGGGAGGGTTGGGGGGAGCGAATCGGCCGGCTGGGAGCGGGACGTAGCCGGGCATGTGCAGATCCCAGGGCGCTGCCTGTTCCACACACGGTCCTGGCGCAGCGCCAGTGAGTTCTGCTGCGGCTGCACAAGGCGCTTGCCCAGCGCTCAGGAGCACAGACGGGGCTTCCCCTCCCCCCAGGCGTCACTCCAACCAGAGGCTCCCAGCGCCGATCGCGCCCCCCTCCCAGCCCCTCCCCCCCACCAGGCTTCCGTCGGGCGCCCAGCCGGAAAACCAGAAAGTCCCGACATTGCTCGTGCCCGGTGAGTTCTGACTGTTCTCACCGGGCAGAGGGCACAAAAACTGGACTGTCTGGTCGGACACTGGACACCTGGGACCCTGAATGGGAGCCCTGGGGCAGCCGGATGCTGTGGGGGAACAGCTGGCATGGGGGGGGGAGGCGGTAGCAGCTCCTGCAGTGATAGGCCAGAGGGGTCTGGCCCTGGGGGCCCTAGAGAGGCACCGCCCAGGGCCAAGCCCCCACTGCCCCCTGGGTCCCGGGCCCCACATATGACAGGCCCTTGCTGTCTTGGGACAGGAGGAGCCCGGCCACAGGGATGCACCAGCTCCCCCACCCCCAGCTTGGCTCCAGGGCCGGTGTTGCCTGCAGGGAAGGAGCTGCCAGCGGGAGTAGGAGCATCAGTCGGAGCTTTTCCTGCTCACGCCGGGACTGGAGCCATGGACCCGACCCAGCCCTGGACCGGGCACCAGGGGAGAAGGAGGAGCTGCCCCTCCCCCCCGCGGGGGATAGAACCTCCCCTCCCCCATCTCCTGTCCCTGGACAGGGACCTGCACAGCCCAGTGAGTCAGGGCCAGCTTATGGACTGTAGCCATTGGGCTGCACAGCCCTGACTAAAGGGGCAAGGTACCGACACTGGCCATTGGGCCACACTGGTTGGACTAAAGGGGCAAGAAACTGACCTTGGCCATTGGGCCACACTGCCCTTAGAAAAGGGGCAATTACTGACTCTGGCCATTGGGCCACACTGCCCTTAGAAAAGGGGCAATTACTGACTCTGGCCATTGGGCCACACTGCCCTTAGAAAAGGGGCAATTACTGACTCTGGCCATTGGGCCATACTGCCCTTAGAAAAGGGGCAATTACTGACTCTGGCCATTGGGCCACACTGCCCTTAGAAAAGGGGCAATGTACTGACACTGGCCATTGGGCCAAACTGCCCTTAGAAAAGGGGCAATTACTGACACTGGCCATTGGGCCACACTGCCCTTAGAAAAGGGGCAATTACTGACTCTGGCCATTGGGCCACCCTGCCCTTAGAAAAGGGGCAATTACTGACTCTGGCCATTGGGCCAAACTGCCCTGAGAAAAGGGGCCAATACAGACTCCACCCACTAGGCCGCTCTGCCCTAAGGCAAGCTCTGCCAGAGGGAAGCTGGGAGCCTGCAGGCTTTGCGGCGGGAGAAGCTGCCGTCCCCTCGGAACCAGGCGCGGGCTGGACCCAGCGACCCGATGGAGACGATTCCAGCCCAGAGACGGGGAGTGTCACGGCGCAGACTGAAGACTAAACAACCCGCCCAGCAGCCAGGACCAGACGAGGTCACACATGGGACCAGGGCAGCAGAGGAGGAAACCGGCCGGCCAGGGCAGAGAGGGACCTGCTGAACCTCGGGGACCTGCTGAAGCTGGAACAGACGAAGGGGCTTCCCCGTCGCGCCACTTCCCCCAGACCCGAGCTCGGGCTGCCGGCGCCCTTCAGCCAGGACGCCGAGCACAGAAGCCCCAGCAACCGCGGCGCCTCGCAGCCCTGCCCTGGGCGTCGGAGACCTGGCCAGGCCCTTCCCAGGGAGACTCCCATCCAGTGCAGATCCCTACGGCGGGGGTGGGGAACCTCAGGCGCGGGGGCCGGATGCAGCCCCGGCTGGCGGGGATCCGGCCCCTGAAGGTCGGGGCTCCCCCCTGCACTGGGGGCCCACGCTGGGGAGGGGAGGGGGGCTGTTTCTCACTTGTGTGCAGCCTCCCATAGATTTTTCTGTGGGTCAGTGGCCCCGACCCAGCAAAGGTTCCCCACCCCTGCTCTGTGGGGGGTAAAGGTCCCTGGGAACCTGACTAGGGCCCCACCCATTTCACAGCCAGGAGACGTGCAACGGGGGGAGAGGAGGGGATGGGGGAATGGCGAGGGGAGTCTGAGCTCCCAATGTGGCGAGGGGCCTGAGGCACCAGCTGCTCGCCTGGCCCTGCTGGGATGGGACAGGAGTTGTCCTGCCCCGACATGGGCACTTTCAGAGGGAGCAGATCAGAGCCACCCTGAGGGGCAGGGAGAAGTGAGGGTGGAACGGCTCTAGCCCTGCCCCACAGGCTGCTGGGAAGTGAAATTGGCACTCTTGGGATGCCCCCACCTCCACTGCACATAATCCTAGTTTGGGCCAGGACCCAGCCGGTCAGAGAGCCGGGAAATTTCCCACGGAAGCCCCCGGGAGTGTGCCAGGGAGCAGTGTGGACACGGTCTGGCTGTGAAATGGGCGAGGTTGCAGGGGGACGCGATGGGGCCCTAGTTCCGGCGTATTCCCTGGAAGTTGTGGGAAAGGGTCTGCCAGAAACTCCTGGCCCTGTTGGTCTCCAGGGTCATTGGGGAATCCCCTAGTGCAGCCTTTCTCCAGCTGGGGCTCCCCACCCAAAAGGGGGTCCCAGGGACAGGGGAGGGGGCTCGCGAGCAGGGTCACTGGCCGCCTGGGTTTTCCCAGCCATGACCTCGTCTTTGGACCTCAAATCTTCCTCTGGGCAGATGTCTGGAAATATTAAAAGCTGTCGGATTTCTCCCGGCTTTCCCAGCTGAGTGGCTGGAGAGCAGCGGCTACTGTCTGGCCATCCGGTTTGGGGGCAGCCCCATTGACAGCAGCAGCACAGGAGGAAGGGAGGCCTGGTCCGGTGTTGCCACCCTTCCTTCTGCACTGCTGCTGGCGGGGGGGCTGCCTTTCCATCTGGGTGGCTGCAGAGCAGCGACCCCTGGCAGGTCACCCAGCTCAAAAGTCAGCGCCACCACCAGCTGCAGCGCAGAGGGAAGGGGGCAGTGCTGCAGGGTGTGGGGCTGCCTTCTGAGCTGGGTGGCTGGAGAGCAGTGGCTGCTGGCCAGGGGCCCAGCTTAGACGACGGCGTCCCTGCCAGCAGCAGCACAGAAACAGGGTGGCTCCGTGTTGTGTCACTCCTACTTCTGCACCACTGCTGGCGGTGGCCCTGTCTTCCGAGCTGGGCGCCCCAGGAGTAGCCACGACTCTCTGGTCACCCGCTCGGCCGTCAGTGCTGCCCCAAGAGCGGTGCAGCAGGAAGTGCAGGAGGGGCGGGATTGCAGCACTTCCTTCAGCACCGCGGCGGGTGTCAGCCCTGCCTCCCAAACCGGGTGACCAGAGAGCAGGTGCCACTGGCCAGGGGCTACCTCAGAGGGCAGCGCCGATACCAGCAGCAGCACAAACTAGGGGTGTCAACGTGTGTAGCTGGCTACACGATTAACCAATACGTCTGGGCTTATTGGTTAATCCTGTCGCCTCCACACACCCCTCCCCCGGCTGCCTCAGGAACAGAAGCAGCAAGAGGGGGGGAAGGTGGGAGCTGGTGTCTGCGGGGATCCAGCTATTAAGCTGCCTCCCCATGAGCACCAGATCCCATGGAGCTGCCTGGCCCGCACCATGGGCTGCTGCCTCTCATAGAGATGCAGCAACACGGAGGGTGAGGGAGTCAGGCAGGAGCTGGTGCACACGGGAAGCAGCTTTTAAGACAGCTCCCCATGGGTATCAGCTCCTATGGGACCACGTCTCACCCATCCCCCTCCACTGCTGCCTCCCTATCAGCGTGGGGGCAGGGCAGAGATGAGATGAGATGTTCGGGGAACTATCTTCTAAGTCGGCTCTCCACACAGGCCAGCTCCGTGGAGCCCCCTTTCCTCCCTCGCTGTCTCACATAGAGGCGAGGGGGATGGGGGGTTGCTCGAGGGGAGCTGACTTAAAATCTAGTTCTCCGTGAGCACCAGTTCTGCGGAGCTGCCTGCTCCTGCCTCTCACACTCCAGAGGAGGCTGCTGCAGAGCAGCCTCTGTCCGGGGTTGGCACAAGCTCTCGTCGCACAGAGGCTGCTGTGTGGGATGCCGGTGCAGCCTCTGTCTGCTGTGTGGGATGCCAGTGCAGCCTCTGTCTGCTGTGTGGGATGCCGGTGCAGCCCCTTATTGCTGACTCAGGCACCAGGGACTATCGAATAATCGTGGAATTGCTACAGTTTGATGCAGTGACATGATTGTTCAGTGACTCCCTGTCTGACATCCCTAGCAAAAAGGGAGGGCGGCCCTGGACGGTGCTCCTCTCGTCCTTCTCTCCCATCGCTGGCAACAGCGCCGCCACTCCCGCCGGGCAGCTGGACAGTCCGTGCTGTCTCCGGTAACAGTGCAGAAGGCAGGTGGGCTGCTGCAGCTTTGCCTCCCTGCCTTCCGCGCCGCTGCTGCTGGGTAAGGATGTTAAATAACGATTCATGGACAAGTTGAGGAGTCGATGGAATTTCCATTGGCTACTCGACTAGTCGATGGGCACTTTCTGCACTTTGAACTGGACAAGGGCCCCAGCAGGGCCTCCTGTGCACTTCAAAACGGGAACTCCGTGTGCAGCCCGGGGCCAGCAGGAAGTTCCACTGACTCGGCTTTACGAGGGTCCTTCCGCTTTGAAAGGCTCAGGATCCTGGAGGCTCTTGTGCATTTCTGAGTGGAAGCACCTGCATGGAGCCTGGAGTCAGCAGGGGACTCAGACCCCTGGCAACCCCGAGGTCCATGCGGCGCTGCCCCTTTGGAGAACCCCCTTTTCACCCCTTTTCCCATGAGCAGGCAGCGCCAGCACCACCAGCAGTGCAGAAGGGAGGGCGGCCTGGTGTGGCGGTGCCTCCCTTCCCTCTGCACTGCTGCGGGTAGAGGCTCTGCCTACTAATGGGGAGGCTGAGGAAGTTATAAGGGGTCAGGTGCCCAACCTGGATGGCAACCCCACCGCCAGCAGCAACGCAGGAGGGAGGGGAGCTGGTCTGATATCGCCACCCTCCCTGCTGTGCCGCTGCTGGCCGTGCCTCTCACTTCTCAGCTGGGCAGCTAGAGAGCGCAGGCACCATGTGCACAAGGCCGCCTGACCCAGTAGAGCCACCCTCCCTTCCGTGCCACTGCTGGGGCAGCCCTGCCTGCCACACTGACGCTACATCTAGACGACAGGCTTCTGTCCTCATCCCACAAGGAATAACGGGGCTGCCGACAAAGGGCTTTGATGTCGGCAGGGGAGCGTCCAGACTAGCGCGCTGAGCCGACAAACAGCTGATCAGTTGTTTGTCGGCTCAGCGCGGTAGCCATGTAAATGTAAATGAAGCTGCGATTATTTAAATCGCGGCTTCATTTCCCTTTGCCTATCTGTCTAATCTACATGCCTCCATCGACGGAGGCATGTAGTCTAGCCACAGCCATACTGTCGAGAAAGCTTCTGTCGACAAAGTGTCTAGACTACATCTAGTTCTGTCGGCAGAGCAAGCCGCTTTGTTAACATGACAGTGTAAACGCAAAGGACAGTGGAGATGCAATAGCGCCTTCTGGTGACAGAACTCTCTCGACAAAAGGCGTTATTCCTCGTCGATGAGGTTTACAGCCCTCGACAAAACTGCTGAGTTCTGTCGACGTTGTTTCGACAGAGTTCAGCGGCAGTGTAGATGAAGTCCACTTTTGTCGACAAAACCCTGTAGTCTAGACACACCGGCTACGTCTACATTGGCTCCCTTTTCCGGAAATGCTTAAACCGGAACAGTTTTCCATTATAAGTATTTCCGGAAAAAGAGCGTTTACATTGGCAGGATGCTTTTCCGGAAAAGCCCTTTTTCCGGGAAAGCGTCCGTGGCCAATGTAGATGCGCTTTTCTGGAAAAAAGCCCCGATCGTCATTTTTGCGATCAGGGCTTTTTTGCGGAAAAGACTACTGGGCTGTCTACTCTGGCCCTTTTCCGGAACAGTTTTTCCAGAAAAAGGACTTTGGCCCGAGCGGGAGCAGCATAGTTTTTCCGGAAAACCACTGACAATTTTACATTAGATCGTCATTGCTTTTCCGGAAAAGCAAGCAGCCAGTGTAGACAGCTCGCAGCTTATTCCGGAAAAGCAGCTGCTTTTCCGGAATAAGTGGCCCAGTGTAGACACAGCCACCCTGAGTGGCCTGCGAGTGGCCCATGCTGGCAGGACACCCAGCTGCAAAGTCAGCGCCAGCAGCAGCGCAGGAGGAAGGGAGGCCTGGTCTGGTATCTCAGCCCTTCCTTCTGTGCCGCTGCAGGCGGTGGCGCTGCCTTTGGACCTGGGCGGCAGCAGAGCAGCGGCTGCTGTTGTGGGCCCAGTTCGGAGGGGGCCCCACTGAGCAGCGAGTGAGGGGTGGTCACTGACGGGCCCCCCAACTCAGAAGTCAGCGCCGCCCCATCAGCAGCACAGAGGCAGGGTGGCCTGGCATGTTGTTGCCACCGTTCCTTCCGCACTGCTGCTGGCAGGGCTGCCTTCTCCGCTGGGGACCACAGAGCAGGGGCCACAGGGGAGGTGCCCAGCTCGGAGGGCAGCTCCGGCCCCAGCAGCAGCGCAGAAGGAAGGGGGTGTGGCTGCCATCGCATCCTTCCCTCTGCCCCCTGCTGGGGGCATCGCTCCCTTCCAAGCTGGGTGGCCAGAGCGAGCGGGATCCCAGCTGTGGGGTCAGTGCCAGCAGCAGCAGCAGCGCAGGAGAAGTGGAGGCAGCGATGCCGTTGCCACCCTTCCATCTGCGCCGCTGCTGGCCAGGTTGGGGGCAGAGAGCAGCTGCCCCTCCAGCCGCCCAGCTGGGGAGGCCAGGAGAGATCAGGGACATTTCTTCTTATTTCCAAACTCCGCCGGGATGGGGACCTGGGGACTGAACACGAGGCCACGGCTGGGAAAGCCCAAACGTCCGGTGCCCCCGTGAGCGACCCTCCTGCCCTCGCCTTGCCGCCCCCTTCTGGGCAGGGACCCCCAGGGGGAGAAACGCTGCACTAGGGGATTCCTCTACGACCCCGAGGGCCACCACGGCCAGGAGTTCCCGGCAGCCCCTTTCCCACCACTTCCACGGAGGAGGCGGCAGGTTCTCAGGGGAGGTTTCCCCAACTCAGAGATCTGCCTGGATGGAGAGTGGAGGAGCAAAGGGAGGGCCTGGCCAGGAACGCCCAGGGCCAGGGCAGGGCTCACATGGCAGCACCCACGGCAGGGAGTGGCCAAAGACTCCTGGGAACCGACGGGTGTGAAAAGAAACCTGCTGCTCAGCCAGGCCCAAATCTCTGTGTCTGCCGGCCACTGGGGCCAGCCCAGATGTATCCAGCCTCCCGCTGACTCTGGAGTCCCTGCTGCCTTCTCCTGCATTGCCTGGAAGAGGAGAAGTGATTCGTGGTGTCCGAGAGATGCTCCTTCAACGCCAAAATTTCCACCCACCTCGGGGTAGCAGGAGCCAAGTAAAAAAATTGTGAGACTGGTTTAAAATAAAAAGATTGAAGAGAAATCAACTAATAATGGATTGTATGAGCTTTGATTTCTGGGCCTTAAGCACACGCGCGGGTGGGTCTCAGCCATTCCCTGCAAACCGAAGGACTTGAAACACTTTTCCCATGACAGCCGAGGGGGCGGCTACACCCCAGGGCCTGTGGGGACAGAGCGGTGCCAGCAGAGCCCCTCACTGGGATGCAGCACACAGGCACGGCCCCCTCCCCAGGCAAAGCCCTCCCAGACTCCTGGCTGGAGCAGTCATGCCTAGGAGTCAGAGCAGGGGCTGTGGGTCATAGCTGGGGTCAGGAGTCCCAGAGCAGCCCAAAGGCCGGTCTCATGGGCTCAGACTTGAACGGCCGAAGGAACCATCATGAGCATCTGGTCTGACCCCCTGCACCTTGCAGGCCTCAAAACCTCCCCCACCCCTCCGGCCCCAGCCCCACTTGCCCCCCAACCCCACTTGCCCTGGCTGAGTTACTGATGCCCTCACGTCACGACTCAGTGATGGCAAGGGATGGAGAATCCCCCATTGCACGACTTGGTCTCTGCAGAGGGAGGCAGCCGCATGCACCCAACCCCTACGGGCTCTGCCCGTCTGACCCCTTGACAAGCCCTTCCCCCCCCCAGCACGGGGTCAGTCAGAGCAGGCGTGTTCTGGCCGGAGCCCCCAGCCACAAGGCGGGGAAAGAATTGTCTGAGCAGCTCAGCACTGGGGAGCCCCCGTTTCCCTCTGCGGAGCGCGGGGCAGCCGGTCCAATTCCTCCCACCCATGTCAGTCCAAGGGCCGCCGATGGGAGCTGGCAGCACAAACGCTCCCATTCCCGCCCCGTCGCCTGAGCCCCCGTGTCCCTGGGCCCAAGCCCTGGGCCCTGCTGGCCGAGGAGCAGGGACTCCGACCGCCACACGCTGAGCCCCCAGGAACAATCCCCGCCCTGGGCCCCTTCCTAGCAGCCCTGGCGTCTCTCCCCTCACGCGGCCTGTGGGCACGGCCCGTCCGAGGGCCTCCCTGGCCACGGCTGCTCCTGGAGGCTCCTGCCCCCTCGGCTCCCCTGGGCCCGGAGCTCCCTGCGCATCCTCCTCCTCCTGCAGTCGGCCCGGCCTGAGCGGCTCCAGAGGCTTTTCTACTCCGCTCCCTCGGGGGGCAGGCCCAGCAGGACGGGGGGGCTGATTCTCAGGGCAGGGTTGATGCCCCCCCAGCCCTTGGTCATCTGAAGCAGGGGGCTGAGCCCGCCAAAGCTCATGATCCCACCTGCATGTTTTATTGGTCTGTAAAGTGCTACCAGGCCATTTGTTGTGTGACCAGAGCGAGGGCTGAGGAGGAAGGTCCGGCCTGGGGCTCACAGCCGGTTGTGCTGGGGGTGTGTGAGGCAGAGGATGCAGGCCAGGCAGAGGCCTAAGAGGGTCTGTCCATGGCCAGAGAGGGGATCCCAAGGAGCGACTGTCTCGAGTTGCAGTTGGGGAGCTCTGGGGTGGGTATTAGGGGAAACGATTTCACTGAGGCTGGTGAAACGCTGGAGCGGGAGGCCTGGGGAGGGGGGGGAATCTCTGTCCTGAGAGGATTTTAAGGCCAGACCGGACAAAGCCCTGGCTGGGGTGAGTGAGTTGGGCTGGGCCCTGCTCTGAGCAGGAACAGGACGAGCTGACTCCTCAGGGCCCCTCCAGCCCAGTGATTCTAGGACTCTGCACCGGGGCAGAGAGGGGGGTCCCAGGAGAGGGTCCCAGTTGCACCAGGCCTAGAGGCTAGAAGAGGGATGTGGGGGGTGCACTGGGCACTGGAACTAGGACGTGGTTTCTCCTGGGCGTGTGTGTTGCTTTTGCTCACTCAGCTGAACGGCAACATTTCCTCCATCATCATCATTAGACTAGTGAACACAACAGCCCCAACCTGCTCCCGGGGGGATGCTCAAAGGAAGCACCAGAAACCACGTCGGCTGGTCCAGCTGCCCCCGAAACACAGGCCGGGGGTGAAGATTTTCTACCCGTTAACTCTGCATCCTGAACCATCAGTGCACACACAGCCCAGCACTGCCTGTGCCCCCCGTCCAAACCCCACCCCCGTCTCCCGCAGCCTAGAAACTTCCCCACCCAGACACCCCCATGAGACCAGCCAGTCTCCTATTATCAGTCACCAACCTCCCCATGTACCTGAAAAACTGCCAGTCTGTGCTAATCTCTGCCCTATATCCCAGACTGCCAGTCTGTGCCCCACAGACAGAGCCCCCTCTGCCAGGCCCTCCCCCACGTCCCTAACTGCCAGTCTGTCCCCAGAGACATAATCCCCCTCCGCCAGCCTCTGCCCCAGATCCCTGACTATCTGTAAGTTTGTGCCCCACAGACAGAGCCCCCCCTGCCAGACCCGGTGGTACAGGGTGTACAAGGCTCATGGCTAATTTGCCCTCCCCCCTGGCTTCTCTCCATGGCTGGTGAGGGGCTCCCCCTGCACCCTCCCACATTGGGCCCAGCGCCCAGGGCCAGGCTGTGATGGGCGAAGGGGTCACCGCTCCCTGCTGTGTCCTGTCCAGCCGCAGGCCGAGGGGGAGTCGCACCCGGCTGGAGTCCTCCCGCCCTGAGCCGGAGCTGAGCCGGGGGGTCAGAAGCTAACTGCAGCCCCCCAGCACCCAGGAGAACATGGACAGTAAGTGGGGTCGGGGGCTACGGTCATGGGGAGCTGCCGCACTCAGGGGGGCTGGGGAATTCCCGGAACCTCAACCCCCAGCGAAATCTCCCCCGACATTCCCAAGAGCAGGGGGCAGGGAGAAATCTCTGTTGTCCTGATCACGGGAATGGAAACCTCAGCTCTGCCCCCCCAGACACACACACACAGCGGGAACCCTGAAATCATCTCTCCCTCCCCTCTCAACGTTCAGTCCCTTCTCCCCCCAGCCTGAGTTCCTGCCTCCCCGCCTCTGCCAGGCTGTTCGCTGCCTCTTCTTGTCTTTGCAAAATATACTGTGAAACAGAGACTTTTTGTGGGGTTTTCCTGCCTCCAGCCACAGTCTGGGGGCCTCTAGATGCCCCTGTCCCTGCCCCGCCCAATGCAGGATGATTTAGCCCATCCTAACATGTCACAGTGTCGGCCTGTTTCCCCCCTGCACCTCTGAGAACTTACTAGATCCCCCCTCCCTCCAGGGAATGTGGTTCCCAGCCTTGGGCTCAGTGCGGATTCTTACCACGTCCACCTGTGATGCCTGCAGGGAAGTTGTGACGTCGCGGGGTCTGTGTTCACTCTGTTTGCCTTGGTGGTGCTGTATGTGAGTCTATTGTCCTGTGCTGTTCTGTAATAACACTCTGTGTGTGTGTGCGTGTGTGTGCGTGTGTGACCGGTCATAAGTTGCAACGAAAAATCCGAAAAGAAAGACATAAATAAAAGAATATCTCCTGAATCTAAACAATGCATCTATCCATTTTAATGTAAGTATTATATAGGTATGTCTGATAACTCCACAAACTGTTCAAAGGTAACTTTGGAGGGTATAGCTGTAGGAAGGTTTATTTTTCTCGTCTTAGTTGTATTGTTTTTTTTTCTAATCTTGATTTGTATGTTATGCTGTCTTAAACGAATTCAAGATAGTGAATTGATTTAAATGAAAAATTAATTATAAAAGTAAATAGAAATAAAGTCTTGTGTTAACCCCAAAAGGAAGTATTCCTCTGTCTGTGGTTTCAAATCCTTTAAAGAACCAAACACCGGTTACTGAAAACTTGGACAGGACAGATTTATAGCCAGGACAGATTTATAACTTTTCTGTACCCCACCTCTCAAGACTTGCCAGCTCCCTGGGACCCTGCTCTCACTTAAGGCAGTACAAACTGCTCACGTGATTCATGTGTGGTTCTGAGATTCCTGACCCCTCCCTCTCTGTCAGACATCCCAGCCGAAGACAGACAGCTGTATCCTCCTCAGTAATCAGACAAACTGACTGTCATTAATTGGGACAGATGGTCTCTGAGCTGGATATGAGGGGAGAGAGCAGAAAGATCCTCTAAAGAACCAACCTAGAGAGAACCAAGGTTGGGAATGCTTCCCACTTGGCTGCAAAGAGCGAAACGGAGCCAATGGGAGCCACGAGGCTCTGGGGCCCCGGTGCTGGTAAACAAACAAACCAGGCCGGCCAGTTAAAGAGTTTCTCAAAGCGACTCCACGGAACACTTTCCGAAACACTGCTCTAGATGTCTGGGAAAGAGAAGAAACCTCCCACCATTCCCCCCCCAAAAAGAGAGCTATGGCCACAAAAAGGAGGAGGGGGGATAAAAAAAGGAGGGGGGATATTTTCTAAGTGGGAGCCTAAGAAAAGCCACTACATTCACTCCAAGCTGACCTGACTGATTCTAAGTAAAAGATATTCAGGTACATCTTGTGAACACCTGCCAGCTAACTCTCTTAGGACCCATGACAGCTTTAATTCCCTTGCCAGTGGACGCTAGTGAACAAATCCCCTTCCCTCCCCCCCACACACATACATAATATTCATAAGTGTCATGGATGGTAACATACATACACATCTACAGATACTCTACAAACATCCATTTTAATTTTTAAAGGAAGGGGGGAAATCCATTTTAAATGTACTTGGATTCATGATAACATTTTTAAAATAACCTCATTTCAAATGAAATCTGAATTCAATGCAGAGGTGTAAGGCCTAAAGTTATAATCTCGTAAAATGTTTCAATAACTGTGCTGAATCCATGAGCCTGTGTCAGAAACTCTGAGATTAAGGCTCTTTCAACAGAAAAACAATTGGGGGAAACTGCAGAACAATGGCTGTTGGGTGACTGATTCTGTAGGAATTCGGAAAAAACTTCTAGACAGAATGTGACGGACCGGGCCGTGTCTGGGCACAGCTGAGGGCGTCCGCTCAGGGCGAATTGCTCAAATCCGGGGCTCCTTACAGCCCCCAGACTGGTGACCTCTCCAAACAGGCCACAAACCAGTCCCACAGAGCGTTTCAGCAGCCTGCCAGAAGCCTCCCGAGCAAAACCCCTCTGATACCCCAGCAATATCCGTGCCCCAGATGGCCCAGGGCCTCATACACGGGTGGGGGGTCCTAACACCCAATCCCACCTACCCCGAACAAATTCTGTCCGGTTCCAAGAAACCAGCCACAGATCCCTGGTCAATTTACCCTCTGGACCTTACCACAAATCACGCTGGGCCAATCCTTTGGAATCTATATCTAAAGGTTTATTATTACAAGAAAGAAAAGCCTGAGAGTAAGGTTGTTAAAGGATAGTACGTTACATGCACCGAATCTCCCAGTCCTCGATGCAGGCTCTAGCAGAGATGTACAGCTGCTGTTTTAAAAGTTCTTGTTGCACATCCTAGCATCAGGATGGGTTCACAGGCCTTCCGGGCTCTTCGATCCCTGCAATGCTGCCTCTGGGATGAAGTGCTGAGCTGAGAACAAAATGGCATCGACCACATGGCCTCTTTATACCTCCTTCCTGGCCTCTTCTAGTATGTAGCAGGTCACCTGGTCAGAGGCCAATCTCTGGGTTCCCTGCTGGTTGCTCTCAGGTGACAGCCCCCATTCTTTAGGTGTGTCCTTGGCCCATTGAGAGCCATTGTTCCACAGGGCCTCAGTAATTAGCATGTCCACAGGCCCGGCCCTGCCCAATGCTTAACCACATGCAGGGAAATCTTCAGTGTTCATACAAGTACATGCTAATAATTGCACACACAGACATTATACAAACACATGAACAGCGTACATAGGACTATTAGATAATAAGCTTCTATTCAATACCTCACATGGCCCCCTTCTATACCATTTTTGGGGCCAACACACCCACCTATGGGTGCATCAGTGATCTGGCTGCTTCCCTCAAGATCCAGCAACATGACACAGAAATACCCAATAGCAAAGTTAAATTGCAGGCAGTGAAGAGGTGCATTTCCTCCACCTCATTTGCTTGTCAAAACTCTCAACTCAAAGTACCATGACAAACACCAAAGGGTATGTCTACACTGCCTCCCTAGTTCAGATTTAAATATCCCAGGATTTATTTGCATGTTCCCGGGCGCCGCCATTTTTAAATGCCCCGTAGTTCGAACTTCCTGCCTGTGGCTGCATACGGCATGGACTAGGTAGTTCGAATTAAAGCTCCTAATTTGAACTACCATTACTCTTCCTGCAAGGAGGTTTAATGGTAGTTCGAATTAGGAGCTTTAATTCAAACTACCTAGTCCATGCCGCATGTAGTCACAGGCAGGGAGTTCAAACTACGGGGCATTTAAAAATGGCGGCACCCAGGAACATGCAAATGAAGCCCGGGATATTTAAATCCCGGGCTTCATTTGCAAGTTTGAATGCCTACATTAGCCACCCTAGTTCAAACTGGGGTGGCAGTGTAGACATACCCAAACTGCTTTGCAAGATGTGTCATGCTATGACATGAGTATTTAATAAGTCATCCTGATAACCATAATAAATGTCAGGGTGAGAGGTGACTCACTCAACCAGTGCATTTTTCTAATTACGCTTCAAAGAAAGTTGTTGGAAAATTAGCTTAGCACCTTGCACCAGAGTAAGCTGAAAACCAGCTTTCTGCTAGGGATGTGCATGTGAATCCGAGTCCATTGTTAACTGATGAACCTGGGCAACAGTTTTAGTTGCATATTTATTATGCAAATAAAATGTTACTGGCCCCCAGAGCTGCTGCAAACAGCCAGCTTTAGCTCCACCAGCTCCCCCACTCCCCTCCTTAGAACCTCCCCACCTCCCCGTGCTGACCACGTGGCTCTGGTCCCGGCTGGCACAGCCCAAGAAGCGGTGGGCACCTGCCATGTAGCTCTGGTTCTGGTCCCGGAGGGTGTTGCTGGAACAGCCACAGACTGCCCACCACACAGGGGTCACAGGAGCAGCTGTGGGGCACCCACCATGGGGCTCTGGCTCCGGCCAGAGCTGCAACTGCAGCCATGAGCCACCCGTCATGCCAAGGCTGCCGGAGAAGTCGCAGGCCGCCCGCCATGCGGTCCACAGCTCCAGCCCTGGGGAAGGGCTGAAGCTAGGGCCAGGGCCAGGGCCATGTGGTGAGTTCCCCAGCTGCCCGCCCCAGAGTAGCTGAGCAGCCACTGCATGGCTCTGTTGAGCTGGATGAGCCTCAGAGTGAACACTAGCTGGGTGTTGTTCCCTAGCCGTGGCCCCCTGAGTCTCCAGGCCCGTGGCCAGATGCCAGTGGTTCACAAACCAGCAGAGGTCTGCGAACCAGTGGTTGGGAACTGCTGCCCTAAAGGTCTTTGCACTTGCACAGAACCTGCTCTCCACAGAGCTCAAGGCATTTTGGATGAGCTTGCTACAGCCATGGCGGAGAGGATGGAATTAAGGCATCGGCAGTAAGCACCCCCCTGCTACGTCCACAGAGTCACTGAGTCAGTAGCAGCTGTAGGAACAGAACCCAGGCACCTGAACTCAGCCCTGTGGTTTAACAGTTACACAGCTCTCTCCCACAGCTGGGTTCAAACTGTGTGCCCTAGACAACCTCCCCTCTTCTAGTCACAAAGTGGCAACTACTGCTGGACAAATCACATTATTTATTTGCTCTTCAGCCCAGTGGACCCCTCATCTTGGGAAGGAGAGAAGAAGTCTTCTTTCTGCCCACTATCTTCCCCACATCATCCTAAGGGAAATTGTATTTCAAAGCAATACCCCTTTCTACTAAGATCATGTCACAACATGACCTGTTCCCCATCATGAGGACACAACATCTGTGATGTGGTCACTGGAACCACCTATCTGCAGCCAGTGCTAGCTAAGTCCTGGTGACTGTCGGTCTGGCAGGGCCAGCAGAGCCCTTCCTAAGGGCAATTTCAAAGCAGCTCCCTCGATTAAAGCTCAGGTGCAGTTTGGCTACGTGGGGTGATCAGGGAAACCCCCCTTCCAGTATCATCGGATGGCGAGTTGTGTCTGAGCCGTGTTCCAATGAACCAGTGTTCTTGATTCTGCTTTTATCCCCAGGTTAGCAGGTGCCGACCAAACCAACTCCAGGTGCTGAAGGATCCTGGCTCCGTGTCTCTTCCCTGCTGCCCGGTGAGGGCTGGGCTGGCGGGTTCCAGTGGAGAGAATTGCCAGGTCACTCGGGCTGGCTGGTGTCGCTGGTTTATCTGCCCAGCCCCAGCCCTGCGCAGCCGGGGCAGGTGGAGCCGACAGAGCTGGGGCTGCCCTGGTCTCTCTGCAGCCACTGTTGGCTGAAGACTCCCAAAGCCCCTGACACACACAGGGAGGCGTGTGCTAGAGGGGGCCAGTTCCATGGTCAGAGAGTGGGGCCAGGCCCCCGGCTATTGTGACCTGGGGCAGCTCCACTGAAATCCCTGAGCCCAGCCCCCCAGCTGGTGAAAGGAGCCAGCGCCCCTCTGGGGTCTGATCCTCAGCTCTGATTGTTCCGATGTGTGGAACAATGTCCCATCTTTCTAATAAAGAGACAGGCATGATCCCTGCCCCTATGCAAATACTAAGAAGTTGTTATAGTTCAATGTGAGAGCCTGGAATTTTACAATGGGGGCAGTTCCTGCTGTCTGCCCTCGGGGGGTTGCCCCCACAGTCCTTATAACCTCTGACAGCAGTAGGGTGGCCTACTCAGCTGATCCAAAGGGAGCTTCCCATCTCTAACAGCCACCAACTTCAGCAGAGGGGCAGGACATTGCTGTACTGGACAGCAACGCAATAACCTGCCCCTCCCTCACCCCCATTAGTTACAAGCGGCAGCTTGTATCTTGCCACAGAAGGGTAGAGTCCGTTGCTCTCCAGGTTCTTGTGTGATACTGACAGTCTCTGAACGGGCCCATCAATGTAAAGAGCTGGGCAGGATTCAGAAAGGACCATCAAGGAGTTCTTGTGGCAGAGAGCTCCATGGGCCAGTTATGCCTGGTGAGAAAACACATTCCATCCTTGAATTGCATTTCTCTACCTTTGAGTGAGGGGAGTGGTTCAGAACAGCCTTTTGAGGGAACAGGACAAGCTAACCCCAATCCTGTCCCCTTAGTGGAAATGGTCTGAAACTGCATTTCAATCAGGCAACAGACAGATACAAGGACAGCTAACTATACAAAGTCATTTTCTTACAGCTCATCTAGGCTATTAGCAGATCAGTGGGGTAAGGAGAGGGCATAACTTTTAAATTGCCACCCCCTATTTTGTCCATAACTAGGCTGAGCAGAGTTTTAGGTTTATCTATCATTGATAGAGAATATTGATTTTTCAGCATTCCTTTTAACATTTTCACAGCTGCACAAAATTGGAGCTCAGACAATTATTTAGTGAGACCCTGATGCACGGATTCAAGCAAGTAATGCATTGTAAGCCATTAAAACAAAATCTAACCTCACGGTAAATATCCTTCAACCAACAAATCAGACCTGTGTTTAGCTCTTCATTCACCAGGGCATCTGTAACAAGCCTCATTCAGAAATAGGCCGGTGACTGCAAAGTTTGGAAGCAGTACAGGCAGTCCCCGGGTTACGTACAAGATAGGGACTGTAGGTTTGTTCTTAAGTTGAATTTGTATGTAAGTCGGAACTGGTACATATTGTAGGGGAAACTCTAGCCAAACATTTTTTTTAGTTTTGGATAGCATAGGGAAAGGTTAACTCCCCTCTAATGTTTGTTTTGCTGTCTGTTCCCCTGTTCAGAAGATTTCACATCTATTTCTGTCCCTGTGACAAACTCAGGACTAAAGGAATAGTGATAGAAATGTAGCCGTGTTAGTCTGGGGTAGTTGAAGCAAAATGCAGGACAATGTAGCACTTTAAAGACTAACAAGATGGTTTATTAGATGATGAGCTTTCGTGGGCCAGACCCACTTCCTCAGATCAAATAGTGGAAGAAAGTAGTCACAACCATATATACCAAAGGATACAATTAAAAAAATGAACAAATATGAAAAGGACAAATCACATTGCAGAACAGAAGGACTAAAGGAGTAACTCATCAAATACCAAACAGCTCTGCACCATGCTTTGAGCTAATAGCTTTATTTCCACACACCACCCAGGGTTCTAGGAGGAGGGTCCTTTTTTTGCTAACACAATGAGGCCAGCACTTTGTTTGTTTTGGTGGAGTCTTTGTTTGCCCAGGGAGCCCAGCATGTATAGGGGGAGGAGGGGCGGAGAGGCTGCTTTTGTCTGCTGTTCGCAGCCTGTTGCTCAGGGGAGGGGGCAGCCTGTTGCTGGCAGGGGGGGAGGGGGGAGGCATGCAGGATGCGAGGCCGCGGGGGGGGGGGGGGGCAGCGGGCGTGGGGAGGCACTTTTCCTCTGCCCGGCAGCTCTGCGGGATCCCTGTCCCTGTGGCCAGCTGCTGCAGGCAGAGGCCAGTTGGAGCCGGCCGAAGAGGAGGAGAAGGTGGATTCTAGGACCCAGGTGAGCGAGCCCCGGGGACGCTGCTGCGCTCCGGGAGCCCGGCATGTATAGAGGGGAGGAGGGGCAGAGAGGCTGCTTTTGTCTGTTCGGCAGCCTGTTGCTCAGGGGAGGGGGCAGCCTGTTGCTGGCAGGGGGGTGGGGGGGCAGCGGGCGTGGGGAGGCACTTTTCCTCTGCCCGGCAGCTCTGCGGGACCCCAGTCGGAGCCGGCCCGAGGAGGAGGAGGATCCTAGGACCCAGGTGAGCGAGCCCCGGGAATGCTGCTTCGCATGTGCGGGAGTTGCCTCACCCCTTTCGTATCTAGGGATCCGACATAAGTCGGATCCACGTAAGTCGGGGACTGCCTGTATTTAAATGTCAAATGAAGAATTTACAATGATACATTTTGTTCTCTGCTATTTTGTAAATCTAAAATCAAGTATTGATAATTATATATTTTTTCTTCCAATAAAGTCTCAGTGTGACACCTGTGACTGAACAGTGTCTGGGTTGTAGTCTGAGATTGCTAGTCGTATACAGTCCATCAGATGGGCATCTGTGATCCTGCGCTCAGCCTGGGAAGCTTGCTCCAGCACAGCTGGAGCTAGAGGTAGCCTTCCTGGGCTGAGCACAGGGCAGCCAGGCTGGAGGGAAGAGAAGCGTCCAGCTGGCCATGGCGCTCAGCCAGGGTGCACCAAGCTCCACGTGGGCAGGTGCAGAGGAGAAGCTGACGATAGCTGGAGCGCGGGGCAGCCTTTCAGCTGAAAGCCACAGTCAGCTGGCTGGGGTGTTTCAGCCCTTCTGATCGCCCAGCTCCCACCATTCCTTGCAGCTACTCACCTGTGTTGTTGCTCGGTGAGTAGCTGCTCCTCAAATGAGGCGTGCAGTTCAGAGAGGGCTCAAGAGCTACTCTTAGAGCCCCTGAGATCTACTGTTTGGTGACCACGGCTCTAGATCCTGAAGAACCCATGCTCAAAGGGTCACGAATTTGGCCCTTCCTGACTGAGGGGTGCGTGTCCAGTACTGGATGGGGACTCAGCAGACCTGGGTTTACCATTTTCCAGTGGGGTGACTTTGGGCAAGGTACTGCCCCTCTCCATGCCTCAGTTTCCCTATAATGAACCTACTCTCCTTTGGGAAGTCGGTTGAGCACTGTGGATGAGGCGAGCTAGAGGCAATTGCCAATGTATCATTCAACTACTGATAAAGTGAGGGAAGGAAAAAACTACCAGGGAGTTGGTCCTACCCATGTGAAAGTTTCTGGCAGGGACTGATTCCAGCTCAGGACGTACATTACACTCTAGCAAGAAAAGGGCCCCTTATAGCAGTGCCCGTGTGTCCACGCCAGGGCTTAGACCAGTATCGTTAACAATCCCCCCTAGTTACCCTGGTCTGACATCTCTGGTATTGGCCTGGCACGTGGTCTGCAACTGAAGGCGAATTCCAGGCTGTCAGACGGGGGCTGTATCTCTCCCAGAGCCCTCTGGCCAACCCTAAGTCCCAAGGGGGGCCAGTGCCGATGGGGGAGGGGCAACTTTCCCTGTGATTCCAGAATGGACCGATCTGGCCTTACATTCTGCTAAGGACCAACAAGCTGGGTGGGGCCGAGGGAGCAGCCCCGGGGGCGTTACTGCCCAGCTCGCTTGGCCCCACAACCAGCTGCCATTCAGTGGGGCCCAGGGGAACCCCTCAAGCATCCAGAGGGGCCAACCAGGGCCAGGACACCAGCCTTACAGGGGAGGGGTGGAGGTGGCAGTGACATCACAAAGGCCTGTGGCAGGACCTCAGCCTATTGGGGGACAGGGATGACCTCACAGAGAGACTCTGACAACAGCCAATCAGGACAGAGGCGCAAGGCCGGGTCAAGCTCAGAGATTCCCGCGGTTTGGCAGCAGCGCGGCCCCTTCCCAGGGTCTCTGCGGGGACCAGATGGAGAATTGGGACCGAGGGGCGGGGGCAGGAGGAGCCTCATCGGCGTTTTCTACTTCCCTGCAGCCGGTCGTGTCGAACCCGGTGAGACGGTCGGAGCTCAGAGAGGTTTGGAGCCTGCTCAGTCTGATTCCCTTTTGCCCCCTCCCCTCCCTCTGTCTCGCCTTCTTCTGCGTCTTCCCCCCCCTTTCCCTGCCCCACCAAGCACGGTGGGTGGGTGTTGGGGCGGTCGGAGGCCTCACTCAGAGCTGAGCTGGCAGAGCGCTGGGAGCCGGAGGTGACCTGGCCCGTCCTTTTGGACATCTGTGGATCCCTGTCCCCTCCCACTGCTGAATCGGCGCTCTCAGTCTCGCTGCAGATTGGTCGAGTGGGTGGTTACTGACAGGGGAGACTTGTGGCTTTTTGTTCTCTTTAAAACTGTTCTCGGTGAGTCGTTATTAATGGCTCCCAGCCATGCTGGAAGGGCCTAACACGTGGGGCTCTGCAGGGGTCTGTTCTGGGACGGTTCTCTTCAATCTCCATCAGTGATTTAGATATTGGCATGGAGAGGGCGCTTATTAAGTTTGCAGATGATACGAAGCTGGGCGGGGTGGCAAGTGCTTTGGAGGAAGGGTCAGAATTCAAAGTGATCTGGACAAACTGGAAAAATGGTCTGAGGTAAATAGGATGAAGTTTAATAAAGACAAATGCAAAGTGCTCCACTTCGGAAGGGACAATCCACGTCACACACACAGAACGGGAAGTGACTCTCTAGGAAGGAGTCCTGCAGAAAGGGATCTAGGGGTCAGAGTGGACCTCAAGCTAAATAGGAGTCAAAAGTGTGACACTTGTAGAAAAAAGCAACCATGATTCTGGGAGGCACTAACAGGAGTGTGGTGAGCAAGACAGGAGAAGTCGTTCTTCCGCTCTGCTCGGCGCTGCTTAGGCCTCTCTTGGAGTCGTGTCTCCAGCTCTGGGCACCATGTTTCAGGAATGAATTGGAGAAATTGGAGAAGGCCTGGAGAAGAGCAACAAAAATGTGGAACAGTTTAGAAAACATGAGAGTGAAAGAACTGGGCTTGTTTAGTCTGGAAAGGAGAAGACTGAGAGGGGACATGAGAGCAGTTTTCAAGTACAGGCAGTCCCCAACTTACGCGGATCCGACTTACGTCGGATACGCACTTACGAATGGGGCTCCCGCCCCGGAGGTCGAGGTAGCGGATTGAGAGCGGTTTTCACGTACCCAAAAGGGTGTCACAAGGAGGAGGGAGACAAACTGTTCTCCTTGGCCTCTGAGGACAGGACAAGGAGCAATGGGCTGAAACTGCAGCAAGGGAGGTTTAGGTTGGACATTTGGAAAATGTTTCTGCCTGTTGGGAAAACTTCCTGTCAGTGTTGTGAAACACTGGAACAAATTGCCTGGGGAGGTTGCGGAATCTCCATCACTGGGGATATTTCAGAGCAGGTTGCACAGACACCTGTCAGGGATGATCTAGACGGAGCTGGGTCCTGCCGTGAGGGCAGGGGACTGGACTTGATGGCTTCTCAATGTCCCTTCCCATTCTACTGTTCTGTGATTCACAGACCAGACGGATCAGTCCCAGACCAGCAGGGCTTGCGGGGGAGGTGTGTGTGTGTCGGCAGGAGGGGGAGTGATCAAGCTGTTTCTCTACCGTACCTATCTCTGGGCAGTTCCCGAGTCTCTCTAAGGGCCAGGGCTGCTCACACACTTGCTGGCGGTGCCCATGAGCAGTGGTTGGGCTGTGGCTGGTTGTACAGCTCTGGGCTCTGATTGTTCAAGTGTCCCAAGGTGCTGGCTGGGGGTAGGACACCAGTCGTGTGGGGGGAGGGGACGGTGATGCCACAAAGGCCTGGGGGGGAAGGAGCTGGGGGGGCGGGGGGGCTGAGCTCATGGAGATCCCCTGACATCAGCTGCAAGGCAGGGCAGCCTCAGACACCCCCCCCCCCCAGCCCTTTCTGGC
Organism: Pelodiscus sinensis; assembly: GCF_052426305.1. NCBI lineage: Eukaryota > Metazoa > Chordata > Testudines > Trionychidae > Pelodiscus > Pelodiscus sinensis. Next base: position 14,550,752 of record NC_143070.1, read on the forward strand.
TGTGTGGGAGCCCCCCAAAGAGGCGGGGCTGGAATCGCTCTGAGACTGACCCCTCGGGGGTGACCTGGGCCAGCCCTTGGGACGTCCCCTGAGACCTCTCGGCCGCCCCCTCTCCCAGTCTCACTGCTGATTGGCTGAGCAGGGGGCCATGGCGAGGGAGGAGGTTTCCCAGCAGTGACCCCGGCTCCTCTTCCTTTGCAGGCTCCGCACGGCGGGGTCTGGCCTCGGGCCGGCCCTGCGGGGGGACCTGCGGGCAGAGCCCCACACGGGCGCGCAGACAGCGGGGAGGTGAGCATGGGCGAGCAGGGGGAGGCTGTTTTCCTTTAGCACTGGGGGTGGGGGGTGGGAAAGGGGAGACTGGGGACCCTTGGGCAGGGCTGTGTTGGGCCCTTCCCCCTCCAGGGTCAGGGCTGGGAGTGGAAGTTGATCTCAGGGCCTGGCTGGTTCTGGGAACAAGAACCTCAAATCCCATCCCCTCCCCCTCACAACTCCCCCCTCCCCCACTATGGGATCCATCCACATTGGCCTAGTCTGGAGAGACAAGGCCCTTCCTAAGAGCCAGGCCCCATGGATCCGACTCGCTCCCCTGAGCACCAGGGCCCAGCCCCGGGGATGGGGGCTCGTTGGCACAGCCTGGGCACGGGTCGTGAGGAGGGAGGCGCCTGGCCCAGGGGGGTTGGGAGCAGGACTCTGATGGGCCCCGTCTCCTCCCTTCCATCCCAGCTCAGCACAGCCCCCCTTAGGGAGCTCGGGGCCCAGCTGGGACGGTCCCTCGGGGGCCCAGCCAAGGACATCGGCCGGCCGGCCAGGGAGGGGGCTGACCCCTCTGCCCACTGCTGCTGGGCCAGAGGTGAGGGACCCCGCTGGGCAATGGGCTGCTAGAGCAGACACCGGCAGATGCCAGGCCGGGGGCCCTGTGGAAATGACCCGTCCAGGCTCCCACCTGCAATGGGAGTAGGGTTACCAGGTGAGTAAAAAAATATCGGACACACTTGATCTCAGATGAGGGTGGGGGGCCGGGCCGGGAGGGAGGCAGGGCTGGCCGGGGGAGGGAGGGGGGTTGGGGCGGCCAGTGGGAAGCAGGCCTGACCGGGGGGGGGAACAGGTCGGGGGCAGCGGGACTGGACGGGGGAGATGGGGGGGAACCAGTCGATGGGAATCAGGGCTGGGTGGGTTAGGTGCAGCGGGGCTGGCCGGAGGACATCGGGGGGAGGGGGGGAGAACTGGCCGCCGGAAGCAAGGCTGGCGGGGGCAGCGGGACTGGCCGGGAAAGATCAGGAGGAGAAGTGGGGAGAACCGGCTGTCGGGAGGGTTGGGAGAGAGAATCGGCCGGCCGGGAGCGGGACGTAGCCGGGCATGTGCAGATCCCAGGGCGCTGCCTGTTCCGCACACGGTCCCGGCGCAGCGCCAGTGAGTTCTGCTGCGGCTGCACAAGGCGCTTGCCCAGCGCTCAGGAGCACAGACGGGGCTTCCCCTCCCCCCCAGGCGTCACTCCAACCAGAGGCTCCCAGCGCCGATCGCGCCCCCCTCCCAGCCCCTCCCCCCCACCAGGCTTCCGTCGGGCGCCCAGCCGGAAAACCAGAAAGTCCCGACATTGCTCATGCCCGGTGAGTTCTGACTGTTCTCACCGGGCAGAGGGCACAAAAACTGGACTGTCTGGTCGAACACTGGACACCTGGGACCCTGAATGGGAGCCCTGGGGCAGCCGGATGCTGTGGGGGAACAGCTGGCATGGGGGGGGGGGGAGGCGGTAGCAGCTCCTGCAGTGATAGGCCAGAGGGGTCTGGCCCTGGGGGCCCTAGAGAGGCGCCGCCCAGGGCCAAGACCCCACTGCCCCCTGGGTCCCGGGCCCCGCATATGACAGGCCCTTGCTGTCTTGGGACAGGAGGAGCCCGGCCACGGGGATGCACCAGCTCCCCCACCCCCAGCTTGGCTCCAGGGCCGGTGTTGCCTGCAGGGAAGGAGCTGCCAGCGAGAGTAGGAGCATCAGTCGGAGCTTTTCCTGCTCACGCCGGGACTGGAGCCATGGACCCGACCCAGCCCTGGACCGGGCACCAGGGGAGAAGGAGGAGCTGCCCCTCCCCCCCCGCGGGGGATAGAACCTCCCCTCCCCCATCTCCTGTCCCTGGACAGGGACCTGCACAGCCCAGTGAGTCAGGGCCAGCTTATGGACTGTAGCCATTGGGCTGCACAGCCCTGACTAAAGGGGCAAGGTACCGACACTGGCCATTGGGCCACACTGGTTGGACTAAAGGGGCAAGAAACTGACCTTGGCCATTGGGCCAAACTTCCCATAGAAAAGGGGCAATGTACTGACTCTGGCCATTGGGCCACACTGCCCTTAGAAAAGGGGAAATGTACTGACACTGGCCATTGGGCCACACTGCCCTTAGAAAAGGGGCAATGTACTGACTCTGGCCATTGGGCCACACTGCCCTTAGAAAAGGGGAAATGTACTGACACTGGCCATTGGGCCACACTGCCCTTAGAAAAGGGGCAATGTACTGACTCTGGCCATTGGGCCACACTGCCCTTAGAAAAGGGGCAATGTACTGACTCTGGCCATTGGGCCACACTGCCCTGAGAAAAGGGGAAATGTACTGACTCTGGCCATTGGGCCACACTGCCCTTAGAAAAGGGGCAATGTACTGACTCTGGCCATTGGGCCACACTGCCCTTAGAAAAGGGGAAATGTACTGACACTGGCCATTGGGCCACACTGGTTTGACTAAAGGGGCAAGAAACTGACCTTGGCCATTGGGCCAAACTTCCCATAGAAAAGGGGCAATGTACTGACTCTGGCCATTGGGCCACACTGCCCTGAGAAAAGGGGAAATGTACTGACTCTGGCCATTGGGCCACACTGCCCTGAGAAAAGGGGAAATGTACTGACTCTGGCCATTGGGCCATACTGCCCTTAGAAAAGGGGCAAGGTACTGACACTGGCCATTGGGCCACACTGCCCTTAGAAAAGGGGCAATTACTGACTCTGGCCATTGGGCCAAACTGCCCTGAGAAAAGGGGCCAGTACAGACTCTACCCAGTAGGCCGCTCTGCCCTAAGGCAAGCTCTGCCAGAGGGAAGCTGGGAGCCTGCAGGCTTTGTGGCGGGAGAAGCTGCCGTCCCCTCGGAATCAGGTGCAGGCTGCACCCAGCGACCCGATGGAGACGATTCCAGCCCAGAGACGGGGAGTGTCACGGCGCAGACTGAAGACTAAACAACCCGCCCAGCAGCCAGGACCAGGCGAGGTCACACACAGGACCAGGGCAGCGGAGGAGGAAACTGGCCGGCCAGGACAGAGAGGGACGTGCTGAACCTCGGGGACCTGCTGAAGCTGTAACAGACGGAGGGGCCTCCCGTCACGCCGCTTCCCCGAGACCCGAGCTCGGGCTGCCGGTGCCCTTCAGCCAGGATGCCGGGCACAGAAGCCCCAGCAACCGCGGCGCCTCGCAGCCCTGCCCTGGGCGTCGGAGGCCTGGCCAGGCCCTTCTCAGGGAGACTCCCACCCAGTGCAGATCCCTACGGCGGGGGTGGGGAACCTCAGGCGCGGGGGCCGGATGCAGCCCCGGCTGGCGGGGATCCGGCCCCTGAAGGTCGGGGCTCCCCCCTGCATTGGGGGCCCACGCTGGGGAAGGGGAGGGGGGCTGTTTCTCACTTGTGTGCAGCCCCCCATAGATTTTTCTGTGGGTCAGTGGCCCCGACCCAGCAAAGGTTCCCCACCCCTGCTCTGTGGGGGGTAAAGGTCCCTGGGAACCTGACTAGGGCCCCACCCATTTCACAGCCAGGAGACGTGCAACGGGGGGACAGGAGGGGATGGTGGAATGGCGAGGGGAGTCTGAGCTCCCAATGTGGTGAGGGACCTGGGGTGTCAGCTGCTCCCTGACCTGGCTGGGATGGGACAGGAGTTGTCCTGCCCCAACACGGGCACTCGCGGAGGGGGCAGATCAGAGCCACCCTGAGGGGCAGGGAGAAGTGAGGGTGGAACGGCTCTAGCTCTGCCCCACAGGCTGCTGGGAAGTGAAATTGGGACTCTTGGGACGCCCCCACCCCCACTGCACACAATCCTAGTTTGGGCCAGGACCCAGCCGGTGAGAGAGCCGGGAAATTTCCCAGGGAAGCCCCCGGGAGTGTGCCAGGGAGCAGCGTGGACACGGTCTGGCTGTGAAATGGGCGAGGTTGCAGGGGGACGCGATGGGGCCCTAGTTCCGGCGTATTCCCTGGAAGTTGTGGGAAAGGGTCTGCCAGAAACTCCTGGCCCTGTTGGTCTCCAGGGTCATTGGGGAATCCCCTAGTGCAGCCTTTCTCCAGCTGGGGCTCCCCACCCAAAAGGGGGTCCCAGGGCCAGGGGAGGGGGCTCGCGAGCAGGGTCACTGGCCGCCTGGGTTTTCCCAGCCATGACCTCGTCTTCAGGCCGCAAATCTTCCTCTGGGCAGATGTTTGGAAATATTAAAAACTGTCGGATTTCTCCCGGCTTTCCCAGCTGAGTGGCTGGAGAGCAGCGGCTACTGTCTGGCCATCCGGTTTGGGGGCAGCCCCATTGACAGCAGCAGCACAGGAGGAAGGGAGGCCTGGTCCGGTGTTGCCACCCTTCCTTCTGCACTGCTGCTGGTGGGGGGGCTGCCTTTCCATCTGGGTGGCTGCAGAGCAGCGGCCCCTGGCAGGTCACCCAGCTCAAAAGTCAGCGCCACCACCAGCTGCAGCGCAGAGGGAAGGGGGCAGTGCTGCAGGGTGTGGGGCTGCCTTCTGAGCTGGATGGCTGGAGAGCAGTGGCTGTTGGCCAGGGGCCCAGCTTAGACGACGGCGTCCCTGCCAGCAGCAGCACAGAAGCAGGGTGGCTCCGTGTTGTGTCACTCCTACTTCTGCACCACTGCTGGCGGTGGCCCTGTCTTCCGAGCTGGGCGCCCCAGGAGCAGCCACGACTCTCTGGTCACCCGCTCGGCCGTCAGTGCTGCTCCCAAGAGCGGTGCAGCAGGAAGTGCAGGAGGGGCGGGATTGCAGCACTTCCTTCAGCACCGCGGCGGGTGTCAGCCCTGCCTCCCAAACCGGGTGACCAGAGAGTGGGTGCCACTGGCCAGGGGCTACCTCAGAGGGCAGCGCCGATACCAGCAGCAGCACAAACTAGGGGTGTCAACGTGTGTAGCTGGCTATACGATTAACCGATACGTCTGGGCTTATTGGTTAATCCTGTCGCCTCCACACACCCCTCCCCCGGCTGCCTCAGGAACAGAAGCAGCAAGAGGGGGGAAGGTGGGAGCTGGTGTCTGCGGGGATCCAGCTATTAAGCTGCCTCCCTATGAGCACCAGATCCCATGGAACTGCCTGGCCCGCACCATGGGCTGCTGCCTCTCACAGAGATGCAGCAACACGGAGGGTGAGGGAGTCAGGCAGGAGCTGGTGCACACGGCAAGCAGCTTTTAAGACTGCTCCCCATGTGTATCAGCTCCTATGGAACCACGTCTCACCCATCCCCCTCCACTGCTGCCTCCTTATCAGCGTGGGGGCAGGGCAGACATGAGATGAGATGTTCGGGGAACTATCTTCTAAGCCGGCTCTCCACAAAGGCCAGCTCCATGGAGCCCCCTTTCCTCCCTCGCTGTCTCACATAGAGGCGAGGGGGATGGGGGGTTGCTCGAGGGGAGCTGACTTAAAATCTAGTTCTCCGTGAGCACCAGTTCTGCGGAGCTGCCTGCTCCTGCCTCTCACGCTCCAGAGGAGGCTGCTGCAGAGCAGCCTCTGTCCGGGGCTGGCACAAGCTCTCGTCGCACAGAGGCTGCTGTGTGGGATGCCGGTGCAGCCTCTGTCTGCTGTGTGGGATGCCGGTGCAGCCCCTCATTGCTGACTCAGGCACCAGGGACTATCGAATAATCGTGGAATTGCTACAGTTTGATGCAGTGACATGATTGTTCAGTGACTCCCTGTCTGACATCCCTAGCAAAAAGGGAGGGCGGCCCTGGACGGTGCTCCCCTCGTCCTTCTCTGCCATCGCTGGCAACAGCGCCGCCACTCCCGCCGGGCAGCTGGACAGTCCGTGCTGTCTCCGGTAACAGTGCAGAAGGCAGGTGGGCTGCTGCAGCTTTGCCTCCCTGCCTTCCGCGCCGCTGCTCCTGGGTAAGGATGTTAAATAACGATTCATGGACAAGTTGAGGAGACGATGGAATTTCCATTGGCTACTCGACTAGTCGATGGGCACTTTCTGCACTTTGAACTGGACAAGGGCCCCAGCAGGGCCTCCTGTGCACTTCAAAACGGGAACTCCGTGTGCAGCCCGGGGCCAGCAGGAAGTCCCACTGACTCGGCTTTAGGAGGGTCCTTCTGCTTTGAAAGGCTCAGGATCCTGGAGGCTCTTGTGCATTTCTGAGTGGAAGCATCTGCATGGAGCCTGGAGTCAGCAGGGGACTCAGACCCCTGGCAACCCCGAGGTCCATGCGGCGCTGCTCCTTTGGAGAACCCCCTTTTCACACCTTTTCCCATGAGCAGGCAGCACCAGCACCACCAGCAGTGCAGAAGGGAGGGCGGCCTGGTGTAGCGGTGCCTCCCTTCCCTCTGCACTGCTGCGGGTAGAGGCTCTGCCTACTAATGGGGAGGTTGAGGAAGTTATAAGGGGTCAGGTGCCCAACCTGGATGGCAACCCCACCGCCAGCAGCAACGCAGGAGGGAGGGAAGCTGGTCCGATATCGCCACCCTCCCTGCTGTGCCGCTGCTGGCCGTGCCTCTCACTTCTCAGCTGGGCAGCTAGAGAGCGCAGGCACCATGTGCACAAGGCCGCCTGACCCAGCAGAGCCACCCTCCCTTCCGTGCCACACTGACGCTACGTCTAGACGACAGGCTTTTGTCCACAGAAGTTTTGTCGACAGATACTGTGGACAAAGCTTCTGTCAACAAAGAGCATCTAGACTACGTCCAGTTCTGTAGACAGAGCAAGCCGCTTTGTCAACATGACAGTGTAGACGCAAAGGGCAGTGGAGATGCAATAGCGCCTTCTGGTGACAGAACTCTCTCGACAAAAGGCGTTATTCCTCGTACAATGAGGTTTACAGCTGTCGACAAAAGAGCCGAGTCAACAGAACTCAGCAGCAGTGTAGACGCAGGTATAATTGTGTCGACAAAAGTCCACTTTTGTCGACAAAACCCTGTAGTCTAGACATACCCTGAGTGCCCTGCGAGAGGCCCATGCTGGCAGGACACCCAGCTGCAAAGTCAGCGCCAGCAGCAGCACAGGAGGAGGGGAGGCCTGGTCTGGTATCTCAGCCCTTCCTTCTGCGCCGCTGCAGGTGGTGGCGCTGCCTTTGGACCTGGGCAGCAGCAGGGCAGCGGCTGCTGTTGTGGGGCCCAGTTCAGAGGGGGCCCCACTGAGCAGCGAGTGAGGGGTGGTCACTGACGGGTCCCCCAGCTCAGAAGTCAACGCCGCCCCAGCAGCAGCGCAGAGGCAGGGTGGCCTGGCATGTTGTTGCCACCGTTTCTTCCGCACTGCTGCTGGCAGGGCTACCTTCTCTGCTGGGGACCACAGAGCAGGGGCCACAGGGGAGGTGCCCAGCTCGGAGGGCAGCTCCGGTCCCAGCAGCAGCGCAGAAGGAAGGGGGTGTGGCTGCCATTGCATCCTTCCCTCTGCCCCCTGCTGGGGGCATCGCTCCCTTCCAAGCTGGGTGGCCAGAGCGAGCGGGATCCCAGCTGTGGGGTCAGTGCCAGCAGCAGCAGCAGCGCAGGAGAAGTGGAGGCAGCGATGCCGTTGCCACCCTTCCGTCTGCGCCGCTGCTGGCCAGGTTGGGGGCAGAGAGCAGCTGCCCCTCCAGCCGCCCAGCTGGGGAGGCCAGGAGAGATCAGGGACATTTCTTCTTATTTCCAAACTCCGCCGGGATGGGGACCTGGGGACTGAACACGAGGCCACGGCTGGGAAAGCCCAAACGTCCGGTGCCCCTGTGAGCGACCCTCCTGCCCTCGCCTTGCCGCCCCCTTCTGGGCAGGGACCCCCAGGGGGAGAAACGCTGCACTAGGGGATTCCTCTACGACCCCGAGGGCCACCACGGCCAGGAGTTCCCGGCAGCCCCTTTCCCACCACTTCCATGGAGGAGGCGGCAGGTTCTCAGGGGAGGTTTCCCCAACTCAGAGATCTGCCTGGATGGAGAGTGGAGGAGCAAAGGGAGGGCCTGGCCAGGATCGCCCAGGGCCAGGGCAGGGCTCACACGGCAGCACCCATGGCAGGGAGTGGCCAGAGACTCCTGGGAACCGACGGGTGTGAAAAGAAACCTGCTGCTCAGCCAGGCCCAAATCTCTGTGTCTGCCGGCCACTGGGGCCAGCCCAGATGTATCCAGCCTCCCGCTGACTCTGGAGTCCCTGCTGCCTTCTCCTGCATTGCCGGGAAGAGGAGAAGTGATTCGTGGTGTCCGAGAGATGCTCCTTCAACGCCAAAATCTCCACCCACCTCGGGGGTAGCAACAGCAGGAGCCAAGTAAAAAAATTGTGAGATTGGTTTAAAATAAAGAGATTGAAGAGAAATCAACCAATAATGGATTGTATGAGCTTTGATTTCTGGGCCTTAAGCACACGCGCGGGTGGGTCTCAGCCATTCCCTGCAAACCGAAGGACTTGAAACACTTTTCCCATGACAGCCGAGGGGGCGGCTACACCCCAGGGCCTGTGGGGACAGAGCGGTGCCAGCAGAGCCCCTCACTGGGATGCAGCCCACAGGCACAGCCCCCTCCCCAGGAAAGCCCTCCCAGACTCCTGGCTGGAGCAGTCATGCCTAGGGCTATGTCTAGAATGCAAGCCTCTTTCGAAAGAGAGCGTCTAGACTGCACGCGGAACTTTCGAAAGAGCAAGCCGCTTTTTCGAAAGAAAGCACCCAGTGAGTCTGGATGCTCTCTTTCGAAGAAGCCCTATTTACATTCAAGAACGTCTTCTTTCGAAAGAAGCACTTTCGAAAGAAGGCGTTCTTCCTCGTGAAATGAGGTTTACCGCCGTCGAAAGAAAAGCCGCGTTCTTTCGATTTAATTTCGAAAGAACGCGGCTACAGTCTAGACGCAGGTGAAGTTTTTTCGGAAAAAGGCTACTTTTCCCGAAAAAAACCCTGAGTCTGGACACAGCCTAGGAGTCAGAGCAGGGGCTGTGGGTCATAGCTGGTGTCAGGAGTCCCAGAGCAGCCCAAAGGCCGGTCTCATGGGCTCAGACTTGAACGGCCGAAGGAACCATCATGAGCATCTGGTCTGACCCCCTGCACCTTGCAGGCCTCAAAACCTCCCCCACCCCTCCGGCCCCAGCTCCACTTGCCCCCCAGCCCCACTTGCCCTGGCTGTTACTGAGGCCCTCACGTCACGGCTCAGTGATGGCAAGGGATGGAGAATCCCCCATTGCACGACTTGGTCTCTACAGAGGGGGGCAGCCGCATCCACCCAACCCCTACGGGCTCTGCCCCTCTGGCCCCTTGACAAGCCCTTCCCCCCCCAACACGGGGTCAGTCAGAGCAGGCGTGTTCTGGCCGGAGCCCCCAGCCACACGGCGGGGAAAGAATTGTCTGGAGCAGCTCAGCACTGGGGAGCCACCGTTTCCCTCTGCGGAGCGCGGGGCAGCCGGTCCAATTCCTCCCACCCATGTCAGTCCAAGGGCCGCCGATGGGAGCTGGCAGCACAAACGCTCCCATTCCCGCCCCGTCGCCTGAGCCCCCGTGTCCCTGGGCCCAAGCCCTGGGCCCTGCTGGCCGAGGAGCAGGGACTCCAACCGCCACACGCTGAGCCCCCAGGAACAATCCCCGCCCTGGGCCCCTTCCTAGCAGCCCTGGCGTCTCTCCCCTCACGCGGCCTGTGGGCACGGCCCGTCCGAGGGCCTCCCTGGCTACAGCTGCTGCTGGAGGCTCCTGCCCCCTCGGCTCCCCTGGGCCCGGAGCTCCCTGCGCATCCTCCTCCTCCTGCTGTCGGCCCGGCCTGAGCGGCTCCAGAGGCTTTTCTACTCCGCTCCCTCGGGGGGCAGGCCCAGCAGGACGGGGGGGCTGATTCTCAGGGCAGGGTTGATGCCCCCCAGCCCCTGGTCATCTGAAGCAGGGGGCTGAGCCCGCCAAAGCTCATGATCCCACCTGCATGTTTTATTGGTCTGTAAAGTGCTCCCAGGCCATTTGTTGTTTGCCCAGAGCGAGGGCTGAGGAGGAAGGTCCGGCCTGGGGCTCACAGCCGGTTGTGCTGGGGGTGGGTGAGGCAGAGGATGCAGGCCAGGCAGAGGCCTAAGAGGGTCTGTCCATGGCCAGAGAGGGGATCCCAAGGAGCGACTGTCTCGAGTTGCAGCTGGGGAGCTCTAGGGTGGGTATTAGGGGAAACGATTTCACTGAGGCTGGTGAAACGCTGGAGCGGGAGGCCTGGGGAAGGGGGGGAATCTCTGTCCTGAGAGGATTTTAAGGCCAGACCTGACACAGGCCTGGCTGGGGTGAGTGAGTTGGGCTGGGCCCTGCTCTGAGCAGGAACAGGACGAGCTGACTCCTCAGGGCCCTTCCAGCCCAGTGATTCTAGGACTCTGCACAGGGGCAGAGAGGGGGGTCCCAGGAGAGGTTCCCAGGAGCACCAGGCCTAGAGGCTAGAAGAGGGATGTGAGGGGTGCACTGGGCACTGGAACTAGGACGTGGTTTCTCCTGGGCGTGTGTGTTGCTTTTGCTCACACTTAGCTGAACGGCAACATTTCCTCCATCATCATCATCAGACTAGTGAACACAACAGCACCGACCTGCTCCCGGGGGGATGCTGAAAGGAAGCACCAGAAACCACGTCAGCTGGTCCAGCTGCCCCTGAAACACAGGCCAGGGGTGAAGATTTTCTACCTGTTAACTCTGCATCCTGTGTCATCAGTGCACACACAGCCCAGCACTGCCTGAGCCCCCCGTCCAAACCCCACCCCCGTCTCCCGCAGCCTAAAAACTTCCCCACCCAGACACCCCCACGAGATCAGCTAGTCTCATATTATCAGTCACCAACCCCCCATGTACCTGAAAAACTGCCAGTCTGTGCTAATCTCTGCCCTATATCCCAGACTGCCAGTCTGTGCCCCACACACACAGCCCCTCTGCCAGCCACTGCCCCACATCCCTGACTAACTGCCAGTCTGTGCCTTAGAGAGCCCATCGTTCCAGCACCTATCCTATGTCCCTGACTGCCAGTCTGTGCCCCACACACAGAGCCCCCCCCCCCACTCCCTCCCCCCGCCAGACCCGGTGGTACAGGGTGTACGAGACTCAGGGTCAATTTGCCCTCCCGCCTGGCTTCTCTCCATGGCTGCTGAGGGACTCCCCCTGCACTCTCCCACATTGGGCCCAGCTCACAGGGCCAGGCTGCAATGGGCGACAGGGTCACTGCTGCCTGCTGTGGAGCCACAGGCTGAGGGGGAGCCACACCTTGCTGGAGTCCTCCTGCCCTGAACCAGAGCTGATCCGGGGGGTCAGACACTCCCTGCAGCACCCAGCACCCAGGAGAATGTGGATGGTAAGTGGGGTCGGGGGCCATGGTCGTGCGGAGCTAGAGAATTCTCGATTCCTTGACCCCCAGCGAAATCTCCCCCGACATTCCCAAGAGGAGCGGGCAGGGAGAAATTTATAAATCTCAACTACCCACCCGGAGAAATAAAAAAGCAAATTGAAAGAGCCAGACAAATACCTAGAAACCATCAACTTCAGACAGACCCAAAAAAACCAACAATAGAACACCACTTGTCATCACCTACAGCCCCCAACTTAAACCTGTCCAACACATTATCTATAAACTACAGCCTATCCTGGAAAGGATACTAAACTCCGAGAGGCTCTGGGAGACAGACCCATAGTCTCCTATAGACAACCACCTAACGTCAAGATGATTCTTACCAACCACCACAGGACATACCACACTAATACCAGCCCTGGTACCTTCCCTTGCAACAAACCCCATTGCCAGCTTTGTCACTCTGCTGATACCATTATTGGACCTAACCAAGTGAGTTATAAGATCCAGAACACATATTCCTGCGCATCCAGAAATATAATCTATGCTATCGTGTGCCGAAAGTGTCCGTCTGCTATGTACATTGGACAAACGTCTCAGACACTTCGCCAAAGGATCAATGCCCACAAAACAGACATTAGACAGGATCACAAAGAAAAAACAGTTTCTTGCCATTTCAACCAGAAAGGACACTGTCTCAACGACTTGATCACATGCATCCTGCTTCAAAGGCCTTTTAAGACTGCACTTGAAAGAGAATCCTCTGAACTGTCATTCATGCTCAAATTCAACACTTTACACTTAAGTTTGAATAAAGACTATAATTACCATACCCATTACAAAGATAGCTTCCCCAATTATCACCTCTAATATCATTAGCTCACAGACATTTACCTCCCCCCCCCCCCACCCATGCCCTTTCTGTTCTGAAATGTGATTTGTCCTTTTCATATGTGTTCATTTTTTTAAATTGTATCCTTTGGTATATATGGTTGTGACAATTTTCTTCCACTATTTGATCTGAGGAAGTGGGTCTGGCCCACGAAAGCTCCTCACCTATTAAACCATTTTGTTAGTCTTTAAAGTGCTACATAGTCCTGTTTTTTGTTTCAAATAAACCTTCAGTTCGACTTGCAATTGAAAGTCATGTCCAGCTGTGGATGGGGGTGCAGGCCGGTGACTCCCCCACACCCTGTGACAGAAGTAAAGAGCCAGGATGTGCGAGATGGGGCCTCCTGTCTCGTCCCCCCTCCCCTTTGAGTTTGTGTGGTGGCGAGTGGGGCCTGGCTGCAGGGTTTGTGCTGGTGCTTGAGGATTAAACCTGAGCTGTCTGCTCAGTGGCAGCCCCCGCAGGCCCCTCCATAGCCCGGCCGGCAGAGCGAGGGCTGTAGCGGGCGCTGAGCTAGTGACCCTCGGGGGCTGGCTGGACTCTGGCTCCAAGGGGAGCGTCTCTTCCCTCCCCTGGCTGGGCAGAGCGAGAGAAGGGAGGAAGGGCTTGGGGGCTCCCAGCCCGAACCCAGCTGTAGCCAATACACCTGGACCTGGGGGTGCCTGGACATGTCCCTTCCCTCACCCCTGGTCCCAATCCTGCTGTATCTGGAATCTTCCATGGCCCGAACCCCTAGGCCCAGACCTGCCCAGGCAGACCCCCCTACCTGGTGTGAACCCAGCCATGGTCGGTCTTCTCACACCTGTGGTGTCTCCCCTGCCCTGCCCCAACCCAGTCCAGGACCAGCCCTGCCGTGGCTGGGGAGGGAGGCCTGTCCTGGGGCCCAGCAGCAGGGGAAGCCCAGACACTGACCCAGCCCTTGTGGCCGCCGACTATCCCTGGGAGCAGGGCCCAAAGGGGACACCGGCCGTCGTGCCCGGGGCCGTGCACCCGTCAGACAGTGGCCGGCTGGGGCAGGGCTCTGGAGGCTGCTGGTCCCCAAACACGGGAAAGGCTCCCCTGCCAGTGCTGGGCCTGGGTGGCCCATTGCCCCCGTTCCGGTCCCCTCCCCCACAGGAGCCTAAATCCCCCCCCCCCTCCATTGCCCCCTCACAGGCTGGTTTGTAGCCAGGTTGCTCCCGAGGGAGGTGCAGGAGCGAGGACCAAGCCGAGGGGCTGCCGGGGCCTTTTCCATTCTGTGCCAGAGGCTGGTACTTCCTGTGTCCCAAACCAGGTCACCGACAGGCCCCCTGGCTCGCTGGCCCAGCGGTGCCGTCCCTGGTCTGTCCCTGGGGCAGTGGCACAGCCCATGTCCCTGGCTGGAGCCCCGAGCGGGGAGGCCGGGCTGATGCCGCTCTGTGTGAGGTGTGACCCTGCTGCACAGCGCCAGGGCGACATTCAGAGACACCCGCAGCCCCACAGCTCCCAGTGCAAAGGGGGCACAAACCTACAGACACGGCACTTGCAAACCAGCCCGTGTGCAGACACCTCGCACGGCCGCTCGGGTCTGGAAGGGGAGGGGGTGGGAGCCAAAGTGACCAGGCCCAGCCTGTCCGACCCTCCCCCGGTTCCAGTGCCACTGGCCTCCCCGTGTCCCCTCTGCGAGCAGCCTGGGATTTACCCAGCCCGGCGGCTCCACCCTGCAGCACGAGGCCCCTTCCCCCGGGGCGGGCAAAGCCCCCTCACTCCAGTCCATGCTGCGGGGGGGTTTGGGGCCATCTCACCTCCAGTGCTCCTGTGACACTGCTCTGTCCCCGTGAGCAGGGCTGCCGAGAGGGGCTTTACTGGAGGGTTGGGGGGGGCTGGGCTGCATTTCCCACCCACTCTCCAGGGTCTCCCTCCTCTCCGGCTCTGCAGAAACAGCTGCAGCCCCTCCCTCCGCAGCCTGGCCCAGAGGCAGAAACCAGCCTTGGCCAGGGGAGCAGCTGCAGAGAGGAAGGTTTCGGGGGTTCGGGGGCCTGCGGACAGAGGAATGTGAACACTTGGGGTGGCGGTGGGGGTGGGGGGGTCATTTACGTGGGTTTGGTACCTGGGCGAGCCATGGGAGTGACTGAGCTGTACCTGAGAGACTGGACTCAACTCCGGGCTGGAGAACACCCCCCCCCCCGAATCCTTTGGCTCACCGGGTTCCTGTTCCTATGGCCCTGTGCTGGGATGGAGCAGTCAGAAGGAGAAGGCAGGGGACTGCTTTACTCCACCCCACCTGTCCCCTGCCTCTCCCTCCCGCCCACAGCCCCTAGCAGAGTGACTCACCCGCGCCCTTCCCAACGGCCAATGGGAGAGCCGTGCCGGCTACGCACTGCCCAGGCTGTTCCTGCATTGGCACCGCAGGTACAGAAGGTGGAGGCCTGCCAAGGACGTGAGAACGCCCTGCCAGTAAGGGCTTGTGTTAAAACCCCCCAGAGTCATTCAAACTAATTACTCCCCAGGGCTTCCCGGGGCTCTATGTCCAGATAGCATGGCCTCAGTAATGGAGCCTGCCTCAGACTATTTTTGAGGCTTCCCCGCAGAGGGCATCCCCACTATACATCTCCCCAGTATATGTTGGTTCCACACTAACATCATTAGGAACTGCTGCGTTATACATCTTCCTACATGTCAGAGGCAAAATGATTCCATGCCACAAATGGAGAGTTAAGTAGCAGGGACGACAGAGAAAGATGCTTCCCCTACTGCTGGATTTCCAGAAGTTTGTAACTTACTTCACAAAATAGAAATCCACTGTATATTTTAGAGAGTTTGCATGTCTGACTGTCTGCCTGTCTGTGAGTCTATTTGTTCAAGAACTCCTCCTAACATTATTTGCTTTTTTCACTGCCGCTGCACACAGAGCATTTGTTTTCAGAGAACTATCCACGATGACTCCAAGATCTCTCTTGAATAGTTGTAGCTAAATAGTCCCCATCCTATTGTACAGTTGGGATTGTTTTTTCCAATGTGCATTACTTTACATTTATCCACATTCCATTTCATTTGACATTTTGTGGCCCAGTCACTTAGTTTGGTGAGATATTTTTGAAGTACTCTGCAGTCTGTTTTGGTCTTAACTATCTAGAGCAGCTTCAGGGGACAGCTCAGTTAGTCTGTACAGCCGTGGTCACCAACTGGTCGCTCGCGAGCTACTGGTCGATCTCGAGGCCTCGACCAGTCGCTCGCGAGGCGTCCTGTCAGCCCCGCCCCCATTTCCCTCCCACCCCCCCAGAAGCCCTACTACTTACCTCCAGAGAAGACGGAGGTAGTGTCGGCTTCTGGCGGGGAGGGGGCAGTTGGCCCCGGGGCTTCCCACCGCGGGGTGGGGTGGCGCTGGGACAAGTGCGTGCGGGGCTTCCCTGTGCGGGGGGGGGGGTCGGCCCCCTGGATAGGCGCACGCACGAGACTTTCCTGCACGGAGGTTGGCCCCGGAGCAGGTGCGCGCGCCGGGCTTCCCTGCGTGGGTGGGGGGGTCAGCCCCCGGGCAGGCACGTGCAAGGCTTTCCTGCACGGCGGGGTTGGTTCCGGGGCAGGTGCGCACATGTGGGGCTTTCCTGCACCGGGGGGGGGGAGGTTGGCCCGGGGCAGGTGCGCGCAAGACTTTCCTGCACGGGGGGTTGGCCCCGGGGCAGGTGGGCGTGCAGGGCTTCCCTGCGGGGGTCGGCCCCGGGGTAGGCATGCGCTGGTTTCCCGGCGGGGGGGGGAATACTGGGAGGAGGGAGATGCAGGGGACTCTCTGCCTCCACTGGCATCCCATGCCCCTGTCCCCACTCCCCTGTCCTCAACTACAGAATGCTGGGGTCCCCACTCTCCGAACTCTGTCCCCACTGCCCTGTCCCCAGCTACAGAACTCTGTCCCCATTCCCATCCCCACTCCCCAAACTCTGTCCCCACTGGCACTCTGTCCCCTGCTGCAGAATCCTGTCCTCTGCCCTCCCAGCACCCTGTTCCCTCTCCCCTGCCCCCAGCCGCAATACTCTGTCCCCACAAAATGTATAATTATAAATGCTTCATTTTAGATTTAAATAGCATGAATAAAAAACAGACCATTTATTTCATAACTATAATTGTATGTATTGCATAATTTAAAAATAAACTGTTTATCAGTGTGTAAGTAAGGGCTGGGGATAGCAAGTGATGGGCAGGAGGAGAATAGAGAGGTCGGGGCTTCAAGGAAGGGGCGGGGCTTCAAGGAAGGGGAGGGGCTTCAAGGAAGGGGCGGTGCGCCTGTTCTGAGATTTAAAAAGTGATCTTGGGTGTAAAAAGGTTGGAGACCAGTGCTGTACAGGATACACTTAAAAAACAACAAA
Organism: Pelodiscus sinensis; assembly: GCF_052426305.1. Lineage (NCBI taxonomy): Eukaryota > Metazoa > Chordata > Testudines > Trionychidae > Pelodiscus > Pelodiscus sinensis. The sequence continues at coordinate 14,567,408 of NC_143070.1, forward strand.
TGATCTGGTAGCATTTTATAGACTCACAACACATGTAGATGGGATTGTGAGCTTTGGTGGGCACAGCCCGCTGCTTCAGGTGACTGGAGTTGGATGTCCAAGACCAAAATAAATAGGGGCGGGGGGAGAAGGAAAAAAATGGGAGAGGGAAGGAACAAGAAGAGGCAATTCCCCTTGATGTTTTTACCCACTGCCGGTGTAAGGACAGAAACACTAAGGCTACGTCTACACTGGCCCCTTTTCCGGAAGGGGCATGTTAATTTCAGCCATCGTAGTAAGGAAATGCGCGGGGATTTAAATATCCCCCGCGGCATTTAAATAAAAATGTCCGCCGCTTTTTTCCGGCTTTTAGAAAAGCCGGAAAAGAGCGTCTACACTGGCCCCGATCCTCCGGAAAAAGCGCCCTTTTCCGGAGGATCTTATTCAAAGTAGGGAAGGGGACACGGGGCTTCGGTGGAGAAAGAGACAGAGTCAGTAGGGGGAAGTGGGGGATCGGGTTTGGCTGGGAAGGGAGAGAAGGTGGAAACTGGGTTCAGTGGGGGGGTCGGGGTGTGTGGAGGGGGGACAGGACTAGGCTGGGTTTGGCCAGAGGGGGGTGGGAGTCAAAGAGCCGCCAGGTGCAAGGGGGGTTTCCTCCTCAGGGCCTCTCCTGCAGCAGCGGGCCAAGGGCAGGGGAGGGGGGTGGCCAAAAATTTTTTGCTTGGGGTGGCAAAAAACCTAGAGCTGGCCCTGGCTACGGCCCCTCCCTCCGCAGCCACGGCCCAGAGGCAGAAACCAGACCTGCAGCCTTTGCCAGGGGAGCAGCTGCAGAGAGGCAGGTTTCGGGGCCTGTGGACAGAGGAATGTGAGAACTTGGGGGGGGGGGGAGGGTTCCATTGACCTGGGTTTGGTACCTGGGCGAGCCATGGGAGTGGTTGAGCTGGACCTGAGAGGCTGGACTCAGCTCAGGGCTGGAGGACACACCCCCCCCCCCCCGAATCCTTTGGCTCACCGGGGTCCCCGTTCCCATGGCCCTGTGCTGGGATGGAACAGTCAGAAGGAGGAGGCAGGGGACTGCTTTACTCCACCCCACCTGTCCTCTGCCTCTCCCTCCCGCCCACAGCCCCTAGCGGAGTGACTCACCCGCGCCCTTCCCCCAGGCCAATGGGAGAGCCGTGCCGGCTCCGCACTGCCTGGAAAAGCGTCCGTGGCCAATGTAGACGCACTTTTCCGGAAAAGAGCCCCGATAGCCATTTTCGCGATCGGGGCTTTTTTCCGCAAAAGACTACTGGGCTGTCTACACTGGCCCTTTTCCGGAACATTTTTCCGCAATAAGGACTTATGCCCGAGCGGGAGCAGAATAGTTTTTCCGGAATAGCGGCTGATTTTGTACAGTAGAGAGTCGTTGCTTTTCTGGAAATTCAAGGGCCAGTGTAGACAGCTCGCAGCTTATTCCGGAAAAGCGGCTGATTTTCCGGAATAAGTGGCCCAGTGTAGACACAGCCCCTGTGTCTACACTGCAACTTTATTTTGAAATAAGTTAGTCCACCTCTACACAGCATGTAGTTATTTCAAAATGGTTTCAAAATATTGCCAAGCTGTAGGACTTCTTACTCTGACTCCTGTATCCCTCAGGCTATGTCTACACTGGCAGCTTCTTGCGCAAGAACTGTTTTGCGGAAGAGTTCTTGCCCAAAAAGTCTTCCACAAGAGCGCGTCTACACTGGCATGTGCTTTTGCACAAGAGATGTGGACGCCCTCTTGCGCAAGAAAGCGCTGATGGCCAGTTTAGCCGTAGCGGTTTCTTGCGCAAGAAATCCCCCTTTGCGGCAACAATCCATTTCCTAGAGGGGGGAACACACCAGAGAGCAACCAGACAGGAGCAGATGGAAACATTTTATTAAAGCGAATGATTCACTCTCAGTTCCCGACACAAAAGTTACACAGGGGCTGGGCAGGCAGGGGTCCCTGCCTCTGTGTGTGGGGGGCTGGGAATGGGTGACGGGGAGGGGTCACTGGACGTTCCCTGTTTTGTTCCCTCCCTCTGGGGCACCTGGCACTGGCCACTGTGGGCCGACAGGACACGGGGCTGGATGGGCCTCTGGTCTGACCCAGTCTGGCTGCTCTGATGTTCCCTGGTGAGCGCCCCCCATAGACTAGCTCAGGCAGCTCCCTGCCGGGCCTGCTGGCTTGTCCCAGACACTCCCATCCCCCATCACTCAGGCTGGGGGCTCGCAGCGTCGTGCCAGGGATTTTCTGGGCAGCTACAATTCCAGGCAGCGCCGTTCAGCGTTGCAATAGCCCAGCCCCTGCCTGGAGCTCGCTCCTTGTCTCCAGCTCTGCCGGGGAGAGCAACGTTCCCAGCAGGCAGCAGCTTCAGGCGCCAGGGCCGGCTGCTTTCCTGAGTCCAGCTGGACCCCAGAGCCCCTAATCCGGGGGGATAGTGAGGGGCAGAGCCGTTGGGTTGGTCAATTTGTGTGAGCTGATCTGAACTCTGCCTGTCCCCAGCCCGGCTGTTAGCTCTCCCCGTGCCCAGCCCCCAGCTCTGCCCTTCAGGGCCTGTCTGCTGTCTGGGGCTGCAGTAGGGTCCTTCCACCTCCCTTAAGGGGAGCTGCAGGGAGGGAGGGAGAGGAGGTTTCAGAAGCCATAGAGAGGAGGAGCCAGGGGCGGGGTACAGGGGAGTCCTCCAGGGTCACACAGACTGGCGGGTGTGAGGCCAGAGAGGCTGTTGTCAGGGAGACAGTCGGAGCTCAGTGTCTGTGTCCCCCACCCAGATCCAGGGTCGGATTCTCTCCCCAGGGAGGGAGCCCGGCGGGAAAGTGAAGATCGGGGCCTCGGTATCAGCATCGATAAATGTCACCTGCCCCCGGTCACAGTCCAGATAAACCTGGATCCTGCTGGGGGGGCTCAGGGGCAGAGGGGTGTGAGGGTCAGTGAGAGCCTGGAAGGGTTGCCCCCACCACCACCGCCCCACAGCCCAGATCCCATTCTCGGTGCTCAGGCTGATCTCTCCCTTCCTGCTCACAGACTCTCTGGCCACCCCCACAGCCCATCGCCCATCCCCACCCTCCACCTCCCAGTAATGTCTCCCCGAGGTGAAGCCCTCACTGCCCAGCACACAGGGCACATAGTCAAATCTCTCCAGGGTGTCGGGCCGTGGCTGCCGTGTCCATGTCCATCTCACACGTTTCCCATCCCCCAACAGGACGACCCAGGGATATGCGGTGTCTGGATCCAGAGTCACATTGGCTGGGGGAGAATCAGAGCATGAGGGGCAGAGCTCGGCCCTGGGGGGGTCGATGGCGTCAGGGACAGAATCTGCCCCAGCTGGGCAGTGACTCAGGGACTCTCCTGCCTCCTGGGGCGCCCGGCTCTGAGTGGGGAGCAGCCTTGAGGTCTCGGCCCAGCCCAAGGGGCAGCTCACTCCTCTGGCAGGGAGGGGCCGTGGCAGAGAGAAGGGATCAGAGGGGCCCTGACACTGGGAATCTGCCCCCCTCTCCCTGGGCCGGGGACAAGCGACTCCGGGCCGGGGACCCCAGAGGGACGGGATGGAAACTGCCTGGTCAGGGCTGGCTGAAACCAGGCCCTGCGCTCGGCTGGGCCCCTCCCCATTGAAATGTCCCTGGGTCCCAGCTGCTTATGGGCAGGGTTTGTGATTCCCCCTGGGACACGTCTCCCGCGAACGGCCCGTCTGGGATCGACTCCTTTCCCGCCGCACTGGGGCTCTGGGCTGAGCTCCGACCTGCCCCACACCAGGCTGCTCAGCCTCCGGCTGGCGGCAGCAGAGACGTCACCGACTCCCCTTCTGTCCCTCTCGGGGCCGGGCAGGATGCCCTTGGGGCTGCACACTCAGGCAGGGAGCTGGGTGCTGGAGGCGCTGGGGGCTCTGGGGAGCCCTGGGGATGAGGGTTTGGGATGCAAAGGGGGCTCCAGTTTTGGGGAGGGACTCTGGACCGGAGGGTGGGCTGTAGCTGTGGGCTTTGGGGGGTGCTTGGGATGAGGAATTGGGTGCAGGAGGTGCCCCTGGCCTGGAGGAAAGCCAGGGTTTGGGGAGGGGGGTAGTTTGGCTGCGGCTTGCCCGGTGCCTGCCTGTGTTAGGGCACCGCACTGCGCCCAGGCCTGGCTCTGAGGGGGCTCGAGGCAGCTCACCTGGTCTGTGCACTCCTAGGGATGCCTCCAGTGCAGCCGGCAGAGTGCCTGGAGGGGGAAGGATAGAAGAGGTGAGATTTCAGGTTTGCAGAGTGAAATCCCTTCCGCCACCCTCCTCAGCCCCACCCCTCTCAGGGACACGCCTCTGTCCCTCCTTCCCCCACCCCTCCAACCCCGCCCCTCCCCACCCCTCTCAGGGACACGCCTCTGTCCCTCCTTCCCCCACCCCTCCAACCCCGCCCCTCCCCACCCCTCTCCGGGACACGCCTCTGTCCCTCCTTCCCCCACCCCTCAGGGACAGGCCTTGGGCCTGCAGCTGCTGGGAGGAGGCACCAGAGGCCCCTGTGCTGGAGGGACCCCTTGCCGTGGGGGAGGGGCTTTCTCCTTCCCTGCAGCCCCTTGGCCCAGATGGGCGGCCAGGCAGGACCAGAGCTCAGGGTGGGGCTGGGCCCAGCTCGAACAAACGGCCTGTGACTGAGGGTTCAGAGGTCGGGTGCTGCCCTTTGGCCCAGGGCCTGGCTCTCAGCAGGGATGTGCCCGGTTAAGGGGCTAACCAGGAGGCAGCACCCTGGCTGGGCCGTGCTCCCTGGGCTGGCTCACCAGGACCCGGTGGGGCTGGAGAGGCTCCGCGCCGGCCACGGGCAGGGGGCTGCTCCTGGGCCCGCGGGGGACGGGGCTCTCCAGTGGGAGCAGGAAGTCGGCAGCAGCCCCCGCCCAGGGCTGGTGGTGAGAGCCCTGCAGGTCGGGGGCTGCTCCAGGGGGGAGGGGCTGTCGCCAGCCAGACCTGCTCAGTCGGATAATGGGTTAGACACAAGGTTTGCATCCCTGGTTCTCGGGGGGCTGGGCCCCTGCAGCTCCCACGGACCCCACCTGTGGCTGGGGGCTGCACTGCCCTGGGGCCCCCGCCCTGCAGCCCTCGGGCTGGGAGAGATGCAGGAGCCCAAGCGAAGGGATTTGAGTAAATCTGAGCCTGAGTGTTGTGACCTTCGGTGAGACGGGAATTGATTTGAGCCGCCCTTACGCCGAGGCCCTGTCCCGTCTCCGCTGTGTCTGCTTGGCACTAGCCAGTACGGGAAGGGCTGAGAACTGGCACCAGGGGCCTTTTTTATTCATGAGTCTGGAAAAACTGAGACTGAGCATTTACACTGACTGATTGGCGAGCCGTGTGCTGGCCATAAGGGAAATGTTTCCTTCAGTAACCTTGGTCTCAAAGGGCATGTCTCCCTCTTTCGAGAGAGGAATGCAGATGCAGACATTCCAAATTGCAGATGATGCCAGGATTTAAATATCCTGTGCTTCATTTACATAAACATGTCCGGCCGCTATTTCGAAATAACAGGCGCTGTCTTGACGCAGTTATTTCGAGATCAAACCCTTCTTTCGAAATAACCCTACTTCTCACAAAATGAGACAAAGGTGACTGGAGCAGAGCTAATTGGTGTTCAGTCTGCCTGTGCGTAACATGTCAGACATCGTACAGGGCAGTCAGAGCATCACAGGAGAAATGCATCATGACACACCTATGCCCCAGGAGAAGGGAACGGGGCAGAATTTGTTTCTCTCTCTGGCGTTTCTCACTCTCACAGGCAGTGTCATTGCAAAGCTTCTGAACACAGAAGGGTTAAATTAACGAACCTGAGTGTCCTGCACTCCCAGTCTGTGCCATGCACCCTGTTCGGTCCCCCCAAGGTACCTCTGAACTCCCCCAGTGTTTTCGACAGCGCAGTAGTTTGCTGGGAGAATTCACGGACTCGCTCTTCCAGTTCAGGAGCCATCTCCTCTGGCTGCTGGGCCCGCCCCTCCTCACACCTGGAGAGAAACAATGTCCCATGGTGACCCTGCACTGAGTGACTCAGTTCTTACCCTCTGGCCAGCGAGTCGCTGCCCTGATGGGCCGGGAGTTAGAATTTCCCTAGTTCTCCCAGCCTGAGAGTAGGGGCAGCGCAGCCCTCGGCCGGACGACCTTCCCCACAGGGACTCAGGAATGTTCCTCATGTCCGGCCTGAGGAGACCAGCTCTGGGGACAAAGGGGAACTGAGTCACGGCTAATTCACTCCTGGGCCTCCAGGCGCTGAGGGACCGGAGGTTCCCGGGGGAAGGGATGTAGAATCTGCCAGCTGGGGACGAGACTGAGACACCAGCTCCCCCTCCCCAGCTCATCCCACACAGCTCTCCAAACAGTAACACAGAGGAGGCGGGGCCAGGGTGGGTTTGAGGTCGATCTTGGATTGCACTTCAATTCAAAAAGTGACCTTGTGCTTAAAAAGGTCAGAGACCCCTGGACTAGACTGTGACACCAGCTCCCCCTCCCCGGCTCATCCCACACAGGTCTCCAAACAGCCCTTGGGCGGGACGGACCCTGGGTCCCTGCTGCCCTGGGCTGAATGGTGCCCAGCGCCCAGCAGGGACAGGCCCACGTCCCACCCCTCAGTCCTGGGGCAGCCAGTCCCCGGGGAGGTGACATGGGTAGAATATACCACAGGCCAGTCTGCGCCTTTCCCTGGGGAGTTGCAGAGTCGTCTCTAAAGGGGCGAGGGCCTCAGGGTTAAATGGGTCAGAGATTTGAATCCCAAATGTGACCTTCCCGCACGTTCTGCTGTGGAGCCCTGGGGAGAGGCAGCGACAACTTCACTGCCCAGTGTTTCCCCTGCGCTGTGAGGGGGTGAGAGCCACTGACCTGCTCAAGGTGCTTCTGATGTCCTGGGGGAGGCGGGGGGGGGGGGGGGAGAGAGAGAGAGAGAGAGAGAGAGAGAGAGAGCGTTTCAGTTCCACCTGACACACACTGTGAATTCCAAGGGAGGGATTTGGCGAGCGAGGGGAGCGAGGGGAACTAGGCTTTGCCTGGCCCCAGGGCCATGGATCCCTGAGCAAATGGGGCTTCCCCTTCTCTAGTCTCTCTGTGCCTGTGGGTCTGCATAAAACAACAATTCCCATGCCAGGAGGGCGCACACGGAGCTGCCCTGTGACCTCTGACTCCTGTGCCCACCTGTTAGGGGCTGTCCTGTCTCTGTGGTGGGATCCGGGGAATTTCCCCCTCAGTCTCACCTGCAGGAATTCACTCGCTGGCTTCTGGCACTTCCCCTCCAGCTCCCGGATCCGCTCTCTGAGATGGGAAATCTGCACCGAGAGTTTGGTGACAGTCTCAGTCTGTGCCTTCACGATCATCTTGTCCAGCTTCTTCAGCTGGGCCAGCAGGAGTCGCTCTTGTTCCTCCAGGAACTGCCGCAGCTGCTGAAATTCGGCCACAATCTTCTGCCGCTCGGCTTGTGTCTGTTTCTGGAAGAAGAACCAAAGGAAGAACATCACCACCACCACTAGGGGGACATGGATAGAGCCTGGGGCGCTTCAAGGAGCACGGCGTGTGCAGGGGGAGAATCTCTTTGCAAATTCTAAGTCACTGGACAGTGAACAGTCTCCTGTGGTTACTAGAGAGAGAATTTTCTCACGTCTTCCTGTTTGGCCCCAGAATCTCATGAAGCACGTTTCCGTGTCTGACGTGCTTTGGATCGTGAGTAGCTGATGGTCCCAGCGATGCTGATCCAAAGCAGCAGGGAGCAGGACTCCACACTAGCCATTGGTGACATTTTCCTCGTTACATTTTTTTCCTGGGAAAATGAAGATTTGTCACCAAAGAAACATTTCGGCTGCGTCTAGACTGGCATGATTTTGTGCAAATACTTTTAACAGAAAAGTTTTTCCGCTAAAAGTATTTGCGCAAGAGAGTATCTATACTGGCATGTGCTTTTGTGCAAAAGCATCTGTGCCAGTGTAGATGCTCTCTTGCGCAAGAAAACTCCAATGGCCATTTTAGCCATTGGGCTTTCTTGCTCAAGAAATTAACGTGGCTGTCTACACTGGCCCTCTTGCACAAGAATTGTGATTTCTGGGTTCATTCCCCAGCTGATCAAGAGAAACTGTAATCTAGTCCCTAGATTGTCCTGGCTGCTCCTTAGCGTCTGATTCCGGATCAGCTCCCTCCGGCTTGCTCCAACGGCAGGGTAATAACGCCGGGCACCTACCAGATACTCCTGGCTGGTCTCCTCCCTGCTCACTTTCAGTCCCAGCAGCTTTTCTCGCTCGGCTCTCAGAGTCTTCAGCTGGGCCTGGAGCCTTTCCTGGAGACACAGAAACATTTCATGTGACTAAGCAAAACATCAAATGTGAGATTTGCTAATCATTTAAAAATAGATCATTTTCAGTTCAACCCATTTCTGTAATGTCCTGCCCGCAAACATTTTTAATTTTGTTTCTGCTTGTTATTTTCAGGACTATAGGGAGGGGAGCTGGCCCAGCACAACCACACACTGTACTCACGACTGCAGGGCCCGGCAGGTTTATGGGATCAGAGACAGAGTCACAGTAATAGACACTGGGAGTGTTTTCAGAGGGTTTGAAATTGTCAGACCTTGTTACCGTAGGGAGCTGGGGTCACATACTCCGAGGCTGCATGTGCAGAGGTGGGGGGAGATTGCAGGGGAGGAAGCTGGAGGAGAGGAGGGACACCACGAGCATCAGGGACCTCCAGAGAGGCCAGGGCGCATAGGGGGAGGGGGAGAGGAGCAGAGAGGAGAGACACAGCCAGGCAGGTGCAGGGTGAAAATCTGGCCAGGCAGCCACCCGTGATGACCTAGCTCTGGCGATTGCAGGTGTTTGCAAACACTCCTCAGTGCCCCTCCCCTGTTCCCAACCTGACTCGTTCTTTACCCACCTGCTGCGGGTCATGTGCATGAGGCTGTGGCTGGGGCTAGGAGCTCTCTCTGGCTGGCTTGTCCAATGGGTGCCCCAATCACTCCGTGGGCCCGGAGAGGCTGGTGCTATAGACACCAGTGCATTCTACTAACTACCAATTATTGCCATTGCCATTAACGTCAGCATGGACACGTGGGGGGCACAAGGTTCCCCCACTGAATCTGCAGAGATAAATCCCAACGAGGAATCTGCAGGAGTGGAGCTCTCCCTGTGGCTCAGGAGAGGCGGGTGGGGACGAGACTGGGCACAGGCTGGCTGGCCCTTTCAAGGGAGTAGCTCTCAGCAGGGTCCCTGTAAGCCGGGCGCTTTGGCAGCCACCCAGGAGAGATTCCAGTGCTGTCCAGCTGATTAGCAGAACGCCCAGTTGCCCACAGCTGGCAGCAGGTATTTCTATGGGTGGTGCACAGCCACACATGCCTTGGCACACCAAACAACATTTATTCCACACACAGATGGAAAATTTAGAAGGAACATTGGTTGTGAGCCCTGCCTGAGACACAGTCAATTCTCCTCCCCAGGAAGGGACAATGAAGGGCAGGGTGAAGGGTCGTGGGATCCAACCCGGCCTGGAGTAGGTAAAACAGAGGCCCAGGGAAAGCCACAGGGAGGAGGCCCCTGGAGCAGGCAGAGGAGACCCTGGATCTTGCTCAGGATGATAAGGTCAAACTCCAGACTCAAAGTCCTGAGAGTCCCGGCTGGGAGAGCAGGGCTGTTACTGGCCACACAAAATGCCACCGTCAGTCTTTTTTGGAAAACTGAGGCAGGGCTACCCCATGCCACGAGGGGCACTCGGGCGTCAATGACCCTGCTGCGGTGCCCTATCGCCAGGCCGTCCCTGCTGCCTGCAGTCCCACCCCTGATCCTATCAGCTAGATTCCCAGAGTGGGAGCTGCTCCTCCTCAGTCCCACGAGGGCAGGGATCACAGTTGGCATTTCCCTACCTGGAATTCTTCGGCAGCTTCCTCGGCAGGAATCACGGTGTGACCTCGGTGCCCCTTGGATCTGTCGCACACCAGGCAGATGGGGATTTCATCCTCTCTGCAGAAGAGCTTGAGAGGCTCCTGGTGTTTCTCACACAGTCTCTCTGGGGCTGGTTCCCTCCCTGCCTGCAACTGGAGTTCTCTGGCTGCATCCACAAAACTCCTCAGCTGCCTGTTTGGCCTGAGGTTCCCCTGGGGAAAGGCCCGTCTGCATTGGGGGCAGGAGACATCTGCAGTGAGCCCCCCCCAGCACTGGGCGATGCAGGCTCGGCAGAAGCTGTGATCACAGTCGAGAGACACTGGATCGTCAAAATACTCCAGGCAAATGGGACAGGTCACTTCATCCTGGAACTTCTTTCCTGTAGTCGCAGCAGCCATGGCTTCTCCTGCAGAAACCAGAGAGTTTAGTTTCACTTTTGTCTGCTGGGAAATGGGCAGGTTGCAATTTAGATCAGTCAGTGCCACCTGTCTGGGCATGTTCTCCTGCTCTTTTCTTTTTCAGACTCTATGGAGCCTTTACATAAAGTGTGATGAGTCCAGACTGACAGTCACTCCTCCAAAATATCTGCCAGGCCCCAAACTTGGGCCTAAGCACTCAGGGTGCATCTACACTGCCTGCTTATTTCGGAATAAGCTGTTCTGGAAGATACATTCCGAAATAAGAGCATCCCCTCTACAGGGAAGCCTCAAAATGAATCCGAGACAGGCTCCCCTAATGGGGATGTGCTACCTCAATGTAGAGCCTCAGGGAGCACTGGGGAGTAATGGTTTTGAATGGCCCTGAGGGGCAGCTATTTCGAAATAGCAGCAGTGGCGCGTCCACATGACCAGCATTTGGAAATGGATCTTTCGGAAGAGGCATTAGTTAGTGTGGAATGAGGGTTACAGAAGCTGGAATGATGCTTTCGACTTTATTTCCCAATAGAGGAATTGCTGTGTGGACACTCACATTGTTGTGTCGGAATAACGGGGCAGAGCAGACGTAACCTAAGTGAGAAAGGGGTAACAAGCGACTAGGGGGTTCACTGCCCAACATGGGGATGGGATGGAGCAGCCGGGGAAGGAGGGCGACAGTCTCAGCTACTGACTAATTGCCTCTCCCCACCTGGCCATTAGGCTCCTTATGCCCCAGGTCTCTCTGGTGCCCATGTAACCCACCGGTGGGGGTGTAGCTGATGCTGTTCTCAAGGGGTGAACACTGAGCACCAAGGGTGGGACGCTCGCCTGTGCTGTGAGGGGTGGGGGTTCTGGTTCCATCCTGGGGGTGCCGGCCCAGAGACCAGCTGTCACCCTTGTGCTTTGCCCCAGTGGCAATGCCTCTCTTCCCTGCAGTCTCCCCAGCTCTCCTAGCGGGGGGGAGGGGAGCTGGTTCTGGGCTCCGGCGCTGTGTGGGGCAGAGGCTAACCACAGTTTCCAGGCCCCAGAGCTCTCAGGCCACTTTCCCAGCCTGGCTGCAGGGGGATCTGGGGCCAGTCAGAGGGGGCCTGGGAGAGTCTGGGGAGCAGCCCCCTTGGACCAGCCCTGGAATCCAGCTGTGGGGAGAAAAAGCAGCAAAGAGGCAGCTGGACCCTCTTCCCGCCGGGTTCTCACTGCCCCTCCTCTTCCCGCCCCCCCGCAGCCGCAGCCCGTCGGCCACCGGCACAGCCCAGGCAGGGAGGCAGGAAAGGGGCCAAGTAGCGAGTCAGGCTGAGGGGGCCAGGCCAAGCTCCTCCTGCCTTGCAGGGGCCCTGCCAACAGCTTCTCTCTTGTGCGCTGCTGCTGAGGAAACCGCCCTGGGAGAGACGCGCAGGCCCTGGGGCCAGGGGGCAGCCGCTGAGGTAGAGGAGTTGGGAGAGCACGAGGCTGGAGGTTGAAAGGTCCCTGGTCCAGTCCCTGGCTTGGGCAGACGCCTCTGTCCCTGGGGCTGAGCCCTTGGTTGGCTCCTCCATGGAGAGCGCAGCTGGGCCTCCTGGAAGGGCCTTGTGTGCCCTGCTGTCCACCTAGGGGCCTGCCAGCCCTGCCTCTCCGCCCCCGTCTGCCTAGGTCCCAGCCCTGCTTCTCCGCCCCTGTCTGCCTAGGTCCCAGCCCTGCTTCTCCGCCCCTGTCTGCCTAGGTCCCAGCCCTGCTTCTCCGCTCCTGTCTGCCTAGGTGCCAGCCCTGCCTCTCCGCCCCTGTCTGCCTAGGTGCCAGCCCTGCCTCTCTACCTCTGCTCTGCCTCAGTCAGGGCAGGAAAGAGAAGCTCCCCTTCGAGCTGCAGACAAACCAGCCCCCTAGCCATAGGTGTGAATAGGGGTGTACCGGGTGTGCCCAGGCACATCCTAATGTCTCGGAAAAAAGCGGCTTTGCGTTTTAATTTAACGCATGAAATGCTCTTTTAGTTTGAAAGTACGAATTGCGCACTATAGATGCTGTAGAAATGGATGGAAAGCCCGTGTTTGCTCGCAGCCTGTCCTTTAGGATTGAGTACGCAATAAATGTTCGCCTTTCAAAAAAATAAAAAATCAAATTCCCTGGGTGCACAGCCAAGTGCAATGTGCTGCGCACGCCTATGCCCCTAGGGAATCACTTGGTCGTGTGCCGGGCCCAGCCCTCCCCTCTGCCTGCTGAGCTATCAAAAGGCTGCAGCTTTGTCCAGCTTGGCCCATCTGCAAGAGACTCCCAAGTGGGTGGCATCCCGGGGAGGAACTCACCAGTGTAGCGGGTTCTCCTCTGTGCTTCACATACAAAGGCCCCTGGGGGAACTAGGGTTGCCAGGTGTCCGGTATTCAACCAGACAGGCCGGTTTGGGCCGACTGTCTGGTAACAAAATCCAGAAAATACCGGACATGTGCAGCCTGGCGGGGGCGGGGCAGTGGCTGGGAGGGGGGCGCGATTGGTGCTGGGAGCCTCTGGTTGTGTGTGACGCCTTGGGGCAGAGGGGAAGCCCCGTCCATGTCCCTGAGCGCGGGTCAAGTGTGTTGTGGAGCCACAGCCGGACTTGCTCGCACTTCGCCGGGACCGTGCGTGGGACAGGCAGCACCCTGGGATCTTCACGTGCCCGGGTCAGTCCTGCTCCCTGCCGGCCGATTCACTCCCCCCGCCCCCACTCCCGCTGACACCCTCCCAGCTGGCCGGTTCTCCCCCACTTCTTGTCCCAATTTTCCCCCGCCCGATCTCCCCCGTCCAGATCTGCTGCAGCCAATACCCGCACCCCCCTTTCAGCCCTGCTTCCCACCAGCCAGTTCCCCTGCCCAATCTCCCGATCTCACCCGGCCAGCCCCACTGCCCCCGATGACCACCTAACTCCTCCGGCCAGCCTCGCTGCCCCCTACCCGCCTCCCCCTTCCAGCCCTGCTTCCCACCAGCCGGTTCCCCTGCCCAATCTCCTGATCTCCCCTGGCCAGCCCCAATGACCCCCTAACTCCTCCAGCCAGCCCAACTGCCCCCTACCTGCCCCCCTGCCATCCCTGCTTCCCACCGGCTGCCCCCCGCCCTTCTCCCGGCCAGCCTTGCATCCCTCCCAGCTGGTCCCCCCACCCCCATCTGAGATCAAGTGTGTCCAGTATTTTTTTTTAACTCACCTGGTAACCCTAGGTGGAACCAGGCAGAAACGTGGTGTCTCCTTCTTGGTGGCCCCCGTTCTGCCCTGGCAGGCGCTGCCCCTTCTCCCGCTGGCCTGTGCCTGGCCTTCCTCCCCACCCGGCACCACAGAAAGACCCTTGGCGTGAGCCTGTCCCCTCTCGCAGGCAGGTGCCTCCGTCTCCTCTGCCCCGGGAGGCCGGCTCCTCCGGCTCCTCCTGTGCGCTTCTCGCCAGAGGGGCAGCAGTGAGAGGGGGAAGGAGCCAGTCCAGCTGAGGCTCACAGCTCGGGCTCACGCCCCAGCGCAAACCCTGCGGCCCAGCCTATGTCAATCCCTCCTGCCTCCACCCGAGCTCACAGGGGAGGGGGATGCCCTGTTGCCTCGGGCCCAGAGATGAGGACTCATCTCCCACATCCCTGCACTTGGCTTCCCCTCCCCTGGGGCAGGATGGGCAGGCTGGGCCCTGGGCCCACATCCCCCTCAGCCCACAGGGGAAGGGGGGAGCTAAGAGAGGGCAGGGAAGCAGGGGGCCAGAGCCCCCTCCCCGCAGGCTGGCCCAGCGCAGTCTCTGCCTGCTGGAGCCTCCTCTCACCAGCTCTGGGGCCTGTTCCCTGCCGGCGGATCAGCCTGTTTCCTTTCCCAGCCGCTCTGCCCCGAATTGCCGGCTAGAGACAGGCCCCCCCGCCCAGACTGCCTAGCGGGGGCTTGAACCCCCAACCTGCATCATTAGCACCAGGTCTAGCCTGGCACTGGAGGCAGCCTCACGGGCCTCCCTGTGGGAAAGGAGCTGGGGGCGGCCACAGGGATGGTGTGTGGGGCACGGCCCTAAGGGCCCAGGGATCAAGGAAAGATTTAAAATATCAATTTCCAGAAAGAAAGGCACAGACAGAGCCCCCCTCTGACAGTCGATGCCCTACGTCCCTAAATGCCAATCTGAGCACCACAGACAGACCCCCCTCTGCCAGCCTCTCCCCCATGTCCCTAACTGCCAGTCTGTGCCCCACAGACAGAGCCCCCCTCTGCCAACCCCTCCCCCACATCCCTGACTAATTGCCAGTCTGAGCCCCACAGACAGAGCCTCCTGTCATGGCTCCTTCCCCACTCTGGCATGATAAATGCAGAAGTGGGGGCCAGCAAGTGTACCCCAAAGCCTTATCTACCAGGCTTTGGTACAAAACTTCCCCCAAAATCTTAAAAACCTAGATTTTGGGAATAGAACTTCCGCTGCCACCACCCAAATATTGATAAAGAAATCAAGGGAAAGATTGTTTGGGAAATCTCACCCCTAGAATAAAAATCACGGCACACAATTAACCACTGCCCGGTTAATAAAAAGAAAAGAAAGATATTTTATTATTACAATATATTCCTGTTGCAAGCATAACGACTAGATGGGAAGGTAACAAAATATACTCATGAAGAAACTCCATGGGCCTAGAACATAGTTACAAAGAAAAGCCAAAACATCTTTTAATCAGTGCCAGATCTCAGATCCCATACCCAACCCTTAAAACAATAAAGCCTAACGAAACTACCTAAACTTTACCCTACTTACAGAAAATGGAGAATGGTGTCTTGGAGAGAGAGAGACATGCTTGTCCCTCCCTGTAGCTGCAGAGGACTCACCCAGAGAGACACTGGGTACTCTAGACTACATGCCTCTATCGCCAGAGGCATGTAGATTAGGCTACCAGACACAGTAAAATGAAGCAGCGATTTAAATAATCGCCGCTTCATTTAAATTTACATAGCTGCCGCGCTGAGCCGACAAACAGCTGATCAGCTGTTTGTCGGCTCAGCGCGGCAGCCATGTAAATTTAAATGAAGCGGCGATTATTTAAATCGCTGCTTCATTTTACTGTGTCTGGGTATGTCTACACTACAGCGCTAGTTCGAACTAACTTAGTTCGAATTAGTTAATTCGAACTAAGCTAATTCGAACTAACGCGTCTAGAACTAAAAACTACTTCGTATTAGCGTTTTGCTAATTCGAACTAGCAAGTCCACATTGAGTGGACTCTGAACAGGGCTTAAGGATGGCCGGAAGCAGTGCCGGCAGGGCATCAGAGGAGGACTTAGAGTGTGGAGATGCTGTCTCAGGCTAGCCGAGGGCTGCGCTTAAAGGGTCCCGACCCCCACCCCGGACAGACAGTTCTAAGGGGTGCCCCGCTTGAAAACCAGTCCTGGCTTGGATTGCCCGGAGTACCCACACTGGGCACATCACACCACTCGGCCATCAGCCCGGCTGCACTTGCCGCAGGCTGCCATCTGGGGAGAGAGGGCAATCGGGGGGCTGCAGGAGAGCTTCCACCCCCAGAAGCCCGCAGAGCCAGCCCAGTCCTCACCATTGGGGGCTCGTGCCCCATTCCTCCCTCACCTCCTTCCACTTACCCTTCCCTAGCCCCCCTTCTTATTGATGTACAAAATAAAGATAACGTTTCTTCCAACATTGACTCTGTCTTTATTGAACAAAACTGGGGGAGACTGGGAAAAGGAGGTGGGAGAGGGGAAGAGAAAGGCTGGGAGAGGGGAGGGCAACTAACATGATCAGGGGTTGGGAACAGGTCCCAGATGAAGAGAGGCTACAGAGACTGGGACTGGTCAGCTTAGAAAAGAGGAGACGGAGGGGGGACAGGATAGAGGTCTCTAAAAGCAGGGGTTGGGTGGGGAGGGTGCATTCAGAAAAGTTCTTCATGAGTTCCCATAAAGAAGGACTAGAGGACACCAAAGGAAAGGAATGGGTAGCAGGCTTGAAACTAGTAAGAGAAAGTTGTTGTTCACAAAGCAAATAGTTAACCTGTGGAACTCCTTGCTGCTGGAGGCTGTGAAGGCTACAACTAGAACAGAGTTTAAAGGGAAGTGAGATCAAGTCATGGAGGTTGGGTCCATGGAGTAGTCTTAGCCAGGGGGTAGGAGTGGTGTCCCAGCCCAAAGATTGTGGAAGGCTGGAGAGGGATGGCATGAGACAAATGGCTTGGTCACTGTCTTCGGTTCATCCCCTCCAGGGTCCCTAGGGTTGGCCGCTTTCGGCAGACAGGCTACTGGGCTAGATGGACCTTTGGTCTGACCCAGTATGGCCATTGTAAGCTCAGGGCTCAGGGTCGGGGGTCTCAGTGGACCCCCTTGATTTTCATGCACACCTGCTCCTGGGTGGCCAGGCTGGCAGCTCTCCTGCCCTAGCCGGCCACTTTCCTGTGCCTAGTGTGGAGATCCAGGAAGGTGCCCGCCTCTTGCGGTCCAGGGCAATCGGGTGGGTGGCTCTGTGCCGTGCCAGGTGCAGGGTCTGTTGGCTGGGTGCTGGCAGGCTTGCACCTGGCACAGGCACCGTAGCCAGCCTGTGCCCCTTTAAGGGGTCCGGGGCTGGGAGGGGGGCATAGAGTTTCCCTGGTGTTGGCCAGAGTGGCCACCAGGGAAACCTGGGGAGGGCTAGCCTCCCACTAGTTCGAATTAAGGGGCTACACACCCCTTAATTCGAACTAGTAAGTTCGAACTAGGCTTAATCCTCGTAAAATGAGGTTTTCCTAGTTCGAACTAAGCGCTCCGCTAGTTCGATTCAAATTCGAACTAGCGGAGCGCTAGTGTAGCGGCTATGAATGTTAGTTCGAACTAACATTGTAGTGTAGACATACCCTCTGGTAGCCTAATCTCCATGCCTCTGGCGACAGAGGCATGTAGTCTAGACATACCCAAAAGGAGAAAGGAAAAAACCCCAAATTCCTTTGTCCCAGTTTGAAAGTTCCCCCTACATTCCTACTGGTCACTCCACCTGGCTAGGTGTAGTTAACTCCTTAATCCCCAGGCTGCTGGCTAACCCTCATAATCATGACAGGGAGCACAGCCAGGGTGTGTCACCTCCCGAGGGCCTGCCTG
The DNA here is from genome assembly GCF_052426305.1 of Pelodiscus sinensis. Lineage (NCBI taxonomy): Eukaryota > Metazoa > Chordata > Testudines > Trionychidae > Pelodiscus > Pelodiscus sinensis. The sequence continues at coordinate 14,584,673 of NC_143070.1, forward strand.
AATACCAGGACCCCCCAGGCACAAGTGTGAGTCCAGGCACACGACCTGCCTGTCCTCTGCTCTGACATCTCACCGTGGGGCCCCTGGAGCTCAGAGCCAACCTCACGTGCTCCCCTGGGTGAACTGTTCAGCAGAGCTCAGCCCAGGGGAGCCTGTGAGCCCTCTTCCAGTTGGCACCAAGGACGCCCTGGCTCCTAGACACGATGCACCATAAGAACAACCCAGGAAACTATAAGAACAACCCAGGAAACTATAGACCGGTCAGTTTAACGTCTGTCCCAGGGAAGATAATGGAGCAGGTAATTAAGGAAATCCTATGCAAACACTTGGAAGGTAATAAAGTGATAGGGAATAGCCAGCATGGGTTTGTGAAGAACAAGTCATGCCAAACTAATCTGATAGCTTTCTTTGATAAGATAACGAGCCTTGTGGATGTCATATACCTAGACTTTAGTAAGGCATTTGATACGGTCTCGCATGATATTCTTATTGATAAACTAGGCAAATATAACTTAGATAGGGCCACGATAAGGTGGGTGCATAATTGGCTGGATAACCGTAGTCAGAGAGTTGTTGTTAAGGGTTCTAAATCCTGCTGGAAAGGGATAACAAGTGGAGTTCCTCAAGGGTCTGTTTTGGGACCCGTACTGTTCAATATCTTCATCAATGATGTAGATATTGGGATAGAGAGTACGCTTATTAAGTTTGCGGATGATACCAAACTGGGTGGGGTTGCGACTTCTTTGGAGGATAGGGACATAATTCAAAATGACCTTAGCAAGTTAGAGAAATGGTCAGAGGTAAACAGGATGAGGTTTAATAAAGAGAAATGCAAAGTGCTCCACTTAGGAAGGAACAATCAGTTCCATACATACAAGATGGGAAGCGACTGTCTAGGAAGGAGCATGGCAGAAAGGGATCTAGGGGTCATAGTGGACCACAAGTTGAATATGAGTCAACAGTGTGATGCTGTTGCCAAAAAAGCAAATATGATTCTAGGTTGTATCAACAGGTGTGTTGTAAGCAAAACTCGTGAAGTCATTCTGCCGCTCTACTCTGCACTAGTTAGGCCTCAGCTGGAGTACTGTGTCCAGTTCTGGGCGCCACATTTCAAGAAAGATGTGGAGAAATTGGAAAAGGTACAGAGAAGAGCGACAAGAATGATTAAAGGTCTAGAGAACATGACCTATGAAGCCAGGCTTCATGAACTGGGCTTGTTTAGTTTGGAAAAAAGAAGATTAAGGGGGGACATGATAGCGGTTTTCAAATATCTAAAAGGGTGTCACAAGGAGGAAGGAGAAAATTTGTTCCTCTTGGTTTCTGAGGACAGGACAAGGAGTAATGGGCTTAAAGTGCAGCAGGGGAGGTTTAGATTGGACATTAGGAAAAAATTCCTAACTGTCAGGGTGGTCAAATATTGGAATAAATTGCCAAGGGAGGTGGTGGAATCTCCCTCTCTGGAGATATTTAAGAACAGGTTAGATAGACATCTGTCAGGGATGGTGTAGGTGGAGCTTGGTCCTGCCTTGAGGGCGGGGGGCTGGACTCGATGACCTCTTGAGGTCCCTTCCAGTCCTATTATTCTATGATTCTATGATCTGCTGCCCCTGGTTCCCCTGCCCCTGCCAAGGCAGAAGTGGGAATGGGGACCCTGGGTTCCTCCTGCTTGGTTTTCAGGGGGGCAGCAGTTTCTGGCCCCACCCAGGACAGGTGCAGGGTTCGCCGCTCCCCATTTCATTCTTGCGTTTTCCACGTGGGCTGCTCCAGGCCCCCGGCTCAGGAGAGGGAGAGTAAAACACTTTCCCGCTCAGAAAGTGACCTTGCAGGGAACCTGTTGACTCCTAATCAGAAAATCGCATTCTCCTTCCCCTCCCGCCTTCCCCCACCCCTGCCCCTGGCCCCCGCTAACCCTGATTTATTCAGCACCTCATTCTGTTCCCCTGTTCTAGAGGTTTTAGCATCGTCATAATGGAGGAAATACAAGGGGCCCCTCTGTGAGCGCAGGGAAGTGTAAAAGCGAGAACAGGGATGCGTGCGGACAAGGTGCTGATTGGTCGATACCCAGGGTACCCTGGGGGGAGGCGTCTGATCTTTCTGTGCGGAAGGCGACGGCCCCGTTCCTCTGGGCCAGGGTCTGGCACCTGTGACTCACTCGGGTGTTTTATACCCCCCTCCCTTCCCTGGCTAAAGAACAGATGAGATATGAAGGGAACCCAGAGGAAGAGCCTTGGGGAAGGATCCAGAATCAGGGGATGTGGGGCGGAGGCTGGGGAGTCCCTAGATGTTATGGGGGGAGAGGAGAGATCTGTGGGGGGGGTTCGGGGCAGACAGCAGTGACCGGCGCCCCCCCCCTCCCGTCTCATTCAGCCCCCTGGGAGGGTCCCCTGAGGGGAGCGGAACTCTCGCCAAGGCGGGAAAATCCAGTTGGAACCGGTTCCCAACAGTCGCTCAGCTCCCTCGCCGCAGGGCCCCGGAGCCATTCCCCCTCCCCCGCCCAGTGCGGGTGCAAGTGCCCAGCCGCAGTGACACTGTCCCCCCGGCCCGGCTCCGCCCAGCTCCGCCCGGCTCCCAGCCCACTGCCCTCTGCCGCCCAGCCCCAGGGTGCGCCCTTACTGCTGCCATGGTGGAGCAGAGCGCAGTGGGGCTGGGACATGGGTGGGGGCACGGCCATGATGGGTGTGGGGGGGCTGACCCTTGGTGCCGCCCTCTCCCCAGCCCCACAGCCTGGGCGGACCCAACCCAGAACAGACACAAATCTGACCCCTTCCCCCCCAGCAACAGCAGCAGGGAGGGACATTTAAAAAGGGACAAATCTGACTTATCTTTTCTGCCCCCCTTTTTAATACTGTAAAAGCCCCTCAGAGTGGAAATGAGCGGAGCAGCAGCTTTAATACCCAGGCCAATGGCAAAGAGGCCCACGGATTTGGGGAGCAGTTTATGTTTTAATGACACTGACACGGCAACCAGGTCAAGGTAGAAACCTGAAATGAGTGAGCGGCGTCTCCCCTTCCCTCAGGACTGGGACATTTCTCTGCCCCTTTGAGCTGCCTTTGCTTCAGCCTCGACTTCCACACGTTTCATTTCCAGGCGCCCTGTTCCGTCCCTGTTTATTCCTGGGTGTCTCTTCCGATCTCCACCGATCCCTCTCACAGACCCACCCCCTCACGTTCTCCCTTCTTTCCCCTGTGTTTATACCCACCCCTCCCAGTCGCTCGCAGTTTTCTACCCAGGAACTTGTCCTTTTGTTTTCTCTATTACTTCAGGTTCAGCTCCTCCTGCACCATCCCCCCATTTTGTAGCCTGTCCCCAGCCCCACTTTAGTTGTCCCCTGCCCAGCCCCCCATCGGCTCCTCCTGCAGCCCCAGGCATTCTCCCCCCTTCCTGTCTCACCCCTGGGGCTACAGGAAAAGAAAGGGGGGAGTTCGGGGTTATAGAGATGAGGATGGGGAGTCCTCCAGGGTCATAGAGACTGGACAGGCTGATTTAAAGGTCCCCACTGGGAAATCCCTCTCCACCCCCATGTCTCAGGGACTCAGGCTGAGCTGGGATCCTGACCCCACCCAGAGTCAGGGTCAGATTCCAGGGAGGGAGCCCGGTGAGAAAGTGAAGATCGAGGCCTCGGTACCAGCATCGATAAATGTCACCTGCCCCCTATCACAGTCCAGGCAAACCCAGATCCTGCTGGGGGCCTGGCTCAGGGTCAGGGGGGTCACAGGGTCAGTGAGAGCCTGGAACTAATCCTCCCACCGCCCCACAGCCCAGATCCCCCCTTCAGGGCTGATGGCTCCTTTCCTCCTCCCAGTGTTCCTTGCCACCCCCACAGCCCAGTGCCCCCAAACCCCCACCACCACCTCCCAGCGATGCCTCCCCGAGGTGAAGCACTCCCGGCCCAGCACGCAGTGACCACTGTCAAATTTCTCAGGGGTGTCGGGCAGCAGCTGCTGTGTCTCTGCCCGGCTCACGCATTTCCCATCCTCCGACAGGACGAGGTTGCTCTGAGCCGTGGCTGGATCCAGAGTCACGTTGGCTGGGGGGAGAATCAGAGTGTGAGAGGCAGAGCTCAGCCCTGGGAACGGTTTGATGGCGTCAGGGACAGAATCTGCCCCAGCTGGGCAATGACTCAGGGACTCTCTTATCTCCAGGGGGCACCCGGCTCTGCATGGGGAGCCGCTCTGAGGTCTCAGCCCAATGGCGGACGGAGTCACTCACCAGCAGACAGGGACGTGGCAGAGCAAAAAGTGGAGCCGGAGACATAGAATGTCTCCCTCTGAAGGGGATTAAAGACCTTGAAATGTCAGGAAGCCCCCGGCGACTCCCACTCACATTATTCACAATTATCTTTACCCTGATGCACCCTCCCTCCATTTTAAAATCTTGGTGCTTGGACACCCGTTGTCTGATGTGGGGGCCAGCACCTTGGCCCATGACAGAATTAAACAAATCCCCAGGTAAAGTTCCGTTGCCCCTCATCTGGGCCAGCCAAAGAGAATTATCACCCCTGATTTAAGAGTCTGAAGTTGGGATGTTGGTTTACAAAGAAAGAGCTCTCAGAGCTGAAGGAGGAGTGTGGGGGAGGGAGGAGAAAGAGAGGTAGGAAGTGAGTCCATGAAGGAGAAAGTGGAAAATATGGATTAAAACAGCAGGAAGTTGGTGTTGGAGAGAGAGAGGGAAAAGGGAGGAGAAAAGCAGAACTTGAACGATCACAGGGGGGCCTTGGTTTGAACATTTGGCTGGTCACTCTTGCACCTCGACCTGACAATAGGACTGGGATCAAACGGGACAATAACAGCTCAGTCACTCGAGTTGGGAACTTTTCCATAATTAGCAGAGCTAGGTGTCAGGAGGGCGTGTGGTTGTGTTGATCCCTTCCTCTTCCTCCTCTGAACCGCAGGGCCCCCTCTGTTCTTTGGCCCAGGAAATTAATTCCCCTTTCCGCCTTGTGTTTTGCACTGTGAGAGGGAGCAGGGTCTCCTGTCGATGAAACACGTGTTGGAATTACCTGCGTCACTGAGGGATCTTCTCTGCTCTGAAAGCAAAGACACAGGTGGGGGTGAGAAGGAAGCCTGACCAATTCAGTACCAATAGGGTGAGTTACCACAGAAAGGGGAGCAGCAGAGAGAAGCCAAACAGAACAAGCCCTTACCTAGCTCTGTGTGAAGTTTTCCTGAATGAAAAACAAAGAAAAAGTTTCCTGTAAAAGCTTCTCCTGGGTGAATTAACCTCCGCCTGGCCCCCAGTCATTGCTGGCCAGAAGGGGGGTGTTGTTCCAAAAAAAGCAAACATGACTCTGGGCTGCATGAAGAGGTGTGTTGTGAGCAAGACACAAGGCAGTTCTTAAATATAGGAGGGTATGTCTACACTACAAAGTTAATTTGAACTAACAGACCTCGAATTAACTTTGATAGGCGCTACACATACAAACCGCTAGCCGAGCGCTTAATTCAAGCTAGGTAAACCTCATTCTACGAGGACTAACGCCTAGTTCGAATTAAGTAGTTCGAATTAAGGGCTGTGTAGCCACTTAATTCGAACTAGTGGGAGGCTAGTCCTCCCCAGCTTGCCCTGGTGGCCACTCTGGGCACCACCAGAGAAACTTGTCTGCCCCCCTCCCGGCCCCGGAGACCTTAAAGGGGCACGGTCTGGCTACGGTGCCCGTGCCAGGTGCAAGCCTGCCAGCACCCAGCCAGCAGACGCTGCACCTGGCACGGCACGAGCCAGCCACCCGCTGCCACCCAGCCCTCCGCCTCTTCCCGGGACCAGGCTGGCGGCTCCCACGAGCCTGCCTGGGGCCGCAAGAGGCGGGCGCCCACCTGGTCTAGTGCAGAGATCGTGGACCTCATCCAGATCTGGGGGGAAGCCTCCAACGTCCACGACCTCCGCACTAGGGACACGAAAGTGGCCATCTAGGGCAGGATAGCTGCCAGCCTGGCCACCCAGGAGCAGGTTTGCATGAAAATCAAGGTGGTCCAGTGAGACCCCCAACCCTGAGCCCTGAGCTTAGAACAGCCGTACTGGGTCAGACCAAAGGTCCATCTAGCCCAGGAGCCTGTCTGCCGACAGCGGCCAACACTGGGTACCCCATAGGGGATGGACCGAAGACAATGACCAAGCCATTTGTCTCGTGCCATCCATCTCCAGCCTTCCACAAACAGAGGCGAGGGACACCATTTCTACCTCCTGGCTAATACCACTTCATGGACCCAACCTCCATGACTTTATCTAACTTCTCTTTAAACTCTGTTCTAGTTCTAGCCTTCACAGCCTCCTGCAGCAAGGAGTTCCACAGGTTGACTATTTGCTTTGTGAAGAAGAACTTTCTGTTATTAGTTTGAAGCCTGCTACCCATTCATTTAATTTGGTGTCCTCTAGTCCTTCTATTATGGGAACTAATGAAGAACTTTTCTTTATGCACCCTCTCCACATCACTCATGCTTTTATAGACCTCTATCATATCCCCCCTCAGTCTCCTCTTTTCTAAGCTGAAAAGTCCCAGTCTCTTTAGCCTCTCTTCATATGGGACCTGTTCCAAACCCCTGATCATTTTAGTTGCCCTTCCCTCTCCCACCCTCTCTCTTCGCCTCTCCCACTTCCTTTTCCCAGTCTCCCTGAGTTTTGTTCAATAAAGAGAGTTTCTATTTTTGAACATACGTGTCCTTTATTTTGTACATCAGGAAGGGGGGCCAGGGAGGGGTAAGTGGAAGGATGTGAGGGAGGAATGGGGTACGAGCCCCCGATGGGGAGGACTGGGGTAGCTCCGCGGGCTCCTCGGGGTGAAAGCTCTCCTGCAGCCCTCCAATTGACCCCCCCCAGGTGGCAGCCTGGGGCAAGTGCGGCCGGGCTGATGGCCGAGTGCTGTGATGTGCCGAGTGTGGGCATTCAGGGCACTCCAAGCCAGGACTGCTTTGCTGTCCCTCATTGAGTTAGACAAGTGAGCGGGGAACCCTGAGAACTGTCTGTCCGGGGTGGGGGTCGGGTCCCTTTAAGCACAGCCCACGGCTAGTCTGAGACAGCAGCTCCATGCTCTAAGTCCTAAGCTGATGCCCTGCTGGCACTGCTTCCAGCCATCCCTAACCTCGGTTCAGGGTCCATTCAATGTGGACATGCTAGTTCGAATTAGCAAAATGCTAATTTGAACTCATTTTTAGGTCTAGATGCACTAGTTCGAATTAGCTTAGTTTGAATTAACTAATTCGAATTAAGTTAGTTCGAATTAGTGCTGTAGTGTAGACATACCCAGACTATCCCCTTCCAGGAACATGGCACTGCCTCCCCCCCCCACACACACACATGAACACCTTGCTTAGGGGGTTGTCAAGGGTGTCAGCTCCCCTGACTGGAGTTCAAAACTTTGGATCCTTCACCGCCGCATTCTTCACTGTATGTTTTCATCACAAGGGGGGGACTTTTTTACTCTTTGCTCCCAATATCCCATAAGGGCCTGTGTCCTAGTCTCCTGGGAAACAACCCTTGTGTTTTGGGAGAAGTTGTTTATGAATGTCACACTAAATAGAAATTCATTAATTCATTACAATGCAGCTTCCATTTTTTCAAGGGAGAGAATATTTGCGACACACACACTATCCCATGAGAACGGAGAAACTCACATAAATCCACATTCACCAAGGCCACAGAGAAATCTAACAATAAACAATCCTAAGTCTCAACTACGTCTCCCAGCCGGTGAAAAACAACAGACACCTACCAGGTACTGCTGGCTTCTCTGCTCACTGGTCTCCTTTAAGCTCAGCAGCTTTGCTCTCCTTTCCCTGGGTATGTTTACATTACCATCCTAGTTCGAACTAGGGTGGTAATGTAGGCAACCGGAGTTGCAAATGAAGCCCGGGATTTGAATTTCCCGGGCTTCATTTGCATGTTGCCGGGCGCCGCCATTTTTAAATGTCCGCTAGTTCAGAACGAGGAGTATAGGTAGTTCGGAATAGGAAGCCCAGTTCGAACTAGGGTAGTAGTGTAGGCATACCCTCTCAGAGTCGCCACATGAGCCTGGAGTTTTTTCCTGTACAACAGAAATGAGTTAGTGGGTTTATTTTGGAGCGGTGACTGTGTTTGTAGGGGGTGTTTTCCCACCCAAGCTGCAAGACAATTCTCGGTCTCCCTGGACAGACTCGGTGGGGGAGGCGATATCTTCTACCTGTCGGTGAGAGAGCCGAGCTTTGGGGCTTTCACAGGGCTCAGCTCTGGGGAACAGACTCTTTCCTGCACCTGAACACGTGGTGGCTATGAGACTCCCTGCCCTGTCTCGATGCCACTCTGGGCCCCTTTGCACACATAGGCCCTTGCCTAGCTATGGGAGCTTCAACCACCGTGTTTTCAAAGCAGAGTTAGTAGAGCGAGCCCCAAACTGTTCCCTACCAGGCCTGCCACCAAATCAAGTCCAGCAGCTCCCTTAAGACCTCTGTGCTGTATCTGCTGCATGGAGCCTGCTTAAAGGATGCCTTTTGCCTTGTAACTAACACGCCTATTGCGTTGGACAAATGTTCTTTTATGCTCAGAGATTAGCTCCTGCATTCTGCAATGTGTCTTCTCTACCGTCCGCCCTTCGCTTGTTTTCTTGGAGAGGATTCAACAGTGAGCTTGAGGCCCACTCCCCTGGCTCATCCAACTGTTCAGCTAGAACAGGTCTGAAGGCGAAAACATAATGGAATGACATTCCATGAGCAAATGCAGCCCACCCGCATGGGCAGGGTGTGGTTAAATGGGCAGAGGAGAACGATGCTGCAGAAGATGTGCGGTGCGTGAGGAGAGGATAACGTGCATGGAATGTGAAACCAAGACCCAGGAGCAGATCTTGAGGCAGCAAACAGAGCGGCTGACATGCCTGGACAGGCATGGGAGGGGCCGGATTTCTCAGCAACAGTATGGTTATTGCTTGTGGTGCATGGCAGATTGGGGACAGGGCTGTGTAAAATATACAGGTCAGCACATTTAATATGCTCCTACCCTGACATAAAATTTTAGGGAGCACACGGGAGCCTGCCACAACAATGGGAATGCTGCTTATACTGAGGTCTAACCCAGTCAATAGAGTGCAAAACCTTCCCTTTAAACGTCCAAAAGCTCTTTCTACCACCATTCTGCATTTGCTCGGCCTATAGCTGAGCTGCTTCCTACTGATGTCCAGGCTGCCTGCGTACTGCTTCAGGGGCCACAGCAAGAAGGGGAGGCTGGGCTTCTAAGAATCACAATTGGCATTTCAATGCCTCCGATGCAAGATTTCCAGGTGGGAAGAAAATTCCACCTTGCACTTTTCTGACAAAACCAAAGTTCCTATAGATGCGCATGTCATGCTCCTTTCCTGACCATCCCATATTGATGCCAGTGAAACGGCCTTTGTGATCCACCAAAGCCCATGGCACCAGCAAGAACTACCACTTCCCAGTTATGAGCTCTTTGGGATAGTGGCCAGGAACGAAGATAGGAATGTATGTTTCATCTGTCACCCCACGACCATTAGGGAACTGCATTGCAGCAAAGCCATCCACTATGGCCTGCATGTTTCCCAGAGTCTCTGTCCTTCGTTGCTACTTGGATCACTGGCTACTTGGATCACAGCAGCCTCCCACCATCTTATTCCCCCACTCTGAATTAATTTCCAGCTGACCGGTAGCTGCCTGGCCTTGCTAACTTCCACATGGCTATTACCACTCGCTTCTCAACTATCAAAGCCAGTCTCATTCTGGCACTGCTGCACTTCAGGGAAGGAAACCTCCATGAAAGTCGCCTTATGCATGCACTAGTTTTGCAGCCACTGGTCGTTGTCCCATAGCTGCAGTCCTGCCAGTCTCTGCTTGTTGCCTGGGTCCAGAACTGGCATTTCTCTCTGTCAGAAGAATCGATTGCTGCTAGCATCTCCACTCAGGTGTTTCACTCACCTCTGTGTTCATGGCCTCCACACGTTCTTCTTGCTCTAGCGGCTCCTGGCTAGGCCCTGGACATGCCGCAGCATAAGTTGTGAAGTGTTTGCAGTGATTACCATTGCTTTTTAGTGCTGAACAGGATCCATGTTTGCCTTGCAATAATGTCTACCCAGATAACCCAGGGGGAAAGAGTGTGAAAAGGTTGTTTGCCGTAACAACATAAGAATGGCTGTACTAGGTCAGACCAAAGGTCCATCTAGCCCAGTAGCCTGTTTGCCGATAGTGACCAGCACCAGGTGCCCCAAAGAGGGTGGACCGAAGACAATGATCAAGCGATTTGTCTCCTGCCATCCCTCTCTAGGGATGGCCGTCGACGGAGGCATGTAGATTAGACAGATTGGCATAGGGAAATGAAGCCGTGATTAAAATAATCGCGGCTTCATTTAAATTTAAATGGCTGCCTCGCTCTGCCGATCAGCTGTTTGTCTGCAGATCGGGGCAGTCTGGACGCATTGTGGTCGACAAGGAAGCCTTTGTCGATCGGCGCAGGTATGCCTCGTGAAACCAGGTTTACCTGCACCGATCGACAAAGGCTTTCTTGTTGACCGCAGCGCGTCCAGACTGCCCCGATCTGCCGACAAACAGCTGATCAGCGTGGCAGCCACTTAAATTTAAATGAAGCCACGATTATTTTAATCGCGGCTTCATTTCCCTTTTTTGAATAAATTAATCTACATGCCTCCGTCGACGGAGGCATGTAGTTTAGACGTACCCTAATAGATTAGTAATACATGATTTCCCTTTACAGAACCCATGTTGACTTTTGTCCAACAAATTATGTTCTTCTACATGCCTCACAAATTTATTTTTTACTATTGGTTCGACTAATTTGCCCAGTACTGAAGTTAGACTTACCGGTCTCTTGCTATGTTTTATAATTTGGGGTATACATTTAAGTCCAAGAATTTAACTACTAGAACACATATCAACAGAAGAGCATTACACTGACTACTTCTTTGTTTCGGCTCCCACTCGCTGGCCATGTGTTGATCCCCACATGAAGCCAAACTGCACTGCAGGGCACAAACAAACTGGCCGTGGGCAGCATCCCAAGTTATTAATAAATATTTTATAAACCTTTCCCTTTTCTCTCTGCTGCCATGTCTCCTCTCCTTGCTCCATCAGCTCCCCTGGTGTCTGTTGCCCCCAACTCCTCACCCTCCTCTGCTGTCCTGACTCCTGCCCTTCTCACTGCCCTGAGCCCTCCTGAGACCTGCCCCCCTCGACCAGCCCTTCTCTCCCTCCAGTGCCCACTACTGGGGGCAGCGGGAGCAGCACAGCTCTCCCTGCTGCAACCCCCTGAGAGGAGCTGCCATTGGAGCAGCTTCACCTTCTCTGCTGTGGGCAGCCCCATTAACTCCCTACAACCTCCCAGCTCCCTGCCCTGAGCCCCCCATCTCCGGCTCTGCTGGCTGCATCCTTCCCCCCATTGCTTAGACCCAAAGATCTCCCAGAGCTCTTCCTTGAAACCTCCATCCCTCACCCCCTGCCCTAATCTCCCAGCACCTGCCCTGACTCCTCACTCCACTCCCTGCCCTGTATCTTGCACCCCTCCCAACCTGCCCTGAGCTCCGAACACACCCAGCTCTCTGCACTGAGCCCCCCCCCCACAACTCCAACCCCCTGCCTGACTCCTGCGTCCCCGTACTAAAAGAATTAAGGACTCTGGGAACTCCGGGTACAGCTGCAGTGTTGTTATAGATGGGGCTGGGCCTACCATGCGGCAACTAAATAAATAATTATATCTGCTTGCAAAGAATTCCTGCTTGTCGGGCTCGTCTTGTTCGGAGTCTCCCCGTCTGCCGCAAGGGAATGGAGGGTTGGAGTCTGATGGGAGCTGCACAGTGCCCCACTCACTTTGGTACTGCGTTGCACCTCATGCACGTCTCCAGCAAGTACCAGAGCCCTCCCTCCCCAACGAACTGACAGAGCAGCTGTGTCTTGCTTACTGGAGATTGGCCAGAAAGGGCTCAGGCCCCGCAATGGGATTCACTGCCCATGGGAGCGCCACCTGCTGGTTGCCTCAAGAATTGGGCATCCCCATTCACGGGAAAGGGCAGGTATCTCACAGTATTGCACGACCCAGGACCCCCACCATTCTGTGTCCCAACACCATGCTGCCTCTTCCCAACTCCCTTGACCATGATTAAGGTGCTTCCAGGGATCAGCTGAAGGAGAGGAAATGTGTGTGCCCCTGGGGAATGCCCTCTAGGAAAAGAGAGTCTGTCTAGATGGCTGGGTGGGAAGGCCTCATTCAAGTCAATGAACTATCAGGAAAAGCCCCGGTCCTGGCTGCTGTGACCAGCTCACCTGGGACTGGACCCCACCTGGGAATACCAGTGTTTGCCCATTGACAGGCCTGGGAACTAAGATCGGAGACAAAAGTTTCTCACCCTCTGCACAAGCATTTTGAGGCAGGGGTGTGACACCATCATGGCTCCTCATTGACTCCCCGCCCAGAAGAGCCTCTTGGAATCAGCTGAGGAACAAGGCCTGGGCTGGGGGAAGAACTGGCGCCAGGCTAGAAGGGTTTCTAGCGTGCGACAGGAAGACCTGGGGGTTTCCACGTGTAGCCTCATTTGCATACTTCTGGCACAACAACCCGCCAGTGTAGACATAGACCAGGAAGGGGTCTTCTCTAGACGTCTGTGGAGAAAGGGTGGTTCAGCTCTGTCAGTGACCTGCCCCAGGGGCTGGCCGAGAGGGGCTGCAGACATGGCTATGAGGTGCAGAAACGGGACTTGTCTTCCAGTGGCTGTGAGGAACGTGCATTTGGAAGAGGATTTACATTCCATGGGTCACTGGCTCTGCAGTCATGGGGGCCTAATGAACAAGGTGTTGCCTTCTGGAGTCAAAACTTGTGAGTTTAAGTCCAATGTGGGGTGAAAACCTGCTTTTGTTCCCCTGCCTGGTGCACAGTAAGGTGAGGACTGAAGTGTGGTGGGAGCTGCAAAGTGCTCCAGGGACTTTGTGGTCCGGCTGCCTGCTGTCTCTAGCACCTGCCAGCTCCCCCATTGGGCTGAGAGAGCTGCTGAGCCTTGTTCAGAGGAGATGGCTGGACAGGGCTCAGGCCCTGCAATGGGGTTCGCTCCTCAGGGCAGTGCCACCTGCAGGTTGCTTCAGGCTTGCTCAGCTGATGCACCCTCTACTGATGGTCCGGGCCCCAGCCCACCAAATGCAGCAGAGTTTTCTTCATGACTTGGCCGTGCCCCGATCTGGGCAGCCCCCTTTCGAGGGGAGGGGCAGGTATCTCTAGCCCCAGAACCCAGCACTCTGTGTCCCAACACAGGGCTCTCAGGTACTGCTGCCTCTTCCTAACTCCCGCCTCCGTTCTTAAGGGCAAAGCAGCGGAGACAGAGCCAACACTTGACCTTCGATAGCTCAGCTGGCAGAGCGGAGTTCTGTAGCGGGGGCTCAGCAAGTTATCCTTAGGTAGCTGGTTTAATTCGGGCAGGGAAGGCGAAGGCAGGCAGGGCATGCTGGGCCCTAGGGGGAGTAGCAGGGCAGGCAAGGCGCGTCCAAGGAGCTGCTGAAGTTCTCAGCAGACCAGGGGCCCAGCTGTGATGCTGTAAAGAGCCCAGCTCTAGAAGGTCAGGGGACACAGAGCCCAGCCAAGCCCTGGGACTGAAGCGGGGACCTTTAGATCTTCAGTCTAACATGGGCCCGACTGAGCTACCTCACACGGTCACCTCTGCTCGGTCTCACCAATAGCGACGCAGAGACACCTCTAGCTAACTCGTGTCCCTGGGTCTGGCTAGCTGAGGAGAGAGACCCCCATGTTTCTACATTCCCATGTTTAAGTCCACGTGAGACAGAACATGGTTGTTGCCAAAACCTCAATTTCCACCAAAATCACAAATTTCTATCGAACGCGCCAAGAACGACCCAGGGACGACAGCAGAGATCGATTTATTGATTTATTTGGACAGGCGAGCAGATGACTCATTTACAGGGACAGTTTTTACATTCAGTCTGAGTACAAAATGGCTTTGTTAACGAACACACTCGAGGGAGAAGCTCTGTGAGCCACACGCTGTGTATGCACTAGGGACGGGAACATGCACGTACTTAAGTTACACGGTTACATGCAGGGGGCAGGCAGCTCATGGTTTCCCCTCCCCTCTGCTGCCTCTGGACTGGAGGCAGCAGCGCAGGGTGGGGGCAGGCGGCTCCACTACAGCTGGTACATGCGGGGCCTTGCTTTAAAAACCAGCACCCCGGGTCTACTAGCTTCTACCTGCCCCCTGCTCTGAGCTGCTGCCTGTGAAAGAGGCACCCTTGCGTGGGGGAAAATGGTCCGGCAGGAGCTGGTGCGTGCGGGGAGCTGGCTTGAAAGCTGGCTCTCTGCACGCACCAGTTCCCACCTGCCCCCCATGTGCCTCTAATGCAGAGGCAGTGCTGGGGGGGGGGGGGGGCTGCCTGTTACCGTGCACGTTAACCGATGAGCCGAGGCTCAGGAGGTAACCGCCTCTACGTTGGCACTTTCACATCCCTAGTGCACGCACACTCTGCCCACGGTAACAGACTGGACTGGAAACGTCTCCTGTCAAGCCCCATGTGCTGCCTGTGAATCCCCGCGCAGGGCTCAGGGCTGCAGAGAAGAGATTTCCCTTCCCAGCCCCAAGGCTGCTGACATGGGGCAGAGGCTCTCGGGAGGTGAGAAGTGAACCGGGATGTGCGGGGGCTTCTCACTGGTTCTGGGTAACCAGTGGAGCCTGGAGGAGCCCCCCGCCGCCGTGGGCAGGGGTCTGCTCAGCCCCGCGGGGCCCGACACAGGCAGGTGCTGCTCCGGCGGGGCTGGAGTAACCCTGCCTGTGTGGGAGGGGGAAGATGCTCCAGCCCGGCCTCAGCGGGTGGCGGAGCCGGTCCAGCCCGGCCAGACTGCAGCATCCTCTGGCTGCCCCTTTCATCGGTTAACCCAGCGGTTCTCAAACTTACACAGGGGTTGTGAGCAACTTAGAGGGGGGCTGCGCTATCACAACATTTGAGAACAGCTGGATTAACCCATGAAATGGGATATTCATCCCTAAAAAGCACCTCTCCCCGGCAGCCCCAAAGTGGAGCTGCCTGGCTGGGGCAATAGCGCCTCTCCCTGCTGCCCCAGTGCAGAGCTGGCACAGCCAGGGAGAGACACCTCTGCTGCCCCCCTCCCGCAGCCTAGATCTGCCCCCGCTGGGGGAAATAGGTACCCACCAGCAACTCTCACGGCAGGTGCTGCCACCATGGAGAGGTGACTCTCACCTGCCCTGAGCTTCTGCAATGAGCCCGGGCTGGGGGGAATCCTCTCTGCTCGTCAGCCTGCACCCCATATGCTCCATCCCCAGCCGCGCCCCTGAGCCTGCCCCCACCCAGAACATGTACCGCAGCCCACTGCCCATGCCCTATGCCCCCTCTGAACCTGGACGTAACAACTGAGAGGGAACATGTCCCCGTAGAGCCGCCCCGAGACTGGGTTTCACCAATGGACCGATGGGCCAGCAACATGAACTCACGAGCGTGCCGTGACTGTGGGTCTGTCCCCAGCGACTAGACAAACTCTCAGCTGTTACCCAGTTAGGCTGGCGAGTTGTCAGTCTGATGGGGGGCAGATGTCCCCAGCAAAGTGTCCATCTGGAAATGGGTCATAGGACCTCTCTGAGGACTCCTCTGCCCGCCCTCCACCAGTCATGGTGGCCCCTGCCCTTAGGACCATCGAGGGAGGGGACTGCACCAAATGGGGGAAGTGCCGTGTTGCGGGATCCAGCCCACAAGAGGGTCCTGTGACCCGTCCCAGGAATCTCCCCACCATCCCCTCCAAACCAGTGAGGGTCACCCCCCTCAGGCCAGCTCAGAAGGGAAACGTGCATCAGTCAGAGCAGGTGCAGCCCAACAGGCCAGGTGCTGAGTTCTGGGAACGAGACGGGCTCCTTCCCGCAGTGGTGCGCTGGGACGTCCAGGGCGATGGTGCTGGCCGGCCACTCAGCTCCGGAGATGGGGGCTTCTGGCCTAGGCCTTCGGGCACTAGCTGCTCTGACTGGTGCATGTTTCCCTTCTCAGCTGGCCTTGGGGGGGTGACCCTCCCTGGTTGGGAGAGGACGGAGGGGAGACTCCTTGGAGGGGTCCCAGGACCCTCTTGAGGGAAGATCCTCACACCACGGCACTTCCCCTATTTGATGTGGCCCCCCCTGCCCTCGTTGGTCCTGAGGGCAGGGGCCACCATGATTGGTGGGGGGCGGGCAGAGGAGTCCTCAGAGGGGTCCCATTACCCAATTCCACATGCGTCCTGGCCTGCAACTGTCTCCAACGGGTGAAATCCATTCCCGAGGCAGATCCACGGGGAGAAAACCCACAAGAGGGTCCCAGGACCCCTCCAAGAAGTCCCCACACGGCCTCTGCCAATTGCCTCAGGTTTCACCCCCCTCGCTCATCGCAGAAGGGACTCGGGCACCAATCGGAGGTCGCGCAGCCCAAAGGCCTCGGCCAGAGTTCCTGAAAAACACCTTCTTGGAGCGAGACCACCTCTTCCTCGCTGCGTCGCCGTGGAATCGCCGGAACGATGCTGCCGGCCGGCCAGTTGTTCGGCTCCAGAGATCGAGGGCTTCTGGCCTAGGTCTCCAGGCCTGGCCTGCTCTGATTGGTGCCCGTGTCTATTCTGAGATGGCCCGAAGGGGGAGTGAAACCCGCCCCTGTGGGCAGAGGGCTCTGTGGGGGTTTCTTGCAGGGGTCACAGGAGTCAGAGCACCTGATCACAGCACGTCTGGTGCTTGGGCAAGTCCCCTCTCTCCAGGGCCCCTACCCCGACTGGTAGAGCAGTGGGAGTCATGGGCAGTGAGCGAACGGCTCACATGGGACGGCAAAGCCCAGCCCCGCCCCTTCTTCCCAAGGCTCCGCCCCCCCATGCCCACCAGGCTGCTGGCCCTGCCCTGCCCTCTCCTCCCCACACTCGTGGCTGCCCAGCCCCAGATTTCTATCCTCCCACCCCAACCCCAGGCTGCCTGGCTCCCTGGCATCCCCACAAGCCCCAGAGCAGCCAGACAGCCTCAGCTCCCCACCCCAGTCCCAGAGCGCTGGACAGCCCCAGCCCCTCCCCCCACCGCGGACCCCAAAGTTGACGCAACCCTTACCCCTCCCCCTACCGCGGACCCCAGAGCACGCGCAGTCCCAGTCCCCCCAGGAGCGTGGTCCCACACTGGTGTTTGTGGGAAGGCCGATGGGCGACGAGAAGAACCCACCCAGATGGGCAGAGGCCGGGGGGAAGGACCCGGAGATGGGTGGGTCTGATGGTGACTCGTGAGCTGTGTCCTGGGGTGACGGGCCAGACAAACGTTGGAGACCAGACCGCAGGGCTGGGGAGGGGTCGGCTTCCTCTGGCCTGGGGGCGGAATCGCTCCTGGCCCCTGCGCGGCTGGTTCCCCGTCACGTGCAGCTCTGCCTCTTCCGCATCCTCCTGGTGTCCCAGCTGCTTGGTCTTCTGGCCAGGCCGGGCTCGTGGTGGGCTCAGCCGGTGTCTGCCAGAGGAGAAAGGGCAGGAGCACAGATGAGAAGAGCACAATTGTCAAGGGGGAGACTCTGGAGCAGGGCAGGTTCCCCCCATCCCCTCGCTCCCCTCGTGGCTAATGCTGTGGAGTGCGCTTGGCCCCGTGCAGGGAAGGCCCCAGGCTCTATTAGGGGCTTGTCAAGCCGGCCACAGCAGGGCCTGGTTTCCTCAGAGGGGAGGGTGAATCTGTCGCCCGGCTCCGAGGGGCCGACTCCTCCCTGAACTGAAGCCTGAGGAAGCCCCACGCTGGGCTGAGTTGTCCTGAGTCAGGTTCCAGCCAATGCAGGAGGCAGGAGCTGGGCTGGTGAGTCTCAGAAGAGGCATCGGCACCTCCGAGGAGAACCAGCAACTCAGTCTGCTCAGTGTCGCTTCATGGCTTGGCCCTCTCCTCTGCCTAAGAGTGGTGCCAGGCCGCCCAGGCCTCAGCCTGCTCCAGCCCTGCTCCTGCTCCAGCCTCGTCCCTAGGCCTAGCGCAGCCCGGCTCGCAGTCCAGCTAAGCTCCCAGCCCTGCTCCTAGACAGTTTCAGGCCTGCACTTGACTTCTGGCTTAGGCTCCTGCTCTTAGCTCCTCTAGGCTCGACCGCCACCACTCCAACTACTAGGCCCCACTGCCACTGTTCCAACAACTAAGCCTCCCCCCTGCCCACCCCCATCTCAGACAGACAGGAATTATTCACGTTTCTGCTTTCCATGTGTCTGACCCTGCGTTGGTCAGCACTGGCTTCCCTCTCCCATTGTGCTGCCCAGGACCCCAGCTTTGCGAGAGCCTCGGAACGTCTTCCCAGGTGTCTCTGGGCTGGACTCTGCTACGGGAGCTGATGTCCCTTGTGAATACCCAGCCCACGGCCCAGCCACTGCTCCAAAGAGCTGCTCCCATCTGTTGTACGTACCGTGGCAGGATGAAGAGTCCTTCTGTGTCGGTGCCGCTCCCTAATCAAAACGCACCCCACACGAGGTTTGCCAGCTTCTGCAGCCATTTAAAATGTTCATTCAGGACGATCGCTGTGGTCCTGTCTGATCTTAAAGGCACTTCCTGGAAAGCTGAAAGAAAGAGGAAATGGGTTGGAAACCTCACAGAGCTGCTGTCACAGGTGGCTGGGAAACCTTTGCTTCCCAATGGCCTTTGCCACGGGAACACGACAGCAACCGTAACTCTGGCATTTAGGTGCAGAGCCGCAAAGGGGCTTCGGCTCCTAACTTCAACCGAATCCTTTGTGCATTTGTACCGCCTTCAGTGCTCCAGAGGTGGCAGGGAAAGGTGTTTCCTGGGGGCCCGCACGGGATGGCCTAGGAGCCGAGAACCCAACTCTGGGTGAAGGTCCCTGGCCTACAACCTCTCTAGTGGAGGGGAGCAGGTGGTGGAACTTTTTGTAACAGAGGGTAAGAATCCTTCTCCTCCTACTAATGACTAGTCATTTTCAGTTCTGGCCGGCCTCCCTTGAGAGCCTTTGTGTTCTTATCCCCATTTTACAGGTGGGGAAGGTGAGGCACAGAGTTGCTCCTGGTGGCTCAAATCTCCTGACTCCCATTCTTACATTGACCAGCAAGACCATTCTTCCCCCTTAAGCACTGTCCTCAGACAGAGACAGACACTGGGGCAGCTGTGTTCAGGCCTCATCCTGCCCACAGCTGCCTGAACGCCCAGAGCTGTTTCCTTACCTTCACACAGGCGGAAGATGCCATCTGCACTCACTGTCTCCGCTAACAGGTAGAGGTAATGGTGGATGGTCTCTCCTAAACAGACAAGGAATACCCCGGAGCTCAGGACTTTTCAACATCATCCCTGAAAATTCCTAAAGATTCAGCTATTCCCACAACACAGCCCTTGGGAAATTCAATACCCGGCCCTTCGATGTGGCACGAAGCACATGGGAGAAAGCATCCGACCCCAGAAGTGACTGAAAGGCCGATTGCAAAGGAGACTGAAATTACATCGTGCTAGTTTCCTGGAGATGTGGCCAAAAAGTTGTGGGCAGGAGAAGTTGGAAGGGACCAAATGGCAAAGTGGCTCCCTCCAGCTTGCAGTAAATGTGAATTCTGGCACACGCAGATCCCCGCTGTCAGATTCTGGTGCTTGTCAGGCTGGGTGCGTTGATTTAAATCAAGTTTCCCAATGGTATTGCTTTTCAAATTTCTTCAAACACTACTGCAAATCTCCTCAGTGACAAATAGTAATTTATAGCTGGGAGTAGCATTTTACACCAGCTAAGAGAGCACCTTGTGTGTCATTCTGGTAGATAACCTGACTTCTGTTAATTTAGGAAATAGCACATGATCACCAGTGTTAAGCTGCAGACCTTGAAGCAGCATGTTAGGGATGGGAAGGACTAAATCATACACAAAAACACAATAGGGCTGATATTTTATTCAACTAACTCTTCCATGTTATTTCCATGTTTCACATTTGCAGTTGCAGGAGGCTCCTGAGTTGCTGGCTGATGCTTGTCCTGAAACCCCTTTCGGTTCATGTTCATTTTTTATTAATTCAAACAGACGTGTCCCCAGAATGCTAAATGTGCAGTGTCCTTACGACTTCTGCAGGGAGCTCTCATCTTCCCCCCTCCCACTGGCATTGTGATGCAGCTCTTAAGCCAAGTGACCCAAAAAGCTAAGTTGTGCTTGGGAGACACTTAATTTTGCTGTAAGCCCTCTGAAAGACGTATAGCAGGGGGGACCTTTGGGAAAGCTGAGTTCTGCCTGGCCCAGGCTCACCACCAGACAAGCAGAGAACAAAACATATCGGATCCGGGCTATGTCTGTCTGTGCCCATGTGTCTCAGCGGGATGACAGACAATGAAAGCCCAGAACTGACAAGGAGGAAGAGATGCTGGTTAGGCTGGAGAGACTAGAGCCATTAATGCGATTGGATGAGACTGTCGGGGTGGGCAGCGCATGTTTGTGATAACATCGTAACCTATTGAACTGATTGTTCAATGAAACTAGTGAAAATTCCCCCTGGTCCCAGAGAACGGGGTGCAAAGTGGAAAAAGAGCTTTGAAGGAAGCACGGGAAAAGCTCACGTGGGTTTGCTCTGCTTACCGATGAACAGGGCTGCAGAATGTCGGATGGACGGCTGGGAGCTTTCCAGATAGGCTAAGGCCTGGAACAGGAGCCTGGGGACGTTCCTCTCGTTATTCTCCATCTAGGAACAGAGCAGGGAGAAATGCTCAGTGCAGACAACGTGATCTGCCCACAGCGGGCAGGCCAGGGCTGCTGAAGCTCAGAGGGAGGGCAGGGCAAGAGCCAGTAGGAGCCCAGATGATGGAGCTGCCCCTCTTGGAAGGGCCGGATGCAGACAGTGCCCTGCAGTCCCAGTGTCCTAACCCCACAGGGCCTGCAGGGCAGCAGGGGAGTGGAGGGCAGGAGCAGGGTGCACAGCCACAAGCAAAAGGGGCAGGACCCCACAGGAGCCCTTCTAGGAGGGGCTGCCTCTGATGTCCCTGCGTGACGAGCGGGGTGGAGAACCCCCTGGGTGCTCGGGGGGTGGGGCTAGAAAGGTCTCCCTGAGCTCCCCACTCACTGCTCTGCGGGCCCAAAGAACACACCTACCAGGCACTTCCCGACGCACGGCAAGAGCTGCGAGGAGCCGTCCCAGGCCAGGCTGTAGAAGAGACTCTTCCGATTGGCCCAGCCGAGGAACACGGCGCAGCGGAAGAGGGTCACTTTGCAGCTCTGCAGCACAAGGGGAGAGCGAGGGGCCTCGCTGAGAGAGGGAGCGTCTGGGGCACGTCCCCTCCTCCCTGCTCCTTGGGCTCCTGCTCTCCCTGCCAGGGGAGGTTCCTGCCCCTTGTTCCCAAAGGGAGGCTGCTCAGGGGAGGGGCTGAGAACTGGCTGGCGAGAGCCGGACGGGATCTCCACAGCTCAGTCCTTCTGCGCAGAGACGGCAACGGCAGCGCCAGGCCGCTCTGGGACCCCAAAGGGTCTGAGCCCAGGGGCCCTCCCCTGTGGCCCCTGCACGTCCCCAGTGGCCCTGGCTGGGCAGGGGCTCTGGAGACGGGTGGGGCCTAGGGAAACCTGGCGCTTTGCTCTCTGGAAATACCGAGCGCGGCACTTACCATGATCACGCTCTGCTCCTCGTCTGCCAGGTGGAGCAGCAGCGGGAGCAGGCAGCTGGTGAGTTCCTGCTGCACGGCCGGTTTGTCTGGGTCCTTCACCCCGCTCAGCATGGTGCCCAGCAGGGAAATGGCGGCTGAGCGGACACTGCCCCTCTCCTGGCAAGGACACGCGGGGGCGGGGAAGCCGGTGAGAGCCGGGCCGTGTCCCTGGCCACAGAGGCTGCTCTGGGCTCCCCTCCCAGGTCCCTAGGGCCTGGTGCTCACCCCTGCCCCCTTGAGGAGCAGCAGCAGGCGGGGGAGGATCTGGGGACAGGAGGTTCGGGGGGGAGGCTGCAGCAGGGCTGGGAGCTTGGCGCTCAGGTTGGCCCAGAAGGGCTCTGCCAGGGAGGGGGCTGCGTCGGAGACTCCCCACCCATGGCAGGGCCCCTTTTGGGTGCTGCGTGGCCGGCCTGAGGGGGGAAGGGGCTGGGCAGGGACATAGCAGGGCGGCAGGGAGAGGAGGGAGGGGGAATGTGCTTCTCCGGGGTTCCCAGCCTTACGTGGTCAATGAGCGGGCGCAGGCTGACTGCCATGTCCTGGGAGATGGAGCCAAGCCCCTCCCCGGCGAGCAGATAGGTGGCGTCTGCCGCCGCCGCCATGGCCTCCAGGACAGTCCTTGCGTCCGTGGCGCAGAACATGGCGATGGTCCCAGGCAGCTGGGCCCGTAACAACTGCCCCTGTGGGAATGCAGAAGGCAGCTCCCCACTGTCCTGGGACGCAGCCTGGGGCAGGGGCTGGACCCTCCCTCCCCATCGGCCAGACCCCAGGGACGGCCCAGTCCCCCAGCAGGGGAGAAAGTCCTTCTCCTGCCGCTCCGCCAGGTGCTTTGCACCCCTGGCCCTGGAGCAGAGCCTGCCCTGTCTCCTGCCGAGAGCCGCTCCAGGCCCCGCCCACCGAGCTCTGACCCCGCCCCCCGACTCCTCTGCGGTTGCCACGTTTGGGCTTTGTTGCCCGACTCCCAACCCCCCACTGCCCTGAGCGACGACCTGAGTCTCCTTCCCCTCCCCACTGCCTCCACTGACCATGCTCTGCCAACGCGCGGGACCAGGGACACCCCCTCGCGCCTGGTTTGCTCAGTAACCCACCCCCAGGAACTGGGTGCTGGGAGCACCACAGGTTTCCTCGGGCCCCTGGTGTCAGATCGGGGCTCCCTGGGGCACCGCTGAGAGGCAAGTCAAAGGCAAACTCCTCAGAGACAGGGCGACTTACAGCCCACGACTGGGGCCCTCCCTCTGAGGCACCAAACCAGCCACACAGAGCACTGCTGTTCCCCACACTGGATACCCCAGCAAGCCCTGAGACTCTCCCTCTGAAGCTTTGCACCGACATCTTACATGGCCCACTTGCTCCAAGATGTGTCGGTTATCTCCCAACCGGGCAAGCCAGGCCCCTCACCTTCCCCGGCCAGAAGAGAACACTGGCCAGGCCTCGCAGACAGAGCCTCCGTATTGCAGGGTTGTTGTCTCGGGTCCATTCCATCAGGTGTTCCTGGAGGTCTGATTTGGTGACAGTGCTGAGGATGGAAGGACTCTGGAGAAACTGGAAAGAGAAAATCAGCGTCAGGCTAAGGAGCAGAAATCTGCCTTTGGTCTGTGCCTGCCCCATCATCTTTGCCAACTGGCCACTTTCTGCTGCACAAAATCTCTGGAGTGAACGAACCAGTGGCTGGTGTTTGAAATGGTCCATTCCTAGAAGGGCAATTAATCCACAAGCCCCAATGAACTCCAGGGACAGAGGACTCTCTGGGGACCGCTAAGCGTCCTGGGCAGAGCTCTGTGGCAGAGGAAAAAGAAACCCCCGGGGAAGGCGAGGAGAGAGGCCCGGGCTTGGGGTGCTGGAGAAACATCTCCTCTTGTCACATGTCCCAGGGAGGTGCATGCAGCCAGGAGCAATCTCACCCTGCCCCCCTCCACTCTGCCCAGTCCCGCTAGTATCTGAGTGAGCAGAGGAGCTGGCTGGCTGTGAGATTGCTGAACCGCTGGCCATGGGCCCCAGCCCCTATTGGCCCAGGAGGGGTCTGAGCTGCTTTGCATAAGCCCACGTGTGCCAGGCCGCTCTGGACTCTCACCTCGGTGCAGAAAGTCAGGGCGATTTCTCTCAGTGCCTCCTCCTCCTCCCGACTCTGCACGATAGCGATGGCCTCTCTGAGAACCACAGGGACCTGTGGGTTCCGGTGCTCGACCATGGTTCTGGAAGAGCAAAGGGAAAGTCCCCAGGATTACCAAAGGGAGAGACAGTCCCTCCCACATTGTGGGGCTGAGAGGGCCGGCTGGGGCAGAGGAGGATCTCCCGCCCAACTCCCACTGCCCAGACAGGCCGCAGGAAGAGGTAACTTGAGACTCCTACCTTGCGATCAAGCCCACCCCTCGGGAGAAGTGATGGCGGGAGGCGATCATTTCCCAGCCCTGCTGTAACTGGATACTGGCAAATTCCTTCCAGTATCTGGGCATGGAAAAGAGGGTCTTCACGGCCTCCAGGGACGTGCTAAACTCAAAAAAAAATATCCTGGTGTCAGAAATCTACTGCAGCCCAACCCGCTCAAGGCCTGGGGCACAAGGCATGGTCAGCAGTAGCCGGTTTCCCCCGGGATGGACCCAGCACCCTGTCGGGGCTCACTGAGGTTTTGGCAGGTGGCGACACTGCAGCTTCTACAGATGCTCGGTGCCCTCGCTCCCAATGGTCCAACACCTGACTCTTCGCTGGGGCAGGCACCAGGTCACTGGGCACATGGGCCAGATCCTTAGTTGGTGCGAGGGAGCAAAACTCTGCCCGTTTGCAGCAGCTGAGGTGCCTTCGGGCTCCCCGGCTCCCCCCAGGGGAGTCCACACGGAATCAGCTTCATGGTCCCTCTTGCTCCTGCCTGCCTGTGACACGGCCCCCCTGCCGGGCCGGGCCCCAGTGCTGCCGGGCTTGCTCTCTCTGCATATGCTCTGGCGACCCTGCCCTGGGCTGGGGCCTTGTGGGGCCGAGGCCCTAACACTTCGGCAGGTGGCGCATGGGGAGGTACCGACGTGGTCCCTGCCTGTGCTGGGAAGGAGCCGGCCTGTGGGCGGGGTCAGAGGAGCAAGCGTGACTCACAAGCACACGGGTGCCCAGCACCGCTCCCCCCAGACAGACCTGCCCAGAACTGCGCCTGGGCTCCGCAGGGGCCGTGTGTGACCTGCGGGTGCAGCAGATCAAATCTGTTCTTCCCCTTCCCCTGCCGTTACCTCAAGGGGCTGAGGCGGCTGGATCCCTCAGGGCTGGATTTCTGGCTGGCCGTCCAGGTCCCTGGCAGGCGCAGGTCCAGCACATGCTGCACCTGCCTGACGCAGAGGAGGAGCAAGTGGGGAAACATTTGCAAGATGGCTTCTCGGTATCCCCACAGGAAAAAGATCTCATAGAGCGTGTCCATAGCCTGGAGTCAGAACGACACAGAAAAGTCACTGAGCTGTCCCCACCTCCCATCCGCTCCCAGGGCATTTTGCTGTCATGCTGGTGCCGTTTCTCACATCCTTGTGGCTTATGAGGAAGGAGGGTTAGTTCCTCAGGGGGAGGGGAGATGTGATGGCCCCTGACCCGTCTTCCATTGCTAGAATGGGCGCAGAAGGGAACCTCTTGGAAAGATCAGAAGAGTCCAGCTGACATTATTCCCCATTATCTCTCTCCATGGCCTAGCCCTCGCCCTTCGCCTTCCCAGGCCTGACCGGAGGGGGCAACACCATCATGAGGGGACCCAAACTTCTAGGCGCATGTACAGGGCATCCCACGATCCCTCTGCTGCCTGAGTAACTCCAGTGCCACAAGCAGCAAGGAGCCGGGGTGATGCCGGGAGGTCGATGCAGTTTCAGTCCAGACCCCACGTTGCTCCCGGCGACTGACTTTCCAGCAGCTCATGGTTTGCAGGTCCTCGTTTTCACTCCCCCATCGTGCAGGGCTGCTTGTGTGTTCTGGGCCTGTAGTAAAAACTAAGTGTGCTTCTTCCCCTCCATTGCTTAAGCTCGATACAGAGGATGAGACAACCTGACTGCAGAGGAGTCATCCATAACTATCAATGAGTACCCCTACTCATGAGAAGATGGGATAATTGGCAGATTGACGAGCCTTAGAGCGCAGCAAGCCCCCCGAAAGGACGACTGACTACAGGATGAACCTTCGAGAGATGTTCTGGGAACACTCACATCAAAAGATAACATTCCGGTCACAAGCGGACAGAGCGAGATCCATGGATTTTAACAAGAAGGAGGAATATATAAAGCAGGGTGCTTTGCTATGGATCTTTGAGTTCGTCTGCCACACTATCTGGAGAGGAGTATCGGATCCATCGACCGACAAGGCCCTGCTCCCCCCTGTGTTCAATCTACCTGGCCACTAGATGGACACAGACTCTGGACTGGTAACTATATCATCTGGCAGAACTGTGTATGCATGATGTTTTGTGTGTAGGTGTGTGTTTGAAAAGCATAAGCAACTGTTGTATTCTCAATCAATGCGGCGTACTGCCTTTCCCCCATAAAAGATCTCGTGTGCTTCGTTTAAGCATAACAGCGTAGCCCACTAGCAGGAGGGTAGACTAATGGCTTGTGCTGCTCTTCTAGAAGGGTGCCACCAGATCTAAGTTCCTTGCTGATCTCAAACCAGGACCCCTGGGGCCAGCACTGAGATCGACCAGCTCCCTGGCTTGTGTCTGCCCTTTGTTGCCAGGCCTTGGAGGGTTGGGTCACTCCTTTGCTCTTGGAGAACATCCCCCCAAGATCCCAAACTACTTCACCAGGGTCAATGGGAACTTCTGCCGGGTCGGGTTCGAATCCTCCTGCCCCAGTTAGAGAGACCCCAACCGTGATGCTTCTTTGACTCTCTCAGATGCCCTGGCTTGGGGTCTGGCTTCCCTGGCTCCTCTGAGGCCACGTAGTCCTCAAGCAGGGAGACAGTTTCAGCGAGGGGCACCGGGCGGTGTCGCTGCCCATTCCTGCCTGCCCCCGGCAGGATCCGTTTCACGGGCGCGATCACAGAAGACTCCTTGGGGGCGTTTCCCAGAGCGCTGGCAAAGCCGCTGACACTCGCTTCTTGGCTCTCAAGAGCTTCTCGCTACACTGTCCTGCTGGGCCAGGTCTCCTGGTCTCCCCCAGCCGAGGCACAGAGCAGAGACCCTCCCCCGCCCCCAGAGCTATACAGACATTGAGTCTATTCTGGTCTGAGGTCACAACTGTTTACACAATGCTTGATAGGAAACAAAAGTGATTTTATTAAGCACAAGCTGTGGGATTTAGGTGTTTGCAAGTGAGAAAGGGCAGAGCAAAGTGAATTACAAATGTCAAATAAGAAGAAACGCATCCGTAGTTTTAACACACACTCGAGCCTCTTACAAACACACCCTCCAACTGTTCTTATTTGGGTTAAACCTCCCAGCAAGGGCAGGTCTTTTCCCTGGGGTCTCTGGCTCTCTTTCTGGGGAGTGCTATGCCTGGCACAGACACAGGGGCAGCTCACTTCTCTGGGGTTCATAAAAATCACTGTGGATGGGAACGTGGAACACTCTCCCCACCTTCTATGGAAAATTACCTGCTCAGACGTTACCCTTTGCACTTTGGGTATGGAAATGAAATGAAGTAAGAAAAGATCATGAGTAAATAAAGGGGGAAAGGGAATCTAGTCGTCAGGTGGGTATTTTTCTTTACTTTTGGCTGGTTTGAATTGCTCTGTGGGAATCTTTTTTTTTAAGTTTTCTTGCAGGTCCCCACGTTCTGTGCTCAGAGTGGAGATCAGCCCTGGCACGTGGTGTCCCGACCCTGCACTGGGGCTGCAGAGGTGAAGCCTGGCTGCCTAGCAGAGAAGGTCGCACCCCCACAGGCGTGCTGGGCGGGCTCCAGATGGAGGTAGCTAGAAAGGCCGGTGGAGCAGCTCAGACAGGGCTGAGGCCTACGGGGGCAGAGGTGCCGCTGGGGCTCCCGAGGAGAAGCGCAGCTGCACCCAGACGCCATCACCAGTTAGCAGGGAACCGCAGCAGAAGCCCCGGTTTGGAGGAAAGAGACGGCGCTCAGGATGGGAGAGATGCTGGCAGGAAGCAGCCCAGGGCGGGTAGTTGAACCCCGGGTGCTTGGCGTCTTTCGGCTGGATTCTCCACCCAGCTAGTGGTGCCCCACTCCAACGCTGACAGGGTGCACTGGGACCCGGTGGAGAGGGTGGCCTGGGTCCCCCTGCCCCTCTACACCAATCCCACCAGGAGTTCTAACACACCTCTGGCTGCTAGGCCTGTGAAGGGAGCTGCCCTGTTGATTTGGAGCACAGGGAGTTAAGCCCTGTGTGCAGGGAGCTGCAGGGTTGATTTGGAGCATTGGGACAAACACGGGGTTGAGCTCCAAGTGAGGGGCCTCCGTGTTCGGTGGCGAGTTCGCTACGTGACAGCTCCAGTCTCACTTACGGCCAGAGACACGCTGCGGCTCCTCTCCTCCCGGTGGCTCTTCCGGAGCTTGTCCAGCAGCTGGTGCAGCACGTGCCGGGAGAGCTGTGCTTCTTCCCCCAAGGCCTTCCACAGCTCCCTGGCACCTCTGCAAGGTCACAAACCGAAATCAGAGCGTCTCTGCTTGCCCCCCCTTGTGTCCCCAGGGAGAGGCTGGGAAGGCCGGTGGGAAAGGGGGCCCTTAGAGGAGACGCCCGGGGGCTGGGAGGCTGAGGCAGGTGAGTCCCTTCCATGAGCTCTTCATTTATTCCCTTCCCCAGAGGCCTCATTGCTCCTGCAGTCTGTGCTGCTGCGTCCAATAACTGCCCTCGGGCTGCGCACAGCGTGATACCACCCAGCCCAGCCTGCACCAAAGGCTGCTCGGTGACATTTACGCTGGAGTCACGGCCCAGGGATGCTCCCCATAGCCTGGTCCTGCCCCTCTGGTGGAGCTGGCGGGAAGGGGGGTGACCCACAGAAATCAGGAGCCTGCTGGAACTCTCCAGGGACCTGTCACGTCTGCACTCTGGGCAGGGAAGGGGGAGGGGCTGGTTCCCAAGGGGCTGGGCCTGGGCATCTCCTCTCAGGAGGCAGGGACAGCCCCGTGCCCAGCAGGGAGCTTTCTCCACCCCTGTGGCCTGCCAGGCCTTTCCCGCGCTCTGCCCTGGAGGAGGAGGGAGGGGAAATCAGGGGCTGAGGTGATAACAGCCTCTCCCTACCTGTCCCATGGCGGCGTGTGGGCCACACAGGCTGGAACCACGTCCCGGGGGTGGGCGCGAGCCAGCAGGGTGATGGTTCCCAGTGCAGCTCTTCTGGCTCTCGGGTCCTCGACGTCGTCCAGCCAGGTGAAAATTTCTCCCACGACGTCTCCCACCTGGAGGCAGCCAGAAAGCTGAGGGGGGGATTGCTCAAGAGCGGCCTCCTGCCAGGTCACCCCTCCTGGCAGACGGCACTTGGAGAAGGGCAGGAACGTCACCAAGTCACTGAGCCGCTCTTGGTCCCAGGTCCCCGTGTGTCACGCGGGTAGAATTCCTGCCTCCCCAGAGGGCGATGGAGCTCAACTGATCAGGGCAGTGATTGATGCTCACACCTGCTAGGAAGGGGCTGTAGAAATGGACTCGGGCAGAGCCCTCCCTGCACCAGTCTAATTACCAGGGGGGGCACCGGAGCCGGTGGGGCCGGGCAGCAGGATCACACGTCAGAGGCACGGGGGCAAAGGGCAAAGCCAAATGGTTCCTGCTGCCCTTGTGTGCTGCCGGTGGGTCACACAAGGGCCCTGCAGGGCACGTGAGGAAACCCCGTCCGCTCCGGGAGCCCAGCGTGGCGGCCCCTCGGCAGACTCTGTCAGTGCCGCGCTCCAGGGCTGGGCTGTGACCCACCTGCCGTGGGGCTGGGCTGGCCCCAGGGACGTGTCCGAGCTCCAGCGCTCAGAGCTCTGGAAACACCTGCCCACCCCAGGACCGAATGGAAAGGGGCTGAGCCGACCTGCCAGACCGTGACCCTGTGCTCCAGGGCCGGTTTCCTCAGAGCCAGTTCTCCCAGCCCCTCTCCCCACACGCCCCTGCCCCTCGCCGGGCGTCTCTTACTCGCTCCATGCGGGCGCTGTGCTGGGACACGGTGGCTCTCAGCGCCTCCTCCGCCGCCTGAAAGCTCTCCAGGGCGGGGGCCGTCAGAGCCTTCACGGCTGCCAGCAGCAGGGCTGTGGGCTGGGCTGAGGCAGGGGGCTCCCCGAGGGTCTGCAATGAACAGGGGCAGAGCCTGTAGGGACTGAGCATTTCCACTGGGCAGCTGCCCTGGGACACTCGCTCCCTGGGGGCTGGCAGGGCCTAGTGAGCATGGAGGAGCCTGCTGAGACCTTTGATTGAGCAGCCTCGCCCGGTGCCAAGGGTTCCCCCGTCCCCTGGGCACCACAGGCCCATGTAACTCACGGCCACTGCCAGGAGACCTGCCTTTGGCTGAGAAACCGGCAGAGCCCTGCAGATCCCGTGAGGAGGGCAGCAGAGGGGTGACTGGAGAACATGCCCCATGTTCCATCCTCCATCCTGGGCCTGAGCAGATGGGCCCAGCGGCTCTAGTAGCCCACAGTGTCCGCGCGGAAAGGACGGAGTGCAGGGCCCTCATGGAAACGCCCTCTGCCTTCCCCACCCGGCAGCGTGTGGCGCTGCCTCCCAACCGGCAGGAATCACGGGCAGGACAGGAAGTAGCTGAGACTGAGGCTACATCTACAATGAGGAAAAGCTTATGCAAATGAAGCTTGGCGTGGAATATTGCCACGCTCCATTTGCATAATTAACGAGCAGCCCTTGTTTTGCAAAACCCCCTCTTGTGCAAGAGCCGTTCTTCCTCAAAAAACAGACTTCTTATAACGTGTAAGGAGGGAAAAGTTTAGCTCGTCTCTCAAGATTTATTGTTTTCCTTCTTTAGGGATGTCAAATGAATGTCTGAGCTTCTTTGGGTTTGAGATGGTTTTTTTCTTTCTTCCTTCCTTTTCCAACTAAGTCTTCAGACCAGGGACTTTGCCTTGGTACCAGTCTCAAAAGGTGGCTCTTTCCATCTAGCCAATGTAGAATCATAGAACCATAGAAGGTCATCAAGTCCAGACCCCTGCTCTAGGCAGGACCAATCCCAACTAAATCAACCCGGCCAGGGCTTTGTCAAGCTGAGACTTAAACTCCTCTAGGGATGGAGACTCCACTACTTCCTTAGGTAACCCATTCCAGTGCTTTACTGCCCTCCTAGTGAAATAGTTTTCCTAATATCCAACCTGTTCTGTCATCTGTCACTACTGAGAACAGCCTCTCTCCATCCACTTTGGAACCTCCCTTCAGGAAGTTGCAGGCTGCTATCAATTCCCCCCTCACTCTTCGCTTCTGCAGACTAAACAGACCCAAGTCCCTCAGCCTCTCCTCATAAGTCATATGCTCCAGCTCCGTAATCATTTTGGTCGTCCTCTGCTGGACCCTCTCCAATGCGTCTACATCCTTTTTGTAGTGGGGGGCCCAGAACTGGACACAATACTCTAGATGTGGCCTCACCAGAACTGAATAAAGGGGAATAAGGACATCTCTGGATCTGCTGGCAATGCTCCTCTTAATGCAACCTAATATGCCATTAGTCTTCTTGGCTAAAAGTGCACACTGTTGACTCATATCCAGCTTCTCATCCACTGTAACCCCCAGGTCCTTTTCTGCAGAACTACTACTTAGCTGATTGGTCCCCAGCCTGTAACTATGCTTGGGATTCTTCCGTCCCAAGTGTAGGACTCTGCACTTCTACTTGTTGAACCTCATCAGATTTCTTGTGGCCCAATCCGCCAATTTTCTAAGTCACTCTGGACCCTATCTCTGCCCTCAAGCATATCTACCTCTCCCCCTAGCTTAGTGTCATCCGCAAACTTGCTGAGGGTGCAATCCGTCCCCTCATCCAGGTCATTAATAAAGATATTGAACAAAAGCGGTCCTAGAACCGAACCTTGGGGCACTCCGCTAGAAACCGACCGCCATCCTGACATCGAGCAATTGATCACTACCTGCTGGGCGTGGCCTTCTAGCCATCTTTCTATCCATCTTACTGTCCATTTATCCAATCCACATTCCCTTAACTTGCTGGCAAGAATATTGTGGGAGACCGTATCAAAAGGCTTGCTAAAGTCAAGGTATATCACATCCACTGACTTTTCCATGTCCACCGAGCCAGTTACCTCATCATAGAAGCTAATCAGATTGGTCAGGCAGGACTTGCCCTTTGTGAATCCATGCTGACTATTCCTAATCTCTTTCCTCTCTTCCAAGTGCCTCAAAATGGATTCCTTAAGGATCCCTTCCATGATTTTTCCAGGAACCGACGTAAGACTGACTGGCCTATAGTTCCCTGGATCGTCCTTCTTCCCTTTTTTGAAGATAGGCTCTACATTTGCCTTTTTCCAATCATCCGGGATTTCTCCCGATCTCCACGACTTTTCAAAGATAATGGCCAAAGGCTCCTCAATGACATTTGCCAACTCCCTCAGTACCCTCGGATGTACTATTGTGACAGGGCGCCTGCCCTGCACTGGCCCTTTAACACCAGGACTCAGGCCCGGAGCCGGGGCTAGAAGAAAGGAGACCAGCTGGAGCTAGTTGGGACTAGAGAGAGTCCGGCTGGCAAACTAGGACAGCACGACTGGCTGGTAGAAGCCAGCTGAACCCCTTAGGGCGAGTGTGAGCCCAGCTGGCACGTATAAATAGAGAAGCCCAGGTTGCTCTGGGGGGGGGCAGTAGGAAGCTGACTGCAGAGGAGGCAGGAGTTCCTTGAAGGGAGATAAGCTGGGGATAGCCAGCGATAGCTGGTGGAGGGCCAGCAAGGCTCCCCTGGCTAGGGGCTGGAGGCAAAGCCCTGGATTGGAGGCGAACCTTGAGGCAGCCTAGGTAAGCAGGGCAGTTGAGACAACCCCAGTGCCTATGATGAGCATCCCATACAGACTGTAACTTGCCTGGTGAGGGGCTATATGAGGACAGTCAGGGGGCACTGAGGCACACTGGGGTGTGAACCCTTGACAACTATGCTTGCAACTAGCTTTATTTTCATGCTAAAAGTTGTTTCTTTTTCTCTAATTAACTGGTGTTGGTTGACTGTTCTCTCCAGGATGGTCTGTCTGTGTGGACCTGTATGCCTCTGACTGAGGGGTCAGCCACCAGAGACTGCAGCTTGTTTTTCTCTTTTCTTTTCCAAAATCTTTTGGGAAAAAGAGCTTGGGGTACCCCGGGGGCTGGTTTCAAGTATCCAGCCCTGTTTGTGGGTTCAAAGCACTTGATGGTGGCAGCAGCATCCCCAAAATATGGGTATTAGGATTCGGAGGGGGGGGGTGTTTCGGGACCAGAGCCTGTGCAGGCAAGGGTCTAGAGTGCTCTTGCAGACCCCCAACTTCTGCATTCGTTGTGCCAGAGTGGGGAACAGCCTCGACAGGGTCGCTAGGCAAGTGAATGGCAGCACTTCACTGACCTCGGGTGGTGCCAATCACACATGATGAGATTTGCTGTGATCGTTCAGATCAGCGCAAAAGCGGAGGCTGCTGCCTGAGAAGGACTGAGTCAGGACTGTGCCAGTGACGTGCTCATGTGACCTACTCCATCTTGGGACAGACTTTCACAGGAGAACAATAGGATTCCTGCCCTATGGGCAAGGGGATAAAGGGGCCCTGAGGGTTCCCCCAGTTTTGTCGTCACTCCTGTCCTCCCCCTGATAATCAACTATGAAGGATCTCGGCTATGGACTGAAGCCTGAAGTGGCCCCAGAGCCACCGTCTTATTAGTCTTGAAAGTTCTGCATGGTCCTGTCTAAAATTGACCTGGGCATGTGGCTGGTTCGCTGGGGTGGGAGGAACCTGTTTGAAATTGGTGGGACTGGGTCTCAGAGCCTCTCACCTGTATGAGGGTGGTGCTGGTGGTGGCCCAGAGGACAGGAGTGTCTAAGGGGGTTGCTCTCAGGGCTTCTTACTAGCCAGTGCAGGGAACAGAAGTGCTGTTTGGGATGGGTTCCGATCCTAGCAGTGGAGGACCCCCCGTCCTGGGCTCTGAGTAGCCCTGTCTCAAAGCAAGGTGCCCTGCTTCCACCCTCGGCGTGGTGCTCCCAGAAAGCCCCCATATTACAAGGCTTTGCTCCAGGGAGCTGGTCACACGTAGGAGTGTTTCCTTTCGGTCCCTGAGCCGGAGGGGGGGCTGGGCGTTCTCCTCTGAGAGACACCGGCTCCGGCACATAGTCACTCGCCCCGCAGGGGATGCTTCCCATTGGCTCAGTCACAAGCCTCATTACCATAGTCATGTGGGTGCTGCTCTGTGCTAATGGGGTGGGCCGGCGGTCTGGTTCCTCCTCCTCTTCGCTCCCTTCTGCCCCGTTGGGCGTCTTCTGGGAGAGCTCGTTCTCCACCCCTGGAGCAGAGGAGACGCGCTGGTTTGAATGTGTTACCCTGGGCGACAGCAGGACACGGGGCCCAGAGCCCTGACGTGACTCGTCCAGGGTCACACAGCAAGGTGCTTGCAGGGCCGAGCAGAGAGCGCCGCTCCCATGACTCTCAGCTGGGGGCTCTCCCCACTGGGCTTCCTCTCCCCTAGGGGCAGAGTCTCTCCCATGGTGCGTTCTCCTCTCCCCGGCCCTCGCCCCCTTCCTGCAGTGAGGGGAACAGGCCTCATTTCCCGTGTGACGCCCCAGGAAGTGATGGCCCAGCCCAACCCAGTTCCCAGTTGAGAGCTGCTGCGACCTTTGGACGGGGTGACCCCTGGTCCCTTTTTAACGGTTCTGTTCCCTCCTCTCCAGCAGCTGCTGCTGGCGCAGGGGGTTGGAGCTGCCCCTCGGCTCCCATCCAAGGTTCCCTGGAAGCTGCGTGCGAATCCCTTTCCTGATTGGCTGGGGAAGGACATGGGGCACTCGCTCTCTTGTGGTGGAGGAGGGTGTCCTGCCTCCAGCCTTCACCCCGGTCCCCCCACCCCTCCCAGCCCCCTGCAGGGTCTGTACTGGCTGGGGGAGCAAATCAGGGAGCCAGGACGTACTTGGGGGATCATGTGACCCAGACCATGCTGAAGGGGAGGAGGGATCAATTGTGCTGCATTGGCTGCCACTGCCCACAGGGGAAAGCTGGGGAGGTTACAGGCGCCTTCAGATCAGGCCAACTTCTCTACTTTGCTCCAAGTCTTCCCTGCCTGGTGAACTGCTAACAGGGCAGCAGCCTCCCTCGCACCCTCCTCCTCCCCTGCCTCCCGCTGGGGAATTGGCCCAGCAGGGATCCTGTTTTCTCCCGTTACACTCCCCTGATGATCATTCAGTTCTGTTTATTCTCTGCCTGCTCCTTTGCCCCTGCTCTCCCCAATTCACACCCAATATATTTTCTTCCACACCCACGGCCTATTGAAAATACATATTTATACCCACGGGCTTGGGTCCACACACCACACACCATCGCGATATTGGTGTTGCACATGAGAAAATTCAGTCGGCCCAAGGTTGGAAAATCTTAGCGGGAACACTGCTCCTACCCCCTTGTCTGACAGCCGGTGAGAGGGGACCTGGCTCCGTGGCCACCAGAGCCCTCCGGGAACAGGGGCTGCAGGGGAGCCCTCCTGGCACAGCACGTAGTTACCCCCTGTTCACACACAGCCCCTCGCTGCTCCTCTTTCTACACCCTGAGCTACCCCCTCCCTGCCCGAGCTCCTATTTCAAACTTTTGGAGCTGAGCAGCCCCCTCCCCTGCTTGAATCAAAATTTGTATTGTGGCTCCCCAAGCCATTTCCAGGAGAGGCTGGGTGGCCTGCTGGGGAGATCGAAGGGGGGGGTGGGGATTTGCTTGAGCCTTCTGGGCCCAGCTCCCAAAATAGAGGATCCAGGCAGAGAAAGATGACTGGAGCTATAACACGGGGCTGGGAGGTGTATAACCGGTAAGAAAGGAAACATTATTAATCAAAATCAAAATAATTAAGCAAAGGGGCCGGGGGGGAGGAGTTGGGGTTAGGATTCACCCCTCCGCTGTTCCAGCTGCATGGAGAGCGGAGGGAGACAAGAGAGGACCAGAGTTCAAGGATTCCTATGGGCCAGATTACCTCTTTTCCGTACCTGTGATAGTAGATTTGTATGACCTGCCCTAGCTTTTGGGGTGAGGCCAAGATGAGGGG
This sequence comes from Pelodiscus sinensis, assembly GCF_052426305.1. Lineage (NCBI taxonomy): Eukaryota > Metazoa > Chordata > Testudines > Trionychidae > Pelodiscus > Pelodiscus sinensis. The sequence goes on from NC_143070.1 coordinate 14,620,276, forward strand.
CTTGGTGTGCGGGAGGTGGCTGCCAGGGCATGGGATAAGGATAGTGGTGCAGGAGGGAGTAAGGGTGGGAGTGTGGGTGGGGGGTAGGGTGCTGGAGTGGCCTGGGACTTTGGGTGCTGGTGGCGGTGAGGTCTGAAAAGGAGGGAGGTTGCAGGAGCCGGCTGGGGTAGGGTATCTGGAAGGGAGGGAGGTGCTGGACTAGGCTGGGGATGCCAGACCCCCAGAGAGCTGTGCCCTGCCACTGTCTGTTCTTCCCACTTCAGGGAGGAACCTGCCCCCCTGTACCAGAGCGTCTGGCACTCGATGGATTCCAGCCTCTGAGGAGCCCATCGCTGTCCCATGAGACGGCCCTAACGCTCAAGGCTTGTACAGTGACTGGGGTCAGTGTCCCTCACATGCTCCCCTCTCACCGGGTGGGTTGTATCCTCACCTGTGAGATCCAGTTGGTCTTTGTCTGGGCTCTCCGGTGGCTTCTCCTCCTCTGGCTCCTCCTGCTTCTCCGCTGAGTTCTTCTTCCTCTTCTTCAGGGAGAAGCGTGTCCACCGCCTGGGAGAGGAAGCTCTTCTCTCCTCCTCAGCCTCTGCCAGGGAGCTGCCACACTGGCTGCAGGCACAGAGTCTTCTTATGCCTGACAGGATCTTCCAGGAGTCTCTGGTTCTCTTGGGCTCCTCTGGCAAGGCCTGCTCCTGCTGGCTGAGGCCGGCGCATGCCTCGGCTGCTGCAGGTCGGACCACCACCCGGAGCACTCGGCTGTGTCTGTGCTCCCTTGAGGTGAGTCTTTCAAAGAAGGAACACAGCCTGGAAGAAAAAGAAGGAGCCAATGGGTTTTTCTGTCCTGGAAAGGCAAGACATTAATCTGCCAGGATTCAGATACAAGAGCGCTCTATTGAAACCATCCGCTTCTCTAAGAGCCAGAACTGGTCCATAGAACCCAGTCAAAGGTGAAGACACATGGGGCTGTGGGTGACAGGAATTCTTGTGGGGAATTTCTAGGGCCTGTGTGGTGCAGGAGCTCAGACTCGGGGAGCAGGGCTGTGCCTTCTGGCCTTACAGCCTGGGACTCTAGGAGTTGATGACCCTCAAGCTATAGAACTGGCTGAAGTTCATCCTCCATTTGCTCATAACGGGCTTCAGGCCTGCAGTCGCCGTCCTACTGGTGGAAGGGAAGCTGTTGCTAGTGGTGGGTTCAGTGGGGGTAGGAGACTGAGCCTAGCATCTCTCTGCTGTCCCCAGGGCTGGTTGTGGGGCCAGGGTGGCATGGTGGCTTCTGAGCTGCTCCCAGGGAGGGGCCATGTGGGTTAACTAAGCTAACATTATTCCTACTCTAAACTGTACAGGATTTGGATTTGTTATTTTGGGAAGTTGACAAAGAGGCAGAAGAAACTTGCCTATCTAACTGGAATTATTTTGGATTCTAGCTGTGATTCACTGGGTAGTGCCTTTCTGGGCTTCAGCAGATGGAATCCAGTTAGTTACTACCTTTTAGAAGCTACAACAGCAAATAGTAATTGTTCAGTGAAATTAGATGTATTATAGATTGTTCTTAAGCAGTTCTGAATCTCACTGGGCCTCAGAAACTGATCCCTTTGGAGTCAGCTTTGCTTTGTACAGACTTGCAACATGCTTTTGTGAAATCCTCCTGAGTGTTTTGTACTTGATTTGCCTTTGGTGGCAAAACTCAATGAGCTATTTCCTTCTTTTCAGGCTGGTGTTTTGCATCATGTGCTACTGACCCTTCCACTATCACTCCAGAGGACTGTTATGTTGTTCTGAATAAGGGAGAGAAGGAATCACCCCTGAGGCACTCATCTGTTGCCCTGACATGTCATCTGGGGAGGTATGCCACCTGCCAGGGGCCCATATCCCAGACATTACGGAGGCATTGCTGAGGAATATCCAACCTCCTGACTACTACCCCCTGCTTCTCATCCATGTGGGCCCTAATGATACTGCAAGGTGTGACCTTGAGAGGAGCTAGGATGATTACGGGGCTGTGGGAGCACAGGGGAAGGAGTTTGGTGCACAGGTGGTGTTCTCCTTAGTCCTTCCTGTCAATTTTTGAGGCCCAGGCAGAGACAGGTACATCCTGGAGGTGAGTGCCTGGCAGTAAAGATGGTGCCACCAAGAGGGTTTTGGCCTCCTTTCCCACGGGACGCTGTTCCAAGAAGGACTGCTAAGCAGAGATGGGGTTCACCTTTCGAGGAAGGGGAAGAGAGTATTTGGTCACAGAGTGGCTAACCTAGTGAGAAGGGCTTTAAACTAGTTTTGATGGGGCAGGTGACCAAAGCCCATAGGCAAGTGAAAAACATGGAGACCTGGGAGATGGGTTGGAAATGGGAGAGAGCATGGGCTATAATAGCAGGGAGAAAGGAGGGACAAGGCAGAAGTGAGGGGGGCAAAATCCAATCGGTATCTTAGATGCTGGTGTACAAAGACAAGAAGGACGGGGAATAGGCAGGAAGAACTTGAAGTGCTAATAAAGAAACACAAGGATGACCCAGTTGGTATCACAGAGACTTGGTGGGATAATACACACAATTGGAATATTGATACCGAAGGGTACAGCTTGCCCAGGACTGACAGGCAGGGATAAAAGGGAGGAGGTGTTGCCGTATCTATTAAGAATGTACACTGGGCTGAGGTGGAGATAGGCATAGAAGACAGACTTGTTAAGAGTGTCTGGGTTAGGTTAAAAGAGGTAAAAAGAAGGGTGATGTCATGCTAGGGGTCCACTCCAGCCCACCAACCCAGGCAGAAGAGGGGACTGGCCTTCAGAAAAGCAGACTTGGCTCCCTCAGGGAAGTGATGGGCAGGATTCTCTGAGGTGCTAACATGAAGCAGAAAGGAGTCCAGGAGAGCTGGCAGGATTTTAAAGAAGCCTTATTGAAGGCACAAGACCAAGGCATCCCGATGCACCGTAACAAAAGCAAATATGGTGGACAACCAGATGGGCTTAGCAGGGAAATCCTTCGTGATCTTAAACACAAAAAGGAAGTTTATAAGAAGTGGAAACTTGGAGAGATGACTTGGGAGGAGTCTAAATAGACTTGAGAATGCAAGGGAGTCGTCCTGAAGGAAAAAGCACAATTGGATTTGCAGCTAGCAAGGGATGTGACGGGTAACAAGAAAGGTTTCTACAGGCATGTGTCACGTTCCTGGATTTTGAGGGGAGCAGCCAGATCACTGCTGCACCCATGGGGGTGTGTTTGCCCCAATAGTGGTATAAAGGGGGCCATGTGAGGTATTGAATAGAAGTTTACTGTCTGCTAATCCTATGTACGCTAATCATGTGATTGTACAATGTCTTTGTGTGAAATTATAAGCATGTACAGTAAACTTCTGATAATCCGGTACCTTTAGGACCCAGGGGGTGCCGGATTATCAGATATGCCAGACTATTGGAAGGGGGGGCTATGAAGGGTCTGGGGTGGGATGGGGGGAGATGCCACTCCAGATCTGTCTTAGCCCCCCCCTTCCAATGATCCGGCTCTGCTCCAGGCGTCCCCAGCAGCAGAGCAGCTGGGGTGCTGCCGGTTTGGTCCGGTAGCGCCGCCCCTTGGCGCTGTGAGACCAACCCGGCAGCACCCCAGCTGCTCTTGGGGATGCCTGGGGCAGAGCAGCTGGGGTGCTGCCGGTTGGTCCCACAGCCCCAAGGGGCAGCGCTATGGGACCTACCGGGCAGCACTCCAACTGCTCTGCCCCCAGCTTCCCCAATTCAGCCGCTGGTCAGTTTCAGCAGCGTCTGAATCAGGAAGCCTGGGGCAGACCAGTTCCAATGGTCCGGCTGCCCGGAGCACTTCCGGGTTCCTGATGGTGCCGGACCATCAGGAGTGCTGGACCATCAGATGCCGGACCAATGGAGTTTTACTGTACTTTGTATGGATACTGAATATTTCTCTGAATGTGCTTGAGCATTGGGCAGAGCCTGACTTCCTAATCCGAACTAGCTGTACACCTGTCACGCACACACAGTGATCACATACACACATACACATTGCAGGCCACCATGATCTCTCTCTCTCTCTCTCTCTCTCACACACACACACACACACACACACACACACACACACACACACACACACACACACACACACACACACACACACACAGGGGTGGTCCGTGCCTATAGGCATACTAGGCAGCTGCCTAGGGTGCCAAGTTGCATGGGGCGCCAAATTCTAAACTCTGCCCCTTCCATTTCCCATTCCCTTTGCTGTGCCTTACCTGGAGCATGGCTTCCCTGCGGCCAGGAGGGGGAAAGTCCTGGGAGTGGCAGCGCACGGGTGGGGTGGGGGTGTTTCCCCTGTGCCGCGGGGGGGGGGGGGAGGGGACGGTGAGCTCCAGAGGAGGAGGAACGTGTGTGTGGGGGTTCCCCTGTGCTGCAGGAAGGGTCGTCCCCAGGGGAGGAGGAACGCGGGGGGGGGGGGGGTTTCTCTCTGGAGGAGTGGGATCTTGGGAGGGTCCCTCTGGCTGGCACCCTCTCCCCGGCCCCAGAACTCCATCCCCCGGCCTGCAGCCACCAGCCCCAGCCCCCTGATCCGAAGCCCCCAACCCCCTGGCCCCAAGCCAGAGAACTCCATCCCCAGACCCCAGACCTCCAACTCCATCCCCAAACCCCCAACCCCTAACCTCCTAACCCCCAGCCACAGAACTCCATCCCCAGGCCCCTTCCCCCCAGCACAGAACCAAAACCCTTAGTCAATATCTGCCTTTGGGGTGGGGGGGGGGGGCGCCTACTGCATTGATCTCCTAGGGCGCCAGTTGGTTGCAGTTAGTCTAGGGCAGCCCCCCCCCCCCACACACACACTCTGCAGGCCACAGTGGTATCACTTGCTCATGGTGATATCGATCTCTCTCACACTCACACTCACACTCACACTCACGGGCTGTAGTTTGCTGTGGGACGTGCACATGATGCTCCTCATCAGGAGAGCCAGGGGGCAGAGCACACATGCACATGCCTGCAGGAGCTGCTGCAGGAGCTGGTGGGGGTGGTCAGCACGTGCTCAGAAGGGTCCAATTGAAAATCATGTGACAGACAGACAAGAACTGTGATTAGTGCTCTTCTACATACAGCAAATAAATGAAGTGATTTTTTGTGTTAAAACCAAATGATTTAGTTTTTGTTTCACAAGTCACAACAACAGAGACTCTCTAACGCTTTTGCCTGTAGAAAGTTTTTTTCATGTGCATCAAGCCAAGAGATGTAATCTTTAATTTCAAGCATAAACAGTAACAATTTTTTTATTTAATATGTCAATATGAATAACAGATTTTGTTTGCTATGCCAAGAAACAGCAGTTTTGTGTTATGCCTCAAAGGAACAGGACACATGTAAGATACCAAATGGCTACTGAAAACAACGTATTTGATTTCATAGTAAACAAACATTTAAAGTCAGGCACCTTGCCAACGATCCCGTGTTGTAGTATTCTTTCTTCCATAACATTTTAAATATATCTAAGGTATTTGTTAGTAACTGCAGGTGCCTTAGTGGCACAAATCCCAACAAGCGCACATGACCTTATTATTGGTGCACAGGACAAAACTCGTGGCTGGAGAATCTTAGAGGGATCACTGGTCCCATCTATTTTCTATGATTCTCAGCTGGGCCTTCTCTCAAACCTCACAGCTTTGTGCTCAGAATGTTGGGACTCTGGCTACAGATAGGGGCCAAGCTGAAAATGAGGAACCCTCTGTTCCCATCAAACCCAGTAAAAGGAATAAAAGATTGTTAAGTAGTGGGTTTGAAGCACTGGAAGGACAGAGTATCAGCTGCAAATATGTTTAATTCCTGTCAAGTATTTCAAAATCTGGATTTTGTTAGCAGGGGGAAAAAAACCAGTGAGCATTCAATGAAGAGTTTTACACACTATTTAGAACATTGATTCAGAACTGAGGTCACCAAAAAATTACAAAGAAAACACACGGAGACTCATGACAAAATGAGGTAGCAGTTTATTTCAACCCATTACCTGGAATGGAATGTCAGAGGGAATTTACACAGATATTTTATAGGCTGGAGGGGGTACAGGAGAATTCCTATGGGGTTTTGAGTTTCTGAGAGAACTACCCGCATGAGAGCTTGGGACTGGCTATGGAGCTGTACCACTTTCAATGTAATTAAAATAGCACTTTGTTATTCTAATTCTGTACATTCTGAGCTGGATGTTGTCTGAACACATCGATATTGGACAATCATTACTTGACACCAAACATTTCTCTACTCACCCTGAAGGCAGGGGATGCCTTAGGGGCATCTCCAAGAGGAATAAGCTCCATGGAGACATAAACCCAAATTCTACTCAAGTTTTGCTACGTTCCCTTTAAGTAAGAAACTTGTAAATTCACCCCCACTAGTCGGCAGCGAGGGAAAATCATCCCCATCTGCCTCAGGAGCACGGGAAAGGCTGAATCAGAAGGAGAAGGGAAGATGCCCCGAGTCAAATCAAAACGGAGTGTTGGGAACTGACTGTTGCAGCCCCTGTCCCCATCTGTCCTAGGCCGAGGAGGCTCCAATCTCCAAGGTGGGCTCTCGGGGGCAGGGAAAGACTCCGGGAATTACCTTCTGTACAGACTCATCCTCTCTCACGCCCGCGGGGACAGCGGCTTCCTGAGGTTCTTGACAGAGGCTCAGTTCTTGTCTCTCAGATCCTTGGGCACCAGCCGTTGCCAACCAGTTGGACTGGAGGCAGGATAAGAATGCTGCAGCCACATTCTTTGTTGTTGTCACACATGACATCACAATACACTCAGGCCTCCATACAGAGACACCCCCCGCCCAGGTAACTCATCCTATCGCACGGCCAGGCAGGGGGCAGTGCTAACACCCACAGCTGGTTCATACTGGAAAGCTACTGGGAAGGAAGGCAGGAGGCAGAACCTTCCCTTGACCTAGCTCTGTCCTTCTATTCCTTCTAAAATCAGGAATAAGGGACCTTTCGGAAAAGGCTTTATTTTCCGAAAGATCCCCGTCTAGACTGGTGCTTTTTTCCGGCAAAGCCCCGAGCCGGAAAAAAGCGGCAGCCATGTTCATGCAAATGGAGCGGGGAAAATTTAAATCCCTGCTGCATTTGCATTTCCGACTTGTCTCATCTGTATCCCTTTTCTGCAAAAGGGGCCCAGTGTAGACACAGCCCCTCTGTTTATACCACATCTTCTGTTGCTGCTTCTTTTGCTGCTACTTTTCTTCTTCTGTTGCAGCTTTTTCTTCGGGTGATTCTTCTTCTGCTGCTGCTGCTGCTGTTGCTACTTCCTGTTTCTTCTGCTGCTGGGGCTCATTATTCTTATTATTCTTCCGCTGCTGCTTCTGCAGTGCTGCTCTTTCTGCGGCTGCTTCATCTGCCTCTGTGGCTCCTCCCTCTCCTGACCCTACTTATTTTCATTCTTCTTCTTCTTCTGCAGCCACTGTTCCTGATGACTCCTTTTTTTCTGCTGCTGTTACTTCTCTAGCTTAAAATTGCTGCTGCTCCTGATGCTCCTTCTGTTGCTGTTCCTTCTTCTGCTGCTACTGCCGCTCATTCTCCTGCTCCTATTTATTTTTCTGCCTCTCCTTTGTCTGCTGCTTTTTCATCTGCTACTGTTGCTGCTCTTTCTGTTGCCCATACTTGTTGTTATGCTTCTTCTTCCACTCCTTCTTTGGCTACTTTCCTTCTGCTGATGCTTCTTCAGCTGCTGTTTTTTCTTCTGCTACTTCTGCTTTTGCTGCTGCTATTTTATTTTCTTCACCTTCTGCTGCTGCTGCTTCATCTGCTTCTCTTGCAGCTGCTTCTACTCTCCGTACTTATTTTTCCGTTTCTAATTTTTAGTGTGTGCTGCTGCTTCTACTTTTGCTGCTTTCTGCTGTTTCAGCTTCTTCTCCTGTTGCTCCTCCTTTTATTTCTGCTACAGCGGCTTCTGCTGCAGTTTCTTCTCCTCCTCCTGCTGCTGTTTCTTCTGCTGTTGCTACTACTTGCTTTTTCTTCTTTGCTTTCTTCTTCTGTTGATGGCTTCTGCTGCTGTTGATTTCTCTTTTCATCTGCTGCTGCTACTCCATCTGCTTCTAATGCTACTTCTTCTTCCGCCGCACCTGCTGTATCTGCTTCTTCTGCTACTGCTGCTCCTTCTCCTGCTTCTACTTGTTTTTCTGTTTCTCCTTAGTCTTTTTTTCCTGCTGTTAAAGTTTGTTGCTCCCCCTTTTTTTTCTGTTTCTCCTTAGTCTGTTATTTCTGCTGCTAAAGTCTGCTGCTCCTTCTGCTACTGCCACTTCTTCTGCTGCTCCTTCTGCTGTTTCTCTTTTTCTGCTGCTGCTACTTCCTGTTTCCTCTGCTCTTTTCTGCTGTGGCTTATTATTGTTATACTGCTGCTGTTTCTTTGGTTTCCGCTGCTTCTCCTCCTAGAATCACAGAATCATAGAACTGGAATAGACCTCAGAAGGTCATCAAGTCCAGCCCCCTGCTCTAGGCAGGACCAATTCCAACTAAATCAACCCGGCCAGGGCTTTGTCAAGCTGAGACTTAAAACACCTCTAGGGATGGAGACTCCACTACTTCCCTAGGTAACCCATTCCAGTGCTTCACCACCCTCCTAGTGAAATAGTGTTTCCTAATATCCAACCTGGACCTCTGCTGTTTCTTCTACTGCTGTTCCTGTCTCTTTGATTCTGCTTCTTCTTCTGATGTTTCTTCTGTTGTTGCTTGTTCTTGTGATCTGATGCTGTGGCTTCTTCTACGTCTGCTGCTTCTGCTTCAGCTGAGGTTTCTTCTAGTTCTTCTGCTCCTGCCTCTTTTCTTCCACTTCTTCTTCTCTTCTGTTGTTTCTGCTGCTCTTGATGCTTCCTTTCTTCTTCTGTTGCTCCTTCCTTTGCGATTACAGTTTTCTGCTGATGCTTCTACTTCTTCTGTGTTTTCCTTCTTGGTTTCTTCTTTTGATTATGCTTCTTCTGGTGCTACCACTGCTCTTTTCATCTGCTGCTGCTACTTCTGCTTCTTCTGATTCTCATTCTTCTGCTTGTTCTTCTGCTGTTTCTTTTCTTCTGTTGCTGCTCCTTCTCCTCTGCCTGCTTGTTTTTCTGCTTCTTCTGCAGCTTCAATCTGCTGCTGCTACTGCTGTTTCTTCTGTTCTTTCTTCTTCTGCTGCTTTTGCTCCTGCTTCCTTTGTTACTGCTACTTATTCTGCTCCGACTTTTCTTCTGCTGCTGCTCCTGGTTCTGCTGGTGTTTCTTCTTCTGCTGCTGCTGCTGCTATGGCCTCTTTCTTCAATTCTTCTCAATCTGCAGCGTTTCACTTCCTATTTTATTCGGCTGATTCTTCAGCTGCAGCATCTATGGCTGCTGCTGCTTCTGTAGCTGCTACTTCTTCTGCATCTGCTTCTTGTGGGGTTGCTACTACTCCTTCTTTTTCTGCTCTTGCTCCTTATATTCTGCTGCTGCTACTTCTTTTTCTGGTTCTTCTGCTGCTGCTCTTCTTCTGATGCTCATGCTACTTTAGCTGCTGCTTCATCTGCTTCTGTTGCAGCTGCTTCTTCTGCTCCTACTTGTTTTCTGCTTTTTCTTCTTTTCTTTGTGCTGCTGCGGCTTCTTCCGCTGCTTCTTCTACTGCTGATACTGTTCCTTTTTCTGCTGCTGCTACTTCTCTATTTCTGCCACTGCTTCTTCTGCTGGTTCTTCTGGTTCTGCTTTTTCTGTGGCCGCTGCTTTTTCTTCATTTGTGCTACTGCTGCTGCTTTCGCTGTTTCTTCTGTTATTTCTTTTGTTGATTCTTCTACTGCTGCTTTTGCTCCTGCTTTCTCTGTTGATCCTACTTACTCGGCTGTTGCTTCTACTTCTGCTGCTGTTTTTCCTGCTGCTGCTGTTGCTGCTGCTGCTTTTCTTCTTCTTCTTTTGCTCCTGCTACCACTGTTGGGGCTACTTATTCTGCTGCTTCCTCTTCCGCTGCTGCTTCACCTGTGTCTTCTTCTGATGCTTCAATCTGCTTCATCTGCTTCTGTGGCTGCTTCTTCTTCTGTCCCTTTCTTTTCATGCTTCTTCTTCCTCTTTTGTTTCTGCCACTGTTCCTTCTTCTCCTGTTGCTTCCTCTGTGGCTGTGGTTGTTCCTTCTTTTTCTGCTGATGCTTCTTTAGCTGCTGCTCTTTCTTCTCTTGCAGCTACTTCTTCTGCTCCTTGAGGGCTATGTCTCGACTGCATTGCTGTATCGGGATCCTGAAGGGATCCCGAAATAGCAACGCCACATCCAAGGAACGCATCTGCTATTTCGGAAAAATTTTGAAAATAGCGGACGCGCTCTTTCACCAGCCCTGTAAACCTCGTTGTACGAGGAATAAGGGATGGCTCGAAAGAGCACGTTATTACAAAATTTGGTGCTGTGCAGATGCACCAAATTTCAAAATAGCCTCTTTTGAATGTAAAATATGCAGTGCTGTTTAATGCAGGGCAGAGCTGTCCCTGCGTCTGCTGCTATTTCTTCTTCTCTTCATGCCTTTTAGCTTCTGCTCCTTCTCCCAGTAGTTCTGGCTGCTGTTTCGCCAGCTTCTGTTGCTGCACCTTTCCCTGCCCATACTTGTTTTCGGGCTTCTTCTTCTGTTTGTGCTGCTGTTTCTTCTTCCGCTGCTACTTCTCCTGCTGCTGCTCTTTCTTCTGCTGTTGCTACTACTTGCTTTTTCTTCTTTGCTTTCTTCTTCTGTTGATGGCTTCTGCTGCTGTTGATTTCTCTTTTCATCTGCTGCTGCTGCTACTTCATCTGCTTCTGATGCTACTTCTTCTTCCGCCGCTGCTGCTGTTTCTGCTTCTCCTGCTACTGCTGCGCCTTCTCCTGCTTCTACTTGTTTTTCTGTTTCTCCTTCTTCTGTTCTTTCTGCTGCTTAAGTCTAGACTGGCACTTTTCTTCGGAAAAACCCCAAGCCAGAAAAAAGCGGCAGCCATGTTCATGCAAATGCCCCGGGGGATATTTAAATCCCCCGCGGCATTTGCAATTCCGATTTGTCTCATTAGCATCCCTTTTCGGGAAAAGGATGCCAATGTAGACACAGCCCTGCTGTTTCCTTTGTTGATTCTTCTGCTGCTACTTTTGCGCCTGCTTCCTTTGTTGCTACTACTTATTCTGCTGCTAATTTTCTTCTTCTGCCATGGCTGCTTCTGCTGAGTTTCTTTTACTGCTGTAGCTGCTACCGCCTCTTTCTTCTGCTCTTCTCCTGTGCTTCTGTTTCTGCTTCTGCTACTATTTTTTCTTCTCCTCCTGCCTCTTTTCTTCTGTTACTTCTCCTACTGTTTCTGCTGCTGCTGCTGCTGCTGCTGCTGCTGCTGCTTCATCAGCTTCTGTTCCTGCAACTTTCCCTGGCCCACTTCTTTTCAGGCTGCTTCGTCTGTTTGTTCTGCTGTTTCTTCTTCCGCTGCATCTACTACTACTGCTGCTTTTCTGCTGCTGCTACTTTTCTATTTCTGCCACTTCTTCTTCTGATATTTCTCCTGCTGGTTCATCTGCTTCTGCTGCTCCATCCTTTTCTGTTGCTTCTTCTACTATTGCTGCTGCTGCTGCTGCTGCTGCCACTTCAGCTTTAATCTGCTGCTGTCTCTTCTGCTGCGGCTGCTGATTCTGTGGCTGTTTCTTTCCTGTTTCTGCTTCCTTTTAATCTGCTACTGATTCTTCTGCTACTGATGCTTTTTCTGTTCCTCCTCCTTCTGCTTTTTCTCCTGCTGCTGCTACTTTTCTTTTTGTGCCACTGCTGCTTCTTTTAATTTTTCTTCTTCATCTGCTATTAGCTCCTGTTTCTTCTACTATTCTTTTTCTGCTACTTCTTCTGCCCTGATTTTTTCATGCTTCTTCTTCTTTTGTTTGTGCTACTGCAGCTTCTTTTTCTGTTGTTCCTCTTTCTGCTGTATCATCTGTTGCTGTTACTTCTTCTGCTTCTTCCTCTTTTGATTCTTCTTCTGCTGCTGCTTTTACTTCTCTCGGGCTTCTCTACACTGAGAGGTTTTTGCAGCAGAGAGTATGCTAATGAGGGACTGATGTTTTTTGCGCAAGGTGGTTTTTGCACAAAAAGAAGCAGTGTAGTTGTTTCTGTTTTGCTCAAAACCTCCTTTTTGCACAAGATCTTTATGCCTCTCCGGATCTTGTGCAAAACAGCTTTTTGGCAAAAAACAGAAGTGGCGACGCTGTTCTTTTTTGCACAAAAACCCCTTATGCAAAAAGCATCAGTACAAAATATGCTAATGACATCACAAAGCATACTCTCTGTTGCAAAAACTTGCAGCCTAGACACAGCCTCACTCGATAAGGAGCAGCTAGAGTTCATGACTCAGAGATGCTCCCCATTGCCTGGTCCTACCCCTGTAGTGCAGCTGGCAGGAAGGGTGGGGGGTGACGCACAGAAATCAGGAGCCTGCTGGAAGTCTCCAGAGAACTGTCATGTCTGCACCTGTGCAGAGAAGTGGGAGGGGCCGGGCCCTTGCCACACTCTGCCCTGGCAGGAGAAGGGGAGGGGCAATCAGAGGCTGAGGTTATAAAAGAGCATCTTCCTCCCTCCCATTTAGCACATCATTGACAGCAACAGCAGACTGGGAAGCGCCTCCAAAGGATGTCACAGAACTAGTTTCAGAGGGGCAGCCTTGTTAGTCAGTAACTTTGTCCCGCAGCACCTTAGGGAGTATTTACACAGCTCCCTGCACTCAAAATAAGCGATGTTCCAAAGATACAAAGATGCTAATTTCCTTGCCCATTACAAGCTTCCCCACTTATCAGCCCCTGATTAGCCATTCATTAACTCATAAACAGCTATTCCCTCCCTACCTCTCCCTCACCCACCTTCTGTACTTAATCTGATTTGTCAGGTTAATAATGTGTTCACTTTTTTCATTCTATTCCTTTAGTGTATATGGTAATGCCAATTGTCTTCCAGAATATGATCTGAGGAAGTGTGTCTGGCCCCAGGACAGTGAACACAGAGAACCACCAACCTTAGCGAAAAATCTCCTTGGGTCTGACGTACTGGCTCAGACTTGCACAAGGACAAGGACCTGAGACTCCTCCCCATCAATGCCCCTGTCCTGCCAATCGGAGAGACTGAGGGAGGGCGGTGGAACATTCTCACCAAAGAGCCCAATGAATGGCCACATCATGGGGGCGATCCCCGTCAGAGCACTATTTATGCCCCACCATTTTGGTTTGACTCCCGGGAGACCAGCTCTTCATGTGGGGTGGGGAGCAGAAGAGGACAAAAGAGGCAAGAAAAGAAGAGAAATGCGGGCGGGACGGAGGGAAAGAGAAACCAAACAGGAGAAACCCCCACGGCCCCAGTGGTTCTAAGGGACAAAGCCCCAGACGGGGAATAAAATTCCGACCCTTTCACCCAGTGTTCCGTGCCTAGAATCCAGCTGGGACCAGGTGGATCAGACTGAGCAGTTCCCACCCCCTCGGAGGCTCTTACCTTCTCTGCAGGGATGTCTGAGCTGTAGGGAAATCAGGAGAAGGAGGAGGAAGCTCGACAGAGGTTCCTCCAGGCGCTCACGTGCAGGAACCCTCAGAGAGACATTGCGAGACAGAGACTTGCCTTAGCAAATGCCACAGGGGTCTGCGAGGTCATCCCGGCCTTGCCCCTCTTGTGCCTGGCTGATGTCAGCATCTCTCAGTGAGGTCACCACCTCCCCACCATCTTTGCCTAATATGGGGAGGGCCTGCCAAAGGCCTGTGTGATGTCACTGCCGCCCCCTCCCCCCATGCTGCAAGGCGAGTGTCCTGACTCTGGCCACCCCTCGGGATGTTTGAGCCATTCCCTGTGCTCCCCCCACTCAATGCCTGTTCCTCCTAGGAAGTCAGCCGGCTGCACAGTCGCACCTCAGAAGTGTCACATTATTGGATTGTGAGGGGAGAGCCGGGTCACTGCTGCACCCATGGGGGGGGGGGGTGTTCGCCCCAAAAGTGGTACAAAGGGGGCCATATGAGGGGGCAAACAAAAGCTTGCTTTCTTCTGATTCTGTATCTGCTCTTCACATATCTGTATAATGTCTGTGTGTGTAGTTAGGAATCTGTAATCTGTGTGGAGACTGGAAGTCTCTCTGAATGTGGTTGAGCAGTGGGCAGAGCTCGGCCTATGGACATGCTGATTAGTGAGGCCCTGTGGGACAATAGCACTTAATGGGCCAACGACACGCCTCGGGAATGGTGACCAACACCTAAGGGCTACCAGCAGGGAACACAGTGATAGGCCACTGGCCAGGTGACCTGCTGCAGCCAAGAAGAGACCAGGAAGGATGTATAAAGATGCCATGTAGCTGACTCCATCTTGGTAATCAGCTCAGCACTTCATCCCAGAGGCAGCAGTGCAGGGATCGAAGAGCTGGAAAGAACTGAGGACCCGTTTTAACCTAGGATGTACAATAAGGACTTCCAAGCCAGCAGCTATAACTTCTCTGCTAGTGCCTGCATCGAGAGCTGGGAGATGCAATGCATGTAGCGTATGATACTTTAGCACCCTTACTCTCATGCTTTTCTTTCTGTTAGCAATAAATCTTTAGATGTCAGATGCTAAAGGATTGGCTCAGTGTGATTTGTGGTAAGGTCCAGACGGTAAATTGACCAGGGACCTGTGGCTGGTTTCTTGGAACCGGACAGAACTTGTTCGGGGTAGGTGAAATTGGGTTCTAAGACCCCTCACCTGAATATGAGGCCCAGTGCCATCTGGGGCACGGATATTGCTGGGATGTTGGAGGGGTTTTGCTCGTGAGGCTTCAGGCAAGCAGCTGAAGCACTCTGTGGGACTGATTTGCAGCCTGTTTGGGAAGGTCTCCAGTCTGGGGTCTGTAAGGAGCCCCAAAGTTGAGCAATTCGCCCTGAATGGACACCTTCAACTGTGTCCAGTATGTCACACCCCCCTTCCTGAGATATCTGTCCGTTTTCAAGCTCCTGCTGCATCTGAATTCCCTCCCAGAGTTTACATCTCTCATCCCCCATTCCCACCTCAGAGCCCGCACCTCCTGTCTCAACCAGGAATAGTGCATAAGGGCTGGGGACAGCAAGTGATGGAGAGGAGGGGAATGGACAGGATTGGGCCTCAGGGAAGGGATGGGTGTTTGGGGAAGGTGGTGGGTGCTTGGAGTAGATCTTGGCTTGCCCTGACATTGAAGAAGGGATCTTCGGTGTAAAAAGGTTGGAGGGAACTGATAACGAAACTGAGAGGCTCATTGAATCCCTTGACTCTGGGAGCTGGGGCTGAAAAGCAAATGACAAAGTTCACAGGATGCATGAGAAAAAGACGACAAATGGTCACACAGTGTGCAGGGGGCCAATGCGAGAAGTAAATGCTCCTGTTCCAGTCACAGGCCTCAGGAGGCAGAAGGTGATTCCAACAACACCTAGAAAAGCAGAAATTCAAAGCTGGTTCCCGGAAGAATTTCATGTTGAAAAAAGGCCGTTTTTTTCCCAGCCGGGTCTCCTCCTGCCTGCCCCAGGAAAGCCAAGTTCAGACACTGGGGCAATGTGTTTAGTAGCTGAGAAGCTGTTTAACGGGCTGTGATGCTTCAGGTGCAGGAGCAGTGATCTACTGTCCCCCCCAACTCCTCAGCCAGTTTTCATCTCTGTCCGTGTCAGGTGGTGGGTGCCAGGTAAATGCTGCGGCTGCTTTGTCCAGTGCCAATGGGATTATTTCACTCGGACATCATCAGTGGTGCCAGGGAAGGAGAATCACTTACACAGGGCTAGAGCCGTGTCCACACTGGGGGGTTTCCACTGCCCCAGCAACACTTCCTGGTGCGGACCAGGCTGAGGGTGCTGCCTTGGCCCCCACTGCCATAGTGATCACCTCCTGGGCATCGCTGTATTGACCCTCTCACCTGCCTGTGAGGCAGGGCACGGTTATTAGCCCCGTGCTACAGGTGGGGGAACCGAAGCACGACACGACTATGGGATTCACAGAGCTGTGTAGGTGCCTGACACTGACTGACCTTAAGGGGAGTTGGGTTGGGAATCCCAGCCCAGTGACTTACCCCGAGTGTTCCAGGAACCAGGCCAGAGCAGGGAGCTGAACCCAGCTCAGTTCTCTAACCACTGAACCAGCCTTCCTCTGTCACCTGTGTCATGAATCATGGGTAGTGTGAATGGTTAGCACGAGTGCATGACTGAATCAATAGTAAGTGAGCTGAAGAGAGGCCATGCTGAGGTCCAGGCAAGCGCCCCAGAGAATTATGGACTTGTTTGTTCTGGACAAAACCCCTGGAGGATCATGGACGTGTTTACAACTTTAAGAAGAAGGACCGTGGGAAATAAAAGAACTCTGTGTATGTGGCTGAGGCAGCGTTTCCAGCATTGCCAGATAAGAAAAGTAACAAGGGAAGAGTCTAACCAAGGACAGACCATTGTTTCTCACTAGTGGTGAGGCAAGTGGTGCAAAAACCGGATATTTCTGGATCGGTCGTGGACACACCAGTAAGAAGGGGGTGTCACTAACGGACATCACCCCACCTGGACTGTGTGCAGCCAGTGGATGGCATCCCACTAGCCTGGCCCCTGCCGAGGGGATATGTACCACACCATTTCCCCCCAGGAGTTGGAGTCCATCGATTCGGCATATTGGTGTGATGTGCACATTGGACTTCCACCTCAACCAAATTAACCAACATTCCCTGGGGTCTGGCCAGCCCCAGAGGGTGAGTGTGTGAGTGTGTTAAATTGAATTAAGAATTAAGCTGCTAAATTGGGTTAAGGAGTAGATGTAGATTGTTATTCCATTTAAATATTGCTTTTAATGCCTTTTAATGCTTGTGATGCCTTGTATTGTTGTTTTAATTGCTTAGTACTAAATATACATGTAGCGCCCCTCTCCACCTGGTTACCTTCTTTAAGGCCAATCTCCTTACAGGTTTTGATGGAGAGGTCTGGTTTTCTTCTGCATCCCGCCACCCACTCAACTTTATTTTTTCTAATGGATTTATTTGGCGGTGCCTCCACCCCCCCTCACTCCTTCCTGGCAGGGTCACCAGGGCAGCTTGGGAGAAAAATTCTAACCCAGGGGAATCCCCACATACTTGCCAGGTAGTTGGAGACTCCCAGAAAATAACACAAACACATACACTATAATAAACACAGTTATATTAAACAGGAGACAAATAGAACAGAACAGGGTAAAACACTATTTTTAAGTTCACCGGTGCCCAACAACTGTAAGGTTAGTGTCCCGTTGGTACGTGCACTTTGTTGGGGCCCTTGATGACTTTTGACCACAAAATTCTTCTCTGCAGTGGGTTAGCAGTGGGACTGACTGGGTCCAGTACAGCCCAAAGGACTCACAAGCGGGAGAAGGTGGTAAATCCCTCCACAGGTTTAATATTCAGCAGATAATAAAATCCCCAAACAAATTCCCTGACTTACTAACTAAAAGATGCTGCACTCACACACTCCATGGATGAGCCTCAGGTTCAGAGATGACTCCGTCACTGCAGAGGGGCTGCTCTCTTCTGGCAGGGATCCTCCTCAGGCAGGAATCAGGCTGCTTCAGTCCCGGAATTTCCCCTCATCACAAAGGGGTGCTGGGCTCAAGGTGCAGGTCACACAACTGCACCAAAATTCAAACTATAATCTCCTACCCCAGCATTCAGACACACACACAGCAGGCAGCAGCCCCGAACCAGCAGACAGGGCAGAGCTGACCATGGTGGCTGGTCTCACCCAGGGAGCGGGAGAGCCAGCTCTGCCTCGCTGGGGAAGCCTCCCAGCAAACTCCACAAACTGGGAATCAACAGTGGAGACATAACACCCAGCTGAGGGATCCTGCCTTCCGGTCCCTAGAGGCTAGTTCTCAGGGGGAACCCTGCTTGCAGGCCTGGGGTTCACTACCTCCCTCACAGCCAGCTTCCCCTTCCCTGGCTGGCTCCAGACTCTCAAACCAATGGCTCCTCCTTCCCCTCCTGAGCTCCCTGGGAGGGGCATCTCACTCCCTATGGGTTGCTGGGCAGACTCTGTCCCTGGTAGGGAGGGGGGGCCAAGGCAAACTCCCTGCGCCTGTCCCTGAGCTGCTAGCAGACAGAGCCCCAAGAATCCAGGTCATCTCCTTGGGGTTACATCCACATACATAGAGAGCTTTTCAAACTGCTCCTGAACTGAGCGCAGTAAAACTCGTTACAGGGATGTCTGAGATACTGAGGAAGACTCTTTTGCTCTGGGAATGATGAACCAAATGCCTTGTGTGACATGGCTTGAGCAACCGGAGCACAGCGCCCTCTAGTGACACCTGTTGGCTGCTCTGCACTGGCAGCTGGAGGCTGCGACATGACACCGCTGCACCAAACATGGCACAACCCCTGCTGTGCCAGGGGGACGTGGTGGCTGGCGTCCCAATCTCTCCTCCTGGTGCCCATTGGGGAGACACCTACCCAGCCCTCACCTCTGCCTGTCCCCAGCCCCGCTGTTAGTTCTGTCCATGCCCAGCACCCACCTCTGCCCTTGAGGGCCTGTCTGCTCCCTGGGGCTGAAGCAGGTTCCTTCCACCTCCCTTGTCCAGATCTGTGAGGGGAGGGAGGAGGTTTCAGGGTAATAGCGAGGAGGAGCCAAGGGCTGGGTACAGGGGAGTCCTCCAGGGTCACAGAGACTGGGGGTGTGAGGCCAGAGGCTGGTGTCAGGGAGACAGTCGGAGCTCGGTGTCCCCCAACACCCAGATCAAGGGTCAGATTCTCTCCCCAGGGAGGGAGCCCGGCGGGAAAGTGAAGATCAGGACCTCGGTAGCAGCATTGATAAATGTCACCTGCCCCAGTCACAGTCCAGACAAACCTGGATCCTGCTGGGGGGGTTCAGGGGCGGGGGGGTGCGAGGGTCAGTGAGAGGGTCTGGGGGCTCAGGCTGATCCATCCCTTCCTGCTCTCAGACTCTCTGGACACCCCCACAGCTCATTGCCCATCCCCCACCTCCACCTCCCAGTAATGACTCCCCGAGGTGAAGCCCTCTCGGCCCAGCACACAGAGCCAAGTGTCAAATCTCTCCGGGGTGTCAGCCACAGGCTGCCATGTGTCTGCCCATCTCACACTTTTCCCATCCTCCGACAGGACGAGCTGGGGATGCGCCGTGTCTGGATCCAGAATCACGTTGGCTGGGGGAGAATCAGAGCGCGAGGGGCAGAGCTCGGCCCTGGGGAGGGTTTGAGGCGTCAGGGACAGAATCTGCCCCAGCTGGGCAGTGACTCAGGGACTCTCCTGCCTCCAGGGGCGCCCGGCTCTGAGTGGGGAACAGCCCTGAGGTCTCGGCCTTCGCTCCTGAGGTTCACCCCACCGGCCAGTGACAGAGCGAAAAGCTTTACTGCCCCCGATCTGAGACTGTCTTCCCCTAAGGCACCATCTGTCCCTGGGTGGGGATTAGTGGCCAGGGGCAGACTGGCAATCAAAATAGGCCCAGGAAATAGGCCCGGGGGAGGAGAAGAGAGGGTGGAGGTGGGGGCGGGGGCACACAGGTGGGGGGGGACAGCCAGGCAAAGGGGGGTTCACAGGCAGGGGCATTGCAGGGGAGAGAACACAGGCGGGGGTGGCTGGCCGCGGGAGGGGGGGGCCACGGGCGGGGAAAGGGAGAGTTGCGGGGGAGCACACGGGAGGGGTTGTGGCCGGCTGGAGGGGGCTCACGGGCCAGGGTGTGGTAAAAACGAAGTGTGCTTCTTCCCCTCCATTGCTTAAGCTCGAAACAGCACGTATCATTTAGCTGATTGCGCATGTCTTAGATGCTGCTAAACTTTCTGCCAGGGAACTGAGTAAACTTGCAGTGACCAATCACGTTGCGACACGCTGACCAGAAGGAATGTGAAATCTATAAAAGTTTCAGCTCAGGCGATGCTCAAGGTCGACCTTGCTTTGAGCACTGAGCTCCTCGGCCGAACTTGTTTGCAAACAATAAAATAGAGTTGGACCCAGCCTGAAAGTGTGACTCTCTTCTTGAAGCAAATTGAACTAGCCCCCAGGGGACGAAACTAGCAATTTATGCAACAGGTGTCCCCTTTGGGCCCCGCTCCCAGGTAGAGTCGGCAGCCACAAGGGCTGGGTCAGTGTCTGGGGGTTCCCCTGCTGCTGGGCCCCAGGACAGGCCTCCCTCCCCAGCCACAGCAGGGCCGGTCCCAGGCTAGGTTGGGCCAGGGGAAGGGACACACCACAGGTGTGAGAAGACCGACCATGGCTGGGTTCAAGCCAGGTAGAGGGATCTGCCCGGGTAGGTCTGGGCCTGGGGGCTCGGGCTGGGAAGTGGTGACCGGGCCATGGAAGATCCCAGCTACAGCAGGATTGGGTCCAGGGGTGAGGGAAGTGGCATGTCCAGGCACCCACAGGTCCAGGTGTATTGGCTGCAGCTGGGTTCGGGCTGGGAGCCCCCGAGCCCTTCCTCTCTCCTCTCGCTCTGCCCAGCTAGGGGAGGAAGGAGACGCTCCCCTTGGAGCCAGAGTCCAGCCAGCCACCGACAGTCACTAGCTGAGCACCCGCTACAGCCCTCGCTCTGCCGGCCGGGCTATGGAAGGGCCTGCGGGGGTTGCCACTGAGCAGACAGCTCAGGTTTAAGCCTCAAGCCCCAGCACAAACCCTGCAGCCGGGCACCTTCACTTACCTCCGCAGAAGCTCAAAGGGGAGGGGGGGAGCCCTGTTAACTCTGGCTGGGGAAAGGAGACAGGAGGCCCCATCTCTCCAATCCTGGCTCTTTGCTTCTGTCATGGGCTGTGGGGGAGTCACTGGCCTGCACCCCCATCCGCAGCCAGACACGACTCTCACCGGCAAGTCGAACTGAAGGTTTATCGGTTCACAGGACACAGCGCAGCGCGGGATCTTTGTTAAAACAGGGACCAGGAGCAGGCAGGACCATTCCTCTCTGGGAAAAGGGCTCTGGGCCCGGCTCCCCCCTTCCTGCTCAATCCTCCTCCCTCATCCTAACCCAACTAAGACTGACCCTTCCCCCCAGACCCTTGACACCATCCTGGAGTCAGCCCCGCCCGCCCCTTTGTTCCCCTTCCTGGTCGAAGGTCTTGTCTGCGGCCCCCTGGTCCTCAGGACACGAGACTCAGGACAGGAGAGACACATTCACCTCCACAGTGAGTCATGTCCAGCCTTCCTCTTCCTCAGCCAAGCAGTGTTGCAGTGCCCAGGGAAACTGAGGCACACACACACAGAGTTATTACAGAACAGCACAGGACAGTAGACTCACATACAGCACCACCAGGCAAACAGAGTGAACACAGACCCCGCGACGTCACAACTTCCCTGCAGGCATCACCGGTGGACATGGTAAGAATCCGCACTTAGAGCCCAAGGCTGGGAACCACGTTCCCTGGAGGGAGGGGGGATCTAGAAAGTTCTCAGGGGTGCAGGGGGGTAAACAGGCCGACACTGTGACATGTTAGGATGGGCTAAATCATCCTGCATCGGGAGGGGCAGGGACAGGGGTATCCAGAGGCCCCCAGACTGTGGCTGGAGGCAGGAAAACCCACAAAAGTCTCTCCCTCACAGTATATTTTGCAAAGACAAGAAGAGGCAGTGAACAGCCTGGCAGAGGAGGGGAGACAGGAACTCAGGCTGGGGGGGAGAAGGGACTGAACACTGAGAGGGGAGGGAGAGATGATTTCTGGGTTCCCGCTGTGTGTGTGTCTGCGGGGGCAGGGCTGAGGTTTAAATGCCCGTGATCAGGACAGCAGAGATTTCTTCCTGCCCGCTCCTCCTGGGAATGTCGGGGGAGATTTCGCTGGGGGTCGAGGTTCCGGGAATTCCCCAGCCCCCCTAGGTGCGGCAGCTCCCCACGACCACGGCCCCCGACTCCACTTACCGTCCATGTTCTCCTGGGTGCTTCAGGGAGCGTCTGACCCCCCGGCTCAGCTCCGGCTCAGGGCGGGAGGACTCCAGCCGGGTGTGGCTCCCCCTCTGCCTGCGGCTGGACAGGACACAGCAGGGAGCGGTGACCCCGTCGCCCGTCACAGCCTGGCCCTGGGAGCCGGGTCTGATGTGGGAGGGTGCAGGGGGAGCCTCTCACCAACCATGGAGAGAAGCCAGGGGGGAGGGCAAATTAGCCATGAGCCTTGTACACCCTGTACCACCGGGTCTGGCGGGGGGCTCTGTCTGTGGGGCACAAACTTACAGATAGTCAGGGACATAGGGCAGAGGCTGGCAGAGAGGGGCTGTTTGTGGGGACAGACTGGCAGTTAGTTAAGGACATGGGGGAAGGGCTGGCAGAGGGGGGGCTCTGTCTGTGGGGCTCAGACTGGCAGGTAGTCAGGGATGTGGGGCAGTGGCTGGCAGAGGGGGCTGTGTGTGTGGGGCACAGACTGGCAGTTTTTCAGGTACATGGGGGGTTGGTGACTGATAATAGGAGACTAGCTGGTCTCATGGGGGTGTCTGGGTGGGGAAGTTTCTAGGCTGCGGGAGATGGGGGGTGGGGTTTGGACGGGGGGCACAGGCAGTGCTGGGCTGTGTGTGCACTGGTGATACAGGATGCAGAGTTAACGGGTAGAAAATCTTCACCCCTGGCCTGTGTTTCAGGGGCAGCTGGACCAGCCGACGTGGTTTCTGGTGCTTCCTTTGAGCATCCCCCCAGGAGCAGGTCGGGGCTGTTGTGTTCACTAGTCTGATGATGATGATGGAGGAAATGTTGCCGTTCAGCTGAGTGTGAACAAAAGCAACACACACGCCCAGGAGAAACCACGTCCTAGTTCCAGTGCCCAGTGCACCCCCCACATCCCTCTTCTAGCCTCTAGGCCTGGTGCTCCTGGGAACCTCTCCTGGGACCCCCCTCTCTGCCCCTGTGCAGAGTCCTAGAATCACTGGGCTGGAAGGGCCCTGAGGAGTCAGCTCGTCCTGTTCCTGCTCAGAGCAGGGCCCAGCCCAACTCACTCACCCCAGCCAGGCCTGTGTCAGGTCTGGCCTTAAAATCCTCTCAGGACAGAGATTCCCCCCCTTCCCCAGGCCTCCCGCTCCAGCGTTTCCCCAGCCTCAGTGAAATCGTTTCCCCTAATTCCCACCCCAGAGCTCCCCAGCTGCAACTCGAGACAGTCGCTCCTTGGGATCCCCTCTCTGGCCATGGACAGACCCTCTTAGGCCTCTGCCTGGCCTGCATCCTCTGCCTCACCCACCCCCAGCACAACCGGCTGTGAGCCCCAGGCCGGACCTTCCTCCTCAGCCCTCGCTCTGGCCACACAACAAATGGCCTGGTAGCACTTTACAGACCAATAAAACATGCAGGTGGGATCATGAGCTTTGGCGGGCTCAGCCCCCTGCTTCAGATGACGGGGGCTGGAGGGGCATCAACCCTGCCCTGAGAATCAGCCCCCCCGTCCTGCTGTGCCTGCCCCCCGAGGGAGCGTAGTAGAAAAGCCTCTGGAGCTGCTCAGGCCGGGCCGACTGCAGAAGGAGGAGGATGCGCAGGGAGATCCGGGCCCAGGGGAGACGAGGGGGCAGGAGCCTCCAGCAGCAGCCGTGGCCAGGGAGGCCCTCGGACGGGCCGTGCCCACAGGCCGCGTGAGGGGAGAGACGCCAGGGCTGCTAGGAAGGGGCCCAGGGCGGGGATTGTTCCTGGGGGCTCAGTGTGTGGCGGTCGGAGTCCCTGCTCCTCGGCCAGCAGGGCCCAGGGCTTGGGCCCAGGGACACGGGGGCTCAGGCGACTGGGCGGGAATGGGAGCGTTTGTGCTGCCAGCTCCCATCGGCGGCCCTTGGACTGACATGGGTGGGAGGAATTGGACCGGCTGCCCCGCGCTCCGCAGAGGGAAACGTGGGCTCCCCAGTGCTGAGCTGCTCCAGACAATTCTTTCCCCGCCGTGTGGCTGGGGGCTCCGGCCAGAACACGCCTGCTCCTACTGACCCCGTGTTGGGGGGGGAAGGGCTTGTCAAGGGGTCAGATGTGCAGAGCCTGTGGGGGTTGGGTGGATGCGGCTGCCTCCCTCTGCAGAGTCCAAGTCGTGCAATGGGGGATTCTCCATCCCTTGCCATCACTGAGCCGTGACGTGAGGGCGTCAGTAACAGCCAGGGCAAGTGGGGCTGGGGGCAAGTGGGGCTGGGGCCGGAGGGGTGGGGGAGGTTCTGGGACCTGCAAGGTGCAGGAGCTCAGCCCACATGACCATGATGGTTCCTCTGGCCCTTCAAGTCTGAGCCCAGGAGACCGGCCTTTGGGCTGCTCTGGGACTCCTGACCCCAGCTCTGACCCACAGCCCCTGCTCTGACTCCTAGGCATGACAGCTCCAGCCAGGAGTCTGGGAGGGCTTTGCCTGGGGAGGGGGCTGTGCCTGTGGGCTGCATCCCAGTGAGGGGCTCTGCTGGCACCGCTCTGTCCCCACAGGCCCTGGGGTGTAGCCGCCCCCTCGGCTGTCATGGGAAAAGTGTTTCAAGTCCTTCGGTTTGCAGGGAATGGCTGAGACCCACCCGCGCGTGCGCTTAAGGCCCAGAAATCAAAGCTCATACAATCCATTATTGGTTGATTTCTCTTCAATCTCTTTATTTTAAACCAGTCTCACAATTTTTTTACTTGGCTCCTGCTGTTGCTACCCCTGAGGTGGGTGGAGATTTTGACGTTGAAGGAGAATCTCTCGGACACCACGAATCACTTCTCCTCTTCCCGGCAATGCAGGAGAAGGCAGCAGGGACTCCAGAGTCAGCGGGAGGCTGGATACATCTGGGCTGGCCCCAGTGGCCGGCAGACACAGAGTTTTGGGCCTGGCTGAGCAGCAGGTTTCTTTTCACACCCGTCGGTTCCCAGGAGTCTCTGGCCACTCCCTGCCGCGGGTGCTGCTGTGTGAGCCCTGCCCTGGCCCTGGGCGATCCTGGCCAGGCCCTCCCTTTGCTCCTCCACTCTCCATCCAGGCAGATCTCTGAGTTGGGGAAACCTCCCCTGAGAACCTGCCGCCTCCTCCGTGGAAGTGGTGGGAAAGGGGCTGCCGGGAACTCCTGGCCGTGGTGGCCCTCGGGGTCGTAGAGGAATCCCCTAGTGCAGCGTTTCTCCCCCTGGGGGTCCCTGCCCAGAAGGGGGCGGCAAGGCGAGGGCAGGAGGGTCACTCACGGGGGCACCGGACGTTTGGGCTTTCCCAGCCGTGGCCTCGTCTTCAGTCCCCAGGTCCCCATCCCGGCGGAGTTTGGAAATAAGAAGAAATGTCCCTGATCTCTCCTGGCCTCCCCAGCTGGGGGGCTGGAGGGGCAGCTGCTCTCTGCCCCCAACCTGGCCAGCAGCGGCGCAGACGGAAGGGTGGCAATGGCATCGCTGCCTCCACTTCTCCTGCGCTGCTGCTGCTGCTGGCACTGACCCCACAGCTGGGATCCCGCTCGCTCTGGCCACCCAGCTTGGAAGGGAGCGATGCCCCCAGCAGGGGGCAGAGGGAAGGATGCAATGGCAGCCACTCCCCCTTCCTTCTGCGCTGCTGCTGGGAGCGGAGCTGCCCTCCGAGCTGGGCACCTCCCCTGTGGCCCCTGCTCTGTGGTCCCCAGCGGAGAAGGCAGCCCTGCCAGCAGCAGTGCGGAAGGAACGGTGGCAACAACATGCCAGGCCACCCTGCCTCTGCGCTGCTGCTGGGGCGGCGTTGACTTCTGAGCTGGGGGACCCGTCAGTGACCACCCCTCACTCGCTGCTCAGTGGGGCCCCCTCCGATCTGGGCCCCACAAAAGCAGCCTCTGCCCTGCTGCTGCCCAGGTCCAAAGGCAGCGCCACCGCCTGCAGCAGCACAGAAGGAAGGGCTGAGATACCAGACCAGGCCTCCCCTCCTCCTGTGCTGCTGCTGGCGGTGGCGCTGACTTTGCAGCTGGGAGTCCTGCCAGCATGGGCCACTCGCAGGCCACTCAGGGTGTGTCTAGACTACAGGGTTTTGTCGACAAAAGTGGACTTTTGTCGACACAATTATACCTGCGTCTACACTGCTGCTGAGTTCTGTTGACTCCGCTGTTTTGTCGACAGCTGTAAACCTCATTCTACGAGGAATAACGCCTTTTGTCGAGAGAGTTCTGTCACCAGAAGGCGCTATTGCATCTCCACTGCCCTTTGCGTCTACACTGTCATGTTGACAAAGCGGCTTGCTCTGTCTACAGAACTGGACGTAGTCTAGATGCTCTTTGTTGACAGAAGCTTTGTCCACAGTATCTGTCGACAAAACTTCTGTGCACAAAAGCCTGTCGTCTAGACGTAGCGTCAGTGTGGCAGGCAGGGCTGCCCCCAGCAGGGGCACGGAAGGGAGGGTGGCTCTGCTGGGTCAGGCGGCCTTGTGCACATGGTGCCTGCGCTCTCTAGCTGCCCAGCTGAGAAGTGAGAGGCACGGCCAGCAGCGGCACAGCAGGGAGGGTGTCGATATCAGACCAGCTCCCCTCCCTCCTGCGTTGCTGCTGGCGGTGGGGTTGCCAGCCAGGTTGGGCACCTGACCCCTTATAACTTCCTCAGCCTCCCCATTAGTAGGCAGAGCCTCTACCCGCAGCAGTGCAGAGGGAAGGGAGGCACCGCCACACCAGGCCGCCCTCCCTTCTGCACTGCTGGTGGTGCTGGCGCTGCCTGCTCATGGGAAAAGGGGTGAAAAGGGGGTTCTCCAAAGGAACAGCGCCACATGGACCTCGGGGTTGCCAGGGGTCTGAGTCCCCTGCTGACTCCAGGCTCCATGCAGGTGCTTCCACTCAGAAATGCACAAGAGCCTCCAGGATCCTGAGCCTTTCAAAGCGGAAGGCCCCTCGTAAAGCCGAGTCAGTGGGACTTCCTGCTGGCCCCGGGCTGCACACGGAGTTCCCGTTTTGAAGTGCACAGGAGGCCCTGCTGGGGCCCTTGTCCAGTTCAAAGTGCAGAAAGTGCCCATCGACTAGTCGAGTAGCCACTGGAAATTCCATCGACTCCTCAACTTGTCCATGAATCGTTATTTAACATCCTTACCCAGCAGCAGCGGCGCGGAAGGCAGGGAGGCAAAGCTGCAGCAGCCCACCTGCCTTCTGCACTGTTACCGGAGACAGCACGGACTGTCCAGCTGCCCGGCGGGAGTGGCGGCGCTGTTGCCAGCGATGGCAGAGAAGGACGAGGGGAGCACCGTCCAGGGCCGCCCTCCCTGTTTGCTAGGGATGTCAGACAGGGAGTCACTGAACAATCATGTCACTGCATCAAACTGTAGCAATTCCACGATTATTCGATAGTCCCTGGGGCCTGAGTCAGCAATGAGGGGCTGCACCGGCATCCCACACAGCAGACAGAGGCTTCACCGGCATCCCACACAGCAGCCTCTGTGCGACGAGAGCTTGTGCCAGCCCCGGACAGAGGCTGCTCTGCAGCAGCCTCCTCTGGAGTGTGAGAGGCAGAACTGGTGCTCACGGAGAACTAGATTTTAAATCAGCTCCCCTCGAGCAGCCCCCCATCCTCTCGCCTCTATGTGAGACAGCGAGGGAGGAAAGGGGGCTCCACGGAGCTGGCCTGTGTGGAGAGCCAGCTTAGAAGATAGTTCCTCGAACATCTCATCTCATGTCTGCCCTGCCCCCACGCTGATAGGGAGGCAGCAGTGGAGGGGGATGGGTGAGACGTGGTTCCATAGGAGCTGATACACATGAGGAGCTGTCTTAAAAGCTGCTTCCCATGTGCACCAGATCCTGCCTGACTCCCTCACCCTCCGTGTTGCTGCATCTCTATGAGAGGCAGCAGCCCATGGTGCGGGCCAGGCAGCTCCATGGGATCTGGTGCTCATGGGAAGGCAGCTTAATAGCTGGATCCCCGCAGACACCAGCTCCCACCTTCCCCCCCTCTTGCTGCTTCTGTTCCTGAGGCAGCCGGGGGAGGGGTGTGTGGAGGCGACAGGATTAACCAATAAGCCCAGACGTATCGGTTAATCGTGTAGCCGACGACACATGTTGACACCCCTAGTTTGTGCTGCTGCTGGTATCGGCGCTGCCCTCTGAGGTAGCCCCTGGCCAGTGGCACCCACTCTCTGGTCACCCGGTTTGGGAGGCAGGGCTGACACCCGCCGCGGTGCTGAAGGAAGTGCTGCAATCCCGCCCCTCCTGCACTTCCTGCTGCACCGCTCTTGGGGCAGCACTGACGGCCGAGCGGGTGACCAGAGAGTCGTGGCTGCTCCTGGGGCGCCCAGCTCGGAGGACAGGGCCACTGCCAGCAGTGGTGCAGAAGTAGGAGTGACACCAGACGGAGCCACCCTGCTTCTGTGCTGCTGCTGGCAGGGACGCCGTCGTCTAAGCTGGGCCCCTGGCCAACAGCCACTGCTCTCCAGCCACCCGGGTCAGAAGGCAGCCCCACACCC
Source organism: Pelodiscus sinensis (assembly GCF_052426305.1). Taxonomy (NCBI): domain Eukaryota; kingdom Metazoa; phylum Chordata; order Testudines; family Trionychidae; genus Pelodiscus; species Pelodiscus sinensis. Next base: position 14,648,431 of record NC_143070.1, read on the forward strand.
TGCAGCACTGCCCCCTTCCCTCTGCGCTGCAGCTGGTGGTGGCGCTGACTTTTGAGCTGGGTGACCTGCCAGGGGCTGCTGCTCTGCAGCCACCCAGATGGAAAGGCAGCCCCCCCGCCAGCAGCAGTGCGGAAGGAAGGGTGGCAACACCGGACCAGGCCTCCCTTCCTCCTGGGCTGCTGCTGTCAATGGGGCTGCCCCCAAACCGGATGGCCAGACAGTAGCCGCTGCTCTCCAGCCACTCAGCTGGGAAAGCCGGGAGAAATCCGACAGTTTTTAATATTTCCAAACATCTGCCCAGAGGAAGATTTGTGGCCTGAAGACGAGGTCATGGCTGGGAAAACCCAGGCGGCCAGTGACCCTGCTCGCGAGCCCCCTCCCCTGGCCCTGGGACCCCCTTGTGGGTGGGGAGCCCCAGCTGGAGAAAGGCTGCACTAGGGGATTCCCCAATGACCCTGGAGACCAACAGGGCCAGGAGTTTCTGGCAGACCCTTTCCCACAACTTCCAGGGAATACGCCAGAACTAGGGCCCCATCGCGTCCCCCTGCAACCTCGCCCATTTCACAGCCAGACCGTGTCCACGCTGCTCCCTGGCACACTCCCGGGGGCTTCCGTGGGAAATTTCCCGGCTCTCTGACCAGCTGGGTCCTGGCCCAAACTAGGATTGTGTGCAGTGGGGGTGGGGGCGTCCCAAGAGTGCCAATTTCACTTCCCAGCAGCCTGTGGGGCAGAGCTAGAGCCGTTCCACCCTCACTTCTCCCTGCCCCTCAGGGTGGCTCTGATCTGCCCCCTCCGAGAGTGCCCGTGTCGGGGCAGGACAACTCCTGTCCCATCCCGGCCGAGTCAGGCGAGCAGCTGGTGCCCCAGGCCCCTCGCCACGTGGGGAGCTCAGACTCCCCTCACCATCCCCTCCTCTCCCCCCGTTGCACGTCTCCTGGCTGTGAAATGGGTGGGGCCCTAGTCAGGTTCCCAGGGACCTTTACCCCCCACAGAGCAGAGGTGGGGAACCTTTGCTGGGTCGGGGCCACTGACCCACAGAGAAATCCATGGGGGGCTGCACACAAGTGAGAAACAGCCCCCCTCCCCTCCCCAGCGTGGGCCCCCAATGCAGAGGGGAGCCTCGACCTTCAGGGGCCGGATCCCCACCAGCCGGGGCTGCATCCGGACCCTGCGCCTGAGGTTCCCCACCTCCGCCGCAGGGATCTGCACTGAATGGGAGTTTCCCTGGGAAGGGCCTGGCCAGGCCTCAGACGCCCAGGGCAGGGCTGCGAGGCGCCGGGTTCGCGGTGGCTTCTCTGCCCGGCGTCCTGGCTGAAGGGCACCGAGCTCGTCTTCTGGGAGAAGCGGCGCAACGGGGAGGCCCCTTCATCTGATCCAGGCTTCAGCAGGTCCCGAGGTGCAGCCCCCGTCTGGCCTCTCTCCCCTGGCCGATCGGTTTCCTCCTCCGCTGCCCTGGTCCCGTGTGTGACCTCGCCTGGTCCTGGCCTCTGGGCTGGTTCTTCAGCCTTCAGTCTGTGCCACGACACGCCGCGTCCCTGGGCTGGAATCGTCACCATCCGGCCCCTGGGTCCAACTCGCGCCTGGTGCCGAGGGGACGGCAGCTTCTCTGGCCACAAAGCCTGCAGGCTCCCAGCTTCCCTCTGGCAGAGCCCGGCATAGGGCAGGGCAGCCTAGTGGGTGGAGTCCGTCACCACAGTGTAGCCCGATGGCCAGTCAGTACCTTGCCCCTTTCCTCTGGGCAGTGTGGCCCAATGGCCAGACACCACCTTCCCCTTTTACTAAGGGCAGTGTGGCCCAATGGCCGGAGTTAGCCCCTTGCCCCTCTCCTCTGGGCAGTGTGGCCTAATGGCCAGTCAGTACCTTGCCCCTTTCCTCTGGGCAGTGTGGCCCAATGGCCAGTCAGTACCTTGCCCCTTTCCTCTGGGCAGTGTGGCCCAATGGCTAGTCAGTACCTTGCCCCTTTCCTCTGGGCAGTGTGGCCCAATGGCCAGTCAGTACCTTGCCCCTTTCCTCTGGGCAGTGTGGCCCAATGGCCAGTGTTTTGCCCCTTTAGTCAGGCAGTTCAGCCTAGCGGCTGTAGTCCGTAAGCTGGCCTTGACTCACGAGGCTGTGCAGGTCCCTGTCCAGAGACAGGAGATGGGTGGATGGTTCTATCCCCAGTGGCGGGGGGGGGAAGCCCCTCCCTCTCCCCGGTGCCCGGCCGCGGCTGCGGCTCCACTCCCAGCGTGAGCAGGGAAAGCGAGGTGCTGATATCGCAGGCGGCTCCCTCCCCAGCTGTCGTCACCTGCCCTGGGGCAGCCCCTGCCGAGCTGCAGGCACCTGGGGCCAGGGTCAGACCAGGGGAGCTGGCGTGTCCCCGTGGCCGGGCTCCTCCTGTCCCAAGAGAGCAAGGGCCCGTCAGACGCGGTGCCTGGGAACCAGGGGGCAGGGGGAGCTGGGCCCTGGGATGGGCGTAGCACCTCTCTAGTGCCCCCAGGGCCAGACCCCTCCCGGGCTATCAGTGCAGGAGCTGGTGATGCCCCTCTCCCCCGAGCTGTTCCCCTGCGGCGTCCAGCTGCCCTAGGGCCCTGGCTGGGGCTGGGTTCCCAGCGGGCGGCATCCCTGGCCTCACAAAGAGCAGGTGCCTTGGGGCCTGGGGAGGGGCTGGTCCTACATGGAGTGTGGGGGAGGGGAGAGAGACAGACTCACCCTCCCGTGGGGCTGGTCCCAGAGGGTCTGGTGTGTAGCAACCAGGCTCCCATTCCCGGGGGGGGGCGGGATCAGGGGGCGACACTTCAGCAGGGCCCCCGGCCTGGCGTCTGTCGGTGTCAGTGCTTGGGGGCCCGTTGCCCAGCGGGGTCCCTCACCTCTGGTGCAGCAGCAGTGGGCACAGGGGTCAGGACCCTCCCTGGCCGGCCGGCCGGTGTCCTCGGCTGGGCCCCTGAGGGACAGTCCCAGCTGGGCCCCAAGCTCCCTAGTGGGGGCTGTGCTGAGCTGGGATGGAAGGGAGGAGACGGGGCCCATCAGTGTCCTGCAGCCGGCTAGGGATGGCAGGTGTCCAGTTTTCTACTGGAGAGTCTGGTTTTTGGCAGTCCTGCTGCCAGCTCCCAACCCCCCTGGGCCAGGCGCCTCCCTCCCCACATCCCTCTGCTGAAGCCACTGGGGAGAGGAGCTAACGAGACCCCCAGCTCCTGGGGCAAAGAGCGGTGGGCAAGGCCCTACAGGGGGACTTGCACCCCCAGATGCTCCAGGGGGACAAGGAGGGACCCAGGTCGGGGCAGGAGTCTGGCTGCAACATGGGCCCTTAACGTCCTAGGGTGTCCCCTGAACTGGGCCTAAGTCTGGCTCAGGCCTGGGGTTGCCAGATGGTTTCAACAAAACTACTGGACACACTTGACATGACATCACAATCGACATTCCATCTCCCTTGGGAAATCCCGGCCATTCCCATTGTCTCATTTCTATTGTCTCCATTTCTTTCCCACACAGAAACCTCAGATTCTGGCCTGTCCAGTTCCAAACCGGACACTGGACACCCTGCTCAGGCCCGGCTCGGATTTGGCCCTCCCCAGGGGTTGCTGCCAGGCCGCAGCCCTACCGCTGCCGGCCCTGCGGGAGCCGCCTGCCCACCCCAGGGTCCGGGGCCGGCTCAGAGGTCACTCACCTCCCATCCGGGAAATGGGGGGGGGGGTTACAACCGGCTCTGTTGTTCCCTGGGCCTTGGCTCTCCCCTAGGACACCGTGGGTGTGATGCAGGAGCTGACGCGCTGCGGGGGAGAGAGGTAGAGCCGGGTCAATAGACCAGTGCCCAGGCTGTGCCAACAAGCCCCCCCCCCCCCCCCCCCGCCAGGTGTATGGGATTTGAGGGTCCCTATCCCAAAGCCAGCCAGGCCCTGACTTCAATTTCCATCCCCTTCCCCTGTCCCGGATGGAGAAAAGGCCCAACACAGCCCTGTCCTGCCGGCCCTGCCCCAGGGTCCCCATGCCCCCCTACCCCAGTGCTAAAGGAAAACTGCCCCCACACCCCTGCTCATGCTCACCTACCAGCTCTCCTGGCACCTGTGTGGGGCTGTGCCTGCCGGTCCCCCTGCAGGTCCAGCTGGAGGCCTGGACCCCGGCCGTGCAGAACCTGCAAAGGAAGGGTGGGGGGGATCACACCCGGGAAACCTCCTCCCTGTCCGTGGCCCCCGGCTCAGCCAATCAGCAGCGAGATTGGGAGAGGGGGGCGGGCGAGAGGTCTCCGGGGACCTCCCAAGGGCTGGCCCAGGTCACCCCCAGCAGGGTCGGTCTCAGAGCGATTCCAGCCCCGCCTCTTTGGGGGGCTCCTCACACAGCCAGAAAGGGCTGGGGGGTGTCTCTGAGGCTGCCCTGCCGTGCAGCTGTCAGGGGATCTCCATGAGCTCAGCCCTTCCCTAGCCCCTCCCCTCCATAGGCCTTTGTGGTGTCATTGCCCCCCCAACCCCAGTCAGGCTGATGTCCTGCCCCCAAGCACCCCCTTAGGACACACAGAGGCCTTCCAACCGGCCACAGCCCAGCCACCACTAATGGGCACCAGCCATCAGGGATCATTGGGTCCAGCCCCCTACCCTTCCGGCAGGACCAAGCACCGTTAGAGCATCCCTGACAGGTGTCTGCTCTGAAATATCTCCCGAGTGTAACCCCCCTCACAGGAAGTTTTTCCTCATGTCCAGCCTAAACCTCGCTTGCTGCAGTTAAGCCCATTGCTTCTTGTCCTCTCCTCGGAGGCCAAGGAGAACAATTTATCTCCTCCTCCCTATAACCCCATTTTAGGCACTTGAAAACTGCTCTCGTGTCCCCTCTCAGGCCTGGTATATACTGCTGTATCACAGAAACACGCCCCCCCCCACACACACACCTGCCCATCCCCGCCCCCGCTACATCCAGGGAACACGTTTGCTCAGCTGGAAGTGGAAACCTACTCTTTTGGAAGCCCAGTCTTCCTCCTCCCATCAGGAAGAAGGGAGCTTCCGAAAGAGGGCTTTTTGTGACATTTGGCCCCAGAAATGCCTCTTCAAAAAACAAAACAAAAACAAAACCCCGTCCTGGAAGAAAGGTATTCAAATTACGGTTCACAGTTTCCTTTTTTTCTCTTGAAATGCGATGCCCAGAACTGCACACAAAACTCCAACAGAGGCCTAATCAGCAGCGAGACTCCAACTGAGGATTAATCAGTGCACAGTAGAGCAGAAGAATGACTTCTCGAATCTTGCTCACGACATGCCTGTTAACGCCTCCCAGAATCATGTTTGCTTTTCTTGCAACAGTGTCACACTGTTGACTCCTGTTTCACTTGTGGTCCACTCTGACACCCTAGATCCCTTCCTGCAGGACTCCTTCCTAGCCATTCAGCATGCGTGAAATGGGTGGTTCCTTTCTAAGTGGAGCGCTTTGCATTTCTCCTCATTAAACTTCATCCTGTTTACTTCAGCCCATGTCTCCAGTTTGTCCAAATCAGTTTGAAGTATGACCCTGTCCTCCAAAGCACTTGCCACCCTTCCCAGCTTGGGGTCATCTGCAAACTTAATAAGCAGACCCCTGTGGAACCCCAGGTGTTAGGCACTTCCCGCATGGCTGGGAACTGTTAATAATGACTCCTCGAAATCGGTTTGAAAGAGAACAAAAGGCTGCAAGTGTCCTCCGTCAGTAACCACCCGCTTGGCAATTCGGGAGCGAGACTCTGGGAGCTAGGAGGTGGGGGGTGGGTCATAGCTGTCCTAACTCCCCAACACCTCCTCCTGCTTGGTGGGGCAGGGAAAGGGAAAAAGACGCAGGAGAAGGCGAGACAGAGAGAGGGAAGGGAGCAAAGGGGAACCAGACTGAGCAGGCTCCAAACCTTTCCGAGGCTCCTACCTTGTCACCTTGGACAACAGGACCAGCTGCAGGGAAGGAGAAAATGACGACGAGGCTCCTGCCCCCGCCCCTTGGTCCCACTTCTCCATCCGGCCCTGCAGAGACCCTGAGAAGGGGCCGTGCTGCTGCCAAGCCGCAGGAAACTCGCCGTTTGCCCCGGCCGTGCACCTCTGTCCTGAGTGCTTGTTGCCAGAGACTCTTTGTGAGGTCATCACTGTCCCCCAATAGGCTGTGGTCATACAATAGGCCCTTTGTGATGTCACTGCCACCTCCCACCCATCCTCTGCTAGGCTGGTGTCCTGGCCCTGGCACCCCAGAGGCTGCTCCCCATCCAGCTTTATCTTCCGAAAGATCCCGTCTAGACTGGCGCTTTTTTCCGGCAAAGCCCCAAGCAGGAAAAAAGCGGCAGCCATGTTCATGCAAATGCCATGGGGAAAATTTAAATCCCTGCGGCATTTGCAATTCGGAAGTGTCTCATTAGCATCCCTTTTCCAGAAAAGGGTGCCAATGTAGACACAGCCTATATGTGTCTGTAACCCCAAGGAGATGACCTAGATTCCTGGGGCTCTGTCTGCTGGCAGCTCAGGGACAGGCGCAGGGAGTTTGCCTTGGCTCCCCCTCGCTACCAGGGACAGAGTCTGCCCAGCAACCCATAGGGAGTGAGATGCCCCTCCCAGGGAGTTCAGGAGGGGAAGGAGGAGCCATTGGCTGGAGAGTCTGGAGCCAGCCAGGGAAGGGGAAGCTGGCTGTGTGGGAGCTAGTGAACCCCAGGCCTGCATGCAGGGTTTCCCCTGAGAACTAGCCTCTAGGGACCGGAAGGCAGGATCCCTCAGCTGGGTGTTATGTCTCCACTGTTGATTCCCAGTTTGTGGAGTTTGCTGGGAGGCTTCCCCAGCGAGGCAGAGCTGGCTCTCCCGCTCCCTGGTTGAGACCAGCCACCATGGTCAGCTCTGCCCTGTCTGCTGGTTCGGGGCTGCTGCCTGCTGTGTGTGTGTCTGAATGCTGGGCTAGGAGATTATAGCTTGAATTTTGGTGCAGTTGTGTGGCCTGCACCTTGAGCCTGGCACCCCTTTGTGGTAATGGGAAATTCCGGGATTGAAGCAGCCTGATTCTTGCGTGAAGAGGATCCCTGCCAGAAGAGACCAGCCCCTCTGCAGTGACCGAGTCATCTCTGAACCTCAGCCTCATCCATGGAGTGTGTGAGTGCAGCATCTTTTAGTTAGTAAGGCAGGGTACGTCTACACTACAACGTTAGTTCGAACTAACTTAGTTCGAATTAGTTAATTTGAACTAAGCTAATTCGAACTAACGGATCCAGACTAAAAAACTAGTTCGAATTAGCATTTTGCTAATTTGAACTAGCATGTCCACATTAAGTAGACCCTGAACCAGGCTTAAGGATGTCCGGAAGCAGTGCCGGCAGGGCATCAGAGGAGGACTTAGAGCGTGGAGATGCTGTCTCAGGCTAGCCAAGGGCTGCACTTAAAGGGTCCCGACCCCACCCTGGACAGACAGTTCTAAGGGGTGCCCCGCTTGAAAACCAGTCCTGGCTTGGAGTGCCCGGAGTACCCACACTGGGCACATCACAGCACTCGGCCATCAGCCCGGCTGCACTTGCCGCAGGCTGCCATCTGGGGAGAGGAGGCAATTGGGGGGCTGCAGGAGAGCTTCCACCCCCAGAAGCCCGCAGAGCCAGCCCAGTCCTCCCCATCGGGGGCTCGTGCCCCATTCCGCCCTCACCTCCTTCCACTTACCCTTCCCTAGCCCCCCTTCATATTGATGTACAAAATAAAGATAACATTTCTTCCAACATTGACTCTGTCTTTATTGAACAAAACTGGGGGAGACTGGGAAAAGGAGGTGGGAGAGGGGAAGAGAAAGGCTGGGAGAGGGGAGGGCAACTAACATGATCAGGGGTTGGGAACAGGTCCCAGATCAAGAGAGGCTACAGAGACTGGGACTGTTCAGCTTAGAAAAGAGGAGATGGAGCGGGGACAGGATAGAGGTCTCTAAAAGCAGGGGTTGGGTGGAGAGGGTACATTCAGAAAAGTTCTTCATGAGTTCCCATAAAGAAGGACTAGAGGACACCAAAGGAAAGGAATGGGTAGCAGGCTTCAAACTAGTAACAGAAAGTTGTTCTTCACAAAGTAAAGAGTCGACCTGTGGAACTCCTTGCTGCAGGAGGCTGTGAAGGCTACAAGCAGAACAGAGTTTAAAGGGAAGTGAGATCAAGTCATGGAGGTTGGGTCCATGGAGTAGTCTTAGCCAGGGGGTAGGAGTGGTGTCCCTGCCCAAAGTTTGTGGAAGGCTGGAGAGGGATGGCACAAGACAAATGGCTCGGTCACTGTCTTCAGTCCATCCCCTCCGGGGTCCCTAGGGTTGGCCACTGTCGGCACACAGGCTACTGGGCTAGATGGACCTTTGGTCTGACCCAGGACGGCCATTGTAAGCTCAGGGCTCAGGATCGGGGGTCTCAGTGGACCCCCTTGATTTTCATGCACACCTGCTCCTGGGTGGCCAGGCTGGCAGCTTTCCTCCCCTAGACGGCCACTTTCCTGTGCCTAGTGCGGAGATCGTGGACAAGGTCCACGATGTCCGAACTAGCCCAGGAAGGTGCCCGCCTCTTGCGGTCCAGGGCAAGGTGCCGGGAGCCGCCAGCCTGGTCCCGGGAAGAGGGAGTGGGCTAGGGGACATCGGGTGGGTGACTCTGTGCCGTGCCAGGTGCAGGGTCTGCTGGCTGGGTGCTGGCAGGCTTGCACCTGGCACGGGCACCGTAGCCAGCCCGTGCCCCTTTAAGGGGTCCGGGGCCGGGAGGGGGGCAATAGAGTTTCCCTGGTGTTGGCCAGAGTGGCCACCAGGGAAACCTGGGGAGGGCTAGCCTCCCACTAGTTCGAATTAAGGGACTACCCACCCCTTAATTCGAACTAGTAAGTTCGAACTAGGCTTAATCCTCGTAAAATGAGGTTTTCCTAGTTCGAACTAAGCGCTCTGCTAGTCCGATTCAAATTCGAACTAGCAGAGCGCTAGTTTAGCGGCTATGAATGTTAGTTCGAACTAATGTCCGTTAGTTCGAACTAACATTGTAGTGTAGACATACCCCTAGTGAGAAGGGCTTTAAACTAGTTTTGATGGGGACAGGTGGCCAAAGCCCACAGGCAAATGAAAATCATGGAGACCTGGGAGATGGGTTGGAAATGGGAGGGAGCATGGGCTATAACAGCAGAGAGAAAGGAAGGACAAGGCAGAAGTGGGGGGCAAAATCCAATCGGTATCTTAGATGCCGGTGTACAAAGGCAAGGAGGACGGGGAATAGGCAGGAAGAACTTGAAGTGCTAATAAAGAAACAAAAGAATGACACAGTTGGTATCACAGAGACTTGGTGGGATAATACACACAATTGGAATATTGATACCGAAGGGTACAGCTTGCCCAGGACTGACAGGCAGGGATAAAAGGGAGGAGGTGTTGCCGTATCTATTAAGAATGTACACGGGGCTGAGGTGGAGATAGGCATAGGAGACAGACTTGTTAAGAGTGTCTGGGTTAGGTAAAAAGAGGTAAAAAGAAGGGTGATGTCATGCTAGGGGTCCACTCCAGCCCACCAACCCAGGCAGAAGAGGGGACTGGACTTCAGAAAAGCAGACTTGGCTCCCTCAGGGAAGTGATGGGCGGGATTCCCTGAGGTGCTAACATGAAGCAGAAAGGAGTCCAGGAGAGCTGGCAGGATTTTAAAGAAGCCTTAATGAAGGCACAAGACCAAAGCATCCCGATGCACAGTAAGAAAAGCAAATATGGTGGACAACCAGATGGGCTTAGCAGGGAAATCCTTCGTGATCTTAAACACAAACAGGAAGTTTATAAGAAGTGGAAACTTGAAGAGATGACTTGGGAGGAGTCTAAATATACTTGAGAATGCAAGGGAGTCGTCCTGAAGGAAAAAGCATCATTGGATTTGTAGCTAGCAAGGGATGTGATGGGTAACAAGAAAGGTTTCTACAGGCATGTGTCACATTCCTGGATTTTGAGGGGAGCAGCCAGATCACTGCTGCATCCATGGGGGTGTGTTTGCCCCAATAGTGGTATAAAGGGGGCCATGTGAGGTGTTGAATAGAAGTTTACTGTCTGCTAATCCTATGTACGCTATTCATGTGATTGTACAATGTCTGTGTGTGAAATTATAAGCATGTACAGTAAACTTCTGATAATCTGGGACCTTTAGGACCCAGGTGATGCCGGATTATCAGATATACCGGACTATTGGAAAGGTGGGCTATGACGGGTCGGATGGGGGAAGATGCCACCCCACACCCGTCTTAGCCCCCCCCTTCCCATGGTCGGGCTCTGCTCCAGGCATCCCCGATTCAGCTGCTGCTGGTCAGTTTCAGCAGCAGCTGAATTGGGACGCCTGCAGCAGAGCAGCCGGGGTGCTGCCGGGTTGGTCCGGTAGCTCCGCCCCTTGGAGACCAACCCGGCTTCACCCCAGCTGCTCTGGGGGATGCCTGGGGCAGAGCAGCTGGGGTGCTGCCGGTTGGTCCCGCAGCCCCAAGGGGCAGCGCTATGGGACCTACCAGGCAGCACTCCAACTGCTCTGCCCCCAGCTTCTCCGATTCAGCCGCTGGTCAGTTTCAGCAGCGTCTGAATCAGGGAAGCTGGGGGCAGACCAGTTCCAATGGTCCGGCTGCCCGGAGCACTTCCGGGTTCCTGATGGTGCCGGACCATCAGGAGTGCCGGACCATCAGATGCCGGACCATCGGAGTTTTACTGTACTTTGTATGGATACTGAATATTTCTCTGAATGTGCTTGAGCATTGGGCAGAGCCTGGCCTATGGACATGCTAATTAGCGAGGCTGTGTGGAACAATGGCACTCAATAGGCCAAGGACACACCTCAAGAATGAGGCCTGATACCTAAGGGCTGCCAGCAGGGAACACAGGGATACTGTGCCAGGTGAGCTGCTGCAGCCAAGAAGAGCCCAGGAAGGAGGTATATAAATATGCCATGTGGTCCACTCCATCTTGGTACTCAGCTCAGCACTTCATCCCAGAGGCAGCAGTGCAGGGATTGAAGAGCCAGAAAGAACTGTGGACCCGTCCTGATCCTAGGATGTACAACAAGGACTTCTAATCTCTGCTAGAGCCTGCATCGAAAACTGGGAGATTCGATGCATGGAACGTATGATACTTTAGCAACCTCACTCTCATGCTTTTCTTTCTTGTAGCAATAAACCTTTAGAAGTTAGATGCTAAAGGTTTGGCTCAGCGTGATTTGTGGGTAAGGTCCAGAGGATAAATTGACCAGGGATCTGTGGCTGGTTTGTTGGAACTGGACAGAACTTGCTAAGGGTAGGTGGGATTGGGTTCTAAGACCCCTCACCTGTGTACGAGGCCCGGGGCCATGTGGGGCACGGATATCGCTGGGGTGTCGGAGGAGTTTTGCTCGTGAGGCTTCTGGCAGGCTGCTGAAACGCTCTGTGGGACTGGTTTGTGGACTGTTTGAGAAGGTCTCCAGTCTGGGGGCTGTAAGGAGCACCGAATTTGAGCTATTCCCCCTGAGCAGATGCCTTCAGCTGTGCCCAGACATGGCCCGGTCCGTCACAGCATGTTAGCAATTAGAGGGTGCTCAGAGATGGCGTGGGGCACTTACTGGATGAGGGAGGTAACCTAATAACAGGTGATGTGGGAAAAGCTGAAGTACTCAATGCTTTCTTTGCCTCTGTCTTTCCAAAGAAAGTCAGCTCATAGATTATTGCACTAATCAAGACAGTATGGGAAGGAGATGGGCAGCCCTCCGTGGAAAATGAACAGGTTAAGAAATATTTAGAAAAGCTAAACATACACAAATCTATGGATCTGGATTTAACACATCCGAGGATACTGTGGGAGTTTGCAAATGTTATTGCAGAACTGGCCATTATTTTTGAAAACTCATAGAGATTTGGAGCGATCCTGGATGACTGGAAAAAAGCAAATGCAGTGTCTATCTTTTAAAAGGGGAAAAGGACAATCCAGGGAACTACAGACCAGTCTGCCTTATCTCAGTCCCCAGAAAAAGCATGGCGGGCATCCTCAAGGAATCCATTTTGAAGTACTTAAAAAAGAGGAAAGTGATCAGGAATAGTCAACATGGATTCCCGAAGGGCAAGTCGTGCCTCACCAATCTGATTAGCTTTTATGATGAGGTAACTGGCTCCATGGACATGGGGAAGTCAGTGGATGTGATATACCTTGACTTACCAAAACTTTTCATTTGCTCTCCCACAATATTCTTGCCAGCAGTTCAGGAAGTATGGATTGAACATATGGACTGTAATGTGGATATAAAGTGAGCTAGATTGTCGGGCCCAACAGCTAGTGATAAATTGCTTGATGTCTGGATGGCGATCGGTTTCAAGCGGAAAGCCCCAAGCATTGGTTCTAGGGCTGCTCCCGGTGCCCCTGGTCTGCTGGGGACCGTCTGCAGCAGACCAGGGCCACCGGGAGCGAAGCCGCGAAGCTCTGGCAAAGCCTCAGAAGCGCGGTACCCCGCCGTGGCTGCGGCTTCGCTCCCGGTGGCCCTGGTCTGCTGGAGACGGTCCCCAGCAGACCAGGGGCACCGGGAGCAGCTTTTCTCGCCCTGGAAGTCGAGGTGGTGGGACCGCTGCGCTCTGGGCGGTCCCGCCGCCTGCGAGCTCCGGGGCGAGAAAGCCTGTTTTCCTTTTTATTCAACCCTGGTGAGGCCACATCTGGAGTATTGCATCCAGTTCTGTGCCACCCACTACAGAAAGGATGTGGACACATTGGAGAGGATCCAGCCAAGGGCAACCACAATGATGAGGGGGCTGGAGCACATGGCCTATGAGGAGAGACTGAGGGATTTGGGCTTATTTAGTCTACAGAAGAGAAGAGTGAGGGGGGATTTGGTAGCAGCCTGCAACTTCCTGTAGAGAGGTTCCAAAGTGGATGGAGAGAGGCTGTTCTCAGTAGTGATGGAAGACTGAACAAGGAGCAATGGTCTCAAGTTTCTGTGGGGGAGATCTACGTTGGCTATTAGGAAAAGCTATTTTACTAGGAGAGTTGTGAAGCACTGGAATCCGTTACCTTGGGAAGTGGTAGAATCTCCATCCCTAGAGCTTTGTAAGCCCTGGTTTGACAAAGCCCTGGCTGGGATGATTGAGTTGGGGTTGCTCCTGTATTGGGCAGGAGGCTGGACTCAATAACCTCCTAAAGTCTCTTCCAGCCCTAGGATTCGATGATTCTAGGTGGATGAGGCTGTTTTAAAAGAATTCACAAAAACATCGCAAAGCACAGGATTTGGTGGTGATGGGGGACTTCAACGATCCATACACATGTTGGGAGACTAACGCAGCAAGGCACAGATTAGCCAATACATTCCTGGACTGCATTGGAGACAATTTTTTATTTCAGAAGGCTGAGAAAGCTGCTCTAGATTTGATTTCAACAAATAGAGAGGAACTGGTTGAAATTTGAAAGTGGAAGGCAGCTTGGGTGATAGAGACCATGAAATCATAGAGGTTCCGATTCTAAGGTAGAAGAGAGAAAAGCAAAATAGAGACAGTGGATTTCAGGAAGGCAGATTTTAGTAATCTCAGAGAGGTGGTACGTAAGTTTTGCATGGGAAGCAAGATGAAGAGGAAAAAGAGCAGAAGACAACTGGCAGTTTGTCCAAGGGACATTATTAGGTCCCAAAAGCAAACTATTCCACTGAGCAGGAAAGATGGAAAGTACAGGAAGAGACCACCTTGGCTTCACCAGGAGCTCCTACACGATCCAAAAATTAAAAAGGAGTTGTGTAAAAAGTAGAAACTAGGTCAAATAACAAAGGATGAATACAAGAAAACAACACAGCTAGGCAGGGCCACATGAGAAAGGCGAATGCACAAAACTAACTCAGTCTAGCTAGAGACATAAAGGGTAACAAAAAGAGATTTTACAAATATGTGAGAAGCAAGAGGAAGACAAAGGTCAGGGTAGGCCCATTGCTCAGTGAGGAGGGAGAAACAATAACAGGAAACCTGGGAATGGCAAAGGTGCTTACTGACACTTTGTTTCAGTTTTCACCAACAAGTTTGATGACCACGAGATGCCTAAGGTAGTGAATGCTAGTGGGAATGGGGGAGGTTTAGAAGTTAAACTAAAAAACATTAGAAATGAAAAATTAGTAAGAAAAATTAAATGTCTTCAGGTCACCAGGGATGGATGAAACACATCCTAGATGCTCAAGGAGTTGATAGAGGAGGTATCTGAGCCTTTAGCTATTGTCTTTGAAAGGTCATTAAGGTTGAGAGAGATACCAGAAGACTGGAAATGGGCAAATACAGTGTCTATCTATAAAAGGGCAAATAGGAACAACCCAAGAAAGTAGAGACCACTCGGCTTAACTTCTATGCCAGGAAATATAATGGAGCATATAACAGTCATTTGTAAATGGAGGCAAAGAGCATCGACCAACACAGCGGGAAACCCTAAGAAATGCTGCCCCACGCTCAAAGGAGAATGGCTGAATGAAAGAGATGAAGCAGAATCTCAATGATCTAAAGGCAAGATCTGTGTACAGAGGAGAGACATGTTCCTGTACAGTGCTGATGTGGACTTGACCTTCTAAACTTGTACTTAGGCTACAATATCCAGCTACTTCTCCCCAGGCCACAAATGGGAATGGAGAGGCCGTTGAACTACAAGAGGAGGATTTTGCAAGCCAAAGTCGTGAATCTGCTGTACATATTCTTAGCAGCAGAAATTCTCATCCCCTGGGATTTGACCTGTGAAGTATGCTCTTAGAAACCACGAATGAGAAACAGAAGAGACTGGAACTGATGGAAAGAAAACATTTAAAGCCAGAAGAAATAAAAATTCTCATGGATAATTTTCTGCTTCCAATACAAATGAACAGCTCCACATGGGAACGCACCAGCATGTACAAGCTGGCATAGAAAAAACTCTGCTTTTGAGGTTTTGGAGTCAATTGACATCATTGTCCATTCAGAATCGTGACAGCTATTCACCTGTCTTCCTACCATACGCTTATTACTGATGAAAGCGCAGCGATTCCTGTCACCAACTTGCTTATCATTTGCTTCAAGTTCAGAGGTGTAGCATGGGCAGGGCAGAAGACTGTGTTTGGTGGAATTAGTCAATGATCTGCTTGTAATGCACAAGCTGTTACAGCTGCTGTCTAAGCCTCTGACAGCCTGAATAAGCGGGATGTGATGAAATCGGTGATGTTCCCTTCAGTCATACTAGGGAAAAACAATGGTGTTGCCACACAACTCAAGCAGGGCATCCCATATTTAACAGCACAACCCTCCGTGGCCCATCGAGAAGACCTGGGTTTAGCGGATGCGTGGAACCAAGTGCCAATGCTGAAAAAAGGAGAGACCCGTTTTAAGACTGTTTATAGGGTCTTTTGGAGCTCCTCAGTCCAAGGAGGATAATTTGAGGAAAGAGCAAATGTCACAGAAAATGAGACTGTATCGTTGAAACCTCTCACTGAAGTACGGTGGCTATCTAGACATTTGGCTGTGTAATTATGAGCCCCTTCTTAAATATTTGGAACAAGAAATCTGAGAAAATAATGACCCATTAGCAAAGTGCTGCCTGAATAAGCTCTCTGACAATAATTGCCACGTCACTGCAGCTGTATTAAATGATGTCTCACGCAAATTAGCAGAACTGACCAGACGCTGGCAGAAGTGAAGCTGTAACAAGTGAAGCTGTAAAATTAGCAAGGGCTCAGATCCACAGGATGAGAGGGCAGGAGATCGGGGAAACAGTCTCTTGGAGCAACAGTGTGAAAAATCGAACCAAATCAAGCACAACCGATGAACATTCAGCAGTGAACCTGTTCTATGTTTCATCTCCCTGCTGTGTAAGCCTCTGCATAAGAGGTTTCCAGAGAATGAACTAAATGAATGGGCAGCTTTGCCTCACTTTCCACACATCAATTCAGGGATGAATTTGGCACTGAAATCATTAGCAAGCGAGCTAACAAATACAGAACAATTTGAGGCAGTAGTCAAGTGAAATCATCAGCCGAAAGACCACAGAGGAGGAGGAGGAGTTCATTGCAAACCAGAACAAGGGCTACAAATAAATCATTGCAGAGAAATAATGAAGCAAAGCTCATGACAAATTTGCAGGAAATGGGGACTTTATGGTGACAGAATGTAGGACAATGCAATGCAGTGTCACAACTAGTGGATACACCGGCAACATTTCAAACTTCCAGTGCTGTCTGTGAGGCTGGCTTTAGTCTTCTCTAGAATATCCAAACTATCTCTGGATAAACATTTGTCATTTTGGTCTTAAGTGTGCCTCGGTGATCACTTACACACACACACACACCCCCTGCACAGTGATCGATATTTGTCACACACACGCAGTGATCACATACTCACATACACACTGCAGGCCATGTTCAGCACACACAGATATACACCAGTGATAACATACACACATACTCTACAGGCCACAGTGATCTCACAAGCATACTGACATACACACACATTGCAGGCCACCATGATCTAATGATCTCTCTCTCTCTCTCTCTCTCTCTCTCTCTCTCTCTCTCTCTCTCTCTCACACACACACACACACACACACACACACACAGCCCGTGCCTATAGGCATACTAGGCAGCTGCCTAGGGTACCAAGTTGCATGGAGCGCCAAATTCTAAACTCTGCCCCTTCCATTTCCCATTCCCTTTGCTGTGCCTTACCTGGAGCATGGCTTCCCTGCGGCCAGGAGGGGGAATGTCCTGGGAGTGGGAGCGCACGGGTGGGGTGGGGGTGTTTCCCCTGTGCCGTGGGGGGAGGGAGCTCCGGAAGAGGAGGAATACGTGGGGGGGGGGGGGTTCCCCTGTGCCGCAGGAAGGGTCGTCCCCAGGGGAGGAGGAACGCGGGGGGTCGTCCCCAGGGGAGAAGGAATGCGGGGGGGTCGGCTCCGGGGGAGGAGGAACATGGGGGGTTTCTCTCTGGGGGGGGTGGGATCTTGTGGGGAGGCGGGTGCAGGGGACTCTGTCCCCCGGCTGGCACCCTGTTCCCTCTCCCCAGCCATCCCCGGGCCCCAGCCACCAGCCCCAGCCCCCTGGCCCAAAGCCCCAACCCCCTGGCCCCAAGCCAGAGAACTCCATCCCCAACCCCTGTCCCCCAGCCCCAGAACTCCAACTTCATCCCCAACCCCCTGGCTCCTAGCCCCCAGCCCGTAGCCCCCGAACTCCAACTCCATCCCCAAACTCCCAACCCCAACCCCCTGGCCCCCAGCCACAGAACTCCATCCCCAGCCCCCCTCTCCCCAGCACAGAACCAAAACCCTCAGTCAATATCTGCCTTTGGGGTGGGGGGGGCGCCTACTGCATTGATCTCCTAGGGCGCCAGTTGGTGATAGTTAGTCTAGGGCAGCCCCCCCACACACACTCTGCAGGCCACAGTGGTATCACTCACACACCCAGAACTCACGGTGAGCTCTCTGTCTCTCTCTCTCTCTCTCTCTCTCTCTCTCTCTCACACACACACACATATACACACACACACACATGCACATGCCTGCAGGAGCTGCTGCAGGAGCTGGTGGGGGCGGTCAGCACGTGCTCATGAGGGTCCAATTGAAAATCACGTGACAGACAGACAAGAACTGTGATTAGTGCTCTTCTACATACAGCAAATAAATGAAGTGATTTTTTTGTGTTAAAACCAAATGATTTAGTTTTTGTTTCACAAGTCACAACGACAGAGACTCTCTAACACTTTTGCCCGTGGAAAGTTTTTTTCATGTGCATCAAGCCAAGAGACATAATCTTTAATTTCAAGCATAAACTGTAACACATTTTTCATTTAATATGTCAGTACAAATGATAACAGATTTTGTTTGCTATGCCAAGAAATAGCAGTTTTGTGTTATGCCTCAGAGGAACAGGACACCTGTAAGATACCAAATGGCTACTGAAAACAATGTATTTGATTTCATAGTAAACAAACATTTAAAGTCAGGCACCTTGCCAACGATCCCTTGTTGTAGTATCCTTTCTTCCATAACATTTTAAATATATCTAAGATATTTGTTAGTAACTGCTGGTGCAACAGTGGCACAAATCCCAACAAGCGCACACGACCTCATTCTTGGTGCACAAGACAAAACTCGTGGCTGGAGAATCTTAGAGGGATCACTGGTCCCATCTATTTTCTATGATTCTCAGCTGGGCCTTCTCTCAAACCCCACAGCTTTGTGCTCAGAATGTTGGGACTCTGGCTACAGATAGGGGCCAAGCTGAAACTGAGGAACCCTCTGTTCCCATCAAACCCAGTAAAAGGAATAAAAGATTGTTAAGTAGCGGGGTTGAAGCCCTGCAAGGACAGAGTATCAGCTGCAAATGTGTTTAATTCCTGTCAAGTATTTCAAAATCTGGATTTTGTTAGCAGGGGGAAAAGAACCAGTGAGCATTCAATGAAGAGTTTTACACACTATTTAGAACATCGAATCAGAACTGAGGTCACCAAAAAATTACAAAGAAAACACACCGAGACTCGTGACAAAATGAGGTAGCAGTTTATTTCAACCCATTACCTGGAATGGAATGTCAGAGGGAATTTACACAGATATTTTATAGGCTGGAGGGGGTAGAGGACAATTCCCATGGGGTTTTGAATTTCTGAGAGAAGCACCCACATGAGAGCTTGGGACTGGCTATGGAGCTGTACCACTTTCAATATAATTAAAATAGCACTTTGTTATTCTAATTCTGTACATTCTGAGCTGGATGTTGTCTGAACACATCGATATTGGACAATCATTACTTGACACCAAACATTTCTCTACCCACCCTGAAGGCAGGGGATGCCTTGGGGCACCTCCACGAGGAATAAGCTCCATGGAGAAATAAACACAAATTCTACTCAAGTTTTGCTACGTTCCCTTTAAATAAGAAACATGGAAATTCATCCCCACTGGTCTGCAGGGAGGGAAAATCATCCCCATCTGCCTCAGGAGCACGGGAAAGGCTGAAGCAGAAGGAGAAGGGAAGATGCCCCGAGTCAAATCAAAACGGAGTGTTGGGAACTGACTGTTGCAGCCTCTGCCCCCACCCGTCCTAGGCCGAGAAGGCACCAATCTCCAAGGTGGGCTCTCGGGGGCAGGGAAAGACTCCGGGAATTACCTTCTGTACAGACTCATCCTCTCTCACGCCCGCGGGGACAGCGGCTTCCTGAGGTTCTTGACAGAGGCTCAGTTCACGTCTCTCAGATCCTTGGGCACCAGCCGTTGCCAACCAGTTGGACTGGAGGCAGGATAAGAATGCTGCAGCCACATTCTTTGTTGTTGTCACGCATGACATCACAATACACTCAGGTCTCCATACAGAGACACCCCCGCCCAAGTAACTCATCCCATCGCACGGCCAGGCAGGGGGAAGCGCTAACACCCACAGCTGGTTCATACTGGAAAGCTACTGGGAAGGAAGGCAGGAGGCAGAACCTTCCCTTGACCTAGCTCTGTCCCTTCTCCTCCATGCGTGCTGGGTACCAGCGGGTGACAACAGAAATTCACAGAGGTGGGGGGCTGTGATTTTTGCTAAGCTGGCTGCTGTGGGTTCTGGGCTCTCTGCTTTTTCTGGAACACGTCTCACTCAGACAAAAGCTGACTTTCTTCTCTTGCCCTGCCTCAGGAGGGCACAGACACAGGGAAACCAGACAAGAATAATTTCCTGAGTTCTCACTCCAGTCCTCCACTCTCCCACCTGAGCTACTGAAAGCAGCCCCAAGGGTTACCCCTGCTGCTTTGCCCTTAATAATGGTGGAGAGAGTTAGAAGAGGCAGCAGAATCCGATAGCTCTGGATTGGGACCCAGAATGCTGGGGGTGCTGGGCTTTGCGATGTACCTTGCATTGCCCCAGTGGGCGACTGTGGCATGGCCCAGTCATAAATAAGACTCTGCTCCATTTGTAGACAGGGTGGTCCATGACAGGAAAGGCTCCATCAGAAGAGGGCATCCTTGTGGAATAAACCAATTCCTGAGGCATCCAGCAGGTGGCACTGCCCAGGGGAGTGAACCCCATTGCAGGGTCTGAGACCTTTCTGGCCAATCTCCACTCAGCAAGACCCAGCTGCTCTCTCAGCCCATCTAGGCATCTGGTACTTACTGAGGCACTTTGCAGCTCCCACCACACTTCCATCGTCACTTTACTTTGCCGTACACAGGGGGAAATGCAAGTCTTTACTCCAGGTGGAATTAAACCCATGATCTCCAGGTCCGGTGACCCCAGGCAGGAATGAGGCAGGAAGCGAGTCAAGCTGAGGGAAGCCGGCAAAACTCATCTTGCCTCACAGGGCCCCTTGCAACAGCTTCTTCCTGGTGTGCTACGGCCGAGAGACTCCCCCCGCTCATCTGAGGTGGTGACCAAAGCACCAGGGCAGCTCCTGCTGAGGTAGCTCCGTTGGGCCCATGTTAGACTGAAAAGCAAAAGGTCCCTGCTTGAGTCCCAGGGCTTGGCTGGGCTCTTTCTCCCCTGACCCTCTAGGGCTGGGCTCTTTAGAGCATCACAGCTGTGCCCCTGGGCTGCTGAGAATTCCTGCCCTTCCGCAGCTCCCTGGAAGCACCTTGCCTGCCCTGCTGCTCCCCCTAGGGCCCAGCATGCCCTGCCTTCCTCCCCCTGCCCTGCCTCAGCCAGGGGAGGGGAAAGAAACTCTCCTTCAAGCCGAACAAGCCACGTCAGGATAACTTGCTGCGACCCCACTTCCGTTCTCCACGCTGCCAGCTGAGCTATGAAGGGCAGCTGTTGGTGTTGTCTCTGCTGCTTTGCCCTTAATAATGGAGAAGAGAGTTAGGCAGCAGGTGCAGAATCCAATAGCCTGGACTGGGACCCAGAGTAGCGGGGGTCTGGGGCTTGCAATATTGTGAGATACCTGCCCCTCCCCGCGAAATAACTAGATTGTGCCACGGCCGAGTCATAAAGAAGACACTGAAAGATCCCTTCTCCCTCGGAGCTTTGCCAGAAAAAAGCGCCAGTCTAGAGACGGATCTTTCGGAAAATAAAGCCTTTTCCAGAAGATCCCTTATCCCTTATTTTAAGAGTGATAAGGGATCTTTCAGAAAAGGCTTTATTTTCCGAAAGATCCGCATCTAGACTAGCGCTTTTTTCCGGCAAAGCTCCGAGCTGGAAAAAAGCGGCAGCCATTTTTATGCTAATGAAGCGGAGGAGATTTAAATCCCCGCTTCATTTGCAATTGCGATATGTCTAATTTGCATTCCTTTTATGAAAAAGGGATGCAGTCTAGACACAGCCGTTCTGCTTCTTCCTCTTTCGATTCTTCTGCTGCTGCTACTTCTGCTGCTTCCGCTGCTCTGCCTTCTTCTTCTCCTGCTGCTGCTCTTCTTCTGATGCTCATGCTACTTCTGCTGCTGCTTCTTCCACTGTGCCTGCTTCTTCTGCTTCTGCTTCTTGTTCTTCTGCTGTTTCTTTTCTTCTGTCGCTGCTGTTTCTTCTGTTGTTTCTTTTGTTGATTCTTCTGCTGCTGCTTTTGCTCCTCCTTCCTTTGTTGCTACTACTTATTCTGCTGCTAGTTTTCTTCTTCTGCCACGGCTTCTTCTGCTGAGTTTCTTCTACTGCTGTAGCTGCTACCACCTATTTCTTCTGCTCTTTTCCTGTGCTGCTGTTTCTCCTTCTGCGGCTATTTCTTCTCCTCCTGCCACATTTCTTCTGCTACTTCTCCTACTGTTTCTGCTGCTGCTGCTGCTTTATCAGCTTCTGTTCCTGCAACTTTCCCTGCCCCAACTTCTTTTCAGGCTGCTTCTTCTGTTTGTTCTTCTGTTTCTTATTCCGTTGCATCTTCTACTGCTGCTGCTTTTCTGTTGCTGCCACTGCTTCTTCTTCTATTTCTCCTGATGCTTCATCTGCTTCTGCTCCTCCATCCTTTTTTGTTGCTTCTTCTAGTCTTGCTACTGCTGCTGCCACTTTTGCTTCAATCTGTTGCTGTCTCTTCTTCTGCTGCTGCTGATTCTGCGGCTGTTTCTTTCCTGTTTCTGCTTCCTTTTAATCTGCTACTGATTCTTCTGCTACTGATGCTTTTACTGTTCCTCCTTCTTCTGCTTTTTCTCCTGCTGCTGCTACTTTTCTTCTTGTGCCACTGCTGCTTCTTTTAATTATTCTTCTTCTTCTGCTACTACGTCCTGTTTCTTCTACTATTCTTTTTCTACTATTTCTTCTGCCCCTACTTTTTTCATGCTTCTACTTCTTTTGTTTGTGCTACTGCAGCTTCTTTTCCTGTTGTTCCTCTTTCTGCTGTACCTTCTGTTGTTGTTACTTCTTCTGCTTCTTCCTCTTTTGATTCTTCTGCTGATGCTACTTCTGCTGCTCCGCCGCCTTCTGCTGCTGCTTCTGCTGCTGCTTCTGTTCTTCTTTAGCTGCTGGTTTTACTCCTCTCGGGCTTGTCTACGCTGAGAGGTTTTTGCAGCAGAGAGTATGATAATGAGGAACAAATGTTTTTTGCACAAGGGGGTTTTTGCACAAAAAGAAGCAGTGTAGTCGTTTCTGTTTTGCTCAAAACCTCCTTTTTGCACAAGATCCTTATGCCTCTCCGGATCTGGTGCAAAAGGGTTTTATGGCGAAAAACGGAAGTGGCTACGCTGTTCCTTTTTGCGCAAAAACCCCTTGTGCAAAAAAGCACAAAATATGCTAATGACATCACAACTCATGCTAATGAGTCATTAGCATACTCTCTGCTGCAAAAACTTGCAGCCTAGACTCAGCCTCACTCAATAAGGAGCAGCTAGAGCCCATGACTCAGGGATGCTCCCCATAGCCTGGTCCTACCCCTCTAGTGCAGCTGGCTCCTCAGGGGCTGAGCCTGGGCATCTCCTCTTAGGAGGCAGGGACAGCCCCGTGCCCAGCAGGGAGCTGGTTCCATCCCTGTGGCCGGCCGGGCCCTTGCCCTGCTCTGCCCTGGCAGGGGGAGAGGAGGGGAAATCAGGGGCTGAGGTTATAAGAGAGCATCTCCCTCCCTCCCATTTAACACATCATTGACAGCAACAGCAGGCTGGGAAGGGCTTCCAAAGAATGTCACAGAACTAGTTTCAGAGGGGCAGCCCTGTGAGTCTGTAACTTTAAAAGACAAGGACTTGTCCTGTAGCACCTTAGGGTGTGTCTACACAGCTCCCTGAACTCAAAATAAGAGATGTGCCAAAGATACAAAGATGCTAATTCCCTTGCCCATTATAATGATAGCTTCCCCACTCATCAGCCCCTGATTAGCCTTTCATTAACAGCTATTCCCTCCCTACCTCTCCCTCACCCCACCTTCTGTACTTAATCTAATTTGTCAGGTTAATAACGTGTTCACTTTTTTCATTCGATTCCTTTGGTGTATATGGTAATGCCAACTGTCTTCCAGAATATGATCTGAGGAAATGGGTCTGGCCCCAAGACAGTGAATGCAGAGAACCACCAATCTTAGCGAAACATCTCCTTGGGTCTGACGTACTGGCTCAGACTTGCACAAGGACAAGGACCTGAGACTCCTCCCCATCAATGCCCCTGTCCTGCCAATCGGAGAGACTGAGGGAGGGCGGTGGAACATTCTCACCAAAGAGCCCAAAGCATGGCCCACATCATGGGGGCGATCCCTGTCAGAGCACTATTTCTGCCCCACCATTTTGGTGTGACCTCCTGGGAGACCAGCTCTTGATGTGGGGTGGGGAGCAGAAGAGGACAAAAGAGGAAAGAAAAGAAGAGAAATGCTGGCGGGACGGAGGAAAAGAGAAACCAAACAGGAGAAACCCCCACGGCCCCAGTGGTTCTAAGGGACAAAGCCCCAGGTGGGGAATAAAATTCCGACCCTTTCACCCAGTGTTCCGTGCCTAGAATCCAGCCAGGACCAGGTGGATCAGACTGAGCAGTTCCAACCCCCTCGGAGGCTCTTACCTTCTCCGCAGGGATGTCTGACCTGTAGGGAAATCAGGAGAAGGAGAAGGACACTCGACAGAGGTTCCTCCAGGTGCTCACGTGCAGGAACCAGGAAGCTCTGAGTCCTCAGAGAGACATCGCAAGACAGAGACTTGCCTTAGCAAGTGCCACAGGGGTCTGCGAGGTCATCCCGGCCTTGCCCCTCTTGTGCCTGGCTGATGTCAGCATCTCTCAGTGAGGTCACCACCTCCCCACCATCTTTGCCTAATATGGGGAGGGCCTGCCAAAGGCCTGTGTGATGTCACTGCCGCCCCCTCCCCCCACGCTGCAGGATGAGTGTCCTGCCTCTGGCCACCCCTCGGGATGTTTGAGCCATTCCCTGTGCTCCCCCCTCTCAATGCCTGTTCCGCCTAGGAAGTCAGCCGGCTGCACAGTCGCACCTCAGAAGTGTCACGTTATTGGATTTTGAGGGGAGCAGCCGGGTCACTGCTGCACCCATGGGGGGGTGTTCGCCCCAAAAGTGGTAAAAAGGGGGCCATATAAGGGGGCAAACAAAAGCTTGCTTTCTTCTGATTCTGTATCTGCTCTTCACCTATCTGTATAATGTCTGTGTGTGTAGTTAGGAATCTGTAATCTGTATGGAGACTGGAAGTCTCTCTGAATGTGGTTGAGCAGTGGGCAGAGCTCGGCCTATGGACATGCTGATTAGTGAGGCCCTGTGGGACAATAGCACTCAATGGGCCAACAACACGGCTCGGGAATGGTGACCAACACCTAAGGGCTACCAGCAGGGAACACAGTGATAGGCCACTGGCCAGGTGACCTGCTGCAGCCAAGAAGAGACCAGGAAGGATGTATAAAGATGCCATGTAGCTGACTCCATCTTGGTAATCAGCTCAGCACTTCATCCCAGAGGCAGCAGTGCAGGGATCGAAGAGCTGGAAAGAACTGAGGACCCGTCTTAACCTAGGATGTACAAGGACTTCCAAGCCAGCAGCTATAACATCTCTGCTAGAGCCTGCATTGAGAGCTGGGAGATGCAATGCATGTAGCGTATGATACTTTAGCACCCTTACTCTCGTGCTTTTCTTTCTGGTAGCAATAAACCTTTAGATGTTAGATGTTAAAGGATTGGCTCAGTGTGATTTGTGGGTAAGCTCCAGAAGGTAAATTGACCGGGGATCTGTGGCTGGTTTCTTGGAACCGGACAGAACTTGTTCGGGGTAGGTGAAATTGGGTTGTAAGACCCTCACCTGAATATGAGGCCCGGGGCCATCTGGGGCACGGATATTGCTGGCGATTGGAGGGGTTTTGCTCATGAGGCTTCAGGGCAAGCAGCTGAAGCGCTCTGTGGGACTGGTTTGTGGCCTGTTTGGGAAGGTCTCCAGTCTGGGGTCTGTAAGGAGCCCCAAAGTTGAGCAATTTGTCCTGAGAGGACACCTTTAACTGTGCCCAGGCCGGTCCAGTATGTCACACCCCCCTTCCTGAGACAACTGTCCGTTTTCAAGCTCCAGCTGCACCTGAATTCCCTCCCAGAGTTTACATCTCTCATCCCTTCCCACACCCAAATCCCCCATTCCCACCTCAGAGGCCGCACCTCCTGTCTCAACCCAGGGAGAGTGCGTAAGGGCCGGGGACAGCAAGTGATGGAGAGGAGGGGAATGGAGAAGATGGGGCCTCAGAGAAGGGATGGGTACTTGGGGAAGGTGGTGGGTGCTTGGAGTAGATCTTGGCTTGACCTGACATTGAAGAAGGGATCTTCGGTGTAAAAAGGCTGGAGAGAACTGATAACGAAACTGAGAGGCTCATTGAATCCCTTGACTCTGGGAGCTGGGGCTGAAAAGCAAATGACAAACTTCACAGGATGCATGAGAAAAAGACGACAAATGGCCACACAGTGTGCAGGGGGCCAATGCGAGAAGTAAATGCTCCTGTTCCAGTCACAGGGCTCTGGAGGCAGAAGGTGATTCCAACAACACCTAGAATAGATGAAATTCAAAGCTTGTTCCGGGAAGAATTTCATTTTGAAGAAAGGCTGTTTTTTTCCCAGCCTGGTCTCCTCCTGCCTGCGCCAGGAAAGCCAAGTTCAGACACTGGGGCGATGGTTTAAGTGGCTGAGAAGCTGTTTAACGGGCTGTGATGCTTCAGGTGCAGGAGCAGTGATCTACTGTCCCCCCCAACTCCTCAGCCAGTTTTCATCTCTGTCTGTGTCAGGTGGTGGGTGCCAGGGAAATGCTGCGGCTGCTTTGTCCAGTGCCAATGGGATTATTTCACTCGGACATCATCAGTGGTGCCAGGGGAGGAGAATCACTTACACAGGGCTAGAGCCGTGTCCACACTGGGGGGTTTCCACTGCCCCAGCAACACTTCCTGGTGCGGACCAGGCTGAGGGTGCTGCCTTGGCCCCCACTACCATAGTGATCACCTCCTGGGCATCGCTGTACTGATCCTCTCACCTGCCTGTGAGGCAGGGCAGGGCTATTAGCCCCGTGCTACAGGTGGGGAAAACCGAAGCACGACACGACTATGGGATTCACAGAGCTGTGTAGGTGCCTGACACTGACTGACCTTAAGGGGAGTTGGGTTGGGAATCCCAGCCCAGTGACTTACCCCAAGTGTTCCAGGAACCAGACCAGAGCAGGGAGCTGAACCCAGCTCAGTTCTCTAACCACTGAACCAGCCTTCCTCTGTCACCTGTGTCATGAATCATGGGTAGTGTGAATGATTAGCACGAGTGCATGAGTGAATCAACAGTAAGTGAGCTGAAGAGAGGCCATGCTGAGGTCCAGGCAAGCGCCCCAGAGAATTATGGACTTGTTTGTTCTGGACAAAACCCCTGGAGGATTATGGACGTGTTTACAACTTTAAGAAGAAGGACCGTGGGAAATAAAAGAACTCTGCGTATGTGGCTGAGGCAGCGTTTCCAGCATTGCCAGATAAGAAAAGTAACAAGAGAAGAGTCTAACCGAGGACAGACCATTGTTTCTCACTAGTGGTGAGGCAAGTGGTACAAAAACTGGATATTTCCGGATCGGTCGTGGACACACCAGTAAGAAGAAGGGGGTGTCACTAACGGACATCACCCCACCTGGACTGTGTGCAGCCAGTCGATGGCATCCCACTGGCCTGGCCCCTGCCGAGGGGATATATACCACACCATTTCCCCCCACAAGCTGGAGTCCATCGATTTGGCATATTGGTGTGATGTGCACATTGGACTTCCACCTCAACCAAATTAACCAACATTCCCTGGGGTCTGGCCAGCCCCAGAGGGTGAGTGTGTGTGAGTGTGTTAAATTGAATTAAGAATTAAGCTGCTAAATCGGGTTAAGGAGTAGATGCAGATTGTTATTCCATTTAAATATTGCTTTTAATGCCTTTTAATGCTTGTGATACCTTGTATTGTTGTTTTAATTGCTTAGTACTAAATATACATGTAGCGCCCCTCTCCACCTGGTTACCTTCTTTAAGGCCAATCTGCTTACAGGTTTTGATGGAGAGGTCTGGGTTCTTCTGGATTCCGCCACCCACTCAACTTTATTTTTTCCGATGGATTTATTTGGCGGTGCCTCCACCCCCCTCACTCCTTCCTGGCAGGGTCACCAGGGCAGCTTGGGAGAAAAATTCTAACCCAGGGGAATCCCCACGTATTTGCCAGATAGTTGGAGACTCCCAGAAAATAGCACAAACACATACACTATAATAAACACAGTTATATTAAACAGGAGACAAATAGAACAGGGTAAAACACTATTTTTAAGTTCACCGGTGCCCAGCAACTGTAAGGTCAGTGTCCCTTTGGTACGTGCACTTTGTTGGGGCCCTTGATGACTTTTGACCACAAAATTCTTCTCTGCAGTGGTTTAGCAGTGGGGCTGACTGGGTCCAGTACAGCCCAAAGGACTCACAAGTGGGAGAAGGTGGTAAATCCCCCACAGGTTTAATATGCAGCAGGTAATAAAATCCCCAAACAAATTCCCTGACTTACTAACTAAAAGATGCTGCACTCGCACACTCCATGGATGAGCCTCAGGTTCAGAGATGACTCCGTCACTGCAGAGGGGCTGCTCTCTTCTGGCAGGGATCCTCCTCAGGCAGGAATCAGGCTGCTTCAATCCCGGAATTTCCCCTCATCACAAAGGGGTTCAGGCCACACAACTGCACCAAAATTCAAACTATAACCTCCTACCCCAGCATTCAGACACACACACAGCAGGCAGCAGCCCCGAACCAGCAGACAGGGCAGAGCTGACCATGGTGGCTGGTCTCACCCAGGGAGCGGGAGAGCCAGCTCTGCCTCGCTGGGGAAGCCTCCCAGCAAACTCCACAAACTGGGAATCAACAGTGGAGACATAACACCCAGCTGAGGGATCCTGCCTTCTGGTCCCTAGAGGCTAGTTCTCAGGGGGAACCCTGCATGCAGGCCTGGGGTTCACTAGCTCCCTCACAGCCAGCTTCCCCTTCCCTGGCTGGCTCCAGACTCTCCAGCCAATGGCTCCTCCTTCCCCTCCTGAACTCCCTGGGAGGGGCATCTCACTCCCTATGGGTTGCCAGGCAGACTCTGTCCCTGGTAGGGAGGGGGAGCCAAGGCAAACTCCCTGCGCCTGTCCCTGAGCTGCCAGCAGACAGAGCCCCAGGAATCCAGGTCATCTCCTTGGGGTTCCATCCACATACATAGAGAGCTTTTCAAACTGCTCCTGAACTGAGCGCAGTAAAACTCGTTACAGGGATGTCTGAGATACTGAGGAAGACTCTTTTGCTCTGGGAATGATGAACCAAATGTCTTGTGTGACATGGCTTGATCAACCGGAGCACAGCGCCCTCTAGTGACACCTGTTGGCTGCTCTGCACTGGCAGCTGGAGGCTGCGCCATGACACCGCTGCACCAAACATGGCCACAACCCCTGCTGTGCCAGGGGGACGTGGTGGCTGGCGTCCCAGTCTCTCCCCCTGGTGCCCGTTGGGGAGACACCTACCCAGCCCTCACCTCTGCCTGTCCCCAGTCCCGCTGTTAGTTCTGTCCCTGCCCAGCCCTCACCTCTGCCCTTGAGGGCCTGTCTGCTCCCTGGGGCTGAAGTAGGTTCCTTCCACCTCCCTTGTCCGGATCTGTGAGGGGAGGGAGGAGGTTTCAGGATAATAGAGAGGAGGAGCCAAGGGCTGGGTACAGGGGATTCCTCCAGGGTCACAGACACTGGGGGGGTATGTCTACACTACAAAGTTAGTTCGAACTAACGGACGTTAGTTCGAACTAACTTTCATAGGCGCTACACTAGCGCTCCTCTAGTTCGAATTTAATTCGAACTAACAGAGCGCTTAGTTCGAACTAGGTAATCCTCATTCCACGAGGATTAAGCCTAGTTCGAATTTACTAGTTCGAATTAAGGGGTGTGTAGCCCCTTAATTCGAACTAGTGGGAGGCTAGCCCTCCCCAGGTTTCCCTGGTGGCCACTCTGGACAACACCAGGGAAACTCTACTGCCTCCCTCCCGGCCCCGGACCCCTTAAAGGGGCACAGGCTGGCTACAGTGCCCGTGCCAGGTGCAAGCCTGCCAGCACCCAGCCAGCAGACCCTGCACCTGGCATGGCTCGAGCCACCCACCGGATGCCCCCCAGCCCTCCCCCTCTTCCTGGGACCAGGCTGGCGGCTCCCGGGAGCTTGCCCGGGACCGCAAGAGGTGGGCACCCGCCTGGGCTAGTGCGGACATCGTGGACCTCGTCCACGATCTCCGCACTAGGCACAGGAAAGTGGCCGGGTTGGGCAGGAGAGCTGCCAGCCTGGCCACCCAGGAGCAGGTGTGCATGAAAATCAAGGGGGTCCACTGAGACCCCCGACCCTGAGCCCTGAGCTTACAATGGTCGTCCTGGGTCAGACCAAAGGTCCATCTAGCCCAGTAGCCTGTCTGCCGACAGCGGCCAACCCTAGGGACCCTGGAGGGGATGGACCGAAGACAGTGACCAAGCCATTTGTCTCGTGCCATCCCTCTCCAGCCTTCCACAAACCTTGGGCAGGGACACCACTCCTACCCCCTGGCTAATACCACTCCATAGACCCAGCCTCCATGACTTGATCTCACTTCCCTTTAAACTCTGTTCTAGTTGTAGCCTTCACAGCCTTCTGCAGCAAGGAGTTCCACAGGTTGACTCTTTGCTTTGTGAAGAACAACTTTCTGTTACTAGTTTGAAGCCTGCTACCCATTCATTTCCTTTGGTGTCCTCTAGTCCTTCTTTATGGGAACTAATGAAGAACTTTTCTGTATGCACCCTCTCCACCCAACTCCTGCTTTTATAGACCTCTATCCTGTCCCCCCTCCGTCTCCTCTTTTCTAAGCTGAAAAGTCCCAGTCTCTGTAGCCTCTCTTCATATGGGACCTGTTCCCAAACCCTGATCATTTTAGTTGCCCTCCCCTCTCCCAGCCTCTCTCTTCCCCTCTCCCACCTCCTTTTCCCAGTCTCCCCCAGTTTTGTTCAATAAAGACAGATTCCATTTTTGAACACAATTGTCCTTTATTTTGTACATCAAGAAAAGGGGCTAGGGAAGGGTAAGTGGAAGGAGGTGAGGGAGGAATGGGGTAGCCTGAGACAGCAGCTCCACGCTCTAAGTCCTCATCTGATGCCCTGCCGGCACTGCTTCCGGCCATCCTTAAGCCCGGTTCAGGGTCCACTTAATGAGGACATGCTAGTTCGAATTAGCAGAACGCTAATTCGAACTAGTATTTAGTTCTAGACGCGTTAGTTCAAATTAGCTTAGTTCGAATTAACTAATTCAAACTAAGTTAGTTTGAATTAGCGCTGTAGTGTAGACATACCCGGGGTGTGAGGCCAGAGGCTGGTGTCAGGGGGACAGTCGGAGCTCGGTTCCCCCCAACACCCAGATCAATGGTCAGATTCTCTCCCCAGGGAGGGAGCCCGGCGGGAAAGTGAAGATCAGGACCTCGGTAGCAGCATCGATAAATGTCACCTGCTCCCGGTCACAGTCCAGACAAACCCGGATCCTGTGGGGGGGGGGGGGGGGTGGTTCAGGGGCAGGGGGGTGTGAGGGTCAGTGAGAGCCTGGAATTGATCCTGCCACCACTGCACAGCCCAGACCTCCCTCTGGGGGCTCAGGCTGATCCATCCCTTCCTGCTCGCAGACTCTCTGGACACCCCCACAGCCCATTGGCCATCCCCCACCTCCACCTCCCAGTAATGTCTACGCAAGGTGAAGCCCTCTCGGCCCAGCACACAGGACCAAGTGTCAAATCTCTCCGGGGTGTCAGCCACTGGCTGCCATGTGTCTGCCCATCTCACACGTTTCCCATCCTCAGACGGGACGAGCCGGGGATGCGCCATGTCTGGATCCAGAGTCACGTTGGTTCTGGGGGGGGGGGGGGAGAATCAGAGCGTGAGGGGCAGAGCTCAGCCCTGGGGGGTCGATGGCATCATGGACAGAATCTGCCCCAGCTGGGCAGTGACTCAGGGACTCTCCTGCCTCCAGGGGCGCCCGGCTCTGAGTGGGGAGCAGCCCTGAGGTCTCGGCCTTCGCTCCTGAGGTTCATCCCACCGGCCAGTGACAGAGCGAAGAGATTTACTGCCCCCGATCTGAGACTGTCTTCCCCTCAGGCACCATCTGTCCCTGGGTGGGGATTAGTGGCCAGGGGCAGACTGGCAATCAAAATAGGCCCAGGAAATAGGCCCGGGGGAGGAGAAGAGAGGGTGGAGGTTGGGGGTGGGGGCACACAGGTGGGGGGGGACAGCCAGGCAAGGGGGGGTTCACAGGCAGGGGCATTGCAGGGGAGAGAACACAGGCGGGGGTGGCTGGCCGCGGGAGGGGGGGCCACAGGCGGGGAAAGGGAGAGTTGCAGGGGAGCACACGAGAGGGCTTGTGGCCGGCTGGAGGGGGCACACGGGCCAGGGTGTAGTAAAAACTAAGTGTGCTTCTTCCCCTCCATTGCTTAAGCTCGAAACAGCACGTATCATTTAGCTGATTGTGCATGTCTTAGAAGGTGCTAAACTTTCTGCCAGGGAACCGAGTAAACTTGCAGTGACCAATCACGTTGCGACACGCTGACCAGAAGGAATGTGAAATCTATAAAAGTTTCAGCTCAGGCAATGCTCAAGGTCGACCTTGCTTTGAGCACTGAGCTCCTCGGCCGAACTTGTTTGCAAACAATAAAATAGCGTTGGACCCAGCCTGAAAGTGTGACTCTCTTCTTGAAGGAAATTGAACTAGCCCCCAGGGGACGAAACTAGCAATTTATGCAACAGGTGTCCCCTTTGGGCCCCGCTCCCAGGTAGAGTCGGCAGCCACAAGGGCTGGGTCAGTGTCTGGGGGTTCCCCTGCTGCTGGGCCCCAGAACAGGCCTCCCTCCCCCGCCACAGCAGGGCCGGTCCCAGGCTAGGTTGGGCCAGAGGAAAGGACACACCACAGGTGTGAGAATACCGACCATGGCTGGGTTCAAGCCAGGTAGAGGGGTCTGCCCGGGGAGGTCTGGGCCTGGGGGCTCGGGCTGAGAAGTGGTGACCGGGCCATGGAAGATCCCAGCTACAGCAGGATTGAGTCCAGGGGATGAGGGAAGTGGCATGTCCAGGCACCCACAGATCCAGGTGTATTGGCTGCAGCTGGGTTCGGGCTGGGAGCCCCCGAGCCCTTCCTCTCTCCTCTCGCTCTGCCCAGCTAGGGGAGGGAGGAGACGCTCCCCTTGGAGCCAGAGTCCAGCCAGCCACCGACAGTCACTAGCTGAGCACCCGCTACAGCCCTCGCTCTGCCGGCCGGGCTATGGAAGGGTCTGTGGGGGGCCGCCACTGAGCAGACAGCTCAGGTTTAAGCCTCAAGCCCCAGCACAAACCCTGCAGCCGGGCACCTTCACTTACCTCCGCAGAAGCTCAAAGGGGAGGGGGGGAGCCCTGTTATCTCTGGCTGGGGAAAGGAGACAGGAGGCCCCATCTCTCCCATCCTGGCTCTTTGCTTCTGTCACGGGTTGTGGGGGAGTCACCGGCCTGCACCCCCATCCGCAGCCAGACACGACTCTCACCGGCAAGTCGAACTGAAGGTTTATCGGTTCACAGGACACAGCGCAGCGCGGGATCTTTGTTAACCCAGGGACCAGGAGCAGGCAGGACCATTCCTCTCTGGGAAAAGGGCTCTGGGCCCGGCTCCCCCCTTCCTGCTCAATCCCCCTCCCTCATCCTAACCCAGCGGAGACTGACCCTTCCCCCCAGGCCCTTGTCACCATCCTGGAGTCAGCCCCGCCCGCCCCTTTGTTCCCCTTCCTGGTCGAAGGTCTTGTCTGCGGCCCCCTGGTCCTCAGGACATGAGACTTAGGACAGGAGAGACACATTCACCTCCACAGTGAGCCATGTCCAGCCTTCCCCTTCCTCAGCCAAGCCGTGTTGCAGTGCCCAGGGAAACTGAGGCATGCACACACACAGAGGGTATGTCTACACTACAAAGTTAGTTCGAACTAACGGACGTTAGTTCGAATTAACTTTAATAGGTGCTACACTAGCCCTCCGCTAGTTCGAATTTGAATCGAACTAGCGGAGCGCTTAGTTCGAACTAGGTAAACCTCATTTTACGAGGACTAACGCCTAGTTCGAACTAGCTAGTTCGAACTAAGGGCTGTGTAGCCCTTTAGTTCGAACTAGTGGGAGGCTAGCCCTCCCCAGGTTTCCCTGGTGGCCACTCTGGCCAACACCAGGGAAACTCTATGCCCCCCTCCCGGCCCCGGACCCCTTAAAGGGGCACGGGCTGGCTACGGTGCCCGTGCCAGGTGCAAGCCTGCCAGCACCCAGCTAGCAGACCCTGCACCTGGCACGGCACAGAGCCACCCACCCGATGCCCCCCAGCCCACCCCCTCTTGCCAGGACCAGGCTGGCGGCTCCCGGGAGCTTGCCCTGGACCGCAAGAGGCGGGCACCTTCCTGGGCTAGTGCGGACATCATGGACCTCGTCCACGATCTCCGCACTAGGCACAGGAAAGTGGCCGTCTAGGGCAGGAGAGCTGCCAGCCTGGCCACCCAGGACCAGGTGTGCATGAAAATCAAGGGGGTCCACTGAGACCCCCGACCCTGAGCCCTGAGCTTAGAATGGCTGTCCTGGGTCAGACCAAAAGTCCATCTAGCCCAGTAGCCTGTCTGCCGACAGCGGCCAACCCTAGGGACCCTGGAGGGGATGAACCGAAGACAGTGACCAAGCCATTTGTCTCATGCCATCCCTCTCCAGCCTTCCACAAACTTTGGGCAGGGACACCACTCCTACCCTCTGGCTAATAGGACTCCATGGACCCAACCTCCATCACTTGATCTCACTTCCCTTTAAACTCTGTTCTAGTTGTAGCCTTCACAGCCTCCTGCAGCAAGGAGTTCCACAGGTTAACTATTTGCTTTCTGAAGAACAACAACTTTCTCTTACTAGTTTCAAGCCTGCTACCCATTCCTTTCCTTTGGTGTCCTCTAGTCCTTCTTTATGGGAACTCAGGAAGAACTTTTCTGAATGCACCCTCTCCACCCAACCCCTGCTTTTAGAGACCTCTATCCTGTCCCCCCTCCGTCTCCTCTTTTCTAAGCTGAACAGTCCCAGTCTCTGTAGCCTTTCTTTATCTGGGACCTGTTCCCAACCCCTGATCATGTTAGTTGCCCTCCCCTCTCCCAGCCTTTCTCTTCCCCTCTCCCACCTCCTTTTCCCAGTCTCCCCCAGTTTTGTTCAATAAAGACAGAGTCAATGTTGGAAGAAACGTTATATTTATTTTGTACATCAATAAGAAGGGGGGCTAGGGAAGGGTAAGTGGAAGGAGGTGAGGGAGGAATGGGGCACGAGCCCCCGATGGGGAGGACTGGGCTGGCTCTGCGGGCTTCTGGGGGTGTAAGCTCTCCTGCAGCCCCCCAATTACTCCCTCTCCCCAGATGGCAGCCTGCGGCAAGTGCAGCCGGGCTGATGGCTGAGTGGTGTGATGTGCCCAGTGTGGGCACTCAGGGCACTCCAAGCCAGAACTTCTTTGCAAGCGGGGCACCCCTGAGAACTGTCTGTCCGGGGTGGGGGTCGGGACCCTTTAAGCGCAGCCCTTGGCTAGCCTGAGACAGCATCTCCATGCTCTAAGTCCTCCTTTTATGCCCTGCCGGCACTGCTTCCGGCCATCCTTAAGCCCTGTTCAGAGTCCACTCAATGTGGACTTGCTAGTTCGAATTAGCAAAACGCTAGTTCGAACTAGTTTTTAGTTCTAGATGCGTTAGTTCGAACTAGCTTAGTTCGAATTAACTAATTCGAACTAAGTTAGTTCGAACTAGCGCTGTAGTGTAGACGTAACCAGAGTTATTACAGAACAGCACAGGACAGTAGACTCACATACAGCACCACCAGGCAAACAGAGTGAACACAGACCCCGTGACGTCACAACTTCCCTGCAGGCATCACCGGTAGACATGGTAAGAATCCGCACTTAGAGCCCAAGGCTGGGAACCACGTTCCGTGGAGGGAGGGGGGATCTAGAAAGTTCTCAGGGTGCAGGGGGGTAAACAGGCCGACACTGTGACATGTTAGGATGGGCTAAATCATCCTGCATCGGGAGGAGCAGGGACAGGGGTATCCAGAGGCCCCCAGACTGTGGATGGAGGCAGGAAAACCAACAAATGTCTCTGCCTCACAGTATATTTTGCAAAGACAAGAAGAGGCAGCGAACAGCCTGGCAGAGGATGGGAGGCAGGAACTCAGGCTGTGGGGGAGAAGGGACTGAACACTGAGAGGGGAGGGAGAGATGATTTCTGGGTTCCCGCTGTGTGTGTGTCTGCGGGGGCAGGGCTGAGGTTTCCATGCCCGTGATCAGGACAACAGAGATTTCTCCCTGACCGCTCCTCTTGGGAATGTCGGGGGACATTTCGCTGGGGGTCGAGGTTCCGGGAATTCCCCAGCCCCCCTGAGTGCGGCAGCTCCCCACGACCATGGCCCCCGACTCCACTTACCGTCCATGTTCTCCTGGGTGCTTCAGGGAGCGTCTGACCCCCCGGCTCAGCTCCGGCTCAGGGCAGGAGGACTCCAGCCGGGTGAGACTCCCCCTCGGCCTGCGGCTGGACAGGACACAGCAGGGAGCGGTGACCCCGTCGCCCGTCACAGCCTGGCCCTAGGAGCCGGGTCTGATGTGGGAGGGTGCAGGGGGAGCCCCTCACCAACCATGGAGAGAAGCCAGGGGGGAGGGCAAATTAGCCAGGAGCCTTGTACACCCTGTACCACCGGGTCTGGCAGGGGGCTCTGTCTGTGGGGCACGAACTTACAGATAGTCAGGGACATAGGGCAGAGGCTCGCAGAGAGGGGCTGTTTGTGGGGACAGACTGGCAGTTAGTTAAGGACATGGGGGAAGGGCTGGCAGAGGGGGGCTCTGTCTGTGGGGCTCAGACTGGCAGGTAGTCAGGGATGTGGGGAAGTGGCTGGCAGAGGGGGCTGTGTGTGTGGGGCACAGACTGGCAGTTTTTCAGGTACATGGGGGTTTGGTGACTGATAATAGGAGACTAGCTGGTCTCAGGGGGGTGTCTGGGTGGGGAAGTTTCTAGGCTGCGGGAGACGGGGGGTGGGGTTTGGACGGGGGGCACAGGCAGTGCTGGGCTGTGTGTGCACTGGTGATACAGGATGCAGAGTTAACGGGTAGAAAATCTTCACACCCGGCCTGTGTTTCGGGGGCAGCTGGACCAGCCGACGTGGTTTCTGGTGCTTCCTTTGAGCATCCCCCCGGGAGCAGGTCGGGGCTGTTGTGTTCACTAGTCTGATGATGATGATGGAGGAAATGTTGCCGTTCAGCTGAGTGTGAGCAAAAGCAACACACACGCCCAGGAGAAACCACGTCCTAGTTCCAGTGCCCAGTGCACCCCCCACATCCCTTTTCTAGCCTCTAGGCCTGGTGCTCCTGGGAACCTCTCCTGGGACCCCCCTCTCTGCCCCGGTGCAGAGTCCTAGAATCACTGGGCTGGAGGGGCCCTGAGGAGTCAGCTCGTCCTGTTCCTGCTCAGAGCAGGGCCCAGCCCAACTCACTCATCCCAGCCAGGGCTTTGTCAGGTCTGGCCTTAAAATCCTCTCAGGACAGAGATTCCCCCCCTTCCCCAGGCCTCCCGCTCCAGCGTTTCACCAGCCTCAGTGAAATCGTTTCCCCTAATACCCACCCCAGAGCTCCCCAACTGCAACTCGAGACAGTCGCTCCTTGGGATCCCCTCTCTGGCCATGGACAGACCCTCTTAGGCCTCTGCCTGGCCTGCATCCTCTGCCTCACCCACCCCCAGCACAACCGGCTGTGAGCCCCAGGCCGGACCTTCCTCCTCAGCCCTCGCTCTGGTCACACAACAAATGGCCTGGTAGCACTTTACAGACCAATAAAACATGTCACTGGGATCATGAGCTTTGGCGGGCTCAGCCCCCTGCTTCAGATGACCGGGGGCTGGGGGTGCATCAACCCTGCTCTGAGAATCAGCCCCCCCAGTCCTGCTGGGCCTGCCCCCCGAGGGAGCGGAGTAGAAAAGCCTCTGGAGCCGCTCAGGCCGGGCCGACTGCAGGAGGAGGAGGATGCGCAGGGAGCTCCGGGCCAGGGGAGCCGAGGGGGCAGGAGCCTCCAGCAGCAGCCGTGGCCAGGGAGGCCCTCGGACGGGCCGTGCCCACAGGCCACGTGAGGGGAGAGACGCCAGGGCTGCTAGGAAGGGGCCCAGGGCGGGGATTGTTCCTGGGGGCTCAGCGTGAGGCGGTCGGAGTCCCTGCTCCTCGGCCAGCAGGGCCCAGGGCTTGGGCCCAAGGACACGGGGGCTCAGGCGACGGGGCGGGAATGGGAGCGTTTGTGCTGCCAGCTCCCATCGGCGGCCCTTGGACTGACATGGGTGGGAGGAATTGGACCGGCTGCCCCGCGCTCCGCAGAGGGAAACGTGGGCTCCCCAGTGCTGAGCTGCTCCAGACAATTCTTTCCCCGCCGTGTGGCTGGGGGCTCCGGCCAGAACACGCCTGCTCCGACTGACCCCGTGTTGGGGGGGAAGGGCTTGTCAAGGGGTCAGATGTGCAGAGCCTGTGGGGGTTGGGTGGATGCGGCTGCCCGCCTCCGCAGAGACCAAGTCGTGCAATGGGGGATTCTCCATCCCTTGCCATCACTGAGCCGTGACGTGAGGGCGTCAGTAACAGCCAGGGCAAGTGGGGCTGGGGGGCAAGTGGGGCTGGGACCGGAGGGGTGGGGGAGGTTTTGAGGCCTGCAAGGTGCAGGGGGTCAGACCAGATGCTCATGATGGTTCCTTCGGCCATTCAAGTCTGAGCCCATGAGACTGGCCTTTGGGCTGCTCTGGGACTCCTGACCCCAGCTCTGACCCACAGCCCCTGCTCTGACTCCTAGGCATGACTGCTCCAGCCAGGAGTCTGGGAGGGCTTTGCCTGGGGATGGGCTGTGCCTGTGGGCTGCATCCCAGTGAGGGGCTCTGCTGGCACCGCTCTGTCCCCACAGGCCCTGGGGTGTAGCCGCCCCCTCGGCTGTCATGGGAAAAGTGTTTCAAGTCCTTCGGTTTGCAGGGAATGGCTGAGACCCACCCGCGCGTGCGCTTAAGGCCCAGAAATCAAAGCTCACACAATCCATTATTGGTTGATTTCTCTTCAATCTTTTTATTTTAAACCAGTCTCACAATTTTTTTACTTGGCTCCTGCTGTTGCTACCCCCGAGGTGGGTGGAGATTTTGGCGTTGAAGGAGCATCTCTCGGACACCACGAATCACTTCTCCTCTTCC
This sequence comes from Pelodiscus sinensis, assembly GCF_052426305.1. Taxonomy (NCBI): domain Eukaryota; kingdom Metazoa; phylum Chordata; order Testudines; family Trionychidae; genus Pelodiscus; species Pelodiscus sinensis. Next base: position 14,686,878 of record NC_143070.1, read on the forward strand.
CGGCAATGCAGGAGAAGGCAGCAGGGATTCCAGAGTCAGCGGGAGGCTGGATACATCTGGGCTGGTCCCAGTGGCCAGCAGACACAGAGTTCTGGGCCTGGCTGAGCAGCAGGTTTCTTTTCACACCCATCAGTTCCCAGGAGTCTCTGGCCACTCCCTGCCGCGGGTGCTGCCGTGTGAGCCCGGCCCTGGCCCTGGGCGTTCCTGGCCAGGCCCTCCCTTTGCTCCTCCACTCTCCATCCAGGCAGATCTCTGAGTTGGGGAAACCTCCCCTGAGAACCTGCCGCCTCCTCCGTGGAAGTGGTGGGAAAGGGGCTGCCGGGAACTCCTGGCCGTGGTGGCCCTCGGGGTCGTAGAGGAATCCCCTAGTGCAGCGTTTCTCCCCCTGGGGGTCCCTGCCCAGAAGGGGGCGGCAAGGCGAGGGCAGGAGGGTCGCTCACGGGGGCACCGGACGTTTGGGCTTTCCCAGCCGTGGCCTCGTGTTCAGTCCCCAGGTCCCCATCCCGGCGGAGTTTGGAAATAAGAAGAAATGTCCCTGATCTCTCCTGGCCTCCCCAGCTGGGCGGCTGGAGGGGCAGCTGCTCTCTGCCCCCAACCTGGCCAGCAGCGGCGCAGACGGAAGGGTGGCAACGGCATCGCTGCCTCCACTTCTCCTGCGCTGCTGCTGCTGCTGCTGGCACTGACCCCACAGCTGGGATCCCGCTCGCTCTGGCCACCCAGTTTGGAAGGGAGCGATGCCCCCAGCGGGGGGGGGGGGGGCAGAGGGAAGGATGCAATGGCAGCCACACCCCCTCCTTCTGCGCTGCTGCTGGGAGCGGAGCTGCCCTCCGAGCTGGGCACCTCCCCTGTGGCCCCTGCTCTGTGGTCCCCAGCGGAGAAGGCAGCCCTGCCAGCAGCAGTGCGGAAGGAACGGTGGCAACAACATGCCAGGCCACCCTGCCTCTGCGCTGCTGCTGGGGCGGCGTTGACTTCTGAGCTGGGGGACCCGTCAGTGACCACCCCTCACTCGCTGCTCAGTGGGGCCCCCTCCGATCTGGGCCCCACAACAGCAGCCGCTGCTCTGCTGCTGCCCAGGTCCAAAGGCAGCGCCACCGCCTGCAGCGGCACAGAAGGAAGGGCTGAGATACCAGACCAGGCCTCCCTTCCTCCTGTGCTGCTGCTGGCGCTGACTTTGCAGCTGGGTGTCCTGCCAGCATGGGCCACTCGCAGGCTACTCCGTGTGGCAGGCCAGGCTGCCCCCAGCAGCGGCACAGGAGGGAGGTCGGCGGTCGCAGACCTTCTGTGCTCTGCTGGGTCAGGCGGCCTTGTGCACATGGTGCCTGCGCTCTCTAGCTGCCCAGCTGAGAAGTGAGAGGCACGGCCAGCAGCGGCACAGCAGGGAGGGTGGCGATATCAGACCAGCTCCCCTCCCTCCTGCGTTGCTGCTGGCGGTGGGGTTGCCATCCAGGTTGGGCACCTGGCCCCTTGTAACTGCCCCCAGCCTCCTCATTAGTAGGCAGAGCCATGACCAGGAGCAGTGCAGAGGGAAGGGAGGCACCGCCACACCAGGCCACCCTCCCTTCTGCGCTGCTGCTGGTGCTGGCGCTGCCTGCTCAGGTAGGCACCTGGCCAGTGGCCCGTCTCTGGCCACACACCCAGCTGCAGCACAGGAGGGAAAGTGACAACAACAGGTCTCACCTCCTGCCTTCTGCGCTGCTGCTGGCAGCCGTGTGGCCTTCCGAGCTGGGTGTCCTGCCAGCAGCCACCGCTCTCCAGCCCCTGGCGCGGAACGTCGGGCTGCCCCCAGCCGTGGCAATGAAGGAGGGCGGCAGTCACAGAGCAGGCCACGTTCCTTCTGTGCTGCTGCTGGAGCCGGAGTTGCTGCCCTGGCCACGTGCCCGACCCATTGCATTGTTTCCCAGCCGCCCTCCCCTTAAAATGCAGCGCCCCCACCAGCAGGGGTGCACAAGGAAGGGAGGCAAAACCACGCCAGGCCTCCTCCCTGTGCACTGCTGCTGGGGGTGGTGCTGCCTTTCCACCCGCCCACATGGGCAGAGGGAGCTGCCACCAACGGGCGCAGAAGTAAGGGCAGCGACGTCATCGAATGCCGCCCTGTGTTCTGCGCTGCTGCTGGTGACCCTGCTGCCTTCCGAGCCAGGTGCCTGGCCAGGGGCTGCCGCCCTGCAGTGAGAGTGTTAAGGACTCGCTGACTAGCTGACAAGCAAATGCTTATTGGATAGTCACGTCGACTCGGCAGTTCCCCCCTTACTGCCTCTATCAGGTAGAGGTGGCAAAGGGGAGGGAACAGACGGGACTTCAAAGCGGCAGCGCCCCATGGAACCCGGAGTCAGCTGGGGGATCCCAAGCAGACCCCAGACTCCGAGTGGGGCTGCTGCTTGGAAATGCCAAGCGGTGACTGGGATTAGCAGTCCCCAGCTGACCTCGTTTCCATGAGCATTACCCCGGAACCCGTCATCAGCTGGGGGCTCCCCCACTGATCCCGGGCTCCAGCGCCGGGGGGCAGCTGGAGGGTCCCCAGCTTATCCTGGGTTCTGGGGAAATGCAGTGCGGAGCCGCTGACCCCGGGCTCTGCCTGGCATTTGGAAACTTCAGCGCCGCATGGAGCGCGGGGTCTATGGGGGACTCTGATCCCCCGCGGACTCCAGGCTCCATGAAGGCTCTTCTGTTTGAAACGCAGAAGAGCCTCCGGATGTCCCTGGCTGTGCATGTTCCAACCCCCTTGGGGCCCTTGTACATTTCAAAGTGCCCATCAATTAGTTGCGTTGTCGCACCAAGCTCACCCTCCCCTCTGCGCGGCTACCAGCCACGGCGCTGACTGTCCGGCTGCCCGGCGGGAGAGGTGGCGCCGTCGCCAGCCGTGGCAGAGAAGGACGAGGAGTAGCACCGTCCAGGGCCGCCCTCCCTTCTCCACTAGGGATGTCAGACAGGGAGTCATTGAATAATCGGGGCACTGCATCAAGCCGTAGCAATTCCATGGTTATTCGAGAATTGCCGGGCCAGTGCGCTTCTGCCCCAATCCCGGGGAGCCCCTGGCCACCCCATGCCGCTGCCTCTGATAACGAGGCAGCAGTGCGGGGTGGAAGCAGCCCTTGTCCACAGGGCATCCGAGCTCCCTGCAGATGGAGGCTGCACCTGCATCCCACGCAGCAGCCTCTGTGTGCCGAGAGCTTGGGACAGTCCCGGACAGAGGCTGCTCTGCAGCGTGAGGGGCAGGAGCAGGCGGCTTTAAAGAGCTGGTGCTCATGGGGAACCAACTCTTAAGCCAGCTACCCCGGAGCCCCAGCTCCTGCCTGTGCCCATCCCCCCCTTGCCTCTGTGGGAGGCAGCAAGGGGGAAAAGGGGGCTTCTGCACAGGTGGCATGGGTGGAGAACCTGCTTAAAAGGTGGCTCCCCGCACAAGCCAGCTCCTGTCTGCCCCCGCCACAAACTGCTACCTCTGATAGCGAGGCAGCAGTGGGATGGGGGGGCCGAGAAGTGGCTCCATGGGAATTGATACACATGGGGAGCTGTCTTAAAAGCCGCTTCCCGCGTGCACCAGCTCCCGCCAGCCCCCCTCACCCTCCGTGTTGCTGCACCTCGATCAGCAACCGCACAGGGGTAGGAGGCCAGGCAGCTCTGTGGCATCTGGTGCTTATGGGGAGGCAGCTTAAAATCCGGCTCCCCCAGACATCAGCTCCCAACTCCCACCCCTTGCTGCCTCTGATAATGAGGCAGCCGGGGGAGGGGTGCATGGAGTCGACAGGATTAACCACTAAGCCCAGGCGTATCGGTTAATCGTGTAGCCGACGACACACGTTGACACCCCTAGTTAGTGCAGCTGCTGGCACCGGTGCTGCCCTCTGAGGTAGCCCCTGGCCAGTGGCACCCGCTCTCTGGTCACCCCGTTTGGGAGGCAGGGCTGACACCCGCCGCGGTGCCGAAGGAAGTGCTGCAATCCCGCCCCTCCTGAACCTCCTGCTGCACCGCTCTTGGGAGCAGCACTGACGGCCGAGCGGGTGACCAGAGAGTCGTGGCTGCTCCTGGGGCGCCCAGCTCGGAGGACAGGGCCACCGCCTGCAGTGGTGCAGAAGTAGGAGTGACACCACACGGAGCCACCCTGCTTCTGTGCTGCTGCTGGCAGGGACGCCGTCCTCTGATCTGGGCCCCTGGCCAGCAGTCACCACTCCCTGGCCACTCAGCTCAAAAGCCAGCCCCACACCCTGCAGAAGGGGACGAGCCAAGACTGTATCTGGGCTGCGGCTGGGCGTGGCGCTGATTTCTGAGCTGGGTGACCTGCCAGGGGCCACCACTCTGCTGCCACCCAGATGGAAAGGCAGCCCCCCCGCCAGCAGCGGTGCAGAAGGAAGGGTGGCAACAACAGACCAGGCCTCCCTTCCCCCTGTGCTGCTGCTGGCAGTGGCCCTGCCATCCGAACCGGGTACCCAGACAGCGGCTGCTGCTCTCCAGCCACTCAGCTGGGAAAGCCGGGAGAAATCCGACAGTTTTTAATATTTCCAAACATCTGCCCAGAGGAAGATTTGTGGCCTGAAGACGAGGTCATGGCTGGGAAAACCCAGGCGGCCAGTGACCCTGCTCGCGAGCCCCCTCCCCTGGCCCTGGGACCCCCTTTTGGGTGGGGAGCCCCAGCTGGAGAAAGGCTGCACTAGGGGATTCCCCGATGACCCTGGAGACCAACAGGGCCAGGAGTTTCTAGCAGACCCTTTCCCACAACTTCCAGGGAATACGCCGGAACTAGGGCCCATCGCATCCCCCTGCAACCTCGCCCATTTCACAGCCAGACCGTGTCCACACTGCTCCCTGGCACACTCCCGGGGGCTTCCGTGGGAAATTTCCCGGCTCTCTGACCGGCTGGGTCCTGGCCCAAACTAGGATTGTGTGCAATGGGGGTGGGGGCATCCCAAGAGTGCCAATTTCACTTCCCAGCAGCCTGCGGGGCAGAGCTAGAGCCGTTCCACCCTCACTTCTCCCTGCCCCTCAGGGTGGCTCTGACCTGCCCCCTCCGTGAGTGCCCGTGTTGGGGCAGGACAACTCCTGTCCCATCCCAGCCAGGTCAAGGAGCAGCTGACGCCCCAGACCCCTCCCCACGTGGGGAGCTCAGACTCCCCTCGCCATTCCCCCATTCCCTCCTCTCCCCCCATTGCACGTCTCCTGGCTGTGAAATGGGTGGGGCCCTAGTCAGGTTCCCAGGGACCTTTACCCCCCACAGAGCAGGGGTGGGGAACCTTTGCTGGGTCGGGGCCACTGACCCACAGAGAAATCCATGGGGGGCTGCACACAAATGAGAAACAGCCCCCCTCCCCTCCCCAGCGTGGGCCCCCAACGCAGGGTGGAGCCCCGACCTTCAGGGGCCGGATCCCCACCAGCCGGGGCTGCATCCGGCCCCCGCGCCTGAGGTTCCCCACCCCCGCCGTAGGGCTCTGCACTGGATGGGAGTCTCCCTGGGAAGGGCCTGGCCAGGCCTCCGACGCCCAGGGCAGGGCTGCGAGGCGCCGGGTTCGCGGTGGCTTCTCTGCCCGGCGTCCTGGCTGAAGGGCACCGAGCTCGTCTTCTGGGAGAAGCGGCGCAACGGGGAGGCCCCTTCATCTGATCCAGGCTTCAGCAGGTCCCGAGGTGCAGCCCCCGTCTGGCCTCTTTCCCCTGGCCGATCGGTTTCCTCCTCCGCTGCCCTGGTCCCGTGTGTGACCTCGCCTGGTCCTGGCCTCTGGGCTGGTTCTTCAGCCTTCAGTCTGTGCCACGACACGCCCCGTCCCTGGCCTGGAATCGTCACCATCCGGCCCCTGGGTCCAACTCGCGCCTGGTGCCGAGGGGACGGCAGCTTCTCTGGCCACAAAGCCTGCAGGCTCCCAGCTTCCCTCTGGCAGAGCCCGGCATAGGGCAGGGCAGCCTAGTGGGTGGAGTCCGTAACCGCAGTGTGGCCCGATGGCCAGTCAGTACCTTGCCCCTTTTCTAAGGGCAGTATGGCCCGATGGCCAGTCAGTACCTTGCCCCTTTCCTCTGGGCAGTGTGGCCCAATGGCCAGTCAGTACCTTGCCCCTTTCCTCTGGGCAATGTGGCCCAATGGCCAGACACCACCTTCCCCTTTTTCTAAGGGCAGTGTGGCCCAATGGCCAGAGTTAGCCCCTTGCCCCTCTCCTCTGGGCAGTGTGGCCCAATGGCCAGTGTCAGTACCTTGCCCCTTTCCTCTGGGCAGTATGGCCCAATGGCCAGTGTTTTGCCCCTTTAGTCAGGCAGTTCAGCCTAACGGCTGTAGTCCATAAGCTGGCCTTGACTCACGAGGCTGTGCAGGTCCCTGTCCAGAGACAGGAGATGGGTGGATGGTTCTATCCCCAGCGGCGGGGGGGGGAAGCCCCTCCCTCTTCCCGGTGCCCGGCCGCGGCTGCGGCTCCACTCCCAGCGTGAGCAGGAAAAGCGAGGTGCTGATATCGCAGGCGGCTCCCTCCCCAGCTGTCGTCACCTGCCCTGGGGCAGCCCCTGCCGAGCTGCAGGCACCTGGGGCCAGGGTCAGACCAGGGGAGCTGGCGTGTCCCCGTGGCCGGGCTCCTCCTGTCCCAAGAGAGCAAGGGCCTGTCAGACGCGGTGCCTGGGAACCAGGGGGCAGGGGGAGCTGGGCCCTGGGATGGGCGTAGCACCTCTCTAGTGCCCCCCAGGGCCAGACCCCTCCCAGGCTATCAGTGCAGGAGCTGGTGATGCCCCTCTCCCCCGAGCTGTTCCCCTGCAGCGTCCAGCTGCCCTAGGGCCCTGGCTGGGGCTGGGTTCCCAGCGGGCTGCATCTCTGGCCTCACAAAGAGCAGGTGCCTTGGGGCCTGGGGAGGGGCTGGTCCTACATGGAGTGTGGGGGCAGGGAGAGAGACAGACTCACCCTCCCGTGGGGCTGGTCCCAGAGGGTCTGGTGTGTAGCAACCAGGCTCCCATTCCCGGCGGAGGGGGGGGGGCAGGATCAGGGGGCTACACTTCAGCAGGGCCCCCGGCCTGGCGTCTGTTGGTGTCAGTGCTTGGGGGACCGTTGCCCAGCGGGGTCCCTCACCTCTGGTGCAGCAGCAGTGGGCACAGGGGTCAGGACCCTCCCTGGCCGGCCGGCCGGTGTCCTCGGCTGGGCCCCTGAGGGACAGTCCCAGCTGGGCCCCAAGCTCCCTAGTGGGGGCTGTGCTGAGCTGGGATGGAAGGGAGGAGACGGGGCCCATCAGTGTCCTGCTGCCAGCTAGGGATGGCAGGTGTCCAGTTTTCTACTGGAGAGTCTGGTTTTTGGCAGTCCTGCTGCCAGCTCCCAACCCCCCTGGGCCAGGTGCCTCCCTCCCCACATCCCTCCGCTGAAGCCACTGGGGAGAGGAGCTAACGAGACCCCCAGCTCCTGGGGCAAAGAGCGGTGGGCAAGGCCCTCCAGGGGGACTTGCACCCCCAGATGCTCCAGGGGGACAAGGAGGGACCCAGGTCGGGGCAGGAGTCTGGCTGGAACATGGGCCCTTAACGTCCTAGGGTCTCCCCTGAACTGGGCCCAAGTCTGGCTCAGGCCTGGGGTTGCCAGATGGTTTCAACAAAATTACTGGACACACTTGACATGACATCACAATCGACATTCCGTCTCCCCAGGGAAATCCCGGCCATTCCCATTGTCTCATTTCTATTGTCTCCATTTCTTTCCCACACAGAAACCTCAGATTCTGGCCTGTCCGGTTCCAAACCGGACACTGGCCACCTTGCTCAGGCCCGGCTCGGATTTGGCCCTCCCCAGAGGTTGCTGCCAGCCCGCAGCCCTACCGCTGCCGGCCTTGCGGGAGCCGCCTACCCACCCCAGGGTCCGGGGCCGGCTCAGAGGTCACTCACCTCCCATGCAGAAATGGGGGGGGGGGGGTTACAACCGGCTCTGTTGTTCCCTGGGCCTTGGCTCTCCCCTAGGACACCGTGGGCGTGATGCAGGAGCTGACGCGCTGCGGGGGAGAGAGGTAGAGCCGGGTCAATAGACCAGTGCCCAGGCTGTGCCAACAAGCCCTCCCCCCCCCACCAGGTGTATGGGATTTGAGGGTCCCTATCCCAAAGCCAGCCAGGCCCTGACTTCAACTTCCATCCCCTTCCCCTGTCCCGGATGGAGAAAAGGCCCAACACAGCCCTGTCCTGCCGGCCCTGCCCCAGGGTCCCCATGCCCCCCTACTCCAGTGCTAAGTGAAGACTGCCCCCACACCTCTGCTCATGCTCACCTACCAGCTCTCCTGGCACCTGTGTGGGGCTGTGTCTGCCGGTCCCCCTGCAGGGCCAGCTGGAGGCCTGGACCCCGGCTGTGCAGAGCCTGCAAAGGAAGGGCAGGGGGGTCACACCCGGGAAACCTCCTCCCTGTCCGTGGCCCCCAGCTCAGCCAATCAGCAGCGAGATTGGGAGAGGGGGGCGGGCAAGAGGTCTCCGGGGACGTCCCAAGGGCTGGCCCAGGTCACCCCCAGCAGGGTCGGTCTCAGAGCGATTCCAGCCCCGCCTCTTTGGGGGGCTCCTCACACAGCCAGAAAGGGCTGGGGGGTGTCTCTGAGGCTGCCCTGCCGTGCAGCTGTCAGGGGATCTCCATGAGCTCAGCCCTTCCCTAGCCCCTCCCCTCCATAGGCCTTTGTGGTGTCATTGCCCCCCCAACCCCAGTCAGGCTGATGTCCTGCCCCCAAGCACCCCCTTAGGACACACAGAGGCCTTCCAACCGGCCACAGCCCAGCCACCACTAATGGGCACCAGCCATCAGGGATCATTGGGTCCAGCCCCCTACCCTTCCGGCAGGACCAAGCACCGTTAGAGCATCCCTGACAGGTGTCTGCTCTGAAATATCTCCCGAGTGTAACCCCCCTCACAGGAAGTTTTTCCTCATGTCCAGCCTAAACCTCCCTTGCTGCAGGTAAACCCATTGCTTCTTGTCCTCTCCTCGGAGGCCAAGGAGAGCAATTTATCTCCTCCTCCCTATAACCCCATTTTAGGCACTTGAAAAGTGCTCTCGTGTCCCCTCTCAGGCCTGGTATATACTGCTGTATCCCAGAAACACGCCCCCCCCCCCCCCCCACACACACACCTGCCCATCCCCGCCCCCGCTACATCCAGGGAACACGTTTGCTCAGCTGTCTTTTTTGTGGAAGTGGAAACCTACTCTTTTGGAAGCCCAGTCTTCCTCCTCCCATCAGGAAGAAGGGAGCTTCCGAAAGAGGGCTTTTTGTGACATTTGGCCCCAGAAATGCCTCTTCAAAAAACAAAACCCCGTCCTGGAAGAAAGGTATTCAAATTACGGTTCACAGTTTCCTTTTTGTCCCCTGGAAGTAGAACACACTCTCTTGAAATGCAGTGCCCAGAACTGCACACAAAACTCCAACAGAGACCTAATCAGCAGCGAGACTCCAACTGAGGATTAATCAGTGCACAGTAGAGCAGAAGAATGACTTCTCGAATCTTGCTCACGACATGCCTGTTAACGCCTCCCAGAAGCATGTTTGCTTTTCTTGCAACAGTGTCACACTGTTGACTCCTGTTTCACTTGTGGTCCACTCTGACGCCCTAGATCCCTTCCTGCAGGACTCCTTCCTAGCCATTCAGCATGTGTGAAATGGGTGGTTCCTTTCTAAGTGGAGCGCTTTGCATTTCTCCTCATTAAACTTCATCCTGTTTACTTCAGCCCATGTCTCCAGTTTGTCCAAATCAGTTTGAAGTATGACCCTGTCCTCCAAAGCACTTGCCACCCTTCCCAGCTTGGGATCATCTGCAAACTTAATAAGCAGACCCCTGTGGAACCCCAGGTGGAACCCCTGTGGAACCCCAGGTGTTAGGCACTTCCCGCATGGCTGGGAACTGTTAATAATGTCTCCCCGAAATCGGTTTGAAAGAGAACAAAAGGCTGCAAGTGTCCTCCGTCAGTAACCACCCGCTTGGCCATTCGGGAGCAAGACTCTGGGAGCTAGGAGGTGGGGGGTGGGTCTCAGCACACGTCCAAATGGAGGGCCAGGTCACCTGCTCCGAGAACTCTGCCAGTCTGAGTTCTGTGTGAGGCTTCCCACTGTCCCAACTCCCCAACACCTCCTCCTGCTTGGTGGGGCAGGGAAAGGGGAAAAGACGCAGGAGAAGGCGAGACAGAGAGAGGGAATGGGGCAAAGGGGAACCAGACTGAGCAGGCTCGAAACCTTTCCGAGGCTTCTACCTTGTCACCTGGGACGACAGGACCAGCTGCAGGGAAGGAGAAAATGTCGACGAGGCTCCTGCCCCCGCCCCTCGGTCCCACTTCTCCATCCGGCCCCTGCAGAGACCCTGAGAAGGGGCCGTGCTGCTGCCAAGCCGCAGGAAACTCGGCGTTTGCCCCGGCCGTGCACCTCTGTCCTGAGTGCTTGTTGCCAGAGACTCTTTGTGAGGTCATCACTGTCCCCCAATAGGCTGTGGTCATACAATAGGCCCTTTGTGACGTCACTGCCACCCCCCCTCCACCCATCCTCTGCTAAGCTGGTGTCCTGGCCCTGGTACCCCAGAGGCTGCTCCCCATCCAGCTTTATCTTCCGAAAGATCCCGTCTAGACTGGCGCTTTTTTCCAGCAAAGCCCCAAGCAGGAAAAAAGCGGCAGCCATGTTCATGCAAATGCCAAGGGGAAAATTTAAATCCCTGCGGCATTTGCAATTCGGAAGTGTCTCATTAGCATCCCTTTTCCAGAAAAGGGTGCCAATGTAGACACAGCCTATATGTGTCTGTAACCCCAAGGAGATGACCTAGATTCCTGGGGCTCTGTCTGCTGGCAGCTCAGGGACAGGCGCACGGAGTTTGCCTTGGCTCCCCCGCCCTACCAGGGACAGAGTCTGCCTGGCAACCCATAGGGAGTGAGATGCCCCTCCCAGGGAGTTCAGGAGGGGAAGGAGGAGCCATTGGCTGGAGAGTCTGGAGCCAGCCAGGGAAGGGGAAGCTGGCTGTGAGGGAGCTAGTGAACCCCAGGCCTGCATGCAGGGTTCCCCCTGAGAACTAGCCTCTAGGGACCGGAAGGCAGGATCCCTCAGCTGGGTGTTATGTCTCCACTGTTGATTCCCAGTTTGTGGAGTTTGCTGGGAGGCTTCCCCAGCGAGGCAGAGCTGGCTCTCCCGCTCCCTGGGGGAGACCAGCCACCATGGTCAGCTCTTTCCTGTCTGCTGGTTCGGGGCTGCTGCCTGCTGTGTGTGTCTGAATGCTGGGCTAGGAGATTATAGCTTGAATTTTGGTGCAGTTGTGTGGCCTGCACCTTGAGCCTGGCACCCCTTTGTGGTAATGGGAAATTCCGGGATTGAAGCAGCCTGATTCTTGCCTGAAGAGGATCCCTGCCAGAAGAGAGCAGCCCCTCTGCAGTGACCGAGTCATCTCTGAACCAGAGCCTCTTCCATGGAGTGCAGCATCTTTTAGTTAGTAAGGCAGGGTACGTCTACACTACGTTAGTTCGAACTAACTTAGTTCGAATTAGTTAATTTGAACTAAGCTAATTCGAACTAACGGATCCAGACTAAAAAACTAGTTCGAATTAGCATTTTGCTAATTTGAACTAGCATGTCCACATTAAGTAGACCCTGAACCAGGCTTAAGGATGGCCGGAAGCAGTGCCGGCAGGGCATCAGAGGAGGACTTAGAGCGTGGAGATGCTGTCTCAGGCTAGCCGAGGGCTGCGCTTAAAGGGTCCCGACCCCACCCCGGACAGACAGTTCTCAGGGGTGCCCCGCTTGCAAAGCAGTCCTGGCTTGGAGTGCTCGGAGTGCCCACACTGGGCACATCACAGCACTTGGCCATCAGCCCGGCTGCACTTGCCGCAGGCTGCCATCTGGGGAGAGGAGGCAATTCGGGGGCTGCAGGAGAGCTTCCACCCCCAGAAGCCCGCAGAGTCAGCCCAGTCCTCCCCATCGGGGGCTCATACCCCATTCCTCCCTCACCTCCTTCCACTTACTCTTCCCTAGCCCCCCTTCATATTGATGTACAAAATAAAGATAACGTTTCTTCCAACATTGACTCTGTCTTTATTGAACAAAACGGGGGGAGACTGGGAAAAAGAGGTGGGAGAGGGGAAGAGAAAGGCTGGGAGAGGGGAGGGCAACTAACATGATCAGGGGTTGGGAACAGGTCCCAGATCAAGAGAGGCTACAGAGACTGGGACTGTTCAGCTTAGAAAAGAGGAGATAGAGCGGGGACAGGATAGAGGTCTCTAAAAGCAGGGGTTGGGTGGAGAGGGTACATTCAGAAAAGTTCTTCATGATTTCCCATAAAGAAGGACTAGAGGACACCAAAGGAAAGGAATGGGTAGCAGGCTTCAAACTAGTAACAGAAAGTTGTTCTTCACAAAGCAAAGAGTCGACCTGTGGAACTCCTTGCTGCAGGAGGCTGTGAAGGCTACAACTAGAACAGAGTTTAAAGGGAAGTGAGATCAAGTCATGGAGGTTGGGTCCATGGAGTAGTCTTAGCCAGGGGGTAGGAGTGGTGTCCCTGCCCAAAGTTTGTGGAAGGCTGGAGAGGGATGGCACGAGACAAATGGCTTGGTCACTGTCTTCAGTCCATCCCCTCCGGGGTCCCTAGGTTTGGCCGCTGTCGGCACACAGGCTACTGGGCTAGATGGACCTTTGGTCTGACCCAGGACGGCCATTGTAAGCTCAGGGCTCAGGGTCGGGGGTCTCAGTGGACCCCCTTGATTTTCATGCACACCTGCTCCTGGGTGGCCAGGCTGGCAGCTCTCCTGCCCTAGACGGCCACTTTCCTGTGCCTAGTGCGGAGATCGTGGACAAGGTCCACGATGTCCGCACTAGCCCAGGAAGGTGCCCGCCTCTTGCGGTCCAGGGCAAGCTGCCGGGAGCCGCCAGCCTGGTCCCGGGAAGAGGGGGTGGGCTGGGGGACATCGGGTGGGTGACTCTGTGCCGTGCCAGGTGCAGGGTCTGCTGGCTGGGTGCTGGCAGGCTTGCACCTGGCATGGGCACCGTAGCCAGCCCGTGCCCCTTTAAGGGGTCCGGGGCCGGGAGGGGGGCAATAGAGTTTCCCTGGTGTTGGCCAGAGTGGCCACCAGGGAAACCTGGGGAGGGCTAGCCTCCCACTAGTTCGAATTAAGGGACTACACACCCCTTAATTAGAACTAGTAAGTTCGAACTAGGCTTAATCCTCGTAAAATGAGGTTTTCCTAGTTCGAACTAAGCGCTCTGCTAGTCCGATTCAAATTCGAACTAGCGGAGCGCTAGTTTAGCGGCTATGAATGTTAGTTCGAACTAATGTCCGTTAGTTCGAACTAACATTGTAGTGTAGACATACCCCTAGTGAGAAGGGCTTTAAACTAGTTTTGATGGGGACAGGTGGCCAAAGCCCACAGGCAAATGAAAATCATGGAGACTGGGAGATGGGTTGGAAATGGGAGGGAGCATGGGCTATAACAGCAGAGAGAAAGGAGGAACAAGGCAGAAGTGGGGGGCAAAATCCAATCGGTATCTTAGATGCTGGTGTACAAAGGCAAGGATGACGGGGAATAGGCAGGAAGAACTTGAAGTGCTAATAAAGAAACACAAGGATGACCCAGTTGGTATCACAGAGACTTGGTGGGATAATACACACAATTGGAATATTGATACCGAAGGGTACAGCTTGCCCAGGACTGACAGGCAGGGATAAAAGGGAGGAGGTGTTGCCGTATCTATTAAGAATGTACACGGGGCTGAGGTGGAGATAGGCATAGGAGACAGACTTGTTAAGAGTGTCTGGGTTAGGTAAAAAGAGGTAAAAAGAAGGGTGATGTCATGCTAGGGGTCCACTCCAGCCCACCAACCCAGGCAGAAGAGGGGACTGGACTTCAAAAAAGCAGACTTGGCTACCTCAGGGAAGTGATGGGCAGGATTCCCTGAGGTGCTAACATGAAGCAGAAAGGAGTCCAGGAGAGCTGGCAGGATTTTAAAGAAGCCTTATTGAAGGCACAAGACCAAGGCATCCCGATGCACAGTAAGAAAAGCAAATATGGTGGACAACCAGATGGGCTTAGCAGGGAAATCCTTCGTGATCTTAAACACAAACAGGAAGTTTATAAGAAGTGGAAACTTGGAGAGATGACTTGGGAGGAGTCTAAATATACTTGAGAATGCAAGGGAGTCGTCCTGAAGGAAAAAGCACAATTGGATTTGTAGCTAGCAAGGGATGTGATGGGTAACAAGAAAGGTTTCTACAGGCATGTGTCACGTTCCTGGATTTTGAGGGGAGCAGCCAGATCACTGCTGCACCCATGGGGGTGTGTTTGCCCCAAAAGTGGTATAAAGGGGGCCATGTGAGGTGTTGAATAGAAGTTTACTGTCTGCTAATCCTATGTACGCTATTCATGTGATTGTACAATGTCTGTGTGTGAAATTATAAGCATGTACAGTAAACTTCTGATAATCTGCTACCTTTAGGACCCAGGGGATGCCGGATTATCAGATATACCGGACTATTGGAAGGGTGGGCTATGACGGGTCGGATGGGGGGAGATGCCACCCCAGACCCGTTTTAGCCCCCCCTTCCCATGGTCGGGCTCTGCTCCAGGCATCCCCGATTCAGCCGCTGCTGGTCAGTTTCAGCAGCAGCTGAATTGGGACGCCTGCAGCAGAGCAGCCGGGGTGCTGCCGGGTTGGTCCGGTAGCGCCACCCCTTGGCGCTGCGAGACCAACCCGGCAGCACCCCAGCTGCTCTGGGGGATGCCTGGGGCAGAGCAGCTGGGGTGCTGCCGGTTGGTCCCACAGCCCCAAGGGGCAGTGCTATGGGACCTACCGGGCAGCACTCCAACTGCTCTGCCCCCAGCTTCCCCGATTCAGCCGCTGGTCAGTTTCAGCAGCGTCTGAATCAGGGAAGCCGGGGGCAGACCAGTTACAATGGTCCGGCTGCCCGGAGCACTTCCGGGTTCCTGATGGTGCCGGACCATCAGGAGTGCCGGACCATCAGATGCCGGACCAATGGAGTTTTACTGTACTTTGTATGGATACTGAATATTTCTCTGAATGTGCTTGAGCATTGGGCAGAGCCTGGCCTATGGACATGCTAATTAGCGAGGCTGTGTGGAACAATGGCACTCAATAGGCCAAGGACACACCTAAAGAATGAGGCCTGACACCTAAGGGCTGACAGCAGGGAACACAGGGATACTGTGCCAGGTGAGCTGCTGCAGCCAAGAAGAGCCCAGGAAGGAGGTATATAAATATGCCATGTGGTCCACTCCATTGTGGTACTCAGCTCAGCACTTCATCCCAGAGGCAGC
Source organism: Pelodiscus sinensis (assembly GCF_052426305.1). Lineage (NCBI taxonomy): Eukaryota > Metazoa > Chordata > Testudines > Trionychidae > Pelodiscus > Pelodiscus sinensis. Next base: position 14,702,074 of record NC_143070.1, read on the forward strand.
AGTGCAGAGATTGAAGAGCCAGAAAGAACTGTGGACCCATCCTGATCCTAGGATGTGCAACAAGGACTTCTAATCTCTGCTAGAGCCTGCATCGAAAACTGGGAGATTCGATGCATGGAACGTATGATACTTTAGCAACCTCACTCTCATGCTTTTCTTTCTGGTAGCAATAAACCTTTAGAAGTTAGATGCTAAAGGTTTGGCTCAGCGTGATTTGTGGGTAAGGTCCAGAGGATAAATTGACCAGGGATCTGTGGCTGGTTTCTTGGAACTGGACAGAACTTGCTAAGGGTAGGTGGGATTGGGTTCTAAGACCCCTCACCTGTGTACGAGGCCCGGGGCCATGTGGGGCACGGATATCGCTGGGGTGTCGGAGGAGTTTTGCTCGTGAGGCTTCTGGCAGGCTGCTGAAGCGCTCTGTGGGACTGGTTTGTGGACTGTTTGGGAAGGTCTCCAGTCTGGGGGCTGTAAGGAGCACTGAATTTGAGCCATTCCCCCTGAGCAGATGCCTTCAGCTGTGCCCAGACATGGCCCGGTCCGTCACAGCATGCTATCAATTAGAGGGTGCTCAGAGATGGCGTGGGGCACTTACTGGATGAGGGAGGTAACCTAATGACAGGTGATGTGGGAAAAGCTGAAGTACTCAATGCTTTCTTTGCCTCTGTCTTTCCAAAGAAAGTCAGCTCATAGATTATTGCACTAGGCAAGACAATATGGGAAGGAGATGGGCAGCCCTCCGTGGAAAATGAACAGGTTAAGAAATATTTAGAAAAGCTAAACATACACAAATCTATGGATCTGGATTTAACACATCCGAGGATACTGAGGGAGTTGGCAAATGTCATTGCAGAACTGGCCATTATTTTTGAAAACTCAGAGATTTGGAGCAATCCTGGATGACTGGAAAAAAGCAAATGCAGTGTCTATCTTTTAAAAGGGGAAAAGGACAATCCAGGGAACTACAGACCAGTCTGCCTTATCTCAGTCCCCAGAAAAAGCATGGCGGGCATTCTCAAGGAATCCATTTTGAAGTACTTAAAAAAGAGGAAAGTGATCAGGAATAGTCAACATGGATTCCCGAAGGGCAAGTCGTGCCTCACCAATCTGATTAGCTTTTATGATGAGGTAACTGGCTCCATGGACATGGGAAAGTCAGTGGATGTGATATACCTTGACTTACCAAAACTTTTCATTTGATCTCCCACAATATTCTTGCCAGCAGTTCAGGAACTGTGGATTGAACATATGGACTGTAATGTGGATATAAAGTGAGCTAGATTGTCGGGCCCAACAGCTAGTGATAAATTGCTTGATGTCTGGATGGCGATCGGTTTCAAGCGGAAAGCCCCAAGCATTGGTTCTAGGGCTGCTCCCGGTGCCCCTGGTCTGCTGGGGACCGTCTCCAGCAGACCAGGGCCACCGGGAGCGAAGCCGCGAAGCTCTGGCAAAGCCTCAGAAGCGCGGTACCCCGCCGTGGCTGCGGCTTCGCTCCCGGTGGCCCTGGTCTGCTGGAGACGGTCCCCAGCAGACCAGGGGCACCGGGAGCAGCTTTTCTCGCCCCGGAAGTAGAGGTGGCGGGACTGCTGCGCTCTGGGCGGTCCCGCCGCCTGCGAGCTCCGGGGCGAGAAAGCCTGTTTTCCTCTTTATTCGACCCTGGTGAGGCCACATCTGGAGTATTGCATCCAGTTCTGTGCCACCCACTACAGAAAGGATGTGGACACATTGGAGAGGATCCAGCCAAGGGCAACCAAAATGATGAGGGGGCTGGAGCACATGGCCTATGAGGAGAGACTGAGGGATTTGGGATTATTTAGTCTACCGAAGAGAAGAGTGAGGGGGGATTTGATAGCAGCCTGCAACTTCCTGTAGAGAGGTTCCAAAGTGGATGGAGAGAGGCTGTTCTCAGTAGTGATGGAAGACTGAACAAGGAGCAATGGTCTCAAGTTTCTGTGGGGGAGATCTACGTTGGCTATTAGGAAAAACTATTTTACTAGGAGAGTTGTGAAGCACTGGAATCCGTTACCTTGGGAAGTGGTAGAATCTCCATCCCTAGAGCTTTGTAAGCCCTGGCTTGACAATGCCCTGGCTGGGATGATTGAGTTGGGGTTGCTCCTGTATTGGGCCGGGGCGCTGGACTCAATAACCTCCTGAAGTCTCTTCCAGCCCTAGGATTCGATGATTCTAGGTGGATGAGGCTGTTTTAAAAGAATTCACAAAAACATCCCAAAGCACAGGATTTGGTGGTGATGGGGGACATCAACGATCCATACACATGTTGGGAGACTAACACAGCAAGGCACAGATTAGCCAATACATTCCTGGACTGCATTGGAGACAATTTTTTATTTCAGAAGGCTGAGAAAGCTGCTCTAGATTTGATTTCAACAAATAGAGAGGAACTGGTTGAAATTTGAAAGTGGAAGGCAGCTTGGGTGATAGAGATCATGAAATCATAGAGTTCCCGATTCTAAGGTAGAAGAGAGAAAAGCAAAATAGAGACAGTGGATTTCAGGAAGGCAGATTTTAGAAATCTCAGAGAGGTGGTGCGTAAGTTTTGCATGGGAAGCAAGATGAAGAGGAAAAAGAGCAGAAGACAACTGGCAGTTTGTCCAAGGGACATTATTAGGGCCCAAAAGCAAACTATTCCACTGAGCAGGAAAGATGGAAAGTACAGGAAGAGACCACCTTGGCTTCACCAGGAGCTCCTACACGATCCAAAAATTAAAAAGGAGTTGTGTAAAAGGTAGAAACTAGGTCAAATAACAAAGGACAAATACAAGAAAACAACACAGCTAGGCAGGGGCCACATGAGAAAAGCGAATGCACAAAACTAACTCAGTCTAGCTAGAGACAGAAAGGGTAACAAAAAGAGATTTTACAAATATGTGAGAAGCAAGAGGAAGACAAAGGTCAGGGTAGGCCCATTTGCTCAGTGAGGAGGGAGAAACAATAACAGGAAACCTGGGAATGGCAGAGGTGCTTACTGACACTTTGTTTCAGTTTTCACCAACAAGTTTGATGACCATGAGATGCCTAAGGTAGTGAATGCTAGTAGGAATGGGGGAGGTTTAGAAGTTAAACTAAAAAACATTAGAAATGAAAACTTAGTAAGAAAAATTAAATGTCTTCAGGTCACCAGGGATGGATGAAACGCATCCTAGATGCTCAAGGCGTTGATAGAGGAGGTATCTGAGCCTTTAGCTATTGTCTTTGAAAGGTCATTAAGGTTGAGAGAGATACCAGAAGACTGGAAATGGGCAAATACAGTGTCTATCTATAAAAGTGAAAATAGGAACAACCAAAGAAAGTAGAGACCACTCGGCTTAACTTCTATGCCAGGAAATATAATGGAGCATATAACAGTCATTTGTAAATGGAGGCAAAGAGCATCGACCAACACAGCGGGAAATCCTAAGAAATGCTGCCCCACGCTCAAAGGAGAATGGCTGAATGAAAGAGATGAAGCAGAATCTCAATGATCTAAAGGCAAGATCTGTGTACAGAGGAGAGACATGTTCCTGTACAGGGCTGATGTGGACTTGACCTTCTAAACTTGTGCTAAGGCTACAATATCCAGCTACTTCTCCCCAGGCCACCAATGGGAATGGAGAGGCCGTTGAACTACAAGAGGAGGATTTTGCAAGCCAAAGTCTTGAATCTGCTGTACATATTCTTAGGAGCAGAAATTCTCATCCCCTGGGATTTGACCTGTGAAGTATGCTCTTATAAACCACGAATGAGAAACAGAAGAGACTGGAACTGAAGGAAAGAAAACATTTAAAGCCAGAAGAAATAAAAATTCTCATGGATAATTTTCTGCTTCCAATACAAATGAACAGCTCCACATGGGAACGCACCAGCATGTACAAGCTGACATAGAAAAAACTCTGCTTTTGAGGTTTTGGAGTCAATTGACATCATTGTCCATTCAGAATCGTGACAGCTATTCACCTGTCTTCCTACCATACGCTTATTACTGATGAAAGCGCAGCGATTCCTGTCACCAACTTGCTTATCATTTGCTTCAAGTTCAGAGGTGTAGCATGGGCAGGGCAGAAGACTGTGTTTGGTGGAATTAGTCAATGATCTGCTTGTAATGCACAAGCTGTTACAGCTGCTGTCTAAGCCTCTGACAGCCTGAATAAGCGGGATCTGATGAAATCGGTGATGTTCCCTTCAGTCATACTAGGGAAAAACAAGGGTGTTGCCACACAACTCAAGCAGGGCATCCCATATTTAACAGCACAACCCTGCGTGGCACATCGAGAAGACCTGGGTTTAACGGATGCGTGGAACCAAGTGCCAATGCTGAAGAAAGGAGAGACCCTTTTCAAGACCGTTTATAGGGTCTTTTGCAGCTCCTCAGTCCAAGGAGGACAATTTGAGGAAAGAGCAAATGTCACAGAAAATGAGACTGTATCGTTGAAACCTCTAACTGAAGTACGGTGGCTAGCTAGACATTTGGCTATGTAATTATGAGCCCCTTCTTAAATATTTGGAACAAGAAATCTGAGAAAATAATGACCCATTAACAAAGTGCTGCCTGAATAAGCTCTCTGACACTAATTGCCACGTCACTGCAGCTGTATTAAATGATGTCTCATGCAAATTAGCAGAACTGACCAGATGCTGGCAGAAGTGAAGCTTTAACAACAAGTGAAGCTGTAAAATTAGCAAGGGCTCAGATCCACAGGATGAGAGGGCAGGACCTCGGTGAAACAGTCTCTTGGATCAACAGTGTGAAAAATCGAACCAAATCTAGCACAACCGATGAACATTCAGCAGTGAACCTGTTCTATGTTTCATCTCCCTGCTGTGTAAGCCTCTGCATAAGAGGTTTCCAGAGAATGGACTAAATGAACGGGCAGCTTTGCCTCACTTTCCACACATCAATTCAGGGATGAATTGGGCACTGAAATCATTAGCAAGCGAGCTAACAAATACAGAAAAATTTGGGGGCAGTAGTCAAGTAAAATCATCAGCCGAAAGACCACAGAGGAGGAAAAGGAGTTAATTGCAAACCAGAGCAAGGGCTACAAAGAAATCATTGCAGAGACATAATGAAGCAAAGCTCATGACAAATTTGCAGGAAATGGGGACTTTATGGAGACAGAATGTAGGACAATGCAATGCAGTGTCACAACTAGTGGATACACGGGCAACATTTCAAACTTCCAGTGCTGTCTGTGAGCCTGGCTTTAGTCTTCTCTAGAATATCCAAACTATCTCTGCATAAACTTTTGTCATTTTGGTCTTAAGTGTGTCTCGGTGATCACTTACACACACACACCCACACCCCGCACAGTGATCGATATCTGTCACACACACACAGTGATCACATACACACATACACACTGCAGGCCATGTTCAGCACACACAGATATACACCACAGTGATCACATACACACATACTCTACAGGCCACAGTGATCTCACAAGCATACTGACATACACACACATTGCAGGCCACCATGATCTCTCTCTCTCTCTCTATCTCACACACACACTCACACACTCACACACACACACACGGGGCGGCCCATGCCTAAAGGCATACTAGGTACACACACACAGGGGTGGCCCATGCCTATAGGCATACTAGGCACACACACACACACACACACATACAGACACACGGGGCGGCCCGTGCCTATAGGCATACTAGGCAGCTGCCTAGGGTGCCAAGTTGCATGGGGCAACAAATTCTAAACTCTGCCCCTTCCATTTCCCATTCCCTTTGCTACCCTGCAGCCAGGAGGGGTGGGGGTGTTCCCCCTGTGCCGTGGGGGGGAGGGGACGGTGAGCTCCAGAGGAGGAGGAACGTGTGTGTGGGAGGGGTTTCCCTGTGCCGCAGGAAGGGTCGTCCCCAGGGAAGGAGGAATGTGGGGGGGTCGGCCCCGGGGGAGGAGGAACATGGGGGTTTCTCTCTGGAGGAGTGGGATCTTGGGAGGAGGCGGATGCAGGGGACTCTGTCCCCCTGGCTGGCACCCTCTCCCCGGCCTCCGAACTCCATCCCCTGGCCTGCAGCCACCAGCCCCAGCCCCCTGACCCAAAGCCCCCAACCCCTTGGCCCCAAGCCAGAGAACTCCATCCCCAGACCCCAGACCCAGCCCTCCAACTCCATCCCCAAACCCCCAACCCCTAACCTCCTGACCCCCAGCCACAGAACTCCATCCCCAGCTCCTCTCTCCCCAGCACAGAACCAAAACCCTCAGTCAATATCTGACTTTGGGGTGGGGGGGGGGGGCCTACTGCATTGATCTCCTAGGGCGCCAGTTGGTTGCAGTTAGTCTAGGGCAGCCACCCCCACACACACACACTCTGCAGGCCACAGTGGTAACACTTGCTCACGGTGATATTGATCACAAGTGCACATGACCTTATTATTGGTGCACAAGACAAAACTCATGGCTGGAGAATCTCAGAGGGATCACTGGTCCCATCTATTTTCTATGATTCTCAGCTGGGCCTTCTCTCAAACCCCACAGCTTTGTGCTCAGAATGTTGGGACTCTGGCTACAGATAGGGGCCAAGCTGAAAATGAGGAACCCTCTGTTCCCATCAAACCCAGTAAAAGGAATAAAAGATTGTTAAGTAGCGGGGTTGAAGCCCTGCAAGGACAGAGTATCAGCTGCAAATGTGTTTAATTCCTGTCAAGTATTTCAAAATCTGGATTTTGTTAGCAGGGGGAAAAGAACCAGTGAGCATTCAATGAAGAGTTTTACACACTATTTAGAAGATTGAATCAGAACTGAGGTCACCAAAAAATTACAAAGAAAACACACCGAGACTCGTGACAAAATGAGGTAGCAGTTTATTTCAACCCGTTACCTGGAATGGAATGTCAGAGGGAATTTACACAGATATTTTATAGGCTGGCAGGGGTAGAGGACAATTCCTATGGGGTTTTGAGTTTCTGAGAGAACTACCCACATGAGAGCTGGGACTGGCTATGGAGCTGTACCACTTTCAGTGTAATTAAAATAGCACTTTGTTATTCTAATTCTGTACATTCTGAGCTGGATGTTGTCTGAACACATCGATATTGGACAATCATTACTTGACACCAAACATTTCTCTACCCACCCTGAAGGCAGGGGATGCCTTAGGGGCACCTCCAAGAGGAATAAGCTCCGTGGAGACATAAACCCAAATTCTACTCAAGTTTTGCTACGATCCCTTAAAGTAAGAAACATGGAAATTCACCCCCACTGGTCGGCAGGGAGGGAAAATCATCCCCATCTGCCTCAGGAGCACGGGAAAGGCTGAAGCAGAAGGAGAAGGGAAGATGCCCCGAGTCAAATCAAAACGGAGTGTTGGGAAGTGACTGTTGCAGCCCCTACCCCCACCCGTCCTAGGCAGAGGAGGCTCCAATCTCCAAGGTGGGCTCTCGGGGGCAGGGAAAGACTCCGGGAATTACCTTCTGTACAGACTCATCCTCTCTCACGCCCGCGGGGACAGCGGCTTCCTGAGGTTCTTGACAGAGGCTCAGTTCTCGTCTCTCAGATCCTTGGGCACCAGCCGTTGCCAACCAGTTGGACTGGAGGCAGGATAAGAATGCTGCAGCCACATTCTTTGTTGTTGTCACACATGACATCACAATACACTCAGGCCTCCGTACAGAGACACCCCCCGCCCAGGTAACTCTTATCCCATCGCACGGCCAGGCAGGGGGCAGTGCTAACACCCACAGCTGGTTCATACTGGAAAGCTTCTGGGAAGGAAGGCAGGAGGCAGAACCTTCCCTTGACCTAGCTCTGTCCTTCTATTCCTTCTAAAATCAGGAATAAAGGACCTTTCGGAAAAGGCTTTATTTTCCGAAAGATCCCCGTCTAGACTGGTGCTTTTTTCCGGCAAAGCTCTGAGCTGGAAAAAAGCGGCAGCCATGTTCATGCAAATGGAGCGGGGAAAATGTAAATCCCTGATGCATTTGCATTTCCGACTTGTCTCATCTGTATCCCTTTTCCGGAAAAGGGGCCCAGTGTAGACACAACCCCTCTGTTTATAACACATCTTCTGTTGCTGCTTCTTTTGCTGCTACTTTTCTTCTTCTGTTGCTGCTTTTTCTTCCGGTGATTCGGCTGCTGCTGCTACTTCCTGTTTCTTCTGCTGCTGGGGCTCATTATTCTTATTATTCTTCCGCTGCTGCTTCTGCAGTGCTGCTCTTTCTGCTGCTGCTTCATCTGCCTCTGTGGCTCCTCCCTCTCCTGTCCCTACTTATTTTCATTCTTCTTCTTCTTCTGCAGCCACTGTTCCTGATGACTCCTTTTTTTCTGCTGCTGTTACTTCTCTAGCTTAAATCTGCTGCTGCTCCTGATGCTCCTTCTGTTGCTGTTCCTTCTTCTGCTGCTACTACCGCTCATTCTCCTGCTCCTATTTATTTTTCTGCCTCTCCTTTGTCTGCTGCTTTTTCATCTGCTACTGTTGCTGCTCCTTCTGTTGCCCATACTTCTTGTTATGCTTCTTCTTCCACTCCTTCTTTGGCTACTTTCCTTCTGCTGCTGCTTCTTCAGATGCTGTTTTTTCTTCTGCTACTTCTGCTTTTGCTGCTGCTATTTTATTTTCTTCGCCTTCTGCTGCTGCTGCTGCTTCATCTGCTTCTCTTGCAGCTGCTTCTACTCTCCGTACTTATTTTTCCACTTCTAATTTTTAGTGTGTGCTGCTGCTTCTACTTCTGCTGCTTTTTGCTGTTTCAGCTTCTTCTCCTGTTGCTCCTCCTTTTATTTCTGCTACAGCGGCTTCTGCTGCAGTTTCTTCTCCTGCTGCTACTACTTGCTTTTTCTTCTTTGCTTTCTTCTTCTGTTGATGGCTTCTACTGCTGTTGATTTCTCTTTTCATCTGCTGCTGCTACTCCATCTGCTTCTAATGCTACTTCTTCTTCCGCCGCACCTGCTGTATCTGCTTCTTCTGCTACTGCTGCTCCTTCTCCTGCTTCTACTTGTTTTTCTGTTTCTCCTTAGTCTTTTTTTCCTGCTGTTAAAGTTTGTTGCTCCCCCTTTTTTTTCTGTTTCTCCTTAGTCTGTTATTTCTGCTGCTAAAGTCTGCTGCTCCTTCTGCTACTGCCACTTCTTCTGCTGCTCCTTCTGCTGTTTCTTTTTCTGCTGCTGCTACTTCCTGTTTCCTCTGCTCTTTTCTGCTGTGGCTTATTATTGTTATTCTGCTGCTGCTTCTTTGGTTTCCGCTGCTTCTCCTTCTAGAATCATAGAATCATAGAGCCATAGAACTGGAAGAGACCTCAGAAGGTCATCAAGTCCAGCCCCCTGCTCTAGGCAAGACCAATTCCAACTAAATCAACCCGGCCAGGGCTTTGTCAAGCCGAGACTTAAAACACCTCTAGGGATGGAGACTCCACTACTTCCCTAGGTAACCCATTCCCTAGGTAACCCATTCCAGTGCTTCACCACCCTCCTAGTGAAATAGTGTTTCCTAATATCCAACCTGGACCTCTGCTGTTTCTTCTACTGCTGTTCCTGTCTCTTTGATTCTGCTTCTTCTTCTGATGTTTCTTCTGTTGTTGCTTGTTCTTGTGATCTGATGCTGTGGCTTCTTCTGCGTCTGCTGCTTCTGCTTCAGCTGAGGTTTCTTCTAGTTCTTCTGCTCCTGCCTCTTTTCTTCCACTTCTTCTTCTCCTCTGTTGTTTCTGCTGCTCTTGATGCTTCCTTTCTTCTTCTGTTGCTCCTTCCTTTGCGATTACAGTTTTCTGCTGATGCTTCTACTTCTTCTGCGTCTTCCTTCTTGGTTTCTTCTTTTGATGATGCTTCTTCTGGTGCTACCACTGCTCTTTTCATCTGCTGCTGCTACTTCTTCTGCTGCTTCTTCTGCTTCTCATTCTTATGCTTGTTCTTCTGCTGTTTCTTTTCTTCTGTTGCTGCTCCTTCTCCTCCGCCTGCTTGTTTTTCTGCTTCTTCTGCAGCTTCAATCTGCTGCTGCTACTGCTGTTTCTTCTGTTCTTTCTTCTTCTGCTGCTTTTGCTCCTGCTTGTTTTGTTACTGCTATTTATTGTGCTCCGACTTTTCTTCTGCTGCTGCTCCTGGCTCTGCTGGTGTTTCTTCTTCTGCTGCTGCTGTTGCTGCTATGGCCTCTTTCTTCAATTCTTCTCAATCTGCAGCGTTTCACTTCCTATTTTTATTCGGCTGCTTCTTCAGCTGCAGCATCTATGGCTGCTGCTGCTTCTGTAGCTGCTACTTCTTCTGCATCTGCTTCTTGTGAGGTTGCTGCTACTCCTTCTTTTTCTGCTCTTGCTCCTTATATTCTGCTGCTGCTACTTCTTTTTCTGGTTCTTCTGCTGCTGCTCTTCTTCTGATGCTCATGCTACTGTAGCTGCTGCTTCATCTGCTTCTGTTGCAGCTGCTTCTTCTGCTCCTACTTGTTTTCTGCTTTTTCTTCTTTTCTTTGTGCTGCTGCTGCTTCTTCCGCTGCTTTTTCTACTGCTGATACTGTTCCTTTTTCTGCTGCTGCTACTTTTCTATTTCTGCCACTGCTTCTTCTGCTGGTTCTTCTGGTTCTGCTTTTTCTGTGGCCGCTGCTTTTTCTTCGTTTGTGCTACTGCTGCTGCTTTCGCTGTTTCTTCTGTTGTTTCTTTTGCTGATTCTTCTACTGCTGCTTTTGCTCCTGCTTTCTCTGTTGATCCTACTTACTCGGCTGTTGCTTCTACTTCTGCTGCTGTTTTTCCTGCTGCTGCTGGTGCTGCTGCTGCTTTTCTTCTTCTTCTTTTGCTCCTGCTACCACTGTTGGGGCTACTTATTCTGCTGCTGCCTCTTCTGCTGATGCTTCTTTAGCTGCTGCTCTTTCTTCTCTTGCAGCTACTTCTTCTGCTCCTTGAGGGCTATGTCTCCACTGCATTGCTGTATCGGGGTCCTGGAAGGATCCCGAAATAGCAACGCCACATCCAAGGAACGCATCTGCTATTTCGGAAAAATTTTGAAAATAGCGGACACGCTCTTTCACCAGCCCTGTAAACCTCGTTGTACGAGGAATAAGGGACGGCTCGAAAGAGCACGTTATTACAAAATTTGGTGCTGTGCAGATGCACCAAATTTCAAAATAGCCTCTTTCGACTGTAAAATATGCAGTGCTGTTTAATGCAGGGCAGTGCTGTCCCTGCTTCTGCTGCTATTTCTTCTTCTCTTCCTGCCTTTTAGCTTCTGCTCCTTCTCCCAGTAGTTCTGGCTGCTGTTTCGCCAGCTTCTGTTGCTGCACCTTTCCCTGCCCATACTTGTTTTCGGGCTTCTTCTTCTGTTTGTGCTGCTGTTTCTTCTTCCGCTGCTACTTCTACTGCTGCTGCTGCTCTTTCTTCTGCTGTTGCTACTACTTGCTTTTTCTTCTTTGCTTTCTTCTTCTGTTGATGGCTTCTGCTGCTGTTGATTTCTCTTTTCATCTGCTGATGCTGCTACTTCATCTGCTTCTGATGCTACTTCTTCTTCCGCCGCTGCTGCTGCTGTTTCTGCTTCTCCTGCTTCTACTTGTTTTTCTGTTTCTCCTTCTTCTGTTCTTTCTGCTGCTTAAGTCTAGACTGGCACTTTTCTTCAGAAAAACCCCAAGCCAGAAAAAAGCAGCAGCCATGTTCATGCAAATGCCCCGGGGGATATTTAAATCCCCCGCGGCATTTGCAATTCCGACTTGTCTCATTAGCATCCCTTTTCTGGAAAAGGATGCCAATGTAGACACAGCCCTGCTGTTTCTTTTGTTGATTCTTCTGCTGCTACTTTTGCGCCTGCTTCCTTTGTTGGTCCTACTTATTCTGTTGCTAGTTTTCTTCTTCTGCCACAGCTGCTTCTGCTGAGTTTCTTCTACTGCCGTAGCTGCTACTGCCTCTTTCTTCTGCTCTTCTCCTGTGCTTCTGTTTCTGCTTCTGCTACTATTTTTTCTTCTCCTCCTGCCTCTTTTCTTCTGCTACTTCTCCTACTGTTTCTGCTGCTGCTGCTGCTTCATCAGCTTCTGTTCCTGCAACTTTCCCTGCCCCACTTCTTTTCAGGCTGCTTCTTCTGTTTGTTCTGCTGTTTCTTCTTCCGCTGCATCTACTACTGCTGCTGCTTTTCTGCTGCTGCTACTTTTCTATTTCTGCCACTTCTTCTTCTGATATTTCTCCTGCTGCTTCATCTGCTTCTGCTCCTCCATCCTTTTCTGTTGCTTCTTCTACTATTGCTGCTGCTGCTGCCACTTCTGCTTCAATCTGCTGCTGTCTCTTCTTCTGCTGCTGCTGATTCTGTGGCTGTTTCTTTCTTGTTTCTGCTTCCTTTTAATCTGCTACTGATTCTTCTGCTACTGATGCTTTTTCTGTTCCTCCTTCTTCTGCTTTTTCCCCTGCTGCTGCTACTTTTCTTCTTGTGCCACTGCTGCTTCTTTTAATTTTTCTTCTTCAGCTGCTATTACCTCCTGTTTCTTCTACTATTCTTTTTCTACTACTTTTTCTGCCCCTACTTTTTTCATGCTTCTTCTTCTTTTGTTTGTGCTACTGCAGCTTCTTTTTCTGTTGTTCCTCTTTCTGCTGTATCTTCTGTTGCTGTTACTTCTTCTGCTTCTTCCTCTTTTGATTCTGCTGCTGCTGCTTCTGTTCTTCTGCTGCTGCTGCTTTTACTTCTCTCGGGCTTCTCTACACTGAGAGGTTTTTGCAGCAGAGAGTATGCTAATGAGGGACTGATGTTTTTTGCGCAAGGGGGTGTTTGCACAAAAAGAAGCAGTGTAGTTGTTTCTGTTTTGCTCAAAACCTCCTTTTTGCACAAGATCTTTATGCCTCTCCGGATCTTGTGCAAAACAGCTTTTTGGCAAAAAACAGAAGTGGCGACGCTGTTCCTTTTTGAACAAAAACCTCTTATGCAAAAAGCATCAGTACAAAATATGCTAATGACATCACAAAGCATACTCTCTGCTGCAAAAACTTGCAGCCTAGACACAGCCTCACTCGATAAGGAGCAGCTAGAGCTCATGACTCAGAGATGCTCCCCATTGCCTGGTCCTACCCCTGTAGTGCAGCTGGCAGGAAGGGAGGGGGGTGACTCAAAGAAATCAGGAGCCTGCTGGAAGTCTCCAGAGAACTGTCATGTCTGCACCTGTGCAGAGAAGTGGGCGGGGCCGGGCCCTTGCTGTGCTCTGCCCTGGCAGGAGAAGGGGAGGGGCAATCAGAGGCTGAGGTTATAAGAGAGCATCTCCCTCCCTCCCTTTTAGCACATCATTGACAGCAACAGCACACTGGGAAGCGCTTCCAAAGGATGTCACAGAACTAGTTTCAGAGGGGCAGCCTTGTTAGTCAGTAACTTTGTCCCGCAGCACCTTAGGGAGTATTTACACAGCTCCCTGCACTCAAAATAAGCCATGTTCCAAAGATACAAAGATGCTAATTCCCTTGCCCATTACAATGATAGCTTCCCCACTTATCACCCCCTGATTAGCCATTCATTAACTCATAAACAGCTATTCCCTCCCTACCTCTCCCTCACCCCACCTTCTATACCTAATCTGATTTGTCAGGTTAATAATGTGTTCACTTTTTTCATTGTATTCCTTTGGCGTATATGGTATGAGGAAAAGCCCCAAGACAACAAACGCGGGGAAGCACCAACCGTAGCGAAACACCTCGGTGGGTCTGACTTACTGGCTCAGTCTTGCACACGGACAAGGACCTGAGACACCTCCCCGTCAATGCCCCTGTCCTGCCAATCAGGGGAGAGACTGAGGGAGAGGGGGCAGAACATTCTCACCAAAGAGCCCAAAGCATGGCCCACATCACGGGGGCGATCCCCATCAGATCACTATTTCTGCAGAAGAGGACAAATGAGGCAAGAAAAGAAGAGAAATGCGGGCGGGACGGAGGGAAAGAGAAACCAGCCCACAAGAGGGTCCTGTGACCCCTCCCAGGAATCTCCCCACCAGCCCCTCCAAACCAGTGAGGGTCACCCCCCTCAGGCCAGCTCAGAAGGGAAACGTGCACCAGTCAGAGCAGGTGCAGCCCGACGGGCCAGGCGCTGAGTTCTGGGAACGAGACGGGCTCCTTCCCGCAGTGGTGCGCTGAGACGTCCAGGGTGATGGTGCTGGCCAGCCGCTCAGCTCCGGAGAGGGGGGCTTCTGGCCTAGGCCTTTGGGCACTAGCTGCTCTGACTGTTGCATGTTTCCCCTCTGAGCTGGCCTTGGGGGGTGGGGTGACCCTCCCTGGTTGGGAGAGGACGGAGGGGAGACTCCTTGGAGGGGTCCCAGGACCCTCTTGAGGGAAGATCCTCACACCACGGCACTTCCCCTATTTGATGTGGCCAACCCTGCCCTCGTTGGTCCTGAGGGCAGGGGCCACCGTGACTGGTGGGGGGCGGGCAGAGGAGTCCTCAGAGGGGTCCCGTTACCCAATTCCACATGCGTCCTGGCCTGCAACTGTCTCCAATGGGTGAAATCCATTCCCGAGGCAGATCCACGGGGAGAAAACCCGCAAGAGGGTCCCAGGACCCCTCCAAGAAGTCCCCACATGGCCTCTGCCAATTGCCTCGGGTTTCACCCCCCTCGCTCATCGCAGAAGGGACTCGGGCACCAATTGGAGGTGGCGCAGCCCAAAGGCCTCGGCCAGAGTTCCTGAAAAACATCTTCTTGGGGCGAGACCACCTCTTCCTCGCTGCGTTGCCGTGGGATCGCTGGGACGATGCTGCCAGCCGGCCAGTTGTTCGGCTCCAGAGATCGAGGGCTTCTGGTCTAGGTCTCCGGGCCTGGCCTGCTCTGATTGGTGCCCGTGTCTATTCTGAGATGGCCCGAAGGGGGAGTGAAACCCGCCCCTGTGGGCAGAGGGCTCTGTGGGGGTTTCTTGCAGGGGTCACAGGAGTCAGAGCACCTGACCACAGCACGTCTGGTGCTTGGGCAAGTCCCCTCTCTCCAGGGCCACTACCCCGACTGGTAGAGCAGTGGGAGCCATGGGCAGTGAGCGAACGGATCACATGGGACGGCAAAGCCCAGCCCCGCCCCTTCTTCCCGAGGCTCCGCCCCCCCATGCCCACCAGGCTGCTGGCCCTGCCCTGCCCTCTCTTTCCCAAACTGGTGGCTGCCCAGCCCCAGATTTCTACCCTCCCACCCCAGCCCCCAGGCTGCCTGGCTCCCTGGCATCCCCACAAGCCCCAGAGCAGCCAGACAGCCTCAGCTCCCCACCCCAGTCCCAGAGCGCTGGGCAGCCCCAGCCCCTCCCCCCACCGCGGACCCCAAAGTGCGCGCAGCCCCTGTCCCTCCCCCCACCGCGGACCCCAAAGAGCGCGCAGCCCCTGTCCCTCCCCCCACCGCGGACCCCAGAGCACGCGCAGTCCCAGTCCCCCCAGGAGTGTGGTCCCACACTGGTGTTTGTGGGAAGGCCGATGGGCGACGAGAAGAACCCACCCAGATGGGCAGAGGCCGGTGGGAAGGGCCCGGAGATGGGTGGGTCTGATGGTGACTCGTGAGCTGTGTCCTGGGGTGACGGGCCAGACAAACGTTGGAGACCAGACCGCAGGGCTGGGGAGGGGCTCGGCTTCCTCTGGCCTGGGGGCGGAACGGCTCCTGGCCCCTGCGCGGCTGGTTCCCCGTCACGTGCAGCTCTGCCTCTTCCGCATCCTCCTGGTGTCCCAGCTGCTTGGTCTTCTGGCCAGGCCGGGCTCGTGGTGGGCTCAGCCGGTGTCTGCCAGAGGAGAAAGGGCAGGAGCACAGATGAGAAGAGCACAATTGTCAAGGGGGAGACTCTGGAGCAGGGCAGGTTCCCCCCCATCCCCTCGCTCCCCTCTTGGCTAATGCTGTGGAGTGCGCTTGGCCCCGTGCAGGGAAGGCCCCAGGCTCTATTAGGGCCTTGTCAAGCCGCCACAGCAGGGCCTGGTTTCCTCAGAGGGGAGGGTGAATCTGTCGCCCGGCTCGAGGGGCCGACTCCTCCCTGAACTGAAGCCTGAGGAAGCCCCACGCTGGGCTGAGTTGTCCTGAGTCAGGTTCCAGCCAATGCAGGAGGCAGGAGCTGGGCTGGTGAGTCTCAGAAGAGGCATCAGCACCTCCGAGGAGAACCAGCAACTCAGTCTGCTCAGTGTCGCTTCATGGCTTGGCCCTCTCCTCTGCCTGAGAGTGGTGCCAGGCCGCCCAGGCCTCAGCCTGCTCCAGCCCTGCTCCTGCTCCGGCCTCGTCCCTAGTCCTAGCGCAGCCCGGCTCACAGTCCAGCTAAGCTCCCAGCTCTGCTCCTAGATGGTTCCAGGCCCGCACTTGACTCCTGGCTCTGACTCCTGCTCTTAGCTCCTCTAGGCTCGACCGCCACCACTCCAACTACTAGGCCCCACTGCCACTGCTCCAACAACTAAGCCTCCTCCCATCCCCATCTCAGACAGACAGGAATAATTCACGTTTCTGCTTTCCATGTGTCTGACCCTGTGTTGGTCAGCACCGGCTTCCCTCTCCCATTGTGCTGCCCAGGGCCCTGGCTTTGCGGGAGCCTCGGAAAGTCTTCCCAGGTGTCTCTGGGCTGGACTGTGCAATGGGAGCTGATGTCCCTTGTGAATACCCAGCCCACGGCTCAGCCCCTGCTCCAAAGAGCTGCTCCCATCTGTTGTACGTACCGTGGCAGGATGAAGAGTCCTTCTGTGTCGGTGCCGCTCCCTAATCAAAACGCACCCCACACGAGGTTCGTAAGCTTCTGCAGCCATTTAAAATGTTCATTCAGGACGATCGCTGTGGTCCTGTCTGATCTTAAAGGCACTTCCTGGAAAGCTGAAAGAAAGAGGAAATGGGTTGGAAACCTCACAGAGCTGCTGTCACAGGTGGCTGGGAAACCTTTGCTTCCAAATGGCCTTTGCCACGGGAACACGACAGCAACCGTAACTGTGGCATTTAGGTGCAGAGCCGCAAAGGGGCTTCGGCTCCTAACTTCAACCGAATCCTTTGTGCAATTGTGCCGCCTTCAGTGCTCCAGAGGTGGCAGGGAAAGGTGTTTCCTGGGGGCCCGCACGGGATGGCCTAGGAGCCGAGAACCCAACTCTGGGTGAAGGTCCCTGGCCTACAACCTCTCTAGTGGAGGGGAGCAGGTGGTGGAACTTTTTGTAACAGAGGGTAAGAATCCTTCTCCTCCTGCTACTGACTAGTCATTTTCAGTTCTGGCCGGCCTCCCTTGAGAGCCTTTGTGTTCTTATCCCCATTTTACAGGTGTGGAAAGTGAGGCACAGAGTTGCTCCTGGTGGCTCAAATCTCCTGACTCCCATTCTTACATTGACCAGCAAGACCATTCTTCCCCCTTAAGCACTGTCCCCAGACAGAGACAGACACTGGGGCAGCTCTGTTCAGGCCTCATACTGCCCACAGATGCCCGAACGCCCAGAGCTGTTTCCTTACCTTCACACACGCGGAAGATGCCATCTGCACTCACTGTCTCTGCCAACAGGTAGACGAAATGGTGGATGGTCTCTCCTAAACAGACAAGGAATACCCCGGAGCTCAGGACTTTTCAACATCATCCCTGAAAATTGCTAAAGATTCAGCCATTCCCACAAGACAGCCCTTGGGAAATTCAATACCCGGCCCTTCGATGTGGCACGAAGCACATGGGAGAAAGCATCCGACCCCAGAAGACACTGAAAGGCCGATTGCAAAGGAGACTGAAATTACATCTTGCTGGTTTCCTTGAGATGTGGCCAAAAAGTTGTGGGCAGGAGAAGTTGGAAGGGACCAAATGGCAAAGTGGCTCCCTCCAGCTTGCAGTAAATGTGAATTCTGGCACACGCAGATCCCCGCTGTCGGATTCTGGTGCTTGTCAGGCTGGGTGCATTGATTTAAATCAAGTTTCCCACTGGTATTACTTTTCAAATTTCTTCAAACACTACTGCAAATCTCCTCAGTGACACATAGTAATTTATAGCTGGGAGTAGCATTTTACACCAGCTTAGAGAGCACCTTGTGTGTCATTCTGGTAGATAACCTGACTTCTGTTAATTTAGGAAATAGCACATGATCACCAGTGTTAAGCTGCAGACCTTGAAGCAGCATGTTAGGGATGGGAAGGACTAAATCATACACAAAAACACAATAGGGCTGATATTTTATTCAACTAACTCTTCCATGTTATATCCATGTTTCACATTTACAGTTGCAGGAGGCTCCTGAGTTGCTGGCTGATGCTTGTCCTGAAACCCCTTTCGGTTCATGTTCATTTTTTATTAATTCAAACAGACGTGTCCTCAGAACGCTAAATGTGCAGTGTCCTTATGACTTCTGCAGGGAGCTCTCCTCTTCCCCCCTCCCACTGGCATTGTGATGCAGCTCTTAAGCCAAGTGACCCAAAAAGCTAAGTTGTGCTTGGGAGACACTTAATTTTGCTGTAAGCCCACTGAAAGACGTATCGCAGGGGGGAACTTTGGGAAATCTGAGTTCTGCCTGGCCCAGGCTCACCACCAGACAAGCAGAGAACAAAACATATCGGATCCGGGCTATGTCTGTCTGTGCCCATGTGTCTCAGCGGGATGACAGACAATGAAAGCCCAGAACTGACAAGGAGGAAGAGATGCTGGTTAGGCTGGAGAGACTAGAGCCATTAATGTGATTGGATGAGACTGTCGGGATGGGCAGCGCATGTTTGTGATAACATCATAACTTATTGAACTGATTGTTCAATGAAACTAGTGAAAATTCCCCCTGGTCCCAGAGAACGGAGTGGGAAGTGGAAAAAGAGCTTTGAAGGAAGCACGGGAAAAGCTCACGTGGGTTTGCTCTGCTTACCGATGAACAGGGCTGCAGAATGTCGGATGGACGGCTGGGAGCTTTCCAGATAGGCTAAGGCCTGGAACAGGAGCCTGGGGATGTTCCTCTCGTTATTCTCCATCTAGGAACAGAGCAGGGAGAAATGCTCAGTGCAGACAACGTGATCTGCCCACAGCGGGCAGGCCAGGGCTGCTGAAGCTCAGAGGGAGGGCAGGGCAAGAGCCAGTAGGAGCCCAGATGATGGAGCTGCCCCTCTCGGTAGGGCCGGATGTAGACAGTGCCCAGCAGTCCCAGTGTCCTAACCCCACAGGGCCTGCAGGGCAGCAGGGGAGAGGAGGGCAGGAGCAGGGTGCACAGCCACTGTGCCCACCCCACAAGCAAAAGGGGCAGGACCCCACGGGAGCCCTTCTAGGAGGGGCTGCCTCTGATGTCCCTGCGTGACGAGCGGGGTGGAGAACCCCCTGGGTGCTCGGGGGGTGGGGCTAGAAAGGTCTCCCTGAGCTCCCCACTCACTGCTCTGCGGGCCCAAAGAACACACCTACCAGGCACTTCCCGACGCACAGCAAGAGCTGCGAGGAGCCCTCCCAGGCCAGGCTGCAGAAGAGACTCTTCCGATTGGCCCAGCCGAGGAACACGGCGCAGTGGAAGAGGGTCACTTTGCAGCTCTGCAGCACAAGGGGAGAGCGAGGGGCCTCGCTGTGCAGCACAAGGGGAGAGCGAGGGGCCTCGCTGAGAGAGGGAGTGTCTGGGGCACGTCCCCTCCTCCCTGCTCCTTGGGCTCCTGCTCTCGCTGCCAGGGGAGGTTCCTGCCCCTTGTTCCCAAAGGGAGGCTGCTCAGGGGAGGGGCTGAGAACTGGCTGGCGAGAGCCGTACGGGATCTCCACAGCTCTGCCCTTCTGCGCAGAGACGGCAACGGCAGCGCCAGGCCGCTCTGGGATCCCAAAGGGTCTGAGCCCAGGGGCCCTCCCCTGTGGCCCCTGCACGTCCCCAGTGGCCCTGGCTTGGCAGGGGCTCTGGAGACGGGTGGGGCCCAGGGGACTCTGGCGCTTTGCTCTCTGGAAATACCGAGCGCGGCACTTACCAGGATCACGCTCTGCTCCTCGTCTGCCAGGTGGAGCAGCAGCGGGAGCAGGCAGCTGGTGAGTTCCTGCTGCACGGCCGGTTTGTCTGGGTCCTTCACCCCGCTCAGCATGGTGCCCAGCAGGGAAATGGCGGCTGAGCGGACACTGCCCCTCTCCTGGCAAGGACACGCGGGGGCGGGGAAGCCGGTGAGAGCCGGGCCGTGTCCCTGGCCACAGAGGCTGCTCTGGGCTCCCCTCCTGGGGCCCTGGGGCCTGGCGCTCACGCCTGCCCCCTTGGGGAGCAGCAGCAGGCGGGGGAGGATCTGGGGACAGGAGGTTCGGGGGGGAGGCTGCAGCAGGGCTGGGAGCTTGGTGCTCAGGTTGGCCCAGAAGGGCTCTGCCAGGGAGGAGGCTGCATCGGAGACTCCCCACCCTTGGCAGGGGCCCCTTTGGGTGCTGCGTGGCTGGCCTGAGGGGGGAAGGGGTTGGGCAGGGACATAGCAGGGCGGCAGGGAGAGGAGGGAGGGGGAATGTGCTTCTCCGGGGTTCCCAGCCTTACGTGGTCAATGAGCGGGCGCAGGCTGACTGCCATGTCCTGGGAGATGGAGCCAAGCCCCTCCCCGGCGAGCAGGTAGATGGCGTCTGCCGCCTCCGTCATGGCCTCCAGGACAGTCCTTGCGTCCGTGGCGCAGAACATGGCGATGGTCCCGGGCAGCTGGGCCCGTAACAACTGCCCCTGTGGGAATGCAGAAGGCAGCTCCCCACTGTCCTGGGACGCAGCCTGGGGCAGGGGCTGGACCCTCCCTCCCCATCGGCCAGACCCCAGGGACGGCCCAGCCCCCCAGCAGGGGAGAAAGTCCTTCTCCTGCCGCTCCGCCAGGTGCTTTGCACCCCTGGCCCTTGAGCAGAGCCTGCCCTGTCGCCTGCCGAGAGCCGCTCCAGGCCCCGCCCACCGAGCTCTGACTCCGCCCCCGTCTCCTCTGCCGTTGCCAAGTTTGGGCTTTGTTGCCCGACTCCCCTCCCCCCACTGCCCTGAGCGACGACCTGAGTCTCCTTCCCCGCCCCACAGCAGAGGATTTAGGGCAGGGCGAGCGGGGCGGCTGTCCCGGGCCCCACGCTTCCCGAGGCCCCGCGCATGCACCGAGTCAAAGGAGGGGCCCTGTGAAATTTCACTGCCCGGGGCCCCGCAGTGCTGCCCTGGGCCCCGCAGCAGTCTCACCCGCCCCTGCCTCCCCACCACCTACACTGACCATGCTCTGCCTGGGAGCAGGGACACCCCCTCGCGCCTGGTTTGCTCAGTATCGCCCCCCAGGATCTTTGGCGCTGGGAGCACCACAGGCTTCCTCAGTCCCCTGGTGTAAGATCGGGGCTCCCCAGGGCACCACTGAGAGGCAAGTCAAAGGCAAACTCCTCAGAGACAGGGCGACTTACAGCCCACGACTGGGGCCCTCCCTCTGAGGCACCAAACCAGCCACACAGAGCACTGCTGTTCCCCACACTGGCTAGCCAGCAGTCACCCCAGCAAGCCCTGAGACGCGCCCTCACCTTCCCCGGCCAGAAGAGAACACTGGCCAGGCCTCGCAGACAGAGCCTCCGTATCGCAGGGTTGTTGTCTCGGGTCCATTCCATCAGGTGTTCCTGGAGGTCTGATTTGGTGAAAGTGCTGAGGATGGAAGGACTCTGGAGAAACTGGAAAGAGAAAATCAGTGTCAGGCTAAGGAGCAGAAATCTGCCTTTGGTCTGTGCCTGCTCCATCATCTTTGCCAACTGGCCACTTTCTGCTGCACAAAATCTCTGGAGTGAAGGAGCCAGTGGCTGGTGTTTGAAATGGTCCATTCCTAGAAGGGCAACTAATCCACAAGCCCCTAATGAACTCCAGGGACAGAGGAATCTCTGGGCACCGCTAAGCGTCCTGGGCAGAGCGCTGTGGCAGAGGAAAAAGAAACCCCAGGGGAAGGCGAGGAGAGAGGCCCGGGCTTGGGGTGCTGGAGAAACATCTCCTCTTGTCACATGTCCCAGGGAGGTGCATCCAGCCAGGAGCAATCTCACCCTGCCCCCCTCCACTCTGCCCAGTCCCGCTAGTATCTGCGTGGGCAGAGGAGCTGGCTGGCTGTGAGATTGCTGAAGCGCTGGCCATGGGCCCCAGCACCTATTGGCCCAGGAGGGGTCTGAGCTGCTCTGCACAAGCCCACGTGTGCCAGGCCACTCCGGACTCTCACCTCGGTGCAGAAAGTCAGGGCGATTTCTCTCAGCGCCTCCTCCTCCTCCCGACTCTGCACGATGGCGATGGCCTCTCTGAGAACCACAGGGACCTGTGGGTTCCGGTGCTCGACCATGGTTCTGGAAGAGCAAAGGGAAAGTCCCCAGGATTACCAAAGGGAGAGACAGTCCCTCCCCCATTGCGGGGCTGAGAGGGCCGGCTGGGGCAGAGGAGGATCTCCCGCCCAACTCCCACTGCCCAGACAGGCCGCAGGAAGAGGAAACTTGAGACTCCTACCTTGCGATCAAGCCCACCCCTCGGGAGAAGTGATGGCGGGAGGCGATCATTTCCCAGCCCTGCTGTAACTGGATACTGGCAAATTCCTTCCAGTATCTGGGCATGGAAAAGAGGGTCTTCACGGCCTCCAGGGACGTGCTAAACTCAAAAAAAAAAATCCTGGTGTCAGAAATCTACTGCAGCCCAACCCGCTCAAGGCCTGGGGCACAAGGCATGGTCAGCAGTAGCCGGTTTCCCCCGGGATGGACCCAGCACCCTGTCGGGGCTCACTGAGGTTTTGGCAGGTGGCGACACTGCAGCTTCTGCACATGCTCGGTGCCCTCGCTCCCAATGGTCCAACACCTGACTCTTCGCTGGGGCCGGCACCAGGTCACTGGGCACATGGGCCAGATCCTTAGTTGGTGCGAGGGAGCAAAACTCTGCCCATTTGCAGCAGCTGAGGTGCCTTCGGGCTCCCCGGCTCCCCCCAGGGGAGTCCACACGGAATCAGCTTCATGGTCCCTCTTGCTCCTGCCTGCCTGTGACACGGCTCCCCTGCCGGGCCGGGCCCCAGTGCTGCCGGCCTTGCTCTCTCTGCATGTGCTCTGGCGACCCTGCCCTGGGCTGGGGCCTTGTGGGGCCGAGGCCCTAACACTTCGGCAGGTGGCGCATGGGGAGGTACCGACGTGGTCCCTGCCTGTGCTGGGAAGGAGCCGGCCTGTGGGCGGGGTCAGAGGAGCAAGCGTGACTCACAAGCACACGGGTGCCCAGCACCGCTCCCCCCAGACAGACCTGCCCAGAACTGCGCCTGGGCTCCGCAGGGGCCGTGTGTGACCTGCGGGTGCAGCAGATCAAATCTGTTCTTCCCCTTCCTTTCTGCCGTTACCTCAAGGGGCTGAGGCGGCTGGAGCCCTCAGGGCTGGATTTCTGGCTGGCCGTCCAGGTCCCTGGCAGGCGCAGGTCCAGCACATGCTGCACCTGCCGGACGCAGAGGAGGAGCAAGTGGGGAAACATTTGCAAGATGGCTTCTCGGTATCCCCACAGGAAAAACATCTCATAGAGCGTGTCCATAGCCTGGAGTCAGAACGAGACAGAAAAGTCACTGAGCTGTCCCCACCTCCCATCCGCTCCCATGGCATTTTGCTGTCATGCTGGTGCCGTTTCTCACATCCTTGTGGCTTATGAGGAAGGAGGGTTAGTTCCTCAGGGGGAGGGGAGATGTGATGGCCCCCGACCCGTCTTCCATTGCTAGAATGGGCGCAGAAGGGAACCTCTTGGAAAGATCAGAAGAGTCCAGCTGACATTATTCCCCGTTATCTCTCTCCATGGCCTAGACCTCGCCCTTTGCCTTCCCTGGCCTGACCGGAGGGGGCGACACCATCATGAGGCGACCCAAACTTCTAGGCGCATGTACAGGGCATCCCACGATCCCTCTGCTGCCTGAGTAACTCCAGTGCCACAAGCAGCAGGGAGCTGGGGCGATGCCGGAAGGTCAATGCCGTTTCAGTTCAGACCCCATGTTGCTTCCGGCGACTGGCTTTCCAGCAGCTCCTGGTTTGCAGGTCCTCGTTTTCACTCCCCCATCGTGCAGGGCTGCTTGTGTGTTCTGGGCCTGTAGTAAAAACTAAGTGTGCTTCTTCCCCTCCATTGCTTAAGCTCGATACAGAGGATGAGACAACCTGACTGCAGAGGAGTCATCCATAACTATCAATGAGTACCCCTACTCATGAGTAGATGGGATAATTGGCAGATTGACGAGCCTTAGAGCGGAGCAAGCCCCCCGAAAGGACGAGTGACAACAGGATGAACCTTCGAGAGATGTTCTGGGAACACTCACATCAAAAGATAACATTCCGGTCACAAGCGGACAGAGCGAGATCCATGGATTTTAACAAGAAGGAGGAATATATAAAGCAGGGTGCTTTGCTATGGAACTTTGAGTTCGTCTGCCACACTGTCTGGAGAGGAGTATCGGATCGATCGACCGACAAGGCCCTGCTCCCCCCTGTGTTCAATCTACCTGGCCACTAGATGGACACAGACTCTGGACTGGTAACTATATCATCTGGCAGAACTGTGTATGCATGATGTTTTGTGTGTAGGTGTGTGTTTGAAAAGCATAAGCAACTGTTGTATTCTCAATCAATGCGGCGTACTGCCTTTCCCCCTATAAAAGATCTCGTGTGCTTCGTTTAAGCATAACAGCGTAGCCCACTAGCAGGAGGGTAGACTAATGGCTTGTGCTGCTCTTCTAGAAGGGTGCCACCAGATCTAAGTTCCTTGCTGATCTCAAACCAGGACCCCTGGGGCCAGCACTGAGATTGACCATCTCCCTGGCTTGTGTCTGCCCCTTGTTGCCAGGCCTTGGAGGGTTGGGTCACTGTCACGTTGCTGAATTGGAGGGAAGCAGCCAGATCGCTGCTGCACCCCTGGATGAGGGTGTTGGCCCCAGAAATTGGTATGGGGGGATTGAATGGGGATTGAATTGTTTGTTGATCTTATGTATGCTATTTATGTGAATGTATAATGTCTATGTGTATAGGTAGGAATCTGTAATCTGTGTGGAAGCTGAATATTTCTGTGAATGTGGTTAAGCATGGCTATGGACAGGCTGGGTAGCAAAGCCCTGTGGAACAATGGCCCTTGATGGCCCAAAGACACACCTAAAGCAGGAGGGCGGAGACCCAAGGGCTGCCAGCAGAGAGAGGCTGAGGACCAGGTGACCGGCTGAGACCAGAAGAGGCCAGGAAGGAGATAAAGAGGCCATGTGGTCGAGGCCATTTTGGTTCTCAGCTCAGCACTTCATCCCAGAGGCAGCACTGCAGGGATTGAAGAGCCCGGAAGACCTGGGAACCCATCCTGATCGTAGGATGTGCAATAAGGACTTTTAACCAGCAGCTGCAACACCTCTGCTAGTGCCTGCATCGAGAACTGGGAGATTCGGTGCATGTAACGTACTGTACTTTAATAACCTTACTCTCAGGCTTTTCTTTCTTGTAATAATAAACCTTTAGATATAGATTCTAAAGGATTGGCCCAGCGTGATTTGTGGGTAAGGTCCAAAGGGTAAATTGACCAGGGATCTATGGCTGGTTTCTTGGAACCGGACAGAACTCGTTCGGGGTAGGTGGGATTGGGTGCTAGGACCCCCCACCTGTGTATAGGCCCGGGGCCATCTGGGGCACGGATATTGCTGGGGTGTCGGAGGGGTTTTGCTCGGGAGGCTTCAGGCAGGCTGCTGAAGCGCTCTGTGAGACTGGTTTGTGGCCTATTTGGAGAGGTCGCCAGTCAGGGGGACTGTAAAGAGCCCCGGATTTGAGCAATTCGCCCTGAGCGGACGCCCTAAGCTGTGCCCAGACACGGCCCGGTCTGTCACAGTGGCGTAGTCGGCAGGATCCACAGATCTTGGTCAATTGGGCTTTGGGATCAAGACCCCACGCTGTCTAAATTTGATTTTTAGTACTGAGAGTGCGGTTGGTTAAAGGGCAGCCGAAATGAGTCAGCAGCGCCCATATGAGAGCCTGAGCAGAGAGGCTCTGAAGGATTTGTGCTCACAGAGGGGCATTGGCTTCCTACAGAAGACTACTAAGCAGCAGCTGACAATTTTGCTGCTGCAGGACGACCTGTGGGCCAAGGGGCAGCCCCCACCCGAGGCTACAGATGCGGTTACGGAGGAAATCAAGAGGCAACAGGCAGCGAGAGAAAGGGAGCTAGAACACGAGAGGGCCCTGGCAGAGATACGTGCAAAGGAGAGAGAGGAACGCGCAAAGGAGAGAGAGGTTTCGGCAGAGGCGGAGAGAGCGGCCCACGCACGGCGCATGGAGGAGAGGGCGGCGGAGGAGAGTTCCCAGCGGCGCCAACTCCAGATACTGGAGGCACAACAAAGGGTCCAGCAACCTGCGAGCCCAGCCCCGCTTGCCAACAAGAGCTGGGAGAGGATCTGTCCCGTCTACAGCGATAATGACGATATCGAGGAGTTTTTGGCCACCTTCGAGCGCATCTGCAACGTGAACCGGATCCCGGACGAGCAGCGCATGTCTGTCCTGATGACCAAACTGACTGGCAAGGCCAGGGAGGTATTCAATGACATGGGGGAGGAGGAAGCATTGGACTGCGGGCGGTTTAAAGACTATGCACTGAGGCGGTTCAGGGTCACCCCTGAATCCCACCGGGTTAAGTTCAGGAGTTTTAGGATATCCAATGATTGTTCTTATGTGGAATGTGCCCATAAGCTGATGGGCTTTGTTAAAAGGTGGGTGATGGGGGCAAAAGTAAACGGGGATTATGAGAAACTGCTGGATTTGGTCACCCTGGAGCAGTTTCTGAATGTGGTGCCTGACGAGGTCAGGGCGGCTGTGTGTGATCGAGAGCCCGAATCGGTCCTACGGGCTGCAGGGATTGCAGATGCCCACACCCAGAACAGGGCGCGGGATGGGCACAGACCCGGGGGGAAGACTCGGCTCCTATCCCCCCAGTCTAAACGGAGGGAGGGGTTCAGGAGCAGACCCGGCCCAGAATCCATCGAGGGGATGCAGAGGAGCCCCGAGAGCAGGGGTGCCCTCCTCAGGGATAGGCAAGCCAAGTGCTATCACTGTGGCCGATCTGGCCATATAAGGCCTGACTGTCCAGACCTAAGGAGCGGCCCCAGGCTGGGGGCTCCCAGCCGTTCTATAAGCACCAATTCAATTACAGTGTGCACGCAGGCTGGGCTCTTGGACCCAAGCGAGGCCCTTGACACCGCCCTGAGTCCAGATGTGAGTGATGCAGTAGCTAATGTTAACAATGTAATCTACGGAGGAGTGAGGGGGGGCAGTGAGCTCACCTGGTATGTCAGGACGGAGGCGTGGAAGGGCAGTGAGAAGTTTATGGGGGAGGCGAAGGTCAATGGAGTTAGATGCAGTGGCTGGCGAGACACTGGCTCGGACATCACAATAGTCAAGGGGCACCTGGTGAGACCGGAGGACATGGTGCCCGGGGACAGTATAACCATAGTGGCCTTGTCGGAGTACTCGGTGAGCCTGCCTGTAGCTAGAGTCCATCTTGAGTGGGGGGACTTCAGGGGGCAGGTGTTGGTGGCTGTCCGGGACTTGATTCCCGCGGATGTCTTGGTGGGGAACGACCTAGCGGATATGCCCAGCCAGGTTAACGTGGTGACCAGGTCACAGAAGGAATATGGGGGTGAAGCCGATGCCCCGGCAGGTAGCAGCGGGGCGGAGGGAGATCAGGCCCAGAGTGTGCCCCAGGCGGGGGAGGTTGAGAGGGCGCCCGAGGGGGCGGATGCTGCTCCAGCGCTGAGGGGCACACAGCAGGAGTTCCAGGAGGCCCAGCAGAGCGATGAGTCCCTGGAGAGAGCCAGGGAGGAGGCCCAGAACCAGACCCCAGCTACTGAGGAGAGGGGCAGATTTCTCATACAAGAGGGGCTGCTATACAGGGAGCCCCCCCTGGGGAGGAAGGGTTCCCAGGCAGCGACGCGCAGGCAGCTGGTGGTGCCGGAGGCGTACAGGGAGGAATTATTGAGGGTGGCCCATGACGGTCCGTTCGCAGGGCATCTGGGAGTGGGCAAGACTTGTGACAGGCTGGAGCAGAACTTCTACTGGCCGCGCATGGTTGGGTCGGTGAGGGAATATTGCCGAAGCTGCGAGTTGTGCCAGAAGCGGAAGGGATCCAGGGGGCCCCGCAAGGCGCCCCTGCAGCCTCTGCCCATTATTGGGGAAGCCTTTGCCCGAGTGTCAATGGATATTGTGGGCCCGCTTCCGAGGCCCTCCAGGAATGGGAAGAAGTACATTCTGGTGGTGGTAGACTTTGCTACGAGGTACCCAGAGGCCGTGGCTCTGTCCAACGTGGAGGCAGAGACGGTGGCAACAGCCTTGTTCACTGTGTTCAGCAGGGTGGGTTTCCCCAGGGAGGTCCTGTCTGACCGCGGGTCGAACTTCATGTCTGTGGTGTTCAGGCAGTTGTGGGAATTGTGTGGGGTCAAGCACCTGAAGGCTGCCCCCTATCATCCACAGGCGAATGGGCTAGTAGAGAGGTTCAATGGGACTCTGAAGTCCATGCTGAAGATGTATGTGGACAGGCGCCAGAACGACTGGGATGTGCTGCTGCCTTACCTGTTATATGCCTACAGGAGTGTGGCCCAGGACTCCACGGGGTTTGCTCCCTTCGAGCTGCTCTATGGGAGGCAGGTCCGGGGGCCCCTGGACTTGATCCGGGATGCCTGGGAGGGCAATGTAGAAGTGGCAGAGCAGCCGGTGACTGAGTATGTGACACAGTTCAAGGACAGGCTGAAGGAAATGATGGAGTTGGTTCGGGAGAATTTGAGTGACAGCCAAGGGGCCCAGAAGGCCTGGTATGACAGAGATGCCATGGAGAGGGCATTCGAAATAGGGGACTTGGTGTTGGTGCTGGACCCGGTGAGGAGGAATAAGATGCAGGATGTTTGGGGCGGGCCCTATGAGGTAGTGGAGAGGGTGAACGAAGTGACCTATGACGTGAGGAAGGCCAGTGGCCGGGGTGGGGTGCAAACGGTGCACGTGAACCGGATGAAGGCGTACATGGAGAGGGGGGTGAATGTGAACATGATCTGTTGTGCTGAGGAGGAAGCCATGTCCATCCCTTTGGTGGATATGGTGGCGGAGAGTCAGGAAGAGACGCCCCTCGAGAGCATAGGGATGGGGGAGGGTTTGACCTCCCTGCAGAGGGGGGAGTTGCTGGCGCTACTGAAGCACCACCGGCGAACGTTCTCCAACAGGCAGGATATCACATTCAGGATATCACAGACAGGATATCACATTCTATCCACACGACAGGGCCCCGGCCAGCACCCAGCAGAGCTTATAGGGCCAAGGGGGAGATGCAGAGGCAGATTCAGGAGGAGGTGGAGAGCATGCTGGCCATGGGCATAATCACCAGGTCCCGGAGCCCCTGGGCATCCCCTATTGTGATGGTACCTAAAAAGGACAGGACCATGAGGTTTTGCGTAGACTACAGGAAGTTAAATGCTATCATGCAGCCTGACCCCTTCCCCACCCCCAGGATAGAGGATCTGTTAGATACACTGGGGGGGGCAAGGTTTATAAGTACTCTGGACCTGACTAGGGGGTACTGGCAGATCCCCCTGGATGCGGATGCGCAGGAGAAATCTGCATTCATAGTGGAGTCTGGCCTGTATGAGTTCAAGATGCTGCCCTTCGGCATGCAGAATTCCGGGGCCACCTTTATGAGGCTGATCAACGAGATCCTGCAAGGGCTGGGGGGTTTCGCCATGGCCTATATTGACGACCTGGCCATTTTCAGTGACTCCTGGCGGGACCACCTCAATCACGTGGGGGCAGTGCTGCGGCAACTCGGGGAGGCCAACCTGACTGTCAAGGTGTCCAAATGCAGGATGGGGGCTGCCGAAGTGACCTATCTGGGGCACAGGGTCGGCAGTGGGGCGGTGCGCCCCGAGCCCCTGAAGGTGGAGGCCATTAAGAATTGGCCGGTTCCCCAAACAAAGAAGCAGGTCCAGGCATTTGTGGGCCTGGCCAACTACTACAGGAGGTTTGTGAAGGGGTTCAGTGAGGTTGTAGCCCCGATCACGGACCTCACCAAGAAGGAGAGGCCGGACCGGGTGGTGTGGTCAGCGGCCTGTGAGGAGGGGTTCCAGAGCATAAAGAATGCCTTGGCCCAGGAACCCGTGCTGGCCAGCCCGGATTTCAACAAGCCCTTTTGGTTGTGCACCGATGCCTCTAACATTGGGTTGGGGGCAGTGCTGATGCAGGACGGGGCGGGGGACAGGAGACACCCTGTGGCGTACCTCAGCAAAAAGCTGTCCCCCGCGGAGCAGAATTACGCTACAATTGAGAAGGAGTGTTATGCCATCGTGTGGGCTGTCAAGCAGCTCAAACCCTATCTGTACAACAGGAGGTTCACTGTGCTGAGTGACCATGCCCCTCTGGTCTGGTTGCACAAGGCCAAGGGGACCAACTCCAGGTTGCTGCGCTGGAGCCTGGCCCTGCAGGAATACGACATGGACATAGTCCACATAAGGGGGAAGGAGAACATTGTGGCAGACGCCTTGTCCAGGGCGGGGGAACCCATGTGATGCCCTCAGTGATGTTACTGGCACCACTTCCTGCATCAATTTTGCGTTGGGGGTGTCACGTTGCTGAATTGGAGGGAAGCAGCCAGATCGCTGCTGCACCCCTGGGTGGGGGTGTTGGCCCCAGAAATTGGTATGGGGGGATTGAATGGGGATTGAATTGTTTGCCGATCTTATGTACGCTATTTATGTGAATGTATAATGTCTATGTGTGTAGGTAGGAATCTGTAATCTGTGGGGAAGCTGAATATTTCTGTGAATGTGGTTAAGCATGGCTATGGACAGGCTGGGTAGCAAAGCCCTGTGGAACAATGGCCCTTGATGGCCCAAAGACACACCTAAAGAGGAGGGCGGAGACCCAAGAGCTGCCAGCAGAGAGAGGCTGAGGACCAGGTGACCAGCTGAGACCAGAAGAGGCCAGGAAGGAGTATAAAGAGGCCATGTGGTCGAGGCCATTTTGGTTCTCAGCTCAGCACTTCATCCCAGAGGCAGCACTGCAGGGATTGAAGAGCCCGGAAGACCTGTGAACCCATCCTGATCGTAGGATGTGCAATAAGAACTTTTAAACCAGCAGCTGTAACATCTCTGCTAGAGCCTGCATCGAGAACTGGGAGATTCGGTGCATGTAACGTACTGTACTTTAGTAACCTTACTCTCAGGCTTTTCTTTCTTGTAATAATAAACCTTTAGATATAGATTCTAAAGGATTGGCCCAGCGTGATTTGTGGTAAGGTCCAGAGGGTAAATTGACCAGGGATCTGTGGCTGGTTTCTTGGAACCGGACAGAACTTGTTCGGGGTAGGTGGGATTGGGTGCTAGGACCCCCCACCTGTGTATAGGCCCGGGGCCATCTGGGGCACGGATATTGCTGGGGTGTCGGAGGGGTTTTGCTCGGGAGGCTTCAGGCAGGCTGCTGAAGCGCTCTGTGGGACTGGTTTGTGGCCTGTTTGGAGAGGTCGCCAGTCAGGGGGACTGTAAAGAGCCCCGGATTTGAGCAATTCGCCCTGAGCGGACGCCCTAAGCTGTGCTCAGACACGGCCCGGTCCGTCACAGTGCAAAACAGCTTTTTGGTAAAAAACAGAAGTGGCTACGCTGTTCTTTTTTGCACCAAAACCTCTTATGCAAAAAGCATCAGTACAAAATATGCTAATGACATCACAAAGCATACTCTCTGTTGCAAAAACTTGCAGCCTAGACACAGCCTCACTCGATAAGGAGCAGCTAGAGCTCATGACTCAGAGATGCTCCCCATTGCCTGGTCCTACCCCTGTAGTGCAGCTGGCAGGAAGGGTGGGGGGTGACGCACAGAAATCAGGAGCCTGCTGGAAGTCTCCAGAGAACTGTCATGTCTGCACCTGTGCAGAGAAGTGGGCGGGGCCGGGCCCTTGCCAGGCTCTGCCCTGGCAGGAGAAGGGGAGGGGCAATCAGAGGCTGAGGTTATAAGAGAGCATCTCCCTCCCTCCCATTTAGCACATCATTGACAGCAACAGCAGACTGGGAAGCGCTTCCAAAGGATGTCACAGAACTAGTTTCAGAGGGGCAGCCTTGTTAGTCAGTAACTTTGTCCCGCAGCACCTTAGGGAGTATTTACACAGCTCCCTGCACTCAAATAAGCGATGTTCCAAAGATACAAAGATGCTAATTCCCTTGCCCATTACAATGATAGCTTCCCCACTCATCAGCCCCTGATTAGCCATTCATTAACTCATAAACAGCTATTCCCTCCCTACCTCTCCCTCACCCCACCTTCTGTACTTAATCTGATTTGTCAGGTTAATAATGTGTTCACTTTTTTTCATTGTATTCCTTTGGCGTATAAGGTATGAGGAAAAGCCCCAAGACAGCAAACGCAGGGAAGCTCCAACCGTAGCGAAACACCTCGGTGGGTCTGACTTACTGGCTCAGTCTTGCACACAGACAAGGACCTGAGACTCCTCCCCGTCAATGCCCCTGTCCTGCCAATCAGGGGAGAGACTGAGGGAGGGGGGGCGGAACATTCTCACCAAAGAGCCCAAAGCATGGCCCACATCATGGGGGCGATCCCCGTCAGGGCACTATTTCTGCCCCACCTTTTTGGTTGGACCTCCCAGGAGTCCAGCTCCCGATGTGGGGAGGGGAGCTGACGAGGACAAATGAGGCAAGAAAAGAAGAGAAATGCGGGCGGGACGGAGGGAAAGAGAAACCAAACAGGAGAAACCCCCACGGCCCCAGTGGTTCTAAGGGACAAAGCCCCAGATGGGGAATAAAATTCCGACCCTTTCACCCAGTGTTCCGTGCCTAGAATCCAGCCGGGACCAGGTGGATCAGACTGAGCAGTTCCAACCCCCTCGGAGGCTCTTACCTTCTCCGCAGGGATGTCTGGGTCGTAGGCAAATCAGGAGAAGGAGGAGGAAGCTCGACAGAGGTTCCTCCAGGCGCTCACGTGCAGGAACCAGGAAGCTCTGAGTCCTCAGAGAGACATCGCGAGACAGAGACTTGCCTTAGTAAATGCGACAGGGGTCTGCGAGGTCATCCCGGCCTTGCCCCTCTTGTGCCTGGCTGATGTCAGCATCTCTCAGTGAGGTCACCACCTCCCCACCATCTTTGCCTAATATGGGGAGGGCCTGCCAAAGGCCTGTGTGATGTCACGGCCCCCTCTCACCCCACGCTGCAAGGCGAGTGTCCTGCCTCTGGCCACCCCTTGGGATGTTTGAGCCATTCCCTGTGCTCCCCCCACTCAATGCCTGTTCCTCCTAGGAAGTCAGCCGGCTGCACAGTCGCACCTCAGAAGCTGCTCCCCACACAGCACTCAGCTCTGCCTCCCTCACTGGACTTCCTGGCCAGAGAGCGTTAGAGCCTCTAATCTGACTCTGCGTCCCACAGGCCCCGTCCGGCCCAGTCGCTGGTTGTGCCCAGACGCGTTCCAACAAGGCGTCTCGTCGGCATAGACCCATTGTCATGTGGAGACTCCCCCGCTGCCCTGGGGCCATTGGCTCTGTGGTGAATCGTCCTCACAGTGGCACATTGGCCCTTATTTCTCATGGAAAATTAGGCTCCTTTCACCTTCCAGGCCCTGGCTCTACCGAGCCCTTTCTCTGACAGAAGAGCACCGAGGGGAAAATTGAGTGAGTCCTGCACCGAGCTCCTCTCCCACCCCCGAACCTCGCACCCCCATTGGCCCTGCCGGTTAACTCCCCCCTCCCTCCCAGAGCCCCCCACCCCAGCACAATCAGCTTCTTCCTGGCGTGCAGGAGGCTCTGGGGCAAGGGCTGATGGGGAATATTCAGAGGAGGGAGCGGGAGGAGGCGGCAGAAAGAGGCGGGGGGGGGGGGGGCTTTGGGAAAGGATCAGATGCAGCTGTGGCCTAGGGCACAGCTGGCACTTCCCACCAACCCCCAGGCCCAGAGGTAACTGTTGCTCTTTGTTACCCCTCCATCAGGGAACCTGGGCAAATGCTAATTGTAGAAAGGAGATCCTGGGAAGGAAACGCAATCGCCTCTTTTTTAATTGTGTCTGGTTTCAGCCAACCTGCTTTAGTTAAATTGTCTGAACAAGTGCGATTTTCCAACCTCCCTTCAGTGCAGTGATTGACAGGAGACTCGTTTCTGTTTTGCTCGTCTCAGCGCTTGGTACATAAGAACGGCCACACCAGGTCAGAGCAAAGGTCCATCTAGCCCAGTATCCTGTCTGCCCACAATGGCCGATCCCAGGTGCCCCAGAGGGGATGAACGGGACAGGGAATCATTGCGTTGCCAATCCCAGCTTCTGACAAACAGAGGCTGGGATCACCATTACTACCCATCCTGGCTAACAGCCACGCATGGGCCTGTCCTCCATGTATGTATCTGGGTCTTTTCAGAACCCTGTTGAAACCCTGGTCTTCACAACGTCCTCTAGCAAGGAGTTCCACAAGCTGACCGTGCACTGCATGAAGAAATACCTTCTAGTGTTTATTTGAAACCTGCTGCGTAGTTATTGAATTGGGTGGCACCTAGTTCTTTTGGAAGGCGAAGGAGCAAATCGCACTTTGTTATTTACTTTCTGTACCCCAGGCAGGAGTGTTAAGGCCTCCATCCTACTAGTGTGTTTTTAATCTCTATATTTCACTGAGTGCTTGGTTGATCAGTTAGCTGACTGGCTAACAGGGATTTGAGCAGAAGAGTTGGCCTGGATTCCAGTAGGAAATTTCTCCAAGCAAGAGGAGGGAAGATGGTTTCAACTCATGAGGCTGAATGGCACATCCTGGGGGGAGCAGTGCCTAGGGGTGGGCCCAGGGGCATATGCTGGGGGAGGGTAGACATACCCTCGGTGTTTGAAATGTGTTACATTTTCAATTACATTTTACAATACAGCTTTGACAGGAGGTGCGGGTGGAAGGTGATTGGCTGAGGCTGGGTGAACAATCACTATATAAAGGCCGTAGTGGTGGGATCAGGACCTGGGGGAGGAGCAGAAGCTGCAAGAGGCCCATGCAGAAGAAGGCACGTGGGGAGCAGCTGCAGCCTCCCCCCCCCCCCGAATTCCAAGTTTGCCCCGTCAACGGCTGCTTCAGCTACCCAGCCAACCCAGGGCGGCGAGAAGCAGCTACCCCAGCAGTCCAGCAGCTTCTGTCTCTGCCCCCAGGGGGCAGCATCTGCCTCAGTGGCTCCCCCTGGGGGCTGGGGCTGCACTGTTTAGTCAGCTGCTTCTACCAGGGAGTGAGCTGCACAGCCCTCCCCACTGCAACCCCCGGAGAGGAGTTGCCATTGGAGCAGCTCCACCTTCTCTGCTGTGGGCAGCCCCATTAAGTCCCTACAACCTCCCAGCTCCCTGCCCCTGAGCCCCCCATCTCCTGCTCTGATGGCTGCATCCCCCCCCCATTGCTTAGACCCAAAGATCTCCCAGAGCTCTTCCTTGAAACCTCCATCCCTCACCCCCTGCCCTGATCTCCCAGCACCTGCCCTGACTCCTCACTCCACTCCCTGCCCTGAATCTCGCACCCCTCCCAACCTGCCCTGAGCTCCAAACACACCCAGCTCTCTGCACTGAGCCCCCTCCCCCCACACACACACACCTCCAACCCCCTGCCTGACTCCTGCGTCCCCCCACTGAAAGAATGAAGGACTCTGGGAACTCCGGGTACAGCTGCAGTGTTGCTATGGAAGGGGCTGGGCCTACCATGTATCAACTAAATAAATAATTATATCTGTTTGCAGAGAATTCCTGCTTGTCGGGCTCGTCTTGTTCGGAGTCTCCCCGTCTGCCGCAAGGGAATGGAGGGTTGGAGTCTGGCGGGAGCTGCACGGTGCCCCACTCACTCTGGTACCGCGTTGCCGCTCACGCACGTCTCCAGCAAGTACCAGAGCCCCCGACGAACTGACAGAGCCGCTGGGTCTTGCTTAGTGGAGATTGGCCAGAAAGGGCTCAGGCACAAGGGGATTCACTGGCCAGGGCAGCGCCACCTGCTGGTTGCCTCAGGAATTGGTTTTCTCAGCTAAGACACTCTCTGCTGATGGTGCCACAGAGTCTTCTGTATGACTGGGCTGTGCTACCATCTGGGCGCCCCCATTCACGGGGAGGGGCAGGTATCTCATGGTATTGCACGACCCAGGACCCCCACCATTCTGTGTCCCAACACCATGATGCCTCTTCCCAACTCCTTCCACCAAGATTAAGGGCAAAGCAGCAGATGCCAGACCCACAGCTGCCCT
Source organism: Pelodiscus sinensis (assembly GCF_052426305.1). Lineage (NCBI taxonomy): Eukaryota > Metazoa > Chordata > Testudines > Trionychidae > Pelodiscus > Pelodiscus sinensis. The sequence continues at coordinate 14,738,019 of NC_143070.1, forward strand.
TCGATAGCTCAGCTGGCAGAGCGGAGGGCTGTCGTAGGCCTCGGCACGTTATCCTTAGGTGGCTGGTTCAGCTCGAAGGAGAGTGTCTTAAATTAAAGCTCCTAATTCGAACTACTGTTACTCCTCCTGCAATGGGGAGTAACAATAGTTTGAATTCGGAGCTTTAATTCGAACTACCTAGCCCGTGCCACGTGTAACTGCGGGCAGGGAGTTCAAACTATCGGGCATTTAAAAACGACAGCGCCCGGGAACATGCAAATAGAGTCCAGGATATTTTAATCCCAGGCTTCATTTGCAAGTTCGAATGACTACTTTAGACATCCTAGTTCGAACTAGGATGGCTATTGTGACATACCCTTTGAGGCAGGGGTGTGACACCATCGTGGTTCCTCATTGACTCCCCGCCCAGAAGAACCTCTTGGAATCATCTGAGGAACAAGGCCTGGGGTGGGGGAAGAGCTGGCGCCAGGCTAGACGGGTTTCTAGCAAGCGACAGGAAGACCTGGGGGTTTCCACTGCAAGCGAGGGCAGCTCGTCCCTTCAGAGCCTGGGGCCAGGAACATCAGCTCAGGCAGAGACCTGCTGACTTGTTCCACTTTCTGGTGCAGGTTCAAAAGGGACGGAGACTCCCCAATGTCCTTGGGAACAAGGTGAGACAGTTCGGGGCTCCCCCAGGCCAGTAACTGTTTCACCCTCTGTCTTCCTTGTATACGGGGTGTCCCATGGCTATGCAGCTTTCAGCTGGAGCTCTGACCTCACCAGCCACCCAGCATCCATGAGCCTCACCCTGGGTGTGCCCAGCCTGGTCACTCCTGCAGGCTGCCCTTAGCACCCGTCCAGCCCTGGATTTGCCCCAAATTGTCCACATGCTGCAGGAGGGAGGTGCTGAAGGGGGAGGATTGACTCTAGGAAGGGGTCTTCTCTAGATGTCTGTGTGGAAAGGGTGGTCCAGCTCTGTCACTGACCTGCCCCAGGGTCTGGCCGAGAGGGGCTGCAGACATGGCTGTGAGGTACAGAAACGAGACTTGTCTTCCAAGTGAATGTGAGGAACGTGCCTTTGGGAGAGAGGATTTACGTTCCATGGCCGACTTGAACTGTATCCCTGCTGGCCTAATGGATGAGGTGTTGGCTTATAAAGTCAGAACTTGTGGGTTCAGCTCCCATCTAGAGTGAAGAGCGGCATTTTCCCCTGCCTGGTGCACAGTAAGGTGAGGACTGAAGTGTGGTGGGAGCTGCAAAGTGCTCCAGGGACTTTGTGGTCAGGCTGCCTGCTGTCTCTAGCACCTGCCAGCTCCCCCACTGGGCTGAGAGAGCTGCTGAGCCTTGTTCAGAGGAGATGGCTAGACAGGGCTCAGGCCCTGCAATGGGGTTCACTCCCCAGGGCAGCGCCACCTGCAGGTTGCTTCAGGCTTGCTCAGCTGATGCACCCTCTATGATGGTCTGTAGCCTGTCAGGAGACGGGCCCCAGCCCACCAAATGCAGCAGAGTTTTCTTCATGACTTGGCCGTGCCACGACCTGGGCAGCCCCCTTTCGAGGGGAGGGGCAGGTGTCTCTAGCCCCAGAACCCAGCACTCTGTGTCCCAGCACAGGGCTCTCAGATACTGCTGCCTCTTCCTAACTCCCGCCTCCGTTCTTAAGGGCAAAGCAGCGGAGACAGAGCCAACACTTGACCTTCGATAGCTCAGCTGGCAGAGCGGAGGACTGTAGCGGGGGCTCAGCAAGTTATCCTTAGGCAGCTGGTTTAATTCCGGAAGGGCAGGGGGAGGCAGGCAGGGCATGCTGGGCCCTAGGGGGAGCAGCAGGGCAGGCGAGGCGCGTCCAAGGAGCTGCTGAAGTTCTCTGCAGACCAGGGGCACAGCTGTGATGCTGTAAAGAGCCCAGCTCTAGAGGGTCAGGGGACACAGAGCCCAGCCAAGCCCTGGGACTGAAGCAGGGACCTTTAGATCTTCAGTCTAACATGGGCCCGACTGAGCTACCTCAGGCCTCCCAATACGGCTACGGGGAAAGGCCTTCTCATGGCAGAGGGAAGCCGAGTGTCACACTGAGTCCCCCAGCTGCGTTTCTAGTAGGAATCTATTCTCACTATTTCCCACTAAATACAAGACCCTGAAGATACTGAATTTACTATTTCCCTAAACGCAGTGAAAGAGTGAAAATCGCTAGACAGTAGCTACGAACTACACCGTCTGCGTGGGCGATCGAAACCCTCACACGGCCACCTCTGCTCGGTCTCACCAGTAAAGATGCAGAGACACCTCTAGCTAACTCGTGTCCTTGGGTCTGGCTAGCTGAGGAGAGAGACCCCCTGTCACGTTATTGGATTTTGAGGGGAGCAGCCAGATCACTGATGCACCCATAGGTGGGGGTGTTGGCCCTAAAAATGGTATAAAAGGGGGCCATGTGGGGTGTTGAATAGAAGCTCACTGTCTGCTAGTCCTATGGACACTAGTCATGTGATTGGATAATGTCTGTATGTGTAGTTAGGAGTCTGTAATCTGTGTAGATACTGAATATTTCTCTGCATATGGTTGAGCAGTGGGCAGAGCCCGGCCTATGGACATGCTAATCAGCGAGGCTCTGTGGGACAATGGGACTCAATGGGCCAAGGACACACCTAAAGAAGGAGTGGTGACTCATACCTAAGGGCTACCAGCAGGGAACACAGGAAGAAGCCATGGGCCAGGTGACCTGCTATAGCCAAGAAGAGACCAGGAAGGAGGGATAAATAGGCCATGTGGCGGACTCCATCTTGGTCTTCAGCTCAGCACTTCATCCCAGAGGCAGCAATGCAGGGATCGAACGGCTGGAAAGGCCTGTGGACCCATCCTGATCCTAGGATGCACAACAAGGACTTTTAAATCAGCAGCTGTAACATCTCTGCTAGAGCCTGCATCGAGAACTGGGAGATTCGATGCATGTAATGTACTATCCTGTAACAACCTTACTCTCATGCTTTTCTTTATTGTAATAATAAACCTTTAGATGTTAGATGCTAAAGGATTGGCCCAGTGTGATTTGTGGGTAAGGTCCAAAGGGTAAATTGACCAGGGATCTGTCGCTAGTTTCTTGGGACCAGACAGAACTTGTTCGGGGTAGGTGGGATTCGGTGCTAGGACCCCCCACCTGTGTATGAGGCCCGGGGCCATCTGGGGCATGGATATTGCTGGAGTGTCAGAGGGGTTTTACTCGTGAAACTTCAGGCAGGCAGCTGAAGTGCTCTGTGTGACTGGTTTGTGGCCTGTTTGTAAAGGTCACCAGTCTGGGGGCTGTAAGGAGCCCTGAATTTGAGCAATTCGCCCTGAGCAGACGCCCTCAGCTGTGCCCAGACACGGCCTGGTCTGTCAAACCCCCATGTTTCTACATTCCCATGTTTAAGTCCATGTGAGACAGAACATGGTTGTTGCCAAAACCTCAATTTCCACCAAAATCACAAATTTCTATTCAACGCGCCAAGAACGACCCAGGGACGACAGCAGAGATCGATTTATTGATTTATTTGGACAGGCGAGCAGATGACTCATTTACAGGGACAGTTTTTACATTCAGTCTGAGTACAAAATGGCTTTGTTAACGAACACACTCGAGGGAGAAGCTCTGTGAGCCACACGCTGTGTATGCACTAGGGACGGGAACATGCATGTACTTAAGTTACACGGTTACATGCAGGGGGCAGGCAGCTCATGGTTTCCCCTCCCCTTGCTGCCTCTGGACTGGAGGCAGCAGCGCAGGGTAGGGGGCAGGTGGCTCCACTACAGCTGGTACATGTGGGGCATTGCTTTAAAAACCAGCACCCCGGGTGTACTAGCTTCTACCTGCCCCCTGCTCTGAGCTGCTGCCTGTGAAAGAGGCACCCTTGCGTGGGGGAAAATGGTCCGGCAGGAGCTGTTGAGTGCGGGGAGCTGGCTTGAAAGCTGGCTCTCTGCACGCACCGGCTCCCACCTGCCCTCCAAGTGCCTCTAATGCAGAGGCAGTGCTGGGGGGGGGACTGCCCTAGACCGTGAACGTTAACCGATGAGCCGAGGCTCAGGAGGTAACCGCCTCTACGTTGGCACTTTCACATCCCTAGTGCACGCACACTCTGCCCACTGTAACAGACTGGACTGGAAACGTCTCCTGTCAAGCCCCATGTGCTGCCTGTGAATCCCCGCGCAGGGCTCAGGGCTGCAGAGCAGAGATTTCCCTTCCCAGCCCCAAGGCTGCCGACATGGGGCAGAGGCTCTCGGGAGGTGAGAAGTGAACCGGGATGTGCGGGGGCTGCTCACTGGTTCTGGGTAACCAGTGGAGCCTGGAGGAGCCCCCCGCCGTCGTGGGCAGGGGTCTGCTCAGCCCCGCGGGGCCCGACACAGGCAGGTGCTGCTCCGGCGGGGCTGGAGTAACCCTGCCTGTGTGGGAGGGGGAAGATGCTCCAGCCCGGCCTCAGCGGGTGGCGGAGCTGGTCCAGCCCGGCCAGACTGCAGCGCCCTCTGGCTGCCCCTTTCATCGGTTAACCCAGCGGTTCTCAAACTTACACAGGGGTTGTGAGCAACTTAGAGGGGGGCTGCGCTATCACAACATTTGAGAACAGCTGGATTAACCGGTGAAATGGGATATTCATCCCTAAAAAGCACCTCTCCCCGGCAGCCCCAAAGTGGAGCTGCCTGGCTGGGGCAATAGCGCCTCTCCCTGCTGCCCCAGTGCAGAGCTGGCACAGCCAGGCAGAGACACCTCTGCTGCCCCCCTCCCGCAGCCTAGATCTGCCCCCGCTGGGGGAAATAGGCCCCCACCAGCAACTATCAGTGCAGGTGCTGCCGCCATGGAGAGGTGACTCTCACCTGCCCTGAGCTTCTGCAATGAGCCCGGGCTGGGGGGAATCCTCTCTGCTCGTCAGCCTGCACCCCATACGCTCCATCCCCAGCCACGCCCCTGAGCCTGCCCCCATCCAGAACATGTAACGCAGCCCACTGCCCATGCCCTAGGCCCCCTGCCGCACCTGGACGTAACAACTGAGAGGGAAGGTGACCCCGTAGAGCCGCCCCGAGATTGGGTTTCACCGATGGACCGATGGGCCAGCAACATGAACTCACGAGCGTGCCGTGACTGTGGGTCTGTCCCCAGCGACTAGACAAACTCTCAGCTGTTACCCAGTTAGGCTGGCGAGTTGTCAGTCCGATGGGGGGCAGACGTCCCCGGCAGAGTGTCCATCTGGAAATGGTTCATAGGACCTCTCTGAGGCTCCTCTGCCCGCCCTCCACCCGTCCTGGTGGCCCCTGCCCTTAGGACCATCGAGGGAGGGGACTGAACCAAATGGGGGAAGAGGGTCCTGTGACCCCTCCAAGGAATCTCCCCACCATCCCCTCCAAACCAGTGAGGCTCACCCCTGTCAGGCCAGCTCAGAAGGGAAACGTGCACCAGTCAGAGCAGGTGCAGCCCGACGGGCCAGGTGCTGAGTTCTGGAAACGAGACGGGCTCCTTCCCGCAGTGGTGCGCTGGGACGTCCAGGGCGATGGTGCCAGGCGGCCGCTCAGCTCCGGAGATGGGGGCTTCTGGCCTAGGCCTTCGGGCACCAGCTGCTCTGACTAGTGCATGTTTCCCCTCTGAGCTGGCCTTGGCAGGGGGTGACCCTCCCTGGTTGGGAGAGGACGGAGGGGAGACTCCTTGTAGGGGTCCCAGGACTCTCTTGAGGGAAGATCCTCACACCACGGCACTTCCCCTATTTGGTGCGCCCCACCCCCCGCCCTCGTTGGTCCTGAGGGCAGGGGCCACCGTGACTGGTGGGGGGCGGGCAGAGGAGTCCTCAGAGGGGTCCCGTTACCCAATTCCACATGCGTCCTGGCCTGCAACTGTCTCCAATGGGTGAAATCCATTCCTGAGGGAGATCCATGGGGAGAAAACCCTCAAGAGGGTCCCAGGACCCCTCCAAGAAGTCCCCACACGGCCTCTGCCAATTGCCTCGGGTTTCACCCCCCTCGCTCATCGCAGAAGGGACTCGGGCACCAATCCGAGGTGGCGCAGCCCAAAGGCCTCGGCCAGAGTTCCTGAAAAACACCTTCTTGGGGCGAGACCACCTCTTCCTCGCTGCGTCGCCGTGGGATCGCCGGGATGATGCTGCCAACCGGCCAGTTGTTCGGCTCCAGAGATCAAGGGCTTCTGGCCTAGGTCTCCGGGCCTGGCCTGCTCTGATTGGTGCCCCTGTCTATTCTGAGATGGCCCGAAGGGGGAGTGAAACCCGCCCCTGTGGGCAGAGGGCTCTGTGGGGGTTTCTTGCAGGGGTCACAGGAGTCAGAGCACCTGAGCACAGCACTTCTGGTGCTTGGGCAAGTCCCCTCTCTCCAGGGCCCCTACCCCGACTGGTAGAGCAGTGGGAGCCATGGGCAGTGAGCGAACGGCTCACATGGGACAGCAGAGCCCAGCCCCGCCCCTTCTTCCCGAGGCTCCGCCCCCCCATGCCCACCAGGCTGCTGGCCCTGCCCTGCCCTCTCCTCCCCAAACTGGTGGCTGCCCAGCCCCAGATTTCTACCCTCCCACCCCAGCCCCCAGGCTGCCTGGCTCCCTGGCATCCCCACAAGCCCCAGAGCAGCCAGACAGCCTCAGCTCCCCACCCCAGTCCCAGAGCCCTGGGCAGCCCCAGCCCCTCCCCCCACCGCGGACCCCAAAGTGCGCGCAGCCCCTGTCCCTCCCCCCACCGCGGACCCCAGAGCACGCGCAGCCCCTGTCCCTCCCCCCACCGCGGACCCCAGAGCACGCGCAGCCCCTGTCCCTCCCCCCACTGCGGACCCCAGAGCGCGCGCAGTCCCAGTCCCCCCAAGAGCGTGGCCCCACACTGGTGTTTGTGGGAAGGCCGATGGGCGATGAGAAGAACCCACCCAGATGGGCAGAGGCCGGTGGGAAGGGCCCGGAGATGGGTGTGTCTGATGGTGACTCGTGTGCTGTGTCCTGGGTGACGGGCCAGACAAACGTTGGAGACCAGACCGCAGGGCTGGGGAGGGGGTCGGCTTCCTCTGGCCTGGGGGCGGAACGGCTCCTGGCCCCTGCGCGGCTCGTTCCCCGTCACGTGCAGCTCTGCCTCTTCCGCATCCTCCTGGTGTCCCAGCTGCTTGGTCTTCTGGCCAGGCCGGGCTCATGGTGGGCTCAGCCGGTGTCTGCCAGAGGAGAAAGAGCAGGAGCACAGATGAGAAGAGCACAATTGTCAAGGGGGAGACTCTGGAGCAGGGCAGGTTCCCCCCCACCCCCTCGCTCCCCTCGTGGCTAATGCTGTGGAGTGCGCTTGGCCCCGTGCAGGGAAGGCCCCAGGCTCTATTAGGGCCTTGTCAAGCCGCCACAGCAGGGCCTGGTTTCCTCAGAGGGGAGGGTGAATCTGTCGCCCGGCTCCGAGAGGCCAACTCCTCCCTGAACTGAAGCCTGAGGAAGCCCCACGCTGGGCTGAGTTGCCCTGAGTCAGGTTCCAGCCAATGCAGGAGGCAGGAGCTGGGCTGGTGAGTCTCAGAAGAGGCATCGGCACCTCCGAGGAGAACCAGCAACTCAGTCTGCTCAGTGTCGCTTCATGGCTTGGCCCTCTCCTCTGCCTGAGAGTGGTGCCAGGCCGCCCAGGCCTCAGCCTGCTCCAGCCCTGCTCCTGCTCCAGCCTCGTCCCTAGTCCTAGCGCAGCCCGGCTCGCAGTCCAGCTCAGCTCCCAGCCCTGCTCCTAGACGGTTCCAGGCCCGCACTTGACTCCTGGCTCTGGCTCCTGCTCTTAGCTCCTCTAGGCTCCACTGCCACCACTCCAACTACTAGGCCCCACTGCCACTGCTCCAACAACTAAGCCTCCCCCCCCGCCCACCCTCATCTCAGACAGACAGGAATAATTCACATTTCTGCTTTCCATGTGTCTGACCCTGCGTTGGTCAGCACCGGCTTCCCTCTCCCATTGTGCTGCCCAGGACCCTGGCTTTGCGAGAGCCTCGGAACGTCTTCCCAGGTGTCTCTGGGCTGGACTCTGATACGGGAGCTGATGTCCCTTGTGAATACCCAGCCCACGGACCAGTCCCTGCTCCAAAGAGCTGCTCCCATCTGTTGTACGTACCGTGGCAGGATGAAGAGTCCTTCTGTGTCGGTGCCGCTCCCTAATCAAAACGCACCCCACACGAGGTTCGCCAGCTTCTGCAGCCATTTAAAATGTTCATTCAGGACGATCGCTGTGGTCCTGTCTGATCTTAAAGGCACTTCCTGGAAAGCTGAAAGAAAGAGGAAATGGGTTGGAAACCTCACAGAGCTGCTGTCACAGGTGGCTGGGAAACCTTTGCTTCCCAATGGCCTTTGCCACGGGAACACGACAGCAACCGTAACTCTGGCATTTAGGTGCAGAGCAACAAAGGGGCTTCAGCTCCTAACTTCTACCGAATCCTTTGTGCATTTGTGCCGCCTTCAGTGCTCCAGAGGTGGCAGGGAAAGGTGTTTCCTGGGGGCCGCATGGGATGGCCTAGAAGCCGAGAACCCAACTCTGGGAGAAAGTCTCTGGCCTACAACCTCTCTAGTGGAGGGGAGCAGGTGGTGGAACTTTTTGTGACAGAGGGTAAGAATCCTTCTCCTCCTGCTAATGACTAGTCATCTTCAGTTCTGGCCGGCCTCCCTTGAGAGCCTTTGTGTTCTTATCCCCATTTTACAGGTGGGGAAGGTGAGGCACAGAGTTGCTCCTGGGGGCTCAAATCTCCTGACTCCCATTGTTACATTGACCAGTAAGACCATTCTTCCCTCTTAAGTACTGTCCTCAGACAGAGACAGACACTGGGACAGCTGTGTTCAGGCCTCATATTGCCCACAGATGCACAAATGCCCAGAGCTGTTTCCTTACCTTCACACAGGCGGAAGATGCCATCTGCACTCACTGTCTCCGCCAACAGGTAGACGAAATGGTGGATGGTCTCTCCTAAACAGACAAGGAATACCCCGGAGCTCAGGACTTTTCAACATCATCCCTGAAAATTGCTAAAGATTCAGCCATTCCCACAAGACAGCCCTTGGGAAATTCAATACCCAGCCCTTCGATGTGGCACGAAGCACATGGGAGAAAGCATCCGGCCCCAGAAGTGACTGAAAGGCCGATTGCAAAGGAGACTGAAATCGCATCTTGCTGGTTTCCTGGAGATGTGGCCAAAAAGTTGTGGGCAGGAGAAGTTGGAAGGGACCAAATGGCAAAGTGGCTCCCTCCAGCTTGCAGTAAATGTGAATTCTGGCTCATGCAGATCCCTGCTGTCGGATTCTGGTGCTTGTCAGGCTGGGTGCATTGATTTAAATCAAGTTTCCCACTGGTATTACTTTTCAAATTTCTTCAAACACTAGTGCAAATCTCCTCAGTGACACATCGTAATTTATAGCTGGGAGTAGCATTTTACACTAGCTAAGAGAGCACCTTGTGTGTCATTCTGGTAGATAATCTGACTTCTGTTAATTTAGGAATCAGCACATGATCACCAGTGTTAAGCTGCAGACCTTGAAGCAGTATATTAGGGATGGGAAGGACTAAATCATACACAAAAACACAATAGGGCTGATAATTTATTCAACTAACTCTTCCATGTTATATCCATGTTTCACATTTGCAGTTGCAGGAGGCTCCTGAGTTGCTGGCTGATGCTTGTCCTGAAACCCCTTTGGGTTCATGTTCATTTTTTATTAATTCAAACAGACGTGACCGCAGAACGCTAAATGTGCAGTGTCCTTACGACTTCTGCAGGGAGCTCTCCTCTTCCCCCCTCCCACTGGCATTGTGATGCAGCTCTTAAGCCAAGTGACCCAAAAAGCTAAGTTGTGCTTGGGAGACACTTAATTTTGCTGTAAGCCCACTGAAAGACGTATAGCAGGGGGGAACTTTGGGAAAGCTGAGTTCTGCCTGGCCCAGGCTCACCACCAGACAAGCAGAGAACAAAACATATCGGATCCAGGCTATGTCTGTCTGTGCCCATGTGTCTCAGCGGGATGACAGACAATGAAAGCCCAGAACTGACAAGGAGGAAGAGATGCTGGTTAAGCTGGAGAGACTAGAGCCATTAATGCGATTGGATGAGACTGTCGGGATGGGCAGCGCATGTTTGTGATAACATCGTAACCTATTGAACTGATTGTTCAATGAAACTAGTGAAAATTCCCCCTGGTCCCAGAGAACGGAGTGGGAAGTGGAAAAGAGCTTTGAAGGAAGCACGGGAAAAGCTCACGTGAGTTTGCTCTGCTTACCGATGAACAGGGCTGCAGAATGTCGGATGGACGGCTGGGAGCTTTCCAGATACTTTAAAGCCTGGAACAGGAGCCTGGGGATGTTCCTCTCGTTATTCTCCATCTAGGAACAGAGCAGGGAGAAATGCTCAGTGCAGACAACGTGATCTGCCCACAGCGGGCAGGCCAGGGCTGCTGAAGCTCAGAGGGAGGGCAGGGCAAGAGCCAGTAGGAGCCCAGACGATGGAGCTGCCCCTCTCGGAAGGGCCGGATGCAGAGGGTGCCCAGCAGTCCCAGTGTCCTAACCCCACAGGGCCTGCAGGGCAGCAGGGGAGTGGAGGGCAGGAGCAGGGTGCACAGCCGCTGTGCCCACCCCACAAGCAAAAGGGGCAGGACCCCACGGGAGCCCTTCTAGGAGGGGCTGCCTCTGATGTCCCTTCGTGATGAGCGGGGTGGAGAACCCCCTGGGTGCTCGGGGGTGGGGCTAGAAAGGTCTCCCTGAGCTCCCCACTCACTGCTCTGCGGGCCCAAAGAACACACCTACCAGGCACTTCCCGACACACGGCAAGAGCTGCGAGGAGCCGTCCCAGGCCAGGCTGCAGAAGAGACTCTTCCGATTGGCCCAGCCGAGGAACACGGCGCAGCGGAAGAGGGTCACTTTGCAGCTCTGCAGCACAAGGGGAGAGCGAGGGGCCTCGCTAAGAGAGGGAGCGTCTGGGGCACGTCCCCTCCTCCCTGCTCCTTGGGCTCCTGCTCTCCCTGCCAGGGGAGGTTCCTGCCCCTTGTTCCCAAAGGGAGGCTGCTCAGGGGAGGGGCGGAGAACTGGCTGGCGAGAGCCAGACGGGATCTCCACAGCTCAGCCCTTCTGCGCAGAGACGGCAACGGCAGCGCCAGGCCGCTCTGGGACCCCAAAGGGTCTGAGCCCAGGGGCCCTCCCCTGTGGCCCCTGCACGTCCCCAGTGGCCCTGGCTGGGCAGGGGCTCTGGAGACGGGTGGGGCCCAGGGGACTCTGGCGCTTTGCTCTCTGGAAATACCGAGCGCGGCACTTACCAGGATCACGCTCTGCTCCTCGTCTGCCAGGTGGAGCAGCAGCGGGAGCAGGCAGTTGGTGAGTTCCTGCTGCATGGCCGGTTTGTCTGGGTCCTTCACCCCGCTCAGCATGGTGCCCAGCAGGGAAATGGCGGCTGAGCGGACACTGCCCCTCTCCTGGCAAGGACACGCGGGGGCGGGGAAGCCGGTGAGAGCCGGGCCGTGTCCCTGGCCACAGAGGCTGCTCTGGGCTCCCCTCCCGGGGCCCTGGGGCCTGGCGCTCACGCCTGCCCCCTTGGGGAGCTGCAGCAGGCGGGGGAGGATCTGGGGACAGGAGGTTCGGGGGGGAGGCTGCAGCAGGGCTGGGAGCTTGGCGCTCAGGTTGGCCCAGAAGGGCTCTGCCAGGGAGGGGGCTGCGTCGGAGACTCCCCACCCATGGCAGGGGCCCCCTTGGGTGCTGCGTGGCCGGCCTGAGGGGGGAAGGGGCTGGGCAGGGACATAGCAGGGCGGCAGGGAGAGGAGGGAGGGGGAATGTGCTTCTCCGGGGTTCCCAGCCTTACGTGGTCAATGAGCGGGCGCAGGCTGACTGCCATGTCCTGGGAGATGGAGCCAAGCCCCTCCCCGGCGAGCAGGTAGATGGCGTCTGCCGCCTCCGTCATGGCCTCCAGGACAGTCCTTGCGTCCGTGGCGCAGAACATGGCGATGGTCCCGGGCAGCTGGGCCCGTAACAACTGCCCCTGTGGGAATGCAGAAGGCAGCTCCCCACTGTCCTGGGACGCAGCCTGGGGCAGGAACTGGACCCTCCCTCCCCATCGGCCAGACCCCAGGGACGGCCCAGCCCCCCAGCAGGGGAGAAAGTCCTTCTCCTGCCGCTCCGCCAGGTGCTTTGCACCCCTGGCCCTTGAGCAGAGCCTGCCCTGTCGCCTGCTGAGACCCGCTCCAGGCCCCGCCCACCGAGCTCTGACCCCGCCCCCCGACTCCTCTGCCCTTGCCAAGTTTGGGCTTTGTTGCCCGACTCCCAACCCCCCACTTCCCTGAGTGACGACCTGAGTCTCCTTCCCCTCCCCACTGCCTCCACTGACCATGCTCTGCCAACGCGCGGGAGCAGAGACACCCCCTCGCGCCTGGTTTGCTCAGTAACGCACCCCCAGGAACTGGGCGCTGGGAGCACCACAGTCTTCCTTGGTCCCCTGGTGTCAGATCGGGGCTCCCTGGGGCACCGCTGAGAGGCAAGTCAAAGGCAAACTCCTCAGAGACAGGGCGACTTACAGCCCACGACTGGGGCCCTCCCTCTGAGGCACCAAACCAGCCACACAGAGCACTGCTGTTCCCCACACTGGCTAGCCAGCAGTCACCCCAGCAAGCCCTGAGATGTGCCCTCACCTTCCCTGGCCAGAAGAGACAACTGGCCAGGCCTCGCAGACAGAGCCTCCGTATTGCAGGGTTGTTGTCTCGGGTCCATTCCATCAGGTGTTCCTGGAGGTCTGATTTGGTGACAGTGCTGAGGATGGAAGGACTCTGGAGAAACTGGAAAGAGAAAATCAGCGTCAGGCTAAGGAGCAGAAATCTGCCTTTGGTCTGTGCCTGCCCCATCATCTTTGCCAACTGGCCACTTTCTGCGGCACAAAATCCCTGGCGTGAAGGAGCCAGTGGCTGGTGTTTGAAATGGTCCATTCCTAGAAGGGCAACTAATCCACAAGCCCCAATGAACTCCAGGGACCGAGGACTCTCTGGGGACCGCTAAGCGTCCTGGGCAGAGCGCTGTGGCAGAGGAAAAAGAAACCCCCGGGGAAGGCGAGGAGAGAGGCCCGGGCTTGGGGTGCTGGAGAAACATCTCCTCTTGTCACATGTCCCAGGGAGGTGCATCCAGCCAGGAGCAATCTCACCCTGCCCCCCTCCACTCTGCCCAGTCCCGCTAGTATCTGCGTGGGCAGAGGAGCTGGCTGGCTGTGAGATTGCTGAACCGCTGGCCATGGGCCCCAGCCCCTATTGGCCCAGGAGGGGTCTGAGCTGCTTTGCACAAGCCCACGTGTGCCAGGCCGCTCTGGACTCTCACCTCGGTGCAGAAAGTCAGGGCGATTTCTCTCAGCGCCTCCTCCTCCTCCCGACTCTGCACGATGGCGATGGCCTCTCTGAGAACCACAGGGACCTGTGGGTTCCGGTGCTCAACCATGGTTCTGGAAGAGCAAAGGGAAAGTCCCCAGGATTACCAAAGGGAGAGACAGTCCCTCCCCCATTGTGGGGCTGAGAGGGCCGGCTGGGGCAGAGGAGGATCTCCCGCCCAACTCCCATTGCCCAGACAGGCCACAGGAAGAGGAAACTTGAGACTCCTACCTTGCGATCAAGCCCACCCCTCGGGAGAAGTGATGGCGGGAGGCGATCATTTCCCAGCCCTGCTGTAACTGGATACTGGCAAATTCCTTCCAGTATCTGGGCATGGAAAAGAGGGTCTTCACGGCCTCCAGGGACGTGCTAAACTCAAAAAAAAAAAACCTGGTGTCAGAAATCTACTGCAGCCCAACCCGCTCAAGGCCTGTGGCACAAGGCATGGTCAGCAGTAGCCGGTTTCCCCTGGGATGGACCCAGCACCCTGTCGGGGCTCACTGAGGTTTTGGCAGGTGGCGACACTGCAGCTTCTGCAGATGCTCGGTGCCCTCACTCCTAATGGTCCAACACCTGACTCTTCACTGGGGCCGGCACCAGGTCATTGGGCACATGGGCCAGATCCTTAGTTGGTGCGAGGGAGCAAAACTCTGCCCGTTTGCAGCAGCTGAGGTGCCTTCGGGCTCCCCGGCTCCCCCCAGGGGAGTCCACACGGAATCAGCTTCATGGTCAATCTTGCTCCTGCCTGCCTGTGACACGGCCCCCCTGCCGGGCCGGGCCCCAGTGCTGCCGGCCTTGCTCTCTCTGCATGTGCTCTGGTGACCCTGCTCTGGGCTGGGGCCTTGTGGGGCCGAGGCCCTAACACTTCGGCAGGTGGCGCATGGGGAGGTATCGACGTGCTCCCTGCCTGTGCTGGGAAGGAGCCGGCCTGTGGGCGGGGTCAGAGGAGCAAGCGTGACTCACAAGCACACGGGTGCCCAGCACCGCTCCCCCCAGACAGACCTGCCCGGAACTGCGCCTGGGCTCCGCAGGGGCCGTGTGTGACCTACGGGTGCAGCAGATCAAATCTGATCTTCCCCTTCCCCTTCCGGTACCTCAAGGGGCTGAGGTGGCTGGAGCCCTCAGGGCTGGATTTCTGGCTGGCCGTCCAGGTCCCTGGCAGGCGCAGGTCCAGCACGTGCTGCACCTGCTTGATGCAGAGGAGGAGCAAGTGGGGAAACATTTGCAAGATGGCTTCTCGGTATCCCCACAGGAAAAAGATCTCATAGAGCGTGTCCATAGCCTGGAGTCAGAACAAGACAGAAAAGTCACTGAGCTGTCCCCACCTCCCATCCGCTCCCAGGGCATTTTGCTGTCATGCTGGTGCCGTTTCTCACATCCTTGTGGCTTATGAGGAAGGAGGGTTAGTTCCTCGGGGGGAGGGGAGATGTGATGGCCCCCGACCCGTCTTCCATTGCTAGAATGGGCGCAGAAGGGAACCTCTTGGAAAGATCAGAAGAGTCCGGCTGACATTATTCCCCATTATCTCTCTCCATGGCCTAGCCCTCGCCCTTCGCCTTCCCAGGCCTGACCGGAGGGGGCGACACCATCATGAGGGGACCCAAACTTCTAGGCGCATGTACAGGGCATCCCACGATCCCTCTGCTGCCTGAGTAACTCCAGTGCCACAAGCAGCAGGGAGCCGGGGGGATGCCGGGAGGTCGATGCAGTTTCAGTCCAGACCCCACGTTGCTCCCGGTGACTGGCTTTCCAGGAGGTCCCGGTTTGCAGGTCCTCGTTTTCACTCCCCCATTATGCAGGGCTGCTTGTGTGTTCTGGGCCCAAGATAGCAACTTATCCTTGTGTCGAGGATCATCTTCCATGAACTTCCACGGCAGTTTTGTGTCTCGAATCCCTCTTCTCACCCACCTGTCTGTGGGGGCAGACCGAGGCTCTAGGGGTGTGAATGTTCGAGAAGTAGCATAGCTCTGTCATGAGATTTCAGGTCACATTAGGCCCTTGGTCCATTAAACGTCTCTCACAGCAGCCCGACCCTCGCAAGCACCTTCAGGAGTTCGTTGGCAATAGCAGCTCGTGGGGGGACAGTCTGGGGCACCGGGTAGCGTTGTTAGGATTGAGTTTTTTTCTTTTTTATTTCTTATTTTAGGTATAGTAACGTAGCAGTAATATAGCAATATAAGGCATATATATATTAATATACATTTAATAGTTTACACATCAAGTCCTTTCAGTTGAAGGTCTATTTTCTTTGTTCTGAAGTAGAAAACCAGTTCTGGGTATTTTGGCTGTGTTAGTAAGATTAGAGCAGGCATGTCCAAAGTCCGGCCCGCGGGCCAATTGCGGCCCATGTTCCGATTTAATACGGCCCCCGCTTCCTCCCCTCTCCTGGCTCCCCGGCGCTCTTTTGAACTGGCGCGCCTAGCGCGCCGCTTCCGACTGCGCCGCCGCCGCCCATGGCCTCCACGGTCCTAGAGCCTGCCCAGTAGGGCACGTCCGCAGCCCCGCTCCCCCGCTCGGCTGCGGGTTCGCCCTGCCCCCGGGCCGGCGTGAGGCCGGTGTGCCCTGCGCTCTCCGCCCGCCTCCGACCCTGCGGGCCCTCCGCCTTGGGGCTGAGAGTGCGGGGACGGCCCTCACGCATGTTCACTTCTTCAAATCTGGCCCTCTTTGAAAAAAGTTTGGACACCCCTGGATTAGGGGAATTCTGCGAATGTTGAAGGCCAAGCTGTAATTGTTTAATTTACAATGGTTTTGCTTTTCCATGCAGATCTGTAACCCCGGAGACTTGTGCATGTAAAAAGTGTGAATGTGTTGAGATAAGATGCAAAGTCATATGGCTTTAGAACCAGATGGTCAAAGGAGGGGGTTGAGCGAGTGCGAGCGATGTCCTGAGGATGAGACAACCTGACTGCAGAGGAGTCATCTATAACCACCAATGCGTACCCCTACTCATGAGAAGATTGAATAATTGGCAGATTGATGAGCCTTAGAGCGGAGCAAGCCCCCCGAAAGGACGATTGACAACAGGATGAACCTTCAAGAGATGTTCTGGGAACACTCACATCAAAAGATAACATTCCGGTCACAAGCGGACAGAGCGAGATCCATGGATTTTAACAAGAAGAAGGAATATATAAAGCAGGGTGCTTTGCTATGGAATTTTGCGTTCGTCTGCCACACTATCTGGAGAGGAGTATCGGATCGATCGACCGACAAGGCCCTGCTCCCTCCTGTGCTCAATCTACCTGGCCACTAGATTGACACAGACTCTGGACTGGTAACCATATCATCTGGCAGAACTGTGTATGCATGATGTTTTGTGTCTGTTTGAAAAGCATATGCAACTGTTCTCAATCGATGCGGCGTACTGCCTTTCCCCCTATAAAAGATCTCGTTGCTTCGATTAAGCATAACAGCGTAGCCCACTAGCACGGAGGTGGACTAATGGACCATCCTGCTCTTCTAGAAGGGTTCCACCAGATCTAAGCCAATCATCTCACAAGGTGTCCCTGCCAGCGATAAGGGCATCAGTGGTCCTGCATTGATCACTATTGGGCTGCTTTTCTGGCACTTAGGGCACGTACTCCCTCCCCAGCCAGAAAACCTGCCGGGCCACTCTCTGTAGAGTTTTCTTTCTCCTGAAGGGTCTGGCCCAGGGCACTGCACGTCCCAGGCACAACAACTCCTGGCAGAACCGTCACGGGAGCAGTAGTTGGCAGATGTTGGTCTTGGTCAGTGGGTGCTGGACCCGGCGATTATGAAGGTCCTTGTTGATCTCAAACCGGGACCCTGGAGCCAGCACTGAGGTTGACCATCTCCCTGGCTTGTGTCTGCCCCTTGCTGCCAGGCAGGCCTTGGAGGGTTGGGTCACTCCTTTGCTCTTGGAGGAAATCCCCCCAAGATCCCAAACTACTTCACCAGGGTCAATGGGAACTTCTGCCGGGTCGGGTTCAAATCCTCCTGCCCCAGTTAAAGGGACCCCAACCGTGCTGCTTCTTTGACTCCCTCAGATGCCCCGGCTTGGGGTCTGGCTTCCCTGGCTCCTCTGAGGCCACGTAGTCCTCAAGCAGGGAGACAGTTTCAGCGAGGGGCGCCGGTGGTGTCACTGCCCATTCCTGCCTGCCCCCGGCAGGATCCGTGTCACGGGCGCGATCACAGAAGACTCCTAGGGGGTGTTTCCCAGAGCGCTGGCAAAGCCGCTGACACTCGCTTCTTGGCACTCAAGAGCTTCTCGCTACACTGTCCTGCTGGGCCAGGTCTCCTGGTCTCCCCCAGCCGAGGCACAGAGCAGAGACCCTCCCCCGCCCCCAGAGCTATACAGACATTGAGTCTCTTCTGGTCTGAGGTCACAACTGTTTACACAATGCTTGATAGTGAACAAAAGTGATTTTATTAAGCACAAGCTGTGGGATTTATGTGGTTGCAAGTGAGAAAGGGCAGAGCAAAGTGAATTACAAATGTCAAATAAGAAGAAACGCATCCGTAGTTTTAACACACACTCGAGCCTCTTACAAACTCACCCTCCAACTGTTCTTATTGGGGTTAAACCTCCCAGCAAGGGCAGGTCTCTGTGTTTAAGGATAAGTCATTTGATGGTGGACGCTCCCCCCAAAGTTAGTAAATCTGTGAGTCTGGGGAGTGTTGTAAGCAGCGACTGCAAAGACCAGGCTTCATTTTTTTTAAGTTTTCTTGCAGGTCCCCACGTTCTGTGCTCAGAGTGGAGATCAGCCCTGGCACGTGGTGTCCCGACCCTGCACTGGGGCTGCAGAGGTGAAGCCTGGCTGCCTAGCAGAGAAGGTCGCACCCCCACAGGCGTGCTGGGCGGGCTCCAGCTGGAGGTAGCTAGAAAGGCCGGTGGAGCAGCTCAGACAGGGCTGAGGCCTACGGGGGCAGAGGTGCCGCTGGGGCTCCCGAGGAGAAGCGCATGTGCACCCGGATGCCGTCATCGGTCATCAGGGAACCGCAGCAGAAGCCCCGGTTTGGAGGAAAGAGACGGCGCTCAGGATGGGAGAGAAGCTGGCAGGAAGCAGCCCAGGGCGGGTAGTTGAACCCCGGGTGCTCGGCGTCTTTCGGCTGGATTCTCCACCCAGCTAGTGGTGCCCCACTCCAACGCTGACAGGGTGCACTGGGACCCGGTGGAGAGGGTGGCCTGGGTCCCCCTGGCCCTCCACACCAATCCCACCAGGAGTTCTAACACACCTCTGGCTGCTAGGCCTGTGTGAAGGGAGCTGCCCTGTTGATTTGGAGCACAGGGAGTTAAGCCCTGTGTGCAGGGAGCTGCAGGGTTGATTTGGAGCATTGGGACGCACACGGGGTTGAGCTCCAAGTGAGGGGCCTCCGTGTTTGGTGGCAAATTCGCTACGTGGCAGCTCCAGTCTCACTTACGGCCAGAGACACGCTGCGGCTCCTCTCCTCCCGGTGGCTCTTCCGGAGCTTGTCCAGCAGCTGGTGCAGCACGTGCCGGGAGAGCTGTGCTTCTTCCCCCAAGGCCTTCCACAGCTCCCTGGCACCTCTGCAAGGTCAGAAACTGAAATCAGAGCGTCCCTGCTTCCCCCCCCTTGTCTCCCCAGGGAGAGGCTGGGAAGGCCGGCGGGAAAGGGGGCCCTTAGAGGAGACGTCCAGGGGCTGGGAGGCTGAGGCGGGTGAGTCCCTTCCGCGAGCTCTTCATTTATTCCCTTCCCCAGAGGCCTCATTGCTCCTGCAGCCTGTGCCGCTGCTTCCAGTAACTGCCCTGGGGCTGCGCACAGCGTGACACCACCCAGCCCAGCCTGCACCAAAGGCTGCTCGGTGACATTTACGCTGGAGTCACGGCCCAGGGATGCTCCCCATAGCCTGGTCCTGCCCCTCTGGTGGAGCTGGCGGGAAGGGGGGTGACCCACAGAAATCAGGAGCCTGCTGGAACTCTCCAGGGACCTGTCACGTCTGCACTCTGGGCAGGGAAGGGGGAGGGGCTGGTTCCCAAGGGGCTGGGCCTGGGCATCTCCCCTCAGGAGGCAGGGACAGCCCCGTGCCCAGCAGGGAGCTGGCTCCATCGCTGTGGCCTGCCAGGCCTTTCCCGTGCTCTGCCCTGGAGGAGGAGGGGAGGGGAAATCAGGGGCTGAGGTGATAACAGCCTCTCCCTACCTCTCCCATGGCGGCGCGTGGGCCACACAGGCTGGAACCACGTCCCGGGGGTGGGCGCGAGCCAGCAGGGCGATGGTTCCCAGCGCGGCTCTTCTGGCTCTGGGGTCCTCGACGTCGTCCAGCCAGGTGAAAATCTCTCCCACGACGTCTCCCACCTGGAGGCAGCCAGAAAGCTGAGGGGGGGATTGCTCAAGAGCGGCCTCCTGCCAGGTCACCCCTCCTGGCAGACGGCGCTTGGAGAAGGGCAGGAACGTCACCAAGTCAACGAGCCGCTCTTGGTCCCAGGGCCCCGTGTGTCACGCGGGTAGAATTCCTGCCTCCCCAGAGGGCGATGGAGCTCAACTGATCAGGGCAGTGACTGATGCTCACGCCTCCTAGGAAGGGGCAGTAGAAATGGACTCGGGCAGAGCCCTCCCTGCACCAGTCTAATTCCCGGGGGGGGCACCGGAGCCAGTGGGGCCGGGCAGCAGGATCACACATCAGAGGCACCGGGGCAAAGGGCAAAGCCAAATGGTTCCTGCTGCACTGGTGGGTCACACAAGGGCCCTGCAGGGCACGTGAGGAAACCCCGTCCGCTCCGGAAGCCCAGCGTGGTGGCCCCTCGGCAGACTCTGTCTGTGCCGCGCTCCAGGGCGGGGCTGTGACCCACCTGCCGTGGGGCTGGGCTGGCCCCAGGGACGTGTCCGAGCTCCAGCGCGCAGACCTCTGGAAAAACCTGCCCACCCCAGCACCGAATGGAAAGGGGCTGAGCCGACCTGCCAGACCGTGACCCTGTGCCCCAGGGCCGGTTTCCTCAGAGCCAGTTCTCCCAGCCCCTCTCCCCACACGCCCCTGCCCCTCGCCGGGCGTCTCTTACTCGCTCCATGCGGGCGCTGTGCTGGGACACGGTGGCTCTCAGCGCCTCCTCCGCCGCCCGAAAGCTCTCCAGGGCGGGGGCCGTCAGAGCCTTCACGGCTGCCAGCAGCAGGGCTGTGGGCTGGGCTGAGGCAGGGGGCTCCCCGAGGGTCTGCAATGAACAGGGGCAGAGCCTGTAGGGACTGAGCATTTCCACTGGGCAGCTGCCCTGAGACACTCGCTCCCTGGGGGCTGGCAGGGCCTGGAGACCATGAAGGAGCCTCCTGAGACCTTTGATTGAGCAGCCTCACCCGGTGCCAAGGGTTCCCCCATCCCCTGGGCACCACAGGTCCCTGTAACTCACGGCCGCTGCACTTAGCGGACTTGCCTTTGGCTGAGAAACCTGCAGAGCCCTGCAGATCCCATGTGGAGGGCAGCAGAGGGGTGACTGGAGGACATGCCCCATGTTCCATCCTCCATCCTGGGCCTGAGCAGATGGGCCCAGTGGCTCTAGCCGCCCACAGTGTCCGTGTGGAAAGAATTGAGTGCGGGGCCCTCATGGAAACACCCTCTGCCTTCCCCATCTGGCAGCGTGTGGCGCTGCCTCCCAACCGGCAGGAATCACGGGCAGGACAGGAAGTAGCTGAGACTGAGGCTACATCTACAATATAGCCGTCTTGCGGAAAAGCTTATGCAAATGAAGCTTGGCGTGGAATATCGCCGCGCCCCATTTGCATAAATAACGAGCAGCTCTTGTTTTGCAAAACCCCCTCTTGTGCAAGAGCCGTTCTTCCTCAAAAAACAGACTTCTTATAACGTGTAAGGAGGGAAAAGTTTAGCTCGTCTCTCAGGATTTATTGTTTTCCTTCTTTAGGGATGTCAAACTAATGTCTGAGGGTATGTCTACACTACCCCGCTAGTTCGAACTAGCGGGATAATGTATGCATACCGAACTTGCTAATGAAGCCCAGGATTTGAATTTCCCAGGCTTCATTAGCATAAAGCCGGCGCCGCCATTTTTAAAAGCCGGCTAGTGCGAACCCCGTGCCGCGCGGCTACACACGGCACGGGCTAGATAGTTCGAACTACGTAGCCATTCCGAACTAATTCAAATCCCGGGCTTCATTAGCAAGTTCGGTATGCATACATTACCCCGCTAGTTCGAACTAGCGGGGTAGTGTAGACATACCCTGAGCTTCTTAGGGTTTGGGGTGGTTTTTTTCTTCCTTCCTTCCTTCCTTCCTTTTCCAACTAAGGCTTCAGACCAGGGACTTTGCCTTGGTACCAGTCTCAAAAGGTGGCTCTTTCCATCTATCCAATGTAGAATCATAGAACCATAGAGCTGGAAGAGACCTCAGAAGGTCATCAAGTCCAGACCCCTGCTCTAGGCAGGACCAATCCCAACTAAATCAACCCAGCCATGGCTTTGTAAAGCTGAGACTTAAACACCTCTAGGATGGTCTGTCTGTGTGGACCTGCATGCCTCTGACTAAGGGGTCAGCCACCAGAGCCTGTAGCTTGTTTTTCTCTTTTCTTTTTCAAGATCTTTTGGAAAAAAGAGCTTGGGGTACCCCTGGGGCTGGTTTCAAGTGTCCAGCCCTGTTTGTGGGTTCAAAGCATTTGATGGTGGCAGCAGAGTCCCCAAAATATGGGTATTAGGATTCGGGGGGGGGGGAGAGTTTCGGGACCAGAGCCTGTGCAGACAAGGGTTTGGAGTGTTCTTGCAGACCCCCAACTTCTGCGTTCGTTGTGCCGGAGTGGGGAACAGCCTCGACAGGGCCGCTAGGCAAGTGAATGGCAGCACTTCACTGACCTCCGGGGGTGCCAATCACACATGATGAGACTTGCTGTGAACGTTCAGACCAGCACAAAAGCGGAGGCTGCTGCCTGAGAAGGACTGAGTCAGGCCTGCGCCAGTGACGTGCTCATGTGACAGACTCCATCTTGGGACAGACTTTCACAGGAGAACAACGGGATTCCCGCCCCCTGGGCAAGGGGATAAAGGGGCCTGAGGATTCCCCCATTTTTGTCGTCACTCCTGTCCTCCCTCCTGATAATCAACTATGAAGGAACTCGGCTATGGACTGAAGCCTGAAGTGGCCCCAGAGCCCTCAGTCTGGGGTTCTCGTCCGCCAGGGAGACTCGCTCCTTCAGTCTCAGCTACTTCCTGTCCTGCCCGTGATTCCTGCCTGTTCGGTGGTAGCGCCACATGCTGCCAGGTGGGGAAGGCAGAGGGCGTTTCAGGAACACATCCAGCCTAACAGAGGACGTATTCCTGAAACTTGCTCTAAGACCCCCCTTCATCTCATCTGTCACAAGCCGGCACCAAGGACTTTGCAGTTGGTGAATGGAATTTGATTCCTTTAACAATATTAGTCTCAACATTTTGCTCTTTCTTTTATTAATAAACCTTCATATATTCAATACTAAAGGGTTGGCACCTCAGGCTCTTTGGGGTAAGATCTGAGCTTTCAATTGACCTTGCATGTAGAATAGTAATAGCGATGTAGCCGTGTTAGTCTGGTCTTGCTGAAAGAAAACACGGGTCTGGGCCACGAAAGCTCATCACCTAATAAACTGTCTTGTTAGTCTTGAAAGTTCTGCATGGTCCTGTCTTAAATTGACCTGGGCATGTGGCTGGTTCGCTGGGGTGGGAGGAACCTGTTTGGAATTGGTGGGACTGGGTCTCAGAGCCTCTCACCTGTATGAGGGTGGTGCTGGTGGTGGCCCAGAGGACAGGAGTGTCTAAGGGGGTTGCTTGCAGGGCTTCTTACTAGCCAGTGCGGGGAACAGAAGTGCTGTTTGGGACGGGTTCCTAGCAGTGGTGGACCCCCCCGTTCTGGGCTCTGAGTAGCCCTGCCTCAAAGCAAGGTGCCCACAGGGGATGCTTCCCATTGGCTCAGTCACAAGCCTCATTACCATAGTCATGTGGGAGCTGCTCAGTGCTAATGGGATGGGCCGGCGGTCTGGTTCCTCCTCCTCTTCGCTCCCTTCTGCCCCGTTAGACGTCTTCTGGGAGAGCTCGTTCTCCACCCCTGGAGCAGAGGAGACGCGCTGGTTTGAATGTGTTACCCTGGGCGACAGCAGGACACGGGGCCCAGAGCCCTGACGTGACTCGCCCAGGGTCACACAGCAAGGTGCTTGCAGGGCCGAGCAGAGAGCGCCGCTCCCATGACTCTCAGCTGGGGGCTCTCCCCACTGGGCTTCCTCTCCCCTAGGGGCAGAGTCTCTCCCACGGTGCGTTCTCCTCTCCCCGGCCCTCGCCCCCTTCCTGCAGTGAGGGGAACAGGCCTCATTTCCCGTGTGACGCCCCAGGAAGTGATGGCCCAGCCCAGCCCAGTTCCCAGTTGAGAGCTGCTGCGACTTTTGGACGGGGTGACCCCTGGTCCCTTTTTAACGGTTCTGTTCCCTCCTCTCCAGCAGCTGCTGCTGGCGCAGGGGGTTGGAGCTGCCCCTTGGCTCCCATCCAAGGGTCCCTGGAAGCTGCGTGAGAATCCCTTTCCTGATTGGCTGGGGAAGGACATGGGGCACTCGCTCTCTTGTGGTGGAGGAGGGTGTCCTGCCTCCAGCCTCCACCCCGGTCCCCCCACCCCTCCCAGCCCCCTGCAGGGTCTGTACTGGCTGGCTGAGCAAATCAGGGAGCCAGGACGTACTTGGGGGATCATGTGACCCAGACCATGCTGAAGGGGAGGAGGGATCAATTGTGCTGCATTGGCTGCCACCGTCACAGGGGGAAGCTGGGGAGGTTACAGGCGCCTTCAGATCAGGCCAACTTCTCTACTTTGCTCCAAGTCTTCCCTGCCCGGTGAACTGCTAACAGGGCAGCAGCCTCCCTCGCACCCTCCTTCTCCCCTGCCTCCCGTTGGG
Organism: Pelodiscus sinensis; assembly: GCF_052426305.1. Classification (NCBI taxonomy): domain Eukaryota; kingdom Metazoa; phylum Chordata; order Testudines; family Trionychidae; genus Pelodiscus; species Pelodiscus sinensis. The sequence continues at coordinate 14,762,137 of NC_143070.1, forward strand.
GAATTGGCCCAGCAGGGATCCTGTTTTCTCCCGTTACACTCCCCTGATGATCATTCAGTTCTGTTTATTCTCTGCCTGCTCCTTTGCCCCTGCTCTCCCCAATTCACACCCAATATATTTTCTCCCACACCCACGGCCTATTAAAAATACATATTTATACCCACGGGTTTGGGTCCACACACCACACACCACCGCGATATTGGTGTTGCACATGAGAAAATTCAGTCGGCCCAAGGTTGGAAAATCTTAGCGGGAACACTGCTCCTACCCCCTTGTCTGACAGCCGGTGAGAGGGGACCTGGCTCCGTGGCCACCAGAGCCCCCAGGGAACAGGGGCTGCAGGGGAGCCCTCCTGGCACAGCACGTAGTTACCCCCTGTTCACACACAGCCCCTCGCTGCTCCTCTTTCTACACCTGAGCTACCCCCTCCCTGCCCGAGCTCCTGTTTCAAACTTTTGGAGCTGAGCAGCCCCCTCCATGCCTGAGTCAAAATTTGTATTGTGGCTCCCCAAGCCATTTCCAGGAGAGGCTGGGTGGCCTGCTGGGGAGATCAAATGGGGGTGGGGACTGGCTTGAGCCTTCTGGGCCCAGCTCCCAAAATAGAGGATCCAGGCAGAGAAAGATGACTGGAGCTATAACAGGGGGCAGGGGAGGTGTATAACCGGTAAGAAAGGAAACATTATTAATCAAAATCAAAATAATTAAGCAAAGGGGCCAGGGGTGGGGGGGAGTTCGGGTTAGGATTCACCCCTCCGCTGCTCCAGCTGCATAGAGAGTGGAGGGAGACAAGAAAGAACCAGAGTTCAAGGATTCCTATGGGCCAGATTACCTCTTTTCCGTACCCGCGATAAGAGATTTGTATGACCTGCCCTAGCTTTTGGGGTGAGGCCAAAATGAGGGGCTTGGTGTGCGGGAGGTGGCTCTCAGGGCATGGGATAAGGATAGTGGCACAGGAGGGAGTAAGGGTGGAAGTGTGGGTGGGGGATAGGGTGCTGGAGTGGCCAGGGACTTTGGGTGCTGGAGGCGGTGAGGTCTGAACAGGAGGGAGGTTGCAGGAGCCGGCTGGGGTAGGGTATCTGGAAGGGAGGGAGGGTGCTGGACTAGGCTGGGGATGCCAGACCCCCAGAGAGCTGTGCCCTGCCATTGTCTGTTCTTCCCACTTCAGGGAGGGACCTGCCCCCCTGTACCAGAGCGTCTGGCACTCGATGGATTCCAGCCTCTGAGGAGCCCATCGCTGTCCCATGAGACGGCCCTAACACTCAAGGCTTGTACAGTGACTGGGGTCAGTGTCCCTCACATGCTCCCCTCTCACCGGGTGGGTTGTATCCTCACCTGTGAGATCCAGCTGGTCTTTGCCTGGGCTCTCCAGTGGCTTCTCCTCCTCTTGCTCCTCCTGCTTCTCCGCTGAGTTCTTCTTCCTCTTCTTCAGGGAGAAGCGTGTCCACCGCCTGGGAGAGGAAGCTCTTCTCTCCTCCTCAGCCTCTGCCAGGGAGCTGCCACACTGGCTGCAGGCACAGAATCTTCTTATGCCTGACAGGATCTTCCAGGAGCCTCTGGTTCTCTTGGGCTCCTCTGGCAAGGCCTGCTCCTGCTGGCTGAGGCCGGCGCATGCCTCGGCTGCTGCAGGTTGGATCACCACCCGGAGCACTCGGCTGTGTCTGTGCTCCCTTGAGGTGAGTCTTTCAAAGAAGGAACACAGCCTGGAAGAAAAAGAAGGAGCCAATGGGTTTTTCTGTCCTGGAAAGGCAAGACATTTATATGCCAGGATTCAGATACAAGAGCGCTCTATTGAAACCATCCGCTTCTCTAAGAGCCAGAACTGGTCCATAGAACCCAGTCAAAGGTGAAGACACATGGGGCTATGGGTGACGGGAATTCTTGTGGGGAATTTCTAGGGCCTGGGTGGTGCAGGAGCTCAGTCTCGGGGAGCAGGGCTGTGCCTTCTGGCCTTACAGCCTGGGACTCTAGGGGCTGATGACCCTGAAGCTATAGAAGTGGCTGAAGTTCATCCTCCATTTGCTCTTAATGGGCTTTGGGCCTGCAGTCGCCGTCCTACTGGTGGAAGGGAAGCTGTTGCTCGTGGTGGGTTCAGTGGGGGTAGGAGACTGAGCCTGCCATCTCTCTGATGTCCCCAGGGCTAGTTGTGGGGCCCGGGGGGCATGGTGGCTTCTGAGCTGCTCCCAGGGAGGGGCCATGTGGGTTAACTAAGTTAACATTATTCCTACTCTAAACTGTACAGGATTTCTATTTGTTATTTTGGGAAGTCGACAAAGAGGCAGAAGAAACTGGCCTATCTAACTGGAAATATTTTGGATTCTAGCTGTGATTCACTGGGTAGTGCCTTTCTGGGCTTCAGCAGATGAAATCCAGATAGTTACTATCTTTTAGAAGCTACCACAGCAAATAGCAATTGTTCAGTGAAATCAGATGTATTATAGATTGTTCTTAAGCAGTTCTGAATCTCACTGGGCCTCAGAAACTGATCCGTTTGGAGTCAGCTTTGCTTTGTACAGACTTGCAACATGCTTTTGTGAAATCCTCCTGAGTGTTTTGTACTTGATTTGCCTTTGGTGGCAAAACTCAATGAGCTATTTCCTTCTTTTCAGGCTGGCATTTTGCATCCTGTGCTACTAACCCTTCCATTATCGCTCCAGAGAACTGTTATGTTGTTTTGAATAAGGGAGAGAAGGAATCACCCCGGAGGCACCCATCTGTTGCCCTGACATGTCATCTGGGGAGGTATGCCGCCTGCCAGGGGCCTATATCCCAGACATTACGGAGGCATTGCTGAGGAATATCCAACCTCCTGACTACTAGCCCCTGCTTCTCATCCATGTGGGCCCTAATGATACTGCAAGGTGTGACCTTGAGAGGAGCTAGGGTGACTACGGGGCTGTGGGAGCACAGGGGAAGGAGTTTGGCGCACAGGTGGTGTTCTCCTTAGTCCTTCCTGTCAATTTTCGGGGCCCAGGCAGAGACAGGTACATCCTGGAGGTGAGTGCCTGGTGGTAAAGATGGTGCCACCAAGAGGGCTTTGGCCTCCTTGACCACGGGACGCTGTTCCAAGAAGGACTGCTAAGCAGATATGGGGTTCACCTTTCGAGGAAGGGGAAGAGAGTATTTGGTCACAGAGTGGCTAACCTAGTGAGAAGGGCTTTAAACTAGTTCTGATGGGGCAGGTGACCAAAGCCCATAGGCAAGTGAAAAACATGGAGACCTGGGAGATGGGTTGGAAATGGGAGGGAGCATGGGCTATAATAGCAGAGAGAAAGGAGGGACAAGGCAGAAGTGAGGGGGGCAAAATCCAAACGGTATCTTAGATGCCGGTGTACAAAGGCAAGGAGGACGGGGAATAGGCAGGAAGAACTTGAAGTGCTAATAAAGAAACACAAGGATGACACAGTTGGTATCGCAGAGACTTGGTGGGATAATACACACAATTGGAATATTGATACCGAAGGGTACAGCTTGCCCAGGACTGACAGGCAGGGATAAAAGGGAGGAGGTGTTGCCTTATCTATTAAGAATGTACATTGGCCTGAGGTGGAGCTAGGCGTAGAAGGCAGACTTGTTAAGAGTGTCTGGGTTAGGTTAAAAGAGGTAAAAAGAAGGGTGATGTCATGCTAGGGGTCCACTCCAGCCCACCAACCCAGGCAGAAGAGGGGACTGGACTTCAGAAAAGCAGACTTGGCTCCCTCAGGGAAGTGATGGGCAGGATTCCCTGAGGTGCTAACATGAAGCTGAAAGGAATCCAGGAGAGCTGGCAGGATTTTAAAGAAGCCTTATTGAAGGCACAAGACCAAAGCATCCCGATTCACAGTAAGAAAAGCAAATATGGTGGACAACCAGATGGGCTTAGCAGGGAAATCCTTCGTGATCTTAAACAGAAAAAGGAAGTTTATAAGAAGTGGAAACTTGGAGAGATGACTTGGGAGGAGTATAAATATACTTGAGAATGCCAGGGAGTCATCCTGAAGGAAAAAGCACAACTGGATTTGTAGCTAGCAAGGGATGTGACGGGTAACAAGGAAGGTTTCTACAGGCATGTGTCACGTTCCTGGATTTTGAGGGGAGCAGCCAGATCACTGCTGCACCCATGGGGGTGTGTTTGCCCCAATAGTGATATAAAGGGGGCCATGTGAGGTGTTGACTAGAAGCTTACTGTCTGCTAATCCTATGTACGCTATTCATGTGATTGTACAATGTCCTTGTGTGAAATTATAAGCATGTACAGTAAACTTCTGATAATCTGGTACCTTTAGGACTCAGGGGGTACCGGATTATCAGATATGCCGGACTATCGGAAGGGGGGGCTATGAGGGGTCTGGGGTGGGATGGGCGGAGATGCCACCCCAGACCCGTCTTAGCCCCCCCTTCCCATGGTCCTACTCTGCTCCAGGCATCCCCAATTCAGCTGCTGCTGGTCAGTTTCAGCAGCAGCTGAATTGGGATGCCTGCAGCAGAGCAGCCGGGGTGCTGCCGAGTTGGTCCGGTAGCGCCGCCCCTTGGCGCTGCGAGACCAACCCGGCAGCACCCCAGCTGCTCTGGGGGATGCCTGGGGCAGAGCAGCTGGGGTGCTGCCGGTTGGCCCCGCAGCCCCAAGGGGCAGCGCTATGGGACCTACCGGGCAGCACTCCAACTGCTCTGCCCCCAGCTTCCCCCAGCTGCTGGTCAGTTTAAGCAGTGTCTGAATCAGGGAAGCCGGGGGCAGACCAGTTCCAATGGTCCGGCTGCCCGGAGCACTTCCGGGTTCCTGATGGTGCCGGACCATCAGGAGTGCCGGACCATCAGATGCCGGACCAATGGAGTTTTACTGTACTTTGTATGGATACTGAATATTTCTCTGAATGTGGTTGAGCATTGGGCACAGCCTGGCCTATGGACATGCTAATTAGTGAGGCTGTGTGGAACAATGGCACTCAATAGGCCAAGGACACACCTCAAGAATGAGGCCTGACACCTAAGGGCTGCCAGCAGGGAACACAGAGGCTGTGTCTACACTGGGCCACTTATTCTGGAAAAGCAGCCGCTTTTCCGGAATAACTTGCCAGCTATCTACACTGGCCACTTGCTTTTCCAGAAAAGCAATGATGATCTACTGTAAAATTGTCAGTGTTTTTCCGGAAAAACTATGCTGCTCCCGTTCAGGCAAAAGTCCTTTTCCGGAAAAACTGTTCCGGAAAAGGGCCAGTGTAGACAGCACAGTAGTCTTTTCCGCAAAACAGCCCCGATCGCGAAAATGATGATCAGGGCTTTTTTTCCGGAAAAGCGCGTCTACATTGGCCACAGACACTTTTCCGGAAAAAGTGCTTTTCCGGAAAAGCATCCTGCCAATGTATTCGCGCTTTTTCGGGAAATAATTCTAACGGAAAACTGTTCCATTTTAAGCATTTCCGGAAAATGGTGCCAGTGTAGACGAGCCAGAGATACTGTGCCAGGTGAGCGGCTGCAGCCAAGAAGAGCCCAGGAAGGAGGTATATAAATATGCCATGTGGTTGACTCCATCTTTGTACTCAGCTCAGCACTTCATCCCAGAGGCAGCAGTACAGGGATTGAAGCGCTGGAAAGAACTGTGGACCCATCCTAACCTAGGATGTGCAACAAGGACTTCTAATCTCTGCTAGAGCCTGCATCGAAAACTGAGAGATTCGATGCATGGAACGTATGATACTTTAGCAACCTCACTCTCATGCTTTTCTTTCTGGTAGCAATAAACCTTTAGATGGTAGTTTCTAAAGGACTGGCTCAGCGTGATTTGTGGGTAAGGTCCAGAGGGTAAATTGACCAGGGATCTGTAGCTGGTTTCTTGGTACTGGACAGAACTTGTTCGGGGTAGGTGGGATTGGATTCTAAGACCCCTCACCTGTGTATGAGGCCTGGGGCCATGTGGGGCACGGATATTGCTGGGGTGTCAGAGTTTTGCTCGTGAGGCTTCAGGCAGGCAGCTGAAGCGCTCTGTGGGACTAGTTTGTGGACTGTTTGGGAAGGTCTCCAGTCTGGGGGCTGTAAGGAGCACCGAATTTGAGCAATTCGCCCTGAGCGGATGCCCTCAGCTGTGCCCAGACATGGCCCGGTCCATCACAGCATGTTAGCAATTAGAGGGTGCTCAGAGATGGCATGGGGCCCTTACTGCATGAGGGAGGTAACCTAATGACAGGTGATGTGGGAAAAGCTGAAGTACTCAATGCTTTCTTTGCCTCTGTCTTCCCAAAGAAAGTCAGCTCATAGATTATTGCACTAGGCAAGACAGTATGGGAAGGAGCTGGGCAGCCCTCCGTGGAAAATGAACAGGTTAAGAAATATTTAGAAAAGCTAAACATACACAAATCTATGGATCTGGATTTAACGTATCCAATGATACTGAGGGAGTTGGCAAATGTCATTGCAGAACTGACCATTATTTTTGAAAACTCATAGAGATTTGGAGCGATCCTGGGTGACTGGAAAAAAGCAAATGCAGTGTCCATCTTTCAAAAAGGGGAAAAGGACAATCCAGGGAACTACAGACCAGTCTGCCTTATCTCAGTCCCCAGAAAGAGCATGGTGGGCATCCTCAAGGAATCCATTGTGAAGTAATTAAAAAAGAGGAAAGTGATCAGGAATAGTCAACATGGATTTCCGAAGGGCAAGTCATGCCTGACCAATCTGATTAGCTTCTATGATGAGGTAACTGGCTCTGTGGACATGGGGAAGTCAGTGGATGTGATATACCTTGACTTACCAAAGCTTTTAATTTGATCTCCCACAATATTCTTGCCAGCAGTTAAGGAAGTATGGATTGAACATATGGACTGTAATGTGGATATAAAGTGGGCTAGATTATCAGGCCCAACAGCTAGTGAGAAATTGCTTGATGTCTGGATGGCGATCGGTTTCAAGGGGAAAGCCCCAAGCATTGGTTCTAGGGCCGGATTTTTTCAACATCTTTATTAATGACTTGGATGTGGGGATGGATTGCAAGTTTGCAGATGACACTAAGCTAGGAGGAGAGGTAGATACACTAGAGGACAGGGATAGGGTCCAGATTGACCTACACAAATTGGAAGATTGGGCCAAAACAAATCTAATGAGGTTCAACAAGGACGACTGTAGAGTCCTGCACTTGGGACGGAAGAATCCAGAGTTACAGGCTGGGGACCGACTGGCTAAGTAGCAGTTTGGCAGAAAAGGACCTGGGCATTACAGTGGATGAGAAGCTGCGTATGAGTTAACAATTTGCTCTTGGAGCCAAGAGGCTAATGGCCTCTTAGGGAGCATTAGGAGGAGCATTGCCAGCAGATCTAGAGAAGCGATTACAGGCAGTCCCCGGGTTACGTACAAGATAGGGACTGTAGGTTTGTTCTTAAGTTGAATCTGTATGTAAGTCGGAACTGGCGTCCAGATTCAGCCGCCAGTTCTGACTTACATACAGATTCAACTAAAGAACCCCAAGCGTCCCCAAGTCAGCTGCTGCTGAAACTGATCAGCAGCTGAATCAGGAAGCCCGAGGCAGAGCAGCTGGGTTTAGCGGATGCGTGGAACCAAGTGCCAATGCTGAAGAAAAGAGAGACCCTTTTTAAGACCGTTTATAGGGTCTTTTGCAGCTCCTCAGTCCAAGGAGGACAATTTGAGGAAAGAGGAAATGTCACAGAAAATGAGACTGTAGCGTTGAAACCTCTAACTCAAGTACGGTGGCTAGCTAGACATTTTGCTGTGTAATTATGAGCCCCTTCTTAAATATTTGGAACAAGAAATCTGAGAAAATAATGACCCATTAACAAAGTGCTGCCTGAATAAGATCTCTGACACTAATTGCCACGTCACTGCAGCTGTATTAAATGATGTCTCACGCAAATTAGCAGAACTGACCAGACGCTGGCAGAAGTGAAGCTTTAACAACAAGTGAAGCTGTAAAATTAGCAAGGGCTCAGATCCACAGGATGAGAGGGCAGGATCTCGGTAAAACAGTCTCTTGGAGCAACAGTGTGAAAAATCGAACCAAATCAAGCACAACCAATGAACATTCAGTAGTGAACCTGTTCTATGTTTCATCTCCCTGCTGTGTAAGCCTCTGCATAAGAGGTTTCCAGAGAATGGACTAAATGAACGGGCAGCTTTGCCTCACTTTCCACACATCAATTCAGGGATGAATTTGGCACTGAAATCATTAGCAAGCGAGCTAACAAATACAGAACAATGTGGGGCAGTAGTCAAGTGAAATCATCAGCCGAAAGACCACAGAGGAGGAGAAGGAGATCATTGCAAACCAGAACAAGGGTTACAAATAAATCATTGCAGAGACATAATGAAGCAAAGCTCATGACAAATTTGCAGGAAATGGGGACTTTATGGTGACAGAATGTAGGACAATGTGTGACGGCGCGTTGGGGGACCCCCGTCTCCTGCACCCCGAAATGGCACAAACAGACTGCACCAGCCGGTGGAATAGAGGAAGTTTATTACCTCTCCAGGATACAGCACAGCACAGATGTAATCTGGTCACAGAGCTGGGCTAGGATGCCTCAGGCCCCCTTGAGATGGGGGAGACTGGGCCCCTAAACTCCAGCCCCTTTCCCTAGGCTGTCTCCTCCATGCTCCCAGACAGCCAGCAACTAACTAACTCCCTTCCAGCCCTGCCCCCCAGCCAGGGCAGCATTCCACCTTCCTTTGTTCCTCTCCATGGGGGGTGTCTGGCCACTGGATTGCATAGTGACTCATCCTGTTTTGCTGGGTCGTGGTACCCACGGCAGCCAGTGGGGGTTACCCCAGAGCCAGCAGCATAGAAACCAGCCAGGTACCCTCACTACGTCACACAATGCAATGCAGTGTCACAACTAGTGGATACACGGGCAACATTTCAAACTTCCAGTGCTGTCTGTGAGCCTGGCTTTAGTCTTCTCTAGAATATCCAAACTATCTCTGCATTAACTTTTGTCATTTTGGTCTTAAGTGTGCCTCGGTGATCACTTACACACACACCCACACCCCGCACAGTGATCGATATCTGTCACACACACACAGTGATCACATACACACATACTCTACAAGCCACAGTGATCTCACAAGCATACTGACATACACACACATTGCAGGACACCATGATCTCTCTCTCTCACTCACTCACTCACACATACACACACACAGCCCGTGCCTATAGGCATACTAGGCAGCTGCCTAGGGTGCCAAGTTGCATGGAGCGCCAAATTCTAAACTCTGCCCCTTCCATTTCCCATTCCCTTTGCTGTGCCTTACCTGGAGCATGGCTTCCCTGCGGCCAGGAGGGGGAAAGTCCTGGGAGTGGGAGTGCACGGGTGGGGTGGGGGTGTTTCCCCTGTGCCGTGGAAGGGTGGAGGAGGAGGAGGAACGCGTGGGGGCGGGGGGTTCCCCTGTGCCGCAGAAAGGGTCATCCCCAGGGGAGAAGGGATGCGGGGGGGTCGGTCCCGGGGGATGAGGAACATGGGGGGGTTTCTCTCTGGGGGGGGTGGGATCTTGGGAGGAGGCGAGTGCAGGGGACTCTGTCCCCCGGCTGGCACCCTGTTCCTTCTTCCCAGCCCCCAGGTCCCAAACTCCATCCCCAGGCCTGCAGCCACCAGCCCCAGCACTCCAACTCCATCCCCAAACCCGCAACCGCAACCTCCAGGCCCCCAGCCACAGAACTCCATCCCCACCCCCCTCTCCCCAGCACAGAACCAAAACCCTCAGTCAATATCTGGGGGGGGCTCCTACTGCATTGATCTCCTAGGGCGCCAGTGATATCGATCTCTCTCACACTCACACTCACAGGCTGTAGTTTGCTGTGGGACGTGCACATGATGCTCCTCATCAGGAGAGCCAGGGGGCAGAGCACACGTGCACATGCCTGCAGGAGCTGCTGCAGGAGCTGGTGGGGGTGGTCAGCACGTGCTCAGAAGGGTCCAATTGAAAATCACGTGACAGACAGACAAGAACTGTGATTAGTGCTCTTCTACATACAGCAAATAAATGAAGTGATTTTTTGTGTTAAAACCAAATGATTTAGTTTTTGTTTCACAAGTTACAACAACAGAGACTCTCTAACACTTTTGCCCGTAGAAAGTTTTTTTCATGTGCATCAAGCCAAGAGACGTAATCTTTAATTTCAAGCATAAACTGTAACACATTTTTCATTTAATATGTCAGTACAAATGATAACAGATTTTGTTTGCTATGCCAAGAAATAGCAGTTTTGTGTTATGCCTCAGAGGAACAGGACACCTGTAAGATACCAAATGGCTGCTGAAAACAACGTATTTGATTTCATAGTAAACAAACATTTAAAGTCAGGCACCTTGCCAACGATCCCTTGTTGTAGTATTCTTTCTTCCATAACATTTTAACTATATCTAAGGTATTTGTTAGTAACTGCTGGTGCCACAGTGGCACAAATCCAAACAAGCGCACACGACCTCATTCTTGGTGCACAAGACAAAACTCGTGGCTGGAGAATCTCAGAGGGATCACTGGTCCCATCTATTTTCTATGATTCTCAGCTGGGCCTTCTCTCAAACATCACAGATTTGTGCTCAGAATGTTGGGACTCTGGCTACAGATAGGGGCCAAGCTGAAAATGAGGAACCCTCTGTTCCCATCAAACCCAGTAAAAGGAATAAAAGATTGTTAAGTAGCGGGGTTGAAGCCCTGCAAGGACAGAGTATCAGCTGCAAATATGTTTAATTCCTGTCAAGTATTTCAAAATCTGGATTTTGTTAGCAGGGGGGAAAGAACCAGTGAGCATTCAATGAAGAGTTTTACACACTATTTAGAACATCGATTCAGAAGTGAGGTCACCAAAAAATTACAAAGAAAACACACGGAGACTCATGACAAAATGAGGTAGCAGTTTATTTCAACCCATTACCTGGAATGGAATGTCAGAGGGAATTTACACAGATATTTTATAGGCTGGAGGGGGTAGAGGAGGATTCCTATGGGGTTTTGAGTTTCTGAGAGAACTACCCACATGAGAGCTTGGGACTGGCTATGGAGCTGTACCACTTTCAATGTAATTAAAATAGCACTTTGTTATTCTAATTCTGTACATTCTGAGCTGGATGTTGTCTGAACACATCGATATTGGACAATCATTACTTGACACCAAACATTTCTCTACCCATCCTGAAGGCAGGGGATGCCTTGGGGGCACCTCCAAGAGGAATAAGCTCCATGGAGAAATAAACACAAATTCTACTCAAGTTTTGCTACGTTCCCTTTAAGTAAGAAACATGGAAATTCACCCCCACTGGTCGGCAGGGAGGGAAAATCATCCCCATCTGCCTCAGGAGCATGGGAAAGGCTGAAGCAGAACGAGAAGGGAAGATGCCCCGAGTCAAATCAAATCGGAGTGTTGGGAACTGACTGTTGCCGTCTCTGCCCCCACCCGTTCTAGGCCGTGGAGGCACCAATCTCCAAGGTGGGCTCTCGGGGGCAGGGAAAGACTCCGGGAATTACCTTCTGTACAGACTCATCCTCTCTCACGCCCGCAGGGACAGCGGCTTCCTGAGGTTCTTGACAGAGGCTCAGTTCACGTCTCTCAGATCCTTGGGCACCAGCCGTTGCCAACCAGTTGGACTGGAGGCAGGATAAGAATGCTGCAGCCACATTCTTTGTTGTTGTCACACATGACATCACAATACACTCAGGCTTCCATACAGAGACACCCCCTGCCCAGGTAACTCATCCCATCACACGGCCAGGCAGGGGGCAGCGCTAACACCCACAGCGGGTTCATACTGGAAAGCTACTGGGAAGGAAGGCAGGAGGCAGAACCTTCCCTTGACCTAGCTCTGTCCCTTCTCCTCCATGCGTACTGGGTACCAGCGGGTGACAACAGAAATTCACAGTGGTGGGGGGCTGTGATTTTTGCTAAGCTGGCTGCTGTGGGCTCCGGGCTCTCTGCTTTTCGGGGAACATGTTTCACACACTTCAATCGTCACTTTACTTTGCCGTAGACAGGGGGAAATGCAGGTCTTTACTCCAGGTGGAACTTAAACCCATGATCTCCAGGTCCGGTGACCCCAGGCAGGAAGGAGGCAGGAAGCGAGTCAAGCTGAGGGAAGCAGGCAAAACTCATCTTGCCTCACAGGGCCCCTTGCAACAGCTTCTTCCTTGTGTGCTACGGCGGAGAGACTCCCCCCAGTCACCTGAGGTGGTGACCAAAGCACCTGGGAAGCTCCTGCTGAGGTAGCTCAGTTGGGCCCATGTTAGAAGAGCAAAAGGCCCCTGCTTAAGTCCCAGGGCTTGGCTGGGCTCTTTCTCCCCTGACCCTCTAGGGCTGGGCTCTTTACAGCATCACAGCTGTGCCCCTGGCCTGCTGAGAATTTCTGCCCTTCAGCAGCTCCCTGGAAGCACCTTGCCTGCCCTGCTGCTCCCCCTAGGGCCCAGCATGCCCTGCCTTCCTTCCCCTGCCCTGCCTCAGCCGGGGAGGGGAAAGAAACTCTCCTTCAAGCCGAACCAGCCACGTCAGGATAACTTGCTGTGACCCCACTACCACTCTCCACGCTGCCAGCTGAGCTATGAAGGGCAGCTGTTGGTGTTGTCTCTGCTGCTTTGCCCTTAATAATGGAGAAGAGAGTTAGGCAGCAGGTGCAGAATCCAATAGCCTGGACTGGGACCCAGAGTAGCGGGGGTCTGGGGCTTGCAATATTGTGAGATACCTGCCCCTCCCCTCGAAATAACTAGATTGTGCCACGCCCGAGTCTTAAAGAAGACACTGAAAGATCCCTTCTCCCTCGGAGCTTTGCCAGAAAAAAGCGCCAGCCTAGACGTGGATCTTTCGGAAAATAAAGCCTTTTCTGAAAGATCCCTTATTCCTTATTTTAAGAGGGATAAGGGATCTTTAGGAAAAGGCTTTATTTTCCAAAAGATCCGCCTCTAGACGGGCGCTTTTTTCTGGCAAAGCTCCGAGCCGGAAAAAAGTGGCAGCCATTTTTATGCTAATGAAGCAGGGGAGATTTAAATCCCCGCTTCATTTGCAATTGCGATATGTCTAATTTGCATCCCTTTTACGAAAAAGGGATGCAGTCTAGACACAGCCGTTCTGCTTCTTCCTCTTTCGATTCTTCTGCTGCTGCTACTTCTGCTCCTTCCGCTTCTCTGCCTTCTTCTTCTCCTGCTGCTGCTCTTTTTCTGATGCTCATGCTACTTCTGCTGCTGCTTCTTCCAGTGTGTCTGCTTCTTCTGCTTCTGCTTCTTGTTCTTCTGCTGTTTCTTTTCTTCTGTTGCTGCTGTTTCTTCTGTTGTTTCTTTTGTTGATTCTTCTTCTGCTGCTTTTGCTCCTCCTTCCTTTGTTGCTACTACTTATTCTGCTGCTAGTTTTCTTCTTCTGCCAGGGCTTCTTCTGTTGAGTTTCTTCTACTGCTGTAGCTGCTACCACCTATTTCTTCTGCTCTTTTCCTGTGCTGCTGTTTCTCCTTCTGCTGCTATTTCTTCTTCTCCTCCTGCCACTTTTCTTCTGCTACTTCTCCCAATGTTTCTGCTGCTGCTGCTGCTGCTTCATCAGCTTCTGTTCCTGCACCTTTCCCTGCCCCAACTTCTTTTCAGGCTGCTTCTTCTGTTTGTTCTTCTGTTTCTTATTCCACTGCATCTTCTACTGCTGCTGCTTTTCTGTTGCTGCCACTGCTTCTTCTTATATTTCTCCGGCTGCTTCATCTGCTTCTGCTCCTCTATCCTTTTTTGTTACTTCTTTTAGTATTGCTACTGTTGCTGCCAAGGGCGGATATAGGGCAGGGCGAACGGGGCGGCTGCCCCGGGCCCCACGCTTCAAAAAGCCCCGCGCATGCGCCGTGGCAAAGGGGGGCCCCGCGAAATTATGCTGCCTGGGGCCCCGCAAAACGGTCATCTGCCCCTGGCTGCTTCCACTTTTGCCTCAATCTGTTGCTGTCTCCTCTGCTGCTGCTGCTGCTGCTGATTCTGTGGCTGTTTCTTTCCTGTTTCTGCTTCCTTTCAATCTGTTACTGATTCTTCTGCTACTGATGCTTTTTCTGTTCCTTCTTCTTCTGCTTTTTCTCCTGCTGCTGCTACTTTTCTTCTTGTGCCACTGCTGCTTCTTTTAATTCTTCTTCTTCTTCTGGTATTACGTCCTGTTTCTTCTACTATTCTTTTTCTACTACTTCTTCTGCCCCTACTTTTTTCATGCTTCTTCTTCTTTTGTTTGTGCTACTGCAGCTTCTTTTCCTGTTGTTCCTCTTTCTGCTGTATATTCTGTTGCTGTTACTTCTTCTGCTTCTTCCTCTTTTGATTCTTCTGCTGATGCTACTTTTGCTCCTTCCGCTGCTCCGCCGCCTTCTGCTGCTGCTGTTTCTGCTGCTGCTTCTGTTCTTCTTTTGCTGCTGGCTTTACTGCTCTCGGGCTTCTCTACTCTGAGAGGTTTTTGCAGCAGAGTGTATGCTAATGAGGGACTGATGTTTTTTGCGCAAGGGGGTGTTTGCACAAAAAGAAGCGGTGTAGTCATTTCTGTTTTGCTCAAAACCTCCTTTTTGCACAAGATCCTTATGCCTCTCCAGATCATGTGCAAAAGGGCTTTATGGTGAAAAACGGAAGTGGCTACGCTGTTCCTTTTTGCGCAAAAACCCCTTGTGCAAAAAGCATCAGCACGAAATATGATAATGACATCACAACTCATGCTAATGAGTCATTAGCATACTCTCTGATGCAAAAACTTGCTGCCTAGACTCAGCCTCACTCGATAAGGAGCAGCTAGAGCTCATGACTCAGGGATGCTCCCCATAGCCTGGTCCTACCCCTGCAGTGCAGCTGGCTCCTCAGGGGCTGGGCCTGGGTATCTCCTCTCAGGAGGCAGGGACAGCCCCGTGCCCAGAAGGGAGCTGGCTCCATCCCTGTGGCCATCCAGGCCCTTGCCCTGCTCTGCCCTGGCAAGAGGAGGGGAGAGGAGGGGAAATCAGGGGCTGAGGTTATAAGACAGCTTCTCCCTCCCTCCCTTTTAACAACAGCAGAGAAGGAAGGGCTTCCAAAGGATGTCACAGAACTAGTTTCAGAGGGGCAGCCCTGCGAGTCTGTAACTTTAAAAGACAAGGACTTGTCCTGTAGCACCTTAGGGTGTATCTACACAGCTCCCTGAACTCAAAATAAGAGATGTGCCAAAGATACAAAGATACTAATTCCCTTGCCCATTACAATAATAGCTCCCCACTCATCAGCTCCTGATTAGCCATTCATTAACAGCTATTCCCTCCCTTCCTCTCCCTCACCCCACCTTCTGTACTTAATCTAATTTGTCAAGTTAATAATGTGTTCACTTTTTTCATTCTATTCCTTTGGTGTATATGGTAATGCCAATTCTCTTTCAGAATATGATCTGAGGAAGTTGGTCTGGCCCCAAGACAGTGAACACAGAGAACCACCAACCGTAGCGAAACATCTCCTTGGGTCTGACGTACTGGCTCAGACTTGCACAAGGACAAGGACCTGAGACTCCTCCCCATCAATGCCCCTGTCCTGCCAATCGGAGAGACTGAGGGAGGGCGGTGGAACGTTCTCACCAAAGAGCCCAAAGCATGGCCCACATCATGGGGGCGATCCCTGTCAGAGCACTATTTCTGCCCCACCATTTTGGTGTGACCTCCCAGGAGACCAGCTCTTGATGTGGGGTGGGGAGCAGAAGAGGACAAATGAGGCAAGAAAAGAAGAGAAATGCGGGCGGGACGGAGGGAAAGAGAAACCAAACAGGAGAAACCCCCACGGCCCCAGTGGTTCTAAGGGACAAAGCCCCAGGTGGGGAATAAAATTCCGACCCTTTCACCCAGTGTTCCGTGCCGAGAATCCAGCTGGGACCAGGTGGATCAGACTGAGCAGTTCCCACCCCCTCGGAGGCTCTTACCTTCTCCACAGGGATGTCTGAGCTGTAGGCAAATCAGGAGAAGGAGGAGGAAGCTCGACAGAGGCTCCTCCAGGCGCTCACATGCAGGAACCAGGAAGCTCTAAGTCCTCAGAGAGACATCGCAAGACAGAGACTTGCCTTAGCAAGTGCCACAGGGGTCTGCGAGGTCATCCCGGCCTTGCCCCTCTTGTGCCTGGCTGATGTCACCATCTCTGTGAGGTCACCACCTCCCCACCATCTTTGCCTAATATGGGGAGGGCCTGCCAAAGGCCTGTGTGATGTCACTGCTGCCCCTCCCCCCACGCTGAAGGATGCGTGTCCTGCCTCTGGCCACCCCTCGGGATGTTTGAGCCATTCCCTGTGCTCCCCCCACTCAATGCCTGTTCCTCCTAGGAAGTCAGCCGGCTGCACAGTCGCACCTCAGAAGTGTCACGTTATTGGATTGTGAGGGGAGCAGCCGGGTCACTGCTGCACCTATGGGGGGGTGTTCGCCCCAAACGTGGCACAAAGGGGGCCATATGAGGGGGCAAACAAAAGCTTGCTTTCTTCTGATTCCCTATCTGCTCTTCACCTATCTGTAAAATGTCTGTGTGTGTAGTTAGGAATCTGTAATCTGTGTGGAGACTGGAAGTCTCTCTGAATGTGGTTGAGCAGTGGGCAGAGCCTGGCCTATGGACATGCTGATTAGTGAGGCCCTGTGGGACAATAGCACTCAAAGGGCCAAGGACACGGCTCGGGAATGGTGACCGACACCTAAGGGCTGCCAGCAGGGAACACAGTGATAGGCCACTGGCCAGGTGACGTGCTGCAGCCAAGAAGAGACCAGGAAGGATGTATAAAGATGCCATGTAGCTGACTCCATCTTGGTAATCAGCTCAGCACTTCATCCCAGAGGCAGCAGTGCAGGGATCGAAGAGCTGGAAAGAACTGAGGACCCGTTTTAACCTAGGATGTACAACAAGGACTTCCAAGCCAGCAGCTATAACTTCTCTGATAGTGCCTGCATCGAGAGCTGGGAGATGCAATGCATGTAGCGTATGATACTTTAGCACCCTTACTCTCATGCTTTTCTTTCTGGTAGCAATAAATCTTTAGATGTTAGATGCTAAAGGATTGCCTCAGTGTGATTTGTGGGTAAGGTCCAGAAGGTAAATTGACCGGGGATCTGTGGCTGGTTTCTTGGAACCGGACAGAACTTGTTTGGAGTAGGTGAAAATGGGTTCTAAGACCCCTCATCTGAATATGAGGCCCAGTGCCAGCTGGGGCACGGATACTGCTGGGGTGTTGGAGGGGTTTTGCTCGTGAGGCTTCAGGCAAGCAGCTGAAGCGCTCTGTGGGACTGGTTTGTAGCCTGTTTGGGAAGGTCTCCAGTCTAGGGTCTGTAAGGAGCCCCAAAGTTGAGCAATTTGCCCTGAGTGGACACCTTCAACTGTGTCCAGTATGTCACACCCCCCTTCCTGAGACATCTGTCCGTTTTCAAGCTCCTGCTGCACCTGAATTCCCTCCCAGAGTTTACATCTCTCATCCCTTCCCACACCCAAATCCCCCATTCCCACCTCAGAGCCCGCACCTCCTGTCTCAACCCAGGCAGAGTGCGTAAGGGCTGGGGACAGCAAGTGATGGAGAGGAGGGGAATGGAGAGGATGGGGCCTCAGGGAAGGGATGGGTGCTTGGGGAAGGTGGTGGGTGCTTGGAGTAGATCTTGGCTTGCCCTGACATAGAAGAAGGGATCTTTGGTGTAAAAAGGTTGGAGAGAACTGAAAACGAAACTAAGAGGCTCATTGAATCCCTTGACTCTGGGAGCTGGGGCTGAAAAGCAAATGACAAAGTTCACAGGATGCATGAGAAAAAGATGACAAATGGCCACACAGTGTGCAGGGGGCCAATGCGAGAAGTAAATGCTCCTGTTCCAGTAACAGGGCTCAGGAGGCAGAAGGTGATTCCAACACCTAGAATAGCTGAAATTCAAAGCTGGTTCCAGGAAGAATTTCATGTTGAAAAAAGGCCGTTTTTTTCCCAGCTGGGTCTTCTCCTGCCCGCCCCAGGAAAGCCAAGTTCAGACACTGGGGTGATGGTTTTAGTGGCTGAGAAGCTGTTTAACGGACTGTTATGCTTCAAATGCAGGAGCAGTGATCTACTGTCCCCCACAACTCCTCAGCCAGTTTTCATCTCTGTCCATGTCAGGTGGTGGGTGCCAGGTAAATGCTGCGGCTGCTTTGTCCAGTGCCAATGGGATTATTTCACTCGGACATCATCAGTGGTGCCAGGGGAGGAGAATCACTTACACAGGGCTAGAGCTGTGTCCATACTGGGGGGTTTCCACTGCCCCAGCAACACTTCCTGGTGCGGACCAGGCTCAGGGTGCTGCCTTGGCCCCCACTACCATAGTGATCACTTCCCAGGCATCGCTGTATTGACCCTCTCACCTGCCTGTGAGGCAGGGCAGGGCTATTAGCCCCGTGCTACAGGTGGGGGAACCGAAGCACGACACGACTATGGGATTCACTGAGCTGTGTAGGTGCCTGACACTGACTGACTTTAAGGGGAGTTGGGTTGGGAATCCCAGCCCAGTGACTTACCCCGAGTGTCCCAGGAACCAGGCCAGAGCAGGGAGCTGAACCCAGCTCAGTTCTCTAACCACTGAACCAGCCTTCCTCTGTCACCTGTGTCATGAATCATGGGGGCTACGTCTAGACTGGCCCCAAATTCCGGAAAAGGGATGCAAAGCAGGTAAGTCAGCATAGGGAAATCCGTGGGGGATTTAAATATCCCCCGCGGATTTAAATAAACACGTCCGCCGCTTTTTTTCCGGCTTGGGGAAAAGCCGGAAAAAAAGTGTCTAGACTGGCGCGATCCTCCGGAATAAACCCCTTTTCCAGAGGATCTCTTATTCCTACTTTCGGCATACTGGGGTGATGTGCACATTGGACTTCCACCTTAACCAAATTAACCAACATTCCCTGGGGTCTGGCCAGCCCCAGAGGGTGAGTGTGTGTGAGTGTGTTAAATTGAATTAAGAATTAAGCTGCTAAATCGGGTTAAGGAGTAGATGTAGATTGTTATTCCATTTAAATATTGCTCTTAATGCCTTTTAATGCTTGTGATGCCTTCTAATGTTGTTTTAATTGCTTAGTACTAAATATACATGTAGCGCCCCTCTCCACCTGGTTACCTTCTTTAAGGCCAATCTGCTTACAGGTTTTGATGGAGAGGTCTGGGTTCTTCTGGATCCCGCCACCCACTCAACTTTGTTTTTTCCGATGGATTTATTTGGCGGTGCCTCCACCCCCCTCACTCCTTCCTGGCAGGGTCACCAGGGCAACTTGGGAGAAAAATTCTAACCCAGGGGAATGCCAGGTAGTTGGAGACTCCCAGAAAATAGCACAAACACATGCAATATAATAAACACAGTTAAATTAAACAGGAGACAAATAGAACAGAACAGGGTAAAACACTATTTTTAGGGTCACCGGTGCCCAACAACTGTAAGGTCAGTGTCCTGTTGATACGTGCACTTTGTTGGGGCCCTTGATGACTTTTGACCACAAAATTCTTCTCTGCAGTGGTTTAGCAGTGGGGCTGACTGGGTCCAGTACAGCCCAAAGGACTCACAAGCGGGAGAAGGTGGTAAATCCCCCACAGGTTTAATATGCAGCAGGTAATAAAATCCCCAAACAAATTCCCTGACTTACTAACTAAAAGATGCTGCACTCGCACACTCCATGGATGAGCCTCAGGTTCAGAGATGACTCAGTCACTGCAGAGGGGCTGCTCTCTTCTGGCAGGGATCCTCCTCAGGCAGGAATCAGGCTGCTTCAATCCCGGAATTTCCCCTCATCACAAATGGGGTGCAAGGCTCAAGGTGCAGGCCACACAACTGCACCAAAATTCAAACTATAACCTCCTACCCCAGCATTCAGACACACACACAGCAGGCAGCAGCCCCGAACCAGCAGACAGGGCAGAGCTGACCATGGTGACTGGTCTCACCCAGGGAGCTGGAGAGCCAGCTCTGCCTCGCTGGGGAAGCCTCCCAGCAAACTCCACAAACTGGAAATCAACAGTGGAGACATAACACCCAGCTGAGGGATCCTGCCTTCCGGTCCCTAGAGGCTAGTTCTCAGGGGGAACCCTGCATGCAGGCCTGGGGTTCACTAGCTCCCACACAGCCAGCTTCCCCTTCCCTGGCTGGCTCCAGACTCTCCAACCAATGGCTCCTCCTTCCCCTCCTGAACTCCCTGGGAGGGGCATCTCACTCCCTATGGGTTGCTGGGCAGACTCTGTCCCTGGTAGGGAGGGGGAGCCAAGGCAAACTCCCTGCGCCTGTCCCTGAGCTGCCAGCAGACAGAGCCCCAGGAATCCAGGTCATCTCCTTGGGGTTCCATCCACATACATAGAGAGCTTTTCAAACTGCTCCTGAACTGAGCGCAGTAAAACTCGTTACAGGGATGTCTGAGATACTGAGGAAGACTCTTTTGCTCTGGGAATGATGAACCAAATGCCTTGTGTGACATGGCCTGATCAACCGGATCACAGCGCCCTCTAGTGACACCTGTTGGCTGCTCTGCTCTGGCAGCTGGAGGCTGCGCCATGACACCGCTGCACCAAACATGGCACAACCCCTGCTGTGCCAGGGGGACGTGGTGGCTGGCGTCCCAGTCTCTCCCCCTGGTGCCTGTTGGGGAGACACCTACCCAGCCCTCAACTCTGCCTGTCCCCAGCCCCGCTGTTAGTTCTGTCCCTGCCCAGCCCTCACCTCTGCCCTTGAGGGCCTGTCTGCTCCCTGGGGCTGAAGTAGGTTCCTTCCACCTCCCTTGTCCGGATCTGTGAGGGGAGGGAGGAGGTTTCAGGGTAATAGAGAGGAGGAGCCAAGGGCTGGGTACAGGGGAGTCCTCCAGGGTCACAGAGACCGGGGGTGTGAGGCCAGAGGCTGGTGTCAGGGGGACAGTCGGAGCTCAGTGTCCCCCAACACCCAGATCAAGGGTCAGATTCTCTCCCCAGGGAGGGAGCCTGGTGGGAAAGTGAAGATCAGGACCTCGGTAGCAGCATCGATAAATGTCACCTGTCCCCAGTCACAGTCCAGACAAACCCGGATCCTGCTGGGGGGGCTCAGGGACAGGGGGGTGCGAGGGTCAGTGAGAGCCTGGAATTGATCCTGCCACCACCGCACAGCCCAGACCTCCCTCTGGGGGCTCAGGCTGATCCATCCCTTCCTGCTCGCAGACTCTCTGGACACCCCCACAGCCCATTGGCCATCCCCCACCTCCACCTCCCAGTAATGTCTCCCTGAGGTGAAGCCCTCTCGGCCCAGCACACAGGACCAAGTGTCAAATCTCTCCGGGGTGTCAGCCACTGGCTGCCATGTGTCTGCCCATCTCACACATTTCCCATCCTCAGACAGGACGAGCCGGGGATGCGCCATATCTGGATCCAGAGTCACGTTGGCTGGGGGAGAATCAGAGCGTGAGGGGCAGAGTTTGGCCCTGGGGAGGGTTCGAGGCGTCAGGGACAGAATCTGTCCCAGCTGGGCAGTGACTCAGGGACTCTCCTGCCTCCAGGGGCGCCCGGCTCTGAGTGGGGAGCAGCCCTGAGGTCTCGGCCTTTGCTCCTGAGGTTCATCCCACCGGCCAGTGACAGAGCGAAAAGATTTACTGCCCCGGATCTGAGACTGTCTTCCCCTCAGGCACCATCTGTCCCTGGGTGGGGATTAGTGGCCAGGGGCAGACTGGCAATCCAAATAGGCCCAGGAAATAGGCCCGGGGGAGGAGAAGAGAGGGTGGAGGTGGGGGCGGGGGCACACAGGTGGGGGGGACAGCCAGGCAAAGGGGGGTTCACAGGCAGGGGCGTTGCAGGGGAGAGAACACAGGCGGGGGTGGCTGGCCGCTGGAGGGGGGGCCACGGGCGGGGAAAGGGAGAGTTGCGGGGGAGCACACGGGAGGGGTTGTGGCCGGCTGGAGGGGGCTCATGGGCCAGGGTGTAGTAAAAACTAAGTGTGCTTCTTCCCCTCCATTGCTTAAGCTCGAAACAGCACGTATCATTTAGCTGATTGCGCATGTCTTAGAAGCTGCTAAACTTTCTGCCAGGGAACTGAGTAAACTTGCAGTGACCAATCACGTTGCGACACACTGACCAGAAGGAATGTGAAATCTATAAAAATTTCAGCTCAGGCAATGCTCAAGGTCGACCTTGCTTTGAGCACTGAGCTCCTCGGCCGAACTTGTTTGCAAACAATAAAATAGAATTGGACCCAGTCTGAAAGTGTGACTCTCTTCTTGAAGCAAATTGAACTAGCCTCCAGGGGATGAAACTAGCAATTTATGCAACAGGTGTCCCCTTTGGGCCCCGCTCCCAGGTAGAGTTGGCAGCCACAAGGGCTGGGTCAGTGTCTGGGGCTCCCCTGCTGCTGGGCCCCAGGACAGGCCTACCTTCCCAGCCACAGCAGAGCCAGTCCCGGGCTGGGTTGGGGCAGGGGGAGGGGACACACCACAGGTGTGAGAAGACCGTCCATGGCTGGGTTCAAGCCAGGTAGAGGGGTCTGCCCGGGTAGGTCTGGGCCTGGGGGCTCGGACTGGGACGGGGTGACTGGGCCATGGAAGATCCCAGGGTATGTCTACACTACCCTCCTAGTTCGAACTAGCGGGGTAATGTATGCATACCGCACTTGCTAATGAAGCCGGGATTTGAATTTCCCGGTCTTCATTAGCATAAGCGGGGAGCCGCCATTTTTAAATCCCCGCTGCTTCGAACCCCGTGTAGCGCGGCTACACGGGGCTCGAACTAGGTAGTTCGGACTAGGGTCCTATTCCGAACTACCGTTACTCCTCGTGAAACGAGGTGTACCGGTAGTTCGGAATAGGCACCCTAGTCCGAACTACCTAGTTCGAGCCCCGTGTAGCCGTGCTACACGGGGTTCGAAGCAGCGGGGATTTAAAAATGGTGGCTCCCCACTTATGCTAATGAAGCCCAGGAAATTCAAATCCCGGGCTTCATTAGCAAGTGCGGTATGCATACATTACCCTCCTAGTTCGAACTAGGAGGGTAGTGTAGACATACCCCCAGATACAGCAGGATTGGGACCAGGGGTGAGGGAAGTGGCATTTCCAGGAGCCCACAGGTCCAGGTGTATTGGCTGCAGCTGGGTTCGGGCTGGGAGCCCCCGAGCCCTTCCTCTCTTCTCTCGCTCTGCCCAGCCAGGGGAGGGAAGAGACGCTCCCCTTGGAGCCAGAGTCCAGCTAGCCCCCGAGGGTCACTAGCTGAGCGCCCGCTACAGCCCTCGCTCTGCCGGCCGGGCTATGGAAGGGCCTGCGGGGGCTGCCACTGAGCAGACAGCTCAGGTTTAAGCCTCAAGCCCCAGCACAAACCCTGCAGCCGCGCACCTTCACTTACCTCCGCAGAAGCTCAAAGGGGAGGGGGGGAGCCCTGTTAACTCTGGCTGGGGGAAGGAGACAGGAGGCCCCATATCTCCCGTCCTGGCTCTTTGCTTCTGTCACAGGGTGTGGGGGAGTCACCGGCCTGCACCCCGATCCACAGCCAGACACGACTCTCACCGGCAAGTAGAACTGAAGGTTTATTGGTTCACAGGACACAGCGCACCACGGGATCCTTGTAAACACAGGGACCAGGAGCAAGCAGGACCATTCCTCTGGGACAAGGGCTCTGGGCCCGACTCCCCCCTTCCTGCTCAATCCCCCTCCCTCATCCTAACCCAACTGAGACTGACCCTTCCCCCCAGACCCTCGTCACCATCCTGGAGTCAGCCCCACCTGCCCCTTTGTTCCCCTTCCTGGTCAAAGGTCTTGTCTGCGGCCCCCTGGTCCTCAGGACACGAGACTCAGGACAGGAGAGACACATTCACCTCCACAGTGAGTCATGTCCAATCTTCCCCTTCCTCAGCCAAGCCGTGTTGCAGTGCCCAGGGAAACTGAGTTATTACAGGACAGTAGACTCACATACAGCACCACCAGGCAAACAGAGTGAACACAGACCCCGCGACGTCACAACTTCCCTGCAGGCATCACCGGTGGACATGGTAAGAATCCGCACTGAGCCCAAGGCTGGGAACCACGTTCCCTGGAGGGAGGGGGGATCTAGAAAGTTCTCAGGGGTGCAGGGGGGTAAACAGGCCGACACTGTGACATGTTAGGATGGGCTAAATCATCCTGCATTGGGCGGGGCAGGGACAGGGGCATCCAGAGGCCCCCAGACTGTGGATGGAGGCAGGAAAACCCACAAAAAGTCTCTGCCTCACAGTATATTTTGCAAAGACAAGAAGAGGCAGCGAACAGCCGGGCAGAGGAGGGGAGGCAGGAACTCAGGCTGGGGGGGAGAAGGGACTGAACACTGAGAGGGGAGGGAGAGATGATTTCTGGGTTCCCGCTGTGTGTGTGTCTGCGGGGGCAGGGCTGAGGTTTCCATGCCCGTGATCAGGACAGCAGAGATTTCTCCCTGCCCCCTCCTCTTGGGAATGTCGGGGGAGATTTCGCTGGGGGTCGAGGTTCCGGGAATTCCCCAGCCCCCCTAAGTGCGGCAGCTCCCCACGACCACGGCCCCCGACTCCACTTACCGTCCATGTTCTCCTGGGTGCTTCAGGGAGCGTCAGACCCCCCGGCTCAGCTCCGGCTCAGGGCGGGAGGACTCCAGCCGGGTGCGGCTCCCCCTCTGCCTGCGGCTGGACAGGACACAGCAGGGAGCGGTGACCCCGTCGCCCGTCACAGTCTGGCCCTGGGAGCCGGGTCTGATGTGGGAGGGTGCAGGGGGAGCCTCTCACCAACCATGGAGAGAAGCCAGGGGGGAGGGCAAATTAGCCATGAGCCTTATACACCCTGTACCACCGGGTCTGGCAGGGGGGGCTCTGTCTGTGGGGCACAAACTTACAGATAGTCAGGGACATAGGGCAGAGGCTGGCAGAGAGGGGCTGTTTGTGGGGACAGACTGGCAGTTAGTTAAGGACATGGAGGAAGGGCTGGCAGAGGGGGGCTCTGTCTGTGGGGCTCAGACTGGCAGGTAGTCAGGGATGTGGGGCAGTGGCTGGCAGAGGGGGCTGTGTGTGTGGGGCACAGACTGGCAGTTTTTCAGGTACATGGGGGGTTGGTGACTGATAATAGGAGACTAGCTGGTCTCATGGGGGTGTCTGGGTGGGGAAGTTTCTCGGCTGCGGGAGACGGGGGTGGGGTTTGGACGGGGGCACAGGCAGTGCTGGGCTGTGTGTGCACTGATGACACAGGATGCAGAGTTAACGGGTAGAAAATCTTCACCCCTGGCCTGTGTTCCGGGGGCAGCTGGACCAGCCGACGTGGTTTCTGGTGCTTCCTTTGAGCATCCCCCCGGGAGCAGGTCGGGGCTGTTGTGTTCACTAGTCTGATGATGACGATGATGATGGAGGAAATGTTGCCGTTCAGCTGAGTGTGAGCAAAAGCAACACACACGCCCAGGAGAAACCACGTCCTAGTTCCAGTGCCCAGTGCACCCCTCACATCCCTCTTCTAGCCTCTAGGCCTGGTGCTCCTGGGAACCTCTCCTGGGACCCCCCTCTCTGCCCCGGTGCAGAGTCCTAGAATCACTGGGCTGGAGGGGCCCTGAGGAGTCAGCTCGTCCTGTTCCTGCTCAGAGCAGGGCCCAGCCCAACTCACTCACCCCAGCCAGGCCTTTGTCAGGTCTGGCCTTAAAATCCTCTCAGGACAGAGATTCCCCCCCTTCCCCAGGCCTCCCGCTCCAGCCTTTCCCCAGCCTCAGTGAAATCGTTTCCCCTAATTCCCACCCCAGAGCTCCCCAGCTGCAACTCGAGACAGTCGCTCCTTGGGATCCCCTCTCTGGCCATGGACAGACCCTCTTAGGCCTCTGCCTGGCCTGCATCCTCTGCCTCACCCACCCCCAGCACAACCGGCTGTGAGCCCCAGGCCGGACCTTCCTCCTCAGCCCTCGCTCTGGTCACACAACAAATGGCCTGGTAGCACTTTACAGACCAATAAAACATGCAGGTGGGATCATGAGCTTTGGCGGGCTCAGCCCCCTGCTTCAGATGACCGGGGGCTGGGGGGCATCAACCCTGCCCTGCGAATCAGCCCCCCCGTCCTGCTGGGCCTGCCCCCCGAGGGAGCGGAGTAGAAAAGCCTCTGGAGCCGCTAAGGCCGGGCCGACAGCAGGAGGAGGAGGATGCGCAGGGAGCTCCGGGCCCAGGGGAGCCGAGGGGGCAGGAGCCTCCAGCAGCAGCCGTGGCCAGGGAGGCCCTCGGACGGGCCGTGCCCACAGGCCGCGTGAGGGGAGAGACGCCAGGGCTGCTAGGAAGGGGCCCAGGGCGGGGATTGCTCCTGGGGGCTCAGCGTGTGGCGGTCGGAGTCCCTGCTCCTCGGCCAGCAGGGCCCAGGGCTTGGGCCCAGGGACACGGGGGCTCAGGCGACGGGGCGGGAATGGGAGCGTTTGTGCTGCCAGCTCCCATCGGCGGCCCTTGGACTGACATGGGTGGGAGGAATTGGACCGGCTGCCCCGCGCTCCGCAGAGGGAAACGGGGGCTCCCCAGTGCTGAGCTGCTCCAGACAATTCTTTCCCCGCCGTGTGGCTGGGGGCTCCGGCCAGAACACGCCTGCTCTGACTGACCCCATGTGTGGGGGGGGAAGGGCTTGTCAAGGGGTCAGATGTGCAGAGCCCATGGGGGTTGGGTGGATGCGGCTGCTTCCCTCTGCAGAGACCAAGTCGTGCAATGGGGGATTCTCCATCCCTTGCCATCACTGAGCCGTGACGTGAGGGCGTCAGTAACAGCCAGGGCAAGTGGGGCTGGGGGGCAAGTGGGGCTGGGGCCGGAGGGGTGGGGGAGGTTTTGAGGCCTGCAAGGTGCAGGGGGTCAGACCAGATGCTCATGATGGTTCCTTCGGCAGTTCAAGTCTGAGCCCATGAGACCGGCCTTTGGGCTGCTCTGGGACTCCTGACCCCAGCTGTGACCCACAGCCCCTGCTCTGACTCCTAGGCATGACTGCTCCAGCCAGGAGTCTGGGAGGGCTTTGCCTGGGGAGGGGGCTGTGCCTGTGGGCTGCATCCCAGTGAGGGGCTCTGCTGGCACCGCTCTGTCCCCACAGGCCCTGGGGTGTAGCCGCCCCCTCGGCTGTCATGGGAAAAGTGTTTCAAGTCCTTCGGTTTGCAGGGAATGGCTGAGACCCACCCGCGCGTGCGCTTAAGGCCCAGTAATCAAAGCTCATACAATCAATGGTCGGTTTATTTCTCTTTACTCTCTTTATCTTAAACCAATCCATTATTGGTTGATTTCTCTTCAATCTTTTTATTTTAAACCAGTCTAAAAATTTTTTTTTTACTTGGCTCCTGCTGTTGCTACCCCTGAGGTGGGTGGAGATTTTGGCGTTGAAGGAGCATCTCTCGGACACCATGAATCACTTCTCCTCTTCCCGGCAATGCAGGAGAAGGCAGCAGGGACTCCAGAGTCAGCGGGAGGCTGGATACGTCTGGGCTGGCCCCAGTGTCCGGCAGACACAGAATTTTGGGCCTGGCTGAGCAGCAGGTTTCTTTTCACACCCGTCGGTTCCCAGGAGTCTCTGGCCACTCCCTGCCGTGGGTGCTGCTGTGTGAGCCCTGCTCTGGCCCTGGGCGTTCCTGGCCAGGCCCTCCCTTTGTTCCTCCACTCTCCATCCAGGCAGATCTCTGAGTTGGGGAAACCTCCCCTGAGAACCTGCCGCCTCCTCCGTGGAAGTGGTGGGAAAGGGGCTGCCGGGAACTCCTGGCCGTGGTGGCCCTCGGGGTCGTAGAGGAATCCCCTAGTGCAGCGTTTCTCCCTCTGGGGGTCCCTGCCCAGAAGGGGGCGGCAAGGCGAGGGCAGGAGGGTCGCTCACGGGGGCACCGGACGTTTGGGCTTTCCCAGCCGTGGCCTCGTGTTCAGTCCCCAGGTCCCCATCCCGGCGGAGTTTGGAAATAAGAAGAAATGTCCCTGATCTCTCCTGGCCTCCCCAGCTGGGCGGCTGGAGGGGCAGCTGCTCTCTGCCCCCAACCTGGCCAGCAGCGGCGCAGACGGAAGGGTGGCAATGGCATCGCTGCCTCCACTTCTCCTGCGCTGCTGCTGCTGCTGGCACTGATCCCACAGCTGGGATCCCGCTCGCTCTGGGCACCCAGCTTGGAAGGGAGCGATGCCCCCAGCAGGGGGCAGAGGGAAGGATGCAATGGCAGACACTCCCCCTTCCTTCTGCGCTGCTGCTGGGAGCGGAGCTGCCCTCCGAGCTGGGCACCTCCCCTGTGGCCCCTGCTCTGTGGTCCCCAGCGGAGAAGGCAGCCCTGCCAGCAGCAGTGCGGAAGGAACGGTGGCAACAACATGCCAGGCCACCCTGCCTCTGCGCTGCTGCTGGGGCGGCGTTGACTTCTGAGCTGGGGGACCCGTCAGTGACCACCCCTCACTCGCTGCTCAGTGGGGCCCCCTCCGATCTGGGCCCCACAACAGCAGCCGCTGCTCTGCTGCCGCCCAGGTCCAAAGGCAGCGCCACTGCCTGCAGCGGCACAGAAGGAAGGGCTGAGATACCAGACCAGGCCTCCCCTCCTCCTGTGCTGCTGCTGGCGGTGACTTTGCAGCTGGGTGTCCTGCCAGCGTGGCCCACTCGCAGGTCACTCAGGGTGGCTGTGTCTACACTGGGCCACTTATTCCGGAAAAGCAGCCGCTTTTCCGGAATAAGCTGCGAGCTGTCTACACTGGCCGCTTGCTTTTCTGGAAAAGCAATGACGATCTAATGTGAAATCGTCATTGTGTTTCCGGAAAAACTATGCTGCTCCCACTCGGGCAAAAGTCCTTTTTCTGGAAAAACTGTTCCGGAAAAGGGCCAGAGTAGACAGCACAGTAGTCTTTTCCGCAAAAAAGCCCTGATCGAAAAAATGACGATCAGGGCTTTTTTCCGGAAAAGCGCATCTACATTGGCCACGGACACTTTTCCGGAAAAAGGGCTTTTCCGGAAAAGCATCCTGCCAATGTAGACGCTCTTTTTCCGGAAATACTTATAATGGAAAACTGTTCCGTTTTAAGCATTTCCGGAAAAGGGTGCCAATGTAGACGTAGCCGGTGTGTCTAGACTACAGGGTTTTGTCAACAAAAGTGGACTTCATCTACACTGCCGCTGAATTCTGTCGAAACAACGTCGACAGAACTCAGCAGTTTTGTCGAGGGCTGTAAACCTCATCTACGAGGAATAACGCCTTTTGTCGAGAGAGTTCTGTCAACAGAAGGCGCTATTGCATCTCCACTGTCCTTTGCGTCTACACTGTCATGTTAACAAAGCGGCTTGCTTTGTCGACAGAACTAGATTTAGTCTAGACACTCTTTGTCGACAGAAGCTTTCTCGACAGTATGGTTGTGTCTAGACTACATGCCTCCGTCGATGGAGGCATGTAGATCAGACAGATCGGCAAAGGGAAATGAAGCCGTGATTTAAATAATCGCGGCTTCATTTAAATTTACATGGCTACCGCGCTGAGCTGACAAACAACTGATCAGCTGTTTGTCGGCTCAGCGCGCTAGTCTGGACGCTCCCCTGCCGACATCAAAGCCCTTTGTCGGCAGCCCCGTTATTCCTCGTGGGATGAGGACAGAAGCCTGTAGTCTAGACGTACCCTCAGTGTGGCAGGCAGGGCTGCCCCCAGCAGTGGCACAAAAGGGAGGGCAGCAGCCGCAGACCTTATGTGCGTTGGCTGGGGGCAGGCGGCCTTGTGCACATGGTGCCTGCACTCTCTAGCTGCCCAGCTGAGCAGTGAGAGGCACGGCCAGCAGCGGCACAGCAGGGAGGGTGGCGATACCAGACCAGCTTCCCTCCCTCCTGCGTTGCTGCTGGCGGTGGGGTTGCCATCCAGGTTGGGCACCTGACCCCTTATAACTTCCTCAGCCTCCCCATTAGTAGGCAGAGCCTCTGCCCGCAGCAGTGCAGAGGGAAGGGAGGCACCGCCACACCAGGCCGCCCTCCCTTCTGCGCTGCTGGTGGTGCTGGCGCTGCCTGCTCATGGGAAAAGGTGTGAAAAGGGGGTTCTCCAAAGGAGCAGCGCCGCATGGACCTCGGGGTTCCCAGTGGTCTGAGTCCCCCACTGACTCCAGGCTCCATGCAGGTGCTTCCACTCAGAAATGCACAAGAGCCTGCAGGACCCTGAGCCTTTCAAAGCGGAAGGACCCTCGTAAAGCCGAGTCAGTGGAACTTCCTGCTGGCCCCGGGCTGCACACGGAGTTCCTGTTTTGAAGTGCACAGGAGGCCCTGCTGGGGCCCTTGTCCAGTTCAAAGTGCAGAAAGTGCCCATCGACTAGTCGAGTAGCCAATGGAAATTCCATCGACTCCTCAACTTGTCCATGAATCGTTATTTAACATCCTTACCCAGCAGCAGTGGCGCGGAAGGCAGGGAGGCAAAGCTGCAGCAGCCCACCTGCCTTCTGCACTGTTACCGGAGACAGCACGGACTGTCCAGCTGCCCGGCGGGAGTGGCGGCGCTGTTGCCAGCGATGGCAGAGAAGGACGAGGGGAGCACCGTCCAGGGCCCCCCTCCCTGTTTGCTAGGGATGTCATACAGGGAGTCACTGAACAATCATGTCACTGCATCAAACTGTAGCAATTCCACGATTATTCGATAGTCCCTGGTGCCTGAGTCAGCAATGAGGGGCTGCACCGGAATCCCACACAGCAGACAGAGGTTGCACTGGCATCCCACACAGCAGACAGAGGCTGCACCGGCATCCCACACAGCAGCCTCTGTGCGACGAGAGCTTGTGCCAACCCCGGACAGAGGCTGTTGTGCAGCAGCCTCCTCTGGAGTGTGAGAGGCAGGAGCAGGCAGCTCCGCAGAACTGGTGCTCACGGAGAACTAGATTTTAAGTCAGCTCCCCTCGAGCAACCCCCCATCCCCCTCGCCTCTATGTGAGACAGCGAGGGAGGAAAGGGGGCTCCCTGGAGCTGGCCTGTGTGGAGAGCCGGCTTAGAAGATAGTTCCCCGAACATCTCATCTCATGTCTGCCCTGCCCCCACGCTGATAGGGAGGCAGCAGTGGAGGGGGATGGGTGAGACGTGGTCCCATAGGAGCTGATACACATGGGGAGCTGTCTTAAAAGCTGCTTCCCGTGTGCACCAGCTCCTGCCTGACTCCCTCACCCTCCGTGTTGCTGCATCTCTATGAGAGGCAGCAGCCCATGGTGCGGGCCAGGCAGCTCCATGGGATCTGGTGCTCATGGGGAGGCAGCTTAATAGCTGGATCCCCGCAGACACCAGCTCCCACCTTCCCCCCCTCTTGCTGCTTCTGTTCCCGAGGCAGCCGGGGGAGGGGTGTGTGGAGGCGACAGGATTAACCAATAAGCCCAGACGTATCGGTTAATCGTGTAGCCAGCTACACACGTTGACACCCCTAGTTTGTGCTGCTGCTGGTATCGGCGCTGCCCTCTGAGGTAGCCCCTGGCCAGTGGCACCCACTCTCTGGTCACCCGGTTTGGGAGGCAGGGCTGACACCCGCCACAGTGCTGAAGGAAGTGCTGCAATCCCGCCCCTCCTGCACTTCCTGCTGCACCGCTCTTGGGAGCAGCACTGACGGCCGAGCGGGTGACCAGAGAGTCGTGGCTGCTCCTGGGGCGCCCAGCTCGGAAGACAGGGCCACCGCCAGCAGTGGTGCAGAAGTAGGAGTGACACCACACGGAGCCACCCTGCTTCTGTGCTGCTGCTGGCAGGGACGCCGTCGTCTAAGCTGGGCCCCTGGCCAACAGCCACTGCTCTCCAGCCACCCGGGTCAGAAGGCAGCCCCACACCCTGCAGCACTGCCCCCTTCCCTCTGCGCTGCAGCTGGTGGTGGCGCTGACTTTTGAGCTGGGTGACCTGCCAGGGGCCGCTGCTCTGCAGCCACCCAGATGGAAAGGCAGCCCCCCCGCCAGCAGCAGTGCAGAAGAAAGGGTGGCAACACCGGACCAGGCCTCCCTTCCTCCTGTGCTGCTGCTGTCAATGGGGCTGCCCCCAAACCAGATGGCCAGACAGTAGCCGCTGCTCTCCAGCCATTCAGCTGGGAAAGCCGGGAGAAATCCGACAGTTTTTAATATTTCCAAACATCTGCCCAGAGGAAGATTTGCGGCCTGAAGACGAGGTCATGGCTGGGAAAACCCAGGCGGCCAGTGACCCTGCTCGCGAGCCCCCTCCCCTGGCCCTGGGACCCCCTTTTGGGTGGGGAGCCCCAGCTGGAGAAAGGCTGCACTAGGGGATTCCCCAATGACCCTGGAGACCAACAGGGCCAGGAGTTTCTGGCAGACCCTTTCCCACAACTTCCAGGGAATACGCCGGAACTAGGGCCCCATCGCGTCCCCCTGCAACCTCGCCCATTTCACAGCCAGACCGTGTCCACGCTGCTCCCTGGCACACTCCCGGGGGCTTCCCTGGGAAATTTCCCGGCTCTCTGACCGGCTGGGTCCTGGCCCAAACTAGGATTGTGTGCAATGGGGGTGGGGGCATCCCAAGAGTGCCAATTTCACTTCCCAGCAGCCTGTGGGGCAGGGCTAGAGCCGTTCCACCCTCACTTCTCCCTGCCCCTCAGGGTGGCTCTGATCTGCCCCCTCCACGAGTGCCCGTGTTAGGGCAGGACAACTCCTGTCCCATCCCAGCCAGGTCAGGGAGCAGCTGACGCCCCAGGTCCCTCACCACGTGGGGAGCTCAGACTCCCCTCACCATTCCCCCATCCCCTCCTCTCCCCCCGTTGCACGTCTCCTGGCTGTGAAATGGGTGGGGCCCTAGTCAGGTTCCCAGGGACCTTTACCCCCCACAGAGCAGGGGTGGGGAACCTTTGCTGGGTCGGGGCCACTGACCCACAGAAAAATCTATGGGGGGCTGCACACAAGTGAGAAACAGCCCCCCTCCCCTCCCCAGCGTGGGCCCCCAATGCAGGGGGGAGCCCCGACCTTCAGGGGCCGGATCCCCGCCAGCCGGGGCTGCATCTGGCCCCCGCACCTGAGGTTCCCCACCCCCGCTGTAGGGATCTGCACTGGATGGGAGTCTCCCTGGGAAGGGCCTGGCCAGGCCTTCGACGCCCAGGGCAGGGCTGCGAGGCGCCGCGGTTGCTGGGGCTTCTGTGCCCGGCGTCCTGGCTGAAGGGCACCGGCAGCCCGAGCTCGGGTCTCGGGGAAGCGGCGCGACGGGGAGGCCCCTCCGTCTGTTACAGCTTCAGCAGATCCCCGAGGTTCAGCAGGTCCCTCTCTGCCCTGGCCGGCCGGTTTCCTCCTCCGCTGCCCTGGTCCCGTCTGTGACCTCGCCTGGTCCTGGTTACTGGGCGGGTTGTTCAGTCTTCAGTCTGCGCCGTGACACTCCCCGTCTCTGGGCTGGAATCGTCTCCATCGGGTTGCTGGGTGCAGCCTGCACCTGGTTCCGAGGGGACGGCAGCTTCTCCCGCCACAAAGCCTGCAGGCTCCCAGCTTCCCTCTGGCAGAGCTTGCCTTAGGGCAGAGCGGCATAGTGGGTAGAGTCTGTACTGGCCCCTTTCTCAGGGCAGTTTGGCCCAATGGCCAGAGTCAGTAATTGCCCCTTTTCTAAGGGCAGTGTGGCCCAATGGCCAGTGTCAGTACATTTCCCCTTTTCTCAGGGCAGTGTGGCCCAATGGCCAGAGTCAGTACATTTCCCCTTTTCTCAGGGCAGTGTGGCCCAATGGCCAGAGTCAGTACATTGCCCCTTTTCTAAGGGCAGTGTGGCCCAATGGCCAGAGTCAGTACATTTCCCCTTTTCTAAGGGCAGTGTGGCCCAATGGTCAGAGTCAGTACATTGCCCCTTTTCTAAGGGCAGTGTGGCCCAATGGCCAGAGTCAGTACATTTCCCCTTTTCTCAGGGCAGTGTGGCCCAATGGCCAGAGTCAGTACATTGCCCCTTTTCTAAGGGCAGTGTGGCCCAATGGCCAGAGTCAGTACATTTCCCCTTTTCTATGGGAAGTTTGGCCCAATGGCCAAGGTCAGTTTCTTTCCCCTTTAGTCAAACCAGTGTGGCCCAATGGCCAGTGTCAGTACCTTGCCCCTTTTCTAAGGGCAGTATGGCCCAATGGCCAGAGTCAGTAATTGCCCCTTTTCTAAGGGCAGTGTGGCCCAATGGCCAGTGTCAGTAATTGCCCCTTTTCTAAGGGCAGTGTGGCCCAATGGCCAGTGTCAGTAATTGCCCCTTTTCTCAGGGCAGTGTGGCCCAATGGCCAGAGTCAGTACATTGCCCCTTTTCTATGGGAAGTTTGGCCCAATGGCCAAGGTCAGTTTCTTGCCCCTTTAGTCAAACCAGTGTGGCCCAATGGCCAGTGTCAGTACCTTGCCCCTTTTCTAAGGGCAGTGTGGCCCAATGGCCAAGGTCAGTTTCTTGCCCCTTTAGTCCAACCAGTGTGGCCCAATGGCCAGTGTCGGTACCTTGCCCCTTTAGTCAGGGCTGTGCAGCCCAATGGCTACAGTCCATAAGCTGGCCCTGACTCACTGGGCTGTGCAGGTCCCTGTCCAGGGACAGGAGATGGGGGAGGGGAGGTTCTATCCCCCGCGGGGGGGAGGGGCAGCTCCTCCTTCTCCCCTGGTGCCCGGTCCAGGGCCGGGTCGGGTCCGTGGCTCCAGTCCCGGCGTGAGCAGGAAAAGCTCCGACTGATGCTCCTACTCTCGCTGGCAGCTCATTCCCTGCAGGCAACACCGGCCCTGGAGCCAAGCTGGGGGTGGGGGAGCTGGTGCATCCCCGTGGCCGGGCTCCTCCTGTCCCAAGACAGCAAGGGCCTGTCATATGCGGGGCCCGGGACCCAGGGGGCAGTGGGGGCTTGGCCCTGGGCGGCGCCTCTCTAGGGCCCCCAGAGCCAGGCCCCTCTGGCCTATCACTGCAGGAGCTGCTACCGCCTCCCCCCCCCCCCATGCCAGCTGTTCCCCCACAGCATCCGGCTGCCCCAGGGCTCCCATTCAGGGTCCCAGGTGTCCAGTGTTCGACCAGACAGTCCAGTTTTTGTGCCCTCTGCCCGGTGAGAACAGTCAGAACTCACCGGGCATGAGCAATGTCGGGACTTTCTGGTTTTCCGGCTGGGCGCCCGACGGAAGCCTGGTGGGGGGAGGAGCTGGGAGGGGGCGCGATCGGCGCTGGGAGCCTCTGGTTGGTGTGACGCCTGGGGGGAGGGGAAGCCCCGTCTGTGCTCCTGAGCGCTGGGCAAGCGCCTTGTGCAGCCGCAGCAGAACTCACTGGCGCTGCGCCAGGACCGTGTGCGGAACAGGCAGCGCCCTGGGATCTGCACATGCCCGGCTACGTCCCGCTCCCCGCCGGCCGATTCGCTCCCCCAACCCTCCCGGCAGCCGGTTCTTCCCACTTCTCCTCCTGATCTTTCCCGGCCAGTCCCGCTGCACCTGCCAGCCTTGCTTCCGGCGGCCAGTTCTCCCCCCCCGCCCCCCGATGTCCTCCGGCCAGCCCCGCTGCACCTAACCCACCCAGCCCTGATTCCCATCGACTGGTTCCCCCCCATCTCCCCCATCCAGTCCCGCTGCCCCCGACCTGTTCCCCCCCCGGTCAGGCCTGCTTCCCACTGGCCGCCCCAACCCCCCTCCCTCGCCCGGCCAGCACTGCCTCCCTCCCGGCCCGGCCCCCCACCCTCATCTGAGATCAAGTGTGTCCGATATTTTTTTACTCACCTGGTAACCCTACTCCCATTGCAGGTGGGAGCCTGGGCGGGTCATTTCCACAGGGCCCCCGGCCTGGCATCTGCCGGTGTCTGCTCTAGCAGCCCATTGCCCAGCGGGGTCCCTCACCTCTGGCCCAGCAGCAGTGGGCAGAGGGGTCAGCCCCCTCCCTGGCCGGCCGGCTGATGTCCTTGGCTAGGCCCCCGAGACCCTACTCCCAACGCCCCTGGGCCAGGCGTCTCCCTCCTCACGACCCGTGCCCAGGCTGTGCCAACGAGACCCCATCCCCATCCCTGGGGCTGGGCCCTGGTGCTCAGGGGAGCGAGTCGGATCCATGGGGCCTGGCTCTTAGGAAGGGCCTTGTCTCTCCAGACTAGGGCAATGTGGATGGATCCCATAGTGGGGGGGGGGGGGGGGAGTTGTGAGGGGGAGGGGATGGGATTTGAGGTTCTTGTTACCAGAACCAGCCAGGCCCTGAGATCAACTTCCACTCCCAGCCCTGACCCTGGAGGGGGAAGGGCCCAACACAGCCCTGCCCAAGGGTCCCCAGTCTCCCCTTTCCCACCCCCCACGCCCAGTGCTAAAGGAAAACAGCCTCCCCCTGCTCGCCCATGCTCACCTCCCCGCTGTCTGCGCGCCCGTGTGGGGCTCTGCCCGCAGGTCCCCCCGCAGGGCCGGCCCGATGCCAGACCCCGCCGTGCGGAGCCTGCAAAGGAAGAGGAGCCGGGGTCACCGCTGGGAAACCTCCTCCCTCGCCATGGCCCCCTGCTCAGCCAATCAGCAGTGAGACTGGGAGAGGGGGCGGCCGAGAGGTCTCAGGGGATGTCCCAAGGGCTGGCCCAGGTCACCCCCGAGGGGTCGGTCTCAGAGCGATTCCAGCCCCGCCTCTTTGGGGGGCTCCCACACAGCCAGAAAGGGCGGGGGGGGGGGGTCTGAGGCTGCCCTGCCTTGCAGCTGATGTCAGGGGATCTCCATGAGCTCAGCCCCCCCGCCCCTCCAGCTCCTTCCCCCCCACAGGCCTTTGTGGCATCACCGTCCCCTCCCCCCACACGGCTGGTGTCCTGCCCCCAGCCAGCACCTTGGGACACTTGAACAATCAGAGCCCAGAGCTGTACAACCAGCCACAGCCCAACCACTGCTCATGGGCACCGCCAGCAAGTGTGTGAGCAGCCCTGGCCCTTAGAGAGACTCGGGAACTGCCCAGAGATAGGTAGGTAGAGAAACAGCTTGATCACTCCCCCTCCTGCCGACACACACACACCTCCCCCGCCAGCCCTGCTGGTCTGGGACTGATCCGTCTGGTCTGTGAATCAGGGTACGTCTACACTACAGCGCTAGTTCGAACTAACTTAGTTCGAATTAGTTAATTCGAACTAAGCTAGTTCGAACTAACGCATCTAGAACTAAAAACTAGTTCGAACTAGCGTTTTGCTAGTTCGAACTAGCAAGTCCACATTGAGTGGACTCTGAACAGGGCTTAAGGATGGCTGGAAGCAGTGCCGGCAGGGCATAAAAGGAGGACTTAGAGCATGGAGATGCTGTCTCAGGCTAGCCGAGGGCTACGCTTAAAGGGTCCCGACCCCCACCCCGGACACACAGTTCTAAGGGGTGCCCCGCTTGCAAAGAAGTTCTGGCTTGGAGTGCCCTGAGTGCCCACACTGGGCACATCACACCACTCGGCCATCAGCCCAGCTGCACTTGCCGCAGGCTGCCATCTGGGGAGAGGGAGTAATTGGGGGGCTGCAGGAGAGCTTCCACCCCCAGAAGCCCGCAGAGCCAGCCCAGTCCTCCCCATCGGGGGCTCGTACCCCATTCCTCCCTCACCTCCTTCCACTTACCCTTCCTTAGCCCCCCTTCTTATTGATGTACAAAATAAAGATAACGTTTCTTCCAACATTGACTCTGTCTTTATTGAAAAAAAACTGGGGGAGACTGGGAAAAGGAGGTGGGAGAGGGGAAGAGAAAGGCTGGGAGAGGGGAGGGCAACTAACATGATCAGGGGTTGGGAACAGGTCCCAGATGAAGAGAGGCTACAGAGACTGGGACTGTTCAACTTAGAAAAGAGGAGACGGAGGGGGACAGGATAGAGGTCTCTAAAAGAAGGGGTTGGGTGGAGAGGGTGCATTCAGAAAAGTTCTTCCTGAGTTCCCATAAAGAAGGACTAGAGGACACCAAAGGAAAGGAATGGGTAGCAGGCTTCAAACTAGTAAGAGAAAGTTGTTGTTGTTCTTGACAGAGTTTAAAGGGAAGTGAGATCAAGTCATGGAGGTTGGGTCAATGGAGTCCTATTAGCCAGAGGGTAGGAGTGGTGTCCCTGCCCAAAGTTTGTGGAAGGCTGGAGAGGGATGGCACGAGACAAATGGCTTGGTCATTGTCTTCGGTCCATCCCCTCCAGGGTCCCTAGGGTTGGCCGCTGTTGGCAGACAGGCTACTGGGCTAGATGGACCTTTGGTCTGACCCAGGACGGCCATTGTAAGCTCAGGGCTCAGTGTCGGGGGTCTCAGTGGACCCCCTTGATTTTCATGCACACCTGGTCCTGGGTGGCCAGGCTGGCAGCTCTCCTGCCCTAGACGGCCACTTTCCTGTGCCTAGTGCGGAGATCGTGGACGAGGTCCACGATGTCCGCACTAGCCCAGGAAGGTGCCCGCCTCTTGCGGTCCAGGGCAAACTCCCGGGAGCCCCCAGCCTGGTCCCGGCAAGAGGGGGTGGGCTGGGGGGCATCGGGTGGGTGGCTCTGTGCCGTGCCAGGTGCAGGGTCTGCTAGCTGGGTGCTGGCAGGCTTGCACCTGGCACGGGTACCGTAGACAGCCCGTGCCCCTTTAAGGGGTCCGGGGCCGGGAGGGGGGCATAGAGTTTCCCTTGTGTTGGCCAGAGTGGCCACCAGGGAAACCTGGGGAGGGCTAGCCTCCCACTAGTTCGAACTAAAGGGCTACACAGCCCTTAGTTCGAACTAGCTAGTTCGAACTAGGCGTTAGTCCTCGTAAAATGAGGTTTACCTAGTTCGAACTAAGCGCTCCGCTAGTTCGATTCAAATTCGAACTAGCGGAGCGCTAGTGTAGCACCTATTAAAGTTAGTTCGAACTAACGTCCGTTAGTTCGAACTAACTTTGTAGTGTAGACATACCCTCACAGAACAGTAGAATGGGAAGGGACATTGAGAAGCCATCAAGTCCAGTTCCCTGCCCTCACGGCAGGACCCAGCTCCGTCTAGATCATCCCTGACAGGTGTCTGTGCAACCTGCTCTGAAATATCCCCAGTGATGGAGATTCCGCAACCTCCCCAGGCAATTTGTTCCAGTGTTTCACAACACTGACAGGAAGTTTTCCCAACAGGCAGAAACATTTTCCAAATGTCCAACCTAAACCTCCCTTGCTGCAGTTTCAGCCCATTGCTCCTTGTCCTGTCCTCAGAGGCCAAGGAGAACAGTTTGTCTCCCTCCTCCTTGTGACACCCTTTTGGGTACGTGAAAACTGCTCTCATGTCCCCTCTCAGTCTTCTCCTTTCCAGACTAAACAAGCCCAGTTCTTTCACTCTCATGTTTTCTAAACTGTTCCACATTTTTGTTGCTCTTCTCCAGGCCTTCTCCAATTTCTCCAATTCATTCCTGAAACATGGTGCCCAGAGCTGGAGACACGACTCCAAGTGAGGCCTAATCAGTGCAGAGTAGAGCGGAAGAACGACTTCTCCTGTCTTGCTCACCACACTCCTGTTAGTGCCTCCCAGAATCATGGTTGCTTTTTTCTACAAGTGTCACACTTTTGACTCCTATTTAGCTTGTGGTCCACTCTGACCCCTAGATCCGTTTCTGCAGGACTCCTTCCTAGAGAGTCACTTCCTGTTCTGTGTGTGTGACGTGGATTGTCCCTTCCGAAGTGGAGCACTTTGCATTTGTCTTTATTAAGCTTCATCCTATTTACCTCAGACCATTTTTCCGGTTTGTCCAGATCACTTTGAATTCTGACCCTTCCTCCAAAGCACTTGCCACCCCGCCCAGCTTCGTATCATCTGCAGTCTTAATAAGCGCCCTCTCTATGCCAAGATCTCAATCACTGATGAGGATTGAACAGAACCGTCCCAGAACAGGCCCCTGCAGAGCCCCACGTGTTAGGCCCTTCCAGCATGGCTGGGAGCCATTAATAACGACCAGTTTTAAAGAGAACAAAAAGCCATGAGTCTCCCCTGTCAGTAACCACCCACTCGACCAATCTGCACCGAGACTGAGAGCGCCGATTCAGCAGGGGCAGGGGACAGGGATCCACAGATGTCCAAAAGGAGGGGCCAGGTCACCTCCGGCTCCCAGCGCTCTGCCAGCTCAGCTCTGAGTGAGGCCTCCGACCGCCCCGACCCTCCAACACCCACCCACCCTAATTGGTGGGGCAGGGAAAGGGGGGAAGACGCAGAAAAAGGCGAGACAGAGGGAGGGGAGGGGGCAAAGGGGAACCAGACTGAGCAGGCTCCATACCTCTCTGAGGCTCCGACCGTCTCACCGGGTTCGACACGACCGGCTGCAGGGAAGTAGAAAACGCCGACGAGGCTCCTCCTGCCCCCGCCCCTCGGTCCCAATTCTCCATCCTGGCCCCGCAGAGACCCTGGGAAGGGGCCGCGCTGCTGCCAAACCGCGGGAATCTCTGAGCTTGCCCCGGCCTTGCACCTCTGTCCTGATTGGCTGTTGTCAGGGTCTCTCTGAGGTCATCCCTGTCCCCCAATAGGCTGAGGTCCTGCCACAGGCCTTTGTGATGTCAGTGCCACCCCCACCCCTCCCCTGTAAGGCTGGTGTCCTGGCCCTGGCCGGCCCCTCTGGATGCTTGAGGGGTTCCCCTGGGCCCCACTGAATGGCAGCTGGTTGTGGGGCCAAGCGAGCTGGGCAGTAACGCCCCCGGGGCTGCTCCCTCGGCCCCACCCAGCTTGTTGGTCCTTAGCAGAATGTAAGGCCAGATCGGTCCATTCTGGAATCACAGGGAAAGTTGCCCCTCCCCCATCGGCACTGGCCGCCCTTGGGACTTAGGGTTGGCCAGAGGGCTCTGGGAGAGATACAGCCCCCGTCTGACAGCCTGGAATTCGCCTTCAGTTGCAGACCACGTGCCAGGCCAACACCAGAGATGTCAGACCAGGGTAACTAGGGGGGATTGTTAACGATACTGGTCTAAGCCCTGGCGTGGACACACGGGCACTGCTATAAGGGGCCCTTTTCTTGCTAGAGTGTAATGTACGTCCTGAGCTGGAATCAGTCCCTGCCAGAAACTTTCACATGGGTAGGACCAACTCCCTGGTAGTTTTTTCCTTCCCTCACTTTATCAGTAGTTGAATGATACATTGGCAATTGCCTCTAGCTCGCCTCATCCACAGTGCTCAACCGACTTCCCAAAGGAGAGTAGGTTCATTATAGGGAAACTGAGGCATGGAAAGGGGCAGTACCTTGCCCAAAGTCACCCCACTGGAAAATGGTAAACCCATGTCTGCTGAGTTCCCATCCAGTACTGGACACGCACCCCTCAGTCAGGAAGGGCCAAATTCGTGACCCTTTGAGCATGGGTTCTTCAGGATCTAGAGCCGTGGTCACCAAACAGTAGATCTCAGGGGCTCTAAGAGTAGCTCTTGAGCCCTCTCTGAACTGCACGCCTCATTTGAGGAGCAGCTACTCACCGAGCAACAACACAGGTGAGTAGCTGCAAGGAATGGTGGGAGCTGGGCGATCAGAAGGGCTGAAACACCCCAGCCAGCTGACTGTGGCTTTCAGCTGAAAGGCTGCCCCGCGCTCCAGCTATCGTCAGCTTCTCCTCTGCACCTGCCCACGTGGAGCTTGGTGCACCCTGGCTGAGCGCCATGGCCAGCTGGACGCTTCTCTTCCCTCCAGCCTGGCTGCCCTGTGCTCAGCCCAGGAAGGCTGCCTCTAGCTCCAGCTGTGCTGGAGCAAGCTTCCCAGGCTGAGCGCAGGATCACAGATGCCCATCTGATGGACTGTATACGACTAGCAATCTCAGACTACAACCCAGACACTGTTCAGTCACAGGTGTCACACTGAGACTTTATTGGAAGAAAAAATATATAATTATCAATACTTGATTTTAGATTTACAAAATAGCAGAGAACAAAATGTATCATTGTAAATTCTTCATTTGACATTTAAATACAGGCAGTCCCCGACTTACGTGGATCCGACTTATGTCGGATCCCTAGATACGAACGGGGTGAGGCAACTCCCGCACATGCGCAGCAGCATTCCCGGGGCTCGCTCACCTGGGTCCTAGGATCCTCCTCCTCCTCGGGCCGGCTCCGACTGGGGTCCCGCAGAGCTGCCGGGCAGAGGAAAAGTGCCTCCCCACGCCCGCTGCCCCCCCACCCCTCCGCCAGCAACAGGCTGCCCCCTCCCCTGAGCAACAGGCTGCCGAACAGACAAAAGCAGCCTCTCTGCCCCTCCTCCCCTCTATACATGCCGGGCTCCCGGAGCGCAGCAGCGTCCCCAGGGCTCGCTCACCTGGGTCCTAGAATCCACCTCCTCCTCCTCTTCAGCAGGCTCCAACTGGCCTCTGCCTGCAGCAGCTGGCCACAGGGACAGGGATCCCGCAGAGCTGCCGGGCAGAGGAAAAGTG
Source organism: Pelodiscus sinensis (assembly GCF_052426305.1). Lineage (NCBI taxonomy): Eukaryota > Metazoa > Chordata > Testudines > Trionychidae > Pelodiscus > Pelodiscus sinensis. Next base: position 14,804,145 of record NC_143070.1, read on the forward strand.
CCTCCCCACGCCCGCTGCCCCCCCCCCCCGCGGCCTCGCATCCTGCATGCCTCCCCCCTCCCCCCCTGCCAGCAACAGGCTGCCCCCTCCCCTGAGCAACAGGCTGCGAACAGCAGACAAAAGCAGCCTCTCCGCCCCTCCTCCCCCTATACATGCTGGGCTCCCTGGGCAAACAAAGACTCCACCAAAACAAACAAAGTGCTGGCCTCATTGTGTTAGCAAAAAAAGGACCCTCCTCCTAGAACCCTGGGTGGTGTGTGGAAATAAAGCGATTAGCTCAAAGCATGGTGCAGAGCTGTTTGGTATTTGATGAGTTACTCCTTTAGTCCTTCTGTTCTGCAATGTGATTTGTCCTTTTCATATTTGTTCATTTTTTTAATTGTATCCTTTGGTATATATGGTTGTGACTACTTTCTTCCACTATTTGATCTGAGGAAGAGGGTCTGGCCCACGAAAGCTCATCATCTAATAAACCATCTTGTTAGTCTTTAAAGTGCTACATTGTCCTGCATTTTGCTTCAACTACCCCAGACTAACACGGCTACATTTCTATCACTATTCCTTTAGTCCTGAGTTTGTCACAGGGACAGAAATAGATGTGAAATCTTCTGAACAGGGGAACAGACAGCAAAACAAACATTAGAGGGGAGTTAACCTTTCCCTATGCTATCCAAAACTAAAAAAAATGTTTGGCTAGAGTTTCCCCTACAATATGTACCAGTTCCGACTTACATACAAATTCAACTTAAGAACAAACCTACAGTCCCTATCTTGTACGTAACCCGGGGACTGCCTGTACTGCTTCCAAACTTTGCAGTCACCGGCCTATTTCTGAATGAGGCTTGTTACAGATGCCCTGGTGAATGAAGAGCTAAACACAGGTCTGATTTGTTGGTTGAAGGATATTTACCGTGAGGTTAGATTTTGTTTTAATGGCTTACAATGCATTACTTGCTTGAATCCGTGCATCAGGGTCTCACTAAATAATTGTCTGAGCTCCAATTTTGTGCAGCTGTGAAAATGTTAAAAGGAATGCTGAAAAATCAATATTCTCTATCAATGATAGATAAACCTAAAACTCTGCTCAGCCTAGTTATGGACAAAATAGGGGGTGGCAATTTAAAAGTTATGCCCTCTCCTTACCCCACTGATCTGCTAATAGCCTAGATGAGCTGTAAGAAAATGACTTTGTATAGTTAGCTGTCCTTGTATCTGTCTGTTGCCTGATTGAAATGCAGTTTCAGACCATTTCCACTAAGGGGACAGGATTGGGGTTAGCTTGTCCTGTTCCCTCAAAAGGCTGTTCTGAACCACTCCCCTCACTCAAAGGTAGAGAAATGCAATTCAAGGATGGAATGTGTTTTCTCACCAGGCATAACTGGCCCATGGAGCTCTCTGCCACAAGAACTCCTTGATGGTCCTTTCTGAATCCTGCCCAGCTCTTTACATTGATGGGCCCGTTCAGAGACTGTCAGTATCACACAAGAACCTGGAGAGCAACGGACTCTACCCTTCTGTGGCAAGATACAAGCTGCCGCTTGTAACTAATGGGGGTGAAGGAGGGGCAGGTTATTGCGTTGCTGTCCAGTACAGCAATGTCCTGCCCCTCTGCTGAAGTTGGTGGCTGTTAGAGATGGGAAGCTCCCTTTGGATCAGCTGAGTAGGCCACCCTACTGCTGTCAGAGGTTATAAGGACTGTGGGGGCAACCCCCCGAGGGCAGACAGCAGGAACTGCCCCCATTGTAAAATTCCAGGCTCTCACATTGAACTATAACAACTTCTTAGTATTTGCATAGGGGCAGGGATCATGCCTGTCTCTTTATTAGAAAGATGGGACATTGTTCCACACATGGGAACAATCAGAGCTGAGGATCAGACCCCAGAGGGGCGCTGTCTCCTTTCACCAGCTGGGGGGCTGGGCTCAGGGATTTCAGTGGAGCTGCCCCAGGGCACAATAGCCGGGGGCCTGGCCCCACTCTCTGACCATGGAACTGGCCCCCTCTAGCACACGCCTCCCTGTGTGTGTCAGGGGCTTTGGGAGTCTTCAGCCAACAGTGGCTGCAGAGAGACCAGGGCAGCCCCAGCTCTGTCGGCTCCACCTGCCCTGGCTGCGCAGGGCTGGGGCTGGGCAGATAAACCAGCGACACCAGCCAGCCTGAGTGACCCGGCAATTCTCTCCACTGGAACCCGCCAGCCCAGCCCTCACCGGGCAGCAGGGAAGAGACACAGCCAGGATCCTTCAGCACCTGGAGTTGGTTTGGTCGGCACCTGCTAACCTGGGGATAAAGGCAGAGCCAAGAACACTGGTTCATTGGAACACGGCTCAGACACAACTCGCCATCCGATGATACTGGAAGGGGGGTTTCCCTGATCACCCCACATAGCCAAACCGCACCTGAGCTGTAATCGAGGGAGCTGCTTTGAAATTGCCCTTAGGAAGGGCTCTGCTGGCCCTGCCAGACCGACAGTCACCAGGACTTAGCTAGCACTGGCTGCAGATAGGTGGTTCCAGTGACCACATCACAGATGTTGTGTCCTCATGATGGGGAACAGGTCATGTTGTGACATGATCTTAGTAGAAAGGGGTATTGCTTTGAAATACAATTTCCCTTAGGATGATGTGGGGAAGATAGTGGGCAGAAAGAAGACTTCTTCTCTCCTTCCCAAGATGAGGGGTCCACTGGGCTGAAGAGCAAATAAATAATGTGATTTGTCCAGCAGTAGTTGCCACTTTGTGACTAGAAGAGGGGAGGTTGTCTAGGGCACACAGTTTGAACCCAGCTGTGGGAGAGAGCTGTGTAACTGTTAAACCACAGGGCTGAGTTCAGGTGCCTGGGTTCTGTTCCTACAGCTGCTACTGACTCAGTGACTCTGTGGACGTAGCAGGGGGGTGCTTACTGCCGATGCCTTAATTCCATCCTCTCCGCCATGGCTGTAGCAAGCTCATCCAAAATGCCTTGAGCTCTGTGGAGAGCAGGTTCTGTGCAAGTGCAAAGGGCAGCAGTTCCCAACCACTGGTTCGCAGACCTCTGCTGGTTTGTGAACCACTGGCATCTGGCCACGGGCCTGGAGACTCAGGGGGCCACGGCTAGGGAACAACACCCAGCTAGTGTTCACTCTGAGGCTCATCCAGCTCAACAGAGCCATGCAGTGGCTGCTCAGCTACTCTGGGGCGGGCAGCTGGGGAACTCACCACATGGCCCTGGCCCTGGCCCTAGCTTCAGCCCTTCCCCAGGGCTGGAGCTGTGGACCGCATGGCGGGCGGCCTGCGACTTCTCCGGCAGCCTTGGCATGACGGGTGGCTCATGGCTGCAGTTGCAGCTCTGGCCGGAGCCAGAGCCCCATGGTGGGTGCCCCACAGCTGCTCCTGTGACCCCTGTGTGGTGGGCAGTCTGTGGCTGCTCCAGCAACACCCTCCGGGACCAGAACCAGAGCTACATGGCAGGTGCCCACCGCTTCTTGGGCTGTGCCAGCCAGGGCCAGAGCCACGTGGTCAGCACGGGGAGGTGGGGAGGTTCTAAGGAGGGGAGTGGGGGAGCTGGTGGAGCTAAAGCTGGCTGTTTGCAGCAGCTCTGGGGGCCAGGACTCTTGGCAGACCAGTAACATTTTATTTGCATAATAAATATGCAACTAAAACTGTTGCCCAGGTTCATCAGTTAACAATGGACTCGGATTCACATGCACATCCCTAGCAGAAAGCTGGTTTTCAGCTTACTCTGGTGCAAGGTGCTAAGCTAATTTTCCAACAACTTTCTTTGAAGCGTAATTAGAAAAATGCACTGGTTGAGTGAGTCACCTCTCACCCTGACATTTATTATGGTTATCAGGATGACTTATTAAATACTCATGTCATAGCATGACACATCTTGCAAAGCAGTTTGGGTATGTCTACACTGCCACCCCAGTTTGAACTAGGGTGGCTAATGTAGGCATTCAAACTTGCAAATGAAGCCCGGGATTTAAATATCCCGGGCTTCATTTGCATGTTCCTGGGTGCCGCCATTTTTAAATGCCCCGTAGTTTGAACTCCCTGCCTGTGACTACATGCGGCATGGACTAGGTAGTTTGAATTAAAGCTCCTAATTCGAACTACCATTAAACCTCCTTGCAGGAAGAGTAATGGTAGTTCAAATTAGGAGCTTTAATTCGAACTACCTAGTCCATGCCGTATGCAGCCACAGGCAGGAAGTTCGAACTACGGGGCATTTAAAAATGGCGGCGCCCGGGAACATGCAAATAAATCCTGGGATATTTAAATCTGAACTAGGGAGGCAGTGTAGACATACCCTTTGGTGTTTGTCATGGTACTTTGAGTTGAGAGTTTTGACAAGCAAATGAGGTGGAGGAAATGCACCTCTTCACTGCCTGCAATTTAACTTTGCTATTGGGTATTTCTGTGTCATGTTGCTGGATCTTGAGGGAAGCAGCCAGATCACTGATGCACCCATAGGTGGGTGTGTTGGCCCCAAAAATGGTATAGAAGGGGGCCATGTGAGGTATTGAATAGAAGCTTATTATCTAATAGTCCTATGTACGCTGTTCATGTGTTTGTATAATGTCTGTGTGTGCAATTATTAGCATGTACTTGTATGAACACTGAAGATTTCCCTGCATGTGGTTAAGCATTGGGCAGGGCCGGGCCTGTGGACATGCTAATTACTGAGGCCCTGTGGAACAATGGCTCTCAATGGGCCAAGGACACAGCTAAAGAATGGGGGCTGTCACCTGAGAGCAACCAGCAGGGAACCCAGAGATTGGCCTCTGACCAGGTGACCTGCTACATACTAGAAGAGGCCAGGAAGGAGGTATAAAGAGGCCATGTGGTCGATGCCATTTTGTTCTCAGCTCAGCACTTCATCCCAGAGGCAGCATTGCAGGGATCGAAGAGCCCGGAAAGCCTGTGAACCCATCCTGATGCTAGGATGTGCAACAAGAACTTTTAAAACAGCAGCTGTACATCTCTGCTAGAGCCTGCATCGAGGACTGGGAGATTCGGTGCATGTAACGTACTATCCTTTAACAACCTTACTCTCAGGCTTTTCTTTCTTGTAATAATAAACCTTTAGATATAGATTCCAAAGGATTGGCCCAGCGTGATTTGTGGTAAGGTCCAGAGGGTAAATTGACCAGGGATCTGTGGCTGGTTTCTTGGAACCGGACAGAATTTGTTCGGGGTAGGTGGGATTGGGTGTTAGGACCCCCCACCCGTGTATGAGGCCCTGGGCCATCTGGGGCACGGATATTGCTGGGGTGTCGGAGGGGTTTTGCTCGTGAGGCTTCAGGCAGGCTGCTGAAACGCTCTGTGGGACTGGTTTGTGGCCTGTTTGGAGAGGTCACCAGTCTGGGGGCTGTAAGGAGCCCCGGATTTGAGCAATTCGCCCTGAGCGGACGCCCTCAGCTGTGCCCAGACACGGCCCGGTCCGTCACATTCTGTCTAGAAGTTTTTTCCGAATTCCTACAGAATCAGTCACCCAACAGCCATTGTTCTGCAGTTTCCCCCAATTGTTTTTCTGTTGAAAGATCCTTAATCTCAGAGTTTCTGACACAGGCTCATGGATTCAGCACAGTTATTGAAACATTTTACGAGATTATAACTTTAGGCCTTACACCTCTGCATTGAATTCAGATTTCATTTGAAATGAGGTTATTTTAAAAATGTTATCATGAATCCAAGTACATTTAAAATGGATTTCCCCCCTTCCTTTAAAAATTAAAATGGATGTTTGTAGAGTATCTGTAGATGTGTATGTATGTTACCATCCATGACACTTATGAATATTATGTATGTGTGTGGGGGGGAGGGAAGGGGATTTGTTCACTAGCGTCCACTGGCAAGGGAATTAAAGCTGTCATGGGTCCTAAGAGAGTTAGCTGGCAGGTGTTCACAAGATGTACCTGAATATCTTTTACTTAGAATCAGTCAGGTCAGCTTGGAGTGAATGTAGTGGCTTTTCTTAGGCTCCCACTTAGAAAATATCCCCCCTCCTTTTTTTATCCCTCCTCCTCCTTTTTGTGGCCATAGCTCTCTTTTTTGGGGGGGAATGGTGGGAGGTTTCTTCTCTTTCCCAGACATCTAGAGCAGTGTTTCGGAAAGTGTTCCGTGGAGTCGCTTTGAGAAACTCTTTAACTGGCCGGCCTGGTTTGTTTGTTTACCAGCACCGGGGCCCCAGAGCCTCGTGGCTCCCATTGGCTCCGTTTCGCTCTTTGCAGCCAAGTGGGAAGCATTCCCAACCTTGGTTCTCTCTAGGTTGGTTCTTTAGAGGATCTTTCTGCTCTCTCCCCTCATATCCAGCTCAGAGACCAGCTCACCATCTGTCCCAATTAATGACAGTCAGTTTGTCTGATTACTGAGGAGGATACAGCTGTCTGTCTTCGGCTGGGATGTCTGACAGAGAAGGAGGGGTCAGGAATCTCAGAACCAGACATGAATCACGTGAGCAGTTTGTACTGCCTTAAGTGAGAGCAGGGTCCCAGGGAGCTGGCAAGTCTTGAGAGGTGGGGTACAGAAAAGTTATAAATCTGTACTGGCTATAAATCTGTCCTGTCCAAGTTTTCAGTAACCGGTGTTTGGTTCTTTAAAGGATTTGAAACCACAGACAGAGGAATACTTCCTTTTGGGGTTAACACAAGACTTTATTTCTATTTACTTTTATAATTAATTTTTCATTTAAATCAATTCACTATCTTGAATTCGTTTAAGACAGCGTAACATACAAATCAAGATTAGAAAAAAAAACAATACAACTAAGACGAGAAAAATAAACCTTCCTACAGCTATACCCTCCAAAGTTACCTTTGAACAGTTTGTGGAGTTATCAGACATACCTATATAATACTTACATTAAGATGGATAGATGCATTGTTTAGATTCAGGAGATATTCTTTTCTTTATGTCTTTCTTTTCGGATTTTTCGTTGCAACTTATGACCGGTCACACACGCACACACACGCACACACACACAGAGTGTTATTACAGAACAGCACAGGACAATAGACTCACATACAGCACCACCAAGGCAAACAGAGTGAACACAGACCCCGCGACATCACAACTTCCCTGCAGGCATCACAGGTGGACGTGGTAAGAATCCGCACTGAGCCCAAGGCTGGGAACCACATTCCCTGGAGGGAGGGGGGATCTAGTAAGTTCTCAGAGGTGCAGGGGGGAAACAGGCCGACACTGTGACATGTTAGGATGGGCTAAATCATCCTGCATTGGGCGGGGCAGGGACAGGGGCATCTAGAGGCCCCCAGACTGTGGCTGGAGGCAGGAAAACTCCACAAAAAGTCTCTGTCTCACAGTATATTTTGCAAAGACAAGAAGAGGCAGCGAACAGCCTGGCAGAGGCGGGGAGGCAGGAACTCAGGCTGGGGGGAGAAGGGACTGAACGTTGAGAGGGGAGGGAGAGATGATTTCAGGGTTCCCGCTGTGTGTGTGTGTCTGGGGGGGCAGAGCTGAGGTTTCCATTCCCGTGATCAGGACAACAGAGATTTCTCCCTGCCCCCTGCTCTTGGGAATGTCGGGGGAGATTTCGCTGGGGGTTGAGGTTCCGGGAATTCCCCAGCCCCCCTGAGTGCGGCAGCTCCCCATGACCGTAGCCCCCGACCCCACTTACTGTCCATGTTCTCCTGGGTGCTGGGGGGCTGCAGTTAGCTTCTGACCCCCCGGCTCAGCTCCGGCTCAGGGCGGGAGGACTCCAGCCGGGTGCGACTCCCCCTCGGCCTGCGGCTGGACAGGACACAGCAGGGAGCGGTGACCCCGTCGCCCATCACAGCCTGGCCCTGGGCGCTGGGCCCAATGTGGGAGGGTGCAGGGGGAGCCCCTCACCAGCCATGGAGAGAAGCCAGGGGGAAGGGCAAATTAGCCATGAGCCTTGTACACCCTGTACCACCGGGTCTGGCAGGGGGGGCTCTGTCTGTGGGGCACAAACTTACAGATAGTCAGGGATCTGGGGCAGAGGCTGGCGGAGGGGGATTATGTCTCTGGGGACAGACTGGCAGTTAGGGACGTGGGGGAGGGCCTGGCAGAGGGGGCTCTGTCTGTGGGGCACAGACTGGCAGTCTGGGATATAGGGCAGAGATTAGCACAGACTGGCAGTTTTTCAGGTACATGGGGGGGTTGGTGACTGATAATAGGAGACTGGCTGGTCTCATGGGGGTGTCTGGGTGGGGAAGTTTCTAGGCTGCGGGAGACGGGGGTGGGGTTTGGACGGGGGGCACAGGCAGTGCTGGGCTGTGTGTGCACTGATGGTTCAGGATGCAGAGTTAACGGGTAGAAAATCTTCACCCCCGGCCTGTGTTTCGGGGGCAGCTGGACCAGCCGACGTGGTTTCTGGTGCTTCCTTTGAGCATCCCCCCGGGAGCAGGTTGGGGCTGTTGTGTTCACTAGTCTGATGATGATGATGGAGGAAATGTTGCCGTTCAGCTGAGTGTGAGCAAAAGCAACACACACGCCCAGGAGAAACCACGTCCTAGTTCCAGTGCCCAGTGCACCCCCCACATCCCTCTTCTAGCCTCTAGGCCTGGTGCAACTGGGAACCTCTCCTGGGACCCCCCTCTCTGCCCCTGTGCAGAGTCCTAGAATCACTGGGCTGGAGGGGCCCTGAGGAGTCAGCTCGTCCTGTTCCTGCTCAGAGCAGGGCCCAGCCCAACTCACTCACCCCAGCCAGGGCTTTGTCCGGTCTGGCCTTAAAATCCTCTCAGGACAGAGATTCCCCCCCCTCCCCAGGCCTCCCGCTCCAGCGTTTCACCAGCCTCAGTGAAATCGTTTCCCCTAATACCCACCCCAGAGCTCCCCAGCTGCAACTCGAGACAGTCGCTCCTTGGGATCCCCTCTCTGGCCATGGACAGACCCTCTTAGGCCTCTGCCTGGCCTGCAGCCTCTGCCTCACCCACCCCCAGCACAACCGGCTGTGAGCCCCAGGCCGGACCTTCCTCCTCAGCCCTCGCTCTGGGCAAACAACAAATGGCCTGGTAGCACTTTACAGACCAATAAAACATGCAGGTGGGATCATGAGCTTTGGCGGGCTCAGCCCCCTGCTTCAGATGACCGGGGGCTGGGGGGCATCAACCCTGCCCTGCGAATCAGCCCCCCCGTACTGCTGGGCCTGCCCCCCGAGGGAGCGGAGTAGAAAAGCCTCTGGAGCCGCTCAGGCCGGGCCGACTGCAGGAGGAGGAGGATGCGCAGGGAGCTCCGGGCCCAGGGGAGCCGAGGGGGCAGGAGCCTCCAGCAGCAGCCGTGGCCAGGGAGGCCCTCGGACGGGCCGTGCCCACAGGCCGCGTGAGGGGAGAGACGCCAGGGCTGCTAGGAAGGGGCCCAGGGCGGGGATTGTTCCTGGGGGCTCAGCGTGTGGCGGTCGGAGTCCCTGCTCCTCGGCCAGCGGGGCCCAGGGCTTGGGCCCAGGGACACGGGGGCTCAGGCGACGGGGCGGGAATGGGAGCGTTTGTGCTGCCAGCTCCCATCGGCGGCCCTTGGACTGACATGGGTGGGAGGAATTGGACCGGTTGGACCGCGCTCCGCAGAGGGAAACGGGGGCTCCCCAGTGCTGAGCTGCTCAGACAATTCTTTCCCCGCCGCGTGGCTGGGGTCTCCGGCCAGAACACGCCTGCTCCTACTGACCCCGTGTGTTGGGGGGGGAAGGGCTTGTCAAGGGGTCAGATGGGCAGAGCCCGTGGGGGTTGGGTGCATGCGGCTGCCTCCCTCTGCAGAGACCAAGTCGTGCAATGGGGGATTCTCCATCCCTTGCCATCACTGAGTCGTGACGTGAGGGCATCAGTAACTCAGCCAGGGCAAGTGGGGCTGGGGGGCAAGTGGGGCTGGGGCCGGAAGGGTGGGGGAGGTTTTGAGGCCTGCAAGGTGCAGGGGGTCAGACCAGATGCTCATGATGGTTCCTTCGGCCGTTCAAGTCTGAGCCCATGAGACTGGCCTTTGGGCTGCTCTGGGACTCCTGACCCCAGCTATGACCCACAGCCCCTGCTCTGACTCCTAGGCATGACTGCTCCAGCCAGGAGTCTGGGAGGGCTTTGCCTGGGGAGGGGGCTGTGCCTGTGGGCTGCATCCCAGTGAGGGGCTCTGCTGGCACCGCTCTGTCCCCACAGGCCCTGGGGTGTAGCCGCCCCCTCGGCTGTCATGGGAAAAGTGTTTCAAGTCCTTCGGTTTGCAGGGAATGGCTGAGACCCACCCGCGCGTGTGCTTAAGGCCCAGAAATCAAAGCTCATACAATCCATTATTAGTTGATTTCTCTTCAATCTTTTTATTTTAAACCAGTCTCACAATTTTTTTACTTGGCTCCTGCTACCCCGAGGTGGGTGGAAATTTTGGCGTTGAAGGAGCATCTCTCGGACACCACGAATCACTTCTCTTCCAGGCAATGCAGGAGAAGGCAGCAGGGACTCCAGAGTCAGCGGGAGGCTGGATACATCTGGGCTGGCCCCAGTGGCCGGCAGACACAGAGATTTGGGCCTGGCTGAGCAGCAGGTTCCTTTTCACACCCGTCGGTTCCCAGGAGTCTCTGACCACTCCCTGCCGTGGGTGCTGCCATGTGAGCCCTGCCCTGGCCCTGGGCGTTCCTGGCCAGGCCCTCCCTTTGCTCCTCCACTCTCCATCCAGGCAGATCTCTGAGTTGGGGAAACCTCCCCTGAGAACCTGCCGCCTCCTCCGTGGAAGTGGTGGGAAAGGGGCTGCCGGGAACTCCTGGCCGTGGTGGCCCTCGGGGTCGTAGAGGAATCCCCTAGTGCAGCGTTTCTCCCCCTGGGGGTCCCTGCCCAGAAGGGGGCGGCAAGGCGAGGGCAGGAGGGTCGCTCACGGGGGCACCGGACGTTTGGGCTTTCCCAGCCGTGGCCTCGTGTTCAGTCCCCAGGTCCCCATCCCGGCGGAGTTTGGAAATAAGAAGAAATGTCCCTGATCTCTCCTGGCCTCCCCAGCTGGGCGGCTGGAGGGGCAGCTGCTCTCTGCCCCCAACCTGGCCAGCAGCGGCGCAGACGGAAGGGTGGCAACGGCATCGCTGCCTCCACTTCTCCTGCGCTGCTGCTGCTGCTGGCACTGACCCCACAGCTGGGATCCCGCTCGCTCTGGCCACCCAGCTTGGAAGGGAGCGATGCCCCCAGCAGGGGGCAGAGGGAAGGATGCGATGGCAGCCACACCCCCTTCCTTCTGCGCTGCTGCTGGGAGCGGAGCTGCCCTCCGAGCTGGGCACCTCCCCTGTGGCCCCTGCTCTGTGGTCCCCAGCGGAGAAGGCAGCCCTGCCAGCAGCAGTGCGGAAGGAACGGTGGCAACAACATGCCAGGCCACCCTGCCTCTGCGCTGCTGCTGGGGCGGCGTTGACTTCTGAGCTGGGGGACCCGTCAGTGACCACCCCTCACTCGCTGCTCAGTGGGGCCCCCTCCGAACTGGGCCCCACAACAGCAGCCGCTGCCCTGCTGCCGCCCAGGTCCAAAGGCAGCGCCACCGCCTGCAGCGGCACAGAAGGAAGGGCTGAGATACCAGACCAGGCCTCCCTTCCTCCTGCGCTGCTGCTGGCGCTGACTTTGCAGCTGGGTGTCCTGCCAGCATGGGCCACTCGCAGGCCACTCAGGGTGGCTGTGTCTACACTGGGCCACTTATTCCGGAAAAGCAGCCGCTTTTTCGGAATAAGCTGCGAGCTGTCTACACTGGCTGCTTGCTTTTCCGGAAAAGCAATGACGATCTAATGTAAAATTGTCAGTGGTTTTCCGGAAAAACTATGCTGCTCCCGCTCGGGCCAAAGTCCTTTTTCTGGAAAAACTGTTCCGGAAAAGGGCCAGAGTAGACAGCACAGTAGTCTTTTCCGCAAAAAAGCCCTGATCGCAAAAATGACGATCGGGGCTTTTTTCCAGAAAAGCGCATCTACATTGGCCACGGACGCTTTCCCGGAAAAAGGGCTTTTCCGGAAAAGCATCCTGCCAATGTAAACGCTCTTTTTCCGGAAATACTTATAATGGAAAACTGTTCCGGTTTAAGCATTTCCGGAAAAGGGAGCCAATGTAGACGTAGCCGGTGTGTCTAGACTACAGGGTTTTGTCGACAAAAGTGGACTTCATCTACACTGCCGCTGAACTCTGTCGAAACAACGTCGACAGAACTCAGCAGTTTTGTCGAGGGCTGTAAACCTCATCGACGAGGAATAACACCTTTTGTCGAGAGAGTTCTGTCACCAGAAGGCGCTATTGCATCTACACTGCCCTTTGCGTCTACACTGTCATGTTAACAAAGCGGCTTGCTTTGTCGACAGAACTAGATGTAGTCTAGACACTTTGTCGACAGAAGCTTTCTCGACAGTATGGCTGTGGCTAGACTACATGCCTCCGTCGATGGAGGCATGTAGATTAGACAGATAGGCAAAGGGAAATGAAGCCGCGATTTAAATAATCGCAGCTTCATTTACATTTACATGGCTACCGCGCTGAGCCGACAAACAACTGATCAGCTGTTTGTCGGCTCAGCGCGCTAGTCTGGACGCTCCCCTGCCGACATCAAAGCCCTTTGTCGGCAGCCCCGTTATTCCTCGTGGGATGAGGACAGAAGCCTGTAGTCTAGACATACCCTCAGTGTGGCAGGCAGGGCTTCCCCCAGCAGTGGCACAAAAGGGAGGGCAGCAGCCGCAGACCTTATGTGCGTTGGCTGGGGGCAGGCGGCCTTGTGCACATGGCGCCTGTGCTCTCTAGCTGCCCAGCTGAGCAATGAGAGGCACGGCCAGCAGCGGCACAGCAGGGAGGGTGGCGATACCAGACCAGCTTCCCACCCTCCTGCGTTGCTGCTGGTGGTGGGGTTGCCATCCAGGTTGGGCACCTGACCCCTTGTAACTTCCTCAGCCTCCCCATTAGTAGGCAGAGCCTCTGCCCGCAGCAGTGCAGAGGGAAGGGAGGCACCGCCACACCAGGCCGCCCTCCCTTCTGCGCTGCTGGTGGTGCTGGCGCTGCCTGCTCATGGGAAAAGGTGTGAAAAGGGGGTTCTCCAAAGGAGCAGCGCCGCATGGACCTCGGGGTTCCCAGTGGTCTGAGTCCCCCACTGACTCCAGGCTCCATGCAGGTGCTTCCACTCAGAAATGTACAAGAGCCTCCAGGACCCTGAGCCTTTCAAAGCGGAAGGACCCTCGTAAAGCCGAGTCAGTGGAACTTCCTGCTGGCCCCGGGCTGCACACGGAGTTCCCGTTTTGAAGTGCACAGGAGGCCCTGCTGGGGCCCTTGTCCAGTTCAAAGTGCAGAAAGTGCCCATCGACTAGTCGAGTAGCCAATGGAAATTCCATCTACTCCTCAACTTGTCCATGAATCGTTATTTAACATCCTTACCCAGCAGCAGCGGCGCGGAAGGCAGGGAGGCAAAGCTGCAGCAGCCCACCTGCCTTCTGCACTGTTACCGGAGACAGCACGGACTGTCCAGCTGCCCGGCGGGAGTGGCGGCGCTGTTGCCAGCGATGGCAGAGAAGGACGAGGGGAGCACCGTCCAGGGCCCCCCTCCCTGTTTGCTAGGGATGTCAGACAGGGAGTCACTGAACAATCATGTCACTGCATCAAACTGTAGCAATTCCACGATTATTCGATAGTCCCTGGTGCCTGAGTCAGCAATGAGGGGCTGCACCGGCATCCCACACAGCAGACAGAGGCTGCACCGGCATCCCACACAGCAGCCTCTGTGCGACGAGAGCTTGTGCCAGCCCCGGACAGAGGCTGCTCTGCAGCAGCCTCCTCTGGAGTGTGAGAGGCAGGAGCAGGCAGCTCCGCAGAACTGGTGCTCATGGAGAACTAGATTTTAAGTCAGCTCCCCTCGAGCAACCCCCCATCCCCCTCGCCTCTATGTGAGACAGCGAGGGAGGAAAGGGGGCTCCATGGAGCTGGCCTGTGTGGAGAGCCGGCTTAGAAGATAGTTCCTCGAACATCTCATCTCATGTCTGCCCTGCCCCCATGCTGATAGGGAGGCAGCAGTGGAGGGGGATGGGTGAGACGTGGTTCCATAGGAGCTGATACACATGGGGAGCTGTCTTAAAAGCTGCTTCCCGTGTGCACCAGCTCCTGCCTGACTCACTCACCCTCCGTGTTGCTGCATCTCTATGAGAGGCAGCAGCCCATGGTGCGGGCCAGGCAGCTCCATGGGATCTGGTGCTCATGGGGAGGCAGCTTAATAGCTGGATCCCCGCAGACACCAGCTCCCACCTTCCCCCCCTCTTGCTGCTTCTGTTCCCGAGGCAGCCGGGGGAGGGGTGTGTGGAGGCGACAGGATTAACCAATAAGCCCAGACGTATCGGTTAATCGTGTAGCCAGCTACACACGTTGACACCCCTAGTTTGTGCTGCTGCTGGTATCGGCGCTGCCCTCTGAGGTAGCCCCTGGCCAGTGGCACCCACTCTCTGGTCACCCGGTTTGGGAGGCAGGGCTGACACCCGCCACAGTGCTGAAGGAAGTGCTGCAATCCCGCCCCTCCTGCACTTCCTGCTGCACCGCTCTTGGGGCAGCACTGACGGCCGAGCGGGTGACCAGAGAGTCGTGGCTGCTCCTGGGGCGCCCAGCTCGGAAGACAGGGCCACCGCCAGCAGTGGTGCAGAAGTAGGAGTGACACCACACGGAGCCACCCTGCTTCTGTGCTGCTGCTGGCAGGGACGCCGTCGTCTGAGCTGGGCCCCTGGCCAACAGCCACTACTCTCCAGCCACCCGGGTCAGAAGGCAGCCCCACACCCTGCAGCACTGCCCCCTTCCCTCTGCGCTGCAGCTGGTGGTGGCGCTGACTTTTGAGCTGGGTGACCTGCCAGGGGCCGCTGCTCTGCAGCCACCCAGATGGAAAGGCAGCCCCCCCGCCAGCAGCAGTGCAGAAGAAAGGGTGGCAACACCGGACCAGGCCTCCCTTCCTCCTGTGCTGCTGCTGTCAATGGGGCTGCCCCCAAACCGGATGGCCAGACAGTAGCCGCTGCTCTCCAGCCACTCAGCTGGGAAAGCCGGGAGAAATCCGACAGTTTTTAATATTTCCAAACATCTGCCCAGAGGAAGATTTGCGGCCTGAAGACGAGGTCATGGCTGGGAAAACCCAGGCGGCCAGTGACCCTGCTCGCGAGCCCCCTCCCCTGGCCCTGGGACCCCCTTTTGGGTGGGGAGCCCCAGCTGGAGAAAGGCTGCACTAGGGGATTCCCCAATGTCCCTGGAGACCAACAGGGCCAGGAGTTTCTGGCAGACCCTTTCCCACAACTTCCAGGGAATACGCCGGAACTAGGGCCCCATCACGTCCCCCTGCAACCTCGCCCATTTCACAGCCAGACCGTGTCCACGCTGCTCCCTGGCACACTCCCGGGGGCTTCCGTGGGAAATTTCCCGGCTCTCTGACCGGCTGGGTCCTGGCCCAAACTAGGATTGTGTGCAATGGGGGTGGGGGCATCCCAAGAGTGCCAATTTCACTTCCCAGCAGCCTGTGGGGCAGGGCTAGAGCCGTTCCACCCTCACTTCTCCCTGCCCCTCAGGGTGGCTCTGATCTGCCCCCTCCACGAGTGCCCGTGTTAGGGCAGGACAACTCCTGTCCCATCCCAGCCAGGTCAGGGAGCAGCTGACACCCCAGGTCCCTCACCACGTGGGGAGCTCAGACTCCCCTCACCATTCCCCCATCCCCTCCTCTCCCCCCGTTGCACGTCTCCTGGCTGTGAAATGGGTGGGGCCCTAGTCAGGTTCCCAGGGACCTTTACCCCCCACAGAGCAGGGGTGGGGAACCTTTGCTGGGTCGGGGCCACTGACCCACAGAAAAATCTATGGGGGGCTGCACACAAGTGAGAAACAGCCCCCCTCCCCTCCCCAGCGTGGGCCCCCAATGCAGGGGGGAGCCCCGACCTTCAGGGGCCGGATCCCCGCCAGCCGGGGCTGCATCCGGCCCCCGCGCCTGAGGTTCCCCACCCCCGCTGTAGGGATCTGCACTGGATGGGAGTCTCCCTGGGAAGGGCCTGGCCAGGCCTCCGACGCCCAGGGCAGGGCTGCGAGGCGCCGCGGTTGCTGGGGCTTCTGTGCTCGGCGTCCTGGCTGAAGGGCACCGGCAGCCCGAGCTCGGGTCTGGGGGAAGCGGCGCGACGGGGAGGCCCCTTCGTCTGTTACAGCTTCAGCAGATCCCCGAGGTTCAGCAGGTCCCTCTCTGCCCTGGCCGGCCGGTTTCCTCCTCCGCTGCCCTGGTCCCGTCTGTGACCTCGCCTGGTCCTGGCTGCTGTGCGGGTTGTTCAGTCTTCAGTCTGCGCCGTGACACTCCCCGTCTCTGGCCTGGAATCGTCTCCATCGGGTTGCTGGGTGCAGCCCGCGCCTGGTTCCGAGGGGACGGCAGCTTCTCCCGCCACAAAGCCTGCAGGCTCCCAGCTTCCCTCTGGCAGAGCTTGCCTTAGGGCAGAGCGGCATAGTGGGTAGAGTCTGTACTGGCCCCTTTTCTCAGGGCAGTTTGGCCCAATGGCCAGAGTCAGTAATTGCCCCTTTTCTAAGGGCAGTGTGGCCCAATGGCCAGTGTCAGTACATTTCCCCTTTTCTCAGGGCAGTGTGGCCCAATGGCCAGAGTCAGTACATTTCCCCTTTTCTCAGGGCAGTGTGGCCCAATGGCCAGAGTCAGTACATTTCCCCTTTTCTCAGGGCAGTGTGGCCCAATGGCCAGAGTCAGTACATTGCCCCTTTTCTAAGGGCAGTGTGGCCCAATGGCCAGAGTCAGTACATTTCCCCTTTTCTAAGGGCAGTGTGGCCCAATGGCCAGAGTCAGTACATTGCCCCTTTTCTAAGGGCAGTGTGGCCCAATGGCCAGAGTCAGTACATTTCCCCTTTTCTCAGGGCAGTGTGGCCCAATGGCCAGAGTCAGTACATTTCCCCTTTTCTCAGGGCAGTGTGGCCCAATGGCCAGAGTCAGTACATTGCCCCTTTTCTAAGGGCAGTGTGGCCCAATGGCCAGAGTCAGTACATTTCCCCTTTTCTATGGGAAGTTTGGCCCAATGGCCAAGGTCAGTTTCTTTCCCCTTTAGTCAAACCAGTGTGGCCCAATGGCCAGTGTCAGTACCTTGCCCCTTTTCTAAGGGCAGTATGGCCCAATGGCCAGAGTCAGTAATTGCCCCTTTTCTAAGGGCAGTGTGGCCCAATGGCCAGTGTCAGTACCTTGCCCCTTTTCTAAGGGCAGTATGGCCCAATGGCCAGAGTCAGTACATTGCCCCTTTTCTAAGGGCAGTGTGGCCCAATGGCCAGAGTCAGTACATTTCCCCTTTTCTAAGGGCAGTGTGGCCCAATGGCCAGTGTCAGTAATTGCCCCTTTTCTAAGGGCAGTGTGGCCCAATGGCCAGTGTCAGTAATTGCCCCTTTTCTCAGGGCAGTGTGGCCCAATGGCCAGAGTCAGTACATTGCCCCTTTTCTATGGGAAGTTTGGCCCAATGGCCAAGGTCAGTTTCTTGCCCCTTTAGTCCAACCAGTGTGGCCCAATGGCCAGTGTCGGTACCTTGCCCCTTTAGTCAGGGCTGTGCAGCCCAATGGCTACAGTCCATAAGCTGGCCCTGACTCACTGGGCTGTGCAGGTCCCTGTCCAGGGACAGGAGATGGGGGAGGGGAGGTTCTATCCCCCGCGGGGGGGAGGGGCAGCTCCTCCTTCTCCCCTGGTGCCCGGTCCAGGGCCGGGTCGGGTCCGTGGCTCCAGTCCCGGCGTGAGCAGGAAAAGCTCCGACTGATGCTCCTACTCTCGCTGGCAGCTCCTTCCCTGCAGGCAACACCGGCCCTGGAGCCAAGCTGGGGGTGGGGGAGCTGGTGCATCCCTGTGGCCGGGCTCCTCCTGTCCCAAGACAGCAAGGGCCTGTCATATGCGGGGCCCGGGACCCAGGGGGCAGTGGGGGCTTGGCCCTGGGCGGCGCCTCTCTAGGGCCCCCAGGGCCAGACCCCTCTGGCCTATCACTGCAGGAGCTGCTACCGCCTCCCCCCCCCATGCCAGCTGTTCCCCCACAGCATCCGGCTGCCCCAGGGCTCCCATTCAGGGTCCCAGGTGTCCAGTGTTCGACCAGACAGTCCAGTTTTTGTGCCCTCTGCCCGGTGAGAACAGTCAGAACTCACCGGGCATGAGCAATGTCGGGACTTTCTGGTTTTCCGGCTGGGCGCCCGACGGAAGCCTGGTGGGGGGGAGAGGCTGGGAGGGGGCGCGATCGGCGCTGGGAGCCTCTGGTTGGAGTGATGCCTTGGGGGGAGGGGAAGCCCCGTCTGTGCTCCTGAGCGCTGGGCAAGCGCCTTGTGCAGCCGCAGCAGAACTCACTGGCGCTGCGCCAGGACCGTGTGCGGAACAGGCAGCGCCCTGGGATCTGCACATGCCCGGCTACGTCCCGCTCCCCGCCGGCCGATTCGCTCCCCCAACCCTCCCGGCAGCCGGTTCTTCCCACTTCTCCTCCTGATCTTTCCCGGCCAGTCCCGCTGCACCTGCCAGCCTTGCTTCCAGCAGCCAGTTCTTCCCCCTCCCCCCGATGTCCTCTGGCCAGCCCCGCTGCACCTGCCAGCCTTGCTTCCAGCAGCCAGTTCTTCCCCCCTCCCCCCGATGTCCCCCGGCCAGCCCCGCTGCACCTAACCCACCCAGCCCTGATTCCCATCGACTGGTTCCCCCCATCTCCCCCGTCCAGTCCCGCTGCCCCCGACCTGTTCCCCCCCCGTCAGGCCTGCTTCCCACTGGCCGCCCCAACCCCCCTCCCTCGCCCGGCCAGCCCTGCCTCCCTCCCGGCCCGGCCCCCCACCCTCATCTGAGATCAAGTGTGTCCGATATTTTTTTACTCACCTGGTAACCCTACTCCCATTGCAGGTGGGAGCCTGGGCGGGTCATTTCCACAGGGCCCCCGGCCTGGCATCTGCCGGTGTCTGCTCTAGCAGCCCATTGCCCAGCGGGGTCCCTCACCTCTGGCCCAGCAGCAGTGGGCAGAGGGGTCAGCCCCCTCCCTGGCCGGCCGGCCGATGTCCTTGGCTGGGCCCCCGAGGGACCGTCCCAGCTGGGTCCCAAGCTCCCTACTGGGGGTGTGCTGAGCTGGGATGGAAGGGAGGAGACGGGGCCCATCAGAGTCCTGCTCCCAACCCCCCTGGGCCAGGCGCCTTCCTCCTCACGACCCGTGCCCAGGCTGTGCCAACGAGCCCCCATCCCCATCCCCGGGGCTGGGCCCTGGTGCTCAGGGGAGCGAGTCGGATCCTCTTGGGAAGGGCCTTGTCTCTCCAGACTAGGGCAATGTGGATGGATCCCATAGTGGGGGGGGGGGGGTGGGATGGGATTTGAGGTTCTTGTTCCCAGAACCAGCCAGGCCCTGAGATCAACTTCCACTCCCAGCCCTGACCCTGGAGGGGGAAGGGCCCAACACAGCCCTGACCAAGGGTCCCCAGTCTCCCCTTTCCCACCCCCACCCCCCAGTGCTAAAGGAAAACAGCCTCCCCCTGCTCGCCCATGCTCACCTCCCCACTGTCTGAGCGCCCGTGTGGGGCTCTGCCCGCAGGTCCCCCCGCAAGGCCGGCCCGAGGCCAGACCCCACCATGCAGAGCCTGCAAAGGAAGAGGAGCCGGGGTCACCGCTGGGAAACCTCCTCCCTCTCCATGGCCCCCTGCTCAGCCAATCAGCAGTGAGACTGGGAGAGGGGGCGGCCGAGAGGTCTCAGGGGACGTCCCAAGGGCTGGCCCCGGTCACCCCCGAGGGGTCGGTCTCAGAGCGATTCCAGCCCCGCCTCTTTGGGGGGCACCCACACAGCCAGAAAGGGCTGGGGGGGGGGGTGTCTGAGGCTGCCCTGCCTTGCAGCTGATGTCAGGGGATCTCCATGAGCTCAGCCCCCCCGCCCCTCCAGCTCCTTCCCCCCCACAGGCCTTTGTGGCATCACCGTCCCCTCCCCCCACACGGCTGGTGTCTTGCCCCCAGCCAGCACCTTGGGACACTTGAACAATCAGAGCCCAGAGCTGTACAACCAGCCACAGCCCAACCACTGCTCATGGGCACCGCCAGCAAGTGTGTGAGCAGCCCTGGCCCTTAGAGAAACTCGGGAACTGCCCAGAGATAGGTAGGTAGAGAAACAGCTTGATCACTCCCCCTCCTGCCGACACACACACACCTCCCCCGCAAGCCCTGCTGGTCTGGGACTGATCCGTCTGGTCTGGGAATCACAGAACAGTAGAATGGGAAGGGACATTGAGAAGCCATCAAGTCCAGTTCCCTGCCCTCACGGCAGGACCCAGCTCCGTCTAGATCATCCCTGACAGGTGTCTGTGCAACCTGCTCTGAAATATCCCCAGTGATGGAGATTCCGCAACCTCCCCAGGCAATTTGTTCCAGTGTTTCACAACACTGACAGGAAGTTTTCCCAACAGGCAGAAACATTTTCCAAATGTCCAACCTAAACCTCCCTTGCTGCAGTTTCAGCCCATTGCTCCTTGTCCTGTCCTCAGAGGCCAAGGGGAACAGTTTGTCTCCCTCCTCCTTGTGACACCCTTTTGGGTACGTGAAAACCGCTCTCATGTCCCCTCTCAGTCTTCTCCTTTCCAGACTAAACAAGCCCAGTTCTTTCACTCTCATGTTTTCTAGACTGTTCCACATTTTTGTTGCTCTTCTCCAGGCCTTCTCCAATTTCTCCAATTCATTCCTGAAACATGGTGCCCAGAGCTGGAGACACGACTCCAAGTGAGGCCTAAGCAGCGCAGAGCAGAGCGGAAGAACGACTTCTCCTGTCTTGCTCACCACACTCCTGTTAGTGCCTCCCAGAATCATGGTTGCTTTTTTCTACAAGTGTCACACTTTTGACTCCTATTTAGCTTGTGGTCCACTCTGACCCCTAGATCCCTTTCTGCAGGACTCCTTCCTAGACAGTCACTTCCCATTCTGTGTGTGTGACGTGGATTGTCCCTTCCGAAGTGGAGCACTTTGCATTTGTCTTTATTAAGCTTCATCCTATTTACCTCAGACCATTTTTCCGGTTTGTCCAGATCACTTTGAATTCTGACCCTTCCTCCAAAGCACTTGCCACCCCGCCCAGCTTCGTATCATCTGCAGTCTTAAGAAGCGCCCTCTCTATGCCAAGATCTCAATCACTGATGAGGATTGAACAGAACCGTCCCAGAACAGGCCCCTGCAGAGCCCCACGTGTTAGGCCCTTCCAGCATGGCTGGGAGCCATTAATAACGACCAGTTTTAAAGAGAACAAAAAGCCATAAGTCTCCCCTGTCAGTAACCACCCACTCGACCAATCTGCACCGAGACTGAGAGCGCCGATTCAGCAGGGGCAGGGGACAGGGATCCACAGATGTCCAAAAGGAGGGGCCAGGTCACCTCCGGCTCCCAGCGCTCTGCCAGCTCAGCTCTGAGTGAGGCCTCCGACCGCCCCGACCCTCCAACACCCACCCACCCTAATTGGTGGGGCAGGGAAAGGGGGGAAGACGCAGAAAAAGGCGAGACAGAGGGAGGGGAGGGGGCAAAGGGGAACCAGACTGAGCAGGCTCCATACCTCTCTGAGGCTCCGACCGTCTCACCGGGTTCGACACGACCGGCTGCAGGGAAGTAGAAAACGCCGACGAGGCTCCTCCTGCCCCCGCCCCTCGGTCCCAATTCTCCATCCTGGCCCCGCAGAGACCCTGGGAAGGGGCCGCGCTGCTGCCAAACTGCGGGAATCTCTGAGCTTGCCCCGGCCTTGCACCTCTGTCCTGATTGGCTGTTGTCAGGGTCTCTCTGAGGTCATCCCTGTCCCCCAATAGGCTGAGGTCCTGCCACAGGCCTTTGTGATGTCACTGCCACCCCCACCCCTCCCCTGCAAGGCTGGTGTCCTGGCCCTGGCTGGCCCCTCTGGATGCTTGAGGGGTTCCCCTGGGACCCCACTGAATGGCAGCTGGGTGTGGGGCCAAGCGAGCTGGGCAGTAACGCCCCCGGGGCTGCTCCCTCGGCCCCACCCAGCTTGTTGGTCCTTAGCAGAATGTAAGGCCAGATCGGTCCATTCTGGAATCACAGGGAAAGTTGCCCCTCCCCCATCGGCACTGGCCGCCCTTGGGACTTAGGGTTGGCCAGAGGGCTCTGGGAGAGATACAGCCCCCGTCTGACAGCCTGGAATTCGCCTTCAGTTGCAGACCACGTGCCAGGCCAACACCAGAGATGTCAGACCAGGGTAACTAGGGGGGATTGTTAACGATACTGGTCTAAGCCCTGGTGTGGACACACGGGCACTGCTATAAGGGGCCCTTCTCTTGCTAGAGTGTAATGTATGTCCTGAGCTGGAATCAGTCCCTGCCAGAAACTTTCACATGGGTAGGACCAACTCCCTGGTAGTTTTTTCCTTCCCTCACTTTATCAGTAGTTGAATGATACATTGGCAATTGCCTCTAGCTCGCCTCATCCACAGTGCTCAACCGACTTCCCAAAGGAGAGTAGGTTCATTATAGGGAAACTGAGGCATGGAAAGGGGCAGTACCTTGCCCAAAGTCACCCCACTGGAAAATGGTAAACCCAGGTCTGCTGAGTCCCCATCCAGTACTGGACACGCACCCCTCAGTCAGGGGCCAAATTCGTGACCCTCTGAGCATGGGTTCTTCAGGCTCTAGAGCCGTGGTCACCAACCAGTAGATCTCAGGGGCTCTAAGAGTAGCTCTTGAGCCCTCTCTGAACTGCACGCCTCATTTGAGGAGCAGCTACTCACCGAGCAACAACACAGGTGAGTAGCTGCAAGGAATGGTGGGAGCTGGGCGATCGGAAGGGCTGAAACACCCCAGCCAGCTGACTGTGGCTTTCAGCTGAAAGGCTGCCCCGCGCTCCAGCTATCGTCAGCTTCTCCTCTGCACCTGCCCACGTGGAGCTTGGTGCACCCTGGCTGAGCGCCATGGCCAGCTGGCCGCTTCTCTTCCCTCCAGCCTGGCTGCCCTGTGCTCAGCCCAGGGAGGCTGCCTCTAGCTCCAGCTGTGCTGGAGCAAGCTTCCCAGGCTGAGCGCAGGATCACAGATGCCCATCTGATGGACTGTATACGACTAGCAATCTCAGACTACAACCCAGACACTGTTCAGTCATAGGTGTCACACTGAGACTTTATTGGAAGAAAAAATATATAATTATCAATACTTGATTTTAGATTTACAAAATAGCAGAGAACAAAATGTATCATTGTAAATTCTTCATTTGACATTTAAATAGCATGAATTAAAAACAGAGCATTTATTTCATAACTATAAATGTGATTTTAATTTTATATATTGCATAATTTAAAAATAAACTGTTTAACAGAGTGTATAAGAGCTGGGGATAGCAAGTGATAGACAGCAGAATAGAGAGGGCGGAGTTTCAAGGAAGGGGCGGGGCAGTAGATCTTCGCCTGGTCTGAGACTTAAAAAGTGATCTTGGGTGTAAAAAGGTTGGAGACCACTGATCTAGAGGCTGGTGACTTACAGGGAAGGACCCTGGATGAACTGGAAAAAATTCAGAACCAGGGGCCAAAGATGACAAAAACCATGCAATGGGTCCGTATGAGGAGCAACTAAAAGCATCAGGCTGCCCAGCTTAGAGACGACACAGCTACCAAAGGATCTGAGGAGTGTCTATCAAAGGATGAAAGGTGCAGAAACACGTGGGGAGAGAAGTGGGATTGACCTGTTCCCACAATACAAACCAACAGCACAGAGGGAGTGGGGGTGTCGGCTGATGAAACTTGTTATGCTTATAAGAAGCACACGGGATCTTTTCCAGGGGAGAAGGCAATACCCTGTGTTTATTGAGAGTACAGTAGAGAAGCTGTTAGCATATATAAAGACAGACACAAGGACTATGTCTATGTAGTGCCCATCTTCAAAAAAGGGAAAAAAAGGACGATCCAGGAAACTGTAGGCCAGTCAGTCTTACCTTGGTTCCTGGAAAAATCATGGAAGGGATCCTTAAGGAATCCATTTTGAGGCACTTGGAAGAGGGGAAAGTGATCAGGAATAGTCAGCATGGATTCTCAAAAGGCAAGTTGTGCCTGACCAATCTGATTAGCTTCTATGATGAGGTAACTGGCTCGGTGGACATGGGAAAGTCAGTGGATGTTATATACCTTGACTTTAGCAAGGCTTTTGATACGGTCTCCCACAATATTCTTGCCAGCAAGTTAAGGGAATGTGGATTGGATAAATGGACGGTGGATGGATAGAAAGATGGCTAGAAGGCCGGGCCCAGCAGGTAGTGATCAATGGCTCGATGTCAGTATGACGGTCGGTTTCTAGCGGAGTGCCCCAAGGTTCGGTTCTAGGACCAGTTTTGTCCAATATCTTTATTAATGACCTGGATGAGGGGATGGATTGCACCCTCAGCAAGTTTGCAGATGACACTAAGCTGGGGGGAGAGGTAGATACGCTTAAGGGCAGAGATAGGGTCCAGAATGACTTAGACAAATTGGAGGATTGGGCCACAAGAAATCTGATGAGGTTCACCAAGGACAAGTGCAGGGTCCTGCACTTGGGACGGAAGAATCCCAAGTATAGTTACAAGCTGGGGACCAATCAGTTAAGTAGTAATTCTGCAGAAGAGGACCTGGGGGTTACAGTGGATGAGAAGCTGGATGAGTCAACCATGTGCCCTTGTAGCCAAGAAGTCTAATGGAATATTAGGTTGCATTAAGAGGAGAGTTGCCAGCAGATCAGAGATGTCATTATTCCCTTTTATTCAGCGTTGGAGAGGCCACATCTGGAGTATTGTGTCCAGTTCTGGGCCCCCCACTACAAAAAGGATGTGGACTCATTGAAAAGCTCATGATACCATCTACATGTTTTGTTAGTCTATAAAGTGCTACCAGACCAGCCCCTGACACTCTGGAAAGGCTCAGGTGTGATGCTGAAGAAAGACCAGTCCAGCCTTCCCAGGACCAATTGTCCAACACTCCTGTTACGAGCCTCGTCCTGCTGGAGTCTCCTTTGCTGCTGTAAGTGCTTTTGGTTTGCTGCAGATCCAGCGTCTCTCACTGGTGCATCTCAGGCTGCTGACCCCAATGTCCTTGTTCAGATACGCGCAGTCGCCATCTCCTCCGATCACAAACCTGCAGGGCAGAAACCAGGGAGCGGGTGTGAGGCAGGAGCCGGGTGTTTCCCGTCGGTCACAGACAGGGGGCGACACTCCCACAGGGCAGGAAGCTGCTGCTTTCACAGCCCCTCAGTTCCCTTTCCCGCACCCTGCCCCCAACCCCGGCCCCCAGCCAAAAGAGACAGTTCCACAGGGGGCAGTGCAGCCGCAGGGCCAAGAGAGATTCTAAGAGGAACTGACCTCCATGGAGCACGTATACCAAGGGGATGGTTTAACTCCAGGTCCTGCTCCCCACCCCACCCAGCTGTAGGGTTGCCAGGTGTCTGGTATTCGGGCCCTCTGTCCAGTAAAAAAACCCAGAAAATACCAGACGTGCAATGTTCGGTATTTCCTGGTTTTCCGGCTGGGCGTCGGACGGAAGGCTGGTGGCGGGGGGGAGTGGTTGGGAGGGGGGCGTGATCAGCGCTGGGGGGCCTCTGGTTGGAGTGACGCCTTGGAGAGGAGGGGAAGCCCCGTCTCTGCTCCTGAGCGCTGTTCCAGCGTGTGATGGAGCCACAGCCAAACTCACTCACAGGACCATGCGCGGGACAGGTAGTGCCCTGGGATCTGCACATGGCCGGGCGCTCCCCCGCTACCCTCCCAGCCAGCTGGTTCTCCCCCACTTCTCCTCCCAATCTTCCCCGGCCAGCCCCACTGCCTCCGCCAGCCCTGTTTCCAGAGGCCAGTTTTCCCCTCCTTCTCTCCCAATCTCCCCCAGCCAGTCCTGCTGCACCCAACCCCTCCCCCACGCCAGCTCTGCTTCCCTCTGGCCAGTTCTCCCCTCCTCCTTCCCCTCCTGATCTTCCCTGGCCAGCCCCGCTGCCCCTGACCCGCTCTCCCCCTGACCAGCTCTGCTTCCTACCAGCCGCCCTTCCCCAGACCCCCCTTCCCTTCCTCCCAGCCAGCCCCGCTCCCCTCCTGGCTGGTCCCTCCTCCCCCACCCCGTCTGGTATTTTTTTTTTTTAAGACTACCTGGTAACCCCACCGAGCTGCCCCAGCACCCAAACTGCCCCAGGCACGGGCTCCAGGGGAGCAGCAGTGACACCGCACAGGAGAGCTGGGGTCAAGGCTCCCCAGGCACTTGACATCAGCTCTCAGGCCAGGTGCCCGGCCGACCAGGCTGCGCTGGGGAAGCTGGAGCTAAACGGCAGCAGCACAGATCCCATGGAGGTGGTGACATCCAGCCGCTCAGACCCAGCTTCCCGCCAGACCTGGACCCAGCACGACCCACCTGGGCACAGGGCGGGATCCCGGCCCACAGGCAAATCCTCCCCCACTGACCCATCTGACTACTCAGTGGCAGGTGCGGGGCTGGGAGGAGGCCCAGCACCACTCTGGGCAGGCTGGGATCTCCCCACCCCCAGACCTCCAGCCTCTGGCTCTGGGTGGACCACTTGCCACCACTTGCTCCCCTGCCGGGGCCCGGAGGGAGCTCCGCTCAGCTGGGGGCTGCACAGCGTGCCACGGAGGAAAGTGAAGGAGGGCGGGGCAGGGCACCACGCAGGGAGGGGAAGGGGGTGGGGCTGGCCAGAAGGGGGGTGGGAAGCAGAGCTGGGAGAGGATCAGGGGCTGTAAGGGCCGGCCGCAGGGGAAGAGAGGAGGGGTGGGGCAGTGATGTACACGGCCAGGGGGCGGCCCCCCCTTCCTCCTCCCACCATGGCGCTGAGTAGTGCGCCCCTCAGCCGGGCCGCTGCAGGAGAGGGAAGGGGGGGGCGGTGACGTCGACAGCCCTGCCCCATGGCCGTGTATGTCACTGCCCCGCCCCTCCTCTCCTCACCCGCGGTGGTATGGCTGAGCACCCACTACTCAGCCAAGCCGCCATGAAGGAAGGGGAAGGGGGCGGGGCGGTGACATACACAGCCAGGGGGCGGGGCCGTGTACATCACCACCCCCCTTCCCCTCCTGCTGCGCCCCTCAGCCGGGCCGCCGGGGGAGCCAGCAGTGCAGGAGGCTGTTTGGGCTCCCCGGGGTTGGAGGGGAAGGGAGGGCGGTGATGTACACGGCCCTGGCCCCGGCCATGTACATCACCGCCCCACCCCCTCCCTCGCGGCAGCCCAGCTGAGCAGGCAGCACTCAGCCAAGCACCACGGCGGAGGGGAAGGGGAAGGGGGCGGGGAGAGACGGAAGGGAGAGAGAGGCAGGAGGGGGAGAAGAGCTGAGAGGGGGGGGAGGCAGTAGGAAGAGAGAGAGAGAGCGAGCGCGCGTGCTCTGGAGAGAACACCTGAAAATCCCGTCTTATGACAGGCTAATTGTATCAGACTAGCCCAGTGACCTGTCTTCCAACACTCACCAGCAATAGGTATTTTGGAGAGAATGAACTAACCAGGGAAGTTCCCGAGTGATCCATCCCATATTGTTCTGTCCCAGCTTCTAGCAGGCAGGATGTTAGGGACATCTAGAGCATGAGGCTGTGTGTGTGTGTGTGTGCACGTGCGTGCAGGGGAGGGGGAGAGTGAGAGCAGCGAATGGCAACCCCCCCCCCCACTGACAGGAAGTGCTGAGCTGAACTAGCCTTGCTGCAGCATCAAAGGATGCTGGTGGTGTGAACAACTCCTTTTGTGTGAAGCAATTTCTTGACCAACGGCAATTTCCTGAGAAAGTCCCATGGGCAGGCTCAGCTCATGTGTTAGCTGAAATGCCTCGAATCAATTTCCAGCAAGTTCACTGGTTGGTTACAATTCTTTCTAGTGTCAAACCGCTGGCACTACTTTGGAAAAATCACACTCTTCACCTGCCAGACTGTAGCAGCAAAGGCCGGTTAAACAATACACAATGTGATATGCAGCTATTGTAGCAAAGGAACGTAGGTCACTGATCTATAAGAGGGAGAATGCTCCACCCACAAAAAAACCTTAACTCTGCCCATGTTAAGGCCTGCCTCAGAATGCTACTAACACACATACCATGAGGCTGTCTTCCCACGTACTCCTGTCCCAGTACAACATTGTGGCCGAAAGGGCTAAGATGACCCTGAGATGTAGAAACAGGGGACTCTTGAAGGAGCTGGGAAGATATTTACATCTGGTTTTGGCCCTGGTGTGATCACTGCTGGGATCCTGTGTCCAGATCTGGTGCCCACAATCCAGGAAACATGTTGCTAAATTGGAAAGGCTTGGGGAGAGCCATGAGAATGGTAAAAGGACTGGAAAAATGGGCACTTACTTGATGAGCACCAGCAGGAATTGAACCAGGCAGCTTCAGAGCTAGAAGTGTGAGCCCCTATAGTGTGCACAAGAGAGCCAGAGGCCGTGTGCAGGGCTGTAACAGACCTATAGCCTCTGCAGGTCACCCATAGCTGGGGTCACAGACCACGTCTTGGCCAGTGATTTATACATGTCCATCTCTCCCCTCCCATTGCTGCCCCTCAGTGCCTTGGGGGAGGAGGGTTTGCGGAGTTTCCCAGAATGCACTGCTTCTGCGGCTGAGCTGGGAAGATTGGTTTTGGTACCCAGAGGACGTCACGGTGGAAATGATTTAGGAGGCGGTTAGTGTGGACACAGGGCGAACTTTCAGTGGTTGTAAACCCCATTCAGCAGGGCTAGTTGGGGGGCCCTGACCCGCTTGAATTCAAAGCCGATCTACCCGGCCCGTTCAGTTCTCAGAACAATCCAGGGGAGGGGGAAAGACAGAGCGGTAGCCACTTAATGCACACCGCTCAATGTCTGCATTTCCTGTGTGGTTTCTAGTGAAGAACGGTCAGTGCTTGTAGGTGCCCTGAGCTGCACAGATCATGCCTGATGGCCAGTTAATGGGGCACCTCCTTGCCCCGCTCTGAGCCCCTGCTGGGAAATCAAAGCAGGGACACACTTGGCCAATGGAAGACGAAGAGGGCTACATGGCATTAGACCTCCGGCAGAAGCAGAGACAGGCAGGCCGCCACGCAGCAGGAGGTGGGGCCCATGGTAAGTCTTCGAGCGCCCTGGGTACCTGCTTTTGCAACACAGCAATTACAGGCTGGCTTTAAAGAAAACCAGCGGAGCTGCAATTTACTAGAATCGGGCACCCAACTCCACTGGACGGCTCTAACAGCCCTCGCCTGATCCTTTATGTGCTGCATTTCAGAAGAGATGAGTGAAAGCATCTCAGGGTGAGTGGATGGTTCACAGGGAGTAAGACTGGCTGAATCTGCCCTTTAATTTTGTATTTCCAATGTCACAGCTAAAGATTTGTTCCAGCAACTACTCACCAGGGGCAGATGACCGTTTTGCGGGGCCCCGGGCAGCGTAATTTCGTGGGGCCCCCCCTTTGCCACGGCGCATGCGCGAGGCTTTTTGGAGCGCGGGGCCCGGGGCGGCCGCCCCGTTCGCCCTGCCCTATATCCACCCCTGCTACTCACTATGTGTGGTAGGGTTAACTACGCTGCATAGCACCGTTCCGGGCCTAAATGTCAGATGAGAACTAATTCTTCTCGAGGGCTGACATTAAAACCAGTAGCGGTCCAGCTGGCCTCCAAACAGACTTCAAACAGCAGGCATTTATCAGCACAGGCCTGATTCTGAATGAGCTTCCCCAACCCGTGTATCTGTCTTAGAGGCAGAAAAATCTCTGTCTCCCTTGAGCTGTGCACATGAAGTGTAGCTGTGTTGGTCCTAGGATAGGAGAGAGACGAGATAGGTGGGCAAAGCTTTTACCAGACCAACTTGGGTTGGTGGAAGAAACAAACTTTCCAGCCACACGGAGCTTTCCTTCAGGTGTGTGCAGCTCAAAAGCTTGTCTCTTCCACCAACTGAACTTGATCCAATAAGAACATAAGGGCAGTCGTATTGGGTCAGATCAAAGGACCATCCAGTCTTTTGACAGTGGCCAACGGCAGATGCCCCCGAGGGAATGAACAGAATTGGTTGTGATGGGTTGTAACTCAGAGGTCCCCTTGGGGCTGACCATGCCACAGTGCCCACCTACCTGCCCTTTGGTGCTCTCCACCATGATTTGGTCTCCCCCAGCCAAGACACGGAAGTAACAGCCCCCGCCCCCCATCAGAGCAACACACACACATCAGGTCAGCCCTGAGAAGGCCCAGCTCTAAGGCCATTAACAGAAGTCAAGAGTTCAGCCCCGAAGAGGATCAAAACCCCAGATAAATCCGCCTTACTCTGTATAACAGTTTTACACAGAGAGAGTCCATAAGGCGCAGCTTCTTTATCAATGAGAGAGAGATGCATATGCATAAGCCAATTTTCAGAGAGCATGGGACAGGGCCCAGTCACACAAGTAATCAAGTGAGCCAATAAAAGATAACATCTCTTCTCCCTCGCCTCTCTAAAGTATTGGGGGTAGCCAAGTTAGTCCGTACAAGATAATCTTAAAAAACAACAAATGGTCTGGTAGCACTTTATAGACTAACAAAACATGTGAGTCTATAAAGTGCTACCAGACCACTTGTTGTTTTTTAAGTTTTCTCTGAAGTGTGTGTGTCATTCTCAGGTGAGAGGAAACTTTGGCACACATCAACAAGCTGTATTTTCCACGCAAAGACCGACACAAAGGTTGTTTTGTTGTTTATTTTGCGGCGCACTGCCTACAGTTTGCGCTGTAAACTCCATAGTTGTTTTAGTCTTTAACAAAGAAAATTGCTCTTGTGGCTGAGACCCTCGCCTGCTGCTGAAGAGTCCTGGGGCAAATCACCTGTGTGCCTCAGTTTCCCCCTTGTAGCATGGGGATGAAAACAAAGGCCCTTATTAAAAAAAATTGCTGGGATTTTATCACTCTTTATTCTAAAATTTTTAAAAGGAGTACACATAGTCAAAACTGAAAACAAAACATAGTGGATGGGTCCAAGGGGAACCTGATACTCTTGGAGGCCATGGAAGAGGGGGTACTTACAATATAGCAGTCTGGTGGTCTCAGCTATTGAGATCATGCTCCCTGCTCATCTTGTTCCCCCATTGCTCAGAGGAAGCAGACAGGGCTGGGATCAAGAAGAGCAGTGTTCCCTGTGAGCTATGCGCTTGTGCGGCGACTCAGGAGGGATTCAAATACCACCAGCCGATTAGCAGAGCGCTGACAGCTAGCTTTTTTGTTTCTACTAGTGGTGCACATTGGCATATGCCTCAGTGCACAGAACAAAATTTATTCCACATGTGGACTGAAAAGATCAGAGGGAACATTGATCAGGAGGGGAATGGAGTGCTGCACACTGTGGCTACGTCTACATTGCGCTCTCCTGCGCAAGAACATATGCAAATGAGGCATGCCTCATTTGCATATGTTCTTGCACAAGAGAGCGAAATGTAGACATAGCCTGTGAGTACTGGCTCTTCGATCAGACAGAGTCTTCTCCTGATCTCGGCCCTTAGCACAGCCCCATCTGCTCCCTGGGACCACACTGAAGCTCTGTATAGAGTCAGGAAGGTGGTTCTGTGTGGGTCGGGTTGGCTGCCAGTACCAGACCGTCTCTCCATCTTGCTCTCCAAGGCAGACAGACCCTAGTCAGACAGAACTCATGCACAGGAAGCAGGTTAGGCTGTGGTGCAGGGCCAGGGTCCGGAAGGGCCCTCCCCTCAAAGTTTGGTCAGTAGTCAAGGTGTGGAATCTTCCTCCTCCCACTTGATTTTAAGTTTCAGGTCTACTTCTTCTGCCAAAAAATTCTTGGGTCTCAAAAAAGCCAAATTTGCATGAAAAAAAAATCGGGAAAACTTGAGTCCCGGCTTTTTCAAAACCTGGGAAATGTTCAGAGAAGAATCAGAAAATACGGAAAGTGAAGGGGATCCTTGCGTGAAGATGATAATTCTTTCTTTGCTTGTTCTAATCAGCTCACATGCTCTTGGGCAGAGCCCGACATATTGGCTACGTCTACACTGTGTTTCATCAAAAACAACAAGGGGTCCTGTCATGCCTTAAAGACTAACAATTTTATTATGGCATGAGCTTTCGTGAATTGCAACTCACTTTGTCAGATGCATGAAGTGAAAGAAAAAGAAACAGGTGGTACGGTTACAGAGATGAGGGTGTTACATTAGAGCTAATCAATTGGGACAGATATGAATAAGAAGGCGAGAATACTGAAAGGGAAAAATTACTTATTTCCGCTGTTTCATGTTGCAGACTGGTTTTGATCTGGAATTCATATGCACATTTGACACCATGGCTGCGTTTAGACTGGCAAAAACTTGCCAGCTGTCTACACTGGCCGCTTGAATTTGTACGAGAACACTGACGATCTCATGTAAGATTGTCAGTGTTCTTGCACAAATACACTGACGCTCCCGCTCAGGAAAAAGCCCTCTTGCACAAATATTTTTGCGCGAGAGGGCCAGTGTAGACAGGGAAGAACTGTTTTGCACAAAAAAGCCCTGATGGTGAAAATGGCAATCGGGGCTTTCTTGCGCAAAATCGTGTCTAGACTGGCCACGGATGCTTTTACGCAAAAGCACTTTTTGCACAAAGGCACCCGTGCCAATCTAGACGCTCTTTTGCAGAAATACTTTTAACGGAAAAACTTTTCCGTTAAAAGCAATTCTGCAAAATCATGCCAGTCTAGACGCACCCCATCAGTATGGGTCTGAATTTGGGATTGGGAAAAGCTCTCTCATTACAATAAGCAATCGTTCCCTTTAGGTATTCTGACCTTGTTGTCCACATCCACCTTGACTGAATTAGCTCTGAGGTAACATTCCCTTCTCTGTAACTCTACCAACACTTCCATGTCTGTAGCCCTACTGTCAGTTTCTGTCACTTTCACTTCATGCATCTGATGAAGTGAGCTGCAACTCACAAAAGCTTATCCCATAATAAAATTGTTAACCTTTAAGGTTCCACCGGTCTCCTTGTCTTGTTTTATTTTCCTGTTTATTTAAAGAGCTAGCTTGTAGTTTTAATACAGCTTTCCACTTGCCTCAACTGGTATGGCTGAAGCACAGATTCTCTGTGTAGCCACAAAGGGAAGTACCTAGGACCTCACCCTTTATGTGACAGAGCCAACCAGTCAGTAACGGTTCATTTGTTAACGGGTTGAAATTGTTTGCAGTGGAGTACAGCTGTGTTGGTGCCAGGATATTCGAAGAAGAAGGTGGGTGAGGTAATATCTTTTATTGGCCCAATTTCTCTTGATGGAAGAGAGAAGCGTTGAAGAAGAACTCCGTGTGTCTTGAAAACTTGTCTGTCACCAACAGAAATTGATCCCTTAAATGATGTTACTTCACTTTCCTTGTTTCTCTCATAGGGTATGTCTACACTACAAAGTTAATTCGAACTAACAGCCGTTAGTTCGAATTAACTTTCATAGCGTCTATACACACAAACCACTAGTTCGAACTTAATTCAAACTAGCAGAGCGCTTAATTTGAACTAGGTAAACCTCATTCTACAAGGACTAACGCCTAGTTCAAATTAACTAGTTCGAATTAAGGGCTGTGTAGCCACTTAATTCGAACTAGAGGGAGGCTAGCCCTCCCCAGCTTTCCCTGGTGGCCACTCTGGGCACCACCAGGGAAACTCTTCTGCCCCCCTCCCAGACCCGGATCCCTTAAAGAGGCACGGGCTGGCTACGGTGCCCGTGCCAGGTGTAAGCCTGCCAGCACCCAGCCAGCAGACCCTGCACCTGGCACGGCTCCAGCCAGCCACCCGCTGCCACACAGGCCTCCGCCTCTTCCCGGAACCAGGCTGGTGGCTCCCGGGAGCCTGCTCAGCTCCACAAGAGGCGGGCGCCCGCCTGGTCTAGTGCAGACACCGTGGACCTCATCCACGACCTCCGCACTAGGCACAGGAAAGTGGCCGTCTAGGGCAGGATAGCTGCCAACCTGGCCACCCAGGAGCAGGTTTGCATGAAAATCAAAGTGGTCCAGTGAGACCGCTGACCCTGAGCCCTGAGCTTAGAATGGCTGTACTGGGTCAGACCAAAGGTCCATCTAGCCCAGTAGCCTGTCTGCCGACAGCGGCCAACACTAGGTACCCTGGAGAGGATGGACCGAAGACAATGACCAAGCCATTTCTCTCGTGCCATCCATCTCCAGCCTTCCACAAACAGAGGCCAGGGACACCATTTCTACCCCCTGGCTAATAGCACTCCATGGACCCAACCTCCATCACTTTATCTCACTTCTCTTTAAACTCTGTTCTAGTTCTAGCCTTCACAGCCTCCTGCAGCAAGGAGTTCCATAGGTTGACTATTTGCTTTGTGAAGAAGAACTTTCTGTTGTTAGTTTGAAGCCTGCTACACATTCATTTCATCTGGTGTCCTCTAGTCCTTCTATTATGGGAACTAATGAAGAACTTTTCTGTATGCACCCTCTCCACACCACTCATTCTTTTATAGACCTCTATCATATCCCCCCTCAGTCTCCTCTTTTCTAAGCTGAAAAGTCCCAGTCTCTTTAGCCTCTCTTTGTATGGGACCTGTTCCAAACCCCTCATCATTTTAGTTGCCCTCCCTCTCCCACCCTCTCTCTTCCCCTCTCCCACCTCCTTTTCCCAGTCTCCCCCAGTTTTGTTCAATAAAGAGAGCTTCTATTTTTGAACACACGTGTCCTTTATTTTGTACATCAGGAAGGGGGGCTAGGGAGGGGTAAGTGGAAGGAGGCGAGGGTGGAATGGGGTACGAGCCCCCGATGGGGAGGACTGGGCTGGCTCTGCAGGCTCCTTGGGGTGGAAGCTCTCCTGCAGCCCCACGATTGACCCCTCACCCCGAATGGCAGCCTGCGGCAAGTGCAGCCGGGCTGATGGCCGAGTGCTGTGATGTGCCGAGTGTGGGCACTCAGGGCACTCCAAGCCAGGACTGCTTTGCAAGCGGGGAACCCCTGAGAACTGTCTGTCCAGGGTGGGGGTCGGGTCCTTTTAAGAACATCCCTCGGCTAGCCTGAGACAGCAGTTCCACGCTCTAAGTCCTAATCTGATGCCCTGCCGGCACTGCTTCCGGCCATCCTTAACCTCGGTTCAGGGTCCTCTCAATGTGGACATGCTAGTTCGAATTAGCAAAACGCTAATTCGAACTAGTTTTTAAGTCTGGATGCGCTAATTTGAATTAGCTTAGTGCTGTAGTGTAGACATACCCATAGTTATCTTTAGTATATCTTCAGCTTTGACATATGGTATTCTGGTAAGACACTTCAAATAATTGCTTCTGGTGTTACATAAATACGCTATCGGCTATACAACAGCATCCCATGTCTCACTGTTATTATCTCTGACTGCTGTTTGACCATCTCTGTTCCAGGACTGGGATTTATGTATAAATATAGCAAGTAGTCCCAGACTCCATGTTGTTGTCTTCTCCTACACTGGAAACCACCCAACAAGGCCCTGGCATGTTGCTTCTGCTTGGCAGAGAAGCAGAAGGGGTGTTAGAATGAGCTCCACATATGGATTGTTGCAGATTCCTGTGAGCGTGCCCGCTGTATTCGAATTGCTCTAGGGGTCGGATGGGCTGGGAATATTGTCCTGCTGGCTGCTGTGATAGCACTGGGGCTGTGGGGTGAGTAGTTCCAGGGCTTATAACCCTTTGCACAGGTATGTAACAGTGTACCATGAATTCTCCTTTTCCCACATGCCATTGAGATTCCACTTCTGCTTCCAATGTGTTATGTGATCAGAACCCCCGGCACATCCTCATTGCAGGTCACCATATGATATGAAGAATGGGAAATGACAGCCTAGGAAGGAGTAATGCAGAAAGGTAGCCAGGAGCCATAGTGGACCACAAGCTAAATATGAGTCAACAGTGGGAGACTGTTGCAAAAAAAGCAAACATGATTCTGGGAGGCATTAACAAGAGTGTTGTGAGCAAGACATGAGAAGTCATTCTTCCGCTCTACTCTGCTCTGGTTAGACGTCACTCGGAGTATTGTGTCCAGTTCTGGGCACCATATTTCAAGAAAAATGTGGAGAAATTGGAGAAGGTCCAGAAAAGAGCAACAAGAGTGATGAAAGGTCTAGCGAACATGAGCTATGAGGAAAGACTGAAAGAATTGGGCTTGTTTAGTTTGGAAAGGAGAAGACTTAGAGAGGGAATGATAGCAGTTTTCAAGTAGCTAAAAGAATGTTACAAGGAGGAGGGAGAAAAAATGTTCTCTTTGTCCTCTGAGGATAGGACAAGAAGCAAGGGGCTTAAACTGCAGCAAGAGAGGTTTAGGTTGGGCATTACAAAAAACTTCCTAACTGTCAGGGTGGTTAAACACTGGAATAAATTGCTTAGGGAGGTTGTGAAATCTCCATGTCTGGAGATATTTAAGAGCAGGTTGGATAGACCCCTATCAGGGATGGTCTAGATGGTGTTTGGTCCTGCCATGAGGGCAGGGGACTGGACTCGATGACCTCTCAAGGTCCCTTCCAGTTCTAGTGTTCTATGATTCTATGATTCTATGAACAAAATGTACATCAGAGCTGGAAACATGAGAGTCCTGGGATGTGCCTAGATCATGTCCCAGTTAAATGTGTAGGGAAAAGGGGATTACAACTTACAGTTACGGCTCTGCGCAGATACAAAATTGGTATCCACAGCCACAATAATGTGGATGCGGATACCGGTGGATATAAAGCAGATATCTGTAAATTTGCAGGGATCTACAAACGAATTTTGTATCTGCTCAGGTTCATAACTCCTGGCTAGGTTTTCCCAAGGTCATTCTTTTAATCAGTCTAGATGCTCCGTGTACACAGCCAGTCTGCTGTTTAATTACACAGGCTCAGGATCATCCTGGACGTCCCAGATATTTGTTCCGCAAAGGTGACAACCCCATTAAACACTCAGTTTTCTCTCAAGTATCAGAGGGGTAGCCGTGTTAGTCTGAATCTGCAAAAGCGACGAGGAGTCCTGTGGCACCTTATAGACTAACTGAAGTGTAGGAGCATAAGCTTTCGTGGGCAAAGACCCACTTCGTCAGATGCATGTAGTGGAAATTTCCAGAGGCAGGAATAAATATGCAGGCCAGGATCAGGCTGGAGATGACCAGGTGGATCCAATCAAGGAGGATGAGGCCCACTTCTAGCAGCTGATCTGGAGGTGTGAATTCCAAGAGAACAGAAGCTGCTTTTGTAGTTAGCAAGCCATTCACAGTCTTTGTTTAATCCAGAGTTGATTGTGTCAAACTTAAAGATGAACTGTAGCTCAGCAGTTTCTCTTTGAAGTCTGGTCCTGAAGTTTTTTTGCTGCAGGATGGCTACTTTTAGAGCTGCAATTGTGTGTCCAGGAAGACTGAAGTGTTCCCCTACAGGTTTTTGTATGTTGCCATTCCTAATATCAGATTTGTGTCCATTGATTCTTTTACGTAGGGACTGTCCTGTTTGGCTGATGTATATAGCAGTGGGGCATTGTTGGCACATGATGGCATATATTACGTTGGTGGATGTGCAGGAGAATGTACCAGTGACAGTATGGCTGATCTGGTTAGGTCCTGTGATGGTGTTGCTGGTGTATATATGTGGGCAGAGTTGGCACCGAGGTTTGTTGCAAGGATTGGTTCCTGAGTTCGAGTTATTATGGTGCGGTGTGTAGTTGCTGGTGAGAATATGCTTCAGGTTGGCGGGTTGTCTGTGGGCAAGGACCGGCCTACCTCCCAAGGCCTGTGAAAGCGAGGGATCATTGTCCAGGATGGGTTGAAGATCACTAATGATGCATTGGAGAGGTTTTAGCTGGGGACTGTAGGTGAAGGCCAGTGGTGTTCTGTTGGTTTCTTTCTTGGGCTTGTCCCGTAGCAGGAGGCTTCTGGGTACACGTCTGGCTCTGTCAATCTGTCTCCTCACTTCCTCGTGTGGGTATCGCAGTTTACAGAATGCTTGTTGAAGATCTTGTAGGTGTAGGTTTCTGTCTGAGGGGCTGGAGCATATGTGGTTGTACCTCAGTGCTTGGCTGTAAACAATGGATCGTGTGGTGTGTCCGGGATGGAAACTGGAGGCATGCAGGTAAGTATAGCGGTCGGTAGGTTTTCGGTATAGGGTGGTATTGATATGACCTTCACTTATTTGTATCGTGGTGTCCAGGAAATGGACCTCCCGTGTAGATTGGTCCATGCTGAGGTTGATGGTGGGGTGGAAGCTGTTGAAATCATGGTGAAAGTTTTCTCTGACCTCCTCTTGTCACTGATGTTGGTGCTGTCGTAAAGTTTTCCAGTTACACGTCCGTTGTGAAGAACAGACCAGAGCAGCAACGAATAGCATGAATAACGACGGTGCCACCTACGTTTTCACCAATGGAACCAGACACACCACTAACCTGGAAGAGTTCCTGTCTCACTTGAAACAATTTCTGTGTCAGCCTTCCTACAGTCGCTCAGAAGGTAACCTCATAGGTACCACTGCAGCTTCCTGCACTGCGGTGACGTCTAGTGGCAACTTTGTAATTCAGTACACACAGAACAGGTTGCTTCCATATGTGCCATAAATACCCTCATTGCTTGTGAATCTTGCATCCCCAAAGGTTGAAAGATTCTTCCACTCCTCCTATATCCCACCATATACACAACAGTGTCCTGCGGGGGGGAAAGATCACCCTATGGCTTTAACTATGGTTTAGAGCAATGTTTCTCAACCTTATTTTTATAAAGTACCCCTTTAAAAAAAATAAAAATTATAAGTACCCCCAGTACCTACAGTTTTCAGACACACAATATTTTTTCTACCATTGCAACATATTTGTTTAAACAACTTAATTGTAGCTGAGTGGGCGATGAAATTTTTGGGTGTTAAAAATACAAAAATAATAAAATGCTGTAAAACGTAAAACAAAAATTCAGTTTTCTCCAAATTTCAGTTGTGTTTACATACTCCCCAGACTTCTCTCGAGTACCTCTAAAGGTACGCATACCACTGGTTGAGAAACACTGGTTTAGCAACCTCCCTACCATAAATCATCTATCAACAATAAGCAGCCATCTCTGGGGAGGAACTTTCTGGTTCTTTAGCAGCGCAC
This sequence comes from Pelodiscus sinensis, assembly GCF_052426305.1. Taxonomy (NCBI): domain Eukaryota; kingdom Metazoa; phylum Chordata; order Testudines; family Trionychidae; genus Pelodiscus; species Pelodiscus sinensis. The sequence continues at coordinate 14,842,979 of NC_143070.1, forward strand.
TACAACACTGTATGCAAGAGCTAAAGAGCAGAAATATCCAACTGCAATTTCACAGGGAATTAAGGGAGGGGGGAAATGTAGCTACCCAAACTGGCAAAGCAACATTGCTGTTCAAAAGTGGCAATGAGGTGTAATAATCCCATTTTGATGCCACCACCTGAAAAACTATAAGAGCTGAGGAAACTGTAAGAACTGAGGAAATTATTCTGCACATACATGGAAAAAGCCCACACATGGATGGAAAAGATTAGAGGGAACATTACCCACTACTTATCTTTTAAATGCACCAAAAGGCGGCCAGCAGAAATTGCAATCTTTTTGCTGGACAGCTCTAGTTTTCTATTTTGCATGATGTTTGGGTGGATGGGGGAGACTTCATTCACTGACCATGTCTATGTACACAGTCTAATGATTTACACGTTCAAATAAAAGCACTAGATCCCCACAAACTTCCAACTCTGCAATTCCATTCTGCAATACCAGAGGTCTGGCTGACACCTCTACCAATGCACCTTCCCCCTGGGCTGCAGTGTTTCCTGCCATCCGGCAACAAGACCTATCCTTAAACTAAACTATCTTCTTTCCTTACTCCAGAGGGCTCCGGGTGCAAATTCTGCCCTACGGACTGGCACATGCATGAGGGAAAATGCTACTGGGCATCTAAAGAGAGTGGAATTTGGAACAGGAGCAATGATGATTGCTTAGCGAAGAGGTCTCACCTCCTGGTGATCCAGGATGAAAAGGAGATGGTAAAGTAAAAGGCAAATTTGTTGCAAAGAAAGCAAACGTGATTCTGGGATGCATTAACATGTGTTGTGAGCAAGACATGAGAAGTCATTCTTCCGCTCTACTCTGCACTGGTTAGGCCTCAGTTGGAGTATTGTGTCCAGTTCTGGGCACCGCATTTCAAGAAAGATGTGGAGACATTGGAGAGGGTCCAGTGAAGAGCAACGAGAATGATTAAAGGTCTAGAGAACATGAGCTATGAGGGAAGTCTGAAGGAATTGGGTTTGTTTAGTTTAGAAAAGAGAAGACTGACGGGGGACATGATAGCTGTTTTCATTCATCTAAAAGGGTGTCATAAGGAGGAGGGAGAAAACTTGTTCATCTTGGCCTCTGAGGATAGAACAAGAAGCAATGGGCTTAAATTGCAGCAAGGGAGGTTTCGGTTGGACGTTAGGAAAAAGTTCCTAACTGTCAGGATGGTCAAACACTGGAATAAATTGCCCAGGGAGGTTGTGGAACCTCCATCTGTGGAGATATTTAAGAGTAGGTTAGATAAATGTCTATCAGAGATGATCTAGACAGTATTTGGTCCTGCCATGAGGGCAGGGGACTGGACTCGATGACCTCTCGAGGTCCCTTCCAGTCCTAGTATTCTATGATTCTATGAAATTACATACACTGCAGCTGGGGTAATAGGTCACTTGTTATAATATTATCACCCCTATTTCTAACACTACTGCTGCTCCTTTGCCAAGCAGAAGCAGCATTTTGGGACCTTGTTGAGTGATTTCTGGTGCAGGAGAAGTTAACAACATGGAGTCCGGGATGACTTGCTATTTACACAGGAATACCAGCCCTGGAACAGAGAAGGTCAAACAGCATGCAGGGCAATCCCTTCTCCCAGGCATCTCAGCCCAACACCAACAGCCAGTTCCTAGGGAGCCCCTCTAACTCCAGAATGACCTGTCTTTGGAAAGAAATAGCTTTGGCTCAGGTAGTGCTGATCGTTGCTCATGATAGCCCCTGAAAATCAACAGCCTGTGTCTAAAGAGAGTTTGCAGGGAATGGTATCAACTTATGGCATGTTCATTCAGTCCCTTCTAATTTGTTCTTCACAGTATTTCATAGCCAATGTCACTCAGGACACAAATCTGGTTTGGCTGGGACTCACCATGACATCCCCACAGAGGAAGTGGACCTGGGTGGACAACTCCCATCTGGATCAAACACGGTGAGCGTTGCTGGTGTTGACTATTTTCTAGCAGCTTAGAAACAATAGTTTGACTTTCTGATTTTGACAGGGACCAAAAGTGATACACTCCCTCCCTCTGTCACTAATAGGACTTGAAGATCATGACAGAGGTCAATAAAAAGGTAATTTCTCTAAGATATCTCTCTATATATTTTAGAGATTTGTGTGTTTGTCTGTCTGTGAGTCCATCCGTCTGTGTGTCTCTGCATGAGTTCATTTATTCCAGAACTCTTAAATGGTCAGAGCTAGGGCCAACAACTTTGATTGCAGCTTCCTCTTTTTCTAACAGAAAGAAAGCTCAGCGTTTGGTTGTGCCAGGACAACCGGAAGTGCTGGGAATTGCACTGTTTTCCTCCTGGACACCTCTCAGCTGCATAATATAAAACTCCCCTGCATCATTCGATATCCTGCTTCCACAAGGCACACGAGTGTGCTGCTGTTTCAAGATTTTAAGAGAATATATTCACTAATGGGACTAGATCATGCTTTCAGAACATAAGTGTGGCCATATTGGATCAGATTAATGGTTCATCTAACCCAGTGTTCTGTATTCCGATAGTGGCCAATACCAGGTGCCCCAGAGGGAATGAACAGAACAGAGAATCAAGTGATTTATTCCCTGTCACCCATTCCCAACTTCTGGCAAACAGAGGCCAGGGACACCAATACTGTCATCCTGGCTAATAGCAATTGATGGACCTAACCTCCAATAATTTATCTAGCTCTTTTTTGAGCCCTACTAGGGTGCATCTACACTGAACCCATAGGTCAAAATAAGATACGCAATTTGAGCTATGCAAATTGTGTATCTTATTTCAATCTAATTTCAGAATAAACCGCTATTCTAAAATGTCCCTTAACCCTCGTGGAATAAGGTTACAGGGATATTGGAATAGTGAGCCCATTTTTTCGAAATCTATTTTGAAATAGATTTAAAAGATGTGGAATAGCTATTTTGGGTTACTGAAAGTATCCTGAAGTAGCCCCATAGTCTAGATGTAGCTTTATGGTATTTGCCTTCACAACATCCTCTGGCAAGGAGTTCCACAGAGCATGCATTTTCCACTGTGTGAAAAAAAAACTTCCTTTTGTTTGTTTCGCACCTGCTGACTATTCATTTCATTTGGTGACCCCTCATTGTTGTGTTACTATAAGGAATAAATAACTTTTACTTATTCACTTTCTCCAGAGCGATCATGATTTTATAGACCTCCATCATATCCCCCTCTTAGTCATCTTTTTTCCAAGCTGAAAATTGCCAATCCTATTAATTTCTCCTCATCTGGTAGCCATTCTATCTTTCTAATCACTTTTGTTGCCCTTTTCTGAATCTTTTCCAATTCCAGTGTATCTTTTTTGAGATGAGGCATTCACATCTGCACGCTGTGTTCAAGAACACAAAGGGGCCTGCATCTGAGAATATAATCTTCTGACAATCCATAGCATCTCCATGGGTGATACTGAATGGCATTGATTATCATAATGTATCTTTCTGGACACAGAAATTCAGAGTAGATGATCCAAACCATCCTTTTGAGACTTAAGATCTATTAATCTAAGATAGGACTATAAACAGTAAAATACCTTCATTGTCTAGTTCTTGAATGATGTCATTATAGGACAGTGTTAAGGTTGTTTAATTTGCCAACTCTATATTTCCACGTCTCAGCAGGTCTTTAAAATAAACTTATTTGTGTATGTTTTGGGTTTTTAACACTGATTTTGAGGATAGTGGCAATATCTCTCTAAATTCCAGCTGTGTGTACTCAACTTCACTCCAGTGTAATTCAGCCATATGTCTGTGGGAATTATTATATGTTTGTTGCTGTTATTACACCTCGTGGAATTCTGTCCCCACAAAATAAAAATAAAAATAAAAATTCTGCCCATAATATTTTAAAAGTCTACAAAATCCGGCATATTTTGTTGAAATAACACAATATAACCACATGGGTTTGAATTATTTTCATAATTTATTTCAAAATATCCATCAGCAAGTATTTCTGTAACTGTTCAGACAACAAAAAAGATGCAAGACATTGTTTTTTAAAACAAATGGATTCCTTATTAGACATATCAATACAGCACTTCGAGTAATAATTTTGGCTACAATACGGAACCAGGATCCGGGCAAAGGCTGGGGGGAGTCAGAGTAACGAAGGAGCTAAGGGAGAGAGAATTAATTGCTGAGGAGCCTGGGAGTGAACTTGGAGGGTTGTTTGGGGTGGGTGGGATCAGCAGAGAACAGAATGCTTTTTTGGCAGGAGATTTTTCAGGGATCAGGAAACCTCTCCATGAAGATCCTGGTTGGCCTGAAGGCTCTCCCATTCAGTCAGATGCATTTGCCCCTGTCCCCCTCACCCATCATCCTGATGTGCCTCCGTAGTCTCCTCCCCTCTCCTCATGAGGCCTTGCACTTCCATCCCCATTCAACCCTTGATTCATCACTGTCACCCCCACTATCTCCTGATCCCCCACCCTGGTTTGTCCTCCCCAGCCATTCTGAACACCCCGCCCCCCAAAACCCTGTGCATTCCACTCTGTGCTCACCTCATTCTGTGGCCAGGGTGCTGGTGTTGAATTTCTGCTCCTGGAGCAATTCTTCATTCCTGCTGTGTTCTGGTGCCACAGTGACCTCTGTCGGGCAAAAGATGGAACTGCAGCACTTCCGGGGCAGACTGTAATTTCTACGGAAAGAAAATTCTCCAGGACACATGAATTCTGCGCCTATGCAGTGGCACAGACTTCTCTTAAGAATAAATCACTCTTTTGGTAATGTCGACAAGTCTTTTCTGCTGAGACACACCTGCTCATCATATCTGCCCTAGGGCACAGTAAGAAAATACACAGGAGAAGGAAGAAAGCAAGAGGTATTACAAATGTGAGTTCTTGAGGTGAAAAAGCTGTCATTGGTTTAATACATTCAAATGCACAAATTATGAATTTCTCCTTTGTTCTAGGTTCCCAATAGTGGGCCCTGCCGAAAGGAACAGCTGTGGAGTGATAAAAGGAAAGCAGATTCATTCTGAGACCTGCAGTGCTGTTGTTAAATGGATTTGTGAGAAGGAAGCTTTCCTGTTATAATTAAAAAGGCATCCAGGACCCCCTATTTGCAGAAATGAAGCAGAAAGCAGGCTTGCTTGTGATCTGTCACATGGTCAATATTCCAAGGGATTGTTTGTTTATTTTCATTTCAAAGCTGGAATAAAAACGTTCAAAAGAAAAATGGAAGCTCCTTTGAGGATTGGGGGACTTGATTGCTAGCTCCACTTCTATTTCTCTGGCCTAACAGGAGCTGGGATTGACTCCCTGAAAAGTCTCTCTCGCCACATGCATGCCCCGTTGTGAAGAGTTTCATCCCGGAAGTTGGCATACTAAAGACCAAGACTCCCAGCGCTTTTCTTTGAGTCACATTGGAAATAATTTCCCTAATAACGCGTAAGTTTATCCTGACTCATTGCTCATGCACACTTGCCTTTCTTAGCCCCAAAGACCATTGATGCGGGTTGCCTCAGTACAAATATGAGCATATACAGCCATAATCTATGCCCTAGCAACATTACTACATAGGCTATGTCTAGACTGGCATGATTTTCCGCAAATGCTTTTAACAGAAAACTTTTCCGTTAAAAGCATTTTCAGAAAAGAGCGTCTAGATTGGCATGGACGCTTTTCCGCAAAAGCACTTTTTGCGGAAAAGCGTCCATGGCCAATCTAGACGCGCTTTTCCGCAAAAAAGCCCTTATCGCCATTTTCACGATCGGAGCTTTTTTGAGGAAAACAAATCTCAGCTGTCTACAGTGGCTCTTTTGCGCAAAACTTTTGCACAAAAGGGACTTTTGCCCAAACGGGAGCAGCATAGTATTTCTGCAAAAAGCACTGATTTCTTACAGTAGGAAGTCAGTGCTTTTGCGGAGATTCAAGCGGCAAATGTAGACAGTGGGCAAGTTTTTCCGGAAAAGCGGATGATTTTCTGGAAAAACTGGCCAGTCTAGACACAGCCCATATGTATCACCCAGAATCCTTATAATTGATTCAAGCCCAGGAGGTATCTTCCCATCATGGCCTGATACCATAGGTGAGGGCAGTGTGTCTCAACCTTTTTTTATACAGTACCCCTTTTTCAATATATATATATATATATATATATATATATATATATATATATATACCCCTAGTACCTACAGTTTTCACACACACACATTTTTTTCTACCATTCTGACACATTTATTTAAACAGCTTAACCATAGCTGGGCAGGTGATGACTTTTTGGGAGTAAAAATCATAACAATAAAATGCTGTAAAACTGAAAACAAAAATTCATTTTTCTTCAAATTTCAGTTGTGTTGATGTACCCTCCCTTTCCTCCCCTCGACATCTCTCAAGTACCCCTAAAGGTACTCGTACCACTGGTTGAGGCACACTGGGTGAGGGAACTAGTGGTCATACTGCAGCCCCTGGCTTCAATGGGTTTCTATCACACACAGTTCGGTTTAATGGCTCTCAACACCTCCACCCTACCAATTGTTTCTGTGCCTGCCTGGCTCCTACAGGGTAAGGAAGGTGGAATGGGACATACCTGGATCTGGTCCTCACGGGAAGAGCCTAGACTGGCAGGCAGAGCAGGGTCATGCCCTGACACTGCTCCCCCGGAGAGCATCAGGTGGGAGGAAGGGGCACGACCCCCATTCCTAGACACCATTTCTCCAGCAGGAGTGAGCGGGGACTTGCAGGGGGCAAGGGTGGGGAGAGGCCCCACAAAGCCACAATCCTCATGTCAGGGGTGGAGGAAGCAGCCCCAGTTAATGCTGCCCACCCCAATGCTGGGCCCACCCCATTTTCCTGGCCATGCCACTGGCATAAACAGAAAGGGCATGAGTGGAGTCCAGAGGCTTAGCAGCTAAAGACACAGTCAGATGAAGGGCAAGCCAATGAACCTAGTGAAGGACGAGGAGTGTTTTGTGAGAGGACCAGTAGCTTTTGTAGTTGGGATAGAAGGAAAGAGAAGGAAGAAAGGGAAGAGGCCAAAAGTCACAGTGCGTGGTCTATAAAAAGAGTCTGTCATCGTAGCTAGGAGGGTGTTATGGAAGATGAGGTATTATGGTTTCTGAACAAGCGGAGATGCTGTCTGGGGATGCGGATGGGGTCAATATCACAACAGGTTACGAGATCTCCTGAGTAGGGTGCAGCTAAAAAGTCATGAAGCCTATCGGGGTTAAAGGGTGTTGCTGAAAGGCAAGCGGCTTTACCCTTAAAACTACTAGCATTTAGTTCAGGGGGGGAGGCAAGCAGTCAACAAGTCGACTTCTTCTTTACATCCCTCTTTGGTGAGGGACCTTGTCAAAGGGTTTGTATAGATCTAAGCACACGATATCCCCTGGATCGCTCCTGTCCATACGCTTGTGGACACCCTCAGAGCAGTCTAGTTGATTTAAGATGACCATTCTATGGAATTGATTGAATTGTGGCTGTATTGAGTACAAACTAGCAGCCTTGGGAACTCGCTGGCACAGGAGGTTCCTGAGTCCCAGAGCTCAGCAGGATGCATAATAGGACAGGACTTTAATGTGGCTCATGAGATCATCCAGAGTCAGACACCGAGTCCTCTACAAAGGGGGATGTTTCAGGCCATGAGGCAGCCACGACCTGGGAGATGTGTTCTCCTGACTCTTCAGGCAGGCTGCTCTCTCTCTGGATCAGGGTACGACTAGAAGGAATAGAAACCTTCTGGCTTTGGGGACCTGGCCAGCCTCTAACTGCACTTTGGGGCGGAATTATTCCTTGGGGCAGCCATTTCCACAACTGACCAGTAGAGGGTGTCTTGCCTCCCTCTGAAACCACTGAGCTATGTCTACACTGGCATGAATTTCCAGAAATGCTTAAAACAGAACAGTTTTCTGTTAAAAGTATTTCTGGAAAAAGAGTGTCTACATTGGCAGGATGCTTTTCCGGAAAAGCCCTTTTTCCGGAAAGCGTCTGTGGCCAATGTAGACGCGCTTTTCCGCAAAAAACCCCGATCATCATTTTCGCGATCGGAGCTTTTTTGCGGAAAAGACTACTGGGCTGTCTACACTGCCTACCTGGATGACGACCTCGACATCAGCAGCTCCATCTGCAGCAGGGTGAGAAAATGGCTCTGCAGCAAACCCGATATCCCTCTATAGTGAGAGGTGCATGTTGGGGGAGGGGACCTGTGAACTGAATGCAATTGGAGACCAGATGTGACACAGCCTGGATCTGGTCCCCCTTCATGTCCCCTTCGTGCTGCAGCCTGGTTCTGTGTTACGCTGCTGGTTCTCACCTGGCCCCATGGTACTGGAGTGAGAGAGGGCTGGAGTCGTCCTCTCAGACTTGGGCTCCCTGCAGCCTGAACCCTCATGCCCAGCCCTACCCCAGTACAATGATTTAAATGAAGAAAACCAAAACTTATGTGAGTTAAGGACCTGAGCAACGCCAGGTAAATCTTTTAGTTTACTTATAAAGAAATTCAAAGTGTGTTCAAGTAAAGAGGCATAAAGTGAGGAACAGCGTCAAGAACAATACAGATTAGAGGTTTCACAATTTAAAGTAGACTTGGTTCGTGGTGATGTCCCTCACTGCAGGGTCTCAGTAACGTTTCTGCCCAAGGTCTCAAACCAGATCAGCTCTCAAAATCCAATGGCTTTTTTCTCTTGTCATAGATGAGAAGAGAGAGGTAGAGAAGGAGGGAAAGTTTGGGGTGCTTTTGTCCCTCACTTCTATAGTCCAGTGCTCCTTCGAGATGCATTTTCCTGAAGGTCACCTCTCTCAGCAAAATTAATTCAAACAGTAAAGAAGCAACATGTCTGTGGTGACATGGTCTGTCCTGTTTCTTCTCCTCTCTGGCTCCGGAAAGGCGGATTTTCCTTGTCTCCCATCTTCTCCCTCTTGCTCTCTGACAATCCTGTATACAAGTTATATGTAAACCAAGGGGAACTCACTTTTCTTTGTTTCTGACCTGCCTGAGCAGATCTGCCTAACTGGGGCTCCCTGGCTTTGAACATGTGCCACCGAGATCTCTTTGGGGGAATTCCTAATTTTTTCATATAATGCAGCTGCAGATGTTTCACCATGATATTACTACCCCACAGGTTATTAGTTTTCAAACAATACTTTACAAGAGGGGCGGGCAATGATTTTTTTTGAATGGGGGACTGCTCCAAAATTTTGGAAAGTGATCAAGGGCCGCATTTCTACGGAGTGGGCATGAAGTCCGGGACAACAGGTGGGGTGTAGAAGGGAGCTTGGATGGAGGATTGGGGTGCAGGAGGGAGTGTGGGGCCTGAGAGGGAGTTTGGGTGAAGGAGGGAGTTATGATCTGGGGCAGGGTTATGGGGTGCAGGATCAGGGAGGGGTATGTGTACGGAAGAGATTCTGGCCTGGGAGAGGGGTCTAGGAGGGGATGCAGGATCTGGGAGAGAACTGTGACCTGGAGAAGATGGGGAGAGGGGATACAGACAGTTTGGATGGTAGCCTGGGGCAGGTAGTTGGGGAAAGAATGGGGGTGGGATGCCAGAGACAGACTCTGGCCGGGAAGTACTTACCTTAGGTGGCTGCCAGCAAGCAGCTCTGCAGTCTCCTTGCTTGAGTGCTGGGTGGGCAGCTTCAAGTGGCTCTGCTCCAGCACAACGAGGGAGGGAGGAGGCTTCATTCACTGTCCCTGCCTTTAGCAAAATGTCTCAGTCTTATTGGCTGGAAACTGGACAATGGGACCTGAAGGATTTTGCTAGAGGGCGGGGAAAGTGTGTGAAGCGTTCTCCTCTTTACCCAGCTGCATAGTACTTAGCAGCCTGCTGTTTAATGCAGCTGCCTCTGCTCTGCAGGACCCAGCACCAAAAAGACCATCCCTGATAGATGTTTATCGAGCCTGCTCTTAAATATCTCCAGAGATGGAGATTCCACAGCCTCCCTAGGCAATTTATTCCAACGTTTAACTACCCTGACTGGAATTTTTCTCTCTTTTCCTTGTAACACACTTTCAGGTACTTTGAAAATTGCTAGCATGACCCTTCTCGGTCTTCTCTTTTCTAAACGAAACCAACCCAATTCTTCAGTCTTACCTCATAGGTCATATTTTTGAACTTAATAATTTTTGTTGCTCTTCTCTGGACCGTCTCCAGTTTCTCCGCCTCTGGCTTGAAATGTGATGCCCAGAACTGGACACAAGACTCCAGCTGAGGCCTAACCAGTACAGAGTAAAGCAGAAGAATGACTTCTCGTGTCTTGCTCACATTAACTCCTGGGAATGCAGCCCAGAATCATCTTTGCATTTTTTGCAGTCGTTTCACACTGGTGATTCATATTTAGCTTGTGGTCCACCATGACACCTAAATTCCTTCCTAAGCGCCAAATCCATAATCAAACCATCCCCAGTTTTGGTGGGGAATGAATGTGCCTTGTCTTACATGTGTAGGGTAAACTGAGGCAGTCCATGGTATCTTGCTGAGAACCGAGTACTCAAATCTGAAATAATTAGGTCAGGCCCGGGAAGCACATAGACAGCAGTTAACTTGACCCTGATTCCCTTGGCAACACATTCCAAAGGGGCCGTATTCTGATAAGGCCTGGCTGGTATCAGCCAGGCTACACGGTTTTTCTTACTGTCTCCTGTAATTTTAGATTAATCAGCTTGGATCCAAGGACTGTGCCAACACAAGGAAGGAGTCATTTCGCAGTAGACATCACAATTTCAGCTAACGAGCTAACAGCAACATGTCCGTTTTGGGGGTGTCCATCCTGTTTATGTTGGCTCATTTAACTTGTTAGGAATAACTACCTGTATTAGTGATAACATGTTTAATTGGCAATGGGCAGAGATAACTTTCGTAGTTCATTGGCTTATGTGCATATCTCATTTCCACTGCTAAACCTATCAAATCACTTCCTCTCCATCCATCTGCTACCTATATAATCTAATGTATGTTTTGGTTATGTTAGTGCTCTCCAGGCTAACACCTGGTTGGCACTCCGCCAGTGCTGCGTGTACAATAAATCCTCTGCTTGTTTTCACCTGCACCCAGTGTGTCCGGAATTATTCCCTACACATGTTTACATAAAACATGTTTAACACAGAGGATAATTAACCATTGGAAAAATTTACAAAGGGTACATTAACATTAAAAGGCATCTTTTTCCACCACTGCCAATTTTTAAATTGATACTGGATTTTTTTAAAGGGGTGCTCTATTTCAAAAGGCATTATTGTGGGACTGGTCTCTGGCCCGTGTTGCACAGGCAGTCAGACTCACTAGGTAAGATTACAATGGTCCCCTTCTGACCTTGGGATCTGTCAGTCATGTTTGTCCTAACCTAGATTGCCCTTTAACAAGCGGTAAGACATTGATGTAGGTCTTTCAAACCACTCTGAGGGTACGTCTACACTACCACCCTACTTCGAACTAGGGTGGTTAATGTAGGCAACCGGAGTTGCAAATGAAGCCCGGGATTTGAATTTCCCGGGCTTCATTTGCACGTTGCCGGGTGCCACCATTTTTAAATGTCCGCTAGTGCGGACTCCGTGCCCACGGCTACACGCGGCACGAACTAGCTAGTTTGGACTAGGCTTCCTATTCCGAACTAGCTGTACGCCTCGTGGAAGGAGGTGTACAGCTAGCTCGGAATAGGAAGCCTAGTCCGAACTAGCTAGCTTGTGCCGCGTGTAGCCGCGGGCACGGAGTCCGCACTAGCGGACATTTAAAAATGGCGGCAGCCAGCAACATGCAAATGAAGCCCGGGAAATTCAAATCCCAGGCTTCATTTGCAGCTCTGGTTGCCTACATTAACCACCCTAATTTGAACTAGGGTGGTAGTGTAGATGTACCCAAAGTTCCCACTGATTAACAAGAAGAAACCATGAGTAGTTCTCACTGCACCTCGAAGGCCTTCTCCTGGGGTAGTTTTGACTAGTCACTGGAGTTAAAATCTTGCAAGAAGGAGATTCCTTTCCATACGTATTAAGGGGGCTTTGTAAATTGAACTGTGATAATATTACAGTACCAGAAAAAGACACAAGTGCCGTCACATCCAGATCCGATGATCCACACTCCAAGGTGTGTATTTATGTATTAATAATTGCCGCCAAAATGTTGCAGTAACTCAGCGCTGGTATGGTTCAAGTTACTTTATTACAGTCCCGAGCTGTGACCAGATCTGTCTCCTTGCAGCTTCCCCCTTGCTGCTTGGTCAGTCCCGACAGGATAATAACCTCTCCATTGTTATGACCTTATTAGCCATTGAGGGAAGAGAGAAAGAGCTGGACCTGCCCACCCTCCCAACGCTGTTCTACTGTTAACAAGTAGTTGCTGAAACCAGAGAAGAGATTATTTATTTAAGGAGAGACAACCCCTTGTGTAAGGAAGTATGGTCACAAGGCTCCTTCCCGGAGTGCTGATAAAGTCACTAACAATCCCCTCTTTGCTCTCTGGGGCTTCTCCACACCCTGTCCTGCTGGGTCACATCTCCTGATGTTCCCCAGCCAAGGTACGGAGCTGAGATCAACCCCCCCCCCCCCCCCCCAAGAGCAATACGGACACTGAAACTCTTCAGTTCTGAGGAAAATGCAGTTTTGGGCATAGCGTCCAGGACACCCCATTCCTCAAATGGGATCAGAACCCCAAATAAACCATTCAGGGAAGCCCCCTTTAACAGTAACAGGAGGATGTACACTCGGGGCTCCCTATGATGGGCCAGACTAGGCCCAACGCCTCCTACAGCAGGCTAGTGGCCTTGCTGCACCCCAAGCCAGGGTGAGGAGCAGAGAAGAGGATCCTCCAGGCATGATAGAGTGGATGTTTCTGCAGCAGCCAATCAGGACCTAGCAGATGGGTATTAAAGAAGCTGAGGGGGTAGTGCCTGGCAGTTCCCTTCAGTAGCTCCACCCAACCAGATCTATATCCAGACTGGGAAACCAGCACTACGGACAGCTCCCAGTGCGAGCTGAACCTAGATGGGACAAGGCCCATGTCCGAAGACTGGCCACTATCTTAAAGAGGACCAGGCTTAGATCTTGCGCGACAACCCCTTTGCCACAGAGTGGTGCTCACATGCGAGTAGTCCCCATTACAGCCTCCTGGGGAACGACTATTTACATTGGGCTTAATGGTAAATAAAAGTGATTTTATTCAGTACAAACCATGGGATTTAAGTGGTTGCAAGTGAAAACAGGCAGAGCAAAGAAAATTACAAATTTAAAAGAACAGAAAATGCAGAACTAGTTCTAACACATTAAAACTTATTGCAAAGTTATCTTTAAACTACTGTTATTTCGGCTAACCCTCCAAGCCAGAGAAAACCTTTTTCTCCCTGGCTACTTCCTTGGGTGTGTTGTGCCAACCAAAGACTAAGAGGCTACGTCTAGACTGGCATGATTTTCCGGAAATGCTTTTAATGGAAAAGTTTTCCGGAAATTCTTTTAACAGAAAAGTTTTCCGTTAAAAGCATTTTCTGAAAAGAGTGTCTAGATTGGCAGGACGCTATTCCGCAAAAACACTTTTTGTGGAAAAGTGTCTGTGGCCAATCTAGACGCACTTTTCCACAAAAAAGCCCTGATCGCCATTTTCGTGATCAGGGCTTTTTTGTGGAAAACAAATCTCAGCTGTCTACACTGGCCCTTTTGCGCAAAAGTTTTTCAGAAAAAGACTTTTTCCCGAATGGGAACAGCACAGTATTTCCGCAAAAGCATTGACAATCTTACATGAGATCATCAGTGCTTTTGCGGAAATTCAAGCGGCCAGTCTAGACACAGCCAGAGCCTGCAAACTGCATCTTAAATAGACTTCCTTTTGGCTGGAATTCATTGATTCTACATTCTCCCCCCTGTATGGAATATTACTTGATTAGACCCTACCAGTTCAAAAGGTCATGTATTCCTACAACCAACCACTGCATAGACTTAAAGGACAAAGGAAGCTGTTTACAGGTGATCACCCAGACACTGAGGGGTCCGAGCACTGGAAACACCTTTGGTGGCTTTCATTTATGTATTTAAATTCATAAACCATTCTCTATCCCATATCTCTCATTTTAAATACAAGAGTGATACATGCACCAAAATGAGATATATGGATCCAGCAGATTGCCGCATGAAAATTGATAGGTTATATGATGTATTTTGTCCAAAGCATCTTTGAGTTCTGTGTTGTTATATCCATAGGACAATTTCATGAGGGGGTGGGGAGAATCTATCACACTATGAATGTTTGGGTTTTGTACATGTGTGTATATAACACAAATGAGACTAGCTGGTAACCTATTCATTGAGCTCATTTGAAATTGGAGGTGAAAGGCGTTCAGCAGGGTGAGTAGCAGTGGTCCCTCAAAGATTTCCCATCGGTGAGCAGAATGAGTTTGGTCTTGTGCACCCACACTGACATCATGTGCGCTTGTTTGGATGTGTGCCACCGTGGCACCCACCAGAAACACACACACACACACACACACACCTTAAAAAATGTAACTTCTTATACAAGAAAAAATAGTAAACCAAGGGATCATTAACAAGGTGCATGACCCTGTGGTACAGGAATCAGGTAACGGGGGAAGGGATTCAGGCCAGGGGGTGCAGGATTCAGGGCAAGGAGGATCTCAGGTTGGGGGCTGAGAGGTTGAGGAGGTGGCTGCCCATTCCTCCAGCAGTTCCTTGCAGGACTAGGCTTCTCGGCCCCCCAGGAAGCTGCTTGCTGGAGGGGGGGGGGGAGCAGAGCTGAGCACTGCCCGACCCCTGGCCAGCCGGCAGCTGTTTATGGGAGGAAGGGATGGGGCTCCATTGATCCACAGACAAGCGGGGAGCAGGGGCTGCACTGCCCAGTGCTCCCAGCCCACTCTTAGGGTAAGGAGGCAAGGGCTGTGGCTGGCAGCCTCCCACCTAGACAGAGCGGCCGCCACGATGCACCGTACAGTGGCTTGAGCCCCGTTTGAGGCACCCGAATAGCTGCCTCCCACCACATGACTCCGGCCCCGGAACCTCAAATAACCACTCCCAGCCCCACGGCTCCGTCAGCCAGGGCACAGCGTCCTGCCTGCCATAGCTGGAGCCCAAGCTGACACAGGAGGGACAGCCCCACTGCACCCCGGCTCTAGCCGGAGCAAACGGGTAGGGCAACTCGCCGGTCATCACTCGGCCCCGCTAGACCATCACCGGCACCTTTCAGCTTCTGGTGCAGTAGGAACATGAGTGGTGGGCAGTGCTGCTGGGCGTCACTGCAAGTGCAGTGCACAGGCCTCAAATTTGTTGTGCATGGCCACGCAGAGGTGCCGCTTAGAGGGAATCCTGGTGAGTAGAACAAGCACGAATAAAGAACAGCCAGGCAGTGCTTACAAGATCCTGTGTTTAATGTCAGGGGTAAGACATTAGTCAGGGAAAGTACAGAAGACCAGAGAATGGTACAAAAGTACTGTTGGTACTTACCTGGTGTTGGTACTTACCTGGTATCACAAACAGCTACAGCTTATTGGGGGAAAGAGAAGAACTGGAAGCTGCCTAAGAGCTGCTGTATAAGCTACTCTTCTACCAAGAGCAGGGAGTTAACAATCCAGGAAATTAGACTGCATACAAATGGTTAAACAAACTATTTGAAAGGGGAGGAGGGAAGGTTTCTTACCAAAAGATAGGAAAGGCTTATCCTCTACCCACCTCAACCATACAGATGCTCTTCCAAATGTTGTACTCTATCAGACTGACAGACACTGCTTTTTAGTTATCATTTCTAGGTCAACAGGAAGCCAAAGGTTCCCGTATCTTTGACTAGCAGCTCACAGTAAGCTCACTAACTAAAACCTCTAGGGGAAATACATTTGAGCATTTTGGAGAAAATAAGTGGTGGGCAAAGGGATTGGTTTTTATCAGAATAATATTAAAGTTAAAAACCAGCTCTTTAGAAAAGTTACATCTAATCCTTTTGATTCATTGGGCTGCAGCTAGTATTCGCATAGAAGGGAAAGCAAACTCTTGTTTACCAGTGACCCCGTTCTCTCTCTCTGCACTTGTAAGTGGGAGGCATTAGAAAATGAGGGTAACACCCATAGAGGAAATCCAAGTATTCATATTGTGACCTTCATGTTTGTATTAACCAATCACCGTCACAAACTCTGGGGTTGCTGTTCATTATGGTTCCAAAACTAAGCCTCAAGATAGTTGCGATTTCAAACAGACCCAGTAAAGGAAACCAGCAATGTTTGTTCTTTTTGCTTTGCACAGGAAGTGTCTTAGGAAAATGCAGCTGCCTTTGCTACCCACAATCTAGTTATCGATACAAGTTTGAATTTTGCAACAGAAGATATTCAACTTATCCCTTGCCATTTCCCTTTTACATAGCCTAAACAAATAAAGTGGCGGGGAAGTTGTTTCATTTATGTATTAATAATTGCCGCCAAAATGTCACAATAACTCAGGACTGGTATGGTTCAAGTTTCTTTATTACAGTCCCCTGGGCTCTGACCAGATCCGTCTCCTTGCAGCTTCCCCCTTGCTGCTTGGTCAGTCCCGACAGGATAATAACCTCTCCATTGTTACGAGCTTATTAGCCATTGAGGGAAGAGAGAGGGAGCTGGACCTGCCCACCCTCCCCATGCTGTTCTACTGTTCTTGGGGGCTTGCTGAAGTAATTGTTAAAACCAGTTAAGATATTGTTTGTTTAAGGAGAGACCTCTCCCTGTGTAAGGGGGTATGGTCACAGGGCTGCTTCCCGGAGTGCTGATAAAGTCACTAACAATCGCTTCTTTGCTCTCTGGGGCTTCTCCACACCCTGGCCTGCTGGGTCACATCTCCTGGTGTTCCCCAGCCAAGGTACGGAGCTGAGATCACCCCTCCCCTCCAACGCTATGTCTATGCTCGCGGCTTCTTGCTCAAGTACGGCCGTTCTTGCGCAAGAATCTGCAGAGGGTCCCCACTGCCTGCTCGCTCTTGCACAAGGTAATTTACAGTACGGCGTGGTAAGAGAGGGCTTCTTGTGCAAGAGCTACGCTCTTTTTTATCAGGTACAAGCCCTCTTGCACAGGAGCTCTTGCGCAAAAGGGCAGTGTGGATGCTCGGCAGGGATTTCTTGTGCAAGAAAGCCATATGGCTAAAATGGCCACCAGAGCTTTCTTGCACAAGAGAGTGTCCACACGGCCATGGGCGCTCTTGCGCAAAAGCACAGCTCGCACATGGCAGTGTGGGCGTTTTCTTGCGCAAGACTTCTTGCACAAGAACCCTTGCACAAGATGTTCTTGCGCAAGAAGCCACCAGAGAACGGTACAAAAGTACCATTGGTACTTACCTGGTGTTGGTATTTACCCGGTATGACAAACAGCTACAGCTTATTGGGGGAAAGAGAAGAACTAGAAACTGCCTAAGAGCTGCTGTATAAGGTGCTCTTCTACCAAGAGCAGGGAGTTAACAATCCGGGAAATTAGACTGCATACAAATGGTTAAACAAACTATTTGAAAGGGGAGGGGGAAATGGTTACTTACTAAAAGGTAGGAAAGGCTTAGACTCTCTTCCAAATGTACTCTATGGCTGTATCTACATTGGCCACTGCTTTTGTGCAAAATCTTGCCGTCTGTCTAAACTGGCTGTCAGTGTTCTTGCGCAAGAACTCACAATCTAATGTAAGATCGTCAGTGTTCTTGCGCAAGAACTCTGACGCTCCCGCTTGGGAAAAAGCTCTCTTATCCAATTGTTTTTGTGCAAGAGGGCAGTGTAGACAGGGACAGGAATTTCTTGCGCAAGAAAGCCCCGATGGTGAAAATGGCCGCCAGAACTTTCTTGCGCAAGAGAGCATCAACACTGGCATGGTATGCTCTTGCGCAAAAGCACAGCTTTTGCGCAAAGGCACATGCCAGCGTAGATGCTCTCTTGCGCAAATACTTTTAACTCAAGAGTTCTTGCATTAAAAGTATTTGCGCAAGAGAGCACCAGTCTAGACGCAGCCTATCAGACTGACAGACACTGCTTTTTATTTATCATTTCTAGGTCAACAGGAAGCCAAAGGTTCCCATATCTTTGACTAGCAGCTCACAGCAAGCTCATTAACTAAAACCTCTAGGGGAAACACATTTGAGCGTTTTGGAGAAAAGAAGTGGTAGGCAAAGTGATTTGCTTTTATCAGAATAATATTAAAGTTAAAAACCAGCTCTTTATAAAAGTTACATCTAATCCTTTTGATTCATTGGGTTACATCTAGTGTTCACATGGAAGGGAAAGCAAACTCTTGTTTATCAGTGAACCCGCTCTCTCTCTCTGCACTTGTAAGTGGGAGGTATTAGAAAATGAGGGCTAGAAAACGAGGGTAACACCCTTAGGGGAAATTCAAGTATTAATATTATGACCTTCATGTTTGTATTAACCAATCACCGTCACAAACTCTGGGGTTGCTGTTCATTATGGTTCCAAAACTAAGCCTCAAGATAGTTGCGATTTCAAACAGACCCAGTAAAAGAAACCAGCAATGTTTGTTCTTTTTGCTTTGCACAGGAAGTGTCTTAGGAAAATGCAGCTGCCTTTGCTACCCACAATCTAGTTATCGATACAAGTTTGAATTTTGCAACAGAAGATATTCAACTTATCCCTGGCCATTTCCCTTTTACATAGCCTAAACAAATAAAGTTTGTATTTTAGTATTTGTCTAATATTTTAAATGAATGCTACTGGTTTCCAAAATGAGTAAAAGGAATAAAAGTATAATGCAAAGCAGAGCGGATATTCTAGCGTGTGCAGTGGTGGAGCCATGTGACTGTACTAAGGAGGCAACAGCAAAGAAATTACAGCTACTTAAAGGATACTGGTATCAGAGGGGTAGCTGTGTCAGTCTGGATCTGCAAAAGCGACAAGGAGTCCTGTGGCATCTTATAGACTAACTGAAGTGTAGGAGCATAAGCTTTCGTGGGCGAAGACCCAGTTTGTCATGCATCTGACGTAGTAAGTCTTTGCCCATGAAACCTTATGCTCTAATAAATCTGTTAGTCTATAAGGTGCCACGGGACTTCTTGTCATTTTTAAAGGATACTGACGGGTCGTACCCAGACAGAAGTGTTCTTTAGCATGGGGCACTACTGTCTGATTGAATAGCTTCCCAGATTGTCCAGTCAATATGTGGATAAGTTTTGGACACTCAGGGAACGAGGCTCTTTCAGCAGAGGTGTCTCCATCATAGGCTCTTTGAACAGTTGGAGCTGGGTAAGCCTACACTTTTTTTATTCCTGCACTCTCAGGAGTCCCCTCTCTTACACTATACAGTTGCTGCTGCCCTTCTCAATGGCCTGGTTTTAATTGAAATCGGAAACAGATTGAGACGAGCTAAGAGTTACCCTCTCACTCGTGTCCTAATCTAGGGGCTAACGATGCAAGAAAACACATTTGAGTCCTAATTAATTGATCAGATCTCTTACTGATTTTTTTTTTTGGGCAGCAGTTTTACACTGTTGACTCTTCTTTAGCTTGTGGGCCAAAGCGCTTGCAAACTCTTCCCAGTGTCCTATCATTCACAGTTAGGGTTGCCAGATGGTTTCAACAAAAATACCAGATGCACTTGCCATGACATCACAATCGACATTCCATCTGAGTTAGAAAATACCCGACATTTCTATATTCTCATTTCTATTGTCTCAATGTGTTTCCCGAACAGAAAGCTCAAATACTTGACCATCCGGTTCCAAACTGGACACTTGGCAACCCTATGCACAGCCTAGATCAAGGTACTCTCCAAGCAGAGGCAACTGGTTAGGGAGGACCCAGCGCGCCGGGTGAGGCTCAGGACATCCCCAACCCCAGATCCTTCTTTCTCCTGCTTTGGACTGGCCCTGCCTCATCCCCACACACACCAGCAGCAGCGGGGAAGCCTAGCAGACTGGCCCCCAGTTCTCTTTGCTCCCCTGCATGGGGCATCTGGTTTGTAAGGCAAAACAAGGCACAGCCTCCAGAAAGCTGAAGCTGTGCTGACCCCGCTCCCAACTGCCGGGGGGGTTGCTTTGGGGTTCAGGAAGGTCCCAGGGCAGCTGGGAAGACAGAGAAGCCGGGAGCCTCCTCAGCATCTGGGGCTTGATACAAGAAATAAGTATTAGGTACTTAGAAGTTTTATTTGAAGAAAACGTTTCACAAAATCACTATATAATACTGTCTGGTGTATAAGTGCATGCTGGCTCCTAGCTCTTGGTCCTGCTCCTAATGCTGGATTTGGTGCAGAGACTGCAGTATAAGCTTTAGACTACAGAGCCCCAGCTGCTTTCTGGCTTCCAGCTGTGTTTCCATAACAGGAACTGAAAAGCTGATGTTTGTCAGTTAACCATTAAACCAGTCGCATCACGCTCCCCTTTTGATTTTTGAGAAACCCTCCTTCCCCCCAAAAAAACCCTTGTTGAGCTAAAAAAAGGAAACTGACTGGGGCCTAAAAACAATTGCGGCCCCTTTAATTCCCAGGACCTGTGTAAAAAAAAAAAGTGTCCATACTCCAGGCACATGTTCTGGCAAATACCCAAGCCAGGAAAAACAGAAAATACCGGACATTTCACATGGTATTTTCTGAATTTTTTTACCGGATGGACCAGTCTCTTTCTGGGGGGGGGGGGGGGGATTGTTGTGCAAGAACTGTTTTGTGCAAAAGCGCGTCCACACTGCCATGTGCTTTTGTGCAGGAGCATCCATGGCAATGTGGACGCTCTCTTGTGCAAGAAAGCTCCGATGGACATTTTAGCCTCTGTTCCAACACTTTACTGTAAATTTACTTGGGCAAGAACGTGCGTGCCGTGTAGACGCTCCGCACGTTTTTGCGCCAGAACAGGTGTTCTGGCACAAAAAGCCTATAGGGTAGATGTAGCCAGAAAGAATTGTGAAAATCAGTGACTACTATGTACTTAAAGGCTGTTGAGCAGTAGCTATCAAAATAAAAACACAGCCCAGCAGCAGAACCTGTACAGAGTAATACGAGCAACAGAAATAACATTTGCCAAGTTTACATGTGTCTGACCAAGTGGGTCTTTGCCCAGGAAAGCTTATGCTCCAAGAAATCTATTGGTCTATAAGGTGCCACAGGACTCCTCTGGCTTTTGCTAATCCAGACTAACAGGGCTATTCAGTTATAAGGTCAAGAAGACATATTCCTGCTCATCCAGAAATATAATTTATGCCATGATGTGCTGACAGTGTCCGTCTGCTATGTACATTGGACAAATGTCTCAGCCACTTCGCCAAAGGATCAATGCCCACAAAACAGCTATCAGACAGTGTGTCACAAAGAAAAAACAGTTTCTTGCCATTTCAACCAGCCTGGGCATTGTCTCAACGACCTCACCACATGCATCCTGCTTCAAAGACTCTTTAACACAAGACTACAAAGGGAAGGCTCAGAACTGTCATTCATGCTTAAATTTGACACTTTACCACCGAGGGTCTCAACAAACGTGCTAATTACCTTACCTATTACAAAGATAGCTTCCCCAATTATCACCTCTAATATCATTAGCTCACAGACATTAACCTCCTCCTCACCCCCCCCCCAGTCTCCCCTCTGTTCTGAAATTTGATTTGTCCTTTTTATATGTGTTCATTTTTTTTATTGTATCCCTTTGGTATATATGCTCATGCCAATTTTCTTCCACAGTTTCATCTGAGAAAGTGGGTCTGGCCCAGGAAAGTTCATCACCTAATAAACCAGCAGCTACGTCTACACTGGCATGATTTTCCAGAAATGCTTTTAATGGAAAAGTTTTCTGTTAAAAGCATTTTCGGAAGAGCATCTAGATTGGCAGGACGCTTTTCCACAAAAGCATTTTTTGTGGAAAAGTGTCCGTGGCCAATCTAGATGCGCTTTTCCGCAAAAAAGCCCCGATGGCCATTTTCGCGATCGGGTCTTTTTTGCAGAAAACAAATCTCTGCTGTCTACACTGGCCCTTTTGCGCAAAATTTTTTTAAAAAAAGACTTTTGCCGGGAGCAGCATAGTATTTCCGCAAAAGCAGTGACAATCTTACATGAGATCGTCAATGCTTTTGTGGATATTCAAGCGGCCAGTGTAGACAGCTGGCAAGTTTTTTCCGCAAAAGCAGATGATTTTGTGGAAAAACTTGCCAGTCTAGACACAGCCATCTTGTTAGTCTTTAATGTGCTGAATAATCCTGTCTTTTGTTAGGGCTACTTCCCCTCTGATACTATTTGCCAAGGAGCAAAACTATCATTGCAAGCAGGGGAGTGCAACTCAGGGAACCAGGGCAGTGAAGAAAACACACACGGGACATATGAGACTTCGCGTCCTCTGCTCTGCCCCTTTGCTCCCTTTTTAACACAGCTGTAAAATGTAGGCAGCGGAAATTGACGCGTCCTGTGGGCAGGGCGACGGGCGGGGTTTCCGCAGAGCTACTAGCGTGCTCCGTGCCCCTAAATTGTCCCTACTGGCAGGGTCCTGTGTAAATCTCTGAGATCCCATCGGCTCCTCTGTCCCAAGGGCTTCAGAGATCCGACCTGTCCCTCCCCCTCTTCCCTCCCCTAGGGCCTGGCTATCGCAGGGGGGCCCGTAGCTCTCGGCCGCCGCGCAACACTATAAGCAGCTGAAGCTTCTTTGAATTTCGCGGGCAGCGATGCCGCCTCCCCGCGCAGCGGCAGAGGGCTGGAGCGGAGCCATCGCTCCGGCCGGGCCGCTTCGGGGGCTGCTGCCCTCGGCCCCCCGGCTTTGCGCTGGGGCGCGGCGGCGCCCATGGAGGGAGCGGTGAGCGCAGCGCGACACAGCCCCGGGGTGGGGGAGGAGAGATTTACTGGGAGGGGACTCACGGGGGGGGGGGGGGATCGCGGGGGCCCCAGAATAATGGGGGGGGGGGGATTTGTTTGTATTTGGGGCTGGGACCGAGCTACCGGGGGCTGAGCCCCGTTTGGGGCGGGCGTGGCCTGGGGGGCTGCCCCACCAGCAGGGAGGGAGGCGAGACCCACACAGAGGGGGGGCTGTATTGGGGAGCGGCGGATCTCGGGGCGCCCGGCCCCAGCTGCTCCCCTCTTTGGCTGGGTAGCGAGGGCGGGGTCGGTGCGTGGTTTTTTGGGTCTGCTACGACGGGGCCGCCCTTTCACTGCGCCTCTGGGGGAGGAGAGGCAGAATTTCACGCTGTCACAAACGCACCTTGCAGGGGCGGGGCTGCAGTTCCGCCCGGGCCCGCTAGAGGTCGCTGTGGCGCCGGGACCCGCCCAGCTGCGTTCTGGTGCTGACAGGCAGGTGCACGGATCTCAGGTCCCTGCCCGCTCCTCTGGCTGCAGCCGCCTCCGGCCCTCTGTGCATGGGGGAGAACCTGGAGCCCCAGGCGGCCGCCCCTTTTCTGGCTCCTCCAGAACCTCTTCCTGAGATGCCGGCTGCACTTCCCCGTCGCTTATTTCTCTCCCCGTTTCCCCCCATCCTGCTCC
This sequence comes from Pelodiscus sinensis, assembly GCF_052426305.1. Lineage (NCBI taxonomy): Eukaryota > Metazoa > Chordata > Testudines > Trionychidae > Pelodiscus > Pelodiscus sinensis. The sequence continues at coordinate 14,866,326 of NC_143070.1, forward strand.
CCACAAAGTCCTGAGAACATCTTGTCACTTTGCTCCTGGCCAAAGCTGCCATCAATCACACCGGGTGGGGGGGTGGGGGGGGGGGCTCAGTGACAGGTGAAATCAGGAGGTGCAGAAATAAGGCCCCCTCTCTGGGCAGAGTCCCCCTGGGGGTGTTCACTGGCTCCTTGCACAGGGTGGAGGTTCCCTGCTCAATGTACCCCTCCTACTTTCCTTGTTTTAAACCAGTGACTTGCAGCCTGATCCTCTTTTGTATTAGTGTTCCCCAAATAATCAGTTGAGTCCTGGCCCCAGTGGTCACTCTACCAAGGCTGGGGAAGGGGCCTTTAGAAGTGGGTGGGGTTTTTCCCTCCCACCTCTCAGAACTCAAATAGTGTGTGGTCAGTGTGGACGGGGCCGGGCCTTGGTGTGCAGGTGGGGTGAGAAACCAACCCCGTTCCCAGCCGGCCTCTGTCCCCTGGGCTGCTGTGCCCTTCCTTCTAACCTAGCAACTGTCACAACTTGGTTCAGTGAAGTGGTGGGGGCCCCAAAGGGTTAAAGCCGACTACCCAGTGAAAACTACAGGATGATGGTGAAACAAATGATTTTTTTTTATTAGACAGAATGGTCTTTATCAAAAATCAAGTGACTTTCAAATGAGTTTTAAAACAAGCAATTGCCTAACGCTTTTACAGGAGGGGAAAACTGGACCAAACTGCACTCAACTGATTACATACTCAGTGATTACAATTCGATTATATCAAATCACTCTCTCATTCATTTAAGGCAGAGCAGCATGCAAGCAAAAAATACAAAAAACAAAGCCAATATAATGATAATAAAAACTCCACCCACGGCCAGTCCCTCTATGGTTATTTTTGGGCGGCTGGTGGAGTTAGTCATTGATTTATTTCTATAACTTAACAACTCCTGGGTTTCTATTTTCTAACACTTATACTTGGCCTTAATGCAACACTATTATACAACATGGCTGTGTCTACACTGGCATGAATTTCCGGAAATGCTTAAAACAGAATAGTTTTTGTTATAAGTATTTCCGGAAAAAGAGCGTCTACATTGGCAGGCTGCTTTTCCGGAAAAGCCCTTTTTCCGGAAAAGCATCTGTGGCCAATGTAGATGCACTTTTCCGGAAAAGAGCCCCGATCGTCATTTTCGTGATCGGGGCTTTTTTCCAGAAAAGACTACTGGGCTGTCTACACTGGCCCTTTTCCAGAATAGTGTTCCGGAATAAGGACTTATGCCCGAGCAGGAGCAGCGTAGCTTTTCCGGAATATCGGCTGATTTTGTACAGTAGAGCGTTGTTGCTTTTCCGGAAATTCAAGGGCCAGTGTAGACAGCTCGCAGCTTATTCCGGAAAAGCGGCTGATTTTCCGGAATAAGTGGCCCTGTGTAGACACAGCCCACAAGATTATACAATTTACACAGTGTGGTTAATAAGACTCAGTTACACTTTACAGCAGTGGTCCCCAACCATTTGAGGTTGCCGGGTGCCAGGGGGCGTGGCCGTTCGCCCGCCGGGCGCCCGGGGACGGGGCCCCCCATTGTGCACCCGGGCGCCCGGGGGCGTGGCCGTTCGCCCACCGGGCACCCGGGGGCGGGGCCCCCCATGCCACATTCCCAGGGCTGCCCCCCCCAAGCGCCGCACGCCCGGGGCCGGCGCTTGCGCTCTCCACCCCCAAAGCACCGCACGCCCAGGGCCTGTGCTCCCCCCATTCACCGTGCCCAGAGCGCGGGTGGCCAATCTGCGGCGTCCCCGGGGCCGGCACTCACCGTGCGCCATGTGCCCAGGGCCGGCTCCAGCACCACGCATGCGCCACGTGCCCAGGGCCAGGCCAGCCTTGAGCACTTGGCGGGCGCACACAAATGCCCCCGCGGGCACCATGTTGGGGACCACTGCTTTACAGAATTACACAGTGAGATTAACACAATTCAACTATTAACCAAACTAGTAACTAAGGGTACGTCTACACTACAGCACTAGTTCGAACTAACGCGTCTAGAACTAAAAACTAGTTCGAATTAGCGTTTTGCTAGTTCGAACTAGCGCGTCCACACTGATTGGACGCAGGGGGCATTTAAGGGCAGCTGAAACCGGTTCTGGCAGGGCATCAGGTCAGCAGTTGCTTTGTGTGGCTGCTGTCTGAGGCTATCTGAGGCTTGTGCTTAAAGGGACCCCCCTGGACAGCCGGTTCTCAGCTTTTCCTGCTTGCTTGCCAACCTCGCCGAGGGACAGCAAAGCGTCGGTCTCTGTGCCCGTCTGTGTCGGTGCTTCCCTTCGGGGGGGCCGCCGCAGGTGGCAACATGGAGCCCCGGCTCGCCCTGCACCTTCTGGTGCACGTTCTGGACTTGCTGCTGCAAGCCTGCCAGCAATGGCTCGAGGCTGCCTGGCACCACCTGGGGAACGTCAGCCCCCTGCCTCTCCACCTGGCCACCCTGGGGGCCGTGGAGGAGCCGCGGCGGCGCCCCGGCACCGGCGTGCCCCGCCGCATCTGGCGTCTGGACACCAGCAGCGACTGGTGGGACCGCATCGTCCTGGAGCACTGGGACGACCGAAGGTGGACCCAGAACTTTAGGATGAGGAGGGACACCTTCCTGGAGCTCTGCGAGTGGCTCGTCCCTGCCCTGCAAAGAAGGGACACTCGCATGAGGCCCGCCATCCCCCTCCAGAAGCGGGTGGCCATCGCCCTCTGGAAGCTCTCCACGCCGGACAGCTACCGATCCATCGGGAACCAGTTCGGCGTGGGGAGATCCACCGTCGGAGCAGTGCTCATGCAGGTACGGCGCTCGTCGGCCACCGAGCCGGGGGGGAGGGGGGTTGCGAGGAGGGGATGGGCCGCCCCAGGGACAAAGGGGGGGGCGGGAGGAGGCGAAAGCGCCCCGCACCGGAGGGGTCGGGCTGTCCCGGCCGTACTACACGCCGCCAGGGGGGTTGCTTCCGGGAGTGGGGCGCGGGGCACTGCCAGGGCACGCACACTCCCAGCCACCCGGGCGCCCCACTGATTGGCGCTTTGCTGTGTCTCTCTCCGCAGGTGGTCAAGGCCATCAACCGGGTGCTGCTCCGCAGGGTGGTCCGCCTCGCCGACCCGGACGCCGTCATCCGGGGATTCGGCGCCCTCGGCTTCCCCAACTGCGGGGGGGCCATCGACGGGACGCACATCCCCATCCGTGCCCCGGAACACCAGGCGTCCCGTTATGTGAACCGCAAGGGGTACTTCTCCGTCATCCTGCAGGCCGTGTGTGACCACCGGGGACAGTTCACGGACATAAATGTGGGCTGGTCCGGCAAAGCACACGACGCACGGGTGTACCGGAACTCCTCCGTGTGCCAGCGGCTGCAGGACGGGACCTTCTTCCCCGACCGCCACATCAGGGTCGGGGACGTGGACATGCCCGTCTGCCTGGTGGGGGATGCCGCCTACCCACTGCAGCCGTGGCTCATGAAGCCCTACAAGGGGCACCTCAATCCCTCCCACCAGGCCTTCAATGCCAGGCTGACCAGGGCCCGCATCGTGGTGGAGGGGGCCTTCGGGCGACTGAAAGCCCACTTTCGATGCCTCCTCACCCGTCTGGACCTGGCCGAGCACAACATCCCTCCCGTGGTGGCGGCATGTTGTGTGCTCCACAATTTGTGTGAGCGGAAGGGGGAGGCTTTCCTGCCAGCCTGGATGGCTGAGGCTGACCGCATGGCTGGACACTACGGTCAGCCCCGCACCGCCGCCGACCGGGAAGCCCAGCGGGGGGGCCATCCGGATCCGGGAAGCCCTGCGGGAGAGCTTCCAGGTGGAGGAGGAGGAGGACTGACCTCTCCCTGCATGCCCCACCGGGGCCTTCTTCCACCCCACCCCCCCTTTCCCCTCCCTACCTACTGTCAAATAAAGACACCTGTTTTTCAAACAAAAACGTCTGTTTATTTCACAGAACTGGGGTGGGGGAGGGAGGAATGAAGGTGGGAGAAGGGAGGGGGAAACCTGGGATGAGGGAGCTGGAAGGGGAGGGGAGGGAAGGGAGGAAGGGAAAGGAAAGCTCAGGGGTGGGAGTCCGGCTGCCTCTCCCGTCTCGCCACACTGCGGGTCTGGGGGCGTCGGTGGGGAATGGTTGTGGAGGGGGGGGCAGAGGGGACAGGGGGTGTGGAGGAAGCAGGAGCGGAAGCAGGAGCGGAAGCAGGAGGAGCAGGGGGAGCAAGAGGGGGAGCAGGGGGAGGAGGAAATGGAAAGCGGTCCAGCAGGCTCTGGAGGTGGCCTCGCAGGGCACGGCCCTGCTCCTCCAGGGCCTCCAGACTCCTCCGGCGCAGCCTGAGGTCCTCCTGGACCCAGTGGTCCTGGAGACGGAGCTGTCGGTCCAGGAACCGGAGATGCCGTCTCTGGTAGTCCTCCTGGTTCCTGGCTGTCCTGCTTGCCCGGGCGTGGGCGGCTGCTGCAGGCGGTGTGGTGCACCCTGCAGGCCCAGGTGCTGCGGCTGTGGTGCAAGAAGACCAGCGGTCAATTACCCCAGGGGCCCAGGTGTGTGAAACCCAGCTCCCCTCTGCAAGGCCAGGGCCCCTGCAGGATCCCCAGCTGCTGCTCCGTGGTGGGCAAGGCCCAGGCGCACGGCCCTGGGGCTCCCTCTCGCCCCAGCCCCCCGTACACATAAGGGGAACACGAGGGTACTCACAGGTGGACGCCTCCCCGGCCTCTGACGATGCAGGCGAGCGGGTCTGTGGCGTGCCTCGGGGGTCCCGGGTCCTGGGCAGGCTGGCGGCAGGCTCCTGGCTCTCAGAGCCCTCTTCCTCCTCCTCCGTGTCCAGGAGCGGTCCCTCTGCCCCGGGGTCAATCACGTCCCGGGGGGCAGGGACGGCATGAGGCCCCAGGATGCGGTCCAGGGCATGGAAGTGGGGGCAGGCCTCCGGGTCAGCCCCTGGCAGGCAGGCCCGGGAGTAGGACTGCCGCAAGTCCTTTATTTTGCAGCGCACCTGCTCCCGGCTGCGCTGGTGGCCCCTGGCGGCCAGGCTGGCAGCCATGCGTCCATAGACGGCCGCGTTCCGGTGGCTAGTGCGGAGATCGTGGACATTGGAGGCTTCCCCCCAAACCTCGATGAGGTCCACGATCTCCGCACTTGACCAGGCGGGCGCCCGCCTTTTGCGCCCTCGGGCAGGCTCCCGGGAGCCGCCAGGCTGGTCCTGGGGAGCAGTGGAGGGCTGGGAGCCCTCGGATGGCTGGCTCATCCTGTGGCAGGTGCAGGCTGTGCAGGCACGGGTGCTTGCAGCCTTGCAACTGGCACAAAGTGAGTAGCCAGCCCGTGGCCCTTTAAGGGCTCCGGGGCCGGGATGGGGGCAATAGAGTTTCCCTGGTGTTGGCCAGAGTGGCCACCAGGGAAACCTGGGAAGCCTTAGCCTCCCACTAGTTCGAACTAAAGGGCTACACAGCCCTTAGTTCGAACTAGCTAGTTCGAACTAGGCATTAGTCCTCGTAAAATGAGGTTTACCTAGTTCGAACTAAGAGCTCCGTTAGTTCGAATTAAGTTCGAACTAACGGAGCGCTAGTGTAGTGCCTAGGAAAGTTAGTTCGAACTAACGTCCGTTAGTTCGAACTAACTTTCTAGTGTAGACATACCCATATATATTTAAGTGATACTTACAAATCCAGCAACGGTAACAGCATAAAAACACACAAGAACTCGGAGCATGCTCAGGACTCGCGCACTCCTGTTTTTAACTTGGAGGAGTTGGGAGACAGCCTCAGGGTGATCAATCCTTCAGCCGGGCAAACAAAAAAGACACATGCCCTCAACACTCGGAACAAAGGGGTTGAGGGTGTTTATACCATAACCTGATGTCCGGTACCATATTAGGGTCTGTTCTTGGGCAGGGCCGGATAGGCTGGTAATGTGCAATATTGCCCTATAGGATTTTTCATGATGCCCGCCTGGTGGCCCCATGGACAGTGCCTGATGCGGGCATGGTCAGTGTGTGTGACAGTTGTCTTATCTCCTTATGTCTACTTCAAGGACCAGCCAACAGAGTCTTATCTATCTCTTGCAGCTGTGCTCTCTTCTCATGCTCACCTCCCTGTTCTTTGATGCCTACAAGGCATCACTTCCATTCACTGAAAGCTGCATTGTGCACTTGCAAGTTATGCTTTCTCAGAGTGTGTGGGCGGCCTACATTTTCTGTGAGGGGCCTTTGTGTGGCAGAATGGGCACTGTGCGCGTGAGGCTGTGGTCAAAAGGACCTGCTCTGCAACAGCAATGAACTACTCAGTGCCTGGCTGCGCCACCCAGCGCCCTGCCAGCTGGGAACACCCCACCCTGGCCATGCAGCCCATGGGGAATTGCCCACTGCTGGGCGGGTTGTGCTGGAGTCACGGAGCAAGGGGTGCCTCAGCCCCGGCTGTAGCTGTTGGCTGTGCAGCAGTGCCACCTCTGTGGGGCTCTGGGCTGAGACTGACTCAGACTTGTAGGAAAACGTGTTCATGCAGATGGGTGAGGTAAGGGGGATAATTGCCCAGGCCCAGTGCTGCAGGGACAGCAGCAGCTAGGGTTGCCAGATGGTTTCAAAAAAAATACCAGACAAAAACTTGATAAAAATTTGTTGAAGGGGGAAAAAAAAAGCGCCCGGGAGTAACCAGGGAGACCTGGCCGGGCGGGGTGGGATGTGGGAGGTTGGGCTGAAATGCAGTTGCGGCTCCTTTAATTGCCACATGTCCCGAGCAGGCTTCTGTCGGGTGACAAGCCTGGCCCAGGAATAGCAGAAAAACTTCCTTAATTAGAAAAACTTCCTTATTTTCTCAATTTGTTTACCAGACACAAACTCCAAATACTCGACTGTCTGGTTCAATACCAGATACCTGGCAGCCCCAGCAGCAGTTCCTCTTCCCACTTAAATCCAGCAGCTCCTCTTTGAACTTTTGTGGGAACGGTGCCTTCCCTGTAGGAGCTGGGGGGAGGGGGGCAGCTCCCTGGTATGGCCCTGCTGAGGGCTGCCTGCCCTCAGCCCCTCCCATTCCAGGGGCCTGGTGGCCTTTGCCCAGAGACTTCTGAGCACAGAGCGACCCAGCCCCATAGAGACGGGGGTAGGGAGAAGCAGGAACAGGATCCAGCCCTGCCTAGACCCCAGAGTGGGCGTGATTTGCTGGGTGGGGGAAACTGACTCCTCCCCCCCCCATGTCCATGTATGTGTGTTTGTGGGGGGGGGCAGGAGATCACTTGGACCCCCGGAAAAATGAGTGGAGGGGGGTTGTTTCCACACTGGGCTGAAATGGCCAGTGCCATGAGATAGACAGGTGAGACCGCATAATTATGCAGTTTTGGGATGATCAGCAGTGGCTGCAAACCCCTCCCGTGAAAGTGGCTCTCACGCAGGCCAGTTTGCGAATGGCTTTCCCTCGCCCGGACACACAAGAATACCCACGTGAGGCCAGCTCTGACAATGGAGAAGCAAGTGGCAATTGCCCTGCAGAAGCTGGCAACGCCAGATGCCACTGGTCAGCTGGGAATCAGTTGGCAGTAGGGAAGTGGACAGTGGCAGCTGTTGTAATCCACATAGCCAAGGCGATCAGCGCCCTTCTGCCTCGGAGGGTTGTGACTGTGGGAAATGTGGGGGACATCGTGGCTGGCTTTGCAGTGATGGGGTTCCCTAACTGTGATGGGGCGATAGGATGCACGTCCCCATCTTGGCCCCTGACCCACCTTGCCAAGGAGTGCATACAGCGCAAGTGGTGCTTTTCGATGGTGCTACAGGTGCTCATGGATCACAAGGGTCCTTTCACCAACATCAGCGTGGGATGGTCGGGAAAGATGCACGATGCACAAATCTTTGGGAGCGCCTGTTTTTCAGAAAGCTGCAAGCTGGAATTTTCCCAGAGCAAACAATTACTGTACTATTAGACACATGCAACTACCAAGAGCAGGGCTGCTCAATGTTGGAAGCCCCGGGGGCCACAATGATACTCACAGCACATGCCACAGGCTACGACTGAAGTGTGGTTGTATAGACATGAAAATATACATGCAAAGACTTTCTTTTACACCTACAGGAATGAATACAAAGATTAAGGCAAGACTACACAACACGTAGGTCCCATTTAAATCAGTTCTGCTGATATGAATAAAATGCAATATTTACCCAATTGCCACCCATGTGACAGCACTTTTCATGAGCAATGACAGTCCAGGAATTTAACTAGTAAAACACATCTCAACAGAAGACCATTCTATTGACTGCTTTTTTGTTTTGGCTCCCACCCGTGGGCCACAAACAAATGGCCAGCAGGCCAGATGCGGCCCAGGAGCTGTGTGTTGCATAGTCCTGACCAAGAGTGATCTTTGGCCTACCCCTTGCTTCCAGGGCTCATGAAGCTGTACGCAGGCAGCCTGGGAAGGTTTTATGCTGGGATTGGTGGCTGAGGCAAAGAGCCTAGACGTTAATTATGAGCAGCCAGACCCCAGGACAGCAAGGAGAGCACACTGAAGGGCACTGCAAATTAGAGAGGCTTTGAAAAACGGCTTTGTGAAAAGGCAGACAGTGATGACAGTCATGCCTGCTGCTATGAACAAGGTGCCCCATCTGTTGTGTGCTTGCTGGTAGACTCTGTAAACTCCCCCTCCTTAAGCGCAATTCATAAAGATAGTGTTATTGAGAAATCATGGAGTGGGGAGGGGTTGTTTTTTAGGGAACACAAGCAGGTACAGAAAAAGCGTTCAGGGCAGGAGCTTCAGGGATGGGAGAAGAGAATAGAAAGTGGCCTATTTCAGGTGTGAGAAAGACAGCCTCTTGCTCCGGGATACATCTCTGTTGGTCAAATGTAAGCTTGCCCTTGACTTCTCCTCCTCCCCTTTGCCCTGCATTCGAGGGTGCCTGGGAGAGGGGGCTATGGAACTTTGTGAGAAGGGAATGTGGGGCCTCCAAGGCCAAGAGCCCTGTCTAGGATAGTGCGCAGCATGTTCCCCGATGCACCCCCTTACAGCAGGTGCATCAGTGAGCCTGGCCCAGCTCATCCAGCTGTTTGGCTACCACAGATCTGAAGGTGAAATCTTAGCAGGGATGACATGTTCAAGGAACAAATGCAATCCACCTGCTTGGACAGGGAGTGTCAAGGCTGTTCTCCATTCTGGCATGACAAATGCAGAAGTGGGGACCCACAAAAGCACCCCAAGACCTGGTCTCTACTGCCTTTGGTACAAAAACCTCCCTCCAAAATCCTAATACCCAGACTTTGGAGAAATCCGATGCCATCACCCAAATAATGTCCATGAAAACCAGGGATGAGATCACTTGGGAAAACTCCTCCCTCAGGTAAAACTTTCCCCCTGCCCCAACCACCTTTTTACATGGAGTTGGGAAAAACAGAGGGAATTTTCAGACAGCAATGGACTCTGCCCTTATAACTGGGCACTGAGTCAAAGGACACAACAATCAACTAGTACCAGTTAATTAAAAAAAGAAACAAACTTTTATTATCAAAACAAAGCTACAGTTGCAAGCATAGTAAAGTGGCTAGATGGGAAGAACCACCAGTTGATATACTCATGGGAAATCTCTGGGTTAAAACTTAGTTACAGAGAAAGACCAAACTCTTAACCAGCTCAGGCATTATTTCCAAGTTCCCAAACCAGGAAAACAACAAATCCTGATGGACTAGCTAAACTTTTTCCTACTTACACCTTGTCAGAAGTGCGTCCTTGGAGAGAGAAGTGTCTCTCATGTCCTTTAATCTTGGAAGAAACTGCTCTGCTTTTCAAATGAGGAAAAAATAGACTCCTTTGCCCCAGTTTGAAATTCCTACCTTCTTTGTTATTGGCTGACCAGATACCTGGCTAGAGACAGAATTAACTCCTTAGTCACAAGGTGCTGGTCAGCACTCCTGATTAAGACAGGGAGCAATTTAAGTGAGTAAAACTCTGCTGCAGGAGATGCGAGTGGAGCGTGGGAATGGAAAAGCAAGCAGGGAACGTGACATGAAGAACAGAAGAAAGTCTTGACGGCCATGGTGGAGCTGATAACATGCATGGCAGACTCATATGACAGCCAGATTCACAGGTACCGCTTCCATTGCATGCTAGCCCACATTCCCTTCTCGCTAAGTTCCATAGCCTCCTCTCCCTGGGGCCCTAGAGGGATTAGGGTTGATTTTAAGGGGAGCCTCACATTCATATCTCAGGGATGTGCCCCAGCACTAGAGGCTGTTTGTCAGTCTCACATGCATGCGTGATTACTGAACAGGGGGCTTGCAATACACTGCTGTCCCTTCTCTGCTCCCGCCCTGATTTCTTTTTCTGACCCTTCTTTCTTATGTTCCCTAAATAACAATGCATGATTTCCCAACAACTGTAACTTTTGTGTTGCATGAGGGGGGTTTACAGGTGTTGAGGCTGTTCCCCACTTTGGCACTCCAAGGCTATGTCTACACTCGAGGCTTCTTGCGCGAGTAAAATGCAAATAAGGCTAAGCGTGGAATATTGCCGAGCCTCATTTGCATACTTAATGAGCCACCATTTTTTTCAGAAGAGGCTCTTGCACAAGAAGAAGAGTCTACACTGCCCCCTCTTGCGCGATGCCGTTACACCTATTACTTTTCAGCCTTAGAGTTTGTAAAGTCAGATATAAGTTAGATTTAATATTGTAACTGGTGTGTGTGTTTCTCTCCCCTTGTACGGTTACTACCTAGGAACAACTTTCATTGCTAAGCTGGTTGCTTTTCACTTTCCCCTCCCCAGGGCTGTTGTTGGGTTCCCCATTCACGCTGCAACAATGTTCCTTGCATCTAAGCTACAGCCCCCATGGTACCCAAAAATCCTGTGGGGTTTGCTCACCAAGGGGGTTACCTGCAGAGTGGTTGTGGTGTGGGAATGGGATAGGGAGGTGCTGAACCTGGGGGCTTATGAGGGTGGCAACTTAAAGTGCTGTTAAACTAGCCCATGGAGTCCAAAGGCGCAGGAGGGTCACAACTTGGCATTGCTGTGCAACCAGCCTGCTGAGTCCAGGGACAGATAAGGACTCAGCTGCTGAGTGCTGATTAACCCGCCTCTCAGACTGCTGTGGTAGTAGGTGTGTCTGTGTGTTCCTCTCATTTTAGTGCAGGAAGAGCCCAGCCCTGGGGAACCTAGAACCTGCAGGAGAGCCCCATTGGGAGGGAATTGGCAGAAGGGAGAAATATAGCCCCCATGGGAACACAAATAACACAAGCAGCACATTAATAGAATTATAACACCCCTGCCCCCCTGAAGAATAACCCTAATAAAGAAGCATGCCCAAAAGTAACGGGCAAATCTGGTAACAGCTATTACAGCAAGAGGGAATCGAAAAGAGGTGCATCCAGAGTGCCACGCCGGGGGCGAACACGGGCCATGCAAGCCAACAGTCCCAGCTGCCTTTTCTGTCCCATATGTTATTACACAGAGGCTACATCTACACTGGCACCCTTTTCCGGAAATGCTTAAAATGGAAACTTTTCCATTATAAGCATTTTTGGAAAAAGTGCATCTACATTGGCAGGATGCTTTTCCGGAAAAGCGTCCGTGGCCAATCTAGACGCGCTTTTCCGCAAAAAAGCCCTGATCATCATTTTCGCGATCGGGGCTTTTTTGCGGAAAAGAAATATCTGCTGTCTACACTGGCCCTTTTCTGAAACAGATTTCTGGAAAAGGACTTTTGCTTGAATGGGAGCAGCATAGTTTTTCCGGAAAAACACTGACGATTTTACATTAGATCGTCAGTGCTTTTCTGGATATTCAAGGGGCCAATGTAGACAGCTGGCAAGTTATTCCGGAAGAGTTGCTGATTTTCCAAAATAGCTGGCCAGTGTAGACACAGCCAGACTGTTTGTCCTGCCCCCCTCACTGAGCCACGCAGGAGTAAGTGAGAGTCTCCTTTGCAGCCTGAGTGTGTAGAGAGCAGGGACAGAACCATTATAGAAATCAAGAATGGGGTGGGTCAGATCAGAGCCCCATGGCAACAGTTCTGGTCTCACTGATGGGTTTTATCTTCCAGATAATGGGGCTCAACCTGTGCTATGGAAACATCCAGGTGTCCTCGCAGGTGTAATTGGGGCTGCAGTGGTTGTCATTATTGCTTTAGCAGCAGCTCTGGGAGGTAAGTTCCCACCCCTTGAAGATTCAGTCTTGGAGCATGGTGCTTTCTGCCTTGGTGATGACTATCTCCTATCTGTAGTAGGGACCTTGAAAGGTCATTGAGTCCAGTTGCTGGACTTCACAGCAGGACTAAGTACCATCCTTTACAGATTTTTAACCACAGATCTCTAAATGGCCTCCTTAAGGATTGAACTCACAACTCTAGGTTTAGCAGGTGAATGCTTAAACCACTAAGCTATCCCTCCCTTGCAGTGCCTGCTCCTGGGTTCTTGTAGACAAGAGAGTTTTATAATGTCTGATGTACGTAATGGGTAGTGTGAGAATAAATGTTAAGCAGCGTTAACTTTGCTGGCCACCCTTCTCTGGTTAGCAGGGAGAAACAGTCTTCTAGGCCCGTGCTAAAGATGCATCAGGTGGACACTGCATGTGTCTGTATCTGACATTAACATAGACACAGATTAGATGGATCCTTGTGATTCAGAATGATCACACCGCTGCTCTTAGGAGTAATTAGAATACAGATTCTATTATAAAGAAAATATGACGAATTAAAAGTTTGTATTAACAGAAGCTTTGTAGTGGAACTTTAAGCAACAGCAAGATGGGGTGTGGGCATATGTGTGCCTGTGTGTGTGAATATGCATATACCAGAATAATGTTATGATGGCAATAAATGTGGTGTTTTGCCTTCTCACCCTGGAAAGATATCCCATGAAATTCTTTCAAGGATAAAAATTGAGACAGGTTGAGGGTCCCCTTCCTGGCCTGTGGTACAGGTTTGCGGTTTTTGTATTGTATACTGTGTGCTGAAAATATTGTTAGTGAGGTTAAGAACTATTAGCAGGTCTCGACAATCTATGTAATCTACTCGCCCCGGGATTACAACCCAGAAGAGCCGAGTTCGGGTGATCTCCGCGTGCTGGTGAGCAGGGCTCACCATGGCTCAGCGAGCACTGACTATTAGTAAGTCCCAACAACTAATTGGTTAAACTAGGATGAGAAGTTGATAAACATTAGACATTTAAAATGTTAAAGGACCCGGAGGCGTGGGGGGTAGCTGTGGAACCCACCCTCCTGTAAATTGATAGTGGGACAAAGCCAGTGTCCGTGGAAAGGGGCTGATCAGCACAGAAAGCAGGATCAGGATCAGGCCCAGACAAGCAGGCAGGAAAGCTAGCGAGATTGGAAAACAGGTTCAGAGTCCTGAGAGCACAGTGGCAGGAGTAAAGGAAAGCAGTAAGTCCAGGCATTGGAAATTCAAATCCCTGGAATAAAATGTGGAGTGGTAACATCTGAATGAAAGAATTATTCCTTTTGGAGATGAGCAAGTATTTTAAGGAAAAAGGGCGAGATGTTAACTCTGCAGAGCCTGGAGGGAATGGAGACATCAGAATGTTGTAAAAAATGCTAAAAAGAAGAAAAGCGTGATAGGAAAAGAATTCTTGGTTTCTTTGCAGCCTTTCTAAAGGAAAAGTGGACACTTTTCCAAAGAAATGTCTGTAAATAAACCAGGCATAGAGACAATCTGATTTAATATTTGACTATGGACACGTTAGTTAAATTTGCTAAAAGAGCAGAAAGGGTTTCTATTGAGACTTGACCACCCAAATGTATAAAATGTGCACGATCTATGCACAGCTGTGTAAAAATAATTAAAGTAGTGTAAAGGAGATTAAATAAAGGAGAATGCATGCGTGTATGCATCTCTGTGAGATTTTTAAGACCTCCTTAAACACTTCTGTTTTGTAGGTTTGTAAAACTCTGTTTTGTAGGCTTCAGATGATTTGGTTTGCTTTGGTTTTTAATAAAGCCAATTCATTCAAAGTTGTAAAAGTGACAAGGCACTTTTTGCCAGACAAAGGAAACTAGTGTTGCTTGGCTTTTGGTATTCAACATGTAACCCTTAAGGTATCTCAATGCTTTATGAGGTTCAATATCTTCTTATAAACCAAGATATGACTGATACAAGGGGTAGCCAAAACCAAGAAAATGGGGAGAGATTCTGAATTTCTTGTTCAGTTACTACCTGAAAATAAAGGTAAAGGTTTGCAAAGTAGAGAAACTCACAAATTTTGCCACTGCACGGTTTACCCCTCTCTTCAGATAATTTATGAATATGTTGCCTAGGATTGGTCCAAAGTCAGACCCCTGGAGGACACCACTAGTTACCTCTCTCTATTCTGAAAACTGATTGGCTGCATCTAGACTGGCAAGATTTTGCGCAAATACTTTTGCGCAAAAGCATCCATGCCAGTGTAGATGCTCTCTTGCGCAAGAAAGCTCTGATGGCCATTTTAGCCATCGGGCTTTCTTGCGCAAGAAATTGACTTGTCTGTCTACATTGGCCCTCTTGCACAAGAATGCTTGCATAAGAGGGCTTATCCCTGAGTGGGAGAGTCAGAATATCTGCGCAAGAACCACTGATTTTGTAGAGTACAAAGTCAGTGTTCTTGCGCAAATACTCGCAGCCAGTGTAAACAGGCGGCAAGATTTTGCACAAAAGCGGCCGCTTTTGCGCAAAGTCTTGCCAGTCTAGACGCAGCCATCATGTATATCTTCTCTTTGTTTCCTGTCTCTTAACATTTACCAGTCCACGAAAGGACCTTTCCCCTTATCCCATGACAGTTTAGTTTGCTTAAGGGGGGGACCTTGTTAAAGGCTTTCTGGAAATCTAAATGCATTATATCCCCTGGATCCCTGTAGTGAGTCAGCGTGGGGCTCCCGCTGACCCTGAAAAGGAAATTCTCCCTAAGTGGGCTTGGCCAGAGCAACTCAGCCTCACCCACAGGAAGCAGAAAGGTGGGGCTGGGAGTATAAAAGGAGCTCAGCGCTCAGTTGGAACCCAACGGCCAAGCCAGCCAGATGCTCCAGCCGAGCGCCCTAGAAGAAAGGTCCGGCTGCCTCACCCAAGAAGGGAGGACAGGCAGGTACCGTCAGGTCCCCTGCCGGGCCCAGGAGACTGGATTGGGCGTCCTAGGCTGCTGCCAAGCCCCCATGACTGGTAAGGGGCATGTCAGTTGCTGACATGCCCTGAAGACTGGCCTGGGTGGCCCCAACCCCTGGCAGACCCAGGAGATTGGCCTGTGCTGTGGGGACCACTGATCAACCCCGACCTGGAGCCCATGGACACACGGCCAGCCCCACTGTCCCTGGCGGATCCTGAGAACCAGAGGCTGAGGCAGGTAGGTGGGAGAAGTGGGAAGCGGCCCAAGGACAGCCAACATTGGGTCGGTTGAGGAAATGGACGTCAACTGGTCTGTGTGTTGCGGTCAGGATCCCCACTGTCCCAGTGGCACCCCGCACTGCCACTGTTAGGGCCATGGGCTGGGACGCAGTGGAGTGGGTGGGCCTGCATCCCCCCCACCTCTTTCCTTGGGGGGCAGGTTTCCCCCCGAGACCTGACTAAGGGTGCGGCTTTTCTAAGCTGAGGCTCAGCCTGACTCCAGACCCGAACCCCTGAACTGCTTTTGGGGTTTGCTTCGGGCTAGGATCTGGACATTCAGACTACGGCTCAGCTGGGCTATAGGCCAGAGACCCCGCTTTTACCCACTGGTAGGCCAGTCCTGGAGCAGGGTTCCCTAGGCCCCCAAACTGGTCCGGCCACTGTCTGGTGAGGTAGCATGGCCTCCCTCCAGCCAGAGACACGTCCAGTCCCCTTCGTCCGAATGCTTGTTGACCCCCTCAAAGAATTCTAGTTGATTTAAGGTGTAAATGGTCTTTGGGAGCAAGCCCAGCAGCAGCAAATCCAGCAGCAGCAGCAAGCCCAGCAGGTCACGTCCACTTGTTGGGGTCTGATTCCCCCTAGTGGCCACTCCATGGAACTGGCTGAATTACTGCACCACTCTTAATCTTCTGTTGTATTCAGAGGAAATGCAACCCAACACCATGGGTGGGAGGAACAAGGGGCCCACCAGCAGCAGGTGGGGCCAAAGCCCCTGGGCATGGGGGAGTTAGTGGGGGAGGGAGGATGACACCAGCAACAAGGATCAGCCCCCAACACACCACACTCACCAGCAGTGGCAGAGGAAATGGAGCAACCCAGCCCCAGCTCTCTCTGCTATCCCGGGGCATTACTGGGTTGTCAGGTGTCCTGTATTCACCCAGACAGTCCAGTACTTTCACCTCCTGTCCGGTAAAAGAATTCAGAGAATACCAGACACCTAAAATGTTCAATATTTTCAGATTTTTTTCCCCAGCCAGGAGGCAAAAATGCCGGGCACCTGGCAACCCTACAAACACTCAGTGCCCGGCCTCCCTCCGCCCCCTCCCCCGGCTCCCAACACCCCCAGCCCTCCAACCCCAGACCCCATGCTTACCCAGGTCCTCAAGGTTGCCGGCACAAAATGTCTGCCAACCAATGACTTTGGTCTCCCCCCTCTTTTCCCCTTCAACAGAATTTTCTCCTAGTTTTTTTTGGGGGGGGGGGGAGGGAGGGGGCGCTAGTATTTTTGTTTCCACCATCTGGCAACCCTACAGAGGGGCAGGTCAGGATAGCCCATGTGCTCACCGGCGGGAAGCAGAGTGACACAACTGAGGGAACAGAACAGGCCACACCACCACTGCCGGCACCAGAACCCTGGCCAGTAGTCCCCTGGGCACATCGGCTGGTGGGAAGAGGGAGAAGACGGAGCAAAGGGAGGGAAGGGGTGGGGCAAGGTTGGGAGCAGCAGAGGGCGGAGCAGATGAAGGGAATGGCAGGGTCTGGGGGGCAGGGGATTTGTCTCTTCCTTGGGCTGGGTGAGGGTCACATGGTCTGTCCCCCCTCCCCTCATGTGCGTCCACGCCAGTCACCCCTCTGTGTGAACCTTTCTGCATTGAGGCCTGCATGGTGGAGGGAAGGGGGCAGAGTGCCCTGGGCAGGCTGTCCCCTCACCACCTACCAGGGTGTGTGTGTTGCCATTTGCTTTGAAGCAGCAGGTGCTGGCAGCTCTCAGAGAGCAGCCATGTAACCCACGGGTCTGATCTGTTCTCAGAGTCCCTGTGCTCCCGTGCCTGCTTGTTCTCCACTGAGAGATGGGAATGATCTCTCTCTCTCTCTCTCTCTCGTTCTCTCTCTCTTTTTCTCCTAGTGGAAAGATCTAAACATCCTCCTCCCTGCCCCCCTACTTCTCCTGGGTGCACAGAGAACTGGATCAGAATCCAGGGGAAATTCTACTATTTTTCGAATGCCGAAGGGAACTGGACCGACAGCCAGAAGAACTGCTCCTCACACGCTGCCTCCCTGGCCGCGATTGAGAGTCTGCAGCAGCTGGTGAGCCGCACGGACGCTTTGTGCAAAGCCTGGCGATCGCCGGCACCGCAGGCTGGGCTGAAGTCAGGCTGGGCCCAGCCCCTGAAGGACAGAGGGGAGTTGGGCGGGCCAGAGTTGGTGAGGTTTTGGCAGCCAAACCTTGGGTGGTCCTGGGGCTCCAGGCTCCCTGACTCTGAACGTGCTCAGAGCCCCAGTTTGAGACTCCCCCTGTGCAGGGCAGAGCCAGCTGCAGGCCCAGCAGTAAGGCCCGATGAAGAAATGGGCTTTAGGGACTGGTGCCTGGGGCCCCTTCAGCTTGGGGCCCTGGCTGCAGCCTGCAATGCCCGTGTTCTGGGCCATCCCCATCCCAGACCGCTCCACTCCCCTGAGGGACGTGCCTGGGAGCTGGGCTGGAGGGAGCGCATTGGGCTGGGGCCAGGTCACGCTATTTCGTAGCACCGCAGTGAATGCAGGGGTGGAGCATCCCCTGTTGCCAGTCCCAGTCCTCCCCTAAACCCTGGTAATCTCCCGGGCCCTGTCACTTGAGGAAAAGGGACTTGGAAGAGGGGATGGAGCAGGGGTGGGAAGAGGTGGGGTCAGATGGAGCCTGGAGTGCAGGAGAGAGCGGGGGTTGTCCTTGGTCCTGCATCTTCCTAGGGCAGGCACTAGGTAGGGTCCTATCTTAGCCCCCTCCCCAACTTCTTGCCCTGACCCCCTCCCCAAAGTGGAGGTTGCACAGAGACAGCGCTTGAATGAAATGTGTTACTTTTACCCTTGCTCCCCAGCTCCGCAAAGCCCCAGAGTTCCCCCATGGTTGGGGTGGGGACAGTTCACCCTGCCCTGTGCTCCCTGCCCTCCACTGCCCTGCCCTGGTGGCAGGGGTCTGTCTGCCCTCCTGTCAGGATTATGAGGGTTAGCCAGCATCCTGGGGTACCTCTAGACTACAGGGTTTTGTCGACAGTATCTGTCGACAAAACTTCTGTCGACGAAGAGCGTCTAGACACATTCAGTTCTGTCGACAAAGCAAGCTGCTTTGTCGACAAAACCCTGTAGTCTAGACACAACCCTACATGCAATAACACCTTCTGTCGACAGAAGGCGTTATGCCTCGTAAAATGAGGTTTACCAGCGTTGACAAAACTGCTGAGTTCTGTCGACATTACATCGACAGAACTCAGCGGTAGTGTAGATGCAGGTATAGTTTTGTCGACAAAGTCCACTTTTGTCGACAAAACTCTGTAGTCTAGACGTACCCCTGGGGATTAAGGAGTTAACTACACCTAGCCAGGTGGAGTGACCTGTAGGAATGTAGGTGGGACTTTCAAACTGGGACAAATGAATTTGGGTTTTTTCCTTTCTCCTTTTTTGTCTCTGGGGAGTCCTCTGCAGCTACAGTGGGGGACAGACATGTCTCTCTCTCTCTCCAAGAAACAATTCTTCTTTTTCTGTAAGTAGGGTAAAGTTTAGGTACTTTCGTTAGGCTTTATTGTTTTAAGGGTTGGTTATGGGATCTGAAAAATGGCACTGCTTAAGAGATGTTTGGATTTTCTTTTTAACTAAGTTCTAGCCCATGGTGTAATTCCTCCATGAACATATTTTGTTACCTTCCCATCTGATCCTTATGCTGCAACAGGAATATTGTTGTAATAATAAAAGTTTTTTCTTTTCTTTTTATTAACCTGGCATTGGTTAATTGTGTGCCTGATTTTTATAATAGGGGTGAGATTTCCCAAATGATCTTCCCCTAATCTCGTTATTAATATTTGGGTGGTGGCAGTGGAAGATTTATTCCCAAAATCTAGGGTTTTTAAGATTTTGGGGGAAGTTTTATACCAAAGCCTGGTAGATAAGGCTTTGGGGTACACTTGCTGGCCCCCACTTCTGCATTTATCATGCCAGAGTGGGGAAGGAGCCATGACACCTCCTCCCGCAGCTCCTTCTCCCCTCTGGACCTGCTGCACCCCAAGAAGGGGCCACTTGGCAGATAGTGACCTTGCTTCACCCAGTATGTGCCACAGCCCCAGGACCTGGTCGGCTGAAGGGTTAATACTGATCTGATCCCTTCACCCAGTAACAGTGAAAGAGGCCTCTGGAAATCCCCTGCTGCCAGAGGGGGGGAGCAGCAGAGTTGGACTAACAGCTGGTTTTGTTGGGTTTCTAAGCGCTCCCTGCTGCCCTACCCAGGCAGACTGGACCACTGGATCGGCCTCCGGAAGGACGCAGGCGGGGTCTGGAGATGGGTCAATGGCACCGAGTTCGATCATCGGTGAGTCTGTTTCTCTGCATTGGGTGGGAGTTGATGGAAATGCCCCACTGGCTGCTTTCACCTCCCCTCCTGCCTGGGGCAGTGTAGGGAGGGGGAGATCCTGAGGGGCTGTGAGTGCGGTAGCTCCCCTCCCTCTCCTGGGGTGTCTCCCCCGGTCTGTGCCTGGCACACACTGACTCTCGCTCCGACTGCCTCTGGCTTGCAGGTTTGAAATACAAGGGGGAGCCGACTGCGCCTACCTGGATGACGACCTCAACGTTAGCAGCTCCAGCTGCAGCACGCCGAGGAAATGGCTCTGTAGCAAACCTGATGCCCCTACCCAGGGAGAGGAGCGTGTCGTGGGAGGGAGATCATGAGCCCAAAGGAATCTGTTCCGGTTCCCTTCATGACCTCCGAGTGGAGGGTTAAGGCCCAGCTGGAGAAAGCAAACCCCAGTCCCACCCCTGGAGCCAAAACCCACCCACCCCCAGCCCGATCCTTCCTGGCCACCGGGAGTGTTGGGGTTGCCATGCTGTGGCCCGGGCTCCAGCCCTCCCTGGCAGCCAAGAAGCCCGACTGTAGTGCTGCAGCCCCAGCCCTCCCTGAAGGCTAGGAAGTCAGGCTGCTATGCTGTGTCTCCACCCTTCCCTAGCATCCAAGGAGCTAAGCTGCCATGTCACAACCACAGCCCTCCTGCCTGCCAGGCATGTAGGCAGTTTTGGGAAGGAAAGATTCAAAAAACATAAAGATCATGTGTTACGAGAGGAAGTGAACCGGGTAGTTAACCCAGTGCTACCAGGAATCAAGGGACGGTCACAGGAAGAGCAATTTACAGTTTAGAATGTGCATGCTATAACCCAACTGGGTAATGAGACACAACATTAAATTAATCAGCCTGTTGTGGTGTCCAACATGCTAGCCATTAGCCACATGCAGGTATTTGGCAAGCAGAGTGTGGCTAGTTGGCTTGGCCAGTGCAGCTCTTTGGCCAGTTGAGTGTGGCCTCAGAACTGGTTGGATTTTAAAAATGTTGGCTGTGTCTAGACTGGCAAGTTTTTCCGCAAAAGCAGCTGGTTTTGCGGAAAAACATGCCAGCTGTCTACACTGTCCGCTTGAATTTCTGCAAGAACACTGACTTCCTACTGTCTGAAATCAGTGCTTCTTGCGGAAATACTAAGCTACTCCTGTTCAGGCAAAAGTCCTTTTGCGCAAAGCTTTTGTGCAAAAGGGCCAGTGTAGACAGCTCAGATTTGTTTTGCGCAAAAAAGCCCCAATCGCGAAAATGGCGATTGAGGCTTTTTTGCGGAAAAGAGCATCTAGATTGGCACAGATGCTTTTCTGCAAAAAGTGCTTTTGTGGAAAAATATCTGTGCCAATCTAGACGCTCTTTTCCGCAAATGTTTTTACCGGAAAACTTTTCCGTTAAAAGCATTTGTGGAAAATCATGTCAGTCTAGACGTAGCCTGTTCAGTACAAGGATCAATATTGAGGAAAAAAAATGTTCTGCTCTTTATTTGTGGAATGTGTAGTCAACACAATAACGAAAGCATTATAATCCCACCTAATCAAAGATGAACAATTTGCGGAGTTGGTATTGTCCCAGATGTTTTCAAAAGTCAGAAAAGAAGTGATCCACATGTGTTGCTCCTTGTATGTCTCATTCACTATCTCAGTACCAGTGTGTGACTCAGACAACGAGATGTACAGACAGTTGGCGGCTGTCTGTTCCATTAACGACCCCAAAGCTAACATCGTCAGAGAATGTGTCACTTGTGAGGCTGACCAAACGGGAAAGTAAGATGGAGAGGATGACCTACTCTGGAATGGCCAATTTTGTGTGGCAACCAATCAAAAGAGGTTCCAGTGCGATTCCTGTAATTCTGGTCTGTATTTCCTCACTAGGATTGGAGTTAAAGGCATTGTTAGCTGGTAATGAGACCCATCTCATAGAAATTACTAATGATAAGGGTGAAGCCAAACAATCACCTTATTGGGGGGAGGGATAGCTCGGTGGCTTGCGCATAAGCCTACCAACTCCAGGATTGTGAGTTCAATTCTTGCAGAGAGGACTTGGGGCAAAAATTAGTCAGGGATGATACTTGGTCCTGCTTTGTGAAGGCAGGGGACTGGACTTGATGACCTTTCAAGGTCCCTTCCAGTTCTAGGAGATAAGCAATCTCCATTAATTTAATGAATGAGGGTGATGGGTCTTCAGCCACTCCTGTGGTGGATGTGGGATTAAAAGGATGAGTGATAGGCCAAGCATTTGCTGTTGGAATTATTTTCATTATTTTGGGATATACAGAATGTCACTCCACCAGGTGCAAGCAAAGATCTAGACAGGTACCTAACATAGATGACAGCAAATTCATAGATATGGTGCACATCCCAGAAAGGCACTAGAATATCTAAAGTGTCTGCTGTCTGATACACCTCCACCCCAAGCAGTGGACAATGACATTGAAATTGTCCCCACAAATCCCTGACCATTTACATCCATACCTGTGTGAAAGGGATCATTTTACAATCTCTCTGTCAAAGGGGGCCATGTACTCTGTAATCGCTTGCTTTATTATAGTAGTATTATTTGCTTATATGAAAGTAATTTGGCTGTAACGCAAGGGACCTACAGGCCATATCCTGTATGATAAGCTAAGGCAAAATTAGCATTTTTCTCTGGGACATTTCTCCCAGATAGTAGATATTCAGGATTTTGATTAGTTCAAGAAGTTAGGGAAGAAGAGGAGGAAAAAGAGCAGGAGGATTTGGGAGTTAAGATTAGTCTCTAAACTTTGTCTTTAAACTTTGTCTTTCCAATGGTCTCTTAGGCTAAGTCTACACTACATTTCTCTTTCGAAAGAGGAATGCAAATGAGGCCGATTGAAAATTCATATGAAGCGCAGATTTACAAATCTCACGCTTCATTTGCATAATTGTGTGAGAGCGCTTTTTTTGAAAGAGTTTTTCACAAAAAAACCGGCAGTTTAGATGGGGTTCTTTTGGAAAACAAACAAACTTTTTTTGAAAGAACCTGTACACCTAATTTTTTTTTCAGGAGTACGTTCTTTTGAAAAAGGTTTTGTTTTTGTTTTGTTTTCTTTTCAAGAGAACCCCATCTAGACTGCAGTTTCTTTTTTGAAAAACTCTTTTACGAAACAGCGCTCTCATGTGATTATGCAAATGAAGCACGAGATTTGTAAATCTGCGCTTCATTTGAATTTTCGATCGGCTTCCTTTACGTTCCTCTTTCAAAAGAGGAATGTAGTGTAGACATGCCCTGAGATTAATCTAGGTTTAAATCAGTCAGTTAAGTAAACTAAGCTAGCTTCAATACCTTATAGCATAAGCTTCTGCACCTCACACTCAAGAACTGAAAAACTCAGACCAGACCTATTTTGACATACTGGAGGCAACTCTTGGCTGTCGTTTCATATCACCATGTTATCGAGAACAAGTGTGAGTATATTAAACCACCGCTTATAGCTATAATCCCGTATGTATCTTAGACTGCTGATACTGCATTTGTAACCCTGATTGTATAACTCACGTTGCTATTTGATCTAGTCCATATATTTAAATAAAGTTTTCAACTGTTTTATCTGTGTGAACATCCTGTCATACCCCCAAGGATCTTCTGTACATTCTGTGCAGCCTGATTCTGGGACGAGAATCTTATTATCTTCTGCTCCGTTCAAATGGCAAGCCAACCACTACAAATAAATAATATTCACCCTCCTTAAATCAGGCAACAATAAGGAAACTAACGTTGGGCGTCCCAGTACTTCCAGGTCCTGTGGCAGCCGGGGAGAAAGGGAACTTTCCCCCACAGCCAGAGGTGTAGCAAGGGGGGAGGCGGGGAGAAGAGGGGTGCCATGCTGGGGTGGGTGCCAATTTAGCTGCCTGTGAATATCCCCTGCAGCACTGACTCCAACTTCCGCCCTCTCCCGGTCCAGCTGAAGGCTGGGGTGCAGCTGCAGGCTGGGCAGACCCCGGAGCTACCAAACTCTCACGAGCTGCAGGGGCAGTTGCAAGTGAGGGCTGACCCCTAGAGTTCAGCCTCCCCACTCGTTGGAGGGGAGTAAATGGAAACCGGGGCCAGCTCCTGGAGTCCCTTGTCTCTGTGAGGATCAGCTGCAAGAGCTGCGTCACACTCACCACTGGCCAGCTCCTTCCATGAACCCTTCACTACCCACCGCCATCCCTGACTCCTGCACCCTCACTCACAGCCCTGAGCCTACCCCCGATCCCAACCCCCTGCCTGGCTCCTTAACTCCCCCCGTGCTCCTCCAAACACCAACCCCCTGTCCCGAACCTCCCTCCTGACTCCAGAACCCCCTGCCCTGAGCCCCCCCTACATGTCCCGTCTCTCTGCTTCACAACACAAGCAAAGCCAGGGAACTTCCTTGGCGCTCTAGAGACCGGCTCCCACTCTAGCTACGCTGCAGCAGCTGCTCGCAACACAAGGCCACCCGGGACCTGCACAGCACCACCGTCATGCCGCCAGGCTCAGCACACAGGATGCACACAGCGCGCTGCCCCCGTATGGAGGGCAAGCAATTCTCTGGCCTCGGCCACTCACATCGGTGCGATTCATGGTCACCCTAAAGCACCGGGCCCCACTCGCCTTGCGGGCTGCAATCTCCCACTTCCCATGTGGCAGATTCTGCATTTGGCCAGACGGGAGCAGCATGGAGGGTCCAAGCCAAATCCTGTTGGCATGTTCCCCTCCCAACGCAGATTGGAATGTGTAAAGAACGTAAGGGCGGCCACACTGGGTCAGACCAAAGGTCCATCCAGTACAGGATCCTGTCTGCTGACAGTGGCCAATACCAGGTGTCCCAGAGGGCTAGGGGCACCATTCCTTACCCATCCTAGCTAATAGCCCTTAACGGACCTACCCTCCATGAATTTATCTAGCTCTATTTTGAACCCTGTTATAGTCCTCATCTTCACAACCTCTAGACACCTAGACACCTGTCAGGCATGGTCTAGAGCAGGCATGTCCAAAGTCCGGCCCGGGGGCCAATTGCGGCCCGTGTTCCAGTTTAATACGGCCCCCCAGGTAATTTGGCAATATCTATCTTTTATGGCCCCCAACGAATCCATATGTATTGAGATGAATACATTGTAAAATCTCAGTTAATGTCAGTTGGTCTAAATCAGTTATAAATATATTTGGACACAACATGTATACTTGGTGTTATGTTCCTGTTCATATTTTTTGAACTTAAAAGTTGACAGACAACCTTTATTACCAATAATATGTAATGTACTTTACAATGTTCCTGACATATATTTCAGCTTCCTGGATTTTTTTTTCATCTGGCCTTCAGATATGAAAGGCAGAGTGGTTTAACACCTGTTTAGATTTGTCATCCATGTGACGAAATGAAAAGTATGCCATTTGCAATAAACTTTGCATAAAATAGTTAATTTGCATTTCATTTTAATGGTTCAAAGAATGTCAGGCAAAATGGTCAGCCCTCATGCATGTTCACTTCATCAAATCTGGCCCTCTTTGAAAAAAGTTTGGACACCCCTGGTCTAGAGAGTCAATGCAGGCTCCTGCTGTGAGGGCAGGGGACTGGACTCAATGAGCTCTTGAGGTCCCCTCCAGTTCTAGTGTTCCATGATTCTGTGGGGAAGTGTCTGTCTGTGGGGGACACACTGGCAGTTTGTCGGGGACGTGGGGTTTAGAAGAGGGGGGGCTCTGTGACAGAGACCTGCATTCGGCGGCGCTATAGCGTATGGCTGGAAATGTCTGTGAGCGTGACATGCAGCGTGACGTACGGAAACGGAAGGATCTGGAAGGTCCAGGTTTAATTTATTTGGGGGGGAGGGGCTAACGCCAGTAAATGAATGATGGAGACACTGAAGTTGGATTGAAGTTTTTCCGTGGAGAATTGGCTGGCAATTATTTAGGGATCGCACTGGGACCACGCGAAGGCGTCTGGTGGGGCTGGAGTCGTTCAGTAGCTGGGGGTGGGATGCAGACCCGTTGGGAGTCAGGGGTGTTTTGCAGACAGGGCCTTTAGGTTTTTTGCCACCCCAAGCACAAAATATTTTGGCCGCCCCCCCTGCAGGACAGGCCCTGAGGAGCAAAGCCCCCTTGCACGTGGCGGCTCTTTGACTCCCCCCGCCCCCGGCCAAACCCAGCCTAGTCCTGGCCCCTCGCCATCCCCCCCCCCCGTTCAGACCCCGCCCCTACGCTGGGGGAGGGGCCAGGCGGGGGAGTCCCTGCCCGGGAAGGCGAAGCCGAGCCGGGCCAGAGCTGCGCATCTTTGCTTCGCTCAGGGCAGGGTGAGGCTGCGCGCGCGAGCGCAGGGGATCACGTCACGGGACCCAGATGCTGACGTCACGGCCGGGCGCTTCCCTCGCTTGCCCTTCCCCCCCCAGCTGGCACAGCCCCGGGCAGCAGCAGTAGCAGCCGCGCGCTCCGCTCCAGCCCTCCAGAGCTGCGCGCGATATTCAAAGACTCTTCAGCGGCTTTTGGTGCCGCGCAATGGCCGGTGGGTAGCGAGGGCGAGGGTCGGGCGGGGCGTGGTGTCAGGTCGGCTGCCGCAGGGCCGCGTGGCCGCCGTTTCGCCCCCCCCCCCCGCCCCCCCCCCCCCCCTCCGCGGGGCAGTTTCCTGCTCCCTGCACGGCGCGGGAGTGGGGGGCAGAATTTCCCGTTGGCACAAACGCACCTTACAGGCGCGGGGCTGCAGTTCCGCCCGGGCCCGCTAGAGGTCGCTGTGGCGCTGGGGCCCGCCCAGCTGCGTTCTGGTGCTGACAGGCAGGTGCACGGATCTCAGGTCCCTGCCTGCCCCTCTGGCTGCAGCTGCCTCCGGCCCTCGGTGCATGGGGGAGAACCTGGAGCCCAGGCGGCCGCCCCTTTTCTGGCTCCTCCAGAACCTCTTCCTGAGATGCCGGCTACACTTTTCCCCTTCCCCCCCCCCATCTGTGGTCCACACAAAGTCCTCCTGGCCTTGGCCAGAGCTGCCATTGACCACACCAGAGGAGGGGGGAGGGGGGCTCGGACAGGTGAAATCAGGAGGTGCAGAAATAAGTCTCCCTATCCGGACAGAGTTGTCACTTGGACAGGGAGTGTCAAGGCTGTTCTCCACTCTGGCACGACAAATGCCGAAATGGGGGCCCACAAAAGCATCCCAAGACCTGGTCTCTACAGGTACAAAAACTTCCCCTCAAAATCCTAATACCCGGATTTTGGAGAAATCCGCTGCCACCACCCAAGTAATTTCCAGCGAAAGACAGGGAAGAGATCACTTGAGAAACCTCCTCCCTCAGGTAAAACTCTTCCCCTGCCCCAACCTCCTTTTTACTTGGACTTGGTAAAAAACAGAGGGGATTTACAGACAACAATGGACTCTGCCCTTAGAATTAGGCACTGAGTCAAAGGACACAAAAATCGACCAGTACCAGTTAATTAGAACAAGAAATAACCTTTTATTATCAAAACAAAACTACGGTTGCAAGCATAGTAAAGTGGCTACATGGGAAGAGCCACCAGTTGATATACTCATTGGGAATCCCTGGGTTAAAACTTAGTTACAAAGAAAGACCAAACTCTTAACCAGCTCAGACATTATTTCCAAGTTCCCAAACCAGGAAAACAACCAATCCTGATAGACTAGCTAAAGTTTTTCCTACTTACACCTTGTCAGAAGTGCATCCTTGGAGACAGAAGTATCTCCCATGTCCTTTCTTCTTGGAAGAAACTGCTCTGCTTTTCAAAGGAGGGAAAAATAAAGACTCCTTTACCCCAGTTTGAAGTTCCTACCTGCATTATTACTGGCTGACCAGATACCTGGCTAGAGACAGAATTAACCCCTTAGTCACCAGGTGCTGGTCAGCACTCCTGAATAAGATAGGGAGCAATTTAAGTGCTGCAGGAGCGTGGGAATGGAAAAGCAAGCAGGGAACGTGACGTGAAGAACAGAAGAAAGTCTTGACAGCCATGGTGGAGCTGATAACATGCATGGCAGACTCATATGACAGCCAGATTCACAGGTACCACTTCCATCGCATGCTAGCCCACATTCCCTTCTCGCTAAGTTCCATAGCCTCCTCTCCCTGGGGCCCTAGAGGGGTTAGGGTTGATTTTAAGGGGAGCCTCACATTCATCTCTCAGGTATGTGCCCCAGCACAAGAGGCTGTTTGTCAGTCTCACATGCATGTGTGATTACTGCATGTGGGGAGGGAAAACTCAGTGGTTTGAGCATTGGCCTGCTAAACCCAGGGTTGTGAGTTCAGTCTTTGAGGAGGCCATTTAGGGACCTGGGGCAAAATCAGTCAGGGATGGTGCTTGGTCCTGCTGTGAAGGCAGGGGACTGGACTCAATGACCTTTCCAAGCTCCCTTCGAGTTCTAGGCGATAGGCATCTCCATTCATTTCATTTTATTTCATTTCATTACTGAACAGGGGGCTTGCAATACATTGCTTCCCCTTCTCTTCTCCTGCCTTTATTTCTTTTTCTGACCCTTCTTTCTTGTGTTCCCTAAATAACAATGCATGATTTCCCAACAACTGTAACTTTAATTATTGTGTTGCATGAGGGGGCTTTACAGGTGTTGAGGCTGTTCCCCACTCTGGCACTCTAAGTGCAGATGGTAGGGGCCCACCAGTGACCTTAAATACTATTCATATACAGGGTTCTGCTTACAAAAACTCCCCAAGGTCACAGATTCCCTGCCCTTGGGAGATAGCTGCTACCATTAAGAGTAACAATAACCCCCTTTTTCTTAAACCGAGGAAGAAGCACTTGAACTTCTTCCAGAGGGATACCCCAAGCTCTATTACCACAAGAGAGCTTGAAAAAGAAACAAACAGAAAACAAACTGCAGTCTTTGGGTGTGTCTAGACTACAGGGTTTTGTTGACAAAACTATACCTGCATCTACACTGCCGCTGAGTTCTGTCAACATAACGTTTTGTCGACGGCGGTAAGCTTCATTCTACAAGGAATAACGCCTTCTGTCGGCAGAGTTCTGTCGACAGAGGGTGTTATTTCATCTACACTGTCCTTTGTGTCTACACTGTCATGTCAACAAAGCGTCTTGCTTTGTCGACAGAACTGGATGTAGTCTAGACTCTCTTTGTCAGCAGAAGCTTTGTCGACAAAAGCCTGTAGTCTAGAGGTACCCTTTGATAGCTGATTTCTTAGTCTAGGCATGTATACACAGACCTCCTGCTACTTTTCAGGACACAAGAATCAAATTATCTCATTAAAAAAGGTGATTTTATTAACAAAACAAAAGTATATACTTAATAAAGCTTATATAGTTTCTAGGTGTTACAGAGTAACTGAGAAAAACAAATTAAAACGAGAAAGATAGTATCTCTGGATGCCGCTTAGCTATATAGTGAATGCGAGGAAGTACATGGATTTCACACAGAGAAGTTTAACCAAACAACAACAAAAAAATAACCTGATCATGACTAAATATACACTTCTCTGTCTACTCTTGCTGGTCATAAGTATCTGGAGTCTGATGCTGTCTAAGGTTTGTGCTAGATCTGGAATGCCCCTGAACCCGTGGAGGTGCAAGATAGTCCTGGTTTCTTCTGCACTGTGGGGACCAACCAATACTGACGCCTCCATTACTTAGAGAGGAACTGCAGCTATATGTAATCACACCCACCAGCATGATCAAATCCGGTGTCCCTCTTGGACCTTTGTTATTTCCGCCACAACAACCGTGACTCACCCTCAAGTACCGTGTTCTGATATCTGGATCTAAGGTCTGCATCAATTCTACGGGGATTTTGTCGTTTTCTCACTGATCTGCTGGGAGCTCTGCTCTGCCTGTCTCCAACAGTCTGGACCCATTGCTACCATTGCCACATGGGAACCCCCAACAGTTTAAACTTCACAGAATGGTGAGATCCCTTCTCCCCAGTATAGTCTCCTGACCCTGCCTTATGTGATCAGTTAGGCTACGTCTACACTGCTGGCTTTTGCTGGCAGAGAGTATGCAAATGAAGCGCTGATTAGCATTTTGCCAAGCTTCATTTGCATAACCTATTCGAGCCATTGATTGCAAAAACAAGCAGTGTAGACGTTTCCTTTTTGCGCAAAAAACCTTTTTGCTCAAGATCCTTCTCCTTCTCTGGGATGTTCACACTGCTTGTTTTCGTGCAAAAACGGCTTGAATAGATTATGCAAGTGAAACATGGCAAAATACTAATCAGCGCTTCATTTGCATTCTCTCTGCTGGCAAAAGCCGGCAGTGTAGGCAAAGCCTCAAGCTAGGTCTACATTGGCAAGATTTTATGCAAATACTTCTAAGGTCAGAGTTTTTGTGTTAAAGTATTTGTGCAAGAGAGCGTCTACACTGGCCTGTGCTTTTGTGCAAGAGATGCGCTTTTGCGCAGAAGCATCCGTGCCAGTGTAGACACTCTTTTGTTCAAGAAAGCTCCGATGGCCATTTTAGCCATCGGCTTTCTTGCGCAAGAAATTCATGTTGCCTGTCTACACTGGCCTCTTGCTCAAGAACAGTTGCGAAGAGGGCTAATTCCTGAGCGGGAGCATCATAGTTCTTGCGCAATAAGCCCTGATTTCACACATTAGAACGTCAGTGTTCTTGCACAAGAACTCCCCGCCCAGTGTAGACAGGCAGCATGTTTTTGTGCAAAAACAGCCACTTTTGCACAAAATCATGCCAATGTAGACACAGCCTCAGAGTTTGTAAAGTCAGATTTAAGTTAGATTTAATATTGTAACTGGTGTGTGTGTTTCTCTCCCCTTGTACGGTTACTACCTAGAAACAACTTTCATTGCTTAGATGCTTGCTTTCCTCTTTTTCTCTCCCCTCCCCAGGACTGTTGTTGGGTTCCCCATTCACTCTGCAACAACGCTCCTTGAATCTAAGCTACAGCCCCAATGGTGCCCCAAAATCCTGTGACCTTGCTTGCTGCAGAGTAGTTGTGGTGTGGGAGTGGGGATAGGGCGGCGCTGAACTTGGGGGCTTATGGTGGTGGCAACTTAAACTGCAGTTAAACCAGCCCATGGAGTCCAAAGGCACAGGAGGGGGTCACAACTTGGCATTACTGTGCAACCAACCTGCTGAGTCCAGGGACAGATAAGGAGTCAGCTGCTGAGTGCTGATTAACCCACCTCTCAGACTGCTGTGGTAGTGGGTGTGTCTGTGTGTTCCTCTCCTTCTAGTGTAGGAAGAGCCCAGCCCTGGGGAACCTAGAACCTGCAGGAGAGAGGGAATTGGCAGAAGGGAGAAGTACAGCCCCTGTGGGAACACAAATAACACAAGCAGCACGTTAATAGAATTATAACACTGCCCTCCTCCCAAGGATAACCCTAATAAATGAGCATGCCCAAAAGTAACAGGCAAATCTGGTAACAGAAGAGGCAGCTGAGGAGAGGTGCATCCAGAGCGCCACACCAGAGGCTGCCCAAACCTTCACCAACAAACAGTTCCAGCTGCCTTTTCTGTCCCATGTGTTATTACACGGGGGCTACATCTACACTGGCACCCTTTTCCGGAAAAGCTTAAAACAGAACAGTTTTCCGTTATAAGTATTTCCGGAAAAAGCGCGTCTACATTGGCAAGATGCTTTTCCGGAAAAGCACTTTTTCCGGAAAAGCGTCCGTGGCCAATGTAGACGCGCTTTTCTGCAAAAAAGCCCCGATAGTCATTTTCGTGATCGGGGCTTTTTTGCGGAAAAGATTACTGTGCTGTCTACACTGGTCCTTTTCCGGAACAGTTTTTCCGGAAAAGGACTTTTGCCCGAACGGGAGCAGCATAATTTTTCTGGAAAAACTTTGACAATTTTACAGTAGATCGTGATTGCTTTTCCGGAAAAGCAAGTGGCGGCCAGTGTAGACAGCTGGCAAGTTATTCCGGAAAAGCGGATGCTTTTCTGGAATAAGTGGCCCAGTGTAGACACAGCAGACTGTTTATCTTTCCCCATCTCGCTCCCCTTCCCAGCCTGCCAGTCTCTTGTCAGAGTTTTTCTAGTTCCTTCATTGTCCTTTGCATCCTGCCTAGCCTTCACTGAGCCAGTGAACCACTCACAGGTAAGTGAGAGTCTCTTTTACAGTCTGGGTGGGGTGTTAATAGCTGTGTAGAGAGCAGGGATAGAAGAATTATAGAAATCAGAATAGAACACCACTTGTCATCACCTACAACCCCCAACTAAAACCTGTCCAACACATTATCAATAAACTACAGCCAATATTGGAACAGGATACCATACTCAAAGAGGCTCTGGGAGACAGACCCATAATCTCCTATAGACAACCACCTAACCTCAAGATGATTCTTACCAACAACCACAGGACATACCACACTAATACCAACCCTGGTACCTTCCCTTGCAACAAACCCCGTTGCCAGCTTTGTCCACATATTCATTCTGCTGATACCATTATTGGACCTAACCAAGTGAGTTATAAGATCAAGAACACATATTCCTGCGCATCCAGAAATATAATCTACGCTATCATGTGCCGAAAGTGTCCGTCTGCTATGTACATTGGACAAACATCTCAGACACTTCGCCAAAGGATTAATGCCCACAAAACAGATATCAGACAAGATCACAAAGAGAAAACAGTTTCTTGCCACTTTAACCAGAAAGGACACTCTCTAAATGACTTAGCCACCTGCATTCTGCTACAAAGACCTTTTACATCTGCACTTGAAAGGGAATCCTCTGAACTGTCATTCATGTTAAAATTCGACACTTACCACCAGGGACTTAACAAGACTTTGAACTTTCTCACCCATTACCAAGACAGTTTCCCCAATTATCACCTGTAATACCATTAACTCACAAACATCCCACTCTCCCTACCTTTAATATCAGCAATTCACAGACACTTACCTTCCTTCCTCCCCCTTCCCACCCCCCCGCATCCTCCTTCTGTTCTGCAATGTGATTTGTCCTTTTCATATTTGTTCATTTTTTTAATTGTATCCTTTGGTATATATGGTTGTGACTATTTTCTTCCACTATTTGATCTGAGGAAGTGGGTCTGGCCCACGAAAGCTCATCATCTAATAAACCATCTTGTTAGTCTTTAAAGTGCTACATTGTCCTGCATTTTGCTTCAACTACCCCAGACTAACACGGCTACATCTCTATCACTAGAAATCAGAATGTGTGGGTAAGATCAGAGCACAATGATAACTGTTCTGGTCTCACTGATGGGTTTTATCTTCCAGACAATGGGGCTCAAACTGTGCTATGGAAACATCCAGGTGTCCTTGGAGCTGCAGCTGTAATCGGGGCTGCGGTGGTCATCATAATTGCTTTAGCAGCAGCTCTGGGAGGTAAGTTCCCACCCCCTGAAGAGTCAGTCTCTGGGATTTTCTGCTTTTGTGATGCCTATTTTCTAGAGCTGGCAGGGACCTTGAAAGGTCATTTAGTCCAGGCCCCTGCCTTCACAGAAGGATTAAGTACTATCCCTTACAGATTTTTGCCCTAGGTCCCTAAATGGCCCCCTGAAGGCTTGAAGTCACAACCCTGGGTTTAGCAGGCCAATGCTCAAACTACTGAGTTATCCCTCCCCCCACTGTCTGCTCCTGGGCGCTTGTAGACAAGAGAGTTTTATAATGTCTGATGTACTTAATGGGTAGTGTGAGAATAAATGTTAAGCAGCTTTAACTCTGCCGGCCACTCTTCTCTGGTTAGCAGGGAGGAACAGTCTTCTAGGCCCGTGTAAAGATGCATCAGGCAGACACTGCATGTGTCTGTATCTGACATTAACATAGAAACAGATTAGAAGGATCCTTATGATTCAGCATGATCACACCGCTGCTCTTAGGAGTAATTAGAATACAGACTGTACTATAAAGAAAATATGATGAAAGATTAAAAGTTTGTACTAATAGAAGCTTTGCAGTGGAACTTTAAGCAACAGCCATGATGGGGTGTGGGCATATGTGTGCCTTTGTGTGTATGAATATGCATATACCAGAATAATGTTACGATGGCAATAAATGTGGTGTTTTGCCTTCTCGCCCCGGAAAGATATCCCGTGAAATTCTTTCAAGGATAAGAATCGAGACAGGTTGAGGATCCTCTTCCTGGCCCGTGGTACAGGTTTGCAGTTTTTGTATTGCATACTGTGTGCTGAAAATATTGTTAGCGAGGTTAAGAACTATTAGTAAGTCTTAACAACTAATTGGTTAAACTAGGATGAGAAGTTGATAAACATTAGACATTTAAAATGTTAAAGGACCAGGAGGCGTGGGGGGTAACTGAGGAGCCCACCCTCCTGTAAATTGGTAGTGGGACAAAGCCTGTGTCCGTGGAAAGGGGCCGATGAGCACGGAAAGCAGGATCAGGTCCAGACAAGCAGGCAGGAAAGCAAGCGAGATTGGAAAATAGGTTCAGAGTCCTGAGAGCACAGTGGTAGGAGTAAAGGAAAGCAGTTAAGTCCAGGCATTGGAAATTCAAATCCCTGAAATAAAATGTGGAGTGGTAACATCTGAACGAAAGAACTTTTCCTTTTGGAGATGAGCAAGTATATTAAGGAAAAAGAGCGAGATGTTAACTCTGCAGAGTATGGAGAGGATGGAGACATCAGATTGTTGTAAAAATTCTAAAAAGAAGAAAAGCGTGATAGGAAAAGAATTCTTGGTTTCTTTGCAGCCTTTTGAAAAATGGGCCCTTTTCCAAGGGAACCTCTGTAAATAATCCAGGCAAAGAGACAATCTGATTTAATATTTGACTATGGACACGTTAGTTAAATTTAGTTAAATTTGCTAAAAGAGCAGAAGGGGTTTCTATTGAGACTTGACCGCCCAAATGTATAAAATGTGCGCAATCTATGCACAGGTGTGTAAAAATAATTAAAGTAGTGTAAAGGAAATTAAATAAAGGAGAATGTATGCATGTATGCATCTCTGTGAGATTTTTAAGACCTCCTTAAACACTTCTGTTTTGCAGGTTTGTAAAGCTCTTTTTTGTAGGCTTCAGATGATTTGGTTTGGTTTGGTTTGGTTTTTAATAAAGCCAATTCATTCAAAGTTGCAAAAGTGACAAGACGCTTTTTGCCAGACAGAGGTAACTAGTGTTGCTTTGGCTTTTGGTATTCGACATGTAACCCCTTAAGATATCTCAATGCTTTATCAGGTTCAAAGTCTTCTTATAAACCAAGTTATGGCTGATACAAAGGGTAGCCAAAACCAAGAAAATAGAGAGAGAGCCTGGATTTCTTGTTCAGTTACTACCTGAAAATAAAGGTAAAGGTTTGCAAAGTAAAGAAACTCTACAAATTTTGCCACCTCACTGTTTACCCATCTCTTCAGATAATTTATGAATATGTTGACTAGGATTGGTTCCAGGACAGACCCTTGGGGGACCTCACTAGTTACCTCTCTCCATTCTGAAAACTGACCGTTTATATCTACTCTTTGTTTCCTGTCTCTTAACTTTTACCAATCCACGAGAGGACCTTCCACATGACAGTTTAGTTTGCTTTAGGTGAGGGACCTTGTCGAAGGCTTTCTGGAGATTTAAATGCATTATATCACCTGGATCCCTGTAGTGAGTCAGTGTGGGGATCCTGTTGACCCTGAAAAGGAAACTCTCTCTAAGACCCCTTACTGGGCTTGGCCAGAGCAACCCAGCCCCTGAGGACCAGAGGCTGAGGTAGGTAGACGGTGGAAGTGGGAAGCGGCCTAGGGACAGCCATTGGGTTGGTTGAGGAAATGGAGGTCAACTGGTTGGCGTGTTGCGGTCAGGATCTCCGCTGACCCAGTGGCATTCCGTACTGCCACTTTTAGGGCCCTGGGCCAGGACGCAGTGAAGCAGGTGGGCCTACGTCCCCCCCCACCACTCTTCCCTTTGGAGGGCAGATTTCCCCTGAGGGGATAATCCCCCTGGGTGTGTCTAGACTGGCAAGTTTTTACGCAAAATCATAGGTTTTTGCGGAAAAACTTGCCAGCTGTCTACACTGGCCGCTTGAATTTCCGCAAGAACACTGACGATCTCATGTAAGATCGTCAGTGTTCTTTCGGAAATACTGTGCTGCTCCCGTTCGGGCAAAAGCCCTCTTGCGCAAATCATTTGCGCAAGAGGGCCAGTGTAAACAGCACAGTACTGTTTTGCGCAAAAAAGCCCCGATCGTGAAAATGGCGATCGGGGCTTTTTTGCGGAAAACCACGTCTAGATTGGCCACGGATGCTTTTCCGCAAAAAGTGCTTTTGCGGAAATGCGTCCTGCAAATCTAGACGCGATTTTCCGAAAATGCTTTTAACGGAAAACTTTTCCGTTAAAAGCATTTCTGGAAAATCATGCCAGTGTAGACATAGCCCCTGTGCTTGTCGACTTTCTTCCAAACAAAGAGACCCGACCCCTCGCCCCCAGCCTGCAGCAGGGCTTGACAATCTATGTAATCTACTTGCCCTGGGATTACAACCCGGAAGAGCCGAGTTCAGGTGATCTGCGCATGCTGGCGAGCAGGGCTCATCGTGGCTCAGCGAGTCCTATTAGTAAGTCCCAACAACTAATTGGTGAATCTAGGATGAGAAGTTGATAAACATTAGACATTTAAAATGTTAAAGGACCAAGAGGCGTGGGGGGTAGCTGAGGAGCCCACCCTCCTGAAAATTGGTAGTGGGACAAAGCCTGTGTCCGTGGAAAGGGGCCGATCAGCACAGAAAGCAGAATCAGGACATCAGCTGGTCTGTGTGTTGTGGTCAGGATCCCCACTGACCCAGTGGCACCCCGCACTGCCACTGTTAGGGCCATGGGCTGGGACGCAGTGGAGTGGGTGGGCCTGCGTCCCCCCCACCTCTTTCCTTGGGGGGCTGGTTCTCCCCCCCCCGAGACCCGACTCCCCCTCCCCCCCAGGCTGCAGACAGGCCTGCACTTTGGAACTATTTGTTTGTTGCCTCGCCCTGACTAAGGGTGCGGCTTTTCTAAGCTGAGGCTCAGCCTGACTCCAGGCCCAAGCCCCTGAACTGCTTTTGGGGTTTGCTTTGGCCTAGGATCTGGACATTTGGACTGCGGCTTAGCTGGGCTATAGGCCAGAGACCCCCCATTACCCACTGGTAGGCCAGCTCAGGAGCTGGGTTTCCTAGGCCCCCGAAATGGTCTGGCCGTCATCTAGGGTACATCTAGACTACAGGCTTTTGTCGACAGAGGCTTTGTTGACAGAGGCTGTCAACAAAGCTTCTGTCGACAAAGAGCGTCTAGACTACAGCCAGTTCTAGTGTAGACGCAAAGGACAGTGTAGATGCAATAACACCGTCTATCGACAGAATCCACTTTTGTAGGCACACCCCTAGTGAGGCAACTTGGCCTCCCTCCAGCCAAAGACGAGTCCAGTCCCCCTTGTCCAGACGCTTGTTGCCCCCCTCAAAGAATTCGAGTTGATTTAAGGTTTAAATGGTCTTAGGAAGCAAATCCAGCAGCAGCAAGCCCAGCAGCAGCAGCAAGCCCAGCAGGTCACGTCCGCTTGTTGGGGTCTGATTCCCCCTAGTGGCCGCTCCGTGGAACTGGCTGAATTACTGCACCACTCTTAATCTTCTGTTGCATTTGGAGTGAATGCAACCCTATGCCATGGGCGGGAGGGACAAGGGGCCAGCCAGTAGCTGGT
Organism: Pelodiscus sinensis; assembly: GCF_052426305.1. Classification (NCBI taxonomy): domain Eukaryota; kingdom Metazoa; phylum Chordata; order Testudines; family Trionychidae; genus Pelodiscus; species Pelodiscus sinensis. Next base: position 14,903,432 of record NC_143070.1, read on the forward strand.
GGGACAAAGTCCCTAGGCATCGGGGAGAGGTAGCGGGGGGAGGCTACCTGAGAACAGCAAAAAAGATCAGCCCCCAACACACCACACTCACTAGCAGTGGCAGGGGAAGTGGAGCAACACAGCCCCAGCTCTCTCTGCTCTCCCGGGGCATCCCTCAGAGCAGAACAGCCCCTGCACTCACGGGCGGAAAGCAGAGTGATGCGACTCTGGCAACAGAACAGGCCATACTGCCACTGCCGGCACCAGAACCTTGGCAGGTAGTCCCCTGGGCACATCGGCTGGGGGGTGAGGGAGAGGGCGGAGCAAGGGCAGGGAAGGAGTGGGGCAAGTTTGGGGAAGAGAGGGCAGAGGGCAGAGCAAGTGGAGGGAGAGGCAGGATCTGGGGTATAGGGGATTTGGCTCTTCCTTGGTCTGGGTGAGGGTCACGTGGTCTGTGCCCCCTCCCCTCATGTGCCTCCGCGCCAGTCACCCCTCTGTGTGAACCTTTCTGCTTTGAGGCTGCATGGAGGGGGGCAGAGTGCCCTGGGGCAGGCTGTCCCCTCACTGCCTATCAGAGTGTGTGTGTGGCCATTTGCTATGAAGCAGCAGGTACTGGCGGCTCTCAGAGAGCAGCTCTGTAACCCACGGATCTGATCTGTTCTCAGAGTCCCTGTGCTCCCGTGCCTGCTTGTTCTCCGCTGTGAGATGGGAATGATCTCTTTCTCTTTCTCTTTCTCTTTCTCTTTCTCTTTCTCTTTCTCTTTCTCTCATTTTCCAAGTGGAAAGATCTAAACAGCCTCCTCCCTGCCCCCCTACTTCTGGGTGCCCAGAGAACTGGATCAGAATCCAGGGGAAATTCTACTATTTTTCGAAGGCCGAAGGGAACTGGACCAACAGCCAGAAGAACTGCTCCTCACACGCTGCCTCCCTGGCCACGATTGAGAGTCTACAGCAGCTGGTGAGCCGCACGGACGCTTTGTGCCAAGCCCGGCGATCGCCGGCACCGCAGGCTGAGCTGGAGTCAGGCTGGGCCCAGCCCCCCTAGGGCAGAGGGGAGCCAGGCGCCTCCCGGGCTGCGGGCCAGAGTCGGTGCGGTTCTGCCAGCCAAATCCTGGTTGGTTCTGGGGCTCCAGCCTTCCCCACCCTCCAACTGCTCAGCGTCCTAGTTTGAAACTCCCCCTGTGTGGGGCTGAGCCGGCTGCAGGCCCAGCAGTAAGGCCTGATGAAGAAAGGGGCTTTAGGGACTGGAACCCTGCACCCCCTCATCTTGGGGCTCTGGCTGCAGCCTGTAATGCCCGTGTTCTGGGCCATCCCAGACGGCTCCACTCCCCTGAGGGACGTGCCTGGGAGCTGGGCTGGGGGGGAGCGCATTGGGCTGGGGCCAGGTCACGCTATTTCCTAGCACCTCAGTGAATTCAGGGGTGGAGCATCCCCTGTTGCCGGTCCCAGTCCTCCCCTCACCCCTGCTAATCTCCCGGGCCCTGTCGCATGAGGAAAAGGGACTTGGAAGAGGGGATGGAGCAGGGGTGGGAAAAGGTGGGGTCAGATGGAGGCTGGGGTGGCAGGAGAGACCGGGGGTTGTCCTTGGTCCTGCATCTTCCTAGGGCAGGCGCTAGGTAGGGTCCTATCTTAGCCCCCTCCCCAACTTCCTGCCCTGACCCCCCTCCCCAAAGTGGAGGTTGCACGGAGACAGCGCTTGAATGAAATGTGTTACTTTTACCCTTGCTCCCCAGCTCCACAAAGCCCCAGAGTTCCCCCATGGTTGGGGTGGGGACAATTCTGCCCTGTGCTCCCTGCCCTCCACTGCCCTGCCCTGGTAGCGGGGTCTGTCTGCCCCCTCCTGCAGCTCCCTCTCCCCCCTGCCCTGCTGCGCCCTGAGAGGGGGCCACTGGGCCGACAGTGACCTTGTTGCTCAATCCCTGCTTCACCCAGTAGGTGCCAAAGCCCCAGGACCTGGTCGGCTGAAGGGTTAATACTGTTAGCAGAGTTGGGCTAACAGCTGGTTTTGTTGGGTTTCTAAGCACTCCCTGCTGCCCTACCCAGGCAGACTGGACCACTGGATTGGCCTCCGGAAGGACGCAGTTGGGGTCTGGAGATGGGTCAATGGCACCGAGTTCGACCATCGGTGAGTCTGTTTCTCTGCATTGGGTGGGAGTTGATGGAAATGCCCCACTGGCTGCTTTCACCTCCCCTCCTGTCTGGGGCAGTGTAGGGAGGGGGAGATCCTGAGGGGCTGTGAGTGTGGTAGCTCCCCTCCCTCTCCTGGGGTGTCTGCCCCGGTCTGTGCCTGGCACACGCTGACTCTAGCTCTGACTGCCTCTGGCTTGCAGGTTTGAAATACAAGGAGGAGCCGACTGTGCCTACCTGAATGACGACCTCAATGTCAGCAGCTCCAGCTGCAGCACGCCGAGGAAATGGTTCTGCAGCAAACCTGATGCCCCTACCCAGGGAGGGGAGTGTGTCGTGGGAGGGAGATCATGAGCCGAAAGGAATCTGTTCCGGTTCCCTTCATGACCTCTCAGTGGTGGATGAAGGCCCAGCTGGGGAAAGCAAACCTCAGTCCCACCCCTGGAGCCAAAACCCACTCACCCCCAACCCGATCCTTCCTGGCCACCTGGAGGGCTGGGGCTGCTGTGCTGTGGCCCGGGCTCCAGCCCTCCCTGGCGGCTAAGATGCCGGACCGCCATGCTGCGTCCCCAGCCCTCCCTGATGGCTAGGGAATCCAGGCTGCTATGCTGTGTCTCTAGCCTTCCCCAGCATCCAAGAAGCTAAGCTGCCATGTCGCAACCACAGCCCTCCTGCCAGCCAAGCATGTAGGCAATTTTAGGGTATGTCTAGTCTACAGGGTTTTGTTGACAGAAGTTGTCAACAGATACTGTTGACAAAGCTACTGTCGACAAAGAGCGTCTAGACTACATCCAGTTCTGTAGACAAAGCAAGCTGCTTTGTCGACATAACAGTGTGGACGCAAAGGACAGTGTAGATGCAATAATGCCTTCTGTCGACAGAACTCTGTCTATAAAAGGCGTTATTCCTCGTAGAATGAGGTTTACATATGTCGACAAAACTGCTGAGTTTTGTCTACATTATGTCGACATAACTCAAAGGCAGTGTGGACGCAGGTATAGTTTTGTCGACAAAAGTCCACTTTTGCCAACAAAACCCTGTAGTCTAAACACACCCTTGGGAAGGAAGGATTGAAAAAACATGAAGATCGTGTGTTACGAGAGGAAGTGAACCGGGTAGTTAACCCAGTGTTACCAGAAATCAAGGGAATGTCATAGGAAGAGCAATTTATAGTTTATAATATGCTATAACCCAACTGGTTAATGAGACACAAATCATTAATCCTCCAGTTGCTTTAAACCCGGGGTGTCCAACATGCTAGCCAATAGCCACATGTGGCTATTTGGCCAGTAGAGTGTGGCTAGTTAGCTTGGCCAGTGTGGCTATTTGGCCAGTAGAGTGTGGCTAGTTAGCTTGGCCAGTGTGGCTATTTGGCCATTTGAGTGTGGCTTCAGAACTGGATGGACACCCCAGCTTTCAACAACGATCAGTATTTAGGTGATCTGCTAGGAATGTGGAGAATGTGTTGTCAATATAATAACGAAAGCGTTTTAATTTCACCTAATCTCGTGTTTCCCAATTGGTGCTCTGTGGAATCCTCGGGTTCCGCGAAGTGAAAGTAAGGGTCCTGTGAGAACTCAGTACTCTCCCGCCCCCTTTTAAAGAGAAAGAGCCTTTTTGTGGCGGTGCGTGGAGGGTCTTTTTTCCTTTTCCCATCAACAAATTTTATTCTAGCAACCCTAGAGGTTCCTTGAAATTCTTTCAAGCTGAAAAGAGTTCCGTGGCCAAATACAATTGGGAAACACTGACCTAATCAAAGATGAACCATTGTGGAGTTGGTATTGTCCAGATGTTTTCAAAAGTCAGAAAAGAAGTGATCCACATGTGTTTCTCCTTGTATGTCTCATTCACTGTCTCATTACCAGTGTATGACCCAGACAACGAGATGTACAGGCAGTTGGCAGCTGTCTGTTCCAATAGGGTGTGTCTAGACTACAGGGTTTTGTCGACAAAAGTCCACTTTTGTCGACAAAACTATACCTGCATCCACACTGCCTTTGAGTTATGTCAACATAACATCGACAAAACTCAGTAGTTTTGTCGACGTATGTAAACCTCATTCTACAAGGAATAACGCCTTTTATCGACAGAGTTCTGTCGATAGAAGGCATTATTGCATCTACACTGTCCTTTGCGTCCACTGTTATGTCAAGAAAGCGGCTTGCTTTGTCAACAGAACTGGATGTAGTCTAGACGCTCTTTGTCGACAGAAGCTTTGTCGACAGTATGTGTCGACAAAACTTCTGTCGACAAAACCCTGTAGTCTAGACGTACCCTTAATGACCCCAAAGCTGACATCGTCAGAGAATGTGTCACTGGTGAGGCTGACCAAAGGGAAAAGTAAGATGGAGAGGGTGACCTACTCTGGAAATGGCCAATTTTGTGTGGTAACCAATCAAAAGAGGTTCCAATATGATCCGTTGGGAGTGTCCCGCTACAGATCCAAATTGCTGTTTTACTCCAAAATATCCTGCCCTGATGGGGAATCAAGCAGTTTTTCCTATTCCCCACGTTTGAAAATATTGCCATCATCCAATTTAATTCAGACTACTAGGATACGTCTAGACTACAGGCTTTTGTCTACAGAAGTTTTGACAAAGCTTATGTTGACAAAGAGCATCTAGTCAACATCCAGTTCTGTCAACAAAGCAAGTCGCTTTGTCGACATGACAGTATAGACACAAAGGACAGTGTAGATGCAAGAACGCCTTCTGTTGACATAGAATGAGGTTTACCGCCGTCAACAAAAGTTCTGAGTTCTGATTTGTTTCAGCTAGACCAGACTAACACGGCTGCATTTCTATTACTATTCTCTAAACGTTGTCTTTAAACTTTGTCTTTTCACTAGTCTCTTAGGCTATGTATAAACTACATTCCTCTTTCGAAAGAGGAATATAAACGAGGCCGATTGAAAATTCATATGAAGCGCGGATTTAAAATCTCATGCTTCATTTGCATAATTGTGTGAGCGTGCTTTTTTGAAAAAAAATTTCAAAAAAGAAACTGCAGTCTAGACAGGGTTCTTTTGGAAAAAGAAAACTTTTTTCAAAGAATCCTTACACCTCATTTTTTTCAGGAGTACATGTTCTTCTTCGAGTGGTTGCTCATGTCCATTCGAAGTAGGTGTGTGCATCGCGTCTTCCGGAGCGTTTTCCATAGCGGTACCCGTAGCGCCGGCAGGGCGCCCCCTGGAGTGGTGCCGCCATGGCGGGGCATAAGTACCCCTGCCGGCACTGCCCCACCTCAGTTCCTTCTTACCGCCGTGACGGTCGTTGGAGCGTCTCTATCTCTCCTAGTCTCTTAGGGTATGTCTACACTACCCCGCTAGTTCGAACTAGCGGGGGTAATGTAGTCATCCCCAGTTGCAAATGAAGCCCGGGATTTAAATTTCCCGGGCTTCATTTGCATGAAGCCGGCCGGCGCCATTTTTAAATGCCGGCTAGTTCGAACCCCAGTACCGTGTATGCCAGCAATAACTTGGGTATGTCTACACTACCCCGCTAGTTCGAACTAGCAGGGTAATGTAGACATACCGCATTTGCAAATGAAGCCCGGGATTTGAATTTCCCGGGCTTCATTTTCATAAGCGGGGCGCCGCCATTTTTAAAACCCCACTCGTTCGAACCCCGTGCAGCATGGCTACATGGGGCACGAACTAGGTAGTTCGAACTAGGCTTCCTAGTTCGAACTACCGTTACTCCTCGTGGAGTAACTCCTCATAGCCCATCCCAGGGTTACTCCTCGTAGCCCATCCCAGGATCCTTGGTCGTGCAGGCTGCGGCCCAAAAGGAAAGGCTTCCCCAGCCTGGCCCATCTCCAAAGTCGAGGGAGCCTAAGCGGCTGGATTTAATGGGCCGTAAGGTTTATGCCACAGGTGCGGTGCAACTTCGCATCGCTAACCAACAGGCAGTGTTGAGCAGGTGTGCCTTCAACACCTGGCAAGCTGTGGAGAAATTCAGGGACAGGCTTCCAGCAGAGGAACGTCAGGAGTTCACAGCCACTGCTTCAGAGGGAAAGGTTATTGCCCGAACCGCTCTCCAGGCGTCCCTGGACTCAGTCGATTTAGCAGCCCGCACTATGGCATCTGGCGTTGTTATGCGTCGGGGAGCCTGGCTACAAGTCTCGGGGATTCCCCCTGACGTCCAAAATACGATCCAGGACTTGCCTTTTGAGGGCAAAACTTTGTTCTCGGAGCACATCATCTCTAGGCTCCATACGCTAAAGGACACAAGGTCTACTCTGAAGTCCTTGGGCATCCACACGCCTGCCCCGCAGCATCGCCAGCTGCCCTATAGGCAACAGAGGAGGGTGCAGCCCCAGGTCCCCCGTGGGGACTACTGGAGGCGCCGCTCCCAGGCCTTCGGTGGAGGTTCCGGGGCAGTTGCGCACCCCCAGGGCCCTAAGGGTTGCTGTCATTGCCCCAGGGCAAACAATCAGCGGGGAGGCCCCCACGACCCTTCCCATCAGGGCAAGCCGCAATTTTGACGCGCTCTTTGAGGGTTTCGTACCAGTCTCCCACCCTGGCCCCCCGTTTGGGGCCAGGCTATCCCTTTTTGCCTGTGCGTGGGCACTAATCACATCAGACGCCTGGGTATTAAATATAGTACATGGAGGCTATACCATCCCCTTCTTGGGCCCACCGCCTTCAAACCCCCCTTCCCCGTCCCCCTTCAGGGACACCCCTCACGAACACATCCTATGTCAGGAGGTGTCCGTGCTCCTCGCAAAGCGAGCAATAGAGGAGGTTCCCCCACACCTGCGGGGAAGGGGATTCTACTCCCGATATTTTGTTGTCCCCAAACCAAAGGGAGGAGTCTGTCCCATCTTGGACTTCAGAAATCTGAACATGGCGGTCATAAAACAAAAATTCAGAATGGTGACCTTAGCCTCGGTCATCCCAGTGCTCCAGTTAGGAGACTGGTACGCAACTCTCGATCTCAAGGACGCGTACTTCCACGTGGCGATCAGAACCAGCCACGGGAGGTTCCTCAGCTTTACGGTTGGCCAACACCATTTTCAGTTTACGGTGCTCCCTTTTGGCCTGTCAACGGCACCAAGGGTGGTCACCAAATGCATGGCTGTGGTGGCGGCGTTTCTCCACAAGCAAGGGGTGTACGTGTTCCCGTACCTCGACGATTGACTAATCCGAGGTCGCTTGTACGAGCAGGTCAGATCCTACGTGTCACTCACGAAGGCCCTCTTTCTAAAGCTCGGCCTCATGCTGAATGAGGGGAAGTCATCCCTAACCCCCTCTCAGCATCTTGAATTCGTGGGGGTCCTCCTTGATGCAAGGGTAGCAAGAGCGTTCCTCCCCAGGAGCAGGTTCCTCTCCATAGTGGAGCTGATTTCAGGGCTAACCCGGTCCCCTATCATGACCCCTCGGGTCTGCTCGAGGCTCCTGGGTCATATGGCTGCATGCACGTACACGGTACGCCACGCCAGAATGAGGATGAGGCCTCTGCAGGCCTGGTTGGCGAGGGTGTTCAATCAGTCCCGGGGTCTTTGGGATTCAGTCATAACAGTGCCCCCAGAGGTCCTGACCACCCTACAATGGTGGACCCAGGAGGGCGTGGTGTGCGGTGGGGTACCTTTCAATGCTCCTCCCCACTCCCTCACGCTGGTCACCGACGCCTCCGACCTGGGCTGGGGAGCACACCTGGGGCAGCACAGCACTCAGGGTCTGTGGTCCTCCTCGGAACGGACCCTTCACATAAACACCCGGGAACTGCGAGCGGTGAGAAGAGCCTGCGAAGCCTTCCTGCCAAGACTCTCTCCCCGCTCAATCCTGGTTCGTTTGGACAATACAGCAGTGGTCTTTTACCTCAACAAGCAGGGGGGAGCCCGGTCACCTCCCCTCTACAGAGAGGTTCTGCTACTCTGGCACCTGTGTGTGAAACACGACATCACGCCACAGCCGGAGTACCTCCCGGGGTGCAAGAATCTGTTAGCAGTCACACCCAGCAGATCCTTTGGAACCCACAAGTGGTCACTCAAGGACTCTGTCCTGTGTCAGGTTTTCCGCAGGTGGGGTTATCCCCTCCTAGACCTGTTTGACGTGGCACACAATGCAAAGTGCCGGAACTACTGTTCCCTGATGGGGCTGGGGAAATATTCCATGGTGGATGCCCTAACGGCCGTGTGGCCAGAGGGCATTCTGTATGCCTTTCCCCCGTTCCCTCTAATTTCCAGGGTGTTGACCAGGGCATGGACCTTTCGGTCCATGATCATTCTTATAGCCCCCAGGTGGCCCAGACAATTCTGGTTCCCCATCATGGTGGACATGCTCACCGAGGACCCGATGGCACTCCCTCCAGTCCGGGACCTTCTGACTCAACCCTGGGATGGGAGGACCATGGTTCACCCAAATCTCAGGTCTCTCCACCTAACTGCCTGGTTTATCCATGGCTGAACCAACCGGAAAGGGAATGTTCCCAGGAGGTTCAGATGGTGCTCCTCAGTAACAGGAAACCCTCTACCAGACGGCCGTACGCTGCCAAGTGGCGGCGCTTCTTGTCTTGGGCGTCCTGAAGAGGTGTGCACCCGTCCTCTGCCCCTGTCCCGACTATCTTAGACTATCTTTTTGAGCTTCGGTCTAGTGGCCTCTCTTTTTCTTCTATTAAAGTCCATGTGGCATCTCTCTCCACCTTCCATGTGGGTACGGCAGGAGTTTTTCTTTTCTCTGACCCAGTGGTTAAAAGATTGCTTACTGGTGCCACAACTGCTGGCAACCTCTCTCCCGGCACCGGGCCTCAGCACTCCGGTGCCGCATCCGGCAGCTTCTACTTTTCCGGCACCAGTCCCGTGCACCCCGGCGTCGCAACTGCTGGCGACCTCTCTCCCGGCACCGGGCCTCTGCACTCCGGTGCCGCATCCGGCGGCTTCTACTTTTCTGGCACCGGGCCTGGGCACCCCGGCGTCGCAACTGCTGGCGACCTCTCTCCCGGCACCGGGCCTCGGCACCCCGGTACCGCAACCAGCAGCGTCTACTTTTCCGGCACCAGTCCTGTGCACCCCGGCGCCGCAACTGCTGGCGACCTCTCTCCTGGCACCGGGCCTCGGCACCCCAGTGCCGCATCTGGCGGTGGCAAGTCTCCCGGCACCGGGCATGGGTCCCCCGGCGCCGCAACTGGTGGCAAGTCTCCCGGCACCGGGCATGGGTCCGCCGGTGCCGCAACTCGTCCGTCCCCGCCGTACTCATGCGGGCAAGCCAGAGTCCATGGCTAGGTTTGCCCCGCACTCTTCGTCGGCTCCGCCCTGACCGGAGTCTGACTACTTGTCAGATTCGGACGCAACTTCCATCTGTTCAGGGTCCTCGGGGGCGTCCTCGAACCACAGCTCCCGTTCCCGACACCGCTGCGACTATCCACAGCAAACCTGGCCCCCGCATCCGCAGTGGCCTTTTTGGACTCCTTGGGCCTACCACCAGTGGCCGGGGCCGGTACCCCCTTCTCTGGTGTCGGGGGCTTCGGGTCGCCAATCACAGCTCTCGGCGTCGCTGTCTCGACCTCCCTCCTTCCCACATGGGGCACCGCAGCCTGACTTAGCGGCAGAGGCCCCGGTGCCGGAGTCAGACCCGCAGGCAATGCAAGACGTCCAGCCGGCACCGCAGTCGGCACCGACCGGCCCGGCACCGATGCAGGAGTCATCCTCGTCGTCCTCCCCTGATGAGGCCCTGGCAGACCCAGCACCGAGCCTGCCTTCTATGGATGCCCGCACGCATCAGGAATTACTCCGGCTCATGGCATCAAATCTGAGCATCCCGGTGGAACCCGTCATTGAGGACATGGATCCAATGGTGGACATCCTCGCCAAGGACGCACCCACACGCTTGGCCTTACCGCTAAACAAAACGGTGGCCAAAATTACTAATGCCCTGTGGCAGACGCCGGCTACCTTGACCCCTACCTTAAAAGGGGTCGAGAGGGGCTATTATGTCCCACACTCGGGGCATGAACATCTGTATTCGTAGCCCATCCCAGGATCCTTGGTCGTGCAGGCCGCGGCCCAAAAGGAAAGGCTTCCCCAGCCTGGCCCATCTCCAAAGGCGAGGGAGCCTAAGCGGCTGGATTTAATGGGCCGTAAGGTTTACGCCACAGGTGCGGTGCAATTTCGCATCGCTAACCAACAGGCAGTGTTGAGCAGGTGTGCCTTCAACACCTGGCAAGCTGTGGAGAAATTCAGGGACAGGCTTCCGGCGGAGGGACAGGCTTCCGGCGGAGGAACGTCAGGAGTTCACAGCCATTGCTTCGGAGGGAAAGGTTATTGCCCGAACCGCTCTCCAGGCATCCCTGGACTCAGTCAATTCAGCAGCCCACACTATGGCATCTGGCGTGGTTATGCGTCGGGGAGCCTGGCTACAAGTCTCGGGGATTCCCCCTGACGTCCAAAATACGATCCAGGACTTGCCTTTTGAGGGCAAAACTTTGTTCTCGGAGCACATCGTCTCTAGGCTCCATACGCTAAAGGACACAGGAAACCCTCTACCAGACGGCCGTACGCTGCCAAGTGGCGGCGCTTCTCGTCTTACGCGTCCTGAAGAGGAGTGCACCCGTCCTCTGCCCCTGTCCCGACTATCTTAGACTATCTTTTTGAGCTTCGGTCTAGTGGCCTCTCTTTTTCTTCTATTAAAGTCCATGTGGCATCTCTCTCCGCTTTCCATGTGGGTACGGCAGGAGTTTCTCTTTTCTCTGACCCGGTGGTTAAAAGATTCCTTACTGGTCTGGAAAAACTGTTTCCTCAGTGAGGGTCCTGCTTCCCGCCTGGGGCCTCAACGTGGTCCTGCTCAGGCTTATGTCACCCCCTTTTGAGCCGTTGGCTACGTGTTCCCTGAAGCACCTCTCGTGGAAGGTTTCATTCATCGTGGCCATTACGTCTGCTCGTAGGGTTTCCGAACTAAGGGCGCTGACTATAGATCTGCCCTACCTTGTCTTTTCACATAGTAACGTCAGGCTCCGCCCTCATCCAACCTTCCTCCCAAAGATGGTGTCACCGTTCCACCTGTCCCAGAAAATCTATCTCCCGGTTTTCTTCCTGAAGCCCCATGCCTCTCCTAAGGAGCGGGTGCTCCATTCCCTGGACGCTAAGCGAGCGCTGGCATTCTACATTGATAGGACCAAGCTCTTTCACAGATCCCAGCAGTTGTTTATTGCTTTTGGGGACAGGGTGAAAGGGTCACCTATTTCGACCCTGAGGTTGTCAAACTGGGTCGCGCAATGCATCAGGGAATGTTATCAACTGGCTGGTAAAACCCCGCCCAGGGTAAAAGCCCACACTACCAGGGCGCAGGCGTCCTCGGTATCATTTGGGGCTCAGGTACCGATTGCGGAAATTTGCAGGGTGGCCATGTGGTCGTCCCTCCATACCTTTACGGTGCACTCTGCGCTGGCACAGCAGGCCAGGGAGGATGTAGGGGTGGGCTCTGCAGTCCTCAATTCTGTGTTGTAAATATGTTGAGTTGTTACTGTTGTTAACACGTGCCTTCTGTGTGTTTCCCTGTTTGAATAAATTCGTTCTGTTTATTCATCTTTACCATGGCTCTTGTGGTCTGACTGCTCCGACCCCTCCTCCGTATGTGAGGTTGACTTGGAAGTCACCTACTTCGAATGGACATGAGCAACCACTCGAAGAAGAAAAGAACGGATACTTACCTGTAACTGTTGTTCTTCAAGATGTGTTGCTCATGTCCATTCGACTCCCACCCTACCTCCTCTTCGTCGGAGTCTCCGGCAAGAAGGAACTGAGGTGGGGCAGCGCCGGCATGGGTACTTATGCCCCGCCATGGCGGCACCACTCGAGGGGGCGCCCTGCCGGCGCTACGAGTACCACTAGGGAAAACACTCCGGAAGACACGGTGCACGCGGTGCGCACACCTACTTCAAATGGACATGAGCAACCACTCGAAGAACAACAGTTACAGGTAAGTAACGGTTCTTTTCTTTTGAAAAAGGGGTTCCCCCCCCCAAAAGAACCACATCTACACTGCGGTTTCTTTTTTGAGAAACCCTTTTTCAAAAAAGCACTCTCATGTGATTATGCAAACAAAGCGTGAGATTTGTAAAACTGCGCTTCATTTGAACTTTCGATCGGCTTCATTTACATTCCTCTTTCGAAAGAGGAATGTAGTGTAGACATGCCCTGAGATTAATCTGGGTTTAAATCAGTCAGTTAAGTAAACTAAGCTAGCTTCAATAGCATAAGCTTCTGCACCTCACACTCAAGAACTGAAAAACTCAGACCAGTCCTATTTTGACATACCGGAGGCAACTCTTGGCTGTCGTTTCATATCACCATCTTATTGAGAACAAGTGTGAGTATATTAAACCACCGCTTATAGCCATAATCCCGTATGTATCTTAGATTGCTTATACTGCATTTGTAACCCTGATTTTACTACTCACGTTGCTATTTGATCTAGTCCATATATTTAAATAAAGTTTTCAACTGTTTTGTCTCAGTGGGAACATCCTCTCATACCCCCGAGGATCCTCTGTACATTCTGTGTTGCCTGACTCTGGGACGAGAATCTTCTTATCTTCTGATCCATTCAGTCGTCAAGCCAACCACCCAAACTCTTCACATAAATAATATTCACCCTCCTTAAATCAGGCAACAATAAAGAAACTAACGTTGGGGCGTCCTAGTACATCGAGCTCCCGTGACAGCCGCGGAGAAAGGGAACTTTCCCCTGCAGCCAGAGGCGTAGCGAAGGAGAGGATGGGGAGGGGCAGTTGCCCCTGGGTGCCACATTGGGGGGACGGGGCGCCAATTTAGTTGCCTGTGAACAGCTCCTGCAGCACTGACCCTGACTTCCACCCTCTCCTGGTCTGGCAGGAGGCTGGGGTGCAGCTGCAGGCCAGGCAGACCCTGGAATGACAAAGCCCTCGAGATGCAGGGGCAGTTGCGGCGAGGGCCGACCCCTAGTTAAGCCTCCCCACTCTGGACGGGAGTAGATAGAAACCAGAGCCAGCCCCCAGAGTCCCTTGTCCCTGTGAGGATCTGCTGCAAGAGCTGTGTCACATTCACCACCGGCCAGCCTCTTCCAGCTCCCTGCCAGGAACCCTTCACCACCCACTGCCATCCCTGACTCCTGCACCCTCACCCCAGCCCTGAGCCTGCCCCCGAACTCAACCTCCTGCCTGGCTCCTTAACTCCCCCTGCGTCCCAAACACCAACCCCCTGTCCCGAACCCACCTCCTCACACAGGAACCCCCTGCTCTGAGCCCCCCTACACGTCCCATCCCTCTGCTTAAGAACACAAGCAAAGCCTGGGACCTTCCTCAGCTCTCTACAGAGACCGGCTCCCGCTCCGGCTACGCTGCAGTGCTACCCGGGACCTGCACAGCACCCCCATCATGCTGCCAAGCTTGGCGTGGACACACCGGATGAACAGCGTGTGCTACCCCTATGCGGAGCTGAAGCAATTCTGCGGCCTCGGCCAGCCACGTCGGTGCAATTTGTGGTCACCCCAAAGCGCCGGGCTCCGCTATCCTTGTGGTCTGCGAGCTCTTGCTTCCCATGTGGCAAATTCTACACTTTGGCCAGATGGGGGCAGCACAGAGGGTGCAAGCCAAACCCTGTTTGCATGTTCCCCTCCCGGGAGTAAGGGTTATTTCGAGGGAAGGGTTTTCTCTCAAAATAACCCCACGGGGACTGAGTTTGATGTCCCGAAATAGCGCTAGCGTGGAAAAGCAGCCGTCCACGATTATGCAGATGACATGCACGTTAGTTAAATCCCCGCTTCATTTGCAATTTCGGATGTTCACATTTGCATTCCTCCCTCGAAGAAGGAATGAAATGTAGACATACTCTTTAGATTATAGGGATGTCTGTCTAAGGGTATGTCTACACTACCCCGCTAGTTCGAACTAGTGGGGTAATGTATGCATACCGAACTTGCTAATGAAGCCCGGGATTTGAATTTCCCAGGCTTCATTAGCATAAAGCCGCGCCGCCATTTTTAAAAGCCGGCTAGTGCGAACCCCGTGCCGCGCGGCTACACGCGGCACGGGCTAGATAGTTCGAACTAGCTAGCTATTCCGAACTATCTGTACACCTCATTCCACGAGGCGTACAGATAGTTCGGAATAGCTAGCTACTTCGAACTATCTAGCCCATGCCGCGTGTAGCCGCGCGGCACGGGGTTCGCACTAGCCGGCTTTTAAAAATGGCGGCGCCGGCTTTATGCTAATGAAGCCCGGGAAATTCAAATCCCGGGCTTCATTAGCAAGTTCGGTATGCATACATTACCCCGCTAGTTCGAACTAGCGGGGTAGTGTAGACATACCCTCAGAGACTAGGGACGTGTTATGTACAAGCCCAAAGTTATGCTTTTAAGCACTCACTTTTCAGCAGGCACACCACAGAGATATAGGAGCAGTAGGCCATAATTCGGTGTCAGGCATGCTAATGGATAAATTGCAGCTTTGGCTTTGAAAGCACGTGTGCCATGGTGGCTGCAAATATCAGCTCCCGCAGCTAGGCAGATATCTGCATTTGCAAAGGGGGGGCCACGGTGGAATGGCCGCAGAGCAGGGGCTCACATGGTTGCCTTGTGTTTTTCCACGTTTTCTGGGAGAGTGCAACTTTGAGTTCCCATGGGAACCTGCAGGTGGGAAGGGAGTCTGGGTGTGACCCCTGGTGGGTAAATGGGGTTGGGGGGTAGAGAAAGGGAGAGAACTGGTTGGTGGGACGCAAGTCAGGGAGAAGAGGTGGGTGGGACAGTGGAAGGGAGTTGGAGGAGAACGGGGATGGAGCATCTATCACCTCCATGTTCTCCCCTCTCATGGATTTGCCAGGATCTGGAGGGAGCTGTCCCTTCAGAGGAGAAAGGTCCCTCTCCCTACCCACTGTGTGTGAGCCAAGATGGGGGGGGGGATCAGCACAGCTGTTTGTTGTGGGAGTTGGGGAGCCTAGAGGGGCTCTGTCTGTGGGGGACAGACTAGCAGTTAGGGATGTGGGGGAAGGAGCTGGCAGAGGGGGGCTCTGTGGGGGACTGACTGGCAGTGATGCTGCCTGTGGGCAGTCTGTCCCCCACAGAGTCTTTGAGGCATGTGATGCCTGCCTGTGAGCCTGATCTGTGCGTGGGAAGCACTCACCACCCAGTTCCCACGCAGCCGCACTCACCATCAGCTGAGTAAAAAAAGTTTTGTAGACCCTGCACCCGAGTATACCCCATGGGGGGTGGGGGATTGTGGGCTTTGTAAAAACGAATATAATCCGCGGGTTATAGTTGCTAAAATACAGTATATGCCTCAGAGGCTCACTGTGACCCTCCACACTGCCTCTTTCCTTTTCTAGAGGCTAGGGTCACAGCTTACTGGATCATCCTCATCATTGACAAAGTCAAAGGACTGGGGTGAAACCCTCCCGTAATACTGGCCTCCCATTCCAGGAGCAGACTTTTTAGTGGCGTGGGCAGGGTGGGGAAGCCCAGGTCCACCCACTACTCCAGGTTCCAGCCCAGGGGCCCTAGGTAGCAGCAAATGGTGGGATTTTCTTCTGGCCACCATATACCAACCTTTTCCCTGGGCCACTTCCCCAAATGCCAGGCCTTCAGCTGCCCCCCACCATCCTGGGGGGAGTGGTGTTCCAAAGGATCAGGTAAGTGGCTCCCCTATCCCAAACAGTGTGAGACAAAGAGGGGGGAGAGTCTCTGCTCCCACCAGCCCTTCCACCATTGCCCTTCTAGGACCACCCATGGGGCCAGGCAGAGGAGCCTGGGCTGCTGCCTACCCCACAGAAAAGGCTGGGGCTGGGAACTGTGGCCTGCCCCCCCAGAGAAGAGACCAGGAGGTCCAATTAAGAGAGGTGCAAGAGAAGCAGCATCGCCTCCTCAAAAATCTCCAACTCTCCCAGCAGGCAAAAATTGCGATCTCCATCGAGATCACCTTCTTCTTGTAAACATGCCTGTAGAAACCTTTCTTGTTATCCTTCACATGCTTTGCCAGTCACAAGTCCAACTGAGGGTTAATGATGAGGGTTAATGTATGTGTGTGCAGGATTTGGACGTAGGCAACACTATCATGAGAATAATTGTAAATATTTACACATAGGGTGTGTCTAGACTACAGGGTTTTGTCGACAAAAGTGGACTTTTGTCGACAAAACTATACCTGCGTCCACACTGCCTTTGATTTATGTCGACAAAACTCAGCAGTTTTGTCGACGTATGTAAACCTCATTCTACGAGGAATAACGCCTTTTATCGACAGAGTTCTGTCAATAGAAGGCGTTATTGCATCTACACTGTCCTTTGCGTCCACACTGTTATGTCGACAAAGCGGCTTGCTTTGTCGACAGAACTGGATGTAGTCTAGACGCTCTATGTCAACATAAGTTTTGTCGACAGATTCTGTCGACAAAACTTATGTCAACGTAAGCCTGTAGTCTAGACATACCCATAGGTATCAAAATCTTTTTGCACAGGCTTTCTGAAATATTTCACTTCCCTTGCAGCAGGATTTTGGTCACTTTCAGTGATGATCAAGTTTCAGAGGGATTAGTTTGGTTCAGGAAAAATCAAAAGGAGTCCTCTGGTATTGTAAAGACTAACACATTTCATAGGCTATTAGGGCCTAAGCTTTCATGAGCTACAGCTGGGGAGAGGGTCTCTCACAAGTGTGAAATAGTCCTGTATTTTGTCTCACAAGTGTGAAATGCAGAGCGTATGCTGATACTCGTCAAAGATCACACAGGAAAGAAGCAGGTGGTAAACCACTGCTTGGGCAGGCACCTGTAGCCATGTTAGATCATTTCCTCTACAGTAGTGGAGCAGACAGAAAAAAAAAAAGTACCATTAAAGAAAAGTAACATGAAGCCTGAGTTTGAGATAATATTTGCCTATCAGGGAAGTGGGGGAGAATCACATGATATTCTTGCACTTCATTAAAATATTTCAGTGTAAGGGTAGATAGTTAAGTCATTTGGTCTCAGTCTCCTAGTCCCTCCAGAACACTAATCATTTCTAGCACTATTACATTAAAAAAATGGTGTTAAAAACAGTTGCAAAGTCAAATACTCCAGTTGAGATACTAGAATTTAGGTTGCCTGTGCAACCTTAATTTTGTCCCTTTGTACAAACATTGTGTTACTGTCTTTAATTACATGATCACAGACTATTTTCCCATAGGATTCTTGCCTTATTCAGTACACAGGATACATGATGATCTGGGAATCAATCAGAGCTGTGGCGTGCAGGAGACAGTCTGACCCTTACCTCATTTGTTGAGGAAATAGAAATGTGTGTAATGATAGTGAAGGAAACAGGGGATTGCAGATTGGAGAACGTGGGTCTTATTTAATGCAGCTGTTTGCCACCCTAGGAGATGGATTCTAACCCTGCCTCTGCTACAGTTCCTGTGTGGTGCTGAGCGAGTCACTGAAACCAAACTTTTCATATGTGGTCACCAGTTGAGAGTATTTCTGGTTTTTTGGCTGATGAGTGTAAGACACCAGAGGGACCTGTCCTGCAGAAATCATGAGTGCTCAGTGCTCCTGCCTGTCACTGAAGCCGATGGGTAGGTGCTTTAAATGTTTCAAGTGGTAGAAAAATGACACCGAGTATTCCGAAAAAAATGATCATAGGCATCTGTAGGTGGGCACCAGTAGTTAGTGTTCTGTGACCTTAATCTCCTAGGGTATGTCTACACTGCCACCCTACTTCGAACTAGGGTGGCTAATGTAGGCATTCGAAGTTGCAAATGAAGCCTGGGATATTTAAATATCCCACTGCTGTTTTTAATTCAAAGCCTCTGGCCCCAGGCAACTCTGGGGGGAGGTTAGTCCCAGCCCTACCCCTTCCAGGGTGGGGGTGGAGCTGGCCCATGACCATGTACCAAAGTTCGTTAAGTGGCTCCTCTGCAAAAATTATTGCCCACCCCGATCTACACTTTGAATAGGGAGTATAAAGAGAAATATTATGTAAGTACTCATTCCTTGACTGAGTCAAGAGTCCTTTGGAAAAATATATATAATCATATTATAAAAGATGGTATCATAATCCATCCATGCAATGGGGGTGAATTAATGCTTCATGGGAAACCATAAATGCTGGCATTTCCTAGCATTTGAATGCTTGATTTTACAATTGCAACTTTCTTCTAGAATAGTGAGTAGTCCTCTGGCATCCTAGAGACTAACAAAGATTATAAGCCTTTATGGGTAAAATCTTTTCATCAGATGAACTGGAATGGAAATGATAGAATCCAAGGTATATATAACAGCAAAAGCCTGTCAATTATAAGACAAGTGTTATGAAGCTAATTAAAAAACAACCAATAGTCTAGTAGCACCTTAAAGTCCAGTCATTTCATGGGCTGTGCCCACGAAAGCTTATGATACCATCTACATGTTATGTTAGTCTTTAGGATTCTATTAGACCATAGGGTCCCAAACTGGGGAGCATGAAGAAACACACGCAGCTCAGGCTGGCTGGGGTGGGGGGAAGATGGAACTTCCCGGGCAGACTTAAAAAAAGGCCACCTTAAAAGGGCAATGCCTGCTTGGCTCTTAAAAGGGCAACTTTTTTTTTTTGTTTGGTCAACAACTTTTCCCGTGGAGTACCAGTCCTTTTTTTTTTTACAGTGGTCCTGGGAATTAATTGGGACATGACTTTTTTTGGCCCCGATCAGTAACTTTTTTTTTTCTCAACAAGTTTTGCTGCTATTTTTTTGAGTGGGCGGGGGGCATGAGGGTTTCTCAAAAATCAAAAAGGGAGTGTGATGCCAAAAAGTTTGGGAACCACTATACTAGACTATTCATTGTTTTTTAAGTTTGTTACAGGCTCACTCGGCTCCCCCTCTGAAACTTTTGAAACTAATTAAATCAGGCTGAATATGTCCCATTCGTAGCTTTTTATGTTGAAATTGGAATATCAACGGCAGTAAATGAATTCCAGTTTAGAAGTCTCTCTCTGTAATTGGGTGATAAAATTGGGTTGGTTTTATTTGGGGGGGGGGGGTTAACTGAAAACTGAAATTTAATCCCATGGATTTATGTTGCTCTCCACCTTGTGAATGGGATTTGAAGGTTTTGGGGCCAGCTTCTTCCTGCTGGGTGGTAATAATCCCCTCAGGTTCCTCATACTGCAAAGAAACGTAAGTACTCCTTACTTTTTTAAATGCCTGAGAGCCCTTCTGCTGCTTTCCCTCAGGACTGTCAATATAACCATAGTTCATGAATTCTTCCAGCCTGAACATTTATGGATATTTAATATGCCTTATTCTAACTGGCACCCTCAACTATAAATTAAGATAAATTGGCTGTGTCTAGACTGGCCAGTTTTTCTGGAAAATCAGCCGCTTTTCCGGAAAAACTTGCCAGCTGTCTACACTGGCCGCTTGAATTTCCGCAAAAGCACTGACTTCCTACTGTAAGAAATCAGTGCTTTTTGCGGAAATATTATGCTGCTCCCTTTCGGGCAATAGTCCCTTTTGTGCAAAACTTTTGCGCAAAAGGGCCAGTGTAGACAGCTGAGATTTGTTTTCTGCAAAAAAGCCCCGATCGGGAAAATGGCAATCGGGGCTTTTTTGCGGAAAAGCGCGTCTAGATTAGCCACGGACGCTTTTCCGCAAAAAGTGCTTTAGCGGAAAAGTGTCCGTGCTAATCTAGATGCTCTTTTCCAAAAAATGCTTTTAACGGAAAACTTTTCCGTTAAAAGCATTTGCGGAAAATCATGCCAGTCTAGACGTAGCCATTTTGTATTGGAATTATTTCTAAAAGATGCTGGGCTTGCTGTCCAGTTGAGACTACAGACTTTATAGCTGTATTGTCAGGCAGCCAAAGTGGTAGTAAGTATTGCAGGAAATGTGGGATACCACATACGACCAGTGCCGTCTAACACCATTTCCCACTTGTCATGACACTGTATAAATGCAAGCACAACCAGTTTACCGGGGCCACAAATTCTACCCTCTGTTGCCAACTCTCATGATTTTTTCACAAGGCTCATGCTAATTATTGTTTTCCTAAAATCCCCAGCTCCTGGAGCCATGTGGATATGTGATTTCAATCTTAATGCCTAAAAAGGAAGTAAGTTTCTAGCCCTCATGGCTGAGCAGAAAACTCCCAAATGTGACCCACCCTGAAGCTTAAAGGCTCAAAAATCAGAAGGCAACTAAAGAGCCTGAGATCTCTTATTTGTACATAATCGTTATAATTTTAAAGCCAATCTCATGATTCTGGTGAGCCTGACTCAACATTCTGAACAGCTGGGGTTGGCCACGCTACAGTCTATTGAATAGACTCTTGTGCTGCCAGTCCCCATGCATGGAGCCCGATTCAGACACGGACTGGGTGCCCTTTGCTCCCAGGACTTCAGTTGCACGACCACTCCTGCATTCAAGTCCTGATACAGCAGTGTTTGTCTTGGAAAAGGCCGTTCAACCACCCTGTGCAGCAGAGTTTGTCACTAGCACTAGAGTTGAGTCCCCAAAAACACACAGGCTGTGTCTACATTGGCCGCGAGTTCTTGCACAAGTACACTGACGTTCTAATGTATGAAAACAGTGCTTCCTGCGCAAGAATTATGATGCTCCCGCTCAGGAATAAGCCCTCTTGTGCAACTGTTCTTGTGCAAGAGGCCAGTGTAGACAGGCAACATGAATTTCTTGTGCAAGAAAGCCCTATGGTTAAAATGGCCATCAGAGCTTTCTTGCGCAAGAGAGTGTCTACGCTGGCATGGATGCTCTTGTGCAAAAGCACATCTCTTGCGCAAAAACACATGCCAATGTAGATGCTCTCTTGCACAACTACTTTAATGCAAGAACTCTTGCACTAAAGAGTTTTTGCGCAAGATCATACCAGTATAGACGTAGCCACAGTGAACAGGGTGAAGGGTATAAGTTAGAGATGGCTGCACTGCTGAAAGGCTTGGAAAATGCCAATTGACTATTTCCTACTTGTATGCTGTGAGGAGACTTTCTTGCCATGTGAATGTTCAGGGATGTCCTGCTAAATTGATCAGATTACTTGTACTGCTGAAAAAAAACCTGTGCATTTGAAATCCTGAACACCCGAATAGGGAACAGCTCTCCTGTCCTGTGTGTTTCTAAAGCCCAACTCAGACTGGTCACTAGCCCACATGCCTTCATTTATTAGCTAGGTGCCTGGACGTTTTAAATCACCGGGGAAAAGGAAGTACACAGCTTTAGCTAGATAACAGACACTTCCTGATTTTGGAGACATTAGCTCAGATATAAGTAAGGCTGCTCAGACACTCTGTCCTCTTCTGTACATGCTCTTCCTCCTCAGTGCGCAGCATGGAAGGACAAATTATTTATGCTGATTTAAACATTTTGGGAGCCTCTTCCAGGCCACTGCCTCCACCTCAGCGTCTCAGTAAGTCTTTGGCTTCTTAGTTTTTGTACCAGTATGATCTCTATTTTTGGTTAGAAAAATGGAATCCTACTCTACTTTTTTATTTCACTTGTAGCATGGAGAGCTTAGAAAGTAGGTCTTTAGAACCAAGGAGTAGATCTACAGCCTATCTTCATAGTGAGGGACTTCAGAGCATGTCAAATTCCCTACTATTGTCATGACTGGATACAGAATTTCTGTAAATTCCACTATGATTACAGTGTTCATTATATTAGTACTATTAATACAGCCACAACACTACAGGTGTAGCCAGCGGCAGCCTATATGTTCGTAATTACAAGTGCAATCAAATATTTTATTTTCTGCTGTCTTTATACATATTTGGAGGATTGAAGTAAGCTAGTGAATTTATAGTTCTTGCTGCAGTGGGATGAGTCAGAGCTGAAGGAGCAAGGCATTGGACAAATGTTGCAGAATGAACAGAAGAGAAGGAATCTGGGAAGCTCCAGGAAAAGGAAGCATTTGATTGTTGTTAGAAGAAAGTTGGTGGGGATTCATTTAGGTACACTGTATCGTGGAGTCTGTGTGAAGAAAAGGATTCACTAGCCTCCAGTGAAAGACCTAAATTTATCTGAGAAAGTTAAGACAGGGCTAGAGAAAAACGAGAATCTGGCTAATAGAAAATTATAGGCAATCTCAGGATTTTGGACACGATTCTGAAATGGGAGCTCATGCTCAACTTCCCAGGTATCTCTGAGCGCAGAAGAGAAGATGTTTCATGCCAAATGCATTTTGGAAAGTTGCAACTTAAAGATGACTCTCATATGTCTACACTGCGGGACAAAGGGTACGTTTAGACTGCGAGGATCTATTGGAAAAAGATATGCATAATGTGCTCCGGTACCTTTGTTGATACTTTTGTTGTCTACACTGGAACAAGTTTCGGAAAAAAGCCCTGTTTCGAAAGCCCTCTTCTTCTTTGTGGAATGAGGAATACAGGAGATTCTGAAAGAGCGCATTTGCTCTTCCGCAAAAAAAAAAAAAAAAAAAGCCGAAGAGCATATACATTCCCTGGATGTAGAGGAGTTTTTTCAGGATACCTTCAGTATCCTGAAAAAACCTGCAGTCTAGCTGTACTGAAAAGTCGAGTTAAGCTATGCAGCTTCAGCTATGTTAATTGCATACCTGAAGTCGAAGTAGCTTAAATTAGTTTTCGACTTCCCTTATTCCTCATGAAAGGAGAGTTTCTGGTGTCAACAGGAGTGCTCTCCCACCCTGAAAGATCGAACCCTGGAAGATCGACAGCGGAAGATTTGATCTTTCTCTACAGTGTAGACATTCGCTTAGGGAGGAATATAGTAGCCAGGATGGGAGAAGGCAGGGAAAATGCATATCAGAATAGTGAAAAACAAAGTGAGCTAAATGTTAAGACAGGGGGTTTTAAGCTTTTCCAGACTGTGACTCCATATTAATATAAGTTTTAGGGCACCTGTCACGTTATTGGATTGTGAGGGGAGCAGCCGGGTGACTGTTGCACCCATGGGGGGGTTGTTGGTCCCAAAAGTAGTATAAAGGGGGCCATGCAAGATGTGGAATAGAAGCTTACTGTCTGCTAATTTTATATATGCTATTCATGTAAATGTTTAATGTCTGAGCGTGAAGTTATAAGTATGTATTTTGTGTGAGTATTAGATATTTCTCTGTGTGGTTGAGCAATGGGTAGAGCTCAGACTATGGACACGGTAATTAGTGAGGCTCTGTGGGACAATAGCACTCAATGGGCCAAGGTCACACCTCGTGAATGAGGAATGACACCTAAGGGCTACCAGCAGGGAACACGGGGATAGGCCGCTGGCCAGGTGACCTGCTGCAGCCAAGAAGAGACCAGGAAGGAGGGATAAATTTTCCATGTGGCCATCTCCATCTGGTACTCAGCTCAACACTTCATCCCAGAGGCAGCAGTGCAGGGATCAAAGAACCGGGAAGTACTGTGAACCCATCCTGACCTAGGATGCTCAACAAGGACTTTTAAGCCAGCAGCTGTAACATCTCTGCTAGGAGCCTGCATCGAGGACTGGGAGATTCGATGCATGTAATGTATGATACTTCAGCAACCTCACTCTCATGCTTTTCTTTCTCATAGCACTAAACCTTTAGATGGTAGATTCTAAAGGATTGGCTCAGCGTGATTCGTGGGTAAGGTCCAGAGTGTAAATTGACCTGGGATCTGTGGCTGGTTTCTTGGAACAGGACAGAACTTGTTCGGGGTAGGTGAGATTGGGTTCTAAGACACCTCACCTGTGTATGAGGCCCGGGGTCATCTGGGGCATGGATATTGCTGGGGTGCTGGAGGGGTTTTGCTTGTGAGGCTTCAGGCAGGCAGCTGAAGCGCTCTGTGGGACTGGTTTGTGGCCTGTTTGGGAAGGTCTCCAGTCTGGGGGCTGTAAGGAGCCCCAAATTTGAGCAATTCGCCCTGAGCAGACACCCTCAGCTGTGCCCAGACCTGGCCCGATCCGTCACAGCACCCATCCCATGTATTCAGAAAGAAAGGGAGTGTGATCATATCCCCCACAAACCTGTTCATGTCCCAGTGAGGAAAATAATCCTTTTTTTTTGTATATAGAGGATGTAAAATATGAGGGGGAAAAATTATAGTGCAACTTCTAAAGAATTTGCCAGAAAATTAGTGCTATTTGAAACTTTAAAATCTTTTAGAACTGACAATATAGGGTAGAAGTTAAACCTCCCTCTTCAAGCTAGTACAGTGGAGTGAAAACCCAATGAGATGGTGTCAATTATCTTTCTAAAAAAGGATTAAACTTTTAGGGTATGTCTAGGGTATGTAGATGAGGTTTCTAGACATAGGAAAATGAAGCAGAGATTTAAATAATTGCTGCTTCATTACTGTTTTTCGAGTACACTAATCTACATGGCTCCGTCGACAGTGTTAGTAATTATTTCCAAGTGGCAAATGAACAAAACACAAATCTGAATTTTACTTGTTTGTTTTCCAAATGTAGTCTCATTTCTTAACAGGAAAAGAGCAAATACAGGATGATACAGAGAAAGCTGAGTTTAATGCTTTTTTTTCCTTCGGTCTTCACTAAAAAGATTAACTTAGAGCACATACTTAATCTAATATTAACAAAAATGGGGAAGGGTTTTGGGCCAGAAGAGGAAAAGAACAGGTTACAGTATTTTTTAGGTAAGGTTGATGCATTCAAGTCGACAGGGCCTGATTAAATTCACAAGAGGGGATTTAAGGAAATAGCCCATATAATATCAGAACTCTCAATTGTTTTTGAAAACTCCTGGAGGAGGGGTGAGGTCCCGAGGGCTGGAGAAAGACACACACAGCACTTGTCTCCAAAAGAGAGAGAGACAGAGGAAAAAAGAAGGATGGCCCAGGAAATTACAAACCGGTCAATCTAAGGGTGTGTCTAGACTACAGAGTTTTGTCGACAAAAGTGGACTTTTGTCGACAAAACTATACCAGAGTCTACACTACCGCTGAGTTCTGTCGACGTAACTTTGACAGAACTCAGCAGTCTTGTCGACGCTGGTAAACCTCATTCTACGAGGCATAACGCCTTCTGTCGACAGAGTTCTATCGACAGAAGGCGTTATTGAATGTAAACTGTCCTTGCATCTACACTGCCATGTCGACAAAGCAGCTTGTAGTGTAGTGTAATGTAGTGTAGACGCTCTTTGTCGACAGAAGCTTTGTCGACAGTATCTGTCGACAAAACTTCTGTCGACAAAACTCTGTAGTCTAGATGTACCCTAATTTTGATACGTGGAAAGACATTGGAACAAATGATCGAACGATGAATTTGTTCAGACCTAGACGCTAATTAGTAGCGAGAACAATGTACCAAGAAGAAAGCAAACCCAAACCCATCTACTGTCTGCCTTTGACAAGGTACTTGGCAGAGTGACTGGAGGGCAGAGATACACCCTAGAGTGTCGCTCTGGCATGAGCCAGCCACACTCCAGCAAGAGCTGGCTGAGCCAGTGACAGTAGCCATGTGCGGAGGCAACAGATTAAAGGGGCCCGCAGGGGCCAGCAGGCCAGGGACCTTTGGCAGCTGGGGATGGGCTATTCCCCCTCCAGCCCAAAACAAGCCCACCCTCCAACTGGCCAGGCCCACTGGGCTCCAGCCAGACCTGGACACAGGCAGCGCAGTCCTGACCTGGTGCCTGTGTAGCAGTCCAGAGATGTCTACACTACAATGTTAGTTCGAACTAACGGACGTTAGTTCGAACTAACGTTCATAGGCGCTACACTAGCGCTCCGTTAGTTCGAATTTAAATCGAACTAGCAGAGCGCTTAATTCGAACTAGGAAAACCTCATTTTACGAGGACTAAGCCTAGTTCGAACTTACTAGTTCGAATTTAGGGGTGTGTAGCCCCTTAATTCGAACTAGTGGGAGGCTAGTCCTCCCCAGGTTTCCCTGGTGGCCACTCTGGCCAACACCAGGGAAACGCTATGCCCTCCTCCCGGCCCCGGACCCCTTAAAGGGGCACGGGATGGCTACGGTGCCCGTGCCAGGTGCAAGCCTGTCAGCACCCAGCCAGCAGACCCTGCACCTGGCACAGATCGAGCCACCCACCCGATGCCCCCCAGCCCTCCCCCTCTACCCAGGACCAGGCTGGCAGCTCCCGGGAGCTTGCCCGGGACCGCAAAAGGCGGGCACCCGCCTGGGTTAGTGCGGACATCGTGGACCTTGTCCACGATCTCCACACCAGGCACAGGAAAGTGGCCGTCTAGGGCAGGAGAGCTGCCAGCCTGGCCACCCAGGAGCAGGTGTGCATGAAAATCAAGGGGGTCCACTGAGACCCCCGACCCTGAGCCCTGAGCTTACAATGGCCGTCCTGGGTCAGACCAAAGGTCCATCTAGCCCAGTAGCCTGTCTGCCGACAGCGGCCAACCCTAGGGACCCTGGAGGGGATGGACCGAAGACAGTGACCAAGCCATTTGTCTCGTTCCATCCCTCTCCAGCCTTCCACAAACCTTGGGCAGGGACACCACTCCTACCCCCTGGCTAATACCACTCCATGGACCCAACCTCCATGACTTGATCTCACTTCCCTTTAAACTCTGTTCTAGTTCTAGCCTTCATAGCCTCCTGCAGCAAGGAGTTCCACAGGTTGACTCTTTGCTTTGTGAAAAACAACTTTCTGTTACTAGTTTGAAGCCTGCTCCCCATTCCTTTCCTTTGGTGTCCTCTAGTCCTTCTTTTATGGGAACTAATGAAGAACTTTTCTGTATGCACCCTCTCCACCCAACTCCTGCTTTTAGAGACCTCTATCCTGTCCCCCCTCCGTCTCCTCTTTTCTAAGCTGAAAAGTCCCAGTCTCTTTAGCCTCTCTTCATATGGGACCTGTTCCCAACCCCTGATCATTTTAGTTGCCCTCCCCTCTCCCAGCCTCTCTCTTCCCCTCTCCCACCTCCTTTTCCCAGTCTCCCCCAGTTTTGTTCAATAAAGACAGATTCCATTTTTGAACACAATTGTCCTTTATTTTGTACATCAAGAAAAGGGGCTAGGGAAGGGTAAGTGGAAGGAGGTGAGGGAGGAATGGGGTACGAGCCCCCGATGGGGAGGACTGGGCTGGCTCTGTGGGCTTCTGGGGGTGGAACCTCTCCTGCAGCTCCCCAATTGTTCCCTCTCCCCAGATGGCAACCTGCGGCAAGTGCAGCCGGGCTGATGGCCGAGTGGTGTGATGTGCCCAGTGTGGGCACTCCGGGCACTCCAAGCCAGGACTGGTTTTCAAGTGGGGCACCCCTGAGAACTGTCTGTCCGGGGTGGGGGTCGGGACCCTTTAAGCGCAGCCCTCGGCTAGCCTGAGGCAGCATCTCCACGCTCTAAGTCCTCCTCTGATGCCCTGCCTGCACTGCTTCCGGCCATCCTTAAGCCCTGTTCAGAGTCCACTTAATGTGGACATGCTAGTTCGAATTAGCAAAACGCTAATTCGAACTAGTTTTTAGTTCTAGACGCGTTAGTTAACTAATTCGAACTAAGTTAGTTCGAACTAACTCTGTAGTGTAGACATACCCTATTACTATTCAACAGGCAAAGTAAGACCCTAAGGAAGGAAAATTCAAATTGCCACCTGCCAAATGCAGGGTACAGGACTTCACTGGTTCTGATAGCTTGACAGGTTCCCTTGCTGGGTCAAAAAGGAACCAACTGCGGAATGGGGGTGCAGATACAATGCAATTTCCCCTCTGATGGATGGGAATTAAGAGAATGTGGCTAGTAGCATTGAGCCGTGGGAGGGCATCTTAAGACAGCAGTCTGGTGTGTGGTGCAGTCGGAAAGTCTGAGTATTGTTGTGGAAGAAAGGGGCCATTTGGTGATCAAGTGAGGGGGCATTTCTTCCTCTGTGCCTGCTCCACATGCACTAAACTAAATTAGCTGCTTTATTTTTAAACTGCATTTAAAAATTCAGCCCTTGACGAAGTACAATTAGAAGTAACTGTGGACGTAAAGAAGAGATACAGAAACCAAAATCGGGCTAACCATTAAGGCTGCAGCTTTATTTAAAACTGTTACCTAATTAGGGAAACGACCCAAACTATCTAGCAGCGTCGTTCCCTCGTGGATCTCAGTTTGCACCACTGGCTTGGTGTACTTCAAACTTGAGGGAGAACGTGAAACCCCTGCCCCACCCACACCCTCAAGGTGCCAAGAGACCCTGAGTGTAAGCCAGACTCCCAGTCCATGGCCTTCCACCTCCAGGCCAGAGGTGGAAGAGACACAGAATGAGGGGAGCCCAAAGCTGCATTGAGTGTGTCCACACTTGGAGCTGGCAGTTTCCAGCGTGAGGAGACTGGGTGTCTGTCTGGTGAGTCTTGCCCACATGCTCAGGGTTTAGCTGATCGCCATATTTGGGGTCGGGAAGGAATTTTCCTCCAGGGTAGATTGGCAGAGGCCCTGGAGGTTTTTCGCCTTCCTCTGTAGCATGGGGCACAGATCACAGCTGAAGGATTCTCTTCATCTTGGGGTCTTCAAAGTATTTGAAGGCTTCAATATCTGAGATCTAGGTGAGAGGATTATTCTAAGAGGGGTGGGTGAGATTCTGTGGCCTGCACTGTGCAGGGGGGTCAGACTAGATGATCATAATGGTCCCTTCTGACCTTAAAGTCTATGAGTTGATGAGACAAACCCTGCACTCGCTCTGAGTGAGCCAGTGTGCTAAAACAAGGGTGCACTTTTAAAAGATAGCGCATCCATGTCGAGCAGCTCCCATGCTGAGTATGTCAGTATGAACCATCAGAGACCACTCCAAAGCTGTTCTTTTTAAAAACTCCCCATGGTGACGCATTCCTTGGTCTTGGAGGCTTTGCTGGCACCACCCAAATGCATCAACCCCTTGGGAATCCAAGAAGGCACATTTGGGAAAAAGAACTCCGATGATAAGGACAGTTTTAATTCACTGAGACTGGAAAACTCCAACAGGAGAGTTTTATCAGCCACATTGTTAGAAGCTCCTGAAATGTGTTTGTATTTCAAAATCAAAGTCTTGGAGGGATACGCTCCACCGTAGGAGTTCCTTGTTAGTCTCTTTGTGTGAAACCACTTCCTTCCAAACAAACGAAATTTTAGCCCAGGATTTCTAACATCTCCGGGCAGATGGCCACTGGCTAACACACTCAGGCTGTGTCTAAAGCAAAATGCAGGACTATGTAGCACTTTAAAGACTAACAAGATGGTTTATTAGATGATGAGCTTTCATGGGCCAGATCTGAGGAAGTGGGTCTGGCCCACGAAAGCTCATCATCTAATAAACCATCTTGTTAGTCTTTAAAGTGCTACATAGTCCTGCATTTTGCTTCAGCTACACCAGACTAACACGGCTAAATTTCTATTACTAGGCGGTGTCTAGACTGGCCAGTTTTTCCGGAAAAACTTGCCAGCTGTCTACACTGGCTGCTTGAATTTCCGCAAAAGCACTGACGATCTCATGTAAGATTGTCAGTGTTCTTACGGAAATACTATGCTGCTCCCGTTCAGGAAAAAGTCCTTTTGCGCAAAACATTTGTGCAAAAGGGCCAGTGTAGACAGCTCAGATTTGTTTTCCGCAAAAAAGCCGCGATCGCGAAAATGGCAATCAGGGCTTTTTTGTGCAAAAGCGTGTCTAGATTGGCCACGGATGCTTTTCCGGAAAAGCATCCTGCCAATCTAGATGCGCTTTTCTGAAAATGCTTTTAACGGAAAACTTGTCTGTTAAAAGCATTTCCGGAAAATCATGCCAGTGTAGACGTAGCCCCAGAGTAGCCAAAAGCAAGTTGTTTATCTTTACCTCCGGCTACTAGTTGAAAAACATGTTAGTCTAGAACTGCAGAGGATTCACTGTTGTGTGGTTGCTCTACAAGTCTCCCCACCCTCATCATATTGTTCTGGCACGTTTCAGATCTTGTAATTACGTCACCAATCAGTTGCTAATTAATACCAACCCCTCCTCACTCCAGCCCCACCAAGAAAAGGGAAGATGTATGTGGACTTCCCTGATGCATGAATGAGAAATGGAGTTTCCCAGCAGCGCCCCATCTCCCAGGTAGCCACATGGCCCTCATGCCCCAGCAGGAGTGGTCCGAGGCTGGCTATGGTAGCTGGTGCCCCAGGCGGAAGGCGCAATCGGTGCCCCCACCTGCACAGCTGTCAGTGGCCATGACATAAACATCGGGTAACCAGGTTGGCAGCACCCTAGGAGACCGTCAAGTCTGCCTAGGCTCACGGGCCGCCCTTGTGCCCCAGCAAGCCAGCATAACCCTCCTGAAATGTTGGCACACACACACACCCCGCCAGGTAGCCTGCATTCTTCCCTGGTATTATCCCCATCTCCAGCCTAGGAAAGAGTCCTGGGTGTCTCCCCTGAGCCTACTGCCCAGAGATGGCAGAGAGCAAAGAGTGAGAGGGTCTGATCTTGCTGCAGCCCAGACGAGAGTCAGGCTGCTCCAAACAAACTCCCCACCCCAATCTCACTAACACCAGGACCCAACCACTCCCTGTTTCCTCCATCTACCCCATGCAGTTGGCTACCCTACTTCCCACCCACTCTACGGATGGGGGGGAGCGCTGGGTTCACACAAGTAGCTGCAGCCAAACCCAACTGCTGTGATCAGCATCTCTCTCTTCTCTTCTCTTCTCTTCTCTTCTCTTCTCTTCTCTTCTCTTCTCTTCTCTTCTCTTCTCTTCTCTTCTCTTCTCTTCTCTTCTCTTCTCTTCTCTTCTCTTCTCTTCTCTTCTCTTGTGGCTGCCACTACCCAACTAGGAGACAGGATGCCCCAAACACTCCGTCCCTCCTTCTTATGTCTCCCAGCTATCCATGGGAGCCATGTTTAGACTACAGGCTTCTTTCAGAAGAAGCTTTTCCAGAAGAGATCTTCCAAAAAAACTTCTTCCAAAAGAGAGTGTCCCCACTGCCAAAACGCATCGAAAAAGCCACCTGCTTTTTTGACAGAGCACATCCAGAGTGAATGGACATTCTTTCACATGTAAGCTGTGATTACTATGGGCAGAATGGTCACCAGAGCACCTGTGCTTTTTCCTCTTCTTCCGAAAGAATTCCCCCTTCCCCATTCACACACGCCTTTTTGCAAAAGAGCTCTGTTGCAAAAAGGCTTCTTCCTCATAGAATGAGGCTTACCAACACCAGAAAAAAACCCCTCAGTTCTTTCAATTTACTTTTGAAAGAACATGATTGCAGTGTGGGCGTTAGGCAGGTTTTGTCAGAAAAATGGCTCGTTTCCTGACAAAACTCTGTAGCATAGACATACCCTGGGAGAGGTGCACTCCTCTGTCCCCCACAGAGATTTTCAACAGCTGAGAGTGGTGCCCCTACCACCAGCCAGGCAGTTCTGTGCTGGGCAGTCCTGAGCATGGGGTGAGGCTTCATTTAGCAGCTGGGTGATTGCACTTAACAGGAACCTTGGCTGCAATGCCGATGAAAAAGCTGATGGCATCTAGACTGAATGATTGACTGGAAGAGCCAATTTACCTTTATGAATGATGGAAACAAATTTCAAATTCTTTAGTCAGTGTTAGTTATAAAATGACAAGATTCATCTCCAAGGTTGAATGGGGAACAGGTTTAAAACTAATAAAAGAAAGTTCTTCTTCACTCAGCGTGTAGTCAACCTGTGGAACTCCTTGCCATAGGAGGCTGTGAAGGCTAGGACTATAACAGAGTTTAAAGAGAAGCTAGATAATTTCATGGAGGTTAGGTCCATAAAAGGCTACTAGCCAGGGGATAAAATGGTGACCCTGGCCTCTGTTTGTCAGAGGCTGGAGAGAGATGGCAGAAGACAAATCGCTTGATCATTGTCTTCGGTCCACCCTCTCTGGGGCACCTGGTGCTGGCCACTGTCGGCAGACAGGATACTGGGCTAGATGGACCTTTGGTCTGACCCAGTACAGCCGTTCTTATGTTCTTATGGCTCCAGGTGTCCTAACCTAATTCTACAATCAAATTAACTGCAAAACTGTGCACGGCCCTCATCTCTGTAATGTCTGTTCTTCTCTGAATGAGTGTTCCTGTGCATTTGAAGTAGGTGTGTAGACGCCTACGTGCACAGGGGCCAGAAGATTTTCTCCTCTCTGTGACCCCTGGAGTTGCACCTTCATGGCACCCAGGATAGCAACCTGCCAACCCATCACCTCCGCGGTTCCTTCCTACCACCAGTGACATGCGGCTGGGACATCCCGTAGCCATTGCCTCTGCAAGCTCACCGGTTTTCCTGTTATTCTGTACACAGTTTGTTTCTTATTGTTCTAAGTCCGATTTTGTGTTTCTAGTTATTGTAAGTGCACCTCCCTTCTTAGAACCCACAGAGTCATGGCGGTCGCACAAGCCAAAAAACCACCCACGCTCTTCCTGCCTGCAGTGCTTGAGTGAGGGTTACCAAAGAGACCACTACAGAATCTGCCACAAGCTCCGCCCTAGGACTCTAAAGGACAGAGGCTCAAGGCACGTTGGATGGAGGTGGCTCTGCACCTTCAGCCTGACCCGGGACCAGAAGACCCAGCACCACGCAACTCTTCATCGGCATGGAGCGCTCTGGTGCCATCCTCCACATCAGGGCTAAAGGAGGATTCCTCTAAGCACCATCACAGGTCCATGAGAGGAGGAACAGTAAGGTGCCATTCTCCATTGCTGGTGCCTCAGAAGAGGAAGAATGAAGTTTGAGACCCACGCCTCGTTATTTTGAACTGGGCTGTGCCACAATGAAAACACGTGACCAGTTGGTATAGCGATAGTGGCTCTGACTTCCTTGATAGGGCTGCTGTTTTGCAAGTGTTAGCAGACATTGAGTCTTGCAGGTCAGTTTCGCATTGGAGGCGAAATTAATTATCCGGTTTCAAGCACTTCTGCAGAAAAGGACCTGGGGATTTTAATGGATGAGAAATGGGGTATGAGTCAACAGTGTGTCCTTGTAGCCAAGAAGGCTAGCAGCATATTAGTAGAAGTATTGCCAGCAGATCTAGGAAAGTTATTATTCTGTTCTATGTGGCACTGGTGTGGCCACATCTGGGCTACGTCTAGACTGGCATGATTTTCCGCAAATGCTTTTAACGGAAAAGTTTTTCCGTTAAAAGCATTTGCGAAAAAGAGCATCTAATTGACACAGATGCTATTCCGCAAAAGCACTTTTTGCAGAAAAGCATCCATGCCAATCTAGATGCGGTTTTGCGCAAGAAAGCCCTGATCGCCATTTTCGTGAACGGGGCTTTTTTGCACAAAACAATACCGTGTTGTCTACACTGGCCCTCTTGCGCAAAAGCATTTGCACAAGAGGGCTTTTGTCCAAACGGGAGCAGCATAGTATTTCCGCAAGAACACTGACAATCTTACATGAGATCATCAGTGTTCTTGCAGAAATTCAAGTGGCCAGTGTAGACAGCTGGCAAGTTTTTCTGGAAAAACTTGCCAGTCTAGATGCAGCCCTGGAGTATTGCATCCGGTTTTGCCCTCCCCCTGTGCAGAAAGGCTGTGGATAAATTGGAGCGAGAACAGTGTAGGGCAACGAAAATCATTAGGGGCTGGAGCACATGACCTATGAGGAGAGGCTGATGGATTTGGGTTTGTTTAGTCTACAGAAGAGAAGAGTGAGGGGGGATTTGAGAGCAGCCTTCAACTCCTTGAAGGGAGGTTCCAGAGAGGATGGAGAGAGACTGTTCTCAGTGGTGATGGATGGCAGAACAAGGAGCAATGGGCTCAAGTTGCAGTGGGAGAGGTCTAGGTTGGATATTAGGAAAAACTATTTTATCAGATGGGTGATGAAGCACAGGAAGAGGTTACCTAATGCTATTTACTTGGTCATGAGAGGCCATTGGGCTTTACAAATGAGTCTTGACCCCAGAAAAGTTACGAACCAAAAGCCAACACAAGGCCAGACAGGGCTGAAACAAAGACTTGCTATACAATGTGGTCAAATATACACCATCCTAAGGACAGCACCCGAAACTAGGCTAGTTTGAAATTTGGTGCTGCCTACACTATTTCGAGCCATCCCTTACTCCTTGTAGAATGAAGTTTACAGGGATGGTGAATTAGCACATCCACTCTGTTTTGAAATAGTGGACGTGTTCGAAAGACGTGGGGTAGCTATTTTGGGATACTGGAGATATCCTGAAATAGCACTGCAGTATAGACATACCCTAAGTGGGTTAGAACCATGTTGTTCAATAATTGACAGTAGGAATGTGTTAGTATTTTCTTCATCTTTGCAGTATTTTGCTCTTCCATCACTGTAGTGCCCTCAGCATGATGCAGCCCTTAACTGACAGGTTTTTAATTATTCCTGGCATTATGTGAGGAGGAGTATAAATGCCCATTGGTGGGTGCTGCACAGGGAAGTCCATTATTATGTCTTGCTCTACATGCTGAAAGTGTTTCACCAAACACTGCCTCTTACAGATCATCCTCCGTGTCCTCGCTGGCATCGGCTCGCTCTGCAGCTGGGAGCAGCTGGGATCCTCGTCCTGGCGGGAGCTGTGACAGTGATGGGCACTTGGGGTAAGCACCTCCAAATTAATTTGTAGGAAAAGCTACACCCTGAAATTTCCCCATCTCCGACATTTCTGATTCCAACTCTCTTGTGAAAAACCCCCCCAGACATTTCACTAGCACCAAAATGGGAACAATATGACATGGGCAGGACAATGTTAGAGCTTAATACTTGAGGCCCCTGTGATCCCGCTCTTACAGCTTCACTGTCATCAGTGTGCAGGGCGGAGTGGGAGACACCCATCACTGTGTAATAAATGCAGCAGTCTCTCTTATCGTCTCTCATGACCTATCCCCCTGGCCCAGTTCTGAATGTGAAAGCTGCAGTGTGTGATGTGCGGCTGATCCCTGAGCAGTAGCTGCCATTCATGCTCATGCTGTTCTGAAGTTTTTTAGCCCAGACGGTCTCTGAATTGCTTGAAGAACAACAGTACCAAGGAGAGACTCATCCCTCAATGCAACAGCAGACCTGGCCTGACAGATTTCCAGTCCCGCTTGCAACAATTTGTGTGTGAATCATCTCCCAGCAACTCAACAGGTATCTCACCTCTTTCTCTCAGCTACTCCTTGCACTGCAGCGCCACCTACTGGTCACATGGGGGCAATGACACAAACTACTGCAATAAGACAAGGGGGGGGGAGGGATAGCTCAGTGTTTTGAGCATTGGCCTGCTAAACCTAAGGTTGTGAGTTCAATCCTTGTGGAGACAATTTGGGGCAAAAATTTGTTGGGGATGGTACTTGGTCCTGCTGTGAAGGCAGGGGACTGGACATGATGACCTTTCAAGGTCCCTTCCAGTTCTAGAAGATAGGCAATCTCCATTAATTTAATGGTGGGTGGGATCCAACATGGGACTTCTAAGCTGAATCTATGAGCTATAGGCTCATACTAAGGCAGTAGAGCAGACTCATTAATCTCTCTCTGGTCTCAGTGCCACTACATGGGACACCACACCCAGAAGGTATGTGCATTATAGGACAATTACCCTATTGCTACCAACTAATTAGGACAGCTGGTAGCAACTCCTGTGTTCAGTTTCCCTAATTCTTCCATTGTAAATGGGTGTTGTGGTACCTTTGAGAAACTTTCACACATCCATTATTGGAACCAGACCTTAGAAATATGGGTGTGGGGTGCTCTCAGGTTGAAGAAACAGGATTGCTTTGTCCCAGGAAATGTCATCCAAGAAGAGTCGCCATTTCCCCTCTGGCTTCTGATCCTCAGGAAGACTCTGGAGCAGGACACAGATAACAGCACGAACAGTCAGAAACCTTGGGCTCACCCTGGTGTGGCAGCTCACCCTGCGCTGGGAGTTACCCATAGAGATGGGGAAGGGGGTGAGATCTGGGCCAGGTTCTCCCTCACCTAGCACATAGGAGCTGCATGTTTGTAGAAATGTCGGTGGTGTCCATAATGCCTACACACCTCCCCCACTTAAAAAAGGCCCTTCCCCACACCTGCCTGAGGTTCTGGGAGGGAGTGTGGATGTAGGAGGCAGGCTCTGGGCTGGGGCAGGTGATGGGGGGGCAAGAGGGGGTGAGGGGTGCAGGCTCTGGGATGAGGTAGAGGGAGTAGGAGGGGGTAGGTGTAGGATTTTTACCTGGGGCACCTCCTTCTGGCAGCAGCTCCTTGGCAGAAGGAAGCCAGAAGATCTCCACCACCAAAGGCACCACCCCATTAGCTCCCATTGACCACAAGGGTGATCAAGGGGAGGGGCAATGTGCAGAGACACAACTTCCTTTCCACTCAGGAGGCAGAGCGACAGGTGGAGCCAGAGCTGATAGGAAGTTGCTTTAGTCCAGCTGCACTACCAGTGACAGCGACCAGGGGTGGCAGGTAGTGTTGGGGGATGCATAGGGGGCAGCAAATGGGGCCAGGGAGAGACTCAATCCTAAGCATCGCTGGAGCTGGGCCTCTGGGCCAGGAATATCCTTGGTGCCCGAGCACCAAGGGCCCAAAGAACTTTCCAACCCTGCCCCCGTGGTCTGTCACCTCCAGGGACACCACGTGGGCCAGAAGCTCCTACAGGGGAGGAAGACAGAGCTGACCAGGCTCCCACTGTGCACCCAACCCCTGCTTCCTCCCCTCGTGAGGACACACTCTCCATGTCACCCACCAGCCCTGAGCGGTAGCAGTGGGTACGGTGCTGGACCAGGTCCAAACCCTGCTGCTGGTTCAGGATGTGGCAGTTGTTTCTGCTGCGTGTAACAGAATTGCTTTACATGTTTGGGTTTTTTTGGGTTTGTTTTTTAAAGAAATTAGGCCATGAAACACAACGCTGCATTAAGGGCACAGGAAGGTTACAAAGCCAAGCTCCTGAAAGTTAGGAAATGCCAGATTTACAGTCGCCCACACAACCATAATCCAGCCTCCATTTGTGTGTGCCTTGCGATACTGTCTCTATTGCATGGTTACCTACTGTTTTTCCCAAGGTTGCTGACTCATCCAGTGTGCAGAGCTATTTGGTACCCATGTCCATGATGGCTCCCCAAATAAACATTCACTGCATGGGAAGAACCCACAGTCAGGCTGAGGGACAGCTGCATGGGCAGCCATGAACGTGGCGTTTTCAGTTTGACTTTGTGACCTAAATAAAGTTCTAACTCTGATGTGTGGTATTATCTGCCTCTCCTGCAATGCAGCCATCTGTAGGGGAAACACAAGGGCTGTGCAGCAGGGCACAGGAAAGCTACACAAGGGGAGGAAATGATGTAGCATTGCAGTCGAACCTGACCTGCATTAGCCCCATGCTAATTCAGGCCTGAGATACGCACAGTTTCACCAGCATCCTCCCTCCTGCCCTGCAGCATCTGCTGCTAATTGGTTATGGGAACTGCCCTCAAACCCAGTCCAGGCAATGGGGCAACTGGAAATGTTGAGCCCATGCACGAGTGTAATGAAGTTCAGAACTTTTAGCTCCGTGACATGTTTCCATTTTCCCCTCCAGAGGGACCAGGGTGCAAGCTCTGCCCCCCAAACTGGATGTTGCACCGGGACAAATGCTACTGGGTGTCTAAAAACAAATCTTCCTGGAACAAGAGCCGCGATGACTGTTCAAGGAGGGGCTCCCGACTGCTGGTGATACAGGACCAGGCCGAGATGGTAAATCAATCGTGTCCTGGGGATAACAGCTCTAGTAATAATTATTCTTCCTCAAGGAATGTCTCTGTGGGCGCTCTACTTTGGGTATCTTGGCGCTCTTTTGCTTATAATCAGAATTTTTTAGCAGCAGTATTCCCACCCAGGTGCCGATGCCACTCATGCTGCAGTGAATGTGCTGAGATGCATGCACCATCAACCCTCCCTCAGTTCTCTTTGAACCACTCCTGGCTTGGTTGGCACCTAGCAGCTAGGGTTGCCAGGTGTCCAGTTTTCACCCGGACAGTCCGGTATTTGTGGCCTTTGTCTGGTAAAAATACTCAGGAAATACATTTTACATGTCAGGTACTTTCTGTTTCTCTCATTTTTCCCTTGCTGCATCTGGCGGGGGTGGGATGAACAGGGAGTGTAGGGATTTAAAGGGGCAGTTACTTTTTTTTTTCCTCAACCAATTTTTTCCATGCTATGTTCAGTATTTTTTGTGAAAGTATCTGGTAACCCTACCAGCAGCACTCCATGCCTGTGACAGAATCATTCCCCTAAGAGCTGCCACCACTGTATGAAGTTCTCTTCTACATCTTTGAAAGCAAGAGAGCTTCAGCTAAAACTCCTCACCACAGAGAAGACCAACCTTGGAACCAGTATCACAGGTCTCTCCAACCCATATCTCTCCTACAGTGGCTTCTGATCAAGGACCACTTGGACCAAGAGACCCTCCAGCCAAGAAAATGACTAAGAGGAAGCATGCCTCTCCTTCAGCAGACAGGTCACCCAAAAGGTTATCCCTTTAGCAGAAGCCTTCCTCCACACCCAAGGTACAGGCTTCAGCGGATGGGAAGGCAGTCCCGTATGTTCAAACTCCAAGGGACAGTGTCCTCTAAAGACACACTTCCTGCAGTCTCAGTACTGAAGTTGAAGAAGGCCACCCCTCGCCGTTGGTACCGACAACAGCAGTACCAACATAGTCAGTACCCAAACTGCATCGCACCGCAGGCAAGGGCTGACAGGAACCGCCAGTGTAGATGCCGACCAAGATGGTACTGGCACTGCATGCCAAAGTTTTCCTGGTACCGACCACATTGAAGGCACGGGATGACTTGGTACCGCAAAGAATCCAGTCCTCCGCACCAGTGGCACCAATCTTTCCACTGCCGAGGCCACTCACCCCTCACCAAGAGCTGGCGGTTGCAGGCGGGGAAATCGGTGCCCGATTCCCCATGCAACATGAGGATCGGAGCAACAGGAGTGCGGGACAAGCCCAAGCAGACAGAGGTTGGTTGTAAGTGTGGATGGTTGTAAGTCGAGGTGGTAGTAAGTCGGGGAACGGCTGTATCTCAGGACCAGGGTCCACAAGCTCCATCTCAAGGCCTGGATCCTCCGAGGGTGATGGCGCAGGACCTCACCTGTTCTTGTAAAGAGAGTACAAGTAAGCCCTATTTGCGGAAATGGCCTCATTTCTCTAACTGGGCCACCTACAGAGCACTTTGACCTTGCTCAGCACAGTTAATGATGGACTTGGAGAACCTTCTTTTCTTAAAGAAACCGAATCTTTTGAATTCATCAGTAAAGGTCCACTTAGTGGGTCTTTCTAGGAAACATGATATTGTAGAGGGGCACACTATTTTCTGACACCTGACCACTAAGACATTTTTAAAGGTCTCAAGAATCTTTTTCCTCCAGTAAGGCCAGCAGTGCCATCTTGGGAGCTCAACCTTGTCCTTAACATCTTGATCCACCTTCCATCCGAACTGATTTCACCATGAAAGTTGCTTTCTTACTCGCCATCACAACAGCTAGAAGGGTTCGTGAGTTGACAGCTCTTAGAGCAGATCCTCCACTTACGATCTTTGACAAAGACAGAGTTGTCCTAAGACCACACCCGAAATTTCTTCACAGTTCCACCTCAGCGAAAGCCACCAAATGCCTCATCCTGATGCTAATGTGGCTCGACTCCTCTCTGTGGGTGCTCGACGGATGATTGCTTTTTATCTAGATAGAACAAAGCAGTCCAGACGCTTTTCCAGACTGTTCATTTCCATAGTAGATGGCTCCAAAGAGCAGGCTGTTTTGAAACAGAGGCTTTCAAAATGCATAACGAATTGTATTAAAACTTGCTATGACATCAATAAGGTGTCACAACCGACTCAGTTCCGGGCCCGCTCCACCAGGGCAATGGCCAACTCTACGGCCTTCCTCCATAACATGCCCATCATGCACATGTGAAGGGTGGCCCCATGGGCCTCTACACATATCTTTACAAAACAGTATGCCATATACACTCTTCACAATGTATCCGGTTTGGGGTGGCAGTCCTCTCCGCTGTCCACCACTCAGGTCCGAAGCTCCTTCTTCCAGATGACCAAGGTATTACTCCGTAATCACCTGCAGTGGAGTGCCCACAGGGACACTCCTTGACAAAGAAAAAAGGGGGTTATTCACCTTGTTCATTAACTGATGTTCTTCAAGATGGGTGTTCCCGTGGGCACTCCTTGACTGTTTCTCCTCCCCTCTGCTTTGGAGCTGTAACGTCTCTCCATAGTAGAGAAGGAACTGAGGGACGATTGATGGCACACACCCGTTGGCATGCTCACTACAGCGTGAGCAGTGCCACATATGCACGCCAGCACCCAAGGGGGATACTGCTAAAAAGTTTCAATTACAGCTGCTCCCCAAGTTGCGAACGGTCGAGTTACGACCGTTTGCACTTACAACCAAAGCTCCCATGGAGCAGTCGTAAAGGCAGTCCCGGAGTTACGAACACGACCCACGCTTATGAACAGCATGGTCACGTGTAACTCAATGGAGTCCGAGTTATGAACAGTTCGAGTTACGGATCAAGTGTTGGTCCGTAACTTGTTCGTAACTCAGAGAGCGGCTGTATAAACACAGGAACACGAAGATACCACAGTGAAAAACCCACAAGGACACCCATCTCAAAGATCAGTTACTGGACGAGGTGAGTAACCTCCCTTATACACAGAACCACGGTGTTGTGCGTCTGCCGCATTTGCTCTACACACACCAACACGAGCTAAAAAGCAAGGAAACAAAAAATAATTGATGCTCTGCCACCCAGAGGCAGACACCTCACTGACAACACCACAAAGGTTGTACTAAGGCCTTAATTCTGCCCAAGTCAGGAGAGAACCTACACTACTGGCCCATAGTCACAGAGGGAGTTTGGGGAATTAAATCCAGTTCCTAGACTTTTTACTGAGCACCTTACCCACTAGACCTGCCTTCCCCCCTCACTTCATTCCTCCATGTCATTTGCAGACTTTCATTCAAACCACTTTCAAAGACATAAATCGGTTTTGGCTTGGTCTCATTATTACATCCCCCTTGAGGAACTGGACGTGGATGGATGGCTCCCTGTTAAATCAAACACTGTGAGTGGTTTTATCTTCTGGGTCCATAGAAGATGTGCAGCAGGGGGCACAGAGCTGTTGCTTTCTAGCATTGGTGGGAACAGAGGCTACATAGGGGCACAAGGGATGTCAAGTGCTAGGCACCATGTTCTGTACAGAGCGGAGTCCTGAGCCTCATTCCACGGCTTCCATCAGCGGTCAGGCTAATCCTGCCGGCTGAGTTTGGTAATATGGACACATGTTTCCTATGCTCAAACAGCTGCTTATAGGGTTATGGGCTAGGAAGTATTTAATCAACCAGGGCTCTGCAGGAACAATTCGGCAGAATAAATTCAAGGAGTGTCTGAATGAGGAAAAGCTGCTAAAAATCTCGTTCCAAAATTCTAAACAGTGTTTATTTGTTTCCCAGGTTCAAGTCAGTGAATCCTCCCGAAGGGAACAACAACTGTGGGGTGATAAAAGCAGATGTGATTCGTTTTGAAAGCTGCAGAGCTGCAGCCAAGTGCGTTTGTGAAAAAGACGCTCTCCAGATATAGGCAGTGACATTAAATAGCTGCATTTTCTATGGACAATACAATCTCCTTTAGTTTCTTTCTGTCACATGAATGATGAATATTGAAGGCAAGTTTCAAAGGGAAGAACTGGGCTTGTGCCCACTCCCTTCCTCCTGTTTTTATAAGGTGTCTGAAGACAACATGGAAGATTATGGTGCAGGAAGAACTATTGACAATTGACATCACAGGTAGAGCCGGGGGGGAATTTTCCACCGAAAAATCTATATGTCCAAAAAAATTGCAGTTGTAAGTCAAAGAGGACTATTCACAACCTGGTGCTGAGGTCACTGAATAGCTGCAGCCACAATAAAATAATAAAACATCAGGGGCAAGGGGCAGCAGGAGGAGACAGCAGCTAACAGCAGCGAGTAGCTAAATGGTTAGTGCACCATGTTGGAATCCCAGCTCTGGAGCAGTGCAAACAGATGGGCCATGTATATCAAGAGGGGGTGGGGCTATTTTAAGAGCTTTCTCTCAGCGACAGAATCCATTCCCAGGAACGAGCTCAACAAGCCTAACAAATGGATCTAAGGAGGACAAACCTATTGTTCTGCATAGGGCCGGTCTTAGGGCTGGGCAGACAGGGCCCATGCCTAGGGCGCTGTAGACAGGGGAGCATTGGAAGGA
Organism: Pelodiscus sinensis; assembly: GCF_052426305.1. Taxonomy (NCBI): domain Eukaryota; kingdom Metazoa; phylum Chordata; order Testudines; family Trionychidae; genus Pelodiscus; species Pelodiscus sinensis. The sequence goes on from NC_143070.1 coordinate 14,945,516, forward strand.
GCTTGTGCTGCCCCCTGCTGGCTGTGGAAGGACTTGGCTGCCCACAGCAAGTTTTCCTCCGCTCTGGCACCTTCCCAGGGCTTCTTCCTGATCCCAATCCCTGGTCCCGCCCCTCCATCTGCTCATTCCTCAGCTGGCCGACTGTGGGCCCGGGCTCTACTGCAGGCTCCCCAGGAGCCCAAAGTGACAGTGTGGCAGCATGGCCCAGCACCGCCTGGAGTGAAGTCCCTCCCTGCCTGTGCCACTTGATCTCTGGCAGGGCAGGAGCAAAACTCTCTAGGCTGTGTCTACACTGGGCCACTTATTCCGGAAAATCAGCCGCTTTTCCTGGAATTAGCTGCGAGCTGTCTACACTGGCCCTTGAATTTCCGGAAAAGCAACGATGTTGAACTGTACAAAATCAACCACTATTCCGGAAAAACTATTCTGCTCCCGCTCGGGAATAAGTCCTTATTCTGGAACACTGTTCTGGAAAAGGGCCAGTGTAGACAGCCCAGTAGTCTTTTCCGGAAAAAAGCCCCAATCGCGGAAATGACGATTGGGGCTCTTTTCCGGAAAAGCACGTCTACATTGGCCACGGACGCTTTTCCGGAAAAAGGGCTTTTCCGGAAAAGCAGCCTGCCAGTGCAGACGCTCTTTTTCCTGAAATACTTATAACGAAAACTATTCTGTTTTAAGCATTTCCGGAAATTCATGCCAGTGTAGACACAGTCTCTCCGTGTGAGTGAGCAGGCAAAGTCAGGGAACAGAGAGAGGGGAGAGGAGGTACCCAGAGGCTGAGAAGAGAGTGGGGAAACTGAACTTAGGGGGTAAAACCAGGCACAAACTTCATGGAGTGGGATGGTAATGCAGAGTCAGTTCTTCTGGATAATGTACATCTTTGAACAAACTTACACATAACATTAATCTGAGCTTTGGAAGTTTCACAATCAGCACTATCTCTTGCAAAGTTTATCCAATTAGCTTGTCCATCAACAAACGTTTATTTTCCTTTACTATGCTCGGGGAATAATTTGCAAACATAACAGTAGACCACCTTGGTGGTTTCTGGAAAAAAATCAGTTCATTTCTAATTTCTGTGGTCTTGTTTTCCTTCCTCCTCAGAAAATGGGACTCATGAAGACCTCTGAGTTGCTTTCCTCCTCTAATTTCATACTCGTTTCTCAAATTTTCCGTATTACCTATGTTTTTTATTTACTAACAAATATTCTTTCCGAGCCAATTAAATAGATTTTGGCCTTAATGCAATGTCTTCAGGGTAGATTTCTTCCCTTACTTTGACAAAATTACCAATAGTTTGTCATTCCATTGCCACTTCAGAGTCCACTTGTTCAACTTTTCCAGTCATGGTGATAGCCCCACAATTCGTCAAATGATCAGACAATTGAGATGTTTCTTCACCCATACTTTTTGATGAACGTCCTTTGTTCAATACTTGAAGATCTGGAAGGACTGATTCTGTGTTATTGCCTCTGTGAACGTAGACTGAATTATATTGTAAAAGTAGAATGAATTAAAGAAATGTTTGTTCCTTTAGCAGGAAGAGAGATGTTAAGGTAAAGTTGTTTGTGTGTAAGCAGGAAGGAGGATGTTAAGGTACAGGACAATGGTTCCACTTAAGAGTGATAGTGGGACATTAACAGGAGATTGGTAAGAGTTAATAAGGAAATGAGACAAAATACAGGACTATATAGCACTTTAAAGACTAACAAGATGGTTTATTAGATGACGAGCTTTCGTGGGCCAGACCCACTTCCTCAGATCAAATAGTGGAAGAAAATAGTCACAACCATATATACCAAAGGATACAATTAAAAAAATGAACACATATGAAAAGGACAAATCACATTTCAGAACAGGAGGGAGATGTGGGGGGAGGAGGGAGGTAAATGTCTGTGAGCTAATGGTATTAGAGGTGATAATTGGGGAAGCTATCTTTGTAATGGGTAAGATAGCTAGAGTCTTTGTTGAGACCCCCACGTAGAGTATCGAATTTTAGCATGAATGACAGTTCAGAGGATTCCCTTTCAAGTGCAGATTTAAAAGGCTTCTGAAGCAGGATGCAGGTAATTAAGTCGTTGAGACAGTGTCCTTTCTATGAGATTCTTGACTGAACCCAAGTAACCTTGTCAGTTCGTGCCCTTTTTCAATCCTTTGTCTGCTCTCCTCTTTTATCTGTATAAATAAGGTGACTTGGGTTTCTGTGGGGTCTTACTCTTCTGGTCGTATTAGCGAAATGCTTTGCTAATAAAACAGAGTGGCCAACGAAATTGTGAGTCCTGAGTCTAACTTTTGACAGCTCAGTTTGACAAGGAGTGTTCTTATTGGACGGAAGTGCTGAGTTGCCATGGTGAAACTCCTGTTTTCTTTGGGGCTACCTCTAAAAAGACATGATGAGTCATCAGTGTCAAATTGAAAAGGTCATTTTTTTAACTTGCCTTGAATAGCTTAGTGAATTTGACAATTTTCTCAGGGTACGTCTACACTAGCCCCCTAGTTCGAACTAGGGAGGCTAATGAGGGCGACCGAAATTGCAAATGAAGCGTGGGATTTAAATATCCCACGCTTCATTAGCATGTTCCTGGCCAGTTGCCATTTTGGAAATTGATTAGCCCAGAATAACTTCCTGCGTGTAGACATGGCAGAGAAGCGCGATTCCGAGATAAACCCCTTAGTTCAAATTCCATGAGGTTTAACTGTTAATTCATTGATGTACCCTCAATGAACATTTGGAAAATTATCAGTATTGTGGCCTAGGGGAAAACAACTTTTTAATACACTTCCCTACAGTAAATTCATTACTGTAATGGCAGAGCAGCTCAGAAACCAATTCACTGAAGAAGTAAAGGATGCCAAGTACTATTCTATAATAGTCAATTCAACACCAGATGTGAGTCATATAGACCAATTAACATTAACTTTAAAATATGTGACAGGCAATGGTGAAGCTGTAGAATGATTTCTTTGTTTTGTTTCACTAAAATCCCACACTTCTGAATGTCTAGAGACAATAGTTTTGGAAATCATTGCAAATTTAGGTTTGGATATCAAAAACTGTCACGGGCAGTTCTGATAATGCTATAAGTATAGCAAGAAAATGTTCAGGTCTACTGGCAAGACTGAACAATACAAATCTCTTCGCTTTATTCATACCATGTGTCAGCCATTCCTTAACTTTAAGCTGGAATACTGCAGCTGTATTTTGTGAGGGAGTTACACATTTTGCTTTACTTCCAAAAATGTTCAAAACACATATGCTTTTTTTTCGGTTTCCAGATATCAGTTGAGTATGCTACAATCACACTTGGAGCAGGTGAATGGAAAATATTTAACAGTGAAAAAATATCAGGTGGTCTCACGCAGATGCGGTTTTGGCATTGAAAATGAGCTATGGTGTTATAAAGAAAACCTTGTTAGACATAGCCACATACAATTCTGAAAAACCATGGGAAGAAACTGAATCAAACTACTTAGCAGAAAAGTCTGAAAAGTATGCTATTGCTGTTTTCACTATTTTGTAAAGTCGTTTACTTCAAAGAATTTATGTAATCAGGAAATGACTGCAAAAAGTTGACACAAATTTATTAAATGCTGCACATTTATTAGCCTCAGTTGCAAGTTTTGTCACGGCTATAGGTTCAAAATGACTATAGGGCTATGGAAACAGAGGCACTAACATTAACAGAAATATATAGATTCCTCGGCTACGTCTACATTGGCACCCTTTTCCGGGAAAAGAATGCTAATGAGACAAGTCGGAATTGCAAATCTGCGGGGGATTTAAATATCCCCCGCGGCATTTGCATTTACATGCAACCCACTTCTTCAGCTGACAGGAGTATTAGAAGTCCAGATCCAGGAATAAATAAGAGAAGGGGGAGGAGGGGAGGAGGAAAAAAAGAGAGAGAAAAGGAGGGGAAGAAGAAAAAAGAGAGAGACAGTGAGCAGATGATTCAAATAGTTATGAGAGTCTGATAAGAACAATTAGAACCTCCCTTGTTTAATTGGTTGGTTAAGTCAAAAATGGAGGTGCTAATTGTTCTTATCAGACCCTTGTAACTATTTGAACCACCTACTCACTGTCTCTCTTTTTTTCCTCTCCCTCCCCTTTTCTCTCTCTTTTTTTTCTTCTCTCCTCTCCCCTTCCCTTATTTATTCATGGATCTGGACTTCTAATACTCCTGTCATCTGAAGAACTGGGTTGTGGCCATGAAAGCTCATGAGACCATCTACATATTTTATTATTCTTTAAGGTGCTACTACTAGACTATTTCTTGTTTTTTAAGTTTTTCCAGTTACAGACTAACCTGGCTTCACCCTCCCCCCCCCCCCCCCCGCCCCGCTAATGTTATTTGTGACATGATAATAGTGCAATTTCAGAGTAGATATGAATTTCTAAAGTAAAGTACTGATTTATTTTGCATGTTTTTGTGAAAAGTATGGATGAAGATGCTAAAAGCCACTACTCTAAGAAATTAAGCGAATTCTACTGAGAGGACATAGACACGAATCTTTTTGAAGATGAAGTGAAACATTTCATTCATTTTATTGAAAATGACATGGTCTGTGCTTTGAGATCACCAGTTCATTTGTATAGACTTGCAATGCAGACAACCTTTCCAAATGTAGACACCATTCTGACAATAATTTTCACAATGCCTGTCATGAAAGCTACTGGTGAAATTTCTTTTTCTGTGTTGAAATGAGTGAAAAATTATTTGCAAACTATGAAGGAAGGGTTAAAAGAAATTTATTTAGGCTGCTAAGTGAAATGTGGAAATGCTGCATTCATGGCTGCCTCTGAAGTTCCAATTCAGCCTGATTGTCAGGTTACCCAGTGCACTGAATGTTTGGGTAACATCAGGAAATAGATACCAAATAGGCCTGCACACTGAATGAGGCAGCAGCCTTGAGCAAAAAAAGAGTAGGTAACCATGCAATAAAGTTTGTATCACCAGATACAACCAATGGGGGCTGAATTACAATTCTGTGTGTCACTATAAATCTGGTATTTCCTAGCTGTCGGGAGCTTGGCTTTGTAACCTTACTCTTCTCTTAGCCCACTATTATTTTTCATTTCCTGTTTTTTAGAAATCTATATGTAACTTTTCTTCCAGGTAGCACCAGCATCAGCAAGAGCTGGGTTCAATATCTAGGGGTACGTCTAGACTACATGGCTCCGTTGATGGAGCCATGTAGATTTGTTTGTTCGGCAAAGGGAAATGAAGCCATGATTTAAATAATCACGGCTTCATTCACATTTAAATGGCTGCCCCGCTCTGCCGATCAGCTGTTTGTCAGCAAATCGGGGCAGTCTGGACGCTCCCCTGTTGACATGAAAGCCCTTTATCGACCTCCCCGTTATGCCTCGTAAGATGAGGTTTACCGGTCAGCGCGGGAGTGTCTGGGAGTGTCCAGACTAGCGCGCTGAGCTGACAAACAGCTGATCAGCTGTTTGTCGGCTCAGCACGGCAGCCATTTAAATTTAAATGAAGCCGCGATTTAAATAATTATTTAAATCGCGGCTTCATTTCCCTCTGCCGATCAGCCTAATCTACATGGCTCCATTGACGGAGCCATGTAGTTTAGACACACCCTAGGTGTTCTTCTCCATCCATCCAACACAGAACTGACTCGAGCTCCTACCCAGTAACCTAGGAAATTCACACCACACCCATGGACGCCTCTGGGAGGCAGTGCTTTCCCACTCGCAAGCACAGTGTGTAAGTGTAGAAAAGAAACTTTTAATAAAGGGGAGGGAAGTAACGTGGCATTAATTTGGGGAAACACCAGAAGCAGAGTTTATAACCCAAAAGTAGGCGTAACACTCCCACCCTTAGCATGTTGGGCAGTGTCCTTTCCCTCAGACTCATAAGTCCAGCAATGTAAATGTCCCTTCACATGCCCAACTCTCTTCTGCATCCCACTCACAGTCGCTGCCTTTGGTCAGGGCAGACCCAGAGTTCAGAGGTGCAGCTGCAGAGTTCCCCTCCCATCCTGACTGGGGGTAGGTAAAAAGCTTCATCCTCCCTCCCCTGGTCACTCCTCGTCCACCTGCTTGTTGTTCTCCAGTGCCCCCTGCCATTGGTCACTCGCCAGCTGCCTGCTCGCTTCTCTCTGGCGCCCCCTGCTGCCCATTGGTCACTCGCCAGCCACTTGCTCACTGCTCTTTGGTGCCACCCTGCTGGCCATTAGTCACTCACCAGCTGCCTGCTCACTGCTGTCTGGCACCCCCTGCTGGCCAATGGTCACTCCCCAGCCACCTGCTTGCTGCTCTCTGGCACCCCCTGCTGGCCAATGGTCACTCCCCAGCCACCTGCTTGCTGCTCTCTGGCACCCCTTGCTGGCCAATGGTCATTCTCCAGCTGCCTGCTCACCCCCCCTGTTTATAAGCAAACTCCCTGCCTCAAAGGCAAAGCTGGAAGCAGCCAAACTCTTGCAATTAAGACCTGTCCCTGGAGGACATGCACTTGAAGCAAATCTCATGTATGAAATCCGGGGGGGGCTCAGACTACCCTGTCGTTCTCCATACATGGCACCCTTACTTCTGGGGCCCTGGGGCCCACTGATACGTCACTGGACCACTGTCATCCAGATCTTTAAAGATGTCCTAAGCATCTGTGCCCACTGACTCACTATTCAGAGAGTTTATATATAACTAAGAACATAAGAACGTCCATACTGGATCAGACCAATGGTCCAATGCCAGATGCCCCAGAGGCTGGGAACACAACAGGTAATCACATGATACCTCTCCTGCCACCTATATCTAGACTAACTAACTAATAATGTATATGTGACTAGCACTTGTTTCCATAACTGTTCGAAAATAGGACAAAATGCATGTTCCTGTTTGATTTTGTATATCGTGAAGATGCCACTGTAGGAAGAAGAGGTGTCCCAAAGAGCTATTTAGTCTGCGAAGATGTATTCTGAGAACTTGAACAGAGTAGTTAGTAAAAAACATTGGTCCTTTGCAAAAATACCCAGCACACAAGGATGCTATAGTACTGGTTAACAAGTGGTAACAGGGCTATGCAGTTAACAAAAAGCAAAGGTCTCTGTGTAAATAACAAGGCCCAAAAGTGACAAACAGTGTTAGGAATCCGGATGTCCTTTAGGTGGCTTGCTTTTTCTCCACTGTGTTTTCAAACTTACTTTGTGAATTGTAAAAAATGCAGTCAGGCTGAGGAGCCGAGGGATCTGACGTGAGAGTTGTGAAATACACAGTTTAATTGTTGAAACCCTCCATTTCTTTTCTCAGAAATCAAGCAAACAGAAGAAGGCCTTGCAAGGGGATATTTAACTCAGAGTGGGCTGTAACACTCTCTCATGGAAAATACTGAATGAAACAACAGGAATAGAGTCAAGATGTTCAGGCAGAAGATTGGGGGTTGAAGTTATTGTGGTCAGATAAAGAATTCGGAATGTCCTGCAGATAAATATCCATCTCTTAGCGTTACTTCTAAAAATTTCTAAAAATTACTAACAATTGTAGGACCTGTCTGATTAGCACTGGAACAAAAACAAACTTCACCTATTTCTGGCACTGTGGTTATGGTATTCTTCTTCAGTTCTTGATCTAAAGTGTTGCTGCTAAACCACCAATATGGTTCATTCCAGAACTGCTGCATTTCAGTGGCAGATGAAACCATACACCAGACAGACTGAATGTGCAAAAAGTATTCAGATAAAACTAATAGATAAATAAATGTAGAGCTACTATTTGAAACATCTAAACTTACTGTATTTATATGCCACTATTTATGCACCAAAACTACATAGTGTGAAAAAGGCATCTGCAGTTACTAACAAACTAGCAGACGTACCCGGCCTTGCTTGGGTTCTTAACTCAGTCTGGAATATTTAAGAGCAGGTTAGACAAACATCCATCAGGGTTTAGCTAGATGGTGCTTGGTCCTGCCATGAGGGCAGGGGATTGACTTGATGACATCTAAAAGGTCCCTTCCAGGGCTAGTGTTCTGTGAGTCTAAGCACACGATGTCAATGACAGCAACAGTCATTGGGGCTCCCAAAGGCAGTAGCATTGAGGAGAGGATACAGGGGTCTGAGACAAGGTATGCAGGTCACCTACTTGGCACTGGCCTCTGAACGCTGTGTGCCTAGATCCTGATCTCCATGACAAAGCTCTGACTGTGGGTGCCCATAGGGGGTGGGGAGGGGAAGAGGTGGTACCAGGTGATAGGGTAGGTACCGGTGCTAAGATTCCTTCTGCCAGGCCACATGGGACACGCCCAGCAGCAGACAGTCTGTTTCCATGCGGGAGCTTGCCCTGGCGTCACCGTTACTGAGGGCCAATCCACAGCCCCACTGGAAATGCCAGTCCTGGGCTACATACCCTGCGCCCGGCTTGTGCTCCTTATTCTGGTGCTGCAAACGCCTGTTGTTCCCATGCTGGGGTCTCTTCCAAGGGGCGTCTGCCCTGATCCCCGCAACCCCCAACCTGAAGACATCTAACTTCTCTAAGTAATTTTTAACTTGTTCTTTTCCTATTTTAACTACTAAACTTACCTTATTTCCACTAACATTCACTACGTTAGGCATCCTGTCATCATGAATCTTCTTGGTGAAAGCTGAAACCAAGAAGTCATTTAAGCACCTCTGCCTTTTCCAAGTTTTCTGTTATTGTTTCTCCCTCTTCATTGAGCAATGGGTCTAGCCTGTCCTTGGTCTTCTTCTTGCTTCAAATATCTTTGTGCATTTTTTGCTTGTTACCCTTTATGTCTCAAGCTAGATGGAGCTTGTTTTGTGCCTTCACATTTCTAATTTTGCCCCTACATACTGTGCTGTTAATCCTTTGTATTTTGACCTAGTTTCCACTTTTTATTCGACTCCTTTTTGATATTTAGATCATGTACAATCATTTGGTTAAGCCAAGATAGTCTTTTACCATATTTCCTGTCTTTCCTACGCAGTGGAATAGTTTGCTCTTAGGCCCTTAATAATGTCCCTTTGAAAAACTGCCAACTGTCTTCAATTGTTTTTCTTCTTAGTTTTGCTTCTCATGGGACCTTACCTACCAGCTCTTTGAGTTTACCAAAATCTGCCTTCCTGAAATCTATTTTCTCTATTTTGCTGTTCTCCCTTCTACTGTTCCTTAGAATCATGAACTCTATGATTTCATGTTTATTTTCACCCAAGCTGCCTTTCATTTTCAAATTCTCAACCAGTTCCTCCCTATTTGTTAAAATCAAATGTAGAACAAAGGGAGAGAAAAAGAAAACAGTATGTCGCAGGGGTGGAAGTTTTTAGGCTCCGGGTTTGGTGGCAGGAGGGCTCCTTATCTGGTCTGAAGGCAGGCAGGATGGTGTAGCCTCAGCTCTGTGGTCTATTTTCTTTGTGCTGCAGCTGCCTCTAGTGGCCACTCTCAGTATCACGTCACTTTTCTCTGTGCCCTTCGCTTTCATGTGGCTCCACTCTCAGCTCCCTCTCTCTCCATTCCCGGCATTTCCCATTTTGCAGGCACAAACAAACTTTGACTTCGGTTTAAGTCAGTGTAAGAGGAAGCTGCAATCAAATTCAGTGGTCCTAGTTCTTACCCTATAGGAGGAGTTCTTGAACGAATGGACAAACAGACGCATAAACAGACGGCTGCCCTCTAAAAATAGATGAGATAGATTAGATTATGTGAGAGATTGAAACCAAAGATGACTGATTGTTTGCACATAGAAAATACAGATCACTAATATCACCGTCTATATCTGGAGAGCGTCTCTTTGACAAATCCACTTAGATGCCGCGATGCAGCTTTCAAAATGAATCACATCTGCTTTTAACACCCCACATCTGTTTCCTTCAGGAGGATTCACTAACTTGAAGCTGGGAAACAAAATAAACAAACAAATCACTGCTTAGGATTTTTGAATAGCCCTCTTAACTGCTGACTGGTTCCTGCAGCGCCCTGGTTGATCATTAGTAACAGTAGTTTGGCCTTGGTCTATTTCTGGAAAAGACATGTCCACATTATAAAACCCAGCTCACAGGATTGGCCTGACACTGATGGAAGCTGTGGAATGAGGCTCAAGACTAGCTCTTAACATCCCTTTCTCCCATATATAGCCTCTGCTCTCACAAATGCTGGAAAAAAATACCCTTGTGCCGCTAGCTGAACATCTTACACCAGCAGATAAAACCACTCACAGTGTTCGATTTAACAGGGACCCATCCATCCAAGTCCAATTCCTTGCAGGGGATGTAACAGTGAGTCCGAGCCAGACCTCGTTTGTGTCTTTGGAATTTGTTTTAATGAAAATCTGTAAAGGACAGGGAAGAATGAACTGATGGGGGAAAGAGGGTTTAGTGGTTAGGGTACTTGCCAGAGGCTCTGGCAAAATAAAGGCCTTGCTACTCTGTTTGTGATGTCTGAGGCCATGCTATAGGTGAGATGGCAGAGTGCAGTTTCTGTACTGTTGCTCGCTTTAACTTTTCATTTCCTTGCTTTTTAGCACATTTAGGGTACGTCTAAACTACATGCCTCTGTCGGCAGAGGCATGTAGATTTGTTTGTTCAGTAAAGGTAAATGAAGCCGCGATTTAAATGATTGCGGCTTCATTTACATTTACATGGCTGCCGCGCTGAGCCGACAAACAGCTGATCAGCTGTTTGTCGGCTCGCCGCTAGTTTGGACGTTCCCCCTGTCGACATCAAAGCCCTTTGTCGGCAGCCCCCGGAAACCTCATTCCACGAGGAATAATGGGGCTGCCGACAAAGGGCTTTGATGTCGGCAGGGGGAACGTCCAGACTACCAGCGAGCCGACAAACAGCTGATCAGCTGTTTGTCGGCTCAGCGCGGCAGCCATGTAAATGTAAATGAAGCTGCGATCATTTAAATCGCGGCTTCATTTGCCTTTGCTGATCTGTCTAATCTACATGCCTCTGCTGACAAAGGCATGTAGTCTAGACACAGCCTTAGATGTGTACAGGGCAACTCTGACAGATGCACAGCACCGTGGCTCTGTCTGTTATTACTAGCAATGCTCATAGCCCCCAAGGGAAGTGTTATTTACCATCTCAGCCTGGTCCCGGATCACCGGCAGTCGGGAGCCCCTCCTTGAACAGTTATTGCAGCTCTCGTTCCAGGAAGCTTTGTCTTTAGACACCCAGTAGCACTTGTCCCGGTGCAGCAGCCAGTCTGGGGGGCAGAGCTTGCACCCCGGTGCATCTGGAGGGGAAAATGGAAATGTGCCATGAAGCTGAAAGTTCTGAACTTCACTGAACTTGTGCACAGGCCCAATAGTCAATTTGCAGCTGCAGGCCAGGAAGGAGATTGCTGGTGTGATTTGCGAGCTCTGAGTAACAGCACCGGCCTGTGAAGGTCAGGCTCAGCTGGAATTCTCCTTCACTCTCTCCCCTCAACAGCTGCAGGGTTCCTGTGCCCCACTGAACAGCCATTGCAATTTGCACTCCAGGTGGGGCAGGTAACAGGGCCTGTGCAAAGCTAAAGGATCTTAATTTAGGTCACAAAGTCAAAGTTGGAAACACCACGTTCATGGCAGCCCATGCAGCTGTCACTCAGCCTGACTGGGGGTTCTTCCTGTGCAGTGAATGTTTGTTTGGGGACCCATCATGGACATGGGCACCAGATCAGCCTGCACACTGAATGAGGCAGCAGCCATAGGGGGAAAAAACGGTAGGTAACCATGCAATAGAGACAGTATCATAAGATGCACACAAATGGGAGCTGGATTATGGTTGTGTGGGTAACTATAATACTGGCATTTCCTAACTATCAGGAGCTTGGCTTTGTAACCATCCTGTTCCCTTAATGCAGGGTTGTATTCCAAGTGTTAGTTTCTCTAACAAACAAACAAACAAACAAACAAACAAACAAACAAACAAACACATAAAGCAATTCTGATACACGCAGCAGGAACAACGGCCCCATCCTGAACCTGAAGCAGGGTTTGGACCTGGCTCAGCACCACGCCCCACTGCTACTGCTCAGGGATAGTGGGTGACATGGAAAATCTGTCATCATGAGAGGAGGAAGCAGGGGATGGGTACTCAGAGGGAGCCCGGCCAGCTCTGTCTTCCTCCCCAGTAGGATCTTCTGCCCCATGTGGTGTCCCTGGAGGTGACAGACCACTGGGGCCATGTGCTGGCAGGGTTGGTGAGTTCTATGGGTTCTTGATGCAACAGCACCAGGAATATTCCTGGCCCAGAGGCTTAGCTCCAGTAAAGTTTAGGACTGTATCTCACTCTGGCCTCACATGCCTCCCCCATCACCACCTGCAACCCCTGAGAGATTTAAAATGGCCCCAGGAGTCCCTGTCACCTGCAGCACAGCTGGATTAAAGCAGCTTCCTGCCAGCTCTGGCCCCATGCACAGCAGCCAGCATGTCCCTGTGGCTCCTGGGTGGAAAGGAAGTTGTGTCTCCACACATTGCCCCTCCCCTGGACACCCCTATGGCCAATGGAAGCTAATGGGCTGGTGCCTGTGGGGAAAAGCGCATGGAGAGCTCTGAGACTTCCCCTGCGTAGGAGCTGGGGCCAGAGGGAGGTCCCCGAGGTAAGCGCCGTGTTCCTCCTGCACGCCTACCCCATCACAGAACCTGTAATCCTAACCCCCTCCTCTCCCCACAAATCCTCTACCCAGCTCAGAGCCTACACCCAGCATCCAAATTCCCACCCAGAACCTTAGGCATGTGTGGGGGAGGGACTTTGAGTGGGGGAGGGGTGCAGGCATTCTGGACCCCACCAAAATTTCTACAAACTTGCTGCCCCTATGTGCTGGGTGAGGGAGAACATGGTCCAGATCTCTCCCCCTCCCCCACCTTTATAGGTAGCTCCCAGTGCAGGGTGAGCTGGCGCACCAGGGTGAACCCAGCATTTCTGACTGTTCTTGCTGTTATCGGTGTCCTGCTACAGAGTCTTCCTGAGCATCAGAAGCCAGAGGGGAAATGGCGACTCTTCCTGGAATACATTTCCTGGGCCAAAGCAAATGTGTTTCTCCAGCCTCAGGGCTCCCCTACCCTGTATTTCCAAGGCCTGCTTCTAATAATGGAAGTGTGAAAGCTTCTCAAAGGTGCCACAGGACCTGTTTACAATGGGAGAAGCAGGGAAACTAAACAAGAGTCGCTGCCAGCTGCCCTAAGTATTTTGTACCAATAGGGTATTTATCATGTAACCCACGCACCTTCCCGTGTAGTGGCACTGAGACCACTACAAGATTCATGAGTCTGCTCTACAGACTCAGCTAAGGCCTTGTAGCTTTTAGCTCATGTGGTAGAATCTCATACCTCTAATTTCAGAAGTCCCAGGTTTGATCCCACCCACCAATCTCGTTTTATTGCAGTAGCTTGTATCATTACCCTGTGTGACCAGTAGGCAGTTCTGCACTGCAAGGCGCAGCTGAGAGGAGGAGGTGAGGTACCTGCTGAGTTGCTGGAAGATGATTCACACACAAATTGTTTCAAGCGGGACTGAAAATCTGTCATGCCAGGGCTGCCGTTGGATTGAGGGATGAGTCTCTCCCCGGTACTGTTGTTCTCCAGGCAATTCAGAGACCCTCTGTGCTGAAAAACTTCAGAACAGCATCAGCATAAATGGCAGCTACTGCTCAGGGATCAGCCTCCCATCCCATACTGCAGCTTTCACATTCAGAACTGGGCCGGGGAGATAGAACATGAGAGAAGATAAGAGAGACTGTTGCATTTATTGCACAGTGATAGGTGTCTCCCACTCTGCCCTGCACACTGATGACAGTGAAAGTCTAAGAGAGGAATCACAGGGGGCTCACGTATCAAGCTCTAACATTGTCCTGCCCATGTCATATTGTTCGCATTTTGGTGCTAGTGACGTGTCTGGGATTTTATTCACAAGAGCGTTGGAATCAGAAATGCAGATGGAGAAATGTCAGGGTGTAGCATTTGGCACAAATTAATTTGGAGGTGCTTACCCCAAATGCCCGTCAGAATCATAGATGCCACCTGGACGAGGAACCAAACTGTTCCCAGCCGCAGAGCGAGCAGATGCCAGCAAGGGCATGGAGGATGATCTGTAAGAAGCAGAGTCTGGTGGAAGGTCTTCAGCACATAGAGCAAGGACTAAGGGACGTGCCTGTGCAGCACCTGCCAATGGACATTTATATTCCTCCTGACATACCAGGAATAGTTTAAAGCCTGTCAGTTAAGAGCTACATCATGCTGAGGGCACCCTGGTGATGAAAGAGAAAAATACTGCCAAAGTGAAGAAAAGACTAACAAATTCCTACTGTCAATTATGTCACAACATGGTTCTAGCCTTTTTAGGGTGTGTCTAGACTACAGAGTTTAGTCAACAAAAGTGGACTTTTGCCAACAAAACTATACCTGCATCTACACTGCCTCTGAGTTCTGTCGACATAACATCGACAGAACTCAGCAGTTTTGTTTACGGCTGTAAACCTCATTCTACGAGGAATAACGCCTTCTGTTGACAAAGTTTTGTCGACAGAAGGCGTTATTACATTTACACTGTCCTTTGCGTCTACACTGCCATGTCGACAAAGTGGCTCGCTTTGTCGACGAAACTGGATGTAGTCTAGATGCTCTTTGTCAACAGAAGCTTTGTCAACAGTATCTGTCGACAAAACTTCTGTTGACAAAAGCCTGTAGTCTAGACATACCCGAAGAGTGGGGTGTATCTGACCATGTTACATAGCAAGGCTTTGCTTCAGCCCCTTTTAAGTGCAGTTCCCTATGGTCTTTTCATTATGATCTAACAATCCTTCTAATGACTGCCTTTTACTATTCTCATCTCCTTCTTTCCTTACAAATCCATGCTGGCTGTTACCTATCAACTTATTATCTTCCAGATATTTGCAGATGAATTCCTTAATTATTTGCTTCATTATCATTCCTGGAACAGAAGTTAAGCTGACTTAACTGAATGAGGTTTGCAGTATTTTTGCAGTGGTTTGTAGTTTCCTGGCTTGTTCTGATTTCCCTTCTTATAGATGGGCATTATATTGCCCTTTTCCAGTCTTCTGGAATCTCTCCCAACTTCCATGACTTTTCAATGATGGTAGCTAAAGGCTCGGATATCCTCTCTATCAGCTCACGTATTCTAGGATGCATTTCATCAGGTCCTGGTGACTTGAAGACGTCTAACTTTTCTAAGTAACCTTTAACTTGTTCTTTTCCTATTTTAACTTCTAAACCAACCCCATTTCCTCTAGCATTTACTATGTAAGGCATCCCCTCATCACCAAACTTCTTGATGAAAACTGAAACAAAGATGTCATTAAGCACCTCTGCCGTTTCCAAGTTTCCTGTTGTTGTAATTGTGTGACAATATACCTAGCACTTTGGATGGGATTGCTCTGGGGGTGGCTAACCCATGCAACGCTGCTATTTTTAGTACACTAGGTCATATAAGCTACCGCGGATATATCTATCCAAGCTGAACTCACTTCTTTAGCCCAGGTGTAGACGTACAGCAAAATTCTTCCACACCCCATTAGCTCTAAGTTTTGTCTGGCAACTTGAAACAAGTTGGAGCCCACTAATATACTCCCAGACACCCAGAACTGCCATCATAGGATATTCAAAACCCTTTCAACTTCAGCTTCTACTGCCTATTGCCTCCTGGCCCTAGGAGTGGAGATTAATATCTATGGGTATGTCTACACTACCACCCTAGTTCGAACTAGGGTGGTAATGTAGGCAACCGGAGTTGCAAATGAAGCCCGGGATTTGAATTTCCCAGGCTTCATTAGCATATTGCCGGCCTATGCCATTTTTAAACATCCGCTAGTGCGGACTCCGTGCCGCATGTAGCCGCGGGCATGGAATCCGCACTAGCGGACATTTAAAAATGGCACCGGCCGGCAATATGCTAATGAAGCCCGGGAAATTCATATCCCGGGCTTCATTTGCAACTCCAGTTGCCTACATTACCACCCTAGTTCGAACTAGGGTGGTAGTGTAGACATACCCTTTGGGACCTGTTTGTATTGCACTGTGAAAAGTTTCATTCCAGGATGTGACCATGAGGCATTCACTGGTGTCTGATTTTATAGCTCTGAGTTGGGAGGGATGCTTCTGTAGGAGAACTGAACCAGAAGACCCAACTATAGAAAGGAGAAAAGGCTCTGAAGAGCTGTATATTACAGCACTCACAGGGGAGAAGATAACCAGCTCAGCTCTAGTTGGAGTTGGAGCACAGTTCTTGCTCCTGTACAGATACAGTACATCCAGAGTGACTGACATAATTCATCTAGTGACATTCTTCAGCTTTGAAGCCTCATGACCAACCTCCTTTCCAGATCAGGAGTATATTAAACACCAGCCTAATGCAGAACCTTGTGGCAGCCCCCTGCTAAGTTATTGTTACAATGAAACTGACCACTAAGTCCTACTGCTTCTTTCCTATCTCCTGCAAGTCTCAGTTCCTAGCTAGTAGTTTCTGAATATCAGGGGCTTGTCTGCACAGGGAAATTGACCAGATGGTTTTTCCCAAATAGCTCTCTATATGCTCTATTCCAATTAAAATCACTTTATTCCAGAATAAGCAGTGCCCTTTCAAAGCAGAGTAATTATTTCTGAAAAAAAATCACTTTTAAAATCACTGTCCTGGTCAATGTATCTATATATACGAGTCCTTATTTTCCTTAATAACTTCTTGTGAGGGACTTTATCAAAAGCTCTTTGAAAGTCAGGAGGCTGGTGCAGTCGTGTGAGAACAAGTGTATCTGTATTATGAGCACTTGGAATTACACTGGCATATTGTGACTCCAAAATCTAATGTTTCCTTCCTTTATTGTTTACACATGGGTGCTACAGTGCCCCATTAATTTGATCAACTCTGCCACCAGTTATGTCTGGGGTTCTGCCTCCATTCCAATTCACTGGCTTGTTGCTTTGATACTTCTCGCGTTTGTGGACAGACTTTTACAAGTTTCACTTTGACCATCGGCCTGTTTTTATTTAAATCTTTTGATGCCCGTTTGCATCATTTACATTTTTGATCTTTTCCTGCACAGCCTCCCAAGTAGCATCCCTGTATTTATTGGATCTTGCACCCCTGATATTACTAACATCCCCAATGGACAGATGTCTCACCTTAGAGAAGGCTCCTCCACACTCGTTAGCATTCCCCCAGCTTCTACCGTAAATAATCATCCCAACTCCTACTTACTACATGTGCCAAAAGTCTGCTCCCACTCTAGTTAAGGCAGAGTCCAGCCTTTCTGTGCAATCTCTCTTCCACCAGATAGCCCCACCCTCACTTTGTCACCTCTAGCCAACGCCCCCTGCAGTTCTCTGTGCCGTCACTGGTATGTCACATTGGCACATCCAGAATTCCCATTCACAAGAGATATTTCCCCTTGCCCCATCCCTGCAAGGTACCATGTAAAGGCAGAGTCGGGAATGGACACCCAGGGAGACAGTGAGTCACTTACCTTGGGTCTCAGGTTGACGTGAGCAGTCTGCTGTTCTCACCTTTGGGCGAAGGTGTAATGACGTATAACCCTCTTCGTCCTCCATTAGCCAGGCTTTTCCTGGCTGTGAATCCTTTTCAGCAGGTACTCAGAGGAGGGAACAGAACAGCTAGTGACTGACCGCCAGGCTCTGCAGCTCAGGGCTCACCTCCCAAAGCAGCACAGACCCTCCCCATGAGAAACCACAGGAAGTGCAGGCTCTGAAGTGACACCCAACTCTTCCGCCTTCCCCACACATGTCTGAGCCCATCACTAGACCCTGCCAGCTTCTCTACTGACAGTGCTTAAACTGGGTTTGAAAAGAAAATGCATTGTACCTGCCAAGGGTTGCCGGAAGGAGGGGGGAGCAGTTATGGGGAAGAGGGTAAATGGGGTTGGGTGGTAGACAAAGGTAGAGAACTGGAGGAGGGCACAAGTAAGGGAGAAGAGATGAGGTATAGAGGAGTGGGACAACGGAAGGGAGGGCAAAAGAGTGAGTGGCAGGAAGTTGGGAAAGAATAAGGGAGGAGCATTTATCACCCCCAAGTTCTCTCCTGTCATGGGTTTGCCAGGATCTGGAGGGAGCTGTTCCCTCGGAGAAGAAAAGGTCCCTCTCCCTACCCTCTGTGTGCACCAAGATTGGGGGGTTTCTCCCTCCTCTCCTGTGAGCTAGGATCCAGGGGGCCTTTTGCCTCTGGGGTGCCTCTGCTACTCCAACAGGAGTGTGACCCTTTCCCATGGGAACTAAGATCTGTGGCCCTGTCTGTCTGGTGTTGTCTTTGCTTTTCTCTCCTCCCTTCTTGGATCTGGGGGAACCTTTTTTCTCTGCAGGGTCTGGGCTCTTCCTCCTATTCCCATATAGGTTGGGGTCTGTCTCTACAGGGCAGACTGAGGAAAGACTCAGCAACTGTGATGTGTCGCTATATCCTCTCTCATAGGCAGGAGAGTTGAGATCCCTGTAGCTCGGCACTCGTAGAATCAGGCAGTCAGAGCCCTGATGGAAGGGCTGTAAGGAATGAACTGGCCCAGGGTTTCTATAGGGGGATGGTTAGTCATGGCACAGAGGGATTTTCTTATGTCTGGTTTAAGGTGCAGCAAAGAGCTTTCGTTCCATCTGGCACCTTTTGCCGCCAGGATTACTCATTGGAGGTAATGACGACTCCTTGCTCAACTTTTTTTACTGTCAGGCTCCTGGGATGCAGAGACTAATTCCTCCCCTAAACACACACACACGGCCGACCAGAAGCACACCCAGAGAAGTCCCCCCAATGCCTTGGTCGGTGGTAATAACATTTCCCTGTCTCTGCTGGCGATGCCTGGCGTGATGCATCCTGGGACTGAATTAACCTTTTTCACAGTTGCCTCACATTGGCAGCTCAGTTAGCCTGGGATGGGCTGATGCTCCCAGGTCCCTCTCCTCCTTCCCCAGCCGATAGCAAACATTCTTGGTACTAGTCTCTAAGAGGATGACCTTGCATTTTGCACTATTACTTGTTATCCCAGTTCTACCAGTGCTATTATCAGTCACCCTGATCACCTTAAATGATATTGCAGTCCTGCTCCAGATTGTCCGTACCTCCCCATTTTGGGTCACACACATTTTATTAGACCAATCCAATTGTATGTGCCAAGGTAATTAATAAAATTGTTAGATAAAATTGCCTCCAAAGCTGATGCTTGTAGAACTTTATTGTGCCCTCAGGCCTGATAGTTCACCTTCAGCATGACCCATTGTAGGCTCCCCTTTCTCAAGTTCCATACCTGGTTTTGAGTCTCCTATTAATCTCGATCTTCTCCAATTTAAGTAATAATTTCCCATTTGGAACTGTATTACTGAACTCCAGGCTGATTAGATCTCCTGCTGTTTCTTTCTTTGCAAGAGGATTTATCATCCCAAAGACACATCGGCTGTGTCTAGACTGGCAAGTTCTTCTGCAAAAGCAGCTGCTTTTGCAGAAAAACTTGCCAGCTGTCTACACTGGACGCTTGAATTTCTGCAAAAACACTGACGATCTCATGTAAGATTGTCAGTGCTTCTTGCGGAAATACTATGCTGCTCCAATTTGGGCAAAAGTCCTTTTGTGCAAAAGCTTTTGTGGAAAAGGGCCAGTGTAGACAGCTCAGATTTGTTTTGCGCATAAAAGCCCCGATCACAAAAATGGCGATCGGGGCTTTTTTGCGCAAAAGCGCATCTAGATTGTCACGGACGCTTTTCCGCAAAAAGTGCTTTTGCGGAAAAGCGTCCGAGCCAATCTAGATGCTCTTTTCCGCAAATGCTTTTAATGGAAAAGTTTTCCATTAAAAGTATTTGCGGAAAATCATGACAGTCTAGACGCAGCCATCAAGTTGATCTGGTTCTCTGACACATCTACCTTTTGTAAAACCATGTTGTGTTTATCCCAGGCACCATTTACCTCTCTCTCTAATTTCTCAAAATATTTTCTAAGACCTCTTATACAATCAAGCTCAAGAAATGGGTCTTCAGTTTTATGGATAGGATTGCGTGCTCTCATACTGTCTGTTACATATAGGTACTGTATTTTCTCCTAATTCCGTCTCATTCTTCCCACCCAGTGGAAGCAGCATGAAGTAAAGTAAAAGACTCTGCATTGTTAACCAGTCAGGCCTTCAGGCCTGTCTGACACCTCAGAAAGGCATGCCTACAGTTTGAAAACCAAATCGAACACCACCATAAGGGTTTCTCGCAGGAAGAACCTGGGCAATTCTAAACAAAACTAAGCTCCGTGACCTCCTGAGGTCTCTTCCGCTCTGTGATTCTATGAAACATTATGAGAGGCTGTGCTGAACAGCTTGCAAGTGTTGCTAGCAGAGTCAGGCAGCAAAGAAATGTTCAACATTAGTGGTTAACAAGTGCTTTTGGGAGTAGTTAATAAACAAGTCTATTCCATTAAACTGACCGGCGTGAAGATGCTTTGTAAAAAGATAGCTCGGCTGCTGAGAGTGACCCGCCACTGCACTTTGAAGTGTAAGTTTTATTGCTTGCACCTTGCATGTCCTTTTGTTGAAAAGTAAACCACAGAATGTTTTGCAGAGCTAAGTTTAAGTAAATGGATTGTAAAACCCACTCACATGGAAGTTATGGGATGAGAGAATGGTCTCAGGGCTGACAGAATTTTTTCAACAAATTTTGACAGTCAAAAAGTGTTCAAAGAAAATCATTGTTGTGCGTTCATACTGTCTCCCTGTCAGCCCCGGCGTCTACACACATGGGTGGTCAATCAGTACTGGCAGCAATGCCCTGGAGGCAGCAATCCAGTTCATGAGTCCATATTCACTGTCCCCTGATGCATTGCTTTCTATCCCAGCATTTCATGGGTTTCCTTCTTCAGTTCGCAGCATTTTTCAACATTCTTTGTTTTCTGCACACCCATCATCTTTAACCACAGGAGTGGATCCTTCAGTGCTCTCCACTGCTCTGCTAGCTGCACTGAGCACATCACGAATGGCAGTCGAGTTAATATTGAATTTATGAAGGCAATGACAGCCTGGCTACTGATTTTGAACAGTCAGATCCACAGGCTATTAGGCGGTACGACCTGGAGTACTAGGAATCAGAAAAGCTTTGAGGCAACACTTTGAAGATGAAAACCAGTAATGGTTGTTTCACCTTAGCTCGGCACTGCAGGATGTCCCATCCATAGCGCTTTTCCATGAAACTGCATAAAATCTGCCCATAGGAATCAAAATTCCTATGGCTTGTGTGCAATTGGAACGACACAGCCTCCTCTCCCTGAATACTGATCCAGGAGCTCTGCAGTGCTCCAAGCAGGAGAATGTTTTCTGTATAGAGCCACCATGGTCATCTAGGAAGATGTGATGTAAACACTCCATGGCTACGTCTACACTGGCATGATTTTCCAGAAATGCTTTTAACAGAAAAGGTTTCTGTTAAAAGCATTTTCGGAAAAAGCGCGTCTAGATTGGCAGGATGCTTTTCCGCAAAAGCACTTTTCACGATTGGGGCTTTTTTGCGGAAAACAGTACTATGCTGTCTACACTGGCCCTTTTGCATAAAAGTCTTTTCGTAAAAAGACTTTTGCCCGAACGGGAGCAGCGTAGATTTTCTGGAAAAGCACTGATGATTTTACATGAGATCGTCAGTTCTTTTCCGGAAATTCAAGCGGCCAGTGTAGACAGCTGGCAAGTTTTTCCGCAAAATCATCTGATTTTGCGGAAAAACTTGCCAGTCTAGACACAGCCCATGTGTATGTCTACACTGGTGGGTTATTGTGCAAGAACCTGCAACGCGTCCATACTACCCACCCACGCTCGCTCAAGAAGATTTACAGTACGACGTCGAAAGAAAGGGCTTCTTCCGCATGAGCTACACTCTTTTCTAACAGGTGTATAAAACTTATACAAAAGCAAATTTTCAGGGTTTTTGTTGAAAATGAAATAATTTTCAATTTCTGGCAACCAAATCACCAAAATAGTCTGGCTTGTAACCAAAAATGCAAAACTGAGGTATACCGAACGTTTTTCAACAAAAAGTCTCATCAAAACCTCAAATTAACAAGTTTCAACCAGCTCTGCTAACCATCTGTCTGCCTATTGTCTGTGCATTGTCAGAGTCCTATTTCCGTTCACACTTCTACCTCCTTAGTAACTCTCCTGACTCTGCAGAGCCGGCCAGTCCTGCCCTGCATGCGCCTCCTTCTCTTTCCCATTCTTATGCTGACTCTTGCTCTTCCAGAACCTTCCATCTCTACACGCACCCCTGACTGACTCCCCAAAACTAAGAGCCTGGAGCTTTTCCCCACCCCTTGTGACATACTTGACTCACTATTTGGCTCTTCCATTTTCTAACCCACGCCCATCCCACCACCATTTCCTGTAACTGCACTAGCCCCTGCAGAACCTCCCCCCACCTGCACTATCCCTAATTAACTGCCAGGCTCTGCCCCCAAGAAAATGTAGTTTTTCTAGAACCTTCCATCTCTATATTCCTGACGGCCATTACACCCACCCTTCACTACTAAACCCCTCACTTCCCAACACTGTCCTCCACACAGCACCTCCCACCCCCTGCTAGCCTGTCCCTGCCCCCACCTTATCAACTACCCCAGCCCTGCCTAACTCTCCTCCACGGCCCCAGTGATATCCCTGACAAACAACAGACTCCCCACGGCCCTGGTCCCCGTCCCCCCTTCCTGCCTCTGCCCCCAACGTCTCCCCCTACCCCCACTGCAGCCCCCTGCCTGCCCAGAGAGACCCTGGCACCTCCCAGAACTCCCCCCCCCCCCATGTGCCCGGCTGGCAGAGGCTGCTCTGCACTGATGGCAGTTACCTCCCCCAGATACATTTCCACCCCCCACTGCTTCACAGGAACCTCCCTCTGCCCCACGGCCGACCCACTGCCAGTCTGTGCCCCACGGACAGAGCCCCCCTCTGCCAGCCCCTCCCCCACTGCCCGCTTGTGCCCCATGGACAGAGCCCCCCTCTGCCAGCCCCTCCCCCACTGCCCATTTGTGCCCCATGGACAGAGCTCCCCTCTGCCAACCCCTCCCCCACTGCCCGTTTGTGCCCCATGGACAGAGCCCCCCTCTGCCAGCCCCTCCCCCACGTTCCCCACTAACTGCCAGTCCGTCTCCAGACTCCCCTTTTACAGCCCCTCCCCATATCTCTGATTAACTGCCAGTCTGTGTCCCACACACAGAACCCCACTCTTGCAGACCCCCATACCTGACTGCCAGTCTGTCCCCCCACTGAACCCCGTTTTTCTAGCTCCTCCTTCCACATCAGTTCTCTCTGTTATTAATAGCTATAGTAAAGGAAAGAACAAGCTCTACGATCCTCCCCTCTCCAGCAGCCAGACCCTCTCCCTGTTAGTGCCAGGGAGATCCCAGCAGTTCCTCGCTCCCTGCTGCCTGCTTTATACTCTTGAGCCTCAATGCCCCCGGCTGGAGTCTGCCCCCTTCCTTCTGCTGCAACCTCCGCTCTGATGGCAGAGCCCTGGGGTCCTTTCCCCCCAGGCTTAGAGAGATTTAACCCTGACACCTCCCCTGAGACTCCCTCAGCCTTAGGAGCCAGGCACTGAGCAGTGTGTGTACGTGGAGTGATGCCAGGGGAGATGGTCCCACCGATTAGATTGGATACAGCTGGGGTGGTGAGGTAACCCAACCCACTCAGCCATGGGCAGTACTGCAGGCTGTTTTGCCTCTAACACTCCTCCCTTTCCTCTCTCTTCATCTCCAGCGCCCGCAGTGCTAGACAGGCCTGCCAGACCAACCTGTGTCCATGGGCCTCTCTGATGCCCATGAGTAAACCTGAGGGCAGATGATGCCAGATGGAACAAAAGCTCTTTGCTGCCACAGAAACCAAATGTAGGAAAATCCCTCAGTGCCATGACTAACCATCTCCCTATGGAAACCCAGGTCCGGCTCATTCCCTACAGCCCTTCCACCAGGGCTCTGACCTGCCTGATCCTAAGTGTGCCCAGCCACAGGGCCTCAGCTCTCCCGCCTATGAGAGACAATTTCACAGCCCAACAAACCCATCAGCCACCGAGTCTTTCCTCAGCCTCCCCTGTAGGGACAGACCCCGACCCATATGGGAATAGGAGGAAAAGCTCAGACCCTGCAGACAAAAGAAGTTTCCCCAGATCCAAGAAGGGTGGGGAGAAAGGCAAAGACACCACCAGACAGACAGGGCCCCAGAACCTAGTTCCCATGGGAGGGTCAGATCCCTGTTGGAGTAGCAGAGGCGCCCCAGGACCCAGTCAAACATAGGAGGTTATGAAGAGCAGCTCAGGCACCCCAGAGGGGAAAGGCCCCCTGGTCGCTGGCTCACAGAAAAGGAGGGAGAAACCCTCCAACCTTGGTGCACACAGTGGGTAGGGAGAGGGAACTTCTCTCCTCTGAGGGAACAGCTCCCTCCAGATCCTGACAAACCCGTGAGAGGGGAGAACATGGAGGTGATAGATGCTCCAGCCTTATTCTCCCCCAACCCCCTGCCATTCACCCTCGTCCCTCCCTCCCATTTTCCCTCTCCTCTACACCCCACCTCTTCTCCCTTACCTGTGTCCCATGCCTCCCCCCCGTTCTCTTTTTTTTCTCTACCACCCAACCCCATTTACCCTCGTCCCCATAACTCTTCTCCTCTCTTCTCAGCAAGCATTAGCTTGTACTATTTATTTTATTTTCTAACCTAGTTTAAGCACTGTCAGCAGAGAAGCTAGTAGGGTCTAGTGATGGGCTCAGACGTGTGTGGGGAAGGCGGAAGAGTTGGGTGTCACTTGAGTTCAGAGCCTGCACTTCCTGTGGTTTCTCATGGGGAGGGTCTGTGCTGCTTTGGGAGGTGAGCCCTGAGCTGCAGAGCCTGGCGGTCAGTCACTAGCTGTTCTGTTCCCTCCTCTGAGTACCTGCTGAAAAGGATTCACAGCCAGGAAAAGCCTGGCTAATGGAGGATGAAGAGGGTTATACGTCATTACACCTTCGCCCAAAGGTGAGAACAGCAGACCGCTCACGTCAACCTGAGACCCAAGGTAAGTGACTCACTGTCTCTCTGGGAGTCCATTCCCGACTCTGCCTTTACATGGTACTTTGCAGGGAGGGGCCAAGGGGAAATATCACTTGTGAATGGGAATTCTGGATGTGCCAATGTGACATGCCAGTGACGGCACAGAGAACTGCAGGGGGCGTTGGCTAGAAGTGACAAAGTGAGGGTGGGGCTATCTGGTGGAAGAGAGATTGCACAGAAAGGCTGGACTCTGCCTTAACTAGAGTGGGAGCAGACTTTTGGCATATGCAGTAAGTAGGAGTTGGGAAGATTATTTACGGTAGGAGCTGGGGGAATGCTAACGAGTGTGGAGGAGCCTTCTCTAAGGTGAGACATCTGTCCATTGGGGATGTTAGTAATATCAGGGGTGCAAGATCCAATAAAAGACAGGACATACAGGGATGCTACTTGGGAGGCTGTGCAGGATAAGATCAAAAATGTAAATGATACAAACGGGCATCAAAAGATTTAAATAAAAACAGGCCGATGGTTAAAAGTGAAACTTGTAAAAGTCTGTCCACAAACGCGAGAAGTATCAAAGCAACAAGCCGGTGAACTGGAATGGAGGCAGAACCCCGGACATAACAGGTGGTAGAGTTGATCAAATTAATGGGGCACTATAGCACCCATGTGTAAACAAAAAAGGAAGCAAACATTAGATTTTGGAGTCACAATATGCCAGTGTAATTCCAAGTGCTCATAATACAGATACACTTGTTCTCACACGACTGCACCAGTCTCCTGACTTTCAAAGAGCTTTTGATAAAGTCCCTCACAAGAAGTTATTAAGGAAAATAAGGACTCGTATATATAGATACATTGACCAGGACAGTGATTTTAAAAGTGATTTTTTTCAGAAATAATTACTCTGCTTTGAAAGGGCACTGCTTATTCTGGAATAAAGTGATTTTAATTGGAATAGAGCATATAGAGAGCTATTTGGGAAAAACCATCTGGTCAATTTCCCTGTGTAGACAAGCCGCTGGTATTCAGAAACTACAAGCTGGGAATTGAGACTTGCAGGAGACAGGAAAGAAGTAGTAGGACTTAGTGGTCAGTTTCATTGTAACAATAACTTAGCAGGAGGCTGGCACAAGGTTCAGTGCTAGGCTGGTGTTTAATATACTCCTGATCTGGAAAGGAGGTTGGTCATAGGCTTCAAAGCTGAAGAATGTCACTAGAGGCTATGTCTAGACTGCAGGCTTCTTTTGAAAGATGCTCTTTCGAAAGCATCTTTCGAAAGAGCATCTTTCGAAAGATCGCGTCTAGACTGCAGGCGGATCTTTCGAAAGAAAAATCCGCTTTTTCGAAAGAGAGCACCCAGCGAGTCTGGATGCTCTCTTTCGAAGACGGCCTCTTTACATTGAAGAACGCCTTCCTTCGAAAGAGGAACTTTCGAAGGAAGGCGTTCTTCCTCGTGAAACGAGGTTCACCGCCATCGAAAGAAAAGCCGCGTTCTTTCGAAATAATTTCGAAAGAATGCGGCTTGAGTCTGGACGCAGGGAAGTTTTTTCGGGAAAAGGCTACTTTTCCCGAAAAAACCCCTGAGTCTGGACACGGCCCAAATGAATTATGTCAGTCACTCTGGATTTACTGTATCTATACAGGAGCAAGAACTGTGCTCAAACTCCATCTAGAGCTGAGCTGGTTATCTTCTCCCCTGTGAGTGCTGTAATATACAGCTCTTCAGAGCCTTTTCTCCTTTCTATATTTGGGTCTTCTGGTTCAGTTCTCCTACAGAAGCATCCCTCCGACCTCAGAGTTATAAAATCAGACACCAGTAAATGCCTCATGGTCACGTCCTGGAATGAAACTTTTCACAGTGCAATACAAACAGGTCCCTATTGCCTCCTTGGGCCAGGAGGCAATACGCAGCAGAAGCTGAGGTTGAAAGGGCCTGATTTTGCATATCCTATGATGGCAGTTCTGGGTGTCTGGGAGTATATAAGTGGGCTCCAACTTGTTTCAAGTTGCCAGACAAGACCTGGAGCTAATGGGGTGTGGCAGAATTTTGCCATACGTCTACACCGGGGCTAAAGAAGTGAGCTCAGTTGGGGGAGATATATCTACGGTAGCCCATATGAGCTACTGTACTAAAAATAGCAGCATCTCTTGGGTTAGCCACCCCCAGAGTAATCCCATCCAAGGTGCTAGGTATATTGTCACACAATTACAACAACAGGAAACTTGGAAATGGCAGAAGTGCTTAACAACATCTTTGTTTCGGTTTTCACCAAGAAGATTGATGGGGATGGGATGCCTAACACAGTAAATGCTAGAGGAAATGGGGTAGGTTTAGAAGTTAAAATAGGAAAAGAACAAGTTAAAGGTTAGTTAGAAAAGTTAGGCGTCTTCAAGTCACCAGGGCTTGATGAAATGCATCCTAGAATACTCGAGCTGATAGAGAGGGTATCTGAGCCTTTAGCTACCATCATTGAAAAGTCATGGAAGTTGAGAGAGATTCCAGAAGACTGGAAAAGGGCAATATAATGCCCATCTATAAGAAGGGAAATAAGAACAAGCCAGGAAACTACAAACGAGTCAGCTTAACTTCTGTGCCAGGAATGATAATGAAGCAAATAATTAAGGAATTCATCTGCAAATATCTGGAAGATGATAAGCTGATAGATAACAGCCAGCATGGATTTGTAATGAGAGAAGCAGGCAATTTAGAATAGCAAAAGGCTGGGCATTCCAGTCACTAAGGGTATGTCTACACTACTGCGCTAATTCGAACTAACTTAGTTCGAATTAGTTAATTCGAACTAAGCTAATTCGAACTAACGCATCCAGACTAAAAAACTAGTTCGAATTAGAGTTTCGTTAATTCGAACTAGCATGTCCACATTAAGTGGACCCTGAACAGGGCTTAAGGATGGCCGGAAGCAGTGCCGGCAGGGCATCAGATGAGGACTTAGAGCGTGGAGCTGCTGTCTCAGGGTAGCCGAGGGCTGTGCTTAAAGGGACCCGACCCCCACCCCGACAGACAGTTCTCAGGGGTGCCCCACTTGCAAAGCAGTCCTGGCTTGGATTGCCCAGAGTACCCACACTGGGCACATCACAGCACTTGGCCATCAGACCGGCTGCACTTGCCGCAGGCTGCCATCTGGGGAAAGGGGACAATTGGGGGGCTGCAGGAGAGGTTCCACCCCCAGAAGCCTGCAGAGCCAGCCCAGTCCTCCCCATCGGGGGCTCGTACCCCATTCCTCCCTCACCTCCTTCCACTTACCCCTCTCTAGCCCCCTTCCTTATGTACAAAATAAAGGACAATTGTGTTCAAAAATAGAATCTCTCTTTATTGAACAAAACTGGGGGAGACTGGGAAAAGGAGGTGGGAGAGGGGAAGAGAGAGGGTGGGAGAGGGGAAGAGAGAGGGTGGGAGAGGGGAGGGCAACAACAATGATGAGGGGTTTGGAACAGGTCCCATATGAAGAGAGGCTAAAGAGACTGGAACTTTTCAGCGTAGAAAAGAGGAGACGGAGGGGGGATATGATAGAGGTCTATAAAAGCATGAGTGGGATGGAGAGGGTGCATACAGAAAAGTTCTTCATTAGTGCCCATAATAGAAGGACTAGAGGACACCAAAGGAAAAGAATGGGTAGCAGGCTTCAAACTAATAACAGAAAGTTGTTCTTCACAAAGCAAAGAGTCAACCTGTGGAACTCCTTGCTGCAGGAGGCTGTGAAGGCTACAACTAGAACAGAGTTTAAAGGAAGTGAGATCAAGTAATGGTGGTTGGGTCCATGGAGTGCTATTAGCCAGGATGTAGGAGTGGTGTCCCTGCCCAAAGTTTGTGGCAGGCTGGAGAGGGATGGCACGAGACAAATGGCTTGGTCACTGTCTTCAGTCCATCCCCTCCAGGGTCCCTAGGGTTGACCGCTGTCGGCAGACAGGCTACTGGGCTAGATGGACCTTTGGTCTGTCCCAGTTCGGCCATTCTAAGCTCAGGGCTCAGGGTCGGGGGTCTCAGTGGACCCTCTTGATTTTCATGCACACCTGCTCCTGGGTGGCCAGACTGGCAGCTAGCCTGCCCTAGACGGCCACTTTCCTGTGCCTAGTGCGGAGGTCGTGGATGAGGTCCACGATGTCTGCACTAGACCAGGCGGGTGCCCGCCTCATGCAGACCTGGGCAGGCTCCTGGGAGCCGTCAGCCTGGTCCCGGGAAGAGGCGGAGGGCTGGTGGCAGCGGGTGGGTGGCTCGAGCCGTGCCAGGTGCAGGGTCTGCTGGCTGGGTGCTGGCAGGCTTGCACCTGGCATGGACACCGTAGCCAGCCCGTGCCCCTTTAAGGGGTCCGGGGCCGGGAGGGGGGGCAGAAGAGTTTCCCTGGTGGTGCCCAGAGTGGCCACCAGTGAAACCTGGGGAGGGCTAACCTCCCACTAGTTCCAATTAAGTGGCTACACAGCCCTTAATTCGAACTAGCTAATTCGAACTAGGCGTTAGTCCTCGTGGAATGAGGTTTACCTAGTTCGAATTAAGCGCTCCGCTACTTCGAATTAAGTTCGAACTAGCGGTTTGCTAGAGTAGCGCCTATCGAAGTTAATTCGAACTAACGTCTGTTAGTTCGAATTAACTTTGTAGTGTAGACATACCCTAAGGGATTGTTAGATCATCATGAAAAGGCTGCAGCAAACTGCACTTAAAAGGGATTGAAGCAAAGCTTTGATATGTAACGTGGTCAGATACACACCACTCTAAGAGGACTAGAACCATGTTGTGACATAATTGACAGTAGGAATTTGTTAGTATTTTCTTCACTTTGGCAGTATTTTTCTCTTTCATCACCAGGGTGCCCTCAGCATGATGTAGCTCTTAACTTACAGGCTTTAAACTATTCCTGGTATGTCAGGAGGAATATAAATATCCATTGATGGGTGATGCACATGCACATCCATTATTGCTTGCTCTATGTGCTGAAGATCTTTCACCAGACTCTGCCTCTTACAGATCATCCTCCGTGCCCCTGCTGGCATCGGCTCGCTCTGCGGCTGGGAGCAGCTTGGTTCCTCGTCCAGGTGGCATCTGTGATTCTGAGGGGCATTTGGGGTAAGCACCTCCAAATTAATTTGTGCCAAATGCAACACCTCGAAATTTCCCCATCTCCTGCATTTCTGATTCCAACGCTCTTGTGAATAAAATCCCAGACACGTCACTAGCACCAAAACAGGATCAATAGGACATTTACAGGACAAAGTTGGAGCTTGATACACAAACCCCATGTGAGCCCTCTCCTAGAGCTTCACTGCAATCAGTGTGCAGGGCAGAGTGGGAGACACCGAGCGCTGTGCAATAAATGCAATAGTCTCTCATCTTCTCTCATGTTCTATCTCCCTGGCCCAGTTCTGAATGTGAAAGTTGCAGTATGTCATGGGCGGCTGATCCCAGAGCAGTAGCTGCCATTCATGCTCATGCTGTTCTGAAGTTTTTCAGCCCAGAGGGTGTCTGAATTGCCTGGAGAACAACAGTACCAGGGAGAGACTCATCCCTCAATGCAACCGCAGCCCCGGCCTGACAGATTTCCAGTCCCGCCTGAAACAATTTGTGTGTGAATCATCTCCCAGCAACTCAGCAGGTACCTCACCTCCTTCTCTCAGCTGCGCCTTGCACTGCAGCACCACCTACTGGTCTCTTGGGGTAATGACACAAACTACTGCAATAAAACGAGATTGGTGGGTGGGATCAAACCTGGGACTTCTGAAATTAGACATATGAGATTCTACTGCATGAGCTAAAAGCCACAAGGCCTTAGCTGAGTCTGTAGAGCAGACTCATGAATCTCTAAATGGTCTCAGTGACGCTACACAGGAAGGTGTGAGAGTTACCCAATAAATACCCTATTGCTACAAAATACTTAGGGCAGCTGGCAGCAACTCCTGTTTAGTTTCCCTGCTTCTCCCATTGTAAACAGGTCCTGTGGTACCTTTGAGAAGCTTTTACACTTCCATTATTCAAACCAGGCCTTGGGAATACGGGATGAGGGGAACCGTCGGGCTGATGAAACAGGCTTTCTTTGAGCCAGGAAATGCCATGCAGGATTTGCTGAGATGTGGACTCTGAAGAGTCACCATTTCCCCTCTGGCTTCTGATGCTCAGGAAGACTCTGCAGCACGACACCGTAACAGCATGAACAGTCAGAAATGCTGGGCTTACCCTGGTATGGCAGCTATGCTGTGCTTAAAAGATCTTTTTCAGGGGGATAAGGCAACATGCCACATTTATTGAACATACATAGATCAATCAATACTTATCATATGCATATGACACATTACACTCATGCAGTCTCTCTCTCTCTCTCTTTCTCTCTCTCTCTCACTCACTCATACACACACGTACACAAGCACACTCCATCTTGTTGTTACCAATAGTTGCTCCCCCTAACTGCACTGGCCAGGTGAGTTAGATGGAGAGGGAGGGAGGGAGGGAATGGAGCCAGGCTTCTGCAGATCTGGATTGATGCTCCCATGTAGACAAGATGAAAACCCGGGGTCCCTCTGCAAGATGCCTCCTATTTATCCCTCTCTTGCAGCCAATTAGTAATCACCTCGCCTTTCCTAATACTGCTTCAAAGAGAGTTCTTCCAAGGGCAGGCACTTGCTTTACTCCCAAGGTGTCTGTATGTCCAGTCTTCTTAATGAGTTCACTTCACAGGTATTGTCTTGGATCTGGCTCCCAGACCTTCACCACCCTGGCAACTGCTGCTGGAGGTGCTCCCCTTTCAGTCTCCATTCACACCTCATTCATTTCAACAGGGCAATCAAGAAAAGGGGAGAGATCTCAAAAGACATTTTTATCTTACAAGATCTATATATCTTAATACAAAGCTATAGGAGAAATGTTACAGAGAGTCTATAAGAACACTTAACAAAGATAGATCTAAAAGGACAAGATCTTAATACAAAGTATAATATTACAGGGATTTATCCACAGCTCACTCTGCACTGGGGGCTACCCATAGAGGTGGGGAAGGAGGTGAGTTCTGGGCCATGTTCTCCCTCACTCAGCACACAGGGGCAGCAAGTTTGTAGAAATTTTGGTGGGGTCCAGAATCCCTGCACCCCTCCCCCACTCAAAGTCCCCACCCCCAACATGTGCCTAAGGTTCTGCGAGGGAGTTTAGATGCTGGATGCAGGCTCTGGGCTGGGCAAAGGAGCGGGGCGGGGGAGGGGGGGCAGAAGGGGGTTAGGATTACAGGGTCTGTGATGGGGTAGGAGGTGCAGGAGTGCAGCGCTTACCTGGGGGCATTGCCCTCTGGCAGCAGCTCCTAGGCAGGGGGAGTCCGGGAGGCCTCCGTGTGCTTTTCCCCACAGGCACCACCTCGTTAGCTCCCATTGGCCACAGGGGTGCCCGGGGGGAGGGACAATGTGTGGAGACAAAGCTTCCTTTCCACCCAGGAGCTACACGGACATGCTGGCAGCTGTGCACGGAGCCAGAGATGGCAGGAAGTTGCTTTAGCCCAGCTATGCTGTAGATGGCAGGGGCATCTGGAGACATTTTAAATCTCCCAGGGGCAGCAGGTGAAGTTGGGGGATGCATGGGGGTGAGCACACAGAGGCAGCAAGTGAGGCCAGAGTGAGACACAGTCTGAAACTTTGCTGGAGCTGGACCACTAATATTCCTGGTGCCCAGGCTGCAAAAAACTTGCAAGCTCTGCCAGCACATGGCCCCAGTGGTCTGTTGCCTCCAGGGACACTACATGGGGCAGAAGCTCCTACTGGGGAGGAAGACAGAGCTGGCTGGGCTCCCACTGAACACCTACCCTCTGCTTTCTGCCCTCATGAGAACAGATTCTCCATGTCACCCACCAGCCCTGAGTGATAGCAGTGAGCATGGTGCTGAGCCAGGTCTAAACCGTGCTACTGGTTTAGGAAGGGGAAGTTATTCCCGTTGCATATAATAGAATTTCTGTATTTTAATTTACTTTTTTTAAGAAACTGAAGCATGACTGTGTGCAGGACGGTTACAAAGCCAAACTCCTGAAAGTGAGGAAATGGCAGATTTACCGTTACCCGCACAACCATAATCCAGCCCCCATTTATGTGTGCCTTGGGATACAGTCTCAATTACACGGTTACTTACTGTTTGTCTCCCATGGCTGCTGCCTTATTCTGTGTGTACACTGATCTGGTGCCCATGTCCATGATGGGTCCCCAAACAAACATTCCCTGCACAGGAATAACCCACAGTCAGGCTGAGTGACAGCCGCATGGGCAGCCATGAACGTGGCGTTTCCAACTTTGACTTTGTGACCTAAATGAAGTTCTTTTAGCTTTGCACAGGCCATGTTACCTGGAGTGCAAACCACAATGGCTGTTCAGTGGGACACAGGAACCCTGCAGCAGCTGATGGGAGGGAGTGAAGGAGAATTCCAGCTGAGCCTGACCTTCACAGGCCGGTGCTGTTACTCACAGCTCACAAACCACACCAGCACCCTCCTTCCTGGCCCACAGCTGCGAATTGGTTATGGGACCTGCCTTCAAACAAAGCCCAAGCAATGGGGCTACTGGAAATGTTGAGCCTGTGCACAAGTTCAATGAAGTTCAGAACTTCCAGCTCCATGACGTGTTTCCATTTACCCCTCCAGAGGGACCAGGGTGCAAGCTCTGCCCCCCAGACTGGCTGCTGCACCGGGACAAGTGCTACTGGGTGTCTAAAAATAGAACTCCCTGGAACGAGAGCCGTGATGACTGTTCAGGGAGGGGCTCTCGACTGCTAGTGATCCGGGATCAGGCCGAGATGGTAAATAAAATGTGTCCTGGGGATGTGAGCATTGCTAGTAAGAGTTAACACACAAAACCCCTGTGCTGTGTCTGTCAGGGTTGCTCTAGTAACACCCACACAAGCGAAAAAGCAAGGAAATGAAGGTTAAGGCTACCACCCGCACAGAACCTGCGCTTTATAAAACTAGGGCTTTATTTCGAACTACCGGGTCCCTGCTGCGTATAGACACGGGCAGTTAGTCCTGACTTGTAAATTTCCCAGCAACCAGCTGGGAAGATGCAAAGCAAGTGTGAGATATTTAAATCCCGGGCTTGATTTGCAACTTCGAATGCCTACATTAGCCTCCCTAGTTCGAACTAGGAGGCTAGTGTAGACATACCCTAAGGGAAGTCGGAGGAAGAGTGCTCTATTTCTAAATAAGAGCTGTGTAGATGCTCCCAATTTCAAAATAAGTTATTTTGAAATAAGCTACACAATTGACGTAGCTTAATTTCCATCGCTTATTTTGAGTTATGCCCTGCTGTGTAGACCCACCTTTACTGTGCTGAGGGGTCATTACTCCAACTCTGTGCCTGGGCTAGGGTAGATCAGGGCTTTTGGCCCAGAAGGACAGTGAGACAGGGTATCCCAATGGGCAGGTAGAAAGGCTCAGTGGTATGATCAGCCCATTGGGTGACAATCTCAAAGTGATCCCCGTGACACATCCCTTCCCAGGGCCCACTGTCTATAGAGCCTGGGGCCTGGAACTGCTGTCAGTAGGCCTAGAGGAGGAGTGGGGAACTAAACCCAGCTCCCAGCATCTCTGGCTAGCACCTTAACCACTTCATCCTCCTTACCCCCGTCTGTGTCATTTACAGACTTTCATTCAAAAGAATTCCAAAGACACAAACGAGGTCTGGCTTGGACTCACCAGTACATCCCCCACAAGGTATTGGACTTGGACTGATGGCTCCCTGTTAAATACAACACTGTGAGTGGCTTTATCTGCTGGGTCCATATAAGGTGTGCAGGAGGAGTTGTTGCTTTTCAGCACTGGTGAGAGCAGAGGCTACATACAGGCAGGAGGAATGTGAAGCACTAGCCATAAAGAGATGAATCCTGAGCTTCATTCCACGGCTTCCATCAGCAGTTGAGCTAATCCTGCGGGGTGGGCTTGGTAATATGGAACCATGTTTCCAGAAATAGACCCAGCCAAACAGCTGCTACTACAGGGTCATAGGATAGGGAGTGTTTTATCAATCAGGGCTCTATAAGGAACAATTCAGCAGTTAATTCAAGAAAGGTGTCAGAATGAGGAAAAGCTGTTAAAAATCTTGTTCAAATGTTCTAAACAGGAATTTGTTTATGTTATTTCTCAGGTTCAAGGCAGTACATCCCCCTAAGGGAAATACCAGCTGTGGGGTGATAAAAGCATATGAGATTCATTTTGAGAGCTGCAGTGCTGCATCTAAATGGATTTGTGAAAAAGACGCTTTCCTGGTATAGAGAGAAACACAGCTCACTGATGTCATCTCTGTGCAAACAAAAATCTTCTTTAGTTTCTTTCTGTCACATGAATGATGAATATGAAGAATGTAAAGCTTCAAAAAGAACAAATGGGCTAGCCCCCCTCCTCCCCCCCCCCCCCCCCGGTCCCTTTTATAAGGTGTCTAAAGAGAGCCAGAAAAACCTTTCTTGCATTTGAAATTCAGGTCCTGTCTAGGCTGGAAGATTAAGGTACAGGGAGAACTAGTGAAGTGACATCACAAGTGGGGGTTAGGAGGTTCCAATGAATACTTTATTTCTCCCCAAAAATGCAGTTTCAGGGCTTCAGGTAAAAAACAAGGAGAAAAATATCCTGGTGGCTGTGCAAATAAGAAACCACCTTGGGCAAAAAGGCAGGGTGGGAGCGCAGCCTGCCCTTATCCTTAAA
Organism: Pelodiscus sinensis; assembly: GCF_052426305.1. NCBI lineage: Eukaryota > Metazoa > Chordata > Testudines > Trionychidae > Pelodiscus > Pelodiscus sinensis. The sequence continues at coordinate 14,981,084 of NC_143070.1, forward strand.
AAAGACGCTATACAGGGGGTCCACCATTAAAGTCCTGAGTTCTGACACTCACCTGGCCAAGGTAATGGCCACCAAGGACAGCTTCCAGGAAAGGTGCAGAAGGGAACATGTGGACAACAGCTCAAAGGGGAGGCCCATGAGCCTTGGGAAAACTGGATTTAGGTCCCACGAGGGCAAGAGCTCGCGCACCTGAGGGTAATCCCTATCCAATCCCTTGAGAAACCGGTGCACCATTGGGTCTGACAAAATGGTCCTGCTCCCCAAACCAGTATGGAAAGCCGAGATGGCTACTAGGTGCACCTGCATGGAGGAAGGAGCCAGGCCCTGAAGGCTGAGCCCCAGGAGGTAGCTGGCACAGGGGCGTCCAGAGGGGGGAACCCCTTGTCACCTGAGCAGATTATGAAACTTTCCACTTTACCAGGTAGGAAGACTAGGTGGAAGGCTTCCAGCTCCCCAAAAGCACTGCTTGGACCTGCTCTGAGCACTGTCTCTCTCTAGCTGTCAGCCACGGAGCTTCCACGCCATGAGGTGCAGGGAGCAGAGGTTCGGGTGCCTGAGCCTGCCAAACTCCTGGGAGATTAGGTCTGGACACAGTGGGAGCGCCAGAGGCTGCTCCACTGAAAGTGCGAGGAGGTCCAAGTACCAATGCTGACGAGGCCAGGCCGTAGCTATCAGGATCACCAAGGCCCAGAATTTCCTGACCCTGCGAATCGCTGTGGGGATCAGTGGGAAGGGGGGAAAGGTGTACAGCAGGCCCCAAGACCGGGAGATCCTCAATGCGTCCCCCAGAGAGCCCGGGCTGTGCCCGATTAGTGAGCAGAACCAGGGACACTTCCTGTTGACGAGGGTGGTGAACAGATCCGGGAGGGGAAACCCCCACCTACAGAAAATGGAGAGGGGTACCTCCGCCTTTAGGGACCATTCGTGCCCATGCAAGGACCTGCTGAGGCAGTCCGTCAACTCCTTCTGAGTCCCGGGGAGATAAGCGGACACTGGGTGAATATGGTGAGCCACACAAAGCTCCCATAGGAGGATAGCCTCCTTGCACAGGGGATAGGAGCGAGTACCACCCTGTCTGTTTATGGAAAACTCCGCAGCCACGTTGTTGGTCAGAATCAATATATGCTTGTTTCAAAGCTGCAGAAAGAAAACCCCACAGGTGAAACGATTAGCTCGCAGCTCCCTGACGTAGCTATGAAGGGAGAGATCCTCTAGGCCCCACATACCTTGCATCTGTAGCTTCCTGAGGTGGGCACCCCGACCTGTATCGGGAGCATCCATTACGAGCTGGATGGATGGAGAAGGACTGAGAAACGGCATCCGCTGGAGCACCGTCTCCACGTCTCAACAGCCACCAGTCGAGGGAACTCAGCACATCTGCGAGCACCGTCACAACCGTGACCCCGTGCTGAAAAGCTGGGTTGTGGATCCGTGCCAGCCACAGTTGAAGTGACTGTAACCTTAGCCTGGCCAACCTCACTCATATAAGTACAGGCCGCTGAGCCCCAGCAGCCTCCTGCCACAACAGGCCATTGTGGTGGGAAAAAAGGGAGCCATAATATGCTCTCTTTCAGTGTCGAGAAGCACTTTCTGGGGACGGAAGCCCTGGCCCTCATTGCATCCAGGAAGGCTCCCACAAACTCTACGGTTTAGGTGGGACCCAGAGTGGATTTGGCCTCGTTCAGTATAAGACCCAGTTTGAGGCAGGTATCCCTTATAAGAGTTATATGGCTGATCACCTGCGACGGGAAAGAGCTTCTTATGGGCCAATCGTCCAGGTATGGATAAACCTGGACCTGTCACTTCCTCAGGAACGTAGTCACAACTGCCATACACTTTGTAAAAACCCTGGGGGATGTAGAAAGTCCAAAGGGGAGGGCCGTAAACTGATAATGGTCGCAGCCCACCATGAAACGGAGGAACTGCCTGTGAGCATGTGTGATAGAGGTGTGAAAATAGGGGGTCTTTGAGATCAAAGGCAGCGTGCCAGTCTCCTATGGCTAGGGAGGGAATGATGGAGGACAGGGTTACCATCTTGAACTTGGCTTTTACTATGAGAGCATTCAGGTCCCTCAGGCCCAGAAGGGGACAGAAGCTGCCCTTGGTCTTTGGGACCAGGAAATAACAGGAGTAGAAACCCTTTCCCCTGAGATCTGAAGGTTAAGAAGCTTTTGCACTTCCACCAAGAAGATGCTGGTGAGAGGAGCAGGTTTAAAACTAATACAAGAACGTTCTTCTTAACACAGCACATAGTCACCCTGTGGAACTCCTTGCCAGAGGAGGCTGTGAAGGCTAGGACTATAACAGAGTTTAAAGAGATGCTAGATAAATTCATGGAGGTTAGGTCCATAAAAGACTATTAGCCAGGGAATAGAAATGGTGTCCCTGGCCTCTGTTTGTCAGAGGCTGGAGAAGGATGGCACGAGACAAATCGCTTGATCACAGTCTTTGGTCCACCCCCTCTGGTGCACCTGGTGCTGGCCACTGTGGGCAGACAGGCTACTGGGCTAGATGGACCTTTGGTCTGATCCAGTACAGCCATTCTTATGAGTCCCTGAAGAGGGACGGGAAAGGAGGATGGGAACGGAGTGGAAGGGGATGAAGCATCCTTGCCTCGCCGTGTCCAGAACTTAACAGTCCGTTGTAATATGCAACTAGACATGATGGAAGGGGAAAAGGTAAAGGACTTTTGGTCTGAGCCTGGTGCACAAGACAATAGCATTGCCAAGGGCAGGGCCTGGATGCCCAAAGGCAAGGAGCCCGCTGTGCGGGGAGCACTCCCTGGGCCAGGTGGCATGCCCAGCCTCCAACTGGCCACAATGTCCAGTCCTTGGTCCTGATCCTGGGGCAGGCCCTGCAGTCTGGCCCCCATATAACCACAGGAAGGTCTAGCGGCAGCTTCTGTCTTCTACAACGTGGGTTGGAGATGAGGCCATGATTCGGCTGTGGCAATCCTGGTCCAGCCCCTCGTCTTGCCAGGTGCAGCTCAACCTCACCCAGGTAAGGTAATCCGGCCCCAGGGCTCCCCCACCTCCAGCACCCACCCTGCCCTGCCTCCTGCACCTCCCACACATCCCAACCTGCTGCCCAGAGCTCCCCATACACCCCAACCCTGACTCCTGCCAGGCGCAGCAGCAACAAAAATGCTATTACATAAAGTCTGTGAATACAATGTTTCATTTAGTGTTCTGTCAAGTAGCAATAACATTAGGTTGTATATTTTCAGTCTGCAAAAGGGCATTCTTACACGGCTCTTTGTTGACCAGTTGTTCTGAATTTTGGTGGAGTTTGGCTCTTTGGTTTGAAAAGGTTGCTGACCCCTGCCCTAGAGGGAATGAACAGAAAAGGGAATCAGCAAGTGGGCCCACCCTGTCACCCGACCCAGCGTTATGGCGTATGGGAAATTTTATTTTTATACATTTTCTCTTCTGTGCTTTTACCCTAGAAAAACGCATCAGCTGAGGAATGGCTCTGATAGCTTATAAGTGCTGGCCTATCCTTAGTTCAGAGCAGAAGCAAAATGTAGGCACTGGTTTGCAGAAGGGCTGGCTTGTGGGGACAACACAGTGCACAGAAGGGAGATGTGAAGCCTTAAATGCCAGGTCAGCTGGGAGTGGAAGAGGCCCCCTGCACGAAGTGATAGAGCAGCGAGAGACCCAAGCCCTGACAAAGGTGGGATACAGAGGCACTTCCTCTGAAACTGAGACATCTGCCCTAGAGAAGGCTCTCAGACCCCAGCATCAGGGAGATTCAAAGCTAGGACCAGGCAAAATTCTGGAGGCAGAGTAATAAACACAGAACAAGGCTGCAGCACGAAGGGGACATGAAGGGGGACCAGATCCAGGCTGTGTCATATCTGGTCTCCAATTCCACTCAGTTCCCAAGTCCCTTTCTAAAACATGCACCTCTAGCTATGTAGAGGCATCGGGTTTGCTGCAGAGCCATTTCCTCAGCCTACTGCAGCTGGAGCTGCTGATTGTGAGGTCTTCATTTAGGTAGGTGCAGTCGGCTCCTCCTTGTATTTCAAACCTGCAAGCCAGAGGCAGTAGGAGTTAGATTCAGCATGTGCCAGGCAGAGACCAGGACAGACACCCAGATGAGGGATGGGAGCTGCTGCACTCATAGCCCCTCAGGATCCCCGCTCCCTGTGCCAGCCCAGACCCCACTACTGGCAGGGGGGGAAGCAGCCAGTGGGGCATTTCCATCAACTCGGACCCAATGCAGAAAAAGAAACAGACTCACCGACGGTCGAACTTGGTGCCATTGACCCATCTCCAGACCCCACCTGCGTCCTTCTGGAGGCCAATCCAGTGGTCCAGTCTGCCTGGGTAGGGCAGCAGGGAAGCCTTTCAAATACAAGCAAAGTTGTCAGCTGAGTTAGACCCTGGCTCTGTGCTGCCCCCACCTCCCAGGGAGTCCAGGGCAGCCAAGGATTTCTAGAGACATCAACCTTTCTAATTGAGTGAAGAGATCAGATCCGTGTTAACCCTTCACTCTCCCTGGGGCTGTAGCATCTACTGGATAAAGCAGGGATTGAGCAACAAGACTGACCAGCAGGGCCCATCTCAGGGCACAGGAGGGCCAGGGGAGAGGAACTGTGGCAGGTGGGAAGGGGGCACAGAGCAGGTCCCATTTTCAGCTGGATCCTCCTTCTCCATCCATAGGGAACCTGGAGACTGGGGCTCAGCTGAGGAGGGAGGTTCACAACCCAGCAGGCCCCAGGCAGCGACTGGAACTGACTGAGAGGGCCCAGCCCTGTTCAGGGGGAGTCTCCCACCAAGGCTCTGAGCAGGTGCAAGGTTGGGGAGGCTGGGGCCCTAGGCTCTTCCCTACAGTGGCTGGGCCCAGCCTGACTCCAGCCCGGCCTGTGCTGCCGGCGATCACTGGGCTCGGCACAAAGCGTCCGTGCTGCTCACCAGCTCCTGCAGATTCTCAATCCCAGTCAGGGAGGCAGCGTGTGAGGAGCAGTTGTTCTGGCTTTCGGTCCAGTCCCTTTCAGCCTTAGAAAAATAGTAACATCTCCCTTCGCTCCTGAACCAGCCGTCGGGGCACCCAGGGGCAGCAGCGGGGCAGGGAGGCGGCTGCCTAGATTTTTCCACTTAAAAAATAAAAAGAGAGAAAGTGAGAGAGACAGAGAGGAGATGGACAATGCAGAAAACACCCAGATAGGAGACTGATGCTTCCCTCGTGTCTCCATGGGGAACGAGCAGGAAGAGAAGCGCAGGAACGGCCAGACTGGAACAGACTGATGGGCTACACGGCTGCTCTCTGCGAGCCGCCACCAGCGATTTCAGAGGGAGGCAAGACACCCCCTAGTGGGCAGTGGTGGCAATACCTGCCCCAGGGAATATCCCCCCCAAAGTGGGAAGGTTTCTATTCCTTCCAGTCGTACCCTGATCCAGAGAGAGTGACCTACCCGGAGAGGCAGGAGAGAACGGCTGATTCATCCCCCTTTATAGAGGACACAGTGTCTCCTCTGGATGGTCTCATGATTCACATCAAGGTCCAGTCCCATTATGAATCCTGCTGAGCTCTAGGACTCAGGACTCTCCTGTGCCAGCGAGTTCCCAAGGCTGCTAGTTACATATTCAATGCAGCCATAATTCAGTCAATTCCACAAAATGGCCACTAGAGGGGATCAGACCCCAAAGAGGGGGTTTGACCTGCTGCACTTGCTGCTGCTGGTCTTGTTCCCAAAGACCATGTGAGTCTGAAATCTACTAGAATTCCTTGAAGGGGCCAACAAGCATGCGGGGAAGGAGGGTCCAGTGAATGCAGTTTGCTTACACTTCCAGAAAGCCTTTGACAAGGTCCCTGTGACCGGGTCTCCCTGGGGGTGGGGTGGCCTAGTGGATGGGTCTGTGGATTAGCCAGCAGAGAAAGGCTGCAGGACTTTGCTGCTGGTGCCCCAGGCCTAGGAACTCTGACCTACTATACTAGGATAGTTCTTAAGCTCAGGACCTGGCCCCAAGAGTCCAGGTTCCTCCCTTAGTTAAGGTTCTAGCAGGGTCTCCCCTTTGTCCCATGGGGTGAGGTTGGAGGCTGACTTTCTCCTGTGGCTGGCCAAGTGAACAGGCTTGGGTTTGTGTCCTGCAGTCTGCGGAACCAAACTCCCGTTTCCTTGCTGGTCAGCCCCTAAACGAGCCAGGTTCCTTCATTATCCTCCCTCCTGACCTGGCATTGGCTACAGATAAAGTGGGGTGGGACTAGCTGAGCCAAAAGGTCCTGTTTCACCCCTGCGATGCCAGGCCCTCCTCTTTTCACTCCCTCACATTCCCTTATCAAAGGCATAAAGTCATGACAAGTATGGAGAAAGTGATTAAGGAAAAACTATTTACTTGTTCTCATAACAAAAGAACTAGGGGTCATTTAATAAAATTTATAGTTAGCAGGTTTAAAACAAACCAAAGAAAATATTTCTTCATGCAGTGCACAGTGAACCTGTGGAACTCCTTGCCAGAGTTATATAGATTGGCAAAAGCCAATATAACAGGATTCAAAAAGGAACTAGCTAAGTTCACGGAGGTTAGGTCCATCAATGTCTCTTAGCCAGGATGGGCAGGGTTGGTGTCCCTAGCCTCTGCCAGAAGTCTGGAAAGTATAATGAGATGGATCAAGTCACTCTATTCACTCCTTTTGAAACATTTGGCATTGACACTATTGGAATACTGCCTTCGTTCTGTCCCAATATGGCTGTTTTTAGTTGATTTAGGCTTTTTCTCCAGCTAAAGGAAACTCCTGGTGGAATTCTGCATCACTGCAGGCCTTCAGAAATCTTTGCTTCCCCACAGAAAAGGAATTTCTGATGAGGCAGCAAAGGAAAACCTCAAGAGTGGTCATGTGCACATGCTGCTGGGAAGGGGACACATCATTCCATGCCAGTCCACACATGTGTAGAGAGAATCCCCAAGTACAGAAAGTAGCAACAGAAGGGGCTGGGATCTGAAACAGAGTGACTGTCTTGTGTTCACTGCCTTGTGTGACTGGGATCCAGGAAATCCAGATAAAATTCCAAGCCATGTCCGAATCCCTGCCTGACCCTTGGGTCTGGATACAGGCAGGGACAGAGGCATGTGATGTCCAGCCTTGCAATGCTGAAATTTTACTTGTCTAGGAAATCATTAGGACAACGGGATACCCAAGGACTGCCCTGGGCACCCAGATGCCCCATGCAATGAATGGGGAGAGAGAGGTGCCTACAAATGGGACCCACAACAGCCAGAAGGTTAGACAGCGGCTGCCCAAGCCAGCCAACAGGAGACAGCGACCAGGGATGTGCCCTGCACCTCGTCCCTCTTGCAACTCAGCACCTAAGCCCTGGCTGCAGGGAGGAGCAGCCCTGCTAGTCTCCTGCAGCAGAAATCCTGCCCTAGACACAGGCACCAATGTCAGCTCTTGGGAGAAGTTGACACCTAACTCCCCTGGAAATGGCTGGGGGGGAGGGCAGGAGAAAAGGCAGTCTTTGAGATAACCTTTAACCCCTCGGTAGGGCTCCCAGCTGGATGTGGGAGACCCTGCTCAGTCCCCGATCCCTGGTGAGCAGGGATCTGAGAGCGGGGGGCTCCTACCACTCGGGACACTAGATCAGAGGGTTATAGTAAGTCATTGTGGAATTAAATAACTGAAGTGGAACAACTTCCACAGGCAATATTGAGGATTCTTCCCCTGCCTCCCCCCAGAGCTCAGTGGCTGGGCCCTCCCCTGGGAGGTGGGGGATCCCTGGTCAGACCCTCTCTCACCTCATGCAGAGGGGACTGGAACCAGGGTGTCTCACAGCCCAGGTGAGGGCCCTAACCACTGAGTCAGGGTTAAGAGGGGAGGTCTCATTGTCCCCCCACCTGTTTCACAGAGGCTGATCCTGCCCCACGGCTACCACAGGCAAGGCCAAGCAGCAGCACAAGCCCAGAGACAGACACAGAAGCACCGAGGGAATGTCTATGGCAAAACTGTCATCCCCAGGGGGGCTCAGGCGCCCCAGGGCTCAGCAGTGGCCATACAGGGGTTTGGTGGATCACAGGGTGCCTGAAATTGGGACGTGGGTGTCTTGGTGCCTTTTCTGGAAAGATGCCTCAGTGCCTGTGCCCACCACATAAAGGGGAGCCGCCTCACAGAACTGTGAGGAGAAACCTGCGAGTGACTGTGATATCCTCAGCTCAGACAGTGATTGGGCAGGAGGGGACACGGAACTAAAAGGAAGCCAGAGACATTCCTGGAGGATGGCTCCTAGGAGGATGGACAGGAATGGAGTCCCCACCTCTGTTGGTCAGAAGCTGGGAACAGGCGACAGAGAAGGGATCACCTGATGAATCCCTGTTTCTGTTCACTCCCTTTATGCACCTGGCCTTGGCCACTGTTGGCAGACAAGCCACCGGGCTACATGGACCTTGGGTCTGGCCCAGTCTGGGCTTCGTATGAAAGACCCTCGAGCGACTCTGAGAGCCCAGGAGCAGACACCAGGGCGCTGTGAGCAGCAAAGGCAGAAAGCTCCAGGCCCAGAGACTGAATGTTCAGGGGGTGGGAACTTACCTCCCAGAGCTGCTGCTAAAGCAACGACGACGACCACCAGAGCCAAGATTACGGCTGCGAGGACAGCTGGACGTTTCCATAGCGCAGGTTTAGCCTGATCACCTGGAAAATAAAACCCATCAGTGAGACCAGAACGGTTGCCGTCAGGATCTAATCTGAAGGGAGGAGGATCAAGGAGCTAGAAAACTCTGACAAGAGACTGGCAGGCGAGGGAGAGTTCACCATGGAGGGCAGGGGAATGAGCTGGGGCAGCACAAACAGTCTGTGCAATAACACATGGAACAGAAAAGGCAGCTGGGAGCGTTTGCTGGTGAAGGTTTGGGCAGCCCCTGCTCGCCCCCTGGTGGCCGGTTGTAGCGCTCTGGGTGACCTCTCCTCAGTTTCCTCTTGCTGTAACAGTTGTTACCAGATTTGTCCCTTAATTTTAAGCATGCTCATTTTTTATGGTTACACTTTGGGGGAGGGGGTGATAATTCTATTCACATGTTGCAGGTATTCTCAGGAGGAGTTATGCCTCTCCCTGCTGCCAGTTCCCTCCCAATGGGACTGTCCCCCTGGCTATGTCTAGACAATGCTGATCTATCAGAATAAAGTATGCAAATTGTGCAAAAATTTGTGGGCCAAATTTAGGAAAATCCTTGTCTTTCTGAAGAGCCCTTCTTCCTCATAGAACGAGGGGCATACAGGGCTTCTTAAAAGGCACGTCTGCTGTTCCACCAAAAAAAAAGAAAAGGGGGGGGGGGGAGAAAAGCAGACGCATTCCCAGGACACCGTGCAGTTTTTCCGTGACACTGGCTACAACTACTCAAGAGAGATATCTTGGAGTCATTGTGGATTGTTCTCTGAAAACATCCATTCAGTGTGCAGAGACAGACAAAAAAGCAAACAGGATGTTAGGAATAATTTAAAAAGGGATAGGGAATAAGACAGAATGTCTTACTGCCTCTCTCTATATATTCAGTTACATAATATTTTGAATATTCCAAACAGATGTGGTCACTTCATCTCAAAAAAAGATATACTGGCTTTTGAAAAGGTTCAGAAACGGACAACAAAAATGATGAGGGGTTTGGAATGGGTCCCATATGAAGAGAGATTAAAAAGTCTTGGACTTTTCAGCTTAGAAAAGAGGGGAGGTCCATACAATCATGACTGGTGTGGAAAAAATGAATAAGGAAAAGTTATTTACTTGTTCCCATGATACAGGAACTAGGAGTCACCAAACGAAACTAACAGGTAGCACATTTAAAACAAACAAAATGAAGTGGCTCTTCATTCAGCACACAGTCAACCTGTGGAACTCCTTGCCAGAGGATGTTGTGAAGATTAAGACTTTAACAGGATTCAAAAAAGAGCTAAATAGATTCATGGAGGTTAGGGCTATCAATGGCTATTAGCCAGGATGGGAAGGAATGGTGTCCCTAGCCTGTTTGTCTGGAAATGGAGAAGAGGAGAGGGATCACATGATGATTACCATGATGAATACCATACTATTGTGTTTCCTCCCTCTGTGGTATCTGGTATTCGCCACTATCAGCAGACAGGATACTGGGCTACATAGACCTTTGGTCTGAACCAGTATGGCCGTTCTTATGTTCTTACTTGTGCACCACTGGAGCTGCATGTGCTACAGCAGCCACGCTAGAGAGAAGCTGCACATAACAAGCTGAGTCCATAGAAGAAATACGGCCCCTGCTGCACCAGGGAACGGGAGGAAGAAGGCAGTTACACCCACCACTATAAGTCAGAATCTCGACATCTCTCCTTTGCCAGTCCCTAGGCAGGGAAGCTCCAGTTACCTGGTTTTCCTTCACTCTTCAAATCTCCTGAGGCATTAAGAGGCCGCGCAGAGGGGCCCGTTTCCTCTCTCTCCCTCATCTCTTTTCTCAGAGAAGCAGCGCTGGCTGCTGGACTTTCATGAAGTAGGCAGCTGCACAAAACAGCCTCTCACAGCCATGGCAGGGTCTGTTCTCGTAGGCAACAGTCCATGGCTTTGGCTCCTCTCCTGGCTGACCTAGAATGAGAAATGAGTCAGGGCAGCCGAAGGGTCAGTTGGTTTGTTTGCGGTATCCCATCCCCCAGGGTAGATAAACATAAATTATTTTTTAAAATGACAAAATACTAAATGTCTCATTTAAAAGTAACAGCTACAGTTGCTCCTCATCCCAAATGTGCCAGGCCTATAGTCTCGTTCTGGCTTCTGGAATGTTCTGTACGTTCAGATTTCTGTTTCCCAGCAGACTAAAGTAACATGTGCAAAGAGACACGAGCTGGATTGGACTGTTCTGTGTTTACGTGATGGTGAATCAGGGCTAAGCATGACAGAGGAGTTAATTAAGACAAGGATTGTCAGACCGTGATTAATTGAATAGTCGTGTAACTGCACAAAATATTATAGGTTACACAACTATTATAGAGACCACAGTGGCAGGGCCAGCAGCTTCCCCAAGCTCCCCATGAACCGGATATGTGCCAGCATCCCATGCTCTAATAGAGGTAGCAGTGTGGTAGGGGGAGGTAGCAACATGGAGCCAGGGCTGGCTCCCCACATCGCCAGCTTCTGCCTCCCCACCCTCTCCACTGTCTATGTAAAGGCAGCAAGGGGTAAGGGCAGACGGGTCCATGGAGCCGGTATGCATGCAGAGCGAGGTTAAAAGCTGGCTCCCCATGTGTATTTGGTCCCACCTGTCCTCTGAACAACCCAAGCTGCTGCCTCTCTATCAGAGGGAGCACCATAGGTTGGGGAAGGCTATCTGCTGGTCTCGGGCTCACGCCCTCCACTGCTTGCTGCCTCTGATACAGAGGTAACAAGGAGTGGGGGAAGTGGGGATGTGTTTAGTTGACAGGATTATTACTTAATCATGCAGTCGTCTACATGTTGACATCCCTAGTGCTGGGTTGCAAACTAACATGTTTCAATGATCAGATTTGTGCCATCATATATATAGTAGCCCAGTGTCTTAGAGTCTGTAACGCTGCAATGCTGGTTGTTCCCTCTGGGGGGCGCTGTTGCCTGAAATTCTGGCTGTTCCCTGGGGGGGGGGGGGGGCTGTTGCCTGAAATGCTAGCTGTTCACTCTGGGTAGCCCGTGCTGCATGGAGAGTGCGGGGCCCAAACAGACACTTGTGCTGCTTGCTCCCCCGTGGCAGCCCAGGTGAGCGGCACAGAAGTCAGCTGAGTGCCACAGTGGGAGGCAAAGGGGGGCAGGGCAGTGATATGCGGTCTGACAGCGGCTCCAGGCCCCGCCCCCTGGCCATGAACATCATTGCCCTGCCCCCCTTCGCCTCCTGCCGTGGCGCTCGGCTGACTTCTGTGCGGCTCAGCCAGGCCACCGCATGGGAGCAAGTGGCACAAGCGACCATTTGGGCTCCGCGCCCCCCATGAAGCACAGGGAGTGTGGAGCCCAAACGGCCATTTGGGCTCTGCAGTCCCCCGAGTGAGAGGCAGGACGGGGAGGAGAAGAGAAAGAAAGAGACAGAGAGAGAGGCAGGAGGTGGAGGAGAGCTGGGGGGGGGGGGGGGGGAGGAGGCAGTAGAAGTTGGAGAGAGAGAGAGAGAGAGAGAGAGAGACAGACCCCGGAGGCTCAGGAGAAAAGACCGACGTGGAGGAGAGACCTCAAAATCCCGTCTTATGACGAGCGAATTGCCTAGTTGTTTAAGAAACATCAAGAAATATCATTGGGATACTTGATTTAAATCAATTATTTTTGTTGGTGATTTAAATGCTGGGATTTCAATCAGTCCAGTTGCATCCCCAGTGAAAAGAACCAAGAGTGACCCGGCAGTTTGTCTCCCTCCAACCATTCTAGTCCATTCCTGCACAAACCAATGCTGATGGCCTATCACACATGCACATATGCTAAATGCCTGCCTGAAGAAGGGAGGTCAGGACTCCAAAGGGGATTTTACCCAAATGTATGAACTTGCTTTTACTGAGGATAGCTCAGTAGGCTGTGGCTCCTGTCTCGATTAAAGAGACAGAGGCTGTGTGGAGGGCTACAGTGAGTCCCTGGGGCTAACACTAGTACAAGATCCACAGGAAATAGCTGGAGCTTTGCCACACACCCCCCACTGCTCAGAACAAACCCCAAAGCTAAGAACAGCGCAGTAATGCTCACTGATTAACCACTCACGTCCAGAATTGTACAGAACCTATTATCGATAGATTTGGGTGAGCATGCCCACATCCGTTGCACAGAGAATGACATTAAGGCACAGGCAATAACCAACCCCCTGCCATGTCCACAGAGTCACTCAGGCGGTAGCAGCTGTAGGAACAGACTCCAGGCATCCGGACTCAGCCCTGTGGTTTAACGGTTACACAGCTCTCTCCCACAGCTGGGTTTCAACTGTGTGCCCTAGACAACCTCCCCTCTTCTAGTCACAAAGTGGAACAGTAACTCACTTATAACACAGACTAGATAGTGGTTAACAGCAACTGTTGTTGGACAAGTCCAGTTATTTGCTCCCCAAATGCGGTTGGGCCCTTCATCCCTTCACCTGGAGTAGGGTGGTGAAACACTAGTCGACCCACACCTAGTTGCTTCTATCAGGAAGAGGCATCAAGAGTGGGGGGAAGAGGACGGGATACTTCAAAGCGGCAGCTCCGCATAGAGCCCACGGACAGCGGGGGAAGTCCTCGGCTGACCCATGGCTCCATGCAGTACTGCCGCCTTGAAATGATACAGGAAGCCCTGCACTAGCTGAGAACTCCCCAGCTGGCCCCAGGCATCCCTCAGTGTTTCAAAGAGGCAGCACCACATGGAACTTAGGGTAACTTAGCTAACCTGGGCTCCCTGCACCACAGCTACTTTGAAATGCTGCAGGTACCCCCATATAGCGTTTCAAAACAGCAGCGCTGCATGGAGCCCTGGGTCGGCGGGGCAGTCTCCAGTTGACCCTGGGCTCCATGTGGCGCTACTGCTTTGAAACGCCACAGGGAGCACTGGGCCAGTGAAGGACTCAATCAGACCCCTGATGGTCCCCCTGTTCCCTGCATCACTTTCGCCTTTGAAGTGTAGCAACAGCGCTGGGACAAGGCACCCTTATCGACTATTCAATTAGTTTATTGATAAAAATGTAAAATCCCTACCTGGAGAGAATGGGGGGAAATCCTGCTCCTGCCCACTTATCTCCCCACTTCGTCTCCGGGGAAATTATATTTCAAAGTGATTCCCTTCTCCAAAAAGGTAAATGCTTCCAGAGGGAGGGGATGCAGAGAAAGGATGTTTCTGCCACTAGGAAAAAAGGTGATTAAGAAAGAACTACAAGTTTAGGGAGACTCCACTCCAGTAAACAGCTTTCAGTGTGTGCGTGTGTTGGGGGGAAGCTTTTCCACTGAGATTTGGACTGTTCGGACACAGCTTCTGTTCAAGTAAAAAGATGAGAGCTCAAAACCACTGTAAAGTGACATGGGTCACCTAAGCACTGCTGCAATAGAGATCATGAGGTTTCTAAATTTCCTGCTGGAAAATTCTCACACCCTGTTACCAGCTGTGATTTTAGGATAGTTGGGGTTTTCCAAAGCCCAGCTCCTTAGGCAGTGCTTTTTTTGTAAGAAAAAGAGTGCCAGTACTCCAGGCTCAAAGTTGCTGAGCAAATAAAAATGGGGCATGTCCCAAGCTGCGTGTCCCAAGGGCCTTGCGTTGGGAGCCAGGCCGCCCCAGGAAAATGCCAATAAATGAATCTTATTTAAGTAAGGCATGATAGGAAAATAGGTGCTGGTATGCCATCCCAGGGCAAACAGTTAGGAAAGAATCTCAGTATTCATTTTTTTTAAAATTATTAAAGAACATTTCCAGCCTTTGTGGATACAGAGAAAAGTTTGAAAATGTGACCTGGTTCCATTCCAGAGACTGAGAAACCAGAAGATGAAGAGGGGAACTCCGATTTTTAAAATCTCATTTTTTGAGTCCTCACTCAGTTAAGAATGCTTAAAATTACAACACAGAGAGTGACAACTCAGATCCTTTGTGGAGCGGGCAGGGGGAAGCCTGTAGCACACTCACTAGAGGACCAGGTTACAAATGCTCCCAGGTTTAAGGACTCAGGCTCTAGTTCAGTTTTCTGCCTCCCCTGTGCTCTGCCAGAGGGAATTAAGGTTTAGGTGCCTCTGTCTGGTGCTGATCTCATCTGTGGAATTCAGTTCAGACACAAGGGGTGGGAGGAACCTGCAGCCAGAGGGGCAGATAAGGGAGCTGAGAGATCTGTGCACCTGCCTGTCACCACTAGGGATGTTAATCGACAGTCTTGTCAACTCGTCGCTTCCCTCTCCCCTTGCTGCCTCTATCAGCTAGAGGCAGCAAGAGGGGGGAGGGGGAAGAGGGGTGTACTTCAAAACTGCAGCTGGGGAGTCCCCATCTGACTCTGGGCTTCATGCAGCCCTGCCACTTTGAAACCGTTGTGGCATTTCAAAGGGGCAGCTCTACCCTTTCGACTATCCGATTAGTCAATTACACGATCCTTTACATCCTTACTCACCACCATAACCCAGCTGTGTTCATGCAGCTGACTGTCCTGCCACCACAGTGGCCTCTACCCGGCCCAGGTAGTATTGCAGCCCTTCTCAGGCTCAACATGTTTCAACTAAAGAAACTCCACCCCGCCCGAATGCGGGTTGCATGACTGTGCTGTGGGAAGGGAAATGGTTTGGGGGAAACCACAGATCAACCGCAGAGGTTCTTAATGACTTCTTTGTTTCGGTTTTCACCAAGTTAGATTGGGGCGGGCAATAATTTTTGCCCACGGGACACTTCAAAAATATTTGAAGTGGCCCTGGGCTACCCTGTTAGGGGTGGGGCCTAAATGGGAAGGGGAGGGGCTACCCACTCCCAGACCATGATTTTCCCCCTTCCCACTAGACACCCAGGCCCTGGAAGAGGCTTGGCACGCTCCTCCAGCCCCAGTCCAATCAGGGCCAGGGGGCAGTGGAGCATGGGAAGCCTCCTCCAGCCCTGCAAGGAGCCCGTGTCACTATGAAGCGCTGCAGGCTCTTCGCAGGGTGGAGGAAGCTTCACACAGCTCCCTCGCCCCCGGGCCCTGATTGGCTGCGGGGGGGGGGGGGGGAGGCAAGAGCATGCAAAGCGTGCTCCACTCTCCCCACTGCCCTGTGAGCAGGGCACACACAGCAGGACAGGAGGGGGCTTTGCATGCTCCTCTGCCTCCAGGCCAATTAGGGCTTGGGGCAGGGGAATGTGCAAAGCCTTGTCCACTCTGCCCCGCCCTGTAAGCAGTGCGCAGTGGGGGAGAGCAAAGAAGGCTTCAGGCACTGCCCCACACCAGGCCTTAATTGCCCTGGGAGCAGGGGGGCAGCCGTGCCTCCGCAGGCCGGATCCACCTGCTTTGCAGATCTGGCTCGCAGAGTCTCTTTTGCCCACCCTGAGTTAGACGAAGGGATGCCTAACATAAGGAAATCCAGCAGAAATGGGGGCAGGCTTAGAAGTTCATAGAATCTTAGAACCATAGAGCTGGAATAAGAATAAGTTAAAATAAAAAAACTAAAAAGTTAAAAATTACTTAGAAAAGTTGATGACTTCGAGTCACCAGGGCCTGATGAAATGCAGCCTAGAATACTCAAGTAGCTCAGAGAAGTTATCCGAGCCGTTTGCTCTCACCTTTGAAAAATCATGCAAGTGAGGAGAATTTCCAGCAGACTGGAAAAGGGCATATATAGTGCCCAGCTATAAAAAAGGAAATAACAACCTAGGAAATGACAGACACCTGTCAGGGATGATCTACACGGTGCTTGGCCACGCCCGTGAGGCCAGGGGACTGGACTAGATCACCTCTGAAGGGCCCTTCCAGTTCTAGTTCTAGGATTTTATCATCCTAGCAGCCATGTTGCCCTGTTGCGTTAGTCACTGGCTAACCCTGAGCTCACTTTGCTCTGAGCAGCCACAGGGAAGCGACTTCATCAGTGTTCGCCCAGCTCGGAGCCCACCCCACCCCAGGGTGAGGCGGCTCGGGCTGAGCCGGGAACCTTGAGAACCGCCCTCCTCCCCTAGCTCCAGCCCCAGACCTTGGGGAATGGGATGTAAGGGGGGGAATCACCCTGGCTCCGCCTCTGGCCAGAGCTGGGCTCCAGAAACCCCAAATACCCGCTCCTCCACTTGCTTGGTCCCTCTTGGCTTCCAGCCTCACCACAGGCGGGAGCAGCCAGATGCGGGAAGTGCAGCAGCAGCGAAACAAGGCGCTGAATCCTGCTCGGCCCCGCCAGCTGGCCACTGAGGCAGGCAGGGACTGGGGCAGTTTTCCTATCCCCCTCCCTGCCTCGGTCTCCGGTGGATTCTTACCTCAGCGCTCTGCGTGCGCCGGGATATGGCGAGAGGAATGGCTGCTCCAAGGAATAGGCTCCACCTCTTCCCAACAGTAGTAACTTGGAGAGGCGGGGGTGGGTGGGCTGTAGCGCTTAGAGATAACCAGTCCATGGCAGGTTCTGGCCAATCGATACACACACAACCCAGGTAACAGCGCCGGATTCCTCCGTGAAATCTGCCAAGAAATAACAGGGACAAAGCAGCTGAGGGACGATCCCAGCTCACCCCACAAAGCGATAGGGCCAGAGGAGCCATTAGGAAAGGATTCACACTGCTCAGGCTGAAATTAATGCCCCCTTGACCCACTGAGGGCACTTTCATGACTTCGGGCTGTTTCTGTGGCCCGAGGGACAGGTATTTGCCATGTGACAGGTTGATCTGAATGAATTTCAGAGACCCCCTTAGTAGGGTTGCCAGATGGTTGAACCAAAAATACCGAACACCCCCTCACTCCCCCCAAAAAAGAGGGGGAAAATTCTGTTGAAGAAAACAAAGGGGGGGGGGGGGGCAAGAGACCAAAGTTGTTGAGCAAAAAACTTAGCTTCCCTGTGGAACCAGGTAAGCATGAGGTCTGGGAGGGGGGCGAGAAGGATGCCGGGCACAGCATTGCGTGTTTGTAGGTTGCCAGGTGTCCGGTATTTTTGCCTCCTGGCCAGGAAAAAAAATCAGAAAATACTGGACGTTTCAGGTGTCCGGTATTGTCTGAATGTTTTTACTGGACAGGAGGTGAAAGTACCGGACTGTCCGGGTCAATACCGGACACCTGGCAACCCTGCCCATTTGGGAGAAGGTTGGGCTGGGTCGGCAGAATCACCTGGACTCTGTGGAACTTTTGTTCCTCAACAAAACTGACCACAGGGAGAGGGGAGCAAAGAGCATCCTACTCGCTGCTTTTGCGCAGAAAGCCTGCAGTGGAGACGTAGCCTTCGTGTCTCAGCCCACCAGCTGCCTATGCACCACAGCAGAACATCAGAATGGCCACACTGGGTCACACCACTGGTCCAGCCAGCCCAGTATCCTGTCCTGCGATACTGGCCAGAGCCAGATGCCCCAGAGGGAATGAACAGAACAGGGCATTTTATGAAGTGATGCTTCCCTGTCGTCATGGATGGACCTATCCTCTGTTAATTGATCTAAATCTTTTTGGAACCCAGTTGTTGATTTTACAACATCCTCTGCCAATGAGTCCCACAGGTTGACTATGCATTGTATAACGTACTTCATTCAGTTTATTTCACTTTCTCCACACCAGTCACGATTTTATAGACTTCTGTCATATGCCCTCTTACTCTTCTCTTTACTAAGCTTGACAATCCAAGTCTTTTTAATCTCACTCATATGGAGGCAGTTCCATATACTTAATCATTTTTGTTGCACTTCTTTGTACTTTTTCCAGTAGTAATAGATCTTTCTGGAAATGGGGTAACCAGAACTATATGCAGGATTCAAGGATCCATGGATTTTTATAGAGGCATTTTGATATTTTCTTATTAGCCCTTTCCAAGGAGTTCGCGATAGGGATGCAAATGCCTGTTTAACTGGTTAACCATTTAAATGTGCTGTTTAACTGGTTAATCGATTAAACGGAGCAGTTGGGGAACCACAGGCACTGGCTGCTCCTGCCTGGTCCTGTCCATGGCGGGCCTGGGCACGTCAGAGGCAGAGGCTGTTCTAGTCATCCCCAGCAGCCTCTGCATGAGATGTGCCCGGGTCTGCCACAGAGCGAGGCTGCTCAGGATGGCCAGAGCACCCTCTTTGTGGCGGGGTTTCCTTGGGACTGGAGCAGGCCCCATTGATTAACCTTTCATATCCCTAATTCCTAACTGTAGATCTGGAGCCAAAAAATGGAGTGGATGTGTTCAGAGAATTAGCCACAATGACTCTAAGATCTCTGCCATCAGTGGTAACATCTATTTTAGATAAGAACTGAAGAACGGCCATACTACGTCAGACCAAAGGTTCATCTAGCCCAGTATCCTGTCTGCTGACAGTGGCCAATATTAGATACTCTACAGAGAGAGAACACAACAGGTAATCCTCATGTGATCCCTCCCCTGTCTCCCATATCAAGAGAAACAGAGACTAGAGACACCATTCCTACCCATCCTGGCTAATAGCCATTGATTACCAAACCTCCATGAAACTATCTAGCTCTTTCTTGAATCCTGTTAAAGTCTTGATCTTTACAACATCCTCTGGAAAGGAGTTCCAAAGGTTGAAGAAAAGCTTCCTTTTGTTAATTTTAAACCTGCTGCCTATTAATTTCATTTGGTGACCCCTAGTTCTTATATTGAGGGAATAAGCAAATAGCTTTTCCTTATTCACGTTTTCCACATCAATCGTGATTTTATAGAACTCTATCATATTCACCCTTAGTGTCCTCTTTTCTAAGTTGAAAAGTCCCAGACTTTTAATTTCTCTTCATCTGGGATCCATTCCAAACCCCTAATCATTTTGTTGCCCTTTATGAACCCTTTCCAATGCCAATATATTTTTTCTGAGATGAGGCAACCACATCTGTATGCAGGAGTCAACATGTGGGCATACCATGGTTTTATATAGAGGCAAGAAGGTATTCTGTCTTCTTCTCTGTCCCTTTTTAATGATTCCTAACATTCTATGTACTTTTTTGACTTCCGCTACACACAATGACACCAAGATCTGTCTGAGTAGTTGTAGCCATATTAGTCCTCATCATAATGTATGTATAGTTGGGATTATTTTTTCCAATGTGCATTACTTTACGGCTGTGTCTACACTGGCAAGTTATTCCGGAAAATCAGCCGCTTTTCCGGAAAAACTTGCCAGCTGTCTACACTGGCCGCTTGAATTTCCGGAAGAGCACTGATGATCTAATGTAAAATCATCAGTGCTTTTCCGGAAAAACTATGCTGCTCCCGTTTGGGCAAAAGTCTTTTTTCGGAAAACTGTCCTGGAAAAGGGCCAGCGTAGACAGCACAGTAGTGTTTTCCGCAAAAAAGCCCGATCGCGAAAATGATGATCGGGGCTTTTTTCCGGAAAAGCGCGTCTAGATTGGCCATCGACACTTTTCCGGAAAAAGTGCTTTTCTGGAAAAGCGTCCTGCCAATCTAGATGCGCTTTTCGGAAATACTTTTAATGGAAAACCTTTTCTGTTAAAAGCATTTTCGGAAAATCATGCCAGTGTAGACGTAGCCTACATGTATCTCATTCTTTTATACATATAGCTCAGATTATTTTTCCAAATATGTATTACTTTGTACTTCTCAACTTTTAAATTAACAAGAGAGGCATAATCTTTGTGAGAACAAGAGGGAAACTTTCCTGGCTGGGTGGGAGGTAGAGGCAGATCCCTTAGCAAGACTTTGAGCAGCCAGACACCAGAGATCACATCTTGGGGCAGCACAAACCAGAGAGGCTTTGAAGGACAGTTTCATGAATGGCCAGTTTTGAGACTCATACACGTTGCTTTCAGTAAGTAGCGCCGTATTTCCTGTGTTTGCCTTTAATCCCCCATCCCACTTCTGCAGTACACTGAGGGGGACAGTCGGGAGCTGGTATATGTGGAAAGCCAGCTATCAAGTTGGATCCCCGCACGTATCATCTCCCATGGAGCCACCTCCCCTCCCCTGGCTGCTGCCACTGAAAGAGAGGCAATAGTGCGGAGGGAGGACAGGCAGGATCCTGGAGCAGGCCATGGCAGGCCTGCTCCGTGGGATGCTGAAGCAGCTTTGCCCATGGGGAGCTGTAGCAGCAAGAGCAGCACGGGATGGCAGGCGGGAGCTGGACTGCACAGCGAGTCAGTTTTTAAACTGGTTCCTCCTTCCACCCTATTTGGAGTGGCAGGGGACTCCCCAGGAATGGGCCTGGGCAGAAGAGCATAGAATGCTGGTCCCACCACTGGGAGGAGCATTTTAGTAACAGTGTAACTGCTAAAAGTTGTTGCTGCTACACGATTACTAAAATAAATCTAGGAAGAAGCCTTCTCCAGGCATGCAAGCCAGGGGCTCCATCACAGTTGTCAGGGAGGCAAAGATGGTCGCCTGCTGTCTCACCTGGAGAATCTCCTCTCCTGGCGATCCACGATCCTGTTGTGGGGCTCTGCCTGTGCCCACGAGGGAGTTCTTATAATTCATCTGCTCCTTGAATATAACCTCTCTTTCCATTTTTGCCTGAGGATCTGCACCATGCGGACACATGCTGGAGTATACAGCGAGCTGGCTGCTGTTCCCACTGCAGTGAAAAGTGATGAGAGCAAACATTATAGGAAATGCACGGTATTAAACCCAGAGGTCTGCAACCCTTTTAAGCATGAGATCACTTATTGAATTTAAGGGCAATCCAAGAGCTACCTCAAATATAATTAACCTTGCCCCACTTCCATTCCTCCCCTTTTCCTAGGCCCCACACATGCTCACTCCATCATCCCTCTCTTGCCCATCTCACTTATTTTCACCAGGCTGGGGCAGCGTGTTGGGGTGTTGGTTCTGGTCTTGGATTAAGGGACCTGGAGTGTCAGAGGGGCTCTGAGCTGCTGTTGGGGCAGGCAGTTGGGATTTAGGAAGGGTTCTAGGTACAGGTTCTGGGATGGCATTTGGTTGCAGGGGTGCTTGGGGCTGAGGCTTGGGATGGAGGAGGGGTTCATGACTGGGGACGAAGTTAGGGATGTGGGCTCCAGCTGGGCCTTGCTTACCTCAGGTGGCTCCGGGTGGGGTTGCAGTGGGGCTAAGGCAGGCTCACTTCTGTCCTGGCTCTGGCCCACTCCCTAAAGCAGCCAGCGAACTCCATCCCAAGTCCTGTTGTGCTCCTTGCCCTGCTCGGTGGAGATAGGATACAGAGTGGGAGTAGGGTTGCCAGATGGTTTCAACAAAAATACCGGACACACTTGCCATGACATCACAATTGACATTCCATCTTAGTTAGAAAATACCCGACATTTTGATTTTCTCAATTTGTTTCCCAAACAGAAATCTCAAACCCTGGACTGTCCAGTTCAAAACTGGATATCTGGCAACCATAAGTGAGGGGGGGAGCACCCGACATCAGCACTCCTCTTCTCCCTCCCCTGCCCTGCCCAGAAAGCAGGAGGCTCCCCAGGGGAGAGGCAGTGCTAAGGCAAAGGTCAGGAGATTACCAGCAGTGCGGGGAGGAGCAGCTGAAGTGCTGGCACTTTATAGTCTCTTGGCCACACCAGTGAGGATCACCTGTCAGAGGCTCCAAGATCCACCAGTAAATCCCAATTTACTGGTTGGTGACCAGTGTGTTAAACTGAACCCTAATCTATTAAAAGGTCTCTATAAAGACAATGGAGATGAGTTCTGTGCAAGGCCAAATTTTTGCTTTAAAGCGAAAAAGACTCCGAGACTTATTAAGCAAAAAAATCGACTACACTATTACATACCTAGTCTTAGCAGCACAGCAGCCTCTGCCGGGCCCAGGAAGAACTTAAGCTCTTCTCAGGCAGAACGTGTTTGTGCTAAAGAAACTTCACCCTGCCCAGATATGGGCTGTGTGACTGTACAGTGAGCGGGAAACTCCCAGAGAAACCACAGACCCAACCAAGCGCTGTGGCCATATTGCCCTCTTCTATGACTCTCTCTCTCTCTCTCTCTCTCTCATATATATACACATTGACTCAGTCCTTCTCTGTTATCTTGCCAGAGGGGGAAGCCAGCTGGGGATGGGAAGGGTGCCCCAAGATCTGCCAAGCCCAGTAAAGACAAAGACCCAGGCACTTTGTGTCTGTGTCTCACCTCCCTCCCTTCTCCCCCCTCTTCTTGCCCATGGGGATGATCCAGGCCAGCCCCAACATGAACTTTTCCCATGGCAGTTCAATCCCTAACCCTGTGTAGAAACAACCCCCCACAATTATGCTGGATTTCACATTCCCCTCCTCCCACACACACATGGGCATGGGGCGTGAGTCAGATTCCCCCTCCAGTGAATCTCCCTCCTCTCTATGGCCTCTGTGGGGCTGGGTTGTTCTGGGCTCAGCCATATCTTGATAGAGTCTGCTGGACCCTGGGGCAAGGTAAAGGGGCCGAGGGCAGGCAGCCCTCAGCATGGCCAGACCAGGGCACTGGGCCCACCCGAGCCCCTACAGCTGCACAGGGAGGTGCTGCTCTAGGCAGTGCAAACACACCTGGAGCCGCCTGCTGCTCTTTCTGTGGCAGCGATAGCTGGGAGCTCCGCTCACCACTGAAATGGCCGGACCTGGGGGCAACTATCTCCCTTGCCCTCCTCCCCCCCATCGGCAGGGCCTGCCCATCCCCTGTGGGCTGTACTGGGAAATACCCCAGGGCTGGGCAACATGGAAGCCGCGTTGCGCTGCTTCCCCTGATCCTGCAGGAGGAGGTCATCTCCCCTGCCCCCGGGGGTGCCTGTCATGCATGGGCAGATCCTGGTGGGGAGCTCTGGATCAGATCTGGCTCTGCAGCCCTTGGAGTGGGGGAGGGGAAGGGGAGGATGGGATTTAAAGGGGGTTAATTACCATGGCACCACCTCTGGTTAGGGCTGAGCTAGGACCAAGACAGCTCAAAACCCGCCTCCCCTACCTCAACTTGTCTCACTTGTTCCATCCCAGCTTCCATCTTGGCTGCACAGTCCAGAGTAGAAGGGAGCTGAGGCCAGGGCCCACCTGGCGTTGCTTTGCTCCTGCTGCTACACCCGCCATTACTAGAAAGAGTAGTCAGAATACCGGCCCTGCCTCCCACGGCAGGAGGAGGGGGAGGAGAAGATCTCCCCACGGAATAGGAGCGAGCAGCTGGGTGGGGGGGAATGGTAATATCCACCTCCTCACCTCCAGTGGTTCCCATGATTTACGGAAGTGGGGGGAGGTGCTAGAGGGGATTCATTTGAATGAAGTCTGGAAAATGGCCAACAGCGGAAGTGCAGCAAGTTCCTGATTTAGCTACTAGTAGCCCCGTAATGAGGCAGGGAACCCCGCTTTGCCCAGTTCCCTTGGGGCAGAAACAGGCAGGTACTGGGACACTTTCCCTCCCCACTCTTCCCTGCATTGGTCCCCGGCAGCCTCTTACCTCAGTGTCCCACGGGCTCCAGGATTCCGGGGAACAGCATCTGACAGCGGCAGGACACAACATGAGGATGCGAATTCTGTGTAGTTCTGCCTTCCACCACCAATTGCCCCCAAGGTAATCAGGGAGGGGGCGGTTCTACACCCCCAGAAGAGCAGGGTGACAGCAGTCAGTCTTTAGCATTGCTTAGGTCGCCGTGCTCAATTCTCCCAGCTGTGGGCCACGGTGCAGCTCCAGAGCAAGGTCCCTGCCCTGGGATCAGCCGAGCAACCACCACCAGGTTCCCCAGAGCTGAAGCTGTGGCCACGGCAGGACCAGCAGGGGCAGGCCGCGTATCAGACAAATATTAAAATACTAACCTTGTTTAGGCTATATAGAGGGAAAGTGGCAAGAGATAAGTCAAAGATCTTCTTTTGTAAGATTTCAGCTTTGTGGGTAGCAAAGGCAGCTGCATTTTCCTAAGACACTTCCTGTGTGAAGCAGAAAGAAAATACGTTGCTGGTTTCTTTTATGAAACTGGGTCTGTTTGAAATTGTAGCTAACCTGAGGCCTACTTTTGGAAACACCCTGTACAGCCACTGCTTCAGAGCCCACAGTTTGTGACTGTGATTGGTTAATACAAACATGCAAACCACAATGTTAATACATGGCACTACATAGCAAAAGTTTACTTTCCCTTCTTCACTAACATTAGAGGTAGACCAAAGAATCAAAAGGATTTGATTTTAATTTTTTAAAGGATTAGTTTTTAACTTTAAGATTGTTCTGCTAAAAGCAATTTGCTTTTCTCACTTCCTCTTTTCTCCACAACAGTCAAATGCATCACTTCCCCTACAAGTTTTCTTTCACTTTGATCTGTTACCTGCTAGTGACTTTTGCTTCATGTTGACTTAGAAAACATAAATTTTAAGCATTGTCTGTCAGCCTGACAGAGTTCAGAATTTGGACAGGATCCGGTGAGTACTACTTTGCTGATCACCTGGCTGAGCTTTATTCATATTTGCTCTACCAACCCTCCTGAACTCCATTCACCTCCAACTGCTATTTCAAATGACCTCAATTAATAGGTTACTACCTAGTCTAATTAGTGTTATGCCTACATGTACAAAAGAAATCCATTCACAGTGTGACAGACACCTCCCCATGCTTAATGAAATTGTCTTAGGGATACAAATATGCATAACTCAAAGATGCTCTGGACAAAATCTCTCACGTAACTTATCAATTTTCATGTTACAATCTGCTGGATGTGTCTTATTTTGCTGTATGTATCACTCTTAAATACAACATTAGATATAACATTAGAGATATGGGTTATGAAATGGTTTAACATTTTAAATATGGAAATAAAAGCCATCAAAGAGTGTTTGCAGTGCAGGTACATCACAGTGTTGGGGTGATCACCTGTAAACAGTCTTTTTTGCCCTTAAAGTGTACCCAGTGGTTGGTCTTAGGAAGAAAGGTGACCACCTCAACTGGTAGGGTCTGACCAGCCCATGCAAGAGCAGTATGTAAATGCCCAGCAGAGGAAGGCTAGCCTCAGCACCACCCCTTCTAGCCAAAACCCTTCCGCCCCCCCACTCTCCATGGAGCCAAGCCCTTCTCCCACAGCAGCAGTCAGCCCATACTCCAGGCTACTGCCCCCAGCTCTGGAACACCCCTGGACTCCCTCGCCTCTCCTTTCCAGTTAGCTTCCCTAAGGGCTGCCCTTAATTCGAACTAGTGGGAGGCTAGCCCTCCCCAGGTTTCCCTGGTGGCCGCTCTGGCCAACACCAGGGAAACTCGTCTGCCCCCCTCCTGGCCCCGGACCCCTTAAAGGGGCATGGGCTGGCTACGGTGCCCATGCCAGGTGCAAACCTGCCAGCACCCAGCCAGCAGACCCTGCACCTGGCACGGATCGAGCCACCCACCCGATGCCCCCCAGTCCTCCCCCTCTTCCCGGGACCAGGCTGGCGGCTCCCGGGAGCCTGCCCAGGACCACAAGAGGCGGGCACCTGCCTGGGCTAGTGCAGACATCGTGGACCTTGTCCACGATCTCCGCACTAGGCACAGAAAAGTGGCCGGCTAGGGCAGGAGAGCTGCCAGCCTGGCCACCCAGGAGCAGGTGTGCAAGAGAATCAAGGGGGTGCACTGAGACCCCCGACCCTGAGCCCTGAGCTTACAATGGCCATCCTGGATCAGACCAAAGGTCCATCTAGCCCAGTAACCTGTCTGCCGACAGTGGCCAGCCCTAGGGATCCTGGAGGGGATGGACCGAAGACAGTGACCAAGCCATTTGTCTCGTGCCATCCCTCTCCAGCCTTCCACAAACCTTGGGTAGGGACCCCACTCCTACCCCCTGGCTAATACCACTCCATGGACCCAACCTCCATGACTTGATCTCACTTCCCTTGAAACTCTGTTCTAGTTGTAGCCTTCACAGCCTCCTGCAGCAAGGAGTTCCACAGGTTGACTCTTTACTTTGTGAAGAACAACTTTCTGTTACTAGTTTGAAGCCTGCTACCCATTCCTTTCCTTTGGTGTCCTCTAGTCCTTCTTTATGGGAACTAATGAAGAACTTTTCTGGATGCACCCTCTCCACCCAACTCCTGCTTTTAGAGACCTCTATCCTGTCCCCCCTCCGTCTCCTCTTTTCTAAGCTGAGAAGTCCCAGTTTCTGTAGCCTCTCTTCATATGGGACCTGTTCCCAACCCCAGATCATTTTAGTTGCCCTCCCCTCTCCCTTCCCCTCTCCCACCTCCTTTTCCCAGTCTCCTCCAGTTTTGTTCAATAAAGACAGATTCCATTTTGGAAGACACATTATCTTTATTTTGTACATCAAGAAGAGGGGCTAGGGAAGGGTAAGTGGAAGGAGGTGAAGGAGGAATGGGGAACGAGCCCCCAATGGGGAGGACTGGGCTGGCTCTGCAGGCTTCTGGGGGTGGAAGCTCTCCTGCAGCTCCCCAATTACCCCCTCTCCCCAGATGGCAGCCTGCGGCAAGTGTAGCCGGGCTGATGGCCGAGTGGTGTGATGTGCCCAGTGTGGGTAGTCCGGGCAATCCAAGCCAGGGCTGCTTTGCAAATGGGGCACCCCTGAGAACTGTCTGTCCGGGGTGGGGGTCAGGACCCTTTAAGCGCAGCCCTCGGCTAGCCTGAGACAGCATCTCCACGCTCTAAGTCCTCCTCTGATGCCCTGCAGGCACTGCTTCCGGCCATCCTTAAGCCCGGTTCAGGGTCCACTTAATGTGGACATGCTAGTTCAGATTAGCAAAACGCTAATTCGAACTAGTTTTTTAGTCTGGATCCGTTAGTTCGAATTAGCTTAGTTTGAATTAACTAATTCGAACTAAGTTAGTTCAAATTAATGTTGTAGTGTAGACATACCCTCAGGGTTTTGTGATGGAGATCAGTTACAGGATCTAGGCACACTCAGGTCAGAGGTCAGTGCCCATACAGGGGAGCTGCATTGCTTGTCTCAGACCCCTGTGTCCTCTCCTCTGGGTGCACTCCTCAATGCTACTTGCTTTGGGATCCCTGTTGATGTCACTGAGTGCTGATGTCCTTTAGCCCTAGAGCTTCCCCCCGCCTACCAGACCTGGGTTGGTAGAGCAGTGACTAGAGCGCAGCCCTGGGGATCATGTCCTCTGGGCTCTGGGAGGGAAGGGTTGTCCAGTTGGTAGAGATGGGGGCGGACTGGGAGTTAATGAAACATTTCCACATGACACTGATCCCTTGTCTTCCCCCTCTTCCAACTGTGCCCTTTATTATAGCTATTAATAACGGAGACCGGTGATGTGGAGGGAGGAGCTAGAAATATGGGGCTCTGTGGGGGGAGAGACTGGCCGTCAGGGATTAGGGGGGACCTGCAAAAGGGGGGCTTTGTCTGTGGGGCACAGACTGACAGTTACTCAGGACATGGGGGAGAGGCTGGCAGAGGGGGGCTCTGTCTGTGGGGAACAGACTGGCAGTTGGTCAGGGACATGGGGGAGGGGCTGGCAGAGGGGGCAGTTAGGGAGGGGAAGGGCTGGCAGAGGGGGGCTCTGTCTGTGGGGCACAGACTGACAGGGAGGGTTTTGGGGGAGGGGCTGGCAGAGGGAGACTCTGTGTGACACGTGACTGGCAGTTGGTCAGGAATATGGGGGAGGGGGAGTAAAAGGGAGTTCTGTGGACATTTAGTGAGGAATATGGGCGGCTGGCAGAAGAGGGCTCTGTATGTGGGGCACAGACTGGCAATTAGGGAAGGGGCTAGTAGCAAGGAGCTCTGTGGGGCACTGACTGGCAGTTAGTCTGGGATGTGGGGGAGGGGCTGGCAGAGGGGGGACTCTGTCTGTGGGGCACAGACAGGCAGTGGGTCAGGGCCGTGGGGTAGGGGGAGGTTCCTGTGAAGCAGTGGGGGGTGGAAATGTATCTGGGGGAGGTAACTTTTCTTCCTGAAAAGTAATAGGTGTAACGGCATTGCGCAAGAGGGTTTTTCTTGCACAAGAAGGGGCAGTGTAGACGCTCCTTCTTGCGCAAGACCCTCTTCTGAAAAAAATGGTGGCTCATTAGGTATGCAAATGAGGCTCGGCGATATTCCACGCTTAGCCTCATTTGCATATTACTTGCGCAAGAAGCCGCGAGTGTAGACATAGCCTTTGAGTTTTGATTTTTATCTTTTTCATTATAAATTAATTAAAATTTCAGAATGAATAGCTGCCCTGAATCAAAAAATGAAACTTAACTTTAACCTCACAACAGCACATTTTAATTTCAAAACCTTCTAAACACGACTTTCAAGTTGGGAAGTTTTTCAGAATTAACCCTTTCCTGCACATAGTTCAAATTATGCTGCTTGGAAAAATCTTTGCTGGAAAACTTCCAAACAGTTCCAAGTAGTGGGGCAATTGCTGGAGTGCGGAGTAACAGATTAGTGAGGGGAATTGCAGGGACCTGAAAAGGGTGTTAAGCTAGGCAAGACAGTGTGGTGGGTTAGTTTAGGACTATCCAGACAACTTTGATTGGGGTTCCCCCACAAATCTTTCTTTGTATCCACAATTCCCTTCAGGCTGTGATAATCCTTCCTTCATCTGTTCTTTGCCTCACATCAGTTAGAGACACCTTCACCCCTGCAGTATGTGGACGGAGAAATCAGGAGGTGCAACCGAACTGCGGTTTTCCCAGTGGTGAGTAGGGAAGGGAGAAGACGGGGAACTGGTCCTAGGCTGTGGAGTCAGCCAAACCTCAGATTTGGGATCTAAGTTAGTGCTCCGACTCCTGAGTAAAAAAAAATAGGGGGATGGGGCCTTATCCAAATGCCTAGGGCATTACTGTTAATCAAAGACATTGGTGGGACCTGGGGTTAGTCAGGGTGGGTCCTTCTATGGGAACTTCCACCAGGTTAAAAACAGTCAATACTGTTGCATTGTATAGTATAATTAACCATGTCCCTGAACTGGACTAAAGCTTTATAACTGATAGGACAAATGTAGCATGCCTAGATTCTGAATAGTTATTTGTGTAGGTACTGCAAGCATTTAATGCCAGTATTCTTAACCGTGTAAAATGTGTTTGCTTGGAAGTTTACCCTGGTTGTCTGGACAAGAAAAAGACCAATACATTTTTCATCACTAATATTCAAGATTAAAGTCTCAGAGGAGGTAGCCCTGTTAGTTTGTAACTTTAAAAATCATGAGTAGTCCTGTGGCACCTTAGAGACTAAGAAATACATAGAATCATGAGCTTTCATGGGTAAAACCCATTTCATCAGATGACTTGGAGTGGAAATAACAGAATTCAGGGTACAGGCAGTCCCCGAGTTACGCGGATCCGACTTATGTGGGATCCGCAGTTACGAACAGGGATTTTCTTGCCCCGGAGGACTGGAGCGGCGGGACGCCTGGTCCCGCCGCCCGCCTCCTCCGGGGCGAGAAAAGCTGTTCCCCGTCTCCCTGGTCTGCTGGGGAAGCCAGCAGACCAGGGAGACAGGGAGCAAACTGGTGGAGGACCCGGGGCCAGATCCACGGCCGCTTCCAGATCAGCTGGAAGCGGCCGCGGGTCCGGCCCCGGGTCCTCAGCCGGTGTGCTCAGCGTCTCCCTGGTCTGCAGACCAGGGAGACGCTGAGCAAAGCTGCGGAGGACCCGGCCGGACCCGCGGCGCTTCCAGCTGATCTGGAAGCGGCCGCGGGTCTGGCTGCGGGTTCTCAGCCGGTTTGCTCAGTGTCTCCCTTGTCTGCAGACCAGGGAGACGCTGAGCAAAGCGGCGGAGGACCTGGGCCGGACCCGCGGCGCTTCCAGCTGATCTGGAAGACGCAGCTAGTGCCCCCCCAGCAGACCAGGGAGACGTGGAGCAAAGCCCAAGGCCTGTGGTAAAGCAGGTGGGGTGCTGCCGGTTGATCCCGCAGCACCGCTCCTTGGTGCTACTGGACCAACCTGGCAGCACCCCAGCTGCTCTGCCCCAGGAGTCCTGATTCAGCCGCTGCTGATCAGTTTCAGCAGTGGCTGAATCAGGACCCCTGGGGCAGAGCAGCTGGGGTGCTGCTGGGTTGGTCCAGTAGCGCAGAGGAGCGGCCGCATTACTGGACCAACTCAGCAGCACCCAAGCTGCTCTGCCCCAGGCGTCCCCAAGTTAGCCGCTGCTGAAACTGACCAGCGGCTAACTACAGGAAGCCTGAGGCAGAGTTGCTCTGCCCCCGGCTTCCTGGAATCAGCCGCTGATCAGTTTCAGCAGCAGCTGACTTGGGGACTCCTGGGGTTCTTAAGCTGAATCTGTATATAAGTCAGAACTGGTGTCCAGATTCAGCCGCTGTTGAAATTGATCAATTTCAGCAGCGGCTGAATCTGGATGCCAGTTCTGACTTACATACAGATTCAACTTAAGAACAAACCTACAGTCCCTATCTTGTACGTAACCCGGGGACTGCCTGTATATATATAACTGCAAAAGCAATTTCCTATCAATTATAGGACCCATGTGATATCTTTATTGGAGCCCAGATTGACAGTGTCATATATGTAAATGAATTCCAGTTCTGCAGTGTCTCTCTGTAACTGAGTGGCAAAATTCTTTGTAGAAGATTGGCTACTTTTAAATCCTATATTGATTGTCCAGGCAAGTGAAAATGTTCCCCTACAGGTTTGTGTGCAGCTACCATTTCTGAGATCTGATTTGTGTCCGTTCATTCTTTGTCACTGAGTTTGGTCAATATACTGGTTTGGTCAATATACATAGCAGAGGGGCATTGCTAGCACGTGATGATGGCATAGATCACAGGTGCCAGGCCGCCTTCTCCGGCCGGGGCCATTTCAGTGTTTGCCGAAGAGGCGCGGAGCAGACTCGGTCACTCCCCTTCCTAGCACCTGCCCCCGGGCCGCGCAAACTGACTCTGCTCCGCGCCGCTTCCATACCCACCCCGAAGGGCCACTCGCCTCTAGCCCGGCAACAGCCCAGCCGCCCCGAGAGTGCATAAGGGCTGGGGACAGCAAGTGATGGAGAGGAGGGGAATGGAGAGGATGGGGCCTCAGGGAATGGATGGGTGTTTGGGGAAGGTGGGTGCTTGGAGTAGATCTTGGCTTGCCCTGACATTGAAGAAGGGATCTTCGGTGTAAAAAGGTTGGAGAGAACTGATAATGAAACTGAGAGGCTCATTGAATCCCTTGACTCTGGGAGCTGGGGCTGAAAAGCAAATGACAAAGTTCACAGGATGCATGAGAAAAAGATGAGAAATGGCCACACAGTGTGCAGGGGGCCAATGCTAGAAGTAAATGCTCCTGTTCCAGTCACAGGCCTCACGAGGCAGAAGGTGATTCCAACAACACCTAGAATAGCTGAAATTCAAAGCTGGTTACGGGAAGAATTTCATGTTGAAAAAAGGCCGTTTTTTTCCCAGCCGGGTCTCCTCCTGCCTGCCCCAGGAAAGCCAAGTTCAGACACTGGGGCGATCTGTTTAGTAGCTGAGAAGCTGTTTAACGGGCTGTGATGCTTCAGGTGCAGGAGCAGTGATCTACTGTCCCCCCCCCAACTCCTCAGCCAATTTTCATCTCTGTCCGTGTCAGGTGGTGAGTGCCAGGTAAATGCTGCGGCTGCTTTGTCCAGTGCCAATGGGATTATTTCACTCGGACATCATCAGTGGTGCCAGGGGAGGAGAATCACTTACACTGGGCTAGAGCTGTGTCCACACTGGGAGGTTTCCACTGCCCCAGCAACACTTCCTGATGCGGACAAGGCTGAGGGTGCTGCCTTGGCCCCCACTGCCATAGTGATCACCTTCTGGGCATCGCTGTATTGACCCTCTCACCTGCCTGTCAGGCAGGGCAGGGCTATTAGCCCCGTGCTACAGGTGGGGGAACGGAAGCACGACACGACTATGGGATTCACAGAGCTGTGTAGGTGCCTGACACTGACTGACCTTAAGGGGAGTTGGGTTGGGAATCCCAGCCCAGTGACTTACCCCGAGTGTTCCAGGAACCATGCCAGAGCAGGGAGCTGAACCCAGCTCAGTTCTCTAACCACTGAACCAGCCTTCCTCTGTCACCTGTGTCATGAATCATGGGTAGTGTGAATGGTTAGCATGAGTGCATGAGTGAATCAACAGTAAGTGAGCTGAAGAGAGGCCATGCTGAGGTCCAGGCAAGCGCCCCAGAGAATTATGGACTTGTTTGTTCTGGACAAAACCCCTGGCGGATCATGGACGTGTTTACAACTTTAAGAAGAAGGACCGTGGGAAATAAAAGAACTCCATGTATGTGGCTGAGGCAGCGTTTCCAGCATTGCCAGATAAGAAAAGTAACAAGAGAAGAGTCTAACCAAGGACAGACCATTGTTTCTCACTAGTGGTGAGGCGAGTGGTGCAAAAACCGGATATTTCTGGATCGGTCGTGGACACACCAGTAAGAAGAAGGGGTTGTCACTAACAGACATCACCCTGCCTGGACTGTGTGCAGCCAGTGGATGGCATCCCACCGGCCTGGCCCCTGCCGAGGGGATATGTACCACACCATTTCCCCCCACAAGCTGGAGTCCATCGATTCGGCATATTGGGTGATGTGCACATTGGACTTCCACCTCAACCAAATTAACTAACATTCCCTGGGGTCTGGCCAGCCCCAGAGGGTGAGTGTGTGTGAGTGTGTTAAATTGAATTAAGAATTAAGCTGCTAAATTGGGTTAAGGAGTAGATGTAGATTGTTATTCCATTTAAATATTGCTTTTAATGCCTTTTAATGCTTGTGATGCCTTGTAATGTTGTTTTAATTGCTTAGTACTAAATATACATGTAGTGCCCCACTCCACCTGGTTACCTTCTTTAAGGCCAATCTGCTTACAGGTTTTGATGGAGAGGTCTGGGTTCTTCTGGATTCTGCCACCCACTCAACTTTATTTTTTCCGATGGATTTATTTGGTGGTGCCTCCACCCCCCTCATTCCTTCCTGGCAGGGTCACCAGGGCAGCTTGGGAGAAAAATTCTAACCCAGGGGAATCCCCACGTATTTGCCAGATAGTTGGAGACTCCCAGAAAATACCACAAACACATACACTATAATAAACACAGTTATATTAAACAGGAGACAAATAGAACAGGGTAAAACACTATTTTTAAGTTCACCGGTGCCCAACAACTGTAAGGTCAGTGTCCTGTTGGTACATGCACTTTGTTGGGGCCCTTGATGACTTTTGACCACAAAATTCTTCTCTGCAGTGGTTTAGCAGTGGGGCTGACTGGGTCCAGTACAGCCCAAAGGACTCACAAGTGGGAGAAGGTGGTAAATCCCCCACAGGTTTAATATGCAGCAGGTAATAAAATCCCCAAACAAATTCCCTGACTTACTAAGTAAAAGATGCTGCACTCACACACTCCATGGATGAGCCTCAGGTTCAGAGATGACTCCGTCACTGCAGAGGGGCTGCTCTCTTCTGGCAGGGATCCTCCTCAGGCAGGAATCAGGCTGCTTCAATCCCGGAATTTCCCCTCATCACAAAGGGGTTCAGGCCACACAACTGCACCAAATTCAAACTATAATCTCCTAGCCCAGCATTCAGACACACACACAGCAGGCAGCAGCCCCGAACCAGAAGACAGGGCAGAGCTGAACATGGTGGCTGGTCTCACCCAGGGAGCGGGAGAGCCAGCTCTGCCTCGCTGGGGAAGCCTCCCAGCAAACTCCACAAACTGGGAATCAACAGTGGAGACATAACACCCAGCTGAGGGATCCTGCCTTCTGGTCCCTAGAGGCTAGTTCTCAGGGGGAACCCTGCATGCAGGCCTGGGGTTCACTAGCTCCCACACAGCCAGCTTCCCCTTCCTGGCTGGCTCCAGACTCTCCAACCAATGGCTCCTCCTTCCCCTCCTGAACTCCCTGGGAGGGGCATCTCACTCCCTATGGGTTGCTGGGCAGACTCTGTCCCTGGTAGGGAGGGGGAGCCAAGGCAAACTCCCTGCGCCTGTCCCTGAGCTGCCAGCAGACAGAGCCCCAGGAATCCAGGTCATCTCCTTGGGGTTACATCCACATACATAGAGAGCTTTTCAAACTGCTCCTGAACTGAGTGCAGTAAAACTCGTTACAGGGATGTCTGAGATACTGAGGAAGACTCTTTTGCTCTGGGAATAATGAACCAAATGCCTTGTGTGACATGGCTTGATCAACCGGATCACAGCGCCCTCTAGTGACACCTGTTGGCTGCTCTGCACTGGCAGCTGGAGGCTGCGCCATGACACCGCTGCACCAAACATGGCCACAACCCCTGCTGTGCCAGGGGGACGTGGTGGCCGGCGTCCCAGTCTCTCCCCCTGGTGCCCATTGGGGAGACACCTACCCAGCCCTCACCTCTGCCTGTCCCCAGCCCCGCTGTTAGTTTTGTCCCTGCCCTTGAGGGCCTGTCTGCTCCCTGGGGCTGAAGTAGGTTCCTTCCACCTCCCTTGTCCGGATCTGTGAGGGGAGGGAGGAGGTTTCAGGATAATAGAGAGGAGGAGCCAAGGGCTGGGTACAGGGGAGTCCTCCAGGGTCACAGACACTGGGGGGGGGGGTATGTCTACACTACAAAGTTAGTTCGAACTAACGTCCGTTAGTTCGAACTAACTTTCATAGGCGCTACACTAGCGCTCCGTTAGTTTGAATTTAATTCGAACTAACAGAGCGCTTAGTTCAAACTAGGTAATCCTCATTCCACGAGGATTAAGCCTAGTTCGAATTTACTAGTTCGAATTAAGGGCTGTGTAGACCCTTAATTCGAACTAGTGGGAGGCTGGCCCTCCCCAGGTTTCCCTGGTGGCCACTCTGGCCAACACCAGGGAAACTCTACTGCCTCCCTCCCGGCCCCGGACCCCTTAAAGGGGCACAGGCTGGCTACAGTGCCCGTGCCAGGTGCAAGCCTGCCAGCACCCAGCCAGCAGACCCTGCACCTGGCATGGCTCGAGCCACCCACCCGATGCCCCCCAGCCCTCCCCCTCTTCCCGGGACCAGGCTGGCGGCTCCCGGGAGCTTGCCCGGGACCGCAAGAGGTGGGCACCCACCTGGGCTAGTGCGGACATCATGGACCTCGTCCATGATCTCTGCACTAGGCACAGGAAAGTGGCCGGCTTGGGCAGGATAGCTGCCAGCCTGGCCACCCAGGAGCAGGTGTGCATGAAAATCAAGGGGGTCCACTGAGACCCCCGACACTGAGCCCTGAGCTTACAATGGTCGTCCTCGGTCAGACCAAAGGTCCATCTAGCCCAGTAGCCTGTCTGCCGACAGCGGCCAACCCTAGGGACCCTGGAGGGGATGGACCGAAGACAGTGACCAAGCCATTTGTCTCATGCCATCCCTCTCCAGCCTTCCACAAACCTTGGGCAGGGACACCACTCCTACCCCCTGGCTTATAGCACTCCATGGACAAAGCCTCCATGACTTGATCTCACTTCCCTTTAAACTCCGTTCTAGTTCTAGCCTTCATAGCCTCCTGCAGCAAGGAGTTCCACAGGTTGACTATTTGCTTTGTGAAGAACAACTTTCTGTTACTAGTTTGAAGCCTGCTACCCATTCATTTCCTTTGGTGTCCTCTAGTCCTTCTTTATGGGAACTAATGAAGAACTTTTCTGGATGCACCCTCTCCACCCAACTCCTGCTTTTATAGACCTCTATCCTGTCCCCCCTCCGTCTTCTCTTTTCTAAGCTGAAAAGTCACAGTCTCTTTAGCCTCTCTTCATATGGGACCTGTTCCCAACCCCTGATCATTGTAGTTGCCCCCCCCCTCCCAGCCTCTCTCTTCCCCTCTCCCACCTCCTTTTCCCAGTCCCCCCCAGTTTTGTTCAATAAAGACAGATTCCATTTTTGAACACAATTGTCCTTTATTTTGTACATCAAGAAAAGGGGCTAGGGAAGGGTAAGTGGAGGGAGGTGAGGGAGGAATGGGGTACGAGCCCCCAATGGGGAGGACTGGGCTGGCTCTGCGGGCTTCTGGGGGTGGAAGCTCTCCTGCAGCCCCCCAATTGCCCCCTCTCCCCAGATGGCAGCCTGCGGCAAGTGCAGCCGGGCTGATGGCCGAGTGGTGTGATGTGCCCAGTGTGGGCACTCCGGGCACTCCAAGCCAGGACTGCTTCGCAAGCGGGGAACCCCTGAGAACTGTGTGTCTGGGGTGGGGGTCGGGTCCCTTTAAGCGCAGCCCTCGGCTAGCCTGAGACAGCAGCTCCACGCTCTAAGTCCTCATCTGATGCCCTGCTGGCACTGCTTCCGGCCATCCTTAAGCCCTGTTCAGGGTCCACTTAATGAGGACATGCTAGTTCGAATTAGCAAAACGCTAATTCAAACTAGTTTTTAGTTCTAGACGCGTTAGTTCAAATTAGCTTAGTTCGAATTAACTAATTCGAACTAAGTTAGTTCGAATTAGCGCTGTAGTGTAGACATACCTGGGGTGTGAGGCCAGAGGCTGGTGTCAGGGGGACAATTGGAGCTCGGTTCCCCCCAACACCCAGATCAATGGTCAGATTCTCTCCCCAGGGAGGGAGCCCGGCGGGAAAGTGAAGATCAGGACCTCGGTAGCAGCATCGATAAATGTCACCTGCCCCCGGTTACAGTCCAGACAAACCCGGATCCTGTGGGGGGGGGGGGTGGTTCAGGGGCAGGGGGGTGTGAGGGTCAGTGAGAGCCTGGAATTGATCCTGCCACCACTGCACAGCCCAGACCTCCCTCTGGGGGCTCAGGCTGATCCATCCCTTCCTGCTCGCAGACTCTCTGGACACCCCCACAGCCCATTGGCCATCCCCCACCTCCACCTCCCAGTAATGTCTACGCAAGGTGAAGCCCTCTCGGCCCAGCACACAGGACCAAGTGTCAAATCTCTCCGGGGTGTCAGCCACTGGCTGCCATGTGTCTGCCCATCTCACACGTTTCCCATCCTCAGACGGGACGAGCCGGGGATGCGCCATGTCTGGATCCAGAGTCACGTTGGTTGTGGGGGGGGGGGGAGAATCAGAGCGTGAGGGGCAGAGCTCAGCCCTGGGGGGTCGATGGCATCATGGACAGAATCTGCCCCAGCTGGGCAGTGACTCAGGGACTCTTCTGCCTCCAGGGGCGCCCGGCTCTGAGTGGGGAGCAGCCCTGAGGTCTCGGCCTTCGCTCCTGAGGTTCATCCCACCGGCCACTGACAGAGCGAAGAGATTTACTGCCCCCGATCTGAGACTGTCTTCCCCTCAGGCACCATCTGTCCCTGGGTGGGGATTAGTGGCCAGGGGCAGACTGGCAATCAAAATAGGCCCAGGAAATAGGCCCGGGGGAGGAGAAGAGAGGGTGGAGGTTGGGGGTGGGGGCACACAGGTGGGGGGGGACAGCCAGGCAAGGGGGGGTTCACAGGCAGGGGCATTGCAGGGGAGAGAACACAGGCGGGGGTGGCTGGCCGCGGGAGGGGGGGCCACAGGCGGGGAAAGGGAGAGTTGCAGGGGAGCACACGAGAGGGCTTGTGGCCGGCTGGAGGGGGCACACGGGCCAGGGTGTAGTAAAAACTAAGTGTGCTTCTTCCCCTCCATTGCTTAAGCTCGAAACAGCACGTATCATTTAGCTGATTGTGCATGTCTTAGAAGGTGCTAAACTTTCTGCCAGGGAACCGAGTAAACTTGCAGTGACCAATCACGTTGCGACACGCTGACCAGAAGGAATGTGAAATCTATAAAAGTTTCAGCTCAGGCAATGCTCAAGGTCGACCTTGCTTTGAGCACTGAGCTCCTCGGCCGAACTTGTTTGCAAACAATAAAATAGCGTTGGACCCAGCCTGAAAGTGTGACTCTCTTCTTGAAGCAAATTGAACTAGCCCCCAGGGGACGAAACTAGCAATTTATGCAACAGGTGTCCCCTTTGGGCCCCGCTCCCAGGTAGAGTCGGCAGCCACAAGGGCTGGGTCAGTGTCTGGGGGTTCCCCTGCTGCTGGGCCCCAGAACAGGCCTCCCTCCCCCGCCACAGCAGGGCCGGTCCCAGGCTAGGTTGGGCCAGAGGAAAGGACACACCACAGGTGTGAGAAGACCGACCATGGCTGGGTTCAAGCCAGGTAGAGGGGTCTGCCCGGGGAGGTCTGGGCCTGGGGGCTCGGGCTGGGAAGTGGTGACCGGGCCATGGAAGATCCCAGCTACAGCAGGATTGAGTCCAGGGGATGAGGGAAGTGGCATGTCCAGGCACCCACAGATCCAGGTGTATTGGCTGCAGCTGGGTTCGGGCTGGGAGCCCCCGAGCCCTTCCTCTTTCCTCTCGCTCTGCCCAGCTAGGGGAGGGAGGAGACGCTCCCCTTGGAGCCAGAGTCCAGCCAGCCACCGACAGTCACTAGCTGAGCACCCGCTACAGCCCTCGCTCTGCCGGCCGGGCTATGGAAGGGTCTGTGGGGGGCCGCCACTGAGCAGACAGCTCAGGTTTAAGCCTCAAGCCCCAGCACAAACCCTGCAGCCGGGCACCTTCACTTACCTCCGCAGAAGCTCAAAGGGGAGGGGGGGAGCCCTGTTATCTCTGGCTGGGGAAAGGAGACAGGAGGCCCCATCTCTCCCATCCTGGCTCTTTGCTTCTGTCACGGGTTGTGGGGGAGTCACCGGCCTGCACCCCCATCCGCAACCAGAAACGACTCTCACCGGCAAGTCGAACTGAAGGTTTATCGGTTCACAGGACACAGCGCAGCGCGGGATCTTTGTTAACACAGGGACCAGGAGCAGGCAGGACCATTCCTCTCTGGGAAAAGGGCTCTGGGCCCGGCTCCCCCCTTCCTGCTCAATCCCCCTCCCTCATCCTAACCCAGCGGAGACTGACCCTTCCCCCCAGGCCCTTGTCACCATCCTGGAGTCAGCCCCGCCCGCCCCTTTGTTCCCCTTCCTGGTCGAAGGTCTTGTCTGCGGCCCCCTGGTCCTCAGGACATGAGACTTAGGACAGGAGAGACACATTCACCTCCACAGTGAGCCATGTCCAGCCTTCCCCTTCCTCAGCCAAGCCGTGTTGCAGTGCCCAGGGAAACTGAGGCATGCACACACACAGAGGGTATGTCTACACTACAAAGTTAGTTCGAACTAACGGACGTTAGTTCGAATTAACTTTAATAGGTGCTACACTAGCCCTCCGCTAGTTCGAATTTGAATCGAACTAGCGGAGCGCTTAGTTCGAACTAGGTAAACCTCATTTTACGAGGACTAACGCCTAGTTCGAACTAGCTAGTTCGAACTAAGGGCTGTGTAGCCCTTTAGTTCGAACTAGTGGGAGGCTAGCCCTCCCCAGGTTTCCCTGGTGGCCACTCTGGCCAACACCAGGGAAACTCTATGCCCCCCTCCCGGCCCCGGACCCCTTAAAGGGGCACGGGCTGGCTACGGTGCCCGTGCCAGGTGCAAGCCTGCCAGCACCCAGCTAGCAGACCCTGCACCTGGCACGGCACAGAGCCACCCACCCGATGCCCCCCAGCCCACCCCCTCTTGCCAGGACCAGGCTGGCGGCTCCCGGGAGCTTGCCCTGGACCGCAAGAGGCGGGCACCTTCCTGGGCTAGTGCGGACATCATGGACCTCGTCCACGATCTCCGCACTAGGCACAGGAAAGTGGCCGTCTAGGGCAGGAGAGCTGCCAGCCTGGCCACCCAGGACCAGGTGTGCATGAAAATCAAGGGGGTCCACTGAGACCCCCGACCCTGAGCCCTGAGCTTAGAATGGCTGTCCTGGGTCAGACCAAAGGTCCATCTAGCCCAGTAGCCTGTCTGCCGACAGCGGCCAACCCTAGGGACTCTGGAGGGGATGAACCAAAGACAGTGACCAAGCCATTTGTCTCATGCCATCCCTCTCCAGCCTTCCACAAACTTTGGGCAGGGACACCACTCCTACCCTCTGGCTAATAGGACTCCATGGACCCAACCTCCATCACTTGATCTCACTTCCCTTTAAACTCTGTTCTAGTTCTAGCCTTCACAGCCTCCTGCAGCAAGGAGTTCCACAGGTTAACTATTTGCTTTCTGAAGAAGAACAACTTTCTCTTACTAGTTTCAAGCCTGCTACCCATTCCTTTCCTTTGGTGTCCTCTAGTCCTTCTTTATGGGAACTCAGGAAGAACTTTTCTGAATGCACCCTCTCCACCCAACCCCTGCTTTTAGAGACCTCTATCCTGTCCCCCCTCCGTCTCCTCTTTTCTAAGCTGAACAGTCCCAGTCTCTGTAGCCTTTCTTTATCTGGGACCTGTTCCCAACCCCTGATCATGTTAGTTGCCCTCCCCTCTCCCAGCCTTTCTCTTCCCCTCTCCCACCTCCTTTTCCCAGTCTCCCCCAGTTTTGTTCAATAAAGACAGAGTCAATGTTGGA
The DNA here is from genome assembly GCF_052426305.1 of Pelodiscus sinensis. Taxonomy (NCBI): domain Eukaryota; kingdom Metazoa; phylum Chordata; order Testudines; family Trionychidae; genus Pelodiscus; species Pelodiscus sinensis. The sequence continues at coordinate 15,021,670 of NC_143070.1, forward strand.
AGAAACGTTATCTTTATTTTGTACATCAATAAGAAGGGGGGCTAGGGAAGGGTAAGTGGAAGGAGGTGAGGGAGGAATGGGGTACGAGCCCCTGATGGGGAGGACTGGGCTGGCTCTGCGGGCTTCTGGGGGTGGAAGCTCTCCTGCAGCCCCCCAATTACTCCCTCTCCCCAGATGGCAGCCTGCGGCAAGTGCAGCCGGGCTGATGGCTGAGTGGTGTGATGTGCCCAGTGTGGGCACTCAGGGCACTCCAAGCCAGAACTTCTTTGCAAGCGGGGCACCCCTGAGAACTGTCTGTCCGGGGTGGGGGTCGGGACCCTTTAAGCGCAGCCCTTGGCTAGCCTGAGACAGCATCTCCATGCTCTAAGTCCTCCTTTTATGCCCTGCCGGCACTGCTTCCGGCCATCCTTAAGCCCTGTTCAGAGTCCACTCAATGTGGACTTGCTAGTTCGAATTAGCAAAACGCTAGTTCGAACTAGTTTTTAGTTCTAGATGCGTTAGTTCGAACTAGCTTAGTTCGAATTAACTAATTCGAACTAAGTTAGTTCGAACTAGCGCTGTAGTGTAGACGTACCCAGAGTTATTACAGAACAGCACAGGACAGTAGACTCACATACAGCACCACCAGGCAAACAGAGTGAACACAGACCCCGCGACGTCACAACTTCCCTGCAGGCATCACCGGTAGACATGGTAAGAATCCGCACTTAGAGCCCAAGGCTGGGAACCACGTTCCCTGGAGGGAGGGGGGATCTAGAAAGTTCTCAGGGTGCAGGGGGGTAAACAGGCAGACACTGTGACATGTTAGGATGGGCTAAATCATCCTGCATCGGGAGGAGCAGGGACAGGGGTATCCAGAGGCCCCCAGACTGTGGATGGAGGCAGGAAAACCAACAAATGTCTCTGCCTCACAGTATATTTTGCAAAGACAAGAAGAGGCAGCGAACAGCCTGGCAGAGGATGGGAGGCAGGAACTCAGGCTGGGGGGGAGAAGGGACTGAACACTGAGAGGGGAGGGAGAGATGATTTCTGGGTTCCCGCTGTGTGTGTGTCTGCGGGGGCAGGGCTGAGGTTTCCATGCCCGTGATCAGGACAACAGAGATTTCTCCCTGACCGCTCCTCTTGGGAATGTCGGGGGACATTTCGCTGGGGGTCGAGGTTCCGGGAATTCCCCAGGCCCCCTGAGTGCGGCAGCTCCCCACGACCACGGCCCCCGACTCCACTTACCGTCCATGTTCTCCTGGGTGCTTCAGGGAGCGTCTGACCCCCCGGCTCAGCTCCGGCTCAGGGCGGGAGGACTCCAGCCGGGTGAGACTCCCCCTCGGCCTGCGGCTAGACAGGACACAGCAGGGAGCGGTGACCCCGTCGCCCGTCACAGCCTGGCCCTAGGAGCCGGGTCTGATGTGGGAGGGTGCAGGGGGAGGCCCTCACCAACCATGGAGAGAAGCCAGGGGGGAGGGCAAATTAGCCATGAGCCTTGTACACCCTGTACCACCGGGTCTGGCAGGGGGCTCTGTCTGTGGGGCACGAACTTACAGATAGTCAGGGACATAGGGCAGAGGCTCGCAGAGAGGGGCTGTTTGTGGGGACAGACTGGCAGTTAGTTAAGGACATGGGGGAAGGGCTGGCAGAGGGGGGCTCTGTCTGTGGGGCTCAGACTGGCAGGTAGTCAGGGATGTGGGGCAGTGGCTGGCAGAGGGGCTGTGTGTGTGGGGCCCAGACTGGCAGTTTTTCAGGTACATGGGGGTTTGGTGACTGATAATAGGAGACTAGCTGGTCTCATGGGGGTGTCTGGGTGGGGAAGTTTCTAGGCTGCGGGAGACGGGGGTGGGGTTTGGACGGGGGGCACAGGCAGTGCTGGGCTGTGTGTGCACTGGTGATACAGGATGCAGAGTTAACGGGTAGAAAATCTTCACACCCGGCCTGTGTTTCGGGGGCAGCTGGACCAGCCGACGTGGTTTCTGGTGCTTCCTTTGAGCATCCCCCCGGGAGCAGGTCGGGGCTGTTGTGTTCACTAGTCTGATGATGACGATGATGATGGAGGAAATGTTGCCGTTCAGCTGAGTGTGAGCAAAAGCAACACACACGCCCAGGAGAAACCACGTCCTAGTTCCAGTGCCCAGTGCACCCCTCACATCCCTCTTCTAGCCTCTAGGCCTGGTGCGACTGGGAACCTCTCCTGGGACCCCCCTCTCTGCCCCTGTGCAGAGTCCTAGAATCACTGGGCTGGAAGGGCCCTGAGGAGTCAGCTCGTCCTGTTCCTGCTCAGAGCAGGGCCCAGCCCAACTCACTCACCCCAGCCAGGCCTGTGTCAGGTCTGGCCTTAAAATCCTCTCAGGACAGAGATTCCCCCCCTTCCCCAGGCCTCCCGCTCCAGCGTTTCACCAGCCTCAGTGAAATCGTTTCCCCTAATACCCACCCCAGAGCTCCCCAACTGCAACTCGAGACAGTCGCTCCTTGGGATCCCCTCTCTGGCCATGGACAGACCCTCTTAGGCCTCTGCCTGGCCTGCATCCTCTGCCTCACCCACCCCCAGCACAACCGGCTGTGAGCCCCAGGCCGGACCTTCCTCCTCAGCCCTCGCTCTGGTCACACAACAAATGGCCTGGTGGCACTTTACAGACCAATAAAACATGCAGGTGGGATCATGAGCTTTGGCGGGCTCAGCTCCCTGCTTCAGATGACCGGGGGCTGGGGGGCATCAACCCTGCCCTGAGAATCAGCCCCCCCGTCCTGCTGGGCCTGCCCCCCGAGGGAGCGGAGTAGAAAAGCCTCTGGAGCCGCTCAGGCCGGGCCGAATGCAGGAGGAGGAGGATGCGCAGGGAGCTCCGGGCCCAGGGGAGCTGAGGGGGCAGGAGCCTCCAGCAGCAGCCGTGGACAGGGAGGCCCTCGGACGGGCCGTGCCCACAGGCCGCGTGAGGGGAGAGACGCCAGGGCTGCTAGGAAGGGGCCCAGGGCGGGGATTGTTCCTGGGGGCTCAGTGTGTGGCGGTCGGAGTCCCTGCTCCTCGGCCAGCAGGGCCCAGGGCTTGGGCCCAGGGACACGGGGGCTCAGGCGCCTGGGCGGGAATGGGAGCGTTTGTGCTGCCAGCTCCCATCGGCGGCCCTTGGACTGACATGGGTGGGAGGAATTGGACCGGCTGCCCCGCGCTCCGCAGAGGGAAACGTGGGCTCCCCAGTGCTGAGCTGCTCCAGACAATTCTTTCCCCGCCGTGTGGCTGGGGGCTCCGGCCAGAACACGCCTGCTCCTACTGACCCCGTGTTGGGGGGGGAGGGCTTGTCAAGGGGTCAGACGGGCAGAGTCTGTGGGGGTTGGGTGGATGCGGCTGCTTCCCTCTGCAGAGTCCCGGGCTGGGTTCAAGTTGTGCAATGGGGGATTCTCCATCCCTTGATATGGCTGAGCTGTAATGTGAGGGTGTCAGTAACAGCCAGAGCGAGTGGGGCTGGGGCCGGAGGGGTGGGGGAGCTTCTGGGACCTGCAAGGTGCAGGAGCTCAGTCCACATGACCATGATGGTTCCTCTGGCCCTTCAAGTCTGAGCCCAGGAGACCGGCTTTTGGGCTGCTCTGGGACTCCTGACCCCAGCTCTGATCCACAGGCCCTGCTCTGACTGCTAGACATGACTGCTCCAGCCAGGAGTCTGGGAGGGTTTTGCCTGGGGAGGGGCTGTTGTGACAGCAACAGAAACACCCCTTCTGTGCCTGTGGGCTGCATCCCAGTGAGGGGCTCTGCTGGCACCGCTCTGTCCCCACAGGCCCTGGGGTGCAGCCTCCCCCTTGGCTGTCATGGGAAAAGTGTTTCAAGTCCTCTGGTTTGCAGGGAATGGCTGAGACCGGCCCGCGCGTGCGCTTAAGGCCCAGAAAGCAAGGCTCATACAAACAATGATCGGTTTATTTCTCTTCAATCTCTTTATTTTAAATCAATCTCACAATTTGTTTACTTGGCTCCTGCTGTTGCTGCACCTGAGCTGGGTGGAGATTTTGGCACTGAAGGAGCATCTCTCGGACACCACGAATCACTTCTGCTCTTCCAGGACATGCAGGAGAAGGCAGCAGGGACTCCAGAGTCAGCGGGAGGCTGGATACATCTGGGCTGGCCCCAGTGGCCGGCAGACACAGAGTTTTGGGCCTGGCTGAGCAGCAGGTTTCTTTTCACACCCGTTGGTTCCCAGGAGTCTCTGGCCACTCCCTGCCATGGGTGCTACTGTGTGAGCCCTGCCCTGGCCCTTGGCGTTCCTGGCCAGGCCCTCCCTTTGCTCCTCCACTCTCCATCCAGGCAGATCTCTGAGTTGGGGAAACCTCCCCTGAGAACCTGCCGCCTCCTCCCTGGAAGTGGTGGGAAAGGGGCTGCCGGGAACTCCTGGCTGTGGTGGCCCTCGGGGTCGTAGAGGAATCCCCTAGTGCAGCGTTTCTCCCCCTGGGGGTCCCTGCCCAGAAGGGGGCGGCAAGGCGAGGGCAGGAGGGTCGCTCACGGGGGCACCGGACGTTTGGGCTTTCCCAGCCGTGGCCTCGTGTTCAGTCCCCAGGTCCCCATCCCGGCGGAGTTTGGAAATAAGAAGAAATGTCCCTGATCTCTCCTGGCCTCCCCAGCTGGGCGGCTGGAGGGGCAGCTGCTCTCTGCCCCCAACCTGGCCAGCAGCGGCGCAGACGGAAGGGGGGCAACGGCATCGCTGCCTCCACTTCTCCTGCGCTGCTGCTGCTGCTGGCACTGACCCCACAGCTGGGATCCTGCTCGCTCTGGCCACCCAGCTTGGAAGGGAGCGATGCCCCCAGCAGGGGGCAGAGGGAAGGATGCAATGGCAGCCACACCCCCTTCCTTCTGCGCTGCTGCTGGGAGTGGAGCTGCCCTCCGAGCTGGGCACCTCCCCTGTGGCCCCTGCTCTGTGGTCCCCAGCGGAGAAGGCAGCCCTGCCAGCAGCAGTGCGGAAGGAACGGTGGCAACAACATGCCAGGCCACCCTGCCTCTGCGCTGCTGCTGGGGCGGCATTGACTTCTGAGCTGGGGGAGCCGTCAGTGACCACCCCTCACTCGCTGATAGTGGGGCCCCCTCCGATCTGGGCCCCACAACAGCAGCCGCTGCCCTGCTGCTGCCCAGGTCCAAAGGCAGCGCCACCGCCTGCAGCGGCACAGAAGGAAGGGCTGAGATACCAGACCAGGCCTCCCTTCCTCCTGTGCTGCTGCTGGCGCTGACTTTGCAGCTGGGAGTCCTGCCAGCATGGGACACTCGCAGGGCACTCAGGGTATGTCTAGACTACAGGGTTTTGTCGACAAAAGTGGACTTTTGTCGACACAATTATACCTGCGTCTACACTGCTGCTGAGTTCTGTTGACAACGTCAGAACTCCGCTGTTTTGTCGACAGCTGTAAACCTCATTCTACGAGGAATAACGCCTTTTGTCGAGAGAGTTCTGTCACCAGAAGGCGCTATTGCATCTCCACTGCCCTTTGCATCTACACTGCCATGTTGACAAAGCGGCTTGCTCTGTCTACAGAACTGGACGTAGTCTAGATGCTCTTTGTTGACAGAAGCTTTGTCGACAGTATCTGTCGACAAAACTTCTGTGGACAAAAGCCTGTCGTCTAGACGTAGCGTCAGTGTGGCAGGCAGGGCTGCCCCCAGCAGTGGCACGGAAGGGAGGGTGGCTCTGCTGGGTCAGGCGGCCTTGTGCACATGGTGCCTGCGCTCTCTAGCTGCCCAGCTGAGAAGTGAGAGGCACGGCCAGCAGCGGCACAGCAGGGAGGGTGGCGATATCAGACCAGCTTCCCTCCCTCCTGCGTTGCTGCTGGCAGTGGGGTTGCCATCCAGGTTGGGCACCTGACCCCTTATAACTGCCCCCAGCCTCCCCATTAGTAGGCAGAGCCTCTACCCGCAGCAGTGCAGAGGGAAGGGAGGCACCGTTACACCAGGCCGCCCTCCCTTCTGCACTGCTGGTGGTGCTGGCGCTGCCTGCTCATGGGAAAAGGGGTGAAAAGGGGGTTCTCCAAAGGAGCAGCGCCACATGGACCTCGGGGTTGCCAGGGGTCTGAGTCCCCTGCTGACTCCAGGCTCCATGCAGGTGCTTCCACTCAGAAATGCACAAGAGCCTCCAGGATCCTGAGGCTTTCAAAGCGGAAGGACCCTCGTAAAGCCGAGTCAGTGGAACTTCCTGCTGGACCCGGGCTGCACACGGAGTTCCCGTTTTGAAGTGCACAGGAGGCCCTGCTGGGGCCCTTGTCCAGTTCAAAGTGCAGAAAGTGCCCATCGACTAGTCGAGTAGCCAATGGAAATTCCATCGACTCCTCAACTTGTCCATTAATCGTTATGTAACATCCTTACCCAGCAGCAGCGGCGCGGAAGGCAGGGAGGCAAAGCTGCAGCAGCCCACCTGCCTTCTGCACTGTTACCGGAGACAGCACGGACTGTCCAGCTGCCCGGCGGGAGTGGCGGCGCTGTTGCCAGCAATGGCAGAGAAGGACGAGGGGAGCACCGTCCAGGGCCCCCCTCCCTGTTTGCTAGGGATGTCAGACAGGGAGTCACTGAACAATCATGTCACTGCATCAAACTGTAGCAATTCCACGATTATTCGATAGTCCCTGGGGCCTGAGTCAGCAATGAGGGGCTGCACCGGCATCCCACACAGCAGACAGAGGCTGCACCGGCATCCCACACAGCAGCCTCTGTGCGACGAGAGCTTGTGCCAGCCCCGGACAGAGGCTGCTCTGCAGCAGCCTCCTCTGGAGTGTGAGAGGCAGGAGCAGGCAGCTCCGCAGAACTGGTGCTCACGGAGAACTAGATTTTAAGTCAGCTCCCCTCGAGCAACCCCCCATCCCCCTCGCCTCTATGTGAGACAGCGAGGGAGGAAAGGGGGCTCCATGGGGCTGGCCTGTGTGGAGAGCCGGCTTAGAAGATAGTTCCCCGAACATCTCATCTCATGTCTGCCCTGCCCCCACACTGATAGGGAGGCAGCAGTGGAGGGGGATGGGTGAGACGTGGTTCCATAGGAGCTGATACTCATGGGGAGCTGTCTTAAAAGCTGCTTCCCATGTGCACCAGCTCCTGCCTGACTTCCTCACCCTCCGTGTTGCTGCATCTCTATGAGAGGCAGCAGCCCATGGTGCGGGCCAGGCAGCTCCATGGGATCTGGTGCTCATGGGGAGGCAGCTTAATAGCTGGATCCCCACAGACACCAGCTCCCACCTTCCCCCCCTCTTGCTGCTTCTGTTCCTGAGGCAGCCGGGGGAGGGGTGTGTGGAGGCGACAGGATTAACCAATAAGCCCAGACGTATCGGTTAATCGTGTAGCCAGCTACACACGTTGACACCCCTAGTTTGTGCTGCTGCTGGTATCGGCGCTGCCCTCTGAGGTAGCCCCTGGCCAGTGGCACCCACTCTCTGGTCACCCGGTTTGGGAGGCAGGGCTGACACCCGCCGCGGTGCCGAAGGAAGTGCTACAATCCCGCCCCTCCTGCACTTCCTGCTGCACCGCTCTTGGGGCAGCACTGACGGCCGAGCGGGTGACCAGAGAGTTGTGGCTGCTCCTGGGGCGCCCAGCTCAGAAGACAGGGCCACCACCAGCAGTGGTGCAGAAGTAGGAGTGACACAACACGGAGCCACCCTGCTTCTGTGCTGCTGCTGGCAGGGACGCCGTCCTCTGATCTGGGCCCCTGGCCAGCAGTCACCACTCCCTGGCCACCCAGCTCAGAAGGCAGCCCCACACCCTGCAGAAGGGGACGAGCCAAGACTGTATCTGGGCTGCGGCTGGGCGTGGCGCTCATTTCTGAGCTGGGTGACCTGCCAGGGGCCACCGCTCTGCTGCCACCCAGATCGAAAGGCAGCCCCACCGCCAGCAGCGGTGCAGAAGGAAGGATGGCAACAACAGACCAGGCCTCCCTTCCCCCTGTGCTGCTGCTGGCAGTGGCCCTGCCATCCGAACCGGGTACCCAGACAGCGGCTGCTGCTCTCCAGCCACTCAGCTGGGAAAGCCGGGAGAAATCCGACAGTTTTTAATATTTCCAAACATCTGCCCAGAGGAAGATTTGAAGCCCGAAGACGAGGTCATGGCTGGGAAAACCCAGGCGGCCAGTGACCCTGCTCGCAAGCCCCTTCCCCTGGCCCTGGGACCCCCTTGTGGGTGGGGAGCCCCAGCTGGAGAAAGGCTGCACTAGGGGATTCCCCAATGACCCCGGAGACCAACAGGGCCAGGAGTTTCTGGCAGACCCTTTCCCACAACTTCCAGGGAATACGCCGGAACTAGGGCCCCATCGCGTCCCCCTGCAACCTCGCCCATTTCACAGCCAGACCGTGTCCACACTGCTCCCTGGCACACTCCTGGGGGTTTCCGTGGGAAATTTCCCGGCTCTCTGACCGGCCGGGCCCTGGCCCAAACTAGGATTGTGTGCAGTGGGGGTGGGGGCGTCCCAAGAGTGCCAATTTCACTTCCCAGTAGCCTGCGGGGCAGAGCTAGAGCCATTCCACCCTCACTTCTCCCTGCCCCTCAGGGTGGCTCTGATCTGTCCCCTCCGAGAGTGCCCGTGTCGGGGCAGGACAACTCCTGTCCCATCCCGGCCGAGTCAGGTGAGCAGCTGGTGCCCCAGGCCCCTCGCCACGTGGGGAGCTCAGACTCCCCTCGCCACCCCCCCCCTTCCCCGCCCGTTGCACGTCTCCTGGCTGTGAAATGGGTGGGGCCCTAGTCAGGTTCCCAGGGACCTTTACCCCCCACAGAGCAGAGGTGGGGAACCTTTGCTGGGTCGGGGCCACTGACCCAAAGAGAAATCCATGGGGGGCTGCACACAAGTGAGAAACAGCCCCCCTCCCCTCCCCAGCGTGGGCCCCCAATGCAGGGGGGAGCCTCGACCTTCAGGGGCCGGATCTCCACCAGCCGGGGCTGCATCCGGCCCCCGCGCCTGAGGTTTCCCACCCCCACCATAGGGATCTGCACTGGATGGGAGTTTCCCTGGGAAGGGCCTGGCCAGGCCTCCGACGCCCAGGGCAGGGCTGGGAGGCGCCGGGTTCGCGGTGGCTTCTCTGCCCGGCGTCCTGGCTGAAGGGCACCGAGCTCGTCTTCTGGGAGAAGCGGCGCAACGGGGAGGCCCCTTCATCTGATCCAGGCTTCAGCAGGTCCCAAGGTGCAGCCCCCGTCTGGCCTCTCTCCCCTGGCCGATCGGTTTCCTCCTCCGCTGCCCTGGTCCCGTGTGTGACCTCGCCTGATCCTGGCCTCTGGGCTGGTTCTTCAGCCTTCAGTCTGTGCCACGACACGCCCCGATCCTGGGCTGGAATCGTCACCATCCGGCCCCTGGGTCCAACTCGCGCCTGGTGCCGAGGGGACGGCAGCTTCTCTGGCCACAAAGCCTGCAGGCTCCCAGCTTCCCTCTGGCAGAGCCCGGCATAGGGCGGGGCAGCCTAGTGGGTGGAGTCTGTAACCGCAGTGTGGCCCGATGGCCAGTCAGTACCTTGCCGCTTTCCTCTGGACAGTGTGGCCCAATGGCCAGTCAGTACCTTGCCCCTTTTCTTAGGGCAGTATGGCCCAATGGCCAGTGTTTTGCCCCTTTAGTCAGGCAGTCCAGCCTAATGGCTGGAGTCCGTGAGCTGGCCTTGACTCACGAGGCTGTGCAGGTCCCTGTCCAGAGACAGGAGATGGGTGGGTGGTTCTAGCCCCTCCCTCTCCCCGGTGCCCGGCCGCGGCTGCGGCTCCACTCCCAGCGTGAGCAGGAAAAGCGAGGTGCTGATATCGCAGGCGGCTCCCTCCCCAGCTGTCGTCACCTGCCCTGGGGCAGCCCCAGCCGAGCTGCAGGCACCTGGGGCCAGGGTCAGACCAGGGGAGCTGGCGTGTCCCCGTGGCCGGGCTCCTCCTGTCCCAAGAGAGCAAGGGCCTGTCAGACGCGGTGCCTGGGAACCCGGGGGCAGGGGGAGCTGGGCCCTGGGATGGGCGTAGCACCTGTCTAGTGCCCCCAGGGCCAGACCCCTCCCGGGCTATCAGTGCAGGAGCTGGTGATGCCCCTCTCCCCCGAGCTGTTCCCCTGCAGCGTCCAGCTGCCCTAGGGCCCTGGCTGGGGCTGGGTTCCCAGCGGGCTGCATCCCTGGCCTCACAAAGAGCAGGTGCCTTGGGGCCTGGGGAGGGGCTGGTCCTACATGGAGTGTGGGGGAGGGGAGAGAGACAGACTCACCCTCCCGTGTGGCTGGTCCCAGAGGGTCTGGTGCGTAGCAACCAGGCTCCCATTCCCGGGGGGGGGAGGAGCAGGATCGGGGGGCGACACTTCAGCAGGGCCCCCGGCCTGGCGTCTGTGGGTGTCAGTGCTTGGGGGCCCGTTGCCCAGCGGGGTCCTCACCTCTGGTGCAGCAGCAGTGGGCATAGGGGTCAGGACCCTCCCTGGCCGGCCGGCCGGTGTCCTCGGCTGGGCCCCTGAGGGACAGTCCCAGCTGGGCCCCAAGCTCCCTAGTGGGGGCTGTGCTGAGCTGGGATGGAAGGGAGGAGACGGGCCCCATCAGTGTCCTGCAGCCGGCTAGAGATGGCAGGGGTCCGGTTTTCTACTGGAGAGTCTGGTTTTTGGCAGTCCTGCTGCCAGCTCCCAACCCCCCTGGGCCTGGCGCCTCCCTCCCCACATCCCTCCGCTGAAGCCACTGGGGAGAGGAGCTAACGAGACCCCCAGCTCCTGGGGCAAAGAGCGGTGGGCAAGGCCCTCCATGGGGATTTGCACCCCCAGATGCTCCAGGGGGACAAGCAGGAACCCAGGTCGGGGCAGGAGTCTGGCTGCAACATGGGCCCTTAACGTCCTAGGGTCTCCCCTGAACTGGGCCTAAGTCTGGCTCAGGCCTGGGGTTGCCAGATGGTCTCAACAAAACTACTGGACACACTTGACATGACATCACAATCGACATTCTGTCTCCCCAGGGAAATCCCGGCCATTCCCATTGTCTCATTTCTATTGGCTCCATTTCTTTCCCACACAGAAACCTCAGATTCTGGCCTGTACGGTTCCAAACCGGACACTGGCCACCTTGCTCAGGCCCGGCTCGGATTTGGCCCTCCCCAGAGGTTGCTGCCAGCCCGCAGCCCTACCGCTGCCGGCCTTGCGGGAGCCGCCTGCCCACCCCAGGGTCCGGGGCCGGCTCAGAGGTCACTCACCTCCCATGTGGGAATGGGGGGGGGGGTTACAACCGGCTCTGTTGTTCCCTGGGCCTTGGCTCTCCCCTAGGACACCGTGGACGTGATGCAGGAGCTGACGTGCTGCGGGGGAGAGAGGTAGAGCCGGGTCAATAGACCAGTGCCCAGGCTGTGCCAACAAGCCCCCCCCCCTCCCGCCAGGTGTATGGGATTTGAGGGTCCCTATACCAAAGCCAGCTAGGCCCTGACTTCAACTTCCATCCCCTTCACCTGTTCTGGATGGAGAAAAGGCCCAACACAGCCCTGTCTTGCCGGCCCTGGCCCAGGGTCCCCATGCCCCCCTACCCCAGTGCTAAGGGAAGACTGCCCCCACACCCCTGCTCATGCTCACCTACCAGCTCTCCTGGCACCTGTGTGGGGCTGTGCCTGCCGGTCCCCCTGCAGGGCCAGCTGGAGGCCTGGACCCCGGCCGTGCAGAGCCTGCAAAGGAAGGGCAGGGGGGTCACACCCGGGAAACCTCCTCCCTGTCCGTGGCCCCCGGCTCAGCCAATCAGCAGCAAGATTGGGAGAGGGGGGGCGGGCGAGAGGTCTCCGGGGACGTCCCAAGGGCTGGCCCAGGTCACCCCCAGCAGGGTCGGTCTCAGAGCGATTCCAGCCCCGCCTCTTTGGGGGGCTCCTCACACAGCCAGAAAGGGCTGGGGGGTGTCTCTGAGGCTGCCCTGCCGTGCAGCTGTCAGGGGATCTCCATGAGCTCAGCCCTTCCCTAGCCCCTCCCCTCCATAGGCCTTTGTGGTGTCATTGCCCCCCCAACCCCAGTCAGGCTGATGTCCTGCCCCCAAGCACCCCCTTAGGACACACAGAGGCCTTCCAACCGGCCACAGCCCAGCCACCACTAATGGGCACCAGCCATCAGGGATCATTGGGTCCAGCCCCCTACCCTTCCGGCAGGACCAAGCACCGTTAGAGCATCCCTGACAGGTGTCTGCTCTGAAATATCTCCCGAGTGTAACCCCCCTCACAGGAAGTTTTTCCTCATGTCCAGCCTAAACCTCCCTTGCTGCAGTTAAGCCCATTGCTTCTTGTCCTCTCCTCAGAGGCCAAGGAGAGCAATTTATCTCCTCCTCCCTATAACCCCATTTTAGGCACTTGAAAACTGCTCTCGTGTCCCCTCTCAGGCCTGGTATATACTGCTGTATCACAGAAACACGCCCCCCCCCCCACACACACACACCTGCCCATCCCCGCCCCCGCTACATCCAGGGAACACGTTTGCTCAGCTGGAAGTGGAAACCTACTCTTTTGGAAGCCCAGTCTTCCTCCTCCCATCAGGAAGAAGGGAGCTTCCGAAAGAGGGCTTTTTGTGACATTTGGCTCCAGAAATGCCTCTTCAAAAAACAAAACAAAAACAAAACCCAGTCCTGGAAGAAAGGTATTCAAATTACGGTTCACAGTTTCCTTTTTTTCCCCTGGAAGTAGAACACACTCTCTTGAAATGCAGTGCCCAGAACTGCACACAAAACTCCAACAGAGGCCTAATCAGCAGCGAGACTCCAACTGAGAATTAATCAGTGCACAGTAGAGCAGAGGAATGACTTCTCGAATCTTGCTCACGACATGCCTGTTAACGCCTCCCAGAATCATGTTTGCTTTTCTTGCAACAGTGTCACACTGTTGACTCCTGTTTCACTTGTGGTCCACTCTGACGCCCTAGATCCCTTCCTGCAGGACTCCTTCCTAGCCATTCAGCATGTGTGAAATGGGTGGTTCCTTTCTAAGTGGAGCGCTTTGCATTTCTCCTCATTAAACTTCATCCTGTTTACTTCAGCCCATGTCTCCAGTTTGTCCAAATCAGTTTGAAGTATGACCCTGTCCTCCAAAGCACTTGCCACCCTTCCCAGCTTGGGGTCATCTGCAAACTTAACAAGCAGACCCCTGTGGAACCCCAGGTGGAACCCCTGTGGAACCCCAGGTGTTAGGCACTTCCCGCATGGCTGGGAACTGTTAATAATGACTCCCCGAAATCGGTTTGAAAGAGAACAAAAGGCTGCAAGTGTCCTCCGTCAGTAACCACCCGCTTGGCCATTCAGGAGCAAGACTCTGGGAGCTAGGAGGTGGGGGGTGGGTCTCAGAACACGTCCAAATGGAGGGCCAGGTCACCTGCTCCGAGAACTCTGCCAGTCTGAGTTCTGTGTGAGGCTTCCCACTGTCCCAACTCCCCAACACCTCCTCCTGCTTGGTGGGGCAGGGAAAGGGGAAAAGACACAGGAGAAGGCGAGACAGAGAGAGGGAAGGGGGCAAAGGGGAACCAGACTGAGCAGGCTCCAAACCTTTCCGAGGCTTCTACCTTGTCACCTGGGATGACAGGACCAGCTGCAGGGAAGAAGAAAATGACGACGAGGCTCCTGCCCCCGCCCCTCAGTCCCACTTCTCCATCCGGCCCCTGCAGAGACCCTGAGAAGGGGCCGTGCTGCTGCCAAGCCGCAGGAAACTCGGCGTTTGCCCCGGCCGTGCACCTCTGTCCTGAGTGCTTGTTGCCAGAGACTCTTTGTGAGGTCATCACTGTCCCCCAATAGGCTGTGGTCATACAATAGGCCCTTTGTGATGTCACTGCCACCTCCCACCCATCCTCTGCTAGGCTGGTGTCTTGGGCCATCCAGCTTTATCTTCCGAAAGATCCCGTCTAGACTGGCGCTTTTTTCTGGCAAAGCCCCAAGCAGGAAAAAAGCGGCAGCAATGTTCATGCAAATGCCACGGGGAAAATTTAAATCCCTGCGGCATTTGCAATTCGGAAGTGTCTCATTAGCATCCCTTTTCCAGAAAAGGGTGCCAATATAGACACAGCCTATATGTGTCTGTAACCCCAAGGAGATGACCTAGATTCCTGGGGCTCTGTCTGCTGGCAGCTCAGGGACAGGCGCAGGGGGTTTGCCTTGGCTCCCCCTCCCTACCAGGGACAGAGTCTGCCCAGCAACCAATAGGGAGTGAGACGCCCCTCCCAGGGAGTTCAAGAAGGGAAGGAGGAGCCATTGGCTGGAGAGTCTGGAGCCAGCCTGGGAAGGGGAAGCTGGCTGTGTGGGAGCTAGTGAACCCCAGGCCTGCATGCAGGGTTCCCCCTGAGAACTAGCCTCTAGGGACCGGAAGGCAGGATCCCTCAGCTGGGTGTTATGTCTCCACTGTTGATTCCCAGTTTGTGGAGTTTGCTGGGAGGCTTCCCCAGCGAGGTAGAGCTGGCTCTCCCGCTCCCTGGGTGAGACCAGTCACCATGGCCAGTTGTGCCCTGTCTGCTGGTTCGGGGCTGCTGCCTGCTGTGCGTGTGTCTGAATGCTGGGCTAGGAGATTATAGTTTGAATTTTGGTGCAGTTGTGTGGCCTGCACCTTGAGCCCGGCACCCCTTTGTGGTGAGGGGAAATTCCGGGATTGAAGCAGCCTGATTCCTGCCTGAGGAGGATCCCTGCCAGAAGAGAGCAGCCCCTCTGCAGTGACCGAGTCATCTCTGAACCAGAGCCTCATCCATGGAGTGTGTGAGTGCAGCATCTTTTAGTTAGTAAGGCAGGGTATGTCTACACTACAATGTTAGTTCGAACTAACTTAGTTCGAATCAGTTAATTTGAACTAACGGATCCAGACTAAAAAACTAGTTCGAATTAGCGTTTGGCAGACTGCCATCTGGGGAGAGGGGGCAATCGGGGGGCTGCAGGAGAGCTTCCACCCCCAGAAGCCCACAGAGCCAGCCCAGTCCTCCCCATCGGGGGCTCGTACCCCATTCCTCCCTCACCTCCTTCCACTTACCCTTCCCTAGCCCCTCTTCTTGATGTACAAAATAAAGATAATGTTTCTTCCAACATTGATTCTGTCTTTATTGAACAAAACTGGGGGAGACTGGGAAAAGGATGTGAGAGAGGGGAAGAGAGAGGCTGGGAGAGGGGAGGGCAACTAAAATGATCAGGGGTTGGGAACAGGTCCCATATGAAGAGAGGCTACAGAGACTGGGACTGTTCAGCTTAGAAAAGAGGAGACGGAGGGGGGACAGGATAGAGGTCTCTAAAAGCAGGAGTTGGGTGGAGAGGGTGCATACAGAAAAGTTCTTCATTGGTTCCCATAGTAGAAGGACTAGAGGACACCAAAGGAAAGGAATGGGTAGCAGGCTTCAAACTAACAACAGTTCTTCTTCACAAAGCAAAGAGTCAACCTGTGGAACTCCTTGCTGCAGGAGGCTGTGAAGGCTAGACCTAGAACAGAGTTTAAAGAGAAGTGAGATCAAGTCATGGAGGTTGGGTCCATGGAGTGGTATTAGCCAGGGGGTAGGAGTGGTGTCGCTGCCCAAAGTTTGTGGAAGGCTGGAGAGGGATGGCACGAGACAAATGGCTTGGTCACTGTCTTCAGTCCATCCCCTCCAGGGTCCCTAGGGTTGGCTGCTGTCGGCAGACAGGCTACTGGGCTAGATGGACCTTTGGTCTGACCCAGGATGGCCATTGTAAGCTCAGGGCTCAGGGTCGGGGGTCTCAGTGGACCCCCTTGATTCTCTTGCACACCTGCTCCTGGGTGGCTAGGCTGGCAGCTCTCCTGCCCTAGCCGGCCACTTTCCTGTGCCTAGTGTGGAGATCATGGACGAGGTCCACGAAGGGTGCCCGCCTCTTGCAGTCCCGGGCAAGCTCCCGGTAGCCGCCAGCCTGGTCCCGGGAAGAGGGCGTGGGCTGGGGGGCATCGGGTAGGTGGCTCAATCCGTGCCAGGTGCAGGGTCTGCCGGCTGGGTGCTGGCAGGCTTGCACTTGGCACGGGCACCGTAGCCAGCCCGTGCCCCTTTAAGCGGTCCGGGGCCGGGAGAGGGGCAGATGAGTTTCCCTGGTGTTGGCCAGAGTGGCCACCAGGGAAACCTGGGGAGGGCTAGCCTCCCACTAGTTCGAATTAAGGGGCTACACACCCCTTAATTCGAACTAGTAAGTTCGAACTAGGCTTAATCCTCGTAAAATGAGGTTTACCTAGTTCGAACTAAGCGCTCCACTAGTTCGATTTATATTCGAACTAGCGGAGCGCTAGTGTAGCGCCTAGGAAAGTTAGTTCAAAATAACGTCCGTTAGTTTGAACTAACGTTGTAGTGTAGACATACCCTCAGGGAATTTGTTTGGGGATTTTATTACCTGCTGCTTATTAAACCTGTGGAGGGATTTACCACCTTCTCCCACTTGTGAGTCCTTTGGGCTGTACTGGACCCAGTCAGCCCCACTGCTAAACCACTGCAGAGAAGAATTTTGTGGTCAAAAGTCATCAAGGGCCCCAACAAAGTGCACGTACCAACAGGACACTGACCTTACAGTTGTTGCGCACCAGTGAACTGAAAAATAGTGTTTTACCCTGTTCTATTTGTCTCCTGTTTAATATAACTGTGTTTATTATAGTGTATGTGTTTGTGCTATTTTCTGAGAGTCTCCAACTACCTGGCAAGTATGTGGGGATTCCCCTGGGTTAGAATTTTTCTCCCAAGCTGCCCTGGTGACCCTGCCAGGAAGGAGTGAGGGGGTTGGAGGCACCGCCAAATAAATCCATCGGAAAAAATAAAGTTGAGTGGGTGGCGGGATCCAGAAGAACCCAGACCTCTCCATCAAAACCTGTAAGCAGATTGGCCTTGAAAAAGGAACAGAATAGCTAGCTAGTTCGCACTATCAAGTGCGCGCCGCATGTCTTACTGGTGTGTCCACGACCGATCCAGAAATATCCGGTTTTTGCACCACTTGCCTCACCACTAGTGAGAAACAATGGTCTGTCCTTGGTTAGACTCTTCTCTTGTTACTTTTCTTATCTGGCAATGCTGGAAACGCTGCCTCAGCCACATACACAGAGTTCTTTTATTTCCCACGGTCCTTCTTCTTAAAGTTGTAAACACGTCCATGATCCTCCAGGGATTTTGTCCAGAACAAACAAGTCCATAATTCTCTGGGGCGCTTGCCTGGACCTCAGCATGGCCTCTCTTCAGCTCACTTACTGTTGATTCACTCATGCACTTGTGCTAACCATTCACACCACCAATGATTCATGACACAGGTGACAGAGGAAGGCTGGTTCAGTGGTTAGAGAACTGAGCTGGGTTCAGCTCCCTGCTCTGGCCTGGTTCCTGGGACCCTCGGGGTAAGTCACTGGGCTGGGATTCCCAACCCAACTCCCCTTAAGGTCAGTCAGTGTCAGGCACCTACACAGCTCTGTGAATCCCATAGTCGTGTCGTGCTTCGGTTCCCCCACCTGTAGCACGGGGCTAATAGCCCTGCCTTGCCTCACAGGCAGGTGAGAGGGTCAATACAGCAATGCCCAGGAGGTGATCACTATGGCAGTGGGGGCCAAGGCAGCACCCTGAGCCTGGTCCGCACCAGGAAGTGTTGCTGGGGCAGTGGAAACCCCTCAGTGTGGACTCAGCTCTAGCCCTGTGTAAGTGATTCTCCTCCCCTGGCACCACTGATGATGTCGGAGTGAAATAATCCCATTGGCACTGAACAAAGCAGCTGTAGCATTTGCCTGGCACCCACCACCTGACACGGACAGAGATGAAAACTGGCTGAGGAGTTGGGGGGGGACAGTAGATCACTGCTCCTGCACCTGAAGCATCACAGCCCGTTAAACAGCTTCTCAGCCACTAAAACCATCGCCCCAGTGTCTGAACTTGGCTTTCCTGGGGCGGGCAGGAGGAGACCCAGCTGGGAAAAAAACGGCCTTTTTTCAACATGAAATTCTTCCCGGAACCAGCTTTGAATTTCAGCTATTCTAGGTGTGTTTGGAATCACCTTCTGCCTCCTGAGCCCTGTGACTGGAACAGGAGCATTTACTTCTCGCATTGGCCCCCTGCACACTGTGTGGCCATTTGTCGTCTTTTTCTCATGCATCCTGTGAACTTTGTCATTTGCTTTTCAGCCCCAGCTCCCAGAGTCAAGGGATTCAATGAGCCTCTCAGTTTCGTTATCAGTTCTCTCCAACCTTTTTACACCGAAGATCCCTTCTTCAATGTCATGGCAAGCCAAGATCTACTCCAAGCACCCACCACCATCCCCAAACACCCATCCCTTCCCTGAGGCCCAATCCTGTCCATTCCCCTCCTCTCCATCACTTGCTGTCCCCAGCCCTTATGCACTCTCCCTGGGTTGAGACAGGAGGTGCGGGCTCTGAGGTGGGAATGGGGGATTTGGGTGTGGGAAGGGATGAGAGATGTAAACTCTGGGAGGGAATTCAGATGCAGCAGGAGCTTGAAAACGGACAGATGTCTCAGGAAGGGGGGTGTGACATACTGGACCGGCCTGGGCACAGTTGAAGGTGTCCATTCAAGGCGAATTGCTCAACTTTGGGGCTCCTTACAGACCCCAGACTGGAGACCTTCCCAAACAGGCTGCAAATCAGTCCCACAGAGCGCTTCAGCTGCTTGCCTGAAGCCTCACGAGCAAAACCCCTCCAACATCCCAGCAATATCCGTGCCCCAGATGGCACTGGGCCTCATATTCAGGTGAGGGGTCTTAGAACCCAATTTCACCTACCCCGAACAAGTTCTGTCCAGTTCCAAGAAACCAGCCACAGATCCCTGGTCAATTTACCGTCTGGACCTTACCACAAATCACACTGAGCCAATCCTTTAGCATCTGACATCTAAAGATTTATTGCTACCAGAAAGAAAAGCATGAGAGTAAGGGTGCTAAAGTATCATACGCTACATGCATTGCATCTCCCAGCTCTCGATGCAGGCACTAGCAGAGAAGTTATAGCTGCTGGCTTGGAAGTCCTTATTGTACATCCTAGGTTAAAACGGGTCCTCAGTTCTTTCCAGCTCTTCGATCCCTGCACTGCTGCCTCTGGGATGAAGTGCTGAGCTGATTACCAAGATGGAGTCAGCTACAAGGCATCTTTATACATCCTTCCTGGTCTCTTCTTGGCTGCAGCAGGTCACCTAGCCAGTGGCCTATCACTGTGTTCCCTGCTGGTAGCCCTTAGGTGTTGGTCACCATTCCCAAGGCGTGTCGTTGGCCCATTGAGTGCTATTGTCCCACAGGGCCTCACTAATCAGCATGTCCATAGGCCAGGCTCTGCCCACTGCTCAACCACATTCAGAGAGACTTCCAGTCTCCACACAGATTACAGATTCCTAACTACACACACAGACATTATACAGATATGTGAAGAGCAGATACAGAATCAGAAGAAAGCAAGCTTTTGTTTGCCCCCTCATATGGCTCCCTTTGTACCACTTTTGGGGCGAACACCCCCCCCCCATGGGTGCAACAGTGACCCGGCTGCTCCCCTCACAATCCAGTAATGTGACACTTCTGAGGTGCGACTGTGCAGCCGGCTGACTTCCTAGGAGGAACAGGCATTGAGTGGGGGGAGCACAGGGAATGGCTCAAACATCCCAAGGGGTGGCCAGAGTCAGGACACTCGCCTTGCAGCATGGGGGGAGGGGGCGGCCGTGACATCACACAGGCCTTTGGCAGGCCCTCCCCATATTAGGCAAAGATGGTGGGGAGGTGGTGACCTCACTGAGAGATGCTGACATCAGCCAGGCACAAGAGGGGCAAGGCCGGGATGACCTCGCAGACCCCTGTGGCATTTGCTAAGGCAAGTCTCTGTCTCACAATGTCTCTCTGGGTACGTCTACACTACAGCGCTAGTTCGAACTAACTTAGTTCGAATTAGTTAATTCGAACTAAGCTAGTTCGAACTAGCGCATCTAGAACTAAAAACTAGTTCGAACTAGCGTTTTGCTAGTTCGAACTAGCGCGTCCACACTGATTGGACGCAGGGGGGCATTTAAGGGCAGCTGAAACCGGTTCTGGCAGGACATCAGGTCAGCAGTTGCTTTGTGTGGCTGCTGTCTGAGGCTATCTGAGGCTCGTGCTTAAAGGGACCCCCCCTGGACAGCCGGTTCTCAGCTTTTCCTGCTTGCTTGCCAACCTCACCGAGGGACAGCAAAGCGTCGGTCTCTGTGCCCGTCTGTGTCGGTGCTTCCCTTCGGGGGGGACTGCCGCAGGTGGCAACATGGAGCCACGGCTCGCCCTGCACCTTCTGGTGCACGTTCTGGACTTGCTACTGCAAGCCTGCCAGCAATGGCTCGAGGCTGCCTGGCACCACCTGGGGAACGTCAGCCCCCTGCCTCTCCGCCTGGCCGCCCTGGGGGCCGTGGAGGAGCCGCAGCGGCGCCCCGGCACCGGCGTGCCCCGCCGCATCTGGCGTCTGGACACCAGCAGCGACTGGTGGGACCGCATCGTCCTGGAGCACTGGGACGACCGACAGTGGACCCAGAACTTTAGGATGAGGAGGGACACCTTCCTGGAGCTCTGCGAGTGGCTCGCCCCTGCCCTGCAAAGAAGGGACACTCGCATGAGGCCCGCCATCCCCCTCCAGAAGCGGGTGGCCATCGCCCTCTGGAAGCTCTCCACGCCGGACAGCTACCGATCCGTCGGGAACCAGTTCGGCGTGGGGAGATCCACTGTCGGAGCAGTGCTCATGCAGGTACGGCGCTCGTCGGCCACCGAGCCGGGGGGGAGGGGGGCTGCGAGGAGGGGATGGGCCGCCCCAGGGACAAAGGGGGGGGCGGGAGGAGGCGAAGGCGCCCCGCACCGGAGGGGTCGGGCTGTCCCGGCCGTACTACACGCCGCCAGGGGGGTTGCTTCCGGGAGTGGGGCGCGGGGCACTGCCAGGGCATGAATGCTCCCAGCCACCCGGGCGCTCCACTGATTGACGCTTTGCTGTGTCTCTCTCCGCAGGTGGTCAAGGCCATCAACCGGGTGCTGCTCCGCAGGGTGGTCCGCCTCGCCGACCCGGATGCCGTCATCCGGGGATTCGGCGCCCTCGGCTTCCCCAACTGCGGGGGGGCCATCGACGGGACGCACATCCCCATCCGTGCCCCGGAACACCAGGCGTCCCGGTATGTGAACCGCAAGGGGTACTTCTCCGTCATCCTGCAGGCCGTGTGTGACCACCGGGGACAGTTCACGGACATAAATGTGGGCTGGTCCGGCAAAGCACACGACGCCCGGGTGTACCGGAACTCCTCCGTGTGCCAGCGGCTGCAGGACGGGACCTTCTTCCCCGACCGCCACATCAGGGTCGGGGACGTGGACATGCCCGTCTGCCTGGTGGGGGATGCCGCCTACCCACTGCAGCCCTGGCTCATGAAGCCCTACACGGGGCACCTCAATCCCTCCCGCCAGGCCTTCAATAACAGGCTGAGCAGGGCCCGCATCGTGGTGGAGGGGGCCTTCGGGCGACTGAAAGCCCGCTTTCGATGCCTCCTCACCCGTCTGGACCTGGCCGAGCACAACATCCCTCCCGTGGTGGCGGCATGTTGTGTGCTCCACAATTTGTGTGAGCGGAAGGGGGAGGCTTTCTTGCCAGCCTGGATGGCTGAGGCTGACCGCATGGCTGGACACTACGGTCAGCCCCGCACCGCCGCCGTCCGGGAAGCCCAGCGGGGGGCCATCCGGATCCGGGAAGCCCTGCGGGAGAGCTTCCAGGTGGAGGAGGAGGAGGACTGACCTCTCCCTGCATGCCCCACCGGGGCCTTCTTCCACCCTACCCCCCCCCCTTCCCCTTTCCCCTCCCTATCTACTGTACAATAAAGACACCTGTTTTTCAAACAAAAACGTCTGTTTATTTCAGAGAACTGGGGTGGGGGAGGGAGGAATGAAGGTGGGAGAAGGGAGGGGGAAACCTGGGACGAGGGAGCTGGAAGGGGAGGGGAGGGAAGGGAGGAAGGGAAAGGAAAGCTCAGGGGTGGGAGTCTGGGTGCCTCTCCCGTCTCGCCACACTGCGGGTCCGGGGGCGTCGGTGGGGAATGGTTGTGGAGGGGGGGGCAGAGAGGACAGGGGGTGTGGAGGAAGCAGGAGCGGAAGCAGGAGCGGAAGCAGGAGGAACAGGAGGAGCAGGGGGAGCAGGGGGAGCAAGAGGGGGAGCAAGAGGGGGAGCAGGGGGAGCAAGAGGGGGAGCAAGAGGGGGAGCAAGAGGGGGAGCAGGGGGAGCAAGAGGGGGAACAGGGGGAGCAAGAGGGGGAGCAGGGGGAGGAGGAAATGGAAAGCGGTCTAGCAGGCTCTGGAGGTGGCCTCGCAGGGCACGGCCCTGCTCCTCCAGGGCCTCCAGACTCCTCTGGCGCAGCCTGAGGTCCTCCTGGACCCAGTGGTCCTGGAGACGGAGCTGTCGGTCCAGGAACCGGAGATGCCGCCTCTGGTAGTCCTCCTGGTTCCTGGCTGTCCTGCTTGCCCGGGCGCGGGCGGCTGCTGCAGGCGGTGTGGTGCGCCCTGCAGTCCCCGGTGCTGCAGCTGTGGTGCAAGAAGACCAGCGGTCAATTACCCCAGGGGCCCAGGTGTGTGAAACCCAGCTCCCCTCTGCAAGGCCAGGGCCCCTGCAGGATCCCCAGCTGCTGCTCCGTAGTGGGCAAGGCCCAGGCGCACGGTCCCGGGGCTCCCTCTCGCCCCAGCCCCCCGTACACATAAGGGGAACACGAGGGTACTCACAGGTGGACGCCTCCCCGGCCTCTGATGATGCAGGCGAGCGGCTCTGTGGGGTGCCTCGGGGGTCCCGGGTCCTGGGAAGGCTGGCGGCAGGCTCCTGGCTCTCAGAGCCCTCTTCCTCCTCCTCGGTGTCCAGGAGCGGTCCCTCTGCCCCGGGGTCAATCACGTCCCGGGGGGCAGGGACGGCATGAGGCCCCAGGATGCGGTCCAGGGCATGGAAGTGGGGGCAGGCCTCCGGGTCAGCCTCTGGCAGGCAGGCCCGGGAGTAGGACTGCCGCAAGTCTTTAATCTTGCAGCGCACCTGCTCCCGGCTGCGCTGGTGGCCCCTGGCGGCCAGGCTGGCAGCCATGCGTCCATAGACGGCCGCGTTCCGGTGGCTAGTGCGGAGATCGTGGACATTTGAGGCTTCCCCCCAAACCTCGATGAGGTCCACGATCTCCGCACTTGACCAGGCGGGCGCCCGCCTTTTGCGCCCCCGGGCAGGCTCCCGGGAGCCGCCAGGCTGGTCGTGGGGAGCAGTGGAGGGCTGGGAGCCCTCGGATGGCTGGCTCATCCTGTGGCAGGTGCAGGCTGTGCAGGCACGGGTGCTGGCAGCCTTGCAACTGGCACAAAGTGAGTAGCCAGCCCGTGGCCCTTTAAGGGCTCCGGGGCCGGGAGGGGGGCAATAGAGTTTCCCTGGTGTTGGCCAGAGTGGCCACCAGGGAAACCTGGGAAGCCTTAGCCTCCCACTAGTTCGAACTAAAGGGCTACACAGCCCTTAGTTCGAACTAGCTAGTTCGAACTAGGCGTTAGTCCTCGTAAAATGAGGTTTACCTAGTTCGAACTAAGCGCTCCGTTAGTTCGAATTAAGTTCGAACTAACGGAGCGCTAGTGTAGCGCATAGGAAAGTTAGTTCGAACTAACGTCCGTTAGTTCGAACTAACTTTCTAGTGTAGACATACCCTCTGAGGGTTCCTGCACGTGAGCGCCTGGAGGAACCTCTGTCGAGCTTCCTCCTCCTCCTCCTGATTTCCCTACAGCCCAGACATCCCTGCGGAGAAGGTAAGAGCCTCCGAGGGGGTTGGAACTGCTCAGTCTGATCCACCTGGTCCCGGCTGGATTCTAGGCACGGAACACTGGGTGAAAGGGTCGGAATTTTATTCCCCACCTGGGGCTTTGTCCCTTAGAACCACTGGGGCCGTGGGGGTTTCTCCTGTTTGGTTTCTCTTTCCCTCCGTCCCGCCCGCATTTCTCTTCTTTTCTTGCCTCTTTTGTCCTCTTCTGCTCCCCACCCCACATCAAGAGCTGGTCTCTCGGGAGGTCACACCAAAATGGTGGGGCAGAAATAGTGCTCTGACAGGGATCGCCCCCATGATGTGGGCCATGCTTTGGGCTCTTTGGTGAGAACGTTCCACCGCCCTCCCTCAGTCTCTCCGATTGGCAGGACAGGGGCATTGATGGGGAGGAGTCTCAGGTCCTTGTCCTTGTGCAAGTCTGAGCCAGTACGTCAGACCCAAGGAGATGTTTCGCTACAGTTGGTGGTTCTCTGTGTTCACTGTCTTGGGGCCAGACCCACTTCCTCAGATCATATTCTGGAAGAGAATTGGCATTACCATATACACTAAAGGAACAGAATGAAAAAAGTGAACACATTATTAACCTGACAAATTAGATTAAGTACAGAAGGTGGGGTGAGGGAGAGGTAGGGAGGGAATAGCTGTTAATGAATGGCTAATCAGGAGCTGATGAGTGGGGAAGCTATCATTATAATGGGCAAGGGAATTAGCATCTTTGTATCTTTGGCACATCTCTTATTTTGAGTTCAGGGAGCTGTGTAGACACACCCTAAGGTGCTACAGGACAAGTCCTTGTCTTTTAAAGTTACAGACTCGCAGGGCTGCCCCTCTGAAACTAGTTCTGTGACATCCTTTGGAAGCGCTTCCCAGTCTGCTGTTGTTAAATGGGAGGGAGGGAGGGAGATGCTCTCTTATAACCTCAGCCCCTGATTTCCCCTCCTCTCCTCCTGCCAGGGCAGAGCAGGGCAAGGGCCGGGCCGGCCACAGGGATGGAGTCAGCTCCCTGCTGGGCACGGGGCTGTCCCTGCCTCCTGAGAGGAGATGCCCAGGCCCAGCCCCTGAGGAGCCAGCTGCACTACAGGGGTAGGACCAGGCTATGGGGAGCATCCCTGAGTCATGGGCTCTAGCTGCTCCTTATCGAGTGAGGCTGAGTCTAGGCTGCAAGTTTTTGCAGCAGAGAGTATGCTAATGACTCATTAGCATGAGTTGTGATGTCATTAGCATATTTTGTGCTTTTTTGCACAAGGGGTTTTTGCGCAAAAAGGAACAGCGTAGCCACTTCCGTTTTTCGCCATAAAGCCCTTTTGCACCAGATCCGGAGAGGCATAAGGATCTTGTGCAAAAAAGAGGTTTTGAGCAAAACAGAAATGACTACACTGCTTCTTTCTGTGCAAAACCCCCTTGTGCAAAAAACATTTGTCCCTCATTATCATACTCTCTGCTGCAAAAACCTCTCAGTGTAGACAAGCCCAAGAGCAGTAAAACCAGCAGCTAAAGAAGAACAGAAGCAGCAGCAGAAGCAGCAGCAGAAGGCGGCGGAGCAGCAGAAGGAGCAGAAGTAGCATCAGCAGAAGAATCAAAAGAGGAAGAAGCAGAAGAAGTAACAGCAACAGAAGGTACAGCAGAATTGGAACAACAGGAAAAGAAGCTGCAGTAGCACAAACAAAAGAAGAAGAAGCATGAAAAAAGTAGGGGCAGAAGAAGTAGTAGAAAAAGAATAGTAGAAGAAACAGGACGTAGTAGCAGAAGAAGAAAAATTAAAAGAAGCAGCAGTGGCACAAGAAGAAAAGTAGCAGCAGCAGGAGAAAAAGCAGAAGAAGGAGGAACAGTAAAAGCATCAGTAGCAGAAGAATCAGTAGCAGATTAAAAGGAAGCAGAAACAGGAAAGAAACAGCCTCAGAATCAGCAGCAGCAGAAGAAGAGACAGCAGCAGATTGAAGCAAAAGTGGCAGCAGCAGTAGCAAGACTAGAAGAAGCAACAAAAAAGGATGGAGGAGCAGAAGCTTATGAAGCATCAAGAGAAATAGAAGACGAAGCAGTGGCAGCAACAGAAAAGCAGCAGCAGTAGAAGATGCAACGGAATAAGAAACAGAAGAACAAACAGAAGAAGCAGCCTGAAAAGAAGTTGGGGCAGGGAAAATTGCAGGAACAGAAGCTGATGAAGCAGCAGCAGCAGCAGAAACAGTAGGACAAGTAGCAGAAGAAATGTGGCAGGAGGAGAAGAAGAAATAGCAGCAGAAGGAGAAACAGCAGCACAGGAAAAGAGCAGAAGAAATAGGTGGTAGCAGCTACAGCAGTAAAAGAAACTCAGCAGAAGAAGCCATGGCAGAAGAAGAAAACTAGCAGCAGAATAAGTAGTAGCAACAAAGGAAGGAGGAGCAAAAGCAGCAGAAGAAGAATCAACAAAAGAAACAACAGAAGAAGCAGCAGCAGAAGTAGCATGAGCATCAGAAGAAGAGCAGCAGCAGGAGAAGAAGGCAGAGCAGCGGAAGGAGCAGAAGTAGCAGCAGCAGAAGAATCGAAAGAGGAAGAAGCAGAACGGCTGTGTCTAGACTGCATCCCTTTTTCGTAAAAGGGATGCAAATTAGACATATCGCAATTGCAAATGAAGCGGGGATTTAAATCTCCCCCGCTTCATTAGCACAAAAATGGCTGCTGCTTTTTTCCGGCTAGGAGCTTTGCCGGAAAAAAGCGCCAGTCTAGACGCGGATATTTCGGAAAATAAAGCCTTTTCCGAAAGATCCCTTATCCCTCTTAAAATAAGGGATAAGGGATCTTCTGGAAAAGGCTTTATTTTCCGAAAGATCCGCGTCTAGACTGGCGCTTTTTTCTGGCAAAGCTCCGAGGGAGAAGGGATCTTTCGGTGTCTTCTTTATGACTCGGCCGTGGCACAACCTAGTTATTTCGAGGGGAGGGGCAGGTGTCTCACAATATTGCAAGCCCCAGACCCCCGCTACTCTGGGTCCCAGTCCAGGCTATTGGATTCTGCACCTGCTGCCTAACTCTCTTCTCCATTATTAAGGGCAAAGCAGCAGAGACAACACCAGCAGCTGCCCTTCATAGCTCAGCCGGCAGCGTGGAGAACGGTAGTGGGGTCACAGCAAGTTATCCTGACGTGGCTGGTTCGGCTTGAAGGAGAGTTTCTTTCCCCTCCCCTGGCTGAGGCAGGGCAGGGGAAGGAAGGCAGGGCATGCTGGGCCCTAGGGGGAGCAGCAGGGCAGGCAAGGTGCTTCCAGGGAGCTGCTGAAGGGCAGGAATTCTCAGCAGCCCAGGGGCACAGCTGTGATGATGTAAAGAGCCCAGCCCTAGAGGGTCAGGGGAGAAAGAGCCCAGCCAAGCCCTGGGACTCAAGCAGGGACCTTTTGCTCTTCAGTCTAACATGGGCCCAATGGAGCTACCTCAGCAGGAGCTGCCCAAGTGCTTTGGTCACCACCTCAGATGAGCGGGGGGAGTCTCTCCGCCGTAGCACACAAGGAAGAAGCTGTTGCAAGGGGCCCTATGAGGCAAGATGAGTTTTGCCGGCTTCCCTCAGCTTGACTCGCTTCCTGCCTCATTCCTGCCTGGGGTCACCGGACCTGGAGATCATGGGTTTAATTCCACCTGGAGTAAAGACCTGCATTTCCCCATCTACTGCAAAGTAAAGTGACGATTGAAGTGTGGTGGGAGCTGCAAAGTGCCCCAGTAAGTACCAGATGCCTAGATGGGCTGAGAGAACAGCTGGGTCTTGCTGAGTGGAGATTGGCCAGAAAGGTCTCAGGCCCTGCAATGGGGTTCACTCCTCTGGGCAGCACCACCTGCTGGTTGCCTCAGAGTCTTATTTATGACTGGGCCGTGCCACAGTCGCCCACTGGGGCAATGGCAGGTACATCGCAAAGCCCAGCACCCCCAACATTCTGGGTCCCAATCCAGAGCTATCGGATTCTGCTGCCTCTTCTAACTCCCTCCCCCATTATTAAGGGCAAAGCAGCAGAGGTAACCCTTGGGGCTGCCTTTCAGTAGCTCAGCTGGGAGAGTGTAGGACTGGAGTGAGAACTCAGGAAATTATTCTTGTCTGGTTTCCCTGTGTCCGTGCCCTCCTGAGGCAGGGCAAGAGAAGAAAGGCAGCTTTTGTCCGAGTGAGATGTGTTCCCGAAAAAGCAGAGAGCCCAGAAGCCACAGCAGCCAGCTTAGCAAAAATCACACCCCCCACCTCTGTGAATTTCTGTTGTCACCCGCTGGTACCCGGCACACATGGAGGAGAAGGAACAGGGCTAGGTCAAGGGAAGGTTCTGCCTCCTGCCACCCTTCCCAGTAGCTTTCCAGTATGAACCAGCTGTGGGTGTTAGCGCTGCCCCTCTGCCTGGCCATGCGATGGGATGAGTTACCTGGGGGCGGGTGTCTAGGTCTCTGTATGGAGGCCTGAGTGTATTGTGATGTCATGTGTGACAAAAACAAAGAATGTGGCTGCAGCATTCTTATCCTGCCTCCAGTCCAACTGGTTGGCAACGGCTGGTGCCCAAGGATCTGAGAGACGTGAACTGAGCCTCTGTCAAGAACCTCGGGAAGCCGCTGTCCCCGCGGGTGTGAGAGAGGATGAGTCTGTACAGAAGGTAATTCCCGGAGTCTTTCCCTGCCCCCGAGAGCCCACCTTGGAGATTGGAGCCTCCTTGGCCTAGGACGGGTGGGAGCAGGGGCTGCAACAGTCACTTCCCAACACTCCGTTTTGATTTGATTCGGGGCATCTTCCCTTCTCCTTCTGCTTCAGCCTTTCCCGTGCTCCAGAGGCAGATGGGGATGATTTTCCCTCCCTGCCGACTAGTGGGGGTGAATTTACATGTTTCTTACTTAAAGGGAACGTAGCAAAACTTGAGTAGAATTTGGGTTTATGTCTCCATGGAGCTTATTCCTCTTGGAGGTGCCCCAAGGCATCCCCTGCCTTCAGGGTGGGTAGAGAAATGTTTGGTGTCAAGTAATGATTGTCCAATATCGATGTGTTCAGACAACATCCAGCTCAGAATGTACAGAATTAGAATAACAAAGTGCTATTTTAATTACATTGAAAGTGGTACAGCTCCATAGCCAGTCCCAAGCTCTCATGTGGGTGCTTCTCTCAGAAACTCAAAGCCCCATATGAATCCTCCTCTACCCCCTTCAGCCTATAAAATATCTGTGTAAATTCCCTCTGACATTCCATTCCAGGTTACGGGTTGAAATAAACTGCTACCTCTTTTTGTCATGAGTCTCCGTATGTTTTCTTTGTAATTTTTTGGTGACCTCAGTTCTGATTCGATCTTCTAAATAGTGTGTAAAACTCTTCATTGAATGCTCACTGGTTCTTTTCCCCCTGATAACAAAATCCAGATTTTGAAATACTTGACAGGAATTAAACACATTTGCAGTTGATACTCTGTCCTTGCAGGGCTTCAACCCCGCTACTTAACAATCTTTTATTCCTTTTACTGGGTTTGATGGGAACAGAGGGTTCCTCATTTTCAGCTTGGCCCCTATCGGTAGCCAGAGTCCCAACATTCTGAGCACAAAGCTGTGGGGTTTGAGAGAAGGCCCAGCTGAGAATCATAGAAAATAGATGGGACCAGTGATCCCTCTGAGATTCTCCAGCCACGAGTTTTGTCTTGTGCACCAATAATGAAGTCGTGTGCGCTTGTTGGGATTTGTGCCACTGTGGCACCAGCAGTTACTAACAAATACCTTAGATATATTTAAAATGTTATGGAAGAAAGAATACTACAACAAGGGATCGTTGGCAAGGTGCCTGACTTTAAATGTTTGTTTACTATGAAATCAAATACATTGTTTTCAGTAGCCATTTGGTATCTTACAGGTGTCCTGTTCCTTTGAGGCATAACACAAAACTGCTATTTCTTGGCATAGCAAAGAATCTGTTATCATTTGTAGTGACATATTAAATGAAAAATGTGTTACAGTTTATGCTTGAAATTAAAGATTATGTCTCTTGGCTTGATGCACATGAAAAAAACTTTCTACGGGCAAAAGTGTGTAGAGAGTGTTGTTGTGTGTCGTTGTGACTTGTGAAACAAAAACTAAATCATTTGGTTTTAACACAAAAAATCACTTCATTTATTTGCTGTATGTAGAAGAGCACTAATCACAGTTCTTGTCTGTCTGTCATGTGATTTTCAATTGGACCCTACTGAGCACGTGCCGACCGCCCCCACTAGCTCCGGCAGCAGCTCCTGCAGGCATGTGCACGTGTGCTCTGCCCCCTGGCTCTCCTGACGAGGAGCATCATGTGCACGTCCCACAGCAGACTACAGCCTCTGTGTGTGTGTGCGTGTGTGGGAGATCACCGTGAGCCCTGGGTGTGTGAGTGATACCACTGTGGCCTGCAGAGTGTGTTTGTGTGTGCAGGGGTGGCCCTAGACCAACTGCCAGCAATTGACGCCCTACGTGATCAATGCAGTAAGCGCCGCCCCCCCCCCAATCCCAAAGGCAGATATTGACTGAGGGTTTTGGTTCTGTTCTGGGGAGAGGGGGGCTGGGGATGGAGTTCTCTGGCTGGGGGTCAGGGGGTTGGGGTTGGGAGTTTGAAGATGGAGTTGGAGTTCTGGGGCTGGGGGACAGGGGCTGGGGATGGAGTTCTCTGGCTTGGGGCCAGCGGGTTGGGGGCTGCGGGCCAGGGGGCTGGGGCTGGTGGCTGCAGGCCTGGGGATGGCCGGGGAGAGGGAACAGGGTGCCAGCCGGGGGACAGAGTCCCCTACACCCGCCTCCTCCAAAGATCCCACCCCCCCGAGAGAAACCCCCCATGTTCCTCCTCCCCCCGGGGCCGACCCCCCCGCGTTCCTCCTCCCCCGGGGCCGACCCCCCCCCCGTGTTCCTCCTCCCCTGGGGACGACCTTTCCTGTGGTACAGGGGAACCCCCCCCACACGCGTTCCTCCTCCTCCAGAGCTCACACCCCCCCCCAAGGCACTGGGGAAACACCCCCACCCCACCCGTGTGTTCCCACTCCCAGGACTTTCCCCCTCCTGGCTGCAGGGAAGCCATGCTCCAGGTAAGGCACAGCAAAGGGAGTGGGAAATGGAAGGGGCAGAGTTTAGAATTTGGCACCCCATGCAACTTGGCACCCTAGGCAGCTGCCTAGTATGCCTATAGGCACGTGTGTGTGTGTGAGAGAGAGAGAGAGACAGACAGACAGACAGACAGACAGAGAGATCATGGTGGCCTGCAGTGTGTGTGTATGTCAGTATGCGTGTGAGATCACTGTGGCCTGTAGAGTATGTGTGTATGTGATCACTGTGTGTGTGTTACAGATATTGATCACTGTGCGGGGTGTGTGTGTGTGTGTGTGTATAAGTGATCACCGAGGCACACTTAAGACAAAAATGACAAAAGTTTATCCAGAGATAGTTTGGATATTCTAGAGAAGACTAAAGCCAGGCTCACAGACAGCACTGGAAGTTTGAAATGTTGCCCGTGTATCCACTAGTTGTGACACTGCATTGCATTGTCCTACATTCTGTCACCATAAAGTCCCCATTTCCTGCAAATTTGTCATGAGCTTTGCTTCATTATTTCTCTGCAATGATTTATTTGGAGCCTTTGTTCTGGTTTGCAATGAACTCCTTCTCCTCCTCTGTGGTCTTTCGGCTGATGATTTCACTTGACTACTGCCCCACATTTTTCTGTATTTGTTAGCTCGCTTGCTAATGATTTCAGTGCCAAATTCATCCCTGAATTGATGTGTGGAAAGTGAGGCAAAGCTGCCCATTCATTTAGTCCATTTTCTGGAAACCTCTTATGCAGAGGCTTACACAGCAGAGAGATGAAACATAGAATAGGTTCACTGCTGAATGTTCATGGGTTGTGCTTGATTTGGTTTGATTTTTCACACTGTTGCTCCAAGAGACTGTTTCCCCGAGATCCTGCCCTCTCGACCTGAGCCCTTGCTAATTTTACAGCTTCACTTGTTGTTAAAGCTTCAATTCTCCGAGCGTCTGGTCAGTTCTGCTAATTTGCATGAGACATCATTTAATACAGCTGCAGTGACTTGGCAATTAGTGTCAGAGAGCTTATTCAGGTAGCACTTTGCTAATGGGTCATTGTTTTCTCAGATTTCTTGTTCCAAATATTTAAGTAGGGGTTCATAATTACACAGCCAAATGTCTAGATAGCCACTGTACTTCAGTTAGAGGTTTCAACGATACAGTCTCATTTTCTGTGACATTTGCTCTTTCCTCAAATTGTCCTCCTTGGACGGAGGAGCTGCAAAAGACCCTATAAACGGTCTTAAAAAGGGTCTCTCCTTTCTTCAGTATTGGCACTTGGTTCCACGCATCCGCTAAACCCAGGTCTTCTCGATGGGCCACGCAGAGTAGTGCTGTTAAATATGGGATGCCCTGCTTGAGTTGTGTGGCAACACCATTGTTTTTCTCTAGTATGACTGAAGTGAACATCACCGATTTCATCAGATCCCGCTTATTGAGGCTGTCAGAGGCTTAGACAGCAGCTGTAACAGCTTGTGCATTACAAGCAGATCATTGACTAATTCCACCAAACAGTCTTCTGCCCTGCCCATGCTACACCTCTGAACTTGAAGCAAATGATAAGCAAGTTGGTGACAGGAATCGCTGCGCTTTCATCAGTAATAAGCGTATGGTAGGAAGACAGGTGAATAGCTGTCATGATTCTGAATGGACAATGATGTCAATTGACTCCAAAACCTCAAAAGCAGAGTTTTTTCTGTGCCAGCTTGTACATGCTGGTGCGTTCCCATGTGGAGCTGTTCATTTGTATTGGAAGCAGAAAATTATCCATGAGAATTTTTATTTCTTCTGGCTTTAAATGTTTTCTTTCCTTCAGTTCCAGTCTCTTCTGTTTCTCATTCGAGGTTTCTAAGAGCATACTTCACAGGTCAAATCCCAGGGGATGAGAATTTCTGCTCCTAATAATATGTACAGCAGATTCACGACTTGGGCATGCAAAATCCTCCTCTTGTAGTTCAACGGCCTCTCCATTCCCATTTGTGGCCTGGGGAGAAGAAGCTGGATATTGTAGCCTTAGCACAAGTTTAGAAGGTCAAGTCCACATCAGCACTGTACAGGAACATGTCTCTCCTCTGTACACAGATCTTGCCTTTAGATCATTGAGATTCTGCTTCATCTCTTTCATTCAGCCATTTTCCTTTGAGCGTGGGGCAGCATTTCTTAGGGTTTCCCGCTGTGTTGGTTGATGCTCTTTGCCTTCATTTACAAATGACTGTTATATGCTCCATTATATTTCCTGGCATAGAAGTTAAACCGAGTGGTCTCTACTTTCTTGGGTTGTTCCTATTTTCCCTTTTATAGATAGACACTGTATTTGCCCATTTCCAGTCTTCTGGTATCTCTCCCAACCTTAATGACCTTTCAAAGACGATAGCTAAAGGCTCAGATACCTCCTCTATCAACTCCTTGAGCATTCTAGGATGTTTCATCTATCCCTGGTGACCTGAAGACATTTAATTTTTCTTACTAATTTTTCATTTCTAATGTTTTTTAGTTTAACTTCTAAACCTCCCCCATTCCCACTAGCATTCACTACCTTAGGCATCTCGTGGTCATCAAACTTGTTGGTGAAAACTGAAACAAAGTGTCAGTAATCACCTCTGTCATTTCCAGGTTTCCTGTTATTGTTTCTCCCTCCACACTGAGCAATGGGCCTACCCTGACCTTTGTCTTCCTCTTGCTTCTCACATATTTGTAAAATCTCTTTTTGTTCCCCTTTCTGTCTCTAGCTAGACTGAGTTAGTTTTGTGCATTCGCCTTTCTCATGTGGCCCTGCCTAGCTGTGTTGTTTTCTTGTATTCATCCTTTGTTATTTGACCTAGTTTCTACCTTTTACACAACTCCTTTTTAATTTTTGGATCGTGTAAGAGCTCCTGGTGAAGCCAAGGTGGTCTCTTCCTGTACTTTCCATCTTTCCTGCTCAGTGGAATAGTTTGCTTTTGGGCCCTAATAATGTCCCTTGGACAAACTGCCAGTTGTCTTCCGCTCTTTTTCCTCTTCATCTTGCTTCCCATGCAAAACTTACGCACCACCTCTCTGAGATTACTAAAATCTGCCTTCCTGAAATCCACTGTCTCTATTTTGCTTTTCTCTCTTCTACCTTAGAATCGGGACCTCTATGATTTCATGATCTCTATCACCCAAGCTGCCTTCCACTTTCAAATTTCAACCAGTTCCTCTCTATTTGTTGAAATCAAATCTAGAGCACCTTTCTCAGCCTTCTGAAATAAAAAATTGTCTCCAATGCAGTCCAGGAATGTATTGGCTAATCTGTGCCTTGCTGTGTTAGTCTCCCAACATGTGTATGGATCGTTGAAGTCCCCCATCACCACCAAATCCTGTGC
Organism: Pelodiscus sinensis; assembly: GCF_052426305.1. Classification (NCBI taxonomy): domain Eukaryota; kingdom Metazoa; phylum Chordata; order Testudines; family Trionychidae; genus Pelodiscus; species Pelodiscus sinensis. Next base: position 15,055,622 of record NC_143070.1, read on the forward strand.
TTTGGGATGTTTTTGTGAATTCTTTTAAAACAGCCTCATCCACCTAGAATCATCGAATCCTAGGGCTGGAAGAGACTTCAGGAGGTTATTGAGTCCAGCGCCCCGCCGCAATACAAGAGCAACCCCAACTAAATCATCCCAGCCAGGGCATTGTCAAGCCAGGGCTTACAAAGCTCTAGGGATGGAGATTCTACCACTTCCCAAGGTAACGGATTCCAGTGCTTCACAACTCTCCTAGTAAAATAGTTTTTCCTAATAGCCAACGTAGATCTCCCCCACAGAAACTTGAGACCATTGCTCCTTGTTCAGTCTTCCATCACTACTGAGAACAGCCTCTCTCCATCCACTTTGGAACCTCTCTACAGGAAGTTGCAGGCTGCTATCAAATCCCCCCTCACTCTTCTCTTCTGTAGACTAAATAATCCCAAATCCCTCAGTCTCTCCTCATAGGCCATGTGCTCCAGCCCCCTCATCATTGTGGTTGCCCTTGGCTGGATCCTCTCCAATGTGTCCACATCCTTTCTGTAGTGGGTGGCACAGAACTGGATGCAATACTCCAGATGTGGCCTCACCAGGGTTGAATAAAAAGGAAAACAGGCTTTCTCGCCCCGGAGCTCGCAGGCGGCGGGACCGCCCAGAGCGCAGCGGTCCCACCACCTCGACTTCCGGGGCGAGAAAAGCTGCTCCCGGTGCCCCTGGTCTGCTGGGGACCGTCTCCAGCAGACCAGGGCCACCGGAAGCGAAGCCGCAGCCACGGCGGGGTACCGCGCTTCTGAGGCTTTGCCAGAGCTTCGCGGCTTCGCTCCCGGTGGCCCTGGTCTGCTGGAGACGGTCCCCAGCAGACCAGGGGCACCGGGAGCAGCCCTAGAACCAATGCTTGGGGCTTTCCGCTTGAAACCGATCGCCATCCAGACATCAAGCAATTTATCACTAGCTGTTGGGCCCGACAATCTAGCTCACTTTATATCCACATTACAGTCCATATGTTCAATCCACACTTCCTGAACTGCTGGCAAGAATATTGTGGGAGATCAAATGAAAAGTTTTGGTAAGTCAAGGTATATCACATCCACTGACTTCCCCATGTCCATGGAGCCAGTTACCTCATCATAAAAGCTAATCAGATTGGTGAGGCACGACTTGCCCTTCGGGAATCCATGTTGACTATTCCTGATCACTTTCCTCTTTTTTAAGTACTTCAAAATGGATTCCTTGAGAATGCCCGCCATGCTTTTTCTGGGGACTGAGATAAGGCAGACTGGTCTGTAGTTCACTGGATTGTCCTTTTCCCCTTTTAAAAGATAGACACTGCATTTGCTTTTTTCCAGTCATCCAGGATCGCTCCAAATCTCTATGAGTTTTCAAAAATAATGGCCAGTTCTGCAATGACATTTGCCAACTCCCTCAGTATCCTCGGATGTGTTAAATCCAGATCCATAGATTTGTGTATGTTTAGCTTTTCTAAATATTTCTTAACCTGTTCATTTTCCACGGAGGGCTGCCCATCTCCTTCCCATACTGTCTTGCCTAGTGCAATAATCTATGAGCTGACTTTCTTTGGAAAGTCAGAGGCAAAGAAAGCATTGAGTACTTCAGCTTTTCCCACATCACCTGTCATTAGGTTACCTCCCTCATCCAGTAAGTGCCCCACGCCATCTCTGAGCACCCTCTAATTGCTAACATGCTGTGACGGACCGGGCCATGTCTGGGCACAGCTGAAGGCATCTGCTCAGGGGGAATGGCTCAAATTCGGTGCTCCTTACAGCCCCCAGACTGGAGACCTTCCCAAACAGTCCACAAACCAGTCCCACAGAGCGCTTCAGCAGCCTGCCAGAAGCCTCACGAGCAAAACTCCTCCGACACCCCAGCGATATCCGTGCCCCACATGGCCCCGGGCCTCGTACACAGGTGAGGGGTCTTAGAACCCAATCCCACCTACCCTTAGCAAGTTCTGTCCAGTTCCAAGAAACCAGCCACAGATCCCTGGTCAATTTATCCTCTGGACCTTACCCACAAATCACACTGAGCCAAACCTTTAGCATCTAACTTCTAAAGGTTTATTGCTACAAGAAAGAAAAGCATGAGAGTGAGGTTGCTAAAGTATCATACGTTCCATGCATCGAATCTCCCAGTTTTCGATGCAGGCTCTAGCAGAGATTAGAAGTCCTTGTTGCACATCCTAGGATCAGGACGGGTCCACAGTTCTTTCTGGCTCTTCAATCCCTGCACTGCTGCCTCTGGGATGAAGTGCTGAGCTGAGTACCAAGATGGAGTGGACCACATGGCATATTTATATACCTCCTTCCTGGGCTCTTCTTGGCTGCAGCAGCTCACCTGGCACAGTATCCCTGTGGTCCCTGCTGGCAGCCCTTAGGTGTCAGGCCTCATTCTTGAGGTGTGTCCTTGGCCTATTGAGTGCCATTGTTCCACACAGCCTCGCTAATTAGCATGTCCATAGGCCAGGCTCTGCCCAATGCTCAAGCACATTCAGAGAAATATTCAGTATCCATACAAAGTACAGTAAAACTCCATTGGTCCGGCATCTGATGGTCCGGCACTCATGATGGTCCGGCACCATCAGGAACCCGGAAGTGCTCCGGGCAGCCGGGGATGCCTGGAGCAGAGCCGGACCATGGGAAGAGGGGGGCTAAGACGGGTCTGGGGTGGCATCTCCCCCCATCCGACCCGTCATAGCCCCCCCTTCCAATAGTCCGGTATATCTGAAAATCCGGCATCCCCTGGGTCCTAAAGGTACCAGATTATCAGAAGTTTACTGTACATGCTTATAATTTCACACACAGACATTGAACAATCACATGAATAGCGTACATAGGATTAGCAGACAGTAAACTTCTATTCAACACCTCACATGGCCCCCTTTATACCACTTTTGGGGCAAACACACCCCCATGGGTGCAGCAGTGATCTGGCTGCTCCCCTCAAAATCCAGGAACGTGACACATGCCTGTAGAAACCTTTCTTGTTACCCGTCACATCCCTTGCTAGCTACAAATCCAATTGTGCTTTTTCCTTCAGGATGACTCCCTTGCATTCTCAAGTATATTTAGACTCCTCCCAAGTCATCTCTCCAAGTTTCCACTTCTTATAAACTTCCTTTTTGTGTTTAAGATCACGAAGGATTTCCCTGCTAAGCCCATCTGGTTGTCCACCATATTTGCTTTTCTTACTGTGCATCGGGATGCTTTGGTCTTGTGCCTTCATTAAGGCTTCTTTAAAATCCTGCCAGCTCTCCTGGACTCCTTTCCCCTTCATGTTAGCACCTCAGGGAATCCTGCCCATCACTTCCCTGAGGGAGCCAAGTCTGCTTTTCTGAAGTCCAGTCCCCTCTTCTGCCTGGGTTGGTGGTCTGGAGTGGACCCCTAGCATGACATCACCCTTCTTTTTACCTCTTTTTACCTAACCCAGACACTCTTAACAAGTCTGACTTCTACGCCTAGCTTCACCTCAGCCCAGTGTACATTCTTAATAGATAAGGCAACACCTCCTCCCTTTTATCCCTGCCTGTCAGTCCTGGGCAAGCTGTACCCTTCGGTATCAATATTCCAATTGTGTGTATTATCCCACCAAGACTCTGTGATACCAACTGGGTCATCCTTGTGTTTCTTTATTAGCACTTCAAGTCCTTCCTGTCTATTCCCCGTCCTCCTTGCCTTTGTACACCGGCATCTAAGATACCGATTGGATTTTGCCCCCCACTTCTCCCTTGTCCCTCCTTTCTCTCTGCTGTTATAGCCCATGCTCCCTCCCATTTCCAACCCATCTCCCAGGTCTCCATGTTTTTCATTTGCCTGTGGGTTTTGGCCACCTGTCCCCATCAAAATTAGTTTAAAGCCCTTCTCACTAGGGGTATGTCTACACTACAATGTTAGTTCGAACTAACGGACGTTAGTTCGAACTAACATTCATAGCCGCTACACTAGCGCTCCGCTAGTTCGAATTTGAATCGAACTAGCGGAGCGCTTAGTTCGAACTAGGAAAACCTCATTTTACGAGGATTAAACCTAGTTCGAACTTACTAGTTCAAATTAAGGGGTGTGTAGCCCCTTAATTCGAACTAGTGGGAGGCTAGCCCTCCCCAGGTTTCCCTGGTGGCCACTCTGGCCAACACCAGGGAAACTCTATTGCCCCCCTTCCGGCCCCGGATCCCTTAAAGGGGCACGGGCTGGCTACGGTGCCCGTGCCAGGTGCAAGCCTGTCAGCACCCAGCCAGCAGACCCTGCACCTGGCACGGCACAGAGCCACCCACCCGATGTCCCCCAGCCCACCCCCTCTTCCCGGGACCAGGCTGGCGGCTCCCGGGAGCTTGCCCTGGACCGCAAGAGGCAGGCACCTTCCTGGGCTAGTGCGGACATCGTGGACCTTGTCCACGATCTCCTCACTAGGCACAGGAAAGTGGCCGTCTAGGGCAGGAGAGCTGCCAGGCTGGCCACCCAGGAGCAGGTGTGCATGAAAATCAAGGGGGTCCACTGAGACCCCCGACCCTGAGCCCTGAGCTTACAATGGCCGTACTGGGTCAGACCAAAGGTCCATCTAGCCCAGTAGCCTGTGTGCCGACAGCGGCCAACCCTAGGGACCCCGGAGGGGATGGACTGAAGACAGTGACTAAGCCATTTGTCTCGTGCCATCCATCTCCAGCCTTCCACAAACTTTGGGCAGGGACACCACTCCTACCCCCTGGCTAAGACTACTCCATGGACCCAACCTCCATGACTTGATCTCACTTCCCTTTAAACTCTGTTCTAGTTGTAGCCTTCACAGCCTCCTGCAGCAAGGAGTTCCACAGGTTAACTATTTGCTTTGGGAAGAACAACAACTTTCTCTTACTAGTTTGAAGCCTGCTACCCAGTCCTTTCCTTTGGTGTCCTCTAGTCCTTCTTTAGGGGAACTCAGGAAGAACTTTTCTGAATGCACCCTCTCCACCCAACCCCTGCTTTTAGAGACCTCTATCCTGTCCCCGCTCCATCTCCTCTTTTCTAAGCTGAACAGTCCCAGTCTCTGTAGCCTCTCTTCATCTGGGACCTGTTCCCAACCCCTGATCATGTTAGTTGCCCTCCCCTCTCCCAGCCTTTCTCTTCCCCTCTCCCACCTCCTTTTCCCAGTCTCCCCCAGTTTTATTCAATAAAGACAGAGTCAATGTTGGAAGAAACGTTATCTTTATTTTGTACATCAATATGAAGGGGGGCTAGGGAAGGGTAAGTGGAAGGAGGTGAGGGAGGAATGGGGTACGAGCCCCCGATGGGGAGGACTGGGCTGGCTCTGTGGGCTTCTGGGGGTGGAAGCTCTCCTGCAGCCCCCCAATTGCCTCCTCTCCCCAGATGGCAGCCGGGCTGATGGCCGAGTGCTGTCATGTGCCCAGTGTGGGCACTCCGGGCACTCCAAGCCAGGACTGCTTTGCAAGCGGGGCACCCCTTAGAACTGTCTGTCCGGGGTGGGGTCGGGACCCTTTAAGCGCAGCCCTTGGCTAGCCTGAGACAGCATCTCCACGCTCTAAGTCCTCCTCTGATGCCCTGCCGGCACTGCTTCCGGCCATCCTTAAGCCTGGTTCAGGGTCTACTTAATGTGGACATGCTAGTTCAAATTACCAAAAGGCTAATTCGAACTAGTTTTTTAATCTGGATCCGTTAGTTCGAATTAGCTTAGTTCAAATTAACTAATTCGAACTAAGTTAGTTCGAACTAACGTTGTAGTGTAGACGTACCCTGCCTTACTAACTAAAAGATGCTGCACTCACACACTCCATGGATGAGGCTCTGGTTCAGAGATGACTCGGTCACTGCAGAGGGGCTGGTCTCTTCTGGCAGGGATCCTCTTCAGGCAAGAATCAGGCTGCTTCAATCCCGGAATTTCCCATTACCACAAAGGGGTGCCAGGCTCAAGATGCAGGCCACACAACTGCACCAAAATTCAAGCTATAATCTCCTAGCCCAGCATTCAGACACACACACAGCAGGCAGCAGCCCCGAACCAGCAGACAGGAAAGAGCTGACCATGGTGGCTGGTCTCACCCAGGGAACTGGAGAGCCAGCTCTGCCTCGCTGGGGAAGCCTCCCAGCAAACTCCACAAACTGGGAATCAACAGTGGAGACATAACACCCAGCTGAGGGATCCTGCCTTCCCGTCCCTAGAGGCTAGTTCTCAGGCCTGGGGTTCACTAGCTCCCACACAGCCAGCTTCCCCTTCCCTGGCTGGCTCCAGACTCTCCAGCCAATGGCTCCTCCTTCCCCTCCTGAACTCCCTGGGAGGGGCGTCTCACTCCCTGTGGGTTGCCAGGCAGACTCTGTCCCTGGTAGGGAGGGGGAGCCAAGGCAAACTCCGTGCGCCTGTCCCTGAGCTGCCAGCAGACAGAGCCCCAGGAATCTAGGTCATCTCCTTGGGGTTACAGACACATATAGGCTGTGTCTACATTGGCACCCTTTTCTGGAAAAGGGATGCTAATGAGACACTTCCGAATTGCAAATGCCGCAGGGATTTAAATTTTCCCCTAGGCATTTGCATGAACATGGCTGCCGCTTTTTTCCTGCTCGGGGCTTTGCCGGAAAAAAGCGCCAGTCTAGACGGGATATTTCGGAAAATAAAGCTGGATGGGGAGCAGCCTCTGGGGTACCAGGGCCAGGACACCAGCCTAGCAGAGGATGGGTGGGAGGTGGCAGTGACATCACAAAGGGCCTATTGTATGACCACAGCCTATTGGGGGACAGTGATGACTTCACAAAGAGTCTCTGGCAACAAGCACTCAGGACAGAGGTGCACGGCCGGGGCAAACGCCGAGTTTCCTGCGGCTTGGCAGCAGCACGGCCCCTTCTCAGGGTCTCTGCAGGGGCTGGATGGAGAAGTGGGACTAAGGGGCGGGGGCAGGAGCCTCGTCGACATTTTCTCCTTCCCTGCAGCTGGTCCTATCGTCCCAGGTGACAAGGTAGAAGCCTCGGAAAGGTTTGGAGCCTTCTCAGTCTGGTTCCCCTTTTCTCCATTCCCTCTCTCTGTCTCGCCTTCTCCTGCGTCTTTTCCCCTTTCCCTGCCCCACCAAGCAGGAGGAGGTGTTGGGGAGTTGGGACAGTGGGAAGCCTCACAGAGAACTCAGACTGGCAGAGTTCTCGGAGCAGGTGACCTGGCCCTCCATTTGGACGTGTGCTGAGACCCACCCCCCACCTCCTAGCTCCCAGAGTCTTGCTCCCGAATGGCCAAGCGGGTGGTTACTGACGGAGGACACTTGCAGCCTTTTGTTCTCTTTCAAACCGATTTCGGGGAGTCATTATTAACAGTTCCCAGCCATGCGGGAAGTGCCTAACACCTGGGGTTCCACAGGGGTTCCACCTGGGGTTCCACAGGGGTCTGCTTATTAAGTTTGCAGATGATCCCAAGCTGGGAAGGGTGGCAAGTGCTTTGGAGGACAGGGTCATACTTCAAACTGATTTGGACAAACTGGAGACATGGGCTGAAGTAAACAGGATGAAGTTTAATGAGGAGAAATGCAAAGCGCTCCACTTAGAAAGGAACCACCCATTTCACACATGCTGAATGGCTAGGAAGGAGTCCTGCAGGAAGGGATCTAGGGCGTCAGAGTGGACCACAAGTGAAACAGGAGTCAACAGTGTGACACTGTTGCAAGAAAAGCAAACATGCTTCTGGGAGGCGTTAACAGGCATGTCGTGAGCAAGATTCGAGAAGTCATTCTTCTGCTCTACTGTGCACTGATTAATCCTCAGTTGGAGTCTCGCTGCTGATTAGGCCTCTGTTGGAGTTTTGTGTGCAGTTCTGGGCACTGCATTTCAAGAGAGTGTGTTCTACTTCCAGGGGGAAAAAAGGAAACTGTGAACCGTAATTTGAATACCTTTCTTCCAGGATGGGGTTTTGTTTTTGTTTTGTTTTTTGAAGAGGCATTTCTGGGGCCAAATGTCACAAAAAGCCCTCTTTTGGAAGCTCCCTTCTTCCTGATGGGAGGAGGAAGACTGGGCTTCCAAAAGAGTAGGTTTCCACTTCCAGCTGAGCAAACGTGTTCCCTGGATGTAGCGGGGGTGGGAATGGGCAGGTGTGTGTGTGGGGGGGGGGCGTGTTTCTGTGATACAGCAGTATATACCAGCCTGAGAGGGGACACGAGAGCAGTTTTCAAGTGCCTAAAATGGGGTTATAGGGAGGAGGAGATAAATTGTTCTCCTTGGCCTCCGAGGAGAGGACAAGAAGCAATGGGCTTAAGTGCAGCAAGGGAGGTTTAGGCTGGACATGAGGAAAAACTTCCTGTGAGGGGGGTTACACTCGGGAGATATTTCAGAGCAGACACCTGTCAGGGATGCTCTAACGGTGCTTGGTCCTGCCGGAAGGGTAGGGGGCTGGACCCAATGATCCCTGATGGCTGGTGCCCATTAGTGGTGGCTGGGCTGTGGCCGGTTGGAAGGCCTCTGTGTGTCCTAAGGGGGTGCTTGGGGGCAGGACATCAGCCTGACTGGGGTTGGGGGGGCAATGACACCACAAAGGCCTATGGAGGGGAGGGGCTAGGGAAGGGCTGAGCTCATGGAGATCCCCTGACAGCTGCACGGCAGGGCAGCCTCAGAGACACCCCCCAGCCCTTTCTGGCTGTGTGAGGAGCCCCCCAAAGAGGCGGGGCTGGAATCGCTCTGAGACCGACCCTGCTGGAGATGACCTGGGCCAGCCCTTGGGACGTCCCCGGAGACCTCTCGTCCGCCCCCCTCTCCCAATCTCGCTGCTGATTGGCTGAGCCGGGGGCCACGGACAGGGAGGAGGTTTCCCGGGTGTGACCCCCCTGCCCTTCCTTTGCAGGCTCTGCACGGCCGGGGTCCAGGCCTCCAGCTGGCCCTGCAGGGGGACCGGCAGGCACAGCCCCACACAGGTGCCAGGAGAGCCGGTAGGTGAGCATGAGCGGGGCCGGGGGGGCGGAGAGCAGTTTTCCCATAGCGCTGGGGGGGCATGGGGACCCTGGGGCAGGGCCGGCAGGACAGGGCTGTGTTGGGCCTTTTCTCCATCCGGGACAGGGGAAGGGGATGGAAGTTGAAGTCAGGGCCTGGCTGGCTTTGGGATAGGGACCCTCAAATCCCATACACCTGGCGGAGGGGGGGGGGGGGCTTGTTGGCACAGCCTGGGCACTGGTCTATTGACCCGGCTCTACCTCTCTCCCCCGCAGCACGTCAGCTCCTGCATCACGTCCACGGTGTCCTAGGGGAGAGCCAAGGCCCAGGGAACAACAGAGCCGGTTGTAACCCCCTCCCCCATTCCCGCATGGGAGGTGAGTGACCTCTGAGCCGGCCCCGGACCCTGGGGTGGGCAGGCGGCTCCTGCAGAGCCGGCAGCGGTAGGGCTGCGGGCTGGCAGCGATCCCTGGGGAGGGCCAAATCCGAGCCGGGCCTGAGCAAGGTGGCCAGTGTCCAGTTTGGAACCGGACAGGCCAGAATCTGAGGTTTCTGTGTGGGAAAGAAATGGAGACAATAGAAATGAGACAATGGGAATGGCCGGGATTTCCCTGGGGAGACGGAATGTCGATTGTGATGTCATGTCAAGTGTGTCCAGTAGTTTTGTTGAGACCATCTGGCAACCCCAGGCCTGAGCCAGACTTAGGCCCAGTTCAGGGGAGACCCTAGGACGTTAAGGGCCCATGTTCCAGCCAGACTCCTGCCCCGACCTGGGTCCCTCCTTGTCCCCCTGGAGCATCTGGGGGTGCAAGTCCCCCTGGAGGTCTCGTTAGCTCCTCTCCCCAGTGGCTTCAGCGGAGGGATGCGGGGAGGGAGGCGCCTGGCCCAGGGGGGGTGGGAGCTGGCAGCAGGACTGCCAAAAACCAGACTCTCCAGTAGAAAACTGGACACCTGCCATCCCTAGCTGGCAGCAGGACACTGATGGGCCCCGTCTCCTCCCTTCCATCCCAGCTCAGCACAGCCCCCACTAGGGAGCTTGGGGCCCAGCTGGGACTGTCCCTCAGGGGCCCAGCCGAGGACACCGGCCGGCCGGCCAGGGAGGGGCCTGACCCCTGTGCCCACTGCTGCTGCACCAGAGGTGAGGGACCCCGCTGGGCAACGGGCCCCCAAGCACTGACACCGACAGACGCCAGGCCGGGGGCCCTGCTGAAGTGTCGCCCCCTGATCCCGCCCCCCCCCGGGAATGGGAGCCTGGTTGCTACACACCAGACCCTCTGGGACCAGCCCCACGGGAGGGTGAGTCTGTCTCTCTCCCCTCCCCCACACTCCATGTAGGACCAGCCCCTCCCCAGGCCCCAAGGCACCTGCTCTTTGTGAGGCCAGGGATGCAGCCCGCTGGGAACCCAGCCCCAGCCAGGGCCCTAGGGCAGCTGGACGCTGCAGGGGAACAGCTCGGGGGAGAGGGGCATCACCAGCTCCTGCACTGATAGCCCCGGAGGGGTCTGGCCCTGGGGGGCACTAGGGAGGTGCTACGCCCATCCCAGGGCCCAGCTCCCCCTGCCCCCTGGTTCCCAGGCACCGCGTCTGACAGGCCCTTGCTCTCTTGGGACAGGAGGAGCCCGGCCACGGGGACACGCCAGCTCCCCTGGTCTGACCCTGGCCCCAGGTGCCTGCAGCTCGGCAGGGGCTGCCCCAGGGCAGGTGACGACAGCTGGGGAGGGAGCCGCCTGCGATATCAGCACCTCGCTTTTCCTGCTCACGCTGGGAGTGGAGCCGCAGCCGCGGCCGGGCACCGGGGAGAGGGAGGGGCTTCCCCCCCCCGCCGCTGGGGATAGAACCATCCACCCATCTCCTGTCTCTGGACAGGGACCTGCACAGCCTCGTGAGTCAAGGCCAGCTTATGGACTACAGCCGCTAGGCTGAACTGCCTGACTAAAGGGGCAAAACACTGGCCATTGGGCCACGCTGCCCAGAGGAAAGGGGCAAGGTACTGACTGGCCATTGGGCCACGCTGCCCAGAGGAAAGGGGCAAGGTACTGACTGGCCATTGGGCCACACTGCCCAGAGGAAAGGGGCAAGGTACTGACGGGCCATTGGGCCACACTGCCCTTAGAAAAGGGGCAAAGTACTGACTGGCCATTGGGCCACACTGCCCTTAGAAAAGGGGCAATTACTGACTCTGGCCATTGGGCCATACTGCCCTTAGAAAAGGGGCAAGGTACTGACTGGCCATTAGGCCACACTGCCCAGAGGAAAGGGGCAAGGTACTGACTGGCCATTGGGCCACACTGCCCAGAGGAAAGGGGCACGGTACTGACTGGCCATTGGGCCACACTGCCCTTAGAAAAGGGGCAAAGTACTGACTGGCCATTGGGCCACACTGCCCTTAGAAAAGGGGCAAGGTACTGACTGGCCATTGGGCCACACTGCCCAGAGGAAAGGGGCAAGGTACTGACTGGCCATCGGGCCACATTGCGGTTACGGACTCCACCCACTAGGCTGCCCTGCCCTATGCCGGGCTCTGCCAGAGGGAAGCTGGGAGCCTGCAGGCTTTGTGGCCAGAGAAGCTGCCGTCCCCTCGGCACCAGGTGCGAGTTGGACCCAGGGGCCGGATGGTGACGATTCCAGCCCAGGGACGGGGCGTGTCGTGGCACAGACTGAAGGCTGAAGAACCAGCCCAGAGGCCAGGACCAGGCGAGGTCACACACGGGACCAGGGCAGCGGAGGAGGAAACCGATTGGCCAGGGGAGAGAGGCCAGATGGGGGCTGCACCTCGGGACCTGCTGAAGCCTGGATCAGATGAAGGGGCCTCCCCGTTGCGCCGCTTCTCCCAGAAGACGAGCTCGGTGCCCTTCAGCCAGGACGCCGGGCAGAGAAGCCACCGTGAACCCGGCGCCTCGCAGCCCTGCCCTGGGCGTCGGAGGCCTGGCCAGGCCCTTCCCAGGGAGACTCCCATCCAGTGCAGAGCCCTACCGCGGAGGTGGGGAACCTCAGGCGCGGGGGCCAGATGCAGCCCCGGCTGGCGGGGATCCGGCCCCTGAAGGTCGAGGCTCCCCCCTGCATTGGGGGCCCACGCTGGGGAGGGGAGGGGGGCTGTTTCTCACTTGTGTGCAGCCCCCCATAGATTTTTCTGTGGGTCAGTGGCCCCGACCCAGCAAAGGTTCCCCACCCCTGCTCTGTGGGGGGTAAAGGTCCCTGGGAACCTGACTAGGGCCCCACCCATTTCACAGCCAGGAGACGTGCAACGGGGGGAGAGGAGGGGATGGAGGAATGGCGAGGGGAGTCTGAGCTCCCCACGTGGTTAGGAGCCTGGGGCGCCAGCTGCTCCCTGACCTGGCTGGGATGGGACAGGAGTTGTCCAGCCCCAACACGGGCACTCGCGGAGAGGGCAAATCAGAGCCACCCTGAGGGGCAGGGAGAAGTGAGGGTGGAACGGCTCTAGCCCTGCCCCGCAGGCTGCTGGGAAGTGAAATTGGCACTCTTGGGACGCCCCCACCCCCATTGCACACAATCCTAGTTTGGGCCAGGATCCAGCCGTCAGAGAGCTGGGAAATTTCCCAGGGAAGCCCCCAGGAGTGTGCCAGGGAGCAGCGTGGACACGGTCTGGCTGTGAAATGGGCGAGGTTGCAGGGGGACGCGATGGGGCCCTAGTTCCGGCGTATTCCCTGGAAGTTGTGGGAAAGGGTCTGCCAGAAACTCCTGGCCCTGTTGGTCTCCAGGGTCATTGGGGAATCCCCTAGTGCAGCCTTTCTCCAGCTGGGGCTCCCCACCCAAAAGGGGGTCCCAGGGCCAGGGGAAGGGGCTCGCGAGCAGGGTCACTGGCCGCCTGGGTTTTCCCAGCCATGACCTTGTCTTCAGGCCGCAAATCTTCCTCTGGGCAGATGTTTGGAAATATTAAAAACTGTCGGATTTCTCCCGGCTTTCCCAGCTGAGTGGCTGGAGAGCAGCGGCTACTGTCTGGCCATCCGGTTTGGGGGCAGCCCCATTGACAGCAGCAGCACAGGAGGAAGGGAGGCCTGGTCCGGTGTTGCCACCCTTCCTTCTGCACCGCTGCTGGCGGGGGGGCTGCCTTTCCATCTGGGTGGCTGCAGAGCAGCGGCCTCTGGCAGGTCACCCAGCTCAAAAGTCAGCGCCACCACCAGCTGCAGTGCAGAGGGAAGGGGGCAGTGCTGCAGGGTGTGGGGCTGCCTTCTGAGCTGGATGGCTGGAGAGCAGTGGCTGTTGGCCAGGGGCCCAGCTTAGACGACGGCGTCCCTGCCAGCAGCAGCACAGAAGCAGGGTGGCTCCGTGTTGTGTCACTCCTACTTCTGCACCACTGCTGGCGGTGGCCCTGTCTTCCGAGCTGGGCGCCCCAGGAGCAGCCACGACTCTCTGGTCACCCGCTCAGCCGTCAGTGCTGCCCCAAGAGCGGTGCAGCAGGAAGTGCAGGAGGGGCGGGATTGCAGCATTTCCTTCAGCACCGCGGCGGGTGTCAGCCCTGCCTCCCAAACCGGGTGACCAGAGAGCGGGTGCCACTGGCCAGGGGCTACCTCAGAGGGCAGCGCCGATACCAGCAGCAGCACAAACTAGGGGTGTCAACGTGTGTAGCTGGCTACACGATTAACCGATACGTCTGGGCTTATTGGTTAATCCTGTCGACTCCACGCACCCCTCCCCCGGCTGCCTCAGGAACAGAAGCAGCAAGAGGGGGGGAAGGCGGGAGCTGGTGTCTGCGGGGATCCAGCTATTAAGCTGCCTCCCCATGAGCACCAGATCCCATGGAGCTGCCTGGCCCGCACCATGAGCTGCTGCCTCTCATAGAGATGCAGCAACATGGAGGGTGAGGGAGTCAGGCAGGAGCTGGTGCACACGGGAAGCAGCTTTTAAGACAGCTCCCCATGTGTATTAGCTCCTATGGAACCACGTCTCACCCATCCCCCTCCACTGCTGCCTCCCTATCAGCGTGGGGGCAGGGCAGACATGAGATGAGATGTTCGGGGAACTATCTTCTAAGCCGGCTCTCCACACAGGCCAGCTCAATGGAACCCCCTTTCCTCCCTCGCTGTCTCACATAGAAGCGAGGGGGATGGGGGGTTGCTCGAGGGGAGCTGACTTAAAATCTAGTTCTCCGTGAACACCAGTTCAGCGGAGCTGCCTGCTCCTGCTTCTCACACTCCAGAGGAGGCTGCTGCAGAGCAGCCTCTGTCCGGGGCTGGCACAAGCTCTCGTCGCACAGAGGCTGCTGTGTGGGATGCCGGTGCAGCCTCTGTCTGCTGTGTGGGATGCCGGTGCAGCCTCTGTCTCCTGTGTGGGATGCCGGTGCAGCCCCTCATTGCTGACTCAGGCACCAGGGACTATCGAATAATCGTGGAATTGCTACAGTTTGATGCAGTGACATGATTGTTCAGTGACTCCCTGTCTGACATCCCTAGCAAACAGGGAGGGCGGCCCTGGACGGTGCTCCCCTCGTCCTTCTCTGCCATCGCTGGCAACAGCGCCGCCACTCCCACCGGGCAGCTGGACAATCCGCGCTGTCTCCGGTAACAGTGCAGAAGGCAGGTGGGCTGCTGCAGCTTTGCCTCCCTGCCTTCCGCGCCGCTGCTGCTGGGTAAGGATGTTAAATAACGATTCATGGACAAGTTGAGGAGTCGATGGAATTTCCATTGGCTACTCGACTAGTCGATGGGCACTTTCTGCACTTTGAACTGGACAAGGGCCCCAGCAGGGCCTCCTGTGCACTTCAAAACGGGAACTCCGTGTGCAGCCCGGGGCCAGCAGGAAGTTCCACTGACTCGGCTTTACAAGGGTCCTTCCGCTTTGAAAGGCTCAGGATCCTGGAGACTCTTGTGCATTTCAGAGTGGAAGCACCTGCATGAAGCCTGGAGTCAGCAGGGGACTCAGACCCCTGGCAACTCCGAGGTCCATGTGGCGCTGCTCCTTTGGAGAACCCCCTTTTCACCCCTTTTCCCATGAGCAGGCAGCGCCAGCACCACCAGCAGCACAGAAGGGAGGGCGGCCTGGTGTGGCGGTGCCTCCCTTCCCTCTGCACTGCTGTGGGCAGAGGCTCTGCCTACTAATGGGGAGGCTGAGGAAGTTATAAGGGGTCAGGTGCCCAAGCTGGATGGCAACCCCACCGCCAGCAGCAACGCAGGAGGGAGGGAAGCTGGTCTGATATCGCCACCCTCCCTGCTGTGCCGCTGCTGGCCGTGCCTCTCACTTCTCAGCTGGGCAGCTAGAGAGCGCAGGCACCATGTGCACAAGGCCGCCTGACCCAGCAGAGCCACCCTCCCTTCCGTGCCACTGCTGGGGGCAGCCCTGCCTGCCACACTGACGCTACGTCTAGACGACAGGCTTTTGTCCACAGAAGTTTTGTCGACAGATACTGTGGACAAAGCTTCTGTCAACAAAGAGCATCTAGACTACGTCCAGTTCTGTAGACAGAGCAAGCCGCTTTGTCAACATACAGTGTAGACGCAAAGGGCAGTGGAGATGCAATAGCGCCTTCTGGTGACAGAACTCTCTCGACAAAAGGCGTTATTCCTCGTAGAATGAGGTTTACAGCTGTCGACAAAACAGCGGAGTTCTGACGTTGTCAACAGAACTCAGCAGCAGTGTAGACGCAGGTATAATTGTGTCGACAAAAGTCCACTTTTGTCAACAAAACCCTGTAGTCTAGACACACCCTGAGTGGCCTGCGAGTGGCCCATGCTGGCAGGACACCCAGCTGCAGTCACCACCAGCAGCAGCACAGGAGGAAGGGAGGCCTGGTCTGGTATCTCAGCCCTTCCTTCTGCGCCGCTGCAGGCGGTGGCGCTGCCTTTGGACCTAGGCAGCAGCAGGGCAGAGGCTGCTGTTGTGGGGCCCAGATCGGAGGGGGCCCCACTGAGCAGCGAGTGAGGGGTGGTCACTGACGGGTCCCCCAGCTCAGAAGTCAACGCCGCCCCAGCAGCAGCGCAGAGGCAGGGTGGCCTGGCATGTTGTTGCCACCGTTCCTTCCGCACTGCTGCTGGCAGGGCTGCCTTCTCCGCTGGGGACCACAGAGCAGGGGCCACAGGGGAGGTGCCCAGCTCGGAGGGCAGCTCCGCTCCCAGCAGCAGCGCAGAAGGAAGGGGGAGTGGCTGCCATTGCATCCTTCCCTCTGCCCCCTGCTGGGGGCATCGCTCCCTTCCAAGCTGGGTGGCCAGAGCGAGCGGGATCCCAGCTGTGGGGTCAGTGCCAGCAGCAGCAGCAGTGCAGGAGGAAGTGGAGGCAGCGATGCCGTTGCCACCCTTCCGTCTGCGCCGCTGCTGGCCAGGTTGGGGGCAGAGAGCAGCTGCCCTTCCAGCCGCCCAGCTCGGGAGGCCAGGAGAGATCAGGGACATTTCTTCTTATTTCCAAACTCCGCCGGGATAGGGACCTGGGGACTGAACACGAGGCCACGGCTGGGAAAGCCCAAACGTCCGGTGCCCCTGTGAGCGACCCTCCTGCCCTCGCCTTGCCGCCCCCTTCTGGGCAGGGACACCCAGAGGGAGAAACACTGCACTAGGGGATTCCTCTACGACCCCGAGGGCCACCATGGCCAGGAGTTCCGGGCAGCCCCTTTCCCACCACTTCCACGGAGGAGGCGGCAGGTTCTCAGGGGAGGTTTCCCCAACTCAGAGATCTGCCTGGATGGAGAGTGGAGGAGCAAAGGGAGGGCCTGGCCAGGAACGCCCAGGGCCAGGGCCGGGCTCACACGGCAGCACCCACGGCAGGGAGTGGCCAGAGACTCCTGGGAACCGACAGGTGTGTAAAGAAACCTGCTGCTCAGCCAGGCCCAAAACACTGTGTCTGCCGGCCACTGGGGCCAGCCCAGACGTATCCAGCCTCCCGCTGACTCTGGAGTCCCTGCTGCCTTCTCCTACATGGCCTGGAAGAGCAGAAGTGATTCGTGGTGTCCGAGAGATGCTCCCTCGATGCCAAAAACTCCACCCACCTCAGGTGTAGCAACAGCACGAGTCAAGTAAAAAAATTTTGAGATTGGTTTAAGATAAAGAGAGTAAAGAGAAATAAACCGACCATTGATTGTATGAGCTTTGGTTTCTGGGCCTTAAACGCACACACAGGTTGGTCTCGGCCATTCCCTGAAACCTGAGGACTTGATTCACTTTTCCCATGGCAGGCAAGGGGGCGGCTACACCCCAGGGCCTGTGGGGACAGAGCGGTGCCAGCCGAGCCCCCTCCCTGGGATGCAGCCCATAGCCACAGAAGGGGTGTTTCTGTTGCCATGACAACAGCCCCTCCCCAGGCAAAGCCGATCTAGACTCCTGGCTATAGCAGTCATGCCTAGCAGTCAGAGCTGGGGTCAGGAGTCCCAGAGCAGCCCAAAGGCCGGTCTTATGGGCTCCGAATTGAAGGGCCAAAGGAACCATCCTGGTAATCTGGGCTGAGCTCCTGCACCTTGCAGGCCCCAGAACCTCCCCCACCCCTCCGGCCCCAGCCCCACTTGCCCCCAGCCCCACTTGCCCTGGCTGTTACTGAGGCCCTCACGTCACGGCTCAGTGATGTCAAGGGATGGAGAATCCCCCATTGCACCACTTGAACCCAACCCCGGACTCTGCAGAGGGGGGCAGCCGCCTCCACCTAACCCTCATGGACTCTGCCCATCTGACCCCTTGACAAGCCCTTCCCACCCCCAGACATGGGGTCAGTCAGAGCAGGTGTGTTCTGGCCAGCGTCCCCAGCCACACGGCGGGGAAAGAATTGTCTGGAGCAGCGCAGCACTGGGGAGCCCACGTTTCCCTCTGCTGAGCGCGGGGCAGCCGGTCCAATTCCTCCCACCCATGTCAGTCCAAGGGCCGCCGATGGGAGCTGGCAGCACAAACGCTCCCATTCCCGCCCCGTCGCCTGAGCCCCCGTGTCCCTGGGCCCAAGCCCTGGGCCCTGCTGCCCGAGGAGCAGGGACTCCGACCGCCACACGCTGAGCCCCCAGGAACAATCCCCGCCCTGGGCCCCTTCCTAGCAGCCCTGGCGTCTCTCCCCTCACGCGGCCTGTGGGCACGGCCCGTCCGAGGGCCTCCCTGGCCACGGCTGCTGCTGGAGGCTCCTGCCCCCTCGGCTCCCCTGGGCCCGGAGCTCCCTGCGCATCCTCCTCCTCCCGCAGTCGGCCCGGCCTGGGCGGCTCCAGAGGCTTTTATACTCCGCTCCTTCTGGGGGCAGGACCAGCAGGACTGCGGGGGCAGGGAGGGGGACGGACTGATTCTCAGGGCAGGGTTGATGCCCCCCTAGCCCCCGGTCATCTGAAGCAGGGGGCTGAGCCCGCCAAAGCTCATGATCCCAGCGACATGTTTTATTGGTCTGTAAAGTTGTCACATTACCGAATTGGAGAGAAGCAGCCAGATCGCTGCTGCACCCCTAGGTGGGGGTGTTGGCCCCAGAAATTGGTATAAAAGGGAGCCATGTGGGGTATTGAATGGGAGCTTGTTGTTTGCTGATCCTGTGTACACTGTTTATGTGAGTATATAATGTCTGTGTGTGTAGATAGGAATCTGTGTGGAAGCTGAATATTTCTCTGAATGTGGTTAAGCATTTCTATGGACAGGCTGAGTAGCGAAGCCCTGTGGAACAATGGCACTTGATGGGCCAAAGACACACCTAAAGCAGGAGGGCGGAGACCTAAGAGCTGCCAGCAGAGAGAGGCTGAGGACCAGGTGTCCAGCTGAGACCAGAAGAGGCCAGGAAGGGGGTATAAAGAGGCCATGTGGTCGATGCCATTTTGTTCTCAGCTCAGCACTTCATCCCAGAGGCAGCACTGCAGGGATCGAAGAGCCCGGAAGACCTGTGAACCCATCCTGATCTTAGGATGTGCAATAAGATCTTTTAAACCAGCAGCTGCAACATCTCTGCTAAAGCCTGCATCGAGAACTGGGAGATTCGGTGCATGTAACGTACTGTACTTTAATAACCTTACTCTCAGGCTTTTCTTTTTTATGTTAATAAACCTTTAGTTGTTAGATGCTAAAGGATTGGCCCAGCGTGATTTGTGGGTAAGGTCCAGAGGGTAAATTGACCAAGGATCTGTGGCTGGTTTCTTGGAACCGGCCAGAACTTGTTCGGGGTAGGTGGGATTGGGTGCTAGGACCCCCCCACCTGTGTATAGGCCCGGGGCCATCTGGGGCACGGATATTGCTGGGGCGTCAGAGGGGTTTTGCTCAGGAGGCTTCAGGCAGGTTGCTGAAGCGCTCTGTGAAACTGGTTTGTGGCCTGTTTGGAGAGGTCACCAGTCAGGGGGGCTGTAAGGAGCCCCGGATTTGAGCAATTCGCCCTGAGCGGACACCCTCAGCTGTGCCCAGACACGGTCCGGTCCGTCACAAAAGTGCTACCAGGCGATTTGTTGTTTGACCAGAGCGAGGGCTGAGGAGGAAGGTCCGGCCTGGGGCTCACAGCCGGTTGTGCTGGGTTGGGGAAGGCAGAGGATGTAGGCCAGGCAGAGGCCTAAGAGGGTCTCTCCATGGCCAGAGAGGGGATCCCAAGGAGCGACTGTCTCGAGTTGCAGCTGGGGAGCTCTGGGGTGGGTATTAGGGGAAACGATTTCACGGAGTCTGGGGAAACCAAGGAGCGGTGGAGGCCTGGGGAAGAGGGGGAATCTCTGTCCTGAAAGGACTTTAAGGCCAGACTCGACAAAGCCCTGGGGGGCCCCTTGCTCCCACTCCGGTCCCCAAACCCGACCCCCCCCGTTCACCTCCCTCCCCCCACTGACCGATCCGTCTCCTTCCCCCTCCCCGCCAAACCCCCGTGTCGTCTCCCCGCAGCGCGGCGGGAACGTTGGCTCTCCCCGGGGGAGGGTCATGTGACCCGGCCCCCTTTCCCCGCAGCGGGGCCACCTGGCCCGAGCAGAGCGGAGCCTGCAGCCGCCGCGAGGGGTTCCTGGGGCTGCGGAAGGGCCGTGGCGGGGGTGCGGTTGCCCGGCCAGGCAAATACCTGGGCGCAGGCGAAGGGGGGGGCCGCTGGCTGTGCCGGGGTCCGAGTGCCGCGCGGTACAGGGGGAGGGGCTCCCTTTGATTGACAGCCCTCCCTCCCCCGACAGCTGGACCTCTGAGCGCCCTGCGGGGGGCGGGCGGGTCACTCGCTGGTGCCCAAAGCGGCGCTGCTCTGAGGCTGGACCCCGCAGGAGGGGAGAGGGTCTGGGCAGTGCGGGGGGGCGGGGCTGCTCCTGCAGGCGCAGGGTGGGTCGGGTCCCGCTCCGCCCCAGGGCCCGGACCCTTCCTCCCAGGCGGCCACGTGGCGCAGCAAGAGCGCGCCCCCCCTGCAGGCGCCGCCCCCGCCCCTTGCCCTGGGCGGCCACAGGCAGGCCCGCGGGGGGCGGTGACGCTGCCGGGATCCGCCCTTGGCCACGTGCCGCCCCGCGCGCTGGGCTCGGTTCGCTGGAGCCTGCGGCGAGGGAGCCGAGCGACCGTTGGGAACCGGTTCTAACCGGATTTTCCCGCCTTGGCGAGAGTTCCGCTCCCCTCAGGAGACCTGCCCAGGGGGCTGTATGAGACGGGAGGGGGGGGCGCCAGTCACTGCTGTCTGCCCCGAACCCCCCCCCCACAGATCTCTCCTCTCCCCCCATAACATCTAGGGACTCCCCAGCCTCCGCCCCACATTCCCTGATTCTGGATCCTTCCCCCAGGCTCTTCCTCTGGGTTCCCTTCATATCTCGTCTGCTCTTTCGCCCGGGGGCAGCAATAAAACACCCGAGTGAGTCACAGGTGCCAGACCCTGGCCCAGAGGAACGGGGCCATCACCTTCAGCACAGGAAGATCAGACGCCTCCCCCCTAGGGTACCCTGGGTATCGACCCATCAGCACCTCGTCCACACGCATCCATGTTCTCGCTTTTACACTTCCCTGCGCTCACAGAGGGGCCCCTTGTATTTCCTGCGTCCTTCTTCCATTATGACGATGCTAAAACCTCTAGAACACACGCCCGGATAATGAGGTGCTGGATAAATCAGGATTAGCCGGGACAGGGGGGAAAAAGGCCAATGCAATTTCCTGATTTGGAGTCAAAAGGTTCCCTGTGACGTCACTTTCTGAGTGGGAAAGTGTTTTACTCTCCCTCTTGTGACCCCGGGAGGTCTGGGGCAGCCCACGCTGGAAACAAAACAACTAAATGGGCTGCTCTGGGGAGCAGCGAACACTGCACCTGCCCTGGGCTAGGGCCGGAAACTGCTACCCCCCCAAAACCAGGCAAAGGGGACCCAGGGCCATGGAACAAGAGCAGGACCATGAAGGGAGCAGGCCTCCTGACGCTCCCCTGCCCCGATCTAATCACTATCAGGGCAGTCATGGCTTCCATGCTGTTTCAAGCCTTGTTCCTCATTCCACGAGGAGTAACGGTAGTTTGAACTAGGAAGCCTAGTTCAAACTACCTAGTTCGTTCCCCGTGTAGCCGCGCAGCACGGGGTTCGAACGAGTGGGGATTTAAAAATGGCGGCGCCCCGCTTATGCAAATGAAGCCCGGGAAATTCAAATCCCGGGCTTCATTTGCAATTGCGGTATGCCTACATTACCCTTCTATTTTGAATTAGGAGGGTAGTGTAGACATACCCTGGGAGAGTTCTCTACAGCTAGAGAGAGGGACAAGCATGTCTCTCTCTCTCCAAGACGCCATTCTTCATTTTCTGTAAGTAGGGTAAAGTTTAGGTAGTTTTATTGTTTTAAGGATTGGGTATGGGATCTGAGATCTGGCACTGCTTAAAAGATGTTTTGGCTTTTCTTTGTAACTAAGTTCTAGGCCCATGGAGTTTTTCCATGAGTATATTTTGTTACCTCCCTATCTAGTTGTGACGTAGTGGGGGTACTTGCTGGGCTGTGGTGACCTCTGCTGTCTGGAGCAAGACCCAGCAGGGAAAACCTCACTATGCAAAGGTGATGCCAAACCGGTTGATCCAGATACCCCCCATGGAGAGGAACAAAGGAAGGTGGAGGCTGCCCTGGCTGGGGGGCAGGGCTGGAAGAGAGTGAGTTTTAGTGGCGGTCTGGGAGCATGGAGGAGACAGCCTAGGGAAAGGGGCTGGAGTTTAGGGGCCCAGTCTCCCCCCATCGCAAGGGGGCCTGAGGCATCCTAGCCCAGCTCTGTGACCAGATTACATCTGCGCTGTGTTGTATCCTGGAGAGGCAATAAACTTCCTCTATTCCACCGGCTGGGGCAGTCTGTTTGTGCCATTTCGGGGTGCAGGAGACGGGGGACCCCCAACGCGCCGTCACACTAGTCATTATGTTTGCAACAGGAATATTGTTTTAATAATAAAAGTTCTTTCTTTTCTTTTATTAACCTGGCAGTGGTTAATTGTGTGCCTTGATTCTTATCTTAGGGGTGAGATTTCCCAAATGATCTTCCCCCTGATTTCTTTATCAACATTTGGGTGGTGGCAGCGGAAGTTTTGTTCCCAAGATCTAGGTTTTTAAGATTTTGGGGGAAGTTTTATACCAAAGCCTGGTAGATAAGGCTTTGGGGTACACTTGCTGGCCCCCACTTCTGCATTTATCATGCCAGAGTGAGGAAGGAGCCATGACAACTTAGACCAGGAGAGCCCTGTTTCTGCTGGCCAGTCAGAGCTTAGACCCAACTAAAACTGTTCAGTCCCAGTTCAGCTCCAGTCTGAGAACAGGGATGGGCTGGGCTCGCACCTTCAACCTTCCTGCAATAATGACACCCGCTTCACCGGAAACTCCAGGGCAGAGGTACAAAGGTTGCTTGTTGCTTAAGTAAACAAAAGGGGGAGTTTGCACCTGGAGCATGAGCTGGAAAATACACTATTCCCAGGGCAGAACAGAGCAGTCCTCACAGAGCCAGAGGCAAGGCCTCTTAGAAATTGTCATTGCCATCCTCCAGACTGGGGCCCTGGCACATCTAGCACCCTAGCAAGGCTGTTTTGGGGGAAGACCCGTATCTCTGTCCTGTCATGAGGCTGTGAGATGGAGGGACTGAAATCAGCCCAGCAGTCCAGGTATTTCTCTACTTTCACTTCCCACCTCCTTTAAGACCTGGAGAGAGACACATTCCACTTCAGAGCTCAATGAGGAATAAACACAATTTCCACTGACACCTGGAAGGGAAGGCTTAGAGTCAGGTTTGGGTTTCTGCCATCTTTTAGGAAGAATTTTGCAGATGAAAAAGACACCGGCCATGTGAGCTAGCTAGAGGAGAATGGATGAGAGTTTTACAAAACCTGGGAGCACCTGGGAGATCTCAAAATGGTTCGGAAGCTTCTTTCTAAGACTCAAGAGGTAGGTGAGATCCTGTCACAAGAATGTGAGCACCATTGCTCGGTGGTATCGCCTAGTAGGCATTTATTCCGTGGGTGAATTTTTAACTGGAAAATAATCCAATAATCCCAGGGCAGATTTGTTTTAGGTGGATGTTGAACTATAAATTCAAAGTGAATATGATCTGTTTTTCCTCTCCTTGCATTGTCAGGTGACACCAGGCTATTCCTGTGATCTGATTCAGAATCTATCTTTGTGCTCCTATAATTTATTCAAGAAAACTGGTCCTGCCCCCTGCTCTCACTGCACTGAAAGGGAGATTTGGTGAAATAAGTTGTTGTGAACTAGCAGATTTACCTAGTGTTGCTTAGGCCATCAAAGAAGGACTCCGAGCAAGGGGCTGTGGTTAGGGGGGGTACAGGAGTCAGGGCAGGGGGCTGTAAGGTAGAGAGGGCTCAGGGAAGAAGGTGGCAGACTCGGGGAAGGGGGTGGGGGATGAATGTGTTAGGACAGGGAGTGGAGGTGGCCAGTGGCTTCTCCCTGGGGATGGGCTGGTGGCAGAGGAAGCCATGAAGCCTGCCTGCTGGCTTCTCCCCAGGCTCAGCCAGGGAGTGGCACGCGCAGCTGGCGCAGGGACAATGGACTGCACAGTTCATTTGGCAGCTGGTTCCCGGGGCAGGCTGGGTTGGCGGGGACCACGAAAACATAAGAACGGCCAGACTGGGTCAGACCAAAGGTCCATCTAGTCCAGTGTCCTGTCTGCTGACAATGGTCAATGCTATTGATGGACCTCACCTCCATGAATTTATGTAGCTCTTTTTTGAACTCTGTTAACATCCTAGTCTTCACCATATCCTCTGCCAAGGAGTTCCACACGTTGACTGTGTGCTGAGTGAAGAAAAACTTCCTTCTGTGTGTTTTAAACCTGCTATCTATTAATTTCATTTGGTAACCCCTAGTTCTTATATTGCAGGACTAAGTAAATAACTTTTCCTTACTCGCTTTTTCCACACCAGTCATGATTTTATAGACCTCAATCCTATGTCCCCCTTAGTCTCCCCTTTTCTAGGCTGAACAGTCCCAATCTTTTTCACCTCTCTTCTTATGGGACCTGTTCCAAACCTCAAATCATTTTTGTTGCCCTTTTCTGACCCGGAGCTGGGACATTTGTTCACCCCTCACTCCCATATTCATTCTAGGGTATCACACTTATCTTTTTGCATTTGGTGAGAAACAGTCTCATTCCACATACATCCCATTGTCCTGGCATACCTAATCTCTGACCTTGCTTTAAGGTAGGATCAGAGGAAGGTGCATGCTATGTTTGGTGATCTTGGCTTTTACCATTTAGGAGGAGTTCTTGAACAAACAGACACAAACTGACAGACAGACAAACAGACATGCAAACTCTCCAAAATTTATAGTGGCTGTGGGGCAGGAGGGAGAGGCAGAAGACAGGTAGGGACAGGTACCTCTTTCCCCCTGATATATTTTTTACCCACTGCCTCTTTTTGTGGTTCCCCCCCCCGCTCCCATTTTTTTTCCTCCTCCTCCCTCCCTCCCGCCCTTCGCCCCTATTTATTTTAGTTCTGGACATCCAACACTCTGGTCACAGGTCCGATGATGCATACTCAAGGGGGGAAGGATAGAACCAGATGGACAGTTTAGGAAATAAAAATATTTATTTATGATAGTGATGAATTTATAGTATTTATTCTAAGATTTTTAATAGACTGTGTTAATAATGAATTTACAGTATTTGTTATATTTATTCTATGATTTCTAGTTAAATGTGTCAGAAATATAAGGATGAGAATGGCAAGGGGAATAGTCTGTATTCTAAAGATATCCAGCTACACTAATTAAATAACAGTGATAACTACAAAATCTATGTACTACCAAAAACAACTACAACACTAAGCTTATACAACAAAGAAAATCAAATCATACATACCAACTTACACAGCACATGGAACATTACAAAGATATCGGTTCGGTTGCAAAGGCCTTGGTTACGCCCAAAAGTCGAGGGAGGTGGCTGGTCGTTTGATCAGGCCGGCAGCGCTTTGAAGTATATGGGAAGGCACACGCATGTTGGTACGTGTGTTACGAAGACCTCGAGTGAACTGTGCGATGGGTATTTATCCCCAAATCTGCATATCGCTTTCCCGCTCTTGCATATTACCATATATGGCCCAACGGTCATCAAGTGGGGGTCTGTGTCCCAGGGGTTGGGCCAAAATTGTGCAGGTTTCATGAGATCAGGTAAGCCCCGCAGTTCTCACGCCAAGG
The DNA here is from genome assembly GCF_052426305.1 of Pelodiscus sinensis. Classification (NCBI taxonomy): domain Eukaryota; kingdom Metazoa; phylum Chordata; order Testudines; family Trionychidae; genus Pelodiscus; species Pelodiscus sinensis. The sequence goes on from NC_143070.1 coordinate 15,080,982, forward strand.
TGACGGGTGGGAGAGTCTAAGGCTATTTTCCCCTTTTCACACCTTCCCTTTTTTCTAAAGGCAATGGTATGCAGGAAGGATGCCGCCGGTTTCTCCCAAGGAGTACTGCAGCCCACTATAAAAAGAGCAACCTGGCCAAACTTTTTTACTGGGGGAGCAGTTTTTTTTCTAACAATCTGAAGAAGTGGGCTGTGCCCATGAAAGCTCATGATCCCATCTACATGTTTTGTTAGTCTTTAAAGTGCTACCAGACCATTGGTTGTTCTTTAACTTTATCCTGTACAGACTAACTCGGCTACCCCTGAAGCTTATGGTCATACTTTTTTTTTTCACTTCTTTTAAACAGGTTAAGCACAATGGCCCCCTCTGCTGTCTGAAATTCTGAATTGGGTGCATTGGCTACTCTTATTTATTACTGCAGTATCTCATTACTGTGCAGCTTACGTACTCTGCATTATTGGTATGATCTCATTACCGTGCATTTAATTTGTTGTATGTATTTGGTTCCCAAGCTGTACTGGTGTAAATGGTTTCAGGCTAGTATTATTGCTAAATGGAGGCTATTTCAGTACAGAACTTGGAACACTGAGGGTGCATCCAGACAGCGCCAAATTCCAAAAAAAAAAGCACTATTCCGAAACATTCCTTAACCCTTGTGGAACAAGGATTACAAGGATGCCAGAATAGCACGCCCATTATTTCAAAATTGATTTCAAAATAACAGTCCAATGTTGGAAGCTTCGGTGCACAACAAAAAGGGCTTGTTGAAATCTGGGCTGGCCAGCTCAGGTTCCTTGGCCAAGGCATTTTTTATACTTTGGAACCCCTGTTCACAGGCCTCTGAGCCCACCACCTGGTCTGGCCTCTTCTTTGTGAGGTCTGTGATTGGAGCTATGATGTCACTGATCCTCCTCATAAATCTCCTGTATTAGCTGGCCAGGCCCACAAACAACTGGACCTGCTTTTTTGTAATGGCCTCCACCTTCAGAGGTTCAGGGTGCACCAACCCACTGCCCACCTTGTGTCCCAGGTCGGTCTCTTCGGCAGCCCCCATCCTGCATTTGGACTCCTTGACAGTCAGGTTGGCCTCCCCCATGCGCTGCAGCACCACCACTATGTGATCGAGGTGATCCTGCCTGGAGTTGCTGAAGATGGCCAGGTGGTCGATATAAGCCCTCGCAAAACCCTCCTCTCTCTGCAGGACCTCATTGATCAGCCTCATGAAGGTGGCCCCAGTGTTCCACATGCTGAAGGGCAGCACCTTGAACTTATCCAGGCCAGACTCCACTATGAAGGCAGACTTTTCCCTCACATCCACGTCTAGGGGAATCTGCCAGTACCCCATGTCAGATCCAGAGTACTTATAAACTTCACTCCCCTCCTCCACCGTGTCTAACAGATCCTCTTCTGGGGGTGGGGAAAGGGTGATAACATTCCGCTTCCTATAGTCCACAGAGAACCTCATGGTCCTGTCCTTTTTAGGCACCATCACAATAGGGGATGCCCAGGGGCTTGAGGGTTTGGTGATTATGCCCATTGCCAACATGTTTTCCACCCCCTGAAGCTGCCTCTACATCTCTCCCTTTGGCCTGTGGGCTCTTCTAGGCCCTGTCATGTGGATAGAATGCGTTATTCTGTCAGTGAGCCCCGGCCTGTTGGAGAATGTTCCCTGGTGATGCTTCAGCAGCTCCAGCAAATCCTTCCCCTGGGGGGGAGTCAAGCCTTTCCCTATCTCTATGCTCTCAAGAGGCATCAGCCAGCATATCCACCAAAGAGACTGACTTGGCCTCCTCCTCAGCACAACAGAGCATGTTCACGTTTACCTCCCTCTCCAGGTACTCCTTCATCCTGTTAACGTGCACCGTCTGCACACGCCCTGGATACGGGCCTTCCTCACATCATAGGTCACTTCATTCACCCTTTCCTGGTAAAGGCCTCCCCAATGACAGATAGAGGCTGCAGGGGGGCTTTGATAAGCCCCCTTGGTCCCTTATACTTCTGGCACAACTAACAGTGTCTGCAATATTCCCTCACTGACCTGAACATATGAGGCCAATAGAAGTTCTGCTCTGGCCTGTCACAAGTTTTGCCTATGCCCAGATGCCCTGCAAATGTACCGCCAGGAGCCAACTTCAATGATTCCTCGTGATACACTTCAGGCACCACCATCTGCCTGCGAGTTGCTGCCTGGGAACCTTCCTTCCCTGGGCGGGCTCCCTGTACAACAGCCCATCTTGCATGAGAAACTTTCCTCTCTCTTCACTAGCAGAGGCTTGATTCTGAGAATCATTCCTGGCTCTCTCTCAACCCGTCTCCAGACTCTAAGACTAAGTGTTACACCCTCCAAAATAAACCACTTCTGGGCACACCTAGAGCTCATTCCACAAGAGCTGTTGCAGCATCCACAGCTTTCCTCCCCAAGGTTCCCCTCAGAGACATCTGCCATGCGGCCACATGCTCTGCCAATGATACTTTTATGAAGCACTATGCACTCTCCCAGCAATTAACTAATAATACCCCACTAGACTCAGCAGTACTCCCAACAGGGCTGGCCTTACCATGAGGTGAACTGAGGTGGCCGCTTCAGGTGCCAGACTGTGGGGGGGCACCACTAGGACCCAGAGTGTAGAAAATTGTGTCTGCTGCTGGTGCAGATGTATTCTCTCTGATCTAGATGCACAGAGATGGGGGAGTGCTGTGCTGGAGGAAGGAGGGCACAAGGGACATAACAGGCAGACAGGAAAAAAGCAGGCATGGGGGGGTCATTTGAGCTCCATGCCTCAGAGGGCAAAATGTTGTGGACCGGCCCTGGGGCTGTAGTCAAGCGGCAGCTGCAAGAGGCCCATTCCTGTGAGGCTGACCCAACGGGAATGTGCATTATGTGGCTGCCGCTCGACTACAGCTGGAGGTGGAGTCGCTCGCGGGGACTGGGACCTGGGTATTAAAATGTAGCACCACAAGTGGCCTCTGCTGCACCTGCCGAGCCCAAACGTGCCTCACCCCACAGCAACCGAGCTCTCGATGCAGCCCGCAGAAGAAGGAGGCCTTGCCATCGGACCAGGACCCCACATGACAGAGGCGGTTCGGTGTGGGGGGGAGAGGGTAGGTGGAGAGGATGGGACTGTGTGCCCCTGGAAGCTAGCTCAGCTGCCCTTCCCACCCTGCTGGAGGGGAGGGGAAGGAGGCAGTTGTGCATGGCAGAGTGCAGTGTCTGCAGAGTTAGTGCACCCAGAGACCGTGTCTACACTAGGAAACGATTTCAACATCACTAAATTTGACTTAATAAACTCCTAATTTTACAACATCAAAATAGCGTCTTCCCACTGCAGGGCTTCCCCCACTGTAGACCCAAGATATGTTGCAAAACATGGGGTGGACAGCGAAACAACGTAAAGCGGGGATATTTTTTTCCCATGGCTGACTTCCATTTGCACGAATTGGTCTCTTTTTTTCTGCACGACGTAAGAGCGGGGAATGGGAGGATGTATAACGCAACACTTCCTACAAGGGTCAACAGCATTAGTGCGGAACCGATGTGCACTAGGGAGACGTACAGCAGGAATGCCCTGTACGGAGAAGCCTCAAAAATAGTCCAAAGCAGGCTCCATTAATGAGGATGTGAGACCTCGACTTAGAGCCCCAGGAAGCTGTAGGGAGTAACTCAGGGTATGTCTACACTACAAAGTTAATTTGAACTAACAGACATAAGTTCGAATTAACTTTGATAGGTGCTACACTAGCGCTCCGCTAGTTCGAACTTAATTCGAACTAGCGGAGCGCTTAGTTTGAACTAGGTATACCTCATTCCACGAGTTTGAACTTAAGGGGTGTGTAGCCCCTTAATTCGAACTAGTGGGAGGCTAGCCCTCCCCAGCTTGACCTGGTGGCCACTCTGGCCAACACCAGGGAAACTCGTCTGCCCCCCTCCCGGCCCCGGACCCCTTAAAGGGGCACGGGCTGGCTACGATGCCCGTGCCAGGTGCAAGCCTGCCAGTACCCAGCCAGCAGACCCTGCACCTGGCACGGCTCGAGCCAGCCACCCGATGCCCCCCAGCCCTCCCCCTCTTCCCAGGACCAGGCTGGCGGCTCCCGGGAGCCTGCCCAGGTCCGCAAGAGGCGGGCACCCGCCTGGTCCAGTGTAGACATCGTGGACCTCATCCACGACCTCCACACTAGGCACAGCAAAGCGGCCGTCTAGGGCAGGAGAGCTGCCAGCCTGGCCACCCAGGAGCAGGTTTGCATGAAAATCAAGGTGGTCCACTGAGACCCCCGACCATGAGCCCTGAGCTTAAAATAGCATTACTGGGTCAGACCAAAGGTCCATCTAGTCCAGTAGCCTGTCTGCCGACAGCGGCCAACCCTAGGGACCCTGGAGAGGATGGACCAAAGACAGTGACCAAGCCATTTGTCTCGTGCCATCCCTCTCCAGCCTTCCACAAACTTCGGGCAGGGACACCACTCCTAGCCCCTGGCTAATACCACTCCATGGACCCAACCTCCATGAATTGATCTCACTTCTCTTTAAACTCTGTTCTAGTTCTAGCCTTCACAGCCTCCTGCAGCAAGGAGTTCCACAGGTTGACTATTTGCTTTGTGAAGAAGAACTTTCTGTTACTAGTTTGAAGCCTGCTACCCATTCCTTTCCTTTGGTGTCCTCTAGTCCTTCTATTATGGGAACTAATGAAGAACTTCTCTGTATGCACCCTCTCCACCCCACTCGTGCTTTTATACTCCTCTATCATATCCCCCCTCCATCTCCTCTTTTCTAAGCTGAAAAGTCCCAGTCTCTTTATCCTCTCTTCATCTGGGACCTGTTCCAAACCCCTCATCATTGTAGTTGCCCTCCCCTCTCCCACCCTCTCTCTTCCCCTCTCCCACCTCCTTTTCCCAGTCTCCCCGAGTTTTGTTCAATAAAGAGAGATTCTATTTTTGAACACACGTGTCCTTTATTTTGTACATCAGGAAGGGGGGCTAGGGAGGGGTAAGTGGAAGGAGGTGAGGGAGGAATGGGGTACGAGCCCCTGATGGGGAGGACTGGGCTGGCTCTGCGGGCTTCTGGGGGTGGAACCTCTCCTGCAGCCCCCCAATTGCCCCCTCTCCCAAGATGGCAGCCTGCAGCAAGTGTAGCCGGGCTGATGGCCGAGTGCTGTGATGTGCCCAGTGTGGGTACTCCGGGCAATCCAAGCCAGGACTGCTTTGCAAGCGGGGCACCCCTGAGAACTGTCTGTCCGGGGTGGGGGTCGGGTCCCTTTAAGAACAGCCCTCGGCTAGCCTGAGACAGCAGCTCCACGCTCTAAGTCCTCATCTGATGCCCGGCCGGCACTGCTTCCAGCCATCCTTAACCTCGGTTCAGGGTCCACTCTGTGTGGACATGCTAGTTCGAATTAGCAAAATGCTAATTCGGACTAGTTTTTTAGTCTGGATGCGTTAGTTCGAATTAACTAATTCGAACTAGGTTAGTTCGAATTAGTGCTGTAGTGTAGACATACCCTCAGTGGTCTCCAATGCGGTGTCATGGCATCCACCGGGCTATTTCTGTGCGCCCACTAAGTGAAAGGGGCCAGCCCCACTCATGCTCCTGGGTGCACAGTGTATGGGCAGCGTTGGCCCCGGGTGCACAGTGTTTGCGTGGCCCTGCCCCCAGGTGCATGGTGCAAGGGCTGTGCCAGCCCCAGGCACGCGGCATATGGGCGGCGCCGGCCCCGGGTGCGTGGCACAGGAGCAGCACTGGCACCGGGCGTGCAGCACATGGGCAGTGTCGGCCCCAGGCGTGTGGCGTTTGGGTGGCCCCACCCCCAGGTGTGCGGCGCAAGGGCTGTGCCAGCTCCGGGTATGCGGCATATGGGCGGTGCCAGCCCCTGGGCGCACGGCACAGGGGTGCCACCGGCCCTGGGTGCGCAGCACAGGAGTGACGGCGGCCCAAGGCATGCAGCACATGGGTGGTGGTGGCCCCGCCCCCGGGTGTGCAGTGCATGGGCTGTTCCGGCCAATCGCATGGCGTATGGGCAGTCCCACCCCTGGCACACAGCGCAGGAGTGGTGCCAGCCCCGGGAGTGAGGCACATGGGTGGCACCAGCACCGGGCGCGCGCCGTATGGGTGGCCCCGCCCCCAGAAACGTGCATGGCCCCGCCCCAGGCGCCCGGTAGCCCCAAAAGGTTGGGGACCACTGGGTAACTAGTTCAGATTCCTCTGGGGAGCAGTTATTTTGCAATAATGGCACTGGAGCATCCACACTAATGCTATTTCGAAATAGCTATTTCAAAATTAATAGTATTCCCCAAGGAAAGCAGGAGTCCAGATTTTGAAATAAGCGGTCCATTATTTTGAAAGAAGGGATTTGTTAGGGTGGATGCTCCACCTATCAATTCAACCTAAGGGGGTTATTTTGAACTGAAGCCCTAGTACAGGTGAGGGCTAAGTGCCTTGCCCATGTGGACACCTTGAACGTCACAGCGCTGGGGGTGATTTACTGCACAGTGACTTGCCAGTCTAGACTTGGCCTTAATGCTAGTCAGTGTCCTGCTCACTGTGGTCAGTTTTTCTTTTCTCCTTCCTGTTGTCCAGATGAAGTTACGGGGAAGATGAAGGTTCCCTCCATCTGCCAGAGTGCCAGAGCCAGCTCCCCTCTGCCTGGTTTTCTTGTTTTCTTCCTGACTTGTTATGTGCGCAGCATGGAATCAGGTAGGACTCTGCGCTGTGTCTGCTGTTTCTTAGAGAATTTAAGTCCCGGAAGTGTCGCAACAAGATGCGCAACTTGGAGTCAGTGGAACTTCTCACTGGGTGCGTCTACACTGCACCGTTATTTCGAAATAACAATGCGGGTGTCTGCACAGCCATTCCTTTCTTTCAAAATAATTTCAAAATAATGGGCGGCTTATTCCAAAATCTGTAAACCTCATTCCATAAGGAATAATGCCTCTTCCGCAATAGCTATTTCAAAATAAGGCACGTCTAGACGCTCCACTGCTGCTATTTCAAAATAACCCCTCACCACAGCCATTCGAAGTTATTCCTCCCTGGGGCCTCCTGGGGCTCTACATCAAGGTAGCCCGTCTACGAGTCTGCCTCAGACTAGTTTTGAGGCTTCCCTGCAGTGCAGACGTGCTATTTTGAAATAAGTGTTCAGTGCAGACGTACCCACAGTGTGTAAACATAACACAGCAAGCTCAGTGTAAGCGGGCGGATGGTCCTGCTACTGTGGAACTCTCCTGGCTTCTGTACTACCACAGTGAGATGGGCTAGTGACAGGATCTGAGTCCTCGCTCCTACGACTTTACCCAGGGCCTGTCTACACTGGGCAGTCATTGCAAAAGAACTCCCCTTATTTCGAAATAACGAGGCAAGTGTCCATATGACCAAGCCTGTGATTTCGAAATAAAAAATCCTGTTTGGGAAGAGGAAAAAGCTTATTTCTAAATAGTTATCTGGGGAATGAATTATTATTTCTGGCAGGGCAGACACAGCCCCAGCGGCCTCCCCGACCTCGAGGGCTCCACTTCCACCTTCCTTGTGGCAGAGTCCTTGGAACTCAGCAAGGCTGGGCCCAGGGTTCTTGCAGGACTAAATCTAAGGTGGGGGCTGAGTTGTCCTCATTCCATGGTGCTGTCTCTGCACTGGGCACTTCCTACATTGAAAAAGGAAATCCCGTCACCCTGCTCCTGGTTGTGCCACAGGGATGCCGTGGGTCGGACACTTGCTCTGCTGGTGGCCACTTGCCCTCAGGCTCAAAGTGGAAGGAATCTTCTCCCTGGCATTAGCTCTCTTATCTGGGGTCTCCCTCCAGCCCAGCCTACAAGGTCCATAGGCTTGTAGCATCTCCTTGTGCCGGGTCTCCTCCCAGTATCTCCAGGGAATACAAACTACAGCAAACAGGACCGGTTTTGTGTGTGCCACTGACTGAATGGACAAGATCTTCTCTCTGAGCTTTTCTCCCTTCTCTCCTGGGACATTCCACAGCACAATTTAAAGTGATGGGACCTGACCGGCCTGTCACGGCCGTGGTGGGGGAGGAGATCGTGTTACCCTGTCACCTGGCCCCCAGGATGAGCACTGAGAACATGGAGGTGACTTGGTTCCGGTCCCAGCTCTTCCAATTTGTCCATCGCTATAGCGATGGAAAGGACCAGTACGAGCAGCAGATGCCAGAATACCAGCAGAGGACAGAGCTCTTGAAAGATGAACAGGGGAATGTTACTTTGAAAATTCTCCACGTCAGACTCTCTGACGAAGGGCAGTACCGCTGTTTTGTTCAAGATGGTGCCTTTTATGAAGAAGCCGTCTTGGAACTAAAGGTGGCAGGTCAGTAGCGTGTGTCTGTACGTCCCTCGGGGATGGTGCCAAGGGATTTGAATGATTTGAGCATTTTACCCACGGTCGGTTGCCAAGGTGACTTACTTACTTGTACCAAATGTGAAGAAAATTGGAGAAGGTGCCCCTGGATTATGACGCCTTCTTCCTCAAGAGTCATCTCACTTTTTCACCGAACACTTTCCGGGTGTGGTGAACGGGACAAAACAGAGACACAAAACCCGATTTCCCATGGTCACACGGTTAAATCTAATGCCCAGGAGTGACCCTTCATTTCCTGAGATAATTGGCCAAATATGCAAATACCTGTCTATTGTGGGGTGACGGCCCCACACTGGCTGGGAAGGGTCAATGCAGACTGGAGGGAGCCTGGGCAGAGCCCTGGCCCATTGCAGGGAGGCTTTGAAAGAGCCGAGCAGGGTGCAGCTTGCTGGAATAGCCCTATAGAGAGAGAGCTGCCCTCAGAGAGAGTCAGTGAGGGCCTGGCCAAGGAGGGTGCAGGGCCTGGTTCCCTCAGAGAAGGCACTATCAGTAGCGCAGTGCTGGGCAGACCCAGGGGGGCTAGAGAGGGAGGCTCCAGCTTGATCCCTGCCCGGCTGTGGCCTTGCTACAAGCAGGGCCAGATTAAGGGGGGGCCAGGTGGGCCGCTACCCAGGGCACCAACCTATGGGAGGCACCTGATGGCACCTGTGAGGGGCGCTGCACGCCCAGGGCAGGGGGCTGTGCAGCGCCCCTTAGAGCTGCAATCAGGCGCCACGAGCCCGATTTCAGTTGTAAGGTGTGCAGCACGCCGGGGGGTGGGGCCACGCATGCACCGTGGGCCCGGGGGCGGAGCTGCACATGTGTTGCGTGCCCGCTGCCCAGGGTACAGGAATGGCTCAAGCCGGCCCTGGCTACAAGGCCAGGAGGTGCAAAGGGCCACAGGGGAGTTGGCCCAGGGAGCGAGAGGCAGTGGAGGCGAGCGGAGGGCAGGACAAGGCGGCTGCCAGAGGGTCCCTGGTTTGGGACCCAGAGTAGTGGGTGGACGTTGCATCTCACCACCAACACATGGCCCATACAGGCTGTTGTGTGCCCCAGAGGCAGAGGGGCTGGTCTTGGAGGCCACAGTGGGCCACAAGGGCAGTAGAGACTCAGGGCTGTCAACATGGCCCAGGAGAGGGGTGAGAGCCCATTGGAGCGGGCACTGCTGGAGGGCCCTGTCCTGCAGAGGGCGCCACGTTCCTGGAGCAATGCGCATCTGGAAAATGAGCATGGACCGTAGCCAGGCAAGACGCCGCCAGGAGGGGGCACCCTCCTGAGAAAGGGCTAATTCCCCAGAGCTACCCACAGGAGGCGCCGCAGCAGTGAGAATAGTGCTCTTTGGAGTGGGACAGACCTGTGCAGCCTTCACCTCACTTGCAATTAGTTACACAAGCAGTCACAGCTGTTCCGGTCAGGAATACCCATTCAATAGCCTATGGGCACTAGGCACTCACATCTAAAATACGGATGTTAACATGCGGTTACTTTCCTCATCGAGTAGTCGGTGGATTGGTTATTGACTACTCGATTAGTCGATGAGGGTAGGCAGTTCCAGCATGCAATCTGGCTTGTTCCAAGTCCCAGTATCACTTTCTCCCTGCCGCTCCCCGTCGACAGGGCCAGGGGAGCTGGTGCACAAAGACGCTGGTTCAGTCCCTGCTCCCGCGAGTCTCTGAAGTCTGATCTTCACGCACCAGCTCCCCTGGCCCTATCTGTGCAAAGCAGCAGTGGGGAAAGTGATGCAGACTGATCAGAGACCCTCAGGAGCAGGGACTGAGCCAGCGTCTTTGTGCGCTGGCTCCCCAGTCTCTTACCATTGCAAGTGTGTGTGTGTGTGTGTGTGTGTGTGAGAGAGAGAGAGAGAGAGAGAGAATAATGCTAACTGATAAGCTCCTGCATTTGCAGGGCCAGGTAGAAGAGCTTCCATAACCGAAGAGGTGACATTTCACCTGAAGGCACATTTGAAATACAAGGATTATTTTTCTCCATTTTTTTTACAGATTCTGTTAGTGCTAAATTCAATGATCAATTAAAGGGTTTCCTATAGTCCAAAAATAGCATGTCTGTATGGATCTTGGGAGGGAACAATACTGAGGAGAAAGCTCCATCCCCTCTTGGAAATAATTTGTTTTTTGTTCATCTGTTTCCCTGAGTACATGGACATTTGAGAATAAAGGGGAAGCTTAATTTTGTATTCTCTAGGCTCAATATGTGCACAAATCAACATGGATTTATGCATTTGTCTCTAGCTTCAGGCTCTGCTCCTCATGTATCCATTGAGGATTACCAGGATGGAGGGATCCGAGTGGTGTGCCGGTCGGCTGGGTGGTACCCGGAGCCCGAGGTGATGTGGAGAGATCTCAATGGACAGGCCTTTCCTTCAGCCTCTCAAACAAATTCCCGAGAAGCCAATGGACTGTATAGAACAGAAACTTCTGCCATTATAATGGAAAATTCCAATCGGAACTTGTCCTGTGTGGTCAGGAACACCCGCCTCAGCCAGGAAAAGGAATCATTGTTTTATATATCAGGTCAGTGACCATCAAAAACCACACACTGAGCAGTGTCAGAAAAAAAGACAACAACCTCCTGATTAGATTTTATTAAATCTAATAAGATTTAATAAATGTAATCTATTTTTAAATAGAAAAAGTTTGTCTATTTAAAACAAACTTACAAACTGAAATCTTCAAGAAACCTAGCTAATGGTGTCACCTTTTTTGTGCACATAGATTATTTAAGTCTTGTCTACACTAAGAAGATTTTGCCAGTACAGCTCTCCCAAAAAAACACTTCTAGTGTGGGCCAATGTTCTCTCTCATTTTTTTCCATCCATGTGCAGAATAAATTTTGTTGCATGCCCCAATGGCCTGTACAGATGTGCACAACCCATAGAAACACATCCTGCTGGTGGAGGGTGCTCAGTGCACTCTGCTAATCAACTTGGTGGCATCTGAATCTCTCCTGAGTGGCTGCCCCAGCACACAGCTTACTGGGAACACTGGTATGGACACTGCTGTACTGGCTAAGCTATACTTTTGCTAGAGTGTTTTAGGTCGGAACCCCCTCGGTGATCAGAAACTTTAACGCTGAACACTCCAACCTGTTACTGTTACTAGCAACAGTTGCTGTGTTAGATAGCTCGTATCAGGCAGTAGCCCTGCTGTGCTGTGCTCTGCACAAAACCACAGACTGACAGTCAGTGCCTGCTACAAAGAACAAGCGCCTAAATGATCAGGACCCCACAAAGGCCAGCCAGGAAATGGAGCCACAGAGAGGGGAAAGGGCTTGTCCATGTTCCCACGGCAGATCTCACAAGTCCCACCCGCTGCCCCAGGGACTGGAGACTGATCGTTGTTTCCCATGGCACGCCAGGTCAGGCTCACTCGTACACCAATGTACAAATGTGGTGGCTGTCTTGGTTGGTTTGTGGTGTTTGGTGCCGTGCCGATGGGGCCACATTGCCTCCTTTGTGTCAGACTGGTCCCACTGGGGCGGCCTTACACACAGCGGAGTCATCAGAGCTGGGTTCCTGCTTCCTGAGTGATGTGGGTGCCTCTGGGCTTGTGTTTTTCAGATCCCTTTTTCCCAAAGGTGAATCCCTGGATGGCGTCTCTGGGAGTGACCCTGGTGGTTTTGCTGGGCGCCTTTGCCCTGAGTGTTTATCTCTTCAAACTCAAAGGTAAATGCTGGAGCAGGACATACAGGGACGTTCACAAGGGATTTTCTGCAAAGCCGCATGCACAGGGACAGATCTGACACTTGGCCTGGCATGACGGGAGCTTAGAACTGCCCCACCCCCAGCAGCACAGAGATGGAAATGCCACTGAGGTTCCCCTCTGTCCGTGGGCTGATCATCGGCAGCAGCCCCTGGCTGCAGGCTTAGGGGACAACCCCATGACCTGACGGCAGCGCTGGAGGACGGGGTGAAAAGCTCAGTCCACTGCTCTGGGCCATCCCCACCCACCTTTGCAGCAGGGCCTATTGCTCCAGCTGGGCCTCCCCCAATGCCACAGCAAGGAGCCAGGGAGCCCAGGCCTGGGACTACGGAGGTTTCATTCCCCCTCACTCCCTTGTGTGGGTGAGTTGTGCCAGACACGGGCTTATCCCAAATGCAGCCGCCGGGTGGTTTGTACTTACGGACATGCAGGGATGGTGGGATTGGAAGGAGAAGGCAAATAGGCAGTGGGACCGGACCAGAGAGCCAGATCACAGCAGGTATCTGCATCCTGCTCCGTCTTCCCTCTCCCCATTCTCCGGGGTCACTCACATCTGTCTCTGGTCTCCCTGCCCACATGGTACCTCCAAACCTGATTTCTATACTGAAAATCCCTTTTTGCTCATTGTCACATTACCGAATTGGAGAGAAGCAGCCAGATCGCTGCTGCACCCCTAGGTGGGGATGTTGGCCCCAGAAATTGGTATAAAAGGGAGCCATGTGGGGTATTGAATGGGAGCTTATTGTTTGCTGATCTTATGTACGCTATTTATGTGAGTGTATAATGTCTGTGTGTGTAGGTAGGAATCTGTAATCTGTGTGGAAGCTGAATATTTCTCTGAATGTGGTTAAGCATTGCTATGGACAGGCTGATTAGCCAGGCCCTGTGGGACAATGGCACTTGATGGGCCAAAGACACATCCAAAGAATGGGGGCTGTCACCTGAGAGCAGCCAGCAGGAAACACAGATATTGGCCTCTGACCAGGTGACCTGCTGAATACAAGAAGAGGCCAGGAAGGAGGTATAAAGAGGCCATGTGGTCAATGCCATTTTGTTCTCAGCTCAGCACTTCATCCCAGAGGCAGCACTGCAGGGATCGAAGAGCCTTTAGTTTTAGATTCTAAAGGATTGGCCCAGCGTGATTTGTGGGTAAGATCCAGAGGGTAAATTGACCAGGGATCTGTGGCTGGTTTCTTGGAACCGGACAGAACTTGTTCGGGGTAGGTGGGATTGGGTGCTAGGACCCCCCACCTGTGTATAGGCCCAGGGCCATCTGGGGCACGGATATTGCTGGGGTGTCGGAGGGGTTTTGCTCGTGAGGCTTCAGGCAGGCAGCTGAAGCGCTCTGTGGGACTGGTTTGTGGCCTGTTTGGAGAGGTCACCAGTCTGGGGGCTGTAAGAAGCCCCGGATTTGAGAAATTCGCCCTGAGTGGACGCCCTCAGCTGTGCCCAGACACGGCCCGGTCCGTCACACTCATCAAGTGCCATGCACCCTTGAGCTGCACTAGTGCTCCCTGAGGAACAGCCAGTGGGCTAGTAAATAAATGAGGAGAAGCACTCGGAGCCATTTGGTGAGTCTCCTTCTTCCTCTTTCCATACGTGACATTTTTGTACATGTTCATGTTCTTGTAGCAGCGTGGGAGGGAGGCGGGAGGTGATGGGGTTTCCTGGTTCCTTTGGAAGATTTGCTATTCACATTTTTTAAAATAGGAGGAGTTTAAGGTCACATCTGTGCTTAGCAGACACTTCATGCTCTGGCGGTTGATCTTTGCCATTTGATTTAGCAGGTCTAGTATAGACCCGTAAATCACATGCTGAGGGCAGCCCCAGCCAGCACCAGGTATGGCTTATACCGAGCGCTGCAGAGAGACAGCCCCAGAGGGCTGAAAGCAAACTGACTCCAAGGTTGTGAGGCTCAACATCAGCTGTTTTGGCTCTAACAGTTTGAGAACTTACCCAGGCCCTGGGCGTTTCGGTCCAACCCTGAGTAGAAAATGGAAAGCACTTACTGTAAAAAGTGTTTTTGTTTTGGGGAAATGTGTAATCTGAGCACAGCAGAATATTCAGATGTTCCTCTGAGATTTTTCAAAAGACAGTAAATTCCACGTGTAAATGCCCATTGGGAGGTACTAGGGATTAGGGAGCAGGGGAGTATGGGTAATAAAGGAAGGTGGTTTGGAGCTGCAATGAGGGGAGAAGAGGCGACAGAGAGGAGTTTAAACTGACTGACAAACCCTTTCTTAATGCAGCGTGTTCAGGCTCGGTCCTTTCCGCGTTATTCCCTGTTCCTCCAGAGCGTCACGTCTGCTGAACTCCATGTTCTGGAAGGGCACAAGCTACCACCAGGCTTCACTCTATTAGAGCTTTGGGCCCTGCCTGCCAGCCCTGACACCGACCCACGGCGCAGGCAAGAGAAGGGGAAATTCAACCTTTATCCTTTGTGGGTCGCATCAAAGTCTCCGTCATTCTAAACATTCTAGGGCCAGTGTGAAGAATGTGCCTGTGACGTGCTGGGAGGGGGGGGGGTAGCGGGGGCTCTGGCTATAGCCACTCTGCCTTCACAGGCACCGAGTGGTACAGAGGGTCTCACATTAGCCCTGCACAGACCAGGCCAATCTCAGACTCGTGTGTATAACCCTTGGCAGTGGGATTCCCAAAGCTGCCTCAGTGATGTAGTGACATCGGGACCCCTGCACCCTAGTCACTTAGGCAGTGTTGGGAACCCCACCCTGCATGTAGATCCTGGGAAGAGACCCCCCCCCCCCCACTAGTCATTGATTCATTTGTCCTTGTTTTCCAGAGAAACACGCAGCAGAACTCGGTAAGTGTCATTCTCCTTCTCCCTACGGGTAAACCCTGTTGTCCTAAGGTGTGTCCTCACCATGGTACTTTGTTCCTGTAGGGGGTTGGGTTTTTGTCATTTTTATAATACAACTTCAAAAATGAATGGTGGTCTCAGAGTAAGCAGGAGAATTCTCACGCCAGAAGGTCACTTGAGTTGATATCTGAGGTACTAACGTGCTGCTATTTGAATAGAAGTTGAGTCTTAACTTTAGTTCTGAAAATGTAACGAAATACAATGAAGTAATATGATGCGAATCATCTTTTGGTTAAGACAGAACCACATCCCCCAGAGCTGTTCATCTATGACTAGTAATCAAAGAGGGTATGTCTACACTACAAAGTTAATTCGAACTAACAGATGTTAGTTCGAATTAACTTTCATAGGCGCTACACATACAAACCGCTAGTTCGAACTTAATTCGAATTAGCGGAGCGCTTAATTCGAACTAGGTAGACTCATATTCAACTTGTGGTCCACTATGACCCCTAGATCCCTTTCCGCCATGCTCCTTCCTAGACAGTCGCTTCCCATCTTGTATGTATGGAACTGATTGTTCCTTCCTAAGTGGAGCACTTTGCATTTCTCTTTATTAAACTTCATCCTGTTTACCTCTGACCATTTCTCTAACTTGCTAAGGTCATTTTGAATTATGTCCCTATCCTCCAAAGAAGTTGCAACCCCACCCAGTTTGGCATCATCTGCAAACTTAATAAGCGTACTCTCTATCCCAATATCTACATCATTGATGAAGATATTGAACAGTACGGGTCCCAAAACAGACCCTTGCAGAACTCCACTTGTTATCCCTTTCCAGCAGGATTTAGAACCGTTAACAACTCTCTGACTACGGTTATCCAGCCAATTATGCACCCACCTTATCGTGGCCCTATCTAAGTTATATTTGCCTAGTTTATCAATAAGAATATCATGCGAGACCGTATCAAATGCCTTACTAAAATCTAGGTATATGACATCCACCGCTTCTCCCTTATCCACAAGGCTCGTTATCCTATCAAAGAAAGCTATCAGATTAGTTTGGCATGACTTGTTCTTCACAAACCCATGCTGGCTATTCCCTATCACTTTATTACCTTCCAAGTGTTTGCATATGATTTCCTTAATTACCGGCTCCATTATCTTCCCTGGGACAGACGTTAAACTGACCGGTCTGTAGTTTCCTGGGTTGTTCTTATTCCCCTTTTTATAGATGGGTACAATATTTGCCCTTTTCCAGTCTTCTGGAATCTCCCCTGTCTTCCATGATTTTTCAAAGATCATAGCTAAAGGCTCAGATACCTCCTCTATCAGCTCCTTTAGTATCCTGCGATGCATTTCATCAGGACCTGGTGACTTGCTGACATCTAACTTTCCTAAGTGATTTTTAACTTGTTCTTTGTGTATCCTATCTTCTAAACTTACCCTCTCTCTGCTTGTATTCACTACGTTAGGCACACCTCCAGACTTCTCGGTGAAGACCGAAACAAAGAAGTCATTGAGCATCTCCGCCATTTCCAAGTTTCCTGTTACTGCTTCTCCCTCCTCACTGAGCAGTGGGCCTACCCTGTCCTTGGTCTTCCTCTTGCTTCTAATACCACTCCATGGACCCAACCTCCATGAATTTATCTAACTTTTCTTAAACTCTGTTATAGTTCTTGCCTTCACAGCCTCCTGCAGCAAAGCGTTCCACAGGTTGACTATTTGCTTTGTGAAGAAGAACTTTCTGTTATTAGTTTGAAGCCTGCTACCCATTCATTTCATTTGGTGTCCTCTAGTCCTTCTATTATGGGAACTAATGAAGAACTTTTCTTTATGCACCCTCTCCACACCACTCATGCGTTTATAGACCTCTATAATATCCCCCCTCAGTCTCCTCTTTTCTAAGCTGAAAAGTCCCAGTCTCTTTAGCCTCTCTTCATATGGGACCTGTTCCAAACCACTGATCATTTTAGTTGCCCTCCCCTCTCCCACCCTCTCTCTTCCCCTCTCCCACCTCCTTTTCCCAGTCTCCCCAAATTTTGTTCAATAAAGAGAGTTTCTATTTTTGAGCACACGTGTCCTTTATTTTGTACATCAGGAAGGGGGTCTAGGGAGGGGTAAGTGGAAGGAAGTGAGGGAGGAATGGGGTATGAGCCCCCGATGGGAGGAGTGGGGTGGCTCTGTGGGCTCCTCGGGGTGGAAGCTCTCCTGCAACCCCCCGATTGACGCCTCCCCCGGATGGCAGCCTGCGGCAAGTGCAGCCGGGCTGATGGCCGAGTGCTGTGATGTGCCAAGTGTGGGCACTCAGGGCTCTCCAAGCCAGGATTGCTTTGCTGTCCCTCATCGAGTTAGACAAGCAAGCGTTGCAAGTGGGGAACCCCTGAGAACTGTCTGTCCGGGATGGGGGTCGGGTCCCTTTAAGCACAGCCCTCGGCTAGCCTGAGGCAGCAGCTCCACGCTCTAAGTCCTAATCTGATGCCCTGCCGGCACTGCTTCCAGCCATCCTTAACCTTGGTTCAGGGTCCACTCAATGTGGACATGCTAGTTCGAATTAGCAAAACGCTAATTTGAACTAGTTTTTAGGTCTATATGCACTAGTTCGAATTAGCTTAGTTCGAATTAACTAAGTCGAATTAAGTTAGTTCGAATTAGTGCTGTAGTGTAGACATACCCAGAAAAAGCAAGTGCTCAGAGATTAATGCAAGAAACCCTTCCCCTCCTCCTGCAAGGAGGAGTAACAGTTAATTCAAGGGAAGGGTTTTGGATTGGACTATCGCGTCTACACGCGGCAAGTTAAATCAGGCGACCAGCATTTTAAAATGGCGACCGGCCGCGAATATGCTAATCAAGCGTGGGATATTTAAATCCCGCACTGCATTAGCAACTTCGATGTGCTTCATTGGCCTCCCTAGTCCAAACTAGGGGGCAAGTGTAGACACACCCTTAGTAGGGCTAATTCCACAGGCAATGAAGATGTTTGAAATACAAACCAACCCAGCCGCAAGGATCATGCTGTGTTTGTGTAGCTCTTTTTTTTCTGATTTATTCAACATTTCTAGTAGAATTTGTACCTTCCGACTTCTTTATGGCATCCCTCTGTACGATGTTGAATCCTGTGTATGTAGCAGAGGTGGGCAAACTTTTCGGCCAGAGGCCACCTCAGGGTACAGAAATTGTAGGGGTGGCCAGGCAGAGAAGGAAACAGCCAGGCATGGCTCAGGCCTTGCCCCATCTTACCCCCCCCCCCGTTCTTCAGTTCCTTACTGCCCCCCTAGGACTGCCCACCTCAATCCAAACCCCACTGATCTTTGCCGGAGACAACCCTCCCCCCCCGGACTCTCATCCCCTGTCCAACTCCTCCCCTGCTCTCTGCCCCATGACTGCACCACTCAGAGTATGGGGGTTGGTGGTACCACAGCTGTGCTGCCTGGACACAGCAGCCATCACACTGCCAGGAGTCCAGGGCAGGTGGTGTGAAGAGTGGGGACTGACGGGGAGAGGAAGGAAGGGAGGGGGCTGAGGGCGCAGCTCAGGTCTGGATAAAAGGGCCAGCAGGGCAGGTGGGGCCCATGGGCCGTGGGTTGCTCTCTCTGAGATCGAGCGTCTGCTCCCATCCCTCTCAGCTGGGTTTCTCTGCTTGGTTTCAGGCTGGAGAAGATTTGCTTTCCCAAAAGGAGAAGGTAACTGACGTTCATGGTTTGTCAGCATAACAAAAGCCACTTGTGAAAAGGGAAAAGGAACCTGGGGACACGCCACATGCCCATTGGGCAGCTGCAGCCCCTCGCACGCGCCCACCCCCGGTCCCTGGCCGTGTTCCTGGGCTCAGCCTTGGCAGCACCGACCCAGAGTCACTGCCCCATGGGTGCCCCCCCCCACCCGTGACAGGGAGAGAAGGGCAGTCGGTGACATCTCTGCTGCCTCCTGCCCCTGTGTTCTGCCCCTGCCCCCTGCCACCGTCCTCTGCTTCCGCAGTCTGCACGCTGCCACTGCCACCTGCCTTTGCTCCCCGGGCTTCCTCCTGCTGCTCAGTAGCCTCTGATAGGCCCTGGCCTGAGACCCCCCCACTGGCCCCAGCCCCTCGTGATTTCCCTGGGTCGCAGGGACCCTCGCTGCTCAGGCAGCCTCTGCCCTGCCCCTCCCTGCAGCGCGGTGCCCAGGCTGGCTCGGAGGCTCGGCCCCTCGGCCTGCTTGTGAGTGATTCAGCTTTGCCAGCCCGGGAGCAGGACGGCCGGGCCCCAGGGAATCTAGTCAGCTGAGTGGGAGCCCTCGTGGGAGAAAAGCCAAGTGGGGCCAGGCCTCGCACAGCCCAGCCCCCCGCCCACTCCTGTCCCTCTCCCTGGGATTGACCCCCTGCCCCCTGCTTAGCCAGGAAGTCTCAGTCCAGGTGAGCTCCCCTCCCTCAGGGCCTGCTCCCCCCCGCCCTCGCACTTCCCCCCTAAGGAGCGTAAGGACGTTGCACGGCCCCATCACGTCGGCAGTGTCAGCCCAGCCAGTGTGTCAATGTGCAGGATGTGCAGGGCGGGAAACATCTCGGTGTGAGGCCCAGATCAGCCACAGCCACAGAGTTTGTGTCAGACGCCTACGGTGCAGGATCAGCGAGAGCCCAAAGGGAGGGGAATCCGCGTCACGATGACGTTCAGATATTGGCATCCAAGTATTGGGGGGCCCCTCATGCAGCGTTCCCCAAAGGGCCGTGGAAAGCAAACACCCCCGAGTGGAGAGCGCCCCCCAGTGCCTGAGAGCGGGGGGTAGGGGTCCATTAGAAAACAGCCCAGGAGGGAGGTCCTGGAGTTACCTTCCCGGCTGCGCTTCTCACCAGGCTTCCTCCTGCTCCACTCCCCTGCCCCAGCCATGTAACCCTCCCCGAGATCTTCTTTTCAATCCCATCCAATGTGGTTCCAAGCACCGGTCTCTACTCCTCTCCCCTCCAGGACAGCTGCCTTGTCCCTCCCTCCTGGCTGTGTCTCTTCCTCCTTCTCACTTGGATTGGACTGGCCTTGGCTCCTGGGCAGCTCTCAGCCTTAGTCTCCCCTTGTTCTCTGGTCCGGGTGCAGGGTGGGGGGGTCCAAGAGGGGAGTTTCCCTTCCCCCCAGTAACTGAGGGGCTGTGCCCAGCATGGACTCTGGGGCACTCGGGGACGTTGCTCTTTCTCCTGCCCCCGGCAGAGGACCCAAGAGTCCATGGGAGAGTCCCTGCTCTGCTGGGGGAAGGGATGGATCAGACCCCAGAGCACCAGGGCCCGGGGCACAGACAGGGGCGGTCCTGGGCCCATTGCAGGCAGCTGGGGAGCTGCTGAGAGCAGAGCTCTGGTCCTGTTTCCCTTTTCCTCTCTTTCGCCCTGCGTGAGCTCAGCTTCTCTCTCCCTCCGCCCAGCCCCCGCTGGGACCCCCCTCAGCTCCCTGGGGCCCCTCTTCCTTCTGTCACCCCTGAGTCAGCCTCCTGCCATGGCTGGGACAGAAACACCCCCAGGGCAGGACTCGCCTTGTTCAGCCTCTTCCCGCCCCGCCCAGCTGGGGCCGGTCCCTGCCCCTCCCTGCTGGCTCTGTGGGGTCTGGGCGCTGGGCCAGAGGCTGAGCAGCCTGGTGGGGGGCAGGTCAGAGCTCGGCCCAGAGCCCCAGTGCGGCGGGAAAGGAGCCGAGCCCAGACGTGCCATGCGGGGGAGACGTGTCACGGGGGAATCACAAACCCTGCCCAGAGGCAGCTGGGACCCAGGGACATTTCAATGGGGAGGGGCCCAGCCAAGGGCAGGGCCTGGATCCAGCCAACCCTGACCAGGCAGGTTCCATCCCGTACCTCTGGGGTCCCCGGCCCAGAGTCGCTTGTCCCCGGCCCAGGGAGATGGGGCAGATTCCCAGTGTCAGGGCCCCTCTGACCCCTTCTCTCTGCCACGGCCCCTCCCTGCCGGGGAGTGAGCTGCCCCTTGGGCTGGGCCGAGACCTCAAGGCTGCTCCCCACTCAGAGCCGGGCGCCCCTGGAGGCAGGAGAGTCCCTGAGTCACTGCCCAGCTGGGGCAGATTCTGTCCCTGACGCCATTGACCCCCCCCAGGGCCGAGCTCTGCCCCTCACGCTCTGATTCTCCCCCAGCCAACGTGACTCTGGATCCAGACACGGCGCATCCCCAGCTCGTCCTGTCGGAGGATGGGAAACGTATGAGACGGGCAGAGACAAAACAGCCACGGCCTGACACCCCGGAGAGATTTGACTCTTGGGCCTGTGCACTGGGCCGTGAGGGCTTCACCTCGGGGAGACATTACTGGGAGGTGGAGGGTGGGGGATGGACAATACTGGCGTATGGGGGTGGCCAGAGAGTCTGTGAGCAGGAAGGGATGGATCAGCCTGAGCCCCAAGGGTGGGATCTGGGCTGTGGAGCGGAGGGGGGATCAGTTCCGGGCTCTCACTGACCCTGAGACGCTCCTGCCCCTGAGCCCCCCCAACAGGATCCGGGTTTGTCTGGACTGTGACCGGGGGCAGGTGACATTTATCGATGCTGGAACCGAGGCCCCGATCTTCACTTTCCCGCCGGGCTCCCTCCCCGGGGAGAAAATCCGACCCTGGGTCTGGGTGTGGGGCACAGACACCGAGCTCCGACTGTCTCCCTGACACCAGCCCCTCTCACCTTACACCCCCCCCCCCAGTCTGTGTGACCCTGGAGGACTCCCCTGTACTCCGCCCCTGGCTCCTCCTCTCTGTGGTGCCTGAAACCTCCTCCCCCTCCCTTCCTGCAGCTCCACTTATGGGAGGTGGATGGACTCTACTGCAGCCCCAGAGAGCAGACAGGCCCTGAAGGGCAGAGCTGGGGGCTGGGCAGGGGCAGAGCTAACAGCCAGGCTGGGTACAGGCAGAGTTCAGATCAGGTCACACAAATCGACCAACCCAACGGCTCTGCCCCTCACTAGCCTCCCTGCTGCCTTGGGGACTCTTCGGCCAGCTGGGCTCAGGAAAGCAGCCGTCCCTGGCTCCTGAAGCTGCTGCCTGCTGGGAACTTTGCTCTCCCCTGCAGAGCTGGAGACAAGGGCTGAGCTCCAGGCGGGGGCTGGGCTATTGCAACGCTGAACGGCGCTGCCTGGAATTGTAGCTGCCCAGAAAATCCCTGGCACGATGCTGTGAGCCCCCAGCCTGAGTGACAGGGGATGGGAGTGTCTGGGACAAGCCAGGAGGCCCGGCAGGGAGCTGTCTAAGATAGCCAGTGGGAGACGCTCACCAGAGGGGAATTGCATGAGGAATCCAGGCCCCTCTCCTCTCAGTTTGGGGTAATGCTGGTTACTGATTCTGTGTATCTTGCAAACTGTTTAAATTAATACTAGGAATTTCCCATAACTCAGGTGTGACCGCAGATGTACGGAGCCTTCCTTTCTAAACCGCGCACCTGGAAACTTATCTGAAATGTTTCCTTTAATAAATGTTCTTCCAGTGATGGCACTGGGGGAGCTTTAGTGTGGTGTCGCATCATCCCAGTGCCGCAGATGGGAGTTTTCATTTGCAGTAGTCAGCCGGACTGCTCATGTACTATGGGCTCCTCGTGCCATTTGCGTGCACAGTCTGCCTCCCACCAGATCCTTCTTCGCTGTCCTTGGAGTGAGCTCTTCTCCTCAGGGACTTTTTCTAGTCAGAGATAGGAATTTAGCTGTTAGTTTCTACATAGTTTTTCTAGTTGTGTCAGTTAGAGTATGTCTACACTACAGCACTAATTTGAACTAAGCTAATTCGAACTAACGCATCTAGACCTAAAAACTAGTTAGAATTAGCGTTTTGCTAATTCAAACTAGCATGTCCACATTGAGTGGACTCTGAACCGAGGTTAAGGATGGCCAGAAGCAGTGCTGGCAGGGCATCAGGTTCGGATTTAGAGCATGGAGCTGCTGTCTCAGGCTAGCTGAGGGCTGTGCTTAAAGAGACCCAACCCCCACCTGGACAGACAGTTCTCAGGGGTGCCCCACTTGCAACGCTCGCTTGTCTAACTCGATGAGGGACAGCAAAGCAGTCCTGGCTTGGAGTGCCCTGAGTGCCCACACTCGGCACATCACAGCACTCGGCCATCAGCCCGGCTGCAGTTGCCGCAGGCTGCCATCCGGGGGAGGCGTCAATCGGGGGGCTGCAGGAGAGCTTCCACCCCGAGGAGCCCACAGAGCCACCCCACTCCTCCCCATCGGGGGCTCATAACCCATTCCTCCCTCACCTCCTTCCACTTACCCCTCCCTAGCCCCCCTTCCTGATGTACAAAATAAAGGACACGTGTGTTCAAAAATAGAAACTCTCTTTATTGAACAAAACTCGGGGAGACTGGGAAAAGGAGGTGGAAGAGGAGAAGAGAAAGGGTGGGAGAGGGGAGGGCAACTAAAATGATCAGGGGTTTGGAACAGGTCCCATATGAAGAGAGGCTAAAGAGACTGGGACTTTTCAGCTTAGAAAAGAGGAGACTGAGGGGGGATATGATAGAGGTCTATAAAACATGAGTGGGGTGGAGAGGCTGCATAAAGAAACGTTCTTCATTAGTTCCCATAATAGAAGGACTAGAGAACACCAAATGAAATGAATGGGTAGCACTTTTTGCGCAAAAGCATCTGTGCCAATCTAGACGTACTTTTGCGGAAATACTTTTAATGGAAAAACTTTTCCGTTAAAAGTATTTCCGCAAAATCATGCCAGTCTAGACGCAGCCCCTGAGTAAAAGTACAAAAGTGTCACATCTTAATTGTAGTCAAGTATCCAGCAATAAGAAGTAGCTGTCCTATGGAAATCTATGGTTAACCACCCGAGTTATCATAGGGGCACCATTATTTTTCATATACACACACCGTGACAGCGCGTCGGGGTTTCCCTGTCTCCTGCACGCCCGTAATGGCACAGACTTCACCAGCCAGTAGAATAGAGGGAGTTTATTGCTTCTCCAGGATACAGCACAGCACAGATGCAATCTGGTTACAGGGCAAGCCTAGGATGCCTCAGCCCCACTTGAGATGGGGGAGCCTGGGCCCCTATATCCAAGCCCGTTGCTTAGGCTGCTTCCTCCATCAAACCAGCCAGAAACCAACTAGCTCCCTTCGAGCCCTGCCCCCAGCCAGGGCTCCGCTCCCCTTCTTCCCATTGTTCCGCTCCCTGGGAGATAACTCCTCAGACAGGTTTGGAGCCCCCTTGCATAATGACTCATCCCCTGCCCTGCTGGGCCATGCTACAGCCAGCAGCCAGTGGAGGTCACTCACAACCCACTGCCCAGCATAGCAACCAGCAATGTACCCCCCACTATGTACGTCACACTTCTCCCCCCTCTGAGAGCAAACTGAGCAGGGTCACTCCGCTCATGTCCTAGGGAAATTCGGGTCCTCTGCGAGGGAACCCGCCCTGGGCACATGGGTGCTCCCCTTGACTCGGGCCGGCCGCGGTGAGGCCCCACATGAATTGGCTTCCCTCTGTCCACTCGCTGCACCACTCCGGGGGGACTGGCACAGGCCTGTCCTCTGGGGTTGCACCCACCCTTCCGCTGGCCTTGATCTCTGGCCAGGGTCTTTCGGGCCGGGACCACGAGCTCAGCGAGCCTTCCCTGGACAGCCAGGGTGTCTTCCACCCCCGACGCTCGATCCAGGGAGGTCTTCCCCTCCCATAACTCTCTCAGCAAGCCCAAGGGGTCCTCTATATGGGGTAGAGGCCCCCAAGCAGCTCTCCTCCCATCTTCGGCCTTCCCACCCCTCTGGCAGGCGTTGCAGGACCAGCAGTACCGCTGCACGGCTGCAAGTAGAAGTGTTGGAGCGGCCTCAGCCAGGTGTGCCGGATCCCCCAGTGGCCCACAACGGGGACGTGGTGGGCCAAATACAGCAGTTTGAGGTGATACTTTTGCAGGACTACCAGCTGCCGCAGGACCCCGCATGCCCTCACCTTCCTGGGGGGAAGCCATTCCCGGAACAGGAATCCCCGCTCCCACAGGAATCTCTCCTGGCCACCTCTCCCCAGGGGCTGAGCTGCACGAAGGCCAGCCTGGTCCCTCAGCCTCTGCAAAGAGATGTCTGCCTGCACCTCAGCCTGGAATTCAGCCTCTGGGGCAGGGATCAGGACCTGTTCCCCACCCTTGCCTAGATCCGGAGTCCCAGCTTGGCTGGACCCCATGTCCACTGGACCCCATGTCTAGAAGCCTGCAATCTAGACATAGCCTGAGCTAAGGCCTGGGTAAGATCTGAGAGCCAGAACAGAGAAGGGCTCCACTTCCAGCAGTCACAGAGGGCGCGTCTGCACTGCAGGCTAAACTGGAATAAACCAGGCAACCTGAGCTAGGCCAATTGCATTGCTTAAGTTGAAATAGCTCGTTTTGGCTTTGGGCACTGCATACACAGCAGTGCTTCCAAGACAGAGCCCTCTGCCCCCACTTCCCTTACTCCTCACACACTGAGGGCGACGGGACTCAGAGCAAGAAGCTCGTTATTTCAAATCTATTTCGGAATAATGCTGCTGGGCAGACACAGCCAGAAAGCCCATTTTTTTGGGCATCCTGGTGCTCACTGCCCTGTGGCAGCGGAGGGGCAGCAGCTCCTGATGCTGGAGATCTTACAGCCCCACTGTACAAAACTCGGGACTGACAAGATGCCAGAAATGCCTGCAAAACCCAGGCGGCAGCTCACCCATAGCTGAGGACGGCTGGGAGATGACCGAGCGGAGCAGGCAGGGTGGGCATGAACCCTGATTCCAGCGCCCCAGTAATCCCCCAGGCTACCCTGGTCCCTGAGGGGCCCCCAAAGTACAGAGCCCTGGACAGCTGCCCTGAACTGTCCTATGGATGGAACGGCTCAGGAGAGCCCCACAGCTGAGAGGCCAGAGCACACAGCAGATTGGTGGAAGACCCCAGTTGAAATTCTGTCACCCCTCGGCCAGAATGCAGGGGAATTGAACCCGAGACTTCCCCATCCCTGGCAAGGCTCTGCCCAGCCCCATACGTCAGGCACCTTCTTCATTGCTTGGAGTCCAAAAGAGACCTGAGCTGGGTGGCCGTCTCTGAGCAGGCCTCTTGGCTGGGGTCCACGCTCAGGCCAGGCATCTACCTCTCTCCTCCCAGTCTGTGAATTGTTCAGGAGGGAGGCAGCAGCGTTACCTGCCCAGACGCAGAGACACGGGAGCCAATGGGAGATTCTGCACTGAAAAGCCCGGCTGCCGGCACCAAGGGAAGTGAGGTGCCCCCTGGATTTGGAAGGAGTTTTGTGGCTTTCAGTGGAGCCAAATTTGAGACTGGAGCTGGCTGGGCAGAGCAGTGCCAGGGATGAGGGAGTCTCAGGTTCAATTCCGTCCGTAGGATGGTTCGGGGCAGCTGTCCTGCAAATCAAGGTGAATTAAATCAGCAATTCTTATCATGACTGAAACCAGCAAGCAAGAAACATTGATTTAAATAAATCAGTTTTAATATCTGGAGTTTAATTATTTTCCTAAAGAAACAGGGATTCTCATTGGTTGTTAATCATTAAAATATGTTGAATTACAATTGAATGTAGATTTTACACTAAATTTGGTCATCTTTTCCAACCAGGAAGATACACACATGTTGTATAATTTATTCAGAATCTTAGTTTTAATATTTTGTATTATGTTAATAAGAAATGTCATTCTCCATTATTACCCAGAGGGTTTTTTTAAGTTTACCTCAATCTGTATTTGGATGGAAATTGGAATTTATTTAAAAAAATTAAAACTTTTTTATAATTAAAATTAAAAAACCCTACTGTCACTGTTCTGGATAATTAAGGGGAAAAGTTAGAAACTTGCTTTCTATTTAAAACCAATTTGCTTCTTATCTATATTAGTGAATTGAACTGAATCATTCTGATTACCATGTTCTTTAAGATGTTTTCAGTTTCTTTTTTATGAAAAATCAATAAAAATAATCATAATTCAGGTACAAAAATAGATATGAAATTGACTTAAAAATCATTAACTTTACAATTATAATACTAATAATAGATTTTAGATTTTCATTTTTTGCCTTTTGATTTCTGACTCCTGACAGTGCCCTGAGGTCAGATTCCTAAACTTTTCTCTGCAAAAGTGAGGGCTAAACATTTACTTTGTCTTCAATGACATCTGAGGTTCTCACCTGCTCTTAAAACAAGAGAGCTGGAGTTTTTGGAAAATTAGCAGATAAAGTGAGATTTAAAATAAAATACCAAAGCTCACGATAGCAATGTGTGACCTAACAACACTGTAACTCATCAAAATGTTTGACCACAAATGCCTTTTCACTAGAAAATGAATGTGAAAAATATTAGAAATTCATTTTCCTACAATTTAAATGTTTCTATTTTTCACTAAAGTTATGCTAAAGGAGATTTCTAATCAAATTGAAATGAAAATATTTTAACTCCCCTCATTCTTGCTAGAGAGGAAAAAGAGAAAAGAAAACAATGAAATCTGAAGAAAAAAAAAGAAAAAAATTGTTTTAATAATATTTGATTAAATATCAAAGGGAGAAAACCAATGTCAATAGGCAGAAAACTAGACTAATGAGGATTGAATTTGATACAATCTTCTGCATCCTAAATATAAGAAATTAATTTGTTATAAATCTCCTTCAGGCATCCCTGAGAACTGAATCAGGCCAGAGTTCTTTAATAAAACACAGCTGCAAAAGAAACAAATTACTAAATCAACATGCTGCACAGATCTGGAATTATATTTCTAGGAAAGTGATAGAAATGTAGCCGTGTTAGTCTGGGGTAGTTGAAGCAAAATGCAGGACAATGTAGCACTTTAAAGACTAACAAGATGGTTTATTAGATGATGAGCTTTCGTGGGCCAGACCCACTTCCTCAGATCAAACCTTTGATCTGAGGAAGTGAGTCTGGCCCACGAAAGCTCATCATCTAATAAACCATCTTGTTAGTCTTTAAAGTGCTACATTGTCCTGCATTTTATTTCTAGGAAAGTAACCTGAAAAGCCCTGGAATGTAGATCACTTTGAATGCACTGCTGAAGTGGTGTTTACAGAATGAGCAAGACAAAATTATCACAGAGTTATTTAATCTTTGTTGCTAGAATATTTTCAAGCAAAAAGCACTATATAGAAGGGGAACTAGGAGACACTTTGAAACCAAAATAACCTACCTGATGGATCCTTCCGAGAAGCTTTCACACTCCTCAGGTGTGATCAGACCTCCTGTGGTTTGTGGCAATGAACTGAAATAGTCACTTAAAATGTTAATTACCAAGTTGCAAAGCGCTGGTTCTAGCTATGAAATAGCAGCAGCTTTCCCCCCAGAGCTTTCCTTGCACTTTTGAAAGGAAATCTTTGTGTGTTCCGGTTTCTAATACTCACTTGTCTGCCTCAGTTTGCCTCCAATGGTTCTTATTCTGGTTTTCACATACAGATTAAATAGCTCTTTAAGAATCCATATTTTTTGTTAATGAAGGTTAAGTCACCTCTCGCTGTAAGGCTTGTGAACTCCAGAACTTTATACATAGGCTTGATATAATATTATATATATAACATTTGTATATGTAGGAAAACTTCAGTGGACAATATTGGTGTTTATTTGTCCATTTTCCACTGCACTCTACCCCCATTTTTATCTATTTAAATTTTCAGAGTTGTGAACAATTATGTGTTTAAATATTTTTGTTCTTGATTTTAAATGTGCATAATTTCAGGAATTTTTTTTGAAGGGGGGATCAGATGATAGTAAATGTTGAAACTCAAAAAAGTTATGAATGCTAAAAAAACAAAATAGAAGCTCACATTCTAAAATACATAAAGAGAATATTCTTAAACAAACCCCTAATAAGTTCTCAAGCGATGTCTTCCTCACTGTGCCTGGCTGTGCGGAGAGAGACACCGACCGGCAAAGGTCTGAGCCTGCTAAGCCCCCGTACCCAGTATCCTACCAGTCTCAGCAAGGCCGACTCCCCTGCTCGCACATCCAAGGGTCTCCTTAGCAAGGCTCAGATTTTGTCACAACTTATTTTGAGAGACAGTTGCAGACAGGCCACGGGCCGTGAGAAAAGCAAACAGAACCCGCGAAGCCCGTGATCTGTCTGTGACATTCACTAAAAAATGGACAAAATGGGGAGTGAGGGCTCTGGGGTCCCTGCCACGGCTGGTGGCTGCCTGTGGGACTTCCCTACCAATCCTCAGACCTTTGCCCACAGCAGCTGGGAACTTGGATCTCCCCCGCCCTGCCCACTGTGGGTTGGAGCGCCAGGGTCAGTGGCTAGGAGCTGCGGGGGCCCCACCACCTGGCTGTTGAAAGCTTTGGGGTCCCTGCTGGCTGACAGCCCCAGCCCCACGGCCTGGACCCGAAGCAGAACTGGCCACGTAGGACTCTGCCAGCCACAGGGACTCCAGGACACTCTCAAAGCCTCCACTTGTCCCCCACAGAACAGACGGCAGAAAAATCTCTTCCCCATTATTACTGGGCCTGAAGGCCAGAGTCTGCGGGCCTGGCATGGAGCCTTAGCACAGCAGGGCCGTGGCTGTGTCTTTAAGAGACGCCTCCAACCTCTTCTCATGACACCGAGTGAGATAACTGCCCCTTTGCACAGCCTGCCTGTGCCACTGCACTTTTGCTTTCCCTCTCACCTGGGCTGCAGGCAGCAGGCACAGAAATCCCTTTGGAAGGGATGGAAATGGCGTGTGAAAAGGGTGAGGAAAAGCCGTGAGACCGGAGAACTCCGCAGCTGTTCTGTAACCAGGGGCTTGGCCGGGCAGGGGGATGCACTGAAATAATGACTTGGAGTGTCAGTCACTGCAGCAGAACGAGTGAAGTTTGATCCCACCCTGCAGACGGGGACAGTTCTCTGAAGGATCCATCAGGTGGGTTAATTTTGCTTCACAATGACCCTTCTAGCCAGCGGTTTCCAACCTTTTCCAGATGGGGACCCCTGTTAACTATTCAGGAAGACCCAGGGCAATTCAAATATGGGGCGAGGGGGAGGGGCAGAGCCACCTGGGGAGACACTTGGTGACCCTTTTGAAATATGACCCATAGGCTGGGAAACCCTGTTCTAGCCCCTCACATACGCTGTGTGTTGCTTCATCAGATTATTTAATCAAAGGTTCAATAATCCCCTGAGATTTGTTTTACTCTTTCTGTGACCCCCACATCACAGGGACACTGAAAATGATTTATACGCCGGTGCGGTTCCGATTGCTTTCCTAGCCACGGAAATCGGGATTTAAGACTCAGGCGGAATTAGTTGTTTGTTTCTCTTGTGGCTTCCATGGGCTCTGGGTGACAAAGGCAAGGGGAGGTGTTGCCTTCCCAAAACGACCAGGGAGGAGGGCCGCATTACTGCCTGGCTACTCCAACAGAGCTGCGCTGGAGCAACATGGCTGCCCAGCTGCTCCCGGCCTGGAGCTGGGGGGATCGTGGTGGGACTGGGGTTGCTTGGTGCTGTCGGTGTGTGTGTTGGGGGGAGATGGGGCTGCACATCTGCCCAGCACTGAAGTGGGGGGGGTGTTACTGCTAACCTTGGAGAGGGCCAGCAGCCATAATGGGAGGTGCAGGGTTGGAGCCAGTGGCCAGGTGGCGTGGAAAGGCAGGTCCTTGGGTGGGAGGGGCCTGCCTTCCCCAGCCAGACATCGATTTGCCCCCCACCCAGGGTGGTTGTGTTTCATTCTAGACCACTGGGCCTGATCCTGTTCTCAGCGGTGTCTGAGGGAAATTTATCACAAAATAACTTCCTCTATTTAAAATACTGGCAGAGACGTACGGTGCCTCACCCAGCTGCAATCAGTATGCCTTTCTGCCTGTTCATTTGAGAGTCATTTGTTTCTGATACTTTTAAGTGGGAAAAAGGAAACAATTATTTCCACAATAGAGCCAAACAGAAAATTCATCCTGTTCCCCTTCTGACACAAGAAGGAGCCAAGCACATGCCTAAAAGAGATCTCAGTTCAGTTGTACTGTTGGATACAAGTAATTTAAAAAAGAGGCATTTTATACCCTGATCGACAAGTATCTCCGACTGTGTGAGCAACCATTGGAAGGGAGATACCTGGAGAAATCCATCAAGTTAAAGCTAGTCAACAAATGGAATCCATGTCCTGAAATAAAAATGTTAAATTATTTTTGTTTTAAATATTTTATAGACTTTTCTATTTTAATCAAATATTATGGAAATAAATCTATAATCTATTTATTTCCATTTTCAGGAGGGGAAGGATGTTCCTAGCAAGAATAAGAAAGGGAGTTAATAAAATATTTTCAATTTACTTGGCTAGGATTCCCATGTTGAATCAATGAGAAATGTCTCTTTTCTCATTGAAATGATCCTCAAGAAAAAAACAGAAACATTCAATTCATAAGAAAATGAATGGTAATACTTTTCTGAAACTCATTTTTATCGAAAAATCATTATAACATGTTTTTAACCAGTTACCGTGTTATCAGATCAGAGCTTCCAGTCCCCAGTTATCTGCTAGTCCTCTCTGGGAAACCCCAGATCTCACTTTACTCTCTTTTGAGAAGTTTTTCACTCTTCATTTAGGCCTTGTTGGATATTGGGCAGCACACGGCCCTCTCTAGGCAGCACACAACAGATGTTTCCATGAGGAAATTGGTGATACAGAGCAAATCGATTGTTGGTGTCAATGTCTTTATTTACAGAACAGATACGCCAAGTGTTCCAACAGCCACACTTGTCCTGATACTGGAGTCCACACATTGACTTTATCTCGGCTATTGAGAGGTTTTTCAGTGAATTATTGTTTTTCTTTTTGTCTGAGAGAATAGTCATTCGGGGTGTCCACATGTTAGCCCCCACACGGACAATACACAGAGCTGAGAAGGTGAGGTGGGCTGGTGGCCCAGTAGAAGGGGTGTGTGGCAGGCATCAGCTGCAGACTGGATGAAAATGGACGGCTCTGCTCACCAGTCACTGGCGCCCGCGTCTGTCTGGTTTTATGGGTTTTCTTAAAACAAAGGGGGTTCTGCCCCCTGGTGCGAAGAGTATTCCATGAAATGCCGGAGTTGATTGGAGGCAGCATCCAAAGTGAATGTGTTAATCAGAAGCAGGGAAATGCACTGAAGTTGCATGTCAGGCCTCCTTCTGCGTGGCCATGAATGTATCCCGCTCAGAAGTGGCTGTGTTCCCTGAGCCCAGGTTGTCTGCAATCACTGTGACTGTTACATTCAATATGTTACTTTTTGTTGTTGTTTTCTCTCTTCTCTCCCACCATCGGGATCGTCTCAGGGAGAGATGAAAATTCTCTCTGTCTATGACAGCTCCAGAGCGAGATCCTCTCTGCCTCATTTCATCGTTTTCTTCCTCACATGTTACGTGCACAAGCTGGAATCAGGTAGGAATGTCCGTGGCTGCTTCTGCATCTTACAGGATTGATTTACTTGCTTTGATCTATTCAGTCTCCCTGAGTCACTATTTGACACAAACAGAAAGGAAAAACAGCACCAACTGCTCAGTGTATCAGCTCCAGTGCAAACAAAGAGTCATTGTTATGAGCCGGGTGAAACTTTGTTAGGGGTTGAATTTCAAATCTCAGTCACACTGCCCTGGGAATGCCAGCTTTCCCTTAGCCCAGCTGTAAGTGTTACCCTCCTGCCAGGGCTGGGTTCGATATCTAGGGACTCTTCCCCAACCATCCAACACAGAACTGACTCCAGCCCCCACCCAGTAACTGGGGAAATTCACACACCACTC
Organism: Pelodiscus sinensis; assembly: GCF_052426305.1. Classification (NCBI taxonomy): domain Eukaryota; kingdom Metazoa; phylum Chordata; order Testudines; family Trionychidae; genus Pelodiscus; species Pelodiscus sinensis. Next base: position 15,113,476 of record NC_143070.1, read on the forward strand.
CTAGGTGCCTCTGGGAGCAGCACTCCCCCCTCGCACACACTGAGTCTGAGTGTGGAAAAGACACTTTTAATCAAAAGGCGGGAAGTGATGTGGGGTTAGTTTGGGAAAACACCACAGAGAGGCTCTTAAAGACAAACCACGAGTGACAGCCCAACCCCAAGCAGGCCGGGCGATGTGCCTTCCCCTCAGGGTCTTAAGTCCAGCAACACAAACGTCCCTTTCACACCCCCCCCCCCATGGTCTGCCCACTCCTCCCCATGCTTGCCAAGGGGGCAGGCTCGAACTGTGTGCCTCTTGCTCTGCGGCTGCTCCTACAGAGGTGGGGGTTGGCTTCCACTGGGGCCTGGGAGGGGCAGGACCTACTGCCCTAAGTCTGCTCCCCATTGACAGTCGTGGCCCTTGGCCAGAGCAGCCCCAGAATGCCGAGGGGCAGCCGCAGGGTTCACCTCCTGTCTCGGGTTACCCTCCCACCCCCCAGATTTAAAAGGGACTTTGCCGGCTCTTCCCCTTTCTTAGGGAGTGAGGGGAAAGTTCCCAGTTTGCTCCATCCCAGGCTATGTCTACACTACAAAGTTAGTTCGAACTAACAGACGTTAGTTCGAACTAACTTTCATAGGCCCTACACTAGCGCTCCGTTAGTTCGAATTTAATTCGAACTAACGGAGCGCTTAGTTTGAACTAGGAAAACCTCATTCCACAAGGATTAAGCCTAGTTCGAACTAGCTAGTTCGAATTAAGGGCTGTGTAGACCCTTAATTCAAACTAGTGGGAGGCTAGCCCTCCCCAGGTTTCTCTGGTGGCCACTCTGGCCAACACCAGGGAAACTCGTCTGCCCCCCTCCCAGTCCCGGACCCCTTAAAGGGCCACGGGCTGGCTACGGTGCCCGTGCCAGGTGCAAGCCTGCCAGCACCCAGCCAGCAGACCCTGCACCTGGCACGGATCGAGCCACCCACCTGATGCCCCCCAGGCCTCCCCCTCTTCCCGGGACCAGCCTGGGGGCTCCCGGGAGCTTTCCCGGGACCACAAGAGGTGGGCACCCGCCTGGGCTACTGCGGACATCGTGGATCTCATCCACGATCTCCGCACTAGGCTCAGGAAAGTGGCCGGCTAGGGCACGAGAGCTGCCAGCCTGGCCACCCAGAAGCAGGTGTGCAAGAGAATCAAGGGGGTCCACTGAGACCCCCGACCCTGAGCCCTGAGCTTCAAATGGCCGTCCTAGGTCAGACCAAAGGTCCATCTAGTCCAGTAGCCTGTCTGCCGACAGCGGCCAACCCTAGGGACCCTGGAGGGGATGGACTGAAGACAGTGACCAAGCCATTTGTCTCGTGCCATCCCTCTCCAGCCTTCCACAAACTTTGGGCAGGGACACCACTCCTACCCCCTGGCTAATACCACTCCATGGACCCAACCTCCATGACTTTATCTCACTTCCCTTTAAACTCTGTTCTAGTTGTAGCCTTCACAGCCTCCTGCAGCAAGGAGTTCCACAAGTTGACTCTTTGCTTTGTGAAGAAGAACTTTCCGTTACTAGTTTGAAGCCTGCTACCCATTCCTTTCCTTTGGTGTCCTCTAGTCCTTCTACTATGGGAACTAATGAAGAACTTTTCTGTATGCACCCTCTCCACCCAACTCCTGCTTTTAGAGACCTCTATCCTGTCCCCCCTCCGTCTCCTCTTTTCTAAGCTGAAAAGTCCCAGTCTCTTTAGCCTCTCTTCATATGGGACCTGTTCCCAACCCCTGATCATTTTAGTTGCCCTCCCCTCTCCCAGCCTCTCTCTTCCCCTCTCCCACCTCCTTTTCCCAGTCTCCCCCAGTTTTGTTCAATAAAGACAGATTCCATTTTGGAAGACACATTATCTTTATTTTGTACATCAAGAAGAGGGGCTAGGGAAGGGTAAGTGGAAGGAGGTGAGGGAGGAATGGGGCACGAGCCCCCGATGGGGAGGACTGGGCTGGCTCTGCGGGCTTTTGAGGGTGGAAGCTCTCCTGCAGCCCCCCAATTGCCCCCTCTCCCCAGAAGGCAGCCTGTGGCAAGTGCAGCCGGGCTGATGGCCGAGTGGTGTGATGTGCCCAGTGTGGGTAGTCCGGGCACTCCAAGCCAGGACTGCTTTGCAAGCGGGGCATCCCTGAGAACAGTCTGTCTGGGGTGGGGGTCGGGACCCTTTAAGCACATCCCTCGGCTAGCCTGAGACAGCATCTTCATGCTCTAAGTCCTCCTCTGATGCCCTGCCGGCACTGCTTCCGGCCATCTTTAACCTCGGTTCAGGGTCCACTTAATGTCGACATGCTAGTTCGAATTAGCATTTTGTTTTTTAGTCTGGATCCATTAGTTCGAATTAGCTTAATTCTAATTAACTAATTCGAACTAAGTTAGTTAACTAAGTTAGTTCGAATTAACGTTGTAGTGTAGATATACCCTCACTCTGGCTGGGGAGCGCAGGGCGAAGACGAGATACGCACTTTGGCATCGCTCCCTGGCAGGGACAGGAGGGGGAAGGAGAAGCAACCCTGGTACAAATCTCTGGGGAGGGAGGTTCAGTCCTTTGCCCTCCCTGCTCACCCCCAACCACACACACACACACACACACACACACACACAGAGTCCCCTGCCCACAGCCGCTCCTCACCTTCCCCAACCCTGACTCCTGCACTCACACACCCCACTGCCAGCCCCCAGATGCAAATTAGAACCTCGTGTGACTCAGGGTATGTCTACACTAACCCGCTAGTTCGAACTAGCGGGGTAATGTAGGCATACCGCACTTGCAAATGAAGCCCGGGATTTGAATTTCCCGGGCTTCATTTGAATAAGCGGGGAGCCGCCATTTTTAAAACCCCGCTGGTTCGAACCCCGTGCAGCGCGGCTACACGGGGCACGAACTAGGTAGTTCGAACTAGGCTTCCTAGTTCAAACTACCGTTACTCCTCGTGAAATGAGGAGTAACGGTAGTTCGAACTAGGAAGCCTAATTCGAACTACCTAGTTCGAGCCCCGTGTAGCCACGCTGCACGGGGTTCGAACCAGCGGGGTTTTAAAAATGGCGGCTCCCCGCTTATTCAAATGAAGCCCGGGAAATTCAAATCCCGGGCTTCATTTGCAAGTGCGGTATGCCTACATTACCCTCCTAGTTCGAACTAGGAGGGTAGTATAGACATAACCTAACTGATTCACTTTACATTAAATCCCCTTTTGTTTATGTTTTGTCTTTTCTACCCCCTGGTGCATTTCACAGCCCAGTTCTCAGTGAATGGACCAGCTCATCCTGTCACAGCCATGGTGGGGGAGGGCATCATGTTACCCTGTAGCCTGTCCCCCGGAATGAACGCAAAGCACATGGAGGTGAGATGGTTCCGACATGAGTTCACTCCTTTCGTGCACCTGTACCGGCGCAGGAAGGATGAGTTTGGGCAGCAGATGCCCGAGTATCACGGCCGGACAGAACTTTTGAAAGACAGCATCACAGATGGGAACGTTGACTTGGGAATTCTCAATGTCAGGCTCTCTGACGAAGGCCAGTACCATTGCTCTGTTCAGGATGGTGACTTTCAGGAGGAAGCTGTACTGGAACTGAAGGTCGCAGGTCAGTAACAAGGGTCTGTCGTCTCTCTTTAGAAACCTCTTGGACTCAGACCCACAAAAGTAGTTAGACACCTAACTCCACACCTCAGTCCAAAACTTAGGTGCCCTTCAGGTCCTCAAAACAGTCATTAAATTAGTTCATCTTTATGCCAGAGAGAGAAGGGGAGACTCTGTAATCCCGTGGTTATAGCACCAGAGGTGGGATACCCAAGGACTATCTCCCATTCTAATTAATCATTAATTATTTATCAATCTGCTAAGTAATTAAATAGCCACTGAAACAGCAGTGGGACATGAGTTTTCCCACCTCCCACGGGTGTACCCAATCCCCTGCACCAGGGCCAGATTAAGATCTTTGTAGCCCCTAGGCACGCTCATAATCATAGGCCTTTACATTAGATTCTATATAAATATCTAAGGCAGAAATGCTGGATCGCCTGCATGCCTACAGTTAATGGTACACCCATGTGTTGTTTGTTGACTAAAGAGAGCAAATTATTAAGTTGGATTCAGCAGTTTTCTTTCCTTATTTTCAAGTCAATTATTCATTTTTTTAGGCTTTAAATTTTTTGTAGGCCCTAAGCACTAGGCCTATTGTGCTGTATGGATAATCTGGCCCTGCCCCACGCTACGCTCTCTCTCTCCGGGCCAATGGCTATTTACATATTCATAAACAATCGAACAGTCATTGGGCCACAGGGAAAAAGAGGCAGGAATTTTCTAAGACATTTTCAGTTACACAGTTCATTTGCAGGCCCATACGCAGGAATTTCTGAGGGAGGGTGATCTGTGGGAGGAGCTGCTGACTTCCCTTCCCACCCTCTGTGGCCCAGTCCTTCCCTGGATAGCTGGAACAGGGGTAAGGGAGACTGGGGCAATTCCCTAAGACAGCCACAATCAGCCCCATGGTGAACCATGAAGGACCATGGGGGGTGGGTTCACACCCGTCACCCATCCCCCTGTGTATGGTCCTATGTTGTTGGGTTGAGACGCACTTAGCAGCAGTTGGATCTAACAACTCTTAAGGCAAAACACTCAGCAAGTAGTGATCAAATACTCATGAGTGGGAAGAACACTGGGTGATCCATCACTGTCACATGCAGCAATGGACAACACAGCTTCAACCTCCCTTTCAGATACAAACTGATTTATACCGTTTTGTTTTTTATATGTATGTTTTAGCCTCCCATGTCCATGTCAGCTCCCGTTCCCTGTCAGCACAGGGCCAGCCTGACTTCAAACAGGCCTCTCCTCACTTTTTTGTTACTTTATCTTTTCTTTTTCATACTCGGGATCATTCTGCAACTGTTCATACCTGAGCATTACTTACTCTGCTATAAAACATTATATGAACATACTCTGAAAATCCACAGCAGGCTTCTGCCGGTCCCAGGATGACTTTGTTCCCAGCACGGTTCTCTTCAGAGCAGGTATCTGGTCTGTGCTGAAGAGAGAACGTTTCCTCAACTCAAGCGTATTTAAAGCAGCATTTCTCAGATGTGGCCACCAGGAGCTTTTCGTACAGCCGCAGCCTCTGGGCCATGATAGTTACATTAAGTCAAATTTCCTCTTTCGATGAACATCAGCAGGAAAGTGCGTTCAATCATTTTATTGGAAATGTGGACGTTTATACACTCGGCTGTAGGCTCCTTTCAATTAACACTGATTCATTCCAGCTCTAGGCTCTGCACCTCATATCTCTGTCGAGGGTCACCAGGACGGAGGGATCCGAGTGGTGTGCCAGTCGGCCGGATGGTACCCACAGCCCCAGGTGCTGTGGAGAGATCCCAGAGGGCAGCCTTTATCTGCATCCACTGAAACAAAGTCTGAAGAGGAAGGTGGTTTCTTTAAAACAAAAAATTCTATTGTTATAATGGAAAATTCACACAAGAATTTGTCCTGTTCTATGAGGAACACATACCTGGACAAAGAAAGGAAATCAATAACTTTCTATATATCAGGTCAGTTACTACCAAAACCCCACTCTCTCATACCAGCAAGAATTAAAAATCAGGTTGCAAAATCATACAAAAGTCCCAGTGTGCAAACCCCCTCACAATGACATTTCAGATGAAGTGAAGGTGGAGGGCGCAATGTTGGATAAAATGTACTCCAGGGATTTTGTAGTGATCCCGGAAACAAGCATTTTAAACCCAGAAAATTCAGGGTTACCATTACATTTCCAGGCAATCTAAATATATTAACTCATGGAAGTGCCCTGCAGGGACACCAGATAGCAGGGGAAGCTCGGGGGGGGGGGGGGGGGGGGGGGGGAGCTTTCCAAAGATCTCCCGCCCAGCTAAAGTGCAGGGGGTTTTGTGAGCCATTTAGCCTGGGGCCCTGGGCTACAACCACTAAAGCCTCTCTGTGTTACCTCACCCTGAATGGTGGGGAGTGTGGAGGGGACGTGTAGCTCTGCCGGCTGCCCTCCCCTCCACTGGGCTGAAGCCATGTTGCCACATGTGCCAAAGGAAGCTCTGTCCCTGCACTGCCCACATCTGCAGGATCTGCTCCCACATCTCCCATTGGCCAGGAATCTTGGCCAATGGGAGCTGCAAGAGGTGATGCCTACCAGCAAGCACAGGGCAGTGTGACCTGTCCTGGGCTATCTGCTTCCCACCCCACCCCACAAAGCTGACTCTGGTTAGTGCACTGCACCCCAACTCCCTACCCCAGCCATGAGACTTCCCCCGCACCCTAACAAAGTGTTGCTCCCTCAGCCCTGTCTCAGCAAGAGTTGGTCCATTCTGACTGGCACTTTTCCAAAACGCCCTGTCTGAGACAGACACCCCACAGGGACCCTTCTGCCCAGATGGTTTCAGTCTGGAAATTAGTGAGCCAATGATAAGAAGGCCCTGCCAGGGGAAGTACCTAGCAACTGTCATAAAGGTGATGTGATGAGAGAAAGCAATGGGGGAGGAGGGACTGGGACTGGAAGCATGTGATAGTGTTTAATACCCTGATTGATACTATCAAAAGTGGATGAGCAGAAGCTGGTTTTCCACTTGGTTTCTGCCAGTTTTTATATTGCAGGGAACAATTTTCCCACGTGTATTTCACACAGAGTCTAGTGTGAAGCAATTTCTGCCAATGCTGCCTGTCGCTGCTGTTTCCAAACTAGCGGGGGCTTTGTGTTTCAGACTCCTTTTTCCCAAGAGCCTCTCCCTGGATGGTGGGCTGGAGTGTGACCCTGGTGATTTTGTTGCCGTTCATCTGCCTGGCTTCATTTCTGTTCAGAGTAAGAGGTAAAACTCAAAGGGGGGAAATAGTGATAGAAATGTAGCCGTGTTAGTCTGGGGTAGCTGAAACAAAAAACAGGACAATGTAGCACTTTAAAGACTAACAAGATGGTTTATTAGATGATGAGCTTTCATGGGCCAGAGTGTGTAACCGGAACATCAGAATCGGAGTGAGAAATGCTGACTTGGTGTGGGGAGGTGTCCTGTCATGGAGGGTGGAATAAGGCAGCCTCCCCAGAAACCTCGTGAGAAGGAGCAAAGAGTTCCTCTCTGAGAGCTTCATGGGGATGCACGGGGATGGTTCAGCTCCATCTCCAGACACATTAACTAGCAGATCTCACCCGATTGCCTTAACTCCCTTTTAGCAAGACAAACCCTCCAGACGTGCCCTCCCCAGGATCAGTGCCTGGCGATGAGACATCCAAGGGGGACTTTAGACGTCTCTAAAGTTGTAACACGTTCTTGGCTCTCGGTGACCCATTCGCCTGCTGCCCCTTCAACCCTCCCCCACCTCGCTGTGCTCCAAGCTGCTTCCCGAGGCTGCCTGAGTGTCGTGGGAGGAATCCAGGGACTGGCTGGGAAATCTGGTTGGGTCCCCCCAAGTGTCCCAGGCAGCTGCTCACAGAAGCAGGTGGTTGGCAGGGCTGCTCCAACCTGTCCCTTTGCCTCCTTTGTCTTTTGATGTGACTGGCTCAGCCCCTTTAGTTTCAGGTGGAAAATCAACCTCATGGGGCTCAGTCTGACCCAAACCCCCAGTGAAGACCAGGCCTGAGTCTCAGCTCCACTGACATTCTATGTGCTTGGCGCTGGACTCCCCCGGCTCCACAGAAATACCTGCCCTGGGGAGTTTCTGATGTTCAGTTTCACCGTGTCCAGATTATTGCACCATGACTGGATGGCTTAGTCCTACTGCAGGTGGCTTCAGTATTCAGAGTCACATGTGAGTGAATGTCCAGGCTTGGGCAGACCGACAGGCTGCATTTTGGAAGAGGAAGCTGAACAAGGAACAGGGCCATTTGCTCTTTGTCTTGGGCTCAGGGCTGTGTCTACACAGCACCCTTATCTCGCATTAAGGTACACAATTTGCGCTGTGCAAATGGCATACTTATTTTGACTTTATTTCAAAATAGGCTATTTTGAAATTAGATACTGTCTACACAGCATCTAATTTCGAAATAACAGCCCACTTCGAGACATCCCTTAACCTCCATGGAACGAGGACTACCAGGATGCCGAAATAGCGCGCCCATTATTTTGAAAAATATTTCAAAATAATGAATGGCTTGTGAAGACACAGGGTAGCTATTTTGGGATACCCCTGGTATCCTGAAATAGCTTTCATATGTAGACATAGAGTCAATCCTCAAGGCACCAAGTTTTGAGGTTCTCTAGGAACCAAGTGTGATGGATCCATTGGATTGGTGCTAAGTCCCAGTTGAGTCTTGCAGGAAGCTATTTAGCCAGATCCCAGAGGGGGGTCACTCTTCCTTCAGAGTTGGTCCCTCAGCCTCACCACCTCCTCAGCTGGGCCTCTGGGCTCCAGCCCTCCTGATTCACACCAAGAGCTCTGCCCAGCAAGCCCACACTGAGATACGCTCTTGGGATGTGCCTGTGTGCACCGTAGGATCTGATTCAATCCCACAAATATTTGCGGTGACATAAACCAGCCTTTTCCAAACAGCAGGATTTGTTCATCATCTGGCCTCCATGCTCGGCCTTCCCTATGGGCCAAGCCTGGGTGGGAGATGACGTTCCTGAAAGAAAGGCCTGCCTGGGTGCTGTGTGTGACCATCACTGGAGAGCTGCAATGGCTTGGTAGAGGGGCAGCCTGGTCATTACTTGAGGATTCACAATGGAAAGATTTCTTTAAATCTAGATTAATTGAAAAATTCTCCAAATAATTGTGTTTGTTTTTCTGTTGCAGGGAAACATCTCAACATTATCAGTAAGTTCCTTCCCTCTCCTGGGAGAACCAGTTTTCTGTTATGGAAGATTTTTACACGAATGTGACAGTGACAATGTGACAAAGCTAAGCAATGCTAAGACATGCTAATCGCGTAACTAGTCACTGCAGTAACAGGGTAGGAAGCCAGCGCTGTGCTAGCATCTTAGGGCCGCGGTGAGCAACCCGCTGTCCTCCTGGGGGGTCACAGCGCTTTGATCCGGACCGGTCGGTATTTTCTTTTCCTTCTTTGGCGAGCAATGTACATGCAGTGGGGGTGGGAGCAGGGGAGCAGCCCGGCGCTTTAAATTAAAGGGGCTGCAACAAAATGTTCCCAGCAGGGTGGGTTTTGGTTTTGGGTTTTTTTTTTTTCACAAAAATGTTCCCAGCTCCGGGGGTCGCAAATGAAAAAGGTCGAGCACCACTGCCCTAAGGGACACAGAATGGAGCCGGTACCCCAGCAGGGGAGGAGTGTCCATGTGCTAGATGCCCGTGACAGAAATGCCTCCCTATAATAAACATCAGAGAGGGACTGGTGCAGCTCAGAAGAGAAGTAAAGATGTGGCCACTGGGGCTGGCTTCATGTACAGTCAGTGCCCACAACCTCGGCATGTTGGCACGTCGTGAGTCAGAATTGTGACCTTTTGCCAGACTCCAGGCTGGAACGCTGGCCACAGGGAGACACAGCTCACACCCCTCACACAGCTGAGCCAGTGTGAAAACTGACTTGCAGCAGGGTTTATCCTGTATCCAGTCCCTAGACCTGTATGGACACAAAACAATGTCCAGGAGATCAGCTTCAGTGATCAGTAGTTGGGGAGCCTGTGGTCGTTATTTCACACAAGAAATTTTATAGCCTGGCCTTCTTTCTCTTTATTATTTAGGTACATTTCGCACAGAGCTCGGTAAGGACCTTTCTGTTGTTTCTTTTATTTCTCCCTCTGATTCAGTCTTTTCTCACATAGTTAAGCTTCTTGATTCTACATTTGTCTGACTTAATTCTGACCCCTATTTCTGTGTTTGACTTTCAGAGTGGAGGAGAGCCCTACGCGATGCAGGTAATTACAACAAATGTCTAATCAGTGGGTGACCCTGCTCTGTCACTGTGTAAGAAGGTGAAAATATAATAAACAGAACAGAGAATGTTCCTGGTGGGAAAAGAGAAGGTGCTGAGGTTCGAGGAGTAAGAGGCAGAGAACAGCCAAGTGTGTCCTGGTTACAGATTGCTCACCCCCTCTGAAGATAACCCTGGGTCTGCGTGTCTTAGCGGGTATTCCTCCTTAGGATTTCAGCCTAGAATCAGGGGGAGGAACGAGAGCGGTGACCAGACACAAGAGTTCAAATCCAGAGTCCCCCTGATCCGTGTTCAGCTGGTGCCTGTTTTCTCTTCTCTCTGCCCACAGAGATCTCCCGTTTCTCTGCCCTTTGTCAGATCCCAACTTTCTGCTGGTTTTAACTCTCTCCATCCTCCAGTCCTTCATTTGTACCAATGAAACCCTCTCTCTCCTCTCTACCACTGAACACCTTCTCGTGTACAAGCCCATAATTCTCTGTCTGCCCCTGATGACTAGCCATAGACGTTTAATTAGGGGTGGAACGAGGTGTACCGGTAGTTCGGAATAGGAAGCCTATTCCGAACTACCTAGTTCGAGCCCCGTGTAGCCGCGCTGCACGGGGTTCGAACCAGCGGGGATTTAAAAATGGCGGCTCCCCGCTTATGCAAATGAAGCCCGGGAAATTCAAATCCCGGGCTTCATTTGCAAGTGCGGTATGCATACATTACCCCGCTAGTTCGAACTAGCGGGGTAGTGTAGACATACCCTAAGAGACATCCAAGCTCCAGGACTTTCAATACAAGAGAGAAAGGGCACATCTGGGGAGAGCTACTTGTGACCATGTAACTGATAAGTCTCAGAAGGAGCCGTTGTGTTTGTCTGCAAAGACAACAAGGGTTTCTGTGGCCCTTTGAGACTGAGATGTGTTAGGACATCCGCTTTCATGGGTATAAACTCCACTCTGATTCATCTGATGAAGTGGGTTTTAGAGGTGGGGGGTATCTCTATAACACAACAACAGAAAGCAGGTCCAAACTCCCTCTCTCTTTTCTTGTCCATCTACACTCCTGCCCCGGTTTTACCCATGAAAGCTGATGCCCTAATAAATCTGTTAGTCTCTCAGGTGGCACAGGACTCTGCTCCTCCCCTTCATATGTTGGGGGGAATCCCCTGGGTGTTCCCTGTGAGCCCAGGGCAGGGGCGAAATACAAGGAAGACACAAGGGGTCATATGCCCCCAATGCTGTGGGAGGGAGGGAAAGGGACTGGGTTGTGGGGACACTGGTGGGGGGAGGCTTAGTGGGTCAGCAGGGGTCTGGCCTTCCCACACTAACCAGCAGTAGTGGGGGATGCAGACGGATGTGGCCAGAGGAGCAGAATGAGCCCGCTCCCACTGCTGCTACTGGTCACCCCCCCATGCTGCTATTCCCCTGGGGCTGCCTCAGTGGGGGGAGGAGGCCGGGCAGGGACAGAGCAGGGAGGGGGCAGAGCAGTGGCAGGGGGAGGCGCAGCCTGTGCTGGGGGGGGGGGTTGTTGCAGCCCTTCTCTGGGCTGGGGGGGGGGCATGTGGCTGGTGGCATCCCAGTCCCCCCACACCAGTCACCTCTGCAGGGTCCCTGATCCCCACCCGGGGACAGATGGTGCCCAAGGGGGAAGTTTGAGTCTCAGGTCGGGTCAGTAAATCTCTGGGCTCTGTCACTGGCCGGTGGGATGAACCTCAGGGGCTGGGTCGAGACCTCAGGGCTGCTCCCCACTCAGAGACGGGCGCCCCTGGAGGCAGGACAGTCCCTGAGTCACTGCCCAGCTGGGGCAGATTCTGTCCCTGACGTCATTGACCTCCCCAGGGCCGAGCTCTGACCCTGATGCTCTGATTCTCCCCCAGCCAACGTGACTCTGGATCCAGACACGGTGCATCCCCGGCTCGTCCTGTCAGAGGATGGGAAACGTGTGAGACGGGAACAGACACGGCAGCCACGGCCCAACACCCCGGAGAGATTTGACTCTAGGGCTTGTGTGCTGGGCCGTGAGGGCTTCACCTCGGGGAAACATTACTGGGAGGTGGAGGTGGGAGATGGGCGATTCTGGGCTGTGGGGGTGGCCAGAGAGTCTGTGAGCAGGAAGGGATTGATCAGCCTGAGCCCCAAGGGTGGGATCTGGGCTGTGGGGCAATATGAGGATCAGTTCCTGGCTCTCACTGACCCTGAGACCCCCCTGCCCCTGAGCCCCCCCAGCAGGATCCGGGTTTGTCTGGACTGTGACTGGGGGCAGGTGACATTTATCGATGCTGGAACCGAGGCCCCGATCTTCACTTTCCCACCGGGCTCCCTCCCCGGGGAGAGAATCCGACCCTGGATCCGGGTGTGCGACACGAACACCCTCCACCTGTCTCCATGACAACAGCCCCTCTGGCCTCACGCACCCCAATCTGTGTGACCCTGGAGGACTCCCCTGTACCCCGCCCCTGGCTCCTCCTCTCTATGGTTCCTGAAACCTCCTCCCCCTCCCTCCCTGCAGCTCCACTTACGGGAGGTGGAAGGACCCTACTGCAGTCCGAGGAGCAGACAGGCCCTGAAGGGCAGAGCTGGGGGCTGGGCAGGGGCAGAACTAACAGCTGGGCTGGGGACAGGCAGAGTTCAGATCCGGTCAAACAAATTGACCAACCCAACGGCTCTGCCCCTCACTAGCTCCCCAACTTAGAGACTCTGGGGTCCAGCTGGACTCAGGAAAGCAGCCGGCCCTGGCTCCTGAGGCTCCTGCCTGCTGGGAACGTTGCTCTCCCCTGCAGAGCTGGAGACAAGGAGCGAGCTCCAGGCAGGGGCTGGGCTATTGCAACGCTGAACGGCGCTGCCTGGAATTGTAGCTGCCCAGAAAATCCCTGGCACGACGCTGTGAGCCCCCAGCCTGAGTGATGGGGGATGGGAGTGTCTGGGACAAGCCAGCAGGCCTGGCAGGGAGCTGCCTGAGCTAGTCTATGGGGGGCGCTCACCAGGGAACATCAGAGCAGCCAGACTGGGTCAGACCAGAGGCCCATCCAGCCCCGTGTCCTGTCGGCCCACAGTGGCCAGTGCCAGGTGCCCCAGAGGGAGTGAACGGAACAGGGAACCATCCAGTGATCCCTCCCCTGTCGTCCATTCCCAGCCCCCGACACACAGAGACCAGGGACCCCTCCCTGCCCAGCCCCTGTGTACGTGTGTTGGGAACTGTGTGTGAATCATTCACTTCAATAAAATGTTTCCATCTGCCCCTGTGCGGTTGCTCTCTGGTGTGTTCCCCCGTCTAGGAAATGGATTGTTGCCACAAGGGGGGGGGGGGGCGGCTTTGCTGTCTCTGAACTTCTCGGGAACATTCCCTTTCCAGTTGGTTCAACCACGGATAAACCATGCCATTAGGTGGAGAGACCGGAGATCCGGGTGAACCATGACTCCCTCGCCCCAGGGTTGGGTCAGCAGATCCCGGACTGAAGGGAGAGGTATTGGGTCCTGGACCAGCATGTCCACCAGGATGGGGAACCAGAACTGTCTGGGCCACCTGGGGGCTATGAGGATGATCGAGGACCGAAATGTTCTCGCCCTGGTCAATACCCTGGAGATCAAGGGAAATGGAGGAAAGGCGTAGAGGATGCCCATTGGCCACATAGTCGTCAGGGCATCCCCCTGGGAATATTTCCCCATTCCCATCAGGGAGCAGTAGCTCCTGCACTTGGTATTGCTTGCCGAGGCAAACAGGTCTAGGTGGGGATAACCCCACCTGCTGAAAACCCAGCGGAGAGCAGATTCCTTGAGGGTCCACTCGTGGGCTCCAAAGGATCTGCTCAGAGTGTCCGCTAGAAGGTTCTTGCACCCCGGGAGGTATTCCGCTTGGGGGTTGATGTCGTGTGTGATACACAAATGCCAAAGTTGTAGGGCCTCTTTGCAGAGGGGAGGTGACTGTGCCCCACCCTGCTTGTTGAGATAGAAAACTGCCGCTGTGTTGTCCATATGGACCAGGATCGAGCGGTGGGCAAGCCTTGGCAGGAAGGCTTCGCAGGCTCGCCTTACTGCGCGCAATTCCCTGACGTTTATATGCAAGGCCCACTCCGAGGGGGACCAAAGGCCCTGCATCCTGTGACGTCCCAGGTGCACTCCCCAGCCCAGGTCAGGCGCATCGGTGACCAGCGTCAGGAAGGAGGAAAGGGGATTGAACGGGACCCCACTGCGAACCACCGGTTCCTGAGTCCATCATAGGAGGGAGTCCAGAATTGCTTTGGGCACCGTAACTACCGAGTCCCAAAGACCCCTGGACTGGCTGAAGGCCTTCGCCAACCACGCCTGCATGGGTCTCATTCTCAACCGGGCATGACGGACCGTGTATGTACACGCCGCCATGTGGCCCAGGAGTCTGGAGCAGACCCGAGGGGTCGTTATAGGAGACCGATAGAGCCCTGAGATCAGCTCCACTATGGAGAGAAATCTGCTTTCGGGCAGGAACACCCTGGCCACCCTCGAATCGAGGAGGGCCCCCACGAACTCTATGGCTACGTCTACACTGGCCCCTTTTTCGGAAGGGGCATGCTAATTTTGAGAGTGGGAATAGGGAAATCCCCCGCGGATTTCCCTATTCCCACTTTCAAAATTAGCATGCCCCTTCCGAAAAAGGGGCCAGTGTAGACGTAGCCTATGTGTTGTAAGGGGGTTAGGGATGACTTCTCGATATTTATGAGGAGCCCTAACCTTAGGAAGAGGGCTCTTGTGAGTGCCACGTGAGCAACTACTTGCCCGTACGAGTGACCCCAGATCAACCAGTCGTCAAGGTACGGGAAGACGTGCACCCCTTGGTTGCGAAGATATGCAGCTACCACTGCCATGCATTTCGTAAAAACCCTCAGTGCCGTACACAAACCAAAAGGGAGCACCGTAAACTGAAAATGGTGTTGGCCCACCATGAACCTGAGGAACCTCCTGTGGCTGGGTCTGATTGCCACGTGGAAGTACGCGTCCCTGAGGTCGAGAGTTGTGTACCAGTCTCCTAATTGTAGCACTGGGATGACCGATGCCAGGGTCACCATTCTTAATTTGTGTTTTTCTACCGCCCTGTTTAGATCTCGAAGGTCCAAGATGGGACGGAACCCTCCCTTCGGTTTGGGAACAACAAAATAAAGGGAGTAAAAACCCCTTCCTCGCAGCTGCGGAGGAACCTCCTCTATCGCTCCTTTTTTGAGGAGCGTGGACACCTCCTGGTACAGGATGTGTTCGTGAGGGGTGTCCCTTACGAAGGGCGGAGAAGGGGGTTTTGAGGGAAGTGGGCCTAGGAATGGGATAGAATACCTTCCCTTTACTATGTTGAGGACCCAGGCATCCGACGTAATAACAGCCCATGCATGGGCAAAACGGGAAAGCCTGGACCCAAACAGAGGCCCTGGGTAGGAGACTGGTGCGAGACTCTCGAGGGAGGAGTCAAAACTGGGGTTTGTCCTGGTGGGAAGGGCCGTGAGGGCCTCCACGCTGGGTATCAGCTCTGGGGTGACGACGTCGGCCCCTAGACCCTTGAGGATGCGTAGCCGCCCCGGAACCCCCACCGGAGGCCCGGGGACGGCGCCTCCAGAAATCCCATGGGGAACCTGTGGCTGCACCCTTCCCTGCTGCCTATAGGGCAGTTGCCGCCGCTGCGGAGCTGGCGTGTGGATGCCCAACGACTTCTGGGTGGACCTAGTGTCCTTCAGAGTATGGAGCCTAGAGTCAGTGTGCTCTGAGAACAGAGCTTTGCCCTCAAAGGGCAAGTCCTGAATGGTATGCTGCACGTCCGGAGGAATTCCCGAGACGTGGAGCCATGCCCCCTGACGCATAACGACGCCAGTC
The DNA here is from genome assembly GCF_052426305.1 of Pelodiscus sinensis. Lineage (NCBI taxonomy): Eukaryota > Metazoa > Chordata > Testudines > Trionychidae > Pelodiscus > Pelodiscus sinensis. Next base: position 15,129,124 of record NC_143070.1, read on the forward strand.
GCCATCGTGCGGGCCGCTGAGTCCACTGTTTCCAGAGCGGCCTGGAGTGCGGTTCGCAAGATGACCTTTCCTTCTGAGGTAACCGCCGCGAACTCCTGACGGTCCTCCACAGGGAGTCTGTCTTGGAAGTTCTCGATGGCCTGCCATGTGTTAAAGGCATACCTGCTCAGCATCGCCTGCTGATTTGCGATGCGGAGCTGAAGCGCCCCCATGGCGTAAACCTTGCAGCCCAAAAGATCCATTCTCTTAGGCTCCCTAGCCTTTGGAGAGGGCCCCAGCTGGGGAAACCTTTCTTTTTGGGCCGCTGCCTGCACAACCAAGGACCCGGGGGTGGGTTGTGAATACAGGTGGTCATGCCCCGAATTAGGGACATAGTAACACCTCTCGGCCCCTTTTAAGGTAGGGGCCAAGGTTGCCGGTGTTTGCCACAGGGCATTGGTAATCTTTGATACCATTTTGTTAAGCGGTAAGTCTAGTCGCGCAGGCGCATCATCTGTGAGGATATCCACCATTGGATCTGTGTCCTCAATAACAGGTTCCACCGGCACGGCCAAGTTGGCAGCCATACGGCGGAGGAGGTCTTGGTGCGTGCGAGCATCCATAGACGGCAGACCAGCCACAGGGTCTGCTAGCGCCTCGTCCGGTGAAGATGACGACGAGGACTCCTGGACTAGCACAGGAACCGTTCTTGTCAGCTGCGGTGCCGGCAGGGCAGCTTGCGCTTCCAAAGGGGCCACTGTGACAGACCGGGCCGTGTCTGGGCACAGCTGAGGGTGTCCGCTCAGGGCGAATTGCTCAAATCCGGGGCTCCTTACAGCCCCCGACTGGTGACCTCTCCACACAGGCCACAAACCAGTCCCACAGAGCGCTTCAGCAGCCTGCCTGAAGCCTCATGAGCAAAACCCCTCCGGCACCCCAGCAATATCCGTGCCCCAGATGGCCCCGGGCCTCATACACAGGTGGGGGGGTCCTAGCACCCAATCCCACCTACCCCGAACAAGTTCTGTCTGGTTCCAAGAAACCAGCCACAGATCCCTGGTCAATTTACCCTCTGGACCTTACCCACAAATCACGCTGGGCCAATCCTTTAGAATCTATATCTAAAGGTTTATTATTATAAGAAAGAAAAGCCTGAGAGTAAGGTTATTAAAGTACAGTACGTTACATGCACCGAATCTCCCAGTCTTCGATGCAGGCTCTAGCAGAGATGTTGCAGCTGCTGGTTTAAAAGTTCTTATTGCACATCCTACAATCAGGATGGGTTCACAGGTCTTCCGGGCTCTTCAATCCCTGCAGTGCTGCCTCTGGGATGAAGTGCTGAGCTGAGAACAAAATGGCATCGACCGCATGGCCTCTTTATACCCCCTTCCTGGCCTCTTCTGGTATGCAGCAAGTCATCTGGTCAGAGGCCAATCTCTGTGTTCCCTGCTGGCTGCCCTCGGGTGACAAACCCCAATCTTTGGGTGTGTCCATAGCCCATTGAGAGCCAGTGTTCTACAGGGCTTCGCTACTCAGCCTGTCCATAGCAATGCTTAACCACATTCCAAGAAATATTCAGCTTCCACACAGATTCCTATCTACACACACAGACATTATATACTCACATAAAGTGTACAGAGGATCAGAAAACAACAAGCTCCCATTCAATACTCCACATGGCTCCCTTTTATACCAATTTCTGGGGCCAACACCCCCACCTAGGGGTGCAGCAGTGATCTGGCTGCTTCCCTCCAATTCGGTAATGTGACAGCCACCTCCAGTGCCGAGAGTTGCTGTGCCATTGGATCGGGTTGGGCCCGGAGAGGGGAGGGAGGAGCTCGAGACAGGCACGCAGACAGACGGGAACGGTGCCCAGATGACCCCGACCCCAAAGAGGGGGGCATCTGTCCTTGCCACTGGTGGTAGGTCCAGGGGGTCCAGAAGGGCCACTGAGGGTGTGGTGGCCACCTTTGCTGAGAGTGGTCTCTTCTATGCCTGGACCTTGATCTATGGGTCGAGGATGCCCTTGAGGAGCCCGAATGGACAGAGGAAGCATCCGAGTTCGAAGAGTAATCAGACTCCGGCAAGGGTGGAGCCGATGACGAGAGCGGGGCAAACCTTGCCATCAATTCGGGCTTGCCCGCATGAGTACGCCGTGGCTGCACTACGTGTGGGGCCGGGGGACCCATGGACTGTGCCGGAAGGTCCACTGACGTTGTGGCACTGGGGGACCCAAGCCCAGTGCCGATTGACACACACCCCTAGCTGTGGCACCGGGGTGCTCAGGCCCGGTGCCAGCTGATTCGCTAGCAATTGAGGCACCGGGGTGCCGAGGCCCAGTGCCAGCTGAGCCGCCAGCAGTTGCGGCACCGGGGTGCCCAGGCCCGGTGCCAGCTGAGTCGCCAGCAGTTGCGGCACCCGGGTGCCCAGACCCGGTGTTGGCTGACTCGTCATCGGTTGCGGCACCAAGGTGCTCAGGCTCGGTGCCGGTTGAGACTGCGCCCAAGGATGTGGCACCGGGGTACCCAGTCCCGGTGCCGGTTGAGTTGCGTCCGGCGGTTGCGGCACCGGGGTACCCAGGCCCGGTGCCTGACCAGACCAATGGGTCAATGCCGGTGCCAATGACGGCACGGAGACGGATGCTGGCTCCTGGGTGGCCTCCATGGAGGAGAGAGATGTCTGAGTGGAAGCCACATGGCTGCTCAGATACGGCACCGGTACCGCCATGCGGAGAGGTGGCAAGGCACTCAGCTGTCTCTCTGGACGCGCATGGCTAGAAACTCCCAAGGAGTGATGACTCGGCAACAGCGGAGGAGCCGAGGTAGCGATCGGTACTGACCCCACATGGGGTGGTTCCGACGCATACGCCACTTTAGCACGCCGACCTGGGCCATGCTGTGGCGAGGTCGCAGCCAGCCGAGCCTCCGACAACGGTGATCTCGACCCTTCCGAGTCCACCGAGGATGGAGGGGAGGTCATGAGGCTGATAAGGTCCTGCGCCGCCTCGAACGTGTCCGGTGTGGACGGGCGGTGCGGAGGTGAGCGACCAGGACTACCTGCGCCTCCTCGGTGTCGACGGTGCGGAGGTAGCGATACACGCACCGGAGAGCTCACAGTGCGGTGCCCCGCCAACATCGTTTTCTTCGCAGGGGACCTTCCCCGGGATTTCTTCACTCTCTTAGCTGGTGGAGAGTGTGATCGGTGCCGGGATGTCGACGCCGATGCGCGGTGCCGATGAGAGGCCTCCCGTGTAGAGGCCGGTGCGCTGCGCACCGCAGGCTGATCCTGCGGCATCGGCTGAAGCACTGTCTCCATGAGGAGAAGTTTCAAGTGGGAAACCCTCTCTTTTCTGGTACAGGGCTTGAAGGATTTACAGATTTTACAGGCAATAGCCAAATGAGCCTCACCCAGACACTTAAGACAGCTGTCCTGAGGGTCGCCCCTGGGCATAAACTTCCCGCAGTCAGTGCACGTCTTGAAACCTTGCGGCCCTGGCATTCCTTACCCCCAAGGGGGAAGGAACAAAACAAAGAACCTAACTATCTAACTACCAGAAATATTTACAGACAAGTGTGAGAACGGGAACCATTAACTAGCTAAGTAGCTGAGAGATATGGAGACGCTCCAACGACCGTCGCTGCGGTAAGAAGGAACTGAGGTGGGGCAGCGCCGGCAGGGGTACTTATGCTCCGCCATGGCGGTGCCACTCCAGAGGGTGCCCTGCCGGCACTACGGGTACCGCTAGGGAAAACGCTCCGGTAGACATGGTGCACGCAGTGCGCACACCTACTTCGAATGGACATGAGCAACCACTTGAAGAAGAACAGCTGTTCTTGCGCAAAAACTTGCCAGGAGTCTACACTGCATGTGAGTTCTTGCACAAGTAAATTTACAGTATAGCATCGGAAAACAGGGCTTCTTCTGGAAGAGTTATTCCTCTCCCCACGAGGAATAAGCCCTCTTGCACAAGAGCTCCTGTGCAAGAGGCCAGGGTAGACAGGCAACATGAATTTCTTGCGCAAGAAACCCCTATGGCTAAAATGGCCATCAGAGCTTTCTTGCGCAAGAGAGCATCCACAGTGCCATGGATGCTCTTGCACAAAAGCACATCTCTTGCGCAAAAGCACATGCCAGTGTAGACGCGCTCTTGTGGAAGACTTTTTGTGCAAGAACGCTTCCTCAAAACAGTTCGGCTACGTCTGCACTGGTGCATTTTCATGCAAAAACTCTTGCGGAAGAGAGCGTCTTCACTAGCATGTGCTTTTGTGCAAGAGCATCCATGCCAGTGTAGGCGCTCTCTTGCGCAATAAGCTCTGCTGGCCATTTTAACCATAGGGCTTTCTTGCGCAAGAAATTCATGATGCATGTCTACACTGGCCTCTTGAGGAAGAACAGTTGCGCAAAAGGGCTTATTCCTAACTGGAGCATTATAGTTTTTGCACAAGAAGCCCTGATTTCATACAGTAGAATGTCAGTTTACTTGCGCAAGAACATGCGGCCAGTGTAGACTCAGCAAGTTTTTGCGGAAGAGCGGCCTCTTTGGTGGAAGATTGCGCCAGTATAAACACAGCTTTCTTGCGCAAGAAGCTGCCAGCGTAGACGTAGCCTGAGAGTTACAAGAGTCCGAATAAGAAGTCCTGCAGCTTGGCAATATTTTGAAACCATTTTGAAATAACTACCTGCTGTGTAGACGTGGACTAACTTATTTGAAAATGAAGTTGCTGTGTAGACATAGGTTGCCTGTGTACTGTGTCAAGAAAAACTTCCTTTTGTTTGTCTTAAACCTGCTACCTATTAATTTAATTTGGTGACTCCTAGGTCTTAGCTTATGGGAACAAGAAAATAACTTTTCCTCATTCACTTTGTCCACACCAGCCATGATTTTACAGACCTCTATACTATCCCCCTTTCATCTCCTCTTTTCTAAGCTGAACAGTCCCAGTCTTTCTTATCTCTCTTCATATGGGACCTGTTCCAAACCCCCAATCATTTTTGTTGCCCTTTTCTGACCCAGAGCTGGGACATTTGGTCATCCCTCTGTATTCATTCTGGGGTAGAACTGTCCCTGCCATCACACCCATCCCTTTGCACCTGATGAGAATCAGTCACATTCCACAAACATCCCATTGTCCTGGCACAACCAAACTCTGACCTTGCTTTAAGGTAGGATCAGAGGGTATGTCTACACTACCCCGCTAGTTCGAACTAGCGGGGTAATGTATGCATACCGAACTTGCTAATGAAGCCTGGGATTTGAATTTCCCGGGCTTCATTAGCATAAAGCCGGCTCCGCCATTTTTAAAAGCTGGCTAGTGCGAACCCCGTGCCGCGCGGCTACATGCGGCACGGGCTAGATAGTTCGAACTACGTAGCCATTCCGATCTATCTGTGGTGGCTCATTTAGTATGCAAATATTCATTGCTCTGTCTCATTTGCACATGTTCTTGCTCAAAACTGGGCAGTGTAGATGTAGCCTTTTAGTGTAGAAATAGCCTCCGAGACCCTGGAACTTCATTTGCATATTCATGATGCATTGCGCAGAGTGACCCATGTCCCTGGTCCATGGGCTGCAATGTCACATGAGGTGACGTCAGAGCAGTCCAGAGAGTGGACTGATGGAGATGCACTAATGTCCCTTGCGCAGAAGGACAAGCCATACAAACAATGCTCCAGGGGACAGACCAGCCCCCAGAGGTGTCTCCTAGGCAGGGACCAGCCACCTAGGGCAGGTCTGTGCACACTGCTGTCTTATCCCCTGTCCATGTGCCATACCTAGGCTGCTGCAATCTGGCAGCAGCTATCCCCATAACTTGTCCTGGTCTTCCCCCGGCCGCTCAGTGTCAGGTGCAAATCACCAAATGAGTGATAGTTCACATCACGGGACCATTGGAGGACTCCAGGCTAGCACACCACAAGGCCACCTGAGCCTCAGAAGAGGTTTGGGGTCCCTAAGAGGAACAGGAAATAGAGAAAGAATGTGGGTGCAAAAATGATGGAGACGGATGTTTTTGCCACAACATCCTCTGGCAAGGAGTTCCACATGTTGACTTTGTGCTGTGTGAAGAAATACTTCCTTTGGCTTATTTGAAATTTGCTCCCCATAAATTTCATTTGATCACCATCTAGTTTTCCTGTCTTGGGAAGAAATAAATAACTCTTCTTTATGATTTTTCTCCATTGATTCTATGACTGTAATTTGTTTAGTTGACAGAAATTTCTCCTTTAGTCTTCCACTTGGAGAAAGCTAAAATGTTTCAGCCATGGAAGTGTTTCTACTGAGAAATTGGCTATAGTAGAAAAGATCATATTTCCCCTTGGAAAACTTGATCTGCAACTAGAAAAAATCCAGTTTTGACAGGAAGTGTTTAGAATGAACAAAACCATTTATTTTAATTTCAGATTGAAATGTTCATTCTGGTTTTACAAAGCAGGACTGTTGCTGCTCCCTTAGCTCTAGGGACTGAACTGCCCTGACAGCAGGTCCTGCCATGGGAAAGGGACCCAGGCGAGTCCACAGACCCGCAGGTGGAGCGACCCCACTGCACAGTGCCAGCAGCGGGTGTATTGTGGGAACAGGGTGAATCCCACTTCTCTAGCCACGTGTTTCTGCACCTTGTGTCCTTTGATAGACACCCCTCACATACTGTGTTAGCTGCCTCGTCTCTAAGCTGGGCAGCCTGATGCTTTTAGTTGCTCCTTGTATGGACCTACTCCATGCTCTTTGTCATCCCTGGGCCCTGGCTCTGAATTTTTTCTGGTTCCCCCAGGGCCCTTTACTCTGAGTCACCAGCCACTAGATCCTGAAAAACCCATGCTCAGAGGGTCACTAATATGACCTAAGGGGCATGTGTCCAGCCCTAGATTGGGACTCAACAGAACTGGGTCTACCACTCTCCAGAGCGGTGACTTTGGGCAAGACACTGCCCCTCTCTGTGCCTCAGTTTCCACATCTGCACAATGGGGATAATGAACCTTCTCTCCTTTGGAAAGTAGGTTGAGCGCTGCAGATGAGACAATCTAGAGGCGCTTTGCCAATGTATCAACTGTTGCTAATGTGGGGGAAGGAAAAAACTACCAGGGAGTCGGTCCTACCCGTGTGAAAGAGTTTCTAGCAGGAGCTGATTTCAGCTCAGGACCGACATTACAGTCTAGGAAGAGAAGGGTGCTTTATAGTATCCACGCAAGGGCTTAGACCAGGCTCATTAACAATCCCCCCCCCCCCCCAACACCACCTCATTACAGTGGCCTGATGTCTCAGGTGTTGGGGGAGGAGCAACTTTTACTGATCCACTAATGGGCTTGTCTGACCTTACACTCTGCTAAGGACGGACAAGCTGGGTGGGGCCGAGGGAGCAGCCCCTGGGGCATTAGTGGCCAGCAGGCTCGGCCCCAGACCCAGCTGCCATTCAGTGGGGCTCCAGGGGAACCCCTCAAACATGCAGAGGGGCCGGCCAGGGCCAGGACACCAGCCTTGCAGGGGAGGGGTGGGTGTAGCACTGACATCACAAAGGCCTGTGGCAGGACCTCAGCCTATTGGGGGACCGCAATGACCTCACAGAGGGTATGTCTACACTACCACCCTAGTTCGAACTAGGAAATGAAGCCCGGGATTTGAATTTCCCGGGCTTCATTTGCATGTTGCCGGCTGCCGCCATTTTTAAATGTCCGCTAGTGCGGACTCCGTGCCCGCGGCTACACGCGGCACGGACTAGATAGTGCGGACTAGGATTCCTTTTCCTAACTATCGTTACACCTGTAACTATCATTACACCTTGTGCTTCATTTGCAAGTTCGTATAACTACATTAACCACCCTAGTTCGAACTAGGGTGGTAGTGTAGACATACCCATAGAGACCCTTACAACAGCCAATCAGGACAGAGGCACAAGTCCGGGGTAAGCTTGGAGATTCCCACAGTTTGGCAGCAGCGCGGCCCCTTCCCAGGGTGTCTGCGGGGGCCGGATGGAGAATTGGGACCGAGGGGCAAGGACGGGAGGAGCCTCATCGGCATTTTCTCCTTCCCTGCGACCAGCAGGTCCCGGAGAGACGGTCGGAGCCTCAGAGAGGTTTGGAGCCTGCTCAGTTTGGTTCCCCTTTGCCCCCTCCCCTCCCTCTGTCTCGCCTTCTTCTGCATCTTCCCCCCTTTCTCTGCCCCACCAAGCAGGGTGGGTGGGTGTTGGGGGGTTGGGGCGTTTGGAGGTCTCACTCAGAGCTGAGCAGGCAGAGCGCTGGGAACCAGAGGTGACCTGGCCTGTCCTTTTGAACACCTGTTGAGCCCTCTCCCCTCCCCGTGCTGCTTCCGAGCTCCCAGTCTCGCTGCGGATTGGTCGAGTGGGTGGTTACTGACAGGGGAAACTCGTGGCCTTTTGTTCTCTTTAAAACTGTTCTTGGTGAGTCGCCATTAATGGTTCCCAGCCATGCTGGAAGGGCCTAACACGTGGGGCTCTGCAGGGGTCTGTTCTGGGATGGTTCTGTTCAATCTTCATCGGTGATTTAGATATTGGCATGGAGAGGGCGCTTATTAAGTTTGCAGATGATAAGAAGCTGGGAGGGGTGGCAAGTGCTTTGGAGGAAGGGTCAGAATTCAAAGTGATCTGGACAAACTGGAAAAATGGTCTGAGGTAAATAGGATGAAGCTTAATAAAGACAAATGCAAAGTGCTCCACTTCGGAAGGGACAATCCACGTCACACACACAGAACGGGAAGTGACTCTCCAGGAAGGAGTCCTGCAGAAAGGGATCTAGGGGTCAGAGTGGACCACAAGCTAAATCGGAGTCAAAAGTGGGACACTTGCAAAAAAAAGCCACCGTGATTCTGGGAGGCACTAACAGGAGTGTGGTGAGCAAGACAGGAGAAGTCGTTCTTCCGCTCTGCTCTGCGCTGATTAGGCCTCACTTGGAGTCTTGTCTCCAGTTCTGGAAACCATGTTTCAGGAATGAATCGGAGAAATTGGAGAAGGCCTGGAGAAGAGCAATGAAAATGTGGAACAGTTTAGAAAACATGAGAGTGAAAGAACTGGGCTTGTTTAGCCTGGAAAGGAGAAGACTGAGAGGGGACATGAGAGCGGTTTTCACGTACCTAAAAGGGTGTCACAAGGAGGAGGGAGACAAACTGTTCCCCTTGGCCTCTGAGGACAGGACAAGGAGCAATGGGCTGAAACTGCAGCAAGGGAGGTTTAGGTTGGACATTTGGAAAATGTTTCTGCCTGTTGGGAAAACTTCCTGTCAGTGTTGTGAAACACTGGAACAAATTGCCTGGGGAGGTTGCGGAATCTCCATCACTGGGGATATTTCAGAGCAGGTTGCACAGACACCTGTCAGGGATGATCTAGATGGAGCTGGGTCCTGCCGTGAGGGCAGGGAACTGGACTTGATGGCTTCCCGAGATCCCTTCCCCTTCTACTGTTCTGTGATTCACAGACCAGACGGATCAGTCCCAGACCAGCAGGGCTTGCGGGGGAGGTGTGTGTGTGTCGGCAGGAGGGGGAGTGATCAAGCTGTTTCTCTACCTACCTATCTCTGGGCAGTTCCCGAGTCTCTCTAAGGGCCAGGGCTGCTCACACACTTGCTGGCGGTGCCCATGAGCAGTGGTTGGGCTGTGGCTGGTTGTACAGCTCTGGGCTCTGATTGTCCAAGTGTCGCAAGGTGCTGGCAGGGGGCAGGACACCAGCTGTGTGGGGGGAGGGGACAGTGATGCCACAAAGTCCTCGGGGGGAAGGAGCTGGGGGGGGGGGGGGCTGAGCTCATGGAGATTCCCTGACATCAGCTGCAAGGCAGGGCAGCCTCAGAAATATCCCCCCCTCCCCAGCCCTTTCTGGCTGTGTGGGAGCCCCCCAAAGAGGCGGGGCTGGAATCGCTCTGAGACCGACCCCTCGGGGGTGACCTGAGCCAGCCCTTGGGACGTCCCCTGAGACCTCTCGGCCGCCCCCTCTCCCAGTCTCACTGCTGATTGGCTGAGCAGGGGGCCATGGCGAGGGAGGAGGTTTCCCAGCTGTGACCCCGGCTCCTCTTCCTTTGCAGGCTCCGCACGGCGGGGTCTGGCCTCGGGCCGGCCCTGCGGGGGGACCTGCGGGCAGAGCCCCACACGGGCGCGCAGACAGCGGGGAGGTGAGCATGGGCGAGCAGGGGGAGGCTGTTTTCCTTTATCACTGGGGCGGTGGGGGTGGGAAAGGGGAGACTGGGGACCCTTGGGCAGGGCTGTGTTGGGCCCTTCCCCCTCCAGGGTCAGGGCTGGGAGTGGAAGTTGATATCAGGGCCTGGCTAGTTCTGGGAACAAGAACCTCAAATCCCATCCCCTCCCCCTCACAACTCCCCCCTCCCCCACTATGGGATCCATCCACATTGACCTAGCCTGGAGAGACAAGGCCCTTCCCAAGAGCCAGGCCCCATGGATCCGACTCGCTCCCCTGAGCACCAGGGCCCAGCCCCGGGGATGGGGATGGGGGCTCGTTGGCACAGCCTGGGCACAGGTCTATTGACCTGCCCCCCCTCTCTCCCCCCAGCGCGTCAGCTCCTGCATCGCGCCCAGAGTGTCCCAAGGGAGCCAAGGCCCCAGGGAGCAGCAGAGCCCGGTTGTAATTGCCCCCCCGCACCCGGCATGGGAGGTGAGTGACCTCTGAGCCTCTCTGGCCCGGGGTGAGCAGGCGGCTCCCACAGGCCGCAGGGCGGCAGCGGCAGGGCTGTGGGCTGGGAGTGACCCCTGGGGAGGGCAGAGTCAGAGCCGGGCCTGAGCCAGACTTGGGTCCAGCTCATCTTCTCCTGGCTCAGGGGAGACCCGGGGACGATAAGGTTCCTTTCTGGCCATGAGCCTCTCCTTGTCCCCTGGTAGGGTTACCAGATGGGTTTGAAAAACCTCCCAGACACACGTGATCTCAGAAAGGGAAGGGGGGGGACTGGCTGGGAGGGGAGTGAGGCTGGGATGGGGCTGGGGGAACGGGGCTGGTGCGGGGAGATCGGGGGTGGGGGAGACCGGCCAGCGGGAAGCAGGGCTGACTGGGAGGAGGTCGGGAGGAGCAGGGCTGATGGGGGGGGGAGAACTGGGAGCGGGGAGGGGAGGAAGGGACCAGCCGGTGGGAAGCAGGGGCCTAGCCAGGATGGAGTTGGGGGGAGCGGGTCTGGCCAAGGGAGGAGCGGCCAGTGGGGAGGGGGCTGGCCTGGGCGCATGCAGATCCTGGGGCGCTACCTGTCCCGCCCACGGTCCCGGCGAAAGACGAGCGAGTCTGGCCCCAGGATTCCCTCTCTCCCCGGACCCGCTCCCCCCCCCCCCCCCGCTGTGTAGCTACGTGCTGCCTGGCTGGTACTGCCCAGTCCAAACCCTGCAAAACCAGCTGGGGGTGCATGTCCCCATGGGGGGCCCTGCCCACCGCCCTTCGCCCCAGGAGCTGGGGGGCCCATTAGCTCCTCTCCCCAGTGGCTCCAGCAGAGGCAGGTGGGGAGGGAGGCTCCTGACCCAGGGGGGTTGGAAGCAGGACTCTGATGGGCCCCGTCTCCTCCCTTCCATCCCAGCTCAGCACAGCCCCCAGTAGGGAGCTCGGGGCCCAGCTGGGACTGTCCCTCGGGGGCCCAGCCGAGGACACCGGCCGGCCGGCCAGGGAGGGGCCTGACCCCTCTGCCCACTGCTGCTGTGCCAGAGGTGAGGGACCCCGCTGGGCAATGGGCTGCTAGAGCAGACACCGGCAGATGCCAGGCCGGGGGCCCTGTGGAAATGACCCGCCCAGGCTCCCACCTGCAATGGGAGTAGGGTTACCAGGTGAGTAAAAAAAATATTGGACACACTTGATCTCAGATGTGGGTGGGGGGACGGGACAGGAGGGAGGCAGGGCTGGCCGGGGGAGGAAGGGGGGTCGGGGCGGCCAGTGGGAAGCAGGCCTGACGGGGGGGAGAGGGGAACAGGTGAGGGACAGCGGGACTGGACGGGGGCCCAGCTGGAAAACCAGAAAGTCCCGACATTGCTCATGCCCGGTGAGTTCTGACTGTTCTCACCGGGCAGAGGGCACAAAATCTGGACTGTCTGGTCGGACACTGGACACCTGGGACCCTGAATGGGAGCCCTGGGGCAGCCGGATGCTGTGGGGGAACAGCTGGCATGGGGGGGGGGGGCAGGCGGTAGCAGCTCCTGCAGTGATAGGCCAGAGGGGTCTGGCCCTGGGGGCCCTAGAGAGGCGCCGCCCAGGGCCAAGCCCCCACTGCCCCCTGGGTCCCGGGCCCCGCATATGACAGGCCCTTGCTGTCTTGGGACAGGAGGAGCCCGGCCATGGGGATGCACCAGCTCCCCCACCCCCAGCTTGGCTCCAGGGCCGGTGTTGCCTGCAGGGAAGGAGCTGCCAGCGGGAGTAGGAGCATCAGTCGGAGCTTTTCCTGCTTACGCCGGTACTGGAGCCATGGACCCGACCCGGCCCTGGACCGGGCACCAGGGGAGAAGGAGGAGCTGCCCCTCCCCCCCGCAGGGGATAGAACCTCCCCTCCCCCATCTCCTGTCCCTGGACAGGGACCTGCACAGCCCAGTGAGTCAGGGCCAGCTTATGGACTGTAGCCATTGGGCTGCACAGCCCTGACTAAAGGGGCAAGGTACCGACACTGGCCATTGGGCCACACTGGTTGGACTAAAGGGGCAAGAAACTGACCTTAGCCATTGGGCCAAACTTCCCTTAGAAAAGGGGCAATGTACTGACTCTGGCCATTGGGCCACACTGCCCTTAGAAAAGGGGCAATGTACTGACACTGGCCATTGGGCCACACTGCCCTTAGAAAAGGGGCAATGTACTGACTCTGGCCATTGGGCCACACTGCCCTTAGAAAAGGGGCAAGGTACTGACACTGGCCATTGGGCCAAACTGCCCTTAGAAAAGGGGCAATTACTGACTCTGGCCATTAGGCCACACTGCCCTTAGAAAAGGGCCAAGGTACTGACACTGGCCATTGGGCCACACTGCCCTTAGAAAAGGGGCAATTACTGACTCTGGCCATTAGGCCACACTGCCCTTAGAAAAGGGGCAATGTACTGACACTGGCCATTGGGCCAAACTGCCCTTAGAAAAGGGGCAAGGTACTGACTCTGGCCATTGGGCCACACTGCCCTTAGAAAAGGGGCAATTACTGACTCTGGCCATTGGGCCACACTGCCCTTAGAAGAGGGGAAATGTACTGACACTGGCCATTGGGCCACACTGCCCTTAGAAAAGGGGCAACGTACTGACTCTACCCACTAGGCCGCTCTGCCCTAAGGCAAGCTCTGCCAGAGGGAAGCTGGGAGCCTGCAGGCTTTGCTGCGGGAGAAGCTGCCGTCCCCTCGGAACCAGGCGCGGGCTGGACCCAGCGACCCGACGGAGACGATTCCAGCCCAGAGACGGGGCGTGTCACGGCACAGACTGAAGACTAAACAACCCGCCCAGCAGCCAGGACCAGGCGAGGTCACACACGGGACCAGGGCAGCGGAGGAGGAAACCGGCCGGCCAGGGCAGAGAGGGACCTGCTGAACCTCGGGGACCTGCTAAAGCTGGAACAGACGAAGGGGCCTCCCCGTCGCGCCGCTTCCCCCAGACCCGAGCTCGGGCTGCCGGTGCCCTTCAGCCAGGACGCCGGGCACAGAAGCCCCAGCAACTGCGGCGCCTCGCAGCCCTGCCCTGGACGTCGAAGGCCTGGCCAGGCCCTTCCCAGGGAGACTCCCATCCAGTGCAGATCCCTACAGCGGGGGTGGGGAACCTCAGGCGCGGGGGCCGGATGCAGCCCCGGCTGGCGGGGATCCGGCCCCTGAAGGTCGGGGCTCCCCCCTGCATTGGGGGCCCACGCTGGGGAGGGGAGGGGGGCTGTTTCTCACTTGTGTGCAGCCCCCCATAGATTTTTCTGTGGGTCAGTGGCCCCGACCCAGCAAAGGTTCCCCACCCCTGCTCTGTGGGGGGTAAAGGTCCCTGGGAACCTGACTAGGGCCCCACCCATTTCACAGCCAGGAGACGTGCAACGGGGGGAGAGGAGGGGATGGGGGAATGGTGAGGGGAGTCTGAGCTCCCCACGTGGTGAGGGACCTGGGGTGTCAGCTGCTCCCTGACCTGGCTGGGATGGGACAGGAGTTGTCTTGCCCTAACACGGGCACTCGTGGAGGGGGCAGATCAGAGCCACCCTGAGGGGCAGGGAGAAGTGAGGGTGGAACGGCTCTAGCCCTGCCCCACAGGCTGCTGGGAAGTGAAATTGGCACTCTTGGGATGCCCCCACCCCCATTGCACACAATCCTAGTTTGGGCCAGGACCCAGCTGGTCAGAGAGCCGGGAAATTTCCCACGGAAGCCCCCGGGAGTGTGCCAGGGAGCAGTGTGGACACGGTCTGGCTGTGAAATGGGCGAGGTTGCAGGGGGACGCGATGGGGCCCTAGTTCCGGCGTATTCCCTGGAAGTTGTGGGAAAGGGTCTGCCAGAAACTCCTGGCCCTGTTGGTCTCCAGGGTCATTGGGGAATCCCCTAGTGCAGCCTTTCTCCAGCTGGGGCTCCCCACCCACAAGGGGGTCCCAGGGCCAGGGGAGGGGGCTCGCGAGCAGGGTCACTGGCCGCCTGGGTTTTCCCAGCCATGACCTCGTCTTCAGGCCGCAAATCTTCCTCTGGGCAGATGTTTGGAAATATTAAAAACTGTCGGATTTCTCCCGGCTTTCCCAGCTGAGTGGCTGGAGAGCAGCGGCTACTGTCTGGCCATCCGGTTTGGGGGCAGCCCCATTGACAGCAGCAGCACAGGAGGAAGGGAGGCCTGGTCCGGTGTTGCCACCCTTTCTTCTGCACTGCTGCTGGCGGGGGGGCTGCCTTTCCATCTGGGTGGCTGCAGAGCAGCGGCCCCTGGCAGGTCACCCAGCTCAAAAGTCAGCGCCACCACCAGCTGCAGCGCAGAGGGAAGGGGGCAGTGCTGCAGGGTGTGGGGCTGCCTTCTGACCCGGGTGGCTGGAGAGCAGTGGCTGTTGGCCAGGGGCCCAGCTTAGACGACGGCGTCCCTGCCAGCAGCAGCACAGAAGCAGGGTGGCTCCGTGTGGTGTCACTCCTACTTCTGCACCACTGCTGGCGGTGGCCCTGTCTTCCGAGCTGGGCGCCCCAGGAGCAGCCACGACTCTCTGGTCACCCGCTCGGCCGTCAGTGCTGCCCCAAGAGCGGTGCAGCAGGAAGTGCAGGAGGGGCGGGATTGCAGCACTTCCTTCAGCACTGTGGCGGGTGTCAGCCCTGCCTCCCAAACCGGGTGACCAGAGAGTGGGTGCCACTGGCCAGGGGCTACCTCAGAGGGCAGCGCCGATACCAGCAGCAGCACAAACTAGGGGTGTCAACGTGTGTAGCTGGCTACACGATTAACCGATATGTCTGGGCTTATTGGTTAATCCTGTCGCCTCCACACACCCCTCCCCCGGCTGCCTCGGGAACAGAAGCAGCAAGAGGGGGGGAAGGTGGGAGCTGGTGTCTGCGGGGATCCAGCTATTAAGCTGCCTCCCCATGAGCACCAGATCCCATGGAGCTGCCTGGCCCGCACCATGGGCTGCTGCCTCTCATAGAGATGCAGCAACACGGAGGGTGAGTGAGTCAGGCAGGAGCTGGTGCACACGGGAAGCAGCTTTTAAGACAGCTCCCCATGTGTATCAGCTCCTATGGGACCACGTCTCACCCATCCCCCTCCACTGCTGCCTCCCTATCAGCGTGGGGGCAGGGCAGAGATGAGATGAGATGTTCGGGGAACTATCTTCTAAGCCTCTATGTGAGCCCCCTTTCCTCCCTCGCTGTCTCACATAGAGGCGAGGGGGATAGGGGGTTGCTCGAGGGGAGCTGACTTAAAATCTAGTTCTCCGTGAGCACCAGTTCTGCGGAGCTGCCTGCTCCTGCCTCTCACACTCCAGAGGAGGCTGCTGCAGAGCAGCCTCTGTCCGGGGCGGGCACAAGCTCTCGTCGCACAGAGGCTGCTGTGTGGGATGCCGGTGCAGCCTCTGTCTGCTATGTGGGATGCCGGTGCAGCCCCTCATTGCTGACTCAGGCACCAGGGACTATCGAATAAGCGTGGAATTGCTACAGTTTGATGCAGTGACATGATTGTTCAGTGACTCCCTGTCTGACATCCCTAGCAAACAGGGAGGGGGGCCCTGGACGGTGCTCCCCTCGTCCTTCTCTGCCATCGCTGGCAACAGCGCCGCCACTCCCGCCGGGCAGCTGGACAGTCCGTGCTGTCTCCGGTAACAGTGCAGAAGGCAGGTGGGCTGCTGCAGCTTTGCCTCCCTGCCTTCCGCGCCGCTGCTGCTGGGTAAGGATGTTAAATAACGATTCATGGACAAGTTGAGGAGTCGATGGAATTTCCATTGGCTACTCGACTAGTCGATGGGCACTTTCTGCACTTTGAACTGGACAAGGGCCCCAGCAGGGCCTCCTGTGCACTTCAAAACGGGAACTCCGTGTGCAGCCCGGGGCCAGCAGGAAGTTCCACTGACTCGGCTTTACGAGGGTCCTTCCGCTTTGAAAGGCTCAGGGTCCTGGAGGCTCTTGTACATTTCTGAGTGGAAGCACCTGCATGGAGCCTGGAGTC
This sequence comes from Pelodiscus sinensis, assembly GCF_052426305.1. Classification (NCBI taxonomy): domain Eukaryota; kingdom Metazoa; phylum Chordata; order Testudines; family Trionychidae; genus Pelodiscus; species Pelodiscus sinensis. Next base: position 15,145,632 of record NC_143070.1, read on the forward strand.
AGTGGGGGACTCAGACCACTGGGAACCCCGAGGTCCATGCGGCGCTGCTCCTTCGGAGAACCCCCTTTTCACACCTTTTCCCATGAGCAGGCAGCGCCAGCACCACCAGCAGCGCAGAAGGGAGGGCGGCCTGGTGTGGCGGTGCCTCCCTTCCCTCTGCACTGCTGCGGGCAGAGGCTCTGCCTACTAATGGGGAGGCTGAGGAAGTTACAAGGGGCCAGGTGCCCAACCTGGATGGCAACCCCACCGCCAGCAACAGCGCAGGAGGGAGGGGAGCTGGTCTGATATCGCCACCCTCCCTGCTGTGCCGCTGCTGGCCGTGCCTCTCACTGCTCAGCTGGGCAGCTAGAGAGCGCAGGCACCATGTGCACAAGGCCGCCTGCCCCCAGCCAACGCACATAAGGTCTGCGGCTGCTGCCCTCCCTTTCGTGCCACTGCTGGGGGCAGCCCTGCCTGCCACACTGAGGGTACGTCTAGACTACAGGCTTCTGTCCTCATCCCACGAGGAATAACGGGGCTGCCGACAAAGGGCTTTGATGTCGGCAGGGGAGCGTCCAGACTAGCGCGCTGAGCCGACAAACAGCTGATCAGTTGTTTGTCAGCTCAGCGCGGTAGCCATGTAAATTTAAATGAAGCCGCGATTATTTAAATCACGGCTTCATTTCCCTTTGCCGATCTGTCTGATCTACATGCTTCCATCGACGGAGGCATGTAGTCTAGACACAGCCATACTGTCGAGAAAGCTTCTGTCGACAAAGAGTGTCTAGACTAAATCTAGTTCTGTCGACAAAGCAAGCCGCTTTGTTAACATGACAGTGTAGACGCAAAGGACAGTGGAGATGCAATAGCGCCTTCTGTTGACAGAACTCTCTCGACAAAAGGCGTTATTCCTCGTAGATGAGGTTTACAGCCCTCGACAAAACTGCTGAGTTCTGTCGACGTTGTTTCGACAGAATTCAGCGGCAGTGTAGATGAAGTCCACTTTTGTTGACAAAACCCTGTAGTCTAGACACACCGGCTACGTCTACATTGGCACCCTTTTCCGGAAATGCTTAAAACGGAACAGTTTTCCATTATAAGTATTTCCGGAAAAAGAGCGTCTACATTGGCAGGATGCTTTTCCGGAAAAGCCCTTTTTCCGGAAAAGTGTCCGTGGCCAATGTAGATGCGCTTTTCCGGAAAAAAGTCCTGATTGTCATTTTTTCGATCAGGGCTTTTTTGCGGAAAAGACTACTGTGCTGTCTACTCTGGCCCTTTTCCGGAACAGTTTTTCCAGAAAAAGGACTTTTGCCCGAGTGGGAGCAGCATAGTTTTTCCGGAAACACAATGACGATTTTACATTAGATCGTCATTGCTTTTCCGGAAAAGCAAGCGGCCAGTGTAAACAGCTCGCAGCTTATTCCGGAAAAGCGGCTGCTTTTCCGGAATAAGTGGCCAAGTGTAGACACAGCCACCCTGAGTGACCTGCGAGTGGGCCACGCTGGCAGGACACCCAGCTGCAAAGTCACCGCCAGCAGCAGCACAGGAGGAGGGGAGGCCTGGTCTGGTATCTCAGCCCTTCCTTCTGTGCCGCTGCAGGCGGTGGCGCTGCCTTTGGACCTGGGCGGCAGCAGAGCAGCGGCTGCTGTTGTGGGGCCCAGATCGGAGGGGGCCCCACTGAGCAGCGAGTGAGGGGTGGTCACTGACGGGTCCCCCAGCTCAGAAGTCAACGCCGCCCCAGCAGCAGCGCAGAGGCAGGGTGGCCTGGCATGTTGTTGCCACCGTTCCTTCCGCACTGCTGCTGGCAGGGCTGCCTTCTCCACTGGGGACCACAGAGCAGGGGCCACAGGGGAGGTGCCCAGCTCGGAGGGCAGCTCCGCTCCCAGCAGCAGCGCAGAAGGAAGGGGGTGTGGCTGCCATTGCATCCTTCCCTCTGCCCCCTGCTGGGGGCATCGCTCCCTTCCAAGCTGGGTGCCCAGAGCGAGCGGGATCCCAGCTGTGGGGTCAGTGCCAGCAGCAGCAGCAGCGCAGGAGAAGTGGAGGCAGCGATGCCGTTGCCACCCTTCCGTCTGCGCCGCTGCTGGCCAGGTTGGGGGCAGAGAGCAGCTGCCCCTCCAGCCGCCCAGCTGGGGAGGCCAGGAGAGATCAGGGACATTTCTTCTTATTTCCAAACTCCGCCGGGATGGGGACCTGGGGACTGAACACGAGGCCACGGCTGGGAAAGCCCAAACGTCCGGTGCCCCCGTGAGCGACCCTCCTGCCCTCGCCTTGCCGCCCCCTTCTGGGCAGGGACCCCCAGGGGGAGAAACGCTGCACTAGGGGATTCCTCTACGACCCCGAGGGCCACCACGGCCAGGAGTTCCCGGCAGCCCCTTTCCCACCACTTCCACGGAGGAGGCGGCAGGTTCTCAGGGGAGGTTTCCCCAACTCGGAGATCTGCCTGGATGGAGAGTGGAGGAGCAAAGGGAGGGCCTGGCCAGGAACGGCCAGGGCAGGGCTCACACGGCAGCACCCACGGCAGGGAGTGGCCAGAGACTCCTGGGAACCGACGGGTGTGAAAAGAAACCTGCTGCTCAGCCAGGCCCAAAACTCTGTGTCTGCCGGCCACTGGGGCCAGCCCAGATGTATCCAGCCTCCCGCTGACTCTGGAGTCCCTGCTGCCTTCTCCTGCATTGCCGGGAAGAGGAGAAGTGATTCGTGGTGTCCGAGAGATGCTCCCTCGATGCCAAAATCTCCACCCACCTCAGGAGGCTAGTAAAAGAATGTGAGACTGGTTTAAAATAAAGAGATTGAGGAGAAATAACCCGATCATTGATTGTACGAGCTTCGCTTTCTTGCCCTTAAGCACATGCTCGGGTTGGTCTCAGCCATTCTCTGCAAACCAGAGGACTTGAAAAACTTTTCTTGTGACAGCTGAGGGGGAGGCGACACCCCAGGGCCTGTGGGGACAGAGCGGTGCATGCAGCCCACAGGCACAGAAGGGGAGTTTCTGTTGCCATGACAACAGTCTCTCCCCAGGAAAAGCCCTTCCAGACTCCTGGCTGGAGCAGTCATGACTAGCAGGCAGAGCAGGGGCTGTGGGTCACAGCTGGGGTCAGGAGTCCCAGAGCAGCCCAGAGGCCGGTCTGATGGGCTCAGATTTGAAGGGCCAAAGGAATCATCATGCTCATCTGATCTGAGCTCCTGCACCTTGCAGACCCCAGAACCTTCCCCACCCCTCCGGTCCCAGCCCCACTTGCCCTGGCTGTTACTGATGCCCTCACGTCTCGGCTCAGCAATGGCAAGGGATGGAGAATCCCCCATTGCACGACTTGGTCTCTGCAGAGGGGGGCAGCCGCATCCACCCAACCCCCACAGGCTCTGCCCGTCTGACCCCTTGACAAGCCCTTCCCCCCCCAACACGGGGTCAGTAGGAGCAGGCGTGTTCTGGCCGGAGCCCCCAGCCACACGGCGGGGAAAGAATTGTCTGGAGCAGCTCAGCACTGGGGAGCCCACGTTTCCCTCTGCGGAGCGCGGGGCAGCCGGTCCAATTCCTCCCACCCATGTCAGTCCAAGGGCCGCCGATGGGAGCTGGCAGCACAAACGCTCCCATTCCCGCCCCGTCGCCTGAGCCCCCGTGTCCCTGGGCCCAAGCCCTGGGCTCTGCTGGCCGAGGAGCAGGGACTCCGACCGCCACACGCTGAGGCCCCAGGAACAATCCCCGCCCTGGGCCCCTTCCTAGCAGCCCTGGTGTCTCTCCCCTCATGCGGCCTGTGGGCACGGCCCGTCCGAGGGCCTCCCTGGCCGTGGCTGCTGCTGGAGGCTCCTGCCCCCTCGGCTCCCTTGGGCCCGGAGCTCCCTGCGCATCCTCCTCCTCCTGCAGTCGGCCCGGCCTGAGCGGCTCCAGAGGCTTTTCTACTCCGCTCCCTCGGGGGGCAGGCCCAGCAGGACTGGGGGGCTGATTCGCAGGGCAGGGTTGATGCACCCCCCAGCCCCCGGTCATCTGAAGCAGGGGGCTGTGCCCGCCAAAGCTCATGATCCCAGCGACATGTTTTATTGGTCTGTAAAGTGCTCCCAGGGGATTTGTTGTGTGACCAGAGCGAGGGCTGAGGAGGAAGGTCCGGCCTGGGGCTCACAGCCGGTTGTGCTGGGGGTGTGTGAGGCAGAGGATACAGGCCAGGCAGAGGCCTAAGAGGGTCTGTCCATGGCCAGAGAGGGGATCCCAAGGAGCGACTGTCTCGAGTTGCAGCTGGGGAGATCTGGGGTGGGAATTAGGGGAAACGATTTCACTGAGGCTGGTGAAACGCTGGAGCGGGAGGCCTGGAGGCTAGAAGAGGGATGTGAGGGGTGCACTGGGCACTGGAACTAGGACGTGGTTTCTCCTGGGCGTGTGTGTTGCTTTTGCTCACACTCAGCTGAACGGCAACATTTCCTCCATCATCATCGTCATCATCAGACTAGTGAACACAACAGCCCCGACCTGCTCCCGGGGGGATGCTCAAAGGAAGCACCAGAAACCACGTTGGCTGGTCCAGCTTCCCCCGAAACACAGGCCGTTAACTCTGCATCCTGTGTCATCAGTGCAGACACAGCCCAGCACTGCCTGTGCCCCCCGTCCAAACCCCACCCCCCATCTCCCGCAGCCTAGAAACTTCCCCACCCAGACACCCTCACGAGCCCAGCTAGTCTCATATTATCAGTCACCAACCCCCCATGTACCTGAAAAACTGCCAGTCTGTGCCCCACACACACAGCCCCCTCTGCCAGCCACTGCCCCACATCCCTGACTACCTGCCAGTCTGTGCCTTAGAGAGCCCATCGTTCCAGCACCTATCCCATGTTGCTGACTGCCAGTCTGTGCCCCACACACAGAGCCCCCCTCCCTCCCACCAGACCCGGTGGTACAGGGTGTACGAGGCTCAGGGTCAATTTGCCCTCCCGCCTGGCTTCTCTCCATGGCTGCTGAGGGGCTCCCCTTGCACCCTCCCACATTGGGCCCAGCTCTCAGGGCCAGGCTGCAATGGGCGACAGGGTCACTGCTCCCTGCTGTGTCCTGTCCAGCCACAGGCCAAGGGGGAGCCGCACCCGGCTGGAGTCCTCCCGCCCTGAGCCAGAGCTGATCCGGGGGGTCAGACACTCCCTGCAGCACCCAGAGCCCAGGAGAATGTGGATGGTAAGTGGGGTCAGGGGCCATGGTCATGCGGAGCTAGAGAATTCTCGGTTCCTCGGCCCCCAGCGAAATCTCCCCCGACATTCCCAAGAGGAGCGGGCAGGGAGAAATTTATAAATCTCAACTACCCACCCAGAGAAATAAAAAAGCAAATTGAAAGAGCCAGACAAATACCTAGAAACCATCAACTTCAGACAGACCCAAAAAAACCAGCAATAGAACACCACTTGTCATCACCTACAGCCCCCAACTTAAACCTGTCCAACACATTATCTATAAACTACAGCCTATCCTGGAACAGGATACTAAACTCCGAGAGGCTCTGGGAGACAGACCCATAGTCTCCTATAGACAACCACCTAACCTCAAGATGATTCTTACCAACAACCACAGGAAATACCACACTAATACCAACCCTGGTACCTTCCCTTGCAATAAACCCCGTTGCCAGCTTTGTCCACATAGTCACTCTGCTGATACCATTATTGGACCTAACCAAGCGAGTTATAAGATCAAGAACACATATTCCTGCGCATCCAGAAATATAATCTATGCTATCATGTGCCGAAAGTGTCCATCTGCTATGTACATTGGACAAACGTCTCAGACACTTTGCCAAAGGATCAATGCCCACAAAACAGATATTAGACAGGATCGCAAAGAAAAAATAGTTTCTTGCCATTTCAACCAGAAAGGACACTGTCTCAACGACTTGATCACCTGCATCCTGCTTCAAAGGCCTTTTAAGACTGCACTTGAAAGAGAAGCCTCTGAACTGTCATTCATGCTCAAATTCAACACTTTACACTTAAGTTTGAATAAAGACTCTAATTACCGTACCCATTACAAAGATAGCTTCCCCAATTATCACCTCTAATATCATTAGCTCACAGACATTTACCTCCCCCCATCCCCTTTCTGTTCTGAAATTTGATTAGTGTAACCCCCAAGGAGATTACTTGGATTCCTGGGGCTCTGTCTGCTGGCAGCTCAGGGACAGGCTCTGAGTTTGCCTTGGCTCCCCCTCCCTACCAGGGCCAGAGTCTGCCCAGCAACCCATGGGGAGTGAGATGCCCCTCCCAGGGGGAAGGAGAGACCATTGTTGAGGGGAGTCTGGAGCCAGCCAGGGAAGGGGAAGCTGGGTGTGTGGGAGCTAGTGAACCCCAGGCCTGCATGCAGGGTTCCCCCTGAGAACTAGCCTCTAGGGACGGGAAGGCAGGATCCCTCAGCTGGGTTTATGTCTCCACTGGTGATTCCCAGTTGTGGAGTTTGCTGGGAGGCTTCCCCGGTCAGGCTGAGTTGGCTCCAGCTTCCTGGGTGAGAGAGTCCCTGCATGGTCAGCTCCGCTCTAGCAGCAAGTTCAGGGCTGCTGCCTGCTGTGTGTGTCTGGAGGCTGGGCTGGGAGGCTGTAGTTTTGAATTTTGGTGCAGTTGTGGGGTCTGCATCTTGAGCCCTGCACCCCTTCACGGTGAGGGGAAATTCTGGGACCGAAGCAGCCTGGTTCCTGCTTGAAGAGGACCCCTGTGAGAAGAGAGCAGCCCTTTGCAGAGACTGAGTCATCTCTCAACCTGAGGCTCATCCATGGAGTGTGTGAGTGCACCAATTGTTAGTTAGTCAGGCAGGGAATTTGTTTGGGGATTTTATTACCTGCAGCATATTAAACTGTGGAGGGATTTACCACCTTCTCCCTCTTGTGAGTCCTTTGGGCTGTACTGGACCTAGTCGGCTCCACTGCTAAACCACTGCAGAGAAGGATTGTGTGGTCAACAGTCATCAAGGCCCCAACAAAGTACATGTACCAAAGGGACACTGACCTTACAGTTGCTGGGCACCGGTGACCCTAAAAATAGTGTTTTACCCTGTTCTGTTATAATTGTCTCCTGTTTAATATAACTGTGTTTATTATAGTGTATGTGTTTGTGTTATTTTCTGGGAGTCTCCAACTATCTGGCAAATATGTGGGGATTATCCTGGGCTAGAATTTTCCTCCCAAGCTGCCCTGGTGACCCTGCTAGGAAGGAGTGAGGGGGGTGGAGGCACCGCCAAGTACATCAATCAGAAAGAATAAAATTGAGTGGGTGGCGGGATCCAGAAGAACCCAGACCTATCCCTCCAAACCTGAAAGGAGACTGGCTTTAAAAGAAGGTAACCAGGTGGAGAGGGGGCGCTACATGTCCTTTTCATATGTGTTCATTTTTTAATTGTATCCTTTGGTATATATGGTTGTGACAATTTTCTTCCACTATTTGATCTGAGGAAGTGGGTCTGGCCCACGAAAGCTCCTCACCTAATAGACCATCTTGTTAGTCTTTAAAGTGCTACATAGTCCTGTATTTTGTTTCAAATAAACCTTCAGTTCGACTTCCAATTGAGAGTCACGTCTGGCTGTGGATGGGGGTGCAGGCCGGTGACCCCCCCCCCCCAGCCCGTGACAGAAACAAAGAGCCAGGATGGGAGAGATGGGGCCTCCTGTCTCCTCCCCCCACCCTGAGTTAACAGGGCTTCCCCCTCCCCTTTGAGCTTGTGCGGAGGCAAGTGACAGGGCCTGGCTGCAGGGTTTGTGCTGGTGCTTGAGGATTAAACCTGAGCTGCCTGCTCAGTGGCGGCCCCCACAGACCCTTCCATAGCCCGGCCGGCAGAGCGAGGGCTGTAGCGGGCGCTCAGCTAGTGACCCTCGGGGGCTGGCTGGACTCTGGCTCCAAGGGGAACGTCTCTTCCCTCCCCTGGCTGGGCAGAGCGAGAGAAGGGAGGAACGGCTTGGGGGCTCCCAGCCCGAACCCAGCTGCAGCCAATACACCGGGACCTGTGGGTGCCTGGACATGTCCCTTCCCTCACCCTTGGTCCCAATCCTGCTGTAGCTGGGATCTTCCATGGGCCGGTCACCCCTTCCTAGCCCGAATCCCCAGGCCCAGACCTGCCCGGGCAGACTCTCCTACCTGGTGTGAACCCAGCCATGGTCGGTCTTCTCACACCTGTTGTGTCTCCCCTGCTCTGGCCCAACCCAGTCCAGGACCGGCCCTGCTGTGGCTGGGGAGGGAGGCCTGTCCTGGGGCCCATGAGCAGGGGAGCCCCAGACACTGACCCACCCCTTGTGGCTGCCGACTCTGCCTGGGAGCGGGGCCCAAAGGGGACACCGGCCGTCGTGCCCGGGGCCGTGCACCCGTCAGACAGTGGCCGGCTGGGGCAGGGCTCTGGAGGCTGCTGGTCCCTAAACACGGGAAAGGCTCCCCTGCCAGTGCTGGGCCTGGGTGGCCCATTGCCCCTGTTCCGGTCCCCTCCCCCACAGGAGCCCAAATCCCCCCCCTCCTCCATTGCTCCCCTCAGAGGCAGGTTTGTAGCCGGGTTGCTCCCGAGGGAGGTGCAGGAGCGAGGACCAAGCCGAGGGGCTGCCGGGGCCTTTTCCATTCTGTGGCAGAGGCTGGTACTTCCTGTGTCCCAAACAAGCTTCACCGCACAGGCCCTGCCTGGTTTGCTGGCCCAGCGCTGCCGTCCCTGGTCTGTCCCTGGGGCTGGGGCACAGCTCATGTCCCTGGCTGGAGCCCCGAGCGGGGAGGCCGGGCTGATGCCGCTCTGTGTGGGGTGTGACCCTGCTGCACAGTGCCAGGGTGACATTCAGAGACACCCGCAGCCCCACAGCTCCCAGTGCAAAGGGGGCACAAACCTACAGACACGGCACTTGCAAACCAGCCCGTGTGCAGACACCTCGCACGGCCGCTCGGGTCTGGAAGGGGAGGAGGTGGGAGCCAAAGTGACCAGGCCCAGCCTGTCCAACCCTCCCCTGGTTCCAGTGCCTCCGGGCTTCCCCATGTTCCGTCTGCGAGCAGCCTGGGATGTACCCAGCCCGGCGGCTCCGCCCTGCAGCACGAGGCCCCTTCCCCCGGGGCAGGCAAAGCCCCCTCACTCCAGTCCATGCTGCGGGGGGGTTTGGGGCCATCTCACCTCCAGTGCCCCTGTGACACTGCTCTGTCCCCGTGAGCAGGGCTGCAGAGAGGGGCTTTACTGGGGGGCTGGGCTGTTTCCCACCCGCTCTCCAGGGTCTCCCTCCTCTCCTGCTCTGCAGAAACAGCTGCAGCCCCTCCCTCCGCAGCCTGGCCCAGAGGCAGAAACCAGCCTTGGCCAGGGGAGCAGCTGCAGAGAGGAAGGTTTCGGGGGTTCGGGGGCCTGCGGACAGAGGAATGTGAACACTTGGGGTGGCGGTGGGGGTGGGGGGGTCATTTACGTGGGTTTGGTACCTGGGCGAGCCATGGGAGTGACTGAGCTGTACCTGAGAGACTGGACTCAACTCCGGGCTGGAGGACACCCCCCCCCCCCGAATCCTTTGGCTCACCGGGTTCCTGTTCCTATGGCCCTGTGCTGGGATGGAGCAGTCAGAAGGAGGAGGCAAGGGACTGCTTTACTCCACCCCTACCTGTCCTCTGCCTCTCCCTCCCGCCCACAGCCCCTAGCGGAGTGACTCACCCGCGCCCTTCCCACCGGCCAATGGGAGAGCCGTGCCGGCTACGCACTACCCAGGCTGTTCCTGCATTGGCACCTCAGGTACAGAAGGTGGAGGCCTGCCAAGGACGTGAGAACGCCCTGCCAGTAAGGGCTTGTGTTAAAACCCCCCAGAGTCATTCAAACTAATTACTCCCCAGGGCTTCCCGGGGCTCTATGTCCAGGTAGCATGGCCTCAGTAATGGAGCCTGCCTCAGACTATTTTTGAGGCTTCCCCGCAGAGGGCATCCCCACTATACATCTCCCCAGTATATGTTGGTTCCACACTGACGTCATTAGGAACTGCTGCGTTATACATCTTCCTACATGTCAGAGGCAAAATGATTCCATGCCACAAATGGAGAGTTAAGTAGCAGGGACGACAGAGAAAGATGCTTCCCCTACTGCTGGATTTCCAGAAGTTTGTAACTTACTTCACAAAATAGAAATCCACTGTATATTTTAGAGTTTGCGTGTCTGACTGTCTGCCTGTCTGTGAGTCTATTTGTTCAAGAACTCCTCCTAACATTATTTGCTTTTTTCACTGCCGCTGCACACAGAGCGTTTGTTTTCAGAGAACTATCCACGATGACTCCAAGATCTCTCTTGAGTAGTTGTAGCTAAATAGTCTCCATCCTATTGTACAGTTGGGATTGTTTTTTCCAATGTGCATTACTTTACATTTATCCACATTCCATTTCATTTGACATTTTGTGGCCCAGTCACTTAGTTTGGTGAGATATTTTTGAAGTGCTCTGCAGTCTGTTTTGGTCTTAACTATCTAGAGCAGCTTCAGGGGACAGCTCAGTTAGTCTGTACAGCCGTGGTCACCAACTGGTCGCTCGCGAGCTACTGGTCGATCTCGAGGCCTCGACCAGTCGCTCGCAAGGCGTCCTGTCAGCCCCGCCCCCATTTCCCTCCCACCCCCCCAGAAGCCCTACTACTTACCTCCAGAGAAGACGGAGGTAGTGTCGGCTTCTGGCGGGGAGGGGGCGGTTGGCCCCGGGGCTTCCCACCGCGGGGCGGGGTGGCGCTGGGACAAGTGCGTGCGGGGCTTCCCTGTGCGGGGGGGGGGGGGGTCGGCCCCCTGGGTAGGCGCACGCACGAGACTTTCCTGCACGGAGGTTGGCCCCGGAGCAGGTGCGCGCGCCGGGCTTCCCTGCGTGGGTGGGGGGGTCAGCCCCCGGGCAGGCACGTGCAAGGCTTTCCTGCACGGCGGGGTTGGTTCCGGGGCAGGTGCGCACACGTGGGGCTTTCCTGCACCGGGGGGGGAGGTTGGCCCGGGGCAGGTGCGCGCAAGACTTTCCTGCACGGGGGGTTGGCCCCGGGGCAGGTGGGCGTGCAGGGCTTCCCTGCGGGGGTCGGCCCCGGGGTAGGCAAGCGCTGGTTTCCCGGCGGGGGGGGAATACTGGGAGGAGGGAGATGCAGGGGACTCTCTGCCTCCACTGGCATCCCATGCCCCTGTCCCCACTCCCCTGTCCTCAACTACAGAATGCTGGGGTCCCCACTCTCCGAACTCTGTCCCCACTGCCCTGTCCCCAGCTACAGAACTCTGTCCCCATTCCCATCCCCACTCCCCAAACTCTGTCCCCACTGGCACTCTGTCCCCTGCTGCAGAATCCTGTCCTCTGCCCTCCCAGCACCCTGTTCCCTCTCCCCTGCCCCCAGCCGCAATACTCTGTCCCCACAAAATGTATAATTATAAATGCTTCATTTTAGATTTAAATAGCATGAATAAAAAACAGACTATTTATTTCATAACTATAATTGTATGTATTGCATAATTTAAAAATAAACTGTTTATCAGTGTGTAAGTAAGGGCTGGGGATAGCAAGTGATGGGCAGGAGGAGAATAGAGAGGTCGGGGCTTCAAGGAAGGGGAGGGGCTTCAAGGAAGGGGAGGGGCTTCAAGGAAGGTGCGGTGCGCCTGTTCTGAGATTTAAAAAGTGATCTTGGGTGTAAAAAGGTTGGAGACCAGTGCTGTACAGGATACACTTAAAAAACAACAAATGATCTGGTAGCATTTTATAGACTCACAACACATGTAGATGGGATTGTGAGCTTTGGTGGGCACAGCCCGCTGCTTCAGGTGACTGGAGTTGGATGTCCAAGACCAAAATAAATAGGGGCGGGGGGAGAAGGAAAAAAATGGGAGAGGGAAGGAACAAGAAGAGGCAATTCCCCTTGATGTTTTTACCCACTGCCGGTGTAAGGACAAAAACACTAAGGCTACGTCTACACTGGCCCCTTTTCCGGAAGGGGCATGTTAATTTCAGCCATCGTAGTAAGGAAATGCGCGGGGATTTAAATATCCCCCGCGGCATTTAAATAAAAATGTCCGCCGCTTTTTTCCGGCTTTTAGAAAAGCCGGAAAAGAGCGTCTACACTGGCCCCGATCCTCCGGAAAAAGCGCCCTTTTCCGGAGGATCTTATTCAAAGTAGGGAAGGGGACACGGGGCTTCGGCGGAGAAAGAGACAGAGTCAGTAGGGGGAAGTGGGGGATCGGGTTTGGCTGGGAGGGGAGAGAAGGTGGAAACTGGGTTCAGTGGGGGGGGTCGGGGTGTGTGGAGGGGGGACAGGACTAGGCTGGGTTTGGCCAGAGGGGGGTGGGAGTCAAAGAGCCGCCAGGTGCAAGGGGGGTTTCCTCCTCAGGGCCTCTCCTGCAGCAGCGGGCCAAGGGCAGGGGAGGGGGGTGGCCAAAAATTTTTTGCTTGGGGTGGCAAAAAACCTAGAGCTGGCCCTGGCTACGGCCCCTCCCTCCGCAGCCACGGCCCAGAGGCAGAAACCAGACCTGCAGCCTTTGCCAGGGGAGCAGCTGCAGAGAGGCAGGTTTCGGGGCCTGTGGACAGAGGAATGTGAGAACTTGGGGGGGGGAGGGTTCCATTGACCTGGGTTTGGTACCTGGGCGAGCCATGGGAGTGGTTGAGCTGGACCTGAGAGGCTGGACTCAGCTCAGGGCTGGAGGACACCCCGCTGCTCCGAATCCTTTGGCTAACCGGGGTCCCCGTTCCCATGGCCCTGTGCTGGGATGGAACAGTCAGAAGGAGGAGGCAAGGGACTGCTTTACTCCACCCCACCTGTCCTCTGCCTCTCCCTCCCGCCCACAGCCCCTAGCGGAGTGACTCACCCGCGCCCTTCCCCCAGGCCAATGGGAGAGCCGTGCCGGCTCCGCACTGCCTGGAAAAGCGTCCGTGGCCAATGTAGACGCACTTTTCCGGAAAAGAGCCCCGATAGCCATTTTCGCGATCGGGGCTTTTTTCCGCAAAAGACTACTGGGCTGTCTACACTGGCCCTTTTCCGGAACATTTTTCCGCAATAAGGACTTATGCCCGAGCGGGAGCAGAATAGTTTTTCCGGAATAGCGGCTGATTTTGTACAGTAGAGAGTCGTTGCTTTTCTGGAAATTCAAGGGCCAGTGTAGACAGCTCGCAGCTTATTCCGGAAAAGCGGCTGATTTTCCGGAATAAGTGGCCCAGTGTAGACACAGCCCCTGTGTCTACACTGCAACTTTATTTTGAAATAAGTTAGTCCACCTCTACACAGCATGTAGTTATTTCAAAATGGTTTCAAAATATTGCCAAGCTGTAGGACTTCTTACTCTGACTCCTGTATCCCTCAGGCTACGTCTACACTGGCAGCTTCTTGCGCAAGAACTGTTTTGCGGAAGAGTTCTTGCCCAAAAAGTCTTCCACAAGAGCGCGTCTACACTGGCATGTGCTTTTGCACAAGAGATGTGGACGCCCTCTTGCGCAAGAAAGCGCTGATGGCCAGTTTAGCCATAGCGATTTCTTGCGCAAGAAATCCCCCTTTGCGGCAACAATCCATTTCCTAGAGGTGGGAACACACCAGAGAGCAACCAGACAGGAGCAGATGGAAACATTTTATTAAAGCGAATGATTCACTCTCAGTTCCCGACACAAAAGTTACACAGGGGCTGGGCAGGGAGGGGTCCCTGCCTCTGTGTGTGGGGGACTGGGAATGGGTGACGGGGAGGGGTCACTGGACGTTCCCTGTTTTGTTCCCTCCCTCTGGGGCACCTGGCACTGGCCACTGTGGGCCGACAGGACACGGGGCTGGATGGGCCTTTGGTCTGACCCAGTCTGGCTGCTCTGATGTTCCCTGGTGAGCGCCCCCCATAGACTAGCTCAGGCAGCTCCCTGCCGGGCCTGCTGGCTTGTCCCAGACACTCCCATCCCCCATCACTCAGGCTGGGGGCTCACAGCGTCGTGCCAGGGATTTTCTGGGCAGCTACAATTCCAGGCAGCGCCGTTCAGCGTTGCAATAGCCCAGCCCCTGCCTGGAGCTCGCTCCTTGTCTCCAGCTCTGCCGGGGAGAGCAACGTTCCCAGCAGGCAGCAGCTTCAGGAGCCAGGGCCGGCTGCTTTCCTGAGTCCAGCTGGACCCCAGAGCCCCTAATCCGGGGGGATAGTGAGGGGCAGAGCCGTTGGGTTGGTCAATTTGTGTGAGCTGATCTGAACTCTGCCTGTCCCCAGCCCGGCTGTTAGCTCTCCCCGTGCCCAGCCCCCAGCTCTGCCCTTCAGGCCTGTCTGCTGTCTGGGGCTGCAGTAGGGTCCTTCCACCTCCCTTAAGGGGAGCTGCAGGGAGGGAGGGAGAGGAGGTTTCAGAAGCCATAGAGAGGAGGAGCCAGGGGCGGGGTACAGGGGAGTCCTCCAGGGTCACACAGACTGGCGGGTGTGAGGCCAGAGAGGCTGTTGTCAGGGAGACAGTCGGAGCTCAGTGTCTGTGTCCCCCACCCAGATCCAGGGTCGGATTCTCTCCCCAGGGAGGGAGCCCGGCGGGAAAGTGAAGATCGGGGCCTCAGTATCAGCATCGATAAATGTCACCTGCCCCCGGTCACAGTCCAGATAAACCTGGATCCTGCTGGGGGGGCTCAGGGGCAGAGGGGTGTGAGGGTCAGTGAGAGCCTGGAAGGGTTGCCCCCACCACCACTGCCCCACAGCCCAGATCCCATTCTCGGTGCTCAGGCTGATCTCTCCCTTCCTGCTCACAGACTCTCTGGCCACCCCCACAGCCCATCGCCCATCCCCACCCTCCACCTCCCAGTAATGTCTCCCCGAGGTGAAGCCCTCACTGCCCAGCACACAGGGCACATAGTCAAATCTCTCCAGGGTGTCGGGCCGTGGCTGCCGTGTCCCTGTCCATCTCACACGTTTCCCATCCCCCAACAGGACGAACCAGGGATATGCGGTGTCTGGATCCAGAGTCACATTGGCTGGGGGAGAATCAGAGCATGAGGGGCAGAGCTCGGCCCTGGGGGGGTCGATGGCGTCAGGGACAGAATCTGCCTCAGCTGGGCAGTGACTCAGGGACTCTCCTGCCTCCTGGGGCGCCCGGCTCTGAGTGGGGAGCAGCCCTGAGGTCTCGGCCCAGCCCAAGGGGCAGCTCACTCCTCTGGCAGGGAGGGGCCGTGGCAGAGAGAAGGGATCAGAGGGGCCCTGACACTGGGAATCTGCCCCCCTCTCCCTGGGCCGGGGACAAGCAACTCTGGGCCGGGGACCCCAGAGGGACGGGATGGAAACTGCCTGGTCAGGGCTGGCTGAATCCAGGCCCTGCGCTCGGCTAGGCCCCTCCCCATTGAAATGTCCCTGGGTCCCAGCTGCTTCTGGGCAGGGTTTGTGATTCCCCCTGGGACACGTCTCCCGCGAACGGCCCGTCTGGGATCGACTCCTTTTCCGCCGCACTGGGGCTCTGGGCTGAGCTCCGACCTGCCCCACACCAGGCTGCTCAGCCTCCGGCTGGCGGCAGCAGAGACGTCACCGACTCCCCTTCTGTCCCTCTCGGGGCCGGGCAGGATGCCCTTGGGGCTGCACACTCAGGCAGGGAGCCGGGTGCTGGAGGCGCTGGGGGCTCTGGGGAGCCCTGGGGATGAGGGTTTGGGATGCAAAGGGGGCTCCAGTTTTGGGGAGGGACTCTGGACCGGAGGGTGGGCTGTAGCTGTGGGCTTTGGGGGGTGCTTGGGATGAGGAATTGGGTGCAGGAGGTGCCCCTGGCCTGGAGGAAAGCCAGGGTTTGGGGAGGGGGGTAGTTTGGCTGCGGCTTGCCCGGTGCCTGCCTGTGTTAGGGCACCGCACTGCGCCCAGGCCTGGCTCTGAGGGGGCTCGAGGCAGCTCACCTGGTCTGTGCACTCCTAGGGATGCCTCCAGTGCAGCCGGCAGAGTGCCTGGAGGGGGAAGGATAGAAGAGGTGAGATTTCAGGTTTGCAGAGTGAAATCCCTTCCGCCACCCTCCTCAGCCCCACCCCTCTCAGGGACACGCCTCTGTCCCTCCTTCCCCCACCCCTCCAACCCCGCCCCTCCCCACCCCTCTCAGGGACACGCCTCTGTCCCTCCTTCCCCCACCCCTCCAACCCCGCCCCTCCCCACCCCTCTCAGGGACACGCCTCTGTCCCTCCTTCCCCCACCCCTCAGGGACAGGCCTTGGGCCTGCAGCTGCTGGGAGGAGGCACCAGAGGCCCCTGTGCTGGAGGGACCCCTTGCCGTGGGGGAGGGGCTTTCTCCTTCCCTGCAGCCCCTTGGCCCAGACGGGCGGCCAGGCAGGACCAGAGCTCAGGGTGGGGCTGGGCCCAGCTCGAACAAACGGCCTGTGACTGAGGGTTCAGAGGTCGGGTGCTGCCCTTTGGCCCAGGGCCTGGCTCTCAGCAGGATGTGCCCGGTTAAGGGGCTAACCAGGAGGCAGCACCCTGGCTGGGCCGTGCTCCCTGGGCTGGTTCACCAGGACCCGGTGGGGCTGGAGAGGCTCCGCGCCGGCCACGGGCAGGGGGCTGCTCCTGGGCCCGCGGGGGACGGGGCTCTCCAGTGGGAGCAGGAAGTCGGCAGCAGCCCCCGCCCAGGGCTGGTGGTGAGAGCCCTGCAGGTCGGGGGCTGCTCCAGGGGGAAGGGACCGTCGCCAGCCAGACCTGCTCTGTCGGATAATGGGTTAGACACAAGGTTTGCATCCCTGGTTCTCGGGGGGCTGGGCCCCTGCAGCTCCCATGGACCCCACCTGTGGCTGGGGGCTGCACTGCCCTGGGGCCCCCGCCCTGCAGCCCTCGGGCTGGGAGAGATGCAGGAGCCCAAGCGAAGGGATTTGAGTAAATCTGAGCCTTAGTGTTGTGACCTTCGGTGAGACGGGAATTGATTTGAGCCGCCCTTACGCCCAGGCCCTGTCCCGTCTCCGCTGTGTCTGCTTGGCACTAGCCAGTACGGGAAGGGCTGAGAACTGGCACCAGGGGCCTTTTTTATTCATGAGTCTGGAAAAACTGAGACTGAGCATTTACACTGACTGATTGGCGAGCCGTGTGCTGGCCATAAGGGAAATGTTTCCTTCAGTAACCTTGGTCTCAAAGGGCAGGTCTCCCTCTTTCGAGAGAGGGATGCAGATGCAGACATTCCAAATTGCAAATGATGCCAGGATTTAAATATCCTGTGCTTCATTTACATAAACATGTCCGGCCGCTATTTCGAAATAACAGGCGCTGTCTTGACGCAGTTATTTCGAGAGCAAACCCTTCTTTCGAAATAACCCTACTTCTCACAAAATGAGACAAAGGTGACTGGAGCAGAGCTAATTGGTGTTCAGTCTGCCTGTGCGTAACATGTCAGACATCGTACAGGGCAGTCAGAGCATCACAGGAGAAATGCATCATGACACACCTATGCCCCAGGAGAAGGGAACGGGGCAGAATTTGTTTCTCTCTCTGGCGTTTCTCACTCTCACAGGCAGTGTCATTGCAAAGCTTCTGAACACAGAAGGGTTAAATTAACGAACCTGAGTGTCCTGCACCCCCAGTCTGTGCCATGCACCCTGTTCGGTCCCCCCAAGGTACCTCTGAACTCCCCCAGTGTTTTCGACAGCGCAGTAGTTTGCTGGGAGAATTCACGGACTCGCTCTTCCAATTCAGGAGCCATCTCCTCTGGCTGCTGGGCCCGCCCCTCCTCACACCTGGAGAGAAACAATGTCCCATGGTGACCCTGCACTGAGTGACTCAGTTCTTACCCTCTGGCCAGCGAGTCGCTGCCCTGATGGGCCGGGAGTTAGAATTTCCCTAGTTCTCCCAGCCTGAGAGTAGGGGCAGCGCAGCCCTCGGCCGGACGACCTTCCCCACAGGGACTCAGGAATGTTCCTCATGTCCGGCCTGAGGAGACCAGCTCTGGGGACAAAGGGGAACTGAGTCACGGCTAATTCACTCCTGGGCCTCCAGGCGCTGAGGGACCGGAGGTTCCCGGGGGAAGGGATGTAGAATCTGCCAGCTGGGGACGAGACTGAGACACCAGCTCCCCCTCCCCAGCACATCCCACACAGCTCTCCAAACAGTAACACAGAGGAGGTGGGGCCAGGGTGGGTTTGAGGTCGATCTTGGATTGCACTTCAATTCAAAAAGTGACCTTGTGCTTAAAAAGGTCAGAGACCCCTGGACTAGACTGAGACACCAGCTCCCCCTCCCCGGCTCATCCCACACAGGTCTCCAAACAGCCCTTGGGCGGGACGGACCCTGGGTCCCTGCTGCCCTGGGCTGAATGGTGCCCAGCGCCCAGCAGGGACAGGCCCACGTCCCACCCCTCAGTCCTGGGGCAGCCAGTCCCCAGGGAGGTGACATGGGTAGAATATACCACAGGCCAGTCTGCGCCTTTCCCTGGGGAGTTGCAGAGTCGTCTCTAAAGGGGCGAGGGCCTCAGGGTTAAATGGGTCAGAGATTTGAATCCCAAATGTGACCTTCCCGCACGTTCTGCTGTGGAGCCCTGGGGAGAGGCAGCGACAACTTCACTGCCCAGTGTTTCTCCTGCGCTGTGAGGGGGTGAGAGCCACTGACCTGCTCAAGGTGCTTCTGATGTCCTGGGGGAGGCGGGGGGGGGGGGGAGAGAGAGAGAGAGAGAGAGCGTTTCAGTTCCACCTGACACACACTGTGAATTCCAAGGGAGGGATTTGGCGAGCGAGGGGAGCAAGGAGAACTAGGCTTTGCCTGGCCCCAGGGCCATGGATCCCTGAGCAAATGGGGCTTCCCCTTCTCTAGTCTCTCTGTGCCTGTGGGTCTGCATAAAACAACAATTCCCATGCCAGGAGGGCGCACACGGAGCTGCCCTGTGACCTCTGACTCCTGTGCCCACCTGTTAGGGGCTGTCCTGTCTCTGGGGTGGGATCCGGGGAATTTCCCCCTCAGTCTCACCTGCAGGAATTCACTCGCTGGCTTCTGACACTTCCCCTCCAGCTCCCGGATCCGCTCTCTGAGATGGGAAATCTGCACCGAGAGTTTGGTGACAGTCTCAGTCTGTGCCTTCACGATCATCTTGTCCAGCTTCTTCAGCTGGGCCAGCAGGAGTCGCTCTTGTTCCTCCAGGAACTGCCGCAGCTGCTGAAACTGGGTCACAATCTTCTGCCGCTCGGCTTGTGTCCGTTTCTGGAAGAAGAACCAAAGGAAGAACATCACCATCACTAGGGGAACATGGATGGAGCCTGGGGTCCTTCTCAGAGCGCTGAGTGTGCAGGGGGGAATCTCTGCAAATTCTAAGTTACCAGACAGTGAACAGTCTCCTGCAGTTACTAGAGAGAGAATTTTCTCACGTCATCCCATACGGCCCCAGAATCTCATAAAGGATGTTTCCGTGTCTGACATGCTTTGGATCGTGTGTGGCTGATGGTCTCAGTGACGCCGAGCCAAAGCAGCAGGGAGCAGGACTCAGCACTAGCTCTTGGTGACATTTTCCGCATTACATTTTTTTCCTGGGAAAATGCAGATTTGTCACCAAAGGAACATTTAATGAATTACTGGTGATGTCACTGGTTGTCATGATGCAGAAATAAATACATGACAAATAAACATATTTGCTTAATTTTTTCTAGAGTTTAAAGTCTGACTTATTTTTGAAACTATCCTTGTGTTTTATAAAATTATTTTTTAAGGAAATGGTCAACTTGAAACAAAACATTCTGATTTTTGCTCCCTCCCCCCGCCCACATTCATTTGACCAAGCAAAAAAATCAAATTTGTGATTTGCTAATAATTTTAAAAATAGATTTTTTTTGTTCAACTAATTTTGTTAATATCCTGCCAGCAAAGATCTAGCATTTGTTCAGGTCTACGCAGAGCCACGCTCGCAGAGACAGGTGGGAAGAAAAAAACAAATGAACCTGTGAGAGAAAAGCAGGCACCCAAAGTGAACGACAGCAATGGAGAAACTGTCCGGGCAGAAAGGGTGCGTTTACACAGCAGCGTTATTACAGAATAGCAGCAGTTATTCCACAGCAATTCTGATATTTATAAATAAATTCAAAATAACAGGCCGCTCTATTCTGACTTCTGTAAACCTCGTTCCATGAGAAATAAGGTCTCTTCTCATCTGAAGAAGTGGGCTGTGCCCATGAAAGCTCATGAAACCATCTACACGTTGTGTTACTCTTTAAAGTGCTACCAGCCTATTTGTTGTTTTTTAAGTTTATCCTGTTACAGGCTGTGACGTAGTGGGGGTACCTGGCTGGTTTCTATGCTGCTGGCTCTGGGGTAACCCCCACTGACTGCTGTGGGTACCACGACCCAGCAAAACAGGATGAGTCACTATGCAAACCAGTGGCCAGACACCCCCCATGGAGAGGAACAAAGGAAGGTGGAATGCTGCCCTGGCTGGGGGGCAGGGCTGAAAGAGAGTGAGTTAGTTGTGGGCTGGGAGCATGGAGGAGACAGCCTAGGGAGAGGGGCTGGAGTTTAGGGGCCCAGTCTCCCCCATCTCAAGGGGGCCTGAGGCATCCTAGCCCAGCTCTGTGACCAGATTCCATCTGTGCTGTGCTGTATCCTGGAGAGGCAATAAACTTCCTCTATTCCACCGGCTGGTGCAGTCTGTTTGTGCCATTTCGGGGAGCAGGAGACGGGGGACCCCCAACGCGCCGTCACACAGGCTAAGTTGACTATCCCCAGAGGCTTCAGTTTACAGTGGGTATGACAGTGGTTTCCGACCTGTGGTCTTTGTGCCTTTGGGGCCATGGACCATATCAGTAAAAGACTTGGACTAAAAAGCACTGGATAGAATTCAGCTGTTCACACAGACAATCAATTTTCAAAGGGGTCACAGAACCTCCCTTTGACACTTCTAAAGAAGTCCACAAATTCACAGAGGCTGTGTCTAGACTAGCCAGTTTTTCCAGAAAATCAGCCGCTTTTCCGGAAAAACTTGCCAGCTGTCTACACTGGCTGCTTGAATTTCCGCAAAAGCACTGACTTCCTACTTTTTGCAGAAGCACTGACTTCCTATCAGTGCTTTTTGCGGAAATACTATGCTGCTCCTATTCGGGCAAAAGTCCCTTTTGCGCAAAACTTTTGCGCAAAAGGGCCAGTGTAGACAGCTGAGATTTGTTTTGCGCAAAAAAGCCCCGATCGTGAAAATGGCGATCGGGGCTTTTTTGAGCAAAAGCACGTGTAGATTAGCCACGGACGCTTTTCCGCAAAAAGTGATTTTGTGGAAAAGCATCCGTGCCAATCTAGGTGATCTTTTCCAAAAATGCTTTTAACAGAAAACTTTTCTGTTAAAAGAATTTCCAGAAAACTTTTCTGTTAAAAGAATTTCCAGAAAACTTTTCTGTTAAAAGCACTTCCGGAAAATCAGTCTAGACATAGCCAGCGGGTGGAAGTGGCTGGTTTAGGGCCCAACTCCAAGGAGGGATCCTGCTAAAACAATGAATTGTAATTTCTGGGTGCTCATTCCCCGGCTGATCAAGGGAAACAATAATCTGGTCACTAGATTGTCCTGGCTGCTCCTTAGGTCTGATTCGGGATCAGCTCCCTCTGGCTCGCTAGAAAGGCAGGGTCATAATACTAAGTACCTACCAGGTATTTCTGGCTGGTCTTCTCCCTGTTCACTTTCAGTCCCAGCAGCTTTTGTCTCTTGATTCTCAGAGTCTTCAGATGGGCCTGGAGCCTTTCCTGCAGACGCAGAAATATTTCATGTGACTAAGCAAAAAATCAAATGTGAGATTTGCTAATAATTTAAAAATAGATAATTTTTGGTTCAACTCATTTCTGTAATGTCCTGCCAGCGAAGATGTTTAGGTTTTTAGTTTTGTTTCTGTTTTTGTTAGTTTCAGGACTAGAGGGAGGGGAGCTGGCCCAGCACAACCACACACTACTCACGACTGCAGGGCCCGGCAGGTTTATGAGATCAGAGACAGAGTCACAGTAATAGACACTGGGAGTGTTTTCAGAGGGTTTGAAATTGTCAGACCTTGTTACCATAGGGAGCTGGGGTCACATACTCAGAGGCTGCATGCACAGGGGTGGGGGAGATCGCAGGGGAGGGAGCTGGAGGAAAGGAGGGACACTGAGAGCATCGGGGATGTCCTGAGAAGCCAGGGTGCATGGGGGTAGGGAGTGAGGTGTAGAGGAGGGACACAGCCAGGCAGGTGCAGGGTGGAAATCTGGCCTGGCAGCCACCCGTGATGACCTAGCTCTGGCGATTGCAGGTGTTTGCAAACAATCCTCAGTGCCCCTCTCCCGTTCCCACCCCTGCTTCTTTCTTTACCCGCCTGCTGCGGGTCGTGTGCATGAGGCTGTGGCTGGGGCTAGGAGCTCTCTCTGGCTGGCTTGTCCATAGGGTGCCTGGCCCCACGGGGCCCCAATTGCTCCCTGGGGCCCGGGGAGGCCGGTGCTATAGACACCAGTGCATTCTACTCACTACCAGTTATTGCCATTGCCATGAACGTCAGCATGGAAACCAGGGTTGCCAGACAGAGGTTGACTGGCAATCAAAATAGGCCCGGGAAATGGGTTGAGAACGGCCCACTTTTTCACATCAAAGAATGTTTTTTAATTTACTCTTTGACCCCCATTAGCCACACACACCCCGACCCCTGTTAACCATGCTACTGACCCCCATGAGCGAGGCCTCTGGAGGTAACACTCTCGGGGCAAGAAGGACACATGACCAGAAGTAAAAGGTGTCATGTGACCCCTCCTAAGGACTTTTCCCACCATCCTCCTACCAATAGGGATTAGTTGGCCCCCACCGAACCCCCCTCATGCAACTATCCTGCAATTGCATTAACCCAACATGTGTGACATTAACTCGGGGGCAGAGAGGCTGGGGGAAGTGTTCCCTTTAAGAGTTTCCTCCCATGAGCAGAATGAATTTTGTGTTGTGCACCTGTACTGAGTTCAGGTGGCTTGTTTGGATGGTCCACTGTGGCACCCACGTTATTAATGAAGATCTTATAAACCTCTACCTTTTCCCTCTGCTGCCATGTCTCTTCTCCTTGCTCCATCAGCTCCCCTGGTGCCTGCTGCCCCCCAATCCCTCACCCTCCTCTGCTGTCCTGACTCCTGCCCTTCGCACTGCCCTCAGCCCTCCCGAGACCTGCCCCCCTCCACCAGCCTTTCTTTCCCCTCTATGCCCACTCCTCCAGTAGCCCCACTCTGATCATGTGAGCTACCCCTCCTCATCCCCTCTTCTAACACCTCCCTCTACGCACCTGCCCTGCCTCTCTCCTCTGGTGCTGGTCCCTCCCCTGCAGGTGTCTGCCCTTCTGCTTCACCCCCAGAATCCGCTGGCACCTGCACCTTCCCTTAGCCCTGCATCCTTCTGGTGCCTTCCCCTTCCCTCATTGCCCCCGCCCCCTTTGCCCTCTTTTTCCATGATGCCCACCCCTTCACCACCCTCTGCCCCTGTTCATCTCATGCCCCTGTGCCCTCACATATGACTTGCTCCATCACCCCCTTCCTCATTCCCAGCCCTTCTTTCAAGCTTTCGCCCAGCACCTCCCACTCTCCCCTCTAACTCCCAGTGCCCTTCCCCTCTCCTCTCCTCTCCTCTCCTCTCCTCTCCAGCATCACCCTGTCCCCCCCCTCGGACACCTCCCCTCCTGCCCTTTTCCTCATTGTCACCACGTGGCCCCCTGGCATTTGTCTCTCTTTCACCCTGTCCCTTGGTGCCTTCCCCTTTCTTCCCCTGAGCTGTCCCCCTCCCCTCAGCACAAGCCCCTTCCTCTCCCTCTCCTTCCCCCTATATTTCACCGTTCTCCTCCCCCACCTTCTGCCTTCCAGTTTGTGAGGCTGGAGTCTGTGGTCGGGCCCCAGAAGTCCCCACAGCCCTGGACCCAGCTGCTTGTGGGGCTCCAGACCACATGCCGGGCCTGGAGCTGGGCCACGTGGGACTAATTTTACTGAAGTCCACGCACCAGCTCTGGCTCCCATTAGCAGGAACATGGGGGTGGGGGGAAGTCCCCATTCTCCCAGACCCTCCAGGTGGAGCACGGCTGT
The DNA here is from genome assembly GCF_052426305.1 of Pelodiscus sinensis. NCBI lineage: Eukaryota > Metazoa > Chordata > Testudines > Trionychidae > Pelodiscus > Pelodiscus sinensis. The sequence goes on from NC_143070.1 coordinate 15,169,468, forward strand.
GTAAGCAGGTCTGTACCAGAGGTGTAGCACGCAGCGAGGGTGTTTTGTGCCCGGGGGCAAAGGCCAAATTTGTTTTGGTATGTCTACACTGCTAATGTAGGCATTTGAACTTGCAAATGAAGCCTGGGATTTGCATGTTCCCGGGAGCCGCCATTTTTAAATGCCCCGTAGTTCAAACTACCTGCCCACGGCTACACGTGGCACGGACTAGGTAGTTTGAATTAAAGCTCCTAATTCGAACTACTGTTAAACCTCCTTGCAGGAGGAATGGTTGCCAGCTGGCTGGTTGCCGGCAGCTGCGCAGAGCTTCCCCTGCCTCCTTGCAAAGAGGCGGAGGTTCGCAGCTGGCCGTGCTGTTCCCCGGCAACTCCTCCTCGCCAGACGCAAGAAGGCAGGGGAAGCCCCATGTAGCTGTCGGCAAACGTCTGGCTTTTTGGGAAAATCATGTTATTTCGGGGACGGTCGTGTTGTGCGAGAAATGTTCTCTAAAAAAAAAATCGTGCTATCACGAAAACATGTTAAGCGGGCACGTGTTCAGTGAGGAATTACTGTACCTTAAAAACCACTGCTCCCGTCCTCCCACCCAGCTGGCTGCTTCAGCTGCAGTTTGGAGAGAGCCGCTCAGCGGCAGCAGCACTTTGCCGGCCGGCAGCTCCTGGACCCAAGAGCAGCATGTGCTCGATGGTCCCACCCCAACCCGGCACCCCCCAGCGTTGTGCCTGGGGGCGGGGGCAACTGCTTCCCCACCCGCCTTCACTATACCTCTAGAGTGGGGAGGGGTGGGAGGGAGAAAGGGCCGTGCTGCCCATGCAGAGCCAGAACTCTGACAGCTGCTCTCAGGAGCAGCTTGTTGGGTATATCCCCCTCCTCCTCCAGCAGCCACCAGCGAGCCGGCCCCTTGGCCAACGGCCCACCGGGAAATTCCCGGTAACCCACCGTTCCAGTCCACCCCTGTTGCTAGAGGCCCAAAATTGACCTGGACAGTGCGGTATTTTCATCTCCTGTACGGTAAAAAAATTCAGAAAATACCGTGCACCTGAAATGTCTGGTATTTTCTGATTTTATTCCCTTCCAGGAGGCAAAAACACAGACTCTTCGAGTCAGTATTGGATACCTGGCAACCCTACACACACTCAGCAACTGGGCTCAGCCCCCCTGCTTATCTGTTTCCGCAGGGGAGCTGTCTGGCCTCAGAGGCATTTCTTAAGGGGCCATGTTTTTTCCCTGGTGTTTTTTTTGGAGGTGGGGGAGATTTTGGTATTTTGGGTTAAACCATCTGGCAACCCTAACAGACACATGCTGGGCACAAGGTTTCCCCACTGACTCTGCAGAGATAAATCCCAAAGAGAAACCTGCATGACTGGGATGCTCCCTGTGGCTCAAGAGAGGTAGGTGGGGACGAGGCTGGGCACAGGCTGGCTGACGCTTTCAAGGCAGGCGCTCTCAGCAGGGTCCCTGTAGGCCGGGTGCTTGGGCAGCAGGCCAGGAGAGATTCCAGTGCAGCCCAGCTGATTAGCAGAGCGCCCAGTCACCCACAGCTGGCAGCGGGTGTTTCTACGGGTGGTGCACAGACACACATGCATTGGCGCACAGAACAAAATTTATTCCACATATGGATGGAAAATATTAGCAGGAACATTGGTTGTCAGCCCTGCCTGTGACGTAGTCAATTCTCCTCCCCAGGAAGGGACAATGAAACGCAGGGTGAGGGGTCCTGGGATCTAACCCGGCGAGAGATATGTCAAACAGAGGCACAGGAAAAGCCAGAGGGAGGAGGTCCATGGAGAAGGCAGAGGAGACCCTGGACCTTGGAGACAGAGGAGACCTCAAAGTCCTGAGAGTCCCTGCTGGGAGAGCAGGACTGTTACTGGCCACAAAAAAATGCCACTGTGGGTCTTTTTTGGGAAACTGAGGCAGGACTACCCCATACCACGAGGGTCACTCAGGTGCCCTATCACCAGGCTGTCCCTGCTTCCTGCAGTCCCACCCCTGATCCTATCGGCTAGATTCCCAGGGCGGGAGCTGCTCCCCAGTGCTCCCCTCCGTCCCATGAGGGCAGGAATCGCAGTGGGCATTTCCCTACCTGGAATTCTTCGGCAGCTTCCTCGGCAGGAATCACGGTGTGAGCTCGGTGCCCCTTGGATTTGTCGCACACCACACAGATGGGGATTTCATCCTCCCTGCAGAAGAGCTTGAGAGGCTCCTGGTGTTTCTCGCACAGTCTCTCTGCGGCTGGTTCCCTCCCTGCCAGCAACCTGAGTGCTCTGGCTGCGTCCACAATACTCCTCAGCTGCCTGTTCGGCCTGAGGTTCCCCTGGGGAAAGGTCCGTCTGCACTGGGGGCAGGAGACGTCTGCAGTGAGCCCCCCCCCCCCAGCACTGGGTGATGCAGGCTTGGCAGTAGCTGTGATCACAGTCGAGAAACACCGGATCGTCGAAATACTCCAGGCAGAGAGGACAGGTCATTTCATCCTGGAGTGTCTTTGCTGGATTCGCAGCAGCCATGGCTACTTGCAGGGGAGACCAGAGAATTTAGTTTCAGTTTCGTTCACTGAGAAATGGGCGGGTTGCAGTTTGTATCAATCAGTGCTGCCTTTCTGGGCGTGTTTTCCTGCTCTTTCCTTTTTCAGACTCTATAGAGCCTTTGCATGAAGTGTGATGAGTCCAGACTGACAGTGACTCCTCTGAAACATCTGCCAGGCCCCAAACTTGGGCCTGGGCGCTCAGGGTGCATCTACACTGCCCTGTATTTCAGGATAAGCTGTTCTGGAAGATACATTCCAAAATACGAGCATCTACACTGCAGGGAAGCCTCAGAATGAGTCTGAGGCAGGCTCCCCTAATGGAGATGTGCTACCTCTATGGGGGAGCCCCAGGAAGCACTGGGGAGTAATGAATTTGCAGCTCACAGGCCATGTCCAGCTTGGCCCATCTGCAAGTGGCACCCAAGTGGGTGACATCCCAGGGGCGGGGCAGAGGAGCTCACCAGCGTAACAGGTTTTCCCGGGTACTTCTCACACAGAAAGGCCCCTGGTGGAACCAGGCAGAAACGTGGTGTCTCTTTCTTGGTGTCTCCTGTTCTGTCCTGGCAGACGCTGCCCCTTCTCCCGCTGGCCTGTGCCTGGCCTCCCTCCGCCTCCCGGCACCACAGAAAGCCCCTTGGCGTGAGCCCGTCCCCTCTCCCAGGCAGGTGCCTCGGTCTCCCCTGCCCCGGGAGGCCGGCTCCTCCTGTGCGCTGCTCGCCAGAGGGGGAGCAGTGAGCGGGGAAGGATCAAGTCCGGCCGAGGCTCACAGCTCGGGCTCAAGCCCCAGTGCAAACCCTGCGGCTGGGCCCTGTCGCTCGCCTCCACACACGCTCAGAGGGGAGTGGAAGCCCTGTTGCCTCAGGCCCAGAGACGAGGCCTCATCCCACATCCCTGCACTTGGCTTCCCCTCTCCTGGGGCAGGCTGGGCTCTGGGCCTACGTCCTCCTCAGCCCACAGGGAAGGGGGGAGCTGAGAGGGGGCAGGGAAGCAGGAGGCCAGAGCCCCCTCCCCGCAGGCTGGCCCAGCGCAGTCTCTGCCTGCTGGAGCCTCCTCTCACTAGCGCTGGGGCCTGTTCCCTGCCAGCGGATCAGCCTGTTTCCTTTCCCAGCCTCTCTGCCCGGAATTGCCGGCTAAAGACAGACAGTCCCGCCTACCCCCCCACCTTGCGCATTTACCACATAAAACAACATTGTATTAAAAAGCCACCTTCGTTATCTCACTTATTAAGCAACAAGGAAGAAAACAGATAGGTTTGGGGCTCCATTGGTCTTTCAATTCGGTTATTTCTGGATAGACCTCCGGCAGTGCTGACAGCCATAGCTGGTCTGGTGAACACAGAAAATGAATGAATGAAATCCAATGTTCTGCTACTTCTTATAATGCATCACTTATCCACTTCAGAGTGCTGGTGTATCATTTAAGGTGGCATCAAGGACTGGATTTGTTCCACGGCACAGCCATGGAGCATAAGAACATAAGAACATAAGAATGGCCATCCTGAGTCAGACCAAAGGTCCATCTAGCCCAGTATCCTGTCTGCCGACAGTGGCCACTGCCAGGTGCCCCAGAGAAGGAGAACAGAAGACAATGATCAAGTGATTTATTGGCTGCCATCCATCTCCAGCCCTTGTACTAAAGGCTAGGCACTTTAGCACTTTGCTTATCCGGATGAGCCGACTGGTTATCAACAGCGGTTATGTTCTTATGTTCAACCTTCCCAGGGTGCCCTGGTGGCCACTCCAGTCTCAAACAAGAACACTCCTCTCCTTCCCCCGAGCTCTTAAAGGGGTAGAGTCTGGCCACAGTGCCTGTGCCAGCTCCAAGCCTGCCAGCCCAGAGCCAGCAGTCACTGCCCCTGACTCAGTGGCCCCAAAACATGAGCCAGCAAGCCACTGGCAGCCAGCCCTCCACTGCTCCCCAGGAGCAGTCTGCCAGCTCCCAGGAACCTGCCAGGGCCTGGAGAAGGTGAGCACCTTCCTGGTCCAGGGTGGAGATCAGGGTGGACCTTACTCAGGTTTGCGGGGGATGCCCCCAACGTCCATGATCTCCGCACTAAATAGAGGAATGCAGCCATCTATATCAGGCTAGCTGCCATCCTGGCCACCAAAGGCCACGTGCAAACCCAGGAGCAAGTTCGCATGAAAATAAAGTTGGTCTGGCAAGACCCTCAACTTCCCCTCCCCCTTCTTCCTCTTGCTTTCCCCTTCCACCTCCCAGGTTTCCCCCGCCCCCTCCCACCTCCTTTCTCCAGTCTCATCCCCCTTCCCCCCGTTTTGTTAAATAAAGAGTTTGTGTTCATGAAAATACGTCTATCTTATTTGACATCAGGAAGGGGGGCTGGGAGGGTAAGTGGAACAATGTGGGGGAGGAATGAGGCACAAGCCCCCAGTGAGGCAGACCAGGGAGGATCTTAGTGCTCCTCAGGGTGGAAGCTCTCCCACAGGGCCTCCTGGATACTGACAGCCTCCCGATGGGCCTCCTGGATGGCAGCCTGCAGAAAGTGCAACCAGATTGGCAGCAATGCATTCACGAGAAGCACCAGAGTGCCCAGGGGCAGCTCCGGCTCCATGCTGCAGAGTGCTGTGGTGTCCTGAGGGCAACCAGAGTACACAGAGACAAAATGCTTTGCTGTCCCTCATCCATGTAGGCAAGCAAGCAGGGAAAGCTGAGAACCGGCTGCCTGGGGTGGGGGTCACTTTAAGCACAAACCTCAGACAGCCTCAGGCAGCAGCCACACAAATAAACTCCTGACCTGATTACCTGCTGGACCTGGTTCCGGCTGGCCTTCAATGCAATTCAGTGTCCACTCAGTGTGGACGCGCTATTTCGAAAGAGCAAAATGTTATTTTGAAATGCATTTTGTGTGTAGATGTGTTATTTCAAAACAAGCTATTTTGAATTAACTATTTCGAAATAAGATATTTCGAAATAACGCTGTAGTGTAGACATACCCAGAGTGATCTATATGATAACACTTTAGAACCACAAGGAGACCCTGTGCTAATGACACCCAGTATCAGTAGATAAAGAAACAGAACTCAAGATGAGTAAAGAAAACTTAGTGAAACTGCACTTTGGCTGGCAACAAACCGCTTATCAACAGTTAGGGTTGTGAAATCCTCATTTCTTTGTTGTTCTGTCATTATGGTCCTCTCTCCCCTAGTGTTTGTACGATCTCATTTCTCTAATTGTTTCTGTCTGTTGCATGGTTAATTTTCCTAGGTCTAAATCAATGAAAGTGGTGGGGTGCGGTTGGTTAGTAAAATTGCAGTAAAATAACTAGCTCACATATCATAGAATCATAGAATACTAGGACTGGAAGGGACCTCGAGAGGTCATCGAGTCCAGTCCCCGGCCCTCATGGCAGAATCAACTACTGTCTAGCAGTGGTCTCCAATGTTTTGGGGCTGCTGGGCGCCTGGGGGCGGGGCCGCTCACACGCTGGGCGCATGGGGGCGGGGCCACTCACAGGCCACATGACTGGGGGCGGGGCCAAGCACATGAGCGGCCCCGCCCCCCGCGGCCAAGGCCGGGCCCAGCAAGGGCACGCGCGGGGCCGGGGCCGGCAAGGACACCCGCGGGGCCCCCCGGGGCCGGAGCCAAGGCTGGGGCCGGCAAGGACACGCGCGGCGCCCCCCGGGGCCGGGGCCGGCAAGGACACGTGCGGCGCCCCCGGGGCCGGGGCCGACCATGCGCCCAGGGCTGGCACCTGCCGCATGCCCGGGGGCGGGGCCAGCCCAGATTGCTCCGCGGGCTCACATAAAGGGCCCGGCGGGTGCCATGGTGCCCGCGGGCACTGGGTTGGGGACCACGGGTCTAGAACATCCCTGATAGACATTTATCTAACCTGCTCTTAATTATCTCCAGAGATGAGGATTCCACAACCTCCCTGGGCAATTTATTCCAGCGTTTAACTATCCTGACAGTTAGGAACTTTTTCCTAATGTCCAGCCTAAATCTCCCTTGCTGCAGTTAAGCCCTTTGCTTCTTGTTCTATCCCCAGAGGCCAAGATGAACAAGTTTTCTCCCTCCTCCTTATGACACCCTTTTAGATACCTGAAAACTGCTATCCTGGTTTTATATAGCTAAGCAGGGCTCAAATTTCACTGTATAAACTGGGCTCCAAAAGAAAGCTCTTTGGGAAGCAGCCCAAAGACACAGTTCCAAGCCCACAGCAGCTGAACCTTGACTCTGTGCTTTGATAAAATGCAGGCTCAGCAGTGCCCCTAATGGACCTGATCCAGACTGGCCATTCAGAAATGCTCCTCTGCTTTATTGGGAGGGCTGAGCATTGTATGCTTAGTGCGTGCCGTCTGTTCTGGGTGACGGTTCATAAACAGCGATTAAGGAGGATATTACTGTGTAAGGTGCTTTCACTGACAAAAGACCCTAAAACCCATAGAGTGTAAGGTTATGCCTGAGCCCAAAGATGGGTAACAGTGGGTGCCCCCAGAGTGTCTGAATGACAGAATTCTGTCCGCATAACAGTTCTAGGAGCTTAGTAATTTCTAGCAGTTCAGTGGCTTGTGTAAAACTTCTGCGGCACCCATGTACTATTTGCACATTAATTTATGTATATTTAATTTAAATGATTTTACAAGAGTATAGATCTTTATCATTTACCTTGGATTGTTATGATTTTAAAATTTTGAAATTACTTATTTTTTTAAAAAAAACTTGCTTTAAAAGCCCAAGTTTAAATTCAAGTGTTTATTTAAGTTATTAAAAAATCAAATCCTATTTTCATCCACCCTGAGTGTTGGATGTTTTCATTAGCCCCTCATTGCCAAAGGAAAACAGCCCTTTGAGGGGTGAAATTCCTCGATGTCATTTCCTGTGTCTCTCTCCCTCACCCTTGTTGCACCCTTCCCCCCCAGCAATTTCCTCTTTTTGGGAGACTAAGATATGGCAAGCCTGCTCCAGGGGCATGCTGAATCTCCCCCACTTCAGGAAGGCAACCTCTCGACAGCCGCACTATGTTGGGTTACCTCCGGGATCCCTGAAGAGCTATTCCATGTCTTCTTAACCCCTTATTTCAAAATAACAGGCGCACTATTCCAAGGTCCTTGTAACCCTCATTCCACAAAGGCTAAGGGACATTCCAGAATAACGCTTTACTTAGAAATCAGATTGAAATAAGCTATGTGATTTGCTTAGCTCAAATTGCTTAGCTTGTGTGACGGACCGGGCTGTGTCTGGGCACAGCTGAGGGCGTCCGCTCAGGGCGAACTGCTCGAATCCGGGGCTACTTACAGCTCCCGACTGGTGACCTCTCCACACAGGCCACAAACCAGACTCACAGAGCACTTCAGCAACCTGCCTGAAGCCTCCCGAGCAAAACCCCTCCGACACCCCAGCAATATCCGTGCCCCAGATGGCCCCGGGCCTATACACAGGTGGGGGGTCCTAGCACCTAATCCCACCTACCCCGAACAAGTTCTGTCCGGTTCCAAGAAACCAGTCACAGATCCCTGGTCAATTTACCCTCTGGACCTTACCCACAAATCACACTGGGCCAATCCTTTAGAATCTATATCTAAAGGTTTATTATCACAAGAAAGAAAAGCATGAGAGTAAGGTTATTAAAGTACAGTACGTTACATGCACCGAATCTCCCAGTCCTCGATGCAGGCTCTAGCAGAGATGTTGCAGCTGCTGGTTTAAAAGTCCTTATTGCACATTCTACGATCAGGATGGGTTCACAGTCTTCCAGGCTCTTCAATCCCTGCAGTGCTGCCTCTGGGATGAAGTGCTGAGCTGAGAGCCATTGTCCCACAGGTAATTAGCATGTCCACAGGCTCCACAGGCTCGGCCCTGCCCAATGCTTAACCACATGCAGGGAAATCTTCAGTTTCCACACAGATTACAGATCTACACACACAGACATTATATACTCACATAAACAGTGTACACAGGATCAGAAAACAACAAGCTCCCATTCAATACCCCACATGGCTCCCTTTCATACAGATTTCTGGGGCCAACACCCCCACCTAGGGGTGCAGCAGCGATCTGGCTGCTTCCCTCCAATTCGGTAATGTGACATGATTTGCTTAGCTCAAATTGCTTAGCTTGTTCCCAGTTAAGGGTGCTATGTAGACACACCCTTGAGAGCAAGATGCCAGTTTCTGCTTTGATTCACCCAGGAAATAATTTTCCCTTCCCCCTTGTAAGTATGAGGCACAACAGAATTCATCTCCCTTCCCCTCCCCATTGCTTTCTGTTTTCCAAACACCAGAAGTCATTTTGTGACGATTTCCCTCTGACATCTCTGAGAATAGTGAGAGCCCACTTGTGGAATGAAACACAATTGCACAAGAAGCAAGTCCTGTTTTTGTTTCCAATGTATTTGGGGCTTTAATGGGGTAAGAAAAGCTCCATCTGCCCCGGGACAAACAGGACACAGGGCGGGAGGGGCTGTCAGCGAGGAGCCATTTTTGAAGGGAAACTAACCCACCTCTTTGGTCCCGCTGAGCGGTTTGATGATCTTCGGGGGGCTTGTACCGCCCAGGGATGCTGTAGGGGGCTCAGTTCCCTGCCACAGCGTGTCCCCCGGTTTCTCCTGGTCCTGGCTCAAAGGCAGCGCGGCGCGTTCCCCTCTTGGAGAAAGGAGGGTTTCATTTTCTGCGGTACCCGGCTCCCCCTGATCTCGCATTGCTGGAGTAGCATCAGCCCCGGGGCAGCGCGTTCGACCCCGCTCGCCCGCACCAGGCTCGGATCGGCGCCCACCCCGCCGCGGGGGAAGGCAGCGGGGGCCGAGCCCCCGGGCGCTCTATGCCTCGCCCCCTCCCTTCTCCCTCTGCCTGTGGGGCTGCCCCCCTGGCCACGCCCTCCCAAGTGGAGCTCCGCTCCCGGCAGCTCGGGCCCAGCCCTGGGGAGAGCAACCCCCCCCATTATCCTGGGGTCCGCGTGAGCCCCGCCCCCAAAACGCGCCCCCCTGCCCTTCCCCAGCCCCCCGCGCGTCTTCCAGCCCCAGTTCCTCCCCTGCCCCCCGTAGCGCCCTGCAGCCTGGACCTGGGTCCCGCTCCCACCCCCGAGCCCGGATTCTCACCAGCCCCTCGCAGCGCGGAGCGAACCCCCGGACCCAGCCCGAGGGCGGCTGACGTGGAGGCGAGTCCCACCCCCGTGTCCTGCCAGCCTGGGATTGGTGCGATCCTGCGCTGCGGGGCGGGGCTCCAGGCTGTGCCCCCGGGGCGGTACAGGTGGGGGGAGGGGACACGGTTTAAGAGAACTAGACACATTCTTGGGGGTTCAGTCCATCCACAGGCGCGTGCAGCATTCAGCAGGGGGTGCACCCAGAGAATCTTTTAAAGTGCACTTTGACCCCCATTAGCCGGGCCTCGAGGTAACACTCTGGGGGTATGTCTACACTACAAAGTTAGTTCGAACTAGCGCTGTAGTGTAGACGTACCCTGGGGGAAGAGGGATACAGGACCAGAATTCAAAGGTCTCATGTGACTCCCCTCTAAAGACTTTTCCCACCATCCTCCTACCAATAGGGTTGCCAGGTGTCCAGGATTGGACCAGACAGTCTGGTATTTGCTCTGTCTGGTAAAAAAAAAATCGGAAAATACCAAACACTTGCAAGGTCTGCTATTTTCTGATTTTTCCAGCTGCGCACCACGGGGAGCGGCTGGGGTCCCAGCTGGGAGACGGGCTGCGATTGCTTCCAGGAGCCCTGGGTTGGTTGAGTGTGAGGAGGCGGGGAAGTGGGGGTGAGGAGGAGTGTGAGGAGGAGGGCGGCACCTCCTCCTCGCTCGTGCATCTCAACCAGCCTCACGGCTCCTGACCCTCCCCCCAGCTCTGCTTCCCGCTGGCCCGTTCCTCTTCCTGATCTCCCGTGGCCAGCACCGTGGCCCCGGACCCCACCAGCTCTGCTTCCCGCTCCCCCTTCCTCCCAGCCAGCCCTGCAGCCCCCAATCCCCCACCTCTAGCTCTGCTTCCCACTGGCCAGTTCCTCTTCCCGATCTCCCCCAGCCAGCACCGCTGCACACACCCTGCCAGCTCTGCTTTCTGCCCCCCAACTTCATCCCGGGCAGCCCCGCCCCCCTCCTGGCCAGTCTCCCTCCCCTGATATCCCACAGCCAGCCCCTTTCCGCCCAACCCCTCCCCCACAACTAGCCCTGCTTCCCGTTACCCCCCCACATCCCCCAGACAGCCCCGTTGCCCCCCCCGTTAGCTGTTTCCAGCCCCTCCTCTTCCCAGCCAGCACCACTCCCCTTTGTTTCCCTTCCTGGCCAAAGGTGCAGTCCCCTGGTTCTTAGGACACAAGACTCAAGACAGGAGAGATGCATTTACCTCCACAGTGAGTCATGTCCAACCTTTCCCTTCCTCAGCCAAGCAGTATTGCAGAGCCCAGGGAAACTGAGGCACATACACACAGAGAGTTATTACAGAACAGCACAGGACAGTATAATCACATACAGCACCACAAGGCAACAGAGTGAACACAGACCCCACAACGTCACAACTTCCCTTCAGACATCACAGGCGGACATGGCAAGAATCCGCACTGAGCCCCCAAGGCTGGGAACCACATTCCCTGGAGGGAGGGGGGATCTAGAAAGTTCTCAGGGGTGCAGGTGGGTAAACAGGCCGACACCGTGACATATTACAATGGGCTAAATCATCCTGCATTGGGCGGGGCAGGGACAGGGGCATCCAGAGGCCCCCAAACTGTGGCTGGATGCAGGAAAACCCACAAAAAGTCTCTGCCTCACAGGATATTTTGCAAAGACAAGAAGAGGCAGCGAACAGCCTGGCAGAGGAGGGGAGACAGGAACTCAGGCTGGGAGGGAGAAGGGACTGAACAGAGGGGAGGCAGAGATGACTCTGGGGTCCCCACTGTGTGGGGGGGAGGACAGGGCTGAGGTTTCCATGCCCATGAGCAGGACAGCAGAGATTTCTCCCTGCCCGCTCCTCTTGGGAATGTCGGGGGAGATTTCGCTGGGGATCGAGGTACCGGGAATTCCCCAGCTCCCCTGAGAGTGGCAGCTCCCCACAACCATGGACCCCAACCCCACTTACTGTCCATGTTCTCCTGGGCGCTGGGGGCTGCAGGGAGCGTCTGACCCCCTGGCTCAGCTCTGGCTCAGGGCAGCAGGAATCAAGCCAGGTGCGGCTCCCCCTCGCCCTGCGGCTGGACAGGACACAGCAGGGAGCGGTGATCCCGTCGCCCATCACAGCCTGGCCCTGAGAGCTGGGCCCAATGTGGGAGGGTGCAGGGGGAGCCCTTCAGCAGCCATGGAGAGAAGCCAGGGGGGAGGGCAAATTGCCCATGAGCCTCGTACTCCCTGTACCACAGGATCTGGTGGGGGGGGGGAGGAGGGCTCTGTGTGTGGGGCACAGACTGGCAGTCAGCAACATGGGATAGGTGCTGGAACGATGGGCTCTCTAAGGCACAGACTGGCAGTTAGTCAGGGATGTGGGGCAGTGGCTGGCAGAGGGGGCTGTGTGTGTGGGGCACAGACTGGCAGTTTTTCAGGTACATTGTGAGGCTGATGACTGATAATAGGAGACTAGCTGGTCTCGTGGGGGTGTCTGGGTGGGGAAGTTTCTAGGCTGCGGGAGACGGGGGGTGGGGTTTGGACGGGGGGCTCAGGCAGTGCTGGGCTGTGTGTGCACTGGTGATACAGGATGCAGAGTTAACGGGTAGAAAATCTTCACCCCCGGCCTGTGTTTCGGGGGCAGCTGGACCAGCCGACGTGGTTTCTGGCGCTTCCTTTGAGCATCCCCCCGGGAGCAGGTCGGGGCTGTTGTGTTCACTAGTCTGATGATGACGATGATGATGGAGGAAATGTTGCCGTTCAGCTGAGTGTGAGCAAAAGCAACACACACGCCCAGGAGAAACCACGTCCTAGTTCCAGTGCCCAGTGCACCCCTCACATCCCTCTTCTAGCCTCTAGGCCTGGTGCTCCTGGGAACCTCTCCTGGGACCCCCCTCTCTGCCCCGGTGCAGAGTCCTAGAATCACTGGGCTGGAGGGGCCCTGAGGAGTCAGCTCGTCCTGTTTCTGCTCAGAGCAGGGCCCAGCCCAACTCACTCACCCCAGCCAGGGCTTTGTCCGGTCTGGCCTTAAAATCCTCTCAGGACAGAGATTCCCCCCCTACCCCAGGCCTCCCGCTCCAGCGTTTCACCAGCCTCAGTGAAATCGTTTCCCCTAATTCCCACCCCAGAGCTCCCCAGCTGCAACTCGAGACAGTCGCTCCTTGGGATCCCCTCTCTGGCCATGGACAGACCCTCTTAGGCCTCTGCCTGGCCTGTATCCTCTGCCTCACACACCCCCAGCACAAGCGGCCGTGAGCCCCAGGCCGGACCTTCCTCCTCAGCCCTCGCTCTGGGCAAACAACAAATGGCCTGGTACCACTTTACAGACCAATAAAACATGCAGGTGGGATCATGAGCTTTGGCGGGCTCAGCCCCCTGCTTCAGATGACCGGGGGCTGGGGGGCATCAACCCTGCCCTGCGAATCAGCCCCCCCGTCCTGCTGGGCCTGCCCCCCAAGGGAGCGGAGTAGAAAAGCCTCTGGAGCCGCTCAGGCCGGGCCGACTGCAGGAGGAGGAGGATGCGCAGGGAGCTCCGGGCCCAGGGGAGCTGAGGGGGCAGGAGCCTCCAGCAGCAGCCATGGCCAGGGAGGCCCTCGGACGGGCCGTGCCCACAGGCCGCGTGAGGGAAGAGACGCCAGGGCTGCTAGGAAGGGGCCCAGGGCGGGGATTGTTCCTGGGGGCTCAGCGTGTGGCGGTCGGAGTCCCTGCTCCTCGGCCAGCAGGGCCCAGGGCTTGGGCCCAGGGACACAGGGGATCAGGCGACGGGGGGGGGGGGGGGAAATGGGAGCGTTTGTGCTGCCAGCTCCCATCGGCGGCCCTTGGACTGACATGGGTGGGAGGAATTGGACCGGCTGCCCCACGCTCCGCAGAGGGAAACGGGGGCTCCCCAGTGCTGAGCTGCTCAGACAATTCTTTCCCCACCGTGTGGCTGGGGGCTCCGGCCAGAACACGCCTGCTCCGACTGACCCCGTGTGTGGGGGGGGAAGGGCTTGTCAAGGGGCCAGAGGGGCAGAGCCCGTGGGGGTTGGGTGGATGCGGCTGCCTCCCTCTGCAGAGACCAAGTCGTGCAATGGGGGATTCTCCATCCCTTGCCATCACTGAGCCGTGACGTGAGGGCGTCAGTAACAGCCAGGGCAAGTGGGGCTGGGGGGCAAGTGGGGCTGGGGCCGGAGGGGTGGGGGAGGTTTTGAGGCCTGCAAGGTGCAGGGGGTCAGACCAGATGCTCATGATGGTTCCTTTGGCCGTTCAAGTCTGAGCCCATGAGACCGGCCTTTGGGCTGCTCTGGGACTCCTGACCCCAGCTATGACCCACAGCCCCTGCTCTGACTCCTAGGCATGACTGCTCCAGCCAGGAGTCTGGGAGGGCTTTGCCTGGGGAGGGGGCTGTGCCTGTGGGCTGCATCCCAGTGAGGGGCTCTGCTGGCACCGCTCTGTCCCCACAGGCCCTGGGGTGTAGCCGCCCCCTCGGCTGTCATGGGAAAAGTGTTTCAAGTCCTTCGGTTTGCAGGGAATGGCTGAGACCCACCCGTGCGTGCGCTTAAGGCCCAGAAATCAAAGCTCATACAATCCACTATTGGTTGATTTCTCTTCAATCTCTTTATTTTAAACCAGTCTCACAATTTTTTTACTTGGCTCCTGCTGTTGCTACCCCCGAGGTGGGTGGAGATTTTGGCGTTGAAGAAGCATCTCTTGGACACCACGAATCACTTCTCCTCTTCCCGGCAAAGCAGGAGAAGGCAGCAGGGACTCCAGAGTCAGCGGGAGGCTGGATACATCGGGGCTGGCCCCAGTGGCCAGCAGACACAGAGTTTTGTGCTTGGCTGAGCAGCAGGTTTCTTTTCACACCCGTCTGTTACCAGGAGTCTCTGACCACTCCCTGCCATGGGTGCTGCCGTGTGAGCCCTGCCCTGGCCCTGGGCGTTCCTGGCCAGGCCCTCCCTTTGCTTCTCCACGCTCCATCCAGGCAGATCTCTGAGTTGGGGAAACCTCCCCTGAGAACCTGCCGCCTCCTCCCTGGAAGTGGTGGGAAAGGGGCTGCCGGGAACTCCTGGCCGTGGTGGCCCTCGGGGTCGTAGAGGAATCCCCTAGTGCAGCGTTTCTCCCCCTGGGGGTCCCTGCCCAGAAGGGGGCGGCAAGGCGAGGGCAGGAGGGTCACTCACGGGGGCACCGGACGTTTGGGCTTTCCCAGCCGTGGCCTCGTGTTCAGTCCCCAGGTCCCCATCCCGGCGGAGTTTGGAAATAAGAAGAAATGTCCCTGATCTCTCCTGGCCTCCCCAGCTGGGCGGCTGGAGGGGCAGCTGCTCTCTGCCCCCAACCTGGCCAGCAGCGGCGCAGACGGAAGGGTGGCAACGGCATCGCTGCCTCCACTTCCTCCTGCGCTGCTGCTGCTGCTGGCACTGACCCCACAGCTGGGATCCCGCTCGCTCTGGCCACCCAGCTTGGAAGGGAGCGATGCCCCCAGCAGGGGGGCAGAGGGAAGGATGCAATGGCAGCCACACCCCCTTCCTTCTGCGCTGCTGCTGGGAGCGGAGCTGCCCTCCGAGCTGGGCACCTCCCCTGTGGCCCCTGCTCTGTGGTCCCCCAGTGGAGAAGGCAGCCCTGCCAGCAGCAGTGCGGAAGGAACGGTGGCAACAACATGCCAGGCCACCCTGCCTCTGCGCTGCTGCTGGGGCGGCGTTGACTTCTGAGCTGGGGGACCCGTCAGTGACCACCCCTCAATCGCTGCTCAGTGGGACCCCCTCCGATCTGGGCCCCACAACAGCAGCCGCTGCTCTGCTGCTGCCGAGGTCCAAAGGCAGCGCCACCGCCTGCAGCGGCACAGAAGGAAGGGCTGAGATACCCGACCAGGCCTCCCTTCCTCCTGTGCTGCTGCTGGCTCTGACTTTGCAGCTGGGTGTCCTGCCAGCATGGGCCACTCTCAGGCTACTCCGTGTGGCAGGCCAGGCTGCCCCCAGCAGCGGCACAGGAGGGAGGGCGGCGGTCGCAGACCTTCTGTGCTCTGCTGGGTGAGGCAGCCTTGTGCACATGGTGCCTGCGCTCTCTAGCTGCCCAGCTGAGCAGTGAGAGGCACGGCCAGCAGCGGCACAGCAGGGAGGGTGGCGATATCAGACCAGCTTCCCTCCCTCCTGCGTTGCTGCTGGCGGTGGGGTTGCCATCCAGGTTGGGCACCTGACCCCTTGTAACTGCCCCCAGCCTCCCCATTAGTAGGCAGAGCCTCTACCCGCAGCAGTGCAGAGGGAAGGGAGGCACCCGCACACCAGGCCGCCCTCCCTTCTGTGCTGCTGCTGGTGCTGGCGCTGCCTGCTCAGGTAGGCACCTGGCCAGTGGCCCGTCTCTGGCCACACACCCAGCTGCAGCACAGGAGGGAAAGTGACAACAACAGATCTCACCTCCTGCCTTCTGCGCTGCTGCTGGCAGCCGTGTGGCCTTCCGAGCTGGGTGTCCTGCCAGCAGCCACCGCTCTCCAGCCCCGGCGCGGAACGTCGGGCTGCCCCCAGCCGTGGCAATGAAGGAGGGCGGCAGTCACAGAGCATGCCACGTTCCTTCTGTGCTGCTGCTGGAGCCGGAGTTGCTGCCCTGGCCACGTGCCCGACCCATTGCATTGTTTCCCAGCCGCCCTCCCCTTAAAATGCAGCGCCCCCACCAGCAGGGGTGCACAAGGAAGGGAGGCAAAACCACGCCAGGCCTCCCTCCCTGTGCACTGCTGCTGGGGGTGGTGCTGCCTTCCCACCTGCCCACATGGGCAGAGGGAGCTGCCACCAACGGGCGCAGAAGTCAGGGCAGCGACGCCATCGAATGCCGCCCTGTGTTCTGCGCTGCTGCTGGTGACCCTGCTGCCTTCCGAGCCAGGTGCCTGGCCAGGGGCTGCCGCCCTGCAGTGAGAGTGTTAAGGACTCGCTGACTAGCCGACAAGCAAATGCTTATTGGATAGTCACGTCGACTCGGCAGTTCCCCCCTTACTGCCTCTATCAGGTAGAGGTGGCAAAGGGGAGGGAACAGACGGGACTTCAAAGCGGCAGCGCCCCATGGAACCCGGAGTCAGCTGGGGGATCCCAAGCAGACCCCAGACTCCGAGTGGGGCTGCTGCTTGGAAATGCCAAGCGGTGACTGGGATTAGCAGTCCCCAGCTGACCTCGTTTCCATGCAGCATTACCCCGGAACCCGTCATCAGCTGGGGGCTCCCCCACTGATCGGGAGGGTCCCCACCTTATCCTGGGTTCTGGGGAAATGCAGTGCGGAGCCGCTGAGCCCGGGCTCTGCCTGGCATTTGGAAACTTCAGCGCCGCATGGAGCGCGGGGTCTATGGGGGACTCTGATCCCCCGCGGACCCCAGGCTCCATGAAGGCTCTTCTGTTTGAAACGCAGAAGAGCCTCCGGATGTCCCTGGCTGTGCATGTTCCAACCCCCCTGGGGCCCTTGTACATTTCAAAGTGCCCAACAATTAGTCGCGTTGTCGCACCAGGCTCACCCTCCCCTCTGCGCGGCTACCAGCCACAGCGCTGACTGTCCGGCTGCCCGGCGGGAGAGGTGGCGCCGTCGCCAGCCATGGCAGAGAAGGACGAGGAGTAGCACCGTCCAGGGCCGCCCTCCCTTCTCCACTAGGGATGTCAGACAGGGAGTCATTGAATAATCGGGGCACTGCATCAAGCCGTAGCAATTCCATGGTTATTCAAGAGTTGCTGGGCCAGTGCGCTTCTGCCCCAATCCCGGGGAGCCCCTGGCCACCCCATGCCGCTGCCTCTGATAACGAGGCAGCAGTGCGGGGTGGAAGCAGCCCCTGTCCACAGGGCATCCGAGCTCCCTGCAGACGGAGGCTGCACCTGCATCCCACGCAGCAGCCTCTGTGTGCTGAGAGCTTGGGACAGTCCCGGACAGAGGCTGCTCTGCAGCGTGAGGGGCAGGAGCAGGCGGCTTTAAAGAGCTGGTGCTCATGGGGAACCAACTCTTAAGCCAGCTACCCCGGAGCCACAGCTCCTGCCTGTGCCCATCCCCCCCTTGCCTCTGTGGGAGGCAGCAAGGGGGAAAAGGGGGCTTCTGCAGAGGTGGCGTGGGTGGAGAACCTGCTTAAAAGGTGGCTCCCCGCACATACCAGCTCCTGTCTGCCCCCGCCACATACTGCTACCTCTGATAGCGAGGCAGCAGTGGGATGGGGGGGCCGAGAAGTGGCTCCATGGGAATTGATACACATGGGGAGCTGTCTTAAAAGCTGCTTCCCGCGTGCACCAGCTCCCGCCAGCCCCCCTCACCCTCTGTGTTGCTGCACCTCGATCAGCAGCCGCACAGGGGTAGGAGGCCAGGCAGCTCTGTGGCATCTGGTGCTTATGGGGAGGCAGCTTAAAATCCGGCTCCCCCAGACATCAGCTCCCAATTCCCACCCCTTGCTGCCTCTGATAATGAGGCAGCCGGGGGAGGGGTGCGTGGAGTCGACAGGATTAACCACTAAGCCCAGGCATATCGGTTAATCGTGTAGCTGACGACACACGTCGACATCCCTAGTTAGTGCAGCTGCTGGCGCCGGTGCTGCCCTCTGAGGTAGCCCCTGGCCAGTGGCACCCACTCTCTGGTCACCCGGTTTGGGAGGCAGGGCTGACACCCGCCGCGGTGCTGAAGGAAGTGCTGCAATCCCGCCCCTCCTGCACCTCCTGCTGCATCGCTCTTGGGGCAGCACTGACGGCCGAGCGGGTGACCAGAGAGTCGTGGCTGCTCCTGGGGCGCCCAGCTCGGAAGACAGGGCCACCGCCAGCAGTGGTGCAGAAGTAGGAGTGACACAACACGGAGCCACCCTGCTTCTGTGCTGCTGCTGGCAGGGACGCCGTCCTCTGATCTGGGCCCCTGGCCAGCAGTCACCACTCCCTGGCCACCCAGCTCAAAAGCCAGCCCCACACCCTGCAGAAGGGGACGAGCCAAGACTGTATCTGGGCTGCGGCTGAGCGTGGCGCTGATTTCTGAGCTGGGTGACCTGCCAGGGGCCACCGCTCTGCTGCCACCCAGATGGAAAGGCAGCCCCCCCGCCAGCAGTGGTGCAGAAGGAAGGATGGCAACACCGGACCAGGCCTCCCTTCCCCCTGTGCTGCTGCTGGCAGTGGCCCTGCCATCCGAACCGGGTACCCAGACAGCGGCTGCTGCTCTCCAGCCACTCAGCTGGGAAAGCCGGGAGAAATCCGACAGTTCTTAATATTTCCAAACATCTTCCCAGAGGAAGATTTGAAGCCCGAAGACGAGGTCATGGGTGGGAAAACCCAGGCGGCCAGTGACCCTGCTCGCGAGCCCCCTCCCCTGGCCCTGGGACCCCCTTTTGGGTGGGGAGCCCCAGCTGGAGAAAGGCTGCACTAGGGGATTCCCCAATGACCCTGGAGACCAACAGGGCCAGGAGTTTCTGGCAGACCCTTTCCCACAACTTCCAGGGAATACGCCGGAACTAGGGCCCCATCGCGTCCCCCTGCAACCTCGCCCATTTCACAGCCAGACCGTGTCCACGCTGCTCCCTGGCACGCTCCTGGGGGTTTCCGTGGGAAATTTTCCGTCTCTCTGACCGGCCGGGTCCTGGCCCAAACTAGGATTGTGTGCAATGGGGGTGGGGGCGTCCCAAGAGTGCCAATTTCACTTCCCAGCAGCCTGTGGGGCAGAGCTAGAGCCGTTCCATCCTCACTTCTCCCTGCCCCTCAGGGTGGCTCTGATCTGCCCCCTCCGAGAGTGCCCGTGTCGGGGCAGGACAACTCCTGTCCCATCCCAGCCAGGTCAGGGAGCAGCTGGTGCCCCAGACCACTCGCCACGTGGGGAGCTCAGACTCCCCTCGCCATTCCCCCATCCCCGCCTCTCCCCCCGTTGCACGTCTCCTGGCTGTGAAATGGGTGGGTCCCTAGTCAGGTTCCCAGGGACCTTTACCCCCCACAGAGCAGGGGTGGGGAACCTTTGCTGGGTCGGGGCCACTGACCCACAGAGAAATCCATGGGGGGCTGCACACAAGTGAGAAACAGCCTCCCTCCCCTCCCCAGCGTGGGCCCCCCAATGCAGGGTGTAGCCCCGACCTTCAGGGGCCGGATCCCCGCCAGCCGGGGCTGCATCCGGCCCCCGCGCCTGAGGTTCCCCACCCCCGCCGTAGGGATCTGCACTGGATGGGAGTCTCCCTGGGAAGGGCCTGGCCAGGCCTCCGACGCCCAGGGCAGGGCTGCGAGGCGCTGGGTTCGCGGTGGCTTCTCTGCCCGGCGTCCTGGCTGAAGGGCACCGAGCTCATCTTCTGGGAGAAGCGGCGCAACGGGGAGGCCCCTTCATCTGATCCAGGCTTCAGCAGGTCCCGAGGTGCAGCCCCCGTCTGGCCTCTCTCCCCTGGCCGATCGGTTTCCTCCTCCGCTGCCCTGGTCCCGTGTGTGACCTCGCCTGGTCCTGGCCTCTGGGCTGGTTCTTCAGCCTTCAGTCTGTGCCACGACATGCCCCGTCCCTGGGCTGGAATCGTCACCATCCGGCCCCTGGGTCCAACTCGCGCCTGGTGCCGAGGGGATGGCAGCTTCTCTGGCCACAAAGCCTGCGGGCTCCCAGCTTCCCTCTGGCAGAGCCCGGCATAGGGCAGGGCAGCCTAGTGGGTGGAGTCCGTAACCGCAGTGTGGCCCAATGGCCAGTCAGTACCTTGCCCCTTTTCTAAGGGCAGTGTGGCCCAATGGCCAGTCAGTACTTTGCCCCTTTTCTAAGGGCAGTGTGGCCCAATGGCCAGTCAGTACCTTGCCCCTTTCCTCTGGGCAGTGTGGCCCAATGGCCAGTCAGTACCTTGCCCCTTTCCTCTGGGCAGTGTGGCCCAATGGCCAGTTAGTACCTTGCCCCTTTCCTCTGGGCAGTGTGGCCCAATGGCCAGTGTCAGTAATTGCCCCTTTTCTAAGGGCAGTGTGGCCCAATGGCCAGTCAGTACCTTGCCCCTTTTCTAAGGGCAGTGTGGCCCAATGGCTAGTCAGTACCTTGCCCCTTTCCTCTGGGCAGTGTGGCCCAATGGCCAGTGTTTTGCCCCTTTAGTCAGGCAGTTCAGCCTAGCGGCTGTAGTCCGTAAGCTGGCCTTGACTCACGAGGCTGTGCAGGTCCCTGTCCAGAGACAGGAGATGGGTGGGTGGTTCTATCCCCAGCGGCGGGGGGGGGAAGCCCCTCCCTCTCCCCGGTGCCCGGCCGCGGCTGCGGCTCCACTCCCAGTGTGAGCAGGAAAAGCGAGGTGCTGATATCGCAGGCGGCTCCCTCCCCAGCTGTCGTCACCTGCCCTGGGGCAGCCCCTGCCGAGCTGCAGGCACCTGGGGCCAGGGTCAGACCAGGGGAGCTGGCGTGTCCCCGTGGCCGGGCTCCTCCTGTCCCAAGAGAGCAAGGGCCTGTCAGACGCGGTGCCTGGGAACCAGGGGGCAGGAGGAACTGGGCCCTGGGATGGGCGTAGCACCTCTCTAGTGCCCCCCAGGGACAGACCCCTCCCGGGCTATCAGTGCAGGAGCTGGTGATGCCCCTCTCCCCCGAGCTGTTCCCCTGCAGCGTCCAGCTGCCCTAGGGCCCTGGCTGGGGCTGGGTACCCAGCGGGCTGCATCCCTGGCCCCACAAAGAGCAGGTGCCTTGGGGCCTGGGGAGGGGCTGGTCCTACATGGAGTGTGGGGGAGGGGAGAGAGACAGACTCACCCTCCCGTGGGGCTGGTCCCAGAGGGTCTGGTGTGTAGCAACCAGGCTCCCATTCCCGGGGGGGGGGGGGGCGGGATCGGGGGGCGACACTTCAGCAGGGCCCCCGGCCTGGCGTCTGTCGGTGTCAGTGCTTGGGGGCCCGTTGCCCAGTGGGGTCCCTCACCTCTGGTGCAGCAGCAGTGGGCACAGGGGCCAGGCCCCTCCCTGGCCGGCCGGCCGGTGTCCTCGGCTGGGCCCCTGAGGGACAGTCCCAGCTGGGCCCCAAGCTCCCTAGTGGGGGCTGTGCTGAGCTGGGATGGAAGGGAGGAGACGGGGCCCATCAGTGTCCTGCAGCCGGCTAGGGATGGCAGGTGTCCGGTTTTCTACTGGAGAGTCTGGTTTTTGGCAGTCCTGCTGCCAGCTCCCAACCCCCCTGGGCCAGGCGCCTCCCTCCCCACATCCCTCCACTGAAGTCACTGGGGAGAGGAGCTAACAAGACCCCCAGCTCCTGGGGCAAAGAGCGGTGGGCAAGGCCCTCCAGGGGGACTTGCACCCCAGATGCTCCAGGGGGACAAGGAGGGACCCAGGTCGGGGCAGGAGTCTGGCTGGAACATGGGCCCTTAACGTCCTAGGGTCTCCCCTGAACTGGACCTAAGTCTGGCTCAGGCCAGGGGTTGCCAGATGGTCTCAACAAAACTACTGGACACACTTGACATGACATCACAATCGACATTCCGTCTCCCCAGGGAAATCCCGGCCATTCCCATTGTCTCATTTCTATTGTCTCCATTTCTTTCCCACACAGAAACCTCAGATTCTGGCCTGTCCAGTTCCAAACCGGACACCGGACACCCTGCTCAGGCCCGGCTCGGATTTGGCCCTCCCCAGGGGTTGCTGCCAGCCCGCAGCCCTACCGCTGCCGGCCCTGCGGGAGCCGCCTGCCCACCCCAGAGTCCAGGGCCGGCTCAGAGGTCACTCACCTCCCATGCGGAAATGCGGGGGGGGGGGGGGGGGTTACAACCGGCTCTGTTGTTCCCTGGGCCTTGGCTCTCCCCTAGGACACCGTGGGCGTGATGCAGGAGCTGACGTGCTGTGGGGGAGAGAGGTAGAGCCGGGTCAATAGACCAGTGCCCAGGCTGTGCCAACAAGCCCCCCCCCCCCCGCCAGGTGTATGGGATTTGAGGGTCCCTATCCCAAAGCCAGCCAGGCCCTGACTTCAACTTCCATCCCCTTCCCCTGTCCCGGATGGAGAAAAGGCCCAACACAGCCCTGTCTTGCCGGCCCTGCCCCAGGGTCCCCATGCCCCCCCCCCCAGCGCTATGGGAAAACTGCCCCCACACCCCTGCTCATGCTCACCTACCAGCTCTCCTGGCACCTGTGTGGGGCTGTGCCTGCCGGTCCCCCTGCAGGGCCAGCTGGAGGCCTGGACCCCGGCCGTGCAGAGCCTGCAAAGGAAGAGCAGGGGGTCACACCCGGGAAACCTCCTCCCTGTCCGTGGCCCCCGGCTCAGCCAATCAGCAGCGAGATTGGGAGAGGGGGGGCGGGCGAGAGGTCTCCGGGGACGTCCCAAGGGCTGGCCCAGGTCACCCCCAGCAGGGTCGGTCTCAGAGCGATTCCAGCCCCGCCTCTTTGGGGGGCTCCTCACACAGCCAGAAAGGGCTGGGGGGTGTCTCTGAGGCTGCCCTGCCGTGCAGCTGTCAGGGGATCTCCATGAGCTCAGCCCTTCCCTAGCCCCTCCCCTCCATAGGCCTTTGTGGTGTCATTGCCCCCCCAACTCCAGTCAGGCTGATGTCCTGCCCCCAAGCACCCCCTTAGGACACACAGAGGCCTTCCAACCGGCCACAGCCCAGCCACCACTAATGGGCACCAGCCATCAGGGATCATTGGGTCCAGCCCCCTACCCTTCCGGCAGGACCAAGCACCGTTAGAGCATCCCTGACAGGTGTCTGCTCTGAAATATCTCCCGAGTGTAACCCCCCTCACAGGAAGTTTTTCCTCATGTCCAGCCTAAACCTCCCTTGCTGCAGTTAAGCCCATTGCTTCTTGTCCTCTCCTCGGAGGCCAAGGAGAGCAATTTATCTCCTCCTCCCTATAACCCCATTTTAGGCACTTGAAAACTGCTCTCGTGTCCCCTCTCAGGCCTGGTATATACTGCTGTATCACAGAAACACGCCCCCCCCCCCACACACACACCTGCCCATCCCCGCCCCCGCTACATCCAGGGAACACGTTTGCTCAGCTGGAAGTGGAAACCTACTCTTTTGGAAGCCCAGTCGTCCTCCTCCCATCAGGAAGAAGGGAGCTTCCGAAAGAGGCTTTTTGTGACATTTGGCCCCAGAAATGCCTCTTCAAAAAACAAAACAAAAACAAAACCCCGTCCTGGAAGAAAGGTATTCAAATTACGGTTCACAGTTTCCTTTTTTTCCCCTGGAAGTAGAACACACTCTCTTGAAATGCAGTGCCCAGAACTGCTCACAAAACTCCAACAGAGGCCTAATCAGCAGCGAGACTCCAACTGAGGATTAATCAGTGCACAGTAGAGCAGAAGAATGACTTCTCGAATCTTGCTCACGACATGCCTGTTAACGCCTCCCAGAATCATGTTTGCTTTTCTTGCAACAGTGTCACACTGTTGACTCCTGTTTCACTTATGGTCCACTCTGACGCCCTAGATCCCTTCCTGCAGGACTCCTTCCTAGCCATTCAACATGTGTGAAATGGGTGGTTCCTTTCTAAGTGGAGCGCTTTGCATTTCTCCTCATTAAACTTCATCCTGTTTACTTCAGCCCATGTCTCCAGTTTGTCCAAATCAGTTTGAAGTATGACCCTGTCCTCCAAAGCACTTGCCACCCTTCCCAGCTTGGGGTCATCTGCAAACTTAATAAGCAGACCCCTGTGGAACCCCAGGTGGAACCCCTGTGGAACCCCAGGTGTTAGGCACTTCCCGCATGGCTGGGAACTGTTAATAATGATTCCCCGAAATCGGTTTGAAAGAGAACAAAAGGCTGCAAGTGTCCTCTGTCAGTAACCACTCGCTTGGCTATTCGGGAGCAAGACTCTGGGAGCTAGGAGGTGGGGGGTGGGTCTCAGCACACGTCCAAATGGAGGGCCAGGTCACCTGCTCCGAGAACTCTGCCAGTCTGAGTTCTGTGTGAGGCTTCCCACTGTCCTAACTCCCCAACACCTCCTCCTTCTTGGTGGGGCAGGGAAAGGGGAAAAGACGCAGGAGAAGGCGAGACAGAGAGAGGGAATGGGGCAAAGGGGAACCAGACTGAGCAGGCTCCAAACCTTTCCGAGGCTCCTACCTTGTCACCTGGGACAACAGAACCAGCTGCAGGAAAGGAGAAAATGTCGACGAGGCTCCTGCCCCCGCCCCTCAGTCCCACTTCTCCATCCGGCCCCTGCAGAGACCCTGAGAAGGGGCCGTGCTGCTGCCAAGCCGCAGGAAACTCAGCGTTTGCCCCGGCCATGCACCTCTGTCCTGAGTGCTTGTTGCCAGAGACTCTTTGTGAGGTCATCACTGTCCCCCGATAGGCTGTGGTCATACAATAGGCCCTTTATGATGTCACTGCCACCTCCCACCCATCCTCTGCTAGGCTGGTGTCCTGGGCCTGGCACCCCAGAGGCTGCTCCCCATCCAGCTTTATTTTCCGAAAGATCCCGTCTAGACTGGCGCTTTTTTCCGGCAAAGCCCAGAGCAGGAAAAAAGCGGCAGCCATGTTCATGCAAATGCCAAGGGGAAAATTTAAATCCCTGCGGCATTTGCAATTCGGAAGTGTCTCATTAGCATCCCTTTTCCAGAAAAGGGTGCCAATGTAGACACAGCCTATATGTGTCTGTAACCCCAAGGAGATGACCTGGATTCCTGGGGCTCTGTCTGCTGGCAGCTCAGGGACAGGCGCACGGAGTTTGCCTTGGCTCCCCCTCCCTACCAGGGACAGAGTCTGCCTGGCAACCCATAGGGAGTGAGATGCCCCTCCCAGGGAGTTCAGGAAGGGAAGGAGGAGCCATTGGCTGGAGAGTCTGGAGGCAGCCTGGGAAGGGGAAGCTGGCTGTGAGGGAGCTAGTGAACCCCAGGCCTGCATGCAGGGTTCCCCCTGAGAACTAGCCTCTAGGGACCGGAAGGCAGGATCCCTCAGCTGGGTGTTATGTCTCCACTGTTGATTCCCAGTTTGTGGAGTTTGTTGGGAGGCTTCCCCAGCGAGGCAGAGCTGGCTCTCCCGCTCCCTGGGTGGGACCAGTCACTATGGTCAGCTCTTTCCTGTCTGCTGGTTCGGGGCTGCTGCCTGCTGTGTGTGTGTCTGAATGCTGGGCTAGGAGGTTATAGTTTGAATTTTGGTGCAGTTGTGTGGCCTGCACCTTGAGCCCGGCACCCCTTTGTGATGAGGGGAAATTCTGGGATTGAAGCAGCCTGATTCCTGCCTGAAGAGGATCCCTGCCAGAAGAGAGCAGCCCCTCTGCAGTGACCGAGTCATCTCTGAACCTGAGGCTCATCCATGGAGTGTGTGAGTGCAGCATCTTTTAGTTAGTAAGGCAGAGTATGTCTACATTACAATGTTAGTTCGAACTAACTTAGTTCGAATCAGTTAATTCGAACTAACGGATCCAGACTAAAAAACTAGTTCGAATTAGCGTTTGGCAGACTGCCATCTGGGAAGAGGGGGCAATTGGGGGGCTGCAGGAGAGCTTCCACCCCCAGAAGCCCGCAGAGCCAGCCCAGTCCTCCCCATCGGGGGCTCGTACCCCATTCCTCCCTCACCTCCTTCCACTTACCCTTCCCTAGCCCCTTCTTGATGTACAAAATAAAGATAACGTTTCTTCCAACATTGATTCTGTCTTTATTGAACAAAACTGGGGGAGACTGGGAAAAGGAGGTGAGAGAGGGGAAGAGAGAGGCTGGGAGAGGGGAGGGCAACTAAAATGATCAGGGGTTGGCAACAGGTCCCAGATGAAGAGAGGCTACAGAGACTGGGACTGTTCAGCTTAGAAAAGAGGAGACGGAGCAGGGACAGGATAGAGGTCTCTAAAAGCAGGGGTTGGGTGGAGAGGGTGCATTCAGAAAAGTTCTTCATGAGTTCCCATAAAGAAGGACTAGAGGACAGCAAAGGAAAGGAATGGGTAGCAGGCTTGAAACTAGTAAGAGAAAGTTGTTGTTGTAGACAAAGCAAATAGTTAACCTGTGGAACTCCTTGCTGCAGGAGGCTGTGAAGGCTACAACTAGAACAGAGTTTAAAGGGCAGTGAGATCAAGTCATGGAGGTTGGCTCCATGGAGTAGTGTTAGTCAGGGGGTAGGTGTGGTGTCCCAGCCCAAAGTTTGTGGAAGGCTGGAGAGGGATGGCACGAGACAAATGGCTTGGTCACTGTCTTCGGTCCATCCCCTCCAGGGTCCCTAAGGTTGGCCGCTGTCGGCAGACAGGCTACTGGGCTAGATGGACCTTTGGTCTGACCCAGTATGGCCATTGTAAGCTCAGGGCTCAGGGTCGGGGGTCTCAGTGGACCCCCTTGATTCTCTTGCACACCTGCTCCTGGGTGGCTAGGCTGGCAGCTCTCCTGCCCTAGCCGGCCACTTTCCTGTGCCTAGTGTGGAGATCATGGACGAGGTCCACGATGTCTGCACTAGCCCAGGCGGGTGCCCGCCTCTTGCAGTCCCGGGCAAGCTCCCGGGAGCCGCCAGCCTGGTCCCGGGAAGAGGGCATGGGCTCGGGGGCATCGGGTAGGTGGCTCAATCCGTGCCAGGTGCAGGGTCTGCCGGCTGGGTGCTGGCAGGCTTGCACCTGGCACGGGCACCGTAGTCAGCCCGTGCCCCTTTAAGGGGTCCGGGGCCGGGTGAGGGGCAGATGAGTTTCCCTGGTGTTGGCCAGAGTGGCCACCAGGGAAACCTGGGGAGGGCTAGCCTCCCACTAGTTCGAATTAAGGGGCTACACACCCCTTAATTCGAACTAGTAAGTTCGAACTAGGCTTAATCCTTGTAAAATGAGGTTTTCCTAGTTCGAACTAAGCGCTCCGCTAGTTCGATTTATATTCGAACTAGCAGAGCGCTAGTATAGCGCCTAGGAAAGTTAGTTCAAAATAACGTCCGTTAGTTCGAACTAACGTTGTAGTGTAGACATACCCTCAGGGAATTTGTTTGGGGATTTTATTACCTGCTGCATATTAAACCTGTGGAGGGATTTACCACCTTCTCCCACTTGTGAGTCCTTTGGGCTGTACTGGACCCAGTCAGCCCCACTGCTAAACCACTGCAGAGAAGAATTTTGTGGTCAAAAGTCATCAAGGGCCCCAACAAAGTGCACGTACCAACAGGACACTGACCTTACAGTTGTTGCGCACCAGTGAACTGAAAAATAGTGTTTTACCCTGTTCTATTTGTCTCCTGTTTAATATAACTGTGTTTATTATAGTGTATGTGTTTGTGCTATTTTCTGAGAGTCTCCAACTAC
The DNA here is from genome assembly GCF_052426305.1 of Pelodiscus sinensis. Classification (NCBI taxonomy): domain Eukaryota; kingdom Metazoa; phylum Chordata; order Testudines; family Trionychidae; genus Pelodiscus; species Pelodiscus sinensis. Next base: position 15,197,095 of record NC_143070.1, read on the forward strand.
CTGGCAAGTATGTGGGGATTCCCCTGGGTTAGAATTTTTCTCCCAAGCTGCCCTGGTGACCCTGCCAGGAAGGAGTGAGGGGGGTGGAGGCACCGCCAAATAAATCCATCGGAAAAAATAAAGTTGAGTGGGTGGCGGGATGCAGAAGAACCCAGACCTCTCCATCAAAACCTGTAAGCAGATTGGCCTTGAAAAAGGAACAGAATAGCTAGCTAGTTCGCACTATCAAGTGCGCGCCGCATGTCTTACTGGTGTGTCCACGACCGATCCAGAAATATCCGGTTTTTGCACCACTTGCCTCACCACTAGTGAGAAACAATGGTCTGTCCTTGGTTAGACTCTTCTCTTGTTACTTTTCTTATCTGGCAATGCTGGAAACGCTGCCTCAGCCACATACACAGAGTTCTTTTATTTCCCACGGTCCTTCTTCTTAAAGTTGTAAACACGTCCATGATCCTCCAGGGGTTTTGTCCAGAACAAACAAGTCCATAATTCTCTGGGGCGCTTGCCTGGACCTCAGCATGGCCTCTCTTCAGCTCACTTACTGTTGATTCACTCATGCACTCGTGCTAACCATTCACACCACCCATGATTCATGACACAGGTGACAGAGGAAGGCTGGTTCAGTGGTTAGAGAACTGAGCTGGGTTCAGCTACCTGCTCTGGCCTGGTTCCTGGGACACTCGGGGTAAGTCACTGGGCTGCGATTCCCAACCCAACTCCCCTTAAGGTCAGTCAGTGTCAGGCACCTACACAGCTCTGTGAATCCCATAGTCGTGTCGTGCTTTGGTTCCCCCACCTGTAGCACGGGGCTAATAGCCCTGCCCTGCCTCACAGGCAGGTGAGAGGATCAGTACAGCGATGCCCAGGAGGTGATCACTATGGTAGTGGGGGCCAAGGCAGCACCCTCAGTCTGGTCCGCACCAGGAAGTGTTGCTGGGGCAGTGGAAACCCCCCAGTGTGGACACGGCTCTAGCCCTGTGTAAGTGATTCTCCTCCCCTGGCACCACTGATGATGTCGGAGTGAAATAATCCCATTGGCACTGGACAAAGCAGCCGCAGCATTTCCCTGGCACCCACCACCTGACACAGACAGAGATGAAAACTGGCTGAGGAGTTGGGGGGGACAGTAGATCACTGCTTCTGCACCTGAAGCATCACAGCCCGTTAAACAGCTTCTCAGCCACTAAAACCATCGCCCCAGTGTCTGAACTTGGCTTTCCTGGGGCGGGCAGGAGGAGACCCAGCTGGGAAAAAAACGGCCTTTTTTCAACATGAAATTCTTCCGGGAACCAGCTTTGAATTTCAGCTATTCTAGGTGTGTTTGGAATCACCTTCTGCCTCCTGAGCCCTGTGACTGGAACAGGAGCATTTATTTCTCGCATTGGCCCCCTGCACACTGTGTGGCCATTTGTCGTCTTTTTCTCATGCATCCTGTGAACTTTGTCATTTGCTTTTCAGCCCCAGCTCCCAGAGTCAAGGGATTCAATGAGCCTCTCAGTTTCGTTATCAGTTCTCTCCAACCTTTTTACACCGAAGATCCCTTCTTCAATGTCATGGCAAGCCAAGATCTACTCCAAGCACCCACCACCATCCCCAAACACCCATCCCTTCCCTGAGGCCCAATCCTGTCCATTCCCCTCCTCTCCATCACTTGCTGTCCCCAGCCCTTATGCACTCTCCCTGGGTTGAGACAGGAGGTGCGGGCTCTGAGGTGGGAATGGGGGATTTGGGTGTGGGAAGGGATGAGAGATGTAAACTCTGGGAGGGAATTCAGATGCAGCAGGAGCTTGAAAACGGACACATGTCTCAGGAAGGGGGGTGTGACATACTGGACCGGCCTGGGCACAGTTGAAGGTGTCCATTCAAGGCGAATTGCTCAACTTTGGGGCTCCTTACAGACCCCAGACTGGAGACCTTCCCAAACAGGCTGCAAATCAGTCCCACAGAGCGCTTCAGTTGCTTGCCTGAAGCCTCACGAGCAAAACCCCTCCAACATCCCAGCAATATCCGTGCCCCAGATGGCACTGGGCCTCATATTCAGGTGAGGGGTCTTAGAACCCAATTTCACCTACCCCGAACAAGTTCTGTCCAGTTCCAAGAAACCAGCCACAGATCCCTGGTCAATTTACCGTCTGGACCTTACCACAAATCACACTGAGCCAATCCTTTAGCATCTGACATCTAAAGATTTATTGCTAACAGAAAGAAAAGCATGAGAGCAAGGGTGCTAAAGTATCATACGCTACATGCATTGCATCTCCCAGCTCTCGATGCAGGCACTAGCAGAGAAGTTATAGCTGCTGGCTTGGAAGTCCTTATTGTACATCCTAGGTTAAAACGGGTCCTCAGTTCTTTCCAGCTCTTCGATCCCTGCACTGCTGCCTCTGGGATGAAGTGCTGAGCTGATTACCAAGATGGAGTCAGCTACATGGCATCTTTATACATCCTTCCTGGTCTCTTCTTGGCTGCAGCAGGTCACCTGGCCAGTGGCCTATCACTGTGTTCCCTGCTGGCAGCCCTTAGGTGTTGGTCACCATTCCCAAGGCGTGTCGTTGACCCATTGAGTGCTATTGTGCCACAGGGCCTCACTAATCAGCATGTCCATAGGCCAGGCTCTGCCCACTGCTCAACCACATTCAGAGAGACTTCCAGTCTCCATACAGATTACAGATTCCTAACTACACACACAGACATTATACAGATATGTGAAGAGCAGATACAGAATCAGAAGAAAGCAAGCTTTTGTTTGCCCCCTCATATGGCCCCCTTTGTACCACTTTTGGGGCGAACACCTCCCCATGGGTGCAGCAGTGACCCGGCTGCTCCCCTCACAATCCAATAATGTGACACTTCTGAGGTGCGACTGTGCAGCCGGCTGACTTCCTAGGAGGAACAGGCATTGAGTGGGGGGAGCACAGGGAATGGCTCAAACATCCGAAGGGGTGGCCAGAGTCAGGACACTCGCCTTGCAGCATGGGGGGAGGGGGCGGCCATGACATCACACAGGCCTTTGGCAGGCCCTCCCCATATTAGGCAAAGATGGTGGGGAGGTGGTGACCTCACTGAGAGATGGTGACATCAGCCAGGCACAAGAGGGGGCAAGGCCGGGATGACCTCGCAGACCCCTGTGGCATTTGCTAAGGCAAGTCTCTGTCTCGCGATGTCTCTCTGAGGGTTCCTGCACGTGAGCGCCTGGAGGAACCTCTGTCGAGCTTCCTCCTCCTCCTCCTGATTTCCCTACAGCCCAGACATCCCTGCAGAGAAGGTAAGAGCCTCCGAGGGGGTGGGAACTGCTCAGTCTGATCCACCTGGTCCCGGCTGGATTCTAGGCACGGAACACTGGGTGAAAGGGTCGGAATTTTATTCCCCATCTGGGGCTTTGTCCCTTAGAACCACTGGGGCCGTGGGGGTTTCTCCTGTTTGGTTTCTCTTTCCCTCCGTCCCGCCCGCATTTCTCTTCTTTTCTTGCCTCTTTTGTCCTCTTCTGCTCCCCACCCCACATCAAGAGCTGGTCTCCCGGGAGTCAAACCAAAATGGTGGGGCATAAATAGTGCTCTGACTGGGATCGCCCCAATGATGTGGCCATGCATTGGGCTCTTTGGTGAGAATGTTCCACCGCCCTCCCTCAGTCTCTCCGATTGGCAGGACAGGGGCATTGATGGGGAGGAGTCTCAGGTCCTTGTCCTTGTGCAAGTCTGAGCCAGTACGTCAGACCCAAGGAGATGTTTCGCTAAGGTTGGTGGTTCTCTGTGTTCACTGTCTTGGGGCCAGACCCACTTCCTCAGATCATATTCTGGAAGACAATTGGCATTACCATATACACCAAAGGAATCGAATGAAAAAAGTGAACACGTTATTAACCTGACAAATCAGATTAAGTACAGAAGGTGGGGTGAGGGAGAGGTAGGGAGGGAATAGCTGTTTATGAGTTAATGAATGGCTAATCAGGGGGTGATAAGTGGGGAAGCTATCATTGTAATGGGCAAGGTAATTAGCATCTTTGTATCTTTGGAACATCGCTTATTTTGAGTGCAGGGAGCTGTGTAAATACTCCCTAAGGTGCTGCGGGACAAAGTTACTGACTAACAAGGCTGCCCCTCTGAAACTAGTTCTGTGACATCCTTTGGAAGTGCTTCCCAGTCTGCTGTTGCTGTCAATAATGTGCTAAATGGGAGGGAGGAAGATGCTCTCTTATAACCTCAGCCTCTGATTGCCCCTCCCCTTTTCCTGCCAGGGCAGAGCGCGGCAAGGGCCTGGCCCCTCCCACTTCTCTGCACAGGTGCAGACATGACAGTTCTCTGGAGACTTCCAGCAGGCTCCTGATTTCTGTGCGTCACCCCCCTCCCTTCCTGCCAGCTGCACTACAGGGGTAGGACCAGGCAATGGGGAACATCTCTGAGTCAGGAGCTCTAGCTGCTCCTTATCGAGTGAGGCTGAGTCTAGGCTGCAAGTTTTTGCAGCAGAGAGTATGCTTTGTGATGTCATTAGCATATTTTGTACTGATGCTTTTTGCATAAGGGGTTTTTGTGCAAAAAAGAACAGCGTAGCCACTTCTGTTTTTTGCCAAAAAGCTGTTTTGCACAAGATCCGGAGAGGCATAAAGATCTTGTGCAAAAAGGAGGTTTTGAGCAAAACAGAAACAACTACCCTGCTTCTTTTTGTGCAAACACCCCCTTGCGCAAAAAACATCAGTCCCTCATTAGCATACTCTCTGCTGCAAAAACCTCTCAGTGTAGAGAAGCCCGAGAGAGGTAAAAGCAGCAGCCGAAGAAGAACAGAAGCAGCAGCAGCAGAATCAAAAGAGGAAGAAGCAGAAGAAGTAACAGCAACAGAAGATACAACAGAAAGAGGAACAACAGAAAAAGAACCTGCAGTAGCACAAACAAAAGAAGAAGAAGCATGAAAAAAGCAGGGGCAGAAGAAGTAGCAGAAAAAGAATAGTAGAAGAAACAGGAGGTAATAGCAGCTGAAGAAGAAAAATTAAAAGAAGCAGCAGTGGCACAAGAAGAAAAGTAGCAGCAGCAGGAGAAAAAGCAGAAGAAGGAGGAACAGAACAAGCATCAGTAGCAGAAGAATCAGTAGCAGATTAAAAGGAAGCAGAAACAAGAAAGAAACAGCCACAGAAGCAGCAGCAGCAGCAGAAGAGACAGCAGCAGATTAAAGCAGAAGTGGCAGCAGCAGCAGCAATAGTAGAAGAAGCAACAGAAAAGGATGGAGTAGCAGAAGCAGATGAAGCAGCAGGAGAAATATCAGAAGAAGAAGTGGCAGAAATAGAAAAGTAGCAGCAGCAGAAAAGCAGCAGCAGTAGAAGATGCAGCGGAAGAAGAAACAGCAGAACAAACAGAAGAAGCAGCCTGAAAAGAAGTGGGGCAGGGAAAGTTGCAGGAACAGAAGCTGATGAAGCAGCAGCAGCAGCAGCAGTAGGAGAAGTAGCAGAAGAAAAGAGGCAGGAGGAGAAGAAGAAATGGTAGCAGAAGCAGAAACAGAAGCACAGGAGAAGAGCAGAAGAAAGAGGCGGTAGCAGCTACGGCAGTAGAAGAAACTCAGCAGAAGAAGCCGTGGCAGAAGAAGAAAACTAGCAACAGAATAAGTAGGACCAACAAAGGAAGCAGGCGCAAAAGTAGCAGCAGAAGAATCAACAAAAGAAACAGCAGGGCTGTATCTACATTGGCATCCTTTTCCGGAAAAGGGATGCTAATGAGACAAGTCGGAATTGCAAATGCCGCGGTGGATTTAAATATCCCCCGGGGCATTTGCATGAACATGGCTGCCGCTTTTTTCCGGCTCGGGGTTTTGCCGAAGAAAAGTGCCAGTCTAGACTTAAGCAGCAGAAAGAACAGAAGAAGGAGAAACAGAAAAACAAGCAGAAGCAGGAGAAGGAGCAGCAGGAGCAGGAGAAGCAGAAATAGCAGCAGCAGCGGTGGAAGAAGAAGTAGCATCAGAAGCAGATGAAGTAGCAGCAGCAGCAGCAGATGAAAAGAGAAATCAAAAGCAGCAGAAGCCATCAACAGAAGAAGAAAGCAAAGAAGAAAAAGCAAGTAGTAGCAACAGAAGAAGAAAGAGCAGCAGCAGCAGGAGAAGTAGCAGCGGAAGAAGAAACAGCAGCACAAACAGAAGAAGAAGCCCGAAAACAAGTATGGGCAGGGAAAGGTGCAGCAACAGAAGCTGGCGAAACAGCAGCCAGAACTACTGGGAGAAGGAGCAGAAGCTAAAAGGCAGGAAGAGAAGAAGAAATAGCAGCAGAAGCAAGGACAGCACTGCCCTGCATTAAACAGCACTGCATATTTTACAGTCGAAAGAGGCTATTTTGAAATTTGGTGCATCTCCACAGCGCCAAATTTTGTAATAACGTGCTCTTTCGAGCCGTCCCTTATTCCTCGTACAACGAGGTTTACAGGGCTGGTGAAAGAGCGCGTCCGCTATTTTCAAAATTTTTCCGAAATAGCAGATGCGTTCCTTGGATGTGGTGTTGCTATTTTAGGATCCTTCCAGGATCCCGATACAGCAATGCAGTGGAGACATAGCCCTCAAGGAGCAGAAGTAGCTGCAAGAGAAGAAAGAGCAGCAGCTAAAGAAGCATCAGCAGAAAAAGAATGAACAACCACAGCCACAGAGGAAGCAACAGGAGAAGAAGGAGCAGCGGCAGAAACAAAAGAGGAAGAAGAAGCATGAAAAGAAAGGTACAGAAGAAGAAGCAGCCACAGAAGCAGATGAAGCAGATTGAAGCATCAGAAGAAGACACGGGTGAAGCAGCAGCGGAAGAGGCAGCAGCAGAATAAGTAGCCCCAACAGTGGTAGCAGGAGCAAAAGAAGAAGAAGAAAAGCAGCAGCAGCAGCACCAGCAGCAGCAGGAAATACAGCAGCAGAAGTAGAAGCAACAGCCGAGTATGTAGGGTCAAAAGAGAAAGCAGGAGCAAAAGCAGCAGTAGAAGAATCAGCAAAAGAAACAACAGAAAAAACAGTGAAAGCAGCAGCAGTAGCACAAACGAAGAAAAAGCAGTGGCCACAGAAAAAGCAGAACCAGAAGAACCAGCAGAAGAAGCAGTGGCAGAAATAGAAAAGTAGCAGCAGCAGAAAAAGAAACAGTATCAGTAGTAGAAGAAGCAGCGGAAGAAGCAGCAGCAGCACAAAGAAAAGAAGAAAAAGCAGAAAACAAGTAGGAGCAGAAAAAGCAGCTGCAACAGAAGCAGATGAAGCAGCAGCTAAAGTAGCATGAGCATCAGAAGAAGAGCAGCAGAAGAAGAACCAGAAAAAGACGTAGCAGCAGCAGAATATAAGGAGCAAGAGCAGAAAAAGAAGGAGTAGCAGCAACCTCACAAAAAGCAGATGCAGAAGAAGTAGCAGCTACAGAAGCAGCAGCAGCCATAGATGCTGCAGCTGAAGAAGCAGCCGAATAAAAATAGGAAGTGAAACGCTGCAGATTGAGAAGAATTGAAGAAAGAGGCCATAGCAGCAACAGCAGCAGCAGCAGCAGCAGCAGCAGAAGAAGAAACACCAACAGAACCAGGAGCAGCAGCAGAAGAAAAGTCGGAGCAGAATAAGTAGCAGTAACAAAGGAAGCAGGAGCAAAAGCAGCAGAAGAAGAAAGAACAGAAGAAACAGCAGAAGCAGCAGCAGATTGAAGCTGCAGAAGAAGCAGAAAAACAAGCAGGCGGAGGAGAAGGAACAGCAACAGAAGAAAAGAAACAGCAGAAGAACAAGCATAAGAATGAGAATCAGAAGAAGCAGCAGCAGAAGTAGCAGCAGCAGATGAAAAGAGCAGTGGTAGCACCAGAAGAAGCATCATCAAAAGAAGAAACCAAGAAGGAAGACGCAGAAGAAGTAGAAGCATCAGCAGAAAACTGTAATCGCAAAGGAAGGAGCAACAGAAGAAGAAAGGAAGCATCAAGAGCAGCAGAAACAACAGAGGAGAAGAAGAAGTGGAAGAAAAGAGGCAGGAGCAGAAGAACTAGAAGAAACCTCAGCTGAAGCAGAAACAGCAGACGCAGAAGAAGCCACAGCATCAGATCACAAGAACAAGCAACAACAGAAGAAACATCAGAAGAAGAAGCAGAATCAAAGAGACAGGAACAGCAGTAGAAGAAACAGCAGAGGTCCAGGTTGGATATTAGGAAACACTATTTCACTAGGAGGGTGGTGAAGCACTGGAATGGGTTACCTAGGGAATGGGTTACCTAGGGAAGTAGTGGAGTCTCCATCCCTAGAGGTGTTTTAAGTCTCAGCTTGACAAAGCCCTGGCCGGGTTGATTTAGTTGGAATTGGTCCTGCCTAGAGCAGGGGGCTGGACTTGATGACCTTCTGAGGTCTCTTCCAGTTCCATGGCTCTATGATTCTATGATTCTAGGAGGAGAAGCAGCAGAAACCAAAGAAGCAGCAGCAGTATAACAATAATAAGCCACAGCAGAAAAGAGCAGAGGAAACAGGAAGCAGCAGCAGTAGAAAAAGAAACAGCAGAAGGAGCAGCAGAAGAAGTGGCAGTAGCAGAAGGAGCAGCAGACTTTAGCAGCAGAAATAACAGACTAAGGAGAAACAGAAAAAAAAGGGGGCGCAACAAACTTTAACAGCAGGAAAAAAAGACTAAGGAGAAACAGAAAAACAAGTAGAAGCAGGAGAAGGAGCAGCAGTAGCAGAAGAAGCAGATACAGCAGGTGCGGCGGAAGAAGAAGTAGCATTAGAAGCAGATGGAGTAGCAGCAGCAGATGAAAAGAGAAATCAACAGCAGCAGAAGCCATCAACAGAAGAAGAAAGCAAAGAAGAAAAAGCAAGTAGTAGCAACAGCAGAAGAAACAGCAGCAGCAGGAGGAGAAGAAACTGCAGCAGAAGCCGCTGTAGCAGAAATAAAAGGAGGAGCAACAGGAGAAGGAGCTGAAACAGCAGAAAGCAGCAAAAGTAGAAGCAGCAGCACACACTAAAAATTAGAAACGGAAAAATAAGTACGGAGAGTAGAAGCAGCTGCAAGAGAAGCAGATGAAGCAGCAGCTGCAGAAGGTGAAGAAAATAAAATAGCAGCAGCAAAAGCAGAAGTAGCAGAAGAAAAAACAGCATCTGAAGAAGCAGCAGCAGAAGGAAAGTAGCCAAAGAAGGAGTGGAAGAAGAAGCATAACAACAAGTATGGGCAACAGAAGGAGCAGCAACAGTAGCAGATGAAAAAGCAGCAGACAAAGGAGAGGCAGAAAAATAAATAGGAGCAGGAGAATGAGCGGCAGTAGCAGCAGAAGAAGGAACAGCAACAGAAGGAGCATCAGGAGCAGCAGCAGATTTAAGCTAGAGAAGTAACAGCAGCAGAAAAAAAGGAGTCATCAGGAACAGTGGCTGCAGAAGAAGAAGAAGAATGAAAATAAGTAGGGTCAGGAGAGGGAGGAGCCACAGAGGCAGATGAAGCAGCAGCAGAAAGAGCAGCACTGCAGAAGCAGCAGCGGAAGAATAATAAGAATAATGAGCCCCAGCAGCAGAAGAAACAGGAAGTAGCAGCAGCAGCAGCAGAAGAATCACCCGAAGAAAAAGCTGCAACAGAAGAAGAAAAGTAGCAGCAAAAGAAGCAGCAACAGAAGATGTGGTATAAACAGAGGGGTTGTGTCTACACTGGGCCCCTTTTCCGGAAAAGGGATACAGATGAGACAAGTCGGAAATGCAAATGCAGCACGGATTTAAATTTTCCCCGCTCCATTTGCATGAACATGGCTGCCGCTTTTTTCCGGCTCGGGGCTTTGCCGGAAAAAAGCGCCAGTCTAGACGGGGATCTTTCGGAAAATAAAGCCTTTTCCGAAAGGTCCCTTATTCCTGATTTTAGAAGGAATAGAAGGACAGAGCTAGGTCAAGGGAAGGTTCTGCCTCCTGCCTTCCTTCCCAGTAGCTTTCCAGTATGAACCAGCTGTGGGTGTTAGCACTGCCCCCTGCCTGGCCATGCGATGGGATGAGTTACCTGGGCGGGGGGTGTCTAGGTCTCTGTATGGAGGCCTGAGTGTATTGTGATGTAATGTGTGACAACAACAAAGAATGTGGCTGCAGCATTCTTATCCTGCCTCCAGTCCAACTGGTTGGCAACGGCTGGTGCCCAAGGATCTGAGAGACGTGAACTGAGCCTCTGTCAAGAACCTCAGGAAGCCGCTGTCCCCGCGGGCGTGAGAGAGGATGAGTCTGTACAGAAGGTAATTCCCGGAGTCTTTCCCTGCCCCCGAGAGCCCACCTTGGAGATTGGAGCCTCATCGGCCTAGGACAGATGGGGACAGGGGCTGCAACAGTCAGTTCCCAACACTCCGTTTTGATTTGACTCGGGGCATCTTCCCTTCTCCTTCTGCTTCAGCCTTTCCCGTGCTCCAGAGGCAGATGGGGATGATTTTCCCTCCCTGCCGACTAGTGGGGGTGAATTTCCATGTTTCTTACTTAAAGGGAACGTAGCAAAACTTGAGTAGAATTTGGGTTTATGTCTCCATGGAGCTTATTCCTCTTGGGGTGTGTCTAGACTGCAGGCTTCTTTCGAAAGAGCCTCTTTCGAAAGCATCTTTCGAAAGAGCCTCTTTCGAAAGATCGCGTCTAGACTGCAGGCGGATCTTTCAATAGCGGAAATCCGCTTTTTCGAAAGAGAGCACCCAGCGAGTCTGGATGCTCTCTTTCGAAGACAGCCTCTTTACATTGAAGAACGCCTTCCTTCGAAAGAAGAACTTTCGAAGGAAGGCATTCTTCCTCGTGAAACGAGGTTTACCGCCATCGAAAGAAAAGCCGCGTTCTTTCGAAATAATTTCGAAAGAACGCGGCTTGAGTCTGGATGCAGGGGAAGTTCTTTCGAAAAAAGGGTACTTTTTTCGAAAGAACCCCTGAGTGTGGACACAGCCTTGGAGGTGCCCCAAGGCATCCCCTGCCTTCAGGGTAGGAAGAGAAATGTTTGGTGTCAAGTAATGATTGTGCAATATCGATGTGTTCAGACAACATCCAGCTCAGAATGTACAGAATTAGAATAACAAAGTGCTATTTTAATTATATGGAAAGTGGTACAGCTCCATAGCCAGTCCCAAGCTCTCATGTGGGTAGTTCTCTCAGAAACTCAAAACCCCATAGGAATTCTCCTCTACCCCCTCCAGCCTATAAAATATCTGTGTAAATTCCCTCTGACATTCCATTCCAGGTAATGGGTTGAAATAAACTGCTACCTCATTTTGTCATGAGTCTCCGTGTGTTTTCTTTGTAATTTTTTGGTGACCTCAGTTCTGATTAGATGTTCTAAATAGTGTGTAAAACTCTTCATTGAATGCTCACTGGTTCTTTTCCTCCTGCTAACAAAATCCAGATTTTGAAGTACTTGACAGGAATTAAACACATTTGCAGCTGATACTCTGTCCTTGCAGTGCTTCAACCCCGCTACTTAACAATCTTTTATTCCTTTTACTGGGTTTGATGGGAACAGAGGGTTCCTCATTTTCAGCTTGGCCCCTATCTGTAGCCAGAGTCCCAACATTCTGAGCACAAAGCTGTGAGGTTTGAGAGAAGGCCCAGCTGAGAATCATAGAAAATAGATGGGACCAGTGATCCCTCTGAGATTCTCCAGCCACGAGTTTTGTCTTGTGCACCAATAATGAAGTCGTGTGCGCTTGTTCGGATTTGTGCCACTGTGGCACCAGCAGTTACTAACAAATACCTTAGATATATTTAAAATGTTATGGAAGAAAGAATACTACAACAAGGGATCGTTGGCAAGGTGCCTGACTTTAAATGTTTGTTTATTATGAAATCAAATACATTGTTTTCAGTAGCCATTTGGTATCTTACAGGTGTCCTGTTCCTTTGAGGCATAACACAAAACTGCTATTTCTTGGCATAGGAAAGAATCTGTTATCATTTGTATTGACATATTAAATGAAAAATGTGTTACAGTTTATGCTTGAAATTAAAGATTATGTCTCTTGGCTTGATGCACATGAAAAAAACTTTCTACGGGCAAAAGTGTGTAGAGAGTGGTGTTGTGTGTCGTTGTGACTTGCGAAACAAAAACTAAATCATTTGGTTTTAACACAAAAAAATCACTTCATTTATTTGCTGCATGTAGAAGAGCACTAATCACAGTTCTTGTCTGTCTGTCACGTGATTTTCAATTGGACCCTCATGAGCACGTGCCGACCGCCCCCATTAGCTCCTGCAGCAGCTCCTGCAGGCATGTGCACGTTGCTCTGCCCCCTGGCTCTCCTGACGAGGAGCATCATGTGCACATCCCACAACAGACTACAGCCTCTGTGTGTGTGTGTGTGTGTGGGAGATCACCGTGAGCTCTGGGTGTGTGAGTGATACCACTGTGGCCTGCAGAGTGTGTGTGTGTGTGTGCAGGGGTGGCCCTAGACCAACTGCCAGCAATTGACGCCCTAGGTGATCAATGCAGTAAGCGCCCCCCCAATCCCAAAGGCAGATATTGACTGAGGGTTTTGGTTCTGTGCTGGAGATAGGGGGGCTGGGGATGGAGTTCTCTGGCTGGGGGCCAGGGGGTTGGGGTTGGGAGTTTGGGGATGGAGTTGGAGTTCTGGGGCTGGGGGACAGGGGCTGGGGATGGAGTTCTCTGGCTTGGGGCCAGGGGGTTGGGGGCTGCGGGCCAGGGGGCTGGGGCTGGTGGCTGCAGGCCTGGGGATGGCAGGGGAGAGGGAACAGGGTGCCAGCCGGGGGACAGAGTCCCCTACACCCGTCTCCTCCAAAGATCCCACCCCCCGGAGAGAAACCCCCCATGTTCCTCCTCCCCCCAGGGCCGACCCCCCCGCGTTCCTCCTCCCCCGGGGCCGACCCCCCCGCTTTCCTCCTCCCCTGGGGACGACCCTTCCTGCGGCACAGGGGAACCCCCCCCCACACGCGTTCCTCTTCCTCCAGAGCTCACCCCCCCCCCCCCCCACGGCACTGGGGAAACACCCCAACCCCACCCGTGCGTTCCCACTCCCAGGTCTTTCCCCCTCCTGGCCGCAGGGAAGCCATGCTCCAGGTAAGGCACAGCAAAGGGAATGGGAAATGGAAGGGGCAGAGTTTAGAATTTGGCACCCCATGCAACTTGGCATCCTAGGCAGCTGCCTAGTATGCCTATAGGCACGTGTGTGTGTGTGAGAGAGAGACAGACAGACAGACAGACAGAGAGATCATGGTGGCCTGCAGTGTGTGTGTATGTCAGTATGTGTGTGAGATCACTGTGGCCTGTAGAGTATGTGATCACTGTGTGTGTGTGACAGATATCGATCACTGTGCGGGGTGTGTGTGTGTGTGTGTGTGTAAGTGATCACCTAGGCACACTTAAGACCAAAATGACAAAAGTTTATCCAGAGATAGTTTGGATATTCTAGAGAAGACTAAAGCCAGGCTCACAGACAGCACTGGAAGTTTGAAATGTTGCCCGTGTATCCACTAGTTGTGACACTGCATTGCACTGTCCTACATTCTGTCACCATAAAGTCCCCATTTCCTGCAAATTTGTCATGAGCTTTGCTTCATTATGTCTCTGCAATGATTTATTTGTAGCCCTTGTTCTGGTTTGCAATGAACTCCTCCTCCTCCTCTGTGGTCTTTCGGCTGATGATTTCACTTGACTACTGCCCCACATTGTTCTGTATTTGTTAGCTCGCTTGCTAATGATTTCAGTGCCAAATTCATCCCTGAATTGATGTGTGGAAAGTGAGGCAAAGCTGCCCATTCATTTAGTCCATTCTCTGGAAACCTCTTATGCAGAGGCTTACACAGCAGGGAGATGAAACATAGAACAGGTTCACTGCTGAATGTTCATGGGTTGTGCTTGATTTGGTTCAATTTTTCACACTGTTGCTCCAAGAGACTGTTTCCCTGAGATCCTGCCCTCTCATCCTGTGGATCTGAGCCCTTCCTAATTTTACAGCTTCACTTGTTGTTAAAGCTTCACTTCTGCCAGCGTCTGGTCAGTTCTGCTAATTTGCATGAGACATCATTTAATACAGCTGCAGTGATGTTGCAATTAGTGTCAGAGATCTTATGCAGGCAGCACTTTATTAATGGGTCATTGTTTTCTCAGATTTCTTGTTCCAAATATTTAAGAAGGGGCTCATAATTACACAGCCAAATGTCTAGATAGCCACCGTACTTCAGTTAGAGGTTTCAAGGATACAGTCTCATTTTCTGTGACATTTGCTCTTTCCTCAAATTGTCCTCCTTGGACTGAGGAGCTGCAAAAGACCCTATAAACGGTCTTAAAAAGGGTCTCTCCTTTCTTCAGCATTGGCACTTGGTTCCACGCATCCGCTAAACCCAGGTCTTCTCGATGTGCCACGCAGGGTTATGCTGTTAAATATGGGATGCCCTGCTTGAGTTGTGTGGCAACACCACTGTTTTTCCCTAGTATGACTGAAGTGAACATCACCGATTTCATCAGATCCCGCTTATTCAGGCTGTCAGAGGCTTAGACAGCAGCTGTAACAGCTTGTGCATTACAAGCAGATCATTGACTAATTCCACCAAACACAGTCTTCTGCCCTGCCCATGCTACACCTCTGAACTTGAAGCAAATGATAAGCAAGTTGGTGACAGGAATCGCTGCGCTTTCATCAGTAATAAGCGTATGGTAGGAAGACAGGTGAATAGCTGTCACGATTCTGAATGGACAATGATGTCAATTGACTCCAAAACCTAAAAGCAGAGTTTTTTCTGTGCCAGCTTGTACATGCTGGTGCGTTCCCATGTGGAGCTGTTCATTTGTATTGGAAGCAGAAAATTATCCATGAGAATTTTTATTTCTTCTGGCTTTAAATGTTTTCTTTCCTTCAGTTCCAGGCTCTTCTGTTTCTCATTCGTGGTTTCTAAGAGCATACTTCACAGGTCAAATCCCAGGGGATGAGAATTTCTGCTCCTAAGAATATGTACAGCAGATTCACGACTTTGGCTTGCAAAATCCTCCTCTTGTAGTTCAACGGCCTCTCCATTCCCATTTGTGGCCTGGGGAGAAGAAGCTGGATATTGTAGCCTTAGCACAAGTTTAGAAGGTCAAGTCCACATCAGCACTGTACAGGAACATGTCTCTCCTCTGTACACAGAACTTGCCTTTAGATCATTGAGATTCTGCTTCATCTCTTTCATTCAGCCATTCTCCTTTGAGCGTGGGGCAGCATTTCTTAGGGTTTCCCGCTGTTTTGGTTGACGCTCTTCGCCTTCATTTACAAATGACTGTTATATGCTCCATTATATTTCCTGGCATAGAAGTTAAGCCGAGTGGTCTCTACTTTCTTGGGTTGTTCCTATTTTCCCTTTTATAGATAGACACTGTATTTGCCCATTTCCAGTCTTCTGGTATCTCTCCCAACCTTAATGACCTTTCAAAGACAATAGCTAAAGGCTCAGATACCTCCTCTATCAACTCCTTGAGCATTCTAGGATGCGTTTCATCCATCCCTGGTGACCTGAAGACATTTAATTTTTCTTACTAATTTTTCATTTCTAATGTTTTTTAGTTTAACTTCTAAACCTCCCCCATTCCCACTAGCATTCACTACCTTAGGCATCTCGTGGTCATCAAACTTGTTGGTGAAAACTGAAACAAAGTGTCATTAAGCACCTCTGCCATTCCCAGGTTTCCTGTTATTGTTTCTCCCTCCTCACTGAGCAATGGGCCTACCCTGACCTTTGTCTTCCTCTTGCTTCTCACATATTTGTAAAATCTCTTTTTGTTACCCTTTATGTCTCTAGCTAGACTGAGTTAGTTTTGTGCATTCGCTTTTCTCATGTGGCCCTGCCTAGCTGTGTTGTTTTCTTGTATTCGTCCTTTGTTATTTGACCTAGTTTCTACTTTTTACACAACTCCTTTTTAATTTTTGGATCGTGTAGGAGCTCCTGGTGAAGCCAAGGTGGTCTCTTCCTGTACTTTCCATCTTTCCTGCTCAGTGGAATAGTTTGCTTTTGGGCCCTAATAATGTCCCTTGGACAAACTGCCAGTTGTCTTCTGCTCTTTTTCCTCTTCATCTTGCTTCCCATGCAAAACTTACGTACGACCTCTCTGAGATTACTAAAATCTGCCTTCCTGAAATCCACTGTCTCTATTTTGCTTTTCTCTCTTCTACCTTAGAATCGGGACCTCTATGATTTCATGATCTCTATCACCCAAGCTGCCTTCCACTTTCAAATTTCAACCAGTTCCTCTCTATTTGTTGAAATCAAATCTAGAGCAGCTTTCTCAGCCCTCTGAAATAAAAAATTGTCTCCAATGCAGTCCAGGAATGTATTGGCTAATCTGTGCCTTGCTGTGTTAGTCTCCCAACATGTGTATGGATCGTTGAAGTCCCCCATCACCACCAAATCCTGTGCTTTGGGATGTTTTTGTGAATTCTTTTAAAACAGCCTCATCCACCTAGAATCATCGAATCCTAGGGCTGGAAGAGACTTCAGGAGGTTATTGAGTCCAGCCCCCTTCCCAATACAGGAGCAACCCCAACTAAATCATCCCAGCCAGGGCATTGTCAAGCCAGGGCTTACAAAGCTCTAGGGATGGAGAATCCACCCCCTCCCGAGGTAACGGATTCCAGTGCTTCACCACCCTCCTAGTGAAATAGTTTTTCCTAATAGCCAACGTAGATCTCCCCCACAGAAACTTGAGACCATTGCTCCTTGTTCAGTCTTCCATCGCTACTGAGAACAGCCTCTCTCCATCCACTTTGGAACCTCTCTACAGGAAGTTGCAGGCTGCTATCAAATCCCCCCTCACTCTTCTCTTCTGTAGACTAAATAAGCCCAAATCCCTCAGTCTCTCCTCATAGGCCATGTGCTCCAGCCCCCTCATCATTTTGGTTGCCCTTGGCTGGATCCTCTCCAATGTGTCCACATCCTTTCTGTAGTGGGTGGCACAGAACTGGATGCAATACTCCAGATGTGGCCTCACCAGGATCGAATAAAGAGGAAAACAGGCTTTCTCGCCCCGGAGCTCGCAGGCGGCGGGACCGCCCAGAGCGCAGCGGTCCCACCACCTCGACTTCCGGGGCGAGAAAAGCTGCTCCCGGTACCCCTGGTCTGCTGGGGACCGTCTCCAGCAGACCAGAGCCACCGGGAGCGAAGCCGCAGCCACGGCGGGGTACCGCGCTTCTGAGGCTTTGCCAGAGCTTCGCGGCTTCGCTCCCGGTGGCCCTGGTCTGCTGGAGACGGTCCCCAGCAGACCAGGAGCACCGGGAGCAGCCCTAGAACCAATGCTTGGGGCTTTCCACTTGAAACCGATCGCCATCCAGACATCAAGCAATTTATCACTAGCTGTTGGGCCCGACAATCTAGCTCACTTTATATCCACATTACAGTCCATATGTTCAATCCACACTTCCTGAACTGCTGGCAAGAATATTGTGGGAGATCAAATGAAAAGTTTTGGTAAGTCAAGGTATATCACATCCACTGACTTCCCCATGTCCATGGAGCCAGTTACCTCATCATAAAAGCTAATCAGATTGGTGAGGCACGACTTGCCCTTCGGGAATCCATGTTGACTATTCCTGATCACTTTCCTCTTTTTTAAGTACTTCAAAATGGATTCCTTGAGAATGCCCGCCATGCTTTTTCTGGGGACTGAGATAAGGCAGACTGGTCTGTAGTTCACTGGATTGTCCTTTTCCCCTTTTAAAAGATAGACACTGCATTTGCTTTTTTCCAGTCATCCAGGATCGCTCCAAATCTCTATGAGTTTTCAAAAATAATGGCCAGTTCTGCAATGACATTTGCCAACTCCCTCAGTATCCTCGGATGTGTTAAATCCAGATCCATAGATTTGTGTATGTTTAGCTTTTCTAAATATTTCTTAACCTGTTCATTTTCCACGGAGGGCTGCCCATCTCCTTCCCATACTGTCTTGCCTAGTGCAATAATCTATGAGCTGACTTTCTTTGGAAAGACAGAGGCAAAGAAAGCATTGAGTACTTCAGCTTTTCCCACATCACCTGTCATTAGGTTACCTCCCTCATGCAGTAAGTGCCCCACGCCATCTCTGAGCACCCTCTAATTGCTAACATGCTGTGACGGACCGGGCCATGTCTGGGCACAGCTGAAGGCATCTGCTCAGGGGGAATGGCTCAAATTCGGTGCTCCTTACAGCCCCCAGACTGGAGACCTTCCCAAACAGTCCACAAACCAGTCCCACAGAGCGCTTCAGCAGCCTGCCAGAAGCCTCACGAGCAAAACTCCTCCGACACCCCAGCGATATCCATGCCCCACATGGCCCCGGGCCTCGTACACAGGTGAGGGGTCTTAGAACCCAATCCCACCTACCCTTAGCAAGTTCTGTGCAGTTCCAAGAAACCAGCCACAGATCCCTGGTCAATTTATCCTCTGGACCTTACCCACAAATCACACTGAGCCAAACCTTTAGCATCTAACTTCTAAAGGTTTATTGCTACAAGAAAGAAAAGCATGAGAGTGAGGTTGCTAAAGTATCATACGTTCCATGCATCGAATCTCCCAGTTTTCGATGCAGGCTCTAGCAGAGATTAGAAGTCCTTGTTGCACATCCTAGGATCAGGACGGGTCCACAGTTCTTTCTGGCTCTTCAATCCCTGCACTGCTGCCTCTGGGATGAAGTGCTGAGCTGAGTACCAAGATGGAGTGGACCACATGGCATATTTATATACCTCCTTCCTGGGCTCTTCTTGGCTGCAGCAGCTCACCTGGCACAGTATCCCTGTGGTCCCTGCTGGCAGCCCTTAGGTGTCAGGCCTCATTCTTGAGGTGTGTCCTTGGCCTATTGAGTGCCATTGTTCCACACAGCCTCGCTAATTAACATGTCCATAGGCCAGGCTATGCCCAATGCTCAAGCACATTCAGAGAAATATTCAGTATCCATACAAAGTACAGTAAAACTCCATTGGTCCGGCATCTGATGGTCCAGCACTCCTGATGGTCCGGCACCATCAGGAACCCGGAAGTGCTCCGGGCAGCCGGACTATTGGAACTGGTCTGCCCCCGGCTTCCCTGATTCAGACGCTGCTGAAACTGACCAGCGGCTGAATCGGAGAAGCTGGGGGCAGAGCAGTTGGAGTGCTGCCCGGTAGGTCCCATAGCGCTGCCCCTTGGGGCTGCGGGACCAACCGGCAGCACCCCAGCTGCTCTGCCCCAGGCATCCCCCAGAGCAGCTGGGGTGCTGCCGGGTTGGTCTCCAAGGGGCGGCGCTACCGGACCAACCCGGCAGCACCCCGGCTGCTCTGCTGCAGGAGTCCCAATTCAGCTGCTGCTGAAACTGACCAGCAGCAGCTGAATCGGGGATGCCTGGAGCAGAGCCCGACCATGGGAAGAGGGGGGCTAAGACGGGTCTGGGGTGGCATCTCCCCCCATCCGACCCGTCATAGCCCACCTTTCCAATAGTCCGGTATATCTGAAAATCCGGCATCCCCTGGGTCCTAAAGGTACCAGATTATCAGAAGTTTACTGTACATGCTTATAACACACAGACATTGAACAATCACATGAATAGCGTACATAGGATTAGCAGACAGTAAACTTCTATTCAACACCTCACATGGCCCCCTTTATACCACTTTTGGGGCAAACACACCCCCATGGGTGCAGCAGTGATCTGGCTGCTCCCCTCAAAATCCAGGAACGTGACACATGCCTGTAGAAACCTTTCTTGTTACCCGTCACATCCCTTGCTAGCTACAAATCCAATTGTGCTTTTTCCTTCAGGATGATTCCCTTGCATTCTCAAGTATATTTAGACTCCTCCCAAGTCATCTCTCCAAGTTTCCACTTCTTATAAACTTCCTTTTTGTGTTTAAGATCACGAAGGATTTCCCTGCTAAGCCCATCTGGTTGTCCACCATATTTGCTTTTCTTACTGTGCATCGGGATGCCTTGGTCTTGTGCCTTCAATAAGGCTTCTTTAAAATCCTGCCAGCTCTCCTGGACTCCTTTCCCCTTCATGTTAGCACCTCAGGGAATCCTGCCCATCACTTCCCTGAGGGAGCCAAGTCTGCTTTTCTGAAGTCCAGTCCCCTCTTCTGCCTGGGTTGGTGGTCTGGAGTGGACCCCTAGCATGACATCACCCTTCTTTTTACCTCTTTTTACCTAACCCAGACACTCTTAACAAGTCTGACTTGTACGCCTAGCTTCACCTCAGCCCAGTGTACATTCTTAATAGATAAGGCAACACCTCCTCCCTTTTATCCCTGCCTGTCAGTCCTGGGCAAGCTGTACCCTTCGGTATCAATATTCCAATTGTGTGTATTATCCCACCAAGACTCTGTGATACCAACTGGGTCATCCTTGTGTTTCTTTATTAGCACTTCAAGTCCTTCCTGTCTATTCCCCGTCCTCCTTGCCTTTGTACACCAGCATCTAAGATACCGATTGGATTTTGCCCCCCATTTCTGCCTTGTCCCTCCTTTCTCTCTGCTGTTATAGCCCATGCTCCCTCCCATTTCCAATCCATCTCCCAGGTCTCCATGTTTTTCATTTGCCTGTGGGTTTTGGCCACCTGTCCCTATCAAAACTAGCTTAAAGCCCTTCTCACTAGGGGTATGTCTACACTACAATGTTAGTTCGAACTAACGGACGTTAGTTCGAACTAACATTCATAGCCGCTACACTAGCGCTCCGCTAGTTCGAATTTGAATCGAACTAGCGGAGCGCTTAGTTCAAACTAGGAAAACCTCATTTTACGACGATTAAACCTAGTTCGAACTTACTAGTTCGAATTAAGGGGTGTGTAGTCCCTTAATTCGAACTAGTGGGAGGCTAGCCCTCCCCAGGTTTCCCTGGTGGCCACTCTGGCCAACACCAGGGAAACTCTCTTGCCCCCCTCCCGGCCCCGGACCCCTTAAAGGGGCACGGGCTGGCTACGGTGCCCGTGCCAGGTGCAAGCCTGCCAGCACCCAGCCAGCAGACCCTGCACCTGGCACGGCACAGAGCCCCAGCCCACCCCCTCTTCGCGGGACCAGGCTGGCGGCTCCCGGGAGCTTGCCCTGGACTGCAAGAGGCGGGCACCTTCCTGGGCTAGTGCGGACATCGTGGACCTTGTCCACGATCTCCGCACTAGGCACAGGAAAGTGGCCGTCTAGGGCAGGAGAGCTGCCAGCCTGGCCACCCAGGAGCAGGTGTGCATGAAAATCAAGGGGGTCCACTGAGACCCCCGACCCTGAGCCCTGAGCTTACAATGGCCGTCCTGGGTCAGACCAAAAGTCCATCTAGCCCAGTAGCCTGTGTGCCGACAGCGGCCAACCCTAGGGACCCCGGAGGGGATGGACTGAAGACAGTGACTAAGCCATTTGTCTCGTGCCATCCATCTCCAGCCTTCCACAAACTTTGGGCAGGGACACCACTCCTACCCCCTGGCTAATACCACTCCATGGACCCAACCTCCATGACTTGATCTCACTTCCCTTTCAACTCTGTTCTAGTTGTAGCCTTCACAGCCTCCTGCAGCAAGGAGTTCCACAGGTTAACTATTTGCTTTGGGAACAACAACTGTCTCTTACTAGTTTCAAGCCTGCTACCCATTCCTTTCCTTTGGTGTCCTCTAGTTCTTCTTTATGGGAACTCATGAAGAACTTTTCTGAATGCACCCTCTCCACCCAACCCCTGCTTTTAGAGACCTCTATCCTGTCCCCGCTCCATCTCCTCTTTTCTAAGCTGAACAGTCCCAGTCTCTGTAGCCTCTCTTCATCTGGGACCTGTTCCCAACCCCTGATCATGTTAGTTGCCCTTCCCTCTCCCAGCCTTTCTCTTTCCCTCTCCCACCTCCTTTTCCCAGTCTCCCCCAGTTTTGTTCAATAAAGACAGAGTCAATGTTGGAAGAAACATTATCTT
Source organism: Pelodiscus sinensis (assembly GCF_052426305.1). Classification (NCBI taxonomy): domain Eukaryota; kingdom Metazoa; phylum Chordata; order Testudines; family Trionychidae; genus Pelodiscus; species Pelodiscus sinensis. The sequence goes on from NC_143070.1 coordinate 15,218,848, forward strand.
TATTTTGTACATCAATAAGAAGGGGGGCTAGGGAAGGGTAAGTGGAAGGAGGTGAGGGAGGAATGGGGTACGAGCCCCCGATGGGGAGGACTGGGCTGACTCTGCGCGCTTCTGGGGGTGGAAGCTCTCCTGCAGCCCCCCCAATTGCCCCCTCTCCCCAGATGGTAGCCTGCGGGAAGTGCAGCCGGTCTGATGGCCGAGTGGTGTGATGTGCCCAGTGTGGGCACTCCGGGCACTCCAAGCCAGGACTGCTTTGCAAGCAGGGCACCCCTTAGAACTGTCTGTCCGGGGTGGGGGTCGGGACCCTTTAAGCGCAGCCCTCGGCTAGCCTGAGACAGCATCTCCACGCTCTAAGTCCTCCTCTGATGCCCTGACGGCACTTCTTCCGGCCATCCTTAAGCCTGGTTCAGGGTCTACTTAATGTGGACATGCTAGTTCAAATTAGCAAAACGCTAATTCGAACTCGTTTTTTAGTCTGGATCCGTTAGTTCGAATTAGCTTAGTTCAAATTAACTAATTCCATGGATGAGACTCTGGATCAGAGATGACTCGGTCACTGCAGAGGGGCTGGTCTCTTCTGGCAGGGATCCTCTTCAGGCAAGAATCAGGCTGCTTCAATCCCGGAATTTCCCATTACCACAAAGGGGTGCCAGGCTCAAGATGCAGGCCACACAACTGCACCAAAATTCAATCTATAACCTCCTACCCCAGCATTCAGACACACGCACAGCAGGCAGCAGCCCCGAACCAGCAGACAGGAAAGAGCTGACCATGGTGGCTGGTCTCCCCCAGGGAGCGGGAGAGCCAGCTCTGCCTCGCTGGGGAAGCCTCCCAGCAAACTCCACAAACTGGGAATCAACAGTGGAGACATAACACCCTGCTGAGGGATCCTGCCTTCCGGTCCCTAGAGGCTAGTTCTCAGGGGGAACCCTGCATGCAGGCCTGGGGTTCACTAGCTCCCACACAGCCAGCTTCCCCTTCCCTGCTGGCTCCAGACTCTCCAGCCAATGGCTCCTCCTTCCCCTCCTGAACTCCCTGGGAGGGGCATCTCACTCCCTATGGGTTGCCAGGCAGACTCTGTCCCTGGTAGGGAGGGGGAGCCAAGGCAAATTCGGTGCGCCTGTCCCTGAGCTGCCAGCAGACAGAGCCCCAGGAATCTAGGTCATCTCCTTGGGGTTACAGACACATATAGGCTGTGTCTACATTGGCACCCTTTTCTGGAAAAGGGATGCTAATGAGACACTTCCGAATTGCAAATGCCGCAGGGATTTAAATTTTCCCCTTGGCATTTGCATGAACATGGCTGCCGCTTTTTTCCTGCTCGGGGCTTTGCCGGAAAAAAGCGCCAGTCTAGACGGGATCTTTCGGAAGATAAAGCTGGATGGGGAGCAGCCTCTGGGGTGCCAGGGCCAGGACACCAGCCTAGCAGAGGATGGGTGGGAGGTCGCAGTGACATCACAAAGGGCCTATTGTATGACCACAGCCTATTAGGGGACAGTGATGACCTCACAAAGAGTCTCTGGCAACAAGCACTCAGGACAGAGGTGCACGGCCGGGGCAAACGCTGAGTTTCCTGCGGCTTGGCAGCAGCACGGCCCCTTCTCAGGGTCTCTGCAGGGGCCGGATGGAGAAGTGGGACCGAGGGGCGGGGGCAGGAGCCTCGTCGACATTTTCTCCTTCCCTGCAGCTGGTCCTGTTGTCCCAGGTGACAGGGTAGGAGCCTTGGAAAGGTTTGGAGCCTGCTCAGTCTGGTTCCCCTTTGCCCCATTCCCTCTCTCTGTCTCGCCTTCTCCTGCGTCTTTTCCCCTTTCCCTGCCCCACCAAGCAGGAGGAGGTGTTGGGGAGTTGGGACAGTGGGAAGCCTCACACAGAACTCAGACTGGCAGAGTTCTCAGAGCAGGTGACCTGGCCCTCCATTTGGACGTGTGCTGAGACCCACCCCCCAGCTCCCAGAGTCTTGCTCCCAAATGGCCAAGCGGGTGGTTACTGACGGAGGACACTTGCAGCCTTTTGTTCTCTTTCAAACCGATTTCGGGGAGTCATTATTAACAGTTCCCAGCCATGTGGGAAGTGCCTAACACCTGGGGTTCCACAGGGGTTCCACCTGGGGTTCCACAGGGGTCTGCTTATTAAGTTTGCAGATGACCCCAAGCTGGGAAGGGTGGCAAGTGCTTTGGAGGACAGGGTCATACTTCAAACTGATTTGGACAAACTGGAGACATGGGCTGAAGTAAACAGGATGAAGTTTAATGAGGAGAAATGCAAAGCGCTCCACTTAGAAAGGAACCACCCATTTCACACATGCTGAATGGCTAGGAAGGAGTCCTGCAGGAAGGGATCTAGGGCGTCAGAGTGGACCACAAGTGAAGCAGGAGTCAACAGTGTGACACTGTTGCAAGAAAAGCAAACATGATTCTGGGAGGCGTTAACAGGCATGTCGTGAGCAAGATTCGAGAAGTCATTCTTCTGCTCTACTGTCCACTGATTAATCCTCAGTTGGAGTCTCGCTGCTGATTAGGCCTCTGTTGGAGTTTTGTGTGCAGTTCTGGGCACTGCATTTCAAGAGAGTGTGTTCTACTTCTAGGGGAAAAAAAGGAAACTGTGAACCGTAATTTGAATACCTTTCTTCCAGGACGGGGTTTTGTTTTTGTTTTGTTTTTTGAAGAGGCATTTCTGGGGCCAAATGTCACAAAAAGCCCTCTTTCGGAAGCTCCCTTCTTCCTGATGGGAGGAGGAAGACTGGGCTTCCAAAAGAGTAGGTTTCCACTTCCAACTGAGCAAACGTGTTCCCTGGATGTAGCGGGGGCGGGGATGGGCAGGTGTGTGTGTGTGGGGGGGGGGCGTGTTTCTGTGATACAGCAGTATATACCAGGCCTGAGAGGGGACACGAGAGCAGTTTTCAAGTGCCTAAAATAGGGTTATAGGGAGGAGGAGATAAATTGCTCTCCTTGGCCTCCGAGGAGAGGACAAGAAGCAATGGGCTTAACTGCAGCAAGGGAGGTTTAGGCTGGACATGAGGAAAAACTTCCTGTGAGGGGGGTTACACTCGGGAGATATTTCAGAGCAGACACCTGTCAGGGATGCTCTAACGGTGCTTGGTCCTGCCGGAAGGGTAGGGGGCTGGACCCAATGATCCCTGATGGCTGGTGCCCATTAGTGGTGGCTGGGCTGTGGCCGGTTGGAAGGCCTCTGTGTGTCCTAAGGGGGTGCTTGGGGGCAGGACATCAGCCTGACTGGGGTTGGGGGGGCAATGACACCACAAAGGCCTATGGAGGGGAGGGGCTAGGGAAGGGCTGAGCTCATGGAGATCCCCTGACAGCTGCACGGCAGGGCAGCCTCAGAGACACCCCCCAGCCCTTTCTGGCTGTGTGAGGAGCCCCCCAAAGAGGCGGGGCTGGAATCGCTCTGAGACCGACCCTGCTGGGGGTGACCTGGGCCAGCCCTTGGGACGTCCCCGGAGACCTCTCGCCCGCCCCCTCTCTCAATCTCGCTGCTGATTGGCTGAGCCGGGGGCCACGGACAGGGAGGAGATTTCCCGGGTGTGACCCCCCTGCCCTTCCTTTGCAGGCTTTGCACGGCCGGGGTCCAGGCCTCCAGCTGGCCCTGCAGGGGGACCGGCAGGCACAGCCCCACACAGGTGCCAGGAGAGCTGGTAGGTGAGCATGAGCAGGGGTGTGGGGGCAGTTTTCCCATAGCGCTGGGGGGGGGGGGCATGGGGACCCTGGGGCAGGGCCGGCAAGACAGGGCTGTGTTGGACCTTTTCTCCATCCGGGACAGGTGAAGGGGGTGGAAGTTGAAGTCAGGGCCTGGCTGGCTTTGGGTTAGGGACCCTCAAATCCCATACACCTGGCGGGGGGGGGGGGGGCTTGTTGGCACAGCCTGGGCACTGGTCTATTGACCCTGCTCTACCTCTCTCCCCCGCAGCACGTCAGCTCCTACATCACGTCCACGGTGTCCTAGGGGAGAGCCAAGGCCCAGGGAACAACAGAGCCGGTTGTAACTCCCCCCCCCCCCCCCGCATTTCCGCATGGGAGGTGAGTGACCTCTGAGCCGGCCCCGGACCCTGGGGTGGGTAGGCGGCTCCCGCAGGGCTGGCAGCGGTAGGGCTGCGGGCTGGCAGCAACCCCTGGGGAGGGCCAAATCTGAGCCGGGCCTGAGAAAGGTGGCCAGTGTCCGGTTTGGAACCGGACAGGCCAGAATCTGAGGTTTCTGTGTGGGAAAGAAATGGAGACAATAGAAATGAGACAATGGGAATGGCCGGGATTTCCCTGGGGAGACGGAATGTCGATTGTGATGTCATGTCAAGTGTGTCCAGTAGTTTTGTTGAGACCATCTGGCAACCCCAGGCCTGAGCCAGACTTAGGCCCAGTTCAGGGGAGACCCTAGGACGTTAAGGGCCCATGTTCCAGCCAGACTCCTGCCCCGACCTGGGTCCCTCCTTGTCCCCCTGGAGCATCTGGGGGTGCAAGTCCCCATGGAGGGCCTTGCCCACCGCTCTTTGCCCCAGGAGCTGGGGGTCTCGTTAGCTCCTCTCCCCAGTGACTTCAGTGGAGGGATGTGGGGAGGGAGGCGCCTGGCCCAGGGGGGTTGGGAGCTGGCAGCAGGACTGCCAAAAACCAGACTCTCCAGTAGAAAACTGGACCCCTGCCATCCCTAGCTGGCAGCAGGACACTGATGGGGCCCCGTCTCCTCCCTTCCATCCCAGCTCAGCACAGCCCCCACTAGGGAGCTTGGGGCCCAGCTGGGACTGTCCCTCAGGGGCCCAGCCGAGGACACCGGCCGGCCGGCCAGGGAGGGTCCTGACCCCTGTGCCCACTGCTGCTGCACCAGAGGTGAGGGACCCCGCTGGGCAACGGGCCCCCAAGCACTGACACCGACAGACGCCAGGCCGGGGGCCCTGCTGAAGTGTCGCCCCCCGATCCCCCCCCCCCCGGGAATGGGAGCCTGGTTGCTACACACCAGACCCTCTGGGACCAGCCCCACGGGAGGGTGAGTCTGTCTCTCTCCCCTCCCCCACACTCCATGTAGGACCAGCCCCTCCCCAGGCCCCAAGGCACCTGCTCTTTGTGGGGCCAGGGATGCAGCCCACTGGGAACCCAGCCCCAGCCAGGGCCCTAGGGCAGCTGGACGCTGCAGGGGAACAGCTCGGGGGAGAGAGGCATCACCAGCTCCTGCACTGATAGCCCGGGAGGGGTCTGGCCCTGGGGTCACTAGAGAGGTGCTACGCCCATCCCAGGGCCCAGCTCCCCCTGCCCCCTGGTTCCCAGGCACCGCGTCTGACAGGCCCTTGCTCTCTTGGGACAGGAGGAGCCCGGCCACGGGGACACGCCAGCTCCCCTGGTCTGACCCTGGCCCCAGGTGCCTGCAGCTCGGCAGGGGCTGCCCCAGGGCAGGTGACGACAGCTGGGGAGGGAGCCGCCTGCGATATCAGCACCTCGCTTTTCCTGCTCACGCTGGGAGTGGAGCCGCAGCCGCGGCCGGGCACCGGGGAGAGGGAGGGGCTTCCCCCCCCGCCGCTGGGGATAGACCCATCCACCCGTCTCCTGTCTCTGGACAGGGACCTGCACAGCCTCGTGAGTCAAGGCCAGCTTACGGACTACAGCCGTTAGGCTGAACTGCCTGACTAAAGGGGCAAAACACTGGCCATTGGGCCACGCTGTCCAGAGGAAAGGGGCAAGGTACTGACTGGCCATTGGGCCACACTGCCCTTAGAAAAGGGGCAAGGTACTGACACTGGCCATTGGGCCACACTGCCCTTAGAAAAGGGGCAATTACTGACACTGGCCATTGGGCCACACTGTCCAGAGGAAAGGGGCAAGGTACTGACTGGCCATCGGGCCACACTGCGGTTACGGACTCCACCCACTAGGCTGCCCTGCCCTATGCCGGGCTCTGCCAGAGGGAAGCTGGGAGCCTGCAGGCTTTGTGGCCAGAGAAGCTGCTGTCCCCTCAGAACCAGGCACGAGTTGGACCCAGGGGCCGGATGGTGACGATTCCAGCCCAGGGACGGGGCGTGTCGTGGCACAGACTGAAGGCTGAAGAACCAGCCCAGAGGCCAGGACCAGGCGAGGTCACACACGGGACCAGGGCAGCGGAGGAGGAAACCGATCGGCCAGGGGAGAGAGGCCAGACGGGGGCTGCACCTCGGGACCTGCTGAAGCCTGGATCAGATGAGGGGGCCTCCCCGTTGCGCCGCTTCTCCCAGAAGACGAGCTCGGTGCCCTTCAGCCGGGACGCCGGGCACAGAAGCCACCGCGAACCCGGCGCCTCGCAGCCCTGCCCTGGGCGTCGGAGGCCTGGCCAGGCCCTTCCCAAGGAAACTCCCATCCAGTGCAGAGCCCTACGGCGGGGGTGGGGAATCTCAGGCGCGGGGGCCGGATGCAGCCCCGGCTGGCGGGGATCCAGCCCCTGAAGGTCGGGGCTCCCCCCTGCATTGGGGGCCCACGCTGGGGAGGGGAGGGGGGCTGTTTCTCACTTGTGTGCAGCCCCCCATGGATTTCTCTGTGGGTCAGTGGCCCCGACCCAGCAAAGGTTCCCCACCCCTGCTCTGCGGGGGGTAAAGGTCCCTGGGAACCTGACTAGGGCCCCACCCATTTCACAGCCAGGAGACGTGCAACGGGGGGAGAGGAGGGGATGGGGGAATGGTGAGGGGAGTCTGAGCTCCCCACGTGGTGAGGGACCTGGGGTGTCAGCTGCTCCCTGACCTGGCTGGGATGGGACAGGAGTTGTCCTGCCCTAACACGGGCACTCGTGGAGGGGGCAGATCAGAGCCACCCTGAGGGGCAGGGAGAAGTGAGGGTGGAACGGCTCTAGCCCTGCCCCACAGGCTGCTGGGAAGTGAAATTGGCACTCTTGGGATGCCCCCACCCCCATTGCACACAATCCTAGTTTGGGCCAGGACCCAGCCGGTCAGAGAGCCGGGAAATTTCCCACGGAAGCCCCCGGGAGTGTGCCAGGGAGCAGCGTGGACACGGTCTGGCTGTGAAATGGGCGAGGTTGCAGGGGGACGCGATGGGGCCCTAGTTCCGGCGTATTCCCTGGAAGTTGTGGGAAAGGGTCTGCCAGAAACTCCTGGCCCTGTTGGTCTCCAGGGTCATTGGGGAATCCCCTAGTGCAGCCTTTCTCCAGCTGGGGCTCCCCACCCAAAAGGGGGTCCCAGGGCCAGGGGAGGGGGCTCGCGAGCAGGGTCACTGGCCGCCTGGGTTTTCCCAGCCATGACCTCGTCTTCAGGCCCCAAATCTTCCTCTGGGCAGATGTTTGGAAATATTAAAAACTGTCGGATTTCTCCCGGCTTTCCCAGCTGAGTGGCTGGAGAGCAGCGGCTACTGTCTGGCCATCTGGTTTGGGGGCAGCCCCATTGACAGCAGCAGCACAGGAGGAAGGGAGGCCTGGTCCGGTGTTGCCACCCTTTCTTATGCACTGCTGCTGGCGGGGGGGCTGCCTTTCCATCTGGGTGGCTGCAGAGCAGCGGCCCCTGGCAGGTCACCCAGCTCAAAAGTCAGCGCCACCACCAGCTGCAGCGCAGAGGGAAGGGGGCAGTGCTGCAGGGTGTGGGGCTGCCTTCTGACCCGGGTGGCTGGAGAGCAGTGGCTGTTGGCCAGGGGCCCAGCTTAGACGACGGCGTCCCTGCCAGCAGCAGCACAGAAGCAGGGTGGCTCCGTGTGGTGTCACTCCTACTTCTGCACCACTGCTGGCGGTGGCCCTGTCTTCCGAGCTGGGCGCCCCAGGAGCAGCCACGACTCTCTGGTCACCCGCTCGGCCGTCAGTGCTGCTCCCAAGAGCGGTGCAGCAGGAAGTGCAGGAGGGGCGGGATTGCAGCACTTCCTTCAGCACTGTGGCGGGTGTCAGCCCTGCCTCCCAAACCGGGTGACCAGAGAGTGGGTGCCACTGGCCAGGGGCTACCTCAGAGGGCAGCGCCGATACCAGCAGCAGCACAAACTAGGGGTGTCAACGTGTGTAGCTGGCTACACGATTAACCGATACCTCTGGGCTTATTGGTTAATCCTGTCGCCTCCACACACCCCTCCCCCGGCTGCCTCGGGAACAGAAGCAGCAAGAGGGGGGGAAGGTGGGAGCTGGTGTCTGCGGGGATCCAGCTATTAAGCTGCCTCCCTATGAGCACCAGATCCCATGGAGCTGCCTGGCCCGCACCATGGGCTGCTGCCTCTCATAGAGATGCAGCAACACGGAGGGTGAGGGAGTCAGGCAGGAGCTGGTGCACACGGGAAGCAGCTTTTAAGACAGCTCCCCATGTGTATCAGCTCCTATGGAACCACGTCTCACCCATCCCCCTCCACTGCTGCCTCCCTATCAGCGTGGGGTCAGGGCAGACATGAGATGAGATGTTCGGGGAACTATCTTCTAAGCCGGCTCTCCACACAGGCCAGCTCCATGGAGCCCCCTTTCCTCCCTCGCTGTCTCACATAGAGGCGAGGGGGATGGGGAGTTGCTCGAGGGGAGCTGACTTAAAATCTAGTTCTCCGTGAGCACCAGTTCTGCAGAGCTGCCTGCTCCTGCCTCTCACACTCCAGAGGAGGCTGCTGCAGAGCAGCCTCTGTCCGGGGCTGGCACAAGCTCTCGTCGCACAGAGGCTGCTGTGTGGGATGCCGGTGCAGCCTCTGTCTGCTGTGTGGGATGCCGGTGCAGCCCCTCATTGCTGACTCAGGCACCAGGGACTATCAAATAATCGTGGAATTGCTACAGTTTGATGCAGTGACATGATTGTTCAGTGACTCCCTGTCTGACATCCCTAGCAAACAGGGAGGGGGGCCCTGGACGGTGCTCCCCTCGTCCTTCTCTGCCATCGCTGGCAACAGCGCCGCCACTCCCGCTGGGCAGCTGGACAGTCCGTGCTGTCTCCGGTAACAGTGCAGAAGGCAGGTGGGCTGCTGCAGCTTTGCCTCCCTGCCTTCCGCGCCGCTGCTGCTGGGAAAGGATGTTAAATAACGATTCATGGACAAGTTGAGGAGTCGTTGGAATTTCCAGTGGCTACTCGACTAATCGATGGGCACTTTCTGCACTTTGAACTGGACAAGGGCCCCAGCAGGGCCTCCTGTGCACTTCAAAACGGGAACTCCGTGGGCAGCCCGGGGCCAGCAGGAAGTTCCACTGACTCGGCTTTACGAGGGTCCTTCCGCTTTGAAAGGCTCAGGATCCTGGAGGCTCTTGTGCATTTCTAAGTGGAAGCACCTGCATGGAGCCTCGAGTCAGCAGGGGACTCAGACCCCTGGCAACCCCGAGGTCCATGCGGCGCTGCTCCTTTGGAGAACCCCCTTTTCACACCTTTTCCCATGAGCAGGCAGCGCCAACACCACCAGCAGTGCAGAAGGGAGGGCGGCCTGGTGTGGCGGTGCCTCCCTTCCCTCTGCACTGCTGCGGGTAGAGGCTCTGCCTACTAATGGGGAGGCTGAGGAAGTTATAAGGGGTCAGGTGCCCAACCTGGATGGCAACCCCACAGCCAGCAGCAACGCAGGAGGGAGGGGAGCTGGTCTGATATCGCCGCCCTCCCTGCTGTGCCGCTGCTGGCCGTGCCTCTCACTTCTCAGCTGGGCAGCTAGAGAGCGCAGGCACCATGTGCACAAGGCCGCCTGACCCAGCAGAGCCACCCTCCCTTCCGTGCCACTGCTGGGGGCAGCCCTGCCTGCCACACTGACGCTACGTCTAGACGACAGGCTTTTGTCCACAGAAGTTTTGTCGACAGATACTGTCGACAAAGCTTCTGTCAACAAAGAGCATCTAGACTACGTCCAGTTCTGTAGACAGAGCAAGCCGCTTTGTCAACATGACAGTGTAGACGCAAAGGGCAGTGGAGATGCAATAGCGCCTTCTGGCGACAGAACTCTCTCGACAAAAGGCGTTATTCCTCGTAGAATGAGGTTTACAGCTGTCGACAAAACAGCGGAGTTCTGTAGACGTTGTCAACAGAACTCAGCAGCAGTGTAGACGCAGGTATAATTGTGTCGACAAAAGTCCACTTTTGTCGACAAAACCCTGTAGTCTAGACACACCCTGAGTGGCCTGCGAGTGGCCCATGTTGGCAGGACTCCCAGCTGCAAAGTCAGCGCCAGCAGCAGCACAGGAGGAAGGGAGGCCTGGTCTGGTATCTCAGCCCTTCCTTCTGTGCCGCTGCAGGCGGTGGCGCTGCCTTTGGACCTGGGCGGCAGCAGAGCAGCGGCTGCTGTTGTGGGGCCCAGTTCGGAGGGGGCCCCACTGAGCAGCGAGTGAGGGGTGGTCACTGACGGGTCCCCCAGCTCAGAAGTCAACGCCGCCCCAGCAGCAGCGCAGAGGCAGGGTGGCCTGGCATGTTGTTGCCACCGTTCCTTCCGCACTGCTGCTGGCAGGGCTGCCTTCTCCACTGGGGACCACAGAGCAGGGGCCACAGGGGAGGTGCCCAGCTCGGAGGGCAGCTCCGCTCCCAGCAGCAGCGCAGAAGGAAGGGGGAGTGGCTGCCATTGGATCCTTCCCTCTGCCCCCTGCTGGGGGCATCGCTCCCTTCCAAGCTGTGTGGCCAGAGCGAGCGGGATCCCAGCTGTGGGGTCAGTGCCAGCAGCAGCAGCAGCGCAGGAGAAGTGGAGGCAGCGATGCCGTTGCCACCCTTCCGTCTGCGCCGCTGCTGGCCAGGTTGGGGGCAGAGAGCAGCTGCCCCTCCAGCCGCCCAGCTGGGGAGGCCAGGAGAGATCAGGGACATTTCTTCTTATTTCCAAACTCCGCCGGGATGGGGACCTGGGGACTGAACACGAGGCCACGGCTGGGAAAGCCCAAACGTCCGGTGCCCCCGTGAGCGACCCTCCTGCCCTCGCCTTGCCACCCCCTTCTGGGCAGGGACCCCCAGGGGGAGAAACGCTGCACTAGGGGATTCCTCTACGACCCCGAGGGCCACCACGGCCAGGAGTTCCCGGCAGCCCCTTTCCCACCACTTCCAGGGAGGAGGCGGCAGGTTCTCAAGGGAGGTTTCCCCAACTCAGAGATCTGCCTGGATGGAGAGTGGAGGAGCAAAGGGAGGGCCTGGCCAGGAACGCCCAGGGCCAGGGCAGGGCTCACACGGCAGCACCCACGGCAGGGAGTGGCCAGAGACTCCTGGGAACAGACGGGTGTGTAAAGAAACCTGCTGCTCAGCCAGGCCCAAAACTCTGTGTCTGCCGGCCACTGGGGCCAGCCCAGATGTATCCAGCCACCCGCTGACTCTGGAGTCCCTGCTGCCTTCTCCTGCATTGCCGGGAAGAGGAGAAGTGATTCGCAGGATCCAAGAGATGCTTCCTCGATGCAAAAATCTCCACCCACCTCAGGTGCAGCAACAGCAGGAGCCAAGTGAAAAAATTGTGAGATTGGTTTAAAATAAAGAGAGTGCAGAGAAATAAACTGACCATTGATTTAATGAGCTTTGCTTTCTGCACGCGCGGGTCGGTCTCAGCCATTCCCTGAAAATCAGAGGACTTGAAACACTTTTCCCATGACAGCCGAGGGGGCGGCTACACCCCAGGGCCTGTGGGGACAGAGCGGTGCCAGCAGAGCCCCTCACTGGGATGCAGCCCACAGGCACAGCCCCTCCCCAGGCAAAGCCCTCCCAGACTCCTGGCTGGAGCAGTCATGCCTAGGAGTCAGAGCAGGGGCTGTGGGTCAGAGCTGGGGTCAGGAGTCCCAGAGCAGCCCAAAGGCCGGTCTACTGGTCTCAGACTTGAAGGGCCAAAGGAACCATAATGAGCATCTGGCCTGCCTCCTGCACCTTGCAGGCCTCAAAACCTCCCCCACCCCTCCGGCCCCAGCCCCACTCTCCCTGGCTGTTACTGAGGCCCCCACGTCATGGCTCAGCGATGGCAAGGGATGGAGAATCCCCCATTGACACGACTTGACCCCAGCCTGGGACTCTGCAGAGGGAGGCAGCCGCACCCAGCCAACCCCCACGGGCTCTGCACATCTGACCCCTTGACAAGCCCTTCCCACCCCCAGACACGGGGTCAGTCCCTGATTAAGTGCCCGTCATTCCCCACAGAGGCGCTATGTACCTGACTAACTGCCAGTCTGTGCCCCAAAGGACAGAACCCCCCTGCCAGCCCCTCCCCACGTATCTGAATACCAGCCCCCCACTGCCCCACGTCCCTAACTACCTGTCAGTTTCCACAGAGCCCCCTCTAATAGCCCCTCCCCCACGTCCCTAACTGCCAGTCTGTGCCCCACCGACAGAGGCCCCCTCTGCCAGCCTCTACCCCACATCCCTGACTGCCAGTCTGTGCCCCACACATAGAGCCCCCTTTCTACCTCCTAACCCACATTCCTGACTAATTGCCAGTCTGTGCCCCACACACAGAGCCCCGGTCTGCCAGACCCGGTGAAACAGGGTGAGGGGGGCTCATGGTCAATTTGCCCTCCTGCCTGGCTGCTGAGAGGCTCCCCCTGCACCCTCCCGCGTCGGGCCCGGCTCTCAGGGCCAGGCTGTGATGGGCGACGGGGTCACCGCTCCCTGCTGCGTCCTGTCCAGCCACAGGCCGAGGGGGAGTCGCACCCGGCTGGAGTCCTCCCGCTCTGAGCTGGAGCTAAGCTGAGGGGGGTCAGACGCTTCCTGCAGCCCCCCAGCACCCAGGAGAACATGGACGGTAAGTGGGGTCAGGGGCCGTGGTCGTGGGGAGCTGCTGCACTCAGAGGGGCTGGGAAATTCCCGGTACCTCGATCCCCAGTGGAAAACCCCCCGACATTCCCAAGAGGAGGGGGCAGGGAGAAATCTCTGTTGTCCTGCTCACGGGCATGGAAACCTCAGCCCTGCCCCCACCCCACACACACAGCGGGAACCCAGAAATCATCTCTCCCTCCCCTCTCAGTGTTCAGTCCCTTCTCCCTCCCAGCCTGAGTTCCTGCCTCTCCTCCTCTGCCAGGCTGTTCGCTGTCTCTTTGCAAAATATACTGTGAGGCAGAGACTTTTTGTGGGTTTTCCTGCCTCCAGCCACAGTTTGGGGGCCTCTGGATACCCCTGTCCCTGCCCCGCCCAATGCAGGATGATTTAGCCCATCCTAACATGTCACAGTGTCGGCCTGTTTACCCCCCTGCATCCCTGAGAACTTTCTAGATCCCCCCTCCCTCCAGGGAATGTGGTTCCCAGCCTTGGGCTCAGTGCGGATTCTTGCCATGTCCGCCTGTGATGCCTGCAGGGAAGTTGTGACGTCGCGGGGTCTGTGTTCACTCTGTTTGCCTGGTGGTGCTGTATGTGAGTCTACTGTCTTGTGCTGTTCTATAATAACACTGTGGCTACGTCTACACTGGTATGATTTTCCGGAAATGCTTTTAACGGAAAAGTTTTCAGTTAAAAGTATTTTCGGAAAAAGCGCGTCTAGATTGGCAGGATGCTTTTCTGGAAAAGCACTTTTTGCGGAAAAGCGTCCGTGCCAATCTAGACACGCTTTTCCGCAAAAAAGCCCAGATCATCATTTTCATGATCGGGGCTTTTTTGCGGAAAAGAAATCTCTGCTGTCTACACTGGCCCTTTTCCGGAACAGTTTTCCAGAAAAAGACTTTTGCCCGAATGGGAGCAGCATAGTTTTTCCGGAAAAGCACTGATGATTTTACATTAGATCGTCAGTGCTTTTCCAGAAATTCAAGCGGCCAGTGTAGATAGCTGGCAAGTTATTCTGGAAAAGTGGCTGATTTTCCGGAATAACTGGCCAGTGTAGACACAGCCTGTGTGTGTGTGCCTCAGTTTCCCTGGGCACAGCAACACTGCTTGGTTGAGGAAGGGGAAGGCTGGACATGACCCACTGTGGAGGTGAATGCATCTCTCCTGTCCTGAGTCTCCTGTCCTGAGGACCAAGGGGCTGCAGACAAGACCTTTGGCCAGGAAGGGGAACAAAGGAGCAGGCGGAGCTGATTCCAGGCTGGTGACTATGGCCTGGGGGGGAAGGATCAGTCTCGGCTGGGTTAGGATGAGGGAGGGGGATTGAGCAGGAAGGGGGGAGCCGGGCCCAGAGCCCTTTTCCCAGAGGAATGGTCCTGCCTGCTCCTGGTCCCTGTGTTAACAAGGATTTCGCGCTGCGCTGCGTCCTGTGAACCAATAAACCTTCAGTTCGACTTGCCGGTGAGAGTCACATCTGGCTGTGGATGGGGGTGCAGGCCCAGTGACTCCCCCACACCCCATGACAGAAGAAAAGAGCCAGGATGGGAGAGACGGGGCCTCCTGTCTCCTCCCCCCGCCCTGGGTTAACAGGGATCCCCCCCTCCCCTTTGAGCGTGTGCAGAGGTGGGCGACCGGACCTGGCTGTAGGGTTTGTGCTGGGGCTTGAGGCTTAAACCTGAGCTGTCTGCTCAGTGGCAACCCCCGCAGGCCCCTCCATAGCCCGGCCGGCAGAGCGAGGGTTGTAGCAGGCGCTGAGCTAGTGACCCTCAGGGGCTGGCTGGACTCTGGCTCCAAGGGGAGTGTCTCTGCCTTTCCCTGGCTGCGCAGAGCGAGAGAAGAGAGGAAGGGCTTGGGGGCCAGCTGCCAGCTGCAGCCAGGGCACCAGGACCTGTGGGTGCCTGGACATGCCACTTCCCTCAGCCCCTGGTCCCAATCCTGCTATAGCTGAGACCTGCCATGGCCCGGTCACCCCTTCCTAGCCTGAGCCCCCAGGCCCAGACAAGCTCGGGCAGACCCCCCTACCTGGTTTGAACCCAGCCATGGTTGGTCTGCTCACACCTGTGGTGACTCCCCTCCCCCGGCCCAACCCAGCCCGGGACCCATCCTGCCGTGGCTGGGGAGGGAGGCCTGTCCTGTGGCCCAGCAGCAGGGAAACCCCCAGACACTGACCCAGCCCTTGTGGCTGCCGACTCTGCCTGGGAGTGGGGCCCAAAGGGGACCCCAGGCTGTCGTCCCCGGGGCCGTGCACCCGTCAGACAGTGGCCGGCTGGGGCAGGGCTCTGGAGGCTGCTGGTCCCCAAACACGGGAAAGGCTCCCCTGCCAGTGCTGGGCCTGGGTGGCCCATGGCTCCCGTTCCGGTCCCCTCGTCCACAGGATCCCAAATCCCCCCTCTCCTCCATTGCTCCCCTCAGAGGGCAGAGGGTGTCAGGACTCTTGGAAGCTCCACCCGTGTGAGTCACCAAGAGGATACAGCAGGGCCTGTCCCAGGGGACGGTGCATGTTGGGACCAGGCTGGTGTTGCCGACGGGCTCCAAGGGGCTCCCTGTGGGGGATGAGAATGCACCCCTCGGCTCTCTGGGCCGTGCTCCTCTTCACTGGGGCGGCATCTCCCCCCCCCAGCACCCGCCTGTAGCAGGGGGTGGCGGCGGCGGGGGGCAGGGAGTGGGGCTGGGCTGTCTCCCTCTGCGCTCGCGTGGGGAACAGAATCGTTAACAATTGCTATTTAAATGCCCGTCCCCGGGCCCTGAGCTCCCCCTCCCTGAGGGACAGGGACAGGTCTCACAGCTCCCTGCGCCCCTCCCCATGTGGCCACCGCTTTCAGGTTTTCGTCACAGACAGGGCGGCTGGAGTCGCAGGTGAACACCCCGCGAAAGCTGAGACCCCGGAGCACGAGGCTGTTGCAGAGACGGGCCGGCATGGCCTGGCGGTTCCTGGGCCCTGCCAGCGAGCTCACAGGCCAGGCTGGGTGTGACCTAACACTCAAGCTGCTCTAGCTCCCGAGACGCAGCGCAGGCCTGGACGTGGCCTGGGAGTTCTCGGGGCATAGAAACGCTCAGTGGAGGGGGGACTTGGTGCAGAAATTTGGGCCAAACCATCCCTGTGAGGAGTCCAAGACCTCCCCTCCCTTCCCTCTGCAGCCCTGGGTAGGGGCCCATCCCCCGCACGTGTGCTCCCCTCTGTCCCTGGTGGGGGCAGGAAATCTCGGCAGCGTCTCATCCCCGGCCTCCCGCTCGCCAGCACAGACACAGCCCCACACGCGGACACAGAACTTTATTGTGCTTCCAAACGGGATTGTTCCATCCGCGCTGCCCAAACGCGAGCGTCTTACAGCCCAGCAGGCCCCGAGCTTTGTCGGAGAAGCACAGCCCCGTGGGGTCACACACGCTGTGTAACACACAGACTGCCTCTGCTGGAAGGTCTGTCCACATCCCCTGCCCTGTGTCTGGGCGACCGCCCGCAGGAATCAGGGTGGGCGCAGCAGGGCTGCTGGGCAGGGAAGGGCCGAAAGGGGAGAGGGGGCAGGAAACAGCGAGAAATGAGAGCAGGGCACAAGCACCCATGGTGGGTTTCTGAGCCGCTGACGTGCAGGGAGGTGTCATGCTCCAGGCTGTTTCAGTGGGTTTGCAGGGTCTAAGCGAGCTCTGCCCCCATAGCCAGCTGGGGAGGGGAAAGGCTTCAGGCCCAGGCTGTATTTGCACACACACCCCCTGCCATGGTACCGCACAGTTGTGCTGTCTGAGGGATCCACCTGAGCTGGCGCTGGGTACAAATCACCGTAGTACTGAGTGCAGGGGGAGTTACAAGTTCTTGGCAGGGGTGTTGCTTTACTGGATAGGCAAAGGGCAGCACAACTGTGCTAAGCCGCCCTGAGAGAGAGGGTCGCCCACGAAGAGGGGGCTGGGATGCCAGAGCCCTGGGATGGTGGCGGGGTGTTACCCGGGGGTCTTTCAGCCCAAACCTCTCGGTAATTTTTACTCTCTGCAAGGTGGTGTCAGGAAATAATTCTGGGGAGACCCGGTCATCCTACCGATAGAGGGATGGTACAAACAGGACAACACAAGACGCTTTCACTTACAGCTAAACTTTACTTAGTCTTAAGCACTTACACACGTCCGCAAAAGGTCAATAAAACCCTCGATAGTTACTGATGTTGAGTGTGGCTCTCAAGGGACACCGGGCAGGCTTCCAATGGCCAGTCTGTCATCTGCCGGTGGGGACAGAGATGCATCCAGATGTGAAGAGTCCTCAAGTGTCCTCAAGTGTCCCCCAAATTGTCCCATTTATTCAAACTTTCTTTCCCTATTTATCCATTAGTATGACAATAACATGTCATTTAAGCACATGTCAGGCAGGCACTTTTCAAAGGTTAGACAAGAGGTTTTCTTTTGATCCTCACTTTCACCAGATGCATTTTTCCTTTTTCAGAGCCGCCATGCCCGGCCCTGACAGGTCTGTGTTGCGTTGTTGAAAGGGAACCCCCAGATATTGTTTTCTGCCGGTCCCCTGTCCAGCCCTAGCCCCCGCCTCTGCCTGTCCCCAGCCCGGCTGTTAGTTCTGCCCCTGCTCAGCCCCCACCTCTGCCCTTCAGGGCCTGTCTGCTCCCTGGGGCTGCAGTAGGTTTCTTCCACCTCCCTTCTCTGGATCTGCAAGGGAGGGGGAAGAGATTCTGGGGTCATAGGGGCTGGGTACAGGGGAGTCCTCCAGGGTCACAGAGGCTGGGGTGTGTGAGGCCAGAGGGGTTGGTGTCAGGGAGCCAGTCGGAACTCGGTGTCTGTGTCCCAACGCATCCCCAGCCAGGGTCGGATTCTCTCCCCAGGGAGGGAGCCTGGGGGGAAAGTGAAGATCGAGGCCTCGGTTCCAGCATCAATAAATGTCACTTGCCTCCCATCACAGTCCAGGCAAACCCGGATCCGGCTGGGGGGGCTCAGGGATAAGGGGGTGTGAGGGTCAGTAAGAGCCCAGAACTCATCCCCCCACCGCCGCACAGCCCAGATCCCGTCCTTGGGGCTTGGGGTGCTCAATCCCTTCCTTCTTACAGACTCTCTGGCCACCCCCACAGCCCAATATTGCCCATCCCCCACCTCCACCTCCACCTCCCAGTAATGTCTCCCCGAGATGAAGCCCTTGCGGCCCAGCACACAGAACCAATTGTCAAATCTCTCCGGGGTGTTGGGCAGTGGCTGCTGTGTGCATCTCCATCTCACACGTTTCCCATCCTCCGACAGGATGAGCCAGGGATGCGCCATGTCTGCTTCCAGAGTCACGTTGGCTGGGGGAGAATCAGAGTGTGAGGGGCAGAGCTTGGCCCTGGGGAGATCGATGGCATCAGGGACAGAATCTGCCCCAGCCGGGCAGTGACTCAGGGACTCTCCTGCCTCCAGGGGCGCCCGGCTCTGAGTGGGGAGCAGCCCTGAGGTGTCGGCCCAGCCCCTGAGGTTCATCCCACAGACCAGTGACAGAGCCCAGAGATTTACTGACCTGATCTGAGACTCAATCTTTCCCCTCAAGCACCATCTGTTCCTGGGTGGGGATCAGGGGCCCTGCAGAGGCAACTGGTGAGGGGGGGACGGGGAGGCCACCAGCCACATGACCCCCCCCACCAGCCCAGAGAAGGGCTGCGACAACCCCCCTCCAGCACAGGCTGCGCCTCCCCCTACCACTGCTCTGCCCCCTCCCTGCTCTGTCCCTGCCCTGCCTCTTCCCCCCACTGAGGCAGCCCCAGGGGAATAGCAGCATGGGGGAGGGGACCCGTAGCAGCAGTGCCCCATTCAACAGCAGCAGGAGGGAGAGATGGAACAAGTGACCCCGGCGCACTCTGCTCCCCAAGAAAAGAGAGAGGGTGCTTGGACCTGATTTCATTTGTTGTGTTATAGAGATACCCCCACCCCTAAAACCCACTTCATCAGATGGATCGTAGTGGAGTTTACACCCACGAAAGCGGATGTCCTAACACTTCTGTTAGTCTCAAAGGTGCCACAGAACCCCTTGTTGTCTTTGCAAACAGACTAACACAACAACTTCCCAGCAGGGAGGGGCAGGGACCGGCCCCAGCTGGGCGGGGCGGGAAGAGGCTGAACAAGGCGAGTCCTGCACTGGGGGTGCCCAGGCGCCGTGCGGAGGGAACGGGGGTGTCTCTGTCCCAGCCATGGCAGGAGGCTGACTCAGGGGTGACAGAAGGAAGAGGGGCCCCAGGGAGCTGAGGGGGGTCCCAGCGGGGGCTGGACAGAGGGAGAGAGAAGCTGAGCTCACGCGGGGGGAGAGGAAAAGGGGAACAGGACCAGAGCTCTGCTCTCAGCAGCTCCCCAGCTGCCTGCCATGGGCCCAGGACTGCCCCTGTCTGTGCCCCAGGCCCTGGTGCTCTGGGGTCTGATCCATCCCTTCCCCCGGCAGAGCAGGGACCCGCCCATGGACTCTTGGGTCCTCTGCAGGGGGGAGGAGAAAGAGCAACGTCCCCGAGTGCCCCAGAGTCCATGCTGGGCACCGCCCCTCAGTCACTGGGGGGAAGAAAAACTCCCCTCTTGAACCCCCCCTCCAAGCCAGGGAACAAGGGGAGCCCAAGGCCAAGAGCTGCCAAGGAGGCCAGGCCAGGCCAAGCATGCTGGAGAAAGACACACAGCCAGGAGGGAGGGACAAGGGAGCTGTCCTGGAGGGGAGAGGGGGAGAGATGGTGCTCAGAACCACATTGGATGGGATGGAAAAGGAGACCATGGGGAGGGCTACATGGCTGGGGCAAGGGCAGTGGAGCAGGAGGAAGGGGACGCACAGGCAGAGGCAGCTGTAAAGGGCCTCCCCTGATGCTGAATGCTGCCAGCCTGGGAACAGGTCCTAAGAGGCTTAGTTGGGTTCATCAACTTTCTCTCTGTTTTATCTGTCAGAGGCCTGGGTCTGAGAGGCAGGAGCAGCAGATCCAACAACACCTGCATCCATTGCGTGTTGGTGGGACACAGCCCTGGAATCGTCTTCTCCTTGTGAGCAGTGTCTCAGTGAATCCTCCCCTGATGCCTGTTACCATCTGGGCTGGGGCAGACTTCAGGTGCAGACCATATTGGCACAGACCCCCCCGCCTGCCGAGATGCCCAGGGCTGGAGGGGCTTGGCCCAGCGCTCAGTTCTGGGCTGGGTTGCCAGGCACTGCAGTGAGCCCGGTGAGAAGCGCAGCCGGGAAAGTAACTCCAGGACTCCCCCTGGTCTGTGTTTTCTAATGGACCCCTGCCCCCACTCTCAGGCACTGGGGGGCACTCTCCATTCGGGGGTGTTTGATTTGCACGGCCCTCTGGGGAACGCTGCATGAGTGATGCACCCAAATACTTGGATGCCAATATCTGAACGGCATCGTGACGTGGATTCCCCTCCCTTTGGGCTATTGCTGATCCTGCACCATTGACGTTTGACACAAACTCTGTGGCTGTGGCTGATCTGAGCCTCACACCGAGATGTTTCCCGCCCTGCACATCGTGCACATTGACACACTGGCTGGGCCGACACTGCCCACGTGATGGGGCCGTGAAATGTTCTTACGCTCTTTGTGGGGGAAGGGTGCAGAGCGGGACGGAGCAGGCCCTGAGGGAGGGGAGCTCCCTTGGTCTGAGGCTCCCTGGCTAAGCAGGGGGAAGGGGGGTCAATCCCAGGGAGGGACAGGAGTCGGTGGGGGCTGGGCTATGCGGGCTCTTCCCCCACCAGGGCTCCCACTCAGCTGACTAGATTCCCTGGGGCCCAGCCTTCCTGCTCCCGGGCTGGCAAAGCTGAATCACTCACAAGCAGGCCGAGGGGCTAAGCCTCCGAGCCGGCCTGGGCACCGCGCTGCAGGGAGGGGCAGGGCAGAGGCTGTCTGAGCAGCGAGGGTCCCTGCGACCCAGGGAAATCACTAGAGGCTGGTGGGGAAATTGTCAGACACTTGGATGAACATAATTTGTTGGGGAAAACTCAATGTGATTTCTGTAAAGGGAGATCCTGCCTTACTAAGCTACTGGAGTTCTTTGAAGGGGTCAGCAAACATGTGGACAAGGGGATCCAGTGGATACAGTGTGCTTAGATTTCCAGAAAGCCTTTGACAAGGTCCCCCACCAAAGGCTCTTAAGGAAAGTAAGTTGTCATGGGATAAGAGGGAAGGTCCTTCCGTGGATTAATAACTAGCTAAAAGACAGAAAACAAAAGGTAGGAATAAATGGTAACTTTTCGGAGTGGGGAGAGGTAACTAGTGGGTCCCTCAAGGGTCTGTCCTGGAACCAATCCTATTTAACTTATTTATAAATGATCTGGAGAAAGGGGTAAATAGTGAGGTAGCAAAATTTGCAGGTGATACCAGACTGCTCAAGATAGTTAAGACCAAAGCAGACTGTGAAGATCTCACAACACTATGGCTCCATCTAGACAGGCATGATTTTCCAGAAATGCTTTTAACGGAACAGTTTTCCATTAAAAGCATTTTCGGAAACAAGCGTCTAGATTGGCACAGACACTTTTCCACAAAAGCACTTTTTGCAGAAAAGCGTCCGTGGCCAATCTAGACGCGCTTTTGTGCAAAAAAGCCCCGATCACCATTTTCGCAATCGGTACTTTTTTGCGCAAAACAAATCTCAGTCTACTCTGGCCCGAACAGGAGCAGCATAGTATTTCCGCAAAAAGCACCGATTTCTTACAGTAGGAAGTCAGTGCTTTTGTGGAAATTCAAGCGGCCAGTGTAGACAGCTGGCAAGTTTTTCCGGAAAAGCGGCTGATTTTCCGGAAAAACTGGCCAGTCTAGACAAGCCAGCGTGATTGGGCAACAAAATGGCAAATTAAATGTTATGTTGATATCTGTTAAGTAATGCACACTGGAAGAAAATTATCCCAACTGTACATACCATATGATGGGGGCTAATTTAGCTACAACTAATCAGGAAAGAGATCTTGGAGTCACAGTGGATAGTTCTCTGAAGAGGACCATGCAGTGCGCAGCGGCAGCCGAAAAAGCAAACAGAATGTTAGGAATCATTCGAAAAGGGATAGAGAATAAGACAGAGAATATCATATTGCCTCTGTCTAAAAACATGGTACGCCCACATCTTGAATACTGTGTGCAGATCTGGTTGCCTCATCTCAAAAAAGATATATTATCATCAGAAAAGGTTCAGAGAAGGGCAACAAAAATTATTCGGGATTTGGAACTGGGCCCACATGAAGAGAAATGAAAAAGACTGGGACTGTTCAGATTAGAAATGAGGATCTTAAGGAGGGATATGATAGAGGTCTATAAAATCATGATGGGTGTGGAAAAAGTGAATAAGAGGAAGTTATTTAGTTGTTCCCGCAATATAAGAATTAGGGGTCTCCAAATGAAATGAAAAGGCAGCAGGTTTAAAACAAATAAAAGGAAGGTTTTTTTCACTCAGTGCACAGTCAACCTGTGGAACTCCTTGCCAGAGGATGCGGTGAAGGCTAGAACTTTAACAGGGTTCAAAAAAGAGCTAGATAGATTCATGGAGGTGAGGTCCATCAATTGCTATTAGCTAGGATGGTGTCCCTAGCCTCTATGTTTCTGGAGGTGGGTGACAGAGGAGGGAACACGTGATGATTACCTATTGTGATTTTCTCTCTCTGGGGCATCTGGCACTGGCCTCTATTGGGAGACAGGACACTGGGCTAGATGGACCTTTGGTCTGGCCCAGTCTGGCTGGTCTATGTTCTTATGTGATCTTGGGCCAGGGCGTTGCAGAGGCAGCTCTGAGCAGGAGGAAGCCTGGGGAGCAAAGGAAGAGGACAGCGGCAGGGGGCGGGTGGCAGAGGCAGAGAAGAGCAGAAGGGACTGGGTGGCAGAGGCAGAGGACAGCGGCAGGGGGAGGGTGGCAGGGGCAGAGGACAGCGGCAGGGGGCGGGTCTCAGGGGAGAGGACAGCGGCAGGGGGGCAGCAGCAGGGGGCAGAAGACAGGGGGTGGGTGGCAGGGGCAGGCAGCAGCAGAAATGTCACCAACTACCCTTCTCTCCCTCTCAGGGGTGGGGGGCACCCATGGGGAAGTGACTCTGGTTTGGTGCTGCCAAGGCTGAGGCCGGGGACACAGCCAGGGACCGGGGGTGGGGGCTGCAGCTGCGCAATGTGGCGTTTCCCCAGGTTACTGCTCGGTTCCTCTTCCCTTTTCAGAAGTGTCTTTTGTTATGCTCAGACCCAGGGCTTGTGCCGGGGGACGTGCTGCCTCCTAGGGCAGAGCAGCCCAGCCCAGAGAAACCCGCCGCTGCCCCAGGCCAACCCACACTGGCTCACAGGGCTTAGGCTGTGGGGGGGCATCATTTTCCCAGGTTACTGGGTTGGGGCTCAAACCGGCTCTGTGCGGTGTTGTTAAAAGGGGACTCTGGACATTGAACCTGCCCATGGTTGCCACCGACACCACCTGGCAGAAGAGCCGTGACCTGACGGCATCTTTGAACTGCAGCTGCTGGTGCTGACGCCCTGAAATCTCAGGCCCCAGCCTGCTCCCACGGTGATGGCAAAGGAGCCGCATTGTCACATGGGAGGGGACATCTGAACACTGACAAACCATTAACATCAATTACCTTCCTCTGTAGGGAATATAGATCTTCTCCAGCCTGAAACCAAGCAGAGAAACCCAGCTGAGAGTGATGGGAGCACACGCTCGATCTCAGAGAGCAAACCATGGCCCGTGGGCCCCACCTGCCCTGCTGGCCTTTTTATCTGGCCCTGAGCTGCGTCCTCGGCCCCATCGTTTATTTCCCTTCCCTCACAGTCCCCGCTCTTTATGCCACCTACCCGGGCTCCTGGCAGGGTGACAGAAACTGTGTCCAGGCAGCCCAGCTGTGGTGACACCAAACCTCGTGTTCTAGGTGGTGCAGTCATGGGGCAGAGAGCGGAGGGAGGGGGAGTTGGACAGAGGACAGGCGTCCGGGGGTGGGGTGGCCTGGGCAAGGAGCAGTGGGGGTTGGATTGGGGTAGACAGTCCTACGGGGGCAGTAAGGAGCTGAAGAACAGGGGTCAGATGGGGCTAGGCCTGAGCCATGCCTGGCTGTTTCCTTCCTTGCCTGGCCCTCCCGACAATTTCTGTATGTTGATGTGGCCGCAAGCCGAAAAATCTGCCCACTCCTGCTACGTACACAGGATTCAACATTGTACAGAGTGACACGGTGCAGAAGATGGAAGTTACAAATTCTACTAGAAATGTCGAATAAATGAGAAAAAAACCCAGAGCTGCACACACACTGCATGAGCCTTGCGGCTGGGTTGCGGAGGCTGCCTGTGGAATGAGTCCTACTAAGTTACAATCAAACTTTACTTGCAAACATCTTACACTTATAAACGAGCCAAGAAAACCTATTTAAAGCAAGTTTCTGCTTTTGTGGAAATCAATGATGCCTGCTGCTGAATCCTGTAGCTACAGGGGTTATTCTAAAAAAGTACAAGTATGGGGGGGAGGGTTTCTTACAAGAGTCTTTGGGCACTTGCTGTTTCTTCGATTACTAGTCATACTGTTCGTTCATCTTGACCAAAGGATGGTTTGCATCATGTTATTTCATTACATTTTTAGAACTAAGGTTAAGGCCCAACTTCTATTCAAATAGCAGCACATTGTAGTAGCTTGGCATCCTCTCTCAAGTGACCTTTTGGCGTGAGAATTCTCATGCTTACTCTGAGACCATTCTTAATTTGTAAAGTTATATTATAAAAATGACAAAAACCCAAACCTATCAGCAACACAGCCCCGTGGTGAGGACACACCTTAGCACAACAGGGTTTACACGGAGGGAGAAGGAGAATGACACTTACTGAGTTCTGCTGCCTGGTTCTCTAGAAAACAAGGAGAAATTAATCAGTGATGAGTGGGGGGGTTTGTCTTTCCAGGATCTGCATGAGGGTGGGGTTTCCAACACTGCCTAAGTGACTAGGGTGCAGGAGTCCCAATGTCCCTACATCACTTACGCAGTGTTGGAAATCCCACTGCCAAAGGCTAGACACACGATGGCTGAAATTGGCCAGTACTGGGCAGGGCTAATGCGAAACCCCCTGTACCACTCAGTGCCCGCGTAGCAGAGTGGCTGTGAGCCAGAGCCCCCGTGCCCTTCCCAGCATGTCACAGGCACAGTCTTTACGCTGCCCTAAAATGTTTAGAATGAGGGAGACTATGATGTGTCCCACCAAGACAAGAATTTCCCCCTTCTCTTGCCTGCGCCGTGGGTCTGTGTCAGGGCTGACAGGCAGGGCCCAAAGCTCTAATACAAAGTGAAGGCTGGTGGTAGCTTGTGCCCTTCCAGAACATCATCGAATCCCAGGGCCAGCAGAGACCTCAGGAGTCATCGAGTCCAGCCCCCTGACCAAAGAAGGACCAACCCCAACTACGTCAACCCAGCCAGGGCTTTGTTAAGCTGAGACTTAAACACCTCTAGGGATGGAGATTCCACCCCCTCCCCAGGGAATCCAAACCAGTGTGTTACCACACTCCTGGAGAAATAGTTTTTCCTAATATCCAATCTAGATCTCCCTCACTGCAACTTGAGACCACTGCTCCTTGTTCTGCCATCCATCACCACTGAGAACAGCCTCTCTCCAGCTGCTTTGGAACCTCCCTTCAGGAACTTGAAGGCTGCTATCAAATCCCCCCTCCCTCTTTGCTTCTGCTGACTATACAAATACAAATCCTTCAGCCTCTCCTCATCAGTCATGTGCTCCAGCCCCCTCATCATTTTGGTTGCTCTCCGCTAGACCCTCTCCAATGCGTCCACATCCTTTCTATAGTGGGGGGCCCAAAACTGGACACAATACTCCAGATGTGACCTCACCAGAGCTGATTAAAGGGGAATAATCTTTTCTCTGGATCTGCTGGCAACCCTTCTCCTAATGCACCCTAATATGCCATTAACCTTCTTGGCTACAAGGGCACACTGTTGTCTCATATCCAGCTTCTTATCCACTGCCCCCAGGTCCTTTTCTGCAGAACTCCTATTTAGCCAGTCGGTCCCCAGCCTGTAACAATGTTTGGGATTCTTCCATCCCAAAGCCAGGACTTGTTGAACCTCATCAGATTTCATTTGGCCAAATCCTCCAATTTGTCTAGGTCACGCTGGACTCTATTCCTGCCCTCCAGCATATCTACCTCACCCTCTAGGGGTATGTCTAAACTACAGCGCTAATTCGACCTAATTTAGTTCAAATTAGTTAATTCGAACTAAGCAAATTTGAACTAACACGTCTAGAACTAAAAACTAGTTTGAATTAGCGTTTTGCTAATTCGAACTAGCATGTCCACACAGAGTGGACCCTGAACAGAGGTTAAGGATAGCCGGAAGCAGTGCCGGCAGGGCATCAGAGGAGGACTTAGAGCGTGGAGCTGCTGTCTCAGGCTAGCTGAGGGCTGTGCTTAAAGGGTCCCACCCCGGACACACAGTTCTCAGGGGTGCCCCGCTTGCAAAGCAGTTCTGGCTTGGAGTGCCTGGAGTACCCACACTTGGCACATCACAACACTCGGCCATGAGACCAGCTGCACTTGCCGCAGGCTGCCATCCGGGGAGAGGGGGCAATTGGGGGGCTGCAGGAGAGCTTCCACACCCAGAAGCCCACAGAGCCAGCCCAGTCCTCCCCATCGGGGGCTCGTGTCCCAAAAGGTCTATAAAAGCATGAGTGGTGTGGAGAGGGTGCATACAGAAAAGTTCTTCATTAGTTCCCATAATAAAAGGACTAGAGGACACCAAAGGAAAGGAATGGGTAGCAGGCTTCAAACTAGTAACAGAAAGTTCTTCACAAAGCAAAGAGTCAACCTGTGGAAATCCTTGCTGCAGGAGGCTGTGAAGGCTACAACTAGAACAGAGTTTAAAGAGAAGTTAGATCAAGTCATGGAGGTTGGGTCAATAGAGTGGTATTAGCCAGGGGGTAGGAGTGGTGTCCCTGCCCAAAGTTTGTGGAAGGCTGGAGAGGGATGGCACGAGACAAATGGCTTGGTCACTGTCATTGGTCCATCCCTTCCAGGGTCCCTAGCGTTGGCCGCTGTCGGCAGACAGGCTACTGGGCTAGATGGACCTTTGGTCTGACCCAGTACAGCCATTGTAAGCTCAGGGCTCAGGGTCGGGGGTCTCAGTGGACCACCTTGATTTTCATGCACACCTGCTCCTGTGCCTAGTGCAGAGGTCGTGGACGAGGTCCACGATGTCTGCACTGGACCAGGCGGGTGCCCGCCTCTTGCAGTCCTGGGCAGGCTCCTGGGAGCCGCCAGTTTGGTCCCGGGAATAGGAAGAGGGCTGGGGGGCATCGGATGGCTGGCTCAAGCCGTGCCAGGTGCAGGGTCTGCTGGCTGGGTGCTGGCAGGCTTGCACCTGGCACGGGCACCGTAGCCAGCCTGTGGCCCTTTAAGGGGTCCGGGGCTGGGAGGGGGGCAGACGAGTTTCCCTGGTGGTGCCCAGAGTGGCCACCAGGGCAAGCTGGGGAGGGCTAGCCTCCCACTAGTTCGAACACAGCCCTTAATTCGAACTAGTAAGTTCGAACTAGGCTTAGTCCTCGTACAATGAGGTTTACCTAGTTCAAACTAAGCGCTCCGCTAGTTCGAATTAAGTTCGAACTAGTGGATCACTAGTGTAGCGCCTATCAAAGTTAATTCGAACTAACGTCCATTAGTTCGAATTAAGTCTGTAGTGTAGACATATCCTAGCTTGGTGTCATCCGCAAACTTGCTGAGGGTGCAACCCATCCCTTCATCCTGGTCATTAAAGTGGTGTTGAATAAAACTGGTCTTAGAACTGATCTTTGGGGCACTCAGCTTGAAATCGACTGCAAGCCTAACATCGAGCCATTGATCACTACCCATTAGGCCGGATAGTCTAGCCAGCTTTCGATCCACCTTATAGTCCATTTATCCAATCCATATTTCCTTAACTTGCTGGCAAGAATATTGTGGGAGACCCTACCAAAAGCTTTGGTGAAGTCCAGATATATCACATCCACCGACTTCACCCACTCTACGTGCTGATATTATTGCCACTAGGAAAGCTGTCTTTAAGGTTAGATGGCATAACCAACATGTGGCCATCGGTTCAAATGGTGGTTTTGTCAGCATTGTTAGTACCATGTGCAGGTCCCATGGTTCTAAAGGGCCGGCAATGTCTGGGTATAAGACCTGTAGGTCTTTTAGAAATCACTTAGTTATTGGATGTGTGAACACTGTAGTTTCATCCACTGGTGCATGGAAGGTTGTTATTGCTGCTTAGTGGACATTGATGGTGCTCAGGGAAAGTTGCAATTGTTTGAGGTGCAGTGAGTGATGACTATTGTGAGTTGTGGGCTTTGAAAGGGTATGTCTGTGCAAAGGTTGGATAATTTTGTCCATCATTCTAATGATGCCTAGTGTAGTGCCTGGGAAAGTTAGTTCGAACTAACGTCCGTTAGTTCAAACTAACTTTTCAGTGTAGACATACCCTCACACACACTCACCCTCTGGGGCTGGCCAGACCCCAGGGAATGTTGGTTAATTTGGTTGAGGTGGAAGTCCAATGTGCACATCCCCCCAATATGCCGAATCGATGGACTCCAGCTTGTGGGGGGAAATGGTGCGGTATATATCCCCTCGGCAGGGGCCAGGCTAGTGGGATGCCATCCACAGGCTGCACACAGTCCAGGTGGGGTGATGTCCGTTAGTGACACCCCCTTCTTCTTACTGGTGTGTCCACGACCGATCCAGAAATATCCAGTTTTTGCACCACTTGCCTCACCACTAGTGAGAAACAATGGTCTGTCCTTGGTTAGACTCTTCTCTTCTTACTTTTCTTATCTGGCAATGCTGGAAACGCTGCCTCAGCCACATACACAGAGTTCTTTTATTTCCCACGGTCCTTCTTCTTAAAGTTGTAAACACGTCCATAATCCTCCGGGGGTTTTGTCCAGAACAAACAAGTCCATAATTCTCTGGGGCGCTTGCCTGGACCTCAGCATGGCCTCTCTTCAGCTCACTTACTGTTGATTCACTCATGCACTCGTGCTAACCATTCACACTACCCATGATTCATGACACAGGTGACAGAGGAAGGCTGGTTCAGTGGTTAGAGAACTGAGCTGGGTTCAGCTCCCTGCTCTGGCCTGGTTCCTGGGACCCTCGGGGTAAGTCACTGGGCTGGGATTCCCAACCCAACTCCCCTTAAGGTCAGTCAGTGTCAGGCACCTACACAGCTCTGTGAATCCCACAGTCGTGTCGTGCTTCGGTTCCCCCCACCTGTAGCACGGGGCTAATAGCCTTGCCTCACAGGCAGGTGAGAGGATCAGTACAGCGATGCCCAGGAGGTGATCACTATGGTAGTGGGGGCCAAGGCAGCACCCTCAGCCTGGTCCGCACCAGGAAGTGTTGCTGGGGCAGTGGAAACCCCCCAGTGTGGACACAGCTCTAGCCCTGTGTAAGTGATTCTCCTCCCCTGGCACCACTGATGATGTCCGAGTGAAATAATCCCATTGGCACTGGACAAAGCAGCCGCAGCATTTACCTGGCACCCACCACCTGACACGGACAGAGATGAAAACTGGCTGAGGAGTTGGGGGGGACAGTAGATCACTGTTCCTGCACCTGAAGCATCACAGCCCGTTAAACAGCTTCTCAGCTACTAAACACATCGCCCCAGTGTCTGAACGTGGCTTTCCTGAGGCAGGCAGGAGGAGACACGGCTGGGAAAAAAACGGCCTTTTTTCAACATGAAATTCTTCCCGGAACCAGCTTTGAATTTCAGCTATTCTAGGTGTTGTTGGAATCACCTTCTGCCTCCTGAGCCCTGTGACTGGAACAGGAGCATTTACTTCTCGCATTGGCCCCCTGCACACTGTGTGGCCATTTGTCGTCTTTTTCTCATGCATCCTGTGAACTTTGTCATTTGCTTTTCAGCCCCAACTCCCAGAGTCAAGGGATTCAATGAGCCTCTCAGTTTTGTTATCAGTTCTCTCCAACCTTTTTACACCGAAGATCCCTTCTTCAATGTCAGGGCAAGCCAAGATCTACTCCAAGCACCCACCACCTTCCCCAAACACCCATCCCTTCCCTGAGGCCCAATCCTGTCCATTCCCCTCCTCTCCATCACTTGCTGTCCCCAGCCCTTATGCACTCTCCCTGGGTTGAGACAGGAGGTGCGGGCTCTGAGGTGGGAATGGGGGATTTGGGTGTGGGAAGGGATGAGAGATGTAAACTCTGGGAGGGAATTCAGATGCAGCAGGAGCTTGAAAACAGACAGATGTCTCAGGAAGGGGGGTGTGACATACTGGACCGGCCTGGGCACAGTTGAAGGTGTCCATTCAAGGCGAATTGCTCAACTTTGGGGCTCCTTACAGACCCCAGACTGGAGACCTTCCCAAACAGGCTGCAAACCAGTCCCACAGAGCGCTTCAGCTGCTTGCCTGAAGCCTCACGAGCAAAACCCCTCCAACATCCCAGCAATATCCGTGCCCCAGATGGCCCTGGGCCTCATATTCAGGTGAGGGGTCTTAGAACCCAATTTCACCTACCCCGAACAAGTTCTGTCCAGTTCCAAGAAACCAGCCACAGATCCCTGGTCAATTTACCGTCTGGACCTTACCACAAATCACACTGAGCCAATCCTTTTGTATCTGACATCTAAAGATTTATTGCTAACAGAAAGAAAAGCATGAGAGTAAGGGTGCTAAAGTATCACACGCTACATGCATTGCATCTCCCAGCTCTCGATGCAGGCACTAGCAGAGAAGTTATAGCTGCTGGCTTGGAAGTCCTTATTGTACATCCTAGGTTAAAACGGGTCCTCAGTTCTTTCCAGCTCTTCGATCCCTGCACTGCTGCCTCTGGGATGAAGTGCTGAGCTGATTACCAAGATGGAGTCAGCTACAAGGCATCTTTATACATCCTTCCTGGTCTCTTCTTGGCTGCAGCAGGTCACCTGGCCAGTGGCCTATCACTGTGTTCCCTGCTGGTAGCCCTTAGGTGTTGGTCACCATTCCCGAGCCGTGTCCTTGGCCCATTGAGTGCTATTGTCCCACAGGGCCTCACTAATCAGCATGTCCATAGGCTGAGCTCTGCCCACTGCTCAACCACATTCAGAGAGACTTCCAGTCTCCACACAGATTCCAGATTCCTAACTACACACACAGACATTATACAGATAGGTGAAGAGCAGATACAGAATCAGGAGAAAGCAAGCTTTTGTTTGCCCCCTCATATGGCCCCCTTTGTACCACTTTTGGGGCGAACACCCCCCCATGGGTGCAGCAGTGACCCGGCTGCTCCCCTCACAATCCAATAATGTGACACTTCTGAGGTGCGACTGTGCAGCCGGCTGACTTCCTAGGAGGAACAGGCATTGAGTGGGGGGAGCACAGGGAATGGCTCAAACATCCCGAGGGGTGGCCGGAGGCAGGACACTCGCCCTGCAGCATGGGGGGAGGGGGCGGCCGTGACATCACACAGGCCTTTGGCAGGCCCTCCCCATATTAGGCAAAGGTGGTGGGGAGGTGGTGACCTCACTGAGAGATGGTGACATCAGCCAGGCACAAGAGGGGGCAAGGCCGGGATGACCTCGCAGACCCCTGTGGCATTTGCTAAGGCAAGTCTCTGTCTCGCAATGTCTCTCTGAGGGTTCCTGCACGTGAGCTTTCTCCTCCTTCTCCTGATTTGCCTACAGCCCAGACATCCCTGCGGAGAAGGTAAGAGCCTCCGAGGGGGTTGGAACTGCTCAGTCTGATCCACCTGGTCCCGGCTGGATTCTAGGCACGGAACACTGGGTGAAAGGGTCGGAATTTTACTCCCCATCTGGGGCTTTGTCCCTTAGAACCACTGGGGCCGTGCGGGGTTTCTCCTGTTTGGTTTCTCTTTCCCTCTGTCCCGCCCGCATTTCTCTTCTTTTCTTGCCTCATTTGTCCTCTTCTGCTCCCTACCCCACATGAAGAGCTGGTCTCCCGGGAGTCAAACCAGAAAGGTGGGGCATAAATAGTGCTCTGACTGGGATCGCCCCCATGATGTGGGCCATGCTTTGGGCTCTTTGGTGAGAATGTTCCACTGCCCTCCCTCAGTCTCTCCCCTGATTGGCAGGACAGGGGCATTGATGGGGAGGAGTCTCAGGTCCTTGTCCTTGTGCAAGTCTGAGCCAGTACGTCAGACCCAAGGAGATGTTTCACTAAGGTTGGTGGTTCCCTGTGTTCACTGTCTTGGGGCCAGACCCACTTCCTCAGATCATATTCTGGAAGAGAATTGGCATTACCATATACACCAAAGGAATAGAATGAAAAAAGTGAACACATTATTAACCTGACAAATTAGATTAAGTACAGAAGGTGGGGTGAGGGAGAGGAAGGGAGGGAATAGCTGTTAATGAATGGCTAATCAGGGGCTGATGAGTGGGGAGCTATCATTATAATGGGCAAGGGAATTAGCATCTTTGTATCTTTGGCACATCTCTTATTTTGAGTTCAGGGAGCTGTGTAGACACACCCTAAGGTGCTACAGGACAAGTCCTTGTCTTTTAAAGTTACAGACTCCCAGGGCTGCCCCTCTGAAACTAGTTCTGTGACATTCTTTGGAAGCGCCTCCCACTCTGCTGTTGCTGTTAATGATGTGTTAAATGGGAGGGAGGGAGATGCTCTCTTATAACCTCAGCCTCTGATTTCCCCTCCCCTCCTCCAGCCAGGGCAGAGCAGGGCAAGGCCACAGGGATGGAACCAGCTCCCTGCTGGGCACCGGGCTGTCCCTGCCTCCTGAGAGGAGATGCCCAGCCCCAGCCCCTGAGGAGCCAGCTGCACTACAGGGGTAGGACCAGGCTATGGGGAGCATCTCTGAGTCATGAGCTCTAGCTGCTCCTTATCGAGTGAGGCTGAGTCTAGGCTGCAAGTTTTTGCAGCAGAAAGTATGCTAATGACTCATTAGCATGAGTTGCGATGTCTTTAGCATATTTCGTGCTGATGCTTTTTGCACAAGGGGTTTTTGCACAAAAAGGAACAGCGTAGCCACTTCCGTTTTTCGCCATAAAGCCCTTTTGCACCAGATCTGGAGAGGCATAAGGATCTTGTGCAAAAAGGAGGTTTTGAGCAAAACAGAAACGACTACACTGCTTCTTTTTGTGCAAAAATCCCCTTGCGCAAAAAACATCAGTCCCTCATTAGCATACTCTCTGCTGCAAAAACCTCTCAGCGTAGACAAGCCCGAGAGCAGTAAAACCAGCAGCAAAAGAAGAACAGAAGCAGCAGCAGAAACAGCAGCAGCAGAAGGAGGCGGAGCAGCGGAAGGAGCAGAAGTAGCAGCAGCAGAAGAATCAAAAGAGGAAGAAGCAGAAGAAGTAACAGCAACAGAAGATACAGCAGAAAGAGGAACAATAGAAAAAGAAGCTGCAGTAGCACAAACAAAAGAAGAAGAAGCATGAAAAAAGTAGGGGCAAAAGAAGTAGTAGAAAAAGAATAGTAGAAGAAAGAGGACATAATAGCAGCAGAAGAAGAAAAATTAAAAGAAGCAGCAGTGGCACAAGAAGAAAAGTAGCAGCAGCAGGAGGAAAAGCAGAAGAAGGAGGAACAGTAAAAGCATCAGTAGCAGAAGAATCAGTAACAGATTGAAAGGAAGTAGAAACAGGAAAGAAACAGCCACAGAATCAGCAGCAGCAGAAGAAGAGACAGCAGCAGATTGAAGCAAAAGTGGCAGCAGCAGTAGCAATTCTAGAAGAAGCAACAAAAAAGGATGGAGAAGCAGAAGCAGATGAAGCAGCAGGAGAAATAGAAGAAGAAGCAGTGGCAGCAACAGAAAAGCAGCAGCAGTAGAAGATGCAGCGGAATAAGAAACAGAAGAACAAACAGAAGAAGCAGCCTGAAAAGAAGTTGGGGCAGGGAAAGTTGCAGGAACAGAAGCTGATGAAGCAGCAGCAGCAGCAGAAACAGTAGGAGAAGTAGCAGAAGAAATGTGGCAGGAGAAGAAGAAGAAATAGCAGCAGAAGGAGAAACAGCAGCACAGGAAAAGAGCAGAAGAAATTGGTGGTAGCAGCTACAGCAGTGGAAGAAACTCAGCAGAAGAAGCCGTGGCAGAAGAAGAAAACTAGCAGCAGAATAAGTAGTAGCAACAAAGGAAGGAGGAGCAAAAGCAGCAGAAGAAGAATCAACAAAAGAAACAACAGAAGAAACAGCAGCGACAGAAGAAAGAAACAGCAGAAGAACAAGAAGCAGAAGAAGCAGACACAATGGAAGAAGCAGCAGCAGAAGTAGCATGAGCATCAGAAGAAGAGCAGCAGCAGGAGAAGAAGGCAAAGCAGCGGAAGGAGCAGAAGTAGCAGCAGCAGAAGAATCGAAAGAGGAAGAAGCAGAACGGCTGTGTCTAGACTGCATCCCTTTCTCATAAAAGGGATGCAAATTAGACATATCGCAATTGCAAATGAAGCGGGGATTTAAATCTCCTCCGCTTCATTAGCATAAAAATGGCTGCCGCTTTTTTCCGGCTCGGAGCTTTGCCGGAAAAAAGCGCTAGTCTAGATGCGGATCTTTCGGAAAATAAAGCCTTTTCTGAAAGATCCCTTATCCCTCTTAAAATAAGGGATAAGGGATCTTCTGGAAAAGGCTTTATTTTCCGAAAGATCTGTCTCTAGACTGGCGCTTTTTTCTGGCAAAGCTCCGAGGGAGAAGGGATCTTTCAGTGTCTTCTTTATGACTCGGCTGTGGCACAATCTAGTTATTTAGAGGGGAGGGGCAGGTATCTCACAATATTGCAAGCCCCAGACCCCCCGCTACTCTGGGTCCCAGTCCAGGCTATTGGATTCTGCACCTGCTGTCTAACTCTCTTCTCCATTATTAAAGGCAAAGCAGCAGAGACAACACCAACAGCTGCCCTTCATAGCTCAGCCGGCAGCGTGGAGAACGGTAGTGGGGTCACAGCAAGTTATCCTGACGTGGCTGGTTCTGCTTGAAGGAGAGTTTCTTTCCCCTCCCCGGCTGAGGCAGGGCAGGGGAAGGAAGGCAGGGCATGCTGGGCCCTAGGGGGAGCAGCCGGGCAGCCAAGGTGCTTCCAGGGAGCTGCTGAAGGGCAGGAATTCTCAGCAGGCCAGGGGCACAGCTGTGATGCTGTAAATAGCCCAGACCTAGAGGGTCAGGGGAGAAAGAGCCCAGCCAAGCCCTGGGACTCAAGCAGGGACCTTTTGCTCTTCAGTCTAACATGAGCCCAACGGAGCAACCTCAGCAGGAGCTGCCCAGGTGCTTTGGTCACCACCTCAGATGACCGGGGAGAGTCTCTCGGCCGTAGCACACCAGGAAGAAGCTGTTGCAAGGGGCCCTGTGAGGCAAGATGAGTTTGACTCGCTTCCTGCCTCATTCCTGCCTGGACCTGGAGATCATGGGTTTAATTCCACCTGGAGTAAAGACCTGCATTTTCCCCTGTCTACGGCAAAGTAAAGTGACGATTGAAGTGTGGTGGGAGCTGCAAAGTGCCCCAGTAAGTACCAGATGCCTAGATGGGCTGAGAGAACAGCTGGGTCTTGCTGAGTGGAGATTGGCCAGAAAGGTCTCAGGCCCTGCAATGGGGTTCACTCCTCTGGGCAGCGCCACCTGCTGGATGCCTCAGGAATTGGTTTATTCCACAAGGATGCCCCCTTCTGATGGAGCCTTTCCTGTCATGGACCACCCTGTCTACAAATGGAGCAGAGTCTTATTTATGACTGGGCCGTGCCACAGTCGCCCACTGGGGCAATGGCAGATACATCGCAAAGCCTAGCACCCCCAGCATTCTGGGTCCCAATCCAGAGCTATCGGATTCTGCTGCCTCTTCTAACTCCCTCCACCATTATTAAGGGCAAAGCAGCAGAGGTAACCCTTGGGGCTGCTTTCAGTAGCTCAGCTGGGAGAGCGGAGGACTGGAGTGGGAACTCAGGAAATTATTCTTGTCTGGTTTCCCTGTGTCTGTGCCCTCCTGAGGCAGGGCAAGAGAAGAAAGGCAGCTTTTATCTGGGTGAAGCATGTTCCCCGAAAAGCAGAGAACCCGGAGCCCACAGCAGCCAGCTTAGCAAAAATCACACCCCCCACCTCTGTGAATTTCTGTTGTCACCCGCTGGTACCCAGCACGCATGGAGGAGAAGGGACAGAGCTAGGTCAAGGGAAGGTTCTGCCTCCTGCCTTCCTTCCCAGTAGCTTTCCAGTACGAACCAGCTGTGGGTATTAGCACTGCCCCCTGCCTGGCCGTGCGATAGGATGAGTTACCTGGGTGGGGGGTGTCTCTGTGTGGAGGCCTGAGTGTATTGTGATGTCATGTGTGACAACAACAAAGAATGTGGCTGCAGCATTCTTATCCTGCCTCCAGTCCAACTGGTTGGCAACGGCTGGTGCCTAAGGATCTGAGAGACGTGAACTGAGCCTCTGTCAAGAACCTCAGGAAGCCGCTGTACCCGCGGGCGTGAGAGAGGATGAGTCTGTACAGAAGGTAATTCCCGGAGTCTTTCCCTGCCCCCGAGAGCCCACCTTGGAGATTGGTGCCTCCTCGGCCTAGGACGGGTGGGGACAGGGGCTGCAACAGTCAGTTCCCAACACTCCGTTTTGATTTGACTCGGGGCATCTTCCCTTCTCCTTCTTCTTCAGCCTTTCCCGTGCTCCTGAGGCAGATGGGGATGATTTTCCCTCCCTGCCGACCAGTGGGGGTGAATTTCCATGTTTCTTACTTAAAGGGAACGTAGCAAAACTTGAGTAGAATTTGTGTTTATTTCTCCATGGAGCTTATTCCTCTTGGAGGTGCCCCTAAGGCATCCCCTGCCTTCAGGATGGGTAGAGAAATGTTTGGTGTCAAGTAATGATTGTCCAATATCGATGTGTTCAGATAACATCCAGCTCAGAATGTACAGAATTAGAATAACAAAGTGCTATTTTAATTATATTGAAAGTGCTACAGCCCCATAGCCAGTCCCAAGCTCTCATGTGGGTGCTTCTCTCAGAAACTCAAAGCCACATACGAATTCTCCTGTACCCCCTCCAGCCTATAAAATATCTGTGTAAATTCCCTCTGACATTCCATTCCAGGTAACGGGTTGAAATAAACTGCTACCTCATTTTGTCACGAGTCTTGGTGTGTTTTCTTTGTAATTTTTTGGTGACCTCAGTTCTGATTCGATGTTCTAAATAGTGTGTAAAACTCTTCATTGAATGCTCACTGGTTCTTTTCCCCCTGCTAACAAAATCCAGATTTTGAAATACTTGACAGGAATTAAACACATTTGCAGCTGATACTCTGTCCTTGCAGTGCTTTGTCCCCGCTACTTAACAATCTTTTATTCCTTTTACTGGGTTTGATGGGAACAGAGGGTTCCTCATTTTCAGCTTGGCCCCTATCTGTAGCCAGAGTCCCAACATTCTGAGCACAAAGCTGTGGGGTTTGAGAGAAGGCCCAGCTGAGAATCATAGAAAATAGATGGGACCAGTGATCCCTCTTAAGATTCTCCATCCACGAGTTTTGTCTTGTGCACCAAGAATGAGGTCGTGTGCGCTTGTTTGGATTTGTGCCACTAAGGCACCAGCAGTTACTAACAAATACCTTAGATATAGTTAAAATGTTATGGAAGAAAGAATACTACAACAAGGGATCGTTGGCAAGGTGCCTGACTTTAAATGTTTGTTTACTATGAAACCAAATACGTTGTTTTCAGCAGCCATTTGGTATCTTACAGGTGTCCTGTTCCTCTGAGGCATAACACAAAACTGCTATTTCTTGGCATAGCAAACAAAATCTGTTATCATTTGTACTGACATATTAAATGAAAAATGTGTTACAGTTTATGCTTGAAATTAAAGATTATGTCTCTTGGCTTGATGCACATGAAAAAAACTTTCTACGGGCAAAAGTGTTAGAGAGTCTCTGTTGTTGTAACTTGTGAAACAAAAACTAAATCATTTGGTTTTAACACAAAAAATCACTTCATTTATTTGCTGCATGTAGAAGAGCACTAATCACAGTTCTTGTCTGTCTGCCACGTGATTTTCAATTGGACCCTCATGAGCACATGCCGACCGCCCCCACCAGCTCCTGCAGCAGCTCCTGCAGGCATGTGCATGTGTGTGTGTGTGTATATGTGTGTGTGTGAGAGAGAGAGAGAGAGAGAGAGAGCTCACCGTGAGTTCTGGGTGTGTGAGTGATACCACTGTGGCCTGCAGAGTGTGTGTGTGTGTGGGGGGGGGGGCCTGCCCTAGACTAACTGCCACCAACTGGCGCCCTAGGAGATCAATGCAGTAGGAGCCCCCCACAGATATTGACTGAGGGTTTTGGTTCTGTGCTGGGGAGAGGGGGGGTGGGGATGGAGTTCTGTGGCTGGGGGCCTGGAGGTTGGGGTTGGGGGTTTGGGGATGGAGTTGGAGTGCTGGGGCTGGTGGCTGCAGGCCTGGGGATGGAGTTTGGGACCTCGGGGCTGGGGAGAAGGAACAGGGTGCCAGCCGGGGGACAGAGTCCCCTGCACTCGCCTCCTCCCAAGATCCCACCCCCCCAGAGAGAAACCCCCCATGTTCCTCCTCCCCCGGGACCGACTCCCCCGCATCCCTTCTCCCCTGGGGATGACCCTTTCTGCGGCAAAGGGGAACCCCCCGTCCCCACGCGTTCCTCCTTCTCCTCCACCCTTCCACGGCACAGGGGAAACACCCCCACCCCACCGTGCACTCCCACTCCCAGGACTTTCCCCCTCCTGGACGCAGGGCAGCCATGCTCCAGGTAAGGCACAGCAAAGGGAATGGGAAATGGAAAGGGCAGAGTTTAGAATTTGGCGCTCCATGCAACTTGGCACCCTAGGCAGCTGCCTAGTATGCCTATAGGCACGGGCTGTGTGTGTGTATGTGTGAGTGAGTGAGTGAGTGAGAGAGAGAGATCATGGTGTCCTGCAATGTGTGTGTATGTCAGTATGCTTGTGAGATCACTGTGGCTTGTAGAGTATGTGTGTATGTGATCACTGTGTGTGTGTGACAGATATCGATCACTGTGCGGGGGGGGGGGGTGTAAGTGATCACCGAGGCACACTTAAGACCAAAATGACAAAAGTTTATGCAGAGATAGTTTGGATATTCTAGAGAAGACTAAAGCCAGGCTCACAGACAGCACTGGAAGTTTGAAATGTTGCCCGTGTATCCACTAGTTGTGACACTGCATTGCATTGTGTGACGTAGTGGGGGTACCTGGCTGGTTTCTATGCTGCTGGCTCTGGGGTAACTCCCACTGGCTGCCGTGGGTACCACGACCCAGCAAAACAGGATGAGTCACAATGCAAACCAGTGGCCAGACACCCCCATGGAGAGGAACAAAGGAAGGTGGAATTCTGCCCTGGCTGGAGGGCAGGGCTGGAAGGGAGTTAGTTAGTTGCTGGCTGTCTGGGAGTATGGAGGAGACAGCCTAGGGAAAGGGGCTGGAGTTTAGGGGCCCAGTCTCCCCCATCTCAAGGGGGCCTGAGGCATCCTAGCCCAGCTCTGTGACCAGATTACATCTGTGCTGTGCTGTATCCTGGAGAGGCAATAAACTTCCTCTATTCCACCAGCTGGTGCAGTCTGTTTGTGCCATTTTGGGGTGCAGGAGACGGGGGACCCCCAACGGGCCGTCACACATTGTCCTACATTCTGTCACCATAAAGTCCCCATTTCCTGCAAATTTGTCATGAGCTTTGCTTCATTATGTCTCTGCAATGATTTATTTGTAACCCTTGTTCTGGTTTGCAATGAACTCCTTCTCCTCCTCTGTGGTCTTTCGGCTGATGATTTCACTTGACTACTGCCCCAAATTGTTCTGTATTTGTTGGCTCGCTTGCTAATGATTTCAGTGCCAAATTCATCCCTGAATTGATGTGTGGAAAGTGAGGCAAAGCTGCCCGTTCATTTAGTCCATTCTCTGGAAACCTCTTATGCAGAGGCTTACACAGCAGGGAGATGAAACATAGAACAGGTTCACTGCTGAATGTTCATCGGTTGTGCTTGATTTGGTACGATTTTTCACACTGTTGCTCCAAGAGACTGTTTTACCGAGATCCTGCCCTCTCATCCTGTGGATCTGAGCCCTTGCTAATTTTACAGCTTCACTTGTTGTTAAAGCTTCACTTCTGCCAGCGTCTGGTCAGTTCTGCTAATTTGCGTGAGACATCATTTAATATAGCTGCAGTGACGTGGCAATTAGTGTCAGAGATCTTATTCAGGCAGCACTTTGTTAATGGGTCATTATTTTCTCAGATTTCTTGTTCCAAATATTTAAGAAGGGGCTCATAATTACACAGCAAAATGTCTAGCTAGC
This sequence comes from Pelodiscus sinensis, assembly GCF_052426305.1. Lineage (NCBI taxonomy): Eukaryota > Metazoa > Chordata > Testudines > Trionychidae > Pelodiscus > Pelodiscus sinensis. Next base: position 15,258,616 of record NC_143070.1, read on the forward strand.
CACCGTACTTCAGTTAGAGGTTTCAACGATACAGTCTCATTTTCTGTGACATTTGCTCTTTCCTCAAATTGTCCTCCTTGGACTGAGGAGCTGCAAAAGACCCTATAAACGGTCTTAAAAAGGGTCTCTCCTTTCTTCAGCATTGGCACTTGGTTCCACGCATCCACTAAACCCATGTCTTCTCGATGGGCCACGCAGGGTAGTGCTGTTAAATATGGGATGCCCTGCTTGAGTTGTGTGGCAACACCATTGTTTCTCCCTAGTATGACTGAAGGGAACATCACTGTTTCATCACATTCCGCTTATTCAGGCTGTCAGAGGCTTAGACAGCAGCTGTAACAGCTTGTGCATTACAAGCAGATCATTGACTAATTCCACCAAACACAGTCTTCTGCCCTGCCCATGCTACACCTCTGAACTTGAAGCAAATGATAAGCAAGTTGGTGACAGGAATCGCTGCGCTTTCATCAGTAATAAGCGTACGGTAGGAAGACAGGTGAATAGCTGTCACGATTCTGAATGGACAATGATGTCAATTGACTCCAAAACCTCAAAAGCAGAGTTTTTTCTGTGCCAGCTTGTACATGCTGGTGCGTTCCCATGTGGAGCTGTTCATTTGTATTGGAAGCAGAAAATTATCCATGAGAATTTTTATTTCTTCTGGCTTTAAATGTTTTCTTTCCTTCAGTCCCAGTCTCTTCTGTTTCTCATTCGTGGTTTCTAAGAGCATACTTCACAGGTCAAATCCCAGGGGATGAGAATTTCTGCTCCTAAGAATATGTACAGCAGATTCACGAGTTTGGCTTGCAAAATCCTCCTCTTGTAGTTCAACGGCCTCTCCATTCCCATTTGTGGCCTGGGGAGAAGAAGCTGGATATTGTAGCCTTAGCACAAGTTTAGAAGGTCAAGTCCACATCAGCACTGTACAGGAACATGTCTCTCCTCTGTACACAGATCTTGCCTTTAGATCATTGAGATTCTGTTTCATCTCTTTCATTCAGCCATTCTCCTTTGAGCGTGGGGCAGCATTTCTTAGGATTTCCCGCTGTGTTGGTCGATGCTCTTTGCCTTCATTTACAAATGACTGTTATATGCTCCATTATACTTCCTGGCATAGAAGTTAAGCCGAGTGGTCTCTACTTTCTTGGGTTGTTCCTATTTTCCCTTTTATAGATAGACACTGTATTTGCCCATTTCCAGTCTTCTGGTATCTCTCTCAACCTTAATGACCTTTCAAAGACGATAGCTAAAGGCTCAGATACCTCCTCTATCAACTCCTTGAGCATCTAGGATGCGTTTCATCCATCCCTGGTGACCTGAAGACATATAATTTTTCTTACTAATTTTTCATTTCTAATGTTTTTTAGTTTAACTTCTAAACCTCCCCCATTCCCACTAGCATCCACTACCTTAGGCATCTCGTGGTCATCAAAATTGTTGGTGAAAACTGAAACAAAGTGTCAGTAAGCACCTCTGCCATTCCCAGGTTTCCTGTTATTGTTTCTCCCTCCTCACTGAGCAATGGACCTACCCTGACCTTTGTCTTCCTCTTGCTTCTCACATATTTGTAAAATCTCTTTTTGTTACCCTTTATGTCTCTAGCTAGACTGAGTTAGTTTTGTGCATTCGCTTTTCTCATGTGGCCCCTGCCTAGCTGTGTTGTTTTCTTGTATTCGTCCTTTGTTATTTGACCTAGTTTCTACTTTTTACACAACTCCTTTTTAATTTTTGGATCGTGTAAGAGCTCCTGGTGAAGCCAAGGTGGTCTCTTCCTGTACTTTCCATCTTTCCTGCTCAGTGGAATAGTTTGCTTTTGGGCCCTAATAATGTCCCTTGGACAAACTGCCAGTTGTCTTCCGCTCTTTTTCCTCTTCATCTTGCTTCCCATGCAAAACTTACGTACCACCTCTCCGAGATTAAGAAAATCTGCCTTCCTGAAATCCACTGTCTCTATTTTGCTTTTCTCTCATCTACCTTAGAATCGGGACCTCTATGATTTCATGATCTCTATCACCCAAGCTGCCTTCCACTTTCAAATTTCAACCAGTTCCTCTCTATTTGTTGAAATCAAATCTAGAGCAGCTTTCTCAGCCTTCTGAAATAAAAAATTGTCTCCAATGCAGTCCAGGAATATATTGGCTAATCTGTGCCTTGCTGTGTTAGTCTCCCAACATGTGTATGGATCGTTGAAGTCCCCCATCACCACCAAATCCTGTGCTTTGGGATGTTTTTGAGAATTCTTTTAAAACAGCCTCATCCACCTAGAATCATCGAATCCTAGGGCTGGAAGAGACTTCAGGTGGTTATTGAGTCCAGCGCCCCGGCCCAATACAGGAGCAACCCCAACTAAATCATCCCAGCCAGGGCATTGTCAAGCCAGGGCTTACAAAGCTCTAGGGATGGAGATTCTACCACTTCCCAAGGTAACGGATTCCAGTGCTTCACAACTCTCCTAGTAAAATAGTTTTTCCTAATAGCCAACGTAGATCTCCCCCACAGAAACTTGAGACCATTGCTCCTTGTTCAGTCTTCCATCGCTACTGAGAACAGCCTCTCTCCATCCACTTTGGAACCTCTCTACAGGAAGTTGCAGGCTGCTATCAAATCCCCCCTCACTCTTCTCTTCTGTAGACTAAATAATCCCAAATCCCTCAGTCTCTCCTCATAGGCCATGTGCTCCAGCCCCCTCATCATTTTGGTTGCCCTTGGCTGGATCCTCTCCAATGTGTCCACATCCTTTCTGTAGTGGGAGGCACAGAACTGGATGCAATACTCCAGATGTGGCCTCACCAGGGTCAAATAAAGAGGAAAACAGGCTTTCTCGCCCCGGAACTCGCAGGCGGCGGGACCACCCAGAGCGCAGCAGTCCCGCCACCTCTACTTCCGGGGCGAGAAAAGCTGCTCCCGGTGCCCCTGGTCTGCTGGGGACCGTCTCCAGCAGACCAGGGCCACCGGGAGCGAAGCTGCAGCCAGAGCGGGGTACCGCGCTTCTGAGGCTTTGCCAGAGCTTCGCGGCTTCGCTCCCGGTGGCCCTGGTCTGCTGGATACGGTCCCCAGCAGACCAGGGGCACCGGGAGCAGCCCTAGAACCAATGCTTGGGGCTTTCCGCTTGAAACCGATCGCCATCCAGACATCAAGCAATTTATCACTAGCTGTTGGGCCCGACAATCTAGCTCACTTTATATCCACATTACAGTCCATATGTTCAATCCACACTTCCTGAACTGCTGGCAAGAATATTGTGGGAGATCAAATGAAAAGTTTTGGTAAGTCAAGGTATATCACATCCACTGACTTCCCCATGTCCATGGAGCCAGTGACCTCATCATAAAAGCTAATCAGATTGGTGAGGCATGACTTGCCCTTCGGGAATCCATGTTGACTATTCCTGATCACTTTCCTCTTTTTTAAGTACTTCACAATGGATTCCTTGAGGATGCCCGCCATGCTTTTTCTGGGGACTGAGATAAGGCAGACTGGTCTGTAGTTCACTGGATTGTCCTTTTCCCCTTTTAAAGGATAGACACTGCATTTGCTTTTTTCCAGTCATCCAGGATCGCTCCAAATCTCTATAAGTTTTCAAAAATAATGGCCAGTTCTGCAATGACATTTGCCAACTCCCTCAGTATCCTCGGATGTGTTAAATCCAGATCCATAGATTTGTGTATGTTTAGCTTTTCTAAATATTTCTTAACCTGTTCATTTTCCACGGAGGGCTGCCCACCTCCTTCCCATACTGTCTTGCCTAGTGCAATAATCTATGAGCTGACTTTCTTTGGAAAGACAGAGGCAAAGAAAGCATTGAGTACTTCAGCTTTTCCCACATCACCTGTCATTAGGTTACCTCCCTCATCCAGTAAGTGCCCCACGCCATCTCTGAGCACCCTCTAATTGCTAACATGCTGTGACGGACCGGGCCATGTCTGGGCACAGCTGAAGGCATCTGCTCAGGGGGAATGGCTCAAATTCGGTGCTCCTTACAGCCCCCAGACTGGAGACCTTCCCAAACAGTCCACAAACCAGTCCCACAGAGCGCTTCAGCAGCCTGCCAGAAGCCTCACGAGAAAAACTCCTCCGACACCCCAGCGATATCCGTGCCCCACATGGCCCCGAGCCTCGTACACAGGTGAGGGGTCTTAGAACCCAATCCCACCTACCCTTAGCAAGTTCTGTCCAGTTCCAAGAAACCAGCCACAGATCCTTGGTCAATTTATCCTCTGGACCTTACCCACAAATCACACTGAGCCAAACCTTTAGCATCTAACTTCTAAAGGTTTATTGCTACAAGAAAGAAAAGCATGAGAGTGAGGTTGCTAAAGTATCATCCGTTCCATGCATCGAATCTCCCAGTTTTCGATGCAGGCTCTAGCAGAGATTAGAAGTCCTTGTTGCACATCCTAGGATCAGGACGGGTCCACAGTTCTTTCTGGCTCTTCAATCCCTGCACTGCTGCCTCTGGGATGAAGTGCTGAGCTGAGTACCAAGATGGAGTGGACCACATGGCATATTTATATACCTCCTTCCTGGGCTCTTCTTGGCTGCAGCAGCTCACCTGGCACAGTATCCCTGTGGTCCCTGCTGGCAGCCCTTAGGTGTCAGGCCTCATTCTTGAGGTGTGTCCTTGGCCTATTGAGTGCCATTGTTCCACACAGCCTCGCTAATTAGCATGTCCATAGGCCAGGCTCTGCCCAATGCTCAAGCACATTCAGAGAAATATTCAGTATCCATACAAAGTACAGTAAAACTCCATTGGTCCGGCATCTGATGGTCCGGCACTCCTGATGGTCCGGCACCATCAGGAACCAGGAAGTGCTCCGGGCAGCCGGACCATTGGAACTGGTCTGCCCCCGGCTTCCCTGATTCAGACGCTGCTGAAACTGACCAGCGGCTGAATCGGAGAAGCTGGGGGCAGAGCAGTTGGAGTGCTGCCCGGTAGGTCCCATAGCGCTGCCCCTTGGGGCTGCGGGACCAACAGGCAGCACCCCAGCTGCTCTGCCCCAGGCATCCCCCAGAGCAGAAGGGGTGCTGCCGGGTTGGTCTCCAAGGGGCGGAGCTACCGGACCAACCCGGCAGCACCCCGACTGCTCTGCTGCAGGCGTCCCAATTCAGCTGCTGCTGAAACTGACCAGCAGCAGCTGAATCGGGGATGCCTGGAGCAGAGCCCGACCATGGGAAGAGGGGGGCTAAGACGGGTCTGGGGTGGCATCTCCCCCCATCCGACTCGTCATAGCCCACCTTTCCAATAGTCCGGTATATCTGAAAATCCGGCATCCCCTGGGTCCTAAAGGTACCAGATTATCAGAAGTTTACTGTACATGCTTATAATTTCACACACAGACATTGTACAATCACATGAATAGCGTACATAGGATTAGCAGACAGTAAACTTCTATTCAACACCTCACATGGCCCCCTTTATACCACTTTTGGGGCAAACACACCCCCATGGGTGCAGCAGTGATCTGGCTGCTCCCCTAAAAATCCAGGAACGTGACACATGCCTGTAGAAACCTTTCTTGTTACCCGTCACATCCCTTGCTAGCTACAAATCCAATGATGCTTTTTCCTTCAGGACGACTCCCTTGCATTCTCAAGTATATTTAGACTCCTCCCAAGTCATCTCTCCAAGTTTCCACTTCTTATAAACTTCCTGTTTGTGTTTAAGATCACGAAGGATTTCCCTGCTAAGCCCATCTGGTTGTCCACCATATTTGCTTTTCTTACTGTGCATCGGGATGCCTTGGTCTTGTGCCTTCATTAAGGCTTCTTTAAAATCCTGCCAGCTCTCCTGGACTCCTTTCCCCTTCATGTTAGCACCTCAGGGAATCCTGCCCATCACTTCCCTGAGGGAGCCAAGTCTGCTTTTCTGAAGTCCAGTCCCCTCTTCTGCCTGGGTTGGTGGTCTGGAGTGGACCCCTAGCATGACATCACCCTTCTTTTTACCTCTTTTTACCTAACCCAGACACTCTTAACAAGTCTGTCTTCTACGCCTATCTCCACCTCAGCCCCGTGTACATTCTTAATAGATACGGCAACACCTCCTCCTTTTTATCCCTGCCTGTCAGTCCTGGGCAAGCTGTACCCTTCGGTATCAATATTCCAATTGTGTGTATTATCCCACCAAGTCTCTGTGATACCAACTGTGTCATCCTTGTGTTTCTTTATTAGCACTTCAAGTCCTTCCTGTCTACTCCCCGTCCTCCTTGCCTTTGTACACCGGCATCTAAGATACCAATTGGATTTTGCCCCCCACTTCTGCCTTGTCCCTCCTTTCTCTCTGCTGTTATAGCCCATGCTCCCTCCCATTTCCAACCCATCTCCCAGGTCTCCATGTTTTTCATTTGCCTGTGGGCTTTGGCCACCTGTCCCCATCAAAACTAGTTTAAAGCCCTTCTCACTAGGGGTATATCTACACTACAATTTTAGTTCGAACTAACGGACGTTAGTTCGAATTAACATTCATAGCCGCTACACTAGCACTCCGCTAGTTCGAATTTGAATCGAACTAGCGGAGCGCTTAGTTCGAACTAGGAAAACCTCATTTTACGAGGATTAAACCTAGTTCGAACTTACTAGTTCGAATTAAGGGGTGTGTAGTCCCTTAATTCGAACTAGTGGGAGGCTAGCCCTCCCCAGGTTTCCCTGGTGGCCACTCTGGCCAACACCAGGGAAACTCTATTGCCCCCCTCCCGGCCCCGGACCCCTTAAAGGGGCACGGGCTGGCTACGGTGCCCGTGCCAGGTGCAAGCCTGCCAGCACCCAGCCAGCAGACCCTGCACCTGGCACGGCACAGAGCCACCCACCCGATGTCCCCCAGCCCACCCCCTCTTCCCAGGACCAGGCTGGCGGCTCCCGGGAGCTTGCCCTGGACCGCAAGAGGTGGGCACCTTCCTGAGCTAGTGCGGACATCGTGGACCTTGTCCACGATCTCCGCACTAGGCACAGGAAAGTGGCCGTCTAGGGCAGGAGAGCTGCCAGCCTGGCCACCCAGGAGCAGGTGTGCATGAAAATCAAGGGGGTCCACTGAGACCCCCGACCCTGAGCCCTGAGCTTACAATGGCCGTCCTGGGTCAGAACAAAGGTCCATCTAGCCCAGTAGCCTGTGTGCCGACAGCGGCCAACCCTAGGGACCCCGGAGGGGATGGACTGAAGACAGTGACTAAGCCATTTGTCTCGTGCCATCCCTCTCCAGCCTTCCACAAACTTTGGGCAGGGACACCACTCCTACCCCCTGGCTAATACCACTCCATGGACCCAACCTCCATGACTTGATCTCACTTCCCTTTAAACTCTGTTCTAGTTGTAGCCTTCACAGCCTCCTGCAGCAAGGAGTTCCACAGGTTGAGTCTTTGCTTTGTGAAGAACAACTTTCTCTTACTAGTTTGAAGCCTGCTACCCATTCCTTTCCTTTGGTGTCCTCTAGTCCTTCTTTATGGGAACTCATGAAGAACTTTTCTGAATGCACCCTCTCCACCCAACCCCTGCTTTTAGAGACCTCTATCCTGTCCCCGCTCCATCTCCTCTTTTCTAAGCTGAACAGTCCCAGTCTCTGTAGCCTCTCTTCATCTGGGACCTGTTCCCAACCCCTGATCATGTTAGTTGCCCTCCCCGCTCCCAGCTTTTCTCTTCCCCTCTCCCACCTCCTTTTCCCAGTCTCCCCCAGTTTTGTTCAGTAAAGACAGAGTCAATGTTGGAAGAAACGTTATCTTTCTTTTGTACATCAATAAGAAGGGGGGCTAGGGAAGGGTAAGTGGAAGGAGGTGAGGGAGGAATGGGGTACGAGCCCCCGATGGGGAGGACTGGGCTGGTTCTGCGGGCTTCTGGGGGTGGAAGCTCTCCTGCAGCACCCCAATTGCCCCCTCTCCCCAGATGGTAGCCTGCGGGAAGTGCAGCCGGTCTGATGGCCGAGTGGTGTGATGTGCCCAGTGTGGGCAGTCCGGGCACTCCAAGCCAGGACTGCTTTGCAAGCGGGGCATCCCTTAGAACTGTCTGTCCGGGGTGGGGGTCGGGTCCCTTTAAGCGCAGCCCTCGGCTAGCCTGAGACAGCATCTCCACGCTCTAAGTCCTCCTCTCATGCCCTGCCGGCACTGCTTCCGGCCATCCTTAAGCCTGGTTCAGGGTCTACTTAATGTGGACATGCTAGTTCAAATTAGCAAAACGCTAATTCTAACTAGTTTTTTAGTCTGGATCCGTTAGTTCGAATTAGCTTAGTTCAAATTAACTAATTCGAACTAAGTTAGTTCGAACTAACGTTGTAGTGTAGACGTACCCTGCCTTACTAACTAAAAGATGCTGCACTCACACACTCCATGGATGAGGCTCTGGTTCAGAGATGACTCGGTCACTGCAGAGGGGCTGCTCTCTTCTGGCAGGGATCCTCTTCAGGCAAGAATCAGGCTGCTTCAATCCCGGAATTTCCCATTACCACAAAGGGGTGCCAGGCTCAAGGTGCAGGCCACACAACTGCACCAAAATTCAAGCTATAATCTCCTAGCCCAGCATTCAGACACACACACAGCAGGCAGCAGCCCCGAACCAGCAGACAGGGCAGAGCTGACCATGGTGGCTGGTCTCACCCAGGGAGCGGGAGAGCCAGCTCTGCCTCGCTGGGGAAGCCTCCCAGCAAACTCCACAAACTGGGAATCAACAGTGGAGACATAACACCCAGCTGAGGGATCCTGCCTTCCGGTCCCTAGAGGCTAGTTCTCAGGGGGAACCCTGCATGCAGGCCTGGGGTTCACTAGCTCCCACACAGCCAGCTTCCCCTTCCCTGACTGGCTCCAGACTCTCCAGCCAATGGCTCCTCCTTCCCCTCCTGAACTCCCTGGGAGGGGCATCTCACTCCCTATGGGTTGCTGGGCAGACTCTGTCCCTGGTAGGGAGGGGGAGCCAAGGCAAACTCCCTGTGCCTGTCCCTGAGCTGCCAGCAGACAGAGCCCCAGGAATCTAGGTCATCTCCTTGGGGTTACAGACACATATAGGCTGTGTCTACATTGGCACCCTTTTCTGGAAAAGGGATGCTAATGAGACACTTCCGAATTGCAAATGCCGCAGGGATTTAAATTTTCCCCTTGGCATTTGCATGAACATGGCTGCCGCTTTTTTCCTGCTTGGGGCTTTGCCGGAAAAAAGCGCCAGTCTAGACGGGATCTTTCGGAAAATAAAGCTGGATGGGGAGCAGCCTCTGGGGTGCCAGGGCCAGGACACCAGCCTAGCAGAGGATGGGTGGGAGGTGGCAGTGACATCACAAAGGGCCTATTGTATGACCACAGCCTATTGGGGGACAGTGATGACCTCACAAAGAGTCTCTGGCAACAAGCACTCAGGACAGAGGTGCACGGCCGGGGCAAACGCCGAGTTTCCTGCGGCTTGGCAGCAGCACGGCCCCTTCTCAGGGTCTCTGCAGGGGCCGGATGGAGAAGTGGGACTGAGGGGCGGGGGCAGGAGCCTCGTCGACATTTTCTGCTTCCCTGCAGCTGGTCCTGTCGTCCCAGGTGACAAGGTAGAAGCCTCGGAAAGGTTTGGAGCCTGCTCAGTCTGGTTCCCCTTTGCCCCCTTCCCTCTCTCTGTCTCGCCTTCTCCTGCGTCTTTTCCCCTTTCCCTGCCCCACCAAGCAGGAGGAGGTGTTGGGGAGTTGGGACAGTGGGAAGCCTCACACAGAACTCAGACTGGCAGAGTTCTCGGAGCAGGTGACCTGGCCCTCCATTTGGACGTGTGCTGAGACCCACCCCCCACCTCCTAGCTCCCAGAGTCTTGCTCCCAAATGGCCAAGCGGGTGGTTACTGACGGAGGGCACTTGCAGCCTTTTGTTCTCTTTCAAACCGATTTCGGGGAGTCATTATTAACAGTTCCCAGCCATGCGGGAAGTGCCTAACACCTGGGGTTCCACAGGGGTTCCACCTGGGGTTCCACAGGGGTCTGCTTATTAAGTTTGCAGATGATCCCAAGCTGGGAAGGGTGGCAAGTGCTTTGGAGGACAGGGTCATACTTCAAACTGATTTGGACAAACTGGAGACATGGGCTGAAGTAAACAGGATGAAGTTTAATGAGGAGAAATGCAAAGCGCTCCACTTAGAAAGGAACCACCCATTTCACGCATGCTGAATGGCTAGGAAGGAGTTCTGCAGGAAGGGATCTAGGGTGTCAGAGTGGGCCACAAGTGAAACAGGAGTCAACAGTGTGACACTGTTGCAAGAAAAGCAAACATGCTTCTGGGAGGCGTTAACAGGCATGTCGTGAGCAAGATTCGAGAAGTCATTCTTCTGCTCTACTGTGCACTGATTAATCCTCAGTTGGAGTCTCCCTGCTGATTAGGCCTCTGTTGGAGTTTTGTGTGCAGTTCTGGGCACTGCATTTCAAGAGAGTGTGTTCTACTTCCAGGGGGAAAAAAGGAAACTGTGAACCGTAATTTGAATACCTTTCTTCCAGGACGGGGTTTTGTTTTTGTTTTGTTTTTTGAAGAGGCATTTCTGGGGCCAAATGTCCCAAAAAGCCCTCTTTCAGAAGCTCCCTTCTTCCTGATGGGAGGAGGAAGACTGGGCTTCCAAAAGAGTAGGTTTCCACTTCCAGCTGAGCAAACGTGTTCCCTGGATGTAGCGGGGGCGGGGATGGGCAGGTGTGTGTGTGGGGGGGTGGGGGGTGTTTCTGGGATACAGCAGTATATACCAGGCCTGAGAGGGGACACGAGAGCAGTTTTCAAGTGTCTAAAATGGGGTTATAGGGAGGAGGAGATAAATTGTTCTCCTTGGCCTCCGAGGAGAGGACAAGAAGCAATGGGCTTAACTGCAGCAAGGGAGGTTTAGGCTGGACATGAGGAAAAACTTCCTGTGAGGGGGGGTTACACTCGGGAGATATTTCAGAGCAGACACCTGTCAGGGATGCTCTAACGGTGCTTGGTCCTGCCGGAAGGGTAGGGGGCTGGACCCAATGATCCCTGATGGCTGGTGCCCATTAGTGGTGGCTGGGCTGTGGCCGGTTGGAAGGCCTCTGTGTGTCCTAAGGGGGTGCTTGGGGGCAGGACATCAGCCTGACTGGGGTTGGGGGGGCAATGACACCACAAAGGCCTATGGAGGGGAGGGGCTAGGGAAGGGCTGAGCTCATGGAGATCCCCTGACAGCTGCACGGCAGGGCAGCCTCAGAGACACCCCCCAGCCCTTTCTGGCTGTGTGAGGAGCCCCCCAAAGAGGCGGGGCTGGAATCGCTCTGAGACCGACCCTGCTGGGGGTGACCTGGGCCAGCCCTTGGGACGTCCCCGGAGACCTCTCGCCCGCCCCCCTCTCCCAATCTCGCTGCTGATTGGCTGAGCCGGGGGCCACGGACAGGGAGGAGGTTTCCCGGGTGTGACCCCCCCCACCCTTCCTTTGCAGGCTCTGCACGGCCGGGGTCCAGGCCTCCAGCTGGCCCTGCAGGGGGACCGGCAGGCACAGACCCACACAGGTGCCAGGAGAGCTGGTAGGTGAGCATGAGCAGGGATGTGGGGGCAGTTTTCCCTTAGCACTGGGGTAGGGGGGCATGGGGACTGGGGCAGGGCCGGCAGGACAGGGCTGTGTTGGGCCTTTTCTCCATCCGGGACAGGGGAAGGGGATGGAAATTGAAGTCAGGGCCTGGCTGGCTTTGGGATAGGGACCCTCAAATCCCATACACCTGGCGGGGGGGGGAGGGGGCTTGTTGGCACAGCCTGGGCACTGGTCTATTGACCCGGCTCTACCTCTCTCCCCCGCAGCGCGTCAGCTCCTACATCACGTCCACGGTGTCCTAGGGGAGAGCCAAGGCCCAGGGAACAACAGAGCCGGTTGTAACCCCCCCCCCCATTTCCGCATGGGAGGTGAGTGACCTCTGAGCCGGCCCCGGACCCTGGGGTGGGCAGGCGGCTCCCACAGGCCGCAGGGCCGGCAGCGGTAGGGCTGCGGGCTGGCAGCAACCCCTGGGGAGGGCCAAATCCGAGCCGGGCCTGAGCAAGGTGGCCAGTGTCCGGTTTGGAACCGGACAGGCCAGAATCTGAGGTTTCTGTGTGGGAAAGAAATGGAGACAATAGAAATGAGACAATGGGAATGGCCGGGATTTCCCTGGGGAGACGGAATGTCGATTGTGATGTCATGTCAAGTGTGTCCAGTAGTTTTGTTGAGACCATCTGGCAACCCCAGGCCTGAGCCAGACTTAGGCCCAGTTCAGGGGAGACCCTAGGACGTTAAGGGCCCATGTTCCAGCCAGACTCCTGCCCCGACCTGGGTCCCTCCTTGTCCCCCTGGAGCATCTGGGGGTGCAAGTCCCCCTGGAGGGCCTTGCCCACCGCTCTTTGCCCCAGGAGCTGGGGGTCTCGTTAGCTCCTCTCCCCAGTGGCTTCAGCGGAGGGCTGTGGGGAGGGAGGCGCCTGGCCCAGGGGGGTTGGGAGCTGGCAGCAGGACTGCCAAAAACCAGACTCTCCAGTAGAAAACCGGACTCCTGCCATCCCTAGCTGGCTGCAGGACACTGATGGGCCCCGTCTCCTCCCTTCCATCCCAGCTCAGCACAGCCCCCACTAGGAAGCTTGGGGCCCAGCTGGGACTGTCCCTCAGGGGCCCAGCCGAGGACACCGGCCGGCCGGCCAGGGAGGGTCCTGACCCCTGTGCCCACTGCTGCTGCACCAGAGGTGAGGGACCCCGCTGGGCAACGGGCCCCCAAGCACTGACACCGACAGACGCCAGGCCGGGGGCCCTGCTGAAGTGTCGCCCCCCGATCCCACCCCCCCCCCGGGAATGGGAGCCTGGTTGCTACACACCAGACCCTCTGGGACCAGCCCCACGGGAGGGTGAGTCTGTCTCTCTCCCCTCCCCCACACTCCATGTAGGACCAGCCCCTCCCCAGGCCCCAAGGCACCTGCTCTTTGTGAGGCCAGGGATGCAGCCCACTGGGAACCCAGCCCCAGCCAGGGCCCTAGAGCAGCTGGATGCTGCAGGGGAACAGCTCGGGGGAGAGGGGCATCACCAGCTCCTGCACTGATAGCCCGGGAGGGGTCTGGCCCTGGGGGCACTAGAGAGGTGCTACGCCCATCCCAGGGCCCAGTTCCCCCTGCCCCCTGGTTCCCAGGCACCGCGTCTGACAGGCCCTTGCTCTCTTGAGACAGGAGGAGCCCGGCCACGGGGACACGCCAGCTCCCCTGGTCTGACCCTGGCCCCAGGTGCCTGCAGCTCAGCAGGGGCTGCCCCAGGGCAGGTGACGACAGCTGGGGAGGGAGCCGCCTGCGATATCAGCACCTCGCTTTCCCTGCTCACGCTGGGAGTGGAGCCGCAGCCGCGGCCGGGCACCGGGGAGAGGGAGGGGCTTTCCCCCCCCCCCCCCGCCGCGGGGGATAGAACCATCCACCCATCTCCTGTCTCTGGACAGGGACCTGCACAGCCTCGTGAGTCAAGGCCAGCTTACGGACTACAGCCGTTAGGCTGAACTGCCTGACTAAAGGGGCAAAAAACTGGCCATTGGGCCACACTGCCCAGAGGAAAGGGGCAAGGTACTGACTGGCCATTGGGCCACACTGCCCTTAGAAAAGGGGCAATTACTGACACTGGCCATTGGGCCACACTGCCCTTAGAAAAGGGGCAATTACTGACACTGGCCATTGGGCCACACTGCCCTTAGAAAAGGGGCAATTACTGACACTGGCCATTGGGCCACACTGCCCTTAGAAAAGGGGCAAGGTACTGACTGGCCATTGGGCCACACTGCCCAGAGGAAAGGGGCAAGGTACTGACTGGCCATCGGGCCACACTGCGGTTACAGACTCCACCCATTAGGCTGCCCTGCCCTATGCCGGGCTCTGCCAGAGGGAAGCTGGGAGCCCACAGGCTTTGTGGCCAGAGAAGGTGCCGTCCCCTCGGCACCAGGCGCGAGTTGGACCCAGGGGCCGGATGGTGACGATTCCAGCCCAGGGATGGGGCGTGTCGTGGCACAGACTGAAGGCTGAAGAACCAGCCCAGAGGCCAGGACCAGGCGAGGTCACACACGGGACCAGGGCAGCGGAGGAGGAAACCGATCGGCCAGGGGAGAGAGGCCAGATGGGGGCTGCACCTCGGGACCTGCTGAAGCCTGGATCAGATGAAGGGGCCTCCCCGTCGCGCCGCTTCTCCCAGAAGACGAGCTCGGTGCCCTTCAGCCAGGACGCCGGGCAGAGAAGCCACCGCGAACCCGGCGCCTCGCAGCCCTGCCCTGGGCGTTGGAGGCCTGGCCAGGCCCTTCCCAGGGAGACTTCCATCCAGTGCAGATCCCTACGGCGGGGGTGGGGAACCTCAGGCGCGGGGGCCGGATGCAGCCCCGGCTGGCGGGGATCCGGCCCCTGAAGGTCGGGGCTCCCCCCTGTACTGGGGGCCCACGCTGGGGAGGGGAGGGGGCTGTTTCTCACTTGTGTGCAGCCCCCCATGGATTTCTCTGTGGGTCAGTGGCCCCGACCCAGCAAAGGTTCCCCACCCCTGCTCTGTGGGGGCTAAAGGTCCCTGGGAACCTGACTAGGGCCCCACCCATTTCACAGCCAGGAGACGTGCAACGGGCGGGGAGGAGGGGGGGTGGCGAGGGGAGTCTGAGCTCCCCACGTGGCGAGGGGTCTGGGGCACCAGCTGCTCGCCTGACTCGGCCGGGATGGGACAGGAGTTGTCCTGCCCCGACACGGGCACTCTCGGAGAGGGCAGATCAGAGCCACCCTGAGGGGCAGGGAGAAGTGAGGGTGGAACGGCGCTAGCCCTGCCCCGCAGGCTGCTGGGAAGTGAAATTGGCACTCTTGGGACGCCCCCACCCCCATTGCACACAATGCTAGTCTGGGCCAGGACCCGGCCGGTCAGAGAGCCGGGAAATTTCCCAGGGAAGCCCCCAGGAGTGTGCCAGGGAGCAGTGTGGACACGGTCTGGCTGTGAAATGGGCGAGGTTGCAGGGGGACGCGATGGGGCCCTAGTTCCGGCGTATTCCCTGGAAGTTGTGGGAAAGGGTCTGCCAGAAACTCCTGGCCCTGTTGGTCTCCAGGGTCATTGGGGAATCCCCTAGTGCAGCCTTTCTCCAGCTGGGGCTCCCCACCCAAAAGGGGGTCCCAGGGCCAGGGGAGGGGGCTCGCGAGCAGGGTCACTGGCCGCCTGGGTTTTCCCAGCCATGACCTCGTCTTCGGGCTTCAAATCTTCCTCTGGGCAGATGTTTGGAAATATTAAAAACTGTCGGATTTCTCCCGGCTTTCCCAGCTGAGTGGCTGGAGAGCAGCAGCCGCTGTCTGGGTACCCGGTTCGGATGGCAGGGCCACTGCCAGCAGCAGCACAGGGGGAAGGGAGGCCTGGTCTGTTGTTGCCACCCTTCCTTCTGCACCGCTGCTGGCGGGGGGGCTGCCTTTCCATCTGGGTGGCTGCAGAGCGGTGGCCCCTGGCAGGTCACCCAGCTCAGAAATCAGCGCCACGCCAAGCCGCAGCCCAGATACAGTCTTGGCTCGTCCCCTTCTGCAGGGTGTGGGGCTGGCTTTTGAGCTGGGTGGCCAGGGAGTGGTGACTGCTGGCCAGGGGCCCAGATCAGAGGACGGCGTCCCTGCCAGCAGCAGCACAGAAGCAGGGTGGCTCCGTGTGGTGTCACTCCTACTTCTGCACCACTGCTGGCGGTGGCCCTGTCTTCCGAGCTGGGCGCCCCAGGAGCAGCCACGACTCTGGTCACCCGCTCGGCCATCAGTGCTGCCCCAAGAGCGGTGCAGCAGGAGGTGCAGGAGGGGCGGGATTGCAGCACTTCCTTCAGCACCGCGGCGGGTGTCAGCCCTGCCTCCCAAACCGGGTGACCAGAGAGCAGGTGCCACTGGCCAGGGGCTACCTCAGAGGGCAGCACCGGCGCCAGCAGCTGCACTAACTAGGGATGTCAATGTGTGTCGTCGGCTACACGATTAACCGATACACCTGGGCTTAGTGGTTAATCCTGTCGACTTCACGCACCCCTCCCCCGGCTGCCTCATTATCAGAGGCAGCAAGGGGTGGGAGTTGGGAGCTGGTGTCTGGGGGAGCCGGATTTTAAGCTGCCTCCCCATGAGCACCAGATGCCACAGAGCTGCCTGGCCTCCTACCCCTGTGCGGCTGCTGATCGAGGTGCAGCAACACGGAGGGTGAGGGGGGCTGGCGGGAGCTGGTGCACGCGGGAAGCGGCTTTTAAGACAGCTCCCCATGTGTATCAATTCTCATGGAGCCACTTCTCGGCCCCCCCTCCCCCATCCCACTGCTGCCTCGCTATCAGAGGTAGTAGTATGTGGCGGGGGCAGACAGGAGCTGGTATGTGCGGGGAGCCACCTTTTAAGCAGGTTCTCCACCCATGCCACCTCTGCAGAAGCCCCCTTTTCCCGCTTGCTGCCTCCCACAGAGGCAAGGGGGCGATGGGCATAGGCAGGAGCTGGGGCTCCGGGGTAGCTGGCTTAAGAGTTGGTTCCCCATGAGCACCAGCTCTTTAAAGCCGCCTGCTCCTGCCCCTCACGCTGCAGAGCAGCCTCTGTCCGGGACTGTCCCAAGCTCTCGGCACACAGAGGCTGCTGCGTGGGATGCAGGTGCAGCCTCCGTCTGCAGGGAGCTCGGATGCCCTGTGGACAGGGGCTGCTTCCACCCCGCACTGCTGCCTCGTTATCAGAGGCAGCGGCATGGGGTGGTCAGGGGCTCCCCGGGATTGGGGCAGAAGCGCATTGGCCCGGCAACTCTCGAATAACCATGGAATTGCTACGGCTTGATGCAGTGCCCCGATTATTCAATGACTCCCTGTCTGACATCCCTAGTGGAGAAGGGAGGGCGGCCCTGGACGGTGCTACTCCTCGTCCTTCTCTGCCACGGCTGGCGACGGCGCCACCACTCCCGCCGGGCAGCCGGACAGTCAGCGCCGTGGCTGGTAGCCGCGCAGAGGGGAGGGTGAGCCTGGTGCGACAACGCGACTAATTGATGGGCACTTTGAAATGTACAAGGGCCCCAGGGGGGTTGGAACATGCACAGCCAGGGACATCCGGAGGCTCTTCTGCGTTTCAAACAGAAGAGCCTTCATGGAGCCTGGGGTCCGCGGGGGATCAGAGTCCCCCATAGAACCCGTGCTCCATGCGGCGCTGAAGTTTCCAAATGCCAGGCAGAGCCCGGGGTCAGCGGCTCCGCACTGCATTTCCCCAGAACCCAGGATAAGCTGGGGACCCTCCCGATCAGTGGGGGAGCCCCCAGCTGATGACGGGTTCCGGGGTAATGCTGCATGGAAACGAGGTCAGCTGGGGACTGCTAATCCCAGTCACCGCTTGGCATTTCCAAGCAGCAGCCCCACTCGGAGTCTGGGGTCTGCTTGGGATCCCCCAGCTGACTCCGGGTTCCATGTGGCGCTGCCGCTTTGAAGTCCCGTCTGTTCCCTCCCCTTTGCCACCTCTACCTGATAGAGGCAGTAAGGGGGGAACTGCCGAGTCGACGTGACTATCCAATAAGCATTTGCTTGTCAGCTAGTCAGCTAGGGTATGTCTACACTACCCTCCTAGTTCGAACTAGGAGGGTAATGTATGCATACCGCACTTGCTAATGAAGCCCGGGATTTGAATTTCCCGGGCTTCATTAGCATAAGCGGGGAGCCGCCATTTTTAAATCCCCGCTGCTTCGAACCCCGTGTAGCGCGGCTACACGGGGCTCGAACTAGGTAGTT
This sequence comes from Pelodiscus sinensis, assembly GCF_052426305.1. Lineage (NCBI taxonomy): Eukaryota > Metazoa > Chordata > Testudines > Trionychidae > Pelodiscus > Pelodiscus sinensis. The sequence goes on from NC_143070.1 coordinate 15,276,244, forward strand.
CGGACTAGGGTGCCTATTCCGAACTACCGGTACACCTCGTTTCACGAGGAGTACCGGTAGTTCGGAATAGGACCCTAGTCCGAACTACCTAGTTCGAGCCCCGTGTAGCCGCGCTACACGGGGTTCGAAGCAGCGGGGATTTAAAAATGGCGGCTCCCCGCTTATGCTAATGAAGCCCGGGAAATTCAAATCCCGGGCTTCATTAGCAAGTGCGGTATGCATACATTACCCCGCTAGTTCGAACTAGCGGGGTAGTGTAGACATACCCCTAGTCCTTAACACTCTCACTGCAGGGCGGCAGCCCCTGGCCAGGCACCTGGCTCGGAAGGCAGCAGGGTCACCAGCAGCAGCGCAGAACACAGGGCGGCATTCGATGGCGTCGCTGCCCTGACTTCTGCGCCCGTTGGTGGCAGCTCCCTCTGCCCATGTGGGCGGGTGGAAAGGCAGCACCACCCCCAGCAGCAGTGCACAGGGAGGGAGGCCTGGCGTGGTTTTGCCTCCCTTCCTTGTGCACCCCTGCTGGTGGGGGCGCTGCATTTTAAGGGGAGGGCGGCTGGGAAACAATGCAATGGGTCGGGCACGTAGCCAGGGCAGCAACTCCGGCTCCAGCAGCAGCACAGAAGGAACGTGGCCTGCTCTGTGACTGCCGCCCTCCTTCATTGCCACGGCTGGGGGCAGCCCGACGTTCCGCGCCAGGGGCTGGAGAGCGGTGGCTGCTGGCAGGACACCCAGCTCGGAAGGCCACACGGCTGCCAGCAGCAGCGCAGAAGGCAGGAGGTGAGATCTGTTGTTGTCACTTTCCCTCCTGTGCTGCAGCTGGGTGTGTGGCCAGAGACGGGCCACTGGCCAGGTGCCTACCTGAGCAGGCAGCGCCAGCACCAGCAGCAGCGCAGAAGGGAGGGCGGCCTGGTGTGCGGGTGCCTCTCTTCCCTCTGCACTGCTCCTGGTCATGGCTCTGCCTACTAACGGGGAGGCTGGGGGCAGTTACAAGGGGCCAGGTGCCCAACCTGGATGGCAACCCCACTGCCAGCAGCAGCGCAGGAGGGAGGGAAGCTGGTCTGATATCGCCACCCTCCCTGCTGTGCCGCTGCTGGCCGTGCCTCTCACTTCTCAGCTGGGCAGCTAGAGAGCGCAGGCACCATGTACACAAGGCCGTCTGACCCAGCAGAGCACAGAAGGTCTGCGACCTCCGCCCTCCCTCCTGTGCCGCTGCTGGGGACAGCCTGGCTTGCCACACGGAGTAGCCTGAGAGTGGCCCAGCTGCAAAGTTAGCGCCACCGCCAGCAGCAGCACAGGAGGAAGGGAGGCCTGGTCTGGTATCTCAGCCCTTCCTTCTGTGCCGCTGCAGGCGGTGGCGCTGCCTTTGGACCTGGGCAGCAGCAGAGCAGCTGCTGCTGTTGTGGGGCCCAGATCGGACGGGGCCCCACTGAGCAGCGAGTGAGGGGTGGTCACTGACGGGTCCCCCAGCTCAGAAGTCAACGCCGCCCCAGCAGCAGCGCAGAGGCAGGGTGGCCTGGCATGTTGTTGCCACCGTTCCTTCCGCACTGCTGCTGGCAGGGCTGCCTTCTCCGCTGGGGACCACAGAGCAGGGGCCACAGGGGAGGTGCCCAGCTCGGAGGGCAGCTCCGCTCCCAGCAGCAGCGCAGAAGGAAGGGGGAGTGGCTGCCATTGCATCCTTCCCTCTGCCCCCTGCTGGGGGCATCGCTCCCTTCCAAGCTGGGTGGCCAGAGCGAGCGGGATCCCAGCTGTGGGGTCAGTGCCAGCAGCAGCAGCAGCGCAGGAGAAGTGGAGGCAGCGATGCCGTTGCCGCCCTTCTGTCTGCGCCGCTGCTGGCCAGGTTGGGGGCAGAGAGCAGCTGCCCCTCCAGCCGCCCAGCTGGGGAGGCCAGGAGCGATCAGGGACATTTCTTCTTATTTCCAAACTCCGCCGGGATGGGGACCTGGGGACTGAACACGAGGCCACGGCTGGGAAAGCCCAAACGTCCGGTGCCCCCGTGAGCGACCCTCCTGCCCTCGCCTTGCCGCCCCCTTCTGGGCAGGGACCCCCAGGGGGAGAAACGCTGCACTAGGGGATTCCTCTACGACCCCGAGGGCCACCACAGCCAGGAGTTCCCGGCAGCCCCTTTCCCACCACTTCCAGGGAGGAGGCGGCAGGTTCTCAGGGGAGGTTTCCCCAACTCAGAGATCTGCCTGGATGGAGAGTGGAGGAGCAAAGGGAGGGCCTGGCCAGGAACGCCCAGGGCCAGGGCAGGGCTCACACGGCAGCACCCACGGCAGGGAGTGGCCAGAGACTCCTGGGAACCGACGGGTGTGAAAAGAAACCTGCTGCTCAGCCAGGCCCAAAACTCTGTGTCTGCCGGCCACTGGGGCCAGCCCCGATGTATCCAGCCTCCTGCTGACTCTGGAGTCCCTGCTGCCTTCTCCTGCATTGCCGGGAAGAGGAGAAGTGATTCGTGGTGCCTGAGAGATGCTCCTTCAACGCCAAAATCTCCACCCACCTCAGGGGTAGCAACAGCAGGAGCCAAGTAAAAAAATTGTGAGACTGGTTTAAAATAAAGAGATTGAAGAGAAATCAACCAATAATGGATTGTATGAGCTTTGATTTCTGGGCCTTAAGTGCACGCGCGGGTGGGTCTCAGCCATTCCCTGCAAACTGAAGGACTTGAAACACTTTTCCCATGACAGCCGAGGGGGCGGCTACACCCCAGGGCCTGTGGGGAGAGAGCGGTGCCAGCAGAGCCCCTCACTGGGATGCAGCCCACAGGCACAGCCCCCTCCCCAGGCAAAGCCCTCCCAGACTCCTGGCTGGAGCAGTCATGCCTAGGAGTCAGAGCAGGGGCTGTGGGTCATAGCTGGGGTCAGGAGTCCCAGAGCAGCCCAGAGGCCGGACTCATGGGCTCAGATTTGAAGGGCCAAAGGAACCATCATGAGCATCTGGTCTGACCCCCTGCACCTTGCAGACCCCAGAACCTTCCCCACCCCTCCGGTCCCAGCCCCACTCGCCCTGGCTGAGTTACTGAGGCCCTCACGTCACGGCTCAGCAATGGCAAGGGATGGAGAATCCCCCATTGCACGACTTGGACTCTGCAGAGGGGGGCAGCCGCATCCACCCAACCCCTACAGGCTCTGCCCGTCTGACCCCTTGACAAGCCCTTCCCCCCCCAACACGGGATCAGTAGGAGCAGGCGTGTTCTGGCCGGAGCCCCCAGCCACACGGCGGGGAAAGAATTGTCTGAGCAGCTCAGCACTGGGGAGCCCCCGTTTCCCTCTGCGGAGCGCGGGGCAGCCGGTCCAATTCCTCCCACCCATGTCAGTCCAAGGGCCGCCGATGGGAGCTGGCAGCACAAACGCTCCCATTCCCGCCCCGTCGCCTGAGCCCCCGTGTCCCTGGGCCCAAGCCCTGGGCCCTGCTGGCCGAAGAGCAGGGACTCCGACCGCCACACGCTGAGCCCCCGGGAACAATCCCCGCCCTGGGCCCCTTCCTAGCAGCCCTGGCGTCTCTCCCCTCACGCGGCCTGTGGGCACAGCCCGTCCGAGGGCCTCCCTGTCCACGGCTGCTGCTGGAGGCTCCTGCCCCCTCGGCTCCCCTGGGCCCGGAGCTCCCTGCGCATCCTCCTCCTCCTGCAGTCGGCCCGGCCTGAGCGGCTCCAGAGGCTTTTCTACTCCGCTCCCTCGGGGACCAGGCCCAGCAGGACGGGGGGGCTGATTCGCAGGGCAGGGTTGATGCCCCCCAGCCCCCGGTCATCTGAAGCAGGGGGCTGAGCCCGCCAAAGCTCATGATCCCACCTGCATGTTTTATTGGTCTGTAAAGTGCTACCAGGCCATTTGTTGTGTGACCAGAGCGAGGGCTGAGGAGGAAGGTCCGGCCTGGGGCTCACAGCCGGTTGTGCTGGGGGTGGGTGAGGCAGAGGATGCAGGCCAGGCAGAGGCCTAAGAGGGTCTGTCCATGGCCAGAGAGGGGATCCCAAGGAGCGACTGTCTCGAGTTGCAGTTGGGGAGCTCTGGGGTGGGTATTAGGGGAAACGATTTCACTGAGGCTGGTGAAATGCTGGAGCGGGAGGCCTGGGGAAGGGGGGGAATCTCTGTCCTGAGAGGATTTTAAGGCCAGACCTGAGAAAGCCCTGTCTGGGGTGAGTGAGTTGGGCTGGGCCCTGCTCTGAGCAGGAACAGGACGAGCTGACTCCTCAGGGCCCCTCCAGCCCAGTGATTCTAGGACTCTGCACAGGGGCAGAGAGGGGGGTCCCAGGAGAAGTTCCCAGTCGCACCAGGCCTAGAGGCTAGAAGAGGGATGTGGGGGGTGCACTGGGCACTGGAACTAGGACGTGGTTTCTCCTGGGCGTGTGTGTTGCTTTTGCTCACACTCAGCTGAACGGCAACATTTCCTCCATCATCATCATCAGACTAGTGAACACAACAGCCCCGACCTGCTCCCGGGGGGATGCTCAAAGGAAGCACCAGAAACCACGTCGGCTGGTCCAGCTGCCCCCGAAACACAGGCCAGGGGTGAAGATTTTCTACCCGTTAACTCTGCATCCTGTGTCACCAGTGCACACACAGCCCAGCACTGCCTGTGCCCCCCGTCCAAACCCCACCCCCATCTCCCGCAGCCTAGAAACTTCCCCACCCAGACACCCTTACGAGACCAGCTAGTCTCATATTATCAGTCATCAGCCTCCCCATGTACCTGAAAAACTGCCAGTCTGTGCCCCACACACAGAGCCCCCTCTGCCAGCCTCTGCCCCACATCCCTGACTAACTGCCAGTCTGTGCCTTAGAGAGCCCATCGTTCCTGCACCTATCCCATGTTGCTGTCTGCCAGTCTGTGCTCCACACACAGAGCCCCCCTCCCCCCCACCAGACCCGGTGGTACAGGGTGTACGAGGCTCATGGGCAATTTGCCCTCCCCCCTGGCTTCTCTCCATGGCTGGTTAGGGGCTCCCCCTGCACCCTCCCACATCGGGCCCAGCACCCAGGGCCAGGCTGTGATGGGCGACGGGGTCACCGCTCCCTGCTGTGTCCTGTCCAGCCGCTTGCCGAGGGGGAGCCGCACCTGGCTCGATTCCTGCTGCCCTGAGCCAGAGCTGAGCCAGGGGGTCAGACGCTCCCTGTAGCCCCCAGCGCCCAGGAGAACATGGACAGTAAGTGGGGTTGGGGGCCATGGTTGTGGGGAGCTGCCGCTCTCAGGGGAGCTGGGGAATTCCAGGTACCTCGACCCCCAGCGAAATCTCCCCCGACATTCCCAAGAGGAGCGGGCAGGGAGAAATCTCTGCTGTCCTGCTCATGGGCATGGAAACCTCAGCCCTGTCCTCCCCCCCCCCCCCCGCACAGTGGGGACCCCAGAGTCATCTCTGCCTCCCCTCTGTTCAGTCCCTTCTCCCTCCCAGCCTGAGTTCCTGTCTCCCCTCCTCTGCCAGGCTGTTCGCTGCCTCTTCTTGTCTTTGCAAAATATCCTGTGAGGCAGAGACTTTTTGTGGGTTTTCCTGCATCCAGCCACAGTTTAGGGGCCTCTGGATGCCCCTGTCCCTGCCCCGCCCAATGCAGGATGATTTAGCCCATTGTAATATGTCACGGTGTCAGCCTGTTTACCCACCTGCACCCCTGAGAACTTTCTAGATCCCCCCTCCCTCCAGGGAATGTGGTTCCCAGCCTTGGGGGCTCAGTGCGGATTCTTGCCATGTCCGCCTGTGATGTCTGAAGGAAAGTTGTGACGTTGTGGGGTCTGTGTTCACTCTGTTGCCTTGTGGTGCTGTATGTGAGTCTACTGTCCTGTGCTGTTCTGTAATAACTCTCTGTGTGTATGTGCCTCAGTTTCCCTGGGCTCTGCAACACTGCTTGGCTGAGGAAGGGAAAGGTTGGACATGACTCACTGTGGAGGTAAATGCATCTCTCCTGTCTTGAGTCTTGTGTCCTAAGGACCAGGGGACTGCACCTTTGGCCAGGAAGGGAAACAAAGGGGAGTGGTGCTGGCTGGGAAGGGGAGGGGCTGGAAACAGCTAACGGGGGGGGGGCAACGGGGCTGTCTGGGGGATGTGGGGGGGGGGCAACGGGAAGCAGGGTTAGTTGTGGGGGAGGGGTTGGGCGGAAAGGGGCTGGCTGTGGGATATCAGGGGAGGGGGACTGGCCAGGAGGGGGGCGGGGCTGCCCGGGATGAAGTTGGGGGGCAGAAAGCAGAGCTGGCAGGGTGTGTGCAGCGGTGCTGGCTGGGGGAGATCGGGAAGAGGAACTGGCCAGTGGGAAGCAGAGGTGGAGGTGGGGGATTGGGGGCTGCAGGGCTGGCTGGGAGGAAGGGGGAGCGGGAAGCAGAGCTGGTGGGGTCCGGGGCCACGGTGCTGGCCACGGGAGATCAGGAAGAGGAACGGGCCAGCGGGAAGCAGAGCTGGGGGGAGGGTCAGGAGCCGTGAGGCTGGTTGGGATGCACAAGCGAGGAGGAGGTGCCGCCCTCCTCCTCACACTCCTCCTCACCCCCACTTCCCCGCCTCCTCACACTCAACCAACCCAGGGCTCCTGGAAGCAATCGCGGCCCGTCTCCCAGCTGGGACCCCAGCTGCTCCCCGTGGTGCGCAGCTGGAAAAATCAGAAAATAGCAGACCTTGCAAGTGTTTGGTATTTTCCGATTTTTTTTTTACCAGACAGAGCAAATACCGGACTGTCTGGTCCAATCCTGGACACCCGGCAACCCTATTGGTAGGAGGATAGTGGGAAAAGTCTTTAGAGGGGAGTCACATGAGACCTTTGAATTCTGGTCCTGTATCCCTCTTCCCCCAGAGTGTTACCTCGAGGCCCGGCTAATGGGGGTCAAAGTGCACTTTAAAAGATTCTCTGGGTGCACCCCCTGCTGAATGCTGCGCGCGCCTGTGGATGGACTGAACCCCCAAGAATGTGTCTAGTTCTCTTAAACCGTGTTCCCCCCCGCCTGTACCACCCCGGGGGCACAGCCTGGAGCCCCGCCCCGCAGCGCAGGATCGCACCAATCCCGGGCTGGCAGGACACGGGGGTGGGACTCGCCTCCGCGTCAGCCGCCCTCGGGCTGGGTCCGGGGGTTCGCTCCGCGCTGCGAGGGGCTGGTGAGAATCCGGGCTCGGGGGTGGGAGCGGGACCCAGGTCCAGGCTGCGGGGTGCTACGGGGGGCAGGGGAGGAACTGGGGCTGGAAGACGCGCGGGGGGCTGGGGAAGGGCAGGGGGGCGCGTTTTGGGGGCGGGGCTCACGCGGACCCCAGGATAATGGGGGGGTTGCTCTCCCAGGGGCTGGGCCCGAGCTGCCGGGAGCGGAGCTCCACTTGGGAGGGCGTGGCCAGGGGGGCAGCCCCACAGGCAGAGGGAGAAGGGAGGGGGCGAGGCACAGAGCGCCCGGGGGCTCAGCCCCCGCTGCCTCCCCCCGCGGCGGGGTGGGCGCCGATCCGAGCCTGGTGCGGGCGAGCGGGGTCGAACGCGCTGCCCCGGGGCTGATGCTACTCCAGCAATGCGAGATCAGGGGGAGCCGGGTACCGCAGAAAATGAAACCCTCCTTTCTCCAAGAGGGGAACGCGCCGCGGTGCCTTTGAGCCAGGACCAGGAGAAACCGGGGGACACGCTGTGGCAGGGAACTGAGCCCCCTACAGCATCCCTGGGCGGTACAAGCCCCCCGAAGATCATCAAACCGCTCAGCGGGACCAAAGAGGTGGGTTAGTTTCCCTTCAAAAATGGCTCCTCGCTGACAGCCCCTCCCGCCCTGTGTCCTGTTTGTCCCGGGGCAGATGGAGCTTTTCTTACCCCATTAAAGCCCCAAATACATTGGAAACAAAAACAGGACTTGCTTCTTGTGCAATTGTGTTTCATTCCACAAGTGGGCTCTCACTGTTCTCAGAGATGTCAGAGGGAAATCGTCACAAAATGACTTCTGGTGTTTGGAAAACAGAAAGCAATGGGGAGGGGAAGGGAGATGAATTCTGTTGTGCCTCATACTTACAAGGGGGAAGGGAAAATTATTTCCTGGGTGAATCAAAGCAGAAACTGGCATCTTGCTCTCAAGGGTGTGTCTACATAGCACCCTTAACTGGGAACAAGCTAAGCAATTTGAGCTAAGCAAATCATGTCACATTACCGAATTGGAGGGAAGCAGCCAGATCGCTGCTGCACCCCTAGGTGGGGGTGTTGGCCCCAGAAATCTGTATGAAAGGGAGCCATGTGGGGTATTGAATGGGAGCTTGTTGTTTTCTGATCCTGTGTACACTGTTTATGTGAGTATATAATGTCTGTGTGTGTAGATCTGTAATCTGTGTGGAAACTGAAGATTTCCCTGCATGTGGTTAAGCATTGGGCAGGGCCGAGCCTGTGGAGCCTGTGGACATGCTAATTACCTGTGGAACAATGGTTCTCAGCTCAGCACTTCATCCCAGAGGCAGCACTGCAGGGATTGAAGAGCCTGGAAGACTGTGAACCCATCCTGATCGTAGAATGTGCAATAAGGACTTTTAAACCAGCAGCTGCAACATCTCTGCTAGAGCCTGCATCGAGGACTGGGAAATTCGGTGCATGTAACGTACTGTACTTTAATAACCTTACTCTCAGGCTTTTCTTTCTTGTAATAATAAACCTTTAGATATAGATTCTAAAGGATTGGCCCAGCGTGATTTGTGGGTAAGGTCCAGAGGGTAAATTGACCAGGGATCTGTGGCTGGTTTCTTGGAACCAGACAGAACTTGTTCGGGGTAGGTGGGATTAGGTGCTAGGACCCCCCACCTGTGTATAGGCCCGGGGCCATCTGGGGCACGGATATTGCTGGGGTGTCGGAGGGGTTTTGCTCGGGAGGCTTCAGGCAGGTTGCTGAAGTGCTCTGTGAGTCTGGTTTGTGGCCTGTGTGGAGAGGTCACCAGTCGGGAGCTGTAAGTAGCCCCGGATTCGAGCAGTTCGCCCTGAGCGGACACCCTCAGCTGTGCCCAGACACAGCCCGGTCCGTCACACAAGCTAAGCAATTTGAGCTAAGCAAATCACATAGCTTATTTCAATCTGATTTCTAAGTAAAGCGTTATTCTGGAATGTCCCTTAGCCTTTGTGGAATGAGGGTTACAAGGGCCTTGGAATAGTGCGCCTGTTATTTTGAAATAAGGGGTTAAGAAGACATGGAATAGCTCTTCAGGGATCCCGGAGGTAACCCAACATAGTGCGGCTGTCGAGAGGTTGCCTTCCTGAAGTGGGGGAGATTCAGCATGCCCCTGGAGCAGGCTTGCCATATCTTAGTCTCCCAAAAAGAGGAAATTGCTGGGGGGGAAGGGTGCAACAAGGGTGAGGGAGAGAGACACAGGAAATGACATCGAGGAATTTCACCCCTCAAAGGGCTGTTTTCCTTTGGCAATGAGGGGCTAATGAAAACATCCAACACTCAGGGTGGATGAAAATAGGATTTGATTTTTTAATAACTTAAATAAACACTTGAATTTAAACTTGGGCTTTTAAAGCAAGTTTTTTTAAAAAAAATAAGTAATTTCAAAATTTTAAAATCATAACAATCCAAGGTAAATGATAAAGATCTATACTCTTGTAAAATCATTTAAATTAAATATACATAAATGAATGTGCAAATAGTACATGGGTGCCGCAGAAGTTTTACACAAGCCACTGAACTGCTAGAAATTACTAAGCTCCTAGAACTGTTATGCGGACACAATTCTGTCATTCAGACACTCTGGGGGCACCCACTGTTACCCATCTTTGGGCTCAGGCATAACCTTACACTCTATGGGTTTTAGGGTCTTTTGTCAGTGAAAGCACCTTACACAGTAATATCCTCCTTAATCGCTGTTTATGAACCGTCACCCAAAACAGACGGCACGCACTAAGCATACAATGCTCAGCCCTCCCAATAAAGCAGAGGAGCATTTCTGAATGGCCAGTCTGGATCAGGTCCATTAGGGGCACTGCTGAGCCTGCATTTTATCAAAGCACAGAGTCAAGGTTCAGCTGCTGTGGGCTTGGAACTGTGTCTTGGGGCTGCTTCCCAAAGAGCTTTCTTTTGGAGCCCAGTTTATACAGTGAAATTTGAGCCCTGCTTAGCTATATAAACCCAGGATAGCAGTTTTCAGGTATCTAAAAGGGTGTCATAAGGAGGAGGGAGAAAACTTGTTCATCTTGGCCTCTGGGGATAGAACAAGAAGCAAAGGGCTTAACTGCAGCAAGGGAGATTTAGGCTGGACATTAGGAAAAAGTTCCTAACTGTCAGGATAGTTAAACGCTGGAATAAATTGCCCAGGGAGGTTGTGGAATCCTCATCTCTGGAGATAGTTAAGAGCAGGTTAGATAAATGTCTATCAGGGATGTTCTAGACCCGTGGTCCCCAACCCAGTGCCCGCGGGCACCATGGCACCCGCCGGGCCCTTTACGTGAGCCCGCGGAGCAATCTGGGCTGGCCCCGCCCCCGGGCATGCGGCAGGTGCCAGCCCCGGGCGCATGGCCGGCCCCGGCCCCGGGGGCGCCGCGCGTGTCCTTGCCGGCCCCAGCCCCGGCCCCGGGGGGCACCGCGCGTGTCCTTGCCGGCCCCAGCCTTGGCTCTGGCCCCGGGGGGCCCCGGGGGTGTCCTTGCCGGCCCCGGCCCTGCGCGTGCCCTTGCTGGGCCCGGCCTTGGCCGCGGGGGGCGGGGCCGCTCATGTGCTTGGCCCCGCCCCCAGTCATGTGGCCTGTGAGTGGCCCCGCCCCCATGCACCCAGCGTGTGAGCGGCCCCGCCCCCAGGCGCCCGGCAGCCCCAAAACGTTGGGGACCACTGCTAGACAGTAGTTGGTCCTGCCATGAGGGCCGGGGACTGGACTCGATGACCTCTTGAGGTCCTTCCAGTCCTAGTATTCTATGATTCTATGATATGTGAGCTAGTTATTTTACTGCAATTTTACTAACCAATCGCACCCCACCACTTTCATTGATTTAGACCTAGGAAAATTAACCATGCAACAGACAGAAACAATTAGAGAAACGAGATCGTACAAACACTAGGGGAGAGGGGACCATAATGACAGAACAATAAAGAAATGAGGATTTCACAACCCTAACTATTGATAAGCGGTTTGTTGCCAGCCAAAGTGCAGTTTCACTAAGTTTTCTTTACTCATCTTGAGTTCTGTTTCTTTATCTACTGATACTGGGTGTCATTAGCACAAGGTCTCCTTGTGGTTCTAAAGTGTTATCATATAGATCACTCAGGGTATGTCTACACTACAGTGTTATTTCGAAATATCTTATTTTGAAATAGTTAATTCAAAATAGCTTGTTTTGAAATAACACATCTACACACAAAATGCATTTCAAAATAACATTTTGCTCTTTCGAAATAGCGCGTCCACACTGAGTGGACACTGAATTGCATTGAAGGCCAGCCGGAACCAGGTCCAGCAGGGAATCAGGTCAGGAGTTTATTTGTGTGGCTGCTGCCTGAGGCTATCTGAGGCTTGTGCTTAAAGCGACCCCCACCCCAGGCAGCCGGTTCTCAGCTTTCCCTGCTTGCTTGCCTACATGGAAGAGGGACAGCAAAGCATTTTGTCTCTGTGTACTCTGGTTGCCCTCACTCAGGACACCACAGCACTCTGCAGCATGGAGCCGGAGCTGCCCCTGGGCACTCTGGTGCTTCTTGTGAATGCATTGCTGCCAATCTGGTTGCACTTTCTGCAGGCTGCCATCCAGGAGGCCCATCGGGAGGCTGTCAGTATCCAGGAGGCCCTGTGGGAGAGCTTCCACCCTGAGGAGCACTAAGATCCTCCCTGGTCTGCCTCACTGGGGGCTTGTGCCTCATTCCTCCCCCACATTGTTCCACTTACCCTCCCAGCCCCCCTTCCTGATGTCAAATAAGATAGACGTATTTTCATGAACACAAACTCTTTATTTAACAAAACAGGGGGAAGGGGGATGAGACTGGAGAAAGGAGGTGGGAGGGGGCGGGGGAAACCTGGGAGGTGGAAGGGGAAAGCAAGAGGAAGAAGGGGGAGGGGAAATTGAGGGTCTTGCCAGACCAACTTTATTTTCATGCGAACTTGCTCCTGGGTTTGCACGTGGCCTTTGGTGGCCAGGATGGCAGCTAGCCTGATATAGATGGCTGCGTTCCTCTATTTAGTGCGGAGATCATGGACGTTGGGGGCATCCCCCGCAAACCTGAGTAAGGTCCACCCTGATCTCCACCCTGGACCAGGAAGGTGCCCACCTTCTCCAGGCCCTGGCAGGTTCCTGGGAGCTGGCAGACTGCTCCTGGGGAGCAGTGGAGGGCTGGCTGCCAGTGGCTTGCTGGCTCATGTTTTGGGGCCACTGAGTCAGGGGCAGTGACTGCTGGCTCTGGGCTGGCAGGCTTGGAGCTGGCACAGGCACTGTGGCCAGAGTCTACCCCTTTAAGAGCTCGGGGGAAGGAGAGGAGTGTTCTTGTTTGAGACTGGAGTGGCCACCAGGGCACCCTGGGAAGGTTGAACATAAGAACATAACCGCTGTTGATAACCAGTCGGCTTATCCGGATAAGCAAAGTGCTAAAGTGCCTTTAGTACAAGGGCTGGAGATGGATGGCAGCCGATAAATCACTTGATCGTTGTCTTCTGTTCTCCTTCTCTGGGGCACCTGGCAGTGGCCACTGTCGGCAGACAGGATACTGGGCTAGATGGACCTTTGGTCTGACTCAGTATGGCCATTCTTATGTTCTTATGTTCTTATGCTCCGTGGCTGTGCCGTGGAACAAATCCAGTCCTTGATGCCACCTTAAATGATACACCAGCACTCTGAAGTGGATAAGTGATGCATTATAAGAAGTAGCAGAACATTGGATTTCATTCATTCATTTTCTGTGTTCAACAGACCAGCTATGGCTGTCTGCACTGCCGGAGGTCTATCCAGAAATAACCGAATTGAAAGACCAATGGAGCCCCAAACCTATCTGTTTTCTTCCTTGTTGCTTAATAAGTGAGATAACGAAGGTGGCTTTTTAATACAATGTTGTTTTATGTGGTAAATGCGCACGGTGGGGGGGTAGGCGGGACTGTCTGTCTTTAGCCGGCTGGCAATTCCGGGCAGAGAGGCTGGGAAAGGAAACAGGCTGATCCGCTGGCAGGGAACAGGCCCCAGCGCTAGTGAGAGGAGGCTCCAGCAGGCAGAGACTGCGCTGGGCCAGCCTGCGGGGAGGGGGCTCTGGCCTCCTGCTTCCCTGCCCCCTCTCAGCTCCCTCCTTCCCCGTGGGCTGAGGAGGACGTAAGCCCAGAGCCCAGCCTGCCCCAGGGGAGGGGAAGCCAAGTGCAGGGATGTGGGATGAGGCCTCGTCTCTGGGCTTGAGGCAACAGGGCTTCCCCTCCCCTCTGAGTGTGTGTGGAGGTGAGCGACAGGGCCCGGCCGCAGGGTTTGCGCTGGGGCTTGAGCCCGAGCTGTGAGCCTCGGCCGGACTTCATCCTTCCCCGCTCACTGCTGCCCCTCTGGCGAGCAGCGCACAGGAGGAGCTGGCTTCCCGGGGCAGGGGAGACCGAGGCACCTGCCTGGGAGAGGGGACGGGCTCACGCCAAGGGGCTTTCTGTGGTGCCGGGAGGCGGAGGGAGGCCAGGCACAGGCCAGCGGGAGAAGGGGCAGCGTCTGCTGGGACAGAACAGGAGACACCAAGAAAGAGACACCACGTTTCTGCCTGGTCCCATCAGGGGCCTTTCTGTGTGAGAAGCACCCGGGAAAACCTGCTACGCTGGTGAGCTCCTCTGCCCCGCCCCTGGGATGCCACCCACTTGGGTGCCACTTGCAGATGGGCCAAACTGGACATGGCCTGTGAGCTGCAAATTCATTACTCCCCAGTGCTTCCTGGGTTGATAAGTAATGCTCCCCCATCGAGGTAGCTCATCTCCTTTAGGGGAGCCTGCCTCAGACTCATTCTGAGGCTTCCCTGCAGTGTAGATGCTCGTATTTTGGAATGTATCTTCCAGAACAGCTTATCCTGAAATACAGGGCAGTGTAGATGCACCCTGAGTGCCTAGGCCCAAGTTTGGGGCCAGGCAGATGTTTTGGAGGAGTCACTGTCAGTCTGGACTCATCACACTTCATGCAAAGGCTCCATAGAGTCTGAAAAAGGAAAGAGCAGGAAAACACGCCCAGAAAGGCAGCACTGATTGATACAAACTGCAACCCGCCCATTTCCCAGCGGACGAAACTGAAACTAAATTCTCTGGTCTCCCCTGCGAGTAGCATGGCTGCTGCGAATCCAGCAAAGACACTCCAGGATGAAATGACCTGTCCTCTCTGCCTGGAGTATTTCAATGATCCGGTGTTTCTCGACTGTGATCACAGCTACTGCCGAGCCTGCATCACCCAGTGCTGGGGGGGGCTCACTGCAGACGTCTCCTGCCCCCAGTGCAGACGGACCTTTCCCCAGGGGAACCTCAGGCTGAACAGGCAGCTGAGGAGTATTGTGGACGCAGCCAGAGCACTCAGGTTGCTGGCAGGGAAGGAACCAGCCGCAGAGAGACTGTGCGAGAAACACCAGGAGCCTCTCAAGCTCTTCTGCAGGGAGGATGAAATCCCCATCTGTGTGGTGTGCGACAGATCCAAGGGGCACCGAGCTCACACCGTGATTCCTGCCGAGGAAGCTGCGGAAGAATTCCAGGTAGGGAAATGCTGATTGCGATTCCTGCCCTCATGGGACGGAGGGGAGCACTGGGGAGCAGCTCCCGCCCTGGGAATCTAGCCGATAGGATCAGGGGTGGGACTGCAGGAAGCAGGGACAGCCTGGTGATAGGGCACCTGAGTGACCCTCGTGGTATGGGGTAGTCCTGCCTCAGTTTCCCAAAAAAGACCCACAGTGGCATTTTTTTGTGGCCAGTAACAGTCCTGCTCTCCCAGCAGGGACTCTCAGGACTTTGAGGTCTCCTCTGTCTCCAAGGTCCAGGGTCTCCTCTGCCTTCTCCATGGACCTCCTCCCTCTGGCTTTTCCTGTGCCTCTGTTTGACATATCTCTCGCCGGGTTAGATCCCAGGACCCCTCACCCTGCGTTTCATTGTCCCTTCCTGGGGAGGAGAATTGACTACGTCACAGGCAGGGCTGACAACCAATGTTCCTGCTAATATTTTCCATCCATATGTGGAATAAATTTTGTTCTGTGCGCCAATGCATGTGTGTCTGTGCACCACCCGTAGAAACACCCGCTGCCAGCTGTGGGTGACTGGGCGCTCTGCTAATCAGCTGGGCTGCACTGGAATCTCTCCTGGCCTGCTGCCGAAGCACCCGGCCTACAGGGACCCTGCTGAGAGCACCTGCCTTGAAAGCGTCAGCCAGCCTGTGCCCAGCCTCGTCCCCACCTACCTCTCTTGAGCCACAGGGAGCATCCCAGTCATGCAGGTTTCTCTTTGGGATTTATCTCTGCAGAGTCAGTGGGGAAACCTTGTGCCCAGCATGTGTCTGTTAGGGTTGCCAGATGGTTTAACCAAAAATACCAAAATCTCCCCCACCTCCAAAAAAAACACCAGGGAAAAAACATGGCCCCTTAAGAAATGCCTCTGAGGCCAGACAGCTCCCCTGCGGAAACAGATAAGCAGGGGGGCTGAGCCCAGTTGCTGAGTGTGTGTAGGGTTGCCAGGTATCCAATACTGACTCGAAGAGTCTGTGTTTTTGCCTCCTGGAAGGGAATAAAATCAGAAAATACCAGACATTTCAGGTGCACGGTATTTTCTGAATTTTTTTACCGTACAGGAGATGAAAATACCGCACTGTCCAGGTCAATTCTGGACCTCTAGCAACAGGGGTGGACTGGAACGGTGGGTTACCGGGAATTTCCCGGTGGGCCGTTGGCCAAGGGGCCGGCTCGCTGGTGGCTGCTGGAGGAGGGGGATATACCCAACAAGCTGCTCCTGAGAGCAGCTGTCAGAGTTCTGGCTCTGCATGGGCAGCACGGCCCTTTCTCCCTCCCACCCCTCCCCACTCTAGAGGTATAGTGAAGGCGGGTGGGGAAGCAGTTGCCCCCGCCCCCAGGCACAACGCTGGGGGGTGCCGGGTTGGGGTGGGACCATCGAGCACATGCTGCTCTTGGGTCCAGGAGCTGCCGGCCGGCAAAGTGCTGCTGCCGCTGAGCGGCTCTCTCCAAACTGCAGCTGAAGCAGCCAGCTGGGTGGGAGGACGGGAGCAGTGGTTTTTAAGGTACAGTAATTCCTCACTGAACACGTGCCCGCTTAACATGTTTTCGTGATAGCACGATTTTTTTTTTAGAGAACATTTCTCGCACAACACGACCGTCCCCGAAATAACATGATTTTCCCAAAAAGCCAGACGTTTGCCGACAGCTACATGGGGCTTCCCCTGCCTTCTTGCGTCTGGCGAGGAGGAGTTGCCGGGGAACAGCACGGCCAGCTGCGAACCTCCGCCTCTTTGCAAGGAGGCAGGGGAAGCTCTGCGCAGCTGCCGGCAACCAGCCAGCTGGCAACCATTCCTCCTGCAAGGAGGTTTAACAGTAGTTCGAATTAGGAGCTTTAATTCAAACTACCTAGTCCGTGCCACGTGTAGCCGTGGGCAGGTAGTTTGAACTACGGGGCATTTAAAAATGGCGGCTCCCGGGAACATGCAAATCCCAGGCTTCATTTGCAAGTTCAAATGCCTACATTAGCAGTGTAGACATACCAAAACAAATTTGGCCTTTGCCCCCGGGCACAAAACACCCTCGCTGCATGCTACACCTCTGGTACAGACCTGCTTACACAGCCGTGCTCCACCTGGAGGGTCTGGGAGAATGGGGACTTCCCCCCACCCCCATGTTCCTGCTAATGGGAGCCAGAGCTGGTGCGTGGACTTCAGTAAAATTAGTCCCACGTGGCCCAGCTCCAGGCCCGGCATGTGGTCTGGAGCCCCACAAGCAGCTGGGTCCAGGGCTGTGGGGACTTCTGGGGCCCGACCACAGACTCCAGCCTCACAAACTGGAAGGCAGAAGGTGGGGGAGGAGAACGGTGAAATATAGGGGGAAGGAGAGGGAGAGGAAGGGGCTTGTGCTGAGGGGAGGGGGACAGCTCAGGGGAAGAAAGGGGAAGGCACCAAGGGACAGGGTGAAAGAGAGACAAATGCCAGGGGGCCACGTGGTGACAATGAGGAAAAGGGCAGGAGGGGAGGTGTCCGAGGGGGGGGACAGGGTGATGCTGGAGAGGAGAGGAGAGGAGAGGAGAGGAGAGGAGAGGAGAGGGGAAGGGCACTGGGAGTTAGAGGGGAGAGGGGGAGGTGCTGGGCGAAAGCTTGAAAGAAGGGCTGGGAATGAGGAAGGGGGTGATGGAGCAAGTCATATGTGAGGGCACAGGGGCATGAGATGAACAGGGGCAGAGGGTGGTGAAGGGGTGGGCATCATGGAAAAAGAGGGCAAAGGGGGCGGGGGCAATGAGGGAAGGGGAAGGCACCAGAAGGATGCAGGGCTAAGGGAAGGTGCAGGTGCCAGCGGATTCTGGGGGTGAAGCAGAAGGGCAGACACCTGCAGGGGAGGGACCAGCACCAGAGGAGAGAGGCAGGGCAGGTGCGTAGAGGGAGGTGTTAGAAGAGGGGATGAGGAGGGGTAGCTCACATGATCAGAGTGGGGCTACTGGAGGAGTGGGCATAGAGGGGAAAGAAAGGCTGGTGGAGGGGGGCAGGTCTCGGGAGGGCTGAGGGCAGTGCGAAGGGCAGGAGTCAGGACAGCAGAGGAGGGTGAGGGATTGGGGGGCAGCAGGCACCAGGGGAGCTGATGGAGCAAGGAGAAGAGACATGGCAGCAGAGGGAAAAGGTAGAGGTTTATAAGATCTTCATTAATAACGTGGGTGCCACAGTGGACCATCCAAACAAGCCACCTGAACTCAGTACAGGTGCACAACACAAAATTCATTCTGCTCATGGGAGGAAACTCTTAAAGGGAACACTTCCCCCAGCCTCTCTGCCCCCGAGTTAATGTCACACATGTTGGGTTAATGCAATTGCAGGATAGTTGCATGAGGGGGGTTCGGTGGGGGCCAACTAATCCCTATTGGTAGGAGGATGGTGGGAAAAGTCCTTAGGAGGGGTCACATGACACCTTTTACTTCTGGTCATGTGTCCTTCTTGCCCCGAGAGTGTTACCTCCAGAGGCCTCGCTCATGGGGGTCAGTAGCATGGTTAACAGGGGTCGGGGTGTGTGTGGCTAATGGGGGTCAAAGAGTAAATTAAAAAACATTCTTTGATGTGAAAAAGTGGGCCGTTCTCAACCCATTTCCCGGGCCTATTTTGATTGCCAGTCAACCTCTGTCTGGCAACCCTGGTTTCCATGCTGACGTTCATGGCAATGGCAATAACTGGTAGTGAGTAGAATGCACTGGTGTCTATAGCACCGGCCTCCCCGGGCCCCAGGGAGCAATTGGGGCCCCGTGGGGCCAGGCACCCTATGGACAAGCCAGCCAGAGAGAGCTCCTAGCCCCAGCCACAGCCTCATGCACACGACCCGCAGCAGGCGGGTAAAGAAAGAAGCAGGGGTGGGAACGGGAGAGGGGCACTGAGGATTGTTTGCAAACACCTGCAATCGCCAGAGCTAGGTCATCACGGGTGGCTGCCAGGCCAGATTTCCACCCTGCACCTGCCTGGCTGTGTCCCTCCTCTACACCTCACTCCCTACCCCCATGCACCCTGGCTTCTCAGGACATCCCCGATGCTCTCAGTGTCCCTCCTTTCCTCCAGCTCCCTCCCCTGCGATCTCCCCCACCCCTGTGCATGCAGCCTCTGAGTATGTGACCCCAGCTCCCTATGGTAACAAGGTCTGACAATTTCAAACCCTCTGAAAACACTCCCAGTGTCTATTACTGTGACTCTGTCTCTGATCTCATAAACCTGCCGGGCCCTGCAGTCGTGAGTAGTGTGTGGTTGTGCTGGGCCAGCTCCCCTCCCTCTAGTCCTGAAACTAACAAAAACAGAAACAAAACTAAAAACCTAAACATCTTCGCTGGCAGGACATTACAGAAATGAGTTGAACCAAAAATTATCTATTTTTAAATTATTAGCAAATCTCACATTTGATTTTTTGCTTAGTCACATGAAATATTTCTGCGTCTGCAGGAAAGGCTCCAGGCCCATCTGAAGACTCTGAGAATCAAGAGACAAAAGCTGCTGGGACTGAAAGTGAACAGGGAGAAGACCAGCCAGAAATACCTGGTAGGTACTTAGTATTATGACCCTGCCTTTCTAGCGAGCCAGAGGGAGCTGATCCCGAATCAGACCTAAGGAGCAGCCAGGACAATCTAGTGACCAGATTATTGTTTCCCTTGATCAGCCGGGGAATGAGCACCCAGAAATTACAATTCATTGTTTTAGCAGGATCCCTCCTTGGAGTTGGGCCCTAAACCAGCCACTTCCACCCGCTGGCTATGTCTAGACTGATTTTCCGGAAGTGCTTTTAACAGAAAAGTTTTCTGGAAATTCTTTTAACAGAAAAGTTTTCTGGAAATTCTTTTAACAGAAAAGTTTTCTGTTAAAAGCATTTTTGGAAAAGATCACCTAGATTGGCACGGATGCTTTTCCACAAAATCACTTTTTGCGGAAAAGCGTCCGTGGCTAATCTACACGTGCTTTTGCTCAAAAAAGCCCCGATCGCCATTTTCACGATCGGGGCTTTTTTGCGCAAAACAAATCTCAGCTGTCTACACTGGCCCTTTTGCGCAAAAGTTTTGCGCAAAAGGGACTTTTGCCCGAATAGGAGCAGCATAGTATTTCCGCAAAAAGCACTGATAGGAAGTCAGTGCTTCTGCAAAAAGTAGGAAGTCAGTGCTTTTGCGGAAATTCAAGCAGCCAGTGTAGACAGCTGGCAAGTTTTTCCGGAAAAGCGGCTGATTTTCTGGAAAAACTGGCTAGTCTAGACACAGCCTCTGTGAATTTGTGGACTTCTTTAGAAGTGTCAAAGGGAGGTTCTGTGACCCCTTTGAAAATTGATTGTCTGTGTGAACAGCTGAATTCTATCCAGTGCTTTTTAGTCCAAGTCTTTTACTGATATGGTCCATGGCCCCAAAGGCACAAAGACCACAGGTCGGAAACCACTGTCACACCCACTGTAAACTGAAGCCTCTGGGGATAGTCAACTTAGCCTGTGTGACGGCGCGTTGGGGGTCCCCCGTCTCCTGCACCCCGAAATGGCACAAACAGACTGCACCAGCCGGTGGAATAGAGGAAGTTTATTGCCTCTCCAGGATACAGCACAGCACAGATGGAATCTGGTCACAGAGCTGGGCTAGGATGCCTCAGGCCCCCTTGAGATGGGGGAGACTGGGCCCCTAAACTCCAGCCCCTCTCCCTAGGCTGTCTCCTCCATGCTCCCAGCCCACAACTAACTCACTCTCTTCCAGCTCTGCCCCCCAGCCAGGGCAGCATTCCACCTTCCTTTGTTCCTCTCCATGGAGGGTGTCTGGCCATACTGGTTTGCATTGTGACTCATCCTGTTTTGCTGGGTCGTGGTACCCACGGCAGCCAGTGGGGGTTACCCCAGAGCCAGCAGCATAGAAACCAGCCAGGTACCCCCACTACGTCACAGCCTGTAACAGGATAAACTTAAAAAACAACAAATAGGCTGGTAGCACTTTAAAGAGTAACACAACGTGTAGATGGTTTCATGAGCTTTCATGGGCACAGCCCACTTCTTCAGATGAGAAGAGACCTTATTTCTCATGGAACGATGTTTACAGAAGTCAGAATAGAGCGGCCTGTTATTTTGAATTTATTTATAAATATCAGAATTGCTGTGGAATAACTGCTGCTATTCTGTAATAACGCTGCTGTGTAAACGCACCCTTTCTGCCCGGACAGTTTCTCCATTGCTGTCGTTCACTTTGGGTGCCTGCTTTTCTCTCACAGGTTCATTTGTTTTTTTCTTCCCACCTGTCTCTGCGAGCGTGGCTCTGCGTAGACCTGAACAAATGCTAGATCTTTGCTGGCAGGATATTAACAAAATTAGTTGAACAAAAAAAATCTATTTTTAAAATTATTAGCAAATCACAAATTTGATTTTTTTGCTTGGTCAAATGAATTTGGGCGGGGGGAGGGAGCAAAAATCAGAATGTTTTGTTTCAAGTTGACCATTTCCTTAAAAAATAATTTTATAAAACACAAGGATAGTTTCAAAAATAAGTCAGACTTTAAACTCTAGAAAAAATTAAGCAAATATGTTTATTTGTCATGTATTTATTTCTGCATCATGACAACCAGTGACATCACCAGTAATTCATTAAATGTTCCTTTGGTGACAAATCTGCATTTTCCCAGGAAAAAAATGTAATGCGGAAAATGTCACCAAGAGCTAGTGCTGAGTCCTGCTCCCTGCTGCTTTGGCTCGGCGTCACTGAGACCATCAGCCACACACGATCCAAAGCATGTCAGACACGGAAACATCTTTTATGAGATTCTGGGGCCGTATGGGATGACGTGAGAAAATTCTCTCTCTAGTAACTGCAGGAGACTGTTCACTGTCTGGTAACTTAGAATTTGCAGAGATTCCCCCCTGCACACTCAGCGCTCTGAGAAGGACCCCAGGCTCCATCCATGTTCCCCTAGTGATGGTGATGTTCTTCCTTTGGTTCTTCTTCCAGAAACGGACACAAGCCGAGCGGCAGAAGATTGTGACCCAGTTTCAGCAGCTGCGGCAGTTCCTGGAGGAACAAGAGCGACTCCTGCTGGCCCAGCTGCAGAAGCTGGACGAGATGATAGTGGAGGCAGGGACTGACACTGCCACCAAACTCTTGGAGCAGATTTCCCGGCTCAGCGAGCGGATCCGGGAGCTGGAGGGGAAGTGTCAGAAGCCGGCGAGTGAATTCCTGCAGGTGAGACTGAGGGGGAAATTTTCCAGCTCCCACCACAGAGACAGGACAGCCCCTAACACAGGGGTTCTAAAACTTGTGATACCGCAACCCCCCTCTCAGCTGTTTGCGATCCCCCGGAGGGTCAAGATCCACAGTTTGAGAAACGCTGTCCTAACAGGTGGGCACAGGAGTCAGAGGTCACCGGGCAGCTCCGTGTGCGCCGCCCTGGCATGGGAATTGTTGTTTTGTGCAGACCCACAGGCACAGAGAGACTAGAGATGGCAAAGCCCCATTCGTTCAGGGATCCATGGCCCTGGGTCCAGGCAAAGTCTAGTTCCCCTCGCTCGCCAAATCCCTCCCTTGGAATTCACAGTGTGTGTCAGGTGGGACTGAAACTCTCTCTCTCTCTCTCTCTCTGTCTCACAGGAGATCAGAGGCACCTTGACCAGGTAGGTGGCTCTCACCCCCTCACAGCGCTGGGGAAACACTGGGCAGTGAAGTTGTCGCTGCCTCTCCCCAGGGCTCCACAGCAGAACGTGTGGGAAGGTCACATTTGGGATTCAAATCTCTGACCCATTTAACCCTGAGGCCCTCGCCCCTTTAGAGACGACTCTGCAGTTACCCAGGGGAAGGCGCAGACTGGCCTGTGGCATATTCTACCCATGTCACCGCCCTGGGGACTGGCTGCCCCAGGACTGAGGGGTGGGACGTGGGCCTGTCCCTGCTGGGCGCTGGGCACCATTCAGCACAGGGCAGCAGGGATCCAGGGTCTTTCCTGCCCGAGGGCTGTTTGGAGACCTGTGTGTGTTGTGCTTAAAAGAAGCACCCGGGATCTTTTTCAGGGGGATAAGGCAACAGGCCTCATTTACTGAACATACATAGATCAATCAACACTTTATCATATGCATATGATACATCACACTCACGCACTCACACACACAGACACAACCGCACTCCATCTTGTTGTTACCAATAGTTGCTCCCCCTAACTGCACTGGCCAGGTGAGTTAGATGGGGGAGGGGTGGAGCCAGGCTTCTGCCTATCCGGATCAATGCTCCCATGTTGACAAGACGAAAATCCGGGGTCCCCCTGCAGAATGCCTCCTATTTATCCCCCTCGTGGATCCAGTTAGTCATCACCTCACCTTTATAATGCTTCTAGGAAAGTTCTTCCAAGGGCAGGCACTTGCTGCTGGACTCCCAAGTCGTCTGTATGTCCAGTCTTCTTAATGAGCTCACTGCACAGGTATTGGCTTGGGTCTGGATCCCAGACTTTCTCCACCTTTGCAGCTGCTGCTGGAGGTGCTCCCCTTTCATTCTCCATTCACACCTCATTCATTTCAACAGGGCAATCAAGGAAAGGGGAGAGTTCAAAAGACATTTTTTCTTTACCTCATACAAAGTTTCTTAATACAAGGATTCTTTAAATTGGCTTCCGCACCTAATGACTGGAAGGTAGCTAACGTGACACCAATATTTAAAAAGGGCTCTAGAGGCGATCCTGGCAATTACAGACTGGTAAATCTAAGTTCAGTACTGGGCAAATTAGTCAAAATAATAGTAAAGAAACAAAATTGTTAGGCATGTAGAAGAACATAATTTGTTGGACAAAAGTCAACATGGTTTCTGTAAATGGAAATCCTGTCTTACTAATCTTCTAGGGAATGTCTACACTAGCCCCCTAGTTTGAGCTAGGGTGGCTAATGTAGACATTCGAACTTGCAAATGAAGCCCGGGATTTAAATATCCCGGACTTTATTTGTATGTTCCCGGGCGGGCGCCATTTTTAAATGCCCTTAGTTCGAACTGACTGCCCATGGCTATATGCGGCAGTCAGAAGTGAATCTGAACTAAATCCTTAGTTCGTATTAACTGTTACTCCTCCTGCAATGAGGTGTAACAGTTAATCCGAACTAAGGACTTAGTTTGGATTAACTTCTGACTGCCACATGTAGCCACGGGCAGTCAGTTCGAACTAAGGGCATTTAAAAATGGCGCCCGCCCGGGAACATACAAATGAAGCCCGGGATATTTAAATCTCGGGCTCCATTTGCAAGTTCGAATGCCTACATTAGCCACCCTAGTTCAAAGTAGGGGGTTAGTGTAGATATACCCATAGAGTTCGTAGAAGGGGTTAACAAACATGCAGACAGGGGGATCCAGTAGATATAGCATACTTTGATTTTCAGAAAACTTTTGACAAGGTTTCTCACCAAAGGCTCTTGTGTAAATTACATGGCCATGGGATAAGAGGGAAGGTCCTTTCTTGGACTGAGAACTGGTTAAAAGACAGGAAACAAAGGGTAGGAATAAATGGTAAATTTTCAGATTGGAGAGGGGTAACTAGTGGTGTCTCCCAAGGGTCAGTCCTGGGACCAATCCTTTTCAACTTATTCATAAATGATCTGGAGAAAGGGGTAAGCAGTGAGGTGGTAAAGTTTGCGGATGATACCAAACTGTTTAGGATAGTCAAGACAGAAGCAGACTGTGAGGGACTCCAAGAAGACCTCACCAAACTGAATGATTGGGCAACAAAATGGCAAATGAAATTTAATGTGGATAAGTGTAAAGTAATGCACATTGGGAAAAATAACCCCAACTATACGTACAGTATAAAGGGGGCTAATTTGGCTACGACAAATCAGGGAAGAGCTCTTGGAGTTATCGTGGATAGTTCCCTGAAAACTTCCACACAGTGTGCAGCAGCAGTCAAAAAGGCAAATAGGATTCTAGTAATTATTAAGAAAGGATAGAAAATAAGACACGGAATATCTTACTGCCCCTGTATAAAACTATGTATGCCCACATCTTGAATACTGTGTACAGATGTGGTCTCCTCACCTCAAAAAAGATATTTTGGCCTTGGAAAGGGTTCAGAAAAGGGCAAGTAAAATGATTAGGGGTTTGGAATGGGTTCCATATGAAGAGAGGTTAAAATGACTGGGACTTTTTAGTTTAGAAAAGAGGAGACTAAGGGGAGATATGATAGAGGTCTATAAAATCATGAGTGGAGAGGGTGAATAAAGAAAAGTTATTTATTAGTTCCATAATAGAAGAACTAGAGGACACCAAATGAAGTTAATGGGTTGCAGGTTTAAAACGAATAGAAGAAAGTTCTTCTTCACACAGCATGTAGTCAACCTGTGGAACTCCTTGCTGCAGGAGGCTGTGAAGGCTAGGACTATAACAGAGTTTAAAGAGAAGCTAGATAATTTCATGGAGGTTAGGTCCATAAAAGGCTATTAGCCGGGGGTAGAAATGGTGTCCTTGTTCTCTGTTTGTCAGAGGCTGGAGAGAGATGGCAGGAGACAAATCGCTTGATCATTGTCTTCGGTCCATCCTCTCTGAGGCAACTGGTGCTGGCCACTGTTAGCAGACAGGATATTGGGCTAGATGGACCTTTGGTCTGACCCAGTACGGCCGTTCTTACGTTCTTTTTCTTTTTGTTTTCTTTGTTTCTCCCCCAGGGAGGGGAGGGAGTCAGTGAAATTTTCATGGATTGAAAAGAGGTCCATATGCTTGAAAAGGCTGAGAATCACTGCATTGCCACCATGGGATGTTGCTTCTCCCCAGGTGTGAGAAGGGGCAGGCCCAGCAGCCGGATGAGATGGCTCCTCAACTGGAAGAGCGAGTCCATGGTTTCTCCCAGAAAGTGACTGCGCTGTCGGAGACGCTAAGGGAGTTCAAAGGTACCTTGGGGGGATGGAGGAGGGGAAAGTGGGACCCTGGAAGGAGAATGGCGCTGGTCAATTGGTTCATAATTAGATGATGCTTCCATATAACTGCGGGGTGCATGACACTGGCTTGGGTTCCAAGACACTCAGGCTGATTAATTCAAACCCTTGTTTGTTCAGAAGCAGTTTTTGCAATTTCAGTGAGTGTGAGAGTGAGAAACGCCAGAGAGAGAGAAACACGCCCAGTTCCCTTCTCCTGGGGCATAGGCGAGTCATGGTGCATTTCTCCTGTGATAGCAGGATGACCCCTGACAGTATCTGACCTGTTAGAACCATCCAGATTATACCCGGATGAGTTCTGTTCCAATCCCCTTTGTGTTGGGGACAGTCAGTACCTTGTGTGATTTGTGCACAGCTCACACAGGAACTTTGAATTGCTGGAGGGTTTTTGCTGCTCAAGCAATTTTCAAGTTACTCTCTTTTCTGATGTGCATGGGGCACTTCTCTGCAGGGGGTTCTGGACGTCGCTCCCTGGCCTGGGCAGGTCACTCTGGGTATCTCTGCAAACACCTTGTGTGAGCAACACATCTGGGTCCTGCAAAGCAACTCAGGAACACGGCACTTTAAGAGCAAGGTCACTGTAGAAAACTTTTCCCTTCTGGCAAGCACACAGCTCACCAGGCCCAAGCGGAGCCAATCAGCATCAATGCTGGGGGGCAATAATTCTAGGTGGGGGCCACTACAAGATTTTGGAAAGTGGCCAAGGCCCACACTTTGCTATGGTGGGGGTGCAGGGTTTAGGGTGGGTGTTGCATACAGAAGGCCACACAGGGTAAGGGACTGGGCTGCAGGAGATGGTGTGGGGTCTGAGAGGGAGTTTGGGGTGGTGACCAGGGTCGCAGATTAGGGTGTAGGGTCAGGGAGGGGGTCTGGATGCCGGTGAGGATTCTGGCCTGGGGGAGAAGTGTAGGAGGGGGGTACAGGTTCGGGGAGGGAGCTGTGACCTGGGAGAAGGGGAAAAGGGGGGCGCAGACTGCAGAGGGTGTGGGTGGTGACCTGGGGCAGGGGAATGGGAGGAGGTGTGGATGTAGGAGAGGATTCTGGCCTGGGGGAGGGGTGCAGGAGGGGCTACAGGGTCTGGGAGGGAGTTATCACCTGGGACAGAGGGTACAGAGTGGGGGTGCAGGAGAGGCTGGGGTGCCAAAGGCAGCTCTGCAGCACCCCCAAGGCAGGCTGAGCTCCCTGCCTGCTGCAGCCCCAGATCACTTTAAACTGCAGGCTGCTCCCTCCATGTGGCTCTAAGGCTGTGGTCACCAACCAGTAGATCGTGAGCTACCGGTAAATCTCAGGGGCTCTAAGAGTAGCTCTTGAGCCCTCTCTGAACTGTGCGCCTGCGCAGTACATTTACATTAGATTTCCTCATTTGAGGAGCAGCTACTCACCAAGCAACAACACAGGTGAGTAGCTGTGAGGAATGGTGGGAATGTCCCCTAGCGCTGCCCCCTGGGGGCTGCGGGACCAACCAGGCAGCACCTCAGGTGTCCTCGATTCAGCCGCTGCTGAAATTGACCAGCGGCTGACTCTAGGAAGGCTGAGGCAGAGCTGCTCTGCCCGGGGCTTCCTAGAATCAGCAGCTGGTCAATTTCAGCAGCGGCTGACTTGGGGAGGCCTGGGGTGCTGCTGGGTTGGTCCTGCAGTGCTGCTCCTCGGCGCTAAGGGACCAACCCGGCAGCCTCCCAGCTGCTCTTCCCCAGGGATCCTGATTCAGCCGCTGCTGAAACTAACCAGTGGCTGACTCAGGGAGGCCCGGGGCAGAGCAGCTCTGCCTCGGGCTTCCTGGAGTCAGCTGCTGATCAGTATCAGCAGCGTCTGACTTGGGGACACCTGAGGCAGAGCAGCTGGGGTGCTGCCGGGTTGGTTCCGCAGCGCCGAGGAGCGGCGCTGCGGGACCAACCCAGCAGCACCCCAGCTGCTCTGCCCCAGGCTTCCCCAAGAGCAGCTGGGGTGCTGCCCAGTTGGTCTCGCTGCGCCAAGGGTCGGCGCTACCCGACCAACCCGGCAGCACTCCAGCTGCTCTGCCCCAGACGTCTCCGATTCAGCCGCTGCTGGTCAGTTTCAGCAGCGGCTGAATCAGGGACGCCTGGGGCAGAGCCAGACTATCGGAAGGGGGGGCTATGAAGGGTCTGGGGTGGCACGCTCCCCCACCCCAGATCCCTCATAGCCCCCCCTTCTGATAGTCCGGCATATCTGATAATCTGGCACCCCCTGGGTCCCAAAGGTGCCGGATTATCGGAAGTTTACTGTAATATGATCCACAGTAACAAAATTGGCCTTTTCCCCTGGGTGCAAAACACCCTCGCTACGTCTCTGGTATGGACCCGCTTACACAGGCATGCTCTGCATGGTGGGTCGGGGGGGTGACTTCCCCCAACCCCTGTGTTCCTGCTAATGGAATGCGTGGACTTCAGTAAAATTAACATTGTGCCGCCCAGCTCCAGGCCTGGAATATGGTCTGGAGCCCCGCAAGCAGCTGGGGTCAAGGCTGCAGGAACTTCTGGGGCCCAATCGCAGACTCCAGCCCCGCAAACTGGAAGGAAGAAGGTAGGTGGGATAGGGGAAGGGGGAAAATAGGAGGAAGGACTGGGAGAGGAAGGGGCTTGTGCTGAGGGGAGGAGGGCAGGTCAGGGGAAGGCACCAAGGGATGGGTTGGAGGAGAGACAAATGCCAATCATAGAATAATAGAATACTAGGACTGGAAGGGACTGCGAGAGGTCATCGAGTCCAGTCCCCTACCCTCATGGCAGGACCAAATACTGTCTAGACCATCCCTGATAGACATTTATCTAACCTACTCTTAAATAGCTCCAGAGATGGGGATTCCACAACCTCCCAAGCAGAGGAGAATGAGGGGTTGGGGGGCAGCAAACACCAGGGGAGCTGATGCAGCAAGGGGAAGAGACATGGTAGCAGAGGGAAAAGGGAGAGGTTCATAAGATATTTATTAATAACGTGGGTGCCACAGTGGCACATCCAAACAAGCCACCTTAACTCAGTACAGGTGCACAACACAAAATTCATTCTGCTCATGGGAGGAAACTCTTAAAGGGAACATTTCCCCCAGCCTCTCTGCCCCCGAGTTAATGTCACACACGTTGGGCTAATGCAATTGCAGGATAGTTGCATGAGGGGGGGTTCGGTGGGGGCCAACTAATCCCTATTGGTAGGAGGATGGTGGGAAAAGTTCTTAGGAGGGGGTCCCATGACACCTTTTACTTCTGGTCATGTGTCCATCTTGCCCCAAGCATGTTACCTCCAGAGGCCTGCTTAATGGGGGTCAGTAGCATGGTTAACAGGGGTCAGGGGCGTAGTTAATGGGTCATGGGTGTATGTGGCTAATGGGGGCCAAAGAGTAAATTAAAAAACATTCTTTGATGTGAAAAAGTGGGCCGTTCTCAACCCATTTCCTGGGCCTATTTTGATTGCCAGTCCGCCCCTACCCCAGGGCGGTGCAGCCCCCACAGATGCAGGTGGGGATGGTAGGAGCTGCAGGGGCAGTTCTTGGGGACCAAAAGGGGCCATTTGAAATCTGGCCTCTCAGTTACAAGCTGTTTGCTGGAGCTGGGCCCAGCCCCTCCCTGAGCTCTGGTCCTGCCTCTTGTGCTGCCTCCCAGAAGTTGCAGGCCCAAGGCCTGTCTCTGAGAAGGTGGGGGAGGGGAGGGATGGAGAAGGCAGTGGGGAGGGACAGGGAGACGTGGGCTGTGTAACACTGGGCCTCTGGCTCTCTGGTCCCTGGCCCAGGCACACGGGACCATTGTAACCGGGATGTGACTCTGCCTAAGCCAAGCCCGACTCCGGCCCCTGCAGCCATTGAGCAGCGGGTCACAAGTGGCCTCCCGACCCTGCTCTGCCGGCACAGGGTGAATATGGACCATGGAGCCCACCACCCTGCCTCAGTTTCCCCAGGGATAAAGTGGTTTTCTCCTCATTCCGATTGCTGCCTCTGGAGGCCAGCACCCCATCGTGCTGCTCCGTGTAGACACACTAAGCAAACAGCCCTGCAGCGCCCAGCGAGAGCCAGGAGTTCACACACAACCCCTCACCTCCCATTAGCATCAAGGGTAGGGTTGCCAGGTGTCCGGTGTTCTATCAGACAGCCTGATTGTTGTGTCCTCTATCCAGTAAAAAAAAATTAAAAAATACTGGACATGTGCAGTGTCCGGTATTTTCTGGTTTTCTGGCATCCAGAAGCCTGGAGGGGGCGGAGGAGTGGCTGGGAGGGGGCGCGACCTGCGCTGGGAGTGATGCCTTGGGGAGGAGGGGAAGCCCTGTGTGTGCTCCTGAGCGCTGGACAAGCGCATTGTGGAGCCGCAGCCGGACTCGCTTCACCAGGACTGTGCATGGGACAGGCAGCACCTCCGGATCTGCACATGCCCGGGTTAGTCCTGCTCCCCTCTGGCCGATACGCTCCCTCTGCGAAGTCCTGCTTCCTGCCGGCTGGTTCTCCTTCTCCCGATCTCCCCTGGCCAGCCCCACTCCTACTGGCCACCCCCCCTCCACCCTGATCTCCCCCAGCCAGCCCCGCTGTCCCCGACCCTTCCCGTCCCCTCCAGCTCTGCTTCCTTCCAGGTGCCCATCCCCCAATCTCCCCCGGCCAACCCCGCTGCCCCTGAACCCCCTCCGCCAGCTCTGCTTCCCGCCGGCTGCCCCCCCCCCCCCGATCTCTCCCAGCCAGCCCCGCTGCACCTGAAGCCCCCCTCCCACCAGCTTTGCTTCCCCCCCCTCCTCCCAGCCAGCCCTGCTCCCCTCCCGGATGGTCCCTTCCCCCCTCCCCCATCAAGTGTGTCCAGTATTTTTTTTAGACTACCTGGTAACCCTAATCAAGGGACTAAAGTGCCGAAAGCGGCTTTGATGCCAAAGTCTCTGCAGGACCTGGGCCTAGGCACCGACAAAAGGCCGGATGTGAACAAGGCCTGAGTGTGTCTGTGACGTGATAACCCGGCTCTGGGCTCCCCGTGCAAACCTGAATCTCCCCTCTCCTCCCCCAGACACTCTGCCGGATGCACTGGAGGGACCCCTCAGCCTGTATAGACCAGGTGAGCTGCCTCAGGCCTCGTGCCCCCCTCAGAGCCAGGCCTGCTGTCAGGCGCAGTGCGGTGCCAAAGGACAGGCACCGGGCAGGCTGTTTAGCACCTCTGGCCAGGCCCCAGCCATGGGAACAGAGCCACAAACTGCCCCTCCCCCAGCTTTCACTGGCACAGGGGCCTCCTCCCGCCCCCAAACGCCTCCTCCTGAGCCAGCCCAGAGCCCCAGCCCAGAGTCCAACCCCCCAGCCCAGAGCCCTTTATCTCCAGGAATCCCCAAGGGTATGTCTACACTACAAAGTTAATTCGAACTAACAGCCGCTACACATACAAACCGCTAGTTCGAACTTAATTTGAACTAGCGGAGCGCTTAATTCGAACTAGGTAAACCTCATTCTATGACGACTAACGCCTAGTTTGAATTAAGTAGTTAGAATTAAGGGCTGTGTAGCTACTTAATTCGAACTAGTGGGAGGCTAGCCCTCCCCAGCTTGCCCTGGTGGCCACTCTGGGCACCACCAGGGAAACTATTCTGCCCCCCTCCCAGCCCTGGAGCCCTTAAAGGGGCACAGGCTGGCTACGGTGCCCGTGCCACGTGCAAGCTTGCCAGCACCCAGCCAGCAGACCCTGCACCTGGCACGGCACGAGCTAGCCACCCGCTGCCACCCAGCCCTCCCCCTCTTCCCGGGACCAGGCTGGCGGCTCATGGGAGCCTGCCCAGGTCCGCAAGAGGCGGGCGCCCGCCCGGTTTAGTGAAGACCTCATCCACAACCTCCGCACTAGGCACAGGAAAGTGGCCGTCTAGGGCAGGAGAGCTGCCAGCCTGGCCACCCAGGAGCAGGTTTGCATGAAAATCAGGGTGGTCCAGTGAGACCCCCAACCCTGAGCCCTGAACTTAGAATGGCCGTACTGGGTCAGACCAAAGGTCCATCTAGCCCAGTAGCCTGTCTGCCGACAGCGGCCAACACTAGGTACCCTGGAGGGAATGGACCAAAGACAATGACCAACCCATTTGTCTCGTGCCATCCCTCTCCAGCCTTCCACAAACAGAGGCCAGGGTCACCATTTCTACCCCCTGGCTAATACCACTCCATGGACCCAACCTCCATGACTTGATCTCACTTTCCTTTAAACTCTGTTCTAGTTCTAGCCTTCACAGCCTCCTGCAGCAAGGAGTTCCACAGGTTGACTCTTTGCTTTGGGAAGAAGAACTTTCTGTTACTAGTTTGAAGCCTGCTACCCATTCCTTCCCCTTGTTCTCTGGGGAAGGGAGTGGGGAGGTCCAAGAGGGGAGTTTCTCTTCCCCCCAGTGACTGACGGGCTGTGCCCAGCATGGACTCTGGGGCACGTGGGGACATTGCTCTTTCTCCTGCTCCCAGCAGAGGACCCAAGAGTCCATGGGAGGGTCCCTGCTCTGCCGGGGGAAGGGATGGATCAGACCCCAGAGGACCAGGGCCCGGGGCACAGACAGGGGCAGCCCTGGGCCCATGGCAGGCAGCTGGGGAGCTGCTGAGAGCAGAGTTCTGGTCCTGTTCCCCTTTTCCTCTCCCCCCGTGTGAGCTCAGTTTCTCTCTCCCTCCGCCCAGCCCCCACTGGGACCCCCCTCAGCTCCCTGGGGCCCCTCTTCCTTCTGTCACCCCTGAGTCAGCCTCCTGCCATGGCTGGGACAGAGACACCCCTGTTCCCTCCGCACGGCACCTGGGCACCCCCAGTGCAGGACTCGCCTTGTTCAGCCTCTTCCCGCCCAGCCCAGCTGGGGCCAGTCCCTGCCCCTCCCTGCTGGCTCTGCGGGGTCTGGGCGCTGGGCCGGAGGCTGAGCACCCTGGTGGGGGGCAGGTCGGAGCTCAGCCCAGAGCTCCAGTGCGGCGGGAAAGGAGCCGAGCCCAGACGTGCCGTGCGGGGGAGACGTGTCCCAGGGGGAATCACAAACCCTGCCCAGAGGCAGCTGGGACCCAGGGACATTTCAATGGGGAGGGGCCCAGCCATGGGCAGGGCCTGGATCCAGCCAGCCCTGACCAGGCAGTTTCCATCCCGTCCCTCTGGGGTCCCCGGCCCTCTGGGGTCCCCGGCCCAGAGTTGCTCATCCAGGGAGAGGGGGCAGATTCCCAGTGTCAGGGCCCCTCTGATCCCTTCTCTCTGCCACGGCCCCTCCCTGCCAGGGAGTGAGCTGCCCCTTGGGCTGGGCAGAGACCTCAGGGCTGCTCCCCACTCAGAGCCGGGCGCCCCTGGAGGCAGGAGAGTCCCTGAGTCACTGCCCAGCTGGGGCAGATTCTGTCCCTGACGCCATCGACCCCCCCCAGGGCTGAGCTCTGCCCCTCACACTCTGATTCTCCCCCAGCCAACGTGACTCTGGATTCAGACACGGCGCATCCCCAGCTCGTCCTGTCGGAGGATGGGAAACGTGTGAGACTGGGAAACACACGGCAGCCACGGCCCGACATCCGGGAGAGATTTGACAGTGTGTCCTGTGTACTCGGCCGTGAGGGCTTCACCTCGGGGAGACATTACTGGGAGGTGGAGGTGGGGGTTGGGCAATACTGGGCTTTGGGGGTGGCCAGACAGTCTGTGAGCAGAAAGGGAGGGATCAGCCTGAGCCCCAAAGAGGGGATCTGGGCTGTGGGGTGGTGGTGGGATCAGTTCCGGGCTCTCACTGACCCTGCAACCCCCCTGCCACTGAGCCCCCCCCGCAGAATCCGGGTTTGTCTGGACTGTGACTGGGGGCTGGTAACATTTATTGATGCGGCTGCCAAAGCCCCGATCTTCACTTTCCCGCCAGGCTCCCTCCCTGGGGAGAGAATCCAACCCTGGATCTGGGTGGGGTGGGGCACAAACACCGAGCTCCGACTGTCTTCCTGACAGCAGCCCCTCTGGCCTCACACACCCCAGTCTGTGTGACCCTGGAGGACTCCCCTGTACCCAGCCCCTGGCTCCTCATTTCTATGGTTCCTGAAACCTCCTCCCCTTCTCTCCCTGCAGCTCCACTTAAGGGAGGTGGAAGGACAGAGGAGCAGACAGGCCCTGAAGGGCAGAGCTGGAGGCTGGATAGAGACAGAACTAGCAACCTTGCTGGGGACAGGCAGAGTTCAGATCAGGTCACACAAATCATCCACCCCAATGGCTCTGCCCCTCACTAGTCCCCTCTCCCCTCCCCCACCTTTGGGCTCTGGGGACAGCTGGGCTCAGGAAGGCAGCCAACCCCGGCTCCTGAAGCTGCTGCCTGCTGGGAACGTTGCTCTCCCCTGCAGAGCTGGAGACAAGGAGCGAGCTCCAAGCAGGGGCTGGGCTATTGCAACGCTGAACGGCGCTGCCTGGAATTGTAGCTGCCCAGAAAATCCCTGGCACGACGCTGTGAGCCCCCAGCCTGAGTGACGGGGGATGGAAGTGTCTGGGACAAGCCAGCAGGCCCGGCAGGGAGCTGCCTGAGCTAGTCTATGGGGGGCGCTCACCAGGGAATATCAGAGAAGCCAGACTGGGTCAGACCAAAGACCCGTCCAGCCCCGTGTCCTGTCGGCCCACAGTGGCCAGTGCCAGGTGCCCCAGAGGCAGTGAACAGAACAGGGACCATCCAGTGACCCCTCCCCGTCACCCATTCCCAGCCCCCCACACACAGAGGCAGGGACTCCTCCCTGCCCAGCCCCTGTGTAACTTTTGTGTCGGGAACTGAGAGTGAATCATTCGCTTTAATAAAATGTTTCCATCTGCTCCTGTCTGGTTGCTCTCTGGTGTGTTCCCCCCTCTAGGAAATGGATTGTTGCCACAAAGGGGGATTTCTTGCGCAAGAAATCGCTATGGCTAAACTGGCCATCAGAGCTTTCTTGCGCAAGAGGGCGTCCACATCTCTTGTGCAAAAGCACATGCCAGTGTGGACGCGCTCTTGTGGAAGACTTTTTGGGCAAGAACTCTTCCGCAAAACAGTTCTTGCGCAAGAAGCTGCCAGTGTAGACATAGCCTGAGGGATACAGGAGTCGGAGTAAGAAGTCCTACAGCTTGGCAATATTTTGAAACCATTTTGAAATAACTACATGCTGTGTAGAGGTGGACTAACTTATTTCAAAATAAAGTTGCAGTGTAGACACAGGGGCTGTGTCTACACTGGGCCACTTATTCCGGAAAATCAGCCGCTTTTCCGGAATAAGCTGCGAGCTGTCTACACTGGCCCCTTGAATTTCCGGAAAAGCAACGACTCTCTACTGTACAAAATCAGCCGCTATTCCGGAAAAACTATTCTGCTCCCGCTCGGGCATAAGTCCTTATTCCAGAACACTGTTCCGGAAAAGGGCCAGTGTAGACAGCCCAGTAGTCTTTTCCGGAAAAAAGCCCCGATCGCGAAAATGGCGATCGGGGCTCTTTTCCGGAAAAGTGCGTCTACATTGGCCACGGACGCTTTTCCAGGCAGTGCATAGCCAGCACGGCTCTCCCATTGACCTGGGGGAAGGGCGCGGGTGAGTCACTCTGCTAGGGGCTGTGGGCGGGAAGGAGAGGCAGAGGACAGGTGGGGTGGAGTAAAGCAGTCCCTTGCCTCCTCCTTCTGACTGCTCCATCCCAGCACTGGGCCATGGGAACGAGGACCCCGGTGAGCCAAAGGATTCGGAGCAGCGGGGTGTCCTCCAGCCCTGAGCTGAGTCCAGCCTCTCAGGTCCAGCTCAACCACTCCCATGGCTCGCCCAGGTACCAAACCCAGGTCAATGGAACCCTCCCCCCCCCCACAAGTTCTCACATTCCTCTGTCCGCAGGCCCCAAAACCTGCCTCTCTGCAGCTGCTCCCCTGGCAAAGGCTGCAGGTCTGGTTTCTGCCTCTGGGCCAGGGCTGCAGAGGGAGGGGCCACAGCCAGGGCCAGCTCTAGGTTTTTTGCCACCCCAAGCAAAATATTTTTGGCCACCCCCTTCCCCTGCCCTTGGCCCGCTGCTGCAGGAGAGGCCCTGAGGAGGAAAGTGCCCCTTGCACCTGGCGGCTCTTTGACTCCCATCCCCCTCCGGCCAAACCCAGCCTAGTCCTGTCCCCCCTCCACACACCCCGACCCCCCCCCACTGAACCCAGTTTCCACCTTCTCTCCCCTCCCAGCCAAACCCGATCCTACACCTCCCCCAACTGACTCTGTCTCTTTCTCCGCCGAAGCCCCGTGTCCCCTCCCCGCAGCAGGTGCGGGAACGTGGGAGCGCCCCGTGGCGCGTATCATTCTTCCCAGGGGCCGGGTGAGGCAGCAAGAGCACCCGCCCCCCTGCAGGCCCCAGCTCCGCCCCGTCCCTTGCCCTGGGGCCACAGGCAGGCCTGCGGGGCGGTGAGGTTGGCCAGGATCCGCCCCTGGACATGGGCCGCTCCAAGCAGGTGCTCGATTTGCTGGTGCCTAGAGCCGGTGCGACCACAGAAAGTGAAGCCCTCCGTTTTTGCGACCATTGCGGTTTCTGTCATGCATACGTGAAATTCGTCGCTACTGCTCAGGACTTGCTACCTGGGTCAGAGGTTGCAAAATCCAAGGGATGGGGTGTAAGTCTGGGTACGTCTACACTACAACGCTAATTCGAACTAACGCGTCTAGAACTAAAAACTAGTTCGAATTAGCATTTTGCTAATTCGAACTAGCAAGTCCACATTGAGTGGACCCTGAACAGGGCTTAAGGATGGCCGGAAGCAGTGCCGGCAGGACATCAGAGGAGGACTTAGAGCGTGGAGCTGCTGTCTCAGGCTAGCCGAGAGCTGCACTTAAAGGGTCCCGACCCCCACCCTGGACAGACAGTTCTCAGGGGTGCCCCGCTTGCAAAGCAGTCCTGGCTTGGAGTGCCCGGAATACCCACACTGGGAACATCACACCACTCGGCCATCAGCCTGGCTGCACTTGCCGCAGGCTGCCATCTGGGGAGAGGGGGCAATCGGGGGGCTGCAGGAGAGCTTCCACCCCCAGAAGCCCGCAGAGCCAGCCCAGTCCTCCCCATCGGGGGCTCGTACCCCATTCCTCCCTCACCTCCTTCCACTTACCCTTCCCTAGCTCCCCTTCTTATTGATGTACAAAATAAAGATAACGTTTCTTCCAACATTGACTCTGTCTTTATTGAACAAAACTGGGGGAGACTGGGAAAAGGAGGTGGGAGAGGGGAAGAGAAAGGCTGGGAGAGGGGAGGGCAACTAACATGATCCGGGGTTGGGAACAGGTCCCAGATGAAGAGAGGCTACAGAGACTGGGACTGTTCAGCTTAGAAAAGAGGAGATGGAGCGGGGACAGGATAGAGGTCTCTAAAAGCAGGGGTTGGGTGGAGAGGGTGCATTCAGAAAAGTTCTTCCTGAGTTCCCCTAAAGAAGGACTAGAGGACACCAAAGGAAAGGAATGGGTAGCAGGCTTGAAACTAGTAAGAGAAAGTTGTTGTTCTTGACAAAGCAAATAGTTAACCTGTGGAACTCCTTGCTGCAGGAGGCTGTGAAGGCTACAAGCAGAACAGAGTTTAAAGGGAAGTGAGATCAAGTCATGGAGGTTGGGTCCATGGAGTAGTCTTAGCCAGGGGGTAGGAGTGGTGTCCCTGCCCAAAGTTTGTGGAAGGCTGGAGAGGGATGGCACGAGACAAATGGCTTGGTCACTGTCTTCAGTCCATCCCCTCCGGGGTCCCTAGGGTTGGCCACTGTCGGCACACAGGCTACTGGGCTAGATGGACCTTTGGTCTGACCCAGGACGGCCATTGTAAGCTCAGGGCTCAGGGTCGGGGGTCTCAGTGGACCCCCTTGATTTTCATGCACACCTGCTTCTGGGTGGCCAGGCTAGTAGCTCTCCTGCCCTAGACGGCCACTTTCCTGTGCCTAGTGCAGAGATCATGGACGAGGTCCACGATGTCTGCACTAGCCCAGGAAGCTGCCCGCCTCTTGCTTTAAAAGCCGGAAAAAAGCGGCGGACATTTTTATTTAAATGCCGCGGGGGATATTTAAATCCCCCGCGGATTTCCCTACGACGACTGGTGAAATTTACATGCCCCTTCCGGAAAAGGGGCCAGTGTAGACGTAGCCTTAGTGTTTCTGTCCTTACACCGGCAGTGGGTAAAAACATCAAGGGGAATTGCCTCTTCTTGTTCCTTCCCTCTCCCATTTTTTTCCTTCTCCCCCCGCCTCTATTTATTTTGGTCTTGGACATCCAACTCCAGTCACCTGAAGCAGCGGGCTGTGCCCACCAAAGCTCACAATCCCATCTACATGTGTTGTGAGTCTATAAAATGCTACCAGATCATTTGTTGTTGTTTAAGTGTATCCTGTACAGCACTGGTCTCCAACCTTTTTACACCCAAGATCACTTTTTAAATCTCAGAACAGGCGAAGATCTACCGCCCCGCACCTTCCTTGAAGCCCCTCCCCTTCCTTGAAGCCCCGCCCCTTCCTTGAAGCCCCGACCTCTCTATTCTCCTCCTGTCCATCACTTGCTATCCCCAGCCCTTACTTACACACTGATAAACAGTTTATTTTTAAATTATGCAATACATACAATTAAAATCACGTTTATAGTTATGAAATAAATGGTCTGTTTTTTATTCATGCTATTTAAATCTAAAATGAAGCTTTTATAATTATACATTTTGTGGGGACAGAGTATTGCGGCTGGGGGCAGGGGAGAGGGAACAGGGTGCTGGGAGGGCAGAGGACAGGATTCTGCAGCAGGGGACAGAGTGCCAGTGGGGACAGAGTTTGGGGAGTGGGGATGGGAATGGGGACAGAGTTCTGTAGCTGGGGACAGGGCAGTGGGGACAGAGTTCGGAGAGTGGGGACCCCAGCATTCTGTAGTTGAGGACAGGGGAGTGGGGACAGGGGCATGGGATGCCAGTGGAGGCAGAGAGTCCCCTGCATCTCCCTCCTCCCAGTATTCCCCCCCCCTGCCGGGAAACCAGCGCTTGCCTACCCCGGGGCCGACCCCCGCAGGGAAGCCCTGCACGCGCGCCTGCCCCGGGGCCAACCCCCCGTGCAGGAAAGTCTTGCGCACACCTGCCCCGGGCCAACCTCCCCCCCCGGTGCAGGAAAGCCCCACGCGTGCACAACTGCCCCGGAACCAACCCCGCCGTGCAGGAAAGCCTTGCACGTGCCTGCCCAGGGGGCTGACCCCCCCACCCACGCAGGGAAGCCCGGCGCGCGCACCTGCTCCGGGGCCAACCCCCGTGCAGGAAAGTCTCGTGCGTGCGCCTGCCCAGAGGGCCGACCCCCCCTGCACAGGGAAGCCCCGCACACGCTTGTCCCAGCGCCACCCCGCCCCGCGGCGGGAAGCCCCGGGGCCAACCGCCCCCTCCCCGCCAGAAGCCGACACTACCTCCGTCTTCTCTGGAGGTAAGTAGTAGGGCTTCTGGGGGGGTGGGAGGGAAATGGGGGCGGGGCTGACAGGACGCCTCGCGAGCGACTGGTCGAGGCCTCGAGATCGACCAGTAGCTCGCGAGCGACCAGTTGATGACCACGGCTGTACAGACTAACTGAGCTGTCCCCTGAAGCTGCTCTAGATAGTTAAGACCAAAACAGACTGCAGAGCACTTCAAAAATATCTCACCAAACTAAGTGACTGGGCCACAAAATGTCAAATGAAATGGAATGTGGATAAATGTAAAGTAATGCACATTGGAAAAAACCATCCCAACTGTACAATAGGATGGGGACTATTTAGCTACAACTACTCAAGAGAGATCTTGGAGTCATCGTGGATAGTTCTCTGAAAACAAACGCTCTGTGTGCAGCGGCAGTGAAAAAAGCAAATAATGTTAGGAGGAGTTCTTGAACAAATAGACTCACAGACAGGCAGACAGGCAGACATGCAAACTCTCTAAAATATACAGTAGATTTCTATTTTGTGAAGTAAGTTACAAACTTTTGGAAATCCAGCAGTAGGGGAAGCATCTTTCTCTGTCGTCCCTGCTACTTAACTCTCCATTTGTGGCATGGAATCATTTTGCCTCTGACATGTAGGAAGATGTATAACGCAGCAGTTCCTAATGACGTTAGTGTGGAACCAACATATACTGGGGAGATGTATAGTGGGGATGCCCTCTGCGGAGAAGCCTCAAAAATAGTCTGAGGCAGGCTCCATTACTGAGGCCATGCTACCTGGACATAGAGCCCCGGGAAGCCCTGGGGAGTAATTAGTTTGAATGACTCTGGGGGGTTTTAACACAAGCCATTACTGGCAGGGCGTTCTCACGTCCTTGGCAGGCCTCCACCTTCTGTACCTGAGGTGCCAATGCAGGAACAGCCTGGGCAGTGCGTAGCCGGCACGGCTCTCCCATTGGCCGGTGGGAAGGGCGCGGGTGAGTCACTCCGCTAGGGGCTGTGGGCGGGAGGGAGAGGCAGAGGACAGGTAGGGGTGGAGTAAAGCAGTCCCCTGCCTCCTCCTTCTGACTGCTCCATCCCAGCACAGGGCCATAGGAACAGGAACCCGGTGAGCCAAAGGATTCGGGGGGGGGGGGGGTCCTCCAGCCCGGAGTTGAGTCCAGTCTCTCAGGTACAGCTCAGTCACTCCCATGGCTCGCCCAGGTACCAAACCCATGTAAATGACCCCCCCACCCCACCCCCACCCCAAGTGTTCACATTCCTCTGTCCGCAGGCCCCCGAATCCCCGAAACCTTCCTCTCTGCAGCTGCTCTCCTGGCAAAGGCTGCAGGTCTGGTTTCTGCCTCTGGGCCAGGCTGGGGAGGGAGGGGCTGCAGCTGTTTCTGCAGAGCCGGAGAGGAGGGAGACCCTGGAGAGCGGGTGGGAAACAGCCCAGCCCCCCAGTAAAGCCCCTCTCGGCAGCCCTGCTCACGGGGACAGAGCAGTGTCACAGGGGCTGCTGGAGGTGAGATGGCACCAACCCCCCCCCCCCCCGCAGCATGGACTGGAGTGAGGGGGCTTTGCCCACCCCAGGGGAAGGGGCCTCGTGCTGCAGGGCGGAGCCGCCGGGCTGGGTAAATTCCAGGCTGCTCGCAGAGGGAACATGGGGAAGCCCGGAGGCACTGGAACCGGGGGAGGGTCGGACAGGCTGGGCCTGGTCACTTTGGCTCCCACCCCCTCCCCTTCCAGACCCGAGCGGCCGTGCGAGGTGTCTGCACACGGGCTGGTTTGCAAGTGCCGTGTCTGTAGGTTTGTGCCCCCTTTGCACTGGGAGCTGTGGGGCTGCGGGTGTCTCTGAATGTCGCCCTGGCGCTGTGCAGCAGGGTCACACCCCACACAGAGCGGCATCAGCCCGGCCTCCCCGCTCGGGGCTCCAGCCAGGGACATGGGCTGTGCCCCAGCCCCAGGGACAGACCAGGGACGGCAGCGCTGGGCCAGCGAACCAGGGGGCCTGTCGGTGACCTGGTTTGGGACACAGGAAGTACCAGCCTCTGCCACAGAATGGAAAAGGCACCGGCAGCCCCTCGGTTTGGTCTCTTCTCCTGCACCTCCCTCGGGAGCAACCCGGCTACAAACCAGTCTCTGAGGGGAGCAATGGGGGGGGGGGGGGATTCGGGATCCTGTGGGGGAGGGGACCGGAACGGGGGCAATGGGCCACCCAGGCCCAGCACTGGCAGGGGAGCCTTTCCCGTGTTTGGGGAGCAGCAGCCTCCAGAGCCCTGCCCCAGCCGGCCACTGTCTGACGGGTGCACGGCCCCGGGCACAACGGCCGGTGTCCCCTTTGGGCCCCGCTCCCAGGCAGAGTCGGCAGCCACAAGGGCTGGGTCAGTGTCTGGGGCTCCCCTGCTCATGGGCTCCAGGACAGGCCTCCCTCCCCAGCCACGGCAGGGCCGGTCCCAGGCTAGGTTGGGCCAGGGGAAGGGACACACCACAAGTGTGAGAAGACCGACCATGGCTGGGTTCACACCAGGTAGGGGAGTCTGCCCGGGCAGGTCTGGGCCTGGGGATTCGGGCTAGGAAGGGGTGACCGGCCCATGGAAGATCCCAGCTACAGCAGGATTGGTACCAAGGGTGAGGGAAGGGACATGTCCAGGCACCCACAGGTCCCGGTGTATTGGCTGCAGCTGGGTTCGGGCTGGGAGCCCCCAAGCCCTTCCTCCCTTCTCTCGCTCTGCCCAGCCAGGGGAGGGAAGAGACGCTCCCCTTGGAGCCAGAGTCCAGCCAGCCCCCGAGGGTCACTAGCTGAGCGCCCGCTACAGCCCTCGCTCTGCCGGCCGGGCTATGGAAGGGTCTGTGGGGGGCCGCCACTGAGCAAGCAGCTCAGGTTTAATCCTCAAGCACCAGCACAAACCCTGCAGCCAGGCCCTGTCACTTGCCTCCGCACAAGCTCAAAGGGGAGGGGGAAGCCCTGTTAACTCAGGGTGGGGGGAGGAGACAGGAGGCCCCATCTCTCCCATCCTGGCTCTTTGTTTCTGTCACGGGCTGTGGGGGGGGGGGGGGTCACCGGCCTGCACCCCCATCCACAGCCAGACGTGACTCTCAATTGGAAGTCGAACTGAAGGTTTATTTGAAACAAAATACAGGACTATGTAGCACTTTAAAGACTAACAAGATGGTTTATTAGGTGAGGAGCTTTCGTGGGCCAGACCCACTTCCTCAGATCAAATAGTGGAAGAAAATTGTCACAACCATATATACCAAAGGATACAATTAAAAAAATGAACACATATGAAAAGGACATGTAGCGCCCCCTCTCCACCTGGTTACCTTCTTTTAAAGCCAATCTCCTTTCAGGTTTGGAGGGATAGGCCTGGGTTCTTCTGGATCCTGCCACCCACTCAATTTTATTCTTTCTGATTGATGTACTTGGCGGTGTCTCCACCCCCCTCACTCCTTCCTAGCAGGGTCACCAGGGCAGCTTGGGAGGAAAATTCTAGCCCAGGATAATCCCCACGTATTTGCCAGATAGTTGGAGACTCCCAGAAAATAACACAAACACATACACTATAATAAACACAGTTATATTAAACAGGAGACAATTATAACAGAACAGGGTAAAACACTATTTTTAGGGTCACCGGTGCCCAGCAACTGTAAGGTCAGTGTCCTGTTGGTACATGTACTTTGTTGGGGCCTTGATGACTGTTGACCACACAATCCTTCTCTGCAGTGGTTTAGCAGTGGAGCCGACTAGGTCCAGTACAGCCCAAAGGACTCACAAATAAGAGAAGGCAGTAAATCCCTCCACAGTTTAATATGCTGCAGGTAATAAAATCCCCAAACAAATTCCCTGACTTACTAACTAACAATTGGTGCACTCACACACTCCATGGATGAGCCTCAGGTTGAGAGATGACTCAGTCTCTGCAAAGGGCTGCTCTCTTCTCACAGGGATCCTCTTCAAGCAGGAACCAGGCTGCTTCGGTCCCAGGATTCCCCCTCACCGCGAAGGGGTGCAGGGCTCAAGATGCAGACCCCACAACTGCACCAAAATTCAAACTACAGCCTCCCAGCCCAGCATTCAGACCCACACAGCAGGCAGCAGCCCTGAACTTGCTGCTAGAGCTGAGCTGACCATGCAGTGACTCTCTCACCCAGGGAGCTGGAGCCAACTCAGCCTGGCCGGGGAAGCCTCCCAGCAAACTCCACAACTGGGAATCAACAGTGGAGACATAAACCCAGCTGAGGGATCCTGCCTTCCCGTCCCTAGAGGCTAGTTCTCAGGGGGAACCCTGCATGCAGGCCTGGGGTTCACTAGCTCCCACACAGCCAGCTTCCCCTTCCCTGGCTGGCTCCAGACTCCCCTCAACAATGGTCTCTCCTTCCCCCTGGGAGGGGCATCTCACTCCCCATGGGTTGCTGGGCAGACTCTGGCCCTGGTAGGGAGGGGGAGCCAAGGCAAACTCAGAGCCTCTCCCTGAGCTGCCAGCAGACAAGGCCCCGGGAATCCAAGTAATCTCCTTGGGGGTTACACTAATCAAATTTCAGAACAGAAAGGGGATGGGGGGAGGTAAATGTCTGTGAGCTAATGATATTAGAGGTGATAATTGGGGAAGCTATCTTTGTAATGGGTACGGTAATTAGAGTCTTTATTCAAACTTAAGTGTAAAGTGTTGAATTTGAGCATGAATGACAGTTCAGAGGATTCTCTTTCAAGTGCAGTCTTAAAAGGCCTTTGAAGCAGGATGCAGGTGATCAAGTCGTTGAGACAGTGTCCTTTCTGGTTGAAATGGCAAGAAACTATTTTTTCTTTGTGATCCTGTCTAATATCTGTTTTGTGGGCATTGATCCTTTGGCAAAGTGTCTGAGACGTTTGTCCAATGTACATAGCAGATGGACACTTTCGGCACATGATAGCATAGATTATATTTCTGGATGCGCAGGAATATGTGTTCTTGATCTTATAACTCGCTTGGTTAGGTCCAATAATGGTATCAGCAGAGTGACTATGTGGACAAAGCTGGCAACGGGGTTTATTGCAAGGGAAGGTACCAG
This sequence comes from Pelodiscus sinensis, assembly GCF_052426305.1. Lineage (NCBI taxonomy): Eukaryota > Metazoa > Chordata > Testudines > Trionychidae > Pelodiscus > Pelodiscus sinensis. The sequence goes on from NC_143070.1 coordinate 15,320,021, forward strand.
GGTTGGTATTAGTGTGGTATTTCCTGTGGTTGTTGGTAAGAATCATCTTGAGGTTAGGTGGTTGTCTATAGGAGACTATGGGTCTGTCTCCCAGAGCCTCTCGGAGTTTAGTATCCTGTTCCAGGATAGGCTGTAGTTTATAGATAATGTGTTGGACAGGTTTAAGTTGGGGGCTGTAGGTGATGACAAGTGGTGTTCTATTGCTGGTTTTTTTGGGTCTGTCTGAAGTTGATGGTTTCTAGGTATTTGTCTGGCTCTTTCAATTTGCTTTTTTATTTCTCCGGGTGGGTAGTTGAGATTTATAAATTTCTCCCTGCCCGCTCCTCTTGGGAATGTCGGGGGAGATTTCGCTGGGGGCCAAGGAACCGAGAATTCTCTAGCTCCACATGACCATGGCCCCTGACCCCACTTACCATCCACATTCTCCTCGGCGCTGGGTGCTGCAGGGAGTGTCTGACCCCCCGGATCAGCTCTGGCTCAGGGCGGGAGGACTCCAGCCGGGTGCGGCTCCCCCTTGGCCTGTGGCTGGACAGGACACAGCAGGGAGCAGTGACCCTGTCGCCCATTGCAGCCTGGCCCTGAGAGCTGGGCCCAATGTGGGAGGGTGCAAGGGGAGCCCCTCAGCAGCCATGGAGAGAAGCCAGGCGGGAGGGCAAATTGACCCTGAGCCTCGTACACCCTGTACCACCGGGTCTGGTGGGAGGGAGGGGGGCTCTGTGTGTGGGGCACAGACTGGCAGTCAGCAACATGGGATAGGTGCTGGAACGATGGGCTCTCTAAGGCACAGACTGGCAGGTAGTCAGGGATGTGGGGCAGTGGCTGGCAGAGGGGGCTGTGTGTGTGGGGCACAGACTGGCAGTTTTTCAGGTACATGGGGGGTTGGTGACTGATAATAGGAGACTAGCTGGGCTCGTGAGGGTGTCTGGGTGGGGAAGTTTCTAGGCTGCGGGAGATGGGGGGTGGGGTTTGGACGGGGGGCACAGGCAGTGCTGGGCTGTGTCTGCACTGATGACACAGGATGCAGAGTTAACGGCCTGTGTTTCGGGGGAAGCTGGACCAGCCAACGTGGTTTCTGGTGCTTCCTTTGAGCATCCCCCCGGGAGCAGGTCGGGGCTGTTGTGTTCACTAGTCTGATGATGACGATGATGATGGAGGAAATGTTGCCGTTCAGCTGAGTGTGAGCAAAAGCAACACACACGCCCAGGAGAAACCACGTCCTAGTTCCAGTGCCCAGTGCACCCCTCACACCCCTCTTCTAGCCTCCAGGCCTCCCGCTCCAGCGTTTCACCAGCCTCAGTGAAATCGTTTCCCCTAATTCCCACCCCAGAGCTCCCCAGCTGCAACTCGAGACAGTCGCTCCTTGGGATCCCCTCTCTGGCCATGGACAGACCCTCTTAGGCCTCTGCCTGGCCTGTATCCTCTGCCTCACACACCCCCAGCACAACCGGCTGTGAGCCCCAGGCCGGACCTTCCTCCTCAGCCCTCGCTCTGGTCACACAACAAATCCCCTGGGAGCACTTTACAGACCAATAAAACATGTCGCTGGGATCATGAGCTTTGGCGGGCACAGCCCCCTGCTTCAGATGACCGGGGGCTGGGGGGTGCATCAACCCTGCCCTGCGAATCAGCCCCCCAGTCCTGCTGGGACTGCCCCCCGAGGGAGCGGAGTAGAAAAGCCTCTGGAGCCGCTCAGGCCGGGCCGACTGCAGGAGGAGGAGGATGCGCAGGGAGCTCCGGGCCCAAGGGAGCCGAGGGGGCAGGAGCCTCCAGCAGCAGCCACGGCCAGGGAGGCCCTCAGACGGGCCGTGCCCACAGGCCGCGTGAGGGGAGAGACGCCAGGGCTGCTAGGAAGGGGGGCCCAGGGTGGGGATTGTTCCTGGGGCTCAGCGTGTGGCGGTCGGAGTCCCTGCTCCTCGGCCAGCAGGGCCCAGGGCTTGGGCCCAGGGACACGGGGGCTCAGGCGACGGGGCGGGAATGGGAGCGTTTGTGCTGCCAGCTCCCATCGGCGGCCCTTGGACTGACATGGGTGGGAGGAATTGGACTGGCTGCCCCGCGCTCCGCAGAGGGAAACGTGGGCTCCCCAGTGCTGAGCTGCTCCAGACAATTCTTTCCCCGCCGTGTGGCTGGGGGCTCCGGCCAGAACACGCCTGCTCCTACTGACCCCATGTTGGGGGGGGAAGGGCTTGTCAAGGGGTCAGATGTGCAGAGCCTGTGGGGGTTGGGTGGATGCGGCTGCCCCCCTCTGCAGAGACCAAGTCGTGCAATGGGGGATTCTCCATCCCTTGCCATTGCTGAGCCGAGACGTGAGGGCATCAGTAACAGCCAGGGCAAGTGGGGCTGGGACCGGAGGGGTGGGGAAGGTTCTGGGGTCTGCAAGGTGCAGGAGCTCAGATCAGATGAGCATGATGATTCCTTTGGCCCTTCAAATCTGAGCCCATCAGACCGGCCTCTGGGCTGCTCTGGGACTCCTGACCCCAGCTGTGACCCACAGCCCCTACTCTGCCTGCTAGTCATGACTGCTCCAGCCAGGAGTCTGGAAGGGCTTTTCCTGGGGAGAGACTGTTGTCATGGCAACAGAAACTCCCCTTCTGTGCCTGTGGGCTGCATGCACCGCTCTGTCCCCACAGGCCCTGGGGTGTAGCCTCCCCCTCAGCTGTCACAAGAAAAGTTTTTCAAGTCCTCTGGTTTGCAGAGAATGGCTGAGACCAACCCGAGCATGTGCTTAAGGGCAAGAAAGCAAAGCTCGTACAATCAATGATCGGGTTATTTCTCTTCAATCTCTTTATTTTAAACCAGTCTCACATTCTTTTACTTGGCTCCTGAGGTGGGTGGAGATTTTGGCATCGAGGGAGCATCTCTCGGACACCACGAATCACTTCTCCTCTTCCCGGCAATGCAGGAGAAGGTAGCAGGGACTCCAGAGTCAGCGGGAGGCTGGATACATCTGGGCTGGCCCCAGTGTCTGGCAGACACAGAGTTTTGGGCCTGGCTGAGCAGCAGGTTTCTTTTCACACCCGTCGGTTCCCAGGAGTCTCTGGCCACTCCCTGCCGTGGGTGCTGCCGTGTGAGCCCTGCCCTGGGCGTTCCTGGCCAGGCCCTCCCTTTGCTCCTCCACTCTCCATCCAGGCAGATCTCCGAGTTGGGGAAACCTCCCCTGAGAACCTGCCGCCTCCTCCGTGGAAGTGGTGGGAAAGGGGCTGCCGGGAACTCCTGGCCGTGGTGGCCCTCGGGGTCGTAGAGGAATCCCCTAGTGCAGCGTTTCTCCCCCTGGGGGTCCCTGCCCAGAAGGGGGCGGCAAGGCGAGGGCAGGAGGGTCGCTCACGGGGGCACCGGACGTTTGGGCTTTCCCAGCCGTGGCCTCGTGTTCAGTCCCCAGGTCCCCATCCCGGCGGAGTTTGGAAATAAGAAGAAATGTCCCTGATCTCTCCTGGCCTCCCCAGCTGGACGGCTGGAGGGGCAGCTGCTCTCTGCCCCCAACCTGGCCAGCAGCGGCGCAGACGGAAGGGTGGCAACGGCATCGCTGCCTCCACTTCTCCTGCGCTGCTGCTGCTGCTGGCACTGACCCCACAGCTGGGATCCCGCTCGCTCTGGGCACCCAGCTTGGAAGGGAGCGATGCCCCCAGCAGGGGGCAGAGGGAAGGATGCAATGGCAGGCCACACACCCTTCCTTCTGCGCTGCTGCTGGGAGCAGAGCTGCCCTCCGAGCTGGGCACCTCCCCTGTGGCCCCTGCTCTGTGGTCCCCAGCGGAGAAGGCAGCCCTGCCAGCAGCAGTGCGGAAGGAACGGTGGCAACAACATGCCAGGCCACCCTGCCTCTGCGCTGCTGCTGGGGCGGCGTTGACTTCTGAGCTGGGGGACCGGTCAGTGACCACCCCTCACTCGCTGCTCAGTGGGGCCCCCTCCGATCTGGGCCCCACAACAGCAGCCGCTGCTCTGCTGCCGCCCAGGTCCAAAGGCAGCGCCACCGCCTGCAGCGGCACAGAAGGAAGGGCTGAGATACCAGACCAGGCCTCCCCTCCTCCTGTGCTGCTGCTGGCGGTGACTTTGCAGCTGGGTGTCCTGCCAGCGTGGCCCACTCGCAGGTCACTCAGGGTGGCTGTGTCTACACTGGGCCACTTATTCCGGAAAAGCAGCCGCTTTTCCGGAATAAGCTGCGAGCTGTCTACACTGGCCGCTTGCTTTTCCGCAAAAGCAATGACGATCTAATGTGAAATCGTCATTGTGTTTCCGGAAAAACTATGCTGCTCCCACTCGGGCAAAAGTCCTTTTTCTGGAAAAACTGTTCCGGAAAAGGGCCAGAGTAGACAGCACAGTAGTCTTTTCCGCAAAAAAGCCCTGATCGAAAAAATGACGATCAGGGCTTTTTTCCGGAAAAGCGCATCTACATTGGCCACGGACACTTTTCCGGAAAAAGGACTCTTTTTCCGGAAATACTTATAATGGAAAACTGTTCCGTTTTAAGCATTTCCGGAAAAGGGTGCCAATGTAGACGTAGCCGGTGTGTCTAGACTACAGGGTTTTGTCAACAAAAGTGGACTTCATCTACACTGCCGCTGAATTCTGTCGAAACAACGTCGACAGAACTCAGCAGTTTTGTCGAGGGCTGTAAACCTCATCTACGAGGAATAACGCCTTTTGTCGAGAGAGTTCTGTCAACAGAAGGCGCTATTGCATCTCCACTGTCCTTTGCGTCTACACTGTCATGTTAACAAAGCGGCTTGCTTTGTCGACAGAACTAGATTTAGTCTAGACACTCTTTGTCGACAGAAGCTTTCTCGACAGTATGGTTGTGTCTAGACTACATGCCTCCGTCGATGGAAGCATGTAGATTAGACAGATCGGCAAAGGGAAATGAAGCCGTGATTTAAATAATCGCGGCTTCATTTAAATTTACATGGCTACCGCGCTGAGCTGACAAACAACTGATCAGCTGTTTGTCGGCTCAGCGCGCTAGTCTGGACGCTCCCCTGCCGACATCAAAGCCCTTTGTCGGCAGCCCCGTTATTCCTCGTGGGCTGAGGACAGAAGCCTGTAGTCTAGACGTACCCTCAGTGTGGCAGGCAGGGCTGCCCCCAGCAGTGGCACAAAAGGGAGGGCAGCAGCCGCAGACCTTATGTGCGTTGGCTGGGGGCAGGCGGCCTTGTGCACATGGTGCCTGCGCTCTCTAGCTGCCCAGCTGAGCAGTGAGAGGCACGGCCAGCAGCGGCACAGCAGGGAGGGTGGCGATATCAGACCAGCTCCCCTCCCTCCTGCGTTGCTGCTGGCGGTGGGGTTGCCATCCAGGTTGGGCACCTGGCCCCTTGTAACTTCCTCAGCCTCCCCATTAGTAGGCAGAGCCTCTACCCGCAGCAGTGCAGAGGGAAGGGAGGCACCGCCACACCAGGCCGCCCTCCCTTCTGCGCTGCTGGTGGTGCTGGCGCTGCCTGCTCATGGGAAAAGGTGTGAAAAGGGGGTTCTCCGAAGGAGCAGCGCCGCATGGACCTCGGGGTTCCCAGTGGTCTGAGTCCCCCACTGACTCCAGGCTCCATGCAGGTGCTTCCACTCAGAAATGTACAAGAGCCTCCAGGATCCTGAGCCTTTCAAAGCGGAAGGACCCTCGTAAAGCTGAGTCAGTGGAACTTCCTGCTGGCCCCGGGCTGCACACAGAGTTCCCGTTTTGAAGTGCACAGGAGGCCCTGCTGGGGCCCTTGTCCAGTTCAAAGTGCAGAAAGTGCCCATCGACTAGTCGAGTAGCCAATGGAAATTCCATCGACTCCTCAACTTGTCCAGGAATCGTTATTTAACATCCTTACCCAGCAGCAGCGGCGCGGAAGGCAGGGAGGCAAAGCTGCAGCAGCCCACCTGCCTTCTGCACTGTTACCGGAGACAGCACGGACTGTCCAGCTGCCCGGCGGGAGTGGCGGCGCTGTTGCCAGCGATGGCAGAGAAGGACGAGGGGAGCACCGTCCAGGGCCCCCCTCCCTGTTTGCTAGGGATGTCAGACAGGGAGTCACTGAACAATCATGTCACTGCATCAAACTGTAGCAATTCCACGATTATTCGATAGTCCCTGGTGCCTGAGTCAGCAATGAGGGGCTGCACCGGCATCCCACATAGCAGACAGAGGCTGCACCGGCATCCCACACAGCAGCCTCTGTGCGACGAGAGCTTGTGCCAACCCCGGACAGAGGCTGTTGTGCAGCAGCCTCCTCTGGAGTGTGAGAGGCAGGAGCAGGCAGCTCCGTAGAACTGGTGCTCACGGAGAACTAGATTTTAAGTCAGCTCCCCTCGAGCAACCCCTCATCCCCCTCGCCTCTATGTGAGACAGCGAGGGAGGAAAGGGGGCTCACATAGAGGCTTAGAAGGTAGTTCCCCGAACATCTCATCTCATGTCTGCCCTGCCCCCACGCTGATAGGGAGGCAGCAGTGGAGGGGGATGGGTGAGACGTGGTTCCAGAGGAGCTGATACACATGGGGAGCTGTCTTAAAAGCTGCTTCCCGTGTGCACCAGCTCCTGCCTGACTCCCTCACCCACCGTGTTGCTGCATCTCTATGAGAGGCAGCAGCCCATGGTGCGGGCCAGGCAGCTCCATGGGATCTGGTGCTCATGGGGAGGCAGCTTAATAGCTGGATCCCCGCAGACACCAGCTCCCACCTTCCCCCCCTCTTGCTGCTTCTGTTCCCGAGGCAGCCGGGGGAGGGGTGTGTGGAGGCGACAGGATTAACCAATAAGCCCAGACGTATCGGTTAATCGTGTAGCCAGCTACACACGTTGACACCCCTAGTTTGTGCTGCTGCTGGTATCGGTGCTGCCCTCTGAGGTAGCCCCTGGCCTGTGGCACCCACTCTCTGGTCACCCGGTTTGGGAGGCAGGGCTGACACCCGCCACAGTGCTGAAGGAAGTGCTGCAATCCCGCCCCTCCTGCACTTCCTGCTGCACCGCTCTTGGGAGCAGCACTGACGGCCGAGCGGGTGACCAGAGAGTCGTGGCTGCTCCTGGGGCGCCCAGCTCGGAAGACAGGGCCACCGCCAGCAGTGGTGCAGAAGTAGGAGTGACACCACACGGAGCCACCCTGCTTCTGTGCTGCTGCTGGCAGGGACGCCGTCGTCTAAGCTGGGCCCCTGGCCAACAGCCACTGCTCTCCAGCCACCCGGGTCAGAAGGCAGCCCCACACCCTGCAGCACTGTCCCCTTCCCTCTGCGCTGCAGCTGGTGGTGGCGCTGACTTTTGAGCTGGGTGACCTGCCAGGGGCCGCTGCTCTGCAGCCACCCAGATGGAAAGGCAGCCCCCCCGCCAGCAGCAGTGCAGAAGAAAGGGTGGCAACACCGGACCAGGCCTCCCTTCCTCCTGTGCTGCTGCTGTCAATGGGGCTGCCCCCAAACCAGATGGCCAGACAGTAGCCGCTGCTCTCCAGCCATTCAGCTGGGAAAGCCGGGAGAAATCCGACAGTTTTTAATATTTCCAAACATCTGCCCAGAGGAAGATTTGCGGCCTGAAGACGAGGTCATGGCTGGGAAAACCCAGGCGGCCAGTGACCCTGCTCGCGAGCCCCTTCCCCTGGCCCTGGGACCCCCTTTTGGGTGGGGAGCCCCAGCTGGAGAAAGGCTGCACTAGGGGATTCCCCAATGACCCTGGAGACCAACAGGGCCAGGAGTTTCTGGCAGACCCTTTCCCACAACTTCCAGGGAATACGCCGGAACTAGGGCCCCATCGCATCCCCCTGCAACCTCGCCCATTTCACAGCCAGACCGTGTCCACGCTGCTCCCTGGCACACTCCCGGGGGCTTCCCTGGGAAATTTCCCAGCTCTCTGACCGGCTGGGTCCTGGCCCAAACTAGGATTGTGTGCAATGGGGGTGGGGGCATCCCAAGAGTGCCAATTTCACTTCCCAGCAGCCTGTGGGGCAGGGCTAGAGCCGTTCCACCCTCACTTCTCCCTGCCCCTCAGGGTGGCTCTGATCTGCCCCCTCCACGAGTGCCCGTGTTAGGGCAGGACAACTCCTGTCCCATCCCAGCCAGGTCAGGGAGCAGCTGACGCCCCAGGTCCCTCACCACGTGGGGAGCTCAGACTCCCCTCACCATTCCCCCATCCCCTCCTCTCCCCCCGTTGCACGTCTCCTGGCTGTGAAATGGGTGGGGCCCTAGTCAGGTTCCCAGGGACCTTTACCCCCCACAGAGCAGGGGTGGGGAACCTTTGCTGGGTCGGGGCCACTGACCCACAGAAAAATCTATGGGGGGCTGCACACAAGTGAGAAACAGCCCCCCTCCCCTCCCCAGCGTGGGCCCCCAATGCAGGGGGGAGCCCCGACCTTCAGGGGCCGGATCCCCGCCAGCCGGGGCTGCATCCGGCCCCCGCACCTGAGGTTCCCCACCCCCGCTGTAGGGATCTGCACTGGATGGGAGTCTCCCTGGGAAGGGCCTGGCCAGGCCTTCGACGCCCAGGGCAGGGCTGCGAGGTGCCGCGTTTGCTGGGGCTTCTGTGCCCGGCGTCCTGGCTGAAGGGCACCGGCAGCCCGAGCTCGGGTCTGGGGGAAGCGGCGCGACGGGGAGGCCCCTTCGTCTGTTCCAGCTTCAGCAGGTCCCCGAGGTTCAGCAGGTCCCTCTCTGCCCTGGCCGGCCGGTTTCCTCCTCCGCTGCCCTGGTCCCGTGTGTGACCTCGCCTGGTCCTGGTTACTGGGCGGGTTGTTCAGTCTTCAGTCTGCGCCGTGACACTCCCCGTCTCTGGGCTGGAATCGTCTCCATCGGGTTGCTGGGTGCAGCCTGCACCTGGTTCCGAGGGGACGGCAGCTTCTCCCGCCACAAAGCCTGCAGGCTCCCAGCTTCCCTCTGGCAGAGCTTGCCTTAGGGCAGAGCGGCATAGTGGGTAGAGTCTGTACTGGCCCCTTTCTCAGGGCAGTTTGGCCCAATGGCCAGAGTCAGTAATTGCCCCTTTTCTAAGGGCAGTGTGGCCCAATGGCCAGTGTCAGTACATTTCCCCTTTTCTCAGGGCAGTGTGGCCCAATGGCCAGAGTCAGTACATTTCCCCTTTTCTCAGGGCAGTGTGGCCCAATGGCCAGAGTCAGTACATTTCCCCTTTTCTCAGGGCAGTGTGGCCCAATGGCCAGAGTCAGTACATTTCCCCTTTTCTCAGGGCAGTGTGGCCCAATGGCCAGAGTCAGTACATTGCCCCTTTTCTAAGGGCAGTGTGGCCCAATGGCCAGAGTCAGTACATTTCCCCTTTTCTAAGGGCAGTGTGGCCCAATGGCCAGAGTCAGTACATTGCCCCTTTTCTAAGGGCAGTGTGGCCCAATGGCCAGAGTCAGTACATTTCCCCTTTTCTCAGGGCAGTGTGGCCCAATGGCCAGAGTCAGTACATTGCCCCTTTTCTAAGGGCAGTGTGGCCCAATGGCCAGAGTCAGTACATTTCCCCTTTTCTATGGGAAGTTTGGCCCAATGGCCAAGGTCAGTTTCTTTCCCCTTTAGTCAAACCAGTGTGGCCCAATGGCCAGTGTCAGTACCTTGCCCCTTTTCTAAGGGCAGTATGGCCCAATGGCCAGAGTCAGTAATTGCCCCTTTTCTAAGGGCAGTGTGGCCCAATGGCCAGTGTCAGTACATTTCCCCTTTTCTAAGGGCAGTGTGGCCCAATGGCCAGTGTCAGTAATTGCCCCTTTTCTCAGGGCAGTGTGGCCCAATGGCCAGAGTCAGTACATTGCCCCTTTTCTATGGGAAGTTTGGCCCAATGGCCAAGGTCAGTTTCTTGCCCCTTTAGTCAAACCAGTGTGGCCCAATGGCCAGTGTCAGTACCTTGCCCCTTTTCTAAGGGCAGTGTGGCCCAATGGCCAGAGTCAGTACATTGCCCCTTTTCTAAGGGCAGTGTGGCCCAATGGCCAGAGTCAGTACATTGCCCCTTTTCTAAGGGCAGTGTGGCCCAATGGCCAGTGTCAGTACCTTGCCCCTTTTCTAAGGGCAGTGTGGCCCAATGGCCAGAGTCAGTACCTTGCCCCTTTTCTAAGGGCAGTGTGGCCCAATGGCCAGAGTCAGTACCTTTCCCCTTTTCTAAGGGCAGTGTGGCCCAATGGCCAGAGTCAGTACCTTGCCCCTTTTCTAAGGGCAGTGTGGCCCAATGGCCAGTGTCAGTAATTGCCCCTTTTCTCAGGGCAGTGTGGCCCAATGGCCAGTGTCAGTAATTGCCCCTTTTCTAAGGGCAGTGTGGCCCAATGGCCAGAGTCAGTACATTGCCCCTTTTCTAAGGGCAGTGTGGCCCAATGGCCAGAGTCAGTACCTTGCCCCTTTTCTAAGGGAAGTTTGGCCCAATGGCCAAGGTCAGTTTCTTGCCCCTTTAGTCCAACCAGTGTGGCCCAATGGCCAGTGTCGGTACCTTGCCCCTTTAGTCAGGGCTGTGCAGCCCAATGGCTACAGTCCATAAGCTGGCCCTGACTCACTGGGCTGTGCAGGTCCCTGTCCAGGGACAGGAGATGGGGGAGGGGAGGTTCTATCCCCTGCGGGGGGGAGGGGCAGCTCCTCCTTCTCCCCTGGTGCCCGGTCCAGGGCCGGGTCGGGTCCGTGGCTCCAGTCCCGGCGTGAGCAGGAAAAGCTCCGACTGATGCTCCTACTCCCTCTGGCAGCTCCTTCCCTGCAGGCAACACCGGCCCTGGAGCCAAGCTGGGGGTGGGGGAGCTGGTGCATCCCCGTGGCCGGGCTCCTCCTGTCCCAAGACAGCAAGGGCCTGTCATATGTGGGGCCCGGGACCCAGGGGGCAGTGGGGGCTTGGCCCTGGGCGGCGCCTCTCTAGGGCCCCCAGGGCCAGACCCCTCTGGCCTATCACTGCAGGAGCTGCTACCGCCTCCCCCCCCCATGCCAGCTGTTCCCCCACAGCATCCGGCTGCCCCAGGGCTCCCATTCAGGGTCCCAGGTGTCCAGTGTCCGACCAGACAGTCCAGTTTTTGTGCCCTCTGCCCGGTGAGAACAGTCAGAACTCACCGGGCATGAGCAATGTCGGGACTTTCTGGTTTTCCGGCTGGGCGCCCGACGGAAGCCTGGTGGGGGGGAGGGGCTGGGAGGGGGCGCGATCGGCGCTGGGAGCCTCTGGTTGGTGTGACGCCTTGGGGGGAGGGGAAGCCCCGTCTGTGCTCCTGAGCACTGGGCAAGCGCCTTGTGCAGCCGCAGCAGAACTCACTGGTGCGGTGCCAGGACCGTGTGCGGAACAGGCAGCGCCCTACGATCTGCACATGCCCGGCTACGTCCCGCTCCCCGCCGGCCGATTCGCTCCCCCCAACCCTCCCGGCAGCCGGTTCTTCCCACTTCTCCTCCTGATCTTTCCCGGCCAGTCCCGCTGCACCTGCCAGCCTTGCTTCCAGCAGCCAGTTCTTCCCCCCTCCCCCCGATGTCCCCCGGCCAGCCCTGCTGCACCTGCCAGCCTTGTTTCCAGCAGCCAGTTCTTCCCCCCTCCCCCCGATGTCCCCCGGCCAGCCCCGCTGCACCTAACCCACCCAGCCCTGATTCCCATCGACTGGTTCCCCCCCATCTCCCCCGTCCAGTCCCGCTGCCCCCGACCTGTTCCCCCCCCCGTCAGGCCTGTTTCCCACTGGCCGCCCCAACCCCCCTCCCTCGCCCGGCCAGCCCTGCCTCCCTCCCGGCCCGGCCCCCCACCCTCATCTGAGATCAAGTGTGTCCAATATTTTTTTACTCACCTGGTAACCCTACTCCCATTGCAGGTGGGAGCCTGGGCGGGTCATTTCCACAGGGCCCCCGGCCTGGCATCTGCCGGTGTCTGCTCTAGCAGCCCATTGCCCAGCGGGGTCCCTCACCTCTGGCCCAGCAGCAGTGGGCAGAGGGGTCAGCCCCCTCCCTGGCCGGCCGGCCGATGTCCTTGGCTGGGCCCCCGAGGGACCGTCCCAGCTGGGCCCCGAGCTCCCTACTGGGGGCTGTGCTGAGCTGGGATGGAAGGGAGGAGATGGGGCCCATCAGAGTCCTGCTCCCAACCCCCCTGGGCCAGGCGCCTCCCTCCTCACGACCCGTGCCCAGGCTGTGCCAACGAGCCCCCATCCCCATCCCCGGGGCTGGGCCCTGGTGCTCAGGGGAGCGAGTCGGATCCTCTTGGGAAGGGCCTTGTCTCTCCAGACTAGGGCAATGTGGATGGATCCCATAGTGGGGGGGGGAGTTGTGAGGGGGAGGGGATGGGATTTGAGGTTCTTGTTACCAGAACCAGCCAGGCCCTGAGATCAACTTCCACTCCCAGCCCTGACCCTGGAGGGGGAAGGGCCCAACACAGCCCTGCCCAAGGGTCCCCAGTCTCCCCTTTCCCACCCCCTACCCCCAGTGCTAAAGGAAAACAGCCTCCCCCTGCTCGCCCATGCTCACCTCCCCGCTGTCTGCGCGCCCGTGTGGGGCTCTGCCCGCAGGTCCCCCCGCAGGGCCGGCCCGAGGCCAGACCCCGCCGTGCGGAGCCTGCAAAGGAAGAGGAGCCGGGGTCACCGCTGGGAAACCTTCTCCCTCTCCATGGCCCCCTGCTCAGCCAATCAGCAGTGAGACTGGGGGAGGGGGCGGCCGAGAGGTCTCAGGGGACGTCCCAAGGGCTGGCCCAGGTCACCCCCGAGGGGTCGGTCTCAGAGCGATTCCAGCCCCGCCTCTTTGGGGGGCACCCACACAGCCAGAAAGGGCTGGGGGGGGGGGTGTCTGAGGCTGCCCTGCCTTGCAGCTGATGTCAGGGGATCTCCATGAGCTCAGCCCCCCCGCCCCTCCAGCTCCTTCCCCCCCCCAGGCCTTTGTGGCATCACCGTCCCCTCCCCCCACACGGCTGGTGTCCTGCCCCCAGCCAGCACCTTGGGACACTTGAACAATCAGAGCCCAGAGCTGTACAACCAGCCACAGCCCAACCACTGCTCATGGGCACCGCCAGCAAGTGTGTGAGCAGCCCTGGCCCTTAGAGAGACTCGGGAACTGCCCAGAGATAGGTACGGTAGAGAAACAGCTTGATCACTCCCCCTCCTGCCGACACACACACACCTCCCCCGCAAGCCCTGCTGGTCTGGGACTGATCCGTCTGGTCTGTGAATCACAGAACAGTAGAATGGGAAGGGACATTGAGAAGCCATCGAGTCCAGTCCCCTGCCCTCACGGCAGGACCCAGCTCCGTCTAGATCATCCCTGACAGGTGTCTGTGCAACCTGCTCTGAAATATCCCCAGTGATGGAGATTCCGCAACCTCCCCAGGCAATTTGTTCCAGTGTTTCACAACACTGACAGGAAGTTTTCCCAACAGGCAGAAACATTTTCCAAATGTCCAACCTAAACCTCCCTTGCTGCAGTTTCAGCCCATTGCTCCTTGTCCTGTCCTCAGAGGCCAAGGAGAACAGTTTGTCTCCCTCCTCCTTGTGACACCCTTTTGGGTACGTGAAAACCGCTCTCATGTCCCCTCTCAGTCTTCTCCTTTCCAGACTAAACAAGCCCAGTTCTTTCACTCTCATGTTTTCTAAACTGTTCCACATTTTTGTTGCTCTTCTCCAGGCCTTCTCCAATTTCTCCAATTCATTCCTGAAACATGGTGCCCAGAGCTGGAGACACGACTCCAAGTGAGGCCTAATCAGTGCAGAGTAGAGCGGAAGAACGACTTCTCCTGTCTTGCTCACCACACTCCTGTTAGTGCCTCCCAGAATCACGGTTGCTTTTTTCTACAAGTGTCACACTTTTGACTCCTATTTAGCTTGTGGTCCACTCTGACCCCTAGATCCCTTTCTGCAGGACTCCTTCCTAGACAGTCACTTCCCGTTCTGTGTGTGTGACGTGGATTGTCCCTTCCGAAGTGGAGCACTTTGCATTTGTCTTTATTAAGCTTCATCCTATTTACCTCAGACCATTTTTCCGGTTTGTCCAGATCACTTTGAATTCTGACCCTTCCTCCAAAGCACTTGCCACCCCGCCCAGCTTCGTATCATCTGCAGTCTTAATAAGCGCCCTCTCTATGCCAAGATCTCAATCACTGATGAGGATTGAACAGAACCGTCCCAGAACAGGCCCCTGCAGAGCCCCACGTGTTAGGCCCTTCCAGCATGGCTGGGAGCCATTAATAACGACCAGTTTTAAAGAGAACAAAAAGCCATAAGTCTCCCCTGTCAGTAACCACCCACTCGACCAATCTGCACCGAGACTGAGAGCGCCGATTCAGCAGGGGCAGGGGACAGGGATCCACAGATGTCCAAAAGGAGGGGCCAGGTCACCTCCGGCTCCCAGCGCTCTGCCAGCTCAGCTCTGAGTGAGGCCTCCGACCGCCCCGACCCTCCAACACCCACCCACCCTAATTGGTGGGGCAGGGAAAGGGGGGAAGACGCAGAAAAAGGCGAGACAGAGGGAGGGGAGGGGGCAAAGGGGAACCAGACTGAGCAGGCTCCATACCTCTCTGAGGCTCCGACCGTCTCACCGGGTTCGACACGACCGGCTGCAGGGAAGTAGAAAACGCCGACGAGGCTCCTCCTGCCCCCGCCCCTCGGTCCCAATTCTCCATCCTGGCCCCGCAGAGACCCTGGGAAGGGGCCGCGTTGCTGCCAAACCGCGGGAATCTCTGAGCTTGCCCCGGCCTTGCACCTCTGTCCTGATTGGCTGTTGTCAGGGTCTGTCTGAGGTCATCCCTGTCCCCCAATAGGCTGAGGTCCTGCCACAGGCCTTTGTGATGTCAGTGCCACCCCCACCCCTCCCCTGTAAGGCTGGTGTCCTGGCCCTGGCTGGCCCCTCTGGATGCTTGAGGGGTTCCCCCGGGCCCCACTGAATGGCAGCTGGGTGTGGGGCCAAGCGAGCTGGGCAGTAACGCCCCCGGGGCTGCTCCCTCGGCCCCACCCAGCTTGTTGGTCCTTAGCAGAATGTAAGGCCAGATCGGTCCATTCTGAAATCACAGGGAAAGTTGCCCCTCCCCCATCGGCACTGGCCGCCCTTGGGACTTAGGGTTGGCCAGAGGGCTCTGGGAGAGATACAGCCCCCGTCTGACAGCCTGGAATTCGCCTTCAGTTGCAGACCACGTGCCAGGCCAACACCAGAGATGTCAGACCAGGGTAACTAGGGGGGATTGTTAACGATACTGGTCTAAGCCCTGGCGTGGACACACGGGCACTGCTATAAGGGGCCCTTCTCTTGCTAGAGTGTAATGTACGTCCTGAGCTGGAATCAGTCCCTGCCAGAAACTTTCACATGGGTAGGACCAACTCCCTGGTAGTTTTTTCCTTCCCTCACTTTATCAGTAGTTGAATGATACATTGGCAATTGCCTCTAGCTCGCCTCATCCACAGTGCTCAACCGACTTCCCAAAGGAGAGTAGGTTCATTATAGGGAAACTGAGGCATGGAAAGGGGCAGTACCTTGCCCAAAGTCTCCCCACTGGAAAATGGTAAACCCAGGTCTGCTGAGTCCCCATCCAGTACTGGACACGCACCCCTCAGTCAGGAAGGGCCAAATTTGTGACCCTCTGAGCATGGGTTCTTCAGGCTCTAGAGCCATGGTCACCAACCAGTAGATCTCAGGGGCTCTAAGAGTAGCTCTTGAGCCCTCTCTGAACTGCACGCCTCATTTGAGGAGCAGCTACTCAACGAGCAACAACACCGGTGAGTAGCTGCAAGGAATGGTGGGAGCTGGGCGATCGGAAGGGCTGAAACACCCCAGCCAGCTGACTGTGGCTTTCAGCTGAAAGGCTGCCCCGCGCTCCAGCTATCGTCAGCTTCTCCTCTGCACCTGCCCACGTGGAGCTTGGTGCACCCTGGCTGAGCGCCATGGCCAGCTGGCCGCTTCTCTTCCCTCCAGCCTGGCTGCCCTGTGTTCAGCCCAGGGAGGCTGCTTCTTGCTCCAGCTGTGCTGGAGCAAGCTTCCCAGGCTGAGCGCAGGATCACAGATGCCCATCTGATGGACTGTATACGACTAGCAATCTCAGACTACAACCCAGACAATGTTCAGTCACAGGTGCCACACTGGGTATGTCTACACTACAATGTTAGTTCAAACTAACAGACGTTAGTTCGAACTAACATTCATAGGCGCTACACTAGCGCTCCGCTAGTTCGAATTTGAATCGAACTAGCGGAGCGCTTAGTTCGAACTAGGAAAACCTCATTTTACAAGGATTATGCCTAGTTCGAACTTACTAGTTCAAATTAAGGGGTGTGTAGACCCTTAATTCGAACTAGTGGGAGGCTAGCCCTCCCCAGGTTTCCCTGGTGGCCACTCTGGCCAACACCAGGGAAACTCTATGCCCCCCTCCCGGCCCCGGACCCCTTAAAGGGGCACGGGCTGGCTACGGTGCCCGTGCCAGGTGCAAGCCTGCCAGCACCCAGCTAGCAGACCCTGCACCTGGCACGGCACAGAGCCACCCACCCAATGTCCCCCAGCCCACCCCCTCTTCCCGGGACTAGGCTGGCGGCTCCCGGGAGCTTGCCCGGGACCGCAAGAGGCAGGCACCTTCCTGGGCTAGTACGGACATCGTGGACCTCGTCCACAATCTCCGCACTAGGCACAGGAAAGTGGCCGTCTAGGGCAGGAGAGCTGCCAGCCTGGCCACCCAGGAGCAGGTGTGCATGAAAATCAAGGGGGTCCACTGAGACCCCCGAGCCTGAGCCCTGAGCTTACAACGGCAGTCCTGGGTCAGACCAAAGGTCCATCTAGCCCAGTAGCCTGTCTGCCGACAGCGGCCAACCCTAGGGACCCTGGAGGGGATGGACCGAAGACAGTGACCAATCCATTTGTCTCGTGCCATCCCTCTCCAGTCTTCCACAAACTTTGGGCAGGGACACCACTCCTACCCTCTGGCTAATAGCACTCCATGGACCCAGCCTCCATGACTTGATCTCACTTCCCTTTAAACTCTGTTCTAGTTGTAGCCTTCAAAGCCTCCTGCAGCAAGGAGTTCCACAGGTTAACTATTTGCTTTGGGAAGAACAACAACTTTCTCTTACTAGTTTGAAGCCTGCTACCCATTCCTTTCCTTTGGTGTCCTTTAGTCCTTCTTTAGGGGAACTCATGAAGAACTTTTCTGAATGCACCCTCTCCACCCAACCCCTGCTTTTAGAGACCTCTATGCTGTCCCCGCTCCATCTCCTCTTTTCTAAGCTGAACAGTCCCAGTCTCTGTAGTCTTTCTTCATCTGGGACCTGTTCCCAACCCCTGATCATGTTAGTTGCCCTCCCCTCTCCCAGCCTTTCTCTTCCCCTCTCCCACCTCCTTTTCCCAGTCTCCCCCAGTTTTGTTCAATAAAGACAGAGTCAATGTTGGAAGAAACGTTATCTTTATTTTGTACATCAGGAAGGGGGGCTAGGGAGGGGTAAGTGGAAGGAGGTGAGGGAGGAATGGGGTACGAGCCCCCAATGGGGAGGACTGGGCTGGCTCTGCGGGCTTCTGGGGGTGGAAGCTCTCCTGCAGCCCTCCAATTGCCCCCTCTCCCCAGATGGCAGCCTGCGGCAAGTGCAGCCGGGCTGATGGCCGAGTGCTGTGATGTGCCCAGTGTGGGCACTCCAGGCAATCCAAGTCAGGACTGGTTTTCAAGGAGGGCACCCCTGAGAACTGTCTGTCCGGGGTGGGGGTCGGGCCCCTTTAAGCGCAGCCCTCGGCTAGCCTGAGACAGCAGCTCCACGCTCTAAGTCCTCCTCTGATGCCCTGCCGGCACTGCTTCCGGCCATCCTTAAGCCCTGTTCAGGGTCCACTCAATGTGGACATGCTAGTTCGAATTAGCAAAACGCTAATTCGAACTAGTTTTTAGTTCTAGACGCGTTAGTTCGAATTAGCTTAGTTCGAATTAACTAATTCGAACTAAGTTAGTTCAAATTAGCGCTGTAGTGTAGACGTACCCATAGAGACTTTATTGGAAGAAAAAATATACAATTATCAATACTTGCTTTTAGATTTACAAAATAGCAGAGAACAAAATGTATCATTGTAAATTCTTCATTTGACATTTAAATAGCATGAATTAAAAACAGAGCATTTATTTCAGAACTATAAACGTGATTTTAATTTTATATATTGCATAATTTAAAAATAAACTGTTTAATAGAGTGTATAAGAGCTGGGGATAGCAAGTGATGGACAGGAGAATAGAGAGGGCGGAGTTTCAAGGAAGGGGCGGGGCAGTAGATCTTCGCCTGGTCTGAGACTTAAAAAGTGATCTTGGGTGTAAAAATGTTGGAGACCACTGATCTAGAGGCTGGTGACTTAGAGTAAAGGACCCTGGATGAACTGGAAAAAATTCAGAACCAGGGGCCAAAGATGACAAAAACCATGCAATGGGTCCGTATGAGGAGCGACTAAAAACATCAGGCTGCCCAGCTTAGAGACGACACAGCTACCAAGGGATCTGA
Source organism: Pelodiscus sinensis (assembly GCF_052426305.1). Lineage (NCBI taxonomy): Eukaryota > Metazoa > Chordata > Testudines > Trionychidae > Pelodiscus > Pelodiscus sinensis. The sequence continues at coordinate 15,338,305 of NC_143070.1, forward strand.
GGGGTGTCTATCAAAGGACGAAAGGTGCAGAAACACGTGGGGGGAGAAGTGGGATTGACCTGTTCCCACAATACAAACCAACAGCACAGAGGGAGTGGGGGTGTCGGCTGATGAAACTTGTTATGCTTATAAGAAGCACACGGGATCTTTTCCAGGGGAGAAGGCAATACCCTGTGTTTATTGAGAGTACAGTAGAGAAGCTGTTAGCATATATAAAGACAGACACAAGGGCTATGTCTATGTAGTGCCCATCTTCAAAAAAGGGAAAAAAAGGACGATCTAGGAAACTGTAGGCCAGTCAGTCTTACCTTGGTTCCTGGAAAAATCATGGAAGGGATCCTTAAGGAATCCATTTTGAGGCACTTGGAAGAGGGGAAAGTGATCAGGAATAGTCAGCATGGATTCTCAAAAGGCAAGTCGTGCCTGACCAATCTGATTAGCTTCTATGATGAGGTAACTGGCTCGGTGGACATGGGAAAGTCAGTGGATGTGATATACCTTGACTTTAGCAAGGCTTTTGATACAGTCTCCCACAATATTCTTGCCAGCAAGTTAAGGGAATGTGGATTGGATAAATGGACGGTAGATGGATAGAAAGATGGCTAGAAGGCCGGGCCCAGCGGGTAGTGATCAATGGCTCGATGTCAGTATGACGGTCGGTTTCTAGTGGAGTGCCCCAAGGTTCGGTTCTAGGACCGGTTTTGTCCAATATCTTTATTAATGACCTGGATGAGGGGATGGATTGCATCCTCAGCAAGTTTGCAGATGACACTAAGCTGGGGGGAGAGGTAGATACGCTTAAGGGCAGAGATAGGGTCCAGAATGACTTAGACAAATTGGAGGATTGGGCCACAAGAAATCTGATGAGGTTCACCAAGGACAAGTGCAGAGTCCTGCACTTGGGACAGAAGAATCCCAAGTATAGTTACAAGCTGGGGACCAATCAGTTAAGTAGTAATTCTGCAGAAGAGGACCTGGGGGTTACAGTGGATGAGAAGCTGGATGAGTCAACCATGTGCCCTTGTAGCCAAGAAGTCTAATGGAATATTAGGTTGCATTAAGAGGAGCGTTGCCAGCAGATCAGAGAGATGATTATTCCCTTTTATTCAGCGTTGGTGAGGCCACATCTGGAGTATTGTGTCCAGTTCTGGGCCCCCCACTACAAAAAGGATGTGGACTCATTGAAAAGCTCATGATACCATCTACATGTTTTGTTAGTCTATAAAGTGCTACCAGACCAGCCCCTGACACTCTGGAAAGGCTCAGGTGTGATGCTGAAGAAAGACCAGTCCAGCCTTCCCAGGATCAATTGTCCAACACTCCTGTTACGAGCCTCGTCCTGCTGGAGTCTCCTTTGCTGCTGTAAGTGCTTTTGGTTTGCTGCAGATCCAGCATCTCTCACTGGTGCATCGCAGGCTGCTGACCCCAATGTCCTTGTTCAGATACGCGCAGTCGCCATCTCCTCCGATCACAAACCTGCAGGGCAGAAACCAGGAGCGGGTGTGAGGCAGGAGCCGGGTGTTTCCCGTCGGTCACAGACAGGGGGCGACACGGGTGGCTCATGGCTGCAGTTGCAGCTCTGGCCGGAGCCAGAGCCCCATGGTGGGTGCCCCACAGCTGCTCCTGTGACCCCTGTGTGGTGGGCAGTCTGTGGCTGCTCCAGCAACACCCTCCGGGACCAGAACCAGAGCTACATGGCAGGTGCCCACCGCTTCTTGGGCTGTGCCAGCCGGGGCCAGAGCCACGTGGTGAGCACGGGGAGGTGGGGAGGCTCTAAGGAGGGGAGTGGGGGAGCTGATGGAGCTAAAGCTGGCTGTTAGCAGCAGCTCTGGGGGCCAGGACTTTTGACAGACCGGTAACATTTTATTTGCATAATAAATATGCAACTAAAACTGTTGCCCAGGTTCATCGGTTAACAATGGACTCGGATTCACATGCACATCCCTAGTAGAAAGCTGGTTTTCAGCTTACTCTGATGCAAGGTGCTAAGCTAATTTTCCAACGACTTTCTTTGAAGTGTAATTAGAAAAATGCACTGGTTGAGTGAGTCACCTCTTGCCCTGACATTTATTATGGTTATCAGGATGACTTATTAAATACTCATGTCATAGCATGACACATCTTGCAAAGCAGTTTGGGTATGTCTACACTGCTACCCCAGTTTGAACTAGGGCGGCTAATGTAGGCATTCAAACTTGCAAATGAAGCCCGGGATTTAAATATCCCGGGCTTCATTTGCATGTTCCTGGGTGCCGCCATTTTTAAATGCCCCGTAGTTCGAACTCCCTGCCTGCGGCTACACGCGGCATGGACTAGGTAGTTTGAATTAAAGCTCCTAATTCGAACTACCATTCAACCTCCTTGCAGGAAGAGTAATGGTAGTTCAAATTAGGAGCTTTAATTCGAACTACCTAGTCCATGCCGCATGCAGCCACGGGCAGGGAGTTCGAACTACGGGGCATTTAAAAATGGCGGCGCCCGGGAACATGCAAATAAATCCTGGGATGTTTAAATCTGAACTAGGGAGGCAGTGTAGACATACCCTTTGGTGTTTGTCATGGTACTTTGAGTTGAGAGTTTTGACAAGCAAATGAGGTGGAGGAAATGCACCTCTTCACTGCCTGCAATTTAACTTTGCTATTGGGTATTTCTGTGTCATGTTGCTGGATCTTGAGGGAAGCAGCCAGATCACTGATGTACCCATAGGTGGGGGTGTTGGCCCCAAAAATGGTATAGAAGGGGGCCATGTGAGGTATTGAATAGAAGCTTATTATCTAATAATCCTATGTACGCTGTTCATGTGTTTGTATAATGTCTGTGTGTGCAAATATTAGCATGTACTTGTATGGACACTGAAGATTTCCCTGCATGTGGTTAAGCATTGGGCAGGGCCGGGCCTGTGGACATGCTAATTACTGAGGCCCTGTGGAACAATGGCTCTCAATGGGCCAAGGACACACCTAAAGAATGGGGGCTGTCACCTGAGAGCAGCCAGCAGGGAACCCAGAGATTGGCCTCTGACCAGGTGACCTGCTACATACTAGAAGAGGCCAGGAAGGAGGTATAAAGAGGCCATGTGGTCGATGCCATTTTGTTCTCAGCTCAGCACTTCATCCCAGAGGCAGCATTGCAGGGATCGAAGAGCCCGGAAGGCCTGTGAACCCATCCTGATGCTAGGATGTGCAACAAGAACTTTTAAAACAGCAGCTGTACATCTCTGCTAGAGCCTGCATCGAGGACTGGGAGATTCGGTGCATGTAACGTACTATCCTTTAACAACCTTACTCTCAGGCTTTTCTTTCTTGTAATAATAAACCTTTAGATATAGATTCCAAAGGATTGGCCCAGCGTGATTTGTGGGTAAGGTCCAGAGGGTAAATTGACCAGGGATCTGTGGCTGGTTTCTTGGAACCGGACAGAATTTGTTCGGGGTAGGTGGGATTGGGTGTTAGGACCCCCCACCTGTGTATGAGGCCCAGGGCCATCTGGGGCATGGATATTGCTGGGGTGTCGGAGGGGTTTTGCTCGTGAGGCTTCAGGCAGGCTGCTAAAACGCTCTGTGGGACTGGTTTGTGGCCTGTTTGGAGAGGTCACCAGTCTGGGGGCTGTAAGGAGCCCCGGATTTGAGCAATTCGCCCTGAGCGGACGCCCTCAGCTGTGCCCAGACACGGCCCGGTCCGTCACATTCTGTCTAGAAGTTCTTTCTGAATTCCTACAGAATCAGTCACCCAACAGCCATTGTTCTGCAGTTTCCCCCAATTGTTTTTCTGTTGAAAGAGCCTTAATCTCAGAGTTTCTGACACAGGCTCATGGATTCAGCACAGTTATTGAAACATTTTACGAGATTATAACTTTAGGCCTTACACCTCTGCATTGAATTCAGATTTCATTTGAAATGAGTTTATTTTAAAAATGTTATCATGAATCCAAGTACATTTAAAATGGATTTCCCCCCCTTCCTTTAAAATTTAAAATGGATGTTTGTAGAGTATCTGTAGATGTATGTTACCATCCATGACACTTATGAATATTATGTATGTGGGGGGGGAGGGGTGGGGGTTTGTTCACCAGCGTCCACTGGCAAGGGAATTAAAGCTGTCATCAGTCCTAAGAGCTAGCTGGCAGGTGTTCACAAGATGTACCTGAATATCTTTTACTTAGAATCAGTCAGGTCAGCTTGGAGTGAATGTAGTGGCTTTTCTTAGGCTCCCACTTAGAAAATATCCCCCCTCCTTTTTTTATCCCCCCTCCTCCTTTTTGTGGCCATAGCTCTCTTTTTTGGGGGGGAATGGTTGGAGGATTCTTTTCTTTCCCAGACATCTAGAGCAGTGTTTCGGAAAGTGTTCCGTGGAGTCGCTTTGAGAAACTCTTTAACTGGCCGGCCTGGTTTGTTTGTTTACCAGCACCGGGGCCCCAGAGCCTCGTGGCTCCCATTGGCTCCGTTTCGCTCTTTGCAGCCAAGTGGGAAGCATTGGCCCGGCCCACATCCTAGGCCTTGCTGGAGCCCCTGATGTAACTTTGAGCACAAGCCAAACACACAAGGGCTACGTCTACCCTGGCAGCTCCGTGCGCAAGAACTCTTTTGCTCTTTGTTAATAAAATCCTGTGATTTCCTTTGCAGGAACATTCCCGGGGCCTATGGACAGCGTCTCCCTGCGCATTGACAGATCGGATACGTATTCTCCAGTCACTCACCTCTTCCTCCAACAAACTCTGTTCCCAACCTTGGTTCTCTCTAGGTTGGTTCTTTAGAGGATCTTTCTTCTCTCTCCTCATATCCAGCTCACCATCTGTCCCAATTAATGACAGTCAGTTTGTCTGATTACTGAGGAGGATACAGCTGTCTGTCTTCGGCTGGGATGTCTGACAGAGAGGGAGGGGTCAGGAATCTCAGAACCAGACATGAATCACGTGAGCAGTTTGTACTGCCTTAAGTGAGAGCAGGGTCCCAGGGAGCTGGCAAGTCTTGAGAGGTGGGGTACAGAAAAGTTATAAATCTGTCCTGGCTATAAATCTGTCCTGTCCAAGTTTTCAGTAACCGGTGTTTGGTTCTTTAAAGGATTTGAAACCACAGACAGAGGAATACTTCCTTTTGGGGTTAACACAAGACTTTATTTCTATTTACTTTTATAATTAATTTTTCATTTAAATCAATTCACTATCTTGAATTCGTTTAAGACAGCGTAACATACAAATCAAGATTAGAAAAAAAACAATACAACTAAGACGAGAAAAATAAACCTTCCTACAGCTATACCCTCCAAAGTTACCTTTGAACAGTTTGTGGAGTTATCAGACATACCTATATAATACTTACATTAAGATGGATAGACGCATTGTTTAGATTCAGGAGATATTCTTTTCTTTATGTCTTTCTTTTCGGATTTTTCGTTGCAACTTATGACCGGTCTTCCCCTTTCGGAGCTTACGAGCAGTAATGAGATTCAACGCCCTGGTTGATCAGACCTGGCTTTTTCAGATTCGCAACCCGTCCACTTTCGGTCTGTTTAGTTCACCCTTACATACCCGTTTCGGTATATTTCCTCTCGCCTGACTATGCTGACGTTAGTTTTTGTTGCCTCCTTCTGCCTTTTTTACTTTTGATTACCTCTTATTTGGGGTTATCAGCACTTTGTTGCTTTGGCTGTCTTTGTTTCTTTTACTTCCCTAAAAGCAGGGTTATTATTGGTCATCCAATCAAATTCTGGTTTTTCATTTACATCTCCCGTATCTTGACAATGCTGCCTTCCTTTTCCACTTACAACTAAATTAGTGCTCGTTTGACATATACAGGCCAGGCCCTAAAACATCCTTTTCACACAAGTAATGGCAGATGAGGAGTGAGTCTGTGGGTGGGATTGATTAAGACCAGATAAAGACATAAACATTATTGGAGCCCTGGATCCTGGAGCCGTTTGATAATCTAAATGGCGGGGAGGGGGGTTAAATTGAGTCCTTGGGAAGAAAAACTTGGAATTATAACTTGAGAGTCAATGACACAGAAACATCCGCCTGAGTCTACAGACCACCTGACATGATCACTTTGAGTTGGGGGGTGCTGCTCCATGCATCTCAATGGGGGCGTTAACCCCAAGGTTTACTGTGTGGAGGCTCCCCATTAAGAAGACTCCCGTCAAGGACTCTGCATGGGGCAGAGGGGCAGAGCACAGGGTGGGAGGTACAGGAGCAGGACCCCCAAGTAACACCAGTTCGGCACTGTCTCCTTGTCCCCTGCATCTTGGGAAGAAGGTGACACAGACCCTGCAGCTGGGATTATGGACTTTGTGCACCCCAGAATGAAGGGGAGAAGCTGGGGTGAGGACTTTGGACGAGGACGGGTGAAGAGCTCATGGTGTTTCATTTTGATTTGCTGACCCTGGAGGAGGAAGGACACGTGGTGGTGCAGGGACTGTGAAGAGCCAACTGGGGGTGAAATAACATGAATGATGAATTCTTACTGTACTTCTTTAAATGGCCGCTTAATGGAAATGGGCCCTCCCCAATCCCTGGCAGGCAAGCTGGAGAGCACTATGTCTCTTGTGGCATGTGCAATAACAAGGGCTGTTCAATACCGTGTAACCGAATAATCATGTATCCGCATGAAATTCTAACAGTTACACAACAATTCGATGGTCCCCAGGGCAGGGCTGGCAGCCAGTGCACTCCCAACCCCGCTCCCAGGAAGCCTCCAGCCATCCTGTTCTGAAAAAAGCCTTCCGTCTAGACGTAGCCGGAGTGTGTGAGCAGGGACGTGCTGGCTACAGCAGCCTTGGCATCCCATAGTGCCCCTGGAAAGCCCTTCCATCATGTGTGGGGCTGAAGAGAGGAGCAATGGGGCTTCTGTGGCACAGCTGTTCCATCCTCTTCTTTTCCCCCAGCACCAGAGCATCACTGTGGATCCGGCCTGTGTGAAACTCCCACCCCTAGTGTGGGTCAGGGTCCCACGCAGTGGCACTTAGAAAACAGAACAAGGAAGGCCACAGCCTCAGCTGGAACCCAGCGGCTTTTTGCTCAGGCTGTAGGGGCTCCTGCACTAAACTCCTCCTTACATGTGCACTTTGCCCCTCCTCACTGCAACCCCCTCCAGCTGACACAGGTCAGAGGGCACAAGCCAAGCCCCATAACCCAGGGGTGCGTGGGGAAGGGAGAACTTCTTGGAGGGATCAAATCAGACTCTGGCGTGGGGGGGGGGGGGCAGCCTCCTCCCCCTCCCTTATTAGCACTTACCACTCACAAGGGAGCAGCTCTTGTCTCCTGCGGGCCAGTTACAGCCCCCAGCCCGGCCTGCTACACACACGGTCACACAGGGCGCCTGTGGGAGGCAGCAACCCTACAGGGAGGGGCAGAGGGAAGAGGATACTGGTGCCCCTAAGCCCGAAGGAAACTGCAACGGGGGGAGCGACCTGTTAATCCTGTTTCTCTTCCCTTTTCCTAGGAAAGCCCTGGCCGGGCTCAGCCGCCGAGGGGCTGGTGAGCGGGGGGGAGACCCGAACTGGGGGCGGTGGGGGAAGGGGAGCGGGGGGGAGACCCGAACTGGGGGCGGTGGGGGGAAGGGGAGCGGGAGGGAGACCCGAACTGGGGGCGGTGGGGGAAGGGGAGCGGGGGGGAGACCCGAACTGGGGGCGGTGGGGGGAAGGGGAGCGGGGGGGAGACCCGAACTGGGGGCGGTGGGGGGAAGGGGAGCGGGGGGGAGACCCGAACTGGGGGCGGTGGGGGAAGGGGAGCGGGGGGGAGACCCGAACTGGGGGCGGTGGGGGAAGGGGAGCGGGGGGGAGACCCGAACTGGGGGCGGTGGGGGGAAGGGGAGCGGGAGGGAGACCCGAACTGGGGGCGGTGGGGGAAGGGGAGCGGGGGGGAGACCCGAACTGGGGGCGGTGGGGGGAAGGGGAGCGGGGGGGAGACCCGAACTGGGGGCGGTGGGGGGAAGGGGAGCGGGGGGGAGACCCGAACTGGGGGCGGTGGGGGAAGGGGAGCGGGGGGGAGACCCGAACTGGGGGCGGTGGGGGAAGGGGAGCGGGGGGGAGACCCGAACTGGGGGCGGTGGGGGAAGGGGAGCGGGAGGGAGACCCGAACTGGGGGCGGTGGGGGAAGGGGAGCGGGGGGGAGACCCGAACTGGGGGCGGTGGGGGGAAGGGGAGCGGGGGGGAGACCCGAACTGGGGGCGGTGGGGGGAAGGGGAGCGGGGGGGAGACCCGAACTGGGGGCGGTGGGGGAAGGGGAGCGGGGGGGAGACCCGAACTGGGGGCGGTGGGGGAAGGGGAGCGGGGGGGAGACCCGAACTGGGGGCGGTGGGGGGAAGGGGAGCGGGGGGGAGACCCGAACTGGGGGCGGTGGGGAAAGGGGAGCGGGGCCCGCCCCATCCCGGGCTGCTGGCAGCTCTTGGGGACAGGGGGCGGACCTAGGGGACGAGGCTGGAAGCTGCGCAGCGCTGGGAGAGGGGCGATTTGCGGGGAGGGGGAAGCCGAGTCGCCCCGTGGGTCGGGGAGGGGATGACGCGGACCCAGGATAATTGGGGGGCCGGTTTCGGGGCGCCCCCCCATCTGCTCCCCCCGCGGCCGCCCCGAGCCGGCTCTGTGGGTTTTGCGGCCAGATAAGGAGGTGCGAGGCTGTGCGCAGGGATGGGGACAGATAAGGCAACTGGGCCGCTACTGCTGCGGTTTTCCCAGGCGGGTTCCTCCCGGCGCTGCGGCCGCACAAGCCGTGTTTTTGGGCAGGGGGCAGAGTTTCCGCTCCCTGCCCGCCCCTCTGGCTGCAGCCTCCTCCCGCCCCGGCCTGGCTGAGACACCGAGCTCCGCTCAGCCCCAGAGCCAGGCACCTAAACCGTAACCCCCCCGGCGGGGCGCAGGGGCAGGCAGAGAGCTGGGCTAGAGGATGGAGCCCCCGAAATGTGCGCACCAGGCTCCCCCCCCCACAGGGACTCCGGGTTCTCCCCCTTGTGTTATGCATTTTAGCTTCTTTCGAAATGAGTCAGGACTCAAAAAAAAGTTTTGCAGATCCCGTGGGGCCGCCCCCGCCCTCGCGTTCTGGCTCCTCAGCCTTTAGGACTGGCACCAGGGCGCAAGCTCGAACTTTTCGGTGTCCCCCAAGGCTGGGAACTAGGAATGTGGAAATATGTGTGTTCAGGTCAGTGTGGCATGGCCCACGTTTACACACAGGGGGAGGCAGTGGGGGTGAGGGGGGAGGGCATGTGACTTCATGGGCATGGTTTTGAGCAGGGAATTTAACATCAACTATCCTAAAAGAACATGAGAGCTGGCAACTTGCCTGTGAGGCTTTCCTAGGGGATTTAGAAACATCATGATCTCCACTGCAGCAGTGCCTAGGTTAGAGGGAACCAAGGGCTATGCAGCACTTTAAAGACTAACAAGATGTTTTATTAGGTGATAAGCTCATCACCTAATAAAACATATTTTGTTAGTCTTTAAAGTGCTGCATAGCCCTTGGTTTGTTTCAACAAGATCAGACCAACACAGCTACATCTCTATTACTAGGTTAGAGGGAACTTTGTTCCAGGCTGGGGGAGTGCGATCTAGTGGTCAGAGCACACATTTTAATCCCAGTTTGGGGAGAAAGCTGTGTGGTAGTGAAAACCCAGGACTATCAGGATGCCTGGGGTCTATTCCTAGGTGTGCTACAGAGTGACTGTGTGCACATGGCAGGGTGTGAGTTACTGCCGGTGCCCGTAACTCCATCCCCTCTGGATGGATGTAAGCAAGTAGAGTTGTTAGATGTTGTGTAATTGAATAGTCACGTAATCACATGAAATCTTAGCAGCAGTTACATTACTATTCTGTAGTCCCTGGCAACCAGTGCGCTTGGACCCCACTCCCAAGGGCCACCTCCCCCCCTCCCCCGCCTCTCTACCCTGATAAAGAGGCAGCAGCATGGAGTGGCAGTAGCCCCTGTCCGTAGGGGAGGGTCCAAGCAGCAGCCTCCCCATCCCTCTGCCTGTCCTGCTGCAGCACGGGTGTGGGGGAGGCAAATGGCATCTTGAAGTTGGTGCTAAGAGAACCAACTTTTAAGCCGGCTGCCCCCAGTACCAGTTCCTGCCCCTGCCCCCTGCCTCTGCATGAGGCTGCAGTGCTAGCTTGTGAGCTCCCCATGTAGATCAGCTCCAGGTGGCCCCTTGGGCCCTCTGCGCTGCCACCTGCCCTAGCAAGCACCCTATTCTCTAGGCCGTGCCAGAAGCCAACACACCACCTTACCTTCAGGGCATCCCTTATCCTGCCTCCACCCGGGCAGCCTGGGTGTTGCTCACCATCAACCCAGGTGGTGGGTTTTAAGCTAGCTCCTCATGGGCTCTACGACTTGCTTTTGCATTGCTTTGTGCTGTATTCATTGCTTTAGATTTTAAACCTGGCTCTGGCTCCTGCTTCCCTGCCCTCCCTCCCCCCCGCGCTTTGCTCCCTCTGATACAGAGGCAGCAAAGGGAGGGGGAGTGGAAATGTGTGTAGTCGACAAAATTAACTGATAAGCCCAGATTTGTCGGTTAATTGTGCAGCCGTCTATGTGACAACATCCCTATAAGCCAGCTCACCCCAAAGCTCATAGACTCATAGACTTTAAGGTCAGAAGGGACCATTATGATCATCTAGTCTGACCCCCTGCACAGTGCAGGCCACAAAATCTCACCCACCCCTCCTAGAATAATCCTCTCACCTATAGCTCAGATATTGAAGCCTTCAAATACTTTGAAGACCCCAAGATGCAGAGAATCCTCTAGCTGTGATCTGTACCCCATGCTACAGAGGAAGGCAAAAAACCTCCAGGGCCTCTGCCAATCTACCCTGGAGGAAAATTCCTTCCCGACCCCAAATATGGCGATCAGCTAAACCCTGAGCATGTGGGCAAGACTCATCAGCCAGACACCCAGAAAGTTCTCTATAGTAACTCCTATCATCCCTCCATTGACCTATTTCCCACTGATAATGAATGGTAAATTAGTTACCAAGATCATGTTATCTCATCAAACCATCCCCTTCATAAACCCATCTAGTTTAATCTTGAAACCAGATAGATCTTTTGCCCACACTACTTCCCTTGGAAGGCCGTTCCAGAACTTCACTCCGCTAATGGTTAGAAACCTTCGTCTAATCTCAAGTCTAAACTTCCTACTAACCAGCTTATATCCATTTATTCTTGTGTCCACATTGGTATTAAACTTAAATAATTCCTCTCCCTCCCTGGTATTTATCCCTCTAATATATTTAAAAAGTGCAATCATGTCCCCCCTCAGCCTTCTTTTGGTTAAAGTAAACAAGCCAAGCTCCTTGAGTCTCCTTTCATAAGACAGGTTTTCCATTCCTCGGATCATCCTAGTGGCTCTTCTTTGTACCTGTTCCAGTTTGAATTCATCCTTCTTAAACATGGGAGACCAGAACTGCACACAGTATTCCAAATGGGGTCTCACCAATGCCTTGTATAATGGGACTAACACCTCCTTATCCCTACTGGAAATACCTCACCTAATACATCCCAAGATCGTATTAGCCTTTTTCACAGCCATGTCACAATGGCGGCTCATAGTCATTCTATAATCAACCAGGACTCCGAGGTCCTTCTCCTCCTCCGTTACTTCCAACTGATGTGTCCCCAGCTTATAACTAAAATTCTTGTTATTAATCCCTAAATGCATAACCTTACACGTCTCACTATTAAATTTCATCCTATTGCTATCACTCCAATTTACAAGATCATCCAGATCTTCCTGTATGATATCCCGATCCTTTTCTGAATTGGCAATAGCTCCCAACTTTGTGTCATCTGCAAATTTTATTAGGACACTTCCACTTTTGGTGCCAAGATCAGCAATAAAAAGATTAAATAAAATTGGCCCCAAAACTGATCCCTGAGGAACTCCGCTGGCAACCTTCCTCCAACCTGACAGTTTACCTTTCAGTATGACCCGCTGTAGTCTCCCCTTTAACCAGTTGCTTATCCACCTCTCAACTTTCATATTAATCCCTATCTTTTCCAATTTAACCAATAATTCCCCATGTGGTACTGTATCAAATGCCTTACTAAAGTCGAGGTAGATTAGATCCACTGCATTTCCTTTATCTAAAAAATCTGTTACTTTCTCAAAAAAGGAGATCAGGTTGGTTTGGCACGATCTACCTTTTGTAAAACCATGTTGTAATTTGTCCCAATTGCCATTAGCCTCAATGTCTCTAACTACTTTCTCCTTCAACATTTTTTCCAGGATCTTACATACTACAGCTCCTTGAGATCCTGTGGAGAATAGGTTCTGTGCAAGTGCAACGACTTGATAGTTCAATCGGGTTTGCACAGGCCTTTGAATCCCTTATGTCAGTGGTCCCCAAATGTTTTACCTTGCACCCCCATTTGGCGGGTCGGGGGCGGCCTGGCGGTCCAAATCACAGTGATGTTTATGCGCTTCCTAGGCTGCTCGTACAGGGTGTTGTGATGATTCCGTCAGCCACCGCACGTGGTGCCCCCAGCGGTAGACATCACTGGACAAGGCTGACTGAAATGGATCCGCTTTGGACGTGGTGATTTAATTGGGCAGTTGCTGCTGCCCCACCTCCCCTCCTGTGCTGTTTGCTAGAGTGCAGGAGTGTGGGGGGAGAGGGCGTTAACACAGTTATTTAAGTTTTACAAGCCTTACAAACAGTGCTGGACCGAGCCATACTTGCGCTTCGGGCAGTGGGCACACAACGCATGTGCAGCTCCGTCCCCGGGCGTGCGGCGCCCCTTACCACTTCAATCAAGCACCCCCCCCCCATAGATTGGTGCCCTGGGCAACCGCCCAGCTAGCCCCCTGCTTAATCCGGCCCTGCTTCCAAACAATCACTGTACAATTTAAAAGATTGAAGGTTTAAAATCTAAAGCAATGAATACAGCACAAAGCAATGCAAAAGCAAGTCGTAGAAGACTGTTATAATACAACAATTAAGCTTAGTTCACTTACACTTCAGCTGTATGTGACCTACAGTGCCGGGCAGGGGGTCATGTTTCCTTTGTTTCCCATGTGTCAGAACGCCAGGCGCTGGGGTCGCCGGCATAAAGGGATCCATTTCTTCTTGTTGCATTGAAAGCAGGACCTGTGGGTCAATCCTGCTTATTCCGCCCTATTGATTGTTCTTACTAAACCCAATTCATAGCAAAATGAGACTTGGTTGTTCTAGTCATATCTACCAATCAGTTACATTTTGCGTAAAATACCTATTATGCAAATATCTAGGGTACATTTTGCAATGCCAAAATATTGCAAAAGTGCTTAAGAACATAAGAACATAAAAATGGCCATACTGGGTCAGACCAAAGGTCCATCTAGCCCAGTATCTTGTCTGCCGACAGTGGCCAGCACCAGGTGCCCCAGAAGGGTGGACTAAAGACAATGATCAAGCGATTTGTCTTGTGCCATCCATCTCCAGCCTCTGACAAACAGAGGCCCAGGGATACCATTTCTATCCCCTGGCTAATAGCCTTTTATGGACCTAACCTCCATGAATTTATCTAACTTCTCTTTAAACTCTGTTCTAGTTCTAGCCTTCACAGCCTCCTCTGGCAAGGAGTTCCACAGGTTGACTACACGCTGTGTGAAGAAGAACTTTCTTTTATTAGTTTTAAACCTGCTACCCATTAACTTCATTTGGGGTCCTCTAGTCCTTATATTATGAGAACTAATAAATAACTTTTCTTTATTCGCTTTTTCCACACCACTCATGATTTTATAGACCTCTATCATATTCCCCCTCAGGGTGTGTCTAAACTACATGGCTCCGTCAATGGAGCCATGTAGATTAGGCTGATCGGCAGAGGGAAATGAAGCTGCGATTTAAATAATCGCGGCTTCATTTAAATTTAAATGGCTGCTGCGCTCTGCCGACCAGCTGATGATCAGCTGTTTGTCGGCAGATCGGGGCAGTCTGGACGCTCTGCGGTCGACAAGGAAGCCTTTGTTGACCGGTGCAGGTATGCCTCGTGAAACCAGGTTTACCTGCGCCAGTCGACAAAGGCTTCCTTGTCGACCGCAGCACGTCCAGACTGCCCCGATCTGCCGACAAACAACTGATCATCAGCTGGTCAGCAGAGCACGGCAGCCATTTAAATGTAAATGAAGCCGCGATTATTTAAATCGCGGCTTCATTTCCCTCTGCTGATCAGCCTAATCTACATGGCTCCATCGATGGAGCCATGTAGTTTAGACACACCCTCTGTCTCCTCTTTTCTAAACTGAAAGTCCCAGTCGCTTTAGCTTCTCCTCATACGGGACCCAGTCCAAACCCCTAATCATTGTAGTTGCCCTTTTCTGAACCCTTTCCAAGGCCAAAATATCTTTTTTGAGGTGAGGCGACCACATCTGTACACAGTATTCAAGATGTGGGCGTACCATAGTTTTATACAGGGGCAGTAAGATATTCTGGGTCTTATTTTCTATCCCTTTCTTAATAATTCCTAGCATCCTATTTGCCTTTTTGACCGCCGCAGCACACTGTGTGGACGTTTTCAGAGAACTATCCACGATAGCTTCATTCATATTTTTCTGCCTGTCTCTGAAATTTTTCTCTTATCAAAAACACGGCATGTCCTAGCACCAGGTTGTTTCTGGTCTTTTTGGCCTGGTCTCGCTGTCCTGTACAAGTTCTGCATAATTGGGCAGCACTCCTGACTTTCCCCACCCTTTCTGGTGTGGCCTGTGTACATACGTGCGTGCCCAGACTCGAGTGAGACCCAGGGTGGTGTGTTGGAGAGCCATACTTTGGACAAGGCTGGGATGAGGCCTAGCACTGTAGTCGTTGTTCTGGTCATGGGAGGGCTGTCCAGGCTCCCTTACAGTGGTGCACATCTGCACATGCCTTGGTCCAAAGAACAAAACTGATTCTGCACATGGAAGGAAAAAATTAGAGGGAGCATTGCCCTGACCTCTCCTGCTTGGCCTGTTTTGGTTTCCGCTCTGCCAGGGAGTCCGGAACAGGGAGGGAGCTTTGCTACTGCTGCATCGGACCAGTCACCCAGAGGAGCTGAGCCCAGCCCAGCGCCTGCGGCAGCGTCCCCAGCCCGAGCGCGGCGGAGAGTCCATGGAGTCAGCAGGTGGGAGCGCTGAGAGCCATGTGCTGCTGCAGGAGCTGCATGTTGATGCCAGTAGGCTCCTGGAGACAGGACAGGTGCCAGATAATGGGGTGTTGCTGCCTGGGACCAGGCTGGAGAGACACAGACTGATGGGGTTGGGGCAGGCTCTGCCCAACCCGTCTGTGGGCAGCAGGGGCTGGAAGCTCTGGGGCTCTCAGGGCCCCGATCCCTGGCTCCCAGGGGCTGGCTGGCGCACACAGCACTGGGCATGTGGCCAGGCAGGGGTGGTTTGGGCTGGTGGGTCAGACCCCCTGTGGCAGCCCTGGCCCCTCTCAGCCTGGCTCCTTCTCCCCCTTCGGCTGCGTGGTGCCCGGGTGAGACCCCGTGTGCGGGGACGGGCGCTGGGCAGGGTGGGCACAGCCAGTACTGGGCTGAGGGGGCAGAGCAGCTTGAGCTCTTGCCATGGGAACATGCGGGTCCTTATCTCTGTGTCCCTGAGCTCACCGGCCTGGTGCCGGCCTGGCTGGCGGTGCCAAGGGGTGCTGGGCTGAGAGGGGAGGGACTGTTCTGCCAGCCCCAGCCTGCCTGAGCCCCCGGGCGCCTCTCCCAGAGCGTCCAGCAGGAGGCGCGAGGGGCAGAACGGGGCGTTTTCTAGGGCAGCCGTAGCCTGGTGCTGTCAGTGAGACGCGGCCTCGCAGCCTGGCCTGACTGGTCCCTCTGTTTCAGGGTCTCACTGTAACTGCAAGACACACAAGACAGTTGCCCTCGGAGTCGCCGCAGTCGTGATCTTTGGTCTCCTCATGGCTGTTATTGCCCTGGCAGGTGAGTTCTCAGCTTCCTCCCTGCCCCCCTCTCTGCACGTCCCTCCCCCTGGGGCTGCCCCAGTCACAGCGTCTCCTCCTGGCCTGTCCGACTCCTGCCCCTGGGACAGAGGCTTCCTGAGGGATGCTCCTGCCTCCTCCCAAAACCTGCCCAGGGCCAAGCTGGCAGGTGCCCATCACTGAAATGAGCCGTGGGGTGCAGCACAGACACCCCCATTAGCACTGTATGACACCCACCAGTGAGCAACCAGGGCAGCTGTTCCTGGTGAACATGGGCCCAGCTGTGTCTGCCCTTGGCCTGGGGAAGGGGTGTGGGGTGTGTGTGTGTGTGTGTTTGGGGGGGGCATCTGTGAGAATGTCTGGGGTGGGGTGGGGTTTATCTGTTGCTCTGGGGTCTGAGCACTGGCCCCCAGGTGGGCTCAGCAGCCGGCCGAGGGGGGTGAATCTACGTCTGTTTGCACGGGGGTGACTCTGGGCCCATGTGGCTCTTTTGGCAGAGCGGACTTGGTGCAAACTGCTGAGGTAGGTGGGCGGCAGTGGGGCAGGGCAGGCCCTGCTCTGGTGTGGCCACTGCAGTCAGTGACCAGAGCAGGACATGTGACCCCAGCGCATCTGTGCCAGGGGTTTGCACTGGTGTAACAGTCCCACCATGGTTACAGTGCCGGCCACCCTGGTATAAGCCGGCTGTGAATGGGCCCCATTGGCTCACTCAGGGCATGGTGAGATTTGGGAGCTTGGGGTTCCACCCTATGGGTGCAGGGAGCCCCACAGCAGAGTGAGTGAGCCTCCCGCCAGGCATCTCCCTCGCCCTGCGTCTGGCTGCGCGGGGAGCTCCAGGCAGCGGGTGCTTGGCCTGGCGAAGGGCAGGGAGTTTGTTCCCCCCCACCCCTCAGCCCCCTCCTGGGCAGCCCAGCGCAGAGCAGGGGAGGGGCAGCGGCCCAGGCGAGCAGGGGAACCGGCCTGGCCACCCCTGCTGAACCTGCCTCTTACCCAGCGTCGCTCTCCTGCCAGCTGCCAGCCCTGACCACGGCCCCCTCCCTCAGCCCACCCCCGGCTCTGACATAGCGCCTGGGCCTCAGCTGCCTCCCTATTGAATGTGAACTGGGATTAGTGGCCCTGTGAGACCAGGGACAAGTAACACTCCCATGGGGCTGGATTCCCACTGTCCTAGTTCCCCTTCAAGCCCACCCAGTACCTGACAGGGTCAGAGCAGTCTAGGCAGCCTGGGGGGCCGGGATCATTTCTCCCCACCCACGGGCAGGCTCCCTCTCACTCCACCTGTTCCTGTCCCATTTCAGTGTTATCTGGGCGCTCTCCAGCTGCATGGGGTCCCTGCTGCCCGGACACCTGGGTCGGCTACCAGGGGAAATGTTACTATTTCTCCAAGACCGAAGGGAACTGGCCCGACAGCTGGAGCAACTGCTCTGCCCTGGGGGCCTCCCTGGCTGGGATCGACACCCTGCAGGAAATGGTGAGAGACTCGTCGCACTGGCCTGGCCTGGGCTCTGTCCCTTGGGCAGGGAGCAGCTCAGAGCCAATGGACTTTCCAGGGCCCCTCTGGTGTCAGTAACGGGAGGATCAGCCACTGTCAGGCCTCTCAGCAGGAGATGCCCCTCTGGGGCTGGGCTGCCCCGGTGTCTGCTGGGCTGCCTGGGGCTGGAGGGGGCTGAGACCCCAGTGCGGCTGGAAGGGCCAGTGCCCCTGGGTAGGGGAAGAGCAGCCAGCTGAGGTGGGGGAGGGGTCCCCTTAGGCCTGGCCCCTCCCAGCATCCCCTGCGCTGATCATCTCTCTCCTTCCCCGGGGAGGGCTGGAGGGAGCCCAGCTGCCCTGTCAGGCGAGGGTTTCACACAGAGCCTGGCCCGGCATGGGGGGCAAGCGGTGGGAATTTGGACCCAGCAGCTCCCAAGCGCTGCCCCAGCCCTGGGGAAGTTGGGGTGGGGGGAGCTGGGTTTGGCAGAGGAGGGTTAATACAGAATTACCCAGAGCTGGGCAAGGGGGAGGGGAAAATCCCCAGCCCCTCCTCCCGTGAACACTTAAAGCCCTTCTGTGCGCACCTGGGATTGTCGGGCCCTGACACCGCCTCCCCCTCTGCTCTTCTAGTTTTTTATGCAGCACAGTAAAGGCAAATTCGACCACTGGATTGGCCTCTGGAGGCACCCAGACCAGCCCTGGAAATGGGCCAACGGCACCGAATTCAACCACTGGTGAGTCTTTTCCTCTCTCTCTGTGATCTCCCTGGGATTTGGGTGCCTGGTGTCTGAGCCATCGAGTTCAGGCCAAGCCCCCTGCTAGTGCTGTGGGAACAGCCAGAGAGCGCTTGGAAGAGTGTGTGCTGGGTGTGTTAGTGACAGGTGCAAGCCAGTGTCTCCTGCTGGCTGATGGACATATCTTTGGCTGTAACGAGGTCCCTGAATCTTTGATGAGGCGTCTACATACCAGATGCTTGATGGTCACACATGCTGGGTGCCTGCGGCTGCCACTGGAACAGAGAAACAGCAAAGAGGGTGCAGACAACACCCCCAGCCTGATTTCAGTGGGCTCTGGGTGATCTAATAACTACCCCCCACGTGAGCCAGTAGCCGGGTTTGACCTTCAAACAGCAGCCAAAGTTCCTTCTAAGATTTTCAACCATGAGTCAAGTGAGTTTTGTCTTGTGCCCCCATATTGAGGTCATGTGCACTTGTGTGGATGTGCCACCGTGGTACCTGCCCGTTACTGACAAATAGCTTAGCTACATGAATTTTTAAAATGTTATAGAAGAAAAAATTCTAAAAGAAGGGATAACTAACACTATGAAATCAAATACAAACACTATTAATACTGCACATTTTTCAGTAGCCATTTGGTAGCTTACGTGTATCTGTTCCCTAGAGGTATAAAACAAAATTGCTCATTTTCTTGACATAGCAAACGAGATATTTTACGATTCGTATCGATACATGAAATGAAATATGCTTGAAATTAAAGTTGAAATTGTTTAATAGGCTCATTTCTGAGCACTGTTTGTGCACATTGAAAAAAATGCTGTTTCCTAGATGATAGGGAGCAATGCTTCAGTTGTTTACATACCACAAATCTTTCATTCTTCCATGCTGGTGGATTCAGCTCTGTGGAAAGATTGAGGAATGAAAGCCTTCTGCAGATTTGTGTTAGAAATGTAGCCGTGTTAGTCTGGTGCAGCTGAAACAAAAAACAGGACTGTGTAGCACTTTAAAGACTAACAAGATGGTTTAATATGTGATGAGCTTTCGTGGGCCAGTCCCACTTCCTCAGATCAAATAGTGGAAGAAAATTGTCACAACCATATATACCAAAGGATACAATTAAAAAAAAAGAACACATATGAAAAGGACAAATCAAATTTCAGAACAGAAGGGGAATGGAGGGGGGAAGGAAGGGGGGGAAGTACATGTCTGTGAGCTAATGATATTAGAGGTGATAATTGGGGAAGCTATCTTTGTAATGGGTAAGATAATTAGAGTTTTTATTCAAACTTAAGTGTAAAGTGTCAAATTTGAACATGAATGACAGTTCAGAGGATTCTCTTTGAAGTGAAGTCTTAAAAGGTCTTTGAAGCAGGATGCAGGTAATCAAGTCGTTGATACAAAGATAGCTTCCCCAATTATCACCTCTAATATCATTAGCTCACTGACATTTACCTCCTTCCCTTCCCTTCCTCCTTTTCATATGTGTTCATTTTTTAAAATTGTATCCTCTGGTATATATAGTTGTGACAATTTTCTTCCACTATTTGATCTGAGGAAGTGGTTCTGGCCCACGAAAGCTCATCACATATTAAACCATCTTGTTAGTCTTTAAAGTGCTACACAGTCCTGTTTTTTGTTTCTTCTGCAGATTTGATTCATTTATTTTTATGTCTGCACCTCAGCAGTGTCTGAATCACATGGGTGGACAACTTGGCAATGAAATTGCAGAAGTGCTGACGGTGGGGTATAACCCATTTCTTACGTTTATCTTTACACCCCATGACCGGAGGGCAGCTCATGGATTTTTTTTTTAACTAACACTTCTGAGGCTCGTGGATTGCTAGACCCCAGATCAATACCAGGCAAATTACTTGAAACTATGCTAAACCATATGACCATAATTACCAGGCACATGGGTGAACATGGTATGTTTGGAGAAGAGTCAACAGGGCTTTTGTAAAGGGAAATCCTGCCACATCAGTGTGTTAGAATTCTGTGAGGATATAAACAAATGTGTGGACAAGAGGGATTGAGTGGATAGAGGGTACTTAGACTTTCACAAAGCCTTGGGCAAGGTCTCCCAGCAGAGGCTGTCATGGGACAAGAGGGACGTTCCTATCATGGATCGATAACTAGTTAAACCAGGGTGGGCAAAGTATGCCACAGCCAGATCTGGCCTGCCCAACATTTCTGTTCGTCCTGTTAAAAGTCCTGTGGTGCAGAGGGGTGCTCAGAAGGGCTGTCTACCTGCTGTGGCCCCGCATTGCTCCTGGAAGTGGCCAGCTGCTGCTGGCGTGTCTCTGTGCACAGCGCACCCTGGTCAGGGAGGGCAGAGGTAGCTCTGCGCTGGCTCTTGCACTGTCCTCAGAGCTCCCATTGGTTGGAAACTGGTCAATTGGAGCTGCAGGGGCGGGACTTGTGTATGCTGGCACCACACAGAGACCCCCGGCCCCCTCCCCACAAAGGGTGCTGAGACACCCCAGAGCTTTGTGTTTAAAAACAAACTCACTCTTTTAGTGACGGGTGGGAAACCAGGAAACACCCAAGGTGGGCTAAGGGAGCCGGTCAGTTGGCAATATTCCAGCAAGCATGCCCTGCGCTAGGCCGCAGCCTGCCTTTGTGCCTATGGCACAGGCCGTCACTTAGCAACCTGCTAGGGACATGTCTGCGCTGCAGCTGGCACCCGGCCTCCCAGACCAGGCAGACAGGCATGAGCTGACTGGGTGGCACTGTCTTCCTGGGAGTCTTTAATTGGCTGGCTGGCTCGAGCCGCCACCTCTGCCACTACGTCCCCCCTGCTGCTGCTGTGAGTCGCTCAGGTCTTGCTAGCACAGGTCTGTGCTCCAGAGCTGGGAGCCGCACTCCCTGCTGCGCTGCAGACGTAAGGCGCATGTCCTGAGCGCTCAGGGTACGTCTACACTGCACAAAACACTCGCTTTGTGGGCTCTGAAACCCGCTTCCCCCAGTGAATGACCCCTGTCTCAGTCAGCCAGAAGCCTGAGACACTATCACTGAGGGGAGGAGCTGCCGCAGGCATCTCAATGGGGTGTTAACTCTGAAACTTGCCACCCTTTGGGGGCCCACCCCAGCAGAAGGCTCCGGGTGCATCACTGCCGTCCCAGCAGCGCTCTGCTGGCAGGATGCTGGTGCCTCCCCTACCCCCTTCCCCTCAGCCATGTGATCAGGCAGGCGGGGGCTGGGTTAGCCTGGCTCTGGGACACATCTTAGCCCACCCAGAGCCAGAGGCTGGAGGTCTGGGGGTGGGGAGATCCCAGCCTGCCCAGAGTGGTGCTGGGCCTCCTTCCAGCCCGGCACCTGCTCCTGAGGAGACAGGATGGTCTGTGGGGGAGCGTTTCCTGTGGGCCTGGATCCTGCCCCTGTGCCCAGGGGGGAGGTGCTGGGCTGCAGCTCTGGCAGGAAGTTGGGTGTGAGTGGCTGGGCCACCCCACGGCCCCTGGGTCTGTGCTGCTGGTGTCTTGGCTCCAGGCCATGATACAATGTGCCCGGGGAGCCTGGCCCCAGCTCTTCCGTGCTGCGTTACTGCTGCTCCTCGCCATGTGCTGCTCCCCTGAAACCTACGCCCAGGGCAGACTAAGGGGAGAGGGTGGAGCCTGCTGGGGCTCTTCCAACCCCAGCTGGGCGTGCGGTGGGAGCAAGATTTGGGGTTAACTTTCCCCCCCGGCATGAATGTTCCATGGATAGCGTGACCACGTCTCCTGTTTTTCCCAGGACAGTCCCTTATTTAGGACCTCCTCCCGGCGTCCCGACTTCTTTTAAAAAACGGGCACGTTGTCCTGTATTTCCCCCGCAGCAGGAGGGGTGGGGGAGAGGAGCCCCCATGCTCAGGGCTTCAAGCCACCGAAGCCCCAAGTGCCGGGGGGTTCCCTCCCTTGCGTGCTGCTGGGGTGAACTTCATCCCTGCAGTGGGACAGGGTGGGCGGGGAGCTGCTGGAGCTCTGAGTGCCGGTGGACACACACACCCCCCCCATAGGGCAGGAGCCCCACATGCCTGCACCCCCGCCCCCTTGGTGCCCGTGTTAGGTATAGGGAAATACGGTCCCCCTATCCATGGAGGCCAGTTTCATAGACCCTCTTGGCCCTGCTGCTTCACGACCCTCTTTCTAGCTCTCCCCTTTACTGAGGGGCAGGGCTGGTGCAGGAAGGGGAACTGAGGGGCTGTGAATGCAGCAGCTCCCTGCCCTAAGTGAGTGTCGCCCCCTGTCTGTGACCGACGGGAAACACCCGGCTCCTGCCTCACACCCGCTCCCTGGCTTCTGCCCTGCAGGTTTGTGATCCAAGGAGGAGGTGACTGCGCCTTCCTGAATGACGAGAACAGGGTCAGCAGCTCGCGGTGCACCAGCGAGGCACAATGGATCTGCAGCAAACCCGATGTATTTACAGCAGCAAAGGAGACGCCAGGGGGAGAAGCCTCGTAACAGGCGTGTGTTCAAAGGATACGTCACAAGGCATATTGTGTACAGAGATCGTTACAAC
Organism: Pelodiscus sinensis; assembly: GCF_052426305.1. Lineage (NCBI taxonomy): Eukaryota > Metazoa > Chordata > Testudines > Trionychidae > Pelodiscus > Pelodiscus sinensis. Next base: position 15,360,863 of record NC_143070.1, read on the forward strand.
AGCCAGCATGCAGGGTGTGAATAGGAGGAGGCATGCAGGAGTGTGGTAGAATTAGCCCTGGGAAAGCTGGATTGGTCTTTCTTCAGCATCACACCTGGTCTGAGCCTCTCTGGGTGAAAGCCAGAAAAGCCGTTTGCACATTTCGTCCTCTCCCCACGGCTGCCTGTTTTCCCTGCCAGTGGAACTGCTCAGATCGGCCTTTCCCACCTACCTCACCTGGCGCAGGGAGTCGTGATCGTCCCTGAGCCGAGAGGCACAGCACCAGCCTCAGCTTTCCCTGCCCGAGAGCCCCCTACAGGAGCTTTTTGCTTCAGAGAACTCTCAGTGGAGCCTTTTAATAGTAATAGAGAGGTAGCTGTGTTCCTCTGATCTTGCTGAAACAAAAGAAAGGACTATGCAGCACTTTAAAGACTAACAGGACGGTTTAATAGGTGATGAGCTTTCGTAGGCCAGACGCACTTCGTCCGATCAAATTCTGGAAGAGAATTGGCATGACCATATATACCAAAGGAATACAATGAAAAAAAAGTGAACACATTATAAAACTGACAAATCAGATTTAAAACAGAAAGGGGTGAGGGGGAAGGCAAATATCTATGAGATAATGATACTAGGGGTGATAATTGGGGAAGCTATCTTTGTAGTAAGATAATTAGCATCTTTGTTAAGGCCCATTCGTAAAGTGTCAAATTTAAGCATGAATGATAGTTCTGAGGTTTCCCTTTGTAATCTGGTGTTAAAGTCTCTTTGAAGTAAGATACACGTAGTAAGGTCATTAAGATTATGCTCAGGTTGGTTGAAATGAAAAGAAACTGAAGAGGTCTGATTTGTGGGCATTAATTCTTTGGCGAAGTGTCTGAGAAGTTTGTCCAATGTACATAGCAGAAGGACACTGTTGGCATATGGTGGCATAAATTATATTTCTGGATGAACAGGAATATGTGTTCTTGATCTTGTAACTGACATGGTAAGGTCCAGTGATGCTGTCACCAGAGTAAATATGTGGACAAAGTTAGCAACGGGGTTTGTTGCAAGGGAAGGTACCAGGGTTGGTATTAGTGTGGTATGTCCTGGGGTTGTTGGTAAGAATCATCCTGAGGTTAGGTGGTTGTGTATAGGAGACCATTCCATAGAGTGGGACAGAGCTGAGTGGGAAAAGGTGTCCCCCCCCCCAGATGTTTTTCAATATGAATTTTTCTGGGTCATTTGGAATTGTGGTGAAAACCCAGGTGATTTTGAAGTTTGCAGCTTTAATTGCCAATTTCTAGTTTGGGGCTTTTTTTAAAAAATAAAAGCCTGAAATGTTAAACTGGTGTTAACTATTTTCCGTGAACTTTTAGAGCCCTAGGCTGGCACAAGGCAGCAGGCAGGAGTTAGAATTGCTCTGCCACTCCCAGCGAGACACTCTGCTAGGCAGTATTCACACCCTGCATGCTGTTGTAATAATCTCTCTACACAATATGCCTTGTGAAGTATCCTTTGAAAACGCACAGCTTGCTGGTTAACACTATTGTGGTGAAATGTGTGTAACAACATTCAGTGCGGCATTCTGAACATACACTCAAATCATGACTAGGTGTATCTATCAGACAAGTCTGAGGAGTAAGCAAAGCCTGTTTCTCAAAGACCAAGGACAAGCTGATGCTTCCGCCCAGGTGTCATTAAAGTTGATCGGCTATTAAGTGGCTGTTCTTTGGCAAGGAAGGGGGCAGGAACAAATCAGTCTGCACCTCAAACAGAGGAGAAGAAACAGTCAGAACCTCTTTCACCACCAGACTCCTTGTCGTCTTCTACTCAGCTGCACAGAACTTTGAGAGGGGCTGATCTATAAAAGTGAGGGACAAACACCCCCAGGTATCTCCCTCCCCCACACGACTGATGAAGATACAAGAAACGGCCATTGGATTGGGGGGGCATGGTCCTGACCCAAAAGGCTTGGTGAGTGGTGTTGGAAGGATGTGGTCAACCTTTACATTGAATTCAGTATTATTAGTTTGACTACTAGACACAACTTTTCCTTATATTTATTGCCCATGCTTACACTTTTTTAAAATCCTGTATACTTTGGTTCATAAACTTTTGTTGTTTAATCCGATCCAGTGTTTCTGTTGCCTGGATAGCGGTATTTAAAGTGACACATTTTCATGTATTATTCCCTTAAAACAGACCTAACATCTCAGGCCCAGCCAGGAGAGGGCTGGGCAGTAGAGAGCCTACAATTCTGGAGGAAAATCCAGGACCGGGTGTGTGTTGGGGTCACCCTGCAGTGTAACCAAGACTGGGAAAAGCTAGAGAGTGTCCCAGGTGTGGCTGGCAGGCTGCAGTTACAGACACACACGGGCTACGTCTAGACTGGCATGATTTTCCGCAAATGCTTTTAACGGGAAACTTTTCCGTTAAAAGCATTTGCGGAAAAGAGCGTCTAGATTGGCACAGATGCTTTTGCACAAAAAAGCCCCGATCGCCATTTTTGCGCTTGGGGCTTTTTTGCGCAAAACAAATCTGAGCTGTTTACACTGGCCCTTTTGCGCATAGTCTGAGTATAGAACGAGCATTCGTGGGCAAAACCCACAGCCTCAGATGAAATGACCTTGAGTGGAAACGGTGCTTTTTTCCACTCAAGATCATCTGATCTGAGGCGGTGGGTTTTGCCCACGAAAGCGCATGATTCCATATGGAGAGTTTTGTTAGGCTCTAAGGTGCCCCAGGACGACTTGTTTTTTAAAAGTTGTTTTTAAGGTTACGGACTAATCTGGCTGCCCCCACTGAGACGTCTTAACGTTACAGGGGTACAAACACTGCTCCTTGGTCCCACTGGTTATATCACGGCAGCTTCTTTCTGGCAGAGCCATTTGAAGTCAGCATCACACGTATCTGACTGAATCCGGCTGCCTTTGATCCGACCGCAGCTGTTCCCATCCACAGGGCCTGAGACGGGGAAGCTGCAGAATGAAAGAGCAAGTCTATGTCATTGGTAACAAGGAAAGGCCCAGGGTGGGTCTTGTCTCCCCCTTGCTCCTTGCCCTGTCTAAGGGAGACAGGCTAGGCCCACCCCCATCGCCTTGCCCCTTCTGCACCCACCAGCCCTCTCCCCCCATGGCTGCTGGCCCCAGCTTCCCACACTTAAACCCAGAGTTGTCAAGCAGCGTGGCCCCTAATGCCCCTGTGACCAGCTGCCCTGGGGCACCTGAGCGTCAGACCATGGGGACAGTGGAACCCCAGCCACCCCTGGAGCACCCACACATGAAGCCCCTCCCGAGGGTCCAGGGTGAGCAGCCTGAATGGCCCCCCAGGATCTGGGAGCAGGGACCGAGTCAGGTAGTTTGGGAAGGCAGCCCTTTCTTGCACCAGGTATGCAGGTATGCAACCCCTTCCTGCACCAGGCAACCCCTTCCTGCACCAGGCAACCCCTTCCTGCACCAGGCAACCCCTTCCTGCACCAGGCAACCCCTTCCTGCAGGTGTCCTGACTTTTTCATTAAAATGGGCAAATTGTCCCATATTTTATATTCCCCCCCTCCCTGCCCATGGGTACTGGCAGATCCTGCTGCGGGCCAGATCCCTGCTCACCAGCTGCCCACCCTCCGGCGGTGAGTGTGGGGGTCAGGGCTGATGATGAGGGTGGGGATGTGGAGGGCAAATCTGCAGTGTGCAGGACCGGCTGCTCCTCCTGCTGCCTGCCGGCTCTGTCGGCCAGGCTCCCCCGTCCCATCTGTGGCTGGCGCTGGCTGGGAGCTGCGGTGGCTGGTGAGTTGAGGCAAGCAGGAGCCAGTTGCGTGTTCCCTCTGCTCCCACCCATCAACGCTTTACATGCTCCCACCCTTTCTGTCCTCTCTCTGCTTCGCCCCCCAGCCCCACTGCCCGTGTATCCTGCCCCACTGGGGCGCATCCCCCTCCCACTGCTCTGCAGGGAACCAGACCATGGTGAGAGCACTCGGCTCACCCACAGCCCGTCCGGCAGGCTCCTTCCCTCCCCCTGCTTCTGGCTGGGCCAACGCCCCGCGAAAGCTCAGACCCTCCCATGTGGGGAGCTGGCTAGGAGCTGAGCCCTGCCTGTGCCAAACCCCACACGGGGCGGCCCAGGAAAGTGTCTCCGGCCCCCGGCTGAGCTCTGGGGAAGTGATTTCGGGTCTGCTCATGCCCTAACCCTGCAGGCTCCACAGCCGCCCTCTAGCAGGGGCTTAGCACCTCCTCACCCCTCCCTACTCTGGGTCCCGCTGTGGGGCAGTGTGTGTGGGGGCTGCTCTGTCCCCTAGGGCCCCTCCCCTGCTGAGTCACCTCTTTGGCTGGGTTGGCTGAAGCCCCTGCAGGCAGGGGCCCTGGGGCTCACTGCAGCCTTAGGGCTTAACCCTCCTGCCCTACACATGGGGGGTGTAGAGAGACGCTATCACATTCCTCCCCCGCACTTCCGGCTGTGGGAGCACAAAGCCCAGCGGGAGGAGCAGAGCCCAGGCCAGGGCCATGACTTGACATTTGAGGGTCCAGGCACGACCTTGTATTGGTGTCTCCCTGATGGGCACCCTGGGGAGAGACAAGGGGCACTGGCCACCACGTCCCCCTGGCACTGGCAGGAGCAGTGGCCACGTTCTGTGCAGTGGTGACATGTCCCAGCCTCCAGCTGCCCACCTGGAGGAGCTGACATGACGGAGGCAGGCTGGTTCAGTGGTTAGGGCGCTGAGCTGTGTCAATTCCTTCTCTGTCCAGGCTCCTGTGACACTCAGGGCAAGTCACTGGAGAGGGACTCTCAACCCACCTCCCCTTGAAATCAGTCAGTGGCAGGCACCTGAACAGCTTGGTGAGTAGTCTTGGTGCCTCAGTTTCCCCCATCTGTAGCATGGGGCTAATAGCCCAGCCCTGCCTCACCAGGGTGTGAGAGGATCAATGCAGTGAAGGCCGTGAGGTGCTCAGATATGGTGGTGATAGGGGCAATAGGGCAGCTCCTGGTGCCTTGGCCACACCAGGAGATGTTTCTGGGTGGTGACAATGGAAACCCCCTAGTGTCGACACAGCCCTGGTCGCATGTCAGTGCTTCTTCCATCCCCAGTCAGCACATGCTGCCCTGCTACCAGCACAGCTACGGTGGTAGAGTGGCTGCGGCACGATGGCTTGCTCTGGTGCAGCAAAAACGCCCTGAACCAAGGTGGCTGGTCTGGTCACACAGGTAGGTGCAGGCCTGGCCTTAGACAGACGCATGTTTAACAGCAGCATGTTGGACAGCGGAAGCTTTTCCCAAACATCTCTCAGGCAGCATCAGGCAGTGACAGGCAGCACTCACCACGCTGGGTCTAACTGGGAACCGTCCACCCAGATCCAGTTCCCCCCGGGGGGTGTCACTTTAAGCCCAATCCAGGCAGAGCTTGCACCTTGTATAACATCCTGTAAGGAGTCCTGTGAGGGGCAAGCAGAGGGGAACATAAGAACGGCCGTACTGGGTCAGACCAAAGGTCCATCTAGCCCAGTATCCTGTCTGCCGACAGTGGCCAGCACCAGGTGCCCCAGAGGGGGTGGACCGAAGACAATGATCAAGTGATTTGTCTCCTGCCATCCCTCTCCAGCCTCGGACAAACAGAGGCCAAGGACACCATTTTATCCCCTGGCTAATAGCCTTTTATGGACCTAACCCCCATAAAATTATCTAGCTTCTCTTTAAACTCTATTATAGTCCTAGCCTTCACAGCCTCCTCTGGCAAGGAGTTCCACAGGTTGACTACACGCTGTGTGACGAAGAACTTTCTTTTATTAGTTTTAAACCTGCTCCCCATTAACTTCATTTGGTGTCCTCTAGTTCTTCTATTTAGGGAAGGGTGAATAGGTGGAACAGGCTGGAATTCCTGGTGGAGGCAGGGGAATGTGACTTTCTGTGCAGACCTGGTAACACCAGCCCCAGTCCTTGGTGTCACAGGGTGAACGGGCCCTTTAAGGGTGCCCTTGGCTCAGCCTCACCTGTGACAGTGCCCCTGGACGGAGTGGTTCAGGTGAGGGAAGCAGGTGACTCGGCGTCAGGCCTGATGGGGCTACCAGGGCAGCCCAAGGCCAGTCAAGACAGAGACGCTGGCTCTGTGGGTACTTTGGGGCTGGAGAACCCACAGAAAAATATTAGTGGCTGCTCCTGTGTTGTGTGTTACCAGCTCCTCCTGGCTCTGGAGCACGAGCAGCTGCGAGCTCTTCCCCGAACAGTCGTCCCGGCTCCAGTTCCAGTTTTTATTCTCTTTTGACAGCCAGTAGCACTTGTCCCCGCGCAGCAGCCAGTCCCTGGGGCAGAGTTTGCACCTGGCGCCCCCTGGAGGGAGAGATGGGAACAGAGGTGTCGTCAGTTCTGAACAGTCTGCAGCAGCTGCTTAAAAATGTTCAAGTTCCTTTTGGATCAGAGCAACCCGCCGTCCCGTTGTGGCTGGACAGCCCCTTTTCTAAGCCTGGTCCTGGTTGTACCGACTTTTTTGGCAAAATGGGCATGTGTCCCATTTCCTCTTTTCAACTTGATCAGTGGGTGGCTGCCAATGAGACCCATGCCCGCTCCTTTCAAAAAGTCGGGTGTAGAGGAACATGTGGGGAGGGGAGTCATGCCAGAGAGGCAGGTAAGGGCTTTGGCAGAGGGCAGGCAGGGTTTGACTGAACAGTGACACCAGTCCTGCCCTGAGAGAGGCTGCAGGACTCCAGCTAGTCCCACTTGGTTTCCTGTTTCCCCTTTGGGAGATCTGGGCACCTTATTACAATTGAAAATGCCATTTTTACCAGACCGAAATACCTTGGGTGCCATTGTTCCTGTCTGATGGAGGGAAGGGAACTCAAAATGGAAATACTAGGGGTGAGAGGGAGGGTTTCATTCTGTTTTGGAGAGGAAATAAAGTTCCGGATATTGCTGTCGTTTCCTCTACAGCGGTGTATAAAGCCTTCAGACTCAGATTACATCTATACTGCACTCTAAAATCGAAATAAGATATGCAATTTGCATAGTGGAAATTGCGTATCTTATTTCGATTTTATTTTGAAATGGGCTATTTCGAAATTTGGCATGTCTACATGGTGCCAAATTTCTAAATAAAGCACTATTTCGAGACATCCCTTATGAGGTTTACAGGGATACCAAAACAACGCATCTGTTATTTTGAAATAGTGGACGCATTCCTTGGATGCGAGGTAGCTATTTTGGGATACCTCCCAAAATGCTTTTCTCAGGGGTCAGCACACAGGGTACGTCTACAATGAAGTTATTTCAGAATAAGCTATTCCAGAATAGTTATTCCGAAATAGCTTATTTCAAAATGGTACTTTTACACTGCAGGAAAGCCTCAAAATGAGTCTGAGGCTGGCTTCCTTAATGTAGATGTGCTACCTCTATTTAGAGCCCCAGGAGGAATAACTAAGAATGGCTTTGGGTTGGGCTATATCGAAATAGCATCAGTGAAGCAGCTACATACACCTTATTTCAAAATAGCTATTTCAGGATAGGCATTATTCCTTGTGGAATGAGGTTTCTAGAAGTGGGAATCAGCCATGGGTTCGGTTCAATGGATTTAGTGGAATGGATGGTCGCGGTGCCAGAAGTACCCGGCTTGTCACCGGTGCAGATTCGGGGTGATAAGGAGCATGTTGGAGAGACTCTCTTTTTTGCAGCCTTTGGTGCAGGAGAGCTTGCTTGTCTCTTCTCAGGCCTAGGAGGCTCCATATGAGAGCCAGAATCCCCGGTGCCTGGAGGCTGAAGAGCCTTGTCAAAGAGGAGCATACGAAGCCACATCTTCCTGTCACGATGAGACCGGGCAGTAAGTTTGGAGCAGTAGAGGAATTTTTTAAGGATATGTGCCTCACCAAGATATCTGATACAGGAGGAATGCCCGTCTGATGCAGGCATGGTTTCGTGACAGGTGTCGCATTTTTTAAAACGTGGTGACCCTGGCACAGTGAGGGGTCAGAGTAAGCATCTTGGTTTTCTTGTTCTCTTTCCTCGCCTCTCCTTTATTTTTTATTTTATTTTATTTTTTTGGTATGGCCGCAGTTCCATTTAATCTTCTTCATCTTTTCTTCTTTTTTTTTAATGACAAAAAAACTAGTACTAAGACAACTGTTAACTACTAAGTGTAAAAACTTTAATTCTAACTCTAAATAAGTGCGTCTCCCTGAGACAGGGCTCAGAGGAGTGAACCAAATTCCATCTGCAGTTGAGGCCTGGAATGAAGGAACTGAGAAGAGATAGGACTGTGCACATGAAAACTAAGAGGTGCAGAGTGCCGCACTGTTCATGGTGGAAACCTTTTGCCCAGTATTGAAGTCAGGCTCACCACCCTGTAATTGCCAGGATCACACTGTAAATGTTAGCATTATATGCGCTACCTGCCAGTCATCTGAGGGGGGCGGTGGGATCTGAATCTGTTCAAATTCCAACATGGGGTACTACAATCTGCCCCTCTAAAACACCTCCCACAATTCCAGCAGGCTATGGGGTTCCTCTTCAGTCATTTCCTTATCACATTGGAAGGCAGTGTTGTGCACTGCTGGACAGCTGTTGAGTTTCACTCCAGAAGTGGCTCGATTTCAGTGGTGGAGAAATGACCCCTGTGAGTACTATATAGTTTGTAAAACCCTTTGTGATCTACCTTCTGTAGAAATTATATTATTGCACTGTTGTTAAAACTGCTTGTGATCTAGCAATGGGAAGTACTCTGACCACTAGGTGTCACTGCTGCTTCTGTATACAAACAGCTGAGGATTAAACTCTCTGGGTATGTCTAGACTACATCCCTATTTCAAGAAAGGGATGTAAATTAGACGTATCGATATTGCAAATGATGCTGTACCAGTGTGGTTATTTCACTCTGACATAAGAGAGTGCCTGCTTCAGAGGCTGTGTTTAGACTACATCCCTTTTTTGAGAAAGGGATGTAAATTAGACGTATCGATATTGCAAATGATGCTGTACCAGTGTGGTTATTTCACTCTGACATAAGAGAGTGCCTGCTTCAGAGGCTGTGTTTAGACTACATCCCCTTTTTGAGAAAGGGATGTAAATTAGACGTATCGATATTGCAAAATAAGCTGGGATTTAAATATCCCGTGCTTCATTTGCATAATGGCAGCTTCCGCTTTTTTTTTTCCAAATAGTTTAGACGTGGATCTTTTGAAAATAAAAGCCTTTTTTGAAAGATCTTGTAAACCTAATTTTTTGAGGAATACAGGATCTTTTGAAAAAGGCTTTTATTTTCATAAGATCCACGTCCAAACGGCCGCTTTTTTTTTCCAAAAAGCCTTGTTTCGGAAAAAAAAAACGGTTACCTGCACCCACTAATTGGAATTGACAAAAATTAAAACTGACTGAGGAATTTGGGATAGTACATCACTACTACTGCATCTAAAGCATTACAGCATATTAAAAAGCTTTGTGTCTACTTAAAAAATCACTCTATGCCCTCAACATTGTTTTCCTGCTGCAGTTATGAGGGCAGCTGTCTGGCAAAAAACTGCCTTTTTTCAAAAAACATGAAATTTTTCACAGAACACTTTTTGCATTTGAACTTTTCTAGGTTTTGTTGAAATAGTTTTCTGCCTCCCGAGCACTTTGACTGAAAAATGAAAGTTTACTCCTATCATTAGCCCCCTTCACATTGTCACATAAGCCGTGTCACCATCTGTCATGTTTTTATTTTGCATCATGTGAAGTTTGGTGGGTTTTTTTAAGTGCCAGCTCCTAAACCAGGGGATTAGGTGAGACTCTGTTTCATTAAAGAAAGCTTCTAGCCTCATAATGACAGAGAAAAGCTCAATTGCAGGACCCAAGTGGCTTAGAAACCAGAAGGCAAATAGAAACAACCCAAAATATAATTTTCCTAAAATAAACCAATCATCTCATGCTTTTTGGGCCTCTCACATGGTTTGTGAGTGATTGGAGATCACAGCACTGGAGTAATGTATACTAAGGGGTCTCACTATGCATGAGAATTTGGTCCACTGTATTTCAAACTCAGTGTCCCTTTCATATGGTGACTGGGTTTCCTGTCACAGCGATAGCTGCAGACTCATTAATGGAGAATGACTCACAGCTCTGGGACAGTAAGAGCTGTCAGTACCTGCCAAGCTGCCATTGGGGGGTTCACAGAGAATGGATTTCAAGCGAGACCGGAAATCCTCCAGGCTGGAGCTGCCTTCAGTGCTATTGACGATTCTGGTTTCATTCTTCTCCGATGTATTCAGAGCCCCTCTGCACTGTCCTTCACAAGAGCCCTGCAACTGGGAAACTTCAAAAGAGCATCAACATCAAAGAAAATCACTTCTATTGCACTTAGTTAGGGATTAATAAAACAATTGTGTGTGTGTAAGGGTGTGAATCACCAAATAGTGCAGTATCCATCCAGGCTGGATTAACAGAGGGACCTTAGGGGCTGCAGCCAAGGGCACTGGGCTATGTGGGGCCCCACAAAAATAAATTCAAGTGGTCACCAACCCACCAATTGTGATCGACTGGTCAGGCCTGTTGCCTCTGCCAGTCAATCCACTGTGATCTCCCCAATTCTGGGTTGCTGAAGTTCAGCAGCGCAGCAAGACTCAGACAGGCTGCCCGCATGCCATGGCCTCATGCTACTCTCAGATGCTGTCGGGAGCTGGACATCTCTGTGGCCCCTAGCATGCTATGCACAATGCCCCTTCCCGCAGCACCATCCCCACAGCTCCCACTGTCCAGGAAATGGCCAATAGGAGCTGCAAGGGTGGCATTTACAAGCGCAGGCTGCACACAGAGACATGCTGTCTCCCTTCCTGCCAGGGGCCCACAGAGATGTGCTGGCAGCTGGCTGCTTCCGGAAGCAGTGTAGGGCCACGGTATGCAAGTAACCTGACTCAGTCATAATGCACTGCTGGCCAAAATAAAAAATAGCCCCAGGTCCACGGGAGTGTTAACCCATCACAGCTGGGCGACGTCTACACTGGCATGATTTTCTGGAAATGCTTTTAACGGAAAAGTTTTCCGTTAAAAGCATTTTCGGAAAAGCGCGTCTACATTGGCAGGACGCTTTTCCGCAAAAGCACTTTTTGTGGAAAAGCATCCGTGGCCAATTTAGATGAGCTTTTCCACAAAAAAGCCCCGATCACCATTTTTGCAATTGGGGCTTTTTTGCGGAAAACAAATCTGGGCTGTCTACACTGGTCCTTTTGCGCAAAAGTTTTTCGGAAAAAGACTTTTGCCCGAACGGGAGCAGCATAGTATTTCCACAAAAGCACTGACAATCTTACATGAGAACGTCAGTGCTTTTGCAGAAATTCAAGCGGCCAGTGTGGACAGCTGGCAAGTTTTTCCGCAAAAGCAGATGATTTTGCGGAAAAACTTGCCAGTCTAGACACAGCCCTGGGGTGCAGACAGGGAATCCCATTCACTGAACATACAGGTGCATTCCTGTCTCCCACCCACATGTAAGAGTGAACCTGCTTGAGCCGGCCCACACACATTTCATGCATCCAGCCCTTAGCTCTGTCTTGTTCCTGGAACATTTTTCCCTGGTGGCAAGGCGATGCCTGCCAGATCATTCACACACCGACTGGAATCAGGACGTGAACGTCGTTCAGATTTGGGGATGAGAAGAGAATTCGTGGGGCAGAATCAAACCCAAATGGGTAAATAGGTGGGTGCTACTTACCCCAAGCCCCCAGCGCTATCACAGCTACTATCAGGACGATGTTCCCAGCCCATCCGGCCCCCACAGCGATGCGATGCCACCGGGGACATGGAGGGGAACCTATCAGAGACATAGTTTGGAGAAACACCCTCAGCCCCCAGTGGGAGAATTAAAAATGAAACTTGTTCTTTTCTGGAGCCTCCTGCAGCCTCCTGACATGGGACTTCCACTCCTCTTCATATGACACCATTCACAGCGTTAACAATGACAGGCGCTTTCATTCACTTCTCTGCAGTGCTCCTTCACACCTTTTTCTACACGGTCCCTTATGCATGAATGAGCTCAGTAGTTTTTTTTTTTTTTTAAAGTGCCAGTACTCTTTAACACCCAGCCGCCTGTCTGCCATTTTTATTACAGAGGTGCTGGTACTCTCCGTTCTTGCTAGATAAGTTCTGACAGGAGGTGCCAGTACTGCGTACTGGCCAGTACCATCTCAAAAAAAGCACTGGGTGAGCCTCCTGAAATCATTCTGTACAGCCATACTCTGCCCTCATATCCTTTCTTGTGGCCTCCCTGAAATGTGATACCCATGGTAAAAGCCTAGCAGGGCTGCTGGCGGGTGGGGAAGGTGGCAGATGTGGGGGCAAAAAGAGCAGATACTAATCTTCTGTACTAGTCTGTAAGCAGTCTGATGGGTGGGAGGGATGCTACTCTTTTCTAAACATCCCAGCACTCAGTAACTGAAGGGTTAAACCCAGGGTAGCCAGGAAGTGTTGGCAGGGAGTCAAAAGAACCAATGGGAAGAAAGTGTTGACATTTGCATTGAAAGAGGACTGATTACCTTCTGTAGCTCTTTTGTGAGGAGTTCAAACCAGGAGCTGGGGAAAAAAGATGAATTGACCCAGGCAGGAATATCCATGCCTAGAAATGGATTGGTCCTTGAAGCTACAGATATGTAAGTGATAGGGAATATTTAATTAGACACGATCAGGTTATTTTCTTTGTTTTGTTGTTTGGTTAAATTCCTCTGTGCTCAGTCCGTGCGCCCCCTTCCCTCCCCCTCCCCCCCCCCCCCACAATGTAACTGAAGCTGAATCCCAGGGAAGCAATTCTCTGAGTTGTAATCTGTTTTTTCTCATTTGTTCGATAATACCTAGCAACCAAGTATTCTTTTTCCAAGCATATGTTTTTGTTTTGTTAATAAAATCCCCCTTTTTAAGACTGTGATCTGAATTTTGTGTCCTGGAAGATAGCAGGGGATCTGTGTATCAATACCTAAAACTGGGAGAAGCAAAATGCAGGACAATGTAGCAATTTAAAGACTAAGACTAAGACTGGGAGGTCAGACTGGGAGGACAATGTAGCACTTTAAAGATTAAGACTAAGACTAAGACTGGGAGGTCAGCTTTCAGAGATTATAGTTTGTTTGTTTTTTTCAAGCTCTTTTGTGGTAAAGAGCTTGGGGTACCGCATGGGAAGAAGTTCCCAAGTGAGTCTTCCTGGCTTAAAAAATAAAGGGGTTTTGCACTTGGGTGGTGGCAACATGCCACCCGAGGTCAGGGATTTTGTGACCTTGGGAAGTTTTAAAAACAGAAGCCTATAGAGGCAAGGTATTTTCAAGTCTCTTGTGGCACTCGGAGTGCCAGAGTGGGGAATGCCCTTGACAAACAGAAACATATTTATACCTATCTCACCCTACATTTCCCTATGTTCACTAATTTTTTGTTCCAAAAAACTAATTTTTTGTTCCAAATGAAGCTTGTGACACTCACAGGGTTTCCAATCACTACAGGAGACTTAAATTTCTTCCTGTTGTAATGAATATTAATTTGGAGTCCATTCAAAAATTACATCATTTTGTTCATATAAGTGTATCACTGTGTGTGGATTTTCACAGACACCTAATTCAGATCATTACTATGAACTTTACAGAACTAATTATCCTGAGATTACAAGTGGTCACAACAGTGGGAATAATTTTTGAAAAATGAAAAATTATTGTCTGGTCTATATGCGTTCAGTATCTAGTAAGGCATCTGCACCTAACTAGAACCGTTGGCACTGCTGCCTGGTATATTTCATAGTAATTAATGATGAATAATTAGTAGTTATGGTTGTGTTTTCTGTTTTTTTTAAATGGCTTGTTTATTGTACTTTAAAATGTCTCAGGAAAATTATTTGGTGGTTTCAGACTATCATGAATTATTTCAGGCTGAAACGAGAGGGGTTTTTAAGAAAAGGAAGTGGGAAGCTCAAAATCATCCTTATATTGGAACTTGACTTCCAATCTTAACTGCTATATAACGTCAATGCTGTGACTGCATGATTTTGACAGCATCTTAGGAAACAACTTAATTTTAATTTCAGCCTTAGACCCTGATCCTTTACTGATTTCAGCACGGGTATAATGTGAAACTTGTGAGTGACTGCTTCATTGAGATGACTCATTTGAGGGAAGTTAAACATGGTCATAAACATCTGTGGGTTGGGGCCTGGGGACTCACAGCACAAAGCTTTGCACCTCGGCTGCAAGTATGTGGAGGAGAAGGCCCTTAGTTGTAGGACTGGAAATACCTTGTTACCAACGGTCATGGCAGATTCAATATCACTGACAAATTTAAAATCAAAACTGGATGTTTCTGACTAGATCTGCTCTAGGAATTGTTCTGGGGAAATTCTACTCAGCATGTCAGACTAGATCAGGGGTCTCCAAACTACGGCCCGCGGGCCGGATGCGGCCTGCGAGGCCCTCTCATCCGGCCCGTGGAGACCTTTTTGTCTACGGAAAAAAAATTACGGAAATTTACGTGTATCCTGCCAAGATCAGCCGCCGCTTACGTGGACGTTATGTTTTTACCAAATTAAAAGAGGACTGGTGGGTTTTTACCAGTTTTTGCCCAAGGAAGACTTTCCTAATGTCAAAACTTTTGCATCAAGGTACCTTTCAACCTTTGGAACAACATACCTGTGTGAACAAACATTTTCAAGAATGAAATACGTGAAGAACAATTTGAGAACAAACTTGTCCGATGATAATCTCAGGTCACTGTTGATGTTAGGGACAACAAATCTAAAGCCAGAAATGTCTGCTATTTTGGCATCCAGGAAACAATTTCACGATTCACACTAATACAGGTGTTCATGTGTAGTGTATCAATGTGTTATTAAATAATAACTGAATAAAATAATATTAAATAAATAATTAAAAACAACATCCATGTTTTGATTGTTTTTTATTTGGACCTCAAGTGTGTAGTCGGCCCCCGAACTGCTGTTTGATAGTTAATGCGGCCCTCGGGCTGAAAAGTTTGGAGACCCCTGGACTAGATGATCACAATGGTCCCCACTCTGAATAAAGGCCTCAGACCTGTGGTTGGATCCACATGGATGGGCCCTTGTGCCCATTCACTTCAATGGGATTCTGTGCAGGTGTGAATGAAGATCCACCCGTAAAGGGATCAGATCAGAGTAGGACTGGGGCCTAAATTTCCATTCCTTAACATAGTGCCAGTTTTCAGCATAACAAACGTATGTAACTCTGGCTAAAGAAACCACGTAAAGTCCAATTCAGCTCTTAGTTAGTGTTTGTAGCAACTACACTGACCACTAGGGCATCACTCTGGATTTACACAGCTGTCACGTGCAAAATCTAACTCCTAACATACTTTTCAAGAGTAGATCAGATCCTGTTTGAAAAGAATATCTAACATGCATCGATACGATTTTATGCTGGTTCACAGCAAGAATTAAATTTAACTAGACAACCACACACTAAGCTAGGTATTTTTTCTTCAGAATCTGAAGCTCACAAAAGCTTGTGCCCTAATGCCCTAATCATTAGTCTTTTAAATGTCACCAGACTCCTTGTTGTTCTTAATCTAGGCCTGTTCTGTGAGGACCATTCATAATACGTAAGGAACTTAATGCTCCCGTATTTGGGACAAGGAGCTGCGAATAGTCTTGCTTCTCCTGTGAGCCTCAACTATGGTTGGTCCTACAAGTGACCAGGGCACTGGATGCTGGAAACCACTTTGGACACTGGACTTGTCCATTCAGAGTGAGAAAAGTTTGAACTGAACCCAAAGGATTCTGGCCTGTGGCAAAATCTATATAAAGGCATGAAACCAAACAATACGAGCTGCTGCGAGACACCAGGACACCCCAGTTACCTACCACGATGACCACTGGAAACATCTTATGCTAAACAGGGGGAAAGATCAGGCCCAAGCTGGTAGGCTGCTCAGCTTGTGAAAAAGAGGATTAGAGCTACGGTTAGAGTAAGAATTTGCATGTAACAGGATTCTTAATGCAGGGGTTCTCAAACTGTGGGTCCTGACCCCCTAGGGGTCATGAGCAACTTAGAGGGGGGTCGTGAACAACTTAGAGGGGGGTTGCAGCAACTTACAGGGGGGGGTCGCAGTATCACAAAGTTTGAGAACCCCTGTCTTAAATGCATTAAGCTTAGCCGGCATGTTTTATTTTATTTTGTGTACTAACTTTGCTTGGTGTGCTATTCTTCATAACCACTTACATCCTACATTTTATACATAATAAATAAAATCACTTTTGTTTATTAATAAACCCAGTGTAAATAATTGTTACCAGGAGAGTGGGACTTTTCAGTTTAGAAAAGAGGAGACTGAGGAGGAATATGATAGAGGTCTATAAAATCATGAGTGGTGTGGAGAGGGAAGGCAAAGAAAAGTTATTTATTAGTTCCCTAAATAGAAGAACTAGAGGACACTAAATGAAATTAATGGGTAGCAGGTTTAAAACTAATAAAAGACAGTTCTTCTTCACACAGCGTGTAGTCAACCTGTGGAACTCCTTGCCAGAGGAGGCTGTGAAGGCTAGGACTATAATAGAGTTTAAAGAGAAGCTAGATAATTTCATGGGGGTTAGGTGGCACCTAAAAGGCTATTAGCTAGGGGATAATATGGTGTCCTTGGCCTCTGTCAGAGGCTGGAGAGAGATGGCAGGAGACAAATTGCTTGATCGTTGTTTTCGGTCCACTCTCTCTGGGGCACCAGTGCTGGCCACTGTGGGCAGACAGGATACTGGGCTAGAAGGACCTTTGGTCTGACCCAGTACGTCCGTTCTTATGTTCTTATGAGAGGGCACAACCACTGTTCATCTCTATCTCTCTTTCCTTGATAATGGGAGCAAATAATTTACGAGCTCACTCTATATAAACTTCATGCATAGTGAGATGGATTTATCTGGGGTTCTGGTTCCATCGGGCCGGTGTGCTTTTTCAAATCCCATTGCCTGATCCTTCCCAGGGTTGAGTGGATCTCAGTGTGTGTGTTGCTCTGCTGTGAGCAGTGACTCCCGACTCTGTGTCTTGGCTGGGAGAAACCAGAGGTTCTGACTTGGCAAGATAGGGTGGTAAGGTCCCCAAGAGGGCAGCTAGACAAGCCCAGTGGTAATTCCAGCACATCAAATGACAATCTCAAGAGCAGGGTGGCCAACCTGTGGCTCTTGAGCCACATGCGGCTCTTTGCTCACAGAAATGCGGCTCTCAGGGTTACGGCTCGTTCGGAGCAGCATGCCTGTTTTGTGCACGTGCCCCAGTGCCTGGAGGGAGACGTGCATGGCTGTGGCAGCGGCAGCTCCAGTGAAACTCAGGCATTGGGGTAGAATGGGAGGGACCTGGGGGGGGGCCTGGCTCTGGGGGAGGGCATTGGGTTAGAGTGGGGAGAGCTGGGGGTGTCTGTGTCTGGCGGAGGGCATTGGCTTGGGGATGGGGGCTAAGGGTGCCTGGCTCTGGGGGAGGGATGTGTGGCTGTCTGCACTACTGTCCCCAGCTCTTTTGGCTCTTTGTGTCTAACTCCGTGGCCACCCCTGTTCAAGAGGATCTCTGTCTGAATCCATCACAACATTGTTTCTTATATTTTTATTATTATTCCCTCCAACACTGAAACTCCTGATGGTCCCCATCTCCGCCATTTTCTCCCCCCTGACTTTCCACACTTCAGTTGAACTACAGTGATCAGAAACAGATCACATCATCTCTGTCTTTGGAACGCTTGCCTGGTTTCATGGCCATTTCAGCACCCAGTATAAAATCCACTTCCTTGTCTCTGTCATTCCCACTCATCCACCCCCCTTGGCCAGGTTCTTCTCTTTTCTTCCTCTTCTCTGGTCCCGTTTTCTACATTCCTCGGATACTGGGCTTCCCTCTCCCTCCTTATATCACTACAAGGTTAGCAGGCCTGTCCTGCTTGCCCTCATTATCTAGATCGAATGACGCTCAAGATGAGGAGCATCTTTGGTGCTCTCCCTCACCTCTTCCCTTTCGTTAAACTTTTGAGTACCTTAGATTTTACTGCATTTGTAGCCTTTTCTCCCTGAGCCTGGCACCCTCCCCAAACCCAGCACCCTCTGGACATAATTGGCTCCCTACGTGGCTTCAGATTCCACCCCTTCTCTCAGAGGTATGTGGATTTTAACCCTCCCTCTGATATAATAAATTCTATTTTGTGAGCAACCCACATTCCTTGTGCTCAATCATTCTCTCTCAGACTTGCCCAATGAACTGCTCTCTGCCCCCCACCCCCAACTATAACCCACTTACAATGTACTGATACCTCAATAGTTTGCTAGTATGTCTGAAAACATGCGAAATCAGTAGGAAGGCACCATACAAAGTACAGCGTATTGCATTGCACTTGCATTTGCAGGCTTTGATTGTCAGCTGCTATGAAGTTTTCCGTGACATGCAGCACTAACAAGCTAAAGGGCACTCTATTACCTTAAGAGAATTCAGTTGCCAAATGCTGAGAGTGGTAAAGGGTTTCCCAGTAGCTCAGTCCTACCATGCATAAAGCATGGAGCTGCTTTTTGGCTCTAGACACAGTTTCTCTAAACTGCCTAGGCTGCAAGTCAAAAAACCAAACCTAAACAACTTAGAAAAATGGAATCCTCACCAAAGACTACCCATGTTGGGGCAAAAATAAGAAACTAAATCCACTTACTGAGGTGCGGAGATCGTATTGGTGGCCTCGAAGAGGAACTGGCTCCAGGAATGTTTAAATCAGCATAAATTATTTCTCCAGCCATGGCAAGTACAGAGGAAGATGTGAGCGTACAGTTGTATCTAAGAGCAGCCTCATGTGGATGTCTGCCCTCTGGTGAGCAGTAGCATATTTCTGTTCTTTTCTATGCCAGATCTTACAATGTGCTCCTCAACGTAATGTCTGAGAGACTTGTGTTAGTGCATTAGGCAACGTGACTAACACCTGTCATGTGTTTGTTCTCTCCTCACCTCCCCAGAGGGAGAAATGTGCAGCAAAATGTCTTGGTTTGGTAGCGTGTGTGTGAGGGGGTTTTTGTTTTTATATAAATATACCTGTTGCTATGTGGTTAGAGATGGCAAGACAGCAAGGCCAAAGAAACGTGCCCTGCACTTGGAGTGGAAGATGGGAAAGTTTGTGATGATCTTTAGTTCTTTGGGAAATTCATTCCAGAGAACGTTCTGTGTCCTGCTTCTGTTGGGTGATCCCATTGGACGAGGGGAATGCAATTGACAACTATAGTCTTCATCCTAGAGCTTTAGATGGTGTTTTAGATGCCTTGGGCCTTGGCCATAGAGTGCTTTGAAGACAAGACTAAGACTACATCTATTCTATGCGTTGGATTGAAATTTTTAAGGTCAATGTCTTATCATCCAATGTGGTTAAGTCAAAGGCGCATATCCTCACAATAATGGGCAGGGCTCAACAAATAATGCAATCTACTCGCCCGTGGTGAGTAGATTGCAACCCGGAAGAGCCAGGTTTGGGCGATCTGCGCCGGACGAGCCCTGATAATGTTCGGTGAGCCCTGATAATGGTCAATATACAAACATGATTGAAGGAAGTAACATATAGTATGTTTAATTTATTATAACAGCCTTCATCCTAGAGCTTTAGATGGCGGTTTAGATGCATTGGGCCTAGGCCATTGAGTGCTTTGAAGACAAGGACTGAGGCCACATCTACATTACAAGATTACATTTCATTTATTAAGGTCGATGTTTTACCACCCAATTTTGTTAAGTCTAAGGCACGTGTCCCCACTTTGCAAGAGAATTCGACACTGTTGAAAGTAGGTCAAAGTAGCACAACCTCAGATGGCAGGCTACCCTGGGGGTAGCTATACCTTAGAGCCTGTGGCCCTTTGCATTCTGGGTTAAACTCTTGATGGACAATAGGACCAAAACCATGCAGCAGATTGTTCTAGGTACATGTTGTCAGCATCCCATAATGCACTTGTTTGTTCACTCCCCACTCCAGTTTATTGTAATGGTAAATATTCTTCTCATGCCATTTCTTTACCTGGCTACCCATGCAGATACCATAACACTGTGAGCATGGATTCCATGCTGGAGCTCACTGCACATTGTGATAACGATGTTAACCATCATGTGCTGTATGCTGGAACATATCCACATGATATCCATGGTCCATCGGAATGAGGATGAATTGCAGGAGGCCATGAACATGCTCTTATGTGAAGCTCTTGTGAGCTAAGTGAGTGTCAGATTTGATCCTCTGGTAACAGTGGAACCCAGTTCAAGTGCTGTCAGACATGCACAGACTGGTGGGACCCCATCGTGATGCAGGGATGGGATAAACAGCCGTGGCTACAAAACTTCCAAATGCTCAAGGTCACTTTCAAGGCACTTTGTGAATTGCTGTTGTGATCCAAGGCAATGTCTACACTGGCAGGTTCTTGTGCAAAAACGGCTGTTCTTGCGCAAGAACCTTCAGAGCGTCCACACTGCCCGCCCGCTCTTGTGCAAGAAGATTTACAGTACGGCGTCGGAAGACAGGGCTTCTTTCACAAGAGCTATGCCCTTTTCTAACAGGTGTAAGCCCTCTTGTGCAAGAGCTCTTGTGCAAGAGGACAGTGTGGATGCTTGGCAGGGGTTTCTTGCACAAGAAAGCCCTATGGTTAAAATGGGCATTAGAGCTTTCTTGCGCAAGAGAGCATCCTCACTGCCATGGATGCTCTTGCACAAAAGCACATGGCAGTGTGGTCGTGTTCTTGCACAAGAATTCTTGCACAAGAACCCTTGCACAAGAACTTGCCAGTGTAGACATAGTCCAAGTGGCCAAGGCCATCAGCATCCTTCTGCTATAGAGGGCAATGACTCTGGGAAACATGGAGGACATAGTGAAGGGCTTTGCCAAGCTGGGGCTCCCACACTGTGGCAGGGCGATAGACAGAACACACATCTCTATTGTGGCACCTGAACACCATGCCAAGGAATACAAAACCACAAGGGGTACTTCTTAATGGTACTGCAGGGGCTGGTGGATCACAAGGGTCGTTTCACCAATATCAGCGTGGGATGGTCGGGAAAGGTGCACGATGTGCACATCTTTAGGACCGCCTGTCTGTTCACAAAGCTGCCATCTGGAACTTTCTTCCAAGACCAAGCTCTTTTATTTTAACATGGCACTGCTGGGTGTCCCTTGCATATGCTTTCTCCTCCATGCCCTTTGCGATCTTGGCATAAATGTCTGCTGATTAGTAGTTCTGTGGGAACAGATTCCTCTCCCCATACAGCAATGAGGTCCAGGATCTCCTGCATGCTCCATGCTGGTGCTTGTCTGCAACTGGTGCTCACAGCACTTGAACTCATGGAACTCATAGCCATGTGCGCTGCTCAATTGTGCTGCCTGCTCTGAGGTCTGCTCTCCACACAGGAAATGAACTTCAAATTCAACAGGCTTTTCCTGTTCACCTGGAGAGCAGTAGAGTCAAGAGATTTGGCCTGAGTAGGCACAGTCTCCCAGAGGCCAAGAATGTTGAATTTCACAACACTGCATCTACACTACAACAAAGTCAAGCATGCAAGGCTGAATTTAGTGTTACTCCTCGTGAAAAGCAATAGGACCAAAAGCACCTTTAGTGGCTCTTTAAAGAACGAGCTTGGTAGTGTGGACTCACTGTTTAGAAAATTGACCTTATGTGGTTAAATTCGACATAAAATCCTAGTGTAGACCAGGCCTGAGACCTTGCAGAGCGCTCTGTACTAATAAGAGTTTCCTAAGCGCAGGAGGTTTCATGTCTAAGTATATTATATTGCTGTAATCCATCCGAGAGGCAAAGTTCTAACACCTTAATTTGAAGGCTAGCAAAGATACAGGTCTTCGTCTTCTGCAAATCCATTCTCGTAAGCTCCTTTTCTTTCAGAGTAGCCTTTAAATACAATTGCCTCATTCATTTGTTACCATGACTATGGGAGAATCTGGGACAAAGTCAGTAAAGAAATAATCTTGTTCTTGGAATTGAACTTTATATTGTGTACGCCACTTCTTTGGCAGTGGGTGTAATAGAAGCTGGTGTTTGCCAAAGAATGCTAGCAGGTTCCAACATTATAGGAAGGGCAGGAGTCTACAGGGCCTCCAATTGTTTGTGTGTATTGTCTTCCACTGGTTCCGCCTGCAATACCACTCACCTTATGAGGTCTTGAAAGACCTTGAAGCCTTCACAGATAGACAATGTTGACTCTAGTGTGATGGTCTCATCAGGAGAAGAGGAAGAAATACCTCGAGGCTTCACCCCTTGCCGCTTCCTACTCAGTGAGCAAGGACATGGAGATTCTAAAGAAGGATGCTCTATAGGGGCTACAGGAGCTAGAGAAGATGATGTCCTTCTGGATTGTGTAGCTGACAGAAGGCCTTGGCACAGTCCAGGAGGCACAGAACTGCCCATGATGGTGGGGACCACAGAGGGGCATCCTTATACAAATACCGGCCTTGCTCAATGTTTTCAGCAACCTTAGAGCATGATCATAGAATCATAGAACTGGAAGAGACCTCAGAAGGTCATCAAGTCCAGCCCCCTGCTCTAGGCAGGACCAATCCCAACTAAATCAACCCGGCCAGGGCTTTGTCAAGCCAAGACTTAAACACCTCTAGGGAGGGAGACTCCACTACTGCCCTAGGTAACCCATTCCAGTGCTTCACCACCCTCCTAGTGAAATAGTTTTTCCTAATATCCAACCTGGACCTCTCCCACCACAACTTGAGACCATTGCTCCTTGTTCTGCCATCTTTATGGAGACCTGAAAGACCTTGGAAGAGACACAAGTCTGTCATGTGCAGAGTCTGAAGAGGAAATAGAAACTCTCCTCTGTGATTGGGGGAGGGCTTCCTATGGCTTTGGTGGGTCTCGGCATGGGCGACACACGGTGGTGCCCCAAACGATGACATTGAAGTGTCCGACAGAGCCAGTAGAAGCGGACAAGGCAGATGAAATGCCAAAAGGTGAGGCAGCAGAAACTGATGGTGCCTACTGCTACATGGAGACACAGGGCCTACATAGTTGAGGCAGCTGTGACTGTGACTGGACAATGCACTTTCAGCAAAGGTGAGCCTAGCTGAGGGAGACAAAAATGCTTGTGGTGTGGATGGTACTGACAGCTGCCAAAGCTGGTACCAAACCTGATGGGGAGGGGTCAAAGAGCCTTCCAGGAAAAGGTGAAGGCACCAGTCTTGATGACACCTCTTCTGAAGCATTGGTGCTTATGACCAGACCTCAGCTCAGCACTGAAGAACTTTTTAAAGTTCCTTTTTGTGAGGTAAAAAGCAAGACTTGGACAGTTTATCGGTCTCTGATGGTTCTGAGAGCTCTGAGGAGACCGTAGGAGAGAAAGACAAGTGAAATTTCAACTAAATGTTTTTTCCAGACTAGAGTAACTGGAGAGGCACCCCCCACTCTGCAGGGGCTGGGGCCATCCTCCGTGGAGGGACACGTCATCTTTTCAAGAAGAATTTTAAGGAGGAAATTTCTCTGCTTCTTCATTCTCATTGGAAACTAGAAATGAGGCACAACTAGGACATTTTCCTCTTTCATGTCTCTTAGCTAAGCAAATTAGGTAGCTTTTGTGCCTGTCACTGACAAGAATAGCAGCCCTGTATGCGACATGTTATTGAAATCCTGGTGATTCCTTCTTGGCAAATCTCCACTCCCCACAACAGCTAACTGGCTAACTAAACTAAACTGGAAGCATGGCGAAAGCAAGCCATGCGCTCCAGTGCAGTAGTAATGGAGTGGCAGGCTGGGGGTGGGGCTCTGATCCAGCCTCCTTACCCCTGTCTTCTCCACCCCAAAAAGGTGAGGCCAGGAGCAAAGCCACTGGTGCATGGGGCTGGTAGCAGAGCCCCAGTGAGCAATGCAGCCAGCCAAGAGCCCTAGGCATGTGGGGTTGGCAGCTGGGATCCCAGGCATTGGACCAATAGCCCAGAGGTGCTACAACAGCTCCTGAACCTTGTGTTCCCTTCCTGTGTCTATAGGCGCTGTCTCCACAGCTCTCACTTGGCCAGGAACAGGAGCAACATGGGACAGGGTCACCAAATCAGATTGTCCCAACTCTACACCCCAACCCCTGCCCTGACTCCTGCCTTGTCTCCCCACAGGTCTAGCCCTCTGTCCTGACTCCTGCACCTCCCCCACATCCCAACCCCTTCCCTGAGTGCCCCAGACTGTCACCTCCCTGCCTTGAACACACACACACACCCACCCACCAACCCCTTGCCATAAGGCCCCTGCACTCTACCCCACACTTAAATGCCTTACAGGTATTGTCATGTGGCAACCCCCTGCCTTTCCTTCCTAGGGAGGTTGTGATACAACCGTACCTGTTGTACTATGTACAATGTGAAAAACTTTCTCTCTCTTAAAGCGAGCTAACTACAGCTCATGAGTGATGGAGAACTCCAACTCTTGCCATGGGCAGTAAGAAGGATCTGAGAGGACGTAACAGCCGTGCCTACATTTATCATTGGCTCTGTGCACAAGGATAACAGAGATACAGGCGCTGACTAGTGGTACTGCTGGCAAAAGTCTCTAACTCTAGTGTGCTGGGTGCACATGCACCTAGAGTGGAATATGTGTGCATGCTGAGTCGAAGTAAAACTAACTCTTTCAATGGCGAGTTCCATTCAGAGTGATTATATACAATCAGCTCATAGCATGTATAACATTAGCATCTGTCTCCATAACAATTCCAAATGCTACCACAAAATACATAGTCCTGTTTAATTTATGTATCACGGGAGATGCTGCTGTCGGAGGAATGACAGCAGGCAGAAGAGTTTCACCAAAAAGTGATTTAGTCTGTGAAGATGTTTGTGATCATAAACAGAGCAGTTAGTGAAAAACATCAGTCTGCTGGCTTTGCAAAACCCTGCACCAAAAAGGGTGCTATAGTACTGGTTAACAAGTCATGACAGTTAATAGTTATGTATGCAGTTAACCTCTTTGAAAATAACAAGCGAAGAGTGAGCGGGGATTTGATAGCAGCCTTCAACTTCCTGAAGGGAGGTTCCAAAGAGGATGGAGAAAGGATGTTCTCAGTAGTGACAGATGGCAGAACAAGGAGCAATGGTCTCAAGTTGTGGTGGGAGAGGTCCAGGTTGGATATTAGGAAAAACTATTTCACTTGGAGGGTGGTGAAGCACTGGAATGGGTTACCTAGGGAAGTAGTGGAGTCTCCATTCCTAGAGGTTTTTAAGTTTCGGCTTGACAAAGCCCTGGCTGGGTTGATTTAGTTGGGATTGGTCCTGCCTAGAGCAGGGGGCTGAACTTGATGACCTTCTGAGGTCTTTTCCAGCTTTGTGGTCCTATGGTTCTATGAAGGCTGTAAGCCCCAATGACAAACAATGTTAAGAATTTGGGGGTTCTTCAGATTTTTTTTTCTCCACTAGGTTTTCAAGCTTATTCCATGTATTGTAAAAAAAGCAGTTGGGCTACGAAGCTCAGGGATATGACAGGTTTGAAGTGGACAGTTTAATTGGTGAAACCCTCCATTTCCTTTCTATGAAAGAAAGCGAACAACAGAGAGTTTTGCATGGCTATACTTAACTCAGTGTGGGCTGTAACACTCTCTCATGGAAAATACTGAATCAAAGAACAAGAACACAGTTAGGGACAAAATCCAGAAGTTCAGGCAGAAGATCAGGGGTTGAACTTATTGTGGTCAGATAAAGAATTTTAAATGTCACTCAAATCACTATTCAGCTCTTCGACATCTTTAAAAATGGTATTACTGGAAGAATGTAGGATCTATATTATGTTGTTGTCTGATTAGCACTGGAACAAAACCAAACTCCACTTACCTCTAGCACTGTGGTTACAGCATTCTTCTTTAGTTCTTGGTATAAAGTGTTGATGTTAAACAACTGATATGGTTCATCCCAGAACAGCTGCATTTCGGTGACAGATGAAACCATACACCAAAAGGCCCGAACCTGCAATAATTATTCAGATAAAACTCATAAATGTAGACCTTTGATTTCAAACGTCTAGACTTTTTTTTATGCGCAACACGCCACACATGCAGCGTGCAAAAGGCATGTGCTATTATTAACAAACGTAGCACGTACAAAATGGTTGTACTCACAGATGTGGCTTTTAATTGTACTGGGGGCTGCACCCCTTGCTCGCTACACTCACCAATTCCCCTCTCAGCTGGAGAGGGCCAGGGTCTAAGGCCACCCACCCAGCCCTTCCCCTCGCAGCTGCCAGGGAGCCTGAGTCCTGGTTTTTCCCCCCTCTCCTTAGCTACCAGGGAGGGCCTGGAGCTGAGGCTGCCCCAGTCCATCTTTTCTCCCCACCCCCTGCACAGCCCTGGATCTTCCCTCTGCCCTAAGCCAGCTCTGGCTCTTTGCACACCAACCCTGACCAGGCCCGGCTCTCTGCCCGGATGGGGGGCCAGCCAGAGGCTGGGCCAGGCTCAGCTCTCCGTCCGGTTGCTAGAGGGGCGAGCTGGGTGGAGGTCACAGTGGGCAAGGCTCTCCCCCCGGACACCAGGAAGGGCCAGGCCGCAGCCACCCTGGACCCAGTCTCTGCCCCCCACCCCACCTCTGCCACCAGGGAAAGCAGGGCAGAGGCCGTAGCTACTATGGCTCTCCCCCTGGTCACTGGGAAGCGAAGGGAAGGGGAGGGAAGGGGAGGGCCAAATCAGAGGCAGCCCCAACTCTCCATGTGGGCCCTGCGGAGGGCCAGGCTGGGAGTGGGTGGGGCTTGGCTCCTGTGGACACAGCGTGATGTGATGACGTCACTGTGTTGTCCCACAGGAAATTTTTTTATCTATATATGGAGAGAAAAACAACAATTCCAGGCCATTGGCAAGAGGAACTGACCCTGCAGGTAGATGGGTTGTTGGCAGGAGGAAATGAACCTGCCGGCTGTGTCTAGACTGGCAAGTTTTTCCGCAAAAGCGGCTGCTTTTGCGGAAAAACTTGCCAGCTGTCTACACTTCCCTCTTGAATTTCCACAATAACACTGACTTCCTACTGTCTGAAATCAGTGCTTCTTGCAGAAATACTATGCTGCTCCCATTCGGGCAAAAGTCCTTTTGCGCAAAGCTTTTGCACTAAAGGGCCAGTGTAGACAGCTCAGATTTGTTTTGCGCAAAAAAGCCCCGATTGCGAAAACGGACATCAGGGCTTTTTTGTAGAAAAGTGCATCTAGATTGGCACGGACACTTTTCCGCAAAAAGTGCTTTTGCGGAAAAGCATCTGTGCCAATCTAGATGCTCTTTTCTGCAAATGATTTTAACAGAAAACTTTTCTGTTAAAATCATTTGCGGAAAATCATGCCAGTCTAGATGTAGCCTCCATGTCTTGGTTTAAATACATGAGTCGCTAGTGACTGAGTTCCCTGCCTGTTTACAATCATTTTAGTTGCCCTTTTCTGAACCCTTTCCAAGGCCAAAAGGACTTGTGGCTCATGGCCCAGTGTAGCACTGCAGCTGGTAGCCATTATCTGGCCTGCAGACTGCATCTGGCCACTTTCTGTTTATATCAGGGTTCTCTATAATGGCTCCCAGCTGCAGTGCTACACTGGGCCATGAGCCACAAGTCCTTTTGGCCTTGGAAAGGGTTCAGAAAAGGGCAACTAAAATGATTAGGGGTTTGGAATGGGTCCCATATGAAGAGAGACTAAAGCGACTGGGACTTTTCAGTTTAGAAAAGAGGAGATGGGGGGTTGGGGGGAATATGATAGAGGTTTATAAAATCATGAGTGGTGTGGAGAGGGTGAATAAAGAAAAGTTATTTATTAGTTCCCATAATAGAAGAACTAGAGGCCACTGAATGAAATTAATGGGTAGCAGGTTTAAAACTAATAAAAGAAAGTTCTTCTTCACACAGCGCATAGTCAACCTGTGGAACTCCTTGCCAGAGGAGGCTGTGAAGGCTAGAACTAGAACAGAGTTTAAAGAGAAGCTAGATAAATTCATGGAGGTTAGGTCCATAAAAGGCTATTAGCCAGGGGATAGAAATGGTGTCCCTGGCCTCTGTTTGTCAGAGGCTGGAGATGGATGGCATGAGACAAATGGCTTGATCATTGTCTTCGGTCCACCCCCTCTGGGGCACCTGACACTGGCCACTGTCGGCAGACAGGCTACTGGGTTAGATGGACCTTCGGTCTGACCCAGTACGGCCGTTCTTATGTTCTTTAAATTGTTGCTTTTCAAACGGCTCCCTGTTTCCGGCCCTGGTACTATTGTGTTCCCTGGGAGCCTGCGGTTGCTGCAGCTATTTAAAGGGCATGGTACTACACCAGCAGGTGCCAGAGCTGTGAGCTCTTTAAATAGCCACAGCAACCCTGGGCAGCTGCCTGCCTGCCCCGCCCAGCTCCCGCCCTTTTTAATGCAAAGCATCGGGCTCCAGACAACTCCAGGGGGAGGCTATTCCTCGCCCCTTCTGCCCAAAACCCTACCCCTTCTTGGGGAGGCAGAGCCGGCCTGCGATCAGGTACCAACATTCATTAAGTGGTCCCCTGCAAAAGTTATTGTCCATCCGGAAATAGGGCCATCGTTTGCTTCAGCGAACGGCCTGCATCTGTGATTCTTTGGCTTAACTCTGCTTTCTTCCATACCATATAATCTTCCTCAGCTTACAGTTCTGAGCCGTTAAATTGACACTTGAACTATTAGCCTTCTGTCTGCATCTATGCAAGTATCTAAGCTTCCTGTGTGGTTTCTCAGCACAAACCCCTGAGCAGGTGTTGTCGCTGCTGCGAGCCTGTGCCCTAACTTGGACCCTCTCTGTACAGCTGTGGCTAGCACTTCTCTGACCGCTTAATCATTTGCTAGGAGACAGAACCCAAAACAGAAGGTGCAGGCTGAAGATGGCCATGATGCAATACAATTTCCCATGTATTAATTAGTAGCACAGGATTTTTAAAAAAATCATTAAGATCAGAGTTTTAGATATCTGCAACACTCCAAAAAAGATGCTGTTAATCTTTTTCTTTCTTACTTTAAGCCACTAACACCAATGTAAACTGTTGGGGTATTTTTTTTTGTTTAGTTTTGTTTGTTTGTTTAGTGAAGCTACCTCTAAGTGAGTCTTTGCCCACGGAAGCTTATGCTCCAATAGATGCATGAAATTGTGGCTGAGTTTGCATAGATGAGCTTCCCAAACTCAGTGGCTGTGCCTAGACTGGCAAGTTTTTCCTCAAAAGCAGCTGCTTTTGCGGAAAAACTTGCCAGCTGTCTACACTGGCCACTTGAATTTCCACAAGAACACTGACTTCCTACTGTCTGAAATCAGTGCTTCTTGTGGAAATACTATGCTGCTCCCATTCGGGCAAAGTCCTTTTGAGCAAAGCTTTTGCACAAAAGGGCCAGTGTAGACAGCTCAGATTTGTTTTGCGCAAAAAAGCCCAATTGCGAAAATGGCAAGAGGGGCTTTTTTGCGCAAAAACGCGTCTAGATTGGCAAGGATGCTTTTCCACAAAAAGTGCTTTTGTGGAAAAGCGTCCATGCCAACCTAGACACTCTTTTCCACAAATGCTTTTAACGGAAAATTTTTCCGTTAAAAGCATTTGCGGAAAATCATGCCAGTCTAGACATAGCCAAAACAAAATACAGGACTATGTAGCACTTTAAAAACTAACAAGATGGTTTATTAGATGATGAGCTTTCGTGGGCCAGACCCACTTCCTCAGATCAAATAATGGAAGAAAATAGTCACAACCATATATACCAAAGGATACAATTTAAAAAAAATGAACACACATGAAAAGGACAAATCACATTACAGAACAGAAGGGGGATGTGGGGAGGGGGGGGGGAAGGAAGGTGAATGCCAGTGAGTTAATGATATTAGAGGTGGGGAAGGGGAAATGTCTGTGAGTAAATAGTATTAGAGGTGATAATTGGGGAAGCTATCTTTGTAATGTGTAAGATAGTTGGGGTCTTTGTTAAGTCCAGTGTGGAGAGTGTCGAATTTTAGCATGAATGCCAGTTCAGAGGATTCCCTTTCAAGTGCAGATTTGAATGTCTTCTGAAGTAGGATGCAGGTTAGCAGGTCATTGAGACTGTGTCCTTTCTGGTTGAAATGACAAGCAACTGTTTTTTCTTTGTGATCCTGTCTAATGTCTGTTTTGTGGGCATTGATTCTTTGGCAAAGGGTCTGAGACGTTTGTCCAATGTACATAGCAGACGGACATTTTTGGCACATGATAGCATAGATTATATTTCTGGAGGCACAGGAATATGTATTCTTGATCTTGTAACTCACTTGGTTAGGCCCAATAATGGTGTCAGCAGAGTGAATATGTGGACAAAGCTGCCAGCGGGGTTTGTTGCAAGGGAAAGTACCAGGGTTGGTATTAGTGTGGTATGTCCTGGGGGGGGGGGGGGGGGGGAGAAATGATAGCATGCACATTCCAATTCTGGCACCAGACCACCTAGCCTCTGAGAATTTTAAGAGCAAGGGGTATTTGTCCATGATTCTGCGGGTGCTTTGGGATCACTGCAGATGTTGCACAGACATTAACGCAGGCTGTCTGGAAAGGTGCATGACGCTCACATCTTTTGGAACACTTCCCTGTGCAGGAAGCTGTAAGTGGGGACTTTCTTCTTGTACAAGAAGATCATGTGGGAGAAAAATCAAATAACTCCAATTGTGTCTAAGGGGAGACTGTGCAGGAAATCAAAACTTTCTAAAAGAAAACTGCTGTAAGGGTTAAAATTTTTCCAGGCTTCTCTCCCTGTAACAGAGAGAAATCATCTTAACTCTAATCAAGACCCTTACAATGCCTCCTATCTCAACTGAATGAAGACTCCTAGTCTGTCACAATTTGTCATGTAAACCCTTATCTTTGTCACAGTTTGCCTTGTAGGCTCCTCACTCAGGTTCTCATGTGCCTTTGTACTGTAAACTTACTTCTAGCATACTTGATGTAAACAGAAACCTCTCAAAGTACTTCTGCTGAGACTTTGCTATGTTAAAGAAAACAATCAACAACGAAACTGTCTGAGCATACTGTATAAAGATCCCTGAACTTGTCTCTCAGGGCTGCTGCTGCTCACTCTGGTAGCTGTCAGACTGCATGCATGCATAATAAAGTTTTCCTTCTAGATTTCTCTCCAGCCTCACTGATTTGACCTCCAGCCTCCGACCTTTCTGGGGGCTCTGTACTCCAGGGGAGCGAGATTTCCCCAACAATCACTGGGGCGATGGGGGGGGGGAGTGGAAACGCCCATTATGATGCTTGGAGACCCTGCCCACCCCTTAATGCTGTGGCTCATGGAACCATACATGGGAAGCGTTGACAGCAGCAAAGAGTGGTTCAATTATAGGCCGAGTAGGTGAAAAATAACTGTGGAGTGTGTGTTTGGCCGTTCGAAGGCCCACTGGTGATGTCTGTACAGGAAGCTGAACTTGATCAATGATAACATCCCTACAGTTATCACCACATGCTGTAGCCTTCATAATATTTGTGAAGGAAGGATGAAGGCTTTACTCAGGCTTGGACCGCTGAGGCACGATGCTTGGAGGCTGAGTTTGACCAGCCCAAAACCAGGGCTTTCAGAGGAGCACAACACAGGGCCAAAAGGATCAGGGTGCCTTGTGACAGCAATTTGATGCTAAAAGTCAGTAAAACTTGTTGCTATGCTTGGGAGTGCAGTGGCTGCGTTGCTAGGGGGTTACTCTCACTGCAGCACTAAATGCAGCTCACAGCTCAGTGATGGTTGCTTTGCTGGTGTATGCTTTCTTGTGTGCTTGTGGTCATGGAGTGTGTCAGGGGGTTCACACCCCAGTGTGCCTCAGTGCCCCCTGACTGTCTTCAAATAGCCCATCTCAGGGCAGAATACAGTCTGTATGGGTTGTTCATATTAGGCATTTGGGCTTATCTCCGTGGCCCCGCTTACCTAAGCCAGGCTGTAACCTGTCTCCACGCCTGGGCCTTTCCTCCAGCCCCTCATCAGGGTAGCCTTAGCTGGCCTTCTCCCAGCTCTAGCTGGCTAGCCCCCAGCAGATCTCCCTCCTGGGACCTCCTGCTTCCTCCACAGCCAGCCCCTCACTGGCCTCTCCTCCCTTGAGCAACCTGGGCTTCTCTATATATACGAGCCAGCTGTGCTCATACTCGCCCTAATGGGTTCAGCTGGCTTCTACCAGCCATTCGTGCAGTCCTGGGTCTTTGCCAGCTGGGCCCTCTCTAGCCCTAACTAGCTCCCGCTGGCCTCCTCTCTGTTAGCCCCGGCTCCGGGCCAGAGTCCTGGTATTAAAGGGCCAGTGCAGGGCAGGCGCCCTGTCACAGAGTGGAATAAAGATTTCTTTGACATACGTGAAATTGATTTAATACAGTAAACATAAGACACCTGTGAAGCATGGAACAAACATCTGCACAGTAGGAGACAGAGAAGGAGGGGTGGGAAGGCAGGAGGTGAGGCACGCCCTGAGAATGTTACAGGTTTGTAGGTGGCTACGGTTCACGTGCAGCCCCGTCATCTGATCTACTGTGGAAGGGGGGGGGGGGCTGAAGTTCATCAGGACTCAGCTGCATGCGGATTGGTGTTGAGTGTATTGGCAGCCTGCAGGAGTCTAAATGGGAGAAGGAAATTGGGTGGGTAGATGTGGCATGCAATGGGTGGCTCCCGGGAACAGGATGATTTCCATATTGTGGTGGTGGTGACAGGGAAGTGGGGTGAATGGAAAACAGTTTTGGGGCCAGTAGTACAGCTCCTCTGGCTACAGTTCTAGCAGCACCTCCAGCATACAAACTTGCCGGTCCATTATCCTTAAGCGTTGCTGTGTGGTGGTCTTCTGTTCCATCCTGTCACTGTTCCTTCTAACATTTTCTTTCCTTGGGTGTGCTTAATTTTCTTTTGGGTGGATTGAAATTTCTTATGTGCAACACCAGTATCGAGGTAGTGTGTAGATGTGGACAAAAATATATTTAAACAAGGGATAATTAACAAGGAGTGATGATTACAACATTTAATATAAAATTAAATAAAAAGAAAATTAGCACTACCCTTGGAGTACATGTATCTGCATCCTTTCTAACAATTCAGGCTAGTAAATACACTAAAATGCATATTATCCACACATAGCTCAGCTTTAATATGCCAAACAAATCTGTGAGTCAACTAGAAATAGTCATACTCTCCTTGCAAATACTAATACAATATTTACTGACACTGGAAAGGAGAGTAAAAGGCATCCACTCAGGCTTATACAGTTCCTCTAGGGAATGTTTAGGATCCATGCTATACAAGAACAAGTGAAACAGAGACTTGTAAAAAAAGATAAAAGTTCTCATTGGAAACTTTCACCTTGTATGTGTCACCAACTCAAAGAGTTAACACATGGCTTCAGTGCTTATAGATAGATGCATGTTTCAAAGAGCTTGCAAATAAGTTTTCATACTACAAAACACCTAGCATCACACCTAGTACTTGCTACGCATAAGGGCCAGAACTCTACAACACAGCAAAGAGCTGGCCTTAATGCAATACAATTTACCATGTATTAAGTAGTGGCACAGGATTTTAAAAAAATCATTAAGATCAGAGTTTTAGATATCTGCAATACTCCATAACAATTCTGTTAAATTAATCTTTTTCTTTCTTACTTTAAGCCATTAACTCCGATGTAAACTGTTAGGTTTTTTGTTTAGCTTTGTTTGTTTTGTGAAGCCACCCCATTCCAGGCACGTCCAATTTTCCTGGCACAACCAAACCCTTACATTGCTTTAAGTTATGATAAAAGGCAGCTGTATACCAAATTTGGTAGTCCTAGCTCTTACCATTTAGCCAAACAGACAAACTCTCTCAAATATATAGTAGAGCATCACAGCTGTGGGTCATAGCATAGAATACATACAACAGCATGGAAGAGTGTGTGTGTGTGTGTGTGTGTGTGTGTATATATATATATATATAATATCCTTATGGATCTCCAAACATTCTACATCAGGGGTCCCCAACCTTTTTAGGCATGAGATCACTTTTTGAAATGAAGTATAATCCAGGATCTACCTCAAATCCAAACACCCTGGCCCCACCCACTTCCTACCCCTTCTCTGAGGCCCCGCCCCTGCTCTCTCCATCCTCCATGCTCACTCACGTTTATCAGGCTTGAGGCAGGGGTTTGGGTGCAGGGGGACTCAGGACTGGGCCTGGGGTTCAGAATGCTGGTTCCAGATGGGCACCACTTAGCAAGTGGCTCCTGGCTCACCCCTACCCTGGCCCTGCATCGCTCCAAAAGCAGGCAGCAAACTCTCTCCATCCCTAACCCCCTCTGCTCTGTGGAGATGGGGTATGGGATGGAGGAAGGGGCACCCTGACATCAGCAACCCCCTCCTCTTCTTCCCATGCCCTGCACAGCAAGCAAGAGTCTCCCAGAGCTGGGGGACAGCTCCAAGGCAGAGGGCAGGAGCAGCACAGCAGTGCTGAGAGGGGCAAATGAAGTGCTGGCACTTTATAGCCTCCCAGACAAACCTATCAGGACCACCTGTCAGAGGCTCCAAGATCTACCAGCAGAACTGTTAAGGGCCCAAAAGCAAACAATTCCGCTGTGTAGGAAAGATAGAAAATATAGCAAAAGACCAGCTTGGCTTAACAAGGAGATCTTGCATGATCTCAAAATAAAAAAGGAGTCATATAAAAAATGGAAACTAGGACAAATAACAAAGGATGAATATAGGCAAGCAACACGGGAATGCAGGGGCAAGATTAGAAAGGCAAAGGCACAAAATGGCTACAGGCATAAAGGGAAACAGGAAGACCTTTTATAAATACATTAAAAGGAAGAGGAAGACCAAGGACAGGGTAGGCCCACTGCTCAGTGAGGAGGGAGAAGCAGTAACAGGAAACTTGGAAATGTCAGAGATGCTCAATGACTTCTTTGTTTCGGTCTTCACCGAGAAGTCTGGAGGTGTGCCTAACGCAGTGAATACAAGCAGAGAGAGGGTAAGTTTAGAAGATAGGATACACAAAGAACAAGTTAAAAATCACTTAGGAAAGTTAGATGTCAGCAAGTCACCAGGTCCTGATGAAATGCATCCCAGGATACTCAAGGAGCTGATAGAGGAGGTATCTGAGCCTTTAGCTATAATCTTTGAAAAATCATGGAAGACAGGGGAGATTCCAGAAGACTGGAAAAGGGCTAATATTGTGCCCATCTATAAAAAGGGGAATAAGAACAACCCAGGAAACTACAGACCGGTCAGTTTAACGTCTGTCCCAGAGAAAATAATGGAGCAGGTAATTAAGGAAATCATATGGAAACACTTGGAGGGTAATAAAGTGATAGGGAATAGCCAGCATGGATTTGTGAAGAACAAGTCACGCCAAACTAATCTGATAGCTTTCTTTGATAGGATAACGAGCCTTGTGGATAAGGGAGAAGCGGTGGATGTCATATACCTAGACTTTAGTAAGGCATTTGATACGGTCTCGCATGATATTCTTATTGATAAACTAGGCAAATATAACTTAGATAGGACCACGATAAGGTGGGTGCAAAATTGGCTGGATAACCGTAGTTAGAGAGTTGTTGTTAATGGTGCTCAATCCTGCTGGAAAGGGATAACAAGTGGAATTCCGCAAGGGTCTGTTTTGCGACCCGTACTGTTCAATATCTTCATCAATGATTTAGATATTGGGATAGAGAGTACGCTTATTAAGTTTGCAGATGATACCAAACTAGGTGGGGTTGCAACTTCTTTGGAGGATAGGGACATAGTTCAAAAAGACCTTGACAAGTTAGAGAAATGGTCAGAGGTAAACAGGATGAAGTTTAATAAAGAGAAATGCAAAGTGCTCCACTTAGGAAGGAACAATCAGTTCTATACATACAAGATGGGAAGCGACTGTCTAGGAAGGAGCATGGCGGAAAGGGATCTAGGGGTCATAGTGGACCACAAGTTGAATATGAGTCAACAGTGTGATGCTGTTGCAAAAAAAGCAAATATGATTCTAGGCTGTATTAACAGGTGTGTTGTAAGCAAAACTCGTGAAGTCATTCTGCTGCTCTACTCTGTGCTAGTTAGGCCTCAGCTGGAGTACTGTGTCCAGTTCTGGGTGCCACATTTAAAGAAAGATGTGGAGAAATTGGAAAGGGTACAGAGAAGAGCGACAAGAATGATTAAAGGTCTAGAGAACATGACCTATGAAGCCAGGCTTCATGAACTGGGCTTGTTTATTTTGGAAAAAAGAAGATTAAGGGGGGACATGATAGTGGTTTTCAAGTATCTAAAAGGGTGTCACAAGGAGGAAGGAGAAAATTTGTTCCTCTTGGTTTCTGAGGACAGGACAAGGAGTAATGGGCTTAAAGTGCAGCAGGGGAGATTGGACATTAGGAAAAAATTCCTAACTGTCAGGGTGGTCAAATATTGGAATAAATTGCCAAGGGAGGTGGTGGAATCTCCCGCTCTGGCGATATTTAAGAACAGGTTAGATAGACATCTGTCAGGGATGATGTAGACGGAGCTTGGTCCTGCCTTGAGGGCAGAGGGCTGGACTCGATGACCTCTCGAGGTCCCTTCCAGTCCTATGATTCTATGAACTGGTTGGTGATCACTGCTCTACGGCTACGTCTACACTGGCATGATTTTCCGGAAATGCTTTTAACAGAAAAGTTTTCTGTTAAAAGCATTTTCAGAAAAAGCGCGTCTAGATTGGCAGGATGCTTTTCCGGAAAAGCACTTTTTGCGGAAAAGTGTCTGTGCCAACCAAAGGCGCTTTTCCGCAAAAAAGCCCTGATCGTCATTTTTGCAATTGGGGCTTTTTTGCGGAAAAGAAATCTCTGCTGTCTACACTGGCCCTTTTCCGGAACAGTTTTTCGGAAAAAGACTTTTGCCCGAACGGGAGCAGCATAGTTTTTCCGGAAAAGCACTGATGATTTTACATTAGATCATCAGTGCTTTTCCGGAAATTCAAGTGGCCAGTGTAGACTGCTGGCAAGTTGTTCTGGAAAAGCGGCTGATTTTCCGGAATAATTGGCCAGTGTAGACAGAGCCTACATGTTATATACATAAATCACTGTACCAATGGTTGCTCCCCCACACCTTCCTTGTTCCTCATACGCTACCTTTTTAAGCACCCACAAACACACAAAACCCTAGTGAAACATCCTGTTTATAATTGTGAGTTTCTTAAGGTCAGAAGAGACCACTGTGATTACTTAATCTGACTTTCTACATAACACAGGCCATGGGTCTTCACCTATTAATTCTTGCATCCATTCCAAGTGTATTTGTATGACTGCTCCTCATGTAAAGAAAGTGAGTGTTGTTATTCAGTACACTCAGGACAGTTAGTGACACACACACACACACACACACACACACACACTTTTCCTTCAGTGGACTCTGGATGGATCTGGAGGGATCAGTCAGTGCCAAGATGACTGTTTAGCAAAGATTTTACAAATTCTAGTGACCTGGGACAAAGAAGAAATGGTAAATGGGGAACACAATTTGCTTCTGTAGACTAAGCTCATCACACACACTAGGGGCTTCTTCATTTCCCCCACTAGCTCTCTGTGTGCCCCCTCCCACACCTTCTCCTCACTCTCTGCAACTTCGCTGCTTCCTCTCATACTAGGAGCCCTGTGACCCCCTCCTCCCACTCCTGCCTTCCCTTAAGCCACAGGCTCTTTGTCCCCCCTCCATCCCCTATACCATAGTACCTGTAGCATGGGAAGAGAATGCATGACCGTGTGCCACCCCCCATGAACCCCATCCCATACTCCCATTTCTCCTCCCTGAACTGGAGTCCAGCTTTCTCAAATCTCTTCTGTTGGGGGGGGGGGGGGGTCTGTCATTTCATATAATTAAATAGTCATTGGGCCAAAAGAGACAGGTCCTGTGTTGTTTGCAGTGGGGCTGTAGCAGTGGCGGTCCCAGTGCAGGAGAGACAAGGCAGGTGAAGAAATAGCTTTTATTGAACTAAACAATACAGACAAAAGCACCCCATCCCCCATGGGCAAGTACTTCTCACGCAGCAATTGCTTCCTTTTGGTTCCTTTTATCCTTGTCCTGGAAGGAAACTGACTGACACCTTCCCAAGCCGAGCCTGGGGGCTTCCATTCATAACTCCGCTGCACACCGAACACCAAGGACTGGACAAGAACTTTTACCCCGAGACTCTCACTCTTTGGGCTTGTGATGGCCCTTTCCTGGCTCCATCTCCTCTCAGTGCCAGGCATGAGATCATAGACTCATAGAATACTAGGACTGGAAGGGACCTCGAGAGGTCATCGAGTCCAGTCCCCCGCCCTCATGGCAGGGCCAAATACTGTCTAGACCATCGCTGATAGACATTTATCTAACCTACCCTTAAATATCTCCAGAGATGGGGATTCCACAACCTCCCTGGGCAATTTATTCCAGTGTTTGACTACTCTGACTGTTAGGAACTTTTTCCAAATGTCCAACCTAAACCTCCCTTGCTGCAGTTTAAGCCCATTGCTTCTTGTTCTATTCTCAGAGGCCAAAATGAACAAGTTTTCTCCTTCCTCCTTGTGACATCCTTTTAGATACCTGAAAACGGCTGTCATGTCCCCCCTCAGTTTTCTCTTTTCTAAACTAAACAAACCCAATTCTTTCAGCCTTCCTTCATAGGTCATGTTCACTAGACCTTTCATCATTCTTGTTGCTCTTCTCTGGACCCTCTCCAATTTCTCCACATCTTTCTTGAAATGCGGTGCCCAGAACTGGACACAATACTCCAACTGAGGCCTAACCAGCGCAGAGTAGAGCGGAAGAATGACTTCTCATGTCTTGCTCACAGCACTCCTGTTAATGCAGCCCAGAATCATATTTGCTTTTTTTGTAACAGCATCACACTGCTGACTCATATTCAGCTTGTGGTCCACTATAACCCCTAGATCCCTTTCTGCCGTACTCCTTCCCAGACAGTCACTTCCAATTCTGTATGTGTGAAATGGATTGTTCCTTCCTAAGTGGAGCACTTTGCATTTGTCTTTATTAAACTTCATCCTGTTTACCTTAGACCTGTAGGATCCCCCAGGTTGCTCTTGAAGGCTGCACCACAG
The DNA here is from genome assembly GCF_052426305.1 of Pelodiscus sinensis. NCBI lineage: Eukaryota > Metazoa > Chordata > Testudines > Trionychidae > Pelodiscus > Pelodiscus sinensis. The sequence continues at coordinate 15,399,761 of NC_143070.1, forward strand.
AAGCCACGGATTCAATTCCTCTCCTTCCCCATGTAGCTGAGAGAGGGTGTCCCTGGCTTTGTTGCCAAAAAGCCACCTGCCCTTCAGTGCTGTCACTCTGCAGAAGGCCACACTCTTTGTAAATGATCCCAAAGAGGGGAATTAACAGTCTCCATTCAACACTCAAGAGGCACAGGATCTTGGGGTTCAGGCACCTACAGCAATCTAGGGGTGCAGGAGCTAGTTACAGCTTAACAACTGGAAAGGGGGAGTGCTGTCACCCCAGACATGGGTGGAAGGGGGGCTTGGACCATGTGCTATCTCAAAACTCCATCAGTAGCTGAGAAATCTGTTGCTGGGTTGGGTGGGGATTCCACCACAACACATCACCTGCAATTTGGGGGATTCACAGATACCCCTGAGCTCCTTCCTCAACTCCCCCTCTTTCATACCTGCCCCTGCTGGTCATTCTCATCATCTTCAGAGTAATCGGCGAGGGGCTGTCCCGGCAATTCCTTGGCTTTGGGTGCATCTGGCAGTCCGAGATCCCAGGTGTATGACTGAATGGTTAAGGTCCCTCACCACAGCCAGCTGCCACAGAGGACTGGAGGCATCTGGCCAGCCCTCTGTTTTCCTGGGGTTGGAGGCAGTCTTGCGGCCTGAGCACAGCTGGGAGAGGTCTGCCCTGTGTAGGGCCTGGACACGAACTGAGTGAGCCACAGGGCTGCCTCTTACACTTCCTCTTCTCGTGGAGGCCCTGCCCTTCCACTTCCAGCAGGTGGCAGAGGTTTCTCACTAAATTTATTGTAATTTTTTGTGTGGAACTAGGAGCACACGTTCTCACGGCTGCCATGGGGCCATTAAAGGCCCATGGCTGTAGCTCAAATATAAATCCATAGGGCACAAAACACAGAAATATACCTGTCCAGATACCTATAGAAATACTGATTCCCACACCTACATGCAGATACACAAATGTATGTGTGTGTGTAATGCACTAGCAGATGTACTCCCATGTGATGTATTATTACAATTGTTATTTAGTGCCTAGAGACTCCAACCATGATTAGGGCTCTAGGGAGCTAGGTGCTGGGCATACACACCATGAAAGAAAGTCTTCAACCAAGAGTTTATAATGTAGCTAGGCAAAGGTGGGGGAAACGTATGATACACTGCCTCTTCTGCAATCATTTGTCAACACCATTCACTTTAAGCAATATCTTTCTTTTAGAGTTCCCTTCTCTTTTAAAAACTCATCATAAAATAAATACACACATTTTACCCTCCCTGACTGAATTAACCTCATTATTTCTAACCTTATTCTGGCCTGTATATTTATACCTGCTCTGGAAATTTCCACTACATGCATCTGACGAAATTGGTCTTTGCCCATGAAAGCTTATGCTCCAATACATCTGTTAGTCTATAAGGTGCCACAGGACTCCTTGTTGCTTTTGCAGATACACACTAACACGGCTACCCCTCTGATTCTTGACACGTTATGTAATTTTTTTTGCGGGCAAGCCAGCAAAAGGAATAAATGTTAGAGTTAGGCTGCACATTTTATTCACACAGGAAGGCACAGATGCAGCAATACACACACCTACCTTCACAAAGAGACTCCGTCCCTGACACATATAAAAAGCATGCATATACTTGCTTACAGAGACACTTTTGCAAACACCTTTCCTAGGGCTGCTGAAATCAGAAGGGTGGTTTGAAAGGGAAATTGTGGGGAGTGTCAAAAGAGGATAGGGAGGGAAAGAGGCCAAGTTTGAGAACAGTGTGGGGATGAGAGGGAGGAGAGAAGGAGAGAGGAGGTGGATTTTGTGGGGTGTGTGGGGCAGCAGGAGGAAGCTGAAGGCTGGAGATACCTGAGGCTGTGGGGGGCACAGGGATTTATATGGACATAATGGAAGTGCAGTAGCGTAGGGAGGAAAATGGGGTGCAGGGCTGTGGGGGTTGAGGGAAATGGAAGTGGTGATTCTAGATGGGTGGGAGAGCACTGTGAGGGGCATAGGGCTGGGACCGGTACCTGGGGAGGGGCAGGACAATACAGGACAGGGGAGGGACACAGTGAGGACAATAGGGGAGCAGCGCCATTCCCAGCACTCGGAGACAGGAATACACATACCCCCAAAGCCTGGGTGCCAGCGGTGGGGCTACAGCAGACCACGGTTTGCTGAAGAGTATGTGCCACAGACCAAGCCCAGCTATACAAGCAGCGTGAGGAGAGGGCCGGGCAGCAGTGAGAGAGGCAAGTGCCACGACAACCACCTGCTGAGTGCCAAGCACCACGAGTCACACGAGTTTCTCCTCTGTCCTGACCCAGCCAATGGATTCTGCACCCTTGGGCCGGAAGCTAAGAGCCTTATTTTAAGAGGAATAAGGGATCTTTCAGAAAAGGCTTTATTTTCCAAAAGATCCACATCTAGACTGGCGCTTTTTTCCAGCAAAGCTCCGAGCCGGAAAAAAGCAGCAGCCACTTTTATGCTAATGAAGCGGGGGAGATTTAAATCCCCACTTCATTAGCAATTGCGATACGTCTAATTTACATCCCTTTTCCGAAAAAGGGATGCAGTCTAGACGTAGCCTCTCAGGCAGCCAGCCCCACTTGCTGTTCACACGGCAGCAGCTGCTCTGTTCCATGTGTGTGTTCATTCAATCAGCACTCTCCTGGGTATATCTACTCCAGCTGGAAATTACTCCATCCAGCTGCTCCTATGGCTCTGAACAGCATTTAGAGGAGAGACGTCAGAGCATGTTAGCTGGCTCAAGCTAAACAACACCTTCTAAAATTCTTGTCAAGACCAGGCAAGGTGTGTGCTACATGCTATAAGCCCATCAAGTGAAAGCTGAGGACAGGAACTTTAATTTGATCAGGTTTGCATTTGCATGCTCCTGCTAGACTTCCAGAATGAGTTAAGCTAGCAGCGCTTAGCACTGTGGAAGAAAACAAGCCTTCACTCTGTGTTGTGTTTAAGCAACAAGTAGCCAGAGGCAGTTTATTCGAGCAACATTGCAAGGGAAGATATCCATAAGCGGATCTTCAAATACAAAACAATTAAAAGCCAATATATATACCTTTCTATTACATATAAAATTAAACAATTACTTCCCTGCCCACTCAGTTCCCATCGGACACTGTCTTATCTCAAGGCTCTCACTGAGGTAAGCATTCCACTCTTATCAATATGGGAGAGACAGAAAGGCGAACACAGCGTCTCTTCTGGCTCTCGCGTTAGCAGGAGTCAGAGTGACCCAGACTCTTGCTCTGCTACTGACAAACCCTGAAATGGTCACCCAAATCCCCTTTCCCTTAGTCCTGCTTCCACAGCACCATGCTTTCAAATCTTGGCCAGACAGGGCCCGAGTGGGGGACTGAAGCACAGACTTGCCCTGCAGCCATGTGGTCAACTATCTACCACCATAAGTAGGACAGAACCACATTAACTCTTTATATTGCAAACAATCATGGGTGGACCAGACTTCACTGCCCTTCGCCAGTGTCTAAAAACCCCCACTCCCATAGAAAGTAACTGGAGACCCAGTGTTCATCTGTCAGTAAGGATTGCCCAATGTCAGTCTTCCTACATTCAAATTCCAAAAGAAAATTAAATTCATTTATTTAGTAACTTTATAAAATCTTAAGAAACAATCTAATTCTTACAAACACAACACAACTTTTATAACTTACAAATATTGTCCACAGGTACAGTAAACATAAGAAAACTAAAAGTAAGATTTGAACATTTTAATCCACACTCAATAAGGAGACAGATCCCAAAAGCTTAGATTTAGTTCACCAAAGTCTCAGTATGTGTGTCTGACCATCATATCTGCACCATATACGGAGTCTGAACCATCTCTCCACTTGCTTGTTGGAGTCCAGGCAAACTTCCCCTCTATGGATCACTGCTAACCAGCCAGGTCACAACAGTTCTCGAAAGAGACTCATCCCTCAGTACCACAACAGCCTTGCCCTGACAGATTTCCATTCCCACTGGAAACAATTTGTGTGAAACATCTCACAGTGACAGTGACGTATCCCTGCCTTCTCTCTTTCAGCAGGTCTGCATTGCAGGGCCATCTGGTGGTCACACACACATGCACCGGTAGAGTAAGGGAACTTTTTAATCTCCCTGGCAGTCCTAAAATGCAGAGTTTCACAAAGTGGTCTGTGAAACCACTATGGCTTTGTCTATACTAGCGGCTTTGACAGCAGAGCGTATGCAAATGAAGTGCAGATTAGCATTTTGTTGTGCTTAATTTGCATAATCTAGTCGAGCCGGTTTTGTGCAAGGGGTTTTTGCGCAAAAACAAGCGGTGGGGACGTTTCCTTTTTGCATAAAAAACCCTTTTTGTGCAAGCTCCTTATCTCTCTCCAGGAGGGGGATAAGGAACTTGCACAAAAAGGGGTTTTTGCACACAAAGGAAGCAGTGTGGATGTTTTCTTTTTGCGCAAAAGCCCCTTGCGCAAAAAGCATCAGCAGAAAATATGCTAATGAGTCCCTCATTAGCATATTTTCTGCTTCAAAAACTTGCAGCGTAGACATAGCCTATGAGAAACCTGCTAACTGACCGCTCCAGTGTGTTTATTTACTGGCTCCACAGCCACAGAGCCTCATGGCTCCCATTGGCTCCCGTTCGCAACCAAGGGGAGCCGTGGGAAGAGGCATGGGCAAGGCCGCCACTTCCCTTGGTTCTAGTTACAGAAAGAGACCGCTAACCTGGAGTTCATCTGCATGTTTGACACTGTCTCCCTGGGCTTGACTAAAGATATTAACTGGTTAACGTGCTACAAAACATTCATATTTCACATCAATAGCTTTGAATGGGACACAGCCAGGCCACTCAATTAGCTTCATTAACAAGGGTCCTACATTTGACAGGTAATTGTTAGCCTCCCAAAGCCAAATAGCTCTGCATTCAGCTCTTCTTACAGCCCTGGGATCTGACTGCTCCAAATCAGCAGACACCTCCACCCTTAACCCCTCTGGAAACTTCTCCCCGTTTTGCTTCATAGCTATTCAGAAGCACACAACTGGTGCAGCTGGCTTTGATTAAATCATCTCTCCCTGGGTGTGTCTGAACTACATGGCTCCGTCGACGGAGCCATGTAGATTAGTTTACACGAAAAAGGGAAATGAAGCGGCTATTTAAATAATGGCCGCTTCATTTAAATAAAAATGGCTGCCACACTGTGCCAATCAGCTGATTGTTGGCACAGCGAGGCATTCTAGACGGGGATCTGCTGACCCCAGAACCTTTCGTCGGCAGATCCTTTATGCCTCATGGAACGAGGCTTACAGGATTTGCTGACAGAGGGTTCTGGGGTCGGCAGATCCCCATCTAGACTGCTGCACTGTGCCGACAATCAGCTGATCGGCACAGTGCGGCGGCCATTTTGATTTAAATGAAGCGGCCATTATTTAAATAGCCGCTTCATTTCCCTTTTTCGTGTAAACTAATCTACATGGCTCCGTCGACGGAGCCATGTAGTTTAGACGTACCCCCTGTGTTTTTCTCCATCGCTGCCAGTGCAAATAGAACACTGTGTTAACTGGATTCTGTGGGAGAAAAATCAAATATCTCCAATTGTGTCTAAGGGGGGACTGTGCAGGAAATCAAAACTCTCTAAAAGAAAACTGCTGTAAGGGTTAAAAGTTTTCCAGGTCTCTTTTCCTGTAACAGAGAGAAATCATCTTAACTCTAATCAAAACCCTTACAATGCCTCCTATCTCAAGTTCATGAAGACTCCTAGTCTGTCACAATTTGTCATGTAAACCCTTATCTTTGTCATAGTTTGCCTTGTAGACTCCTCACTCAAGTTCTCATGTGCCTTTGTTCTGTAAAACATACTTCTAGCACTTCTGGTATGAACAGAAACATCTCCGAGTACTTCTGCTGAGACTTTGATATGTTAAAGAAAACAATCAACAACTAAACTGTCTGAACATATTGTATAAAGGATCCCTGAACCTGTCTCTCAGGGCTGCTGCTGCTCTCCCTGGTAGCTGTCAGCCTGCCTGCATGCATAATAAAGTTTTCCTTCTAGATTTCTCTCCTGCCTCACTGTTTTGACCTCCAGCCTCGGACCCTTCTGGGGACTCTGTGCCCCAGGGGAGCGAGATTTCCCCCACAATTCAGACTCAGCCTGTAGTTTCAGGTATGTGCCTGTGGTCGGAGCTTTGTTTCCCCAGGACAGTGAGTGTGGAACCACATGGTAAGGAAAGGCACACCACCCAGCAGGCAGCCTGGCAGCCAGACACCCCTCGTGTTCACCCCTCACTGAGCTTCTAACAAACTGCTTCCCCGATCAACTCCGCCTCGGAGAAGCTGCTTTCCACGGGACGTTTCCCAGGCACATTCTCCAGCCAGAGCAAATCCCTTGTGTGCACGTGCCAAGTTTGGCTCAGCGGCTGTGACTTGCCCACAGTCGCACAAGGAATCCACGGCAGTGCTGGGAGCTGAGCCTACATCTGTTGAGTTCCAGCCTAGTGCCATAACTCACGGTCAGTCTCTGGCATAAGAGCGGCCACACTGAGTCAGACCTAGGTCGATCGAGCCCAGTGTCTATCTTCTAACAGGTTCCCCCAGAGGAAATGAACTAGGAATGTATAATGTAGTCGATTAACCGATTATCCAATAAGCAAAAGCTTATAGTTTCATGCTATAGACTACACACATTTCCCTACCCACCCCCCGACAGGGGCTGCTGCCACTCTGCACTGCTGCCACTGAATCAGAGGCAGCAGCATAGACAGTCTGCGAGGGGAGCTGGTTTTCAAACTTCTTCCTGGCACCCACACAGAGTGGCAGGGGGTCTCCTCAGCAGTGGGGCAGGAGTGCACTGGCTGCCAGCCCCGCCCCTGGGGACTATAGAATAGATAAGTAACCAATAAGAATTCATGAGGGTACTCGACTATTCCATTAACCAATGTTTAACGTCCTAGAATGAACAGAACAGGGAATCATCAAGTGACCCCTCCCCTCCCTCCCATTCTGGCAAACTGAGGCTAGGGAGACTCTAAAGAGTCGGGTGGATCATTGAGCCCTGAGGGACTGAGACCAGCCACAACCTCCCCAAATGGCCAGGACTGCACCGTTCTGCAGGGGAGGGATTTAGCAGAGGGAGGTGTGAGTGACCCCCCACCACTGATTGGGCACCTCCTTGTCATGACTCGTTATCCTTCCCCCGCTCCCCACCCACTGCTGCCCGTCTCAGCAGTGAGCGAGGCTGGTTTTCAGACACAGGTGGAGCCCAGCATCCAGCATGAACAGGAAACGCTAACCCAAGCAAGCCTGGCCACAACTTAGAGGATGCTGATGGTGTGAATAACCCACCTGGTGCTACGCAATTTCTTGACCAAAGGCAATTTCCTGTGAGACTCTGTGTGTCAGTCTCATGTTTGTGTGTGTGCTTGTGACAGCCTGTCACTGGCCGGGGGGCGGGGCAGCCAGAACCCCGGTCCCCAGGAGATTGCCGCCGGGGAACCGGTTTTCCGGCGTTTCCCCAGCTCGAGCGGGCGGCGGCGGCGGGCGGGGGAACTCCCCCCGCGCCTGCGCCGGCTGCGCCGTGCTGACTCCTTCCCCGCGTCCCCGGACGGTGGGGGCGGGGGGGCGGATCAGCTGGGCGGCGGGACGCTGCACGGCGGCGTGCCCGGAAGGGGCGGAGTCCCCGGGAGCGGCGAGTACGGCGGGCCAGCTCAAAAGGGCTGGCCGCCGGCGGAGAAGGCGGCAGGCTCCCGGCAGGAGCACAGGAGCTGAGCCAGAGACAGAACGGAGCCCGGGTGGCATACCCCGCGGCTGCCAGCCCGGCGCTGGGCCCGGGGTCTTCGGGACAGCCACTGCCCCTGGCGGTGCCTCAGCCCGTCGGCAGACGGGGGGCGTACCCCACCGCGTCGCGCACAACAGGAGCGGGACGCACGGAAACGGAACGGCACCCCAGAGCGATTCCCCGAGGCTACGTCGGGAAGTGAGACACCACGAGACCCCGAACCAGGGTAGGTGTGAATGCGGCGGGCCCGATTGGCGGGCGCCGCCCGGGGGGGGGGAGGAGTCCGGGGCATGGCGCTTTTGGCGACCGTGGGTGGACGAGTTTCGGAGGGATTAGCTCCCTCGTCCACCACGTCGGGGCGTTAGCAAGCCCCGGCGCCTAGGGCCCCGGGCTGGGACCCGGAGAGAGGGCGGGACCGGGTCCCCCTCCCTCCCCGAAGGGAGCATCCCACTCCCCGCGGCTTGAGCAGAGAGCTGTAGTAAGTCACGAACCCGCAAGGGGAAACGCTGAACCAGGGGCTGGCTGCCCCACCCCGCTTGGGTGGGTGACTGTCGTCGGGTTCGCTGACCCCCCCTTCCTCCTGGGAGGGGGTGATCGCACCCGTTACCGGGGGTTCCCCGTTGGGGGCTCCGAGGTCAAATAGACACTAAAAAGGGGGACACGAGGGTTCGCTGACCCCCCTCTTGTGCCAAGAGGGGGTGATCGCACCCCGAAACCCCCACAGTGCTGAAGAGCTTTGAACCAATTTCCAGCAAGCTCTCTGACTGGCTGAAACTTTTGTTAGAGTCGTACTGCCAGCACTGATTCCAAAAATCTCTCTATTGACCTGCTGGACTGTAGCAGCAAACACTGGCCACACAATGCACAATGTGATACGCAGCTATGCAAGCAAATGAATGTAGTTCCCTCGCTGATGTATAAACACCAAGCGGGAAAATCCCCACCCCGCAAAACAACCTTAACTCTGCCCTCTTTGTGCCCTGCTCCAGAAAGCCTCTAGCACACATACCAGCACTCTGCCTCCCTACATGTCCCAGGACACACTGAACAAAAGCCCATGAATGAGGTAGAACAAAGTATTTTGGGCTCATGGTGGGTGATCAGCTGCGACACTGGCCAAATGAGCTAATGCCATCCTAGGATGTATAAACAGGGGACTTTTGAATAGAAGCCAGGATATGGCTTTGGTTTGTCCGTTGCTGAGATCCTGAGCCCTTTTCTGGTGTCCATAATCCAGCACAGATACTCAGAAATTGGGGAAGGGTCAGAGAAGAGCCACAAAGACAATTATAAACTGGAAAACATGGATGTCTGCATGTGTTAGGCCCCAGCAGGAACTGAACCAGGCAGCTACAGAGCTAGAAGTGTGAGCCCCCCCTACACAAGAGAGCCAGGAGCCAGGTGTGGGGCTGTTACAGACCCGCAGCCTCTGCAGATCAGGCAGAGGTGGGGACATGGAACTCACCTTGGCTAGTGATTTATACATGCCCATCTCTCCCCTCCTACTGCTGCCCCTCAGTGCCCTAATGGGTTTGCTGAGTTTCCTAGAATGCACTGCTCTGGAGTGGAGCGAGAAGAGTGGGATTGGTACCCAAAGGACATCACCGTGGAAATAATTTAGGAGGCTGCTAATCTGGACACAGGGTGAACTTGCAGTGGTTTGAAACCCGCTTCAGCAGGGCTAGGGACCCTGACCTGCTATTTTGAAGCCGTTCTGCCCAGCCAGTTCAGTTCTCAGCACAGTCCAGGGAAGGGAGGAAGACACAGAGGTAGCTGCTTGGTACCTGCATTTCCTGTGTGGTTTCCCTAGAAGAACGGCCAGTGCTCGCAGGAGCCCAGAGCTACACACAGATCAAGCCTGATGGCCAGTTAATAGGGGGTCTTGTTTCCCTGCTCTGAGCTCTGGCTGGAAATCAAACCAGGAACACGCTTGGCCAATGGAGGATGAAGAGGGATACGTGGTATTAAACCTCCGGCCGAAGCAGAGACAGCCAGGCTACCCCCGCACTGGAACTGGGACCACGGGCGGGGAAAGGGAGAGTTGCGGGGGAGCACACGGGAAGGGTTGTGGCCGGCTGGAGGGGGCTCACGGGCCAGGGTGTAGTAAAAACTAAGTGTGCATCTTCCCCTCCATTGCTTAAGCTCGAAACAGCACGTATCATTTAGCTGATTGCGCATGTCTTAGAAGCTGCTAAACTTTCTGCCAGGGAACTGAGTAAACTTGCAGTGACCAATCACGTTGTGACATGCTGACCAGAAGTAATGTGAAATCTATAAAAGTTTCAGCTCAGGCGATGCTCAAGGTCGACCTTGCTTTGAGCACTGAGCTCCTCGGCCGAACTTGTTTGCAAACAATAAAATAGAGTTGGACCCAGCCTGAAAGTGTGACTCTCTTCTTGAAGCAAATTGAACTAGCCTCCAGGGGACAAAACTAGCAATTTATGCAATAGGTGTCCCCTTTGGGCCCCGCTCCCAGGTAGAGTCGGCAGCCACAAGGGCTGGGTCAGTGTCTGGGGGTTCCCCTGCTGCTGGGCCCCAGGACAGGCCTCCCTCCCCAGCCACAGCAGGGCCAATCCCGGGCTGGGTTGGGGTAGGGGGAGGGGACACACCACAGGTGTGAGAAGACCGACCATGGCTGAGTTCAAGCTAGGTAGAGGGGTCTGCCTGGGTAGGTCTGGGCCTAGGGGTTCGGGCTGGGAAGGGGTGACCGGGCCATGGAAGATCCCAGATACAGCAGGATTGGGACCAGGGGTGAGGGAAGTGGCATGTCCAGGCACCCACAGGTCCAGGTGTATTGGCTGCAGCTGGGTTAGGGCTGGGAGCCCCCAAGTCCTTCCTCTCTTCTCTCGCTCTGCCCAGCCAGGGGAGGGAAGAGACGCTCCCCTCTGAGCCAGAGTCCAGCCAGCCTCTGAGGGTCACTAGCTGAGCGCCCGCTACAGACCTCGCTTTGCCGGCCGGGCTATGGAAGGGCCTGCGGGGGCTGCCACTGAGCAGACAGCTCAGTTCCCTTCCTGGTCGAAGGTCTTGTCTGCTGCCCCCTAGTCCTGAGGACACGAGACTCAGGACAGAAGAGACATATTCACCTCCACAGTGAGTCATGTCCAGCCTTCCCCTTCCTCAACCAAGCCGTGTTGCAGTGCCCAGGGAAAGTGAGGCGCACACACACACACACACACACACACACACACAGTGTTATTACAGAACAGCACAGGACAATAGACTCATATACAGCACCACCAAGGCAAACAGAGTGAACACAGACCCCGCGACGTCACAACTTCCCTGCAGGCATCACAGGTGGACATGGCAAGAATCCGCACTGAGCCCAAGGCTGGGAACCATGTTCCCTGGAGGGAGGGGGGATCTAGTAAGTTCTCAGGGGTGCAGGGGGGAGACAGGCCGACACTGTGACATGTTAGGATGGGCTAAATCATCCTGCATTGGGCGGGGCAGGGACAGGGGCATCTAGAGGCCCCCAGACTGTGGATGGAGGCAGGAAAACCCACAAAAGTCTCTGTCTCACAGTATATTTTGCAAAGACAAGAAGAGGCAGCGAACAGCCTGGCAGAGGCGGGGAGGCAGGAACTCAGGCTGGGGGGGAGAAGGGACTGAACATTTAGAGGGGAGGGAGAGATGATTTCTGGGTTCCCGCTGTGTGTGTGTCTGGGGGGGCAGAGCTGAGGTTTCCATTCCCGTGATCAGGACAACAGAGATTTCTCCCTGCCCCCTGCTCTTGGGAATGTCGGAGGAGATTTCGCTGGGGGTTGAGGTTCCGGGAATTCCCCAGCCCCCCTGAGTGCGGCAGCTCCCCACGACCGTAGCCCCAGACCCCACTTACCGTCCATGTTCTCCTGGGCACTGGGTGCTGCAGGGAGCATCTGACCCCCCGGCTCAGCTCCGGCTCAGGGCGGGAGGACTCCAGCCGGGTGCGACTCCCCCTCGGCCTGCGGCTGGACAGGACACAGCAGGGAGCGGTGACCCCGTCGCCCATCACAGCCTGGCCCTGGGCGCTGGGCCCGATGTGGGAGGGTGCAGGGGGAGCCCCTCACCAGCCATGGAGAGAAGCCAGGGGGGAGGGCAAATTAGCCATGAGCCTTGTACACCCTGTACCACCGGGTCTGGCAGGGGGGCTCTGTCTGTGGGGCACGAACTTACAGATAGTCAGGGATCTGGGGCAGAGGCTGGCAGAGGGGGATTATGTCTCTGGGGACAGACTGGCAGTTAGGGACGTGGGGGAGGGCCTGGTAGAGGGGGCTCTGTCTGTGGGGCATAGACTGGCAGATAGTTGAGGATGGGAAGGGCTGTTAGAGGCTGGCTCTGTGAAAACTGACTGGCAGGTAGTCAGAGATGTGAGGTATGGGCTCGCAGAGGGGGCTCTGTATGTGCAGCTCAGACTGGTAGTTAGTCTGACACATGGAGGAGGGGCTGGCAGAGGGCGGCCCCATCTGTAGGGCACAGACTGGCAGTCTGGGATATAGGGCAGAGATTAGCACAGACTGGCAGTTTTTCAGGTACATGGGGGGTTGGTGATTGATAATATGAGACTAGCTGGTCTCGTGGGGGTGTCTGGGTGGGGAAGTTTCTAGGCTGCGGGAGATGGGGGGTGGGGTTTGGACGGGGGGCACAGGCAGTGCTGGGCTGTGTGTGCATTGATGGCTCAGGATGCAGAGTTAACGGGTAGAAAATCTTCACCCCCAGCCTGTGTTTCGGGGGCAGCTGGACCAGCCGACGTAGTTTCTGGTGCTTCCTTTGAGCACCCCCCCGGGAGCAGGTCGGGGCTGTTGTGTTCACTAGTCTGATGATGATGATGGAGGAAATGTTGCCATTCAGCTCAGTGTGAGCAAAAGCAACACACACGCCCAGGAGAAACCACGTCCTAGTTCCAGTGCCCAGTGCACCCCTCACATCCCTCTTCTAGCCTCTAGGCCTGGTGCTCCTGGGAACCTCTCCTGGGACCCCCCTCTCTGCCCCTGTGCAGAGTCCTAGAATCACTGGGCTGGAAGGGCCCTGAGGAGTCAGCTCGTCCTGTTCCTGCTCAGAGCAGGGCCCAGCCCAACTCACTCACCCCAGCCAGGCCTTTGTCAGGTCTGGCCTTAAAATCCTCTCAGGACAGAGATTCCCCCCTTCCCCAGGCCTCCCGCTCCAGCGTTTCACCAGCCTCAGTGAAATCGTTTCCCCTAATACCCACCCCAGAGCTCCCCAGCTGCAACTCGAGACAGTCGCTCCTTGGGATCCCCTCTCTGGCCATGGACAGACCCTCTTAGGCCTCTGCCTGGCCTGCATCCTCTGCCTTACCCACCCCCAGCACAACCGGCTGTGAGCCCCAGTCCGGACCTTCCTCCTCAGCCCTCGCTCTGGTCACACAACAAATGGCCTGGTAGCACTTTACAGACCAATAAAACATGCAGGTGGGATCATGAGCTTTGGCGGGCTCAGCCCCCTGCTTCAGATGACCGGGGGCTGGGGGATGCATCAACCCTGCTCTGAGAATCAGCCCCCCCGTCCTGCTGGGCCTGCCCCCCAAGGGAGCGGAGTAGAAAAGCCTCTGGAGCCGCTCAGGCCGGGCTGACTGCAGGAGGAGGAGGATGCGCAGGGAGCTCCGGGCCCAGGGGAGACGAGGGGGCAGGAGCCTCCAGCAGCAGCCGTGGCCAGGGAGGCCCTCGGACGGGCCGTGCCCACAGGCCGCGTGAGGGGAGAGACGCCAGGGCTGCTAGGAAGGGGCCCAGGGCGGGGATTGTTCCTGGGGGCTCAGCGTGTGGCGGTCGGAGTCCCTGCTCCTCGGCCAGCAGGGCCCAGGGCTTGGGCCCAGGGACACGGGGACTCAGGCGACGGGGCGGGAATGGGAGCGTTTGTGCTGCCAGCTCCCATCGGCGGCCCTTGGACTGACATGGGTGGGAGGAAGTGGACCGGCTGCCCCATGCTCCGCAGAGGGAAACGTGGGCTCCCCAGTGCTGAGCTGCTCAGACAATTCTTTCCCCGCCGTGTGGCTGGGGGCTCCGGCCAGAACACGCCTGCTCCTACTGACCCCGTGTGTGGGGGGGGAAGGGCTTGTCAAGGGGGCAGACGAGCAGAGCCCGTGGGGGTTGGGTGGATGCGGCTGCCCCCCTCTGCAGAGACCAAGTCGTGCAATGGGGGATTCTCCATCCCTTGCCATTGCTGAGCCGTGACGTGAGGGCGTCAGTAACAGCCAGGGCGAGTGGGGCTGGAGGGCAAGTGGGGCTGGGGCCGGAGGGGTGGGGGAGGTTTTGAGGCCTGCAAGGTGCAGGGGGTCAGACCAGATGCTCATGATGGTTCCTTCGGCCGTTCAAGTCTGAGCCCATGAGACCGGCCTTTGGGCTGCTCTGGGACTCCTGACCCCAGCTATGACCCACAGCCCCTGCTCTGACTCCTAGGCATGACTGCTCCAGCCAGGAGTCTGGGAGGGCTTTGCCTGGGGAGGGGGCTGTGCCTGTGGGCTGCATCCCAGCGAGGGGCTCTGCTGGCACCGCTCTGTCCCCACAGGCCCTGGGGTGTAGCCGCCCCCTCGGCTGTCATGGGAAAAGTGTTTCAAGTCCTTCGGTTTGCAGGGAATGGCTGAGACCCACCCGCGCATGTGCTTAAGGCCCAGAAATCAAAGCTCATACAATCCATTATTGGTTGATTTCTCTTCAATCTTTTTATTTTAAACCAGTCTCACAATTTTTTTACTTGGCTCCTGCTGTTGCTACCCCTGAGGTGGGTGGAGATTTTGGCATTGAAGGAGCATCTCTCGGACACCGCGAATCACTTCTCCTCTTCCCGGCAATGCAGGAGAAGGCAGCAGGGACTCCAGAGTCAGCGGGAGGCTGGATACATCTGGGCTGGCCCCAGTGGCCGGCAGACACAGAGTTCTGGGCCTGGCTGAGCAGCAGGTTTCTTTTCACACCCGTCTGTTCCCAGGAGTCTCTGGCCACTCCCTGCCATGGGTGCTGCCGTGTGAGCCCTGCCCTGGCCCTGGGCGATCCTGGCCAGCCCCTCCCTTTGCTCCTCCACTCTCCATCCAGGCAGATCTCTGAGTTGGGGAAACCTCCCCTGAGAACCTGCCGCCTCCTCCGTGGAAGTGGTGGGAAAGGGGCTGCCGGGAACTCCTGGCCGTGGTGGCCCTCGGGGTCGTAGAGGAATCCCCTAGTGCAGCGTTTCTCCCCCTGAGGGTCCCTGCCCAGAAGGGGGCGGCAAGGCGAGGGCAGGAGGGTCGCTCACGGGGGCACCGGACGTTTGGGCTTTCCCAGCCGTGGCCTCGTGTTCAGTCCCAAGGTCCCCATCCCGGTGGAGTTTGGAAATAAGAAGAAATGTCCCTGATCTCTCCTGGCCTCCCCAGCTGGGCGGCTGGAGGGGCAGCTGCTCTCTGCCCCCAACCTGGCCAGCAGCGGCGCAGAGGGAAGGGTGGCAACGGCATCGCTGCCTCCACTTCTCCTGCGCTGCTGCTGCTGCTGGCACTGACCCCACAGCTGGGATCCCGCTCGCTCTGGCCACCCAGCTTGGAAGGGAGCGATGCCCCCAGCAGGGGGCAGAGGGAAGGATGCGATGGCAGCCACACCCCCTTCCTTCTGCGCTGCTGCTGGGAGCGGAGCTGCCCTCCGAGCTGGGCACCTCCCCTGTGGCCCCTGCTCTGTGGTCCCCAGCGGAGAAGGCAGCCCTGCCAGCAGCAGTGCGGAAGGAACGGTGGCAACAACATGCCAGGCCACCCTGCCTCTGCGCTGCTGCTGGGGCGGCGTTGACTTCTGAGCTGGGGGACCCATCAGTGACCACCCCTCACTCGCTGCTCAGTGGGGCCCCCTCCGATCTGGGCCCCACAACAGCAGCCGCTGCTCTGCTGCCGCCCAGGTCCAAAGGCAGCGCCACCGCCTGCAGCGGCACAGAAGGAAGGGCTGAGATACCAGACCAGGCCTCCCTTCCTCCTGTGCTGCTGCTGGCTCTGACTTTGCAGCTGGGTGTCCTGCCAGCATGGCCCACTCGCAGGTCACTCAGGGTGGCTGTGTCTACACTGGGCCACTTATTCCGGAAAAGCAGCCGCTTTTCCGGAATAAGCTGCGAGCTGTCTACACTGGCCGCTTGCTTTTCCGGAAAAGCAATGACGATCTAATGTAAAATCGTCATTGTGTTTCCGGAAAAACTATGCTGCTCCCACTCGGGCAAAAGTCCTTTTTCTGGAAAAACTGTTCCGGAAAAGGGCCAGAGTAGACAGTACAGTAGTCTTTTCCGCAAAAAAGCCCTGATCGAAAAAATGACGATCAGGGCTTTTTTCCGGAAAAGCGCATCTACATTGGCCACGGACGCTTTTCCGGAAAAAGGGCTTTTCCGGAAAAGCATCCTGCCAATGTAGACGCTCTTTTTCCGGAAATACTTATAATGGAAAACTGTTCCGTTTTAAGCATTTCCGGAAAAGGGTGCCAATGTAGACGTAGCCGGTGTGTCTAGACTACAGGGTTTTGTCGACAAAAGTGGACTTCATCCATACTGCCACTAAATTCTGTCGAAACAACGTCGACAGAACTCAGCAGTTTTGTCGAGGGCTGTAAACCTCATCTACGAGGAATAACGCCTTTTGTCGAGAGAGTTCTGTCAACAGAAGGCGCTATTGCATCTCCACTGTCCTTTGCGTCTACACTGTCATGTTAACAAAGCGGCTTGCTTTGTCGACAGAACTAGATTTAGTCTAGACACTCTTTGTCGACAGAAGCTTTCTCGACAGTATGGCTGTGTCTAGACTACATGCCTCCGTCGATGGAGGCATGTAGATCAGACAGATCGGCAAAGGGAAATGAAGCCGTGATTTAAATAATCGCGGCTTCATTTAAATTTACATGGCTACCGCGCTGAGCTGACAAACAACTGATCAGCTGTTTGTCGGCTCAGCGCGCTAGTCTGGACGCTCCCCTGCCGACATCAAAGCCCTTTGTCGGCAGCCCCGTTATTCCTCGTGGGATGAGGACAGAAGCCTGTAGTCTAGACGTACCCTCAGTGTGGCAGGCAGGGCTTCCCCCAGCAGTGGCACAAAAGGGAGGGCAGCAGCCGCAGACCTTATGTGCGTTGGCTGGGGGCAGGCGGCCTTGTGCACATGGTGCCTGCGCTCTCTAGCTGCCCAGCTGAGCAGTGAGAGGCACGGCCAGCAGCGGCACAGCAGGGAGGGTGGCGATATCAGACCAGATCCCCTCCCTCCTGCGCTGTTGCTGGCGGTGGGGTTGCCATCCAGGTTGGGCACCTGGCCCCTTGTAACTTCCTCAGCCTCCCCGTTAGTAGGCAGAGCCTCTGCCCGCAGCAGTGCAGAGGGAAGGGAGGCACCAACACACCAGGCCGCCCTCCCTTCTTCGCTGCTGGTGGTGCTGGCGCTGCCTGCTCATGGGAAAAGGGGTGAAAAGGGGGTTCTCCAAAGGAGCAGCGCCACATGGACCTCGGGGTTGCCAGTGGTCTGAGTCCCCCACTGACTCCAGGCTCCATGCAGGTGCTTCCACTCTGAAATGCACAAGAGCCTCCAGGACCCTGAGCCTTTCAAAGCAGAAGGACCCTCCTAAAGCCGAGTCAGTGGAACTTCCTGCTGTCCCCGGGCTGCACACGGCGTTCCCGTTTTGAAGTGCACAGGAGGCCCTGCTGGGGCCCTTGTCCAATTCAAAGTGCAGAAAGTGCCCATCGACTAGTCGAGTAGCCAATGGAAATTCCATCGACTCCTCAACTTGTCCATGAATCGTTATTTAACATCCTTACCCAGCAGCAGCGGCGCGGAAGGCAGGGAGGCAAAGCTGCAGCAGCCCACCTGCCTTCTGCACTGTTACCGGAGACAGCACGGACTGTCCAGCTGCCCGGCGGGAGTGGCGGCGCTGTTGCCAGCGATGGCAGAGAAGGACGAGGGGAGCACCGTCCAGGGCCCCCCTCCCTGTTTGCTAGGGATGTCAGACAGGGAGTCACTGAACAATCATGTCACTGCATCAAACTGTAGCAATTCCACGATTATTCGATAGTCCCTGGTGCCTGAGTCAGCAATGAGGGGCTGCACCGGCATCCCACACAGCAGACAGAGGCTGCACCGGCATCCCACACAGCAGCCTCTGTGCGACGAGAGCTTGTGCCAGCCCCGGACAGAGGCTGCTCTGCAGCAGCCTCCTCTGGAGTGTGAGAGGCAGGAGCAGGCAGCTCCGCAGAACTGGTGCTCACGGAGAACTAGATTTTAAGTCAGCTCCCCTCGAGCAACCCCCCATCCCCCTCGCCTCTATGTGAGACAGCGAGGGAGGAAAGGGGGCTCCATGGAGCTGGCCTGTGTGGAGAGCCGGCTTAGAAGATAGTTCCCCGAACATCTCATCTCATGTCTGCCCTGCCCCCACGCTGATAGGGAGGCAGCAGTGGAGGGGGATGGGTGAGACGTGGTCCCATAGGAGCTGATACACATGGGGAGCTGTCTTAAAAGCTGCTTCCCGTGTGCACCAGCTCCTGCCTGACTCCCTCACCCTCCGTGTTGCTGCATCTCTATGAGAGGCAGCAGCCCATGGTGCGGGCCAGGCAGCTCCATGGGATCTGGTGCTCATGGGGAGGCAACTTAATAGCTGGATCCCCGCAGACACCAGCTCCCACCTTCCCCCCCTCTTGCTGCTTCTGTTCCTGAGGCAGCCGGGGGAGGGGTGTGTGGAGGCGACAGGATTAACCAATAAGCCCAGACGTATCGGTTAATCGTGTAGCCAGCTACACACGTTGACACCCCTAGTTTGTGCTGCTGCTGGTATCGGCGCTGCCCTCTGAGGTAGCCCCTGGCCAGTGGCACCCGCTCTCTGGTCACCTGGTTTGGGAGGCAGGGCTGACACCCGCCGCGGTGCTGAAGGAAGTGCTGCAATCCCGCCCCTCCTGCACTTCCTGCTGCACCGCTCTTGGGGCAGCACTGACGGCCGAGCGGGTGACCAGAGAGTCGTGGCTGCTCCTGGGGCGCCCAGCTCGGAGGACAGGGCCCCCGCCAGCAGTGGTGCAGAAATAGGAGTGACACAACACGGAGCCACCCTGCTTCTGTGCTGCTGCTGGCAGGGACGCCGTCGTCTAAGCTGGGTCCCTGGCCAGCAGCCACTGCTCTCCAGCCACCCTGGTCAGAAGGCAGCCCCACACCCTGCAGCACTGCCCCCTTCCCTCTGCGCTGCAGCTGGTGCTGGCACTGAATTCTGAGCTGGGTGACCTGCCAGGGGCCGCTGCTCTGCAGCCACCCAGATGGAAAGGCAGCCCCCCCGCCAGCAGCAGTGCAGAAGAAAGGGTGGCAACACTGGACCAGGCCTCCCTTCCTCCTGTGCTGCTGCTGTCAATGGGGCTGCCCCCAAACCGGATGGCCAGACAGTAGCCGCTGCTCTCCAGCCACTCAGCTGGGAAAGCCGGGAGAAATCCAACAGCTTTTAATATTTCCAGACATCTGCCCAGAGGAAGATTTGTGGCCTGAAGACAAGGTCATGGCTGGGAAAACCCAGGCGGCCAGTGACCCTGGTCGCGAGCCCCCTCCCCTGGCCGTGGGACCCCCTTTTGGGTGGGGAGCCCCAGCTGGAGAAAGGCTGCACTAGGGGATTCCCCAATGACCCTGGAGACCAACAGGGCCAGGAGTTTCTGGCAGACCCTTTCCCACAACTTCCAGGGAATACGCCAGAACTAGGGCCCCATCGCGTCCCCTGCAACCTCGCCCATTTCACAGCCAGACCGTGTCCACACTGCTCCCTGGCACACTCCTGGGGGCTTCCCTGGGAAATTTCCCAGCTCTCTGACGGCTGGATCCTGGCCCAAACTAGGATTGTGTGCAATGGGGGTGGGGGCGTCCCAAGAGTGCCAAGTTCACTTCCCAGCAGCCTGTGGGGCAGAGCTAGAGCCGTTCCACCCTCACTTCTCCCTGCCCCTCAGGGTGGCTCTGATCTGCCCCCTCAGCGAGTGCCCGTGTTGGGGCAGGACAACTCCTGTCTCATCCTAGCCAGGTCAGGGAGCAGCTGGCGCCCCAGGCCTCTAACCACGTGGCGAGCTCAGACTCCCCTCGCCATTCCTCCATCCCCTCCTCTCCCCCCGTTGCACGTCTCCTGGCTGTGAAATGGGTGGGGCCCTAGTCAGGTTCCCAGGGACCTTTACCCCCCACAGAGCAGGGGTGGGGAACCTTTGCTGGGTCGGGGCCACTGACCCACAGAAAAATCTATGGGGGGCTGCACACAAGTGAGAAACAGCCCCCCTCCCCTCCCCAGCGTGGGCCCCCAATGCAGGGGGGAGCCTCGACCTTCAGGGGCCGGATCCCCGCCAGCCGGGGCTGCATCTGGCCCCCGCGCCTGAGGTTCCCCACCCCCGCCGTAGGGCTCTGCACTGGATGGGAGTCTCCCTGGGAAGGGCCTGGCCAGGCCTCCGACGCCCAGGGCAGGGCTGCGAGGCGCCGGGTTCGCGGTGGCTTCTCTGCCCGGCGTCCTGGCTGAAGGGCACCGAGCTCGTCTTCTGGGAGAAGCGGCGCAACGGGGAGGCCCCTTCATCTGATCCAGGCTTCAGCAGGTCCCGAGGTGCAGCCCCCATCTGGCCTCTCTCCCCTGGCCGATCGGTCTCCTCCTCCGCTGCCCTGGTCCCGTGTGTGACCTCGCCTGGTCCTGGCCTCTGGGCTGGTTCTTCAGCCTTCAGTCTGTGCCACGACACGCCCCGTCCCTGGGCTGGAATCGTCACCATCCGGCCCCTGGGTCCAACTCGCGCCTGGTGCCGAGGGGACGGCAGCTTCTCTGGCCACAAAGCCTGCAGGCTCCCAGCTTCCCTCTGGCAGAGCCCGGCATAGGGCAGGGCAGCCTAGTGGGTGGAGTCCGTAACCGCAATGTGGCCCGATGGCCAGTCAGTACCTTGCCCCTTTCCTCTGGGTAGTGTGGCCCAATGGCCAGTCAGTACTTTGCCCCTTTTCTAAGGGCAGTGTGGCCCAATGGCCAGTCAGTACCGTGCCCCTTTCCTCTGGGCAGTGTGGCCCAATGGCCAGTCAGTACCTTGCCCCTTTCCTCTGGGCAGTGTGGCCTAATGGCCAGTCAGTACCTTGCCCCTTTTCTAAGGGCAGTATGGCCCAATGGCCAGAGTCAGTAATTGCCCCTTTTCTAAGGGCAGTGTGGCCCAATGGCCAGTCAGTACTTTGCGCCTTTTCTAAGGGCAGTGTGGCCCAATGGCCCGTCAGTACCTTGCCCCTTTCCTCTGGGCAGTGTGGCCCAATGGCCAGTCAGTACCTTGCCCCTCTCCTCTGGGCAGTGTGGCCCAATGGCCAGTGTTTTGCCCCTTTAGTCAGGCAGTTCAGCCTAGCGGCTGTAGTCCGTAAGCTGGCCTTGACTCACGAGGCTGTGCAGGTCCCTGTCCAGAGACAGGAGATGGGTGGATGGTTCTATCCCCAGCGGCGGGGGGGGGGGAAGCCCCTCCCTCTTCCCGGTGCCCGGCCGCGGCTGCGGCTCCACGCCCAGCGTGAGCAGGGAAAGCGAGGTGCTGATATCGCAGGCGGCTCCCTCCCCAGCTGTCGTCACCTGCCCTGGGGCATCCCCTGCCGAGCTGCAGGCACCTGGGGCCAGGGTCAGACCAGGGGAGCTGGCGTGTCCCCATGGCCGGGCTCCTCCTGTCCCAAGAGAGCAAGGGGCTGTCAGACGCGGTGCCTGGGAACCAGGGGGCAGGGGGAGCTGGGCCCTGGGATGGGCGTAGCACCTCTCTAGTGCCCCCAGGGCCAGACTCCTCCGGGGCTATCAGTGCAGGAGCTGGTGATGCCCCTCTCCCCCGAGCTGTTCCCCTGCGGTGTCCAGCTGCCCTAGGGCCCTGGCTGGGGCTGGGTTCCCAGCGGGCTGCATCCCTGGCCTCACAAAGAGCAGGTGCCTTGGGGCCTGGGGAGGGGCTGGTCCTACATGGAGTGTGGGGGAGGGGAGAGAGACAGACTCACCCTCCCGTGGGGCTGGTCCCAGAGGGTCTGGTGTGTAGCAACCAGGCTCCCATTCCCGGGGGGGGCAGGATCGGGGGGCTACACTTCAGCAGGGCCCCCGGCCTGGCGTCTGTCGGTGTCAGTGCTTGGGGGCCCGTTGCCCAGCGGGGTCCCTCACCTCTGGTGCAGCAGCAGTGGGCACAGGGGTCAGGCCCCTCCCTGGCCGGCCGGCCGGTGTCCTCGGCTGGGCCCCTGAGGGACAGTCCCAGCTGGGCCCCAAGCTCCCTAGTGGGGGCTGTGCTGAGCTGGGATGGAAGGGAGGAGACGGGGCCCATCAGTGTCCTGCAGCCGGCTAGGGATGGCAGGTGTCCGGTTTTCTACTGGAGAGTCTGGTTTTTGGCAGTCCTGCTGCCAGCTCCCAACCCCCCTGGGCCAGGCGCCTCCCTCCCCACATCCCTCCACTGAAGCCACTGGGGAGAGGAGCTAACGAGACCCCCAGCTCCTGGGGCAAAGAGCGGTGGGCAAGGCCCTCCAGGGGGACTTGCACCCCCAGATGCTCCAGGGGGACAAGGAGGGACCCAGGTCGGGGCAGGAGTCTGGCTGGAACATGGGCCCCTAACATCCCAGGGTCTTAACGTCCTAGGGTGTCCACTGAACTGGGCCTAAGTCTGGCTCAGGCCTGGGGTTGCCAGATGGTCTCAACAAAACTACTGGACACACTTGACATGACATCACAATCGACATTCCGTCTCCCCAGGGAAATCCCGGCTATTCCCATTGTCTCATTTCTATTGTCTCCATTTCTTTCCCACACAGAAACCTCAGATTCTGGCCTGTCCGGTTCCAAACTGGACACTGGCCACCTTGCTCAGGCCCGGCTCAGATTTGGCCCTCCCCAGGGGTTGCTGCCAGCCCGCAGCCCTACCGCTGCCAGCCCTGCGGGAGCCGCCTACCCACCCCAGGGTCCGGGGCCGGCTCAGAGGTCACTCACCTCCCATGCGGGAATGGGGCAGGGGGTTACAACCGGCTCTGTTGTTCCCTGGGCCTTGGCTCTCCCCTAGGACACCGTGGACGTGATGCAGGAGCTGACGTGCTGCGGGGGAGAGAGGTAGAGCCGGGTCAATAGACCAGTGCCCAGGCTGTGCCAACAAGCCCCCCCCCCCCCCCCCGCCAGGTGTATGGGATTTGAGGGTCCCTATCCCAAAGCCAGCCAGGCCCTGACTTCAACTTCCATCCCCTTCCCCTGTCCCGGATGGAGAAAAGGCCCAACACAGCCCTGTCCTGCCGGCCCTGCCCCAGGGTCCCCATGCCCCCCCAGCGCTATGGGAAAACTGCTTTCCCCCCCCCCGGCCCCGCTCATGCTCACCTACCAGCTCTCCTGGCACCTGTGTGGGGCTGTGCCTGCCGGTCCCCCTGCAGGGCCAGCTGGAGGCCCGGACCCCGGCCGTGCAGAGCCTGCAAAGGAAGGGCAGGGGGGTCACATCCGGGAAACCTCCTCCCTGTCCGTGGCCCCCGGCTCAGCCAATCAGCAGCGAGATTGGGAGAGGGGGGCGGGCGAGAGGTCTCCGGGGACGTCCCAAGGGCTGGCCCAGGTCATCTCCAGCAGGGTCGGTCTCAGAGCGATTCCAGCCCCGCCTCTTTGGAGGGCTCCTCATACAGCCAGAAAGGGCTGGGGGGTGTCTCTGAGGCTGCCCTGCCGTGCAGCTGTCAGGGGATCTCCATGAGCTCAGCCCTTCCCTAGCCCCTTCCCTCCATAGGCCTTTGTGGTGTCATTGCCCCCCCAACCCCAGTCAGGCTGATGTCCTGCCCCCAAGCACCCCCTTAGGACACACAGAGGCCTTTCAACCGGCCACAGCCCAGCCACCACTAATGGGCACCAGTCATCAGGGATCATTGGGTCCAGCCCCCTACCCTTCCGGTAGGACCAAGCACCGTTAGAGCATCCCTGACAGGTGTCTGCTCTGAAATATCTCCCGAGTGTAACCCCCCTCACAGGAAGTTTTTCCTCATGTCCAGCCTAAACCTCGCTTGCTGCAGTTAAGCCCATTGCTTCTTGTCCTCTCCTCGGAGGCCAAGGAGAACAATTTATCTCCTCCTCCCTATAACCCCATTTTAGGCACTTGAAAAGTGCTCTCGTGTCCCCTCTCAGGCCTGGTATATACTGCTGTATCACAGAAACACGCCCCTCCCCCCACACACACACCTGCCCATCCCCACCCCCGCTACATCCAGGGAACACGTTTGCTCAGCTGGAAGTGGAAACCTACTCTTTTGGAAGCCCAGTCTTCCTCCTCCCATCAGGAAGAAGGGAGCTTCCGAAAGAGGCTTTTTGGGACATTTGGCCCCAGAAATGCCTCTTCAAAAAACAAAACAAAAACAAAACCCCGTCCTGGAAGAAAGGTATTCAAATTACGGTTCACAGTTTCCTTTTTTTCCCCTGGAAGTAGAACACACTCTCTTGAAATGCAGAGCCCAGAACTGCACACAAAACTCCAACAGAGGCCTAATCAGCAGCGAGACTCCAACTGAGGATTAATCAGTGCACAGTTGAGCAGAGGAATGACTTCTCGAATCTTGCTCACGACATGCCTGTTAACGCCTCCCAGAATCATGTTTGCTTTTCTTGCAACAGTGTCACACTGTTGACTCCTGTTTCACTTGTGGTCCACTCTGACGCCCTAGATCCCTTCCTGCAGGACTCCTTCCTAGCCATTCAGCATGTGTGAAATGGGTGGTTCCTTTCTAAGTGGAGCGCTTTGCATTTCTCCTCATTAAACTTCATCCTGTTTACTTCAGCCCATGTCTCCAGTTTGTCCAAATCAGTTTGAAGTATGACCCTGTCCTCCAAAGCACTTGCCACCCTTCCCAGCTTGGGGTCATCTGCAAACTTAATAAGCAGACCCCTGTGGAACCCCAGGTGGAACCCCTGTGGAACCCCAGGTGTTAGGCATTTCCCGCATGGCTGGGAACTGTTAATAATGTCTCCCCGAAATCAGTTTGAAAGAGAACAAAAGGCTGCAAGTGTCCTCCGTCAGTAACCACCCGCTTGGCCATTCGGGAGCAAGACTCTGGGAGCTAGGAGGTGGGGGGTGGGTCTCAGCACACGTCCAAATGGAGGGCCAGGTCACCTGCTCCGAGAACTCTGCCAGTCTGAGTTCTGTGTGAGGCTTCCCACTGTCCTAACTCCCCAACACCTCCTCCTGCTTGGTGGGGCAGGGAAAGGGGAAAAGACGCAGGAGAAGGCGAGACAGAGAGAGGGAATGGGGCAAAGGGGAACCAGACTGAGCAGGCTCCAAACCTTTCCGAGGCTCCTACATTGTCACCTCAGACGACAGGACCAGCTGCAGGGAAGGAGAAAATGTCGACGAGGCTCCTGCCCCCGCCCCTCAGTCCCACTTCTCCATCCGGCCCCTGCAGAGACCCTGAGAAGGGGCCGTGCTGCTGCCAAGCCGCAGGAAACTCGGCGTTTGCCCCGGCCGTGCACCTCTGTCCTGAGTGCTTGTTGCCAGAGACTCTTTGTGAGGTCATCACTGTCCCCCAATAGGCTGTGGTCATACAATAGGCCCTTTGTGATGTCACTGCCACCTCCCACCCATCCTCTGCTAGGCTGGTGTCCTGGCCCTGGCACCCCAGAGGCTGCTCCCCATCCAGCTTTATTTTCCGAAAGATCCCGTCTAGACTGGCGCTTTTTTCCGGCAAAGCCCCGAGCAGGAAAAAAGCGGCAGCCATGTTCATGCAAATGCCAAGGGGAAAATTTAAATCCCTGCGGCATTTGCAATTCGGAAGTGTCTCATTAGCATCCCTTTTCCAGAAAAGGGTGCCAATGTAGACACAGCCTATATGTGTCTGTAACCCCAAGGAGATGACCTAGATTCCTGGGGCTCTGTCTGCTGGCAGCTCAGGGACAGGCGCACGGAGTTTGCCTTGGCTCCCCCTCCCTACCAGGGTCAGAGTCTGCCTGGCAACCCACAGGGAGTGAGACGCCCCTCCCAGGGAGTTCAGGAGGGGAAGGAGGAGCCATTGGCTGGAGAGTCTGGAGCCAGCCAGGGAAGGGGAAGCTGGCTGTGTGGGAGCTAGTGAACCCCAGGCCTGCATGCAGGGTTCCCCCTGAGAACTAGCCTCTAGGGACCGGAAGGCAGGATCCCTCAGCAGGGTGTTATGTCTCCACTGTTGATTCCCAGTTTGTGGAGTTTGCTGGGAGGCTTCCCCAGCGAGGCAGAGCTGGCTCTCCCGCTCCCTGGGTGAGACCAGCCACCATGGTCAGCTCTTTCCTGTCTGCTGGTTCGGGGCTGCTGCCTGCTGTGCGTGTGTCTGAATGCTGGGCTAGGAGATTATAGCTTGAATTTTGGTGCAGTTGTGTGGCCTGCATCTTGAGCCTGGCACCCCTTTGTGGTAATGGGAAATTCCGGGATTGAAGCAGCCTGATTCTTGCCTGAAGAGGATCCCTGCCAGAAGAGACCAGCCCCTCTGCAGTGACCGAGTCATCTCTGAACCAGAGCCTCATCCATGGAGTGTGAGAGTGCAGCATCTTTTAGTTAGTAAGGCAGGGTACGTCTACACTACAACGTTAGTTCGAACTAACTTAGTTCGAATTAGTTAATTTGAACTAATCTAATTCGAACTAACGGATCCAGATTAAAAAACTAGTTCGAATTAGTGTTTTGCTAATTTGAACTAGCATGTCCACATTAAGTTGACCCTGAACCAGGCTTAAGGATGGCCGGAAGCAGTGCCGGCAGGGCATCAGAGGAGGACTTAGAGCGTGGAGATGCTGTCTCAGGCTAGCCAAGGGCTGCGCTTAAAGGGTCCCGACCCCACCCCGGACAGACAGTTCTAAGGGGTGCCCCGCTTGCAAAGCAGTCCTGGCTTGGAGTGCCCGGAGTGCCCACACTGGGCACATCACAGCACTCGGCCATCAGACCGGCTGCACTTGCCGCAGGCTGCCATCTGGGGAGAGGAGGCAATTGGGGGGCTGCAGGAGAGCTTCCACCCCCAGAAGCCCACAGAGCCAGCCCAGTCCTCCCCATCGGGGGCTCGTACCCCATTCCTCCCTCACCTCCTTCCACTTACCCTTCCCTAGCCCCCCTTCATATTGATGTACAAAATAAAGATAACGTTTCTTCCAACATTGACTCTGTCTTTATTGAACAAAACTGGGGGAGACTGGGAAAAGGAGGTGGGAGAGGGGAAGAGAAAGGCTGGGAGAGGGGAGGGCAACTAACATGATCAGGGGTTGGGAACAGGTCCCAGATCAAGAGAGGCTACAGAGACTGGGACTGTTCAGCTTAGAAAAGAGGAGATGGAGCGGGGACAGGATAGAGGTCTCTAAAAGCAGGGGTTGGGTGGAGAGGGTACATTCAGAAAAGTTCTTCATGAGTTCCCATAAAGAAGGACTAAAGGACACCAAAGGAAAGGAATGGGTAGCAGGCTTCAAACTAGTACCAGAAAGTTGTTCTTCACAAAGCAAAGAGTCGACCTGTGGAACTCCTTGCTGCAGGAGGCTGTGAAGGCTACAAGCAGAACAGAGTTGAAAGGGAAGTGAGATCAAGTCATGGAGGTTGGGTCCATGGAGTAGTCTTAGCCAGGGGGTAGGAGTGGTGTCCCTGCCCAAAGTTTGTGGAAGGCTGGAGAGGGATGGCACGAGACAAATGGCTTGGTCACTGTCTTCAGTCCATCCCCTCCGGGGTCCCTAGGGTTGGCCGCTGTCGGCACACAGGCTACTGGGCTAGATGGACCTTTGGTCTGACCCAGGACGGCCATTGTAAGCTCAGGGCTCAGGGTCGGGGGTCTCAGTGGACCCCCTTGATTTTCATGCACACCTGCTCCTGGGTGGCCAGGCTGGCAGCTCTCCTGCCCTAGACGGCCACTTTCCTGTGCCTAGTGCGGAGATCGTGGACAAGGTCCACAATGTCCGCACTAGCCCAGGAAGTTGCCCGCCTCTTGCGGTTCAGGGCAAGCTGCCAGGAGCCGCCAGCCTGGTCCCGGGAAGAGGGGGTGGGCTGGGGGACATCGGGTGGGTGACTCTGTGCCGTGCCAGGTGCAGGGTCTGCTGGCTGGGTGCTGGCAGGCTTGCACCTGGCACGGGCACCGTAGCCAGCCCGTGCCCCTTTAAGGGGGCCGGGGCCGGGAGGGGGGCAATAGAGTTTCCCTGGTGATGGCCAGAGTGGCCACCAGGGAAACCTGGGGAGGGCTAGCCTCCCACTAGTTCGAATTAAGGGGCTACACACCCCTTAATTCGAACTAGTAAATTCGAACTAGGCTTAATCCTCGTAAAATGTGGTTTTCCTAGTTCGAACTAAGCGCTCCGCTAGTTCGATTCAAATTCGAACTAGCGGAGCGCTAGTGTAGCGGCTATGAATGTTAGTTCGAACTAACGTCCGTTAGTTCAAACTAACATTGTAGTGTAGACATACCCCTAGTGAGAAGGGCTTTAAACTAGTTTTGATGGGGACAGGTGGCCAAAGCCCACAGGCAAATGAAAAACATGGAGACCTGGGAGATGGGTTGGAAATAGGAGGGAGCATGGGCTATAACAGCAGAGAGAAAGGAGGGACAAGGCAGAAGTGGGGGGCAAAATCAAATTGGTATCTTAGATGCCGGTGTACAAAGGCAAGGAGGACGGGGAATAGACAGGAAGGACTTGAAGTGCTAATAAAGAAACACAAGGATGACACAGTTGGTATCACAGAGACTTGGTGGGATAATACACACAATTGGAATATTGATACCGAAGGGTACAGCTTGCCCAGGACTGACAGGCAGGGATAAAAGGGAGGAGGTGTTGCCGTATCTATTATGAATGTACACTGGGCTCAGGTGGAGATAGGCGTAGGAGACAGACTTGTTAAGAGTGTCTGGGTTAGGTAAAAAGAGGTAAAAAGAAGGGTGATGTCATGCTAGGGGTCCACTCCAGCCCACCAAGCCAGGCAGAAGAGGGGACTGGACTTCAGAAAAGCAGACTTGGCTCCCACAGGGAAGTGATGGGCAGGATTCCCTGAGGTGCTAACATGAAAGGGGAAAGGAGTCCAGGAGAGCTGGCAGGATTTTAAAGAAGCCTTAATGAAGGCACAAGACCAAAGCATCCCGATGCACAGTAAGAAAAGCAAATATGGTGGACAACCAGATGGGCTTAGCAGGGAAATCCTTCGTGATCTTAAACACAAACAGGAAGTTTATAAGTGGAAACTTGGAGAGATGACTTGGGAGGAGTCTAAATATACTTGAGAATGCAAGGGAGTCGTCCTGAAGGAAAAAGCACAATTGGATTTGTAGCTAGCAAGGGATGTGATGGGTAACAAGAAAGGTTTCTACAGGCATGTGTCACGTTCCTGGATTTTGAGGGGAGCAGCCAGATCACTGCTGCACCCATGGGGGTGTGTTTGCCCCAAAAGTGGTATAAAGGGGGCCATGTGAGGTGTTGAATAGAAGTTTACTGTCTGCTAATCCTATGTACGCTATTCATGTGATTGTACAATGTCTGTGTGTGAAATTATAAGCATGTACAGTAAACTTCTGATAATCTGGTACCTTTAGGACCCAGGGGATGCCGGATTATCAGATATACCGGACTATTGGAAAGGTGGGCTATGACGGGTCGGATGGGGGGAGATGCCACCACACACCCGTCTTAACCCCCCCCCTTCCCATGGTCGGGCTCTGCTCCAGGCATCCCCGATTCAGCTGCTGCTGGTCAGTTTCAGCAGCAGCTGAATTGGGACGCCTGCAGCAGAGCAGCCGGGGTGCTGCCGGGTTGGTCCGGTAGCTCCGCCCCTTGGAGACCAACCCGGCAGCACCCCAGCTGCTCTGGGGGATGCCTGGGGCAGAGCAGCTGGGGTGCTGCCAGTTGGTCCCGCAGCCCCAATGGGACCTACCGGGCAGCACTCCAACTGCTCTGCCCCCAGCTTCCCCGATTCAGCCGCTGGTCAGTTTCAGCAGCGTCTGAATCAGGGAAGCCGGGGGCAGACCAGTTCCAATGGTCCGGCTGCCCGGAGCACTTCCGGGTTCCTGATGGTGCCGGACCATCAGGAGTGCCGGACCATCAGATGCCGGACCAATGGAGTTTTACTGTACTTTGTATGGATACTGAATATTTCTCTGAATGTGCTTGAGCATTGGGCAGAGCCTGGCTTCCTAATCCGAACTAGCTGTACACCTGTCACACACACACAGTGATCACATACACACATACACATTGCAGGCCACCATGAGCTCGCTCTCTCTCTCTCTCTTTCTCTCACACACACACACACAGGGGTGGTCCGTGCCTATAGGCATACTAGGCAGGTGCCTAGGGTGCCAAGTTGCATGGGGCGCCACATTCTAAACTCTGTCCCTTCCATTTCCCATTCCCTTTGCTGTGCCTTACCTGGAGCATGGCTTCCCTGCGGCCAGGAGGGGGAAAGTCCTGGGAGTGGCAGCGCACGGGTGGGGTGGGGGTGTTTCCCCTGTGCCGCGGGGGGGGGGGGGGGAGGGGATGGTGAGCTCCAGAGGAGGAGGAACGTGTGGGGGGGGGTACCCCTGTGCCGCAGGAAGGGTCGTCCCCAGGGGAGGAGGAACGCGGGGGGGTCGTCCCCAGGGGAGGAGGAACATGGGGGGTTTCTCTCTGGAGGAGTGGGATCTTGGGAGGGTCCCTCTGGCTGGCACCCTCTCCCCGGCCCCAGAACTCCATCCCCAGGCCCGCAGCCACCAGCCCCAGCCCGCTGATCCAAAGCCCCCAACCCCCTGGCCCCAAGCCAGAGAACTCCATCCCCAGACCCCAGACCCAGAACTCCATCCCCAAACCCCCAACCCCTAACCTCCTGACCCTCAGCCACAGAACTCCATCCCTAGCCCCCCTCTCCCGAGCACAGAACCAAACCTCTCAGTCAATATCTGCCTTTGGGGCTGGGGTGCCTACTGCATTGATCACCTAGGGCGCCAGTTGGTTGCAGTTAGTCTAGGGCAGCCCCCCCAGACACACACACTCTGCAGGCCACAGGGGTATCACTTGCTCACGGTGATATCGATCTCTCTCACACTCACACTCACACTCACAGGCTGTAGTTTGCTGTGGAACGTGCACATGATGCTCCTCGTCAGGAGAGCCAGGGGGTAGAGCACACGTGCACAAGCCTGCAGGAGCTGGTGGGGGCGGTCAGCACGTGCTCAGAAGGGTCCAATTGAAAATCACGTGACACACAGACAAGAACTGTGATTAGTGCTCTTCTACATACAGCAAATAAATGAAGTGATTTTTTGTGTTAAAACAAAATGATTTAGTTTTTGTTTCACAAGTCACAACAGAGACTCTCTAACACTTTTGCCTGTAGAAAGTTTTTTTCATGTGCATCAAGCCAAGAGATGTAATCTTTAATGTCAAGCATAAACTGTAACAATTTTTTTATTTAATATGTCAATATGAATGATAACAGATTTTGTTTGCTATGCCAAAAAATAGCAGTTTTGTGTTATGCCTCAGAGGAACAGGACACCTGTAAGATACCAAATGGCTACTGAAAACAATGTATTTGATTTCATAGTAAACAAACATTTAAAGTCACGCACCTTGCCAACGATCCCGTGTTGTAGTATTCTTTCTTCCATAACATTTTAAATGTATCTAAGGTATTTGTTAGTAACTGCAGGTGCCTTAGTGGCACAAATCCCAACAAGCGCACATGACCTTATTATTGGTGCACAAGACAAAACTCGTGGCTGGAGAATCTTAGAGGGATCACTGGTCCCATCTATTTTCTATGATTCTCAGCTGGGCCTTCTCTCAAACCCCACAGCTTTGTACTCAGAATGTTGGTATAAAAGAATAAAAGATTGTTAAGTAGCGGGGTTGAAGCACTGCAAGGACAGAGTATCAGCTGCAAATATGTTTAATTCCTGTCAAGTATTTCAAAATCTGGATTTTGTTAGAAGGGGGAAAAGAACCAGTGAGCATTCAATGAAGAGTTTTACACACTATTTAGAACATCGAATCAGAACTGAGGTCACCAAAAAATTACAAAGAAAACACACCGAGACTCATGACAAAATGAGGTAGCAGTTTATTTCAACCCGTTACCTGGAATGGAATGTCAGAGGGAATTTACACCGATATTTTATAGGCTGGCGGGGGTAGAGGAGAATTCCTATGGGGTTTTGAGTTTCTGAGAGAACTACCCACATGAGTGCTTGGGACTGGCTATGGAGCTGTACCACTTTCAATGTAATTAAAATAGCACTTTGTTATTCTAATTCTGTACATTCTGAGCTGGATGTTGTCTGAACACATCGATACTGGACAATCATTACTTGACACCAAACATTTCTTTACCCACCCTGAAGGCAGGGGATGCCTGGGGCACCTCCAAGAGGAATAAGCTCCATGGAGACATAAACCCAAATTCTACTCAAGTTTTGCTACGTTCCCTTTAAGTAAGAAACATGGAAATTCACCCCCACTAGTCGGCAGGGAGGGAAAATCATCCCCATCTGCCTCTGGAGCACGGGAAAGGCTGAAGCAGAAGGAGAAGGGAAGATGCCCCGAGTCAAATCAAAACGGAGTGTTGGGAAGTGACTGTTGCAGACCCTGCTCCCACCCGTCCTAGGCCGAGGAGGCTCCAATCTCCAAGGTGGGCTCTCGGGGGCAGGGAAAGACTCCGGGAATTACCTTCTGTACAGACTCATCCTCTCTCACGCCCGCGGGGACAGCGGCTTCCTGAGGTTCTTGACAGAGGCTCAGTTCTCGTCTCTCAGATCCTTGGGCACCAGCCGTTGCCAACCAGTTGGACTGGAGGCAGGACAAGAATGCTGCAGCCACATTCTTTGTTGTTGTCACACATGACATCACAATACACTCAGGCCTCCATACAGAGACCTAGACATCCGCCCCCAGGTAACTCTTATCCCATCGCACGGCCAGGCAGGGGGCAGTGCTAACACCCACAGCTGGTTCATACTGGAAAGCTACTGGGCAGAACTTTCCCTTGACCTAGCTCTGTCCTTCTATTCCTTCTAAAATCAGGAATAAGGGACCTTTCGGAAAAGGCTTTATTTTCCGAAAGATCCCCGTCTAGACTGGCGCTTTTTTCCGGCAAAGCCCCGAGCCGGAAAAAAGCGGCAGCCATGTTCATGCAAATGGAGCGGGGAAAATTTAAATCCCTGCTGCATTTGCATTTCCGACTTGTCTCATCTGTATCCCTTTTCTGCAAAAGGGGCCCAGTGTAGACACAGCCCCTCTGTTTATAACACATCTTCTGTTGCTGCTTCTTTTGCTGCTACTTTTCTTCTTCTGTTGCAGCTTTTTCTTCGGGTGATTCTTCTGCTGCTGCTGCTGCTGTTGCTACTTCCTGTTTCTTCTGCTGCTGGGGCTCATTATTCTTATTATTCTTCCGCTGCTGCTTCTGCAGTGCTGCTCTTTCTGCGGCTGCTTCATCTGCCTCTGTGGCTCCTCCCTCTCCTGTCCCTACTTATTTTCATTCTTCTTCTTCTTCTGCAGCCACTGTTCCTGATGACTCCTTTTTTTCTGCTGCTGTTACTTCTCTAGCTTAAATCTGCTGCTGCTCCTGATGCTCCTTCTGTTGCTGTTCCTTCTTCTGCTGCTACTGCCGCTCATTCTCCTGCTCCTATTTATTTTTCTGCCTCTCCTTTGTCTGCTGCTTTTTCATCTGCTACTGTTGCTGCTCCTTCTGTTGCCTATACTTGTTGTTATGCTTCTTCTTCCACTCCTTCTTTGGCTACTTTCCTTCTGCTGATGCTTCTTCAGCTGCTGTTTTTTCTTCTGCTACTTCTGCTTTTGCTGCTGCTATTTTATTTTCTTCACCTTCTGCTGCTGCTGCTTCATCTGCTTCTCTTGCAGCTGCTTCTACTCTCCGTACTTATTTTTCCGTTTCTAATTTTTAGTGTGTGCTGCTGCTTCTACTTTTGCTGCTTTCTGCTGTTTCAGCTTCTTCTCCTGTTGCTCCTCCTTTTATTTCTGCTACAGCGGCTTCTGCTGCAGTTTCTTCTCCTCCTGCTGCTGCTGTTTCTTCTGCTGTTGCTACTACTTGCTTTTTCTTCTTTGCTTTCTTCTTCTGTTGATGGCTTCTACTGCTGTTGATTTCTCTTTTCATCTGCTGCTGCTACTCCATCTGCTTCTAATGCTACTTCTTCTTCCGCCGCACCTGCTGTATCTGCTTCTTCTGCTACTGCTGCTCCTTCTCCTGCTTCTACTTGTTTTTCTGTTTCTCCTTAGTCTTTTTTTCCTGCTGTTAAAGTTTGTTGCTCCCCCTTTTTTTTCTGTTTCTCCTTAGTCTGTTATTTCTGCTGCTAAAGTCTGCTGTTCCTTCTGCTACTGCCACTTCTTCTGCTGCTCCTTCTGCTGTTTCTTTTTCTGCTGCTGCTACTTCCTGTTTCCTCTTCTCTTTTCTGCTGTGGCTTATTATTGTTATACTGCTGCTGTTTCTTTGGTTTCCGCTGCTTCTCCTCCTAGAATCACAGAATCATAGAGACATAGAACTGGAAGAAACCTCAGAAGGTCATCAAGTCCAGCCCCCTGCTCTAGGCAGGACCAATTCCAACTAAATCAACCCGGCCAGGGCTTTGTCAAGCTGAGACTTAAAACACCTCTAGGGATGGAGACTCCACTACTTCCCTAGGTAACCCATTCCCTAGGTAACCCATTCCAGAACTTCACCACCCTCCTAGTGAAATAGTGTTTCCTAATATCCAACCTGGACCTCTGCTGTTTCTTCTACTGCTGTTCCTGTCTCTTTGATTCTGCTTCTTCTTCTGATGTTTCTTCTGTTGTTGCTTGTTCTTGTGATCTGATGCTGTGGCTTCTTCTGCGTCTGCTGTTTCTGCTTCAGCTGAGGTTTCTTCTAGTTCTTCTGCTCCTGCCTCTTTTCTTCCACTTCTTCTTCTCCTCTGTTGTTTCTGCTGCTCTTGATGCTTCCTTTCTTCTTCTGTTGCTCCTTCCTTTGCGATTACAGTTTTCTGCTGATGCTTCTACTTCTTCTGAGTCTTCCTTCTTGGTTTCTTCTTTTGATGATGCTTCTTCTGGTGCTACCACTGCTCTTTTCATCTGCTGCTGCTACTTCTTCTGCTGCTTCTTCTGATTCTCATTCTTATGCTTGTTCTTCTGCTGTTTCTTTTCTTCTGTTGCTGTTCCTTCTCCTCCGCCTGCTTGTTTTTCTGCTTCTTCTACAGCTTCAATCTGCTGCTGCTACTGCTGTTTCTTCTGTTCTTTCTTCTTCTGCTGCTTTTGCTCCTGCTTCTTTTGTTACTGCTACTTATTCTGCTCCGACTTTTCTTCTGCTGCTGCTCCTGGTTCTGTTGGTGTTTCTTCTTCTTCTGCTACTGCTGCTGCTGCTGTTGCTGCTATGGCCTCTTTCTTCAATTCTTCTCAATCTGCAGCGTTTCACTTCCTATTTTTATTCGGCTGCTTCTTCAGCTGCAGCATCTATGGCTGCTGCTGCTTCTGTAGCTGCTACTTCTTCTGCATCCGCTTCTTGTGAGGTTGCTGCTACTCCTTCTTTTTCTGCTCTTGCTCCTTATATTCTGCTGCTGCTACTTCTTTTTCTGGTTCTTCTGCTGCTGCTCTTCTTCTGATGCTAATGCTACTTTAGCTGCTGCTTCATCTGCTTCTGTTGCAGCTGCTTTTTCTGCTCCTACTTGTTTTCTGCTTTTTCTTCTTTTCTTTGTGCTGCTGCTGCTTCTTCCGCTGCTTTTTCTACTGCTGATACTGTTCCTTTTTCTGCTGCTGCTACTTTTCTATTTCTGCCACTGCTTCTGCTGGTTCTGCTTTTTCTGTGGCCGCTGCTTTTTCTTCGTTTTGGCTACTGCTGCTGCTTTCGCTGTTTCTTCTGTTATTTCTTTTGCTGATTCTTCTACTGCTGCTTTTGCTCCTGCTTTCTCTGTTGATCCTACTTACTCGGCTGTTGCTTCTACTTCTGCTGCTGTTTTTCCTGCTGCTGCTGGTGCTGCTGCTGCTTTTCTTCTTCTTCTTTTGCTCCTGCTACCACTGTTGGGGCTACTTATTCTGCTGCTGCCTCTTCCGCTGCTGCTTCGCCTGTGTCTTCTTCTGATGCTTCAATCTGCTTCATCTGCTTCTGTGGCTGCTTCTTCTTCTGTCCCTTTCTTTTCATGCTTCTTCTTCCTCTTTTGTTTCTGCCGCTGCTCCTTCTTCTCCTGTTGCTTCCTCTGTGGCTGTGGTTATTTCTTCTTTTTCTGCTGATGCTTCTTTAGCTGCTGCTCTTTCTTCTCTTGCAGCTACTTCTTCTGCTCCTTGAGGGCTATGTCTCCACTGCATTGCTGTATCGGGATCCTGGAAGGATCCTGAAATAGCAACGCCACATCCAAGGAACGCATCTGCTATTTCGGAAAAAGTTTGAAAATAGCGGACGCGCTCTTTCACCAGCCCTGTAAACCTCGTTGTACGCGGAATAAGGGACGGCTCGAAAGAGCACGTTATTACAAAATTTGGTGCTGTGCAGATGCACCAAATTTCAACATAGCCTCTTTCGAATGTAAAATATGCAGTGCTGTTTAATGCAGGGCAGTGCTGTCCCTGCTTCTGCTGCTATTTCTTCTTCTCTTCCTGCCTTTTAGCTTCTGCTCCTTCTCCCAGTAGTACTGGCTGCTGTTTCGCCAGCTTCTGTTGCTGCACCTTTCCCTGCCCATACTTGTTTTCGGGCTTCTTCTTCTGTTTGTGCTGCTGTTTCTTCTTCCGCTGCTACTTCTCCTGCTGCTGCTCTTTCTTCTGCTGTTGCTACTACTTGCTTTTTCTTCTTTGCTTTCTTCTTCTGTTGATGGCTTCTGCTGCTTTTGATTTCTCTTTTCATCTGCTGCTGCTGCTGCTGCTACTTCATCTGCTTCTGATGCTACTTCTTCTTCCACCGCTGCTGCTGTTTCTGCTTCTCCTGCTTCTACTTGTTTTTCTGTTTCTCCTTCTTCTGTTCTTTCTGCTGCTTAAGTCTAGACTGGCACTTTTCTTCGGAAAAACCCAAAGCCAGAAAAAAGCGGCAGCCATGTTCATGCAAATGCCCCGGGGGATATTTAAATCCCCCACGGCATTTGCAATTCCGACTTGTCTCATTAGCATCCCTTTTCCGGAAAAGGATGCCAATGTAGACACAGCCCTGCTGTTTCTTTTGTTGATTCTTCTGCTGCTACTTTTGCGCCTGCTTCCTTTGTTGGTCCTACTTATTCTGCTGCTAGTTTTCTTCTTCTGCCACGGCTGCTTCTGCTGAATTTCTTCTACTGCCGTAGCTGCTACCGCCTCTTTCTTCTGCTTTTCTCCTGTGCTTCTGTTTCTGCTACTATTTTTTTCTTCTCCTCCTGCCTCTTTTCTTCTGCTACTTCTCCTACTGTTTCTGCTGCTGCTGCTGCTTCATCAGCTTCTGTTCCTGCACCTTTCCCTGCCCCACTTCTTTTCAGGCTGCTTCTTCTGTTTGTTCTGCTGTTTCTTATTCCGGTGCATCTACTACTGCTGCTGCTTTTCTGCTGCTGCTACTTTTTTTCTGCCACTTCTTCTTCTGATATTTCTCCTGCTGCTTCATCTGCTTCTGCTGCTCCATCCTCTTCTGTTGCTTCTTCTACTATTGCTGCTGCTGCTGCTGCCACTTCTGCTTTAATCTGCTGCTGTCTCTTCTTCTGCTGCTGCTGATTCTGTGGCTCTTTCTTTCCTGTTTCTGCTTCCTTTTAATCTGCTACTGATTCTTCTGCTACTGATGCTTTTTCTGTTCCTCCTTCTTCTGTTTTTTCTCCTGCTGCTGCTACTTTTCTTCTTGTGCCACTGCTGCTTCTTTTAATTTTTCTTCTTCAGCTGCTATTACCTCCTGTTTCTTCTACTATTCTTTTTCTACTACTTCTTCTGCCCCTACTTTTTTCATGCTTCTTCTTCTTTTGTTTGTGCTACTGCAGCTTCTTTTTCTGTTCCTTTTTCTGCTGTACCTTCTGTTGTTGTTACTTCTTCTGTTTCTTCCTCTTTTGAGTCTTCTGCTGCTGCTTCTGTTCTTCTGCTGCTGCTGCTTTTACTTCTCTCGGGCTTCTCTACACTGAGAGGTTTTTGCAGCAGAGAGTATGCTAATGAGGGACTGATGTTTTTTGCGCAAGGGGGTGTTTGCACAAAAAGAAGCAGTATAGTTGTTTCTGTTTTGCTCAAAACCTCCTTTTTGCACAAGATCTTTATGCATCTTCGGATCTTGTACAAAAGGGCTTTTTGGCAAAAAACAGAAGTGGCTACGCTGTTCTTTTTTGCACAAAAACCCCTTATGCAAAAAGCATCAGTACAAAATATGCTAATGACATCACAAAGCATACTCTCTGCTGCAAAAACTTGCAGCCTAGACACAGCCTAACTCGATAAGGAGCAGCTAGAGTTCATGACTCAGAGATGCTCCCCATTGCCTGGTCCTACCCCTGTAGTGCAGCTGGCAGGAAGGGTGGGGGGTGACGCACAGAAATCAGGAGCCTGCTGGAAGTCTCCAGAGAACTGTCATGTCTGCACCTGTGCAGAGAAGTGGGAGGGGCCGGGCCCTTGCCGCGCTCTGCCCTGGCAGGAAAAGGGGAGGGGCAATCAGAGGCTGAGGTTATAAGAGAGCATCTCCCTCCCTCCCATTTAGCACATTATTGACAGCAACAGCAGACTGGGAAGCACTTTCAAAGGATGTCACAGAACTAGTTTCAGAGGGGCAGCCTTGTTAGTCAGTAACTTTGTCCCGCAGCACCTTAGGGAGTATTTACACAGCTCCCTGCACTCAAAATAAGCGATGTTCCAAAGATACAAAGATGCTAATTCCCTTGCCCATTACAATGATAGCTTCCCCACTTATCACCCCCTGATTAGCCATTCATTAACTCATAAACAGCTATTCCCTCCCTACCTCTCCCTCACCCCACCTTCTGTACTTAATCTAATTTGTCAGGTTAATAATGTGTTCACTTTTTTCATTCTGTTCCTTTGGTGTAGATGGTAATGCCAATTCTCTTCCAGAATATGATCTGAGGAAGTGGGTCTGGCCCCAAGACAGTGAACACAGAGAACCACCAACCGTAGCGAAACACCACCTTGGGTCTGACGTACTGGCTTAGACTTGCACAAGGACAAGGACCTGAGACTCCTCCCCATCAATGCCCCTGTCCTGCCAATCGGAGAGACTGAGGGAGGGCGGTGGAACATTCTCACCAAAGAGCCCAAAGCATCGCCCACATCATGGGGGCGATCCCAGTCAGAGCACTATTTATGCCCCACCATTTTGGTTTGACTCCCGGGAGACCAGCTCTTCATGTGGGGTGGGGAGCAGAAGAGGACAAAAGAGGCAAGAAAAGAAGAGAAATGCGGGCGGGATGGAGGGAAAGAGAAACCAAACAGGAGAAACCCCCACGGCCCCAGTGGTTCTAAGGGACAAAGCCCCAGGTGGGGAATAAAATTCCGACCCTTTCACCCAGTGTTCCGTGCCTAGAATCCAGCCGGGACCAGGTGGATCAGACTGAGCAGTTCCCACCCCCTCAGAGGCTCTTACCTTCTCCACAGGGATGTCTGGGTTGTAGGGAAATCAGGACAAGGAGGAGGAAGCTCGACAGAGGTTCCTCCAGGCGCTCACGTGCAGGAACCCTCAGAGAGACATCGCGAGACAGAGACTTGCCTTAGCAAATGCCACAGGGGTCTGCGAGGTCATCCCGGCCTTGCCCCCTCTTGTGCCTGGCTGATGTCAGCATCTCTCAGTGAGGTCACCACCTCCCCACCATCTTTGCCTAATATGGGGAGGGCCTGCCAAAGGCCTGTGTGATGTCACGGCCGCCCCCTCCCCCCATGCTGCAAGGCGAGTGTCCTGACTCTGGCCACCCCTTGGGATGTTTGAGCCATTCACTGTGCTCCCCCACTCAATGCCTGTTCCTCCTAGGAAGTCAGCCGGCTGCACAGTCGCACCTCAGAAGTGTCACGTTATTGGATTGTGAGGGGAGCAGCTGGGTCACTGCTGCACCCATGGGGGGGTGTTCGCCCCAAAAGTGGTACAAAGGGGGCCATATGAGGGGGCAAACAAAAGCTTGCTTTCTTCTGATTCTGTATCTGCTCTTCACATATGTGTATAATGTCTGTGTGTGTAGTTAGGAATCTGTAATCTGTATGGAGACTGGAAGTCTCTCTGAATGTGGTTGAGCAGTGGGCAGAGCTCGGCCTATGGACATGCTGATTAGTGAGGCCCTGTGGGACAATAGCACTCAAAGGGCCAAGGACACGGCTCGGGAATGGTGACCGACACCTAAGGGCTACCAGCAGGGAACACAGTGATAGGCCACTGGCCAGGTGACCTGCTGCAGCCAAGAAGAGACCAGGAAGGAGGGATAAAGATGCCATGTAGCTGACTCCATCTTGGTAATCAGCTCAGCACTTCATCCCAGAGGCAGCAGTGCAGGGATCGAAGAGCTGGAAAGAACTGAGAACCCGTTTTAACCTAGGATGTACAAGGACTTCCAAGCCAGCAGCTATAACTTCTCTGCTAGTGCCTGCATCGAGAGCTGGGAGATGCAATGCATGTAGCGTATGATACTTTAGCACCCTTACTCTCATGCTTTTCTTTCTGTTAGCAATAAATCTTTAGATGTCAGATGCTAAAGGATTGGCTCAGTGTGATTTGTGGTAAGGTCCAGACGGTAAATTGACCAGGGATCTGTGGCTGGTTTCTTGGAACCGGACAGAACTTGTTTGGGGTAGGTTAAATTGGGTTCTAAGACCCCTCACCTGAATATAATGCCCAGTGCCATCTGGGGCACGGATATTGCTGGGATGTTGGAGGGGTTTTGCTCGTCAGGCTTCAGGCAAGCAGCTGAAGCGCTCTGTGGTACTGATTTGCAGCCTGTTTGGGAAGGTCTCCAGTCTGGGGTCTGTAAGGAGCCCCAAAGTTGAGGAATTTGCCCTGAGTGGACACCTTCAACTGTGCCCAGGCCGGTCCAGTATGTCACACCCCGCTTCCCGAGACATCTGTCCGTTTTCAAGCTCCCGCTGCACCTGAATTCCCTCCCAGAGTTTACATCTCTCATCCCTTCCCACACCCAAATCCCCCATTCCCACCTCAGAGCCCGCACCTCCTGTCTCAACCCAGGGAGAGTGCGTAAGTGCCGGGGACAGCAAGTGATGGAGAGGAGGGGAATGGACAGGATTGGGCCTCAGGGAAGGGATGGGTGTTTGGGGATGGTGGTGGGTGCTTGGAGTAGATCTTGGCTTGCCCTGACATTGAAGAAGGGATCTTGGGTGTAAAAAGGTTGGAGAGAACTGATAACGAAACTGAGAGGCTCATTGAATCCCTTGACTCTGGGAGCTGGGGCTGAAAAGCAAATGACAAAGTTCACAGGATGCATGAGAAAAAGACGACAAATGGCCACACAGTGTGCAGGGGGCCAATGCGAGAAGTAAATGCTCCTGTTCCAGTCACAGGGCTCAGGAGGCAGAAGGTGATTCCAGCAACACCTAGAATAGCTGAAATTCAAAGCTGGTTCTGGGAAGAATTTCATGTTGACAAAAGGCCGTTTTTTTCCCAGCCGGGTCTCCTCCTGCCCACCCCAGGAAAGCCAAGTTCAGACACTGGGGCGATGTGTTTAGTAGCTGAGAAGCTGTTTAACGGGCTGTGATGCTTCAGGTGCAGGAGCAGTGATCTACTGTCCCCCCCAACTCCTCAGCCAGTTTTCATCTCTGTCCGTGTCAGGTGGTGGGTGCCAGGCAAATGCTGCGGCTGCTTTGTCCAGTGCCAATGGGATTATTTCACTCGGACATCATCAGTGGTGCCAGGGGAGGAAAATCACTTACACAGGGCTAGAGCCGTGTCCACACTGGGGGGTTTCCACTGCCCCAGCAACACTTCCTGATGCGGACCAGGCTGAGGGTGCTGCCTTGGCTCCCACTGCCATAGTGATCACCTCCTGGGCATCGCTGTACTGATCCTCTCACCTGTCTGTGAGGCAGGGCAGGGCTATTAGCCCCGTGCTACAGGTGGGGGGAACCGAAGCACGACACGACTATGGGATTCACAGAGCTGTGTAGGTGCCTGACACTGACTGACCTTAAGGGGAGTTGGGTTGGGAATCCCAGCCCAGTGACTTACCCCGAGTGTCCCAGGAACCAGGCCAGAGCAGGGAGCTGAACCCAGCTCAGTTCTCTAACCACTGAACCAGCCTTCCTCTGTCACCTGTGTCATGAATCATGGGTTGTGTGAATGGTTAGCACGAGTGCATGAGTGAATCAACAGTAAGTGAGCTGAAGAGAGGCCATGCTGAGGTCCAGGCAAGCGCCCCAGAGAATTATGGACTTGTTTGTTCTGGACAAAACCCCTGGAGGATCATGGACGTGTTTACAACTTTAAGAAGAAGGACCGTGGGAAATAAAAGAACTCTGTGTATGTGGCTGAGGCAGCATTTCCAGCATTGCCAGATAAGAAAAGTAACAAGAGAAGAGTCTAACCAAGGACAGACCATTGTTTCTCACTAGTGGTGAGGCAAGTGGTGCAAAAACCGGATATTTCTGGATCGGTCGTGGACACACCAGTAAGAAGAAGGGGGTGTCACTAACGGACATCACCCCACCTGGACTGTGTGCAGTCAGTGGATGCATCCCACCGGCCTGGCCCCTGCCGAGGGGATATATACCGCACCATTTCCCCCCAGGAGTCGGAGTCCATCGATTCGGCATATTGGGGTGATGTGCACATTGGACTTCCACCTCAACCAAATTAACCAACATTCCCTGGGGTCTGGCCAGCCCCAGAGGGTGAGTGTGTGTGAGTGTGTTAAATTGAATTAAGAATTAAGCTGCTAAATTGGGTTAAGGAGTAGATGTAGATTGTTATTCCATTTAAATATTGCTCTTAATGCCTTTTAATGCTTGTGATGCCTTTTAATGTTGTTTTAATTGCTTAGTACTAAATATACATGTAGCGCCCCTCTCCACCTGGTTACCTTCTTTAAGGCCAATCTGCTTACAGGTTTTGATGGAGAGGTCTGGGTTCTTCTGCATCCCGCCACCCACTCAACTTTATTTTTTCCAATGGATTTATTTGGCGGTGCCTCCACCCCCCTCACTCCTTCCTGGCAGGGTCACCAGGGCAGGTTGGGAGAAAAATTCTAACCCAGGGGAATCCCCACATACTTGCCAGGTAGTTGGAGACTCCCAGAAAATAACACAAACACATGCACTATAATAAACACAGTTATATTAAACAGGAGACAAATAGAACAGGGTAAAACACTATTTTTAAGTTCACCGGTGCCCAGCAACTGTAAGGTCAGTGTCCCGTTGGTACGCGTGCTTTGTTGGGGCCCTTGATGACTTTTGACCACAAAATTCTTCTCTGCAGTGGTTTAGCAGTGGGGCTGACTGGGTCCAGTACAGCCCAAAGGACTCACAAGCAGGAGAAGGTGGTAAATCCCCCACAGGTTTAATATGCAGCAGGTAAAAAAATCCCCAAACAAATTCCCTGACTTACTAACTAAAAGATGCTGCACTCGCACACTCCATGGATGAGCCTCAGGTTCAGAGATGACTCGGTCACTGCAGAGGGGCTGCTCTCTTCTGGCAGGGATCCTCCTCAGGCAGGAATCAGGCAGGAATCAGGCTGCTTCAATCCCGGAATTTCCCATTACCACAAAGGGGTGCCGGGCTTAAGGTGCAGGCCACACAACTGCACCAAAATTCAAACTATAACCTCCTACCCCAGCACTCAGACACACGCACAGCAGGCAGCAGCCCCGAACCAGCAGACAGGGCAGAGCTGACCATGGTGGCTGGTCTCACCCAGGGAGCGGGACAGCCAGCTCTGCCTCGCTGGGGAAACCTCCCAGCAAACTCCACAAACTGGGAATCAACAGTGGAGACATAACACCCAGCTGAGGGATCCTGCCTTCCGGTCCCTAGAGGCTAGTTCTCAGGGGGAACCCTGCATGCAGGCCTGGGGTTCACTAGCTCCCACACAGCCAGCTTCCCCTTCCCTGGCTGGCTCCAGACTCTCCAACCAATGGCTCCTCTTTCCCCTCCTGAACTCCCTGGGAGGGGCATCTCACTCATTATGGGTTGCCGGGCGGACTCTGTCCCTGGCAGGGAGGGGGAGCCAAGGCAAACTCCCTGCGCCTGTCCCTGAGCTGCCAGCAGACAGAGCCCCAGGAATCCAGGTCATCTCCTTGGGGTTCCATCCACATAAATAGAGAGCTTTTCAAACTGCTCCTGAACTGAGCGCAGTAAAACTCGTTACAGGGATGTCTGAGATACTGAGGAAGACTCTTTTGCTCTGGGAATGATGAACCAAATGCCT
This sequence comes from Pelodiscus sinensis, assembly GCF_052426305.1. NCBI lineage: Eukaryota > Metazoa > Chordata > Testudines > Trionychidae > Pelodiscus > Pelodiscus sinensis. The sequence continues at coordinate 15,443,634 of NC_143070.1, forward strand.
TGTGTGATATGGCTTGATCAACCGGAGCACAGCGCCCTCTAGTGACACCTGTTGGCTGCTCTGCACTGGCAGCTGGAGGCTGCGCCATGACACCGCTGCACCAAACATGGCCACAACCCCTGCTGTGCCAGGGGGACGTGGTGGCTGGCGTCCCAGTCTCTCCTCCTGGTGCCCATTGGGGAGACACCTACCCAGCCCTCACCTCTGCCTGTCCCCAGCCCCGCTGTTAGTTCTGTCCCTGCCCAGCCCTCACCTCTGCCCTTGAGGGCCTGTCTGCTCCCTGGGGCTGAAGTAGGTTCCTTCCACCTCCCTTGTCCGGATCTGTGAGGACGAGCCGGGGATGCGCCGTGTCTGGATCCAGAGTCACGTTGGCTGGGGGGGGGGAGAATCAGAGTGTGAGGGGCAAAGCTCGGCCCTGGGGGGGTCGATGGCGTCAGGGACAGAATCTGCCCCAGCTGGGCAGTGACTCAGGGACTCTCCTGCCTCCAGGGGTGCCTGGCTCTGAGTGGGGAGCAGCCCTGAGGTCTCGGCCTTCGCTTCTGAGGTTCATCCCACCGGCCAGTGACAGAGCGAAGAGATTTACTGACCCCGACCTGAGACTCTTCCCCTCAGGCACTATCTGTCCCTGGGTGGGGATTAGTGGCCAGGGGCAGACTGGCAATCAAAATAGGCCCAGGAAATAGGCCCGGGGGAGGAGAAGAGAGGGTGGAGGTTGGTGTCGGCCCCCTGGTCCTCAGGACACGAGACTCCACAGTGAGTCATGTCCAGCCTTCCCCTTCCTCAACCAAGCCGTGTTGCAGTGCTCAGGGAAAGTGAGGCACGCGCACACACACACACACACACACACACACACACTTATTACAGAACAGCACAGGACAATAGACTCACATACAGCACCACAAGACAAACAGAGTGAACACAGACCCCGCGACGTCACAACTTCCCTGCAGGCATCACAGGTGGACATGGCAAGAATCCGCACTGAGCCCAAGGCTGGGAACCACGTTCCCTGGAGGGAGGAGGGATCTAGAAAGTTCTCAGGGGTGCAGGTGGGGTAAACAGGCCGACACTGTGGGTATGTCTACACTACAAACGTGTACTACTAACGTCCGTTAGTTCGAACTAACTTTCATAGGCGCTACACTAGCGCTCTGCTAATTCGAACTTAATTCGAACTAGTGGAGCGCTTAGTTCGAACTAGGAAAACCTCATTTTACGAGGATTAAGCCTAGTTCGAACTAGCTAGTTCGAATTAAGGGGTGTGTAGCCCCTTAATTCGAACTAGTGGGAGGCTAGCCCTCCCCAGGTTTCCCTGGTGGCCACTCTGGCCAACACCAGGGAAACTCTATTGCCCCCCTCCCGGCCCCAGACCCTTTAAAGGGGCACGGGCTGGCTACGGTACCCGTGCCAGGTGCAAGCCTGCCAGCACCCAGCCAGAAGACCCTGCACCTGGCACGGCTCGAGCCACCCACCCGATGTCCCCCAGCCCTCCCCCTCTTCCCGGGACCAGGCTGGGGGACACGATCTCTGCACTAGGCACAGGAAAGTGGCTGTCTAGGGCAGGAGAGCTGCCAGCCTGGCCACCCAGGAGCAGGTGTGCATGAAAATCAAGGGGGTCCACTGAGACCCCCGACCTTGAGCCCTGAGCTTACAATGGCCATCCTGGGTCAGACCAAAGGTCCATCTAGCCCAGTAGCCTGTCTGCCGACAGCGGCCAACCCTAGGGACCCTGGAGGGGATGGACCGAAGACAGTGACCAAGCCATTTGTCTCGTGCCATCCCTCTCCAGCCTTCCACACTACTCCTACCCCCTGGCTAATAGCACTCCATGGACCCAACCTCCATGACTTGATCTCATGTCCCTTTAAACTCTGTTCTAGTTCTAGCCTTCACAGCCTCCTGCAGCAAGGAGTTCCACAGGTTGACTCTTTGCTTTTTGAAGAACAACTTTCTGTTACTAGTTACTAATGGAAGTCTGCTACCCATTCCTTTCCTTTGGTGTCCTCTAGTCCTTCTTTATGGGAACTAATGAAGAACTTTTCTGTATGCACCCTCTCCACCCAACACCTGCTTTTAGAGACCTCTATCCTGTCCCCCCTCCGTCTCCTCTTTTCTAAGCTGAAAAGTCCCAGTCTCTTTAGCCTATCTTCATATGGGACCTGTTGTGACGTAGTGGGGGAACCTGGCTGGTTTCTATGCTGCTGGCTCTGGGGTAACCCCCACTGGCTGCCGTGGGTACCACGACCCAGCAAAACAGGATGAGTCACTATGCAAACCAGTATGGCCAGACACCCCCGATGGAGAGGAAAAAAGGAAGGTGGAATGCTGCCCTGGCTGGGGGGCAGGGCTGGAAGAGTGTTGGTTGGTTGCTGTCTGTGAGCATGGAGGAGACAGCCTAGGGAGAGGGGCTGGAGTTTAGGGGCCCAGTCTCCCCCCAACTCAAGGGGGCCTGAGGCATCCTAGCCCAGCTCTGGGACCAGATTACATCTGTGCTGTGCTGTATCCTGGAGAGGCAATAAACTTCCTCTATTCCACCGGCTGGTGCGGTCTGTTTGTGCCATTTCGGGGTGCAGGAGACGGGGGACCCCCAACGCGCCGTCACACCTGTTCCCAAACCCTGATCATTTTAGTTGCCCTCCCACCCTCTCTCTTCTCCTCTCCCACCTACTTTTCCCAGTCTCCCCCAGTTTTCTTCAATTAAGACAGATTCCATTTTTGAACACAATTGTCATTTATTTTGTACATCAAGAAGAGGGGCAAGGGAAGGGTAAGTGGAAGGAGGTGAGGGAGGAATGGGGCACGAGCCCCCGATGGGGAGGACTGGGCTGGCTCTGAGGGCTTCTGGGGGTGGAACCTCTCCTGCAGCCCCCAATTGCCCCCTCTCCCCAGATGGCAGCCTGCGGCAAGTGCAGCCGGGCTGATGGCCGAGTGCTGTGATGTGCCCAGTGTGGACACTCCGGGCAATCCAAGCCAGGACTGGTTTGCAAGCAGGGCACCCCTGAGAACTGTCTGTCCGGGGTGGGGGTCGGGTCCCTTTAAGTGCAGCCCTCAGCTAGCCTGAGACAGCATCTCCACGCTCTAAGTCCTCCTCTGATGCCCTGCCGGCACTGCTTCCGGCCATCCTTAAGCCCGGTTCAGGGTCCACTTAATGTGGACTTGCTAGTTCGAATTAGCAAAACGCTAATTCTAACTAGTTTGTAGTTCTAGACGCATTAGTTCAAATTAGCTTAGTTCGAATTAACTAATTCGAACTAAGTTAGTTCAAATTAGCGCTGTAGTGTAGACGTACCCTGTGACATGTTAGGATGGGCTAAATCATCCTGCATCGGGAGGGGCAGGGACAGGGGCATTCGTGGCCCCCAAACTGTGGATGGAGGCAGGAAAACCCCCCAAAAAATCCCGGTCTCACTGTATATTTTGCAAAGACAAAAAGAGGCAGCGAACAGCCTGGCAGAGGAGGGGAGGCAGGAACTCAGGCTGGGGGGGAGAAGGGACTGAACATTGAGAGGGGAGGGAGAGATGATTTCAGGGTTCCCGCTGTGTCTGTGTCTGGGGGGGCAGGGCTGAAGTTTCCATGCCCGTGATCAGGACAACAGAGATTTCTCCCTGCCCCCTCCTCTTGGGAATGTCGAGGGAGATTTCGCTGGGGGTTGAGGTTCCGGGAATTCCCCAGCCCCCCTGAGTGCGGCAGCTCCCCACGACCGTAGCCCCCGACCCCACTTACCGTCCATGTTCTCCTGGGTGCTGGGGGGCTGCAGGGAGCGTCTGACCCCCCAGCTCAGCTCTGGCTCAGGGCGGGAGAACTCCACTCGGGTGCGACTCCCCCTTGGCCTGCGGCTGGACAGGACACAGCAGGGAGCGGTGACCCCGTCACCCATCACAGCCTGGCCCTGGGCGCTGGGCCCGATGTGGGAGGGTGCAGGGGGAGCCCCTCACCAGCCATAGAGAGAAGCCGGGGGGGAGGGCAAATTAGCCATGAGCCTTGTACACCCTGTACCACCGGGTCTGTCTGTGGGGCACAAACTTACAGATAGTCAGGGATCTGGGGCAGAGGCTGGCAGAGGGGGATTATGTCTCTGGGGACAGACTGGCAGTTAGGGACGTGGGGGAGGGCCTGGTAGAGGGGGCTCTGTCTGTGGGGCATAGACTGGCAGATAGTTGAGGATGGGAGGGGCTGTTAGAGGCTGGCTCTGTGAAAACTGACTGGCAGTTAGTCAGAGATGTGGGGTATGGGCTGGCAGAGGGGGCTCTGTATGTGCAGCTCAGACTGGTAGTTAGTCTGACACATGTAGGAGGGGCTGGCAGAGGGCGGCCCCATCTGTGGGGCACAGACTGGCAGTCTGGGATATAGGGCAGAGATTAGCACAGACTGGCAGTTTTTCAGGTACATGGGGAGGTTGATGACTGATAATAGGAGACTAGCTGGTCTCATGGGGGTGTCTGGGTGGGGAAGTTTCTAGGCTGCGGGAGATGGGGGGTGGGGTTTGGACGGTGGGCACAGGCAGTGCTGGGCTGTGTGTGCACTGATGGTTCAGGATGCAGAGTTAACGGGTAGAAAATCTTCACCCCTGGCCTGTGTTTCGGGGGCAGCTGGACCAGCCGACGTGGTTTCTGGTGCTTCCTTTGAGCATCCCCCCGGGGGCAGGTCGGGGCTGTTGTGTTCACTAGTCTGATGATGATGATGGAGGAAATGTTGCCGTTCAGCTGAGTGTGAGCAAAAGCAACACACACGCCCAGGAGAAACCACGTCCTAGTTCCAGTGCTCAGTGCACCTCTCACATCCCTCTTCTAGCCTCTAGGCCTGGTGCTGCTGGGAACCTCTCCTGGGACCCCCCTCTCTGCCCCTGTGCAGAGTCCTAGAATCACGGGGCTGGAGGGGCCCTGAGGAGTCAGCTCGTCCTGTTCCTGCTCAGAGCAGGGCCCAGCCCAACTCACTCACCCCAGCCAGGCCTTTGTCCGGTCTGGCCTTAAAATCCTCTCAGGACAGAGGTTCCCCCCCTTCCCCAGGCCTCCCGCTCCAGCGTTTCACCAGCCTCAGTGAAATCGTTTCCCCTAATACCCACCCCAGAGCTCCCCAGCTGCAACTCGAGACAGTCGCTCCTTGGGATCCCCTCTCTGGCCATGGACAGACCCTCTTAGGCCTCTGCCTGGCCTGCATCCTCTGCCTCACCCCACCCCCAGCACAACCGGCTGTGAGCCCCAGTCCGGACCTTCCTCCTCAGCCCTGGCTCTGGTCACACAACAAATGGCCTGGTAGCACTTTACAGACCAATAAAACATGCAGGTGGGATCATGAGCTTTGGCGGGCTCAGCCCCCTGCTTCAGATGACCGGGGCCTGGGGGGCATCAACCCTGCCCTGCGAATCAGCCCCCCCGTCCTGCTGGGCCTGCCCCCCGAGGGAGCGGAGTAGAAAAGCCTCTGGAGCCGCTCAGGCCGGGCCGACTGCAGGAGGAGGAGGATGCGCAGGGAGCTCCGGGCCCAGGGGAGACGAGGGGGCAAGAGCCTCCAGCAGCAGCCGTGGCCAGGGAGGCCCTCGGACAGGCCGTGCCCACAAGCCGCGTGAGGGGAGAGACGCCAGGGCTGCTAGGAAGGGGCCCAGGGCGGGGATTGTTCCTGGGGGCTCAGCGTGTGGCGGTCGCAGTCCCTGCTCCTCGGCCAGCAGGGCCCAGGGCTTGGGCCCAGGGACACAGGGGCTCAGGCGACGGGGCGGGAATGGGAGCGTTTGTGCTGCCAGCTCCCATCCGCGGCCCTTGGACTGACATGGGTGGGAGGAATTGGACCGGCTGCCCCGCGCTCCGCAGAGGGAAACGGGGGCTCCCCAGTGCTGAGCTGCTCAGACAATTCTTTCCCCCCGTGTGGCTGGGGGCTCCGGCCAGAACACGCCTGCTCCGACTGACCCCGTGTTGGCGGGGGGGGGGAAGGGCTTGTCAAGGGGTCAGATGTGCAGAGCCCATAGGGGTTGGGTGGATGCGGCTGCCTCCCTCTGCAGAGACCAAGTCGTGCAATGGGGGATTCTCCATCCCTTGCCATCACTGAGCCATGACGTGAGGGCGTCAGTAACAGCCAGGGCGAGTGGGGTTGGGGGGCAAGTGGGGCTGGGGCCGGAGGGGTGGGGGAGGTTTTGAGGCCAGCAAGGTGCAGGGGGTCAGACCAGATGCTCATGATGGTTCCTTTGGCCGTTCAAGTCTGAGCCCATGAGACCGGCCTTTGGGCTGCTCTGGGACTCCTGATCCCAGCTCTGACCCACAGCCCCTGCTCTGACTTCTAGGCATGACTGCTCCAGCCAGGAGTCTGGGAGGGCTTTGCCTGGGGAGGGGGCTGTGCCTGTGGGCTGCATCCCAGTGAGGGGCTCTGCTGGCACCGCTCAGTCCCCACAGGCCCTGGGGTGTAGCCGCCCCCTCGGCTGTCATGGGAAAAGTGTTTCAAGTCCTTCGGTTTGCAGGGAATGGCTGAGACCCACCCGCGCGTGCGCTTAAGGCCCAGAAATCAAAGCTCATACAATCCACTATGTGTTGATTTCTCTTCAATCTCTTTATTTTAAACCAGTCTCACAGTTTTTTTATTTGGCTCCTGCTGTTGCTACCCCTGAGGTGGGTGGAGATTTTGGCGTTGAAGGAGCATCTCTCGGACACCACGAATCACTTCTCCTCTTCCAGGCAATGCAGGAGAAGGCAGCAGGGACTCCAGAGTCAGCGGGAGGCTGGATACGTCTGGGCTGGCCCCAGTGGACGGCAGACACAGAGTTTTGGGCCTGGCTGAGCAGCAGGTTTCTTTTCACACCCATCAGTTCCCAGGAGTCTCTGGCCACTCCCTGCCGCGGGTGCTGCCGTGTGAGCCCTGCCCTGGCCCTGGGCGTTCCTGGCCAGGCCCTCCCTTTGCTCCTCCACTCTCCATCCAGGCAGATCTCTGAGTCGGGGAAACCTCCCCTGAGAACCTGCCGCCTCCTCCCTGGAAGTGGTGGGAAAGGGGCTGCCGGGAACTCCTGGCCGTGGTGGCCCTCAGGGTCGTAGAGGAATCCCCTAGTGCAGCGTTTCTCCCCCTGGGGGTCCCTGCCCAGAAGGGGGCGGCAAGGCGAGGGCAGGAGGGTCGCTCACGGGGACACCGGACGTTTGGGCTTTCCCAGCCGTGGCCTCGTGTTCAGTCCCCAGGTCCCCATCCCGGCGGAGTTTGGAAATAAGAAGAAATGTCCCTGATCTCTCCTGGCCTCCCCAGCTGGACGGCTGGAGGGGCAGCTGCTCTCTGCCCCCAACCTGGCCAGCAGCGGCGCAGCCGGAAGGGCGGCAATGGCATCACTGCCTCCACTTCTCCTGCGCTGCTGCTGCTGCTGGCACTGACCCCACAGCTGGGATCCCGCTCGCTCTGGCCACCCAGCTTGGAAGGGAGCGATGCCCCCAGCAGGGGGCAGAGGGAAGGATGCAATGGCAGGCCACACCCCCTACCTTCTGCGCTGCTGCTGGGAGCGGAGCTGCCCTCCGAGCTGGGCACCTCCCCTGTGGCCCCTGCTCTGTGGTCCCCAGCGGAGAAGGCAGCCCTGCCAGCAGCAGTGCAGAAGGAACGGTGGCAACAACATGCCAGGCCACCCTGCCTCTGCGCTGCTGCTGGGGGGCGTTGACTTCTGAGCTGGGGGACCCGTCAGTGACCACCCCTCACTCGCTGCTCAGTGGGGCCCCCTCCGAACTGGGCCCCACAACAGCAGCCTCTGCCCTGCTGCTGCCCAGGTCCAAAGGCAGCGCCACCGCCTGCAGCGGCGCAGAAGGAAGGGCTGAGATACCAGACCAGGCCTCCCTTCCTCCTGTGCTGCTGCTGGCGCTGACTTTACAGCTGGGTGTCCTGCCAGCATGGGCCACTCGCAGGCCACTCAGGGTGTGTCTAGACTACAGGGTTTTGTCGACAAAAGTGGACTTTTGTCGACACAATTATACCTGCGTCTACACTGCTGCTGAGTTCTGTTGACAACGTCAGAACTCCGCTGTTTTGTCGACAGCTGTAAACCTCATTCTACGAGGAATAACGCCTTTTGTCGAGAGAGTTCTGTCGCCAGAAGGCGCTATTGCATCTCCACTGCCCTTTGCGTCTACACTGTCATGTTGACAAAGCGGCTTGCTCTGTCTACAGAACTGGACGTAGTCTAGATGCTCTTTGTTGACAGAAGCTTTGTCGACAGTATCTGTCGACAAAACTTCTGTGGACAAAAGCCTGTCGTCTAGACGTAGCGTCAGTGTGGCAGGCAGGGCTGCCCCCAGCAGGGGCACGGAAGGGAGGGTGGCTCTGCTGGGTCAGGCGGCCTTGTGCACATGGTGCCTGCGCTCTCTAGCTGCCCAGCTGAGAAGTGAGAGGCACGGCCAGCAGCGCCACAGCAGGGAGGGTGGCGATATCAGACCAGCTTCCCTCCCTCCTGCGTTGCTGCTGGCGGTGGGGTTGCCATCCAGGTTGGGCACCTGACCCCTTATAACTTCCTCAGCCTCCCCATTAGTAGGCAGAGCCTCTACCCGCAGCAGTGCAGAGGGAAGGGAGGCACCGCCACACCAGGCCACCCTCCCTTCTGCACTGCTGGTGGTGCTGGCGCTGCCTGCTCATGGGAAAAGGTGTGAAAAGGGGGTTCTCCAAAGGAGCAGCGCCACATGGACCTCGGGGTTGCCAGGGGTCTGAGTCCCCTGCTGACTCCAGGCTCCATGCAGGTGCTTCCACTCAGAAATGCACAAGAGCCTCCAGGATCCTGAGCCTTTCAAAGCAGAAGGACCCTCGTAAAGCCGAGTCAGTGGAACTTCCTGCTGGCCCCGGGCTGCACACAGAGTTCCCGTTTTGAAGTGCACAGGAGGCCCTGCTGGGGCCCTTGTCCAGTTCAAAGTGTAGAAAGTGCCCATCGACTAGTCGAGTAGCCAATGGAAATTCCATCGACTCCTCAACTTGTCCAGGAATCGTTATTTAACATCCTTACCCAGCAGCAGCGGCGCAGAAGGCAGGGAGGCAAAGCTGCAGCAGCCCACCTGCCTTCTGCACTGTTACCGGAGACAGCACGGACTGTCCAGCTGCCCGGCGGGAGTGGCGGCGCTGTTGCCAGCGATGGCAGAGAAGGACGAGGGGAGCACCGTCCAGGGCCACCCTCCCTTTTTGCTGGGGATGTCAGACAGGGAGTCACTGAACAATCATGTCACTGCATCAAACTGTAGCAATTCCACGATTATTCGATAGTCCCTGGTGCCTGAGTCAGCAATGAGGGGCTGCACCGGCATCCCACACAGCAGACAGAGGCTGCACCGGCATCCCACACAGCAGCCTCTGTGCGACGAGAGCTTGTGCCAGCCCCGGACAGAGGCTGCTCTGTAGCAGCCTCCTCTGGAGTGTGAGAGGCAGGAGCAGGCAGCTCCGCAGAACTGGTGCTCATGGAGAACTAGATTTTAAGTCAGCTCCCCTCGAGCAACCCCCCATCCCCCTCGCCTCTATGTGAGACAGCGAGGGAGGAAAGGGGGCTCCATGGAGCTGGCCTGTGTGGAGAGCCGGCTTAGAAGATAGTTCCCCGAACATCTCATCTCATGTCTGCCCTGCCCCCACGCTGATAGGCAGGCAGCAGTGGAAGGGGATGGGTGAGACGTGGTCCCATAGGAGCTGATACACATGGGGAGCTGTCTTAAAAACTGCTTCCCGTGTGCACCAGCTCCTGCATGACTCCCTCACCCTCTGTGTTGCTGCATCTCTATGAGAGGCAGCAGCCCATGGTGCGGGCCAGGCAGCTCTATGGGATCTGGTGCTCATGGGGAGGCAGCTTAATAGCTGGATCCCCGCAGACACCAGCTCCCACCTTCCCCCCCTCTTGCTGCTTCTGTTCCTGAGGCAGCCGGGGGAGGGGTGTGTGGAGGCGACAGGATTAACCAATAAGCCCAGACTTATTGGTTAATCGTGTAGCCAGCTACACACGTTGATACCCCTAGTTTGTGCTGCTGCTGGTATCGGCGCTGCCCTCTGAGGTAGCCCCTGGCCAGTGGCACCCACTCTCTGGTCACCCGGTTTGGGAGGCAGGGCTGACACCCACCGCGGTGCTGAAGGAAGTGCTGCAATCCCGCCCCTCCTGCACTTCCTGCTGCACTGCTCTTGGGAGCAGCACTGACGGCCGAGCGGGTGACCAGAGTCGTGGCTGCTCCTGGGGCGCCCAGCTCGGAAGACAGGGCCACCGCCAGCAGTGGTGCAGAAGTAGGAGTGACACCACACGGAGCCACCCTGCTTCTGTGCTGCTGCTGGCAGGGACGCCGTCGTCTAAGCTGGGCCCCTGGCCAACAGCCACTGATCTCCAGCCACCCTGGTCAGAAGGCAGCCCCACACCCTGCAGCACTGCCCCCTTCCCTCTGCGCTGCAGCTGGTGGTGGCGCTGACTTTTGAGCTGGGTGACCTGCCAGGGGCCGCTGCTCTGCAGCCACCCAGATGGAAAGGCAGCCCCCCCAGCCAGCAGCAGTGCAGAAGGAAGGGTGGCAACACCGAACCAGGCCTCCCTTCCTCCTGTGCTGCTGCTGTCAATGGGGCTGCCCCCAAACCGGATGGCCAGACAGTAGCCGCTGCTCTCCAGCCACTCAGCTGGGAAAGCCGGGAGAAATCCGACAGTTTTTAATATTTCCAAACATCTGCCCAGAGGAAGATTTGAGGCCCAAAGACGAGGTCATGGCTGGGAAAACCCAGGCGGCCAGTGACCCTGCTCGCGAGCCCCCTCCCCTGGCCCTGGGACCCCCTTGTGGGTGGGGAGCCCCAGCTGGAGAAAGGCTGCACTAGGGGATTCCCCAATGACCCTGGAGACCAACAGGGCCAGGAGTTTCTGGCAGACCCTTTCCCACAACTTCCAGGGAATACGCCGGAACTAGGGCCCCATCGCGTCCCCCTGTAACCTCGCCCATTTCACAGCCAGACCGTGTCCACGCTGCTCCCTGGCACACTCCCGGGGGCTTCCGTGGGTAATTTCCCGGCTCTCTGACGGGCTGGGTCCTGGCCCAAACTAGGATTGTGTGCAATGGGGGTGGGGGCGTCCCAAGAGTGCCAATTTCACTTCCCAGCAGCCTGTGGGGCAGAGCTAGAGCCGTTCCACCCTCACTTCTCCCTGCCCCTCAGGGTGGCTCTGATATGCCCCCTCCGCGAGTGCCCGTGTTGGGGCAGGACAACTCCTGTCCCATCCCAGCCAGGTCAGGGAGCAGCTGACGCCCCAGGCCCCTCACCACGTGGGGAGCTCAGACTCCCCTCGCCATCCCCCCATCCCCTCCTCTCCCCCCGTTGCACGTCTCCTGGCTGTGAAATGGGTGGGGCCCTAGTCAGGTTCCCAGGGACCTTTACCCCCCACAGAGCAGGGGTGGGGAACCTTTGCTGGGTCGGGGCCACTGACCCACAGAAAAATCTATGGGGGGCTGCACACAAGTGAGAAACAGCCCCCCTCCCCTCCCCAGCATGGGCCCCCAGTGCAGGGGGGAGCCCCGACCTTCAGGGGCCGGATCCCCGCCAGCCGGGGCTGCATCCGGCCCCCGCGCCTGAGGTTCCCCACCCCCGCCGTAGGGATCTGCACTGGATGGGAGTCTCCCTGGGAAGGGCCTGGCCAGGTCTCCGACGCCCAGGGCAGGGCTGCGAGGCGCCGCGGTTGCTGGGGCTTCTGTGCCCGGCATCCTGGCTGAAGGGCACCGGCAGCCCGAACTCGGGTCTGGGGGAAGCGGCACGATGGGGAGGCCCCTTCGTCTGTTCCAGCTTTAGCAGGTCCCCGAGGTTCAGCAGGTCCCTCTCTGCCCTGGCCGGCCGGTTTCCTCCTCCGCTGCCCTGGTCCCGTGTGTGACCTCGCCTGGTCCTGGCTGCTGGGCGGGTTGTTCAGTCTTCAGTCTGCGCCACGACACTCCCCGTCCCTGGGCTGGAATCGTCTCCGTCGGGTCGCTGGGTCCAGCCCGCGCCTGGTTCCGAGGGGACGGCAGCTTCTCCCGCCACAAAGCCTGCAGGCTCCCAGCTTCCCTCTGGCAGAGCTTGCCTTAGGGCAGAGCGGCCTAGTGGGTAGAGTCTGTACTGGCCCCTTTTCTCAGGGCAGTTTCGCCCAATGGCCAGAGTCAGAACTTTGCCCCTTTTCTAAGGGCAGTGTGGCCCAATGGCCAGCGTCAGTAATTGCCCCTTTTCTCAGGGCAGTGTGGCCCAATGGCCAGAGTCAGTAATTGCCCCTTTTCTAAGGGCAGTTTGGCCCAATGGCCAGAGTCAGTAATTGCCCCTTTTCTCAGGGCAGTGTGGCCCAATGGCCAGAGTCAGTAATTGCCCCTTTTCTAAGGGCAGTGTGGCCCAATGGCCAGAGTCAGTAATTGCCCCTTTTCTCAGGGCAGTGTGGCCCAATGGCCAGAGTCAGTACATTGCCCCTTTTCTAAGGGCAGTGTGGCCCAATGGCCAGAGTCAGTACATTGCCCCTTTTCTAAGGGCAGTTTGGCCCAATGGCCAGAGTCAGTACATTGCCCCTTTTCTAAGGGCAGTGTGGCCCAATGGCCAGAGTCAGTAATTGCCCCTTTTCTCAGGGCAGTGTGGCCCAATGGCCAGAGTCAGTAATTGCCCCTTTTCTCAGGGCAGTGTGGCCCAATGGCCAGAGTCAGTACATTGCCCCTTTTCTAAGGGCAGTTTGGCCCAATGGCCAGAGTCAGTAATTGCCCCTTTTCTAAGGGCAGTGTGGCCCAATGGCCAGAGTCAGTAATTGCCCCTTTTCTAAGGTCAGTGTGGCCCAATGGCCAGTGTCAGTAATTGCCCCTTTTCTAAGGGCCGTGTGGCCCAATGGCCAGGGTCAGTACATTACCCCTTTTCTAAGGGCAGTGTGGCCCAATGGCTAAGGTCAGTTTCTTGCCCCTTTAGTCCAACCAGTGTGGCCCAATGGCCAGTGTTGGTACCTTGCCCCTTTAGTCAGGGCTGTGCAGCCCAATGGCTACAGTCCATAAGCTGGCCCTGACTCACTGGGCTGTGCAGGTCCCTGTCCAGGGACAGGAGATGGGGGAGGGGAGGTTCCATCCCCCGCGGGGGGGGGAGGGGCAGCTCCTCCTTCTCCCCTGGTGCCCGGTCCAGGGCTGGATCGGGTCCGTGGCTCCAGTCCCGGCGTGAGCAGGAAAAGCTCCGACTGATGCTCCTACTCCCGCTGGCAGCTCCTTCCCTGCAGGCAACACCGGCCCTGGAGCCAAGCTGGGGGTGGGGGAGCTGGTGCATCCCCGTGGCCGGGCTCCTCCTGTCCCAAGACAGCAAGGGCCTGTCACATGCGGGGCCCGGGACCCAGGGGGCAGTGGGGGCTTGGCCCTGGGCGGCGCCTCTCTAGGGCCCCCAGGGCCAGACCCCTCTGGCCTATCACTGCAGGAGCTGCTACCGCCTCCCCCCCCCCCCATGCCAGCTGTTCCCCCACAGCATCCGGCTGCCCCAGGGCTCCCATTCAGGGTCCCAGGTGTCCAGCGTTCGACCAGACAGTCCAGTTTTTGTGCCCTCTGCCCGGTGAGAACAGTCAGAACTCACCGGGCATGAGCAATGTCGGGACTTTCTGGTTTTCCGGCTGGGAGCCCGACAGAAGCCTGGTGGGGGGAGGGGCTGGGAGGGGGGCGCGATCGGTGCTGGGAGCCTCTGGTTGGAGTGACGCCTTGGGGGGAGGGGAAGCCCCGTCTGTGCTCCTGAGCGCTGGGCAAGCGCCTTGTGCAGCCGCAGCAGAACTCACTGGCGCTGCGCCGGGACCGTGTGCGGAACAGGCAGCGCCCTGGGATCTGCACATGCCCGGCTACGTCCCGCTCCCCGCCGGCCGATTCGCTCCCCCCAACCCTCCCGGCAGGCGGTTCTCCCCACTTCTCCTCCTGATCTTTCCCGGCCAGTCCTGCTGCACCTGCCAGCCTTGCTTCCGGCGGCCAGTTCTCCCCTCTTCCCTCCGATGTCCCCCGGCCAGCCCCGCTGCACCTAACCCCCAGCCCTGATTCCCGTCGACTGGTTCCCCCCCATCTCCTCCGTCCAGTCCCGCTGCCCCCGACCTGTTCCCCCCCCCCCCCCCGTCAGGCCTGCTTCCCACTGGCCGCCCCGACCTCCCCCCCCCCCGGCCAGCCCCGCTACACCTAACCCACCCAGCCCTGATTCCCGTCGGCTGGTTCCCCCTGATCTCCCCCGTCCAGTCCCGCTGCCCCCGACCTGTTCCCCTGCCCCGTCAGGCCTGCTTCCCACTGGCCGCCCCGACCTCCCCTGGCCAGCCCTGCCTCCCTCCCGGCCCGGCCCCCCACCCTCATCCTAGATCAAGTGTGTCCAATATTTTATTTACTCACCTGGTAACCCTACTCCCATTGCAGGTGGGAGCCTGGGCGGGATCATTTCCACAGGGCCCCCGGCCTGGCATCTGCCGGTGTCTGCTCTAGCAGCCCATTGCCCAGCGGGGTCCCTCGCCTCTGGCCCAGCAGCAGTGGGCAGAGGGGTCAGCCCCCTCCCTGGCCGGCCGGCCGATGTCCTTGGCTGGGCCCCCGAGGGACCGTCCCAGCTGGGTCCCAAGCTCCCTACTGGGGGTGTGCTGAGCTGGGATGGAAGGGAGGAGACGGGGCCCATTAGAGTCCTGCTCCCAACCCCCCTGGGCCAGGCGCCTTCCTCCTCACGACCCGTGCCCAGGCTGTGCCAACGAGCCCCCATCCCCATCCCTGGGGCTGGGCCCTGGTGCTCAGGGGAGCGAGTCGGATCCATGGGGCCTGGCTCTTGGGAAGGGCCTTGTCTCTCCAGGCTAGGTCAATGTGGATGGATCCCATAGTGGGGGAGGGGGGAGTTGTGAGGGGGAGGGGATGGGATTTGAGGTTCTTGTTCCCAGAACCAGCCAGGCCCTGAGATCAACTTCCACTCCCAGCCCTGACCCTGGAGGGGGAAGGGCCCAACACAGCCCTGCCCAAGGGTCCCCAGTCTCCCCTTTCCCACCCCCCACCCCCAGTGCTAAAGGAAAACAGCCTCCCCCTGCTCGCCCATGCTCACCTCCCCGCTGTCTGCGCGCCCGTGTGGGGCTCTGCCCGCAGGTCCCCCCGCAGGGCCGGCCCGAGGCCAGACCCCGCCGTGCGGAGCCTGCAAAGGAAGAGGAGCCGGGGTCACAGCTGGGAAACCTCCTCCCTCGCCATGGCCCCCTGCTCAGCCAATCAGCAGTGAGACTGGGAGAGGGGGCGGCCGAGAGGTCTCAGGGGACGTCCCAAGGGTTGGCCCAGGTCACCCCCGAGGGGTCGGTCTCAGAGCGATTCCAGCCCCGCCTCTTTGGGGGGCTCCCACACAGCCAGAAAGGGCTGGGGGGGGGGTGTGTCTGAGGCTGCCCTGCCTTGCAGCTGATGTCAGGGGATCTCCATGAGCTCCGCCCCCCCCCAGCTCCTTCCCCCCAGCTCCTTCCCCCCACAGGCCTTTGTGGCATCACCGTCCCCTCCCCCCACACGGCTGGTGTCCTGCCCCCAGCCAGCACCTTGGGACACTTGGACAATCAGAGCCCAGAGCTGTACAACCAGCCACAGCCCAACCACTGCTCATGGGCACCGCCAGCAAGTGTGTGAGCAGCCCTGGCCCTTAGAGAGACTCGGGAACTGCCCAGAGATAGGTAGGTAGAGAAACAGCTTGATCACTCCCCCTCCTGCCGACACACACACACCTCCCCCGCAAGCCCTGCTGGTCTGGGACTGATCCGTCTGGTCTGTGAATCACAGAACAGTAGAATGGGAAGGGACATTGAGAAGCCATCAAGTCCAGTTCCCTGCCCTCACGGCAGGACCCAGCTCCGTCTAGATCATCCCTGACAGGTGTCTGTGCAACCTGCTCTGAAATATCCCCAGTGATGGAGATTCCGCAACCTCCCCAGGCAATTTGTTCCAGTGTTTCACAACACTGACAGGAAGTTTTCCCAACAGGCAGAAACATTTTCCAAATGTCCAACCTAAACCTCCCTTGCTGCAGTTTCAGCCCATTGCTCCTTGTCCTGTCCTCAGAGGCCAAGGGGAACAGTTTGTCTCCCTCCTCCTTGGGACACCCTTTTAGATACTTGAAAACTGCTCTCATGTCCCCTCTCAGTCTTCTCCTTTCCAGACTAAACAAGCCCAGTTCTTTCACTCTCATGTTTTCTAAACTGTTCCACATTTTTGTTGCTCTTCTCCAGGCCTTCCCCAATTTCTCCAATTCATTCCTGAAACATGGTGCCCAGAATTGGAGACACGACTCCAAGTGAGGCCTAAGCAGCGCAGAGCAGAGCGGAAGAACGACTTCTCCTGTCTTGCTCACCACACTCCTGTTAGTGCCTCCCAGAATCACGGTTGCTTTTTTTTGCAAGTGTCACACTTTTGACTCCTATTTAGCTTGTGGTGCACTCTGACCCCTAGATCCCTTTCTGCAGGACTCCTTCCTAGAGAGTCACTTCCTGTTCTGTGTGTGTGACGTGGATTGTCCCTTCCGAAGTGGAGCACTTTGCATTTGTCTTTATTAAACTTCATCCTATTTACCTCAGACCATTTCTCCAGTTTGTCCAGATCACTTTGAATTCTGACCCTTCCTCCAAAGCACTTGCCACCCCTCCCAGCTTCGTATCATCTGCAAACTTAATAAGCGCCCTCTCCATGCCAATATCTAAATCACTGATGGAGATTGAAGAGAACCGTCCCAGAACAGACCCCTGCAGAGCCCCATGTGTTAGGCCCTTCCAGCATGGCTGGGAACTATTAATAACGACTCACCGAGAACAGTTTTAAAGAGAACAAAAGGCCGTGAGTCTCCCCTGTCAATAACCACCCACTCGACCAATCCGCAGCGAGACTGGAAGCTCGGAGGCAGCAGGGGGAGGGGAGAGGGCTCAACAGATGTCCGAAAGGACGGGCCAGGTCACCTCCAGCTCCCAGCGCTCTGCCAGCTCAGCTCTGAGTGAGGCCTCCGACCACCCCAACACCCACCCACCGTGCTTGGTGGAGCAGGGAAAGGGGGGAAGACGCAGAAGAAGGCGAGACAGAGGGAGAGGAAGGGCAAAGGGGAACCAAACTGAGCAGGCTCCATACCTCTCTGAGGCTCCCACTGTCTCTCCGGGTCCGGCACTGCCGGCCGCAGGGAAGTAGAAAACGCCAATGAGGCTCCTCCTGCCCCCGCCCCTCGGTCCCAATTCTCCATCCTGGCCCCGCAGAGACCCTGGGAAGGGGCCACGCTGCTGCCAAACCGCGGGAAACTCTGAGCCTGCCCCGGCCTTGCGCCTCTGTCCTGATTGGCTGTTGTCAGAGTCTCTCTGTGAGGTCATCCCTGTCCCCCAATAGGCTGAGGTCCTGCCACAGGCCTTTGCTCCACCTACCCCTCCCCTGCAAGGCTGATGACCTGGCCCTGGCCGGCCCCTCTGGGTGTTTGAGGGGTTCCCCTGGGCCCCACTGAATGGCAGCTGGGTCTGGGGCCGAGCGGGCTGGTCAGTAATGCCCCAGGGGCTGCTCCCTCGGCCCCACCCAGCTTGTCGGTCCTTAGCAGAGTGTAAGGCCAGACAAGCCCATCCGTGGGTCAATAAAGGTTGCCCCTCCCTCAGCACCTCAGACATTAGGCCACTGTAACTGGGGGAGGGGGGAATTGTTAACAGGACTGGTGTAAGCACTAGCATGGACACTAGAAAGGACCCTTCTCTTCCTAGACTTTAATGTTGGTCCTGAGCTGGAATCAGCTCCTGCTAGAAACTCTTTCACACAGGTGGGACCGACTCCCTGATAGTTTTTTCCTTCCCCCACATTAACGACAGTTGATACATTGGCAAAGCACCTCTAGCTTGTCTCATCTGCAGCGCTCAACCTACTTTCCAAAGGAAAGAAGGTTCATTATCCCCATTCTGCAGATGGGGAAACTGAGGCACAGAAAGGGACAGTGTCTTGCCCAAAGTCACTCCACTGGAAAGTGGTAGACCCAGGTCTGTTGAATCCCAATCCAGGGCTGGACATGTACCCCTCGATCAGGAAGTACCATATTAGTGTCCCTCTGAGCATGGGTTCTTCAGCATCTAGACGCTGGTGACTTATAATAAAGGGCACTGGAGGAACAGGAAAACATTCAGAGCCAGGGACCAGGGATGACAAAGCCCAGGCAATGGGTCCATAGGAGGAGCAACTAAGAGCATCAGGCTGCCCAGCTTAGGGACGAGGCAGCTACCAAGGGATCTGAGGGGCGTCTAGCAAAGAACGAAAGGTGCAGAAACACGTGGCTAGAGAAGTGGGATTGACCTGTTCCCACAATACAAACCAACAGCACAGAGGGAGCAGGGGTGTCAGCGGATGAAGCTAGTTATGCTTATAAGAAACACACGGGATCTTTTTCAGGGGAGAAGGCAACACACTGTGTTAATTGAGAATATACTAGAGAAGCAGTGAGCATCTGCTTTATAAAGCCAGACACGTACACTGTGGCCATGTCTACACTACGAGTTTTCTCTGCAAAAAATATACTAATAAGGGACTCATTTGCATGAGCCACAATCTCATTTGCATATTTTCCTGCAGATCTTGGTGTTCCTCATAAAAAAAAAATGATTGATGTTTCTCGGTCTTAAAAAGTTTCAGAAACACTGATTTAGACCTACGGCGCAAATGTGTTCTTCAAAAGAGCGGGTCCACATGGCCAAAGTGCATCAAAACAACCATCTGATTTTTCAACAGAGAGCATCCACACTGATTGGACACTCTCGCATTTCAGTTGTGATTACTGTGGACGGGGTGGCCACCAGGGCACCTATGCTTTTTCCTGGAGACCTCTTCTTTCAAAAAAACTCCCTCTTCCTTGTCCACACACGTCTTTTTCTGAAAAAGGCGTCTTCCTTCTGGAATGAGGTTTACTACTGTCAGAAAAAACCCTCTGTTCTACCTGTCACAAGAACGCAATTGCAGTGTGGACGTAAGTGTTGTTTTTGCATAAAAACCCTGCCCTCCTCTGCCCTCCCCGTCCCTGTCCCCTTCTGCCCACACAGGGAAAGTGACTCAAGGAATCACTCACCGGGTCTGATCCAGCCGGGATCCATCCAGCCAGGTCCAGGCCTTCTCTGGGGAGGGGTGGGACAGTCCCACCCAGAGCTGAGAGGGGCCTTGCGTCAGGTCCTGGAGGGCCTCCTGCAGGGAGTGTGACAGGCACCTGGTGACCAGAATGTTCTCTCATGTCCAAGTCGTCATCAAGTCCAGCACCAGAATTATGGGGTGTGAGCCTGGCAATCCCCATGTAGACCCTCCCTCCATCCGTCCCCCTACATCAGGGCTACTCAACTTTGGAAGCCCTGGGGGCCACAGTGATGCTCCGAGCACATGCTGAGGGCCACAACTTAAGCGTGGTTGCATAGACATGCAAATCCCTTTTTTCACACCGACAGGCATGAATACAAAGACTACACAACACGCAGGCCCCATTTAAGTCAGTTCTGCTGATATGAACAAAATGCAACAATTACCCGATTTCCACCCCTATGGCAGCACTTTCACTGAGCAATGACAGGCCAGGAATTTAACTCCGAAAATGCGCAGCTACAGAACAGCATTACATCGATTACTTCTTTGTTCTGGCTTCCTCCTGTGGGCCACACGTTGAGCTCTGCGTAAACACAAACTACACTGCGGGCCACAAACAAGCAGGCTGCGGGCCACATGTGGCCTACAGGACGTGTAGCCCTGATCTGCATCTCTCTTTCCCCCTCCCTCTCTCCTGGGCCACCCCTACCAATACGCAAGCTACACAGCCATGTGGGGCACCACGAAACCTGGGGCACCAAATTGCCCCTGATTTCATGGTGCTCTAGGCAGCCACATGGCACGTAAATGGTAGCCCCAGCTCCAGCTGACCTCTTACAAGCTGCACCCAGCAGGGCCGTTACTGGGGGATGCTGAGCTCCCCAGCATCTTGGCCCCATTTCTCCACCCCTTCCTGCCCCCATTCCACCACTTTCCCCCAATTGAAATGGCCTGGGGGCTTAGTAGCACCAGAACAGCAGCAGGAGTGAAGCCTGCCCCCTTAGTAACCAGCAGCGAAGCGACCCCTCCCCAGACCACATGGCTCCACCAGTTCCCAACTGCTTCTTGGTACCAGTGACCAGGGGGTGTGTGTGTGAGGGGGTGACTCCGCCCTTTCCCCAAGTCATGCTTCTAGGAGCCTGGCGAGCAGAGCAGACTGGGGCCCCTGCTATCTGCCTCCCCTTCAGCCCTGGGACTGCCCCCCCCCCACACTCTGGCCCCCACAGCTGTTGAGCACAGCCCCTGCCCCAAATGAGGGGAGGTGCAGGTCGGGAGGCACTGGAAGGGATGGCTCTGTCTCTCTCAGGGTGTCTACACTGCAGAGGGTGTTTTTTTAATGGCCATTTTTCTGAAAAAATCTTCATTTACATCTACATTGCAGCTGTGGGTTTTTTTTAAATCATCGAAACAAAGGGGTTTTTCCGACACTGGAAATCCTCTTTCTACGAGGAAGAAGCCCTTTTCCGAAAGAGCTCTGTTGCATAAAGGTGTGTGTGGGCGGGGAAGAGGGAGTTCTTTCACAAGAGGAAACAGGAAGAAGCCCAGGTGTCCTGGTGACCACTCCATCCATAGCAATCCCAGCTTACACGGGAGAGAGCGTCCGTTCAGTGCGGACAGTATCTTTTCACTGACCACACAGCTCTCTGTGCTGTGCAGACGCTCTCTTTCGGAAGACGTTATCCGGAGGATCTCTTCCGGAAAAGTTTCTTCTGAAAGAAGCCTGCAGTCTAGACAGAGCCCCACTCGCACTCCCAGCTGAGCTGGGTTCAGCACACGCACACAGGGGAGGCTAACAATGGCTTAAAGCTGCCTCTGTCACTTACCCTGACGCTGAGGCTAGTGATTTCTGCTGGGATTGTCAAAGCTGCCTCAGGAGTTTGGACCCCCCTTAGTAACCAGTAATGGGAACAGGGACGTCCAAACCAAACCGCTGGGCAGCTGTGAAACTCCCAGTCCTCAAGTGTGTCTAACCAGGCTCTGTACCCAAGCCCAGCCCAGCAGAGGAAGCCCCAGCAGGGGGTTACCAGCCCCTTTACCAGCTCCTCCCGGTCCCGGATCACCAGCAGCTGGGAGCCCCTCGCGGCGCAGTCGCTGCGGCTCTTGTTCCAGGGTTTATTTTCTGTGGAGACCCAGTAGCACTTGTCCCCGCGCAGCCGCCAGTCCGAGGGGCAGAGTTTGCACCCGGCGCCCCCTGCAAAGACACGGGCACCATTAGTGCTCTGAGGCTCATTTCCAGCTACCCCCTTCCTGTGACGGGCAGGGATGGGGATAAATGGGTTTGAGTTAGAGATGTTCCATAGTGGTTAACTGAATAGTTGAGTAACTGCATGAATTCGTATCCCTTACTCGATTATTCTATAGTCAGCCACCAGTGCGCTCCAGCCCCACTCCCGAGGAGCCCCTTGTCCATCCACCCTGCTGCCTCTGTATCAGAGGCAGCAGCAGAGGTGCCAGGCGGGAGCAGGTCTGCAAGGGGAACCCGTTTAAAAACCAGCTCTCCTCTTGGGACAGCAGCAGTCCCTGTCCAGGGGTTGGGGGCGTGGCAGGAATCTGAGCTCCTGGACCTGGTGCAAGCTGCCTGCACACCCAGCTCCTAATACTCTTTAAAAGCAGAGCCGCAACGGGGGTAGGTCCTGGACCCTGCATGAGCCAGAACTGAGCCGGGCTGCTGGGCATCCTGCTAAACGATGCACTGGCAGAGGAAAAGGGGGAAATGCGTGTCGTGTAGAGCATTCACCTATAAGCTTTTGCCTGTCGGTTGATCGACTGCACTCTGCCATCTCCAGTTTGTACTTTCCCCTTGAATCCTCTTTGTGCTCCCTGCAGTCTGGGGCTGGGCCCTGCCTGGCTCCAGGGGGATGGTCAAAGGAGCCTTGGGGCTGCTCTGCCTAACCCATTGCTCCCATCTGGGCCCTGGAGAGCAGAGAATTCCCATGGTGCACTGTGCTCTAGCCACACACCCTGCTCTGCCCCTACTGTGGGAGTTGGGAAGAGGCTGTTGCGCAGGGTTCCTGTAAGCTGAGCCTTTGGGTGAGCACCCAGGAGACATTCAAATGCTGCCCAGCCGATTAGCAGAGCGCGCACAGACAGCAGCATGTGTGTCTATTGGTGGTGCACATCCACACATGCCTCAGTGCACAGGGCATTCTGCACACGGCTGGAAAACATTAGAGGGAACATTGGCGAGGGGCCCTTCCAGCAGCTCCATGCCAGCAGGACTGGTCTATCTGGGACCAGGTAAGTACCCACATTAAGACCCCTTTTCCCAGCCAGAGTGGCCTAGAAGGTCTTGGAGTAACTGTGGGATAAACTCAGACTAGCAGGGAAGGCTGGAACCAAGGGGTGATGTGAAATGGGGGGGACATGGGCCCAGATCATAGAATCATAGGACTGGAAGGGACCTCAAGAGGTCATCGAGTCCAGCCCCCTGCCCTCAAGGCAGGACCAAGCTCCGTCTACACCATCCCTGACAGATGTCTATCTAACCTGTTCTTAAATATCTCCAGAGAGGGAGATTCCACCACCTCCCTTGGCAATTTATTCCAATATTTGACCACCCTGACAGTTAGGAATTTTTTCCTAATGTCCAATCTAAACCTCCCCTGCTGCACTTTAAGCCCATTACTCCTTGTCCTGTCCTCAGAAACCAAGAGGAACAAATTTTCGCCTTCCTCCTTGTGACACCCTCTTAGATATTTGAAAACCACTATCATGTCCCCCCTTAATCTTCTTTTTTCCAAACTAAACAAGCCCAGTTCATGAAGCCTGGCTTCATAGATCATGTTCTCTAGACCTTTAATCATTCTTGTCGCTCTTCTCTGTACCCTTTCCAATTTCTCCACATCTTTCTTGAAATGTGGCACCCAGAACTGGGCACAGTACTCCAGCTGAGGCCTAACTAGTGCAGAGTAGAGCGGCAGAATGACTTCACGAGTTTTGCTTACAACACACCTGTTGATACAACCTAGAATCATATTTGCTTTTTTTGCAACAGCATCACACTGTTGACTCATATTCAACTTATGGTCCACAATGACCCCTAGATCCCTTTCCGCCATGCTCCTTCCTAGACAGTCGCTTCCCATCTTGTATGTATAGAACTGATTGTTCCTTCCTAAGTGGAGCACTTTGCATTTCTCTTTATTAAACTTCATCCTGTTTACCTCTGACCATTTCTCTAACTTGCTAAGGTCATTTTGAATTATGTCCCTATCCTCCAAAGAAGTCGCAACCCCACCCAGTTTGGTATCATCTGCAAGATGCCAGGGAATGGTGTGTGTGTGTGTGTGTGTGTGTGTGTGTGTGTGTGTGTAACCATGAGACAGTGTCTCTAATAATGAGTTTTGACCCCACCTCCCACCGAAAAAAACCCTGGATCACTTTGTATTACAGCTATTTAAATCTTCCCATGTAATACCAGAAAACGGACACTAGGTGTCACTGCCCCACAGCCAGGCCCTGCAGAGGCAGGTACATTCCCAGCCTGGCACCAGTGGGGATGGGGACTAGATCAGTGCAGCCAGCAGGGGGCGGCGTGTCCCTGCCCTGCAGGAGCCCCATGGCCTGGCCCCGCAGCTGGGTTCCCACTGGCAGTGCCTGGGGGTGGGTGGCTCAGACACACATGAGCTGGGGTTACCTGCTGGGCCGGGCTGGGCCGTGGGGCACAGCTGGGATCGGACACGCTCCAGGCAGGCGCTGCAGGCTGCTGTGCTGGGGTCCCCACTCCCAGGGGCTGCCGGGGTCTGTCCTTTCTCTGACGCCAGGTGGGAAACTGCAAAGCAGCGTTGGGGAGAATGGAGACTGGTCAGTGTTACAGGAGGGTGTTAGACAGGAGAACTGACAGAGCCCTGTGGAGACAGAACTAAGTCTGTTCAGCCTCATCACTTCTGACTCCCCTGGGCTACTGGATCTGAAAAAGTGGCTGGGACTGAAAAATCAGCTTGAGAGATACCTAAATCCCTGGGGCCTTTCTGCAAACCCAGCCTGTGTTTGCAGCTCTCTCAGTTACTCACCGCTCTCCTCCACAGTGTCAGAGCACCTCAGAGTCTGACCGGATTTAGCCTCCCCACCCCAGGTGAGACACAGCACAGAGCTGTTATCACCACTGTACCACTGGAGAAACTGAGGCACAGAGGGAGGACCAGTCTGGATCCCAGGCTGGGGACAGACCATGTGATCTGGCCCTCTGGGGCTGCAGGTTCAATACAGTGCAGTTCTCCTCACCTGTGTCGGGTCTCAGAGGAAAGGCCAGGAGACATGGGCGGGGGTGTGAGATCGCACAGGAAGCTGAGGGGCTGGGCTGCAGCCCTGAGGGTGTCAGGCTGGTGGTCAGAGTGTCCGGGTCTCTCTGCTGCTCCAGTCATTGCTTTGCTCACAGACTTCCTCCCAGGCTGGGATGGGTGCCCCTCCCCTTCGAGTGCTCCCACCTGTGAGGGGCACAGCCTGCCTGCTTAGGACTTTATCTGGCATCTGTCACTTCCCCTCTCTGCCTCTTGCCCACATTCCCTGTGATGCAGGGGAGGATCATGGGATAATTCAAGGATTTTAGGCACCTAAAGCTGCAGCAATGCCTGAGGGAGGTTTTCAAAAGCACCTCGGCCCAGCTCCTCAACAGTATCCAGGTGCCTAACTCCCTTGGGTGCTGGGCAGCGCAATATATTTGGGAACCTAGGCCTTAAGGGCCCAATTCCCATTTATTTCAATAGGCTTAAAACAACCCACTAGGGCAGGGGTTCTCAAACTTGTGATACTACGACCTCCCTGTAAGTTGCTCTCAACCCCCCTTTCAGTTGCTGAAACCACCCTCTAAGTTGCTCGCAAGCCCCCCGGGGTGGGGGAGGGGGTTGGGACCCACAGTTTGAGAAACTCTGCACTAGGGGCATGTTTACACAGCAGCGTCATTTCTACACTTCAGACCTTTATTTCAATACTAGCCAATAGCGAATCATAAGATGGGATTTTCGGGTCTCTCCTCTTCATCCCTCTCTCTCTCTCCTCCTCCTCCTACTGCCTCCTCCCCCTCTCAGCTCTCCTCCGCCTCCTGCCTCTCTCTCTGTCTCTGTCTTTCTCTTCTCCTCCCCCTCCTCCCTCTCACGTGGGGGACCATGGAGCCCAAATGGCCGTTTGGGCTCCGCACTCCCCATGCGGGAGCAAGTGGCGCAAGCGGCCGTTTGGGCACCGCGCTCCCTGAGCTGCATGGGGTGTGCGGAGCCCAAACGGTCGCTTGCGCCACTTGCTCCCACTCAGCGGCCCGGCTGAGCGGTGCAGAAGTCAGCTGAGCCCCATGGCAGGAGGTGAAGGGGGGCACGAAGGGGGGCGGGGCAGTGATGCACACAGCCAGGCCCCGCCCCCTGGCCGTGTACGCCACCTCCCCCCTTCCTCTCCTGTCTTGGCGCTTGGCTGACTTCTGTGCTGCTCAGCTGGGCCGCCGTGGGGGAATAAGTGCAAGTGGCTGTTTGGGCCCAGCGCTCCCCATGCAGCACTCCCCATGCAGCACTCCTGGGGAACAGCCAGGGAGGCAACTCGCCACCCAGAGGCAACAGTCAGCATTTCAGCGTTACAGAGTCACAGACATGGGGCTACTATATCTATGACTAGCCAATTAGCCCAGCATAAGACGGGATTTTCAGGTCTCTCCTTCATGCCGGTCTTCTCTTCTGAGCCTCCGGTCTCTCGCTCTGTCTCTCTCTCTCTCTCCTCGTCCTACTGCCTCCCCCACCCCCAGCTCTCCTCCGCCTTCTGCCTCTCTCTGTCTCTCTCTTTCTCTTCTCCCCCTCCTGCCTCTCACTCTCTCTCCGCTCTCCTCTGTCTCTGTAGGGGATGCATGAGTGTGGCAGACAGCACCCTGGGATCTGCATGCGCCTGGGTGAGTCCGGCTCCCCGCAAACCAATTCCCTCTCCCACCAGCCAGTTCCTCCTCCTGATTTCCCATGGCCAGCCTCACTGTCCCTGACTCCCACCCCCCACCCCCCACCAGCTTTGCTTCCCACCAGCCACCCAAGCTCCATTCTCCCCTGGCCAGCTACTGCTGCCTCTGCCCCTCCCCCCAATATCTGCTTCCCCCCAGCCAGCCCGCTCCTCTCCCAGCCAGTCCCTCCCCCCTCCTGCCCACGATCTAGGGTGTCTGGGTTTTTTTACACCCTACCCCAGTGACGTACACAGCCAGGGGGTGGGGCCGTGTACATCACCGCCCCGCCCTCCTTCCCCTCCCGCTGTGGCGCTCGGCTGCCTTCTGTACCGCTCATCTGGGCCGCCGCGCTTGCACTGCTTGCTCCCCCACCACAGCCCAGCTGAACGGCACAGAACTCAGCCGAGCACCATGGTGGGAGGCAAGAACACCCCCCAGAGGCGAGTCTGTAACGCTACAGCTACTATAACCAGTCTGGAACACCCCCCAGAGGCGAGTCTGTAATGCTACAGCTACTATAACCAGTCTGGAACACCCCCCAGAGGCAAGTCTGTAACGCTACAGCTACTATAACCAGTCTGGAACACCCCCCAGAGGTGAGTCTGTAACGCTACAGCTACTATAACCAGTCTGGAACACCCCCCAGAGGTGAGTCTGTAATGCTACAGCTACTATAACCAGTCTGGAACACCCCCCAGAGGCGAGTCTGTAACGCTACAGCTACTATAACCAGTCTGGAACACCCCCCAGAGGCAAGTCTGTAATGCTACAGCTACTATAACCAGTCTGGAACACCCCCCAGAGGCAAGTCTGTAATGCTACAGCTACTATAACCAGTCTGGAACACCCCCCAGAGGCAAGTCTGTAACGCTACAGCTACTATAACCAGTCTGGAACCCCCCCAGAGGCAAGTCTGTAACGCTACAGCTACTATAACCAGTCTGGAACACCCCCCAGAGGTGAGTCTGTAACGCTACAGCTACTATAACCAGTCTGGAACACCCCCCAGAGGTGAGTCTGTAATGCTACAGCTACTATAACCAGTCTGGAACACCCCCCAGAGGCGAGTCTGTAACGCTACAGCTACTATAACCAGTCTGGAACACCCCCCAGAGGCAAGTCTGTAATGCTACAGCTACTATAACCAGTCTGGAACACCCCCCAGAGGCGAGTTTGTAACGCTACAGCTACTATAACCAGTCTGGAACACCCCCCAGAGGCGAGTCTGTAACGCTACAGCTACTATAACCAGTTTGGAACACCCCCCAGAGGTGAGTTTGTAACGCTACAGCTACTATAACCAGTCTGGAACACCCCCCAGAGGCGAGTCTGTAACGCTACAGCTACTATAACCAGTCTGGAACACCCCCCAGAGGCGAGTTTGTAACGCTACAGCGTTATAGACTCTCAGACACTGGGCTACTATATATATGATAATGCTGAAATAACATGCAGCCAGAGGACTGCTTACAACTCCGACTCCTGTGACCGTCATTTCACGAGGAATAAGAGTAGGTCTACACTGTACAGCTATTTTGGGACACTGGAGGTATCCTGAAATAGCTACGACACATCACAACAAGCTGCCCATTATTTCAAAATATTTTTCAGACAACAGGCGTGCTATTTCGGCATCCCAGTCACACTCATTCCATGAGGGTTAAGAGATATCTCAAAATAGCGTGTTATTTTGAAATCTGCTGCTGTGTCGATGCACCAAATTTCGAAACAGCCTATTTTGAAATTCAATCAAAATCAGATATGGAATTTGTATAGTGCAGTCTAGACAGGTATCTTTCGGAAAATAAATCCTTTTCCGGAAGATCCCTTATTCCTGATTTTAAGTAGGAATAAGGGATCTTCCGGAAAAGGGTTTATTTTCCAAAAATACCTGTCTAGACTGGCGCTTTTCTCCGGCAAAGCCCCGAGCCGGAAAAAAGCGGCAGCTATGTTCATGCAAATGCCGGGGGGAAAATTTAAATCCACGGGGCATTTGCAATTCCGACTGGTCTCATTAGCATCCCTTTTCTGGAAAAGGGTGCCAATGTAGACACAGCCATAGAGAGACAAGCCCTGCCCCAAAAAAGTTACAAACAGTACAGAGAAAGGAGGCATGAACTCCATTTTACATTTGGGAAACTAAGTCTCAGTGTAATTCTGTGACTTGCTCCCAGGTACAGAGGGTATGTCTACACTACCACCCTAGTTCGAACTAGGGTGGTTAATGTAGGCAACCGAAGTTGCAAATGAAGCCCGGGATTTGAATTTCCCGGGCTTTATTTGCATCTTGCCAGGCGCCGCTATTTTTAAATGCCGGCTAGTTCGGACTCCGTGCCCACGGCTACATGCGGCACGGACTAGGTAGTTCGGATTAGGCTTCCTATATAGCATCTACATAGCAATTCCGTTATCAAAATACATTTGACATAACAGACAGCTTATTCTGATGTCTGTAAACTTCATTCCATAAAGAATAACGTTGATTCCAAAATAGCTATTTCGGAATAGCGGTAGTGTGGATGCTCCACTGCTGCTAATTCAAAATAACTCCTCCCCAGGGCCATTCAAAGTAATTATTCCCCAGTGCCTCCTGGGGGGGGTCTAAATCGAGACAGTGCATCCACATTAGAGAAGCCTGCCTTGGACTAATTTTGAGGCTTCCCTGTAGTGTAGACATGCTATTTTGAAATAAGATATTTTGGAATATCTCCTCTGGAATAGCTTATTCCAAAATAAGAATGCAGTGAAGATGTAGCCTCAAGGACAAAACTCTCTTTCACAGAGTCTCTCACTAGGTCTCCCTTGGTGCACCTCCCTCTCTCTCTCACTGCTGTGTGTCTTTGATAGAAAACAAATCAACTGGTAATTCCAATATTTCAACATTTGGTTTTGCCCCAAATTGGGCAAACATTGAAATGTTCGTTACTCTGATCAAAACTTTGTCAGCGCCCTGAACCCCTGCCTTGAATCCCCTCTCTGAACCAGCAGTTTGCCCTCCTGTATCCTGAACCCCCTCCTGTACCCCAAGCACCTGCCCTAGCCCTGAACTGCCTCCAGGAGCCAGCACCCTGCATCCCCTCCTGCATCCCATCCCCCCCCCCCCCCGTCCCAGCCAAGTGAAAGGGAGGAAGGGAGGTTGGAATCCCACTTCCTTTTAGCCAGCTCCAGTGTGTGACAGGATCTAATTATCCCTCCATCCCCATGTGCACCCACCTACCTGGGTATCTGATTGTCTCTGTGCGACAGCCAAGTGCTTTGCAGTATGAGGACAGATGCTTCCGCTGTAGCAGGATCACCGCCCTGTCCCACCCCCTCTGTCCTAGACAGCTCGACTGTCGCTCTGCTTGGGGACGATGCAGCACAAGGACAGGGGCATGGGGCTGGACCCCTGCCCCCAGTGGGGTAGCTCGTCTGCAGCTGAGAACCAAGGTACTGGCTGCAAGGCTCTCCCCTGCCAACCTTGGGCTCTGTGTCCCAGCTGGGGCAGGGACTGTCTCTTGCTGCGTCTGTGCAGCGCCCGGCACCACAGGGCCCTGATCCCAGCTGGTGTGTGCGGCCACCACTGTTATGAGAACGGACTTTGCTCGTGCCCTGCACTCTGACAGGGATGGATTTCCAAGGGGTGTGAATCAGGATAAATTCTCTCACATCAGTGCAGCACTTCAGGTAACTCCCAGCAGCTGGATCTGGTCCCAGGGTTGGCAGTCGGGCTGCAGCTGACTGACACGGCCTGCGATGGGGCGAGGAGCCTTTAAGTGCAGAAAAACAGTCTCTGTGCCACTGACCTGCTGCTTGTGAGCTCTGTGGGGTGGGTTGGCACCAGCTGTGGATCTGCCTCCAGTACTAGTGGTGACATAGCTCTGATCCCGCTGCGGCAGCTGCTGACCCTGTGCTCTGAACCCCTCTGTTCCAGCTCCCCCGCCTG
Organism: Pelodiscus sinensis; assembly: GCF_052426305.1. Taxonomy (NCBI): domain Eukaryota; kingdom Metazoa; phylum Chordata; order Testudines; family Trionychidae; genus Pelodiscus; species Pelodiscus sinensis. The sequence goes on from NC_143070.1 coordinate 15,473,411, forward strand.
CTCCCCTCAGGTACCGACACTGCCTAGTGGCGCTGGGCACCGGGTGCGTCTCTCTGGCCTTGGCTGTGATCGTGCTGAGCCATGTGGGTAAGTGCCTGGGAACAGACCCATGCCCCGGTCTCTGGGCCTAGAGATGCTCTGCCCCACGCCTGCTGCGTTGAGTGCTGCCTCGGAGACACAGCATCTGGCTTGTTTTCTTTTAAATCACAATTTCTCCCCCTGTTCTCCTTGCAAATTCTTTTCTTTTTGAAACTGATTGGCCAGGAAGCAGAAATGGGGGAAAAAAGAAGTGGGATGGGAAGGGAAGAAAAAAACAAACCCACGGGGGAAATCGTACTCCGGGAAACTGGGCTGTCTCCCCCAAAGTAAAACAAAGAGGGATCCTGCCCCGCCCCAAAAGGCATTTAAAACCAGAAAAAAGTGAAAATGAAAAGCACAAAGAACCCCCCACACCCCCCGGGATGGACGTCAGAGCCAGGCTGGACAAGGGCTGTCCAGGACCATCCACCTGCTCTGGGCAGAGGCTGGAGCACCCAAGAGCAGTCCCTAGCCTGTGTCCCCAGCCCAGGGCAGGCCAGTCAGGGCAGTTGGAGGGACTGGGCCCCAGGGGGGATGAGAAGGAGCAGGGGGCGTGGCCTCATGGTGAAGGGGCGGGGCTAAGGCCCAGCTAACAAACACCCGTGGGTGCCACAGGGAGACGAGGACACAAACTCTGCATTTCAGGACTGTGCACCCTGGGCTCCTCCCCTGCCTCATGGGGATTGTGGGCGAGGGACCCACACCACAAGTGACAGGGCCTGACACTTCCCTTTCAGACAGGCGGTGCCCCTCACCCTGGCATCAGGGCAGTGGAAGGGGAGTTGCCTGTGGCTGGCTGGGAGCCCTGTCCTGGCTGAGCAGAGCCCTTTAGCAGGAGAGAGCCCCTGATGCTGGATGCTCTGACACCCCAACCCCAACCTGAACGCCCACAGGGCTGCAGCCTCCAGCTTCCTGTGCAAACTCCCAGCCCAGCCTGACCCCCAGTCGCTATGGCGATGGTCACCAACCCGTCAATCGTGACCAACTGGTCAATTGCGAGGGTGCGAACAGTCGTTCATGAGCTGTTTGGGAGGCCCCCCTCTGATTTCCCCCACCCCCAAGGAGTCCCACTGCCCACCTCCAGTGACAATGGAGATAGTGGCGGCTTCCCGTGAGGTGGATGGGAGTCCAGCCACGCGCCACTTCTGGGGGTTCTGGAAGTGCAATGGCTGCTCCTCTCCCCCAGGTCTGTGGTGTGCTGAGAACTGGAGTGGCATGGTGTGGTGGGACGGGGGGGGGGGTCTCCAGAGGAGGCGTGTACCAGGGCTTTCCCTCCTCTGGGGAGAGGGGGGAGTCATGCACAGAGGAGGCACACGCTGGGGCTTTCCCTTGGCTCCCAGGAATTGCATCCCCAGGCTGGGCAGGGGCAGCCCCAGGGCCTCGCATGCACCTTTCCCACCCCTTCCCACCCCACCCCTTCCCCTTCCCAGCCGGAAGCTGCAGCACAAGCTCCCTGCTCTGCGGTGGGAAGGGGCCACAGAAAATTGGCTCGTGTGCTGCTGGTGTCCCGCAAGCTGCAGGTTTCCAACCCCCAAAACCCTGCTGAGTGCTGGCCGCTCCGGGGGAATATGGGACAAAGTCAGAACACTGGGAACAGCTTTTAAATATGGGACTGTCCCCTTCCAGGAACATGGCACTGCCTCCCCCCCACCTCCCCCACACACATGAACACCTTGCTTAGGGGGTTGTCAAGGGTGTCAGCTCCCCTGACTGGGGTTCAAAACCTTGAATCCTTCACAGCCGGATACTTGACTGTATGTTTTCATCACAAGGGGGGGACTTTTTTACACTTTGCTCCCAATATCCCATAAGGGCCTGTGTCCTAGTCTCCTGGGAAACAACCCTTGTGTTTTGGGAGAAGTTGTTTATGAACGTCACAGTGAATAGTAATTCATTCATTCATTAAAATGCAGCTTCCATTTTTTCAAGGGAGAGAATATTTGCAACACGCACACACTATCCCATGAGAACGGAGAAACTCACATAAACCCACCTTCACCAAGGCCACAGAGAAATCTAACAATAAACAATCCTAAGTCTCAACTACGTCTCCCAGCCAGGGAAAAACAACAGACACCTACCAGGTACTGCTGGCTTCTCTGCTCACTGGTCTCCTTTAACCCTAGCAGCTTCGCTCTCCTTTCCCTCAGAGTCGCCACATGGGCCTGGAGTTTTTTCCTGTACAACAGAAATGAGTTAGTGGGTTTATTTTGGAGCGGTGACTATGTTTGTAGGGGGCGTTTTCCCACCCAAGCTGCAAGACAATTCTCGGTCTCCCTAGACAGACTCGGTGGGGGAGGTGATATCTTCCACCTGTTGGTGAGAGAGCCGAGCTTTGGGGCTTTCACAGGGCTCAGCTCTGGGGAACAGACTCTTTCCTGCGCCTGAACATGTGGTGGCCACGAGACTCCCTCCCTGTCTCCATGCCACTCTGGGCCCCTTTGCACACATAGGCCCTTGCCTAGCTATGGGAGCTTCAACCACCGTGTTTTCAAAGCAGAGTTAGTAGAGCGAGCCCCAAACTGTTCCCTACCAGGCCTACCACCAAATCAAGTCCAGCAGCTCCCTTAAGACCTCTGTGCTGTATCTGCTGCATGGAGCCTGCTTAAAGGATGCCTTTTGCCTTGTAACTAACACAGGCCTGTTGTGTCGGACAAATGTTCTTTTATGCTCAGAGATTAGCTCCTGCATTCTGCAATGTGTCTTCTCTAGCGTCTGCCCTTCCCTTGTTTTCTTGGAGAGGATGCAACAGTGAGCTTGAGGCCCACTCCCCTGGCTCATCCAACTGTTCAGCTAGAACAGGTCTGAAGGCGAAAACATAACGGAATGACATTCCATGAGCAAATGCAGCCCACCCGCATGGGCAGGGTGTGGTTAAATGGGCAGAGGAGAACGATGCTGCAGAAGATGCGTGGAGCATGAGGAGAGGATAACGTGCATGGAATGTGAAACCAAGACCCAGGAGCAGATCTTGAGGCAGCAAATAGAGCGGCTGACATTCCTGTACAGGCATGGGAGGGGCTGGATTTCTCAGCAACAGTATGGTTATTGCTTGTGGTGCATGGCAGATTGGGGACAGGGCTGTGTAAAATATACAGGTCAGCACATTTAATATGCTCCTACCCTGACATAAAATTTTAGGGAGCTCACGGGAGGCTGCTACAACAATGGGAATGCTGCTTATACTGAGGTCTAACCCAGTCAATAGACGGCAAAACCTTCCCTTTAAACGTCCAAAAGCTCTTTCTACCACCATTCTGCATTTGCTCGGCCTATAGCTGAGCTGCTTCCTACTGATGTCCAGGCTGCCTGCGTACTGCTTCAGGGGCCACAACAAGAAGGGGAGGCTGGGCGTCTAAGAATCACAATTGGCATTTCAATGCCTCCGATGCAAGATTTCCAGGTGGGAAGAAAATTCCACCTTGCACTTTTCTGACTAAACCAAAGTTCCTATAGATGCGCATGTCATGCTCCTTTCCTGACCATCCCATATTGATGCCAGTGAAACGGCCTTTGTGATCCACCAAAGCCCATGGCACCAGCAAGAACTACCACTTCCCAGTTATGAGCTCTTTGGGATAGTGGCCAGGAATCAAGATAGGAATGTATGTTTCATCTGCCACCCCACCACCATTAGGGAACTGCATTGCAGCAAAGCCATCCACTATGGCCTACATGTTTCCCAGAGTTACTGTCCTTCGTTGCTACTTGGATCACTGGCTGCTTGGATCACAGCAGCCTCCCACCGTCTTATTCCCCCACTCTGAATTAATTTCCAGCTGACCGGTAGCTGCCTGGCCTTGCTAACTTCCACATGGCTATTACCACTCACTTCTCAACTATCAAAGCCAGTCTCATTCTGGCACTGCTGCACCTCAGGGAAGGAAACCTCCATGAAAGTCGCCTTATGCATGCACAAGTTTTGCAGCCACTGGTCGTTGTCCCATAACTGCAGTCCTGCCAGTCTCTGCTTGTCACCTGGGTCCAGAACTGGCATTTCTCTCTGTCAGAAGAATCGATTGCCGCTAGCATCTCCACTCAGGTGTTTCACTCACCTCTGTGTTCATGGCCTCCACATGTTCTTCTTGCTCTAGCGGCTCCTGGCTAGGCCCTGGACATGCCGCAGCATAAGTTGTGAAGTGTTTGCAGTGATGACCATCGCTCTTTCCTGCTGAACGGGATCCATGTTTGCCTTGTGATGGTGTCTACCCAGATAACCTGGGGGAAAGAGTGTGAAAAGGTTGTTTGCCGTAAGAACATAAGAATGGCTGTACTAGGTCAGACCAAAGGTCCATCTACCCAGTGGCCTGTCTGCCGATAGTGACCAACACCAGGTGCCCCAAAGAGGCTGGACCGAAGGCAATGATCAAGCAATTTGTCTCTTGCCATCCCTCTCTAGGGATGGCCGTCGACGGAGGCATGTAGATTAGACAGATCGGCATAGGGAAATGAAGCCGCGATTAAAATAATCGCGGCTTCATTTAAATTTAAATGGCTGCCCCTCTCTGCTGATCAGCTGTTTGTCGGCAGATCGGGGCAGTCTGGATGTGCCGCGGTCGACAAGGAAGCCTTTGTCGATCGGCGCAGGTATGCCTCGTGAAACCAGGTTTACCTGCGCTGATCGACAAAGGCTTCCTTGTAGACCACAGTGCGTCCAGACTGCCCCGATCTGCCGACAAACTGCTGATCAGCTGTTTGTTGGCTCAGCGTGGCAGCCATTTAAATTTAAATGAAACCGCGATTATTTTAATCGAGGCTTCATTTCCCTTTTTCGAATAAACTAATCTACATGCCTCCGTCGACAGAGGCATGAAGTTTAAACGTACCCTAATAGATTAGTAATACATGATTTCCCTTTACAGAACCCATGTTGACTTTTGTCCAACAAATTATGTTCTTCTACATGCCTCACAAATTTATTCTTTACTATTGTTTCGACTAATTTGCCCGGTACTGAAGTTAGACTTACCGGTCTCTTGCTATGTTTTTTAATTTGGGGTATACATTTAAGTTGGGCCTCTATTATAGTGTCTTTAAAAAGTTTCCATGCAGCTTGCAGGGACTTGGCTCTAGTCATTGTGCCTTTTAATTTCTGTTTAACTAACCTCCTCATTTTTGTGTAATTCGCCTTTTTGAAATTAAGTGCCAGGGTGTTGGACTGCTGGGGTGTTCTTCCCACCACAGGCATGTTAAATGTTATTAAATTATGGTCATTATTCCCAGTCGGTCCTGTAACAGTTATCTCCTGGACCTGATCCTGCACTCTACTCAGATCTAAATCGAGTATTGCCTCTCCCCTGGTGGGTTCCTGCACCAGCTGCTCCAAGAAGCAGTCATTTAAGCCATTGAGAAATTTTCTCTCTGCTTATCTTCCTAAGGTGACATGTATCCAGTCAACATGGGGATAATTAAAATCCCCCATTATTACAGAGTTCTCTATTTTGGTAGCCTCTCTAATCTCCCTCAGCATTTCAATGTCAATATCGCTGTCCTGGTCAGGTGGTCGGTAATATATCCCAACTGCTAATTTCTTATTATTGGAGCATGGAATTACTATCCATAGCGATTCTATGGAACATGTTGATTCATTTAATATTTTTATTTCATTTGATTCTACATTATCTTTCACATACAGTGCCACTCTGCCACCCACCCGGCCTGCTCTATCCTTTCGATATATTTTATATCTCGGTATGATTGTGTCCTACAGATTTTCCTCATTCCACCAGGTTTCAGTGATGCCTATTATGTCAATCTCCTCCTTTAATACGAGGTACTCTAGTTCACCCATCTTATTAGTCAGACTCCTAGCATTTGTGTAGAAGCACTTTAAAAATTTGCCACTGCTTATTTGTCTGCCCTTCCCTGATGCATTGGATTCCTTTGTATGCGGTTGTTTGTCTGCTCTGGCCTATGGTTTGTCGTCTCCCCTCCTCTCTTTCTGACTATAGCTTAAAGAATCTCTATCGATGGATTCTCCTCTAAGAGAAGTCTCCCTCCGATTTACGTGCATCGCCGCACCAATCGGCTTTCCCCCATCTCTTAGTTTAAAAACTGCTCTACGGCCTTTTTAAGGTTTAGTGCCAGCAGTCTGGTTCCACCCTGGTTTAGGTGGAGCCCATCCTTCCTGTATAGGCACCCCCTCTCCCAAAAGTGTCCCCAGTTCCTAATCAATCCAAACCCCTCTTCCCTACACCATCGTCTCATCCACGCATTGAGACTCTGAAGCTCTGCCTGCCTACCTGGCCCTGCGCGTGGAACTGGAAGCATTTCCAAGAATGCCACCATAGAGGTCCTGGATTTCAGTCTCTTTCCTAGCAGCCTAAATTTGGCATCTGGGACATCTCTCCTACCCTTTCCTATGTCATTGGTACCTACATGTACCACGACCACCGGCTCCTCCCCAGCACTACACATAAGTCTATGTAGATGCCTCGAGAGATCTGCAACCTTCGCACCAGGCAGGCAAGTGACCATACGGGTCTCCCGGTCATCACAAACCCAACTATCTATAGGTATGCCTACCCTACAAAGTTAGTTCGAACTAACGTTAGTTCGAACTAACTTTCATAGGCGCTACACTAGCGCTCCATTAGTTCGAATTTAATTTGAACTAACGGAGCGCTTAGTTCAAACTAGGTAATCCTCATTCCACGAGGATTAAGCCTAGTTCGACCTTACTAGTTCGAATTAAGGGCTGTGTAGACCCTTAATTCAAACTAGAGGGAGACTAGCCCTCCCCAGCTTTCCCTGGTGGCCACTCTGGCCAACACCAGGGAAACTCTATTGCCCCCATCCCGGCCCCGGAACCCTTAAAGGGGCACGGGCTGGCTATGGTGCCCGTTCCAGGTGCAAGCCTGCCAGCACCCAGCCAGCAGACCCTGCACCTGGCACGGATCGAGCCACCCACCCGATGCCCCCCAGACTTCCCCCTCTTCCCGGGACCAGGCTGGCGGCTCCCGGGAGCTTGCCCGGGGCCGCAAGAGGCGGGCACCGCCTGGGCTAGTGCAGACATCGTGGACCTAGTCCACGATCTCTGCACTAGGCACAGGAAAGTGGCCAGCTTGGGCAGGAGAACAGCCAGCCAGGCCACCCAGGAGCAGGTGTGCATGAAAATCAAGATGGTCCACTGAGACCCCCGACCCTGAGCTCTGAGCTTACAATGGCCGTCCTGGGTCAGACCAAAGGTCCATCTAGCCCAGTAGCCTGTCTGCCGACAGTGGCCAACACTAGGTACCCCGGAGGGGATGGACCGAAGACAATGACCAAGTCATTTGTCTCGTGCCATCCCTCTCCAGCCTTCCACAAACTTTGGGCAGGGACACCACTCCTATTCCCTGGCTAATACCACCACTCCATGGACCCAACCTCCATCACTATATCTCACTTCTCTTTAAACTCTGTTCTAGTTCTAGCCTTCACAGCCTCCTGCTGAGGGAGTTCCACAGGTTGACTCTTTGCTTTGTGAAGAACAGCTTTCTGTTACTAGTTTGAAGCCTGCTACCCATTCCTTTCCTTTGGTGTCCTGTAGTCCTTCTATTATGGGAACTAATGCAGAACTTTTCTTTATGCACCTTCTCTACACCACTCGTGCTTTTATAGACCTCTATCATATCCCCTCTCAGTCTCCTCTTTTCTAAGCTGAAAAGTCCCAGTCTCTTTAGCCTCTCTTCATATGGGACCTGTTCCAAACCCCTCATCATTTTAGTTGCCCTCCCCTCTCCCACCCTCTCTCTTTCCCTCTCCCACCTCCTTTTCCCAGTCTCCCCCAGTTTTGTTCAATAAAGAGAGATTCTATTTTTGACCACACGTTTTCTTTATTTTGTACATCAGGAAGGGGGGCTAGGGAAGGGTAAGTGGAAGGAGGTGAGGGAGGAATGGGGTACGAGCCCCCGATGGGGAGGACTGGGCTGGCTCTGCGGGCTTCTGGGTGTGGAAGCTCTCCTGCAGCCCCCCAATTGTCCCCCTCCCCAGATGGCAGCCTGCGGCAAGTGCAGCCGGTCTGATGGCCGAGTGCTGTGATGTGCCCAGTGTGGGCACTCAGGGCACTCCAAGCCAGGACTGCTTCGCAAGCGGGGCACCCCTGAGAACTGTCTGTCTGGGGTGGGGGTTGGGTCGCTTTAAGCACAGCCCTTGGCTAGCCTGTGACAGCAGCTCCATGCTCTAAGTCCTCATCTGATGCCCTGCCGGCAGTGCTTCCAGCCAGCCTTAACCGCGGTTCAGGGTCCACTTAATGTGGACATGCTAGTTCGAATTAGCAAAACGCGAATTCGAACTAGTTTTTTAGTCTGGATGCATTAGTTCGAATTAGCTTAGTTCGAATTAACTAATTCGAACTAAGTTAGTTCGAATTAGCGCTGTAGTATAGACATACCCCCATTGGCTGCTCAGGGCCCTGGCTTTGCGAGAATCTCGGAACGTCTTCCCAGGTGTCTCTGGGCTGGACTCTGCTACCGAAGCTGATGTCCCTTGTGAATACCCACCCCACGGCACAGCCCCGGCTCCAAAGAGCTGCTCCCGTGTGTTGTATGTACCGTGGCAGGATGAAGAGTCCTTCTGTGTCGGTGCCGCTCCCGAATCAAAACGCACCCCACACGAGGTTCGCAAGCTTCTGCAGCCATTTAAAATGTGCATTCAGGATGATCGCTGTGGTCCTGTCTGATCTTAAAGGCACTTCCTGGAAAGCTGAAAGAAAGAGGAAATGGGTTGGAAAACTCACTGAGCTGCTGTCACAGGTGGCTGGGAAATCTTTGCTTCCGAATGGCCTTTGCCACGGGAACACGACAGCAACCGTAACTCTGACATTTAGGTGCAGAGCAACAAAGGGGCTTTGGCTCCTAACTTCTACCGAATCCTTTGTGCAATTGTGCCACCTTCAGTGCTCCAGAGGTGGCAGGGAAAGGTGTTTCCTGGGGGCCCGCACGGGATGGCCTAGGAGTCAAGAACCCAACTCTGGGTGAAGGTCCCTGGCCTACAACCTCTCTAGTGGAGGGGAGCAGGTGGTGGAACTTTTTGGGACAGAGGGTAAGAATCCTTCTCCTCCTCCTACTGACTAGTCATTTTCAGTTCTGGCTGGCCTCCCTTGAGAGCCTTTGTGTTCTTATCCCCATTTTACAGGTGGGGAAGGTGAGGCACAGAGTTGCTCCTGGTGGCTCAAATCTCCTGACTCCCATTCTTACATTGACCAGCAAGACCATTCTTCCCCCTTAAGCACTGTCCCCAGACAGAGACAGACACTGGGGCAGCTGTGTTCAGGCCTCATACTGCCCACAGATGCCCGAACGCCCAGAGCTGTTTCCTTACCTTCACACAGGCGGAAGATGCCATCTGCACTCACTGTCTCCGCCAACAGGTAGACGAAATGGTGGATGGTCTCTCCTAAACAGACAAGGAATACACCAGAGCTCAGGACTTTTCAACATCATTCCCGGAAAATTGCTAAAGATTCAGCCATTCCCACAAGACAGCCCTTGGGAAATTCAATACCTGGCCCTTCGATGTGGCACGAAGCACATGGGAGAAAGCATCCGGCCCCAGAAGTGACTGAAAGGCCGATTGCAAAGGAGACTGAAATCGCATCTTGCTGGTTTCCTGGAGATGTGGCCAAAAAGTTGTGGGCAGGAGAAGTTGGAAGGGACCAAATGGCAAAGTGGCTCCCTCCAGCTTGCAGTAAATGTGAATTCTAGCACACGCAGATCCCCGCTGTCGGATTCTGGTGCTTGTCAGGCTGGGTGCGTTGATTTAAATCAAGTTTCCCACTGGTCTTACTTTTCAAATTTCTTCAAACACTAGTGCAAATCTCCTCAGTGACACATAGTAATTTATACCTGGGAGTAGCATTTTACACCAGCTAAGAGAGCACCTTGTGTGTCATTCTAGTAGATAACCTGACTTCTGTTAATTTAGGAAATAGCACATGATCACCAGTGTTAAGCTGCAGACCTTGAAGCAGCATGTTAGGGATGGGAAGGACTAAATCATACACAAAAACACAATAGGGCTGATATTTTATTCAACTAACTCTTCCATGTTATATCCATGTTTCACATTTGCAGTTGCAGGAGGCTCCTGAGTTGCTGGCTGATGCTTGTCCTGAAACCCCTTTCGGTTCATGTTCATTTTTTATTAATTCAAACAGACGTGTCCCCAGAATGCTAAATGTGCAGTGTCCTTACGACTTCTGCAGGGAGCTCTCCTCTTCCGCCCTCCCACTGGCATTGTGATGCAGCTCTTAAGCCAAGTGACTCAAAAAGCTAAGCTGTGCTTGGGAGACACTTAATTTTACTGTAAGCCCACTGAAAGACGTATAGCAGGGGGGAACTTTGGGAAAGCTGAGTTCTGCCTGGCCCAGGCTCACCACCAGACAAGCAGAGAACAAAACATATCGGATCCGGGCTATGTCTGTCTGTGCCCATGTGTCTCAGCGGGATGACAGACAATGAAAGCCCAGAACTCACAAGGAGGAAGAGATGCTGGTTAGGCTGGAGAGACTAGAGCCATTAATGCAATTGGATGAGACTGTCGGGATGGGCAGCGCATGTTTGTGATAACATCGTAACCTATTGAACTGATTGTTCAATGAAACTAGTGAAAATTCCCCCTGGTCCCAGAGAACGGAGTGGGAAGTGGAAAAAGAGCTTTGAAGGAAGCACGGGAAAAGCTCACGTGGGTTTGCTCTGCTTACCGATGAACAGGGCTGCAGAATGTCGGATGGACGGCTGGGAGCTTTCCAGATACTTTAAAGCCTGGAACAGGAGCCTGGGGACGTTCCTCTCATTATTCTCCATCTAGGAACAGAGCAGGGAGAAATGCTCAGTGCAGACAACGTGATCTGCCCACAGCGGGCAGGCCAGGGCTGCTGAAGCTCAGAGGGAGGGCAGGGCAAGAGCCAGTAGGAGCCCAGACGATGGAGCTGCCCCTCTCTGAAGGGCCGGATGCAGACATTGCCCAGCAGTCCCAGTGTCCTAACCCCACAGGGCCTGCAGGGCAGCAGGGGAGTGGAGGGCAGGAGCAGGGTGCACAGCCACTGTGCCCACCCCACAAGCAAAAGGGGCAGGACCCCAAGGGAGCCCTTCTAGGAGGGGCTGCCTCTGATGTCCCTGCATGACGAGCGGGGTGGAGAACCCCCTGGGTGCTCGGGGGTGGGGCTAGAAAGGTCTCCCTGAGCTCCCCACTCACTGCTCTGCGGGCCCAAAGAACACACCTACCAGGCACTTCCCAACGCACGGCAAGAGCTGCGAGGAGCCGTCCCAGGCCAGGCTGCAGAAGAGACTCTTCCGATTGGCCCAGCCGAGGAACACGGCGCAGCGGAAGAGGGTCACTTTGCAGCTCTGCAGCACAAGGGGAGAGCGAGGGGCCTCGCTGAGAGAGGGAGCGTCTGGGGCACGTCCCCTCCTCCCTGCTCCTTGGGCTCCTGCTCTCCCTGCCAGGGGAGGTTCCTGCCCCTTGTTCCCAAAGGGAGGCTGCTCAGGGGAGGGGCTGAGAACTGGCTGGCGAGAGCCGGACGGGATCTCCACAGCTCAGCCCTTCTGCGCAGAGACGGCAACGGCAGCGCCAGGCCGCTCTGGGACCCCAAAGGGTCTGAGCCCAGGGGCCCTCCCCTGTGGCCCCTGAACGTCCCCAGTGGCCCTGGCTGGGCAGGGGCTCTGGAGACGGGTGGGGCCGAGGGGACTCTGGCGCTTTGCTCTCTGGAAATACTGAGCGCAGCACTTACCAGGATCACGCTCTGCTCCTCGTCTGCCAGGTAGAGCAGCAGCGGGAGCAGGCAGCTGGTGAGTTCCTGCTGCACGGCCGGTTTGTTTGGGTCCTTCACCCCGCTCAGCATGGTGCCCAGCAGGGAAATGGCGGCTGAGCGGACACTGCCCCTCTCCTGGCAAGGACACGCGGGGCGGGGAAGCCGGTGAGAGCCGGGCCGTGTCCCTGGCCACAGAGGCTGCTCTGGGCTCCCCTCCCGGGGCCCTGGGGCCTGGCGCTCACCCCTGCCCCCTTGGGGAGCAGCAGCAGGCGGGGGAGGATCTGGGGACAGGAGGTTCGGGGGGGAGGCTGCAGCAGGGCTGGGAGCTTGGCGCTCAGGTTGGCCCAGAAGGGCTCTGCCAGGGAGGAGGCTGCGTCGGAGACGCCCCACCCTTGGCAGGGGCCCCCTTGGGTGCTGCATGGCCCGCCTGAGGGGGGAAGGGGCTGGGCAGGGACATAGCAGGGCGGCAGGGAGAGGAGGGAGGGGGAATGTGCTTCTCCGGGGTTCCCAGCCTTACGTGGTCAATGAGCGGGCGCAGGCTGGCTGCCATGTCCTGGGAGATGGAGCCAAGCCCCTCCCCGGCGAGCAGGTAGGTGGCGTCTGCTGCCTCCGTCATGGCCTCCAGGACAGTCCTTGCGTCCGTGGCGCAGAACATGGTGATGGTCCCGGGCAGCTGGGCCCGTAACAACTGCCCCTGTGGGAATGCAGAAGGCAGCTCCCCACTGTCCTGGGACGCAGCCTGGGGCAGGGGCTGGACCCTCCCTCCCCATCGGCCAGACCCCAGAGACGGCCCAGCCCCCCAGCAGGGGAGAAGGTCCTTCTCCTGCCGCTCCGCCAGGTGTTTTGCACCCCTGGCCCTCGAGCAGAGCCTGCCCTGTCGCCTGCTGAGAGCCGCTCCAGGCCCCGCCCACCGAGCTCTGACCCCGCCCCCCGACTCCTCTGCCCTTGCCAAGTTTGGGCTTTGTTGCCCGACTCCCCTCCCCCCACTGCCCTGAGCGACGACCTGAGTCTCCTTCCCCTCCCCACAGCTGCGGATTTAGGGCAGGGCGAGCGGGGCGGCTGTCCCGGGCCCCGCGCTTCCCGAGGCCCCGCGCATGCACCGAGTCAAAGGAGGGGCCCCGTGCAATTTCGCTGCCCGGGGTCCCACAGTGCTGCCCTGGGCCCCGCAGCAGTCTCACCCGCCCCTGCCTCCCCACCACCTACACTGACCATGCTCTGCCTGGGAGCAGGGACACCCCCTCGCGCCTGGTTTGCTCAGTATCGCACCCCCAGGATCTTTGGCGCTGGGAGCACCACAGGCTTCCTCGGTCCCCTGGTGTCAGATCGGGGCTCCCCAGGGTACCACTGAGAGGCAAGACAAAGGCAAACTCCTCAGAGACAGGGCGACTTACAGCCCACGACTGGGGCCCTCCCTCTGAGGCACCAAACCAGCCACACAGAGCACTGCTGTTCCCCACACTGGCTGGCCAGCAGTCACCCCAGCAAGCCCTGAGATGCGCCCTCACCTTCCCCGGCCAGAAGAGAACACTGGCCAGGCCTCGCAGACAGAGCCTCCGTATCGCAGGGTTGCTGTCTCGGGTCCATTCCATCAGGTGTTCCTGGAGGTCTGATTTGGTGACAGTGCTGAGGATGGAAGGACTCTGGAGAAACTGGAAAGAGAAAATCAGCGTCAGGCTAAGGAGCAGAAATCTGCCTTTGGTCTGTGCCTGCTCCATCATCTTTGCCAGCTGGCCACTTTCTGCTGCACAAAATCTCTGGAGTGAAGGAGCCAGTGGCTGGTGTTTGAAATGGTCCATTCCTAGAAGGGCAACTAATCCACAAGCGCCTGATGAACTCCAGGGACAGAGGACTCTCTGGGGACCGCTAAGTGTCCTGGGCAGAGTGCTGTGGCAGAGGAAAAAGAAACCCCCGGGGAAGGCGAAGAGAGAGGCCCGGGCTTGGGGTGCTGGAGAAACATCTCCTCTTGTCACATGTCCCAGGGAGGTGCATCCAGCCAGGAGCAATCTCACCCTGCCCCCTCCACTCTGCCCAGTCCCGCTAGTATCTGCGTGGGCAGAGGAGCTGGCTGGCTGTGAGATTGCTGAACCGCTGGCCATGTGCCCCAGCCCCTATTGGCCCAGGAGGGGTCTGAGCTGCTCTGCACAAGCCCACGTGTGCCAGGCCGCTCCGGACTCTCACCTCGGTGCAGAAAGTCAGGGCGATTTCTCTCAGCGCCTCCTCCTCCTCCCGACTCTGCACGATGGCGATGGCCTCTCTGAGAGCCACAGGGACCTGTGGGTTCCGGTGCTCAACCATGGCTCTGGAAGAGCAAAGGGAAAGTCCCCGGGATTACCAAAGGGAGAGACAGTCCCTCCCCCATTGCGGGGCTGAGAGGGCCGGCTGGGGCAGAGGAGGATCTCCCGCCCAACTCCCATTGCCCAGACAGGCCGCAGGAAGAGGAATCTTGAGACTCCTACCTTGCGATCAAGCCCACCCCTCGGGAGAAGTGATGGCGGGAGGCGATCATTTCCCAGCCCTGCTGTAACTGGATACTGGCAAATTCCTTCCAGTATCTGGGCATGGAAAAGAGGGTCTTCACGGCCTCCAGGGATGTGCTAAACGCAAAAAAAAAAAAAAAATCCTGGTGTCAGAAATCTACTGCAGCCCAACCCGCTCAAGGCCTGGGGCACAAGGCATGGTCAGCAGTAGCCGGTTTCCCCCGGGATGGACCCAGCACCCTGTCGGGGCTCACTGAGGTTTTGGCAGGTGGCGACACTGCAGCTTCTACAGATGCTCGGTGCCCTCGCTCCCAATGGTCCAACACCTGACTCTTCGCTGGGGCCGGCACCAGGTCACTGGGCACATGGGCCAGATCCTTAGTTGGTGCGAGGGAGCAAAACTCTGCCCGTTTGCAGCAGCTGAGGTGCCTTCGGGCTCCCCGGCTCCCCCCAGGGGAGTCCACACGGAATCAGCTTCATGGTCCCTCTTGCTCCTGCCTGCCTGTGACACGGCCCCCCTGCCGGGCCGGGCCCCAGTGCTGCCGGCCTTGCTCTCTCTGCATGTGCTCTGGCGACCCTGCCCTGGGCTGGGGCCTTGTGGGGCCGAGGCCCTAACACTTCGGCAGGTGGCGCATGGGGAGGTACCGACGTGGTCCCTGCCTGTGCTGGGAAGGAGCCGGCCTGTGGGCGGGGTCAGAGGAGCAAGCGTGACTCACAAGCACACGGGTGCCCAGCACCGCTCCCCCCAGACAGACCTGCCCAGAACTGCACCTGGGCTCCGCAGGGGCCGTGTGTGACCTGCGGGTGCAGCAGATCAAATCTGTTCTTCCCCTTCCTTTCTGCCGTTACCTCAAGGGGCTGAGGCGGCTGGATCCCTCAGGGCTGGATTTCTGGCTGGCCGTCCAGGTCCCTGGCAGGCGCAGGTCCAGCACATGCTGCACCTGCCTGACACAGAGGAGGAGCAAGTGGGGAAACATTTGCAAGATGGCTTCTCGGTATCCCCACAGGAAAAAGATCTCATAGAGCGTGTCCATAGCCTGGAGTCAGAACGAGACAGAAAAGTCACTGAGCTGTCCCCACCTCCCATCCGCTCCCAGGGCATTTTGCTGTCATGCTGGTGCCGTTTCTCACATCCTTGTGGCTTATGAGGAAGGAGGGTTAGTTCCTCAGGGGGAGGGGAGATGTGATGGCCCCTGACCCGTCTTCCATTGCTAGAATGGGCGCAGAAGGGAACCTCTTGGAAAGATCAGAAGAGTCCGGCTGACATTATTCCCCATTATCTCTCTCCATGGCCTAGACCTCGCCCTTCGCCTTCCCAGGCCTGACCGGAGGGGGCGACACCATCATGAGGAGACCCAAACTTCTAGGCGCATGTACAGGGCATCCCACAATCCCTCTGCTGCCTGAGTAACTCCAGTGCCACAAGCAGCAGGGAGCCGGGGCGATGCCGGGAGGTCGATGCAGTTTCAGTCCAGACCCCACGTTGCTCCCGGCGACTGACTTTCCAGCAGCTCATGGTTTGCAGGTCCTCGTTTTCACTCCCTCATCGTGCAGGGCTGCTTGTGTGTTCTGGGCCTGTAGTAAAAACTAAGTGTGCTTCTTCCCCTCCATTGCTTAAGCTCGATACAGAGGATGAGACAACCTGACTGCAGAGGAGTCATCCATAACTATCAATGAGTACCCCTACTCATGAGAAGATGGGATAATTGGCAGATTGACGAGCCTTAGAGCGGAGCAAGCCCCCCGAAAGGACGACTGACTACAGGACGAACCTTCGAGAGATGTTCTGGGAACACTCACATCAAAAGATAACATTCCGGTCACAAGCGGACAGAGCGAGATCCATGGATTTTAACAAGAAGGAGGAATATATAAAGCAGGGTGCTTTGCTATGGAACTTTGAGTTCGTCTGCCACACTATCTGGAGAGGAGTATCGGATCGATCGACCGACAAGGCCCTGCTCCCCCCTGTGTTCACTCTACCTGGCCACTAGATGGACACAGACTCTGGACTGGTAACTATATCATCTGGCAGAACTGTGTGTGCATGATGTTTTGTGTGTAGGTGTGTGTTTGAAAAGCATAAGCAACTGTTGTATTCTCAATCAATGCGGCGTACTGCCTTTCCCCCATAAAAGATCTCGTGTGCTTCGTTTAAGCATAACAGCGTAGCCCACTAGCAGGAGGGTAGACTAATGGCTTGTGCTGCTCTTCTAGAAGGGTGCCACCAGATCTAAGTTCCTTGCTGATCTCAAACCAGGACCCCTGGGGCCAGCACTGAGATTGACCATCTCCCTGGCTTGTGTCTGCCCCTTGTTGCCAGGCCTTGGAGGGTTGGGTCACTCCTTTGCTCTTGAAGAACATCCCCCCAAGATCCCAAACTACTTCACCAGGGTCAATGGGAACTTCTGCCGGGTCGGGTTCGAATCCTCCTGCCCCAGTTAGAGGGACCCCGACCGGGCTGCTTCTTTGACTCTCTCAGATGCCCCGGCTTGGGGCCTGGCTTCCCTGGCTCCTCTGAGGCCACGTAGTCCTCAAGCAGGGAGACAGTTTCAGCGAGGGGCGCCGGGCGGTGTCGCTGCTCCCATTCCTGCCTGCCCCCGGCAGGATCCGTGTCACGGGCGCGATCACAGAAGACTCCTTGGGGCGTTTCCCAGAGCGCTGGCAAAGCCGCTGACACTCGCTTCTTGGCACTCAAGAGCTTCTCGCTACACTGTCCTGCTGGGCCAGGTCTCCTGGTCTCCCCCAGCCGAGGCACAGAGCAGAGACCCTTCCCCGCCCCCAGAGCTATACAGACATTGAGTCTATTCTGGTCTGAGGTCACAACTGTTTACACAATGCTTGATAGGAAACAAAAGTGATTTTATTAAGCACAAACTGTGGGATTTATGTGTTTGCAAGTGAGAAAGGGCAGAGCAAAGTGAATTACAAATGTCAAATAAGAAGAAACGCATCCGTAGTTTTAACACACACTCGAGCCTCTTACAAACACACCCTCCAACTGTTCTTATTTGGGTTAAACCTCCCAGCAAGGGCAGGTCTTTTCCCTGGGGTCTCTGGCTCTCTCTCTGGGGAGTGCTATGCCTGGAACAGACACAGGGGCAGCTCACTTCTCTGGGGTTCATAAAAATCACTGTGGATGGGAACGTGGAACACTCTCCCCACCTTCTATGGAAAATTACCTGCTCAGACGTTACCCTTTGCACTTTGGGTATGGAAATGAAATGAAGTAAGAAAAGATCATGAGTAAATAAAGGGGGAAAGGGAATCTAGTCGTCAGGTGGGTATTTTTCTTTACTTTTGGCTGGTTTGAATTGCTCTGTGTGAATCTTTTTTTTTAAGTTTTCTTGCAGGTCCCCACGTTCTGTGCTCAGAGTGGAGATCAGCCCTGGCACGTGGTGTCCCGACCCTGCACTGGGGCTGCAGAGGTGAAGCCTGGATGCCAAGCAGAGAATGTCGCACCCCCACAGGAGTGCTGGGTGCGCTCCAGCTGGAGGTAGCTAGAAAGGCCGGTGGAGCAGCTCAGACAGGGGCAGAGGTGCCTCTGGGGCTCCGGAGGAGAAGCACAGCTGCACCCAGACACCATCACCAGTCAGCAGGGAACCGCAGCCGAAGCCCCGGTTTGGAGGAAAGAGATGGCGCTCAGGATGGGAAAGAAGCTGGCAGGAAGCAGCCCAGGGCGGGTAGTTGAACCCCGGGTGCTTGGCGTCTTTCGGCTGGATTCCCCACCCAGCTAGTGGTGCCCCACTCCAACGCTGACAGGGTGCACTGGGACCCGGTGGAGAGGGTGGCCTGGGTCCCCCTGGCCCTCCACACCAATCCCACCAGGAGTTCTAACACACCTCTGGTTGCTAGGCCTGTGTGAAGGGAGCTGCCCTGTTGATTTGGAGCACAGGGAGTTAAGCCCTGTGTGCAGGGAGCTGGAGGGTTGATTTGGAGCATTGGGACGCACACGGGGTTGAGCTCCAAGTGAGGGGCCTCCGTGTTCGGTGGCGCGTTCGCTACGTGACAGCTCCAGTGTCACTTACGGCCAGAGACACGCTGCGGCTCCTCTCCTCCCGGTGGCTCTTCCGGAGCTTGTCCAGCAGCTGGTGCAGCACGTGCCGGGAGAGCTGTGCTTCTTCCCCCAACGCCTTCCACAGCTCCCTGGCACCTCTGCAAGGTCACAAACCGAAATCAGAGCGTCCCTGCTTGCCCCCCCTTATCTCCCCAGGGAGAGGCTGGGAAGGCCGGCGGGAAAGGGGGCACTTAGAGGAGACGCCCGGGGGCTGGGAGGCTGAGGCGGGTGAGTCCCTTCCGCGAGCTCTTCATTTATTCCCTTCCCCAGAGGCCTCATTGCTCCTGCAGCCTGTGCCGCTGCTTCCAGTAACTGCCCTGGGGCTGCGCACAGCGTGACACCACCCAGCCCAGCCTGCACCAAAGGCTGCTCGGTGACATTTACGCTGGAGTCACGGCCCAGGGATGCTCCCCATAGCCTGGTCCTGCCCCTCTGGTGGTGCTGGCGGGAAGGGGGGTGACCCACAGAAACTCTCCTGCTGGAACTCTACAGGGACCTGTCACGTCTGCACTCTGGGCAGGGAAGAGGGAGGGGCTGGTTTCCAAGGGGCTGGGCCTGGGCATCTCCCCTCAGGAGGCAGGGACAGCCCCGTGCCCAGCAGGGAGCTGGCTCCATCCCTGTGGCCTGCCAGGCCTTTCCCGCGCTCTGCCCTGGAGGAGGAGGGAGGGGAAATCGGGCTGAGGTGATAACAGCCTCTCCCTACCTCTCCCATGGCGGCGCGTGGGCCACACAGGCTGGAACCACGTCCCGGGGGTGGGCGCGAGCCAGCAGGGCGATGGTTCCCAGCGCGGCTCTTCTGGCTCTGGGGTCCTCGACGTCGTCCAGCCAGGTGAAAATCTCTCCCACGACGTCTCCCACCTGGAGGCAGCCAGAAAGTTGAGGGGGGGATTGCCCAAGAGCGGCCTCCTGCCAGGTCACCCCTCCTGGCAGACGGCGCTTGGAGAAGGGCAGGAACGTCACCAAGTCAATGAGCCGCTCTTGGTCCCAGGTCCCCGTGTGTCACGCGGGTAGAATTCCTGCCTCCCCACAGGGCGATGGAGCTCAATTGATCAGGGCAGTGACTGATGCTCACACCTCCTAGGAAGGGGCTGTAGAAATGGACTCGGGCAGAGCCCTCCCTGCACCAGTCTAATTCCCGGGGGGGGGCACTGGAGCCAGTGGGGCTGGGCAGCAGGATCACACGTCACAGGCACCGGGGCAAAGTGCAAAGCCAAATGGTTCCTGCTGCACCGGTGGGTCACACGAGGGCCCTGCAGGGCACGTGAGGAAACCCCGTCCGCTCCGGGAGCCCAGCGTGGCAGCCCCTCGGCAGACTGTGTCAGTGCCGTGCTCCAGGGCTGGGCTGTGACCCACCTGCCGTGGGGCTGGGCTGGCCCCAGGGACGTTTCCGAGCTCCAGCGCACAGAGCTCTGGAAACACCTGCCCACCCCAGCACCGAATGGAAAGGGGCTGAGCCGACCTGCCAGACCGGGACCCTGTGCCCCAGGGCCGGTTTCCTCAGAGCCAGTTCTCCCAGCCCCTCTCCCCACACGCCCCTGCCCCTCGCTGGGCATCTCTTACTCGCTCCATGCGGGCGCTGTGCTGGGACACGGTGGCTCTCACCGCCTTCTCTGCCGCCTGAAAGCTCTCCAGGGCGGGGGCCGTCAGAGCCTTCACGGCTGCCAGCAGCAGGGCTGTGGGCTGGGCTGAGGCAGGGCGCTCCCCGAGGGTCTGCAATGAACAGGGGCAGAGCCTGTAGGGACTGAGCATTTCCACTGGGCAGCTGCCCTGGGACACTCGCTCCCTGGGGGCTGGCAGGGCCTAGAGAGCATGGAGGAGCCTGCTGAGACCTTTGATTGAGCAGCCTTACCCGATGCCCAGGG
Source organism: Pelodiscus sinensis (assembly GCF_052426305.1). Lineage (NCBI taxonomy): Eukaryota > Metazoa > Chordata > Testudines > Trionychidae > Pelodiscus > Pelodiscus sinensis. Next base: position 15,493,619 of record NC_143070.1, read on the forward strand.
TTCCCCCGTCCCCTGGGCACCACAGGTCCCTGTAACTCATGGCCGCTGCAATTAGCGGACCTGCCTTTGGCTGAGAAACCCGCAGAGCCCTGCAGATCCCATGTGGAGGGCATCAGAGGGGTGACTGGAGAACATGCCCCATGTTCCATCCTCCATCCTGGGCCTGAGCAGATGGGCCCAGTGGCTCTAGCAGCCCACAGTGTCCGTGTGGAAAGAATTGAGTGCGGGGCCCTCATGGAAACACCCTCTGCCTTCCCCACCCGGCAGCGTGTGGCGCTGCCTCCCAACCGGCAGAAATCACGGGCAGGACAGGAAGTAGCTGAGACTGAGGCTACATCTACAATATAGCCGTCTTGCGGAAAAGCTTATGCAAATGAAGCTTGGCGTGGAATATCGCCGCGCCCCATTTGCATAAATAACGAGCAGCCCTTGTTTTGCAAAACCCCCTCTTGTGCAAGAGCTGTTCTTCCTCAAAAAACAGACTTCTTATAACGTGTAAGGAGGGAAAAGTTTAGCTCGTCTCTCAGGATTTATTGTTTTCCTTCTTTAGGGATGGCAAACTAATGTCTGAGGGTATGTCTACACTACCCCGCTAGTTCGAACTAGCGGGGTAATGTATGCATACCGAACTTGCTAATGAAGCCCGGGATTTGAATTTCCCGGGCTTCATTAGCATAAAGCCGGCGCCGCCATTTTTAAAAGCCGGCTAGTGAGAACCCTGTGCCGCGCGGCTACATGGGGCACGGGCTAGATAGTTCGAACTACGTAGCCATTCCGAACTATCTGTACTCCTCGTGGAACCCTGAGGATTCCCCCATTTTTGTCGTCACTCCTGTTCTCCCTCCTGATAATCATCTATGAAGGATCTCGGCTATGGACTGAAGCCTGAAGTGGCCCCAGAGCCCTCAGTCTGGGGTTCTCGTCGGCCAGGAAGACTCGCTCCTTCAGTCTCAGCTACTTCCTGTCCTGCCCCGATTCCTGCCCATTCGGTGGTAGCGCCACATGCTGCCGGGTGGGGAAGGCAGAGGGCGTTTCAGGAACACATCCAGCCTAACAGAGGACGTATTCCTGAAACTTGCTCTAGACACCCCTTCATCTCATCTGTCACATGCCGGCACCAAGGACTTTGCAGTTGGTGAATGGAATTTGATTCCTTGAACAATATTAGTCTCAACATTTTGTTCTTTCTTTTATTAATAAACCTTCATATATTCAATACTAAAGGGTTGGCACCTCAGGCTCTTTGGGGTAAGATCTGAACTTTCAATTGACCTTGCATGTAGAATAGTAATAGCGATGTAGCCTTGTTAGTCTGGTCTTGCTGAAAGAAAACACAGGTCTGGGCCACGAAAGCTCATCACCTAATAAACCGTCTTGTTAGTCTTGAAAGTTCTGCATGGTCCTGTCTTAAATTGACCTGGGCATGTGGCTGGTTCGCTGGGGTGGGAGGAACCTGTTTGGAATTGGTGGGACTGGGTCTCAGAGCCTCTCACCTGTATGAGGGTGGTGCTGGTGGTGGCCCAGAGGACAGGAGTGTCTAAGGGGGTTGCTCGCAGGGCTTCTTACTAGCCAGTGCGGGGAACAGAAGTGCTGTTTGGGACTGGTTCCTAGCAGTGGTGGACCCCCCCGTTCTGGGCTCTGAGTAGCCCTGCCTCAAAGCAAGGTGCCCACAGGGGATGCTTCCCATTGGCTCAGTCACAAGCCTCATTACCATAGTCATGTGGGAGCTGCTCTGTGCTAATGGGATGGGCCGGCGGTCTGGTTCCTCCTCCTCTTCGCTCCCTTCCGCCCCGTTGGGCGTCTTCTGGGAGAGCTCGTTCTCCACCCCTGGAGCAGAGGAGACGCGCTGGTTTGAATGTGTTACCCTGGGCGACAGCAGGACACGGGGCCCAGAGCCCTGACGTGACTCGCCCAGGGTCACACAGCAAGGTGCTTGCAGGGCCGAGCAGAGAGCGCCGCTCCCATGACTCTCAGCTGGGGGCTCTCCCCACTGGGCTTCCTCTCCCCTAGAGGCAGAGTCTCTCCCACGGTGCGTTCTCCTCTCCCCGGCCCTCGCCCCCTTCCTGCAGTGATGGGAACAGGCCTCATTTCCCGTGTGACGCCCCAGGAAGTGATGGCCCGGCCCAGCCCAGTTCCCAGTTAAGAGCTGCTGCGACCTTTGGATGGGGTGACCCCTGGTCCCTTTTTAACGGTTCTGTTCCCTCCTCTCCAGCAGCTGCTGCTGGTGCAGGGGGTTGGAGCTGCCCCTCGGCTCCCATCCAAGGTTCCCTGGAAGCTGCGTGCGAATCCCTTTCCTGATTGGCTGGGGAAGGACATGGGGCACTCGCTCTCTTGTGGTGGAGGAGGGTGTCCTGCCTCCAGCCTCCACCCCAGTCCCCCACCCCTCCCAGCCCCCTGCAGGGTCTGTACTGGCTGGGGGAGCAAATCAGGGAGCCAGGACGTACTTGGGGGATCATGTGACCCAGACCATGCTGAAGGGGAGGAGGGATCAATTGTGCTGCATTGGCTGCCACCGCCCACATGGGAAAAGCTGGGGAGGTTACAGGCGCCTTCAGATCAGGCCAACTTCTCTACTTTGCTCCAAGTCTTCCCTGCCCGGTGAACTGCGAACAGGGCAGCAGCCTCCCTCGCACCCTCCTCCTCCCCTGCCTCCCGTTGGGGAATTGGCCCAGCAGGGATCCTGTTTTCTCCCGTTATACTCCCCTGATGATCATTCAGTTCTGTTTATTCTCTGCCTGCTCCTTTGCCCCTGCTCTCCCCAATTCACACCCAATATATTTTCTTCCACACCCACAGACTATTGAAAATACATATTTATACCCACGGGTTTGGGTCCACACACCACACACCACCGCGATATCGGTGTTGCACATGAGAAAATTCAGTCGGCCCAAGGTTGGAAAATCTTAGCGGGAACACTGCTCCTACCCCCTTGTCTGACAGCCGGTGAGAGGGGACCTGGCTCTGTGGCCACCAGAGCCCTCAGGGAACAGGGGCTGTAGGGGAGCCCTCCTGGCACAGCACGTAGTTACCCCCTGTTCACACACAGCCCCTCGCTGCTCCTCTTTCTACACCCTGAGATACCCCCGCCCTGCCCGAGCTCCTGTTTCAAACTTTTGGAGCTGAGCAGCCCCCTCCCCTGCTTGAGTCAAAATTTGTATTGTGGCTCCCCAAGCCATTTCCAGGAGAGACTGGGTGGCCTGCTGGGGAGATCGAAGGGGGGGTGGGGATTTGCTTGAGCCTTCTGGGCCCAGCTCCCAAAATAGAGGATCCAGGCAGAGAAAGATGACTGGAGCTATAACACGGGGGCAGGGAAGGTGTATAACTGGTAAGAAAGGAAACATTATTAATCAAAATCAAAATAATTAAGCAAAGGGGCCGGGGGGGGGGGGGGATTTGGTGTTAGGATTCACCCCTCCGCTGCTCCAGCCCCATGGAGAGCGGAGGGAGACAAGAAAGGACCAGAGTTCAAGGATTCCTATGGGCCAGATTACCTCTTTTCCATACCCGTGATAGTAGATTTGTATGACCTGCCCTAGCTTTTGGGGTGAGTCCAAGATGAGGGGTTCGGTGTGCGGGAGGTGGCTGCCAGGGCATGGGATAAGGATAGTGGCGCAGGAGGGAGTAAGGGTGGGAGTGTGGGTGGGGGGTAGGGTGCTGGAGTGGCCTGCGACTTTGGGTGCTGGAGGCGGTGAGGTCTGAACAGGAGGGAGGGTGCAGGAGCCGGCTGGGGTAGGGTATCTGGAAGGGAGGGAGGTGCCGGACTAGGCTGGGGATGCCAGACCCCCAGAGAGCTGTGCCCTGCCATTGTCTGTTCTTCCCACTTCAGGGAGGAACCTGCCCCCCTCTACCAGAGCGTCTGGCACTCGATGGATTCCAGCCTCTGAGGAGCCCATCGCTGTCCCATGAGACGGCCCTAACACTCAAGGCTTGTACAGTGACTGGGGTCAGTGTCCCAGACATGCTCCCCTCTCACCAGGTGGGTTGTATCCTCACCTGTGAGATCCAGCTGGTCTTTGTCTGGGCTCTCCAGTGGCTTCTCCTCCTCTGGCTCCTCCTGCTTCTCCGCTGAGTTCTTCTTCCTCTTCTTCCTCTTCTTCAGGGAGAAGCGTGTCCACCGCCTGGGAGAGGAAGCTCTTCTCTCCTCCTCAGCCTCTGCCAGGGAGCTGCCACACTGGCTGCAGGCACAGAGTCTTCTTATGCCTGACAGGATCTTCCAGGAGCCTCTGGTTCTCTTGGGCTCCTCTGGCAAGGCCTGCTCCTGCTGGCTGAGGCCGGCGCATGCCTCGGCTGCTGCAGGTCGGACCACCACCCGGAGCACTCGGCTGTGTCTGTGCTCCCTTGAGGTGAGTCTTTCAAAGAAGGAACACAGCCTGGAAGAAAAAGAAGGAGCCGATGGGTTTTTCTGCCCTGGAAAGGCAAGACATTAATCTGCCAGGATTCAGATACAAGAGCGCTCTATTGAAACCATCCGCTTCTCTAAGAGCCAGAACTGTCCATAGAACCCAGTCAAAGGTGAAGACACATGGGGCTGTGGGTGACAGGAATTCTTGTGGGGAATTTCTAGGGCCTGTGTGGTGCAGGAGCTCAGACTCGGGGAGCAGGGCTGTGCCTTCTGGCCTTACAGCCTGGGACACTTGGAGCTGATGACCCTCAAGTTATAGAAGTGGCTGAAGTTCATCCTCCATTTGCTCTTAACGGGCTTTGGGCCTGCAGTCGCCGTCCTACTGGTGGAAGGGAAGCTATTGCTGGTGGTGGGTTCAGTGGGGGTAGGAGACTGAGCCCGGCATCTCTCTGCTGTCCCCAGGGCTCGTTGTGGGGCCTGGGTGGCATGGTGGCTTCTGAGCTGCTCCCAGGGAGGGGCCATGTGGGTTAACTAAGTTAACATTATTCCTACTCTAAACTGTACAGGATTTGGATTTGTTATTTTGGGAAGTCGACAAAGAGGCAGAAGAAACTTGCCTATCTAACTGGAATTATTTTGGATTCTAGCTGTGATTCACTGGGTAGTGCCTTTCTGGGCTTCAGCAGATGAAATCCAGATAGTTACTATCTTTTAGAAGCTAGCACAGCAAATAGTAATTGTTCAGTGAAATCAGATGTATTATAGATTGTTCTTAAGCAGTTCTGAATCTCACTGAGCCTCAGAAACTGATCCGTTTGGAGTCAGTTTTGCTTTGTACAAACTTGCAACACGCTTTTGTGAAATCCTCCTGAGTGTTTTGTACTTGATTTGCCTTTGGTGGCAAAACTCAATGAGCTATTTCCTTCTTTTCAGGCTGGTGTTTTGCATCCTGTGCTACTAACCCTTCCATTATCGCTCCAGAGAACTGTTATGTTGTTTGAATAAGGGAGAGAAGAAATCACCCCCGAGGCACCCATCTGTTGCCCTGACATGTCATCTGGGGAGGTATGCCGCCTGCCAGGGGCCCATATCCCAGACATTACGGAGGCATTGCTGAGGAATATCCAACCTCCTGACTACTACCCCCTGCTTCTCATCCATGTGGGCCCTAATCATACTGTTAGGTGTGACTCTGAGAGGAGCAAGGGTGACTACGGGGCTGTGGGAGCACAGGGGAAGGAGTTTGGCGCACAGGTGGTGTTCTCCTTAGTCCTTCCTGTCAATTTTCGGGGCCGAGGCAGAGACAGGTACATCCTGGAGGTGAGTGCCTGGCAGTAAAGATGGTGCCACCAAGAGGGTTTTGGCCTCCTTGACCATGGGACGCTGTTCCAAGAAGGACTGCTAAGCAGTGATGGGGTTCACCTTTCGAGGAAGGGGAAGAGAGTATTTGGTCACAGAGTGGCTAACCTAGTGAGAAGGGCTTTAAAATAGTTTTGATGGGGGCAGGTGACCAAAGCCCACAGGCAAATGAAAAACATGGAGACCTGGGAGATAGGTTGGAAATGGGAGGGAGCATGGGCTATAATAGCAGAGAGAAAGGAGGGACAAGGCAGAAGTGAGGGGGGCAAAATCCAAACGGTATTTTAGATGCCAGTGTACAAAAGCAAGGAGGATGGGGAATAAGCAGGAAGAACTTGAAGTGCTAATAAAGAAACACAAGGATGACCCAGTTGGTATCACAGAGACTTGGTGGGATAATACACACAATTGGAATATTGATACCGAAGGGTACAGCTTGCCCAGGACTGACAGGCAGGGATGAAAGGGAGGAGGTGTTGCCTTATCTATTAAGAATGTACACTGGGCTGAGGTGAAGCTAGGTGTAGAAGACAGACTTGTTAAGAGTGTCTGGGTTAGGCTAAAAGAGGTAAAAAGAAGGGTGATGTCATGCTAGGGGTCCACTCCAGACCACCTACCCAGGCAGAAGAGGGGACAGGACTTCAGAAAAGCAGACTTGGCTCCCTCAGGGAAGTGATGGGCAGGATTCCCTGAGGTGCTAACATGAAGCTGAAAGGAGTCCAGGAGAGCTGGCAGGATTTTAAAGAAGCCTTATTGAAGGCACAAGACCAAAGCATCCCGATGCACAGTAAGGAAAGCAAATATGGTGGACAACCAGATGGGCTTAGCAGGGAAATCCTTTGTGATCTTAAACACAAACAGGAAGTTTATAAGAAGTGGAAACTTGGAGATGACTTGGGAGGAGTCTAAATATACTTGAGAATGCAAGGGAGTCGTCCTGAAGGAAAAAGCACAATTGGATTTGTAGCTAGCAAGGGATGTGATGGGTAACAAGAAAGGTTTCTACGGGCATGTGTCACGTTCCTGGATTTTGAGGGGAGCAGCCAGATCACTGCTGCACCCATGGGGGTTTGTTTGCCCCAAAAGTGGTATAAAGGGGGCCATGTGAGGTGTTGAATAGAAGTTTACTGTCTGCTAATCCTATGTACGCTATTCATGTGATTGTACAATGTCTGTGTGTGAAATTATAAGCATGTACAGTAAACTTCTGATAATCCGGTACCTTTAGGACCCAGGGGGTGACGGATTATCAGATATGCCGGACTATCGGAATGGGGGGGCTATGAGGGGTCTGGGGTGGGATGGGGGAGATGCCACCCCAGACCTGTCTTAGCCCCCCCTTCCGATGGTCCGGCTCTGCTCCAGGCATCCCCGATTCAGCCACTGCTGGTCAGTTTCAGAAGGAGCTGAATTGGGATGCCAGCTGCGGTGCTGCCGGGTTGGTCTGGTAGCGCCGCCCCTTGGCGCTGCGAGACCAACCCGGCAGCATCCCAGCTGCTCTGGGGGATGCCTGGGGCAGAGCAGCTGGGGTGCAGCCAGTTGGTCCCGCAGCCCCAAAGGGTAGCGCTATAGGACCTACCGGGCAGCATTCCAACTGCTCTGCCCTCAGCTTCCCCGATTCAGCCGCTGGTCAGTTTCAGCAGCGTCTGAATCAGGGAAGCCGGGGGCAGACCAGTTCCAATGGTCCGGCTGCCCGGAGCACTTCCGGGTTCCTGATGGTGCCGGACCATCAGGAGTGCCGGACCATCAGATGCCGGACCAATGGAGTTTTACTGTACTTTGTATGGATACTGAATATTTCTCTGAATGTGCTTGAGCATTGGGCAGAGCCTGGCCTATGGACATGCTAATTAGCGAGGCTGTGTGGAACAATGGCACTCAATAGGCCAAGGACATACCTCAAGAGTGAGGCCTGACACCTAAGGGCTGCCAGCAGGGAACACAGGGATACTGTGCCAGGTGAGCTGCTGCAGCCAAGAAGAGCCCAGGAAGGAGGTATATAAATATGCCATGTGGTCCACTCCATCTTGGTACTCAGCTCAGCACTTCATCCCAGAGGCAGCAGTGCAGGAATTGAAGAGCTGGAAAGAACTGTGGACCCATCCTGCTCCTAGGATGTGCAACAAGGACTTCTAATCTCTGCTAGAGCCTGCATCGAAAACTGGGAGATTCAATGCATGTAACGCATGATACTTTAGCACCCTCACTCTCATGCTTTTCTTTCTTCTAGCAATAAACCTTTAGATGGTATATTCTAAAGGATTGGCTCAGCGTGATTTGTGATGGACCAGGGATCTGTGGCTGGTTTCTTGGAACTGGACAGAACTTGTTCGGGGTAGGTGGGATTGGGTTCTAAGACCCCTCACCTGTGTATGAGGCCCGGAGCCATGTGGGGCACGGATATTGCTGGGGTGTTGGAGGGGTTTTGCTTGTGAGGCTTCAGGCAGGCTGCTGAAGCGCTCTGTGGGACTGGTTTGTGGCCTGTTTGGGAAGGTCTCCAGTCTGGGGGCTGTAAGGAGCCCCGAATTTGAGCAATTCTCCCTGAGCACACGCCTTCAGCTGTGCCCAGACATGGCCCAGTCCGTCACAGCATGTTAGCAATTAGAGGGTGCTCAGAGATGACGTGGGGCACTTACTGGATGAGGGAGGTAACCTAATGACAGGTGATGTGGGAAAAGCTGAAGTACTCAATGCTTTCTTTGCCTCTGTCTTCCCAAAGAAAGTCAGCTCATAGATTATTGCACTAGGCAAGACAGTATGGGAAGGAGCTGGGCAGCCCTCCGTGGAAAATGAACAGGTTAAGAAATATTTAGAAAAGCTAAACATACACAAATCTATGGATCTGGATTTAACACATCCGAGGATACTGAGGGAGTTGGCAAATGTCATTGCAGAACTGGCCATTATTTTTGAAAACTCATAGAGATTTGAAGCGATCCTGGATGACTGGAAAAAAGCAAATGCGGTGTCTATCTTTTAAAAGGGGAAAAGGACAATCCAGTGAACTACAGACCAGTCTGCCTTATCTCAGTCCCCAGAAGAAGCATGGCGGGCATCCTCAAGGAATCCATTGTGAAGTACTTAAAAAAGAGGAAAGTGATCAGGAATAGTCAACATGGATTCCCAAAGGGCAAGTCGTGCGTCACCAATCTGATTAGCTTCTATGATGAGGTAACTGGCTCCGTGGACATGGGGAAGTCAGTGGATGTGATATACCTTGACTTACCAAAACTTTTCATTTGATCTCCCACAATATTCTTGCCAGCAGTTAAGGAAGTATGGATTGAACATATGGACTGTAATGTGGATATAAAGTGAGCTAGATTGTCGGGCCCAACAGCTAGTGATAAATTGCTTGATGTCTGGATGGCGATCAATTTCAAGAGGAAAGCCCCAAGCATTGGTTCTAGAGCCAGATTTTTTTCAACATCTTTATTAATGACTTGGATGTGGGGATGGATTGCAAGTTTGCAGATGACACTAAGCTAGGAGACACTAGATACACTAGAGGACAGGGATAGGGTCCAGACTGACCTACACAAATTGGAAGATTGGGCCAAAACAAATCTAATGAGGTTCAACAAGGACGACTGTAGAGTCCTGCACTTGGGATGGAAGAATCCAGAGCACTGTTACAGGCTGGGGACCGACTGGCTAAGTAGCAGTTTGGCAGAAAAGGACCTGGGCATTGCAGAGGATGAGAAACTGCGTATGAGTTAACAATTTGCTCTTGGAGCCAAGAGGCTAATGGCCTCTTAGGGAGCATTAGGAGGAGCATTGCCAGCAGATCTAGAGAAGCGATTACAGGCAGCCCCCGGGTTACGTACAAGATAGGGACTGTAGGTTTGTTCTTAAGTTGAATCTGTATGTAAGTCGGAACTGGCGTCCAGATTCAGCTGCTGAAACTGACCGCCAGTTCTGACTTACATACAGATTCAACTTAAGAACCCCAAGCGTCCCCAAGTCAGCTGCTGCTGAAACTGATCAGCGGCTGATTCCAGGAAGCCCGGGGCAGAGCAACTCTGCCTTGGGCTTCCTGTAGTCAGTGCTGGTCAGTTTCAGCAGCGGCTGACTTGGGGATGCCTGGGGCAAAGCAGCTGGGGTGCTGCTGGGTTGCTCCAGTAGCACCACTCCTCGGCGTTACTGGACAAACCCAGCAGCACTGCAGCTGCTCTGCCCCAGGCGTCCTGATTCAGCCGCTGCTGAAACTGACCAGCAGCGGCTGAATCAGGACGCCTGGGGCAGAGCAGCTGGGGTGCTGCCAGGTTGGTCCAGCAGTGCCCAGAGCGGCGATGCGGGACCAACCAGCAGCGCCCCAGCTGCTCTGCCCCAGAAGCCCAGTACCCCGCCGTGGCTGCCGCTTCGCTCCCGGTGCCCCTGGTCTGCTGGGGACGGTCCCCAGCAGACCAGGGGCACCGGGAGCAGCTTTTCTCGCCCCGGAAGTCGAGGTGGCGGGACCGCTGCACAATGGGCGGTCCCGCCGCCTGCGAGCTCCAGGGCGAGAAAGCCCCATTCGTAAGTGCGGATCCGACATAAGTCGGATCCGCATAACTCGGGGACTGCCTGGATTCCTCTTTATTCGACCCTGGTGAGGCCACATCTGGAGTATTGCATCCAGTTCTGTGCCACCCACTACAGAAAGGATGTGGACACATTGGAGAGGATCCAGCCAAGGGCAACCAAAATGATGAGGGGGCTGGAGCACATGGCCTATGAGGAGAGACTGAGGGATTTGGGATTATTTAGGCTACAGAAGAGAAGAGTGAGGGGGGATATGGTAGCAGCCTGCAACTTCCTGTAGAGAGGTTCCAAAGTGGATGGAGAGAGGCTGTTCTCAGTAGTGATGGAAGACTGAACAAGGAGCAATGGTTTGACAAAGCCCTGGCTGGGATGATTGAGTTGGGGTTGCTCTTGTATTGGGCAGGGGGCTGGACTCAATAACCTCCTAAAGTCTCTTCCAGCCCTAGGATTCGATGATTCTAGGTGGATGAGGCTGTTTTAAAGGAATTCACAAAAACATCCCAAAGCACAGGATTTGATGGTGATGAGGGACTTCAACGATCCATACACATGTTGGGAGACTAACACAGCAAGGCACAGATTAGCCAATACATTCCTGGACTGCATTGGAGACAATTTTTTATTTCAGAAGGCTGAGAAAGCTGCTCTAGATTTGATTTCAACAAATAGAGAGGAACTGGTTGAAATTTGAAAGTGGAAGGCAGCTTGGGTGATAGAGATCATGAAATCATAGAGGTCCCGATTCTAAGGTAGAAGAGAGAAAAGCAAAATAGAGACAGTGGATTTCAGGAAGGCAGATTTTAGTAATCTCAGAGAGGTCGTACGTAAGTTTCGCATGGGAAGCAAGATGAAGAGGAAAAAGAGCGGAAGACAACTGGCAGTTTGTCCAAGGGACATTATTAGGGCCCAAAAGCAAACTATTCCACTGAGCAGGAAAGATGGAAAGTACAGGAAGAGTCCACCTTGGCTTCACCTGGAGCTCTTACACGATCCAAAAATTAAAAAGGAGTTGTATAAAAGGTAGAAACTAGGTCAAATAACAAAGGATGAATACAAGAAAACAACACAGCTAGGCAGGGCCACATGAGAAAGGCGAATGCACAAAACTAACTCAGTCTAGCTAGAGACATAAAGGGTAACAAAAAGAGATTTTACAAATATGTGAGAAGCAAGAGGAAGACAAAGGTCAGGGTAGGCCCATTGCTCAGTGAGGAGGGAGAAACAATAACAGGAAACCTGGAAATGACAGAGGTGCTTACTGACACTTTGTTTCAGTTTTCACCAACAAGTTTGATGACCACAAGATGCCTAAGGTAGTGGATGCTAGTGGGAATGGGGGAGGTTTAGAAGTTAAACTAAAAAAACATTAGAAATGAAAAATTAGTAAGAAAAATTAAATGTCTTCAGGTCACCAGGGATGGATGAAACGCATCCTAGAATGCTCAAGGAGTTGATAGGGGAGGTATCTGAGCCTTTAGCTATCGTCTTTGAAAGGTCATTAAGGTTGGGAGAGATACCAGAAGACTGGAAATGGGCAAATACAGTGTCTATCTATAAAAGGGGAAATAGGAACAACCCAAGAAAGTAGAGACCACTAGGCTTAACTTCTATGCCAGGAAATATAATGGAGCATATAACAGTCATTTGTAAATGGAGGCAAAGAGCATCGACCAACACAGCGGGAAATCCTAAGAAATGCTGCCCCACACTCAAAGGAGAATGGCTGAATGAAAGAGATGAAGCAGAATCTCAATGATCTAAAGGCAAGTTCTGTGTACAGAGGAGAGACATGTTCCTGCACAGTGCTGATGTGGACTTGACTTTCTAAACTTGTGCTAAGGCTACAATATCCAGCTACTTCTCCCCAGGCCACAAATGGGAATGGAGAGGCCGTTGAACTACAAGAGGAGGATTTTGCAAGCCAAAGTCGTGAATCTGCTGTACATATTCTTAGGAGCAGAAATTCTCATCCCCTGGGATTTGACCTGTGAAGTATGCTCTTAGAAACCACGAATGAGAAACAGAAGAGCCTGGAACTGAAGGAAAGAAAACATTTAAAGCCAGAAGAAATAAAAATTCTCATGGATAATTTTCTTCTTCCAATACAAATGAACAGCTCCACATGGGAACGCACCAGCATGTACAAGTTGGCACAGAAAAAACTCTGCTTTTAGGTTTTGGAGTCAATTGACATCATTGTCCATTCAGAATCGTGACAGCTATTCACCTGTCTTCCTACAATACGCTTATTACTGATGAAAGCGCAGCGATTCCTGTCACCAACTTGCTTATCATTTGCTTCAAGTTCAGAGGTGTAGTATGGGCAGGGCAGAAGACTGTGTTTGGTGGAATTAGTCAATGTTCTGCTTGTAATGCACAAGCTGTTACAGCTGCTGTCTAAGCCTCTGACAGCCTGAATAAGCGGGATCTGATGAAATCAGTGATGTTCACTTCAGTCATACTAGGGAAAAACAGTGGTGTTGCCACACAACTCAAGCAGGGCATCCCATATTTAACAGCACAACCCTGCGTGGCACATCGAGAAGACCTGGGTTTAGCGGATGCGTGGAACCAAGTGCCAATGCTGAAGAAAGGAGAGACCCTTTTTAAGACCGTTTATAGGGTCTTTTGCAGCTCCTCAGTCCAAGGAGGACAATTTGAGGAAAGAGCAAATGTCACAGAAAATGAGACTGTATCCTTGAAACCTCTAACTGAAGTACGGTGGCTATCTAGACATTTGGCTGTGTAATTATGAGCCCCTTCTTAAATGTTTGGAACAAGAAATCTGAGAAAATAATGACCCATTAACAAAGTGCTGCCTGCATAAGATATCTGACACTAATTGCCACGTCACTGCAGCTGTATTAAATGATGTCTCATGCAAATTAGCAGAACTGACCAGACGCTGGCAGAAGTGAAGCTTTAACAACAAGTGAAGCTGTAAAATTAGCAAGGGCTCAGATCCACAGGATGAGAGGGCAGGATCTGGGCGAAACAGTCTCTTGGAGCAACAGTGTGAAAAATCGAACCAAATCAAGCACAACCCATGAACATTCAGCAGTGAACCTGTTCTATGTTTCATCTCCCTGCTGTATAAGCCTCTGCATAAGAGGTTTCCAGAGAATGGACTAAATGAATGGGCAGCTTTGCCTCACTTTCCACACATCAATTCAGGGATGAATTTGGCACTGAAATCATTAGCAAGCCAGCTAACAAATACAGAACAATGTGGGGCAGTAGTCAAGTGAAATCATCAGCCGAAAGACCACAGAGGAGGAGGAGGAGTTCATTGCAAACCAGAACAAGGGCTACAAATAAATCATTGCAGAGACATAATGAAGCAAAGCTCATGACAAATTTGCAGGAAATGGGGACTTTATGGTGACAGAATGTAGGACAGTGCAATGCAGTGTCACAACTAGTGGATACACGGGCAACATTTCAAACTTCCAGTGCTGTCTGTGAGCCTGGCTTTAGTCTTCTCTACAATATCCGAACTATCTCTGGATAAACTTTTGTCATTTTGGTCTTAAGTGTGCCTCGGTGATCACTTACACACACACCCACACCCCGCACAGTGATCGATATCTGTCACACACACACAGTGATCACATACACACATACTCTACAGGCCACAGTGATCTCACATGCATACTGACATACACACACACTGCAGGCCACCATGATCTCTCTGTCTGTCTGTCTGTCTGTCTCTCTCTCTCTCTCACACACACACACCCGTGCCTATAGGCATACTAGGCAGCTGCCTAGGGTGCCAAGTTGCATGGGGTGCCAAATTCTAAACTCTGCCCCTTCCATTTCCCATTCCCTTTGCTGTGCCTTACCTGGAGCATGGCTTCCCTGCGGCCAGGAGGGGGAAAGACCTGGGAGTGGGAACGCACGGGTGGGGTGGGGGAGTTTCCCCAGTGCCGTGGGGGGGGGTGAGCTCTGGAGGAAGAGGAACGCGTGTGGGGGGGTTCCCCTGTGCCGCAGGAAGGGTCGTCCCCAGGGGAGGAGGAATGCGGGGGGGTCGGCCCCGGGGGAGGAGGAACGCGGGGGGGGGGGTCGGTCCTGGGGGGAGGAGGAACATGGGGGGTTTCTCTCCGGGGGGGTGGGATCTTTGGAGGAGGCGGGTGTAGGGGACTCTGTCCCCCGGCAGGCACCCTGTTCCCTCTCCCCGGCCATCCCCAGGCCTGCAGCCACCAGCCCCAGCCCCCTGGCCCGCAGCCCCCAACCTCCTGGCCCCAAGCCAGAGAACTCCATCCCCAGCCCCTGTCCCCCAGCCCCAGAACTCCAACTCCATCCCCAAACTCCCAACCCCAACCCCCTGGCCCCCAGCCAGAGAACTCCATCCCCAGCCCCCCTCTCCCCAGCACAGAACCAAAACCCTCAGTCAATATCTGCCTTTGGGATTGGGGGGGCGCTTACTGCATTGATCACCTAGGGCGTCAATTGCTGGCAGTTGGTCTAGGGCCACCCCTGCACACACACACACACACACTCTGCAGGCCACAGTGGCATCACTCACACACCCAGGGCTCACGGTGATCTCCCACACACGCACACACACACAGAGGCTGTAGTCTGCTGTGGGATGTGCACATGATGCTCCTCGTCAGGAGAGCCAGGGGGCAGAGCAACGTGCACATGCCTGCAGCAGCTGCTGCAGGAGCTAGTGGGGGCGGTCGGCACGTGCTCATGAGGGTCCAATTGAAAATCACGTGACAGACAGACAAGAACTGTGATTAGTGCTCTTCTACATACAGCAAATAAATGAAGTGATTTTTTTTGTGTTAAAACCAAATGATTTAGTTTTTGTTTCACAAGTCACAACGACACACAACAACAGAGACTCTCTACACACTTTTGCCCGTAGAAAGTTTTTTTCATGTGCATCAAGCCAAGAGACATAATCTTTAATTTCAAGCATAAACTGTAACACATTTTTCATTTAATATGTCAATACAAATGATAACAGATTCTTTGCTATGCCAAGAAACAGCAGTTTTGTGTTATGCCTCAAAGGAACAGGACACCTGTAAGATACCAAATGGCTACTGAAAACAATGTATTTGATTTCATAATAAACAAACATTTAAAGTCAGGCACCTTGCCAACGATCCCTTGTTGTAGTATTCTTTCTTCCATAACATTTTAAATATATCTAAGGTATTTGTTAGTAACTGCTGGTGCCACAGTGGCACAAATCCGAACAAGCGCACACGACTTCATTATTGGTGCACAAGACAAAACTCGTGGCTGGAGAATCTCAGAGGGATCACTGGTCCCATCTATTTTCTATGATTCTCAGCTGGGCCTTCTCTCAAACCCCACAGCTTTGGGCTCAGAATGTTGGGACTCTGGCTACAGATAGGGGCCAAGCTGAAAATGAGGAACCCTCTGTTCCCATCAAACCCAGTAAAAGGAATAAAAGATTGTTAAGTAGCGGGGTTGAAGCACTGCAAGGACAGAGTATCAGCTGCAAATGTGTTTAATTCCTGTCAAGTATTTCAAAATCTGGATTTTGTTAGCAGGGGGAAAAGAACCAGTGAGCATTCAATGAAGAGTTTTATACACTATTTAGAAGATCGAATCAGAACTGAGGTCACCAAAAAATTACAAAGAAAACACACGGAGACTCATGACAAAATGAGGTAGCAGTTTATTTCAACCCATTACCTGGAATGGAATGTCAGAGGGAATTTACACAGATATTTTATAGGCTGGAGGGGGTAGAGGAGAATTCCTATGGGGTTTTGAGTTTCGGAGAGAACTTCCCACATGAGAGCTTGGGACTGGCTATGGAGCTGTAGCACTTTCAATATAATTAAAATAGCACTTTGTTATTCTAATTCTGTACATTCTGAGCTGGATGTTGTCTGAACACATCGATATTGCACAATCATTACTTGACACCAAACATTTCTCTTCCTACCCTGAAGGCAGGGGATGCCTTGGGGCACCTCCAAGAGGAATAAGCTCCATGGAGACATAAACCCAAATTCTACTCAAGTTTTGCTACGTTCCCTTTAAGTAAGAAACATGGAAATTCACCCCCACTAGTCGGCAGGGAGGGAAAATCATCCCCCTCTGTCTCTGGAGCACGGGAAAGGCTGAAGCAGAAGGAGAAGGGAAGATGCCCCGAGTCAAATCAAAACGGAGTGTTGGGAACTGACTGTTGCAGCCCCTGTCCCCACCCGTCCTAGGTCGAGGAGGCTCCAATCTCCAAGGTGGGCTCTCGGGGGCAGGGAAGGACTCCGGGAATTACCTTCTGTACAGACTCATCCTCTCTCACGCCCGCGGGGACAGCGGCTTCCTGAGGTTCTTGACAGAGGCTCAGTTCTCGTCTCTCAGATCCTTGGGCACCAGCCGTTGCCAACCAGTTGGACTGGAGGCAGGATAAGAATGCTGCAGCCACATTCTTTGTTGTTGTCACACATGACATCACAATACACTCAGGCCTCCATACAGAGACCTAGACACCCCCCGCCCAGGTAACTCTTATCCCATCGCACGGCCAGGCAGGGGGCAGTGCTAACACCCACAGCTGGTTCATACTGGAAAGCTACTGGGAAGGAAGGCAGGAGGCAGAACCTTCCCTTGACCTAGCTCTGTCCTTCTATTCCTTCTAAAATCAGGAATAAGGGACCTTTCGGAAAAGGCTTTATTTTCCGAAAGATCCCCGTCTAGACTGGCGCTTTTTTCCGGCAAAGCCCCGAGCCGGAAAAAAGCGGCAGCCACGTTCGTGCAAATGGAGCGGGGAAAATTTAAATCCCTGCTGCATTTGCATTTCCGACTTGTCTCATCTGTATCCCTTTTCCGGAAAAGGGGCCCAGTGTAGACACAATCCCTCTGTTTATAACACATCTTCTGTTGCTGCTTCTTTTGCTGCTACTTTTCTTCTTCTGTTGCAGCTTTTTCTTCCGGTGATTCTTCTGCTGCTGCTGCTACTTCCTGTTTCTTCTGCTGCTGGGGCTCATTATTCTTATTATTCTTCCGCTGCTGCTTCTGCAGTGCTGCTCTTTCTGCTGCTGCTTCATCTGCCTCTGTGGCTCCTCCCTCTCCTGTCCCTACTTATTTTCATTCTTCTTTTTCTTCTGCAGCCACTGTTCCTGATGACTCCTTTTTTTCTGCTGCTGTTACTTCTCTAGCTTAAATCTGCTGCTGCTCCTGATGCTCCTTCTGTTGCTGTTCCTTCTGCTGCTGCTGCTACTGCCGCTCATTCTCCTGCTCCTATTTATTTTTCTGCCTCTCCTTTGTCTGCTGCTTTTTCATCTGCTACTGTTGCTGCGCCTTCTGTTGCCCATACTTGTTATTATGCTTCTTCTTCCACTCCTTCTTTGGCTACTTTCCTTCTGCTGCTGCTTCTTCAGATGCTGTTTTTTCTACTGCTACTTCTGCTTTTGCTGCTGCTATTTTATTTTCTTCGCCTTCTGCTGCTGCTGCTTCATCTGCTTCTCTTGCAGCTGCTTCTACTCTCCGTACTTATTTTTCCATTTCTAATTTTTAGTGTGTGCTGCTGCTTCTACTTCTGCTGCTTTTTGCTGTTTCAGCTTCTTCTCCTGTTGCTCCTCCTTTTATTTCTGTTACAGCGGCTTCTGCTGCAGTTTCGTCTCCTGCTGCTGCTGTTTCTTCTGCTGTTGCTACTACTTGCTTTTTCTTCTTTGCTTTCTTCTTCTGTTGATGGCTTCTACTGCTGTTGATTTCTCTTTTCATCTGCTGCTGCTACTCCATCTGCTTCTAATGCTACTTCTTCTTCCGCCGCACCTGCTGTATCTGCTTCTTCTGCTACTGCTGCTCCTTCTCCTGCTTCTACTTGTTTTTCTGTTTCTCCTTAGTCTTTTTTTCCTGCTGTTAAAGTTTGTTGCTCCCCCTTTTATTTCTGTTTCTCCTTAGTCTGTTATTTCTGCTGCTAAAGTCTGCTGCTCCTTCTGCTACTGCCACTTCTTCTGCTGCTTCTTTTTCTGCTGCTGCTACTTCCTGTTTCTTCTGCTCTTCTCTGCTGTGGCTTATTATTGTTATACTGCTGCTGCTTCTTCGGTTTCCGCTGCTTCTCCTCCTAGAATCATAGAGTCATAGAGCCATAGAACTGGAAGAGACCTCAGAAGGTCATCAAGTCCCGCCCCCTGCTCTAGGCAGGACCAATTCCAACTAAATCAACCCGGCCAGGGCTTTGTCAAGCTAAGACTTAAAACACCTCTAGGGATGGAGACTCCACTAGTTCCCTAGGTAACCCATTCCCTAGGTAACCCATTCCAGTGCTTCACCACCCTCCTAGTGAAATAGTGTTTCCTAATATCCAACCTGGACGTCTGCTGTTTCTTCTACTGCTGTTCCTGTCTCTTTGATTCTGCTTCTTCTTCTGATGTTTCTTCTGTTGTTGCTTGTTCTTGTGATCTGATGCCGTGGCTTCTTCTGCGTCTGCTGCTTCTGCTTCAGCTGAGGTTTCTTCTAGTTCTTCTGCTCCTGCCTCTTTTCTTCCACTTCTTCTTCTCCTCTGCTGTTTCTGCTGCTCTTGATGCTTCCTTTCTTCTTCTGTTGCTCCTTCCTTTGCGATTACAGTTTTCTGCTGATGCTTCTACTTCTTCTGTGTTTTCCTTCTTGGTTTCTTCTTTTGATGATGCTTCTTCTGGTGCTACCATTGCTCTTTTCATCTGCTGCTGCTACTTCTGCTGCTTCTTCTGATTCTCATTCTTATGCTTGTTCTTCTACTGTTTCTTTTCTTCTGTTGCTGCTCCTTCTCCTCCGCCTGCTTGTTTTTCTGCTTCTTCTGCAGCTTCAATCTGCTGCTACTACTGCTGTTTCTTCTGTTCTTTCTTCTGCTGCTGCTTTTGCTCCTGCTTCCTTTGTTACTGCTACTTATTCTGCTGCGACTTTTCTTCTGCTGCTGCTCCTGGTTATGCTGGTGTTTCTTCTTCTTCTGCTGCTGCTGCTGCTGCTGCTATGGCCTCTTTCTTCAATTCGTCTCAATCTGCAGAGTTTCACTTCCTATTTTTATTCGGCTGCTTCTTCAGCTGCAGCATCTATGGCTGCTGCTGCTTCTGTAGCTGCTACTTCTTCTGCATCTGCTTCTTGTGAGGTTGCTGCTACTCCTTCTTTTTCTGCTCTTGCTCCTTATATTCTGCTGCTGCTACTTCTTTTTCTGGTTCTTCTGCTGCTGCTCTTCTTCTGATGCTCATGCTACTTTAGCTGGTGCTTCATCTGCTTCTGTTGCAGCTGCTTCTTCTGCTCCTACTTGTTTTCTGCTTTTTCTTCTTTTCTTTGTGCTGCTGCTGCTTCTTCTGCTGCTTTTTCTACTGCTGATACTGTTCCTTTTTCTGCTGCTGCTACTTCTCTATTTCTGCCACTGCTTCTTCTGCTGGTTCTTCTGGTTCTGCTTTTTCTGTGGCCGCTGCTTTTTCTTCGTTTGTGCTACTGCTGCTGCTTTCGCTGTTTCTTCTGTTGTTTCTTTTGCTGATTCTTCTACTGCTGCTTTTGCTCCTGCGTTCTCTGTTGATCCTACTTACTCGGCTGTTGCTTCTACTTCTGCTGCTGTTTTTTCTGCTGCTGCTGCTTTTCTTCTTCTTCTTTTGCTCCTGCTACCACTGTTGGGGCTACTTATTCTGCTGCTGCCTCTTCCGCTGCTGCTTCGCCCGTGTCTTCTTCTGATGCTTCAATCTGCTTCATCTGCTTCTGTGGCTGCTTCTTCTTCTGTCCCTTTCTTTTCATGCTTCTTCTTCCTCTTTTGTTTCTGCCACTGCTCCTTCTTCTCCTGTTGCTTCCTCTGTGGCTGTGGTTGTTCCTTCTTTTTCCGTTGATGCTTCTTTAGCTGCTGCTCTTTCTTCTCTTGCAGCTACTTCTTCTGCTCCTTGAGGGCTATGTCTCGACTGCATTGCTGTATCGGGGTCCTGGAAGGATCCCAAAATAGCAACGCCACATCCAAGGATCACATCTGCTATTTCAGAAAAAGTTTGAAAATAGCGGACACGCTCTTTCAGCAGCCCTGTAAACCTCGTTGTACGAGGAATAAGGGACGGCTCGAAAGAGCACGTTATTACAAAATTTGGCGCTGTGCAGATGCACCAAATTTCAAAATAGCCGCTTTCAAAAGTAAAATATGCAGTGCTGTTTAATGTAGGGCAGGGTTGTTTCTGCTTCTGCTGCTATTTCTTCTTCTCTTCCTGCCTTTTAGCTTCTGCTCCTTCTCCCAGTAGTTCTGGCTGCTGTTTCGCCAGCTTCTGTTGCTGCACCTTTCCCTGCCCATACTTGTTTTTGGGCTTCTTCTTCTGTTTGTGCTGCTGTTTCTTCTTCCTCTGCTAGTTCTCCTGCTGCTGCTCTTTCTTCTGCTGTTGCTACTACTTGCTTTTTCTTCTTTGCTTTCTTCTTCTATTGATGGCTTCTGCTGCTGTTGATTTCTCTTTTCATCTGCTGATGCTGCTACTTCATCTGCTTCTGATGCTACTTCTTCTTCCGCCGCTGCTGCTATTTCTGCTTCTCCTGCTACTGCTGCTCCTTCTCCTGCTTCTACTTGTTTTTCTGTTTCTCCTTCTTCTGTTCTTTCTGCTGCTTAAGTCTAGACTGGCACTTTTCTTCAGCAAAACACCGAGCCGGAAAAAAGCGGCAGCCATGTTCATGCAAATGCCCCGGGGGATATTTAAATCCCCCGCGTCATTTGCAATTCCGACTTGTCTCATTAGCATCCATTTTCTGGAAAAGGATGCCAATGTAGACACAGCCCTGCTGTTTCTTTTGTTGATTCTTCTGCTGCTACTTTTGCGCCTGCTTCCTTTGTTGGTCCTACTTATTCTGTTGCTAGTTTTCTTCTTCTGCCACAGCTGCTTTTGCTGAGTTTCTTCTACTGCCGTAGCTGCTACCGCCTCTTTCTTCTGCTCTTCTCCTGTGCTTCTGTTTCTGCTTCTGCTGCTATTTTTTCTTCTCCTCCTGCCTCTTTTCTTCTGCTACTTCTCCTACTGTTTCTGCTGCTGCTGCTGCTGCTTCATCAGCTTCTGTACCTGCAACTTTCCCTGCCCCACTTCTTTTCAGGCTGCTTCTTCTGTTTGTTCTGCTGTTTCTTCTTCCGCTGCATCTACTACTGCTGTTGCTTTTCTGCTGCTGCTACTTTTCTATTTCTGCCACTTCTTCTTCTGATATTTCTCCTGCTGCTTCATCTGCTTCTGCTCCTCCATCCTTTTCTGTTGCTTCTTCTACTATTGCTGCTGCTGCTGCCACTTCTGCTTCAATCTGCTGCTGTCTCTTCTTCTGCTGCTGCTGATTCTGTGGCTGTTTCTTTCCTGTTTCTGCTTCCTTTTAATCCGCTACTGATTCTTCTGCTACTGATGCTTTTTCTGTTCCTCCTTCTTCTGCTTTTTCTCCTGCTGCTGCTACTTTTCTTCTTGTGCCACTGCTGCTTCTTTTAATTTTTCTTCTTCTTCTGCTACTACGTCCTGTTTCTTCTACTATTCTTTTTCTACTACTTCTTCTGCCCCTACTTTTTTCATGCTTCTTCTTCTTTTGTTTGTGCTACTGCAGCTTCTTTTTCTGTTGTTCCTCTTTCTGCTGTATCTTCTGTTGCTGTTACTTCTTCTGCTTCTTCCTCTTTTGACTCTTCTGCTGCTGCTTCTGTTCTTCTTCTGCTGCTGCTTTTACTTCTCTCGGGCTTCTCTACACTGAGAGGTTTTTGCAGCAGAGAGTATGCTAATGAGGGACTGATGTTTTTTGCGCAAGGGGGTTTTTGCACAAAAAGAAGCAGTGTAGTTGTTTCTGTTTTGCTCAAAACCTCCTTTTTGCACAAGATCTTTATGCCTCTCCGGATCTTGTGCAAAACAGCTTTTTGGCAAAAAACAGAAGTGGCGACGCTGTTCTTTTTTGCACAAAAACCCCTTATGCAAAAAGCATCAGTACAAAATATGCTAATGACATCACAAAGCATACTCTCTGTTGCAAAAACTTGCAGCCTAGACACAGCCTCACTCGATAAGGAGCAGCTAGAGTTCATGACTCAGAGATGCTCCCCATTGCCTGGTCCTACCCCTATAGTGCAGCTGGCAGGAAGGGAGAGGGGTGACTCAAAGAAATCAGGAGCCTACTGGAAGTCTCCAGAGAACTGTCATGTCTGCACCTGTGCAGAGAAGTGGGCGGGGCCGGGCCCTTGCCACGCTCTGCCCTGGCAGGAGAAGGGGAGGGGCAATCAGAGGCTGAGGTTATAAGAGAGCATCTCCCTCCCTCCCATTTAGCACATTATTGACAGCAACAGCAGACTGGGAAGCACTTCCAAAGGATGTCACAGAACTAGTTTCAGAGGGGCAGCCTTGTTAGTCAGTAACTTTGTCCCACAGCACCTTAGGGAGTATTTACACAGCTCCCTGCACACAAAATAAGCGATGTTCCAAAGATACAAAGATGCTAATTCCCTTGCCCATTACAATGATAGCTTCCCCACTTATCACCCCCTGATTAGCCATTCATTAACTCATAAACAGCTATTCCCTCCCTACCTCTCCCTCACCCCACCTTCTGTACTTAATCTGATTTGTCAGGTTAATAATGTGTTCACTTTTTTTCATTGTATTCCTTTGGTGTATATGGTATGAGGAAAAGCCCCAAGACAGCAAACGCAGAGAAGCTCCAACTGTAGCGAAACACCTCGGTGGGTCTGACTTACTGGCTCAGTCTTGCACACGGACAAGGACCTGAGACTCCTCCCCGTCAATGCCCCTGTCCTGCCAATCAGGGGAGAGACTGAGGGAGGGGGGGCGGAAAATTCTCACCAAAGAGCCCAAAGCATGGCCATATCATGGGGGCGATCCCGTCAGAGCACTATTTCTGCCCCACCTTTTTGGTTGGACCTCCCAGGAGACCAGCTCCCGATGTGGGGTGGGGAGCAGAAGAGGACAAATGAGGCAAGAAAAGAAGAGAAATGCAGGCGGGGCGGAAGGGAAAGAGAAACCAAACAGGAGAAACCCCCACGGCCCCAGTGGTTCTAAGGGACAAAGTCCCAGACGGGGAATAAAATTCCGACCCTTTCACCCAGTGTTCCGTGCCTAGAATCCAGCCGGGACCAGGTGGATCAGACTGAGCAGTTCCCACCCCCTCGGAGGCTCTTACCTTCTCCACAGGGATATCTGGGTTGTAGGCAAATCAGGAGAAGGAGGAGGAAGCTCGACAGAGGTTCCTCCAGGCGCTCACGTGCAGGAACCAGGAAGCTCTGAGTCCTCAGAGAGACATCGCGAGACAGAGACTTGCCTTAGCAAGTGCCACAGGGGTCTGCGAGGTCATCCCGGCCTTGCCCCTCTTGTGTCTGGCTGATGTCAGCATCTCTCAGTGAGGTCACCACCTCCCCACCATCTTTGCCTAATATGGGGAGGGCCTGCCAAAGGCCTGTGTGATGTCACGGCCGCCCCCTCCCCCCACGCTGCAGGGCGAGTGTCCTGCCTCTGGCCACCCCTTGGGATGTTTGAGCCATTCCCTGTGCTCCCCCCTCTCAATGCCTGTTCCTCCTAGGAAGTCAGCCGGCTGCACAGTCGCACCTCAGAAGCTGCTCCCCACACAGCACTCAGCTCTGCCTCCCTCACTGGGCTTCCTGGCCAGAGAGCGTTAGAGCCTCTAATCTGACTCTGCGTCCCACAGGCCCCGTCCGGCCCAGTCGCCGGTTGTGCCCAGACGCGTTCCAACAAGGCCTCTCGTCGGCATAGACCCATCGCCACGTGGAGACTCCCCCGCTGCCCTGGGGCCATTGGCTCCGTGGTGAATCGTCCTCACAGTGGCACATTGGCCCTTATTTCTCATGGAAATTTAGGCTCCTTTCACCTTCCAGGCCCTGGCTCTGCCGAGCCCTTTCTCTGACAGAAGAGCACGGAGGGGAAAATTGAGTGAGTCCTGCACCGAGCTCCTCTCCCACCCCCCGAGCCTCGCACCCCCATGGGCCCTGCCGGTTAACTCCCCCCCTCACTCCTAGAGCCCCCCACCCCAGCACAATCAGCTTCTTCCTGGCATGCAGGAGGCTCTGGGGCGAGGGCTGATGGGGAATATTCAGAGGAGGGAGCGGGAGGAGGCGGCAGAAAGAGGCGGGGGGGGGGGGGGCTTGGGGAAAGGATCAGATGGGGCTGTGGCCTAGGGCACAGCTGGCACTTCCCACCAACCCCCAGGCCCAGAGGTACCTGTTGCTCTTTGTTACCCCTCCATCAGGGAACCTGGGCAAATGCTAATTGTAGAAAGGAGATCCTGGGAAGGAAACGCAATCGCCTCTTTTTTAATTGTGTTTGGTTTTAGCCAACCTGCTTTAGTTAAATTGTCTGAACAAGTGCGATTTTCCAACCTCCCTTCAGTGCAGTGATTGACAGGAGACTCGTTTCTGTTTTGCTCGTCTCAGCTCTTGGTACATAAGAACGGCCACACCAGGTCAGAGCAAAGGTCCATCTAGCCCAGTATCCTGTCTGCCCACAATGGCCGATCGCAGGTGCCCCAGAGGGGATGAACGGGACAGGGAATCATTGCGTTGCCATTCCCAGCTTCTGACAAACAGAGGCTGGGGACACCATTCCTACCCATCCTGGCTAACAGCCACGCATGGGCCTGTCCTCCATGTATGTATCTGGGTCTTTTCAGAACCCTGTTGAACCCTGGTCTTCACAACGTCCTCTAGAAAGGAGTTCCACAAGCTGACCATGCACTGCATGAAGAAATACCTCCTAGTGTTTATCTGAAACCTGCTACATAGTTATTGAATTGGGTGGCACCTAGTTCTTTTGGAAGGCGAAGGAGCAAATAGCACTTTGTTATTTACTTTCTGTACCCCAGGCAGGAGTGTTAAGGCCTCCATCCTACTAGTGTGTTTTTAATCTCTATATTTCACTGAGTGCTTGGTTGACCAGTTAGCTGACTGGCTAACAGGGATTTGAGCAGAAGAGTTGGCCTGGATTCCAGTAGGAAATTTCTCCAAGCAAGAGGAGGGAAGATGGTTTCAACTCATGAGGCTGAATGGCACATCCTGGGGGGAGCGGTGCCTAGGGGTGGGCCCAGGGGCATATGCCGGGGGAGGGGCTGGCGCGGCAAATCCCAGCATGGGAGTTTAAAAGGGAGGCAGACACCAGCGTAGGGGGCAGCCGAGGATTGGAGTGGGAACCGGTTAGGAGAGGATGGAGAGGAGCGGAGGTGGAGGAGGCAAGGGTTTTGAGGAGTCCCAGGGAGCCCCAGCGTGGTTGGACAGATGCCTGGGGGCGGAGGGGGGTGGGTAGGAGGACACTGTGGGCGATTGTCAGAAACCCATAGAGGTAGAAAGTAGCCCAAGGCAGGGCTTGCGTACCATCAGCCGGCGGGCTGGTGCATTGCGGCTGGAGCCCTACCAACCGGACAGGGTGCTAGCCATACCTGTCCTTAGGGCCCTGGGCTGGGACTCATAAGAGAGGATAGGACTGGGTCCACCTACCCCCACCCACAGTTGGCAGGGAACCACTGGCATTAACTGCTGTGGAGGCAGCACATAAACTGCCACCCGAACAGGAGAGACTGTACATACGCCCTAGAGGGCACGGCTGGCAGGACGCTAGACCTGGACAAGTCGGGAGGAAGGAGGAGGAGCAGGGAGCCCCTCCTCCACACCATCCCAAAAGGATCCATCACATTCTCAGCTCATTTTATAACTCAAAACCTAGACAAAAATCACCGTGCGCCACTCCTTTCAACCCTAAACTCCAAAGCTTTATTTGAAGAAAGAAAGAAAGAAAGAAAGAAAGAAAGAAAGAAAGAAAGAAAGAAAGAAAGAAAGAAAGAAAGAAAGAAAGAAAGAAAGAAAGAGTTAAACTAGTTAAAGGACTCAAGTAAACACAATGGCTACGTCTACACTGGCCCCTTTTCCGGAAGGGGCATGTAAATTTCAGCAGTCGTCGTAGGGAAATCCGCGGGGGATTTAAATATCCCCCGCGGCATTTAAATAAAAATGTCCGCCGCTTTTTTCCGGCTTTTAAAAAAGCCGGAAAAGAGCGTCTAGACTGGCCCCGATCCTCCGGAAAAAGTGCCCTTTTCCGGAGGCTCTTATTCCTTCGAACTAACAAGCTAGTGTAGACGTACCCTCAGTGTTTGAAATGTGTTACACTTTCAATTACATTTTACAATACAGCTTTGAAAGGAGGTGCGGGTGGAAGGTGATTGGCTGAGGCTGGGGGAACAATCACTATATAAAGGCCGTAGTGGTGGGATCAGGACCTGGGGGAGGAGCAGAAGCTGCAAGAGGCCCATGCAGAAGAAGGCACATGGGGAGCAGCTGCAGCCTCCCCCCTCCCCCAGAATTCCAAGTTTGCCCCGTCAACGGCTGCTTCAGCTACCCAGCCAGCCCAGGGCGGCGAGAAGCAGCTACCCCAGCGGCCCAGCAGCTTCTGTCTCTGCCCCCAGGGGGCAGCATCTGCCTCAGTGGCTCCCCCTGGGGGCTGGGGCTGCACTGTCTAGTCAGCTCCTTCTACCAGGGAGTGAGCAGCACAGCCCTCCCCACTGCAACCCCCTGAGAGGAGCTGCCATTGGAGGAGCTCCACCTTCGCTGCTGTGGGCAGCCCCATTAAGTCCCTACAACCTCCCAGCTCCCTGCCCTGAGCCCCCCATCTCCTGCTCTGATGGCTGCATCCCCCCCCCCCATTGCTTAGATCCAAAGATCTCCCAGAGCTCTTCCTTGAAACCTCCATCCCTCACCCACTGCCCTGATCTCCCAGCACCTGCCCTGACTCCTCACTCCACTGCCTGCCCTGAATCTCGCACCCCTCCCAACCTGCCCTGAGCTCCGAACACACCCAGCTCTCTGCACTGAGCCCCCCCCCACACACACCTCCAACCCCCTGCCTGACTCCTGCGTCCCCCCACTGAAAGAATGAAGGACTCTGGGAACTCCGGGTACAGCTGCAGTGTTGCTATAGATGGGGCTGGGCCTACCATGTATCAACTAAATAAATAATTATATCTGTTTGCAAAGAATTCCTGCTTGTCGGGCTCGTCTTGTTCGGAGTCTCCCCGTTTGCCGCAAGGGAATGGAGGGATGGAGTCTGGTGGGAGCTGCACGGTGCCCCACTCACTTTGGTACCGCGATGCTGCTCACGCACGTCTCCAGCAAGTACCAGAGCCCCCAACGAACTGACAGAGCCGCTGGGTCTTGCTTACTGGAGATTGGCCAGAAAGGGCTCAGGCACAACAAGGGGATTCACTGCCCAGGGCAGCGCCATCCGCTGGTTGCCTCAGGAATTGGTTTGCTCAGCTAAGACACTCTCTGCTGATGGTGCCACAGAGTCTTCTGTATGACTGGGCTGTGCTACCATCTGGGCGCCCCCATTCGCGGGGAAGGGCAGGTATCTCACGGTATTGCACGACCCAGGACCCCCACCATTCTGTGTCCCAACGCCATGATGCCTCTTCCCAACTCCTTCCACCATGATTAAGGGCAAAGCAGCAGATGCCAGACCCACAGCTGCCCGATAGCTCAGCTGGCAGAGTGGAGGGCTGGCCTAGGACCTTGGTACGTTATCCTTAGGTGGCTGGTGCAGCTCGAAGGAAAGTGTCTTAAATTAAAGCTCCTAATTCGAACTACCCTTACTCCTCCTGCAATGAGGAGTAACGATAGTTTGAATTCGGAGCGTTAATTTGAACTACCTAGCCTGTGCCACGTGTAGCCGCGGGCAGGGAGTTCGAACTACCGGGCATTTAAAAATGACAGCGCCCGGGAACATGTAAATAGAGTCCAGGATATTTTAATCCCAGGCTTCATGTGCAAGTTCGAATGACTACATTAGACACCCTAGTTCGAACTAGGGTGGCTAATGTAGACATACACTTTGAGGCAGGGGTGTGACACCATCGTGGTTCCTCATTGACTGCCCACCCAGAAGAGCCTCTTGGAATCAGCTGAGGAACAAGGCCTGAGCTGGGGGAAGAGCTGGCGCCAGGGTAGACAGGTTTCTAGCACATGACAGGAAGACCTGGGGGTTTCCACTGCAAGCGAGGGCAGCTCGTCCCTTCAGAGCCTGGGGCCAGGAACATCAGCTCAGGCTTGTTCTGCTTTCTGGTGCATGTTCAAAAGGGAGGGAGACTCCCCAATGTCCTTGGGATCAAGGTGAGACAGTTCGGGGCTCCCCCAGGCCAGTAACTGTTTCACCCTCTGTCTTCCTTGTATAGGGGGTGCCCCATGGCTGTGCAGCTTTCAGCTGGAGCTCTGACCCCACCAGCCACCCAGCATCCATGAGCCTCACCCTGAGAGAGCTGAGAGAGCTGCTGAGCCTTGTTCAGAGGAGATGGCTAGACAGGGCTCAGGCCCTGCAATGGGGTTCGCTCCCCAGGGCAGCGCCACCTGCAGGTTGCTTCAGGCTTGCTCAGCTGATGCACCCTCTACTGATGGTCTGTAGCCTGTCAGGAGACGGGTCCCAGCCCACCAAATGCAGCAGAGTTTTCTTCATGACTTGGCCGTGCCACGATCTGGGCAGCCCCCTTTCGAGGGGAGGGGCAGGTATCTCTAGCCCCAGAACCCAGCATTCTGTGTCCCAACACAGGGCTCTCAGATACTGCTGCCTCTTCCTAACTCCCGCCTCCGTTCTTAAGGGCAAAGCAGCGGAGACAGAGCCAACACTTGACCTTCGATAGCTCAGCTGGCAGAGCGGAGGACTGTAGCGGGGGCTCAGCAAGTTATCCTTAGGTAGCTGGTTTAATTCCGGCAGGGCAGGAGAAGGCAGGCAGGGCATGCTGGGCCCTAGGGGGAGTAGCAGGGCAGGCGAGGCGCGTCCAAGGAGCTGCTGAAGTTCTCTGCAGACCAGGGGCACAGCTGTGATGCTGTAAAGAGCCCAGCTCTAGAAGGTCAGGGGACACAGAGCCCAGCCAACCCCTGGGACTGAAGCGGGGACCTTTAGATCTTCAGTCTA
The DNA here is from genome assembly GCF_052426305.1 of Pelodiscus sinensis. Classification (NCBI taxonomy): domain Eukaryota; kingdom Metazoa; phylum Chordata; order Testudines; family Trionychidae; genus Pelodiscus; species Pelodiscus sinensis. Next base: position 15,522,707 of record NC_143070.1, read on the forward strand.
ACATGGGCCCGACTGAGCTACCTCAGGCCTCCCAATACGGCTACGGGGAAAGGCCTTCTTATGGCAGAGGGAAGCCGAGTGTCACACTGAGTCCCCCAGCTGGGTTTCTAGTAGGAATCTATTCTCACTATTTCCCACTAAATACAAGACCCTGAAGATACTGAATTTACTATTTCCCTAAACGCAGTGAAAGAGTGAAAATCGCTAGACAATAGCTACGAACTACACCGTCCGCGTGGGCGATCGAAACCCTCACACGGTCACCTCTGCTCGGTCTCACCAATAGCGACGCAGAGACACCTCTAGCTAACTCGTGTCCTTGGGTCTGGCTAGCTGAGGAGAGAGACCCCCTGTCACGTTACTGGATTTTGAGGGGAGCAGCCAGATCACTGATGCACCCATAGGTGGGGTATTGGCCCCAAAAATGGTATAAAAGGGGGCCATGTGGGGTGTTGAATAGAAGCTTACTGTCTGCTAATCCTATGGACGCTAGTCATGTGATTGTATAATGTCTGTGTGTGTAGTTAGGAGTCTGTAATCTGTGTAGATACTGAATATTTCTCTGCATGTGGTTGAGCAGTGGGCAGAGCCCGGCCTATGGACTTGCTAATCAGCGAGGCCCTGTGGGACAATGGCACTCAATGGGCCAAGGACACCCCTAAAGAAGGAGTGGTGACTCATACCTAAGGGCTACCAGCAGGGAACACAGGAAGAAGCCGTGGGCCAGGTGACCTGCTGTAGCCAAGAAGAGACCAGGGAGGAGGGATAAATAGGCCATGTGGCGGACTCCATCTTGGTCTTCAGCTCAGCACTTCATCCCAGAGGCAGCATTGCAGGGATCGAAGAGCCAGAAAGACCTGTGGACCCATCCTGATCCTAGGATGCGCAACAAGGACTTTTAAACCAGGAGCTGTAACATCTCTGCTAGAGCGTGCATCAAGAACTGGGAGATTCGATGCATGTAACGTACTATCCTTTAACAACCTGACTCTCATGCTTTTCTTTATTGTAATAATAAACCTTTAGATGTTAGATGCTAAAGAATTGGCCCAGCATGATTTGTGGGTAAGGTCCAGAGGGTAAATTGACCAGGGATCTGTGGTTGGTTTCTTGGAAACAGACAGAACTTGTTCGGGGTAGGTGGGATTGGGTGCTAGGAACCCCCACCTGTGTATGAGGCCCGGGGCCATCTGGGGCATGGATATTGCTGGGATGTTGGAGAGGTTTTGCTTGTGAGGCTTCAGGCAGGCAACTGAAGTGCTCTGTGTGACTGCTTTGTGGCCTGTTTGGAGAGGTCACCAGTCTGGGGGCTGTAAGGAGCCCTGAATTTGAGCAATTCGCCCTGAGTGGACGCCCTCAGCTGTGCCCAGACACGGCCTGGTCTGTCACACCCCCATGTTTCTACATTCCCATGTTTAAGTCCACGTGAGACAGAACATGGTTGTTGCCAAAACCTTAATTTCCATCAAAATCACAAATTTCTATTGAACGCGCCAAGAACGACCCAGGGACGACAGCAGAGATCGATTTATTGATTTATTTGGACAGGCGAGCAGATGACTCATTTACAGGGACAGTTTTTACATTCAGTCTGAGTACAAAATGGCTTTGTTAACGAACACACTCGAGGGAGAAGCTCTGTGAGCCACACGCTGTGTATGCACTAGGGACGGGAACATGCATGTACTTAAGTTACACGGTTACATGCAGGGGGCAGGCAGCTCATGGTTTCCCCTCCCCTCTGCTGCCTCTGGACTGGAGGCAGCAGCGCAGGGTGGGGGGCAGGCGGCTCCACTACAGCTGGTACATGCGGGGCCTTGCTTTAAAAACCAGCACCCCGGGTCTACTAGCTTCTACCTGCCCCCTGCTCTGAGCTGCTGCCTGTGAAAGAGGCACCCTTGCGTGGGGGAAAATGGTCCGGCAGGAGCTGGTGCGTACGGGGAGCTGGCTTGAAAGCTGGCTCTCTGCACGCACCGGCCCCCACCTGCCCCCCATGTGCCTCTAATGCAGAGGCAGTGCTGGGGGGGGCTGCCTGTTACCGTGCACGTTAACCGATGAGCCGAGGCTCAGGAGGTAACCGCCTCTACGTTGGCACTTTCACATCCCTAGTGCACGCACACTCTGCCCACGGTAACAGACTGGACTGGAAACGTCTCCTGTCAAGCCCCATGTGCTGCCTGTGAATCCCCGCGCAGGGCTCAGGGCTGCAGAGCAGAGATTTCCCTTCCCAGCCCCAAGGCTGCCGACATGGGGCAGAGGCTCTCGGGAGGTGAGAAGTGAACCGGGATGTGCGGGGGCTGCTCAGTGGTTCTGGGTAACCAGTGGAGCCTGGAGGAGCCCCCCGCCGCCGTGGGCAGGGGTCTACTCAGCCCCGCGGGGCCCGACACAGGCAGGTGCTGCTCCGGCGGGGCTGGAGTAACCCCTGCCTGTGTGGGAGGGGGAAGATGCTCCATCCCGGCCTCAGTGGGTGGAGGAGCCGGTCCAGCCTGGCCAGGCTGCAGCATCCTCTGGCTGCCCCTTTCATCGGTTAACCCAGCGGTTCTCAAACTTACACAGGGGTTGTGAGCAACTTAGAGGGGGGCTGCGCTATCACAACATTTGAGAACAGCTGGATTAACCCATGAAATGGGATATTCATCCCTAAAAAGCACCTCTCCCCGGCAGCCCCAAAGTGGAGCTGCCTGTCTGGGGAAATAGCGCCTCTCCCTGCTGCCCCAGTGCAGAGCTGGCACAGCCAGGGAGAGACACCTCTGCTGCCCCCCTCCCACAGCCTAGATCTGCCCCCGCTGGGGGAAATAGGCCCCCACCAGCAACTCTCAGGGCAGGTGCTGCCACCATGGAGAGGTGACTCTCACTTGCCCTGAGCTTCTGCAATGAGCCAGGGCTGGGGGGAATCCTCTCTGCTCGTCAGCCTGCACCCCATACGCTCCATTCCCAGCCGTGCCCCTGAGCCTGCCGCCATCCAGAACATGTACCGCAGCCCACTGCCCATGCCCTATGCCCCCGCCGCACCTGGACGTAACAACTGAGAGGGAACGTGTCCCCGTAGAGCCGTCCCGAGACTGGGTTTCACCAATGGACCGATGGGCCAGCAACATGAACTCACGAGCGTGCCGTGACTGTGGGTCTGTCCCCAGCGACTAGACAAACTCTCAGCTGTTACCCAGTTAGGCTGGCGAGTTGTCAGTCCGATGGGGGGCAGATGTCCCCGGCAGAGTGTCCATCTGGAAATGGGTCATAGGACCTCTCTGAGGACTCCTCTGCCCGACCTCCACCAGTCATGGTGGCCACTGCCCTTAGGACCATCGAGGGAGGGGACTGCACCAAATGGGGGAAGTGCCGTGTTGCGGGGTCCAGCCCACAAGAGGGTCCTGTGACCCCTCCCAGGAATCTCCCCACCAGCCCCTCCAAACCAGTGAGGGTCACCCCCTCAGGCCAGCTCAGAAGAGAAACGTGCACCAGTCAGAGCAGGTGCAGCCCGAAGGGCCAGGTGCTGAGTTCTGGGAACAAGACGGGCTCCTTCCCGCAGTGGTGCGCTGGGACGTCCAGGGCGATGGTGCCGGCCGGCCGCTCAGCTCCGGAGAGGGGGGCTTCTGGCCTAGGCCTTCGGGCACTAGCTGCTCTGACTGGTGCATGTTTCCCTTCTCAGCTGGCCTTGGTGGGGGGTGACACTCCCTGATTGGGAGAGGACAGAGGGGAGACTCCTTGGAGGGGTCCCAGGACCCTCTTGAGGGAAGATCCTCACACCACGGCACTTCCCCTATTTGGTGCGGCCCCCCCTGCCCTCGTTGCTCCTGAGGGCAGGGGCCACCGTGATTGGTGGGGGGCGGGCAGAGGAGTCCTCAGAGGGGTCCCGTTACCCAATTCCACATGCGTCCTGGCCTGCAACTGTCTCCAATGGGTGAAATCCATTCCCGAGGCAGATCCACGGGGAGAAAACCCGCAAGAGGGTCCCAGGACCCCTCCAAGAAGTCCCCACACGGCCTCTGCCAATTGCCTCGGGTTTCACCCCCTCGCTCATCGCAGAAGGGACTCAGGCACCAATCGGAGGTAGCGCAGCCCGAAGGCGTCGGCCAGAGTTCCTGAAAAACACCTTCTTGGAGCAAGACCACCTCTTCCTCGCTGCGTCACCATGGGATCGCCGGGACGATGCTGCCGGCCGGCCAGTTGTTCGACTCCAGAGATCGAGGGCTTCTGGTCTAGGTCTCCGGGCCTGGCCTGCTCTGATTGGTGCCCGTGTCTATTCTGAGATGGCCCGAAGGGGGAGTGAAACCCGCCCCTGTGGGCAGAGGGCTCTGTGGGGGTTTCTTGCAGGGGTCACAGGAGTCAGAGCACCTGAGCACAGCACTTCTGGTGCTTGGGCAAGTCCCCTCTCTCCAGGGCCACTACCCCGACTGGTAGAGCAGTGGGAGCCATGGGCAGTGAGCGAACGGCTCACATGGGACGGCAGAACCCAGCCCTGCCCCTTCTTCCCGAGGCTCCGCCCCCCCATGCCCACCAGGCTGCTGGCCCTGCCCTGCCCTCTCCTTCCCACACTGGTGGCTGCCCAGCCCCAGATTTCTACCCTCCCACCCCAGCCCCCAGGCTGCCTGGCTCCCTGGCATCCCCACAAGCCCCAGAGCAGCCAGGCAGACTCAGCTCCCCACCCCAGTCCCAGAGCGCTGGGCAACCCCAGCCCCTCCCCCCACCGCGGACCCCAAAGTGCGTGCAGCCCCTGTCCCTCCCCCCACCGCGGACCCCAGAGCGCGCGCAGCCCCTGTCCCTCCCCCCACCGCGGACCCCAGAGCGCGCGCAGTCCCAGTCCCCGCAAGAGCGTGGTCCCACACTGGTGTTTGTGGGAAGGCCGATGGGCGACGAGAAGAACCCACCCAGATGGGCAGAGGCCGGGGGGAAGGGCCCGGAGATGGGTGGGTCTGATGGTGACTCGTGAGCTGTGTCCTGGGGTGACGGGCCAGACAAACGTTGGAGACCAGACCGCAGGGCTGGGGAGGGGCTCGGCTTCCTCTGGCCTGGGGGCGGAACGGCTCCTGGCCCCTGCGCGGCTGGTTCCCTGTCACGTGCAGCTCTGCCTCTTCCGCATCCTCCTGGTGTCCCAGCTGCTTGGTCTTCTGGCCAGGCCGGGCTCGTGGTGGGCTCAGCCGGTGTCTGCCAGAGGAGAAAGAGCAGGAGCACAGATGAGAAGAGCACAATTGTCAAGGGGGAGACTCTGGAGCAGGGCAGGTTCCCCCCCACCCTCTCGCTCCCCTCGTGGCTAATGCTGTGGAGTGCGCTTGGCCCCGTGCAGGGAAGGCCCCAGGCTCTATTAGGGCCTTGTCAAGCCGCCACAGCAGGGCCTGGTTTCCTCAGAGGGGAGGGTGAATCTGTCGCCCGGCTCCGAGGGGCCGACTCCTCCCTGAACTGAAGCCTGAGGGAGCCCCACGCTGGGCTGAGTTGTCCTGAGTCAGGTTCCAGCCAATGCAGGAGGCAGGAGCTGGGCTGGTGAGTCTTAGAAGAGGCATCGGCACCTCCGAGGAGAACCAGCAACTCAGTCTGCTCAGGGTCGCTTCATGGCTTGGCTCTCTCCTCTGCCTGAGAGTGGTGCCAGGCCGCCCAGGCCTCAGCCTGCTCCAGCCCTGCTCCTGCTCCAGCCTCGACCCTAGTCCTAGCGCAGCCCGGCTCGCAGTCCAGCTAAGCTCCCAGCCCTGCTCCTAGACGGTTCCAGGCCCGCACTTGACTCCTGGCTCTGGCTCCTGCTCTTAGCTCCTCTAGGCTCGACCGCCACCACTCCAACTACTAGGCCCCACTGCCACTGCTCCAACAACTAAGCCCCCCCCCCGCCCACCCTCATCTCAGACAGACAGGAATAATTCACATTTCTGCTTTCCATGTGTCTGATCCTGCATTGGTCAGCACCGGCTTCCCTCTCCCATTGTGCTGCCCAGGGCCCTGGCTTTGCGAGAGCCTCGGAACGTCTTCCCAGGTGTCTCTGGGCTGGACTCTGCTACGGGAGCTGATGTCCCTTGTGAATACCCAGCCCACGGCCCAGCCCCTGCTCCAAAGAGCTGCTCCCGTGTGTTGTACGTACCGTGGCAGGATGAAGAGTCCTTCTGTGTCGGTGCCGCTCCCTAATCAAAACGCACCCCACACGAGGTTCGCCAGCTTCTGCAGCCATTTAAAATGTTCATTCAGGACGATCGCTGTGGTCCTGTCTGATCTTAAAGGCACTTCCTGGAAAGCTGAAAGAAAGAGGAAATGCGTTGGAAACCTCACAGAGCTGCTGTCACAGGTGGCTGGGAAACCTTTGCTTCCCAATGGCCTTTGCCATGGGAACACGACAGCAACCGTAACTCTGGCATTTAGGTGCAGAGCAACAAAGGGGCTTCAGCTCCTAACTTCTACCGAATCCTTTGTGCATTTGTGCCGCCTTCAGTGCTCCAGAGGTGGCAGGGAAAGGTGTTTCCTGGGGGCCGCATGGGATGGCCTAGGAGCCGAGAACCCAACTCTGGGTGAAAGTCTCTGGCCTACAACCTCTCTAGTGGAGGGGAGCAGGTGGTGGAACTTTTTGTGACAGAGGGTAAGAATCCTTCTCCTCCTGCTAATGACTAGTCATCTTCAGTTCTGGCCGGCCTCCCTTGAGAGCCTTTGTGTTCTTATCCCCATTTTACAGGTGGGGAAGGTGAGGCACAGAGTTGCTCCTGGGGGCTCAAATCTCCTGACTCCCATTCTTACATTGACCAGCAAGACCATTCTTCCCTCTTAAGTACTGTCCTCAGACAGAGACAGACACTGGGGCAGCTGTGTTCAGGCCTCATATTGCCCACAGATGCACAAATGCCCAGAGCTGTTTCCTTACCTTCACACAGGCGGTAGATGTCATCTGCACTCACTGTCTCCGCCAACAGGTAGACGAAATGGTGGATGGTCTCTCCTAAACAGACAAGGAATACCCCGGAGCTCAGGACTTTTCAACATCATACCTGAAAATTGCTAAAGATTCAGTCATTCCCACAAGACAGCCCTTGGGAAATTCAATACCCGGCCCTTCGATGTGGCACGAAGCACATGGGAGAAAGCATCCGGCCCCAGAAGTCACTGAAAGGCCGATTGCAAAGGCGACTGAAATCGCATCTTGATGGTTTCGTGAAGATGTGGCCAAAAAGTTGTGGGCAGGAGAAGTTGGAAGAGACCAAATGGCAAAGTGGTTCCCTCCAGCTTGCAGTAAATGTGAATTCTGGCCCACGCAGATCCCCGCTGTCGGATTCTGGTGCTTGTCAGGCTGGGTGCATTGATTTAAATCAAGTTTCCCACTGGTATTACTTCTCTAATTTCCTCAAACACTACTGCAAATCTCCTCAGTGACACATAGTAATTTATAGCTGGGAGTAGCATTTTACACCAGCTAAGAGAGCACCTTGTGTGTCATTCTGGTAGATAACCTGACTTCTGTTAATTTAGGAAATAGCACATGATCACCAGTGTTAAGCTGCAGACCTTGAAGCAGTATATTAGGGATGGGAAGGACTAAATCATACACAAAAACACAATAGGGCTGATATTTTATTCAACTAACTCTTCCATGTTATATCCATGTTTCACATTTGCAGTTGCAGGAGGCTCCTGAGTTGCTGGCTGATGCTTGTCCTGAAACCCCTTTCGGTTCATGTTCATTTTTTATTAATTCAAACAGACGTGACCTCAGAATGCTAAATGTGCAGTGTCCTTACGACTTCTGCAGGGAGCTCTCCTCTTCCCCCCTCCCACTGGCATTGTGATGCAGCTCTTAAGCCAAGTGACCCAAAAAGCTAAGTTGTGCTTGGGAGACACTTAATTTTGCAGTAAGCCCACTGAAAGACGTATAGCAGGGGGACCTTTGGGAAAGCCGAGTTCTGCCTGGCCCAGGCTCACCACCAGACAAGCAGAGAACAAAACATATCGGATCCGGGCTATGTCTGTCTGTGCCCATGTGTTTCAGCGGGATGACAGACATTGAAAGCCCAGAACTGACAAGGAGGAACAGATGCTGGTTAGGCTGGATAGACTAGAACCATTAAGGCAATTGGATGAGACTGTCGGGATGGGCAGCGCATGTTTGTGATAACATCGTAACCTATTGAACTGATTGTTCAATGAAACTAGTGAAAATTCCCCCTGGTCCCAGAGAATGGAGTGGGAAGTGGAAAAAGAGCTTTGAAGGAAGCACGGGAAAAGCTCACGTGGGTTTGCTCTGCTTACCGATGAACAGGGCTGCAGAATGTCGGATGGACGGCTGGGAGATTTCCAGATACTTTAAAGCCTGGAACAGGAGCCTGGGGACGTTCCTCTCGTTATTCTCCATCTAGCAACAGAGCAGGGAGAAATGCTCAGTGCAGACAACGTGATCTGCCCACAGCGGGCAGGCCAGGGCTGCTGAAGCTCAGAGGGAGGGCAGGGCAAGAGCCAGTAGGAGCCCAGACGATGGAGCTGCCCCTCTCGGAAGGGCCGAATGCAGACAGTGCCCAGCAGTCCCAGTGTCCTAACCCCACAGGGCCTGCAGGGCAGCAGGGGAGTGGAGGGCAGGAGCAGGGTGCACAGCCACTGTGCCCACCCCACAAGCAAAAGGGGCAGGACCCCAAGGGAGCCCTTCTAGGAGGGGCTGCCTCTGATGTCCCTGCGTGACAAGCGGGGTGGAGAACCCCCTGGGTGCTCGGGGGTGGGGCTAGAAAGGTCTCCCTGAGCTCCCCACTCACTGCTCTGCGGGCCCAAAGAACACACCTACCAGGCACTTCCCGACGCACGGCAAGAGCTGCGAGGAGCCGTCCCAGGCCAGGCTGCAGAAGAGACTCTTCCGATTGGCCCAGCCGAGGAACACGGCGCAGCGGAAGAGGGTCACTTTGCAGCTCTGCAGCACAAGGGGAGAGCGAGGGGCCTCGCTGAGAGAGGGAGCGTCTGGGGCACGTCCCCTCCTCCCTGCTCCTTGGGCTCCTGCTCTCCCTGCCAGGGGAGGTTCCTGCCCCTTGTTCCCAAAGGGAGGCTGCTCAGGGGAGGGGCTGAGAACTGGCTGGCGAGAGCCGGACGGGATCTCCACAGCTCAGCCCTTCTGCGCAGAGACGGCAACGGCAGCGCCAGGCCGCTCTGGGACCCCAAAGGGTCTGAGCCCAGGGGCCCTCCCCTGTGGCCCCTGAACGTCCCCAGTGGCCCTGGCTGGGCAGGGGCTCTGGAGACGGGTGGGGCCCAGGGGACTCTGGCGCTTTGCTCTCTGGAAATACCGAGCACGGCACTTACCAGGATCACGCTCTGCTCCTCGTCTGCCAGGTGGAGCAGCAGCGGGAGCAGGCAGCTGGTGAGTTCCTGCTGCACGGCCGGTTTGTCTGGGTCCTTCACCCCGCTCAGCACGGTGCCCAGCAGGGAAATGGCGGCTGAGCGGACACTGCCCCTCTCCTGGCAAGGACACGCGGGGGCGGGGAAGCTGGTGAGAACCGGGCCGTGTCCCTGGCCACAGAGGCTGCTCTGGGCTCCCCTCCCGGGGCCCTGGGGCCTGGCGCTCACCCCTGCCCCCTTGGGGAGCAGCAGCAGGCGGGGGAGGATCTGGGGACAGGAGGTTCGGGGGGGAGGCTGCAGCAGGGCTGGGAGCTTGGCGCTCAGGTTGGCCCAGAAGGGCTCTGCCAGGGAGGAGGCTGCGTCGGAGACGCCCCACCCTTGGCAGGGGCCCCCTTGGGTGCCGCGTGGCCGGCCTGAGGGGGGAAGGGGCTGGGCAGGGACATACCAGGGTGGCAGGGAGAGGAGGGAGGGGGAATGTGCTTCTCCGGGGTTCCCAGCCTTACGTGGTCCATGAGCGGGCGCAGGCTGCCTGCCATGTCCTGGGAGATGGAGCCAAGCCCCTCCCCGGCGAGCAGGTAGGTGGCATCTGCCGCCTCCGTCATGGCCTCCAGGACAGTCCTTGCGTCCGTGGCGCAGAACATGGCGATGGTCCCGGGCAGCTGGGCCCGTAACAACTGCCCCTGTGGGAATGCAGAAAGCAGCTCCCCACTGTCCTGGGACGTAGCCTGGGGCAGGGGCTGGACCCTCCCTCCCCTTCGGCCAGACCCCAGGGACAGCCCAGCCCCCCAGCAGGGGAGAAAGTCCTTCTCCTGCCGCTCCGCCAGGTGCTTTGCACCCCTGGCCCTTGAGCAGAGCCTGCCCTGTCGCCTGCCGAGAGCCGCTCCAGGCCCCGCCCACCGAGCTTTGACCCCGCCCCCGTCTCCTCTGCCCTTGCCAAGTTTGGGCTTTGTTGCCCGACTCCCCTCCCCCCACTGCCCTGAGTGACGACCTGAGTCTCCTTCCCCGCCCCACAGCAGCGGATTTAGGGCAGGGCGAGCGGGGCAGCTGTCCCGGGCCCCGCGCTTCCCGAGGCCCCGCGCGTGCACCGAGTCAAAGGAGGGGCCCCGTGAAATTTCGCTGCCCGGGGCCCCGCAGTGCTGCCCTGGGCCCCTCAGCAGTCTCACCCGCCCCTGCCTCCCCACCACCTACACTGACCATGCTCTGCCTGGGAGCAGGGACACCCCCTCGCGCCTGGTTTGCTCAGTATCGCACCCCAGGATCTGAGCGCTGGGAGCACCACAGGCTTCCTCGGTCCCCTGGTGTCAGATCGGGGCTCCCTGGGGCACCGCTGAGAGGCAAGTCAAAGGCAAACTCCTCAGAGACAGGGCGACTTCCAGCCCACGACTGGGGCCCTCCCTCTGAGGCACCAAACCAGCCACACAGAGCACTGCTGTTCCCCACACTGGCTGGCCAGCAGTCACCCCAGCAAGCCCTGAGATGTGCCCTCACCTTCCCCGGCCAGAAGAGAACACTGGCCAGGCCTTGCAGACAGAGCCTCCGTATTGCAGGGTTGTTGTCTCGGGTCCATTCCATCAGGTGTTCCTGGAGGTCTGATTTGGTGACAGTGCTGAGGATGGAAGGACTCTGGAGAAACTGGAAAGAGAAAATCAGCGTCAGGCTAAGGAGCAGAAATCTGCCTTTGGTCTGTGCCTGCCCCATCATCTTTGCCAGCTGGCCACTTTCTGCTGCACAAAATCTCTGGAGTGAAGGAGCCAGTGGCTGGTGTTTGAAATGGTCCATTCCTAGAAGGGCAACTAATCCACAAGCGCCTGATGAACGCCAGGGACAGAGGACTCTCTGGGGACCGCTAAGCGTCCTGGGCAGAGCGCTGTGGCAGAGGAAAAAGAAACCCCAGGGGAAGGCGAGGAGAGAGGCCCGGGCTTGGGGTGCTGGAGAAACATCTCCTCTTGTCACATGTCCCAGGGAGGTGCATCCAGCCAGGAGCAATCTCACCCTGCCCCCCTCCACTCTGCCCAGTCCCGCTAGTATCTGCGTGGGCAGAGGAGCTGGCTGGCTGTGAGATTGCTGAACCGCTGGCCACGGGCCCCAGCCCCTATTGGCCCAGGAGGGGTCTGAGCTGCTCTGCACAAGCCCACGTGTGCCAGGCTGCTCCGGACTCTCACCTCGGTGCAGAAAGTCAGGGCAATTTCTCTCAGCGCCTCCTCCTCCTCCCGACTCTGCACGATGGCGATGGCCTCTCTGAGAACCACAGGGACCTGTGGGTTCCGGTGCTCGACCATGGTTCTGGAAGAGCAAAGGGAAAGTCCCCAGGATTACCAAAGGGAGAGACAGTCCCTCCCCCATTGCGGGGCTGAGAGGGCCGGCTGGGGCAGAGGAGGATCTCCCGCCCAACTCCCATTGCCCAGACAGGCCGCAGGAAGAGGAAACTTGAGACTCCTACCTTGCGATCAAGCCCACGCCTCGGGAGAAGTGATGGCGGGAGGCGATCATTTCCCAGCCCTGCTGTAACTGGATACTGGCAAATTCCTTCCAGTATCTGGGCATGGAAAAGAGGGTCTTCACGGCCTCCAGGGACGTGCTAAACACAAAAAAAAAATTTAAAAAAAAATCCTGGTGTCAGAAATCTACTGCAGCCCAACCCGCTCAAGGCCTGGGGCACAAGGCATGGTCAGCAGTAGCCGGTTTCCCCCGGGATGGACCCAGCACCCTGTCGGGGCTCACTGAGGTTTTGGCAGGTGGCGACACTGCAGCTTCTACAGATGCTCGGTGCCCTCGCTCCCAATGGTCCAACACCTGACTCTTCGCTGGGGCTGGCACCAGGTCACTGGGCACATGGGCCAGATCCTTTGTTGGTGCGAGGGAGCAAAACTCTGCCCGTTTGCAGCAGCTGAGGTGCCTTCAGGCTCCCCGGCTCCCCCCAGGGGAGTCCACACGGAATCAGCTTCATGGTCCCTCTTGCTCCTGCCTGCCTGTGACACGGCCCCCCTGCCGGGCCAGGCCCCAGTGCTGCCGGCCTTGCTCTCTCTGCATGTGCTCTAGCGACCCTGCCCTGGGCTGGGGCCTTGTGGGGCCGAGGCCCTAACACTTCGGCAGGTGGCGCATGGGGAGCTACCGACGTGGTCCCTGCCTGTGCTGGGAAGGAGCCGGCCTGTGGGCGGGGTCAGAGGAGCAAGCGTGACTCACAAGCACACGGGTGCCCAGCACTGCTCCCCCCAGACAGACCTGCCCAGAACTGCGCCTGGGCTCTGCAGGGGCCGTGTGTGACCTACGGGTGCAGCAGATCAAATCTGTTCTTCCCCTTCCCCTGCCGTTACCTCAAGGGGCTGAGGCGGCTGGATCCCTCAGGGCTGGATTTCTGGCTGGCCGTCCAGGTCCCTGGCAGGCGCAGGTCCAGCACATGCTGCACCTGCCTGACGCAGAGGAGGAGCAAGTGGGGAAACATTTGCAAGATGGCTTCTCGGTATCCCCACAGGAAAAAGATCTCATAGAGCGTGTCCATAGCCTGGAGTCAGAACGAGACAGAAAAGTCACTGAACTGTCCCCACCTCCCATCCGCTCCCATGGCATTTTGCTGTCATGCTGGTGCCGTTTCTCACATCCTTGTGGCTTATGAGGAAGGAGGGTTAGTTCCTCAGGGGGAGGGGAGATGTGATGGCCCCTGACCCGTCTTCCATTGCTAGAATGGGCGCAGAAGGGAACCTCTTGGAAAGATCAGAAGAGTCCAGCTGACATTATTCCCCATTATCTCTCTCCATGGCCTAGCCCTCGCCCTTCGTCTTCCCAGGCCTGACCGGAGGGGGCGACACCATCATGAGGAGACCCAAACTTCTAGGCGCATGTACAGGGCATCCCACGATCCCTCTGCTGCCTGAGTAACTCCAGTGCCACAAGCAGCAGGGAGCCGGGGCGATGCCGGGAGGTCGATGCAGTTTCAGTCCAGACCCCACGTTGCTCCCGGCGACTGACTTTCCAGCAGCTCATGGTTTGCAGGTCCTCCTTTTCACTCCCCCGTCGTGCAGGGCTGCTTGTGTGTTCTGGGCCTGTAGTAAAAACTAAGTGTGCTTCTTCCCCTCCATTGCTTAAGCTCGATACAGAGGATGAGACAACCTGACTGCAGAGGAGTCATCCATAACTATCAATGAGTACCCCTACTCATGAGAAGATGGGATAATTGGCAGATTGACGAGCCTTAGAGCGGAGCAAGCCCCCCGAAAGGACGACTGACTACAGGATGAACCTTCGAGAGATGTTCTGGGAACACTCACATCAAAAGATAACATTCCGGTCACAAGCGGACAGAGCGAGATCCATGGATTTTAACAAGAAGGAGGAATATATAAAGCAGGGTGCTTTGCTATAGAACTTTGAGTTTGTCTGTCACGCTATCTGGAGAGGAGTATCGGATCGATCGACCGACAAGGCCCTGCTCCCCCCTGTGCTCAATCTACCTGGCCACTAGATGGACACAGACTCTGGACTGGTAACTATATCATCTGGCAGAACTGTGTATGCATGATGTTTTGTGTGTCGGTGTGTGTTTGAAAAGCATAAGCAACTGTTGTATTCTCAATCAATGCGGCGTACTGCCTTTCCCCCATAAAAGATCTCGTGTGCTTCGTTTAAGCATAACAGCGTAGCCCACTAGCAGGAGGGTAGACTAATGGCTTGTGCTGCTCTTCTAGAAGGGTGCCACCAGATCTAAGTTCCTTGCTGATCTCAAACCAGGACCCCTGGGGCCAGCACTGAGATTGACCATCTCCCTGGCTTGTGTCTGCCCCTTGTTGCCAGGCCTTGGAGGGTTGGGTCACTCCTTTGCTCTTGGAGAACATCCCCCCAAGATCCCAAACTACTTCACCAGGGTCAATGGGAACTTCTGCCGGGTCGGGTTCGAATCCTCCTGCCCCAGTTAGAGGGACCCCGACCGTGCTGCTACTTTGACTCTCTCAGATGCCCCGGCTTGGAGTCTGGCTTCCCTGGCTCCTCTGAGGCCACGTAGTCCTCAAGCAGGGAGACAGTTTCAGCGAGGGGCAGGATCCGTTTCATGGGCGCGATCACAGAAGACTCCTTGGGGGCGTTTCCCAGAGCGCTGGCAAAGCCGCTGACACTCGCTTCTTGGCACTCAAGAGCTTCTCGCTACACTGTCCTGCTGGGCCAGGTCTCCTGGTCTCCCCCAGCCGAGGCACAGAGCAGAGACCCTCCCCCGCCCCCAGAGCTATACAGACATTGAGTCTATTCTGGTCTGAGGTCACAACTGTTTACACAACGCTTGATAGGAAACAAAAGTGATTTTATTAAGCACAAGCTGTGGGATTTATGTGTTTGCAAGTGAGAAAGGGCAGAGCAAAGTGAATTACAAATGTCAAATAACAAGAAAAGCATCCATAGTTTTAACACACAATCAAGCCTCTTACAAACTCACCCTCCAACTGTTCTTATTGGGTTAAAACTCCCAGCAAGGGCAGGTCTCTGTGTTTAAGGATAAGTCATTTGATGGTGGAAGCTCCCCCCAAAGTTAGTAAATTTGTGACTCTGGGGAGTGTTGTAAGCAGCGACTGTAAAGACCAGGCTTCATTTTTTTAAGTTTTCTTTCAGGTCCCCACGTTCTGTGCCCAGAGTGGAGATCAGCCCTGAGATGTGGTGTCCCGACCCTGCACTGGGGCTGCGGAGGTGAAGCCTGGCTGCCTGGCAGAGAAGGTCGCACCCCCACAGGCATGCTGGGCGGGCTCCAGCTGGAGGTAGCTAGAAAGGCCGGTGGAGCAGCTCAGACAGGGCTGAGGCCTACGGGGGCAGAGATGCCGCTGGGGCTCCCGAAGAGAAGCGCATGTGCACACGGACGCCGTCACCAGTCAGCCGGGAACCGCAGCAGAAGCCCCGGTTTGGAGGAAAGAGACGGCGCTCAGGATGGGAGAGAAGCTGGCAGGAAGCAGCCCAGGGCGGGTAGTTAAACCCCGGGTGCTTGGCGTCTTTCGGCTGGATTCCCCACCCAGCTAGTGGTGCCCCACTCCAACGCTGACAGGGTGCACTGGGACATGGTGGAGAGGGTGGCCTGGGTCCCCCTGCCCCTCCACACCAATCCCACCAGGAGTTCTAACACACCTGTGGCCTCTAGGCCTGTGTGTAGGGAGCTGCAGGGTTGATTTGGAGCACAGGGAGTTAAGCCCTGTGTGAAGGGAGCTGCAGGGTTGATTTGGAGCATTGGGACGCACACGGGGTTGAGCTCCAAGTGAGGGGCCTCCGTGTTCGGTGGCGAGTTCGCTACGTGACAGCTCCAGTCTCACTTACGGCCAGAGACACGCTGCGGCTCCTCTCCTCCCGGTGGCTCTTCCGGAGCTTGTCCAGCAGCTGGTGCAGCACGTGCCGGGGGAGCTGTGCTTCTTCCCCCAAGGCCTTCCACAGCTCCCTGGCACCTCTGTAAGGTCACACACCGAAATCAGAGCGTCCCTGCTTGCCCCCCCTTGTCTCCCCAGGGAGAGGCTGGGAAGGCCTGCGGGAAAGGGAGCCCTTAGAGGAGATGCCCAGGGGCTGGGAGGCTGAGGAAGGTGAGTCCCTTCCATGAGCTCTTCATTTATTCCCTTCCCCAGAGGCCTCATTGCTCCTGCAGCCTGTGCCGCTGCTTCCAGTAACTGCCCTGGGGCTGCGCACAGCGTGACACCACCCAGCCTGCACCAAAGGCTGCTCGGTGACATTTACGCTGGAGTCACGGCCCAGGGATGCTCCCCATAGCCTGGTCCTGCCCCTCTGGTGGAGCTGGCGGGAAGGGGGGTGACCCACAGAAATCAGGAGCCTGCTGGAACTCTCCAGGGACCTGTCACGTCTGCACTCTGGGCAGGGAAGAGGGAGGGGCTGGTTTCCAAGGGGCTGGGCCTGGGCATCTCCCCTCAGGAGGCAGGGACAGCCCCGTGCCCAGCAGGGAGCTTGCTCCATCCCTGTGGCCTGCCAGGCCTTTCTCGCGCTCTGCCCTGGAGGAGGAGGGAGGGGAAATCGGGCTGAGGTGATAACAGCCTCTCCCTACCTCTCCCATGGCGGCGCGTGGGCCACACAGGCTGGAACCACGTCCCGGGGGTGGGCGCGAGCCAGCAGGGCGATGGTTCCCAGCGCGGCTCTTCTGGCTCTGGGGTCCTCTACGTCGTCCAGCCAGGTGAAAATCTCTCCCACGACGTCTCCCACCTGGAGGCAGCCAGAAAGCTGAGGGGGGGATTGCTCAAGAGCGGCCTCCTGCCACGTCACCCCTCCTGGCAGACGGCGCTTGGAGAAGGGCAGGAACATCACCAAGTCAATGAGCCGCTCTTGGTCCCAGGTCCCCGTGTGTCACGTGGGTAAAATTCCTGCCTCCCTAGAGGGCGATGGAGCTCAATTGATCAGGGCAGTGACTGATTCTCACACCTCCTAGGAAGGGGCTGTAGAAATGGACTCGGGCAGAGCCCTCCCTGCACCAGTCTAATTCCCGGGGGGGGGGCACCGGAGCCAGTGGGGCCGGGCAGCAGGATCACACGTCACAGGCACCGGGGCAAAGGGCAAAGACAAATGGTTCCTGCTGCACCGGTGGGTCACACAAAGGCCCTGCAGGGCACGTGAGGAAACCCCGTCCGCTCCGGGAGCCCAGCGTGGCGGCCCCTCGGCAGACTCTGTCAGTGCCGTGCTCCAGGGCTGGGCTGTGACCCACCTGCTGTGGGGCTGGGCTGGCCCCAGGGACGTGTCCGAGCTCCAGCGCGCAGAGCTCTGGAAAAACCTGCCCACCCCAGCACTGAATGGAAAGGGGCTGAGCCGACCTGCCAGACTGTGACCCTGTGCCCCAGGGCCGGTTTCCTCAGAGCCAGTTCTCCCAGCCCCTCTCCCCACATGCCCCTGCCCCTCGCCGGGCGTCTCTTACTCGCTCCATGCGGGCGCTGTGCTGGGACACGGTGGCTCTCAGCGCCTCCTCCGCCGCCCGAAAGCTCTCCAGGGCGGGGGCCGTCAGAGCCTTCACGGCTGCCAGCAGCAGGGCTGTGGGCTGGGCTGAGGCAGGGGGCTCCCCGAGGGTCTGCAATGAACAGGGGCAGAGCCTGTAGGGACTGAGCATTTCCACTGGGCAGCTGCCCTGGGACACTCGCTCCCTGGGGGCTGGCAGGGCCTAGTGAGCATGGAGGAGCCTGCTGAGACCTTTGATTGAGCAGCCTCCCCCGGTGCCAGGCAAGGGTTTGGAGTGCTCTTGCAGAGCCCTGCTTCCACCTTCGGCGTGGTGCTCCCACAAAGCCCCCATATTACACGGCTTTGCTCCAGGGAGCTGGTCACACGTAGGAGTGTTTCCTTTCGGTCCCTGAGCCGGGGACGGGGCGGGGGGGGGGGCGTTCTCCTCTGAGAGACACCGGCTCCGGCACATAGTCACTCGCCCCGCAGGGGATGCTTCCCATTGGCTCAGTCACAAGCCTCATTACCATAGTCATGTGGGAGCTGCTCTGTGCTAATGGGGTGGGCCGGCGGTCTGGTTCCTCCTCCTCTTCGCTCCCTTCCGCCCCGTTGGGCGTCTTCTGGGAGAGCTCGTTCTCCACCCCTGGAGCAGAGGAGACGCGCTGGTTTGAATGTGTTACCCTGGGCGACAGCAGGACACGGGGCCCAGAGCCCTGACGTGACTCGCCCAGGGTCACACAGCAAGGTGCTTGCAGGGCCGAGCAGAGAGCGCCGCTCCCATGACTCTCAGCTGGGGGCTCTCCCCACTGGGCTTCCTCTCCCCTAGGGGCAGAGTCTCTCCCACGGTGCGTTCTCCTCTCCCCGGCCCTCGCCCCCTTCCTGCAGTGATGGGAACAGGCCTCATTTCCCGTGTGACGCCCCAGGAAGTGATGGCCCAGACCAGCCCAGTTCCCAGTTGAGAGCTGCTGCGACCTTTGGACGGGGTGACCCATGGTCCCTTTTTAACGGTTCTGTTCCCTCCTCTCCAGCAGCTGCTGCTGGCGCAGGGGGTTGGAGCTGCCCCTCGGCTCCCATCCAAGGTTCCCTGGAAGCTGCGTGTGAATCCCTTTCCTGATTGGCTGGGGAAGGACAATGGGGCACTCTCTCTCTTGTGGTGGAGGAGGGTGTCCTGCCTCCAGCCTCCACCCCGGTACCCCCATCCCTCCCAGCCCCCTGCAGGGTCTGTACTGGCTGGGGGAGCAAATCAGGGAGCCAACTTATATACTTTGCTCCAAGTCTTCCCTGCCCGGTGAACTGCGAACAGGGCAGCAGCCTCCCTCGCAGCCTCCTCCTCCCCTGCCTCCCGTTGGGGAATTGGCCCAGCAGGGATCCTGTTTTCTCCCGTTACACTCCCCTGATGATCATTCAGTTCTGTTTATTCTCTGCCTGCTCCTTTACCCCTGCTCTCCCCAATTCTCACCCAATATATTTTCTTCCACACCCACAGACTATTGAAAATACATATTTATACCCACGGGCTTGGGTCCACACACCACACACCACCGCGATATTGGTGTTGCACATGAGAAAATTCAGTCGGCCCAAAGCTGGAAAATCTTAGCGGGAACACTGCTCCTACCCCCTTGTCTGACAGCCAGTGAGAGGGGACCTGGCTCCGTGGCCACCAGAGCCCTCCGGGAACAGGGGCTGCAGGGGAGCCCTCCTGGCACAGCACGTAGTTACCCCCTGTTCACACACAGCCCCTCGCTGCTCCTCTTTCGACACCCTGAGCTACCCCCTCCCTGCCCGAGTTCCTGTTTCAAACTTTTGGAGCTGAGCAGCCCCCTCCCCTGCTTGTGTCAAAATTTGTATTGTGGCTCCCCAAGCCATTTCCAGGAGAGGCTGGGTGGCCTGCTGGGGAGATCGAAGGGGGGTGGGGACTGGCTTGAGCCTTCTGGGCCCAGCTCCCAAAATAGAGGATCCAGGCAGAGAAAGATGACTGGAGCTATAACACGGGGCTGGGAGGTGTATAACTGGTAAGAAAGGAAACATTATTAATCAAAATCAAAATAATTAAGCAAAGAGGCCGGGGGGGGGGAGGAGTTGGGGTTAGGATTCACCCCTCCGCTGTTCCAGCTGCATGGAGAGCGGAGGGAGACAAGAGAGGACCAGAGTTCAAGGATTCCTATGGGCCAGATTACCTCTTTTCCGTACCAGTGACAGTAGATTTGTATGACCTGCCCTAGCTTTTGGGGTGAGGCCAAGATGAGGGGCTTGGTGTGCGGGAGGTGGCTGCCAGGGCATGGGATAAGGATAGTGGCACAGGAGGGAGTAAGGGTGGGAGTGTGGGTGGGGGGTAGGGTGCTGGAGTGGCCTGGGACTTTGGGTGCTGGCGGCGGCGAGGTCTGAACAGGAGGGAGGTTGCAGGAGTTGGCTGGGGTAGGGTATCTGGAAGGGAGGGAGGTGCTGGACTAAGCTGGGGATTCCAGACCCCCAGAGAGCTGTGCCCTGCCATTGTCTGTTCTTCCCACTTCAGGGAGGAACCTGCCCCCCTCTGCCAAAGCGTCTGGCACTCGATGGATTCCAGCCTCTGAGGAGCCCATCGCTGTCCCATGAGACGGCCCTAACGCTCAAGGCTTGTACAGTGACTGGGGTCAGTGTCCCTCACATGCTCCCCTCTCACCGGGTGGGTTGTATCCTCACCTGTGAGATCCAGCTGGTCTTTGTCTGGGCTCTCCGGTGGCTTCTCCTCCTCTGGCTCCTCCTGCTTCTCCACTGAGTTCTTCTTCCTCTTCCTCCTCTTCTTCAGGGAGAAGCGTGTCCACCGCCTGGGAAAGGAAGCTCTTCTCTCCTCCTCAGCCTCTGCCAGGGAGCTGCCACACTGGCTGCAGGCACAGAGTCTTCTTATGCCTGACAGGATCTTCCAGGAGCCTCTGGTTCTCTTGGGCTCCTCCGGCAAGGCCTGCTCCTGCGGACTGAGGCCGGCGCATGCCTCGGCTGCTGCAGGTCGGACCACCACCCGGAGCACTCGGCTGTGTCTGTGCTCCCTTGAGGTGAGTCTTTCAAAGAAGGAACACAGCCTGGAAGAAAAAGAAGGAGCCGATGGGTTTTTCTGTCCTGGAAAGGCAAGACATTAATCTGCCAGGATTCAGATACAAGAGCGCTCTATTGAAACCATCCGCTTCTCTAAGAGCCAGAACTGGTCCATAGAACCCAGTCAAAGGTGAAGACGCATGGGGCTGTGGGTGACAGGAATTCTTGTGGGGAATTTCTAGGGCCTGTGTGGTGCAGGAGCTCAGACTCAGGGAGCAGGGCTGTGCCTTCTGGCCTTACAGCCTGGGACTCTAGGGGCTGATGACCCTCAAGCTATAGAAGTGGCTGAAGTTCATCCTCCATTTTCTCTTAATGGGCTTTGGGCCTGCAGTCGCTGTCCTACTGGTGGAAGGGAAGCTGTTGCTAGTGGTGGGTTCAGTGGGCTAGGAGACTGAGCCAGGCATCTCTCTGCTGTCCCCAGGGCTGGTTGTGGGATCCAGGTGGCACGGGGGCTTCTGAGCTGCTCCCAGGGAGGGGCCACGTGGGTTAACTAAGTTAACATTACTGCTACTCTAAACTGTACAGGATTTGTATTTGTTATTTTGGGAAGTCAACAAAGAGGCAGAAGAAACTGGCCTATCTAACTGGAATTATTTAGGATTCTAGCTGTGATTCACTGTGTAGTGCCTTTCTGGGCTTCAGCAGATGAAATCCAGATAGTTACTATCTATTAGAAGCTACCAGAGCAAATAGTAATTGTTCAGTGAAATCAGATGTATTATAGATTGTTCTTAAGCAGTTCTGAATCTCACTGTGCCTCAGAAACTGATCCCTTTGGAGCTTTGCTTTGTACAGACTTGCAACACGCTTTTGTGAAATCCTCCTGAGTGTTTTATACTTGATTTGCCTTTGGTGGCAAAACTCAATGAGCTATTTCCTTCTTTTCAGGCTGGTGTTTTGCATCCTGTGATACTAACCCTTCCACTATCACTCCAGAGAACTGTTATGTTGTTTTGAATAAGGGAGAGAAGGAATCGTCCCCGAGGCACCCATCTGTTGCCCTGACATGTCATCTGGGGAGGTATGCCGCCTGCCAGGGGCCCATATCCCAGACATTACGGAGGCATTGCTGAGGAATATCCAACCTCCTGACTACTACCCCCTGCTTCTCATCCATGTGGGCCCTAATGATACTGCAAGGTGTGACCTTGAGAGGAGCAAAGGTGACTACGGGGCTGTGGGAGCACAGGTGAAGGAGTTTGGTGCACAGGTGGTGTTCTCCTTAGCCCTTTCTGTCAATTTTCGGGGCCCAGGCAGAGACAGGTACATCCTGGAGGTGAGTGCTTGGCAGTAAAGATGGTGCCACCAAGAGGGCTTTGGCCTCCTTGACCACGGGACGCTGTCCCAAGAAGAAGGACTGCTGAGCAGAGATGGGGTTCACCTTTCCAGGAAGGGGAAGAGAGTATTTGGTCACAGAGTGGCTAACCTAGTGAGAAGGGCTTTAAACTAGTTTTGATGGGGCAGGTGACCAAAGCCCATAGGCAAGTGAAAAACATGGAGACCTGGGAGATGGGTTGGAAATGGGAGGGAGCATGGGCTATAACAGCAGAGAGAAAGGAGGGACAAGGCAGAAGTGAGGGGGGCAAAATCCAATCGGTATCTTAGATGCCGGTGTACAAAGGTAAGGAGGACGGGGAATAGGCAGGAAGAACTTGAAGTGCTAATAAAGAAACACAAGGATGACCCAGTTGGTATCACAGAGACTTGGTGGGATAATACACACAATTGGAATATTGATACCGAAGGGTACAGCTTGCCCAGGACTGACAGGCAGGGATAAAAGGGAGGAGGTGTTGCCTTATCTATTAAGAATGTACACGGGGCTGAGGTGAAGCTAGGCGTAGAAGACAGACTTGTTAAGAGTGTCTGGGTTAGGTTAAAAGAGGTAAAAAGAAGGGTGATGTCATGCTAGGGGTCCACTCCAGCCCACCAACCCAGGCAGAAGAGGGGACTGGACTTCAAAAAAGCAGACTTGGCTCCCTCAGGGAAGTGATGGGCAGGATTCCCTGAGGTGCTAACATGAAGCAGAAAGGAGTCCAGGAGAGCTGGCAGGATTTTAAAGAAGCCTTATTGAAGGCACAAGACCAAGGCATCCCGATGCACAGTAAGAAAAGCAAATATGGTGGACAACCAGATGGGCTTAGCAGGGAAATCCTTCGTGATCTTAAACACAAACAGGAAGTTTATAAGAAGTGGAAACTTGGAGAGATGACTTGGGAGGAGTCTAAATATACTTGAGAATGCAAGGGAGTCGTCCTGAAGGAAAAAGCACAATTGGATTTGTAGTTAGCAAGGGATGTGATGGGTAACAAGAAAGGTTTCTACACGCATGTGTCACGTTCCTGGATTTTGAGGAGAGCAGCCAGATCACTGCTGCACCCATGGGGGTGTTTTTGCCCCAAAAGTGGTATAAAGGGGGCCATGTGAGGAATTGAATAGAAGCTTACTGTCTGCTAATCCTATGTACGCTATTCATGTGATTGTACAATGTCTGTATGTGAAATTATAAGCATGTACAGTAAACTTCTGATAATCTGGTACCTTTAGGACCCAGGGGATGCCGGATTATCAGATATACCGGACTATTGGAAGTGGGGGCTATGAGGGGTCTGGGGTGGGATGGGGGGAGATGCCACTCCAGATCGGTCTCAGCCCCCTCTTCCAATGATCCGGCTCTGCTCCAGGCGTCCCCGATTCAGCCGCTGCTGGTCAGTTTCACCTGGGACACCTGCAGCAGAGCAGCTGGGGTGCTGCCGGGTTGGTCCGGTAGCGCCGCCCCTTGGCGCTGTGAGACCAACCCGGCAGCACCCCAGCTGCTCTTGGGGTTGCCTGGGGCAGAGCAGCTGGGGTGCTGCCGGTTGGTCCCACAGCCCCAAGGGGCAGCGCTATGGGACCTACCGGGCAGCACTCCAACTGCTCTGCCCCCAGCTTCCCCAATTCAGCCGCTGGTCAGTTTCAGCAGCGTCTGAATCAGGGAAGCCGGGGGCAGACCAGTTCCAATGGTCCGGCTGCCCGGAGCACTTCCGGTTTCCTGATGGTGCCGGACCATCAGGAGTGCTGGACCATCAGTTGCCGGAAAAATGGAGTTTTACTGTACTTTGTATGGATACTGAATATTTCTCTGAATGTGCTTGAACATTGGGCAGAGCCTGACTTCCTAATCCGAACTAGCTGTACACCTGTCACGCACACACAGTGATCACATACACACATACACATTGCAGGCCACCATGATCTCTCTCTCTCTCTCTCTCTCTCTCTCTCTCTCACACACACACACACACACACACACACACACACACAGGGGTGGTCCGTGCCTATAGGCATACTAGGCAGCTGCCTAGGGTGCCAAGTTGCATGGGGCGCCACATTCTAAACTCTGTCCCTTCCATTTCCCATTCCCTTTGCTGTGCCTTACCTGGAGCATGGCTTCCCTGCGGCCAGGAGGGGGAAAGTCCTGGGAGTGGGAGCGCACGGGTGGGGTGGGGGTGTTTCCCCTGTGCCGCGGGGGGGGGGGGGAGGGGATGGTGAGCTCCAGAGGAGGAGGAACGTGTGGGGGGAGGGTTCCCCTGTGCCGCAGGAAGGGTCGTCCCCAGGGGAGGAGGAACATGGGGGTTTTCTCTCTGGAGGAGTGGGATCTTGGGAGGGTCCCTCTGGCTGGCACCCTCTCCCCGGCCCCAGAACTCCATCCCCAGGCCCGCAGCCACCAGCCCCAGCCCGCTGATCCAAAGCCCCCAACCCCCTGGCCCCAAGCCAGAGATCTCCATCCCCAGACCCCAGACCCAGAACTCCATCCCCAAACCTCCAACCCCTAACCTCCTGACCCTCAGCCACAGAACTCCATCCCTAGCCCCCCTCTCCCGAGCACAGAACCAAACCCCTCAGTCAATATCTGCCTTTGGGGCTGGGGTGCCTACTGCATTGATCACCTAGGGCGCCAGTTGGTTGCAGTTAGTCTAGGGCAGCCCCCCCAGACACACACACTCTGCAGGCCACAGGGGTATCACTTGCTCACGGTGATATCGATCTCTCACACTCACACTCACACTCTCAGGCTGTAGTTTGCTGTGGAACGTGCACATGATGCTCCTCGTCAGGAGAGCCAGGGGGTAGAGCACACGTGCACATGCCTGCAGGAGCTGCTGCAGGAGCTAGTGGGGGCGGTCAGCACGTGCTCAGAAGGGTCCAATTGAAAATCACGTGACACACAGACAAGAACTGTGATTAGTGCTCTTCTACATACAGCAAATAAATGATTTTTTGTGTTAAAACAAAATGATTTAGTTTTTGTTTCACAAGTCACAACAGAGACTCTCTAACACTTTTGCCTGTAGAAAGTTTTTTTCATGTGCATCAAGCCAAGAGATGTAATCTTTAATGTCAAGCATAAACTGTAACAATTTTTTTATTTAATATGTCAATATGAATGATAACAGATTTTGTTTGCTATGCCAAGAAATAGCAGTTTTGTGTTATGCCTCAAAGGAACAGGACACCTGTAAGATACCAAATGGCTACTGAAAACAATGTATTTGATTTCATAGTAAACAAACATTTAAAGTCAGGCACCTTGCCAACGATCCCGTGTTGTAGTATTCTTTCTTCCATAACATTTTAAATATATCTAAGGTATTTGTTAGTAACTGCAGGTGCCTTAGTGGCACAAATCCCAACAAGCGCACATGACCTTATTATTGGTGCACAAGACAAAACTCGTGGCTGGAGAATCTTAGAGGGATCACTGGTCCCATCTATTTTCTATGATTCTCAGCTGGGCCTTCTCTCAAACCCCACAGCTTTGTGCTCAGAATGTTGGTATAAAAGAATAAAAGATTGTTAAGTAGCGGGGTCGAAGCACTGCAAGGACAGAGTATCAGCTGCAAATATGTTTAATTCCTGTCAAGTATTTCAAAATCTGGATTTTGTTAGCAGGGGGAAAAGAACCAGTGAGCATTCAATGAAGAGTTTTACACACTATTTAGAACATCGAATCAGAACTGAGGTCACCAAAAAATTACAAAGAAAACACACCGAGACTCATGACAAAATGAGGTAGCAGTTTATTTCAACCCGTTACCTGGAATGGAATGTCAGAGGGAATTTACACAGATATTTTATAGGCTGGAGGGGGTAGAGGAGAATTCCTATGGGGTTTTGAGTTTCTGAGAGAACTACCCACATGAGAGCTTGGGACTGGCTATGGAGCTGTACCACTTTCAATGTAATTAAAATAGCACTTTGTTATTCTAATTCTGTACATTCTGAGCTGGATGTTATCTGAACACATCGATATTGGACAATCATTACTTGACACCAAACATTTCTTTACCCACCCTGAAGGCAGGGGATGCCTGGGGCACCTCCAAGAGGTATAAGCTCCATGGAGACATAAACCCAAATTCTACTCAAGTTTTGCTACGTTCCCTTTAAGTAAGAAACATGTAAATTCACCCCCACTAGTCGGCAGGGAGGGAAAATCATCCCCCTCTGCCTCTGGAGCACAGGAAAGGCTGAAGCAGAAGGAGAAGGGAAGATGCCCCGAGTCAAATCAAAACGGAGTGTTGGGAAGTGACTGTTGCAGACCCTGCTCCCACCCGTCCTAGGCCGATGAGGCTCCAATCTCCAAGGTGGGCTCTCGGGGGCAGGGAAAGACTCCGGGAATTACCTTCTGTACAGACTCATCCTCTCTCACGCCCGCAGGGACAGCGGCCTCCTGAGGTTCTTGACAGAGGCTCAGTTCTCGTCTCTCAGATCCTTGGGCACCAGCCGTTGCCAACCAGTTGGACTGGAGGCAGGATAAGAATGCTGCAGCCACATTCTTTGTTGTTGTCACACATGACATCACAATACACTCAGGCCTCCGTACAGAGACCTAGACACCCGCCCCCAGGTAACTCTTATCCCATCGCAGGGCCAGGCAGGGGGCAGTGCTAACACTCACAGCTGGTTCATACTGGAAAGCTACTGGGAAGGAAGGCAGGAGGCAGAACTTTCCCTTGACCTAGCTCTGTCCTTCTATTCCTTCTAAAATCAGGAATAAGGGACCTTTCGGAAAAGGCTTTATTTTCCGAAAGATCCCCGTCTAGACTGGCGCTTTTTTCCGGCAAAGCCCCGAGCCGGAAAAAAGCGGCAGCCATGTTCATGCAAATGGAGCGGGGAAAATTTAAATCCCTGCTGCATTTGCATTTCCGACTTGTCTCATCTGTATCCCTTTTCTGCAAAAGGGGCCCAGTGTAGACACAGCCCCTCTGTTTATAACACATCTTCTGTTGCTGCTTCTTTTGCTGCTACTTTTCTTCTTCTGTTGCAGCTTTTTCTTCGGGTGATTCTTCTGCTGCTGCTGCTGCTGTTGCTACTTCCTGTTTCTTCTGCTGCTGGGGCTCATTATTTTTATTATTCTTCCGCTGCTGCTTCTGCAGTGCTGCTCTTTCTGCGGCTGCTTCATCTGCCTCTGTGGCTCCTCCCTCTCCTGTCCCTACTTATTTTCATTCTTCTTCTTCTTCTGCAGCCACTGTTCCTGATGACTCCTTTTTTTCTGCTGCTGTTACTTCTCTAGCTTAAATCTGCTGCTGCTCCTGATGCTCCTTCTGTTGCTGTTCCTTCTTCTGCTGCTACTGCCGCTCATTCTCCTGCTCCTATTTATTTTTCTGCCTCTCCTTTGTCTGCTGCTTTTTCATCTGCTACTGTTGCTGCTCCTTCTGTTGCCTATACTTGTTGTTATGCTTCTTCTTCCACTCCTTCTTTGGCTACTTTCCTTCTGCTGATGCTTCTTCAGCTGCTGTTTTTTCTTCTGCTACTTCTGCTTTTGCTGCTGCTATTTTATTTTCTTCACCTTCTGCTGCTGCTGCTTCATCTGCTTCTCTTGCAGCTGCTTCTACTCTCCGTACTTATTTTTCCGTTTCTAATTTTTAGTGTGTGCTGCTGCTTCTACTTTTGCTGCTTTCTGCTGTTTCAGCTTCTTCTCCTGTTGCTCCTCCTTTTATTTCTGCTACAGCGGCTTCTGCTGCAGTTTCTTCTCCTCCGGCTGCTGCTGTTTCTTCTGCTGTTGCTACTACTTGCTTTTTCTTCTTTGCTTTCTTCTTCTGTTGATGGCTTCTACTGCTGTTGATTTCTCTTTTCATCTGCTGCTGCTACTCCATCTGCTTCTAATGCTACTTCTTCTTCCGCCGCACCTGCTGTATCTGCTTCTTCTGCTACTGCTGCTCCTTCTCCTGCTTCTACTTGTTTTTCTGTTTCTCCTTAGTCTTTTTTTCCTGCTGTTAAAGTTTGTTGCTCCCCTTTTTTTTTCTGTTTCTCCTTAGTCTGTTATTTCTGCTGCTAAAGTCTGCTGCTCCTTCTGCTACTGCCACTTCTTCTGCTGCTTCTTTTTCTGCTGCTGCTACTTCCTGTTTCCTCTGCTCTTTTCTGCTGTGGCTTATTATTGTTATACTGCTGCTGTTTCTTTGGTTTCCGCTGCTTCTCCTCCTAGAATCACAGAATCATAGAGCCATAGAACTGGAAGAAACCTCAGAAGGTCATCAAGTCCAGCCCCCTGCTCTAGGCAGGACCAATTCCAACTAAATCAACCCGGCCAGGGCTTTGTCAAGCTGAGACTTAAAACACCTCTAGGGATGGAGACTCCACTACTTCCCTAGGTAACCCATTCCAGTGCTTCACCACCCTCCTAGTGAAATAGTGTTTCCTAATATCCAACCTGGACCTCTGCTGTTTCTTCTACTGCTGTTCCTGTCTCTTTGATTCTGCTTCTTCTTCTGATGTTTCTTCTGTTGTTGCTTGTTCTTGTGATCTGATGCTGTGGCTTCTTCTGCGTCTGCTGCTTCTGCTTCAGCTGAGGTTTCTTCTAGTTCTTCTGCTCCTGCCTCTTTTCTTCCACTTCTTCTTCTCCTCTGTTGTTTCTGCTGCTCTTGATGCTTCCTTTCTTCTTCTGTTGCTCCTTCCTTTGCGATTACAGTTTTCTGCTGATGCTTCTACTTCTTCTGTGTCTTCCTTCTTGGTTTCTTCTTTTGATGATGCTTCTTCTGGTGCTACCACTGCTCTTTTCATCTGCTGCTGCTACTTCTTCTGCTGCTTCTTCTGCTTCTCATTCTTATGCTTGTTCTTCTGCTGTTTCTTTTCTTCTGTTGCTGCTCCTTCTCCTCCGCCTGCTTGCTTTTCTGCTTCTTCTGCAGCTTCAATCTGCTGCTGCTTCTGCTGTTTCTTCTGTTCTTTCTTCTTCTGCTGCTTTTGCTCCTGCTTCCTTTGTTACTGCTACTTATTCTGCTCCGACTTTTCTTCTGCTGCTGCTCCTGGTTCTGTTGGTGTTTCTTCTTCTGCTGCTGCTGCTGTTGCTGCTATGGCCTCTTTCTTCAATTCTTCTCAATTTGCAGCGTTTCACTTCCTATTTTTATTCGGCTGCTTCTTCAGCTGCAGCATTTATGGCTGCTGCTGCTTCTGTAGCTGCTACTTCTTCTGCATCTGCTTCTTGTGAGGTTGCTGCTACTCCTTCTTTTTCTGCTCTTGCTCCTTATATTCTGCTGCTGCTACTTCTTTTTCTGGTTCTTCTGCTGCTGCTCTTCTTCTGATGCTCATGCTACTTTAGCTGCTGCTTCATCTTCTTCTGTTGCAGCTGCTTCTTCTGCTCCTACTTGTTTTCTGCTTTTTCTTCTTTTCTTTGTGCTGCTGCTGCTTCTTCCGCTGCTTCTTCTACTGCTGATACTGTTCCTTTTTCTGCTGCTGCTACTTTTCTATTTCTGCCACTGCTTCTTCTGCTGGGTCTTCTGATTCTGCTTTTTCTGTGGCCGCTGCTTTTTCTTCGTTTGTGCTACTGCTGCTGCTTTCGCTGTTTCTTCTGTTATTTCTTTTGCTGATTCTTCTACTGCTGCTTTTGCTCCTGCTTTCTCTGTTGATCCTACTTACTCGGCTGTTGCTTCTACTTCTGCTGCTGTTTTTCCTGCTGCTGCTGGTGCTGCTGCTGCTTTTCTTCTTCTTCTTTTGCTCCTGCTACCACTGTTGGGGCTACTTATTCTGCTGCTGCCTCTTCCGCTGCTGCTTCGCCTGTGTCTTCTTCTGATGCTTCAATCTGCTTCATCTGCTTCTGTGGCTGCTTCTTCTTCTGTCCCTTTCTTTTCATGCTTCTTCTTCCTCTTTTGTTTCTGCCGCTGCTCCTTCTTCTCCTGTTGCTTCCTCTGTGGCTGTGGTTGTTTCTTCTTTTTCTGCTGATGCTTCTTTAGCTACTGCTCTTTCTTCTCTTGCAGCTACTTCTTCTGCTCCTTGAGGGCTATGTCTTGACTGCATTGCTGTATCGGGGTCCTGGAAGGATCCCGAAATAGCAACGCCACATCCAAGGAACGCATCTGCTATTTCGGAAAAAGTTTGAAAATAGCGGACGCGCTCTTTCACCAGTCCTGTAAACCTCGTTGTACGAGGAATAAGGGACGGCTCGAAAGAGCACGTTATTACAAAATTTGGTGCTGTGCAGATGCACCAAATTTCAAAATAGCCTCTTTCGAAAGTAAAATATGCAGTGCTGTTTAATGCAGGGCAGTGCTGTCCCTGCTTCTGCTGCTATTTCTTCTCTTCCTGCCTTTTAGCTTCTGCTCCTTCTCCCAGTATTTCTGGCTGCTGTTTCGCCAGTTTCTGTTGCTGCACCTTTCCCTGCCCATACTTGTTTTCGGGCTTCTTCTTCTGTTTGTGCTGCTGTTTCTTCTTCCGCTGCTACTTCTCCTGCTGCTGCTGCTGCTGTTTCTTCTGCTGTTGCTACTACTTGCTTTTTCTTCTTTGCTTTCTTCTTCTGTTGATGGCTTCTGCTGCTTTTGATTTCTCTTTTCATCTGCTGATGCTGCTGCTGCTGCTACTTCATCTGCTTCTGATGCTACTTCTTCTTCCACCGCTGCTGCTGTTTCTGCTTCTCCTGCTACTGCTGCTCCTTCTCCTGCTTCTACTTGTTTTTCTGTTTCTCCTTCTTCTGTTCTTTCTGCTTCGTAAGTCTAGACTGGTGCTTTTCTCCGGCAAAACCCCGAGCCAGAAAAAAGCGGCCGCCATGTTCATGCAAATGCCCTGGGGGATATTTAAATCCCCTGCGGCATTTGCAATTCCGACTTGTCTCATTAGCATCCCTTTTCCGGAAAAGGATGCCAATGTAGACACAGCCCTGCTGTTTCTTTTGTTGATTCTTCTGCTGCTACTTTTGCGCCTGCTTCCTTTGTTGGTCCTACTTATTCTGTTGCTAGTTTTCTTCTTCTGCCACAGCTGCTTCTGCTGAGTTTCTTCTACTGCTGTGGCTGCTACTGCCTCTTTCTTCTGCTCTTCTCCTGTGCTTCTGTTTCTGCTACTATTTTTTCTTCTCCTCCTGCCTCTTTTCTTCTGCTACTTCTCCTACTCTTTCTGCTGCTGCTGCTGCTTCATCAGCTTCTGTTCCTGCACCTTTCCCTGCCCCACTTCTTTTCAGGCTGCTTCTTCTGTTTGTTCTGCTGTTTCTTCTTCCGCTGCATCTACTACTGCTGCTGCTTTTCTGCTGCTGCTACTTTTCTATTTCTGCCACTTCTTCTTCTGATATTTCTCCTGATGCTTCATCTGCTTCTGCTGCTCCATCCTTTTCTGTTGCTTCTTCTACTATTGCTGCTGCTGCTGCCACTTCTGCTTCAATCTGCTGCTGTCTCTTCTTCTGCTGCTGCTGATTCTGTGGCTGTTTCTTTCCTGTTTCTGCTTCCTTTTAATCTGCTACTGATTCTTCTGCTACTGATGCTTTTACTGTTCCTCCTTCTTCTGCTTTTTCTCCTGCTGCTGCTACTTTTCTTCTTGTGCCACTGCTGCTTCTTTTAATTTTTCTTCTTCATCTGCTATTACCTCCTGTTTCTTCTACTATTCTTTTTCTGCTACTTCTTCTGCCCTGCTTTTTTCATGCTTCTTCTTCTTTTGTTTGTGCTACTGCAGCTTCTTTTTCTGTTGTTCCTCTTTCTGCTGTATCTTCTGTTGCTGTTACTTCTTCTGTTTCTTCCTCTTTTGAGTCTTCTGCTGCTGCTTCTGTTCTTCTTCTGCTGCTGCTTTTACTTCTCTCGGGCTTCTCTACACTGAGAGGTTTTTGCAGCAGAGAGTATGCTAATGAGGGACTGATGTTTTTTGCGCAAGGGGGTTTTTGCACATAAAGAAGCAGTGTAGTTGTTTCTGTTTTGCTCAAAACCTCCTTTTTGCACAAGATCTTTATGCCTCTCCGGATCTTGTGCAAAACAACTTTTTGGCAAAAAACAGAAGTGGCGACGCTGTTCTTTTTTGCACAAAAACCCCTTATGCAAAAAGCATCAGTACAAAATATGCTAATGACATCACAAAGCATACTCTCTGCTGCAAAAACTTGCAGCCTAGACACAGCCTCACTCGATAAGGAGCAGCTAGAGTTCATGACTCAGAGATGCTCCCCATTGCCTGGTCCTACCCCTG
Source organism: Pelodiscus sinensis (assembly GCF_052426305.1). NCBI lineage: Eukaryota > Metazoa > Chordata > Testudines > Trionychidae > Pelodiscus > Pelodiscus sinensis. The sequence goes on from NC_143070.1 coordinate 15,554,357, forward strand.
TAGTGCAGCTGGCAGGAAGGGAGGGGGGTGACGCACAGAAATCAGGAGCCTGCTGGAAGTCTCCAGAGAACTGTCATGTCTGCACCTGTGCAGAGAAGTGGGCGGGGCCGGGCCCTTGCCGCGCTCTGCCCTGGCAGGAAAAGGGGAGGGGCAATCAGGGGCTGAGGTTATAAGAGAGCATCTCCCTCCCTCCCATTTAGCACATTATTGACAGCAACAGCAGACTGGGAAGCACTTCCAAAGGATGTCACAGAACTAGTTTCAGAGGGGCAGCCTTGTTAGTCAGTAACTTTGTCCTGCAGCACCTTCGGGAGTATTTACACAGCTCCCTGCACTCAAAATAAGCGATGTTCCAAAGATACAAAGATGCTAATTCCCTTGCCCATTACAATGATAGCTTCCCCACTTATCACCCCCTGATTAGCCATTCATTAACTCATAAACAGCTATTCCCTCCCTACCTCTCCCTCACCCCACCTTCTGTACTTAATCTGATTTGTCAGGTTAATAATGTGTTCACTTTTTTCATTCTATTCCTTTGGTGTATATGGTAATGCCAATTGTCTTCCAGAATATGATCTGAGGAAGTGGGTCTGGCCCCAAGACAGTGAACACAGAGAACCACCAACCTTAGCGAAACATCTCCTTGGGTCTGACGTACTGGCTTAGACTTGCACAAGGACAAGGACCTGAGACTCCTCCCCATCAATGCCCCTGTCCTGCCAATCGGAGAGACTGAGGGAGGGCGGTGGAACATTCTCACCAAAGAGCCCAATGCATAGCCACATCATGTGGGTGATCCCTGTCAGAGCACTATTTCTGCCCCTCCATTTTGGTTTGACTCCCGGGAGACCAGCTCTTGATGTGGGGTGGGGAGCAGAAGAGGACAAAGGAGGCAAGAAAAGAAGAGAAATGCGGGCGGGACGGAGGGAATGAGAAACCAAACAGGAGAAACCCCCACGGCCCCAGTGGTTCTAAGGGACAAAGCCCCAGGTGGGGAATAAAATTCCGACCCTTTCACCCAGTGTTCCGTGCCTAGAATCCAGCCAGGACCAGGTGGATCAGACTGAGCAGTTCCCACCCCCTTGGAGGCTCTTACCTTCTCCGCAGGGATGTCTGAGCTGTAGGGAAATCAGGAGAAGGAGGAGGAAGCTTGACAGAGGTTCCTCCAGGCGCTCACGTGCAGGAACCCTCAGAGAGACATTGCGAGACAGAGACTTGCCTTAGCAAATGCCACAGGGGTCTGCGAGGTCATCCCGGCCTTGCCCCCTCTTGTGCCTGGCTGATGTCACCATCTCTCAGTGAGGTCACCACCTCCCCACCATCTTTGCCTAATATGGGGAGGGCCTGCCAAAGGCCTGTGTGATGTCACGGCTGCCCCCTCCCCCCATGCTGCAGGACAAGTGTCCTGACTCTGGCCACCCCTCGGGATGTTTGAGCCATTCCCTGTGCTCCCCCCACTCAATGCCTGTTCCTCCTAGGAAGTCAGCCGGCTGCACAGTCGCACCTCAGAAGTGTCACATTATTGGATTGTGAGGGGAGCAGCCGGGTCACTGCTGCACCCATGGGGGGGTGTTCGCCCCAAACGTGGCACAAAGGGGGCCATATGAGGGGGCAAACAAAAGCTTGCTTTCTTCTGATTCTGTATCTGCTCTTCACATATCTGTATAATGTCTGTGTGTGTAGTTAGGAATCTGTAATCTGTATGGAGACTGGAAGTCTCTCTGAATGTGGTTGAGCAGTGGGCAGAGCTCGGCCTATGGACATGCTGATTAGTGAGGCCCTGTGGGACAATAGCACTTAATGGGCCAACGACACGCCTTGGGAATGGTGACCAACACCTAAGGGCTACCAGCAGGGAACACAGTGATAGGCCACTGGCCAGGTGACCTGCTGCAGCCAAGAAGAGATCAGGAAGGATGTATAAAGATGCCATGTAGCTGACTCCATCCTGGTAATCAGCTCAGCACTTCATCCCAGAGGCAGCAGTGCAGGGATCGAAGAGCTGGAAAGAACTGAGGACCCGTTTTAACCTAGGATGTACAAGGACTTCCAAGCCAGCAGCTATAACTTCTCTGCTAGAGCCTGCATCGAGAGCTGGGAGATGCAATGCATGTAGCGTATGATACTTTAGCACCCTTACTCTCATGCTTTTCTTTCTGTTAGCAATAAATCTTTAGATATCAGATGCTAAAGGATTGGCTCAGTGTGATTTGTGGTAAGGTCCAGACGGTAAATTGACCAGGGATCTGTGGCTGGTTTCTTGGAACCGGACAGAACTTGTTCGGGGTAGGTGAAATTGGGTTCTAAGACCCCTCACCTGAATATGAGGCCCGGGGCCATCTGGGGCACGGATATTGCTGGGGATTGGAGGGGTTTTGCTCGTGAGGCTTCAGGCAAGCAGCTGAAGCACTCTGTGGGACTGATTTGCAGCCTGTTTGGGAAGGTCTCCAGTCTGGGGTCTGTAAGAAGCCCCAAAGTTGAGCAATTCGCCCTGAATGGACACCTTCAACTGTGCCCAGGCCGGTCCAGTATGTCACACCCCCCTTCCTGAGACATCTGTCCGTTTTCAAGCTCCTGCTGCATCTGAATTCCCTCCCAGAGTTTACATCTCTCATCCCTTCTCACACCCAAATCCCCCATTCCCACCTCAGAGCCCGCACCTCCTGTCTCAACCCAGGGAGAGTGCGTAAGGGCCGGGGACAGCAAGTGATGGAGAGGAGGGGAATGGACAGGATTGGGCCTCAGGGAAGGGATGGGTGTTTGGGGAAGGTGGTGGGTGCTTGGAGTAGATCTTGGCTTGCCCTGACATTGAAGAAGGGATCTTTGGTGTAAAAAGGTTGGAGAGAACTGATAACGAAACTGAGAGGCTCATTGAATCCCTTGACTCTGGGAGCTGGGGCTGAAAAGCAAATGACAAAGTTCACAGGATGCATGAGAAAAAGATGACAAATGGCCACACAGTGTGCAGGGGGCCAATGCGAGAAGTAAATGCTCCTGTTCCAGTCACAGGGTTCAGGAGGCAGAAGGTGATTCCAAACACACCTAAATAGCTGAAATTCAAAGCTGGTTCCGGGAAGAATTTCATGTTGAAAAAAGGCCGTTTTTTTCCCAGCCGGGTCTCTTCCTGCCCGCCCCAGGAAAGCCAAGTTCAGACACTGGGGCGATGTGTTTAGTAGCTGAGAAGCTGCTTAACGGGCTGTGATGCTTCAGGTGCAGGAGCAGTGATCTACTGTCCCCCCCAACTCCTCAGCCAGTTTTCATCTCTGTCCGTGTCAGGTGGTGGGTGCCAGGTAAATGCTGCGGCTGCTTCGTCCAGTGCCAATGGGATTATTTCACTCCGACATCATCAGTGGTGCCAGGGAAGGAGAATCACTTACACAGGGCTAGAGCTGTGTCCACACTGGGGGGTTTCCACTGCCCCAGCAACACTTCCTGGTGTGGACCAGGCTGAGGGTGCTGCCTTGGCCCCCACTACAATAGTGATCACCTCCTGGGCATTGCTGTACTGATCCTCTCACCTGCCTGTGAGGCAGGGCAGTGCGATTAGCCCCGTGCTACAGGTGGGGGGAACCAAAGCACGACACGACTATGGGATTCACAGAGCTGTGTAGGTGCCTGACACTGACTGACCTTAAGGGGAGTTGGGTTGGGAATCCCAGCCCAGTGACTTACCCTGAGTGTTCCAGGAACCAGGCCAGAGCAGGGAGCTGAACCCAGCTCAGTTCTCTAACCACTGAACCAGCCTTCCTCTGTCACCTGTGTCATGAATCATGGGTAGTGTGAATGGTTAGCACGAGTGCATGAGTGAATCAACAGTAAGTGAGCTGAAGAGAGGCCATGCTGAGGTCTAGGCAAGCGCCCCAGAGAATTATGGACTTGTTTGTTCTGGACAAAACCCCTGGAGGATTATGGACGTGTTTACAACTTTAAGAAGAAGGACCGTGGGAAATAAAAGAACTCTGTGTATGTGGCTGAGACAGCGTTTCCAGCATTGCCAGATAAGAAAAGTAACAAGAGAAGAGTCTAACCAAGGACAGACCCTTGTTTCTCACTAGTGGTGAGGCAAGTGGTGCAAAAACCGAATATTTCTGGATCGGTCGTGGACACACCAGGAAGAAGAAGGGGGTGTCACTAACAGACATCACCCCACCTGGACTGTGTGCAGCCAGTGGATGCATCCCACTGGCCTGGCCCCTGCCGAGGGGATATGTACCACACCATTTCCCCCCAGGAATTGGAGTCCATCGATTCGGCATATTGGTGTGATGTGCACATTGGACTTCCACCTCAACCAAATTAACCAACATTCCCTGGAGTCTGGCCAGCCCCAGAGGGTGAGTGTGTGAGTGTGTTAAATTGAATTAAGAATTAAGATGCTAAATTGGGTTAAGGAGTAGATGTAGATTGTTATTCCATTTAAATATTGCTTTTAATGCCTTTTAATGCTTGTGATGCCTTGTATTGTTGTTTTAATTGCTTAGTACTAAATATACATGTAGTGCCCCTCTCCACCTGGTTACCTTCTTTAAGGCCAATCTCCTTACAGGTTTTGATGGAGAGGTCTGGGTTCTTCTGGATCCCGCCACCCACTCAACTTTATTTTTTCCGATGGATTTATTTGGCGGTGCCTCCACCCCCCTCACTCCTTCCTGGCAGGGTCACCAGGGCAGCTTGGGAGAAAAATTCTAACCCAGGGGAATCCCCACGTATTTGCCAGATAGTTGGAGACTCCCAGAAAATAACACAAACACATACACTATAATAAACACAGTTATATTAAACAGGAGACAAATAGAACAGGGTAAAACACTATTTTTAAGTTCACCGGTGCCCAGCAACTGTAAGGTCAGTGTCCCTTTGGTACGAGCACTTTGTTGGGGCCCTTGATGACTTTTGACCACAAAATTCTTCTCTGCAGTGGTTTAGCAGTGGGGCTGACTGGGTCCAGTACAGCCCAAAGGACTCACAAGTGGGAGAAGGTGGTAAATCCCCCACAGGTTTAATATGCAGCAGGTAATAAAATCCCCAAACAAATTCCCTGACTTACTAACTAAAAGATGCTGCACTCACACACTCCATGGATGAGCCTCAGGTTCAGAGATGACTCCGTCACTGCAGAGGGGCTGCTCTCTTCTGGCAGGGATCCTCTTCAGGCAGGAATCAGGCTGCTTCAATCCCGGAATTTTCCCTCATCACAAAGGGGTTCAGGCCACACAACTGCACCAAAATTCAAACTATAATCTCCTAGCCCAGCATTCAGACACACACAGCAGGCAGCAGCCCCGAACCAGCAGACAGGCCAGAGCTGACCATGGTGGCTGGTCTCACCCAGGGAGCAGGAGAGCCAGCTCTGCCTCGCTGGGGAAGCCTCCCAGCAAACTCCACAAACTGGGAATCAACAGTGGAGACATAACACCCAGCTGAGGGATCCTGCCTTCCGGTCCCTAGAGGCTAGTTCTCAGGGGGAACCCTGCATGCAGGCCTGGGGTTCACTAGCTCCCACACAGCCAGCTTCCCCTTCCCTGGCTGGCTCCAGACTCTCCAACCAATGGCTCCTCCTTCCCCTCCTGAACTCCCTGGGAGGGGCATCTCACTCCCTATGGCAGGCATGTCCAAAGTCCGGCCCCTGGGCCAATTGCGGCCCGTGTTCCGGTTTAATACGGCCCCCCAGGTAATTTGGCAATATCTATCTTTTATGGCCCCCAACGAATTCATATGTATTGAGATGAATACATTGTAAAATCTCAGTTAATGTCAATTGGTCTAAATCAGTTATAAATATATTTGGACACAACATGTATACTTGGTGTTATGTTCCTGTTCATATTTTTTGAACTTAAAAGTTGACAGACAACCTTTATTACCAATAATATGTAATATACTTTACAATGTTCCTGACATATATTTCAGCTTCCTGGATTTTTTTTTCATCTGGCCTTCAGATATGAAAGGCAGAGTGATTTAACACCTGTTTAGATTTGTCATCCATGTGACGAAATGAAAAGTATGCCGTTTGCAATCAACGTTGCATAAAATAGTTAATTTGCATTTAATTTTAATGGTTCAAAAATGGTCGGCCCTCATGCATGCTCACTTCATCAAATCTGGCCCTCTTTGAAAAAAGTTTGGACACCCCTGCCCTATGGGTTGCCGGGCAGACTCTGTCCCTGGTAGGGAGGGGGAGCCAAGGCAAACTCCGTGCCCCTGTCCCTGAGCTGCCAGCAGACAGAGCCCCAGGAATCTTGGTCATCTCCTTGGGGTTCCATCCACATACATAGAGAGCTTTTCAAACTGCTCCTGAACTGAGCGCAGTAAAACTCGTTACAGGGATGTCTGAGATACTGAGGAAGACTCTTTTGCTCTGGGAATGATGAACCAAATGCCTTGTGTGACATGGCCTGATCAACCGGAGCACAGCGCCCTCTAGTGACACCTGTTGGCTGCTCTGCACTGGCAGCTGGAGGCTGCGCCATGACACCGCTGCACCAAACATGGACACAACCCCTGCTGTGCCAGGGGGACGTGGTGGCTGGCGTCCCAGTCTCTCCCCCTGGTTCCTGTTGGGGAGACACCTACCCAGCCCTCACCTCTGCCTGTCCCCAGCCCCGCTGTTAGTTCTGTCCCTGCCCAGCCCCCACCTCTGCCCTTGAGGGCCTGTCTGCTCTCTGGGGCTGAAGTAGGTTCCTTCCACCTCCCTTGTCCGGATCTGTGAGGGGAGGGAGGAGGTTTCAGGATAATAGAGAGGAGGAGCCAAGGGCTGGGTACAGGGGAGTCCTCCAGGGTCACAGACACTGGGGGGGTATGTCTACACTACAAAGTTAGTTCGAACTAACGTCCGTTAGTTCGAACTAACTTTCATAGGCGCTACACTAGCGCTCCGTTAGTTTGAATTTAATTCGAACTAGCGGAGCCCTTAGTTCGAACTAGGTAATCCTCATTCCACGAGGATTAAGCCAAGTTCGAACTTACTAGTTCGAATTAAGGGCTGTGTAGCCCCTTAATTCGAAATAGTGGGAGGCTAGCCCTCCCCAGGTTTCCCTGGTGGCCACTCTGGCCAACACCAGGGAAACTCTACTGCCTCCCTCCCGGCCCCGGACCCCTTAAAGGGGCACAGGCTGGCTACAGTGCCCGTGCCAGGTGCAAGCCTGCCAGCACCCAGCCAGCAGACCCTGCACCTGGCATGGCTCGAGCCACCCACCCGATGCCCCCCAGCCCTCCCTCTCTTCCCGGGACCAGGCTGGCGGCTCCCGGGAGCTTGCCTGGGACCGCAAAAGGTGGGCACCCGCCTGGGCTACTGCGGACATCGCGGACCTCGTCCACGATCTCCGCTCTAGGCACAGGAAAGTGGCCAGCTAGGGCAGGAGAGCTGCCAGCCTGGCCACCCAGGAGCAGGTGTGCATGAAAATCAAAGGGGTCCACTGAGACCCCCGACCCTGAGCCCTGAGCTTACAATGGCCGTCCTGGGTCAGACCAAAGGTCCATCTAGCCCAGTCGCCTGTCTGCTGACAGTGGCCAACCCTAGGGACCCTGGAGGGGATGGACCGAAGACAGTGACCAAGCCATTTGTCTCATGCCATCCCTCTCCAGCCTTCCACAAACCTTGGGCAGGGACACCACTCCTACCCTCTGGCTAATAGCACTCCATGGACCCAGCCTCCATGACTTGATCTCACTTCCCTTTCAACTCTGTTCTAGTTCTAGCCTTCACAGCCTCCTGCAGCAAGGAGTTCCACAGGTTGGCTCTTTGCTTTGTGAAGAACAACTTTCTGTTACTAGTTTGAAGCCTGCTACCCATTCCTTTCCTTTGGTGTCCTCTAGTCCTTCTTTATGGGAACTCATGAAGAACTTTTCTGTATGCACCCTCTCCACCCAACTCCTGCTTTTAGAGACCTCTATCCTGTCCCCCCTCCGTCTCCTCTTTTCTAAGCTGAAAAGTCCCAGTCTCTTTAGCCTCTCTTCATATGGGACCTGTTCCCAACCCCTGATCATTTTAGTTGCCCTCCCCTCTCCCAGCCTCTCTCTTCCCCTCTCCCACCTCCTTTTCCCAGTCTCCCCCAGTTTTGTTCAATAAAGACAGATTCCATGTTTGAACACAATTGTCCTTTATTTTGTACATCAAGAAAAGGGGCTAGGGAAGGGTAAGTGGGAGGAGGTGAGGGAGGAATGGGGCACGAGCCCCCGATGGGGAGGACTGGGCTGGCTCTGCGGGCTTCTGGGGGTGGAAGCTCTCCAGCAGCCCCCCAATTGCCCCCTCTCCCCAGATGGCAGCCTGCGGCAAGTGCAGCCGGGCTGATGGCCGAGTGCTGTGATGTGCCCAGTGTGGGCACTCCAGGCACTCCAAGCCAGGAGTGCTTTGCTAGCGGGGCACCCCTGAGAACTGTCTGTCCGGGGTGGGGGTCGGGTCCCTTTAAGCGCAGCTCTCGGCTAGCCTGAGACAGCAGCTCCACGCTCTAAGTCCTCATCTGGTGCCCTGCCGGCACTGCTTCCGGCCATCCTTAAGCCCGGTTCAGGGTCCACTTAATGAGGACATGCTAGTTCGAATTACCAAAATGCTAATTCGAACTAGTTTTTAGTTCTAGACGCGTTAGTTCAAATTAGCTTAGTTCGAATTAACTAATTTGAACTAAGTTAGTTCGAATTAGCGCTGTAGTGTAGACATACCTGGGGTGTGAGGCCAGAGGCTGGTGTCAGGGGGACAGTCGGAGCTCGGTTCCCCCCAACACCCAGATCAATGGTCAGATTCTCTCCCCAGGGAGGGAGCCCGGCGGGAAAGTGAAGATCAGGACCTCGGTAGCAGCATCGATAAATGTCACCTGTCCCCGGTCACAGTCCAGACAAACCCGGATCCTGTGGGGGGGGGGGGGTGGTTCAGGGGCAAGGGGGTGCGAGGGTCAGTGAGAGCCTGGAATTGATCCTGCCACCGCTGCACAGCCCAGACCTCCCTCTGGGGGCTCAGGCTGATCCATCCCTTCCTGCTCGCAGACTCTCTGGACACCCCCACAGCCCATTGGCCATCCCCCACCTCCACCTCCCAGTAATGTCTCCCCAAGGTGAAGCCCTCTCAGCCCAGCACACAGGACCAAGTGTCAAATCTCACCGGGGTGTCAGCCACTGGCTGCCATATGTCTGCCCATCTCTCACGTTTCCCATCCTCAGACGGGACGAGCCGGGGATGTGCCATATCTGGATTCAGAGTCACGTTGGCTGGAGGGGGGGAGAATCAGAGCGTGAGGGGCAGAGCTCAGCCCTGGGGGGTCGATGGCATCAGGGACAGAATCTGCCCCAGCTGGGCAGTGACTCAGGGACTCTCCTGCCTCCAGGGGCGCCCGGCTCTGAGTGCGGAGCAGCCCTGAGGTCTCGGCTTTCGCTCCTGAGGTTCATCCCACCGGCCAGTGACAGAGCAAAGAGATTTACTGCCCCCGATCTGAGACTGTCTTCCCCTCAGGCACCATCTGTCCCTGGGTGGGGATTAGTGGCCAGGGGCAGACTGGCAATCAAAATAGGCCCAGGAAATAGGCCTGGGGGAGGAGAAGAGAGGGTGGAGGTTGGGGGCGGGGGCACACAGGTGGGGGGGACAGCCAGGCAAGGGGGGGTTCACAGGCAGGGGTGTTGCAGGGGAGAGAACACAGGCAGGGGTGGCCGGCCGCAGGAGGGGGGGCCACGGGTGGGGAAAGGGAGTTGCGGGGGAGCACACGGGAGGGGTTGTGGCTGGCTGGAGGGGGCTCATGGGCCAGGGTGTAGTAAAAACTAAGTGTGCTTCTTTCCCTCCATTGCTTAAGCTCGAAACAGCACGTATCATTTAGCTGATTGCGCATGTCTTAGATGCTGCTAAACTTTCTGCCAGGGAACCGAGTAAACTTGCAGTGACCAATCACGTTGCGACACGCTGACCAGAAGGAATGTGAAATCTATAAAAGTTTCAGCTCAGGCGATGCTCAAGGTCGACCTTGCTTTGAGCACTGAGCTCCTCGGATGAACTTGTTTGCAAACAATAAAATAGAGTTGGACCCAGCCTGAAAGTGTGACTCTCTTCTTGAAGCAAATTGAACTAGCCCCCAGGGGACGAAACTAGCAATTTATGCAACAGGTGTCCCCTTTGGGCCCCGCTCCCAGGTAGAGTCGGCAGCCACAAGGGCTGGGTCAGTGTCTGGGGGTTCCCCTGCTGCTGGGCCCCAGGACAGGCCTCCCTCCCCAGCCACAGCAGGGCCAGTCCCGGGCTGGGTTGGGCCAGGGGAAGGGACACACCACAGGTGTGAGAAGACCGACCATGGCTGGGTTCAAGAGAGGTAGAGGGGTCTGCCCGGGTAGGTCTGGGCCTGGGGGCTCGGGCTGGGAAGTGGTGACCGGGCCATGGAAGATCCCAGCTACAGCAGGATTCGGTCCAGGGGGTGAGGGAAGTGGCATGTCCAGGCACCCACAGGTCCAGGTGTATTGGCTGCAGCTGGGTTCGGGCTGGGAGCCCCCGAGCCCTTCCTCTCTCCTCTTGCTCTGCCCAGCCAGGGGAGGGAGGAGACGCTCCCCTTGGAGCCAGAGACCAGCCAGCCACCGACAGTCACTAGCTGAGCACCCGCTACAGCCCTCGCTCTGCCGGCCAGGCTATGGAAGGGCCTGCGGGGGTTGCCACTGAGCAGACAGCTCAGGTTTAAGCCTCAAGCCCCAGCACAAACCCTGCAGCCGGGCACCTTCACTTACCTCCGCAGAAGCTCAAAGGGGAGGGGGGGAGCCCTGTTAACTCTGGCTGGGGAAAGGAGACAGGAGGCCCCATCTCTCCCATCCTGGCTCTTTGCTTCTGTCACGGGCTGTGGGGGAGTCACCGGCCTGCACCCCCATCCGCAGCCAGACACGACTCTCACCGGCAAGTCGAACTGAAGGTTTATCGGTTCACAGGACACAGCGCAGCGCGGGATCTTTGTTAACCCAGGGTATGTCTACACTACAAAGTTAGTTCGAACTAACGGACGTTAGTTCGAACTAACTTTAATAGGTGCTACACTAGTGCTCCGCTAGTTCGAATTTGAATCGAACTAGCGGAGCGCTTAGTTCGAACTAGGTAAACCTCATTTTACGAGGACTAACGCCTAGTTCGAACTAGCTAGTTCGAACTAAGGGCTGTGTAGCCCTTTAGTTCGAACTAGTGGGAGGCTAGCCCTCCCCAGGTTTCCCTGGTGGCCACTCTGGCCAACACCAGGGAAACTCTATGCCCCCCTCCCGGCCCCGGACCCCTTAAAGGGGCACGGGCTGGCTACGGTGCCCGTGCCAGGTGCAAGCCTGCCAGCACCCAGCCAGCAGACCCTGCACCTGGCACGGCACAGAGCCACCCACCCGATGCCCCCCAGCCCACCCCCTCTTGCCGGGACCAGGCTGGCGGCTCCCGGGAGCTTGCCCTGGACCGCAAGAGGCGGGCACCTTCCTGGGCTAGTGCGGACATCGTGGACCTCGTCCACGATCTCCGCACTAGGCACAGGAAAGTGGCCGTCTAGGGCAGGAGAGCTGCCAGCCTGGCCACCCAGGACCAGGTGTGCATGAAAATCAAGGGGGTCCACTGAGACCCCCGACACTGAGCCCTGAGCTTACAATGGCCGTACTGGGTCAGACCAAAGGTCCATCTAGCCCAGTAGCCTGTCTGCCGACAGCGGCCAACGCTAGGGACCCTGGAGGGGATGGACCGAAGACAGTGACCAAGCCATTTGTCTCGTGCCATCCCTCTCCAGCCTTCCACAAACTTTGGGCAGGGACACCACTCCTACCCTCTGGCTAATAGGACTCCATGGACCCAACCTCCATCACTTTATCTCACTTCCCTTTAAACTCTGTTCTAGTTCTAGCCTTCACAGCCTCCTGCAGCAAGGAGTTCCACAGGTTAACTATTTGCTTTGTCAAGAACAACAACTTTCTCTTACTAGTTTCAAGCCTGCTACCCATTCCTTTCCTTTGGTGTCCTCTAGTCCTTCTTTATGGGAACTCAGGAAGAACTTTTCTGAATGCACCCTCTCCACCCAACCCCTCCTGTTAGAGACCTCTATCCTGTCCCCCCTCCGTCTCCTCTTTTCTAAGCTGAACAGTCCCAGTCTCTGTAGCCTCTCTTCATCTGGGACCTGTTCCCAACCCCTGATCATGTTAGTTGCCCTCCCCTCTCCCAGCCTTTCTCTTCCCCTCTCCCACCTCCTTTTCCCAGTCTCCCCCAGTTTTTTTCAATAAAGACAGAGTCAATGTTGGAAGACACGTTATCTTTATTTTGTACATCAATAAGAAGGGGGGCTAGGAAAGGGTAAGTGGAAGGAGGTGAGGGAGGAATGGGGTACGAGCCCCCGATGGGGAGGACTGGGCTGGCTATGCGGGCTTCTGGGGGTGGAAGCTTTCCTGCAGCCCCCCAATTACTCCCTCTCCCCAGATGGCAGCCTGCGGCAAGTGCAGCCGGGCTGATGGCCGAGTGGTGTGATGTGCCCAGTGTGGGCACTCAGGGCACTCCAAGCCAGAACTTCTTTGCAAGCGGGGCACCCCTGAGAACTGTGTGTCCGGGGTGGGGGTCGGGACCCTTTAAGCGCAGCCCTCGGCTAGCCTGAGACAGTATCTCCATGCTCTAAGTCCTCCTTTTATGCCCTGCCGGCACTGCTTCCGGCCATCCTTAAGCCCTGTTCAGAGTCCACTCAATGTGGACTTACTAGTTCGAACTAGCAAAACGCTAGTTCGAACTAGTTTTTAGTTCTAGATGCGTTAGTTCGAACTAGCTTAGTTCGAATTAACTAATTCGAACTAAATTAGTTCGAACTAGCGCTGTAGTGTAGACATACCCCCAGGGAACAGGAGCAGGCAGGACCATTCCTCTCTGAGAAAAGGGCTCTGGGCCCGGCTCCCCCCTTCCTGCTCAATCCCCCTCCCTCATCCTAACCCAACTAAGACTGACCCTTCCCCCAGACCCTCGTCACCATCCTGGAGTCAGCCCCGCCCGCCCCTTTGTTCCCCTTCCTGGTCGAAGGTCTTGTCTGCGGCCCCCTGGTCCTCAGGACACGAGACTCAGGACAGGAGAGACACATTCACCTCCACAGTGAGTCATGTCCAGCCTTCCCCTTCCTCAGCCAAGCCGTGTTGCAGTGCCCAGGGAAACTGAGGCATGCACACACAGAGAGTTATTACAGAACAGCACAGGACAGTAGACTCACATACAGCACCACCAGGCAAACAGAGTGAACACAGACCCCGCGACGTCACAACTTCCCTGCAGGCATCACCGGTAGACATGGTAAGAATCCGCACTTAGAGCCCAAGGCTGGGAACCACGTTCCCTGGAGGGAGGGGGAATCTAGAAAGTTCTCAGGGGTGCAGGGGGGAAACAGGCCGACACTGTGACATGTTAGGATGGGCTAAATCATCCTGCATCGGGAGGAGCAGGGACAGGGGTATCCAGAGGCCCCCAGACTGTGGATGGAGGCAGGAAAACCCACAAAAGTCTCTGCCTCACAGTATATTTTGCAAAGACAAGAAGAGGCAGCGAACAGCCTGGCAGAGGAGGGGAGGCAGGAACTCAGGCTGGGGGGGAGAAGGGACTGAACACTGAGAGGGGAGGGAGAGATGATTTCTGGGTTCCCGATGTGTGTGTGGGGGGTGGGGGCAGGGCTGAGGTTTCCATGCCCGTGATCAGGACAGCAGAGATTTCTCCCTGCCCGCTCCTCTTGGGAATGTCGGGGGAGATTTCGCTGGGGGTCGAGGTTCTGGGAATTCCCCAGCCCCCCTAAGTGCGGCAGCTCCCCACGACCACGGCCCCCGACTCCACTTACCGTCCATGTTCTCCTGGGTGCTTCAGGGAGCGTCTGACCCCCTGGCTCAGCGCGGGAGGACTCCAGCCGGGTGTGGCTCCCCCTCGGCCTGCGGCTGGACAGGACACAGCAGGGAGTGGTGACCCCGTCGCCCGTCACAGCCTGGCCCTGGGAGCCGGGTCTGATGTGGGAGGGTGCAGGGGGAGCCTCTCACCAACCATGGAGAGAAGCCAGGGGGGAGGGCAAATTAGCCATGAGCCTTGTACACCCTGTACCACCGGGTCTGGCAGGGGGGGCTCTGTCTGTGGGGCATAAACTTACAGATAGACAGGGACATAGGGCAGAGGCTGGCAGAGAGGGGCTGTTTGTGGGGACAGACTGGCAGTTAGTTAAGGACATGGGGGAAGGGCTGGCAGAGGGGGGCTCTGTCTGTGGGGCTCAGACTGGCAGGTAGTCAGGGATGTGGGGCAGTGGCTGGCAGAGGGGGCTGTGTGTGTGGGGCACATACTGGCAGTTTTTCAGGTACATGGGGGGTTGGTGACTGATAATAGGAGACTAGCTGGTCTCATGGGGGTGTCTGGGTGGGGAAGTTTCTAGGCTGCGGGAGATGGGGGTGGGGTTTGGACGGGGGGCACAGGCAGTGCTGGGCTGTGTGTGCACTGATGGTTCAGGATGCAGAGTTAACGGGTAGAAAATCTTCACCCCCGGCCTGTGTTTCAGGGGCAGCTGGACCAGCCGACGTGGTTTCTGGCGCTTCCTTTGAGCATCCCCCAGGGAGCAGGTCGGGGCTGTTGTGTTCACTAGTCTGATGATGACGATGATGATGGAGGAAATGTTGCCGTTCAGCTGAGTGTGAGCAAAAGCAACACACACGCCCAGGAGAAACCACGTCCCAGTTCCAGTGCCCAGTGCACCCCCCACATCCCTCTTCTAGCCTCTAGGCCTGGTGCTCCTGGGAACCTCTCCTGGGACCCCCCTCTCTGCCCCGGTGCAGAGTCCTAGAATCACTGGGCTGGAAGGGCCCTGAGGAGTCAGCTCGTCCTGTTCCTGCTCAGAGCAGGGCCCAGCCCAACTCACTCATCCCAGCCAGGCCTTTGTCAGGTCTGGCCTTAAAATCCTCTCAGGACAGAGATTCCCCCCTTCCCCAGGCCTCCCGCTCCAGCGTTTCACCAGCCTCAGTGAAATCGTTTCCCCTAATACCCACCCCAGAGCTCCCCAGCTGCAACTCGAGACAGTCGCTCCTTGGGATCCCCTCTGGCCATGGACAGACCCTCTTAGGCCTCTGCCTGGCCTGCATCCTCTGCCTCACACACCCCCAGCACAACCGGCTGTGAGCCCCAGGCCAGACCTTCCTCCTCAGCCCTCGCTCTGGTCACACAACAAATGGCCTGGGAGCACTTTACAGACCAATAAAACATGCAGGTGGGATCATGAGCTTTGGCGGGCTCAGCCCCCTGCTTCAGATGACCGGGAGCTGGGGGGGCATCAACCCTGCCCTGAGAATCAGCCCCCCCGTCCTGCTGGGCCTGCCCCCCGAGGGAGCGGAGTAGAAAAGCCTCTGGAGCCGCTCAGACCGGGCCGACTGCAGGAGGAGGAGGATGCCCAGGGAGCTCCGGGCCCAGAGGAGCCGAGGGGGCAGGAGCCTCCAGCAGCAGCCACTGCCAGGGAGGCCCTCGGACGGGCCGTGCCCACAGGCCGTGTGAGGGGAGAGACGCCAGGGCTGCTAGGAAGGGGCCCAGGGCGGGGATTGTTCCTGGGGGCTCAGCGTGTGGCGGTCGGAGTCCCTGCTCCTCGGCCAGCAGGGCCCAGGGCTTGGGCCCAGGGACACGGGGGCTCAGGCGACGGGGCGGGAATGGGAGCGTTTGTGCTGCCAGCTCCCATCGGCGGCCCTTGGACTGACATGGGTGGGAGGAATTGGACCGGCTGCCCCGCGCTCCGCAGAGGGAAACGTGGGCTCCCCAGTGCTGAGCTGCTCAGACAATTCTTTCCCCGCCTTGTGGCTGGGGGCTCCGGCCAGAACACGCCTGCTCTGACTGACCCCGTGCTGGGGGGGGAAGGGCTTGTCAAGGGGTCAGACGGGCAGAGCCCGTGGGGGTTGGGTGGATGCGGCTGCCCCCCTCTGCAGAGACCAAGTCGTGCAATGGGGGATTCTCCATCCCTTGCCATCACTGAGCCGTGACGTGAGGGCGTCAGTAACAGCCAGGGCGAGTGGGGCTGGGGGGCAAGTGGGGCTGGGGCCGGAGGGGTGGGGGAGGTTTTGAGGCCTGCAAGGTGCTGGGGGTCAGACCAGATGCTCATGATGGTTCCTTCGGCCGTTCAAGTCTGAGCCCATGAGACCGGCCTCTGGGCTGCTCTGGGACTCCTGACACCAGCTATGACCCACAGCCCCTGCTCTGACTCCTAGGCATGACTGCTCCAGCCAGGAGTCTGGGAGGGCTTTGCCTGGGGAGGGGGCTGTGCCTGTGGGCTGCATCCCAGTGAGGGGCTCTGCTGGCACCGCTCTGTCCCCACAGGCCCTGGGGTGTAGCCGCCCCCTCGGCTGTCATGGGAAAAGTGTTTCAAGTCCTTCGGTTTGCAGGGAATGGCTGAGACCCACCCGCGCGTGTGCTTAAGGCCCAGAAATCAAAGCTCATACAATCCATTATTGGTTGATTTCTCTTCAATCTCTATTTTAAATCAATCTCACAATTGTTTACTTGGCTCCTGCTGTTGCTACACCTGAGCTGGGTGGAGATTTTGGCGTTGAAGGAGCATCTCTCGGACACCACGAATCACTTCTCCTCTTCCCGGCAATGCAGGAGAAGGCAGCAGGGACTCCAGAGTCAGCGGGAGGCTGGATACGTCTGGGCTGGCCCCAGTGGCCGGCAGACACAGAGTTTTGGGCCTGGCTGAGCAGCAGGTTTCTTTACGCACCCATCTGTTCCCAGGAGTCTCTGGCCACTCCCTGCTGTGGGTGCTGCCGTGTGAGCCCTGCCCTGGCCCTGGGCGTTCCTGGCCAGGCCCTCCCTTTGCTCCTCCACTCTCCATCCAGGCAGATCTCTGAGTTGGGGAAACCTCCCCTGAGAACCTGCCGCCTCCTCCGTGGAAGTGGTGGGAAAGGGGCTGCCGGGAACTCCTGGCCGTGGTGGCCCTCGGGGTCGTAGAGGAATCCCCTAGTGCAGCGTTTCTCCCCCTGTGGGTCCCTGCCCAGAAGGGGGCGGCAAGGCGAGGGCAGGAGGGTCGCTCACGGGGGCACCGGACGTTTGGGCTTTCCCAGCCGTGGCCTCGTGTTCAGTCCCCAGGTCCCCATCCCGGCGGAGTTTGGAAATAAGAAGAAATGTCCCTGATCTCTCCTGTCCTCCCCAGCTGGGTGGCTGGAGGGGCAGCTGCTCTCTGCCCCCAACCTGGCCAGCAGCGGCGCAGACGGAAGGGCGGCAACGGCATCGCTGCCTCCACTTCTCCTGCGCTGCTGCTGCTGCTGGCACTGACCCCACAGCTGGGATCCTGCTCGCTCTGGCCACCCAGCTTGGAAGGGAGCGATGCCCCCAGCAGGGGGCAGAGGGAAGGATGCAATGGCAGCCACTCCCCCTTCCTTCTGCGCTGCTGCTGGGAGCGGAGCTGCCCTCCGAGCTGGGCACCTCCCCTGTGGCCGCTGCTCTGTGGTCCCCAGCGGAGAAGGCAGCCCTGCCAGCAGCAGTGCGGAAGGAACGGTGGCAACAACATGCCAGGCCACCCTGCCTCTGCGCTGCTGCTGGGGCGGCGTTGACTTCTGAGCTGGGGGATCCGTCGTGACCACCCCTCACTCGCTGCTCAGTGGGGCCCCCTCCGATCTGGGCCCCACAACAGCAGCCGCTGCTCTGCTGCCGCCCAGGTTCAAAGGCAGCGCCACCGCCTGCAGCGGCACAGAAGGAAGGGCTGAGATACCAGACCAGGCCTCCCCTCCTCCTGCGCTGCTGCTGGCGCTGACTTTGCAGCTGGGAGTCCTGCCAGCATGGGCCGCTCGCAGGCTACTCCGTGTGGCAGGCCAGGCTGCCCTCAGCAGCGGCACAGGAGGGAGGGCGGCGGTCACAGACCTTCTGTGCTCTGCTGGGGGCAGGCGGCCTTGTGCACATGGTGCCTGCGCTCTCTAGCTGCCCAGCTGAGAAGTGAGAGGCACGGCCAGCAGCGGCACAGCAGGGAGGGTGGCGATACCAGACCAGCTTCCCTCCCTCCTGCGCTGCTGCTGGCGGTGGGGTTGCCATCCAGGTTGGGCACCTGACCCCTTGTAACTGCCCCCAGCCTCCCCATTAGTAGGCAGAGCCATGACCAGGAGCAGTGCAGAGGGAAGGGAGGCACCGCCACACCAGGCCGCCCTCCCTTCTGCGCTGCTGCTGGTGCTGGCGCTGCCTGCTCAGGTAGGCACCCGGCCTGTGGCCCATCTCTGGCCACACACCCAGCTGCAGCACAGGAGGGAAAGTGACAACAACAGATCTCACCTCCTGCCTTCTGCGCTGCTGCTGGCAGCCGTGTGGCCTTCCGAGCTGGGTGTCCTGCCAGCAGCCACCGCTCTCCAGCCCCTGGCGCGGAACGTCGGGCTGCCCCCAGCCGTGACAATGAAGGAGGGCGGCAGTCACAGAGCAGGCCACGTTCCTTCTGTGCTGCTGCTGGAGCCGGAGTTGCTGCCCTGGCCACGTGCCCGACCCGTTGCATTGTTTCCCAGCCGCCCTCCCCTTAAAATGCAGCGCCCCCACCAGCAGGGGTGCACAAGGAAGGGAGGCAAAACCACGCCAGGCCTCCCTCCCTGTGCACTGCTGCTGGGGGTGGTGCTGCCTTTCCACCCGCCCACATGGGCAGAGGGAGCTGCCACCAACGGGCGCAGAAGTCAGGGCAGCGACGCCATCGAATGCCGCCCTGTGTTCTGCGCTGCTGCTGGTGACCCTGCTGCCTTCCGAGCCAGGTGCCTGGCCAGGGGCTGCCGCCCTGCAGTGAGAGTGTTAAGGACTAGCTGACTAGCTGACAAGCAAATGCTTATTGGATAGTCACGTCGACTCGTCAGTTCCCCCCTTACTGCCTCTATCAGGTAGAGGTGGCAAAGGGGAGGGAACAGACGGGACTTCAAAGCGGCAGCGCCACATGGAACCCGGAGTCAGCTGGGGGATCCCAAGCAGACCCCAGACTCCGAGTGGGGCTGCTGCTTGGAAATGCCAAGCGGTGACTGGGATTAGCAGTCCCCAGCTGACCTCGTTTCCATGCAGCATTACCCCGGAACCCGTCATCAGCTGGGGGCTCCCCCACTGATCGGGAGGGTCCCCAGCTTATCCTGGGTTCTGGGGAAATGCAGTGCGGAGCCGCTGACCCCGGGCTCTGCCTGGCATTTGGAAACTTCAGCGCCGCATGGAGCGCGGGGTCTATGGGGGACTCTGATTCTCCGCGGACCCCAGGCTCCATGAAGGCTCTTCTGTTTGAAACGCAGAAGAGCCTCCGGATGTCCCTGGCTGTGCATGTTCCAACCCCCCTGGGGCCCTTGTACATTTCAAAGTGCCCATCAATTAGTCGCGTTGTCACACCAGGCTCACCCTCCTCTCTGCGCGGCTACCAGCCCCGGCGCTGACTGTCCGGCTGCCCGGCGGGAGAGGTGGCGCCATCGCCAGCCGTGGCAGAGAAGGACGAGGAATAGCACCGTCCAGGGCCGCCCTCCCTTCTCCACTAGGGATGTCAGACAGGGAGTCATTGAATAATCGGGGCACTGCATCAAGCTGTAGCAATTCCATGGTTATTCGAGAGTTGTCGGGCCAGTGCGCTTCTGTCCCAATCCTGGGGAGCCCCTGACCACCCCATGCCGCTGCCTCTGATAACGAGGCAGCAGTGCAGGGTGGAAGCAGCCCCTGTCCACAGGGCATCCGAGCTCCCTGCAGACGGAGGCTGCACCTGCATCCCACGCAGCAGCCTCTGTGTGCCGAGAGCTTGGGACAGTCCCGGACAGAGGCTGCTCTGCAGCATGAGGGGCAGGAGCAGGCGGCTGTAAAGAGCTGGTGCTCATGGGGAACCAACTGTTAAGCCAGCTACCCCGGAGCCCCAGCTCCTGCCTGTGCCCATCCCCCCCTTGCCTCTGTGGGAGGCAGCAAAGGGGAAAAAGGGGCTTCTGCAGAGGTGGCATGGGTGGAGAACCTGCTTAAAAGGTGGCTCCCCGCACATACCAGCTCCTGTCTGCCCCCGCCACATACTGCTACCTCTGATAGCGAGGCAGCAGTGGGATGGGGGGGGCCGAGAAGTCGCTCCATGGGAATTGATACACATGGGGAGCTGTCTTAAAAGCCGCTTCCCGCGTGCACCAGCTCCCGCCAGCCCCCCTCACCCTCCGTGTTGCTGCACCTCGATCAGCAGCCGCACAGGGGTAGGAGGCCAGGCACCTCTGTGGCATCTGGTGCTTATGGGGAGGCAGCTTAAAATCCGGCTCCCCCAGACACCAGCTCCCAACTCCCACCCCTTGCTGCCTCTGATAATGAGGCAGCCGGGGGAGGGGTGCGTGGAGTCGACAGGATTAATCACTAAGCCCAGGCGTATCGGTTAATCATGTAACCAACGACACACGTTGACATCCCTAGTTAGTGCAGCTGCTGGCGCTAGTGCTGCCCTCTGAGGTAGCCCCTGGCCAGTGGCACCTGCTCTCTGGTCACCCGGTTTGGGAGGCAGGGCTGACACCCGCCGCCGTGCCGAAGGAAGTGCTGCAATACCGCCCCTCCTGCATCTCCTGCTGCACCGCTCTTGGGGCAGCACTGACGGCCGAGCGGGTGACCAGAGAGTCGTGGCTGCTCCTGGGGCGCCCAGCTCGGAAGACAGGGCCACCGCCAGCAGTGGTGCAGAAGTAGGAGTGACACAACACGGAGTCACCCTGCTTCTGTGCTGCTGCTGGCAGGGACGCCGTCCTCTGATCTGGGCCTCTGGCCAGCAGTCACCACCCCCTGGCCACCCAGCTCAAAAGCCAGCCCCACACCCTGCAGAAGGGGACGAGCCAAGACTGTATCTGGGCTGCGGCTGGGCGTGGCGCTGATTTCTGAGCTGGGTGACCTGCCAGGGGCCACCGCTCTGCTGCCACCCAGATCGAAAGGCAGCCCCACCGCCAGCAGCAGTGCAGAAGGAAGGGTGGCAACAACAGACCAGGCCTCCCTTCCCCCTGTGCTGCTGCTGGCAGTGGCCCTGCCATCCGAACCGGGTACCCAGACAGCGGCTGCTGCTCTCCAGCCACTCAGCTGGGAAAGCCGGGAGAAATCCGACAGTTTTTAATATTTCCAAACATCTGCCCAGAGGAAGATTTGAAGCCCGAAGACGAGGTCATGGCTGGGAAAACCCAGGCGGCCAGTGACCCTGCTCGTGAGCCCCCTCCCCTGGCCCTGGGACCCCCTTGTGGGTGGGGAGCCCCAGCTGGAGAAAGGCTGCACTAGGGGATTCCCCAATGACCCTGGAGACCAACAGGGCCAGGAGTTTCTGGCAGACCCTTTCCCACAACTTCCAGGGAACACGCCGGAACTAGGGCCCCATTGCGTCCCCCTGCAACCTCGCCCATTTCACAGCCAGACCGTGTCCACGCTGCTCCCTGGCACACTCCCGGGGGCTTCCCTGGGAAATTTCCCGGCTCTCTGACCGGCCGGGTCCTGGCCCAAACTAGGATTGTGTGCAATGGGGGTGGGCGCGTCCCAAGAGTGCCAATTTCACTTCCCAGCAGCCTGTGGGGCAGAGCTAGAGCCGTTCCACCCTCACTTCTCCCTGCCTCTCAGGGTGGCTCTGATCTGCCCCCTCCGCGAGTGCCCGTGTTGGGGCAGGACAACTCCTGTCCCATCCCGGCCGAGTCAGGCGAGCAGCTGGTGCCCCAGACCCCTCGCCACGTGGGGAGCTCAGACTCCCCTCGCCACCCCCCCTCCTCTCCCCCCGTTGCACGTCTCCTGGCTGTGAAATGGGTGGGGCCCTAGTCAGGTTCCCAGGGGCCTTTACCCCCCACAAAGCAGGGGTGGGGAACCTTTGCTGGGTCGGGGCCACTGACCCACAGAGAAATCCATGGGGGGCTGCACACAAGTGAGAAACAGCCCCCCTCCCCTCCCCAGCGTGGGCCCCCAATGCAGGGGGGAGCCCCGACCTTCAGGGGCCGGATCCCCGCCAGCCGGGGCTGCATCCGGCCCCCGCGCCTGAGGTTCCCCACCCCCGCCGTAGGGCTCTTCACTGGATGGGAGTCTCACTGGGAAGGGCCTGGCCAGGCCTCCGACGCCCAGGGCAGGGCTGCGAGGCGCCAGGTTCGCGGTGGCTTCTCTGCCCGGCGTCCTGGCTGAAGGGCACCGAGCTCGTCTTCTGGGAGAAGCGGGGCAACGGGGAGGCCCCTTCATCTGATTCAGGCTTCAGCAGGTCCCGAGGTGCAGCCCCCGTCTGGCCTCTCTCCCCTGGCCGATCGGTTTCCTCCTCCGCTGCCCTGGTCCCGTGTGTGACCTCGCCTGGTCCTGGCCTCTGGGCTGGTTCTTCAGCCTTCAGTCTGTGCCACGACACGCCCCGTCCCTGGGCTGGAATCGTCACCATCCGGCCCCTGGGTCCAACTCACGCCTGGTGCCGAGGGGACAGCAGCTTCTCTGGCCACAAAGCCTGCAGGCTTCCAGCTTCCTTCTGGCAGAGCCCGGCATAGGGCAGGGCAGCCTAGTGGGTGGAGTCTGTAACCGCAGTGTGGCCTGATGGCCAGTGTCAGTACCTTGCCCCTTTCCTCTGGGCAGTGTGGCCCAATGGCCAGTCAGTACCTTGCCCCTTTCCTCTGGGCAGTGTGGCCCAATGGCCAGTGTTTTGCCCCTTTAGTCAGGCAGTTCAGCCTAACGGCTGTAGTCCGTAATCTGGCCTTGACTCACGAGGCTGTGCAGGTCCCTGTCCAGAGACAGGAGATGGGTGGATGGTTCTATCCCCAGCGGCGGGGGGGGGAAGCCCCTCCCTCTCCCCGGTGCCCGGCCGCGGCTGCGGCTCCACTCCCAGCGCGAGCAGGAAAAGCGAGGTGCTGATATCGCAGGCGGCTCCCTCCCCAGCTGTCGTCACCTGCCCTGGGGCAGCCCCTGCCGAGCTGCAGGCACCTGGGGCCAGGGTCAGACCAGGGGAGCTGGCGTGTCCCCGTGGCCGGGCTCCTCCTGTCCCAAGAGAGCAAGGGCCTGTCAGACGCGGTGCCTGGGAACCAGGGGGCAGGGGGAGCTGGGCCCTGGGATGGGCGTAGCACCTCTCTAGTGCCCCCCAGGGCCAGACCCCTCCCGGGCTATCAGTGCAGGAGCTGGTGATGCCCCTCTCCCCCGAGCTGTTCCCCTGCGGCGTCCAGCTGCCCTAGGGCCCTGGCTGGGGCTGGGTTCCCAGTGGGCTGCATCCCTGGCCTCACAAAGAGCAGGTGCCTTGGGGCCTGGGGAGGGGCTGGTCCTACATGGAGTGTGGGGGAGGGGAGAGAGACAGACTCACCCTCCCGTGGGGCTGGTCCCAGAGGGTCTGGTGTGTAGCAACCAGGCTCCCATTCCCGGGGGGGGGGCAGGATCAGGGGGCGACACTTCAGCGGGGCCCCCGGCCTGGCGTCTGTCGGTGTCAGTGCTTGGGGGCCCGTTGCCCAGCGGGGTCCCTCACCTCTGGTGCAGCAGCAGTGGGCACAGGGGTCAGGCCCCTCCCTGGCCGGCCGGCCGGTGTCCTCGGCTGGGCCCCTGAGGGACAGTCCCAGCTGGGCCCCAAGCTCCCTAGTGGGGGCTGTGCTGAGCTGGGATGGAAGGGAGGAGACGGGGCCCATCAGTGTCCTGCAGCCGGCTAGGGATGGCAGGTGTCCAGTTTTCTACTGGAGAGTCTGGTTTTTGGCAGTCCTGCTGCCAGCTCCCAACCCCCCTGGGCCAGGCACCTCCCTCCCCACATCCCTCCGCTGAAGCCACTGGGGAGAGGAGCTAACGAGACCCCCAGCTCCTGGGGCAAAGAGCGGTGGGCAAGGCCCTCCATGGGGACTTGCACCCCCAGATGCTCCAGGGGGACAAGGAGGGACCCAGGTCGGGGCAGGAGTCTGCCTGCAACATGGGCCCCTAACATCCCAGGGTCTCCCCTGAACTGGGCCCAAGTCTGGTTCAGGCCTGGGGTTGCCAGATGGTTTCAACACAACTACTGGACACACTTGACATGACATCACAATCGACATTCCGTCTCCCCAGGGAAATCCCGGCCATTCCCATTGTCTCATTTCTATTGTCTCCATTTCTTTCCCACACAGAAACCTCAGATTCTGGCCTGTCCGGTTCCAAACCAGACACTGGCCACCTTGCTCAGGCCCGGCTCGGATTTGGCCCTCCCCAGAGGTTGCTGCCAGCCCGCAGCCCTACCGCTGCCAGCCCTGCGGGAGCCGCCTGCCCACCCCAGTGTCCGGGGCCGGCTCAGAGGTCACTCACCTCCCATGCGGGAAATGGGGGGGGGGGGGTTACAACCGGCTCTGTTGTTCCCTGGGCCTTGGCTCTCCCCTAGGACACCGTGGGCGTGATGTAGGAGCTGACGTTCTGAGGGGGAGAGAGGTAGAGCCGGCTCAATAGACCAGTGCCCAGGCTGTGCCAACAGCCCCCACCCCCTCCCGCCGGGTGTATGGGATTTGAGGGTTCCTATCCCAAAGCCAGCCAGGCCCTGACTTCAATTTCCATCCCCTTCCCCTGTCCCGGATGGAGAAAATGCCCAACACAGCCCTGTCTTGCCGGCCCTGCCCCAGGGTCTCCATGCCCCCCCCAGTGCTAAGGGAAAACTGCTCCCCCCCCCCCCCGGCCCCGCTCATTCTCACCTACCGGCTCTCCTGGCACCTGTGTGGGGCTGTGCCCGCAGGTCCCCCTCCAGGGCCAGCTGGAGGCCCGGACCCCGGCCGTGCAGAGCCTGCAAAGGAAGGGTGGAGGGGTCACACCCGGGAAACCTCCTCCCTGTCCGTGGCCTCCGGCTCAGCCAATCAGCAGCGAGATTGGGAGAGGGGGGGCGGGCGAGAGGTCTCCGGGGACGTCCCAAGGGCTGGCCCAAGTCACCCCTTGCAGGGTCAGTCTCAGAGCGATTCCAGCCCCGCCTCTTTGGGGGGCTCCCACACAGCCAGAAAGGGCTGGGGGGTGTCCCTGAGGCTGCCCTGCCGTGCAGCTGTCAGGGGATCTCCATGAGCTCAGCCCTTCCCTAGCCCCTCCCCTCCATAGGCCTTTGTGGTGTCATTGCCCCCCCAACCCCAGTCAGGCTGATGTCCTGCCCCCAAGCACCCCCTTAGGACACACAGAAGCCTTCCAACCGGCCACAGCCCAGCCACCACTAATGGGCACCAGCCATCAGGGATCATTGGGTCCAGCCCCCTACCCTTCCGGCAGGACCAAGCACCGTTAGAGCATCCCTGACAGGTGTCTGCTCTGAAATATCTCCCGTGTGTAACCCCCCTCACAGATGTCCAGCCTAAACCTCCCTTGCTGCAGTTAAGCCCATTGCTTCTTGTCCTCTCCTCAGAGGCCAAAGAGAGCAATTTATCTCCTCCTCCCTATAACCCCATTTTAGGCACTTGAAAACTGCTCTCGTGTCCCCTCACAGGCCTGGTATATACTGCTGTATCACAGAAACACGCCCCCCCCCCACACACACACCTGCCCATCCCTGCCCCCGCTACATCCAGGGAACACGTTTGCTCAGCTGGAAGTGGAAACCTACTCTTTTGGAAGCCCAGTCTTCCTCCTCCCATCAGGAAGAAGGGAGCTTCCGAAAGAGGCTTTTTGTGACATTTGGCCCCAGAAATGCCTCTTCAAAAAACAAAACCCCGTCCTGGAAGAAAGGTATTCAAATTACGGTTCACAGTTTCCTTTTTTTCCCCTGGAAGTAGAACACACTCTCTTGAAATGCAGTGCCCAGAACTGCACACAAAACTCCAACAGAGGCCTAATCAGCAGCGAGACTCCAACTGAGGATTAATCAGTGCACAGTAGAGCAGAAGAATGACTTCTCGAATCTTGCTCACGACATGCCTGTTAACGCCTCCCAGAAGCATGTTTGCTTTTCTTGCAACAGTGTCACACTGTTGACTCCTGTTTCACTTGTGGTCCACTCTGACGCCCTAGATCCCTTCCTGCAGGACTCCTTCCTAGCCATTCAGCATGCGTGAAATGGGTGGTTCCTTTCTAAGTGGAGCGCTTTGCATTTCTCCTCATTAAACTTCATCCTGTTTACTTCAGCCCATGTATCCAGTTTGTCCAAATCAGTTTGAAGTATGACCCTGTCCTCCAAAGCACTTGCCACCCTTCCCAGCTTGGGATCATCTGCAAACTTAATAAGCAGACCTCTGTGGAACCCCAGGTGGAACCCCTGTGGAACCCCAGGTGTTAGGCACTTCCCGCATGGCTGGGAACTGTTAATAATGACTCCCCGAAATCGGTTTGAAAGAGAACAAAAGGCTGCAAGTGTCCTCTGTCAGTAACCACCCGCTTGGCCATTCGGGAGCAAGACTCTGGGAGCTAGGAGGTGGGGGGTGGGTCTCAGCACACGTCCAAATGGAGGGCCAGGTCACCTGCTCTGAGAACTCTGCCAGTCTGAGTTCTGTGTGAGGCTTCCCACTGTCCCAACTCCCCAACACCTCCTCCTGCTTGGTGGGGCAGGGAAAGGGGAAAAGACGCAGGAGAAGGCGAGACAGAGAGAGGGAATGGGGCAAAGGGGAACCAGACTGAGCAGGCTCCAAACCTTTCCGAGGCTTCTACCTTGTCACCTGGGACGACAGGACCAGCTGCAGGGAAGGAGAAAATGTCGACGAGGCTCCTGCCCCCGCCCCTCGGTCCCACTTCTCCATCCGGCCCCTGCAGAGACCCTGAGAAGGGGCCGTGCTGCTGCCAAGCCGCAGGAAACTCGGCGTTTGCCCCGGCCGTGCACCTCTGTCCTGAGTGCTTGTTGCCAGAGACTCTTTGTGAGGTCATCACTGTCCCCCAATAGGCTGTGGTCATACAATAGGCCCTTTGTGATGTCACTGCCACCTCCCACCCATCCTCTGCTAGGCTGGTGTCCTGGCCCTGGCACCCCAGAGGCTGCTCCCCATCCAGCTTTATTTTCCGAAAGATCCCGTCTAGACTGGCGCTTTTTTCCGGCAAAGCCCCGAGCAGGAAAAAAGCGGCAGCCATGTTCATGCAAATGCCAAGGGGAAAATATAAATCCCTGCGGCATTTGCAATTCGGAAGTGTCTCATTAGCATCCCTTTTCCAGAAAAGGGTGCCAATGTAGACACAGCCTGTATGTGTCTGTAACCCCAAGGAGATGACCTAGATTCCTGGGGCTCTGTCTGCTGGCAGCTCAGGGACAGGCGCACCGAATTTGCCTTGGCTCCCCCTCCCTACCAGGGACAGAGTCTGCCTGGCAACCCATAGGGAGTGAGATGCCCCTCCCAGGGAGTTCAGGAGGGGAAGGAGGAGCCATTGGTTGGAGAGTCTGGAGCCAGCCAGGGAAGGGGAAGCTGGCTGTGTGGGAGCTAGTGAACCCCAGGCCTGCATGCAGGGTTCCCCCTGAGAACTAGCCTCTAGGGACCGGAAGGCAGGATCCCTCAGCTGGGTGTTATGTGTCCACTGTTGATTCCCAGTTTGTGGAGTTTGCTGGGAGGCTTCCCCAGCGAGGCAGAGCTGGCTCTCCCGCTCCCTGGGTGGGACCAGTCACCATGGTCAGCTCTGCCCTGTCTGCTGGTTCGGGGCTGCTGCCTGCTGTGCGTGTGTCTGAATGCTGGGCTAGGAGATTATAGTTTGAATTTTGGTGCAGTTGTGTGGCCTGCACCTTGAGCCTGGCACCCCTTTGTGGTGAGGGGAAATTCCGGGATTGAAGCAGCCTGATTCCTGCCTGAAGAGGATCCCTGCCAGAAGAGACCAGCCCCTCTGCAGTGACCGAGTCATCTCTGAACCTGAGCCTCATCCATGGAGTGTGTGAGTGCAGCATCTTTTAGGGTACGTCTACACTACAGCGCTAGTTCGAACTAACTTAGTTCGAATTAGTTAATTCGAACTAAGCTAGTTCGAACTAACGCATCTAGAACTAAAAACTAGTTCGAACTAGCATTTTGCTAGTTCGAACTAGTAAGTCCACATTGAGTGGACTCTGAACAGGGCTTAAGGATGGCCGGAAGCAGTGCCGGCAGGGCATAAAAGGAGGACTTAGAGCATGGAGATGCTGTCTCAGGCTAGCCGAGGGCTGCGCTTAAAGGGTCCCGACCCCCACCCCGGACACACAGTTCTAAGGGGTGCCCCGCTTGCAAAGAAGTTCTGGCTTGGAGTGCCCTGAGTGCCCACACTGGGCACATCACACCACTCGGCCATCAGCCCGGCTGCACTTGCCGCAGGCTGCCATCTGGGGAGAGGGAGTAATTGGGGGGCTGCAGGAGAGCTTCCACCCCCAGAAGCCCGCAGAGCCAGCCCAGTCCTCCCCATCGGGGGCTCGTACCCCGTTCCTCCCTCACCTCCTTCCACTTACCCTTCCCTAGCCCCCCTTCTTATTGATGTACAAAATAAAGATAAGGTTTCTTCCAACATTGACTCTGTCTTTATTGAACAAAAACTGGGGGAGACTGGGAAAAGGAGGTGGGAGAGGGGAAGAGAAAGGCTGGGAGAGGGGAGGGCAACTAACATGATCAGGGGTTGGGAACAGGTCCCAGATGAAGAAAGGCTACAGAGACTGGGACTGTTCAGCTTACAAAAGAGGAGACGGAGGGGGGGACAGGATAGAGGTCTCTAAAAGCAGGGGTTGGGTGGAGAGGGTGCATTCAGAAAAGTTCTTCCTGAGTTCCCATAAAGAAGGACTAGAGGACACCAAAGGAAAGGAATGGGTAGCAGGCTTGAAACTCGTAAGAGAAAGTTGTTGTTCTTGACAAAGCAAATAGTTAACCTGTGGAACTCCTTGCTGCAGGAGGCTGTGAAGGCTACAACTAGAACAGAGTTTAAAGGGAAGTGAGATAAAGTGATGGAGGTTGGGTCCATGGAGTCCTATTAGCCAGAGGGTAGGAGTGGTGTCCCTGCCCAAAGTTTGTGGAAGGCTGGAGAGGGATGGCACGAGACAAATGGCTTGGTCATTGTCTTCGGTCCATCCCCTCCAGGGTCCCTAGGGTTGGCCGCTGTTGGCAGACAGGCTACTGGGCTAGATGGACCTTTGGTCTGACCCAGTACGGCCATTGTAAGCTCAGGGCTCAGTGTCGGGGGTCTCAGTGGACCCCCTTGATTTTCATGCTGGCCAGGCTGGCAGCTCTCCTGCCCTAGACGGCCACTTTCCTGTGCCTAGTGCGGAGATCGTGGACGAGGTCCACGATGTCCGCACTAGCCCAGGAAGGTGCCCGCCTCTTGCGGTCCAGGGCAAGCTCCCGGGAGCCGCCAGCCTGGTCCCGGCAAGAGGGGGTGGGCTGGGGGGCATCGGGTGGGTGGCTCTGTGCCGTGCCAGGTGCAGGCTCTGCTAGCTGGGTGCTGGCAGGCTTGCACCTGGCACGGGCACCGTAGCCAGCCCGTGCCCCTTTAAGGGGTCCGGGGCCGGGAGGGGGGCATAGAGTTTCCCTGGTGTTGGCCAGAGTGGCCACCAGGGAAACCAGGGGAGGGCTAGCCTCCCACTAGTTCGAACTAAAGGGCTACACAGCCCTTAGTTTGAACTAGCTAGTTCGAACTAGGCGTTAGTCCTCGTAAAATGAGGTTTACCTAGTTCGAACTAAGCGCTCCGCTAGTTCGATTCAAATTCGAACTAGCGGAGCGCTAGTGTAGCGCCTATTAAAGTTAGTTCGAACTAACGTCCGTTAGTTCGAACTAACTTTGTAGTGTAGACATACCCTTAGTTAGTAAGGCAGGGTACGTCTACACTACAACGTTAGTTCGAACTACCTTAGTTCGAATTAGTTAATTTGAACTAAGCTAATTCGAACTAACGGATCCAGACTAAAAAACTAGTTCGAATTAGCGTTTTGCTAATTTGAACTAGCATGTCCACATTAAGTAGACCCTGAACCAGGCTTAAGGATGGCCGGAAGCAGTGCCGGCAGGGCATCAGAGGAGGACTTAGAGCGTGGAGATGCTGTCTCAGGCTAGCCGAGGGCTGCGCTTAAAGGGTCCCGACCCCCACCCCGGACAGACAGTTCTAAGGGGTGCCCCGCTTGCAAAGCAGTCCTGGCTTGGAGTGCCCGGAGTGCCCACACTGGGCACATCACAGCACTCGGCCATCAGCCCGGCTGCACTTGCCGCAGGCTGCCATCTGGGGAGAGGAGGCAATTGGGGGGCTGCAGGAGAGCTTCCACCCCCAGAAGCCCGCAGAGCCAGCCCAGTCCTCCCCATCGGGGGCTCGTACCCCATTCCTCCCTCACCTCCTTCCACTTACCCTTCCCTAGCCCCCCTTCATATTGATGTACAAAATAAAGATAACGTTTCTTCCAACATTGACTCTGTCTTTATTGAACAAAACTGGGGGAGACTGGGAAAAGGAGGTGGGAGAGGGGAAGAGAAAGGCTGGGAGAGGGGAGGGCAACTAACATGATCAGGGGTTGGGAACAGTTCCCAGATCAAGAGAGGCTACAGAGACTGGGACTGTTCAGCTTAGAAAAGAGGAGATGGAGCGGGGACAGGATAGAGGTCTCCAAAAGCAGGGGTTGGGTGGAGAGGGTGCATTCAGAAAAGTTCTTCATGAGTTCCCATAAAGAAGGACTAGAGGACACCAAAGGAAAGGAATGGGTAGCAGGCTTCAAACTAGTAACAGAAAGTTGTTCTTCACAAAGCAAAGAGTCGACCTGTGGAACTCCTTGCTGCAGGAGGCTGAGAAGGCTACAAGTAGAACAGAGTTTAAAGGGAAGTGAGATCAAGTCATGGAGGTTGGGTCCATGGAGTAGTCTTAGCCGGGGGTAGGAGTGGTGTCCCTGCCCAAAGTTTGTGGAAGGCTGGAGAGGGATGGCACGAGACAAATGGCTTGGTCACTGTCTTCAGTCCATCCCCTCCGGGGTCCCTAGGGTTGGCCGCTGTCGGCAGACAGGCTACTGGGCTAGATGGACCTTTGGTCTTACCCAGGACGGCCATTGTAAGCTCAGGGCTCAGAGTCGGGGGTCTCAGTGGACCCCCTTGATTTTCATGCACACCTGCTCCTGGGTGGCCAGGCTGGCAGCTCTCCTGCCCTAGACGGCCACTTTCCTGTGCCTAGTGCGGAGATCGTGGACAAGGTCCACAATGTCCGCACTAGCCCAGGAAGGTGCCCGCCTCTTGAGGTCCAGGGCAAGCTGCCGGGAGCCGCCAGCCTGGTCCCGGGAAGAGGGGGTGGGCTGGGGGACATCGGGTGGGTGGCTCTGTGCCGTGCCAGGTGCAGGGTCTGCTGGCTGGGTGCTGGCAGGCTTGCACCTGGCATGGGCACCATAGCCAGCCCGTGCCCCTTTAAGGGGTCCGGGGCCGGGAGGGGGGCAATAGAGTTTCCCTGGTGTTGGCCAGAGTGGCCACCAGGGAAACCTGGGGAGGGCTAGCCTCCCACTAGTTCGAATTAAGGGACTACACACCCCTTAATTCGAACTAGTAAGTTCGAACTAGGCTTAATCCTCATAAAATGAGGTTTTCCTAGTTCGAACTAAGCGCTCCGCTAGTTCGATTCAAATTCGAACTAGAGGAGCGCTAGTGTAGCGGCTATGAATGTTAGTTCGAACTAACGTCCGTTAGTTCGAACTAACATTGTAGTGTAGACATACCCCTAGTGAGAAGGGCTTTAAACTAGTTTTGATGCGGACAGGTGGCCAAGCCCACAGGCAAATGAAAAACATGGAGACCTGGGAGATGGGTTGGAAATGGGAGGGAGTATGGGCTATAACAGCAGAGAGAAAGGAGGGACAAGGCAGAAGTGGGGGGCAAAATCCAATTGGTATCTTAGATGCCGGTGTACAAAGGCAAGGAGGACGGGGAATAGGCAGGAAGAACTTGAAGTGCTAATAAAGAAACACAAGGATGACCCAGTTGGTATCACAGAGACTTGGTGGGATAATACACACAATTGGAATATTGATACCGAAGGGTACAGCTTGCCCAGGACTGACAGGCAGGGATAAAAGGGAGGAGGTGTTGCCGTATCTATTAAGAATGTACACGGGGCTGAGGTGGAGATAGGCGTAGAAGACAGACTTGTTAAGAGTGTCTGGGTTAGGTAAAAAGAGGTAAAAAGAAGGGTGATGTCATGCTAGGGGTCCACTCCAGCCCACCAACCCAGGCAGAAGAGGGGACTGGACTTCAGAAAAGCAGACTTGGCTCCCTCAGGGAAGTGATGGGCAGGATTCCCTGAGGTGCTAACATGAAGGGGAAAGGAGTCCAGGAGAGCTGGCAGGATTTTAAAGAAGCCTTAATGAAGGCACAAGACCAAAGCATCCCGATGCACGGTAAGAAAAGCAAATATGGTGGACAACCACATGGGCTTAGCAGGGAAATCCTTCGTGATCTTAAACACAAACAGGAAGTTTATAAGAAGTGGAAACTTGGAGAGATGACTTGGGAGGAGTCTAAATATACTTGAGAATGCAAGGGAGTCGTCCTGAAGGAAAAAGCACAATTGGATTTGTAGCTAGCAAGGGATGTGATGGGTAACAAGAAAGGTTTCTACAGGCATGTGTCACGTTCCTGGATTTTGAGGGAAGCAGCCAGATCACTGCTGCACCCATGGGGGTGTGTTTGCCCCAAAAGTGGTATAAAGGGGGCCATGTGAGGTGTTGAATAGAAGTTTACTGTCTGCTAATCCTATGTACGCTATTTATGTGATTGTACAATGTCTGTGTGTGAAATTATAAGCATGTACAGTAAACTTCTGATAATCTGGTACCTTTAGGACACAGGGGATGCCGGATTATCAGATATACCGGACTATTGGAAAGGTGGGCTATGACGGGTCGGATGGGGGGAGATGCAACCCCACACCCGTCTTAGCCCCCCCCCCTTCCCATGGTCGGGCTCTGCTCCAGGCATCCCCGATTCAGCTGCTGCTGGTCAGTTTCAGCAGCAGCTGAATTGGGACGCCTGCAGCAGAGCAGCCGGGGTGCTGCCGGGTTGGTCCGGTAGCTCCGCCCCTTGGAGACCAACCCGGCAGCACCCCAGCTGCTCTGGGGGATGCCTGGGGCAGAGCAGCTGGGGTGCTGCCGGTTGGTCCCGCAGCCCCAAGGGGCAGCGCTATGGGACCTACCGGGCAGCACTCCAACTGCTCTGCCCCCAGCTTCCCCGATTCAGCCGCTGGTCAGTTTCAGCAGCGTCTGAATCAGGGAAGCCGGGGGCAGACCAGTTCCAATGGTCCGGCTGCCCGGAGCACTTCCGGGTTCCTGATGGTGCCGGACCATCAGGAGTGCCGGACCATCAGATGCCGGACCAATGGAGTTTTACTGTACTTTGTATGGATACTGAATATTTCTCTGAATGTGCTTGAGCATTGGGCAGAGCCTGGCTTCCTAATCCGAACTAGCTGTACACCTGTCACACACACACAGTGATCACATACACACATACACATTGCAGGCCACCATGAGCTCGCTCTCTCTCTCTCTCTCTCTCTCTCACACACACACACACGGGCAGCCCGTGCCTATAGGCATACTAGGCAGCTGCCTAGGGTGCCAAGTTGCATGGGGCGCCACATTCTAAACTCTGTCCCTTCCATTTCCCATTCCCTTTGCTGTGCCTTACCTGGAGCATGGCTTCCCTGCGGCCAGGAGGGGGAAAGTCCTGGGAGTGGCAGCGCACGGGTGGGGTGGGGGTGTTTCCCCTGTGCCGCGGGGGGGGGGGGGGGAGGGGATGGTGAGCTCCAGAGGAGGAGGAACATGTGGGGGGGGGGTTCCCCTGTGCCGCAGGAAGGGTCGTCCCCAGGGGAGGAGGAACATGGGGGGTTTCTCTCTGGAGGAGTGGGATCTTGGGAGGGTCCCTCTGGCTGGCACCCTCTCCCCGGCCCCAGAACTCCACCCCCAGGCCCGCAGCCACCAGCCCCAGCCCGCTGATCCAAAGCCCCCAACCCCCTGGCCCCAAGCCAAAGAACTCCATCCCCAGACCCCAGACCCAGAACTCCATCCCCAAACCTCCAACCCCTAACCTCCTGACCCTCAGCCACAGAACTCCATCCCCAGCCCCCTCTCCCGAGCACAGAACCAAACCCCTCAGTCAATATCTGCCTTTGGGGCTGGGGTGCCTACTGCATTGATCACCTAGGGCGCCAGTTGGTTGCAGTTAGTCTAGGGAAGCCCCCCAGACACACACACTCTGCAGGCCACAGGGGTATCACTTGCTCACGGTGATATCGATCTCTCTCACACTCACACTCACACTCACACTCTCAGGCTGTAGTTTGCTGTGGAACGTGCACATGATGCTCCTCATCAGGAGAGCCAGGGGGCAGAGCACACGTGCACATGCCTGCAGGAGCTGCTGCAGGAGCTAGTGGGGGCGGTCAGCACGTGCTCAGAAGGGTCCAATTGAAAATCACGTGACACACAGACAAGAACTGTGATTAGTGCTCTTCTACATACAGCAAATAAATGAAGTGATTTTTTGTGTTAAAACAAAATGATTTAGTTTTTGTTTCACAAGTCACAACAGAGACTCTCTAACACTTTTGCCTGTAGAAAGTTTTTTTCATGTGCATCAAGCCAAGAGATGTAATCTTTAATGTCAAGCATAAACTGTAACAATTTTTTTATTTAATATGTCAATATGAATGATAACAGATTTTGTTTGCTATGCCAAAAAATAGCAGTTTTGTGTTATGCCTCAGAGGAACAGGACACCTGTAAGATACCAAATGGCTACTGAAAACAATGTATTTGATTTCATAGTAAACAAACATTTAAAGTCAGGCACCTTGCCAACGATCCCGTGTTGTAGTATTCTTTCTTCCATAACATTTTAAATGTATCTAAGGTATTTGTTAGTAACTGCAGGTGCCTTAGTGGCACAAATCCCAACAAGCGCACATGACCTTATTATTGGTGCACAAGACAAAACTCGTGGCTGGAGAATCTTAGAGGGATCACTGGTCCCATCTATTTTCTATGATTCTCAGCTGGGCCTTCTCTCAAACCCCACAGCTTTGTACTCAGAATGTTGGTATAAAAGAATAAAAGATTGTTAAGTAGCGGGGTTGAAGCACTGCAAGGACAGAGTATCAGCTGCAAATATGTTTAATTCCTGTCAAGTATTTCAAAATCTGGATTTTGTTAGCAGGGGGAAAAGAACCAGTGA
This sequence comes from Pelodiscus sinensis, assembly GCF_052426305.1. NCBI lineage: Eukaryota > Metazoa > Chordata > Testudines > Trionychidae > Pelodiscus > Pelodiscus sinensis. The sequence continues at coordinate 15,589,266 of NC_143070.1, forward strand.
GCATTCAATGAAGAGTTTTACACACTATTTAGAACATCGAATCAGAACTGAGGTCACCAAAAAATTACAAAGAAAACACACCGAGACTCGTGACAAAATGAGGTAGCAGTTTATTTCAACCCGTTACCTGGAATGGAATGTCAGAGGGAATTTACACAGATATTTTATAGGCTGGAGGGGATACAGGAGAATTCCTATGGGGTTTTGAGTTTCTGAGAGAACTACCCACATGAGAGCTTGGGACTGGCTATGGAGCTGTACCACTTTCAATGTAATTAAAATAGCACTTTGTTATTCTAATTCTGTACATTCTGAGCTGGATGTTATCTGAACACATCGATATTGGACAATCATTACTTGACACCAAACATTTCTTTACCCACCCTGAAGGCTGGGGATGCCTTAGGGGCACCTCCAAGAGGAATAAGCTCCATGGAGACATAAACCCAAATTCTACTCAAGTTTTGCTACGTTCCCTTTAAGTAAGAAACATGGAAATTCACCCCCACTAGTCGGCAGGGAGGGAAAATCATCCCCATCTGCCTCAGGAGCACGGGAAAGGCTGAAGCAGAAGGAGAAGGGAAGATGCCCCGAGTCAAATCAAAACGGAGTGTTGGGAAGTGACTGTTGCAGACCCTGCTCCCACCCGTCCTAGGCCGATGAGGCTCCAATCTCCAAGGTGGGCTCTCGGGGGCAGGGAACGACTCCGGGAATTACCTTCTGTACAGACTCATCCTCTCTCACGCCCGCGGGGACAGCGGCTTCCTGAGGTTCTTGACAGAGGCTCAGTTCTCGTCTCTCAGATCCTTGGGCACCAGCCGTTGCCAACCAGTTGGACTGGAGGCAGGATAAGAATGCTGCAGCCACATTCTTTGTTGTTGTCACACATGACATCACAATACACTCAGGCCTCCATACAGAGACCTAGACACCCGCCCCTAGGTAACTCTTATCCCATCGCACGGCCAGGCAGGGGGCAGTGCTAACACCCACAGCTGGTTCATACTGGAAAGCTACTGGGAAGGAAGGCAGGAGGCAGAACTTTCCCTTGACCTAGCTCTGTCCTTCTATTCCTTCTAAAATCAGGAATAAGGGACCTTTCGGAAAAGGCTTTATTTTCCGAAAGATCCGCGTCTAGACTGGCACTTTTTTCCGGCAAAGCCCCGAGCCGGAAAAAAGCGGCAGCCATGTTCATGCAAATGGAGCGGGGAAAATTTAAATCCCTGCTGCATTTGCATTTCCGACTTGTCTCATCTGTGTCCCTTTTCTGCAAAAGGGGCCCAGTGTAGACACAGCCCCTCTGTTTATAACACATCTTCTGTTGCTGCTTCTTTTGCTGCTACTTTTCTTCTTCTGTTGCAGCTTTTTCTTCGGGTGATTCTTCTGCTGCTGCTGCTGCTGCTTCCTGTTTCTTCTGCTGCTGGGGCTCATTATTCTTTTTATTCTTCCGCTGCTGCTTCTGCAGTGCTGCTCTTTCTGCTGCTGCTTCATCTGCCTCTGTGGCTCCTCCCTCTCCTGTCCCTACTTATTTTCATTCTTCTTCTTCTTCTGCAGCCACTGTTCCTGATGACTCCTTTTTTTCTGCTGCTGTTACTTCTCTAGCTTAAATCTGCTGCTGCTCCTGATGCTCCTTCTGTTGCTGTTCCTTCTTCTGCTGCTACTGCCACTCATTCTCCTGCTCCTATTTATTTTTCTGCCTTTCCTTTGTCTGCTGCTTTTTCATCTGCTACTGTTGCTGCTCCTTCTGTTGCCTATACTTGTTGTTATGCTTCTTCTTCCACTCCTTCTTTGGCTACTTTCCTTCTGCTGATGCTTCTTCAGCTGCTGTTTTTTCTTCTGCTACTTCTGCTTTTGCTGCTGCTATTTTATTTTCTTCACCTTCTGCTGCTGCTGCTTCATCTGCTTCTCTTGCAGCTGCTTCTACTCTCCGTACTTATTTTTCCATTTCTAATTTTTAGTGTGTGCTGCTGCTTCTACTTTTGCTGCTTTCTGCTGTTTCAGCTTCTTCTCCTGTTGCTCCTCCTTTTATTTCTGCTACAGCGGCTTCTGCTGCAGTTTCTTCTCCTCCTGCTGCTGCTGTTTCTTCTGCTGTTGCTACTACTTGCTTTTTCTTCTTTGCTTTCTTCTTCTGTTGATGGCTTCTACTGCTGTTGATTTCTCTTTTCATCTGCTGCTGCTACTCCATCTGCTTCTAATGCTACTTCTTCTTCCGCCGCACCTGCTGTATCTGCTTCTTCTGCTACTGCTGCTCCTTCTCCTGCTTCTACTTGTTTTTCTGTTTCTCCTTAGTCTTTTTTTCCTGCTGTTAAAGTTTGTTGCTCCCCCTTTTTTTGCTGTTTCTCCTTAGTCTGTTATTTCTGCTGCTAAAGTCTGCTGCTCCTTCTGCTACTGCCACTTCTTCTGCTGCTCCTTCTGCTGTTTCTCTTTTTCTGCTGCTGCTACTTCCTGTTTCCTCTGCTCTTTTCTGCTGTGGCTTATTATTGTTATACTGCTGCTGTTTCTTTGGTTTCCGCTGCTTCTCCTCCTAGAATCACAGAATCATAGAGCCATAGAACTGGAAGAGACCTCAGAAGGTCATCAAGTCCAGCCCCCTGCTCTAGGCAGGACCAATTCCAACTAAATCAACCCGGCCAGGGCTTTGTCAAGCTGAGACTTAAAACACCTCTAGGGATGGAGACTCCACTACTTCCCTAGGTAACCCATTCCCTAGGTAACCCATTCCAGTGCTTCACCACCCTCCTAGTGAAATAGTGTTTCCTAATATCCAACCTGGACCTCTGCTGTTTCTTCTTCTGCTGTTCCTGTCTCTTTGATTCTGCTTCTTCTTCTGATGTTTCTTCTGTTGTTGCTTGTTCTTGTGATCTGATGCTGTGGCTTCTTCTGCGTCTGCTGCTTCTGCTTCAGCTGAGGTTCTTCTAGTTCTTCTGCTCCTGCCTCTTTTCTTCCACTTCTTCTTCTCCTCTGTTGTTTCTGCTGCTCTTGATGCTTCCTTTCTTCTTCTGTTGCTCCTTCCTTTGCGATTACAGTTTTCTGCTGATGCTTCTACTTCTTCTGCGTCTTCCTTCTTGGTTTCTTCTTTTGATGATGCTTCTTCTGGTGCTACCACTGCTCTTTTCATCTGCTGCTGCTACTTCTTCTGCTGCTTTTCTGATTCTCATTCTTATGCTTGTTCTTCTGCTGTTTCTTTTCTTCTGTTGCTGTTCCTTCTCCTCCGCCTGCTTGTTTTTCTGCTTCTTCTACAGCTTCAATCTGCTGCTGCTACTGCTGTTTCTTCTGTTCTTTCTTCTTCTGCTGCTTTTGCTCCTGCTTCTTTTGTTACTGCTACTTATTCTGCTCCGACTTTTCTTCTGCTGCTGCTCCTGGTTCTGTTGGTGTTTCTTCTTCTTCTGCTACTGCTGCTGCTGCTGTTGCTGCTATGGCCTCTTTCTTCAATTCTTCTCAATCTGCAGCGTTTCACTTCCTATTTTTATTCGGCTGCTTCTTCAGCTGCAGCATCTATGGCTGCTGCTGCTTCTGTAGCTGCTACTTCTTCTGCATCCGCTTCTTGTGAGGTTGCTGCTACTCCTTCTTTTTCTGCTCTTGCTCCTTATATTCTGCTGCTGCTACTTCTTTTTCTGGTTCTTCTGCTGCTGCTCTTCTTCTGATGCTCATGCTACTTTAGCTGCTGCTTCATCTGCTTCTGTTGCAGCTGCTTTTTCTGCTCCTACTTGTTTTCTGCTTTTTCTTCTTTTCTTTGTGCTGCTGCTGCTTCTTCCGCTGCTTTTTCTACTGCTGATACTGTTCCTTTTTCTGCTGCTGCTACTTTTCTATTTCTGCCACTGCTTCTGCTGGTTCTGCTTTTTCTGTGGCCGCTGCTTTTTCTTCGTTTGGGCTACTGCTGCTGCTTTCGCTGTTTCTTCTGTTATTTCTTTTGCTGATTCTTCTACTGCTGCTTTTGCTCCTGCTTTCTCTGTTGATCCTACTTACTCGGCTGTTGCTTCTACTTCTGCTGCTGTTTTTCCTGCTGCTGCTGGTGCTGCTGCTGCTTTTCTTCTTCTTCTTTTGCTCCTGCTACCACTGTTGGGGCTACTTATTCTGCTGCTGCCTCTTCCGCTGCTGCTTCGCCTGTGTCTTCTTCTGATGCTTCAATCTGCTTCATCTGCTTCTGTGGCTGCTTCTTCTTCTGTCCCTTTCTTTTCATGCTTCTTCTTCCTCTTTCGTTTCTGCCGCTGCTCCTTCTTCTCCTGTTGCTTCCTCTGTGGCTGTGGTTATTTCTTCTTTTTCTGCTGATGCTTCTTTAGCTGCTGCTCTTTCTTCTCTTGCAGCTACTTCTTCTGCTCCTTGAGGGCTATGTCTCCACTGCATTGCTGTATCGGGATCCTGGAAGGATCCTGAAATAGCAACGCCACATCCAAGGAACGCATCTGCTATTTCGGAAAAATTTTGAAAATAGCGGACACGCTCTTTCACCAGCCCTGTAAACCTCGTTGTACGAGGAATAAGGGACGGCTCGAAAGAGCACGTTATTACAAAATTTGGTGCTGTGCAGATGCACCAAATTTCAACATAGCCTCTTTCGAATGTAAAATATGCAGTGCTGTTTAATGCAGGGCAGTGCTGTCCCTGCTTCTGCTGCTATTTCTTCTTCTCTTCCTGCCTTTTAGCTTCTGCTCCTTCTCCCAGTAGTACTGGCTGCTGTTTCGCCAGCTTCTGTTGCTGCACCTTTCCCTGCCCATACTTGTTTTCGGGCTTCTTCTTCTGTTTGTGCTGCTGTTTCTTCTTCCGCTGCTACTTCTCCTGCTGCTGCTCTTTCTTCTGCTGTTGCTACTACTTGCTTTTTCTTCTTTGCTTTCTTCTTCTGTTGATGGCTTCTGCTGCTTTTGATTTCTCTTTTCATCTGCTGCTGCTGCTGCTGCTACTTCATCTGCTTCTGATGCTACTTCTTCTTCCACCGCTGCTGCTGTTTCTGCTTCTCCTGCTTCTACTTGTTTTTCTGTTTCTCCTTCTTCTGTTCTTTCTGCTGCTTAAGTCTAGACTGGCACTTTTCTTCGGAAAAACCCCAAGCCAGAAAAAAGTGGCAGCCATGTTCATGCAAATGCCCCGGGGGATATTTAAATCCCCACGGCATTTGCAATTCCGACTTGTCTCATTAGCATCCCTTTTCCGGAAAAGGATGCCAATGTAGACACAGCCCTGCTGTTTCTTTTGTTGATTCTTCTGCTGCTACTTTTGCGCCTGCTTCCTTTGTTGGTCCTACTTATTCTGCTGCTAGTTTTCTTCTTCTGCCACGGCTGCTTCTGCTGAGTTTCTTCTACTGCCGTAGCTGCTACCGCCTCTTTCTTCTGCTCTTCTCCTGTGCTTCTGTTTCTGCTACTATTTTTTTCTTCTCCTCCTGCCTCTTTTCTTCTGCTACTTCTCCTACTGTTTCTGCTGCTGCTGCTGCTTCATCAGCTTCTGTTCCTGCACCTTTCCCTGCCCCACTTCTTTTCAGGCTGCTTCTTCTGTTTGTTCTGCTGTTTCTTATTCCGGTGCATCTACTACTGCTGCTGCTTTTCTGCTGCTGCTACTTTTTTTCTGCCACTTCTTCTTCTGATATTTCTCCTGCTGCTTCATCTGCTTCTGCTGCTCCATCCTTTTCTGTTGCTTCTTCTATTATTGCTGCTGCTGCTGCTGCCACTTCTGCTTTAATCTGCTGCTGTCTCTTCTTCTGCTGCTGCTGATTCTGTGGCTGTTTCTTTCCTGTTTCTGCTTCCTTTTAATCTGCTACTGATTCTTCTGCTACTGATGCTTTTTCTGTTCCTCCTTCTTCTGTTTTTTCTCCTGCTGCTGCTACTTTTCTTCTTGTGCCACTGCTGCTTCTTTTAATTTTTCTTCTTCAGCTGCTATTACCTCCTGTTTCTTCTACTATTCTTTTTCTACTACTTCTTCTGCCCCTACTTTTTTCATGCTTCTTCTTTTGTTTGTGCTACTGCAGCTTCTTTTTCTGTTCCTTTTTCTGCTGTACCTTCTGTTGTTGTTACTTCTTCTGTTTCTTCCTCTTTTGAGTCTTCTGCTGCTGCTTCTGTTTTTCTGCTGCTGCTGCTTTTACTTCTCTCGGGCTTCTCTACACTGAGAGGTTTTTGCAGCAGAGAGTATGCTAATGAGGGACTGATGTTTTTTGCGCAAGGGGGTGTTTGCACAAAAAGAAGCAGTGTAGTTGTTTCTGTTTTGCTCAAAACCTCCTTTTTGCACAAGATCTTTATGCCTCTTCGGATCTTGTACAAAAGGGCTTTTTGGCAAAAAACAGAAGTGGCTACACTGTTCTTTTTTGCACAAAAACCCCTTATGCAAAAAGCATCAGTACAAAATATGCTAATGACATCACAAAGCATACTCTCTGTTGCAAAAACTTGCAGCCTAGACACAGCCTCACTCGATAAGGAGCAGCTAGAGTTCATGACTCAGAGATGCTCCCCATTGCCTGGTCCTACCCCTGTAGTGCAGCTGGCAGGAAGGGTGGGGGGTGATGCACAGAAATCAGGAGCCTGCTGGAAGTCTCCAGAGAACTGTCATGTCTGCACCTGTGCAGAGAAGTGGGAGGGGCCAGGCCCTTGCCGCGCTCTGCCCTGGCAGGAAAAGGGGAGGGGCAATCAGAGGCTGAGGTTATAAGAGAGCATCTCCCTCCCTCCCATTTAGCACATTATTGACAGCAACAGCAGACTGGGAAGCGCTTCCAAAGGATGTCACAGAACTAGTTTCACAGGGGCAGCCTTGTTAGTCAGTAACTTTGTCCCGCAGCACCTTAGGGAGTATTTACACAGCTCCCTGCACTCAAAATAAGCGATGTTCCAAAGATACAAAGATGCTAATTCCCTTGCCCATTACAATGATAGCTTCCCCACTTATCACCCCCTGATTAGCCATTCATTAACTCATAAACAGCTATTCCCTCCCTACCTCTCCCTCACCCCACCTTCTGTACTTAATCTAATTTGTCAGGTTAATAATGTGTTCACTTTTTTTCATTCTGTTCCTTTGGTGTATATGGTAATGCCAATTCTCTTCCAGAATATGATCTGAGGAAGTGGGTCTGGCCCCAAGACAGTGAACACAGAGAACCACCAACCTTAGCGAAACATCTCCTTGGGTCTGACGTACTGGCTTAGACTTGCACAAGGACAAGGACCTGAGACTCCTCCCCATCAATGCCCCTGTCCTGCCAATCGGAGAGACTGAGGGAGGGCGGTGGAACATTCTCACCAGCTCTTCATGTGGGGTGGGGAGCAGAAGAGGACAAAAGAGGCAAGAAAAGAAGAGAAATGCTGGCGGGATGGAGGGAAAGAGAAACCAAACAGGAGAAACCCCCACGGCCCCAGTGGTTCTAAGGGACAAAGCCCCAGGTGGGGAATAAAATTCCGACCCTTTCACCCAGTGTTCCGTGCCTAGAATCCAGCCGGGACCAGGTGGATCAGACTGAGCAGTTCCCACCCCCTCGGAGGCTCTTACCTTCTCCGCAGGGATGTCTGGGTTGTAGGGAAATCAGGAGGAGGAGGAGGAAACTCGACAGAGGTTCCTCCAGGCGCTCACGTGCAGGAACCCTCAGAGAGACATTGCGAGACAGAGACTTGCCTTAGCAAATGCCACAGGGGTCTGCGAGGTCATCCCGGCCTTGCCCCTCTTGTGCCTGGCTGATGTCAGCATCTCTCAGTGAGGTCACCACCTCCCCACCATCTTTGCCTAATATGGGGAGGGCCTGCCAAAGGCCTGTGTGATGTCATGGCCACCCCCTCCCCCCATGCTGCAAGGCGAGTGTCCTGACTCTGGCCACCCCTCGGGATGTTTGAGCCATTCCCTGTGCTCCCCCCACTCAATGCCTGTTCCTCCTAGGAAGTCAGTCGGCTGCACAGTCGCACCTCAGAAGTGTCACATTATTGGATTGTGAGGGGAGCATCCGGGTCACTGCTGCACCCATGGGGGGGTGTTTGCCCCAAAAGTGGTACAAAGGGGGCCATATGAGGGGGCAAACAAAAGCTTGCTTTCTTCTGATTCTGTATCTGCTCTTCACATATCTGTATAATGTCTGTGTGTGTAGTTAGGAATCTGTAATCTGTGTGGAGACTGGAAGTCTCTCTGAATGTGGTTGAGCAGTGGGCAGAGCTCGGCCTATGGACATGCTGATTAGTGAGGCCCTGTGGGACAATAGCACTTAATGGGCCAACGACACGGCTCGGGAATGGTGCCCAACACCTAAGGGCTACCAGCAGGGAACACAGTGATAGGCCACGGGCCAGGTGACCTGCTGCAGCCAAGAAGAGACCAGGAAGGATGTATAAAGATGCCATGTGGCTGACTCCATCTTGGTAATCAGCTCAGCACTTCATCCCAGAGGCAGCAGTGCAGGGATCGAAGAGCTGGAAAGAACTGAGGACCCGTTTTAACCTAGGATGTACAACAAGGACTTCCAAGCCAGCAGCTATAACTTCTCTGCTAGTGCCTGCATTGAGAGCTGGGAGATGCAATGCATGTAGCGTATGATACTTTAGCACCCTTACTCTCATGCTTTTCTTTCTGTTAGCAATAAATCTTTAGATGTCAGATGCTAAAGGATTGGCTCAGTGTGATTTGTGGTAAGGTCCAGACGGTAAATTGACCAGGGATCTGTGGCTGGTTTCTTGGAACCGGACAGAACTTGTTCGGGGTAGGTGAAATTGGGTTCTAAGACCCTTCACCTGAATATGAGGCCCAGTGCCATCGGGGGCACGGATATTGCTGGGATGTTGGAGGGGTTTTGCTCCTGAGGCTTCAGGCAAGCAGCTGAAGCGCTCTGTGGGACTGATTTGCAGCCTGTTTGGGAAGGTTTCCAGTCTGGGGTCTGTAAGGAGCCCCAAAGTTGAGCAATTCGCCCTGAATGGACACCTTCAACTGTGCCCAGGCCGGTCCAGTATGTCACACCCCCCTTCCTGAGACATCTGTCCGTTTTCAAGCTCCTGCTGCACCTGAATTCCCTCCCAGAGTTTACATCTCTCATCCCTTCCCACACCCAAATCCCCCATTCCCACCTCAGAGCCCACACCTCCTGTCTCAACCCAGGGAGAGTGCATAAGGGCTGGGGACAGCAAGTGATGGAGAGGAAGGGAATGGACAGGATTGGGCCTCAGGGAAGGGATGGGTGTTTGGGGAAGGTGGTGGGTGCTTGGAGTAGATCTTGGCTTGCCCTGACATTGAAGAAGGGATCTTCGGTGTAAAAAGGTTGGAGAGAACTGATAACGAAACTGAGAGGCTCATTGAATCCCTTGACTCTGGGAGCTGGGGCTGAAAAGCAAACGACAAAGTTCACAGGATGCATGAGAAAAAGATGACAAATGGCCACACAGTGTGCAGGGGGCCAATGCGAGAAGTAAATGCTCCAGTTCCAGTCACAGGGCTCTGGAGGCAGAAGGTGATTCCAAACACACCTAGAATAGCTGAAATTCAAAGCTGGTTCCGGGAAGAATTTCATGTTGAAAAAAGGCCGTTTTTTTCCCAGCCGGGTCTCCTCCTGCCTGCGCCAGGAAAGCCAAGTTCAGACACTGGGGCGATGGTTTAAGTGGCTGAGAAGCTGTTTAACGGGCTGTGATGCTTCAGGTGCAGGAGCAGTGATCTACTGTCCCCCCCAACTCCTCAGCCAGTTTTCATCTCTGTCCGTGTCAGATGGTGGGTGCCAGGTAAATGCTGCGGCTGGTTTGTCCAGTGCCAATGGGATTATTTCACTCGGACATCATCAGTGGTGCCAGGGGAGGAGAATCACTTACACAGGGTTAGAGCTGTGTCCACACTGGGGGGTTTCCACTGCCCCAGCAACACTTCCTGGTGCGGACCAGGCTGAGGGTGCTGCCTTGGCCCCCACTGCCATAGTGATCACCTCCTGGGCATCGCTGTATTGACCCTCTCACCTGCCTGTGAGGCAGGGCAGGGCTATTAGCCCCATGCTACATGTGGGGGAACCGAAGCACGACACGACTATGGGATTCACAGAGCTGTGTAGGTGCCTGACACTGACTGACCTTAAGGGGAGTTGGGTTGGGAATCCCAGCCCAGTGGCTTACCCCGAGTGTTCCAGGAACCAGGCCAGAGCAGGGAGCTGAACCCAGCTCAGTTCTCTAACCACTGAACCAGCCTTCCTCTGTCACCTGTGTCATGAATCATGGGTAGTGTGAATGGTTAGCACGAGTGCATGAGTGAATCAACAGTAAGTGAGCTGAAGAGAGGCCATGCTGAGGTCCAGGCAAGCGCCCCAGAGAATTATGGACTTGTTTGTTCTGGACAAAACCCCTGGAGGATTATGGACGTGTTTACAACTTTAAGAAGAAGGACCGTGGGAAATTAAAGAACTCTGTGTATGTGGCTGAGGCAGCGTTTCCAGCATTGCCAGATAAGAAAAGTAACAAGAGAAGAGTCTAACCAAGGACAGACCATTGTTTCTCACTAGTGGTGAGGCAAGTGGTGCAAAAACCGGATATTTCTGGATCGGTCGTGGACACACCAGTAAGAAGAAGGGGGTGTCACTAACGGACATCACCCCACCTGGACTGTGTGCAGCCAGTGGATGGCATCCCACCAGCCTGGCCCCTGCCGAGGGGATATGTACCACACCATTTCCCCCCACGAGTTGGAGTCCATCGATTCGGCATATTGGGGTGATGTGCACATTGGACTTCCACCTCAACCAAATTAACCAACATTCCCTGGGGTCTGGCCAGCCCCAGAGGGTGAGTGTGTGTGAGTGTGTTAAATTGAATTAAGAATTAAGCTGCTAAATTGGGTTAAGGAGTAGATGTAGATTGTTATTCCATTTAAATATTGCTTTTAATGCTTTTAATGCTTGTGATGCCTTGTATTGTTGTTTTAATTGCTTAGTACTAAACATACATGTAGCGCCCCCCTCCACCTGGTTACCTTCTTTAAGGCCAATCTGCTTACAGGTTTTGATGGAGAGGTCTGGGTTCTTCTGGATTCCGCCACCCACTCAACTTTATTTTTTCTGATGGATTTATTTGGCGGTGCCTCCACCCCCCTCACTCCTTCCTGGCAGGGTCACCAGGGCAGCTTGGGAGAAAAATTCTAACCCAGGGGAATCCCCACGTATTTGCCAGATAGTTGGAGACTCCCAGAAAATAGCACAAACACATGCACTATAATAAACACAGTTATATTAAACAGGAGACAAATAGAACAGAACAGGGTAAAAGACTATTTTTAAGTTCACCGGTGCCCAGCAACTGTAAGGTCAGTGTCCCGTTGGTACGTGCACTTTGTTGGGGTCCTTGATGACTTTTGACCACAAAATTCTTCTCTGCAGTGGTTTAGCAGTGGGGCTGACTGGGTCCAGTACAGCCCAAAGGACTCACAAGCGGGAGAAGGTGGTAAATCCCCCACAGGTTTAATATGCAGCAGGTAATAAAATCCCCAAACAAATTCCCTGACTTACTAACTAAAAGATGCTGCACTCACACACTCCATGGATGAGCCTCAGGTTCAGAGATGACTCGGTCACTGCAGAGGGGCTGCTCTCTTCTGGCAGGGATCCTCCTCAGGCAGGAATCAGGCTGCTTCAATCCCGGAATTTCCCCTCACCACAAAGGGGTGCAAGGGTCAAGGTGCAGGCCACACAACTGCACCAAAATTCAAGCTATAATCTCCTAGCCCAGCATTCAGACACACACACAGCAGGCAGCAGCCCCGAACCAGCAGACAGGAAAGAGCTGACCATGGTGGCTGGTCTCACCCAGGGAGCGGAAGAGCCAGCTCTGCCTCGCTGGGGAAGCCTCCCAGCAAACTCCACAAACTGGGAATCAACAGTGGAGACATAACACCCAGCTGAGGGATCCTGCCTTCCGGTCCCTAGAGGCTAGTTCTCAGGGGGAACCCTGCATGCAGGCCTGGGGTTCACTAGCTCCCACACAGGCAGCTTCCCCCTCCCTAGGGGCTGGCTCCAGACTCTCCAGCCAATGGCTCTTCCTTCCCCTCCTGAACTCCCTGGGAGGGGCATCTCACTCCCCATGGGTTGCTGGGCAGACTCTGTCCCTGGTAGGGAGGGGGAGCCAAGGCAAACTCCATGCGCCTGTCCCTGAGCTGCCAGCAGACAGAGCCCCAGGAATCCAGGTCATCTCCTTGGGGTTACATCCACATACATAGAGAGCTTTTCCAACTGCTCCTGAACTGAGTGCAGTAAAACTCGTTACAGGGATGTCTGAGATACTGAGGAAGACTCTTTTGCTCTGGGAATGCTGAACCAAATGCCTTGTGTGACATGGCTTGATCAACCGGAGCACAGCGCCCTCTAGTGACACCTGTTGGCTGCTCTGCACTGGCAGCTGGAGGCTGCGCCATGACACCGCTGCACCAAACATGGACACAACCCCTGCTGTGCCAGGGGGACGTGGTGGCCGGCGTCCCAGTCTCTCCCCCTGGTGCCTGTTGGGGAGACACCTACCCAGCCCTCACCTCTGCCTGTCCCCAACCCCGCTGTTAGTTCTGTCCCTGCCCAGCCCCCACCTCTGCCCTTGAGGGCCTGTCTGCTCCCTGGGGCTGAAGTAGGTTCCTTCCACCTCCCTTGTCCAGATCTGTGAGGGGAGGGAGGAGGTTTCAGGGTAATAGAGAGGAGGAGCCAAGGGCTGGGTACAGGGGAGTCCTCCAGGGTCACAGAGACTGGGGGTGTGAGGCCAGAGGCTGGTGTCAGGGAGACAGTCGGAGCTCAGTGTCCCCCAACACCCAGATCAAGGGTCAGATTCTCTCCCCAGGGAGGGAGCCCGGCGGGAAAGTGAAGATCAGGACCTCGGTAGCAGCATTGATAAATGTCACCTGCCCCCGGTCACAGTCCAGACAAACCTGGATCCTGCTGGGGGGGTTCAGGGGCAAGGGGGGTGCGAGGGTGAGTGAGAGCCTGGAATTGATCCTGCCACCACCGCACAGCCCAGACAAGTGTCAAATCTCTCCGGGGTGTCAGCCACTGGCTGCCATGTGTCTGCCCATCTCACACGTTTCCCATCCTCCGACGGGACGAGCCGGGGATGCACCATGTCTGGATCCAGAGTCATGTTGGCTGGCGGGGGGGGGGGGAGAATCAGAGCATGAGGGGCAGAGCTCGGCCCTGGGGGGGGGGGAGTCGATGGCGTCAGGGACAGAATCTGCCCCAGCTGGGCAGTGACTCAGGGACTCTCCTGCCTCCAGGGGCGCCCGGCTCTGAGTGGGGAGCAGCCCTGAGGTCTCGGCCTTCGCTCCTGAGGTTCATCCCACCGGCCAGTGACAGAGCCCAGAGATTTACTGACCCCGATCTGAGACTCTTCCCATCAGGCACCATCTGTCCCTGGGTGGGGATTAGTGGCCAGGGGCAGACTGGCAATCAAAATAGGCCCAGGAAATAGGCCCAGGGGAGGAGAAGAGAGGGTGGAGGTTGGGGGCGGGGGCACACAGGTGGGGGGGGACAGCCAGGCAAGGGGGGGTTCACAGGCAGGTGCGTTGCAGGGGAGAGAACACAGGCGGGGGTGGCTGGCCGCGGGGGGGGGGGCACGGGCGGGGAAAGGGAGAGTTGCGGGGGAGCACACGGGAGGGGTTGTGGCCGGCTGGAGGGGGCTCACGGGCCAGGGTGTGGTAAAAACGAAGTGTGCTTCTTCCCCTCCATTGCTTAAGCTCGAAACAGCACGTATCATTTAGCTGATTGCGCATGTCTTAGATGCTGCTAAACTTTCTGCCAGGGAACTGAGTAAACTTGCAGTGACCAATCACGTTGCGACACGCTGACCAGAAGGAATGTGAAATCTATAAAAGTTTCAGCTCAGGCGATGCTCAAGGTCGACCTTGCTTTGAGCACTGAGCTCCTTGGCCGAACTTGTTTGCAAACAATAAAATAGAGTTGGACCCAGCCTGAAAGTGTGACTCTCTTCTTGAAGCAAATTGAACTAGCCTCCAGGGGACAAAACTAGCAATTTATGCAACAGGTGTCCCCTTTGGGCCCCGCTCCCAGGTAGAATCGGCAGCCACAAGGGCTGGGTCAGTGTCTGGGGGTTCCCCTGCTGCTGGGCCCCAGGACAGGCCTCCCTCCCCAGCCACAGCAGGGCCAGTCCCGGGCTGGGTTGTGGCAGGGGGAGGGGACACACCACAGGTGTGAGAAGACCGTCCATGGCTGGGTTCAAGCCAGGTAGAGGGGTGTGCCCGGGTAGGTCTGGGTCTAGGGATTTGGGCTGGGAAGGGGTGACCGGGCCATGGAAGATCCCAGCTACAGCAGGATTGGGACCAGGGGTGAGGGAAGTGGCATGTCCAGGCACCCACAGGTCCAGGTGTATTGGCTGCAGCTGGGTTAGGGCTGGGAGCCCCCGAGCCCTTCCTCTCTCCTCTCACTCTGCCCAGCCAGGGGAGGGAAGAGACGCTCCCCTTGGAGCCAGAGTCCAGCCAGCCCCCGAGGGTCACTAGCTGAGCGCCCGCTACAGCCCTCGCTCTGCCGGCCGGGCTATGGAAGGGCCTGCGGGGGCTGCCACTGAGCAGACAGCTCAGTTCCCTTCCTGGTCGAAGGTCTTGTCTGCGGCCCCCTACTGCTGAGGACACGAGACTCAGGACAGGAGAGACATATTCACCTCCAGAGTGAGTCATGTCCAGCCTTCCCCTTCCTCAACCAAGCCGTGTGGCAGTGCTCAGGGAAAGTGAGGCGCGCGCGCGCACACACACACACACACACACACACACACACAGTGTTATTACAGAACAGCACAGGACAATAGACTCACATACAGCACTACCAAGGCAAACAGAGTGAACACAGACCCCGCGATGCCACAACTTCCCTGCAGGCATCACAGGTGGACGTGGTAAGAATCCACACTGAGCCCAAGGGTTAGGGTTAGGGTTAGGGTTAGGGTTCCCTGGAGGGAGGGGGGATCTAGAAAGTTCTCAACGGTGCAGGGGGGTAAACAGGCCGACACTGTGACATGTTAGGATGGGCTAAATCATCCTGCATTGGGCGGGGCAGGGACAGGGGCATCTAGAGGACCCCAGACTATGGCTGGAGGCAGGAAAATCCACAAAAAGTCTCTGCCTCACAGTATATTTTGCAAAGACAAAAAGAGGCTAACTTTCATAGACGCTACGCTAGCGCTCCATTAGTTCGAATTTAATTCGAACTAGCGGAGCGCTTAGTTCGAACAAGGTAATCCTCATTCCACGAGGATTAAACCTAGTTCGAACTAGCTAGTTTGAATTAAGGGGTGTGTAGCCCCTTAATTCGAACTAGTGGGAGGCTAGCCCTCCCCAGCTTTCCCTGGTGGCCACTCTGGCCAAAACCAGGGAAACTCGTATGCCTCCCTCCTGGCCCCGGACCTTTTAAAGGGGCATGGGCTGGCTACAGTGCCCGTGCCAGGTGCAAGCCTGCCAGCACCCAGCCAGCAGACCCTGCACATGGCACGGATCGAGCCACCCACCCGATGCCCCCCAGCCCTCCCCCTCTTCCCGGGACCAGGCTGGCGGCTCCCGGGAGCTTGCCCAGGACCGCAAGAGGCGGGCACCCGCCTGGGCTAGTGCGGACATCGTGGACCTTGTCCACGATCTCCACACTAGGCACAGGAAAGTGGCCGGCTTGGGCAGGAGAGCTGCCAGCCTGGCCACCCAGGAGCAGGTGTGCAAGAGAATCAAGGGGGTCCACTGAGACCCCTGACCCTGAGCCCTGAGCTTACAATGGCCGTGCTGGGTCAGACCAAAGGTCCATCTAGCCCAGTAGCCTGTATGCCGACAGCGGCCAACCCTAGGGACCCTGGAGGGGATGGACCGAAGACAGTGACCAAGCCATTTGTCTCGTGCCATCCCTCTCCAGCCTTCCACAAACCTTGGGCAGGGACACCACTCCTACCCCCTGGCTATTAGCACTCCATGGACCCAACCTCCATGACTTGATCTCACTTCCCTTTAAACTCTGTTCCAGTTCTAGCCTTCACAGCCTCCTGCAGCAAGGAGTTCCACAGGTTGTCTCTTTTTTTTGTGAAGAACAACTTTCTGTTACTAGTTTGAAGCCTGCTACCCATTCCTTTCCTTTGGTGTCCTCTAGTCCTTCTTTATGGGAACTAGTGAAGAACTTTTCTGTATGCACAGTCTCCACCCAACTCCTGCTTTTAGAGACCTCTATCCTGTCCCCCCTCCGTCTCCTCTTTTCTAAGCTGAAAAGTCCCAGTCTCTTTAGCCTCTCTTCATATGGGACCTGTTCCCAACCCCTGATCATTGTAGTTGCCCTCCCCTCTCCCAGCCTTTCTCTTCCCCTCTCCCACCTCCTTTTCCCAGTCTCCCCCAGTTTTGTTCAATAAAGACAGATTCCATTTTTGAACACAATTGTCCTTTATTTTGTACATCAAGAAGAGGGGCTAGGGAAGGGTAAGTGGAAGGAAGTGAGGGAGGAATGGGGCACGAGCCCCCGATGGGGAGGACTGGGCTGGCTCTGCGGGCTTCTGGGGGTGGAAGCTCTCCTGCAGCCCCCCAATTGCCCCCTCTCCCCAGATGGCAGCCTGCGGCAAGTGCAGCCGGGCTGATGGCCGAGTGCTGTGATGTGCCCAGTGTGGGTACTCCGGGCACTCCAAGCCAGGACTGCTTTGCAAGCGGGGCACCCCTGAGAACTGTCTGTCTGGGATGGGGGTCAGCTCCCTTTAAGCGCAGCCCTCGGCTAGCCTGAAACAGCAGCTCCACGCTCTAAGTCCTCCTCTGATGCCCTGCCAGCACTGCTTCCGGCCATCCTTAACCCCGCTTCAGGGTCCACTTAATGTGGGCGCACTAGTTCGAATTAGCAAAACGCTAATTCGAACTAGTTTTTAGTTCTAGACGCGTTAGTTCGAATTAGCGCTGTAGTGTAGACGTACCCGCAGCGAACAGCCTGGCAGAGGAGGGGAGGCAGGAACTCAGGCTGGGGGGGAGAAGGGACTGAACGTTGAGAGGGGAGGCAGAGATGATTTCTGGGTTCCCGCTGTGTGTGTATCTGGGGGGGCAGAGCTGAGGTTTCCATTCCAGTGATCAGGACAACAGAGATTTCTCCCTGCCCCCTCCTCTTGGGAATGTCGGGGGAGATTTCGCTGGGGGTTGAGGTTCTGGGAATTCCCCAGCCCCCATGAGTGCAGCAGCTCCCCACGACTGCGGCCCCTGACCCCACTTACCGTCCTTGTTCTCCTGGGCGCTGGGTGCTGCAGGGAGCGTCTGACCCCCCGGCTCAGCTCCGGCTCAGGCCAGGAGGACTCCAGCCTGGTGTGGTTCCCCCACGGCCTGCGGCTGGACAGGACACAGCAGGGAGCGGTGACCCCGTCACCCATCACAGCCTGGCCCTGGGCGCTGGGCCCGATGTGGGAGGGTGCAGGGGGAGCCCCTCACCAGCCATGGAGAGAAGCCAGGGGGGAGGGCAAATTAGCCATGAGCCTTGTACACCCTGTACCACCGGGTCTGGTGGGGGGGCTCTGTCTGTGGGGCACAGACTTACAGATAGTCAGGGATCTGGGGCAGAGGCTGGCGGAGGGGGATTATGTCTCTGGGGACAGACTGGCAGTTAGGGACGTGGAGGAGGGCCTGGTAGAGGGGGCTCTGTCTGTGGGGCATAGACTGGCAGATAGTTGAGGATGGGAGGGGCTGTTAGAGGCTGGCTCTGTGAAAACTGACTGGCAGTTAGTCAGAGATGTGGGGTATGGGCTGGCAGAGGGGGCTCTGTATGTGCAGCTCAGACTGGTAGTTAGTCTGACACATGGAGGAGGGGCTGGCAGAGGGCGGCCCCATCTGTGGGGCACAGACTGGCAGTCTGGGATATAGGGCAGAGATTAGCACAGACTGGCAGTTTTTCAGGTACATGGGGGTTTGATTACTGATAATAGGAGACTAGCTGGTCTCGTGGGGGTGTCTGGGTGGGGAAGTTTCTAGGCTGCGGGAGACGGGGGTGGGGTTTGGACGGGGGGCACAGGCAGTGCTGGGCTGTGTGTGCACTGATGGTTCAGGATGCAGAGTTAACGGGTAGAAAATCTTCACCCCTGGCCTGTGTTTCGGGGGCAGCTGGACCAGCCGACGTGGTTTCTGGTGCTTCCTTTGAGCATCCCCCCGGGAGCAGGTCGGGGCTGTTGTGTTCACTAGTCTGATGATGATGATGGAGGAAATGTTGCCGTTCAGCTGAGTGTGAGCAAAAGCAACACACACGCCCAGGAGAAACCACGTCCTAGTTCCAGTGCCCAGTGCACCCCTCACATCCCTCTTCTAGCCTCTAGGCCTGGTGCTCCTGGGAACCTCTCCTGGGACCCCCCTCTCTGCCCCTGTGCAGAGTCCTAGAATCACTGGGCTGGAAGGGCCCTGAGGAGTCAGCTCGTCCTGTTCCTGCTCAGAGCAGAGCCCAGCCCAACTCACTCACCCCAGCCAGGCCTTTGTCCGGTCTGGCCTTACAATCCTCTCAGGACAGAGATTCCCCCCCTTCCCCAGGCCTCCCACTCCAGCGTTTCCCCAGCCTCAGTGAAATCGTTTCCCCTAATACCCACCCCAGAGCTCCCCAACTGCAACTCGAGACAGTCGCTCCTTGGGATCCCCTCTCTGGCCATGGAGAGACCCTCTTAGGCCTCTGCCTGGCCTGCATCCTCTGCCTCACCCACCCCCAGCACAACCGGCTGTGAGCCCCAGGCCGGACCTTCCTCCTCAGCCCTCGCTCTGGGCAAACAACAAATGGCCTGGTAGCACTTTACAGACCAATAAAACATGCAGGTGGGATCATGAGCTTTGACGGGCTCAGCCCCCTGCTTCAGATGACCGGGGGCTGGGGGGCATCAACCCTGCCCTGAGAATCAGCCCCCCCGTCCTGCTGGGCCTGCCCCCCGAGGGAGCGGAGTAGAAAAGCCTCTGGAGCCGCTCAGGCCGGGCCGATTGCAGGAGGAGGAGGATGCGCAGGGAGCTCCGGGCCCAGGGGCGCCGAGGGGGCAGGAGCCTCCAGCAGCAGCCACTGCCAGGGAGGCCCTCGGACGGGCCGTGCCCACAGGCCACGTGAGGGGAGAGACGCCAGGGCTGCTAGGAAGGGGCCCAGGGCGGGGATTGTTCCTGGGGGCTCAGCGTGTGGCGGTTGGAGTCCC
This sequence comes from Pelodiscus sinensis, assembly GCF_052426305.1. Taxonomy (NCBI): domain Eukaryota; kingdom Metazoa; phylum Chordata; order Testudines; family Trionychidae; genus Pelodiscus; species Pelodiscus sinensis. The sequence continues at coordinate 15,608,315 of NC_143070.1, forward strand.
TGCTCCTCGGCCAGCAGGGCCCAGGGCTTGGGCCCAGGGACACGGGGGCTCAGGCGACTGGGCGGGAATGGGAGCGTTTGTGCTGCCAGCTCCCATCGGCGGCCCTTGGACTGACATGGGTGGGAGGAATTGGACCGGCTGCCCCGCGCTCCGCAGAGGGAAACGGGGGCTCCCCAGTGCTGAGCTGCTCAGACAATTCTTTCCCCGCCGTGTGGCTGGGGGCTCCGGCCAGAACACGCCTGCTCCTACTGACCCCGTGTTGGGGGGGGAAGGGCTTGTCAAGGGGTCAGACGGGCAGAGCCTGTGGGGGTTGGGTGGATGCGGCTGCCCCCCTCTGCAGAGACCAAGTCGTGCAATGGGGGATTCTCCATCCCTTGCCATCACTGAGCCGTGACGTGAGGGCATCAGTAACTCAGCCAGGGCAAGTGGGGCTGGGGGGCAAGTGGGGCTGGGGCCGGAAGGGTGGGGGAGGTTTTGAGGCCTGCAAGGTGCAGGGGGTCAGACCAGATGCTCATGATGGTTCCTTCGGCCGTTCAAGTCTGAGCCCATGAGACCGGCCTTTGGGCTGCTCTGGGACTCCTGACCCCAGCTATGACCCACAGCCCCTGCTCTGACTCCTAGGCATGACTGCTCCAGCCAGGAGTCTGGGAGGGCTTTGCCTGGGGAGGGGGCTGTGCCTGTGGGCTGCATCCCAGTGAGTGGCTCTGGTGGCACCGCTCTGTCCCCACAGGCCCTGGGGTGTAGCCGCCCCCTTGGCTGTCATGGGAAAAGTGTTTCAAGTCCTTCGGTTTGCAGGGAATGGCTGAGACCCACCCGTGCGTGTGCTTAAGGCCCAGAAATCAAAGCTCATACAATCCATTATTGGTTGATTTCTCTTCAATCTTTTTATTTTAAACCAGTCTCACAATTTTTTTACTTGGCTCCTGCTGTTGCTACCCCTGAGGTGGGTGGAGATTTTGGCGTTGAAGGAGCATCTCTCGGACACCACGAATCACTTCTCCTCTTCCCGGCAATGCAGGAGAAGGCAGCAGGGACTCCAGAGTCAGCGGGAGGCTGGATACGTCTGGGCTGGCCCCAGTGGCCGGCAGACACAGAGTTTTGGGCCTGGCTGAGCAGCAGGTTTCTTTTCACACCCATCAGTTCCCAGGAGTCTCTGGCCACTCCCTGCCGCGGGTGCTGCCGTGTGAGCCCTGCCCTGGCCCTGGGCGTTCCTGGCCAGGCCCTCCCTTTGCTCCTCCACTCTCCATCCAGGCAGATCTCTGAGTCGGGGAAACCTCCCCTGAGAACCTGCCGCCTCCTCCCTGGAAGTGGTGGGAAAGGGGCTGCCGGGAACTCCTGGCCGTGGTGGCCCTCAGGGTCGTAGAGGAATCCCCTAGTGCAGCGTTTCTCCCCCTGGGGGTCCCTGCCCAGAAGGGGGCGGCAAGGCGAGGGCAGGAGGGTCGCTCACGGGGACACCGGACATTTGGGCTTTCCCAGCTATGGCCTCGTGTTCAGTCCCCAGGTCCCCATCCCGGCGGAGTTTGGAAATAAGAAGAAATGTCCCTGATCGCTCCTGGCCTCCCCAGCTGGGCGGCTGGAGGGGCAGCTGCTCTCTGCCCCCAACCTGGCCAGCAGCGGCGCAGACAGAAGGGCGGCAACGGCATCGCTGCCTCCACTTCTCCTGCGCTGCTGCTGCTGCTGGCACTGACCCCACAGCTGGGATCCCGCTCGCTCTGGCCACCCAGCTTGGAAGGGAGCGATGCCCCCAGCAGGGGGCAGAGGGAAGGATGCAATGGCAGCCACTCCCCCTTCCTTCTGCGCTGCTGCTGGGAGCGGAGCTGCCCTCCGAGCTGGGCACCTCCCCTGTGGCCCCTGCTCTGTGGTCCCCAGCGGAGAAGGCAGCCCTGCCAGCAGCAGTGCGGAAGGAACGGTGGCAACAACATGCCAGGCCACCCTGCCTCTGCGCTGCTGCTGGGGCGGCGTTGACTTCTGAGCTGGGGGACCCGTCAGTGACCACCCCTCACTCGCTGCTCAGTGGGGCCCCCTCCGAACTGGGCCCCACAACAGCAGCCGCTGCTCTGCTGCCGCCAGGTCCAAAGGAAGCGCCACCGCCTGCAGCGGCACAGAAGGAAGGGCTGAGATACCAGACCAGGCCTCCCTTCCGCCTGTGCTGCTGCTGGCGCTGACTTTGCAGCGGGGTGTCCTGCCAGCATGGGCCTCTCGCAGGCCACTCAGGGTGTGTCTAGACTACAGGGTTTTGTCGACAAAAGTGGACTTTTGTCGACACAATTATACCTGCGTCTACACTGCTGCTGAGTTCTGTTGACTCCGCTGTTTTGTCGACAGCTGTAAACCTCATTCTACGAGGAATAACGCCTTTTGTCGAGAGAGTTCTGTCACCAGAAGGCGCTATTGCATCTCCACTGCCCTTTGCGTCTACACTGTCATGTTGACAAAGCGGCTTGCTCTGTCTACAGAACTGGACGTAGTCTAGATGCTCTTTGTTGACAGAAGCTTTGTCGACAGTATCTGTCGACAAAACTTCTGTGGACAAAAGCCTGTCGTCTAGACGTAGCGTCAGTGTGGCAGGCAGGGCTGCCCCCAGCAGGGGCACGGAAGGGAGGGTGGCTCTGCTGGGTCAGGCGGCCTTGTGCACATGGTGCCTGCGCTCTCTAGCTGCCCAGCTGAGAAGTGAGAGGCACGGCCAGCAGCGGCACAGCAGGGAGGGTGGCGATATCAGACCAGCTTCCCTCCCTCCTGCGTTGCTGCTGGCAGTGGGGTTGCCATCCAGGTTGGGCACCTGACCCCTTATAACTGCCCCCAGCCTCCTCATTAGTAGGCAGAGCCTCTGCCCGCAGCAGTGCAGAGGGAAGGGAGGCACCAACACACCAAGCCGCCCTCCCTTCTGCACTGCTGGTGGTGCTGGCGCTGCCTGCTCATGGGAAAAGGTGTGAAAAGGGGGTTCTCCAAAGGAGCAGCGCCACATGGACCTCGGGGTTGCCAGGGGTCTGAGTCCCCTGCTGACTCCAGGCTCCATGCAGGTGCTTCCACTCAGAAATGCACAAGAGCCTCCAGGATCCTGAGCCTTTCAAAGCAGAAGGACCCTCCTAAAGCCGAGTCAGTGGAACTTCCTGCTGGCCCCGGGCTGCACACGGAGTTCCCGTTTTGAAGTGCACAGGAGGCCCTGCTGGGGCCCTTGTCCAGTTCAAAGTGCAGAAAGTGCCCATCGACTAGTCGAGTAGCCACTGGAAATTCCATCGACTCCTCAACTTGTCCATGAATCGTTATTTAACATCCTTACCCAGCAGCAGCGGCGCGGAAGGCAGGGAGGCAAACCTGCAGCAGCCCACCTGCCTTCTGCACTGTTACCGGAGACAGCACGGACTGTCCAGCTGCCCGGTGGGAGTGGCGGCGCTGTTGCCAGCGATGGCAGAGAAGGACGAGGGAAGCACCGTCCAGGGCCGCCCTCCCTGTTTGCTAGGGATGTCAGACAGGGAGTCACTGAACAATCATGTCACTGCATCAAACTGTAGCAATTCCACGATTATTCGATAGTCCCTGGGGCCTGAGTCAGCAATGAGGGGCTGCACCGGCATCCCACACAGCAGACAGAGGCTGCACCGGCATCCCACACAGCAGCCTCTGTGCGACGAGAGCTTGTGCCAGCCCCGGACAGAGGCTGCTCTGCAGCAGCCTCCTCTGGAGTGTGAGAGGCAGGAGCAGGCAGCTCCGCAGAACTGGTGCTCACGGAGAACTAGATTTTAAGTCAGCTCCCCTCGAGCAACCCCCCATCCCCCTCGCCTCTATGTGAGACAGCGAGGGAGGAAAGGGGGCTCCATGGAGCTGGCCTGTGTGGAGAGCCGGCTTAGAAGATAGTTCCCCGAACATCTCATCTCATGTCTGCCCTGCCCCCACGCTGATAGGGAGGCAGCAGTGGAGGGGGATGGGTGAGACGTGGTTCCATAGGAGCTGATACACATGGGGAGCTGTCTTAAAAGCTGCTTCCCATGTGCACCAGCTCTTGCCTAACTCCCTCACCCTCCGTGTTGCTGCATCTCTATGGGTATGTCTACACTACCCCGCTAGTTCGAACTAGCGGGGTAATGTATGCATACCGAACGTGCAAATGAAGCCCAGGATTTGAATTTCCTGGGCTTTATTTGCATAAGCCGGCCGGCGCCATTTTTAAAGGCCGGCTTGTTCGAACCCCGTGCCGCGCGTACAGATAGTTCGGAGGCGTACAGATAGTTCGGAATGGCTAGCTAGTTCAAACTATCTAGCCCGTGCCGCGTGTAGCCGCGCGGTACGGGGTTCGAACAAGCCGGCATTTAAAAATGGCGCTGGCCGGCTTATGCAAATAAAGCCCGGGAAATTCAAATCCCGGTCTTCATTTGCACGTTCGGTATGCATACATTACCCCGCTAGTTCGAACTAGGGGGGTAGTGTAGACATACCCTATAAGAGGCAGCAGCCCATGGTGCGGGCCAGGCAGCTCTATGGGATCTGGTGCTCATGGGGAAGCAGCTTAATAGCTGGATCCCCGCAGACACCAGCTCCCACTTTCCCCCCCTCTTGCTGCTTCTGTTCCTGAGGCAGCCGGGGGAGGGGTGTGTGGAGGCGACAGGATTAACCAATAAGCCCAGACGTATCGGTTAATCGTGTAGCCATCTACACACGTTGACACCCCTAGTTTGTGCTGCTGCTGGTATCGGCGCTGCCCTCTGAGGTAGCCCCTGGCCAGTGGCACCCGCTCTCTGGTCACCCGGTTTGGGAGGCAGGGCTGACACCCGCCGCGGTGCTGAAGGAAGTGCTGCAATCCCGCCCCTCCTGCACTTCCTGCTGCACCGCTCCTGGGAGCAGCACTGACGGCCGAGCGGGTGACCAGAGAGTCGTGGCTGCTCCTGGGGCGCCCAGCTCGGAGGACAGGGCCACCGCCAGCAGTGGTACAGAAGTAGGAGTGACACAACATGGAGCCACCCTGCTTCTGTGCTGCTGCTGGCAGGGACGCTGTCGTCTAAGCTGGGCCCCTGGCCAACAGCCACTGCTATTCAGCCACCCAGCTCAGAAGGCAGCCCCACACCCTGCAGCACTGCCCCCTTCCCTCTGCGCTGCAGCTGGCGGTGGCGCTGACTTTTGAGCTGGGTGACCTGCCAGGGGCCGCTGCTCTGCAGCCACCCAGATGGAAAGGCAGCTCCCCCGCCAGCAGCAGTGCAGAAGGAAGGGTGGCAACACCGGACCAGGCCTCCCTTCCTCCTGTGCTGCTGCTGTCAATGGGGCTGCCCCCAAACCGGATGGCCAGACAGTAGCCGCTGCTCTCCAGCCACTCAGCTGGGAAAGCCAGGAGAAATCCGACAGTTTTTAATATTTCCAAACATCTGCCCAGAGGAAGATTTGAGGCCCAAAGACGAGGTCATGGCTGGGAAAACCCAGGCGGCCAGTGACCCTGCTCGCAAGCCCCCTCCCCTGGCCCTGGGACCCCCTTGTGGGTGGGGAGCCCCAGCTGGAGAAAGGCTGCACTAGGGGATTCCCCAATGACCCTGGAGACCAACAGGGCCAGGAGTTTCTGGCAGACCCTTTCCCACAACTTCCAGGGAATACGCCGGAACTAGGGCCCCATCGCGTCCCCCTGCAACCTCGCCCATTTCACAGCCAGACCGTGTCCACGCTGCTCCCTGGCACACTCCCGGGGGCTTCCGTGGGAAATTTCCCGGCTCTCTAACCGGCTGGGTCCTGGCCCAAACTAGGATTGTGTGCAATGGGGGTGGGGGCGTCCCAAGAGTGCCAATTTCACTTCCCAGTAGCCTGTGGGGCAGAGCTAGAGCCGTTCCACCCTCACTTCTCCCTGCCCCTCAGGCTGGCTCTGATCTGCCCCCTCCACGAGTGCCCATGTCGGGGCAGAACAACTCCTGTCCCATCCCAGCAGGGCCAGGCGAGCAGCTGGTGCCTCAGGCCCCTCGCCACATTGGGACCTCAGACTCCCCTCGCCATTCCTCCATCCCCTCCTCTCCCCCCCACCATCCCAGCCCCCAGTGCACGTCTCCTGGCTGTGAAATGGGTGAGGCCCTAGTCAGGTTCCCAGGGACCTTTACCCCCCACAGGGCAGGGGTGGGGAACCTTTGCTGGGTCGGGGCCACTGACCCACTGAAAAATCTATGGGGGGCTGCACACAAGTGAGAAACAGCCCCCCTCCCCTCCCCAGCGTGGGCCCCCAACGCAGGGTGGAGCCCCGACCTTCAGGGGCAGGATCCCCGCCAGCCGGGGCTGCATCCGGCCCCCGCGCCTGAGGTTCCCCACCCCCGCCGTAGGGATCTGCACTGGATGGGAGTCTCTCTGGGAAGGGCCTGGCCAGGTCTCCGACGCCCAGGGCAGGGCTGCGAGGCGCCGCGGTTGCTGGGGCTTCTGTGCCCGGCGTCCTGGCTGAAGGGCACCGGCAGCCCGAGCTCGGGTCTGGGGGAAGCGGCGCGACGGGGAAGCCCCTTCGTCTGTTCCAGCTTCAGCAGGTCCCCGAGGTTCAGCAGGTCCCTCTGTGCCCTGGCCGGCCGGTTTCCTCCTCCGCTGCCCTGGTCCCGTGTGTGACCTCGCCTGGTCCTGGCTGCTGGGCGGGTTGTTTAGTCTTCAGTCTGCGCCGTGACACTCCCCGTCTCTGGGCTGGAATCGTCTCCGTCGGGTCGCTGGGTGCAGCCCGCGCCTGGTTCCGAGGGGACGGCAGCTTCTCCCGCCACAAAGCCTGCAGGCTCCCAGCTTCCCTCTGGCAGAGCTTGCCTTAGGGCAGAGCGGCCTAGTGGGTGGAGTCTGTACTGGCCCCTTTTCTCAGGTCAGTTTGGCCCAATGGCCAGAGTCAGTAATTGCCCCTTTTCTAAGGGCAGTGTGGCCCAATGGCCAGAGTCAGTAATTGCCCCTTTTCTAAGGGCAGTATGGCCCAATGGCCAGAGTCAGTAATTGCCCCTTTTCTAAGGGCAGTGTGGCCCAATGGCCAGAGTCAGTAATTGCCCCTTTTCTAAGGGCAGTGTGGCCCAATGGCCAGTGTCAGTAATAGCCCCTTTTCTAAGGGCAGTGTGGCCCAATGGCCAGAGTCAGTAATTGCCCCTTTTCTAAGGGCAGTGTGGCCCAATGGCCAGAGTCAGTAATTGCCCCTTTTCTAAGGGCAGTGTGGCCCAATGGCCCGAGTCAGTAATTGCCCCTTTTCTAAGGGCAGTGTGGCCCAATGGCCAGAGTCAGTAATAGCCCCTTTTCTAAGGGCAGTGTGGCCCAATGGCCAGAGTCAGTACCTTGCCCCTTTTCTAAGGGCAGTGTGGCCCAATGGCCAGAGTCAGTACCTTGCCCCTTTTCTAAGGGAAGTTTGGCCAAATGGACAAGGTCAGTTTCTTGCCCCTTTAGTCCAACCAGTGTGGCCCAATGGCCAGTGTCGGTACCTTGCCCCTTTAGTCAGGGCTGTGCAGCCCAATGGCTACAGTCCATAAGCTGGCCCTGACTCACTGGGCTGTGCAGGTCCCTGTCCAGGGACAGGAGATGGGGGAGGGGAGGTTCTATCCCCCGCGGGGGGGAGGGGCAGCTCCTCCTTCTCCCCTGGTGCCCGGTCCAGGGCCGGGTCAGGTCCGTGGCTACAGTCCCGGCGTGAGCAGGAAAAGCTCCGACTGATGCTCCTACTCCCGCTGGCAGCTCCTTCCCTGCAGGCAACACCGGCCCTGGAGCCAAGCTGGGGGTGGGGGAGCTGGTGCATCCCCGTGGCCGGGCTCCTCCTGTCCCAAGACAGCAAGGGCCTGTCATATGCGGGGCCTGGGACCCAGGGGGCAGTGGGGGCTTGGCCCTGGGCGGCGCCTCTCTAGGGCCCCCAGGGCCAGACCCCTCTGGCCTATCACTGCAGGAGCTGCTACCGCCTCCCCACCCCCCCATACCAGCTGTTCCCCCACAGCATCCGGCCGGCCGAGGGCTCCCATTCAGGGTCCCAGGTGTCCAGTGTTCGACCAGACAGTCCAGTTTTTGTGCCCTCTGCCTGGTAAGAACAGTCAGAACTCACCGGGCATGAGCAATGTCGGGACTTTCTGGTTTTCCGGCTGGGCGCCCGACGGAAGCCTGGTGGGGGGGAGGAGCTGGGAGGGGGGCGCGATCGGCGCTGGGAGCCTCTGGTTGGAGTGACGCCTTGGGGGGGAGGGGAAGCCCCGTCTGTGCTCCTGAGCGCTGGGCAAGCGCCTTGTGCAGCCGCAGCAGAACTCACTGGCGCTGCGCCGGGACCGTGTGTGGAACAGGCAGCGCCCTGGGATCTGCACATGCCCGGCTACGTTCCGCTCCCGGCCGGCCGATTCGCTCCCCCAACCCTCCCGGCAGCCGGTTCTTCCCACTTCTCCTCCTGATCTTTCCCGGCCAGTCCCGCTGCACCTGCCAGCCTTGCTTCCGGCAGCCAGTTCTTCCCCCCTCCCCCCGATGTCCTCCGGCCAGCCCCGCTGCACCTGCCAGCCTTGCTTCCAGCAGCCAGTTCTTCCCCCCTCCCCCCGATGTCCCCCGGCCAGCCCCGCTGCACCTAACCCACCCAGCCCTGATTCCCATCGACTGGTTCCCCCCCATCTCCCCCGTCCAGTCCCGCTGCCCCCGACCTGTTCCCCCCCCCCGTCAGGCCTGCTTCCCACTGGCCGCCCCAACCCCCCTCTCTCCCCCGGCCAGCCCTGCCTCCCTCCCGGCCCGGCCCCCCACCCTCATCTGAGATCAAGTGTGTCCGATATTTTTTTACTCACCTGGTAACCCTACTCCCATTGCAGGTGGGAGCCTGGGCAGGTCATTTCCACAGGGCCCCCGGCCTGGCATCTGCCGGTGTCTGCTCTAGCAGCCCATTGCCCAGCGGGGTCCCTCACCTCTGGCCCAGCAGCAGTGGGCAGAGGGGTCAGCCCCCTCCCTGGCCGGCCGGCCGGTGTCCTTGGCTGGGCCCCCGAGGGACCGTCCCAGCTGGGTCCCAAGCTCCCTACTGGGGGTGTGCTGAGCTGGGATGGAAGGGAGGAGACGGGGCCCATCAGAGTCCTGCTCCCAACCCCCCTGGGCCAGGCGCCTCCCTCCTCACGACCCGTGCCCAGCCTGTGCCAACGAGCCCCCATCCCCATCCCCATCCCCGGGGCTGGGCCCTGGTGCTCAGGGGAGCGAGTCGGATCCATGGGACCTGGCTCTTGGGAAGGGCCTTGTCTCTCCAGGCTAGGTCAATGTGGATGGATCCCATAGTGGGGGGGGGGGGGGGGGAGTTGTGAGGGGGAGGGGATGGGATTTGAGGTTCTTGTTACCAGAACCAGCCAGGCCCTGAGATCAACTTCCACTCCCAGCCCTGACCCTGGAGGGGGAAGGGCCCAACACAGCCCTGACCAAGGGTCCCCAGTCTCCCCTTTCCCACCCCCACCCCCCAGTGCTAAAGGAAAACAGCCTCCCCCTGCTCGCCCATGCTCACCTCCCCGCTGTCTGCGCGCCCGTGTGGGGCTCTGCCCGCAGGTCCCCCCGCAGGGCCGGCCCGAGGCCAGACCCCGCCGTGCGGAGCCTGCAAAGGAAGAGGAGCCGGGGTCACCGCTGGGAAACCTCCTCCCTCTCCATGGCCCCCTGCTCAGCCAATCAGTAGTGAGACTGGGAGAGGGGGTGGCCGAGAGGTCTCAGGGGATGTCCCAAGGGCTGGCCCAGGTCACCCCCGAGGGGTCGGTCTCAGAGCGATTCCAGCCCTGCCTCTTTGGGGGGCTCCCACACAGCCAGAAAGGGCTGGGGAGGGGGGGATATTTCTGAGGCTGCCCTGCCTTGCAGTTGATGTCAGGGAATCTCCATGAGCTCAGCCCCCCCCCCCAGCTCCTTCCCCCCACAGGCCTTTGTGGCATCACCGTCCCCTCCCCCCACATGGCTGGTGTCCTGCCCCCAGCCAGCACCTTGGGACACTTGGACAATCAGAGCCCAGAGCTGTACAACCAGCCACAGCCCAACCACTGCTCATGGGCACCGCCAGCAAGTGTGTGAGCAGCCCTGGCCCTTAGAGAGACTCAGGAACTGCCCAGAGATAGGTACGGTAGAGAAACAGCTTGATCACTCCCCCTCCTGCCGACACACACACACCTCCCCCGCAAGCCCTGCTGGTCTGGGACTGATCCGTCTGGTCTGGGAATCACAGAACAGTAGAAGGGGAAGGGATCTCGGGAAGCCATCAAGTCCAGTTCCCTGCCCTCACGGCAGGACCCAGCTCCGTCTAGATCATCCCTGACAGGTGTCTGTGCAACCTGCTCTGAAATATCCCCAGTGATGGAGATTCCGCAACCTCCCCAGGCAATTTGTTCCAGTGTTTCACCCCCTGACAGGAAGTTTTCCCAACAGGCAGAAACATTTTGCAAATGTCCAACCTAAACCTCCCTTGCTGCAGTTTCAGCCCATTGCTTCTTGTCCTGTCCTCAGAGGCCAAGGAGAACAGTTTGTCTCCCTCCTCCTTGTGACACCCTTTTAGATACTTGAAAACTGCTCTCATGTTCCCTCTCAGTCTTCTCCTTTCCAGACTAAACAAGCCCAGTTCTTTCACTCTCATGTTTTCTAAACTGTTCCACATTTTTGTTGCTCTTCTCCAGGCCTTCTCCAATTTCTCCAGTTCATTCCTGAAACATGGTGCCCAGAACTGGAGACACGACTCCAAGTGAGGCCTAAGCAGCGCAGAGTAGAGCGGAAGAACGACTTCTCCTGTCTTGCTCACCACACTCCTGTTAGTGCCTCCCAGAATCATGGTTGCTTTTTTTTGCAAGTGTCACACTTTTGACTCCTATTTAGCTTGTGGTCCACTCTGACCCCTAGATCCCTTTCTGCAGGACTCCTTCCTAGACAGTCACTTCCCGTTCTGTGTGTGTGACGTGGATTGTCCCTTCCAAAGTGGAGCACTTTGCATTTGTCTTTATTAAGCTTCATCCTATTTACCTCAGACCATTTTTCCGGTTTGTCCAGATCACTTTGAATTCTGACCCTTCCTCCAAAGCACTTGCCACCCCGCCCAGCTTCATATCATCTGCAAACTTAATAAGCGCCCTCTCCATGCCAAGATCTCAATCACTGATGAGGATTGAACAGTACTGTCCCAGAACAGACCCCTGCAGAGCCCCACGTGTTAGGCCCTTCCAGCATGGCTGGGAACCATTAATAACGACTCACCGAGAACAGTTTTAAAGAGAATAAAAGGCCGCGAGTCTCCCCTGTCAGTAACCACCCACTCGACCAATCCGCAGCAAGACTTGGAGCTCGGAGGCAGCAGGGGGAGGGGAGAGGGCTCAACAGTTGTCCGAAAGGACGGGCCAGGTCACCTCTGGCTCCCAGCGCTCTGCCAGCTCAGCTCTGAGTGAGGCCTCCGACTGCCCCAACACCCACCCACCCTGCTTGGTGGGGCAGGGAAAGGGGGGAAGACGCAGAAAAAGGCGAGACAGAGGGAGGGGAGGGGGCAAAGGGGAACCAAACTGAGCAGGCTCCAAACCTCTCTGAGCTCCGACCGTCTCACCGGGTCCGACACTGCCGGCCGCAGGGAAGTAGAAAACGCAAAGGAGGCTCCTCCTGCCCCCTGCCCCTCGGTCCCAATTCTCCATCTGGTCCCCGCAGAGACCCTGGGAAGGGGCCGCGCTGCTGCCAAACCGCGGGAATCTCTGAACTTGCCCCGGCCTTGCGCCTCTGTCCTGATTGGCTGTTGTCAGAGTCTCTCTGTGAGGTCATCCCTGTCCTCCAATAGGCTGAGGTCCTGCCCCAGGCCTTTGTGATGTCAGTGCTCCACCTACCCCTCCCCTGCAAGGCTGATGACCTGGCCCTGGCCGGCCCCTCTGGGTGTTTGAGGGGTTCCCCTGGAGCCCCACTGAATGGCAGCTGGGTCTGGGGCGAGCCGGCTGGCCACTAATGCCCCAGGGGCTGCTCCCTCGGCCCCACCCAGCTTGTCGGTCCTTAGCAGAGTGTAAGGCCAGACAAGCCCATTCGTGGGTCAATAAAGGTTGCCCCTCCCTCAACACCTCAGACATTAGGCCACTATAACAAGAGGTGGGTGTGGGGGGGGGGGGGATTGTTATCAGGACTGGTGTAAGCACTAGCATGGACACTATAAAGGACCCTTCTCTTCCTAGACTTTAATGTTGGTCCTGAGCTGGAATCAGCTCCTGCTAGAAACTCTTTCACACAGGTGGGACCGACTCCCTGATAGTTTTTTCCTTCCCCCACATTAACGACAGTTGATACATTGGCAAAGCGCCTCTAGCTTGTCTCATCTGCAGCGCTCAACCTACTTTCCAAAGGAAAGAAGGTTCATTATCCCCATTCTGCAGATGGGGAAACTGAGTAACAGAAAGGGACAGTGTCTTGCCCAAAGTCACCCCACTGGAAAGTGGTAGACCCAAGTCTGTTGAATCCCAATCCAGGGCTGGACATGTACCCCTCGATCAGTAAGGACCATATTAGTGACCCTCTGAGCATGGGTTCTTCAGGATCTGGAGGCTGGTGACTTAGAGTGAAGGGCCCTGGAGGAACTGGAAAACATTCAGAGCCAGGGGCCAGAGATGACAAAGCCCAGGCAATGGGTCCAGAGGAGGAGCAACTAAGAGCATCAGGCTGCCCAGCTTAGGGATGAGGCAGCTGCCAGGGATCTGAGGGGTGTCTATCAAAGGACGAAAGGTGCAGAAACACGTGGCTAGAGAAGTGGGATTGACCTGTTCCTACAATATAAACCAACAGCACAGAGGGAGCTGGGGTGTCAGCAGATGAAGCTAGTTATGCTTATAAGAAGGACACGGGATCTTTTTCAGGGGAGAAGGCAACATACTGTGTTAATTGAGAATATACTAGAGAAGCAGTGAGCATCTAGCCAGACACATACACTGTGGCCATGTCTACACTACCAGTTTTCTCTGCAAAAAATATACTAATGAGGGATTCATTTGCATGATCCACAATCTCATTTGCATATTTCCCTGCAGATCTTGGTGTTCCTCATAAAGAAAATGTATTGTTTGATGTTTCTCGGTCTTAAAAAGTTTAAGAAACACAGATCTAGACTTACGGCAGCAAATGTGTTCTTCAAAAGAGAGAATCCACATGGCCAAAGTGCACCAAAACAACCATCTGATTTTTCAACAGAGAGCGTCCACACTGATGGACACTCTGTAGCATTTCATTTGGGATTACTGTGGACGGGGTGGCCAGCAGGGCATCTGTGCTTTTTCCTGGATGCCTCTTCTTTCAAAAAAAAAATCCCTCTTTCTTGTCCACACACGTCTTTTTCTGAAAAAGGCATCTTCCTTTAGAATGAGGTTTACTGCTGCCAGAAAAAACCCTCTGTTCTTTTGATTACCTGTCACACACAATTGCAGTGTGGACGTAAGTGTCGTTTTTCCAGAAAAACCCTGCAATGTAGATGCACCCTGAGGCTGCTGGAATGGGGTGGGGGATAGGTTGGGTTGTTACTTTCCCTTCTGGCTCCAAAGTTACAAAAAGTTTAAACCTAAAAATATTCCCTCCAGCTCTGAGCTGGGTGTGTTGAAAGGGTGGGGCTGGGTCCTTGGACTGCAAAGTCCCAAAGCTGGCCTGCCCGTGAAAACACCCTGCCCCTCATGGCTTGTTGCTGATTGAGGGGCTGCTGCCATTTCCAGGCCTCATCACCAGCTGCTGTGACCTTAACCCAGGGAGCCTGTGTAGCTCAGCTGGTCCCAGCCAGGTGGTTAGATACCCGTCGAGACACAGCCACGCCGAGGCTCCTCTGCACACACAGTGTCACTGAAAGAACTCAAGGGGGTTGGTTCCCATCTCTTGTCTCAGTCTAAATCCTTTTGTGTCTGTGGACCCCCTCACTGCGAATTAGTGTAAACTGCCAGTGGGAGTCGGGAACCACAAGGGCTGCTCACTGTGGCCACAGGCTAGGCCTGTCCCCGTCCCAGCAGCTCTGGGCAGGAGCCAGGTACAGGCCAGGCAAAGGGTGCTGCAGCAGATCTGTCTGTGGGCTGGGGAGGGGGGTACCTCACTGGTAGGAAGGGGGGCAGCATGGCAGGTCTGGCAAGACTGTCCATGGCTGGGTTCAAACTGGATAGGGCGCCCCAGCCCTGGCAGGTCTAGCCCTGGGCTAGGTTCAGGTCAGGGAGGGGGGCCCTGGTTGCAGTTGGTCTAAGCCACAGCAGGTCAGGGACCAGGGATGGAGGTTTGTGGCACCTCCAGCCACCCCACAGGTCTGGGCACTCCAGCTGGGTTTGGGCTGGGGTACCCCACCTGCAGCAGAGATGTAGCTGGGGGAGGGGCACCCCAGTCATGGCTGTGTTCGAGCTGCAGCAAAGTTGGGGGGGGGGGTGCTTCTGGCCACAAGAGATTGGGGCTGGGTTTGGACCCCTCCTGTGGCCATGGCAGGTTGGAGCCCGGCATGGAACACCCCAGCCACAGCGGAGCCTGAGTGGGTTCCCATAGCACCTGTGAGATGCTCAGTAGCCTGCTCTGTCCAAAATGTGGACCCTAAATAAAACAAGCCGGCTGATATTTTTGCACAGACTGTGACTGAGCTCTGGCTAGTGAGGGCCCCACTCACCAGCCTGCCCTGCTGCCCAGTCTACCACGCCCACGAGCCGACAAATGTTCCCGTCCACATGGGGCTTTTAGTGGCAAAACCTCTCCTGCAAAGAGGATCAGCAGAAGATATACAAATGAGAATGCGATTTGCATATCTTCTACCGCAAAAAATGGCAATGTAGACATAGCCAGAGAGGGTGGGAGAGTCAGATCTGAGAATTTGGGACAAGTCAAATCTGAGGAGAAATTTGCCAGTGAAGAGTTAATGGCTTCCTTTGCCTTTCCTCATCCGCTCACCCCAAGGCTGTGTCTAGACTGGCAAGTTTTTCCACAAAATCAGATGATTTTGCAGAAAAACTTGCCAGCTGTCTACACTGGCCGCTTGAATTTCCGGAAAAGCACTAACGATCTCATGTAAAATCATCAGTGCTTTTCCGGAAATACTATGCTGCTCCCCTTCGGGCAAAAGTCTTTTTCCGAAAGACTTTTGCGCAAAAGGGCCAGTGTAGACAGCACAGTAGTGTTTTCCGCAAAAAAGCCCTGATTGCGAAAACGGTGATCAGGGCTTTTTTGCGGAAAACCGCATCTAGATTGGCCACGGACGCTTTTCCGCAAAAAGTGCTTTTGCGGAAAAGCATCCTGCCAATCTAGACACGATTTTTCCGAAAATGCTTTTAACGGAAAACTTTTCTGTTAAAAGCATTTTCGGAAAATCATGCCAGTGTAGAAGTAGCCCAATGGTTTCCCTCCAAAAGAGGAAGTGGCTATAGCTGAAAATGGATAGAGAAATGAGCCCCCAGACGGAGGCAATGTCTTTCTCCATATTCAAGTACAAAAGCCAGAAGGGGGGGCGGGAATCTAAGAGAACTTTAGTTCAGCCCTGGATCATTTAGAAGGAAAGAGGGACCAGCCCTTCTTCCATTTTCTTGTTAAAGCATCATCTAGACAAGGGGAAGAAAATCATTCTGGACCAGATGTTTGAGGTCTTATGTCTGAAAAGTCAGATTGGTGCCTAGAAGGGTATTTAAAAGAGCCTGAGCACCTAATTCCCATTTAATAAATGGACTTAAGCACATAGACCCAGATCTGCAAAGGTATTTAGGCTCCTACCATCCATTGATTTCAGTGGCGATTGGGAGACCAAAACTTTTGTGGATCTGGACACTGGACACTTTTCAAAGTCACTAGTCCCCTATCTGTAAGTGCCCAAAAATCTTTACAAATCTGGCCCTTTCTGCTTAATTATCCAGTAGTATTTAAGACATCCTCAAATCTTAAAGCCTTCCTCTCTCATTATCAACTACAGAAATTCTCCAATGATCATCTTTTCCCTTATTTATGGGAAATTAAATTCCTTCCTTTTTATTAAACAGGAGGGGATTTTCTTTCTCATGATCAAATATGGATATAAAAGCCTTTCCAATTGGATCCTTTCATTCTTAGCATTGAACATTGCTTTCAAATCTCTCCGATTTTGCCCCATTCTCTCTAACTATAAAATACCAATCTAATATTTCTTCAGATATTGACACTTTTTTAATTTTTATATATCATCCAAAAAACCCACTCAAACTTTTTCCCTTTTCTCTGTAATTCACAAACATGGATGGTTTGGGAGCTGACCCCATTAAGTCCTGCCACCTCTGCTTTTGGTAGGAAACAGTTGCCCTGCATAATTTCCCCAAATACTGGATTTGAGGGTGTGTTAGGGATTAAACTGCCTCTGACCAACTACCATATGTTATTAAATCCCTTCTTCTCCTTCAGTTCTTAGTTATTGATCTGAAATACTTTCTGCCTAGTATCTTTTCTATCTAATGTCCAAAAACTCATCAAAAATGCCCTCAGCCCCTTTTCTCACTAATAATCAAATACTGACATAAAATCATCTCCAATTTGATTCCCTTTCCTCTCTAATCCATGACTGTTGATATGAAACCCCTTCAACAATCACTTTTCTCACTATTTCTTTAATTTATATCTGTAGATATAGAGTCGAGATTTGTGTGTCTGTGAGGCTGTCTGCGTGTCTGTCTGCAAGTCATCTATTCAACAACTCCTCCTAAGCAGTAAGAGGTAGAGCCACAAGATTTGTTATCCTTCAGCAGCTTCCTCTTATCCTGGCTTAAAGCAAGTTCAGGGTTTCTTTGTTCAAGGAAAACAGGGAGTGTCAGGACCAGGACTGTTTTCCACCATAACATGGAAAGGGAGGGGCACAGAAAGAGGGACGCGATACCGAGAGTGGCCACAGAGGGGCAGCGAGCCCACAAGGAACAGCTATATTGCAAAGAGACCACTGGGGCCAGCGGTACCACCAAAAACGTAGCCAGTAAGGCTGGGGCTCCACCATCTGGCCTGCCACCAGACCAGGTAAGTAGCCCCCCAGCCCCTGGCCTCCCCTATCAGGGATCCCCCAGCCAGATTTAGACAATGTATTTTATTACGTATTGAAACATTCACGATTAAAAGTTCAAATTATATTCAAACTATCTAAGTCCCTACCCGTGTTTTGCAGAAGTGAAATGTTCCTTACGGCAGGTACAAATAAGGTAGAAATACGTGCGCCCATTTTAAATCAAGCCATTTTGTCTGCCAGCCCATCAGATACATTCCCTCTCCTCCCCGCCCCCTCCCCAAACCCTTTCCTCCCTCAGCCTTGGCTGCAGAGCCAGAGTCGGGGAAGAGAATAGGCCCCTCTTGGGCTTGTCCTGGAGGGGAGAGAACAGACCCTGGCTGGGAGGGGGGAGGGAACCTGGAGGTAGAAAGAACAGGCCCTTGCAGGGCCGGCTGGGGGAGAGAGAACAGGCCCCCAGCCTCCTTCACCCCCCCCCCCCCCCCATCCTCAAGTCCCTGCCCTGAAGGACCCAGAAAATGACGGGGAAGTCGGCTAGTGATCAAATATTGATCTAAACCCACTGGGGATGTGACCATTTGTGTGTTCAGGGGAACGTGTCACCGCTGACACATTTACATGTGGGGGGGAGGCAGCCTGGTTGCCTGGTTGCCTGGGCGCAGTGTTCCCTGGGGAGCTCTGGCCTGCCCCCCTCACCCTGTTGCTGCCTCTGCACAGGAAGTTCCAAGGTGAAATGACTTGTTTTCCGAAAGTCCATTTGTGAATTGCTGCCAACTGGTGCTACATGGCACTGATCAGGGCAGCCTATGATGCGCGGAGCCTGCACCGCTACCTGGACCACAATGCAGCTACCCTGAAGCGGCCACACTCTCCGCCACCCTGCACCAGCCTGCACCATTCTGGGCCAGGCTGCCTTATGCCTCCGCTACAACTGCAGGCGGCTGATCCCTCGCGTGCACCCACCAGGCCCCTCTTTGATGCCTTCCACCACATGCACTGCAGTGAGCAGCTGGAGGAGGCGGCGTGGGCAGAGCTCTCGCCTGCTGTGCTGCTCCACGTGGCTGCTGGCTGCGGACGAACCCCGCACTAGCCCAGACCTTGTGGGCTCCACTGAGAGTTCTCGGAAGCAAAAAGCTTCTGCAGGGGGCGCTCGGGCAGGGAGCACTGAGGCTGGTGCCGTGGCTCTTGACTCAGGGACGAGAGAGGTGGGAAAGGCTGATCTGAGCAGTTCCACTGGCAGGGAAAACAGGCAGCCGTGGGGAGAGGACGAAATGTGCAAACGGCTTTTCTGCCTTTCACCCAGAGAGGCTCAGAGCAGCCCCTGACACTCTGGAAAGGCTCAGGTACGATGCTGAAAAAAGACCAGTCCGGCTTCCCCAGGGCCAATTGTCCAACACTCCTGTTACAAAACTCCTCCTGCTGGAGTCTCCTTTGCTGCTGTAAATACATCTGGCTTGCTGCAGATCCAGTGTCCCTCACTGGCGCATCACAGGCTGCTGACCCTGTTCTCGTTCAGATACGCGCAGTCGCCATCTCCTCCAATCCCGAACCTGCAGGGCAGAAGCCAGGGAGCGGGTGTGAGGCAGGAGTCGGGTGTTTCCCGTCGGTCACAGACAGGGGGCGACACTCGCACATTCCCAGCCCCTCAGATCCCTTCCTGCACCCGCAGCAGGCGCCAGTCCTGCCCCCAGCCGAAGGGGGCAGTTCCACAGGGGGCAGTGGGGCCAGGCGAGGTTCTAAGAGGAACTGGCCTCCCTGGAGTATTTACGCAGAGGGGATGTTTTAACCCCAGTTCCTGCTCCCCACCCAGCTGCCCCAGCACCCAAACTGCCCTGAGCATTGGCTGCAGGGGAGCAGCAGTGACACCGCACAGAAGAGCTGGGGCCAGGCTCCCCAGGCACTTGACATCAGCTCTCAGGCCAGGCGCCCAGCAGACCAGGCTGCGCTGGGGAGGCTGGAGATAAACTGCAGCAGCACAGACCCCGGGGCCATGGCGTGACCCAGCCACTCACACCCAGCTTCCGCCAGAGCTGGACCCAGCACGACCCACCAGGGCACAGGGCGGGATCCCGGCCCACAGGCAAATCCTCCCCCACTGACCATCCTGGCTACTCAGTATCCAGGTGCCGGGCTGGGAAGAGGCCCAGCACCACTCTGGGCAGGCTGGGATCTCCCCACCCCCAGACCTCCAGCCTCTGGCTCTGGGTGGGCCAAGACGTGTCCCAGACCCAGGCTAACCCAGCCCCCGCCCGCCTGATCACATGGCTGAGGGAGCAGGCGGGGAGCCACCAGCACCCTGCCAGCAGAGCTGGGTTGGGATGGCAAGGAGGTAACCCAGAGCATCGTGGGTGGTGAGTGGGGGCCTCCTGCCATGTGCCCACCTCTCCCGCTTATCTAAGACTGAACAGGGGGAATAATCAGGCCCAATAGAGAGGAGGCTGCTTAACTTGTGAAAGGGACGAGCAGAACAACTACTGGGATAAGAATTTTCATGGAGCATGTTTCTTTGCGTATTAGGATTAGCTGGCGTGTTTTGCTTTGTCTTAGTAACTTGCTTTGAGCTGAGTGATTTCACTTGCAATTGTGTCTGTTAATTCTGGTCATTACCACGGTTTGCCTGGCACTGAAGTTGATTCTAGCCGTCTAACATCCATGAGCCTCAGAAAGCACGAGCGACCCTCCAGTCACGTGGTGCAGAGGTAAATGTGAGCACCGGGTTACACACTGCTGGCTGTGCTGCACTTTCATTGCTGAGTTCCTTCAGAACTCCCTCCTGAAGTGACACGTACCCAGGCAACACGGGGAGAGCTGAAACCCTCCAGCATTATTGGGTTTTCTGCCTTTGTAGCCCCTCTCATCTCGCTGGGCTTCTCACAATCACACACCTGACCAGCACGGGGAGGTCGGTGGCACTTCCCTACTGCTGTGCCCTCGGGGGTCAAGCAGGGAATTTCTATCTAGAGATTTCATGGTGCAGCTTGTGGTGAGATTTTCACTCCCCACCTCACCTCCAGCAGTGAGGCCTAATCTGCCATTCTAGGATTCACACCCTGCGATTGGCTCAGGTGGGGGTTGGGTATTTGAACCCACCCAGCTCCCACTGAAATCAGACTCTCAGGCACCCAGAACTTAACACTGTCCAGCCCTTTCCATGTCGATGCCTGGTTAGAGTCAGACAGACGAGGAGGCTTTGGCCCATCACCAAGCGAGAGACACCGGCTGGCACCCATCACTATCACCCCGAGTGCTCTCGGGCTGCTCCCACAGCACCAGCTGGCGGCTCGGCCTGAACTGGGCACCTCACACACCGGGGACCCAAAGCCCAGGGAGCTCACAGAGAGGGGAGGGGGGCAAAGACTCACCAGTTGTTGAATTCGGTGCCATTGGCCCATTTCCAGGGCTGTCCTGGGTCCCTCCAGAGGCTGATCCAGTGGTCGAATTTGCCTTTGTAGCGCAGCAGGAAATCCTAGAACAGCGGAGGGGGAGGGGTGTCAGGGCCTGACCCTGCTGCTCCCCGGCTCTGGGCAGGGAATCCCAGGGGAGCACAAAGGGGTCTGAGTGTTCCCAGGGGGTGGCTGGGGATTTGCCCCTCCCCCTTGCCCAACTCTAGGTAATTCAGTATTAACCCCCCACCAAATCCAGCTCCCCCCACCCCGACCTCCCCAGGGCTGGGGCTGCTCTTGGGAACTGCTGGGTCCAAGCTCCCCCAACCTCCCATGCCGGGCCAGGCTCTGTGTGAAACCCTCACCTGACAGGCAGCTGTGCTTCCTCCAGCCCTCCCCAGGGAAGGGAAAGGAAAAGCCCAGCTGATCAGTGCAAGGGATGCTGGGAGGGGCCAGGCCTAAGAGGACCCTTCCCCCACCCTCAGCTGGCTGCTCTTCCCCTACCCAGGGGCACTGGCTCTTCCAGCCGCGCTGGGGTCTCAGCCCCCTCCAGCCCCAGGCAGCCCAGCAGACACTGGGGCAGCCCAGCCCCAGAGGGGCGTCTCCTGCTGAGAGGCCTGACAGTGGCTGATCCTCTCCCCCCCTCCACCGGTCACTGACACCAGAGGGCTCTGGGCCCAGCCCGGCTGGGCATTCAGTGGCTGGAAAGTCCATTGGCTCTGGGCTGCTCCTCCCACGCAGGGCAGAGCCCAGGCCTGGCCAGTGCGACGAGTCTCTCACCATTTCCTGCTTGTTGTCGATCCCAGCCAGGGAAGCCCCCAGGGCAGAGCAGCGGCTCCGGCTGTAGGTCCAGTTCCCTTCCCCCTCGGAGAAATAGAAGCATTTCCCCTGGTAGCCCACCCAGGTGTCCAGGCACGCGGGGCCCTGCACAGCTGGAGAGCGGCCAGATAACGACACTGAAATGAGACAAGAACAGGTGGAGTGAGAGGGGACCTGCGCCCCAGGCTGCTGAGACTCCTCTGACCTTGGCAGTGCAGGGGAGGGCAGGAAGAGGGGACATGAAGGAGCCAGGGGAATGCTGGGAATCCAGCCCCCAAGGGCGTTACCTGTCTCTGGTCTCACTGGGCCACTGTCTCAGTTCACGTTCAACAGGGAAGCAGATGACCAAGGGCTCGTGTGTCTAAGCCCCCCAGGCTGCGGGTCAGAGCAGGAGGTGAGCAGGGCAGGGGGCGGGGGCCAAGGTCAGGGCTGGCAGCCAGCAGGAGAGCGACGATGGGTAGGAGGCGGGTTCAGCAGGGTTGGCCAGGCCAGTTCCCCAAGTTGCTCCACTCGCCTGGGCTGCCGGACTGCCCAGGAGGGGGCTGAGGGGAGGATGGAACAAACTCCCTGCCCTTCTCCAGGCTGAGCGCCCGCTGCCCGGAGCTCCCAGCGCAGCCAGATGCAGGGTGAGGAAGACGCCTGGCGGGAGATGTTTGCAGGGCAAGAAGGGACACGCCCAGCCCGGGGGCAGGGACAGCTCAGAGCAGCCCAGGCACAAAGGTATCCCTCTGTTGAATGTGTGACAAAAAGGTGAATAACAGATGAAAGCAACTGAAAAAACTTTAAAAAACAATGGACAGTCCTGAAGCACTTTAGAGGCTCCCATGAGCTGTTGTGGGGACAACCCACTTCTCAGATGGTGCCCATGAAAGCTCATGATACCATCTACATGTTTTGTTAGTCTCCAAGGTGCTGCAGGACTAGTCATTTAAGTTTTTCCAGAGGACAGGGGTATAAAAGTTGGCTCATTCACAGCAGCTGATGGGGAGGTAAAACTACCAAGAGAGGAAATAGTCTTTATAGTAAGATAACAAATTTAAATCATCATTCTGTCCTATTTGGATTGTATTGAAATTGCAAATGAATTGCGGTTCTGCGGTTTCTCTTTATAATCTAGTTTTGAAGGGTTTTTTTGTAGAACATACATATTTTTATTATACACACACACTCTCTCTCTCTCTGGGTATGTCTACACTGCCACCCTAGTTCGAACTAGGGTGGCTAATGTAGGCATTCGAACTTGCAAATGAAGCCCGGGATTTAAATATCCCGGGCTTCATTTGCATGTTCCCAGCCGGGCGCCGTGTTTAAATGCCCATAGTTCGAACTACCTGCCTGTGGCTACACGCCGAGCTCCCATGCACAGGGGACAGCCACTCCCGGCATGGTCAGGAGAGTCACTAGCGCTGCGGGGTCCTGCGCTTCCCAAGTTAAGGATGTTAGCAAGGAGTCGACTACCAGTAAGCATAAGCTTACTCGCTCCCCTCCCCCACCCTTTGCTGCTTCATTATGACAGGCAGCAAGAGGGGTCAGGGGAAACTGGAGCCAGTGCTGGGGGAGCCAGCTTAGCACTCTGTTCCTACCAGCCCTGTCTCTGTGGTGCCACCTGCCCCCACTCCTGCTACCTCTAGTAAGAGCAGTGGGCGGGAGAGGGGAGGCTGCTGTCAGTCAGCCCCTTGTCTGCAGGGGTCCCAGCAGGGAGCTGGTCTCCCCCATGGACAGGGGCTGCTCCCACCAAGCAGCACCTGTTCACAGAGGCCCGCACTGGCTGTGAACAGGGATGGATGGACATTTCCCAGGAGCCCCCCTGTTCCGGGGCGGGAGCCAGACAGGCCAGGAGGAGACGCTGTGACTGGGGCAGCCCCAGGGGGGTGGGACGTGCAGAGAGGGGGTGGGGGGAGGGGAGGCTGAGAACTCACCTGCCAGGGCAATAACAGTGACAAGGAGACCTAAGAACACAACTCCAAGGGTGACTCTGGGGGCGACTGTTCGCTTGTTGCAGTTACCGCGAGGCTCTGAAACAGAGGGACCCGTCAGGCAGGGCCGTTGACAGCACCAGGCTGGGGCTGCCCTAGAACACGCCCTGTTCTGTCCCTTGCACCTCCCACCAGATGTTCTGGGAGAGGCACCCGGGGGCTCAGGCAGGCTGGGGCTGGCAGAACAGCTCCTCCCCCCTCCCCCGCCCAGCACTGCCAGCCAGGCTGGCACCAGGCCAGTGAGCTCAGGGCACAGAGATAAGGACCCGCATGTTCCGGTGGCAGGAGCCCCCACCCAGCACCCAGCACCCGTCCCTGCACACGGGGTCTCACCCGAGCACCACGGATGAAGGGGGAGACAGAGTCAGGCCAAGAGGGGCCAGGTCTGTCACAGGAGGTCTGACCCACCAGCCCAAATGGCCCCTGCCCCGCCACATGCCCAGCACTGTGCATGCCAGCCAGCCACTGGGAGCCAGGGATCGGAGCCTTGAAAGCAACAGGGGGACCCAGCCCCTGCTGCCCACAGACAGGGGTTGGGAAATTGTTGCTGCCACTGGGAGCCTGCCCCCCCATCCCCATCAGTCTGTCTCTCTCCAGCCCATTCCCAGGCACAGACACCTGCCCCCCCACCCCACCCCCGATTACCAGCTCACTGCCACTCCAAGTGTTCACTGCCCTCACCATGCTCCTGCAGTGGCACTTTGCTCTCAGCATCTCCCTCTGCTTCTGGCCCCATGGTCTCTCAGCCAGGCTCAGTTCTTCTCTGCGTGAGGGGGCTGATGCAGAAGCAGCAGCAAAGCTCCAGCTGGACAGGTCCTGGCCTCGACTCCCTCCCTGCTTCAGACCCCACGGCCAAGCTGGAAGCTGAGATGGGACAGGTCAAGGGTGGGGGAAGGAGGATTTGGGGCATCTCAGTCCCAGCCCAGCCCAGCAGCCCCACCCCAACCAGAAGTGATACCAAGGTGATTAAACCCCGTAAATCACAGAACACTGGCATTAGATGGGACTCGAGAGGCCATAGAGTCCAGGCCCCTGTCCTAGGGGCAGGAACCAGCACCATCTAGATCAGTGGTTCCCAAACTTTTCAGCATCACGCCCCCATTTTGATTTTTGAGAAACCCTCATGCTCTCCCGCTTAAAAAAAACAGTGAAGGACCCTTAAACCCCAGGACCTGTGTAAAAAAAAGGCATGTGTTCCAGTGAACACCTGAGCCAGGAAAAACAGAAAATACCAGACCTTTCACATGGTATTTTCAGAATTTTTTTTACCTGATGGACCAGGCTCTTTCTTGGCCTGGGGGGAGGGGGGTAAGTGGAGGGGGGCTGGGACACCTCTCCCCCCCTGGAATCTCTTCCTCCCCCCACCAGGTTAGGAACCTATGATCTAAATCATCCCTGACAGGTGTCTGTCCAACCTCAAGGGATCAAATTTCTACAACCTCCCTGGGCAACTTATTCCAGTGTTTAACCACCCTGACAGGCAGGAAGTTGTCCCGCATGCTACATGGGGACTGCACAGCCGCTTGACGGCCGCTGAGCAGCGCAGAAGTCAGCCGAGCGCCAGGTCCGGAGGCGAAGGACCTGACTCAAGGTACAGCACTGCCCAGACACAATAGTCAGGAGGCAACAGCAGGTCCCAGAGGCAAGAGCCAGCATTTCAGTTACAGAATCAGACATTGGGTTACTATATATATGATCCCTGATGGCTGCTGCCTGTCACCTTCTTATCGGCCAGGGCTTTGCAGATGAATTCCTCAATTACCTGCTCCATTACCCTCCCATCCCCCTCTCCACCCCTTCAGAGATCGGATCTACTCCTGAAACCCCACCGGGCGGGCCCACGAGTGACTCGCACCCACGAGGGGGGAAGAGCCCCCCCCAACAGAAGCTAGCAGCCCGGAGGGGGGGCAGCCATAACCAGCGCTGTTTCCTGCCCGAGGAGGGGGGGGGCAATCATGGCCGCCTAACGCTGGGAACTCACCGCGGCGTATGGCCCGACAGCTGGGGACTGAGACACTCTCAAGTCTCTCTCCCGCCCCGTATGTTCGGTGGCCTCCTACCCGCGTGCTCCGGGAAAGGCGCCTCTGCCCGCGGCGAGACTCGGACACGGGGGCTGTGCAGCGCGATCCTCTTGGGTTGCAGCTGTCCACTCCTTCAGCCGCCCCGCCCGCCCGCCCGCCTCCCGGCGCAGAGAGGGGGTGGAAACTCTGCCTGCGGTTTGCAATTTAGCCACGTTCAGGAGCTTCCCCCCGCCCCGCCCGCCCGCCGGCGCAGAGAGGGGGTGGAAACTCTGCCTGCGGTTTGCAATTTAGCCACGTTCAGGAGCTTCCCCCCGCCCCGCCCGCCCGCCGGCGCAGAGAGGGGGTGGAAACTCTGCCTGCGGTTTGCAATTTAGCCACGTTCAGGAGCTTCCCCCCGCCCCGCCCGCCCGCCGGCGCAGAGAGGGGGTGGAAACTCTGCCTGCGGTTTGCAATTTAGCCACGTTCAGGAGCTTCCCCCCGCCCGCCTGCCTGCCGGCCGGCGCAGGAAGGGGGTGGAAACTCTGCCTGCGGTTTGCAATTTAGCCACGTTCAGGAGCTTCCCCCCGCCCGCCTGCCTGCCTGCCTGCCTGCCTGCCGGCCGGCGCAGGGAGGGGGTGGAAACTCTGCCTGCGGTTTGCAATTTAGCCACGTTCAGGAGCTTCCCCCCGCCCCATATTGTTTTTTCCTTCCCCCTCCCTGTTATGCTTATAAGAAGCACAAGGGATATTTTTCAGACACAAGGGCTGTTTCCTCCTTATCTTGAAGATTCCCCACTCCTTGATCACGGGGGGCCTCTGTGATGCTGTCACATTCCCCCCCTCCCCTCCCCTCCCCTCCCCTCCCCACACACTCACCCCACACACTTGTGCAGCGTTTCAGACAAGATGAATAGTCACGAAAGGAGCAGCCGAAAGAGAGGGATCTCGCACACAGACAAGGGTACAACTTCATTTGTAAAGCCAACAGGAAGCAAGACCTTACGGGAAACTGTCCCTAACCATGAGAAGGGGTGAAATAGAAGCAGACAGAACTTCTAAGGAAGTCATTCTACATCGAATCATCACACCTCATACTTGCAGTCTTATAACCAATACTAACAGACACATTTTGGCTCCGTCCCCACAAGCCCACCAGCAGCAGCTTCTTACCTTCAGTGCTGCTGCCACTCCGGAGCAACAGGCTGCAGATCCCTGCTGGGTTATTAGCAGCCAGGATTGAAGAAGGGAGAGAGAAAGGGGCTGTGGGATGCAGAGTGAGTCACATGATTATGTTACTGTCTTCCCTTAGGAAAAGTTTTTTTTTTAATATAGACATTTGGGGAAGGTGACGGAAGAGAAGACCAATCCCATAGGGTGGGCACACACTGAATTTGGGGGTGAATCTGAAACAGTGTAAATCCTATTCCGTCAGTCTCTGAGCTGAACTGGCTGGGCCTTTCTCTGCAATGCACAGAAAGAGTCTGAGATTTTCTAAAAGTTCCTGTCTTGTCCAAATAGAAAGCCCAGGCTCGCCTCACATCACGCCTGGGAAGGAGGCTTCCCTGTTGTCCTGATGTGTTTGGGATGAAAGGTTGGATGGGAATAGGCTGGTTCCTATGAAATGTGGAAGTCCCCTTGGGAAGTGAACTCTGGGTGGGTCTGAGCCTGACTCTGTCAGGGAAGAGTGCTGCTGAGCCATCTCCCCACCCCTTCTTGCTGAGGAAACGCTACCTTTTTGGAAAGGTGAGTGTGGGGGTGGGCATACCCTTCACTGTTAACAGGTGGGATTAAAACCCTGTGGCTGTGTCTACACTGGCCGCTTGAATTTCCGCAAAAGCACTGACGATCTCATGTAAGATTGTCAGTGTTCTTGCGGAAATACTATGCTGCTCCCGTTCAGGCAAAAGTCTTTTTCTGAAAAACTTTTGCGCAAAAGGGCCCGTGTAGACAGCTCAGATTTGTTTTCCGCAAAAAAGCCCCAATCGCGAAAATGGTGATCGGGGCTTTCTTGCGGAAAAGTGCGTCTAGATTGGCCACGGACGCTTTTCCGCAAAAAGTGCTTTTGTGGAAAAGCATCCTGCCAATCTAGACGCTCTTTTCCGAAAATGCTTTTAACGGGAAACTTTTCCATTAAAAGTATTTCTGGAAAATCATGCCAGTGTAGACGTAGTCTATGGGTGGAGGAAGTCCCGCCCCCTCTCCCAGACTGGGCATGCTCCCAAGGGGTTAGCCCCAACCTTATTGACTCTGGCTAGGGGTCCCTACTGCCCTGAATTGAAGGCTCCTCATTGATGCTGACCAGTGTGTCCTACTGCTCTGAACTGGGGACTCCTTGTTGATTCTGGTCAGGGACCATACTACCCTGACTTGAGGGTTCCTTATTGACTTGGGCCATTAGGCCATGCTACCCAGTGAACAGGGTTACTTATGGACCGGGGGGGGGGGGGGGTTCCCAGAGACTAGGGTTATTTTGTGGATTATAGCGACGGCCAACTACCTTGTGGTCAAGGAGGTGGTGCATGCACCTTGGAATACAGCCATCCCAGCGAGGGGGAGTGCATACTCTGCCACAGTGAGTTTAAAGAACAAGTGAGCAAGGTTCAAATGGCTGTTGAGGTATAGGGATGGCCCAGGTGTTTAAAGCAGTGGTGGGGAACCTTTTTTGGATTGAGGGCTGCTGACCACAGAAAAATCAGTTAGGAGCCACACATAAGTGAGTCCAAAAAAGTCAGACATGCCCCCCTCCCCCATAGTAGTATAGTCAATGAACCAATTAATTAATAAGCAAAGCTTATTGGCTGAAGCTATAGACTACACACATATCTTTCCCCCACTAGTACACCTTTTGTACTGGCTCAGTCCCGGCTTGTGCTAGGTCCAGGACCTACCCTGCTGTGGCTCTGCATTTTAAGTGTATTAGGAGCCAGGTGGGCAGGCAACCTGGCTCAATTCTGGCTTGCATCAGGTTTGGGAGCTTACATCCCCTACCCTGAACAGGGGCTGCAGTCACCCCTGGGCTGCGTCTAGACTGGCATGACTTTCTGAAAATGCTTTTAAGGATTGAGCCAATCCTTTAGAATCTAAAATCTAAAGGTTTATTACTAAAAGAAAGAAAAGCACGAGAATAAAGTTGTTAAGGATAATATATTACATGCATCAAATCATCAAGTTCTCAATGCAGGCTTGTAGCAGAGATGTTACAAACTGCTGGCTTAAAAGTCTCTGATGTACATCCTATGTCAGGATGGGTCCACAGTTCTTCCTGGCTCGTTGTTCCCGGCAAGGCTGCATCTAGGATCAGGAGCTAAACTTGAGACAAGATGGAGGGTGCCACATGGCATTTATATACTTCTCCTGACATTTTCCAAGCTGCAGCAGGTCACATGGTCAGTGGCCTGTCCCTGTGTCCCAAGCCAGCAATCATTATTCTGACTGGTCTGCAGGCCTCCAGATTCATTCCCCAGGTGTGTCTTTGGCACTTAGAGATCTATTGTCCCTGGAGCCCCGCTCATCAGCATAGCCACTGAACAAACATTCCTAGCCCATTGCTCTGCCTCAGACTGAGTGTTTTCCAGCAATAACAGATCACATATTTATAACTCCACATACAGACGTTATACAAGTACATGAGTAGCATATCCAGAATCAGCAGAACATAAGCTTTCATTCAACACCTCCCATGACCCCCTTTGTACAGCTTTTTGGGGGCAAACACTCCCCCCCCCCCATAGGTGCAGCAATGATCTTTAGAATTCAATAAAGGGACAGGGGGACACAAAGTGGCGGAGAAGAGTTTTTATTCACCTTTTCAGAGAGACCCCATGCAGAGGCTGGGAGAAGGGAGAAGGGAGGGCGGGCGGGGGGGCATTTGCCCCTGGATGCCATGCCAGGGTGGCTGCTGGGCTGGGAGGGAAGCGCACGTTGCTTTGGCCCACGTGATGCTTTTGAATAGAGACCAGGAGTTGGCTAAGTGCTCCAGGATCTCTACACGCTTTGAGCTGAGGCAGAAGGGCCGGGTGGCAGCAGCGGCGGCCACTGTAAAGGTTAGAATCCCTTACCCAGCTGTTCCGTTCCTGGCTCGCTGGGGGGATTTGATGGGGGGGCGCTCCCGACACTGGGAGGAGGGGCTCGTTTAGAGGGCCAACTGAGGGCCACAAATGAAAACTGGGACATGAAAGAAAATGTATGTCCATTGGAAAGTTGTAATTATAGATTATGTTTTAGGTATATTTTATAATATTTTCAGGTCTTGTTTTAATATAGTACGATAATTTGATGTATAAAATTTGTATTTACTCATAAAATAATTTTTAATTTAAATATTGTAAATGTAAGGTACTTTTTAATTTTTTTATATGATACATAACTTGTTTTGTTGAAATTAAAACAAGTATAGACCATGGTCAATCAAATAGAACAGGCTTCTGAAAATTTCAGATACTTTGTAAGTTTGAGATTTTGCATAAACATATAATTATTCGGGCAATTGCAAAAATTAACATATATTTGATATAAAATTAATACACATTTTGTGATTTTATTTGGAAATAGATAAATAAAAACCAAAACATGAACAAAATATCCCCCACCACTGCCCCAGACCCAGGCACTCCCAGCCCCTCCCCCCATACCTAATGCCTGGGTCCCGGAGCCAGTATCATCACCACCACACATTTCTTCCTCTGGTGCTGGGGAGGTGAGAGCACAGCAGCCAGCTGTGAGCAGGCGCTTGATGCCTGTGCAGGGCAGCCCGGCCAGCTGTGATCTGCACTTGGCCATGTGCGCCGAGCGGCCAGCGGGCCGCAATTTATTCTTTTATAAATCTTGTGACAGGCCACAAAAAATTTCGATTGGGCCACATGCAGCCCACCAGAAGCCTATTTGACATGCCTGATGTAGATGGGATCATGTGCTTTTGTGGGCACAACCCGCTTCCACCCATGAAAGCTCATGATTCTATCTACATAAGGGGTGGGCAATAATTTTTGCCTGGGGGCCACTTCAAAAATTTTTGAAGTAGCCCTGGGTCACCACAGAAGGGGCGGGGACTAAACAGGAAGGCATGGAGCTACCCAAACCATGATTGGTCTAGGGTTGGGGAGCCCCTTTGCCTCCTCCTTCCCACTAGGCACCCGTGTCTCTGATAGGGCAGGAGGAGGCTTCGTGCGCTCCCCCACCCCCAGGCCAATCAAGGCTTGAGGGCGGGGGAGCGCGGGAAGCCTCCTCCTGCCTTGCGAGGAGTACGTGGTGCTTGGAAGCACCATGTGCTGCTCACAGGATGGGGGCAGAGCAGAGAAAGCTTCACGTGCTCTCCCTCCCCAAGCCCTAATTGGCCCGGGGGCAGGGGAGCAGCAAGGCCTCCACAGACCGGATCCGACCCATGGAGGCCCTTTGCCTACCTCTGATCTACATGTTTTGTTAGTCTTTAAAGTACTACTAGACTGTTCTGTTGTTTTTTACGTTTTTCCTGTTCCAGACTAACTCAGCTACCCCTCTGAAGCTTATAAGAAAGGTTCTGTACTATTCCATTCCTTTTTGCCTCCTGTTTCCTTTCTCCTTTGGCGAGTTGGGCAGGCAGGAGTTTTGGTAAAAATGTATCAGATGTGCACAGGGTGCCTGCTCTACCTCAGCTGGTGCTGGATAATCAGAGCCTCAATTCTAAAGGAGTTGGCATTACAGATGTGATAGATCACCCCACGTTTTGTTGCCGATTTTCCATCTCCCAGTCATAGCAGAGACTCGGGATTAACGTGGCTTTCTCAACTAAAAGTCTTATACGTGTTCCATGTTGTGATTGTGAACACCTGGAGAGGCAGTCTGCTCAAGGCAAAGTTGGCCTTGAATCTTGATATCTATGGCTTCAGTTGAATGGCTTGTATGAAATTTGGCAGAGCAGCTCAGAGAGACCTCTCTCCTTTACTTGAGGACAGAATCTCATGGCAGCCTGAAGGGAAAAGTCCTCATGGCAGACAGAAAGCCACGCTTGCAGGGTATTCTCAGCCTTAGGCTACGTATTGCTTCAAGTGCCTTCAAGAAAGCGAGGGTGTGTGTTGTGTGTTAGTTTTATTTAAAAGTTTTTCGGAGTGTTATTTTAACAGGTAAGTTAATCTCTCACACTGATAACTCTCGTGTAGTTTTTTGCTGTGAGATAATGTGAAAAACAATTAGGTTAATTAGGTAAGTAAATGGGCAGTTAGGAAACATTACAGATTGCTTATAATACATTTATTAGGTATCTTGTTAGTCTTTAAAGTGCTACATAACTTTTCTTTCTTTTTGTTTTACCAAGATTCGACTAACACGGCTACCTCTCTAGTACAATACATTTGACATGCTCCAAATCTTTTTTACTTTTATTCATTAAAGCACTGTGTTACTCATTTGCTATAACAGTGGTTTTAAATGCTTGAATGAAATATAGTGATGAAATTTATATTTAGGTTGTATAACATTAACATCTCATATTTTATAAAACTTACATATTTAAGAATTTGTAAAATACATGAACCTAATGAGAATGAGATATTAACAAATTAAAGAGAAAAAAATATTTAACAGAATGTAAACCATAAAACTATATAATTTATATGTCTGTAGTTAATAAAATAAGTAATACATTAAACAATAAATATCCTAAGAGATGGATTATGTACAGTAGTGTAGTGAGGGTGTGGGAATGGGGAAGGGGAAGTGGCCCCTGGGTGCCACACTAGTGAGGTGCCTGTATAGTCTCCCTACACTCCCCGTCATCCTTCTGCTCACTAGCTCCTCCTCTGCCTGCCACCACCGGCTGGAGCTACCTCCTCCCCGCCTGTCTGCCCCCAGCCCGACCCCCTCCATCTCTGCCAAAGGGTTGGTTAGTGCGGGACCCAGTCCCAAACTGGAGGGGGTTGGGGAAGATGCAGTACAAGCTCCCCCCACTCCTCCCAGGGTCGAACTCAACTATGCGCCAGATTTGGGGCCCCACCATTTGGTGGGGGGGGTGCCAATTTTGCCTTCGCCTCCAGGCGCATAACACCCTCCCTACGCCTCTGACCCCGTGCCTGAGCACAGGGCAGCCTCCTGTCTGCTCTTAAAGGTACATCTGCTGTAATTGCCTTGTTTCGCCCTGTCAGTCCCTGCAGCCCCTCCCTCTCTGCACTGCTACAGCACATGGGGCAAAATGCTGCAAGTGTCCCACAGACAGCTGTGAGGAGCATGTCGCACATTTTGAAGATTTAAAAGTCTCAATCAATTAATACATGAAGTCTCATCACAGTTCAAATATTTGTGTTATCTCTTGTAGTGAGTACCTGAATTGCATTTCCATCCTCCTAACCCATTTTAATGGTAGCTTTGCTCCTTTATACATGTTATTTCTATTGCATCCCCTGCTTGCTAGGCTTGCCAATCAAACCCCCCTCTAGTTGAGGGGGGGGGGAGTTGAATGAACAGGGTGAGAGTGTGGGGTCTCGGCTTGGGAAGTGGGGGCCACTTACTTGCTTTCACGCGGCTCCCAGCACGGTAGCTTAGGCCCCATCTAACAACACTTTTAAAATCCAGCTAATTTATTTTGCATTAATAACTTGAATTAATTGTGAATCTTACTTTGCATATGATTCTGCAAGCTGAGAGGTTGCCCTCCCCTGCAGTGCTGGCCGTGTTCACTCTCGGTCCCCCTGCTCCAAAAATCTTCCTGGCATGGGGCGATTTCCAAGCCAGGCAGTGAAAATGATTAGAGCCCCGGAAAGGTTATGTGTGAGGAGAGACTGGACCGCTGGGGACTGCACAGTGCTGCCAGCAGACAGCCCCCGTGGCCTGCCCACGTTACACATAGCAATGAATAAGCAGTTACACCGTGGGGGTCTCGGATGGTGGAGGGGACTCAGTCCCAGCAGCACTTCCCTGCTGATGCAGCCTCCCCCCCCAGGCGTGAAGGGGGAGCTAGAGCTGGAGCAACCCAGGCCCAGAGGGGATGGCGCCAAGGCTGCCACTTCATTATTAGTCTGGACTAGCATTACCCGTCCTGTTGGGACGGCAGATGAACACTCAGGTTTGGCCTGGAGGGAGTCTTCCCTCCCTGTGCTCACTAGCGAAGAGGGGAGATCTTACAGCCTTTCCACAACATGTTGGTGAAGCTTATTGACTGATGCTGTAGCCCCCCCCCCCCCCCCCGGCTTCCGTTCTTCTTCCAGGCAGTCCTCTCACTGCGGCTCAGCCCCTGTCTTGTGTCACCCACCAAGGGTCTGAATCCCTTCTGCTGCCACTGGACTAAAGCCCTGTTGAGGGGTGGTCCCCACCACAGGGCTCAGCCCCATTCTTGGGTGGGCCCTGACTGTGAATGAAACTCTTTCACCCCCTATGGGCTCAGCACCGTTCCCAGGACTCTGCTGCTCCCTACCTATCTCCCCCCCTCCCCCACTGCCTGCCCCCGCTGCCGCCACCAAGGAGTTGAAGCATAGAACACTGGAACTTGAAGGGACCTCGAAAGGTCATTGAGTCCAGTCCCCTGCCCTCATGGCAGGCCCCTGTACTGCCTAGAATCTGATCATCCCTGATAAAGGTTTATCTAACCTGCTCTTAAATATCTTCATAGATGGAGATTCCACAACCTCCCAACGCAACTTATTCTAGTGTTTCATCACCTGAGAGTTAGGAAGTCTTTCCTCATGTCCAACCTAAATCTCCCTTGCTGCAGTTTAAGCCCATTGCTTCTTGTCCTGTCCTCAGAGGCCAATGAGAACAGTTTTTCTCCCTCCTCCCTGTGACACCCTTTTGAATACCTGAAAACTACTCTCATGTCCCCTCTCAGTCTTCTCCTTTCCATACTAAACAAGCCCAGTTCTTTCTGTCTGCCTTCATAGGTCATGTTCTCTAGACCTTTCATCATTCTCGTTGCTCTTCTCTGGACCTTCGCCAGTTTCTCCACTGCTTTCTTGAAATGTGGTGCCCAGAACTGGACACAATACTCCAACTGAGGCCTCATCAGCACAGAGTAGAATGGAAGAATGACTTCTCATGTCTTGCTCGCAACACACCTGTTGATGCATCCCAGAATCATGTTGGCTTTTTTTGCAACAGCATCACACTGTTAGAATCATAGAACTGGAAGAGACCTCAGAAGGTCATCAAGTCCAGCCCCCTGCTCTAGGCAGGACCAGTTCCAACTAAATCAACCCAGCCAGGGCTTTGTCAAGCCGAGACTTAAACACCTCTAGGGATGGAGACTCCACTACTTCCCTAGATAACCCATTCCAGTGATTTACCACCCTCCTAGTGAAATAGTTTTTCCTAATATGCAACCTGGACCTCTCCCACCACAACTTGAGACCATTGCTCCTTGTTCTCCCATCTGTCACTACTAAAAACAGCCTCTCTCCATCCTCTTTGGAACCTCCCTTCAGGAAGTTGAAGGCTGTTGACTCATATTTAGCTTGTGGTCCACTATGACCCCTAGATCCCTTTCTGCTGTACTCCTTCCTAGACAGTCACTTCCATCTACACTGGCATGATTTTCCGAAAATGCCTTTAACGGAAAAGTTTTCCATTAAAAGCATTTTCGGAAAAGCACGTCTAGATTGGCAGGATGCTTTTCCACAAAAGCACTTTTTGCAGAAAAGCGTCCATGGCCAATCTAGACGCGCTTTTCCGCAAAAAAGCCCCGATCACCATTTTCGTGATCGGGGCTTTTTGCGGAAAACAGTACTATGCTGTCTACACGGGCCCTCTTGCGCAAAAGTCTTTCGGAAAAAGACTTTTGCCCGAATGGGAGCAGCATAGTATTTCCGCAAGAACACTGACAATCTTACATGAGATCGTCAGTGTTCTTGCGGAAATTTAAGCGGCCAGTGTAGACAGCTGGCAAGTTTTTCCGCAAAAGCAGATGATTTTAACTTTTCCGTTAAAAGCATTTCCGGAAAATCATGCCAGTGTAGACGTAGCCCATTAGTATATAGAATGGAGAATAGAAAGTCCAAGGTAAGAACCATATTTTTGGGATCCAACGAGCAGGGAAGCATTGCCAGATGGGAAATCGCTTCTGCAGATGTTACTGAACCCTCAGCTGCATGCACCCCAAAAAGTAATTCTCACAACTATTCTAGTACAAAGTCCTCTATGGGTACCCAAAATACAGAAGCTGCGTAATTGTAGTATATGGGCTTGCAGGCTGTGATGCTTGGGGCTCCCTCCCTTCATGGGGGTGAGCCAGTGCTGGTGCTCCAGCTATTAGGTGGTGGGCTGCCAAGGCCTGATGCCCCCCCATTGTGGTACCAGTTTTCCCTGCTGTGCAGGAAGGGGAATGCCTCTAAGCCTCATGGGCTGGATCCCTGTTAGCCACAGGTGGCATTCGGCCCATGGGTGCTGCCTGGCAGGTGGAGAATGCGGCTCTTTGAACAGCAGCGCAGAGAAGCTCTATCTCTATGCTTCATCTATAGACAAGTTAAGGCTACACCCCAGTCGCTTCCACTGCATAGGAACTGCAGCTATAGGAGCATGGGGTGAGGGGCAATTGCCTGCAATCGCATGGCTACGTGGAGCCACCTGTGCCTTTCCTTTTCTAATCATGCGATCTAATCGCCCCCAACCCGCTACCCCTCTCCCTGCCCAGAACATGCACCCTTAGCCCCCTCACTCATCCTCAACCCTCCCACAAATTGTGTAAGCCCCATGCTCCAAGAACAGTTAATCCAGCTCTGGTGGGAAGCCCTGAGCCTTGGCACCTCCCACTTGAGTAGCATGAGTGAAGTGAAATGAGCATCCTCCTCTGTTTTTTCTTTCTTTCTGAAGTGTGGGCCCCATCTGTGGGTTTCTATGTCCTCACTGGGGGTGTGTCTACACTACAGAGTTTTTCTGACAAAACTTCACTTACGTCCACACTGCAAACACATTTTTTTCAAAAGAGAATCAAAAGAACAGAGAGGGTTTTCCAACATGGGTATGTCTAGACTGCAGGCTTCTTTCAAAAGAAGCTTTTCCAGAAGAGATCTGGAAGTGTGTCCACACTGCCAAAGCATATAGAAAAAGCCATCTGAATGCTCTCTCACATTTAAACTTTGATTACAATGAACAGAGTGGCCAACAGGGCACCTGTGCTTTTTCCTCCGTTTTTGACAGAACTGCCTGTTCCATGTCCACATACACCTTTTTCCAAAAAAGCTTTTTCAGAAAGTCCTCTTCTTCGTATAAAGAGATTTACTGCAGTCGAAAAACCATTCTGTTCTTTTGACTTTTTGTTGAAAGAATGCAAAAGCAGTGTGGACGAAAGTATTATTTTTTTGGAAATGCATCCTTTTGCAAAAAAGCTGCTATGTAGACCAGGGGTGTCCAAACTTTTTTCAACGAGGGCCAGATTTGATGAAGTGAACATGCGTAAGGGCCGACCATTTTGCCTGACATTCTTTGAACCATTAAAATTAAATGCAAATTAACTATTTTATGCAAAGTTTATTGCAAACGGCATACTTTTCATTTCATCACATGGATGACAAACCTAAACAGGTGTTAAATCACTCTGCCTTTCATATCTGAAGGCCAGATGAAAAAAAAAATCCAGGAAGCTGAAATATATGTCAGGAACATTGTAAAGTACATTACATATTATTGGTAATAAAGGTTGTCTGTCAACTTTTAAGTTCAAAAAATATGAACAGGAACATAACACCAAGTATACACATTGTGTCCAAATATATTTATAACTGATTTAGACCAACTGACATTAACTGAGATTTTACAATGTATTCATCTCAATACATATGGATTCGTTGGGGGCCATAAAAGATAGATATTGCCAAATTACCTGGGGGGCCGTATTAAACTGGAACACGGGCCGCAATTGGCCCGCGGGCCGGACTTTGGACATGCCTGATGTAGACATACCCTTTGATATGTAATGTATTATTTCCCTAGTTTTTAGTAGCAAGCATTATTTTCCCATTGGCTGTGTCTACACTGGGCCACTTATTCTGGAAAAGCAGCCGCTTTTCTGGAATAACTTGCCAGCTGTCTACACTGGCCCCTTGAATTTCCGGAAAAGCACTGACGATCTACTGTAAGAAATCAGCTGCTTTTCTGGAAAAACTATGCTGTTCCCATTCGGGCAAAAGTCCTTTTTCCGGAAAACTGTTCTGGAAAAGGGCCAGTGTAGACAGCCCAGTAGTCTTTTCCGCAAAAAAGCCCCAACCGTGAAAATGACGATCGGGGCTTTTTTGCAGAAAAGCGCGTCTACATTGGCCACGGACACTTTTCCGGAAAAAGTGCTTTTCCAGAAAAGCATCCTGCCAAAGTAGATGCTCTTTTTCCGGAAATACTTATAACTGAAAACTGTTCCGTTTTAAGCATTTCCGGAAATTCATGCCAGTGTAGACATAGCCATTGTGAAGTAGTAATGACCATGTTAAGTTATGTATTCTGCTTGAAGATTTATCACCAATACTAAATTTATAGTATTTAATAACAGAAATGTTGTACAATACTGTAACTGATATGCTCACATACAGGTTGAAGGAGTCTGCGACATGATGGGAATGGATTTAATAGGACCATTACCAACAACAAAGGCTGGATACCAACATATACTGACAGCCATAGATTATCTTTCGAGATGGGTGGAAGCCTTTCTACTGAGAAACAAATCAGCATATGATGTGGCATGCATCATGTACCAAAAGATTTTGCGGCATGGAACCCCACAGCAGATATGGACAGATCAAGGTCCTGAATTCAACAATAAGGTAATGAAGTCTTATTTTGCATGGTTAGTTTTACTGTTTTCAGTCTTAGTATCAGGTTATAAATAGGTGGCAGAATAAATGTGTTTTAATGCCTTATTATTATTTGGTGAAGACCCTTTTCTGTGTCAGCTATTTCAGAACAATCAGTATACTATCTGTGAAAAAATGTTGTCCACTCCATCACGGTAGCCGTAACATTCTATTGGGTGTCATCATACCCTCCCAAATCCCTGCAACTAAATGTTTCAAATGCAGATATAAAAAGATGGGATATTCTTTTTAGCCAATTAGACTTAGACTTTAAGAATATTCCTTCACCTACATGACAGTAGTACTTTTAAAACAAACGTTGTATGTGAGCTAATAGTGCAACTTCTTTTGTTTCAGTTCAACTTGTTTGTTTGCAAAAAATGGGGAATAGAATGTTGTTTCAGCAGCCTGTAGCACCCTCAAACCAACAGCTTGGTGGAGAATGCTAATAGAACCATCAAAAGGTAAATGAAAGCATGAAGTATTACTGCAGTAAAGGCAAATACAGTGCACCATGCAAGAAAATGCAACTTGCTTGAAATAATTGGCAATTAATTTGTTAAACAAAGTTTGATTAGATATAATACATGCATTAGTGATTGTTTATCAGTCTTGGTAAAGACTGTGTGTGTGCACTGATATTTCGCAAACCAATCCGTCCTCATTTTTTTTACAGAGCATTAAGGAAGTTGGTCAATGAGGAGCAGAATAACTGAGATGAGTTCCCTGACAGCATGTTCCTCGTGGTTGAGTGCACTGTATTTTCTATGCAGACTACAGTGCACTCAACCACAAAATTTTCAACCACAAAATTTACATCCTTTAGATTATTCAAACACCATGACCCACGTCTTCCACAGGAAGTCCCAGATGACTGCAAGGTGGGTATATGCATGTAGCTGTCATACATATGTGGTATTCTGTGATTCTTCTTTTTAAAAATGCTAGATCTTTCTCATTTATTTCCAAAGGTACCAAACACAGTGTGAGGGATTATATTCTGCTCCCGAATGCAAGAAGAAACACAAGAAAAGGAGGACCACTGAATAAAACTTATTGGGGGCCATACAAAATTAAGACCATGAAGGGTAAGAGTAAAACAGGAAACTCTTTCAGGCAAACTTGTAAGCAATATGTATTGCATCTCTCATTTGAAACCATTTAAAGTGCCACCAGCATCAGTTTCTGAAAGTAAACCAGAGAAAACTATTGGCACAGAAATTGTTGTTGTTGACATTGAAGCAGAACCACACTTAGGAGATATTGGAAAATGGGAGGGCGATGTATCTTACAAGTCTGACCAAACAGTGACAACCAGAGAGGTCACAGCAATGGACCAACAGGAGGATATAGCACAAAGTATTTCCAGCAGCAATACCAGTGGTGAGAAGGACATCAATACTGCTGCCATGGAGGTTGGGGAAGAAAAAGCCTGGATTCATAAAGGTAACTTCTTTACATGCTGTTCATAAGAAACATTTGTTAACTTAGTCCCATTTTTTAAAGATGGTAACAATTTTCATGAAAAGTTGCATCATTCACTATAATAAAACAGAAGAAAAGGCTGTTGTAGCACCATGCATGTAATATATGTTCCCTTTATTAGTTCAAATGGCAATGATCCTCAAACAGACAGACTGGAGGCCAAAGCAGCAAAAATCAACTTATATGGCTCTTAATTTTGTTGCCTGAAACCAAGGAAATGGATGGCTGATGTGGTATATAGATATTCCAGTACACATGTATGCTAACTGTACTGATTCATGAAATATTACTTTTTTTCTTTATCATCTTGCGATGTAGGTTATTGATGCATATTTGGGCTGTGCAGTAAAGAGAACCGCCGAAAAGCTAGGCCACTTCTTGTGATGGTACGTGAAATCCTCAATTGAACTAGTAAGTAAATAGTCACCAGTATTCATGATTCAAGAGATTTACATTTCAGTAGCCTTTAAATGTCAATACAAACTGAGATTGTCAACACATCCGTGTACGTGCCATTGCCACACATGTACTGAATTGTGCTTGGAGGTGCACATTTGACATAGAATCCCTGGTGTGTGGAGAGCCACATTGTTTCTGCAGAACAATTCAGATTGAACCATGATTTAACAAAGTATGTGCACAGGTTAGTCAGTCTTGCACAGTTTGTGAGAGCATAAACTCATGAAAAGTGAGGTTGGTAATCAGTCTTACCAACGGAAACAGGAAGGGTTAGGATGTTAAGTATTGCTTTATTGAATAGTCAACCTCAAATTCTTATTGGTTACTTGACTACTCTGTAGTCCCCGGGGTGGGACTGACAGCCAGTGGGCTCTGGCCCCACTCCCGAGGAGCCCCTTGCTGCTTTGTACTGCTGCCTCTCAGTGCCAGGCGGGAGCTGGTCCACGAGGGGAGGCAGTTTAAAAAACAGCTCCCCTCAGAGACCGAGTGCCTGTTGGCCAGTGCTGTTTCCTCTGACACAGAGGCAGCAGCCCCTATCTAGGAGGGGTTTGAGCTCCCAGACCCAGTGCAAATCAGAACTGAGCCAGGCTGCCTGCCCAGCTCCTAATACGCTTTAAATGCAGAGGGATAGCAGGGGTAGGTTCCAGACACAGAGGAAGCTGGGCCTGAGCCATGCTACTGCCCAGTTTGTTAAAAAAATGTGCCGGAGTGGGGGTGGGGGGAGGGGGCGATGGGCAATGTGGTCTATAGCAATAACAGATGAACTTTTTGCTTATTGGATAATTGGTTAATCAAAGTGTTACAACACTGGTAGGGATACTTTGAACATCTGTCTTTATCACCTGACTTATGTTCTTTATCTACCATAAAAAGGGATGCATTAATAACGTGGCTGACATGGTCTCAGCAGTAGTTTCCACCGCCATTCTCTCTGGCAGAGGCCCACGAATGAAACTGGAAAAGGTAAATGCTACGAAATGTTCGTGGCCAATATAAGCAATCATCATGTTCGTTCACATAGCATTGTATGTTTCCTTTTACACTGTGTACTGTGGAGTCCAAAATAGTAACTAACAGTGGTGTTGGTTTGCAGACTCATATTTGCAGCAGAAAGACATTACCTCCGTAGAAACAGAAAAAGCGAATAGTGCATTTAGAAGAAAAATAGCAATTCTGCTAATGAAGATGTCAGGTACTATCTTTGCCCTGTACGTTATAGACTCATCTCTAACATTTCAAGATAACAGGAACAAATGGATTTATGTCATGTGACACTCAGGCTACAGCTGCACTGGAGCTTTTTTCCAATTGCTTTTCTGGAAGAGGCTTTTCTGACATTTGACCCCATGTATACGGGGCCAAATGTCAGAAAAGCCTCCTCTTTCAGAGAAGCTTTGGATGTATCTGTTTTGAAGTATCTCACAAAACTGGGTGACTGGGCAACTCTAGGGCAGATGAAATTCAAGGTTGAGAAGTGCAAAGTAATGGAAAAATGTAAATGTAATGTATAGATACAAAAATGAAGGGGCCTAAAATAGCTGTTACCATTCCAGAAAGAGATCTTGGAGTCATTGTGGATAGTTCCCTGAAAACATCTGTTCAATGTGCAGTGGCAGCTTTACGTTTTAGACCAGTGATCTCCAACCTTTTTACACCCAAGATCACTTTTTAAATGACAGACCAAGCCAAGATCTATCGCCCCGCCCCTTCCTTGAAGCTCCACCCCTTCCTTGAAGCCCCGCCCTCTCTATTCTCTTCCTCTCCATCACTTGCTATCCCCAATCCTTATACTGCTGCTTATTTTTTTTAAAAATTATTCTTCTGTAGGAAGATGTTTTTCCAACATTTGGCCTGTCTATACTGGACCAAATGTCAGGAAAAAAACCCTTCTTTTGGAAGCCACCTTATTCCTTGTGGAAAGAGGAATATAGGGGTGACCAAAAGAGCCTGTTTGCTCTTCCACTAAAAAAGCGGAAGAACAAATGCAACCCTGGATGCAGAAGAGTTTTTCTGGGATATCTCCATAATCCTGAAAAAACTCCTGCAGTCTAGCTGGACCCTTGCTGTGTTGAGACAGGATGTGTAGGTTCTGGGGTGGGAATGAGGGATTTGGGTGTGGGAAGGGGTGAGAGGTGCAAGATCTGGGAGGGAATCTGGATGCAGGAGGAGGTGGAGAAGGGGACACTGGCTCAGGGAGGGGGCTCCAGGCTGGGCAGTGTTGGGATACTAAGCAAGCCATAGGCTTGCGAATGTGAGGGTGCAGGAATTTGGGTTGGGGTATGTGAGGGGCTGAGGGCATGAGGTTCCAGTGTTTGATAGGCTCAGATCTAGGGTCTGGGGAAGGGGGAGTGCAGGAATGGCTGTGGCCAGATGGGGGCTTGGCCCCAATTGGGGGCCTGTTGGCCAGGCTTCATTTTTAAATAGAATACTATGTTAAACACAAAAAGTTTCTGCATTGTCTTTATTTATGAGAATGGCAGGGAACCTGCCTTGAGTCAGGTGTCACTGACCCATAGAAAAGTCATTTGGGAGCAGGGGACACAGTACTGGGGAGGAGTGCTAGTGGGTTCTGGGGCAGGGAACAGTGTGCCAGTGG
This sequence comes from Pelodiscus sinensis, assembly GCF_052426305.1. Taxonomy (NCBI): domain Eukaryota; kingdom Metazoa; phylum Chordata; order Testudines; family Trionychidae; genus Pelodiscus; species Pelodiscus sinensis. The sequence continues at coordinate 15,650,609 of NC_143070.1, forward strand.
GGGCAGGGGAGAGGGGGTAAGGTGCCAGGACAGGTTTCTGCAGCAGGGGTCAGGGTGCTGGGGGGGACAGGTTTCTGCAGAGGTGAGTAGGGGGACAGGTTTCTGTAGTAGGAGACAGGGTGCCAGAAGGAACTGGTTTCTGCAGGGGGGGGCAGGGTGCCAGGGGACAAGTTTCTGCAGGGGGGGGCAGATTTCTGCAGAGGGGAGTAGGGGGACAGGTTTCTGTAGTAGGAGACAGGGTGCCAGAAGGAACTGGTTTCTGCAGGGGGGGCAGGGTGCCAGGGGACAAGTTTCTGCAGGGGGGGGCAGGTTTCTGCAGCGGGGTCGGGGGGGAGGGCAAGGGAAAGGGAACAGGGGGCCAGGAGGGCAGGGGACAAGTTTGGGTCAGAGGAGAGGGAACAAGGTTGGGGGCAGGGAGTTCCCTACACCAGCCAGGGAGGGAAGCCTCCGACCCACGCTGGCCATGGTGCTCAGCCAGGGTGTCACCAAGCTCCTCGTGGGCAGGCGCAGAGGGGAAGCCGCCCAATCAGCTGGAGCGCGGTTCAGCCTCCTCTGGGCTGAATGCCACAGACAGCAGGCCAGGCAGCTTCTCCTCTGCGCCAGCCCACGTGGAGCGTGGTGCACCCTGGCTGAGCGCCATGGCCAGCTGGCCGGGCAGCTGCTTCTCTTCCCTCCAGCCCGGCTGCCCTGCGCTCAGCCCAGGGAGGCTGCGCCTAGCTCCAGCTGTGAAAGCCACAGTCAGCTGGCTGAGGTGTTTCAGCCCTCCCGTCCTTCCAGCTCCCACCATTCCTCGCAACTACTCACCTGTGTTGTTGCTCAGTGAGTAGTTGCTCCTCAAATGAGGAAATCTAATGTAAATGTACTGTGCAGGTGCGCAGTTCAGAGAGGGCTCAAGAGCTACTCTTAGAGCCCCTGAGATCTACCGGTAGCTCACGATCTACTGGTTGGTGACCACGGCTTTAGACTAACAGAATACTGGGAAGCTTCAGCGGATAGCTGAGTTAGCCTGTACAGAAAACAACAACAACAACAAATGGTTTGGTAGCACTTTAAAGACTAACAAAACACATAGATGGGATCATGAGCTTTCGTGGGCACAGACCACTTCTTCAGATGACCAGAGTTATGAAGATTGGGAATCATTAGGAAATGAATGGATAAGACAAAATACCACTGTATGCCCACATCTTGAAGACTGTATGCAGGTCTGGTCATCCCATCAAAAAAATCTATTGGTTTTGGAAAAAGTACAGAAAGGGCAACAAATGATTAGAGGTAAAGGAACAGCCTCCATATGAGGAGAGATTAACAAGACTGGGACTTTTCAGCTTGGAAAAGAAATGACTAAAGGGTGGGGGGGATATGTTAAGAGGTCTAGAAAACAGAATCTGTTTGGAGAGGTGCTGATCAGGCATCTGGACCACGTGACCAGTGTAGGGCAGTTGTTGGTAGATGATGAAGATCTTACTTTTGGACCTTTAGTCTCCTGAGGTTGAAAAGCTTCCCATTCATTCTGTAGACAATCCTCATGCCATTGGAAGCTTGCCGTCAATGAGATGGAGGGTCATGGCGATGAAGATGCAGAACTGGGGCAATGACACAGCCTTGTTTGACTCCCGTTTGGACCTCAAAGGGGTCGCTTCGGGATCCGTTGTTGAAGCAGCCTCAGGATGCTGATGAATTTTTTGGGGCAACTGATTTTTAAGAGGATGGCCCACAGGGCACTGATTGATTGAATCAAACACTTTGGTCAGGTTGATGAAACTCATTTATAAGGCTTGATTTTGTTCATGACATTTCTCGCAGTTACCAAGCAGTGCAGATCATGTCCACTGTTCCTCGGAATGGTGGGAAGCCGCTCTGGGAATCTGGAAGCATTTCCAGTGAACCCAAGAGTGATGCCGTAGGGGGTCTTGTACTCCCGGTAGGTTCGCACATGGCGGCACGGTCAAGGGGGAGGGACCAGACAAAGAATGGCCCTAAAAATCCTCTATGGCAGAACAGGCAGAGGATAACAAGCGTCATACTACAACAGCTGTGACGGCGGATGAAGGTTGCAGCAGACAGGAGACTCCCAAACGTCGTGGATTCCATGCCATGGACCCAGGCTTTCTATCCATCAGGGATCATGTGGGGGCTGCAGTGCAACAGTCCCCCCACGTTAAAAGAAGTCATGTACAAGCGTCTTCCTATGCACGGCTCTCCTACTTGTTAGGAACTTGTTAAGAACGGCCTTTGAGAATCTGTTCCTGTAACTTTTATTTTGTAACGGAAACCACGGTGGTTAAAGTGGGGTTCCAGTTATGGTATGTAATTGAAACCACATAACCTCATTTAACTGCATATTCAATAGGCAACTGAAACCCCCTTTTAAGTTGTCTACGGCCTTAACTCTGTTAGGTGTGTGATCTCTGTAAAAGTCTGACCCAGGGTGCGTAAAGGAATCAGTCCCTGAAGCCAGCCTGGCCGGAGACCAGCTACCAGCACCACTTTGATGGTGGGAGAACCGTGCACGTGAGTCCTGCAAAAGTGCCCACCCAAGAAAGATAAAAGCCCTGTCAGGAAAAGATCAGAGTCCGGTCTGCCCTTAACTGAAAGGCTCATGAGCAGTCCAACTGCCCCAGGGCACTGGATAACTAAAACACAAAAAGATGGGAGCAAAACTATAGAATTGGGTGTGTCTGTTCTACAGTCGTCTTCTAGGCACATCGGTGACACTGACACAACCCGGCTCCCCTCATGTCTAGACCACCTGGCCAGTGGACCAGCATGAGCAGCTGGGGCCAGTAACTATATCCCATCTATGGGGTGTGTGGGATCATTTTAGTAGCTAAGGACAGTAAATAATTCTGCCTTCAGAATCAAGGTGGCCTCAGCCCCTCCACGAGATTCTGCTCATTCTATTTCTACAGTGTAACAAGTGCCCAGAGCAGCCCCTTTGCTGCAGGCTCCACCCCTGCATTGCCCTGTCCCCCAGGCAATGCGAGCTGAGGGGTTTCAGGGCCGTGGCAGAGGGCTGCAGCAGAGGTACCCCCCTGCACTCACCATGGCGTCAGGAACAAGAGCGATCCAGCAGACCACTGCACACAGCCTCACCTGGGTGCCCTCTCCTAGCTGCTGTGCTTCATTGCTCCTTGGGGGCGGGCAGAGAAGCACCCTGGGGCTGGCTGCTCTGCTTCCTGCTGCGGTGGAGAAGCCAAGAGGGTGGGGTGGGGTGGAGCAGCTGGATCCTGCCACCCTGTAGCATATGGGGGAGGAAGGAGCCCTGCTGCCTCACCACCCTGCTTGAGCACCTTCACCTAGGAGCTGAACCTGCTGCTGGCTCCTTCCAAAGCACAGCACGGACATCGATGCCAGGACAGGCAATGAAGCTGCCTTAGCACCACAGCTCACTAGGAGCTGCCTATGGTAACCCTGAATCCCAACCTCCTGCCCCAGCCCTGAGCCCCCCTCCAACCCAGAGTCACCTGCCCCCACTCCACCTGTGACTCCACAGAATTCTCTCAGACTGATTGCTTTGAAACAAAACACTGCAAGGCAACGGCTCCTGCTGCGGCAAAGGGGGTGAAACGGGAATATCTGGCGATATTACGCTTTTATGGGAACTCCAGACAACAGCTGTTACTGTTACACACTACCAGCACCTCCAGACGCAGTACCGGCTCCTCCATTCAGAGCTCAACAACTTTGCCCCTGGAGTACTGGCACTTAAATACAAAAAAAAAAAAAAAACCCCACACACGCAAAGCACTGGTCACAAGAAGCAGTCGTCTGGAAGATGATGCTGATCAGCCCGACATCAGGGCTCAGAGGGAATGTCTAGACTACATGGCTCTGTCGCCAGAGCCATGTAGATTAGTTTACTAGACATACCCAAATGAAGCGGCGATTTAAATAATCTAAACCCACAAGCGGAAATGGTTCTATGATCGGGGATTTATTTTCGCTCGCAAAAGGCCTTGGTGCTCCCCAGTCCCTTCAGCTCAGACAATGCCCCTGAATCCCAACCCACAGCTCTTGGGGGTGACAGAAGCTCTCCCCATCCACCCCACCAGAGCTCTCCCAACTACCAGCTGACTCCAACTCTGGAAGCCTAGATCTGGCCCCCGAGGCTCAGGTTCTGCCCCTGGGGACTGGGGAGCCCACGCTGGCGCTCCACCACACAGATCACATCCCCCACACAAAACCCACTACCCTGGGCCACCCAGAGAGGAATGTGGGGAGTGTCTTTCTCTTCAGCTGGGGGCCACAGTGAGGATTTGTGGGGGGGGGGGAGGGTTGGTTTCTCATTTATGTGTGGCCCCTGACCCAAAAAAGTTTCCCAGTCCCTGCAGTATAAAGCAACAGCTGGGCCAGGGCTGTCAGTTCCTCTGGTGCACAAGCCAGGCAGACCAGGGCTGACGGGGAAGTCCGTGGTACAATGGACAGCACAGTGTGCTGGGCGGACTGCAGACCAGGCTGAACGCCAGATCCAGCAGCTTAACGCCAGACATGGCCACGGGCAGGGTGAAAGAGATAAAATCCTCGAGAAGAGTGAGCACGGAGCAGATTCTTAGGCAAGTGGCCCAGGAAGCAACTAGCAGTGGACAATAAGGACAGACACAAAAGACCTGATTTCATGGTGAGACCCCAGATTTTGTGGTCTGTGTCACATTCCATGGCTGTGGATTTGGTGGGAATAGTAGAGCCCCTTCCTTACCAATATTTATAAAGGTTTTTCTTCCCCTCTTCTGGCACTTCCCCAATGCTCCTGCCTGGACCCAGACTGCAGGGCCCCTCTCCCTGATGAGACAAACTAACACACTTCCTGTTTTGTTCCCTCCCAGCTCTGGGAAACCTACAAACTCAGGGAGTGTCTGAGAACAGGGCAGCGACAGCGTCAGCTGGTTTGTAACTTTCCCAAAGCAGCCGGTCCCCACTGTGGTACCCACGAGCCCAGAGGCTACTGGGAAAGGAACTCACCTGGTCCCGACAGATTCAGGGATGGGACCCACCAGTGGTCACCCGAGCTGAACATCATCTGCTGGCCTGAGCTGGTCTCCGAGCTGAACCTGTGGGGCGAGAGAGCAGAGAGATCCTCTAAAGAATCAACAGGCTACAGAGCCAGGACTCTGATCAGAGCGTGTCGGTTCATGTGACTGAGGGGGGGGGGGGGGGACTGCAAAGGATACTTATCTGATGGGCCAGGGCTCCGGGAGTGACCGTCCACATGCCGCAAGGATCTTCCTACAAAGGAAGCAACAGATCATCACTAAACAAAACCGTCCCGAGAGTCTGCGGAAGGGGCTGTCCGGGGTGTTTCCAGAGGTGGCTAGTGGGGATAAAGAGCTGCTCAGCACTAAGATCAAGATCCACAAATGGACTTAAGGGGCCTGAAGTTCAGATTTAGGCACGACTGTGAGCCACAGGCCCTGGCTTGACTGTCACCTCACTCCGTGGGGACCTGTGCTCGCTCGGTGCTGATATTCTACCCGTCCAAATTCCCCAACTGCCCTGGTCCTGCCTCTGAGCCCCTGCCCTGCTCCCTCTCAGGCCTAAGTCCCCTTCCCCCAATGAGCAGCAGGGCTCTGCACAGAGCTTCTCCACCCGTCAGAAGAGCTGTAACCACTGAGCTGGGGCTAGTCAGATCTGGGGCCCCCTTTGGTCTCTCCTGCAGCTGTTCCATTTTCAGTAAGCAGAGGAAACGGGAGACCCCCTAGCACAGGGGTCACAACCTATGGTTGGCAAGCCAGATATGGCTCTTCTGGAGCCCCAGCTGAGCCCTGCCCCCCACAGCACAGAGCCCACACTGACACTGCAGCCTTACAGCCCCCTCAAGACTGGAGCGCCAGTGCCAGCTTCCTGCGGGGGAGGGAGGAGCAGAGGGAGAAAGACCCGAGGCTCCCACCTGATCCAACACGTGGGAACAAGCGGAGCAAAAAAATGTCTCAGTATAACATTTCCTCCGTCCCCTCCCCCACGGGCAAAATGACTGCACCATGCTCACCACCCTATTTCGTCCTCTGGGAGACACCTGCCTGGAGGCTTCCCCTGCGAATGCGGCCGGGGGGCTTCCAGGAAATGGGAGTGGCGGGAGGTGTGTTACATGATGCCTGTCCACGCAGCATGCAAACAACTGAGTGCGCCCCCCCAGCCTCTCATGCCCAGACTCCAACTCCCTCATTAAGCAAAACCGGTCAGTCACCCCCAGCCAAAATCATCCCCGACCCCTGTCCCCAGCCCAGACGCTTTCTCCCCAAAATTCCTCCTGGCCCCATGTCAGATTCCCCCAGTCTCCTGGCCAAAATCCCCCTGACCCTAACTCCCTGGCCAAACACCCCTCTAGCCCATGGCCAGACACACCCAGCTTTCTGCCCAAAATCTCCCCTGCCCCCTGGCCAGACGCCCCCTGGCCAAAATCTCCCCTGCCCTCAGGCCGGACACCACCATCCCCATGGCCCAAATCCCCCCTGACCAGAAGCCCCTCTTCCCCCAGCCCAGATGTTCCCTGGCCCAAATCCCCCCCTTCCCCAAGCCAGACACCCATAGCTCCATGGCCAAAATCTCTCCTGTCTCTGCCCTGATCCCTAGCCAGAATCTCCCTCCTCCCCCACACCCAGAATTCTCCCGTGTGCGCCCAGGCACCCCTTGGCCAGGCAGCCTGCTCCCTGGCCAGACCTCACACCCCCATCTCCTCCTACACCCCACTTCCTCCCATCCAGACCCTGCACTCTCACCCCTCTCCCATTCACTGGCAGCCCTGCCCCACACACTTAACCCTCATTTCTGGCCCCACCCCAGAGCCTAGGGAGGCACCACAAAATCCACTAAACACAGAACCTCATCAGAGTAAATCTGGCCTGAGGGAGCCACATCAGTGAGGGCCCTCAACCCAAAAAAAACTTCCCCACGCCTGCCATAAATCAAGACAATGTTGAACCCTTGTGTTGGACATAATATTTTATATGATGCTCTTATTAATCATCATGTCAATTATCAATAATATTAAGTTGTGTATTTTCAGTCATGCCAATGGGCATTCCTATTCAGCTCTTTGTTTACCACTTGTCCTGAATTTGGATGTAGTTTGGCCCGTTGGTTTGAGAAGGTCACCCACACCTGCCCTAGAGCCCTTATCACACTGAGGAGACTTTAACCAGGCTCACCCAGCCTGGCTGAGCATCTGCCCAACAGCACTACACAAAGGCAGAGGGCTGGGGGAAATCAGCAGAGAGCAGCCATTCAAGAGTTACTCATTTAAAAAACAGTAAAGTTTCTTATAAGCCAGAGAACTCACTTCAAGAAGCCAATCTGAAACAGCTCAAAGATTAATAATACAGTACTTACTCATTTAACACATGCCTGCTTAACACGTTTTTGCAATAGCACGATTTTTTTTAAGGGAACTTTTTGAAGAACACATCCCCAAAATAACACGAAAATAATCAAGTGATGGACTACTTTGAGCGGCGGTATAAGTTGGTGAAAACAGTGGTAATACGCATGAACATCTGCATACTTTTGGTAACAGCGCTCTTCCACTCGCGTGTTTATCTTGCGTTTTAACAAACTGCGGTGACGTGTGTTGCTAGATATCTTGCTGTGTATTATCCCTTATAAGTGGAAAGCATAAGGAAAGTGAGACATCTGCTTCTGCAAGCAAGAAGCATAGAAAATCATTTATATTAGAAGAGAAACTTGAGGTGTTTAAGCGAATTGAAAAAGGTGAATGAAATTGTGATATCTCCTGTGCTTTGAATATGCATGAGTCTAGTGTGTGCACAATCTGTGCTCAAGCTGAGAAAATTAAGGAAAGTTGCAAAAATGCAACACCTGCAAGTGTGAAGAAGGTTGTTCGTATAAAATCGAACCTAATGGAAAATATGGAGAGGTGACTGTCTATGCAGCTGCCAAGGAGTTTGGCTATTATTCAGGAAAAAGCCATAGCTTTATATGATGCTGTTAAATTAGAACTGAATAAAACCAATGCCAAGCCATTTAATGGAAGTCATGGTTGGTTTGAACTCTTTAAAGAGAGTTCAAACTTACATAATATAAAAATAACTGGAGAGGCTACTGCTGCTGCCACAGAGGCTGCTGGATCATTCCCAGCGATATATGAAACTATTATAAAGGAAGGTGGCTATTCATCTAAACAGATGTTTAACCTGGACGAAACAGGGCTCTACTGGAAGCGCATGCTAGCACACACATCTCTCTCTCCGGATGAGGCTTATACACCTGGTTTTAAGGCTGCAAAGGATCGTATGACTGTGACGCTATGCACCAATGACAATGGGGATTGCAGCTCAAACCAGTAGTAGTTTACCACTCGGCCAACCCTAGAGCTTTAGCTGGGTATTCAATGGATCATCTTCCTGTTGTTTGGAGATCTAATGTGAAAGCATGGGTAACTGCAAGCATCTTCACAGACCATTTCTGTAATCACGGACAACTGTTTGCAAGAAAATCTTGCTTTCAAAATTTTACTTGTTCTAGATAATGAACCAGGACATCATCCTTGCCTCACTGATGTGTTAGAAAATATCCAAGTGTTATTTTTACACACACACCCCCGCCATACAACCATGTTAATATTACCTCTTGATCAAGGTGTATTACTTGCGCCATACGTTTGATAGGTTTATAAGGGAGACAGATGGCAAGAATAAGCCTACAATCAAGGAGTTCTGGAGAAAATATAGCATCTTTAACGTTACAGATATTATAGCAGAGGCTTGGGCAGAAGTTTTGTCGAGTTGCCTTAACGCAGTTTGGCGCCATATATGGCCTGCATGTGTTCATGAGTTCAGGGGGTTCAACACTGAAATATTTGAAGCTAAAAAGCAGATTGTAGCCCTAACCATGAAGCAGGATTAGAGGAGGTGGATGCTACCAATGTGCAAGAGTTGCTCGACTCATGGGGAGGAATTGTCTATTGATGAGTTGAAGCTGCTGGATGAGCAGTGGCTGGAAAATGAGCCTGAAGATGCTGAGCCAGTTATTCGAACATTATCAATGAAAGTTATGGCTGAAACATTTAAACTTATAAGTGATGCAATAAACATTTTTGATGAGAATGATCCTGATCGTGAACGGAGCTCCAAAGTAGTGAAAAGCTTAGAAAGCGCCATATCTTGCTACAAGCAACTTTACAACGAAAAACAAAAAGCAGCAAAGCAGCTCTCTATCAAATGTTTTTTTCGTGTTCAACCTAAAACATCAGCCGATGAACAAGAGAACCCTGTTCCATCTACATTGACATTGATGACTCAGCACCAACAGAAAATTGACTTCAACACCACCACCTGAAACGCAACCCCCACCTTTTCCATTATTTTCAATGGGAAAATTGACCCTGCATAGCATGTTTTTGCTTAGCACGAACATTTTCAGAAATGCATCCATTATGTTAAATGAGGAATTGCTGTATATTTAATCCAAACTTTTTGGCTTACAAGGATAACCTCTTCAACCTACAGGGTCAAAAGCATTTGGCATTTAACAAGAGAAGCTGTTTAGTACCTTCAAGTCACATTTTTGTAAATCTGTAAAGAATCACAAATGTGACTTGAAGACTAATCCCTTGGCAGTGCATTTGCAAACTCCATTTTAAAAAAAAGACTTGTTTGCTAGTCAATCAGTTTCTATGAAAAGTGACATTTGTACATTTGTTATAATTGCCCCCTTCCCCCATCATCACCACATCAAAAGCCTCTGATGGTCATCACACGCAGTCACATTTGAGAGGCATTTTTAGCACCTGCTGTTTGATTGGTCTCCTCTCTAGGGCCTGGCCTACACTTCAAAATGAAGACTAACAAGGCTATGCTGTTAAGATGCAACACCCATAAAATAGGCCTGTCCTAACCCAGCTATGCCCATCTTTTCCATCTCTCTCCAGAGGAGAATCTTCCAAGGCCCTCGTTCATTCCCATCTATCTCTTCTCCAAAATCCTTTAGTGCTGCAATATCCTTTTGGAGATGGGCTGACCAGAGCAACATACTCCAGGTGAGGCTGCACCATGAGGTTATAGGACACTTTGTGCCTTGTCTGCGGGAGACCAGAGGATCTTGCGCAACAGGTGAAGAGCCCCAGAGAGCAAGAAGGTGAAAGTTTCAGTGGCATGATCAGCACACTGGGGAGAAATCCCAAGTGGGTCTTCTGGGACCACAATCTATCACTCACTGCAGGACTCCTGTGTGGCTGGTGGAACTCTCCAGTGCACACCACAGTCTTTATTATTATCATCATCTCTTTTGGGGTAGCCCCAGGAGCCTAGCCAAGGACCAAGAGCTCACAGAGAGCCATTGAACAGACACAGAACAAAGAGACAGTCCCTGCCCCAGGGAGCCGTCATTCTAAGGAACTGTACCACGCTCCAAGCTTCTAGTGAAGGGTTTCCCAACCTATAGGTCAGGACCCAAATATGGGTCTCCGTTACATTTCAAAAGGGTCGCCAAGTGTCTCCTCAGGTGGCTCTTAAAGAGCCATTCACACACTTTTTTGAATTGTCCTGGGTCACCAAGTCTTCCTCAATTGTCAAAATTGGTCTCCATCTGGAAAAGGTTGGGAACCGCTATGCTAGTGCCAAAGCACACGTGACTCAAAGGGCTGCACCAGCAGGCTCATGAATGACTTGAGAACTGCATGTTGTAAAGCAGGCTTTTTCTGTCCACGGCCTTCGCGTATAGCCCATCCTGCCACACAAGGCCCCTCACACAAAACCCAGATACTCAGAGGAGCATGGGCAGCACAATGCAGTTTTGTGAATGGAATTTGATCTTATAGGCATTCTGGGACTCACAGGCGCCAAAAAAAAAATAGGGAGGTGAGCATGACTAGATAGTGCTTACAGATAAGCCTCATTTGACCGTAGCTTGACCAGTCTTAGGGGCAAGGGAAAAAGTAAACATAGGGTAATAAAACATAATTGTCTAACACTAACTATGCCCCATCTGGTCCTGTCCACGAGGGGATCACGCATACATCACGAAAATTTCTATAGGGCAGTATTGTCATACTACCTCATCACTAGCCTATCAGGCCCTGCCAAATGCAGACCCTAGCATGGCACAGACACCGAAGTTTTGTATAAAAGACCCTCAACCCCTTTGTTCGACGGAGGTTCCGTGTATTGAGGGCACGTGTCTTTTTTTGCCCGGCTAAAGGATTGATCACCCTGAGGCTGCCTCCCCACCCTTCGAATCAAATATAGGGGTGCACGAGTCCTGAGCATGCTCCGAGTTCTAGTGTGTCTTTGTGTTGTTATCGTTTCTGGATTTGTAAGTATTGCTTAAATGTATTAGTTATTGGTTTAATTAATAGTCAAATTGTGTTAATTTCACTGTGTAATTCTGTAAAGTGTATCTAAGTTCTGTTAACCACGCTGTGTAAATTGTATAATTTTGTGTTGTATAGTAGTGTTGTATTTAGGTTAAGTATAAGTGTTAGAAATAGAAGCCCCGGAGTTGTTAAGTTGTAAACGTAGATTTATGACTAACTCCACCAGCTGTCCTAAAATAACCATAGAGGGGCTGGCTTTGGACGGCTCTTTTATTATCATTACTTTGGCTTTGTTTTTTTGTATTTTTTATTTGTATGCTGCGTTGTCTTAGGCGAATTAGGGATAGTGGTTTGATATAAGTGAATTGTAATCAAAGAATTGTAATCAGTTGGGTATAATTGTGCCCAAGCTTTTCTACGCAGTAAAAGTACTGAGCAATTGCTAGTTTAAACACCTACTTGTTAATTGCTGGTTTTGACCACTTAATAAATATCATTTGTTTCACCATCATCCAGTAGTTTTCACTGGGTAGTCGGCTTTAACCCTTGAGGCTCCCATCACATCACCGAACCAAGGTGTAACACTGCAGATTCTCAGAACGTTGCAGTAGTCTCAGTGGTGAAAGATGGTTAGATCACTGACTGCAATTATGAACAGCTGTTTCAGACACACAAAAGGGAAAGTCCTTTCAACCACAAGAGAGGTTTTAAATGTTGTGAGACAAGAATGTACTATGGTTTGTTTGCTAGGGATAACAAACAAACAAGCTAGCATGAAGATGACAGTTTCACAATGCCCCTCTCTTCAACTTCCAGTGGATCTCAACTAGGCAACAAGGCATAGATCTTCAAGGGGAAACTTAATTCATCAGAGGGTAGGTCTACATTAGAGTTTTAATGGGAAAATGGACATTTTTTCAAAAAAAAACTTCCATTAAGTCCACACTGCAATCGAATTCTTTCAAGAGTAAACAAAGAACAGAGGGGTTTTCTGACATTGGCAAACCTCTTTCTAGAAGGAGGAAGCCTTATTCCAAAAGAGTTCATTTGGAAAAAGGCATGTGTGGACAGGGAAGAGGGAGTTTTCTTTTAAAGAGGAAAAGGACAAGGGATCCTGGTGGCCACTCCACCCATAGTAATCACAGCTTAAATGTGAGCCAGTGTCCATTCAGTGCAGATGCTATCTGTTGAAAAAGCAGATCACCCCAGCTGCCAGGAGCCCTGCTGGGGACAATGGCAGTGTAGACAACAGCCCAGCTGGGCCTGGAAGCAAAGCCTGAATGTGTGTGGGGGGGGGGGGGGGGGGGGGGGGGCAGAGCAGCTGAAGCTGGGATCCCCACCAGAATAGTGGTAGAAGGGGTGGAAATGACAACTCCTTGTCCAATTAAGTCCTGTTTGGAACCAGTCAGGTCCTGAGGATGCCAACCCAGGGCGGTCCAACCTGTACAAACTAAAATGTCATAAGTTGACTTGTTTATACTGCTCTATAGTCTAACATGGAAATCCAGTGTGTATACTCCACTTGATGTAGTTTATATTTATGGGGTAGTAATGAGAGCCAGCCATTTCAGTCCTCATGGTTGTGGAAGTTTTCTAGTGCTGTGTTGGATTTTGTAAGCAAATCACTTGTGTGAGGTGATATTTGGGGGCACACAAGACAAATCGGCCTCCTGAAAGGTGTCCTGTAGTCTTGCAAAAGTTAAGTCACTGCTCTAAGCTCACTAGATAATCACGACTGAGAATCCCAAATTCAAATTGTGGCTATGCACCAGGGACAGCATTAGAAGCAGCCACAGGTACCTTACGCCTGTGCTCCAGAGCCTCTACCAGTTCCCAGCCCATTTGCAAAGGCCTTCTCAGGTTCCAAATTAAGTTCAGAAAAAGCCGAGCAGGACGTCCTAGAGGAGCTTGTCTTGCTGGTAAGGCACCAAACTAATGGAGCATGTAACGTGTGAGCGTTTCTATCACCCTGCCCTCTGCATTCTGCTGCAAGCGTAGGTCAAATTCATTAATAATGAGTTCACCCTAGACCACGTGCAAACATAGAAAGGTCCACACAGATACAGATTAAACGGAACATAGCCCCGTGAAACCAGACAATTACCAGGCCCTCTGTCTTTCCCCCATTGTAGCAGCTGGGCCTTCAAACAGGGCTGTCAGTAGGAGCACAAAACATGGGCAGTTTCTGAGAGGCGGCTGTGATGTTGAGTAGCCACAAGGTGGCAGCCCCTCACAGCAACACGTCCTCTGTCGGTCATCAAGAGCAGAATTACCTGGGTTGATGCAGCTTCATTTTAGGAGTCCCAAGGGCTTTACAAGCCCATATGGATTATTCCTGCTCTGCTCCAAGCAGGTGGAATGTGCCTACATCCATTTCTCCAAGGGTGAAGTTAAGGTAAAAGCAGCCACCAGCAGCCACCAGTTGTGGTAAGAAAAGCAGACCTGGGCCTAGAATCTGGCATCCTGATGCATTACCCTGCTTTAACCACTGTACAACGCTTCCTTTCAGCACTAGGCCTACACTGTGCTCTAACCATTAGGTCTCTGTCTTCTTCCATACATGGGCATAGATCTCCAGAGCTCTGACACTCACATGGGAAAAACCATCCCTCTTTGAATCACGTGAAGTGAAACTAATTATGCCGCAGCAACATACAGCCCAGCGATTAAGCCACACAGTGGAACGTGCTCTCCAGAGCCTGGCTGGCACTTTCTGCACCTGAGGGAGGCAGAGGCAAAGTGAGAAATTCTGCTCCATCCTGGTTACCCCTCCCCAGACCTCATCCCACCAGAAATTACATTTCTAAGCGACTCCCTCCCGGCAAAGGCTACATGCTAGAGGAAAGCAGGGGCCAGTAGGATCTCTATGCCACAATAAAAAAGAAGACAGACACAGAAACCCAGCTCCAGATGCCCCCTCCCACCATTCAAAAAACACAAACACAAACCCCACAGTCCATGTTTTTAACACCTCCAATTTCTTCACAGTTCTGATTTGGATGCAACTTCCACTGAAACTAAAGGCAGATGAGTGCACAATAGGCCTTTAACCAACTGGGTCATCTAGGCCAGTGTTTCTCAACCAGGGGTATGAGTATCATTAGGGCAGCGGTTCCCAACCTTTTCAAGATAGGGACCCATTTAGACTATTCAGGAAGACTTGGTGACCCAGGGCAATTCAAAGAATGGCTCCTTAAAGGCCACTTGGGGAAGACACCTGGCGACCCTTTTGAAATGGGGAAACCCTGCCCTAAGGGTACTTGAGAGAAGTCTGGGGGGTACATTATCACAACTAAAATTTGGAGAAAACTGAATTTTCGTTTTAAGTTTTACAGCGCTTTATTATTTTTGTACTTTTTACACCCAAAAATTTCATCTCCTCCCAGCTACAATCAAGTTGTTTAGACAAATGTGTTGCAACAGTAGAAAAAAAATTGTATGTCTGAAAATTGTTGGTACTGGGGGTTCTTATATCTTTTTAAACAAAAGAGGTACTTTACAAAAAAGGTTGAGATACACTGATCTAGGCACTTCTGCAATCCAGGCACTTCTGCAATCCAGACACTGATCTAGGCACTTCTGCAATCCAGGCACTTCTGCAATCCAGACACTGATCTAGGCACTTGTGCAATCCAGACAATTAGGAATCTAAATCCCCTAGGTTTTTCTGAACATGTAAACTTGGGACCTTCTGTTTGCTGTGCAATGCCCACCACTTGGCTAACACACCTGGAGCCAACTAGGGGCCTGGACCTGCAGTGCTGACAGATGGGGTGCTACAATTTGAGCTAAGTCAGCCTGTGTCTGTAACACACTCATGTAGCTGCCTGATTGACATAGATGGTGACACTCGGTGCCCATTATTGGACCTAACCAAGTGAGTTATAAGATCAAGAACACATATTCCTGCGCATCCAGAAATATAATCTATGCTATCATGTGCTGAAAGTGTCCGTCTGCTATGTACATTGGACAAACATCTCAGACACTTCGCCAAAGGATTAATACCCACAAAACAGCTATCAGACAAGATCACAAAGAAAAAACAGTTTCTTGCCATTTTAACCAGAAAGGACACTCTCTCAATGACTTAGCCACCTGCATTCTGCTACAAAGACCCTTTACATCTGCACTTGAAAGGGAATCCTCTGAACTATCATTCATATTAAAATTCGACACTTTCCAAAAGGACTCAACAAACATTTGAACTCTCTCACCCATTACCAAGATAGTTTCCCCAATTATCACCTCTAATACCATTAACTCACAAACATCCCACTCTCCCTACCTCTAATATCATCAATTCACAGACACTTACCTTCCTTCCCCCCCCCCCCCCCGCATCCCCCTCCTGTTCTGCAATGTGATTTGTCCTTTTCATATTTGTTCATTTTTTTTAATTGTATCCTTTGGTATATATGGTTGTGACTACTTTCTTCCACTATTTGATCTGAGGAAGTGGGTGTGGCCCACGAAAGCTCATCATCTAATAAACCATCTTGTTAGTCTTTAAAGTGCTACATTGTCCTGCATTTTGCTTCAGCTACCCCAGACTAACACGGCTACATCTCTATCACTCGGTGCCCACTCACTAGTGTTACACATTCAGGATTTATGGACTCAGGGCTGAGCTAAATTCTTGGCTTGCCCCACTGTGTTAACTGTAGGGACCGGCCTGTGGTTTAAGTTACCTGCTCTGATTAGGGATGAGATTGTACAGTCACATGCAGCTCCAGAAGGCTCCCAGTGAGTCTCCTGTCCCCCCTCCCACGCTGCTGCTTCTAATACAAAGGCAGCAGTGCAGGGGTGTAACCGTGATGTCCTCGAAGATTAACCAGTGATACTGAGACAGCAGTGCAGGGGAGCAGGCCTACCCCTGCCCCTATCTACTGTCTCCAAATCAGCAGCATGGGGGTCGGGAGAGGGGCAGGCAGCTCCCTGCGCACTGGCTCCTACCCTGCATGTAACAGGGCAGGGAGTCTTGCCTGATGAAATAGGTCACCAGTTTGGGTTGGACCTAATCCTGGAGGCTTCATCACACAACATTACATTTTTAAACTCCTGAGAACTCCAAGACAATCCTGGAGGGTTGGCAACCCACTGACGGAAGGGTAGACAAAAATGGTGGTTTTAAAATGAAATAGCTGCCTTGGAGAGGTGAATTTTTCTAGTCACCGGGGGCAACACAAATGAGAATACAATAGAGAGAACCAGCAACTTTAGCAGTGGTGGGCAACCCACAGCTCACATGGGGCTTCTAGGTGTGGTCCCGCAAGCTATTGTGTTTACCGCAGGGTTGCCAGATGCCACTGGTTTCCATCCTACCCGTGTTAAAGTGACTCGTGCATGAAGCAAAAGCAAGTGAAGTGTGTGCAGACTGCACACAACATTGCCGTGAGAGCCGTGCACTCCCTCTGCACACAATCACAGCGCCGCTACAGACCAGTCATCACACTCTGCAAATTCTAGGCATGCAAGCTCAGTTAGCAAAACTGCTCTATTTCCGGAGACCCTCTTGGTTACTACTGTCTTGCAGCCCACTGAGATGAAGGAGGCCGCTCATTTGGCCCACTCCTACACGCTAGCCTACATTGCCCAATGCTGAGCTATGGTGTACTGAAAGCCTGTCACCATCATTTAAGGGTGAAAAAAACCTAAGTTTCTAACCCAAGGGGATATATAAACAAAGCTTGTAAGTAAGATGCATTTCCATTAACCATGGTTTGTAACCTATCCTTTAAATCGGCTTCCGTACCTAATGACTGGAAGGTAGCCAACATGACACCAATATTTGAAAAGAGCTCTAGAGGTGATCCTGGCAATTACAGACCAGTAAGTCTAACGTCAGTACTGGGCAAATTAGTCGAAACAATAGTAAAGAAAAAAATTGTCAGGCACGTAGAAGAACATAATTTCTTGGGCAAAAATCAACATGGTTTCTGTAAAGGGAGATCATGTCTTACTAATCTATTAGAGTTCTTTGAAGGGGTTAACAAACATACAGACAAGGGGGATCCAGTAAATACAGTATACTTAGATTTCCAGAAAGCCTTTGACAAGGTCCCTCACCAAAGGCTCTTGTGTAAATTACATTGTCATGGGATAAGAGGGAAGGTCCTTTCATGGATTGAGAACTGGCTAAAAGACAGGAAACAAAGGGTAGGAATAAAAGGTAAATTTTCAGAATGGAGAGAGGTAACTAGTGGTTTCCCCCAAGGGTCAGTCCTAGGACCAATCCTATTCAACTTATTCATAAATGATCTGGCGAAAGGGGTGAGCAGAGAGATGGCAAAGTCTGCGGACGATACTAAACTCTTCAAGGTAGTTGAGATGGAAGCAGACTGAAGAAATTCAAAAAGATCTCACCAAACTGAATGATTGGGCAACAAAATGGCAAATGAAATGTAATGTTGATAAGTATAAAGTAATGCACATTGGAAAAATAACCCAAACTATACATACAATATAATTGGGGCTAATTTAGCTACAACAAATCAAGAAAGATCTTGGAGTTATTGTGGATAGTACTCTGAAAACTTCCACGCAGTGTGCAGTGGCAGTCAAAGAGGCAAATAGGATGTTAGGAATTAAGAAAGAGATAGAAAATAAGACAAAGAACATCTTACTGCCCTTGTATAAAACTATGGTACGCCCACATCTTGAATACTGTGTTCAGATGTGGTCCCCTCACCTCAAAAAAGATATTTTGGCCTTGGAAAGGGTTCAGAAAAGGGCAACTAAAATGATTAGGGGTTTGGAACGGGTCCCATATGAGGAGAGGCTAAAGCGACTGGGACTTTTCAGTTTAGAAAAGAGACTGAGGGGGGATATGATAGAGGTATATAAAATCATGAGTGATGTGGAGAGGGGAATAAAGAAACGTTATTCACTTGTTCCCATAATATAAGAACTAGAGGATACCAAATGAAATTAATGGGTTACAGGTTTAAAACTAATCAAAGAAAGTTCTTCTTTATGTAACCCCCTTTTTCCTCCCCGGGTTACTGGGGAGCAGGTCACACTCACAGGTGTGCCTGGGCGCCTGGTGTTTTAACCCAAAAGAGATACTGGGCACCCCAGTGGTGATAGTGTTTAATTGGGGAAAGCCCTATCCACCCCCTTGCTGCAGTCCCTTGCTGGCAAGGAATGTAAAGTGGCGGTGCCCCACTGGTGCCTTGAGAGCCTCCAGGAATATACTCATTCCAACATAAAGCTGGATCTAATTCCAGAACAACTACAAATCATATACATCTAATAGAACACTTTAAAATAAACAATCTTTACTTAACTAAACAGGGATTAACAGATTAGCAAGGAGTAGCATTAACAAAACACATAACAATAACTGAAGTTTATATAGCTAAACAACAGTGACCCCACCCCAGAGTGTGCACACCTTTAGACTCAGTCCCAGACACTTGCTTGTGTTGGCGCGCTGATGTTGCAGCTGTAGCTAGGATTTGGTCCAGGCTAAACAGCAGCTCTGTCCCAGGCAGCACTCTTCCAGCAAGGCCCAAACTTACTGCCTCATGCTGTGCCTATAGGAAGCAGCCTGCTAACTCCCAGCTCCAACAGGCATCTAGTAGCTGCATCCAACAGCCCCTGCACTAGGTCAGTGTCCTTGGCAGCAGCCTGGCTCCCCCTTTGGTTCCAAACTGCAAGGCAGAGTCCCAGACTGCTTGGCTTCTTTCTGCAAGCACCTGGAGAGAGCCTCCTCTTTTGTTCCAAGGGCTCATGGGAATTGTAGTCTGGATTGTAGCACACAGGGTCTTTTTAGAATAAAACAGAGGCCCCTTTAGTAAGGGGACTACATTTACATAGCGCACAGTCAAACTGTGGAACTCCTTGCCAGAGGAGGCTATGAAGGCTAGGACTATAACACAGTTTAAAGAGGAGCTAGATAAATTCATGAAGGTTAGGTCCATAAAAGGCTATTAGCCAGGGGGTAAGGAATGGTGTCCCTGGCCTCTGTTTGTCAAAGGATGGATGGCACGAGACAAATTGATTGTTGTTTTCGGTCCACCCCCTCTGGGGCACCTGGTACTGGCCACTGTTGGCAGACAGGCTACTGGGCTAGATGGACCTTTGGTCTGACCCAGTATGGCCATTTTTATGTTCTTATTTTCCACTCTACAGTCTCAAAAATCAAACAGGAAAGAGTGCCTCCTGGGAGAATGTGATTTTCCAGTTGTTTTTATAGTTTTGCAAAATTAAAGTTTCTTTAAGCTTTTATATTTTTATCCATTCAAATTTTCAGTTGCATGGAATGAGGTGTTTTAATTGTTTATTTTTATTTACATTTTCAAAGCTGGGAAATTCCAGGGGGAGATCATTTTTTAAACACCAGGAGACACAGATTCAAAAGATTTAAAAAACTTTACAAGGCATTAACACACAATTTGCTAACACCACATGTCAAAACCAGACAGATTCAATCAAATCAAATGCAAGTAAGTTCCCAGGCAGCATCATGCTCACAATGCTCCTCTGTAAGTTTCCATTATGGTTGCTGGAAACATGTTATCAATATGTGTGCACACAGGGAAAGTGATCTTCACCCAAATATGCCAATAAAAATTAAATCCTTATAAGCTTGTCCCTATACCAGTTTTGTGCAGAGAGAGGCTTAGGAAGGAGGCAGAGACAACCCCTCTACGCCAACATTAAAGCATAAGACTATTTCACATTAATGGATCTCAAAGTTACCGTATTTTCAGGCCAATTGCACAACTTAACTTCATTTTACAGGTTGGATTCCTATCAGAGAGGAATAAATAAAGACATTGGCTGGCTCCCACATTAACTTCCACATCCTAAGGACTTAACCAACCAACCAACCAACGGGTGCTTATATAAGTGCAAATTCTTCTCATCAGCGTTTTTTTGATCTGAGGAAGTGGGTCTGGCCCACGAAAGCTCATCATCTAATAAACCATCTTGTTAGTCTTTAAAGTGCTACATTGTCCTGCATTTTGCTTCAACTACCCCAGACTAACACGGCTACATTTCTATCACTATTGTAACTTGAGTAATCTAATTCACTATTTTTCCTCTTTTTTCCTCCACACCCGCCCCTTCCTCCCTTATTTATTATTCTTGGATCTGGACTTTCAATACTCCAGTCATCTGAAGAAGTGGGTTATGCCCACAAAAGCGCGTGATCCCATCGACATATTGTGTTAGTCTCTAAAATGCTGCGAGACTGTTCTGCTATTTATCAGGGTCAGATTTGGACTCTAATGGGTTAAATATAAACCCTGGTTTCTTCTTGACAGACGCCTGCTTTTTCTGGCAGAGGCGGAGCGGGGAGAAAGGGGGAGGAGGAGGAGGGCGTGTCTGCAGCACCAGGACAAGTAAATAAACCGTTTCTGAGCAGGGCGAGATATCCCTCCTCTCCCCGCTGCAGCAGCGACTCTGCAAGTGTGAACGCGCCCTAATGCACCAAGGGCAGAGACTCAGAGAAGCAGAAAGTGGGATCGCACCCAGCTAGCTAGTTCTGCCCGTTTCTCACCCCTCACACACACTGTCAAATACGATCCATGCAGGGCTCTCTCCAGCCTGTGCCCCAAGAAATCTAGGCTCTTGTCCTGCTCCAGGACGGGAGGATTTCAGCCATTTTCCCCTAGCAGACATCTACACACTTTCAAAGGGAGCAGGAAATCCCAGACTCAACCTGTCCCACCTCCCAAGCATTTCTTCTCCCCCCCCCCCCCGCCCCTCAGCTCCCCGTCTTCCCCCACTGCCCTTTCCCCTGCCCCCCAGGATGGAGCTCTACCTGCATTCCCCATATTCCCCCTACTACGGGTGTCTCTAGGGCTGGGTCCCTGCAACCCGTGACCAGCCTGGGGGTCCCAGACACTCACCGAGAGAAGAAACTTCCTAAGGCTGACAGGGTTGCGCAACTGAGAAACAGGATGTGAAAAGGTTTGTGCCGCTTGGGTTATACACACAAGCGCAAAGGGCAGGGCTAACAGCTGGACGCAAAGCCAACCAACTGCAGTCTGAATTTGGGCTGATGCCAAACCACAAACACTGACAAAGGCCCCATCTGACTCATTCAGACTCCGAGAGCAGAGAGGGGCAACAAGAGCCCGGGTCCCTCCCACCTCTGAGTAGCTCCCCCCGCCCTGATCCCCAACACAGTCCCCACCCTCTGGGCTGCTCAGCACAGGGTAGGCGCAGAAAGAGGAGGGGAGCCAGGGCCTGGCCTGCAGTCTCAGCCCAGCAGTGCTTGTGTAGCTTTGGGCTGTGGTCCCCACGCAGGTTGTGCCAACTTTCTTCCACTATTTGATCTGAGGAAGTGGGTCTGGCCCACGAAAGCTCATCATCTAATAAATCATCTTGTTAGTCTTTAAAGTACTACATAGTCCTGTATTTTGTTTCAGCTACCCCAGACTAACACGGCTGCATTTCTATCACTATGGGAAGTTACAGAAACTGTTGCTGTCAGCTACTGCCCAGCCTGCAGCTTCCTCCATGTCTCCCTTTTCCAGGCCTGCCTCACCCGCTGGGTCTTACTGGGCACATTGCACTGATTAGCTCCTGCAGCTTTTGGGTGGATGCTGCCTCTGCCTCCAGTTTAGATCTAGCTCACCTGTGTTAGCTGGGGTCAGTAAATGTCCTGGTGGCCCCTCATGGGACCAGCTACCCCGGTTCAAGGGCCTTTTACACTGGTGTCATTGACTCTAGACTAGGCATTTGTACTAGCCAGGGATAGCCCAACCCTTCAGCGGTTGAGTGTAGACAAGTCCTAAGACAGCAGCCATGGATGGGGTCGTGGGCACTGGGGGAGCAGAGCCAGCACTAGGCAGAAGAAGCCTAAGGAATTAGCCTAAGGAGGGTGGGTCCATCAGTGGCTAGTAGCCAGGATGGGCAGATGGTGTCCCAAGCCTCTGTTTTTAGGGGCTTGGAATGGGCGACGGGAGGGATCGTGTGAGGATTCCCTGTTCTGTTCACTCCCTCTAGGGCATCTGGCACTGGCCACGTTGGCAAACAGGACACTGGGCTGGATGGACCTTTGGTCTGACCCATTCTGGCTGCTCTGATGTTCTGTAATTTCTGTGTCCCCTCCTACTGTCAGGCACCATGATGCTGTTTCTCATTCTGCTTCCTTCAATGCACAGCACCAAGCTCACCTCTCACGGGCCGTATCTTCCATGTTAGTAAGTCCAGCCAGGCAGCCTGCATGTGGGATTGCTACAAGCCTTGTCACAGTGGGGGACAGCTGGCCTGCCCCCTTCCCTTCCCAAATTCACTGTGCAGAGCTCTCCTAGGCAGTTGAGTTGTGATCCAAATTGTTACCCTTGTGTGACTAACCCAGGTCATTCACCTCCACTAGCCTGGCTTCGGGGCCCACATGGCTGCCAGCCGTCATACTTCCCAGGTGGCGAGAGTGTCAGGCCAGAGGCTTCCCATTCTGCTGCGCAGGTGGCCATCTCAGTTACATTTGATATGATGAGAGGGGGGCAGGCCCCTTAACAATGGTAAAAGACAAAGGAGCAGAGCAGCCCTGTAAACTTGGCACGTTGTGGATACTTAACCCCCCTCTCCTCACCCATCTTTACCACAGTCTTTTTGGGAGACTTTTGCTCATTAATTAATGTTAGTAACAATATCCAGAGGCGGGGCACAGGGAGAGCGCTAAGAAAAGTCACTTATTTTTTAATTACAAAGCTGGTGTAAGGGGACTGTTACCCCTTACTAAAACTCTGTGGGAGTTTTTTGGTTTACCAGCTTCAGAAGGGGAAGGGTTCATGAGACTGACAGACCCCAGAGACAATGGAAAGCAGTCAACACTCCAGCTCAGCCTGACTGACAGGTTGTAAGTGGGGATTGTTCTGGCTCTGTCTCTGAACAAACAAGCTATGTGCAGAAGAGGTCCTGCAAAGACAGAGAGCTGAAAGAGGAGTACAAGAAGAAGTCCTGCAGCGACAGAACCAGACACAGACTGGCCAAGCAGTGCAGACCCTGTGTTGAGCAGCAGACTGGCAGTGCTCAGAAAGCCAAAAGGAACAGAGAAACAACACAAGGAGCTGGAACTGGCCAATCAGCACAGCCTGCAGCCAGATGTGGTGAGCTACTGGGACCTGCAAAGTGTGGGGAAAGGCTCTGGACTGGGGGAGGGGTCTGGCCACTTAGAGACTGAGGTTGTGTGGTCACTGCCAGTGCAAGCGTGTCCAGCCTGCAGCCCCTTGCAGCACATCCAGGGCTTCTAAGGAAGAGACTGTGAACTGTCCTTACACTCTGCAGACTGCTGTGTTGATGTCCCTGTGCTACAGAGCAGGGCTGTGTGTTCCCATTTAACCATTCTCATTGTTTCTTATCCTATTCTCTTTAATCAGTTGATGTTTAATAAATTGTATTTGCTTTGAACCTTATGAAGTGGTCACTGGGCCAAGAAGGCCTGCAGTGTAAAGAGAGCACCTCGGAGTGGGGACACCCTAACTCCTGCCCCTAGTGACTACAAGGTCAGGGATTAAGCCCCAGGAAACCTGGGCCCAGCCTTGTTGGGGTTTCAAGGGCTCTGCTACTCAGGAGAGTGGAGGGGGAGCCCTCAGGATCAGGGAGCCGTGGGGTAAAGGAAGTGGGAGCGGGGACTCAGATCCTTTCACTGGTTCATTTCACTGGGGTGTATAGAAGCCAGGAAAGTTCCCCACAAGAGCGGGACCATTCCCCCGCTTACATAATTGGCGTCACGAACAGGATCCTATTCAAAGGGTCCACCCCATTGGTTTATTTGTTGAGTTCTGGTAGCACCAGCCAGGCCTGGTCGAGAGCACAACCATGGCTGGAATTGAAGAACTACAGATCCAAGTTGCTGAACTTCAGTGCAGATTATCAGACCAAAGTGAGGCATTACAGCAAGCTAGAGCTGAGCATAGAGAAGCCTTATCACTGGCCAGGGCAGTTATAGACCAACAAGCAGCAGAAGCTAAGAAACCCCCTACTATTTATGTCCCACGGGAGCGGAAGGTTGCAGAGTTTGGTGGCTTCCCAACTAGGCCAGGAGACATTACGGTAGAGGAGTGGGTGAAGTCTGTGAAGGCAGCTCTGCATGTGCTAAGAATACCTGAAGAAGATCATGTGGATTTCATAGAGGAGCACCTCAAGGGCCAGGCCAAGGCCACAGTAAAGTTTATGGCAATGGCAGACAAGAAAGATGTGAAAAAGGTATTTGAACTCCTCCTAGAAGTGTATGGAGACAAGGTACCTATTGGAACTCGGCTAAAGGAGTTCTTTGAGCGAAAGCAGGAGCCTGGTGAAACTATCCGGGCATATGCCTATGAACTCCAGGAGAGAATGAGCAAAGTGGAGCGGCGAGACCCTCAACGAGTTTCAGACGCAGATATGGCGCTGAAAGAACAGATGGTGTTTGGGCTTCGGGATGACTCCCTCCGCCGTGAAATGAAGAGAAGGCTGAAGGAAGAGCCTGGAAAGAAGTTCCCTGAACTCATGCAGGCTGCCATTATGTGGTCAGAAGAAGAGGAGGCTCCTTTGGAAGAGACCGGCAAGCCTAACTCCCGAACACGGAGTGGGGGCCTAGTCAGTGCAACTTTTGGGGAAAAGGCCCTGCCCCAAACACAGTTAACATTGGAAAGTTTAAGTGAAGCTATCCAAAAACTGGCAGTCCAGCAGGGGGAGATGCTGAAAGTAATGACTGAGGTGGTGAAAGAAAAATCCACCTCCTCCACTACTTGGCCAAAATACCCCAGGACCCCAGGGTCCCGAAGAACCCCACTAAAGGATGAGCTGGGAAGGTACATTTGTTATACTTGTGAAAGGCCAGGGCATACTAGCCGAGATTGTCCACTGAAGAGGGGACTGGAATCCCGAGTGTCTGAAATCCCAGAGACACCAAGATCGAGTAGCACATCAGGGGAAGGCCAAGCGGGGACAGAAGGGTTCCTACGGCTGTCCCTCGGAAAAGGGCAGCATGCCAGCAGTAAGGAAAAGGACCCTGATGATGCTAGTGCATTTGATGACTTCTGCGGTCGAGCTTTTGGGGACTGCTTGACTGTGGAAATAACCATAGCAGGGGTGAGGACCCGCTGTTTGATAGACACTGGCTCAGAAGTCACCACTATTTCTGAATCATATTTCCAAAACTACTTAAAAGAGAGAGATCTGACCATGCATAATACCCGGTTTGTACAGCTAACAGCAGCTAATGGATTAGCTATCCCTGTTTTGGGGTGCCTTGAAGCTGATGTAGGGTATATGGGTCGGATAATCTCGGGAAAATGCATCTTTATCCTAAAGGATCCAGCTTCGGAAAAGACTTTGATGGGGAACAGAGTACCAGGAATTCTCGGGATGAATATAATCAGAGAGCTGAAAGAATTACTATTAGTGGGGGAAGGAACCCAAGAAATGAACCGGCATGGGGAGCCTAGGATGAAGGCTGCATTGAAGCGGGTACTGGCCCAAGTGGAGAGACAAGGATGTTTTCCTGGTCCCACAGGACAGATTGGCTACGTAAAGGTGGCAGGGAGACAGAAGGTAGTTATACCTCCCTGGAGTGAGAAGATTGTTGATGGACGCTGCCAGGTACTAAGCGGATTCAATGGATACCGGGTGCTTGTTGAGCCAACACGAGGGGCCAGTCTACCTCATGGACTACTGGTCGCGAACGTACTTGCTAATGCCAGCAAGGGAAAAGTGCCAGTCAGGCTGCTAAACTCAAGTAAGAAGGCCATAAAGTTGTACCCCCGCACTAGAGTGGCAGAGGTACACAGACCCGAAGAAGTAGTACCCCCAGGAGGAGTAGTCCTGGAAGAAAAGGGAGATGAGCTGCGAGTGACAAGGTTGGAGAAGGGAGCACAGGTTACTACACCTCAAGAGGCACCTGATGGAGAGTTACTCATTCCAGTCCAAGTGGATCTCCAACAGCTAACCCCTATGCAGGCTGGCCGTTTACGGGCACTACTGGAGAAACATCAAGAGGTCTTTTCCAGGGATGACCGAGACTTTGGTTACACCACCACAGTGACACACCGAATACCCACTGGAGATGCTGTCCCAATAAAACAGAGACACCGGCGGATTTCACCACAAGTGTTCCAGGAGGTAAAAAGGCACATCCTGGACCTAGTGGCTCAAGGTGTCCTTAAAGAAAGCCACAGCCCCTGGGCATCGCCTGCAGTGATTGTAATAAAAAAGGATGGTGGGGTGCGATTCTGCTGTGATTACAGGAAATTGAATGAAGTAACACACAAGGATGCTTACCCGCTACCCCGGGTGGAAGAGTCCCTGGATGCATTAGGAAGTGCCAGAGTGTTTTCAACTCTTGATTTGACTTCTGGCTATTTCCAGGTTGCAATGGAAGAACAGGACCAGGAAAAGACAGCAGTGACAACTCCATTTGGGCTGTTTGAATGGACGCGTATGCCATTCGGCTTGTGCAATGCACCTGCTACGTTCCAGAGACTAATGGAAGAGGTGTTGGGAGATTACATCCTAGACACTTTGCTAATATACCTGGATGATGTTATTGTGTTTTCCAAAGATTTCGAGAGTCATATAGAAAAACTGGATGTAGTCTTCACACGACTGAAGGAACATGGGTTGAAGTTGAAGCCAAGCAAGTGCTGCCTCTTACGTGAGAGAGTCAAATTTTTGGGCCATGTGATTTCGAAGGATGGAATCCAGGTAGACGAGGAGAAGACCAGGGCTCTGGAAAACTGGCCAGTCCCTAAGAATGCCAAACAAGTGCGACAAGCTCTTGGTTTCATGAGCTATTATAGACGATTTGTTCCAAAGTTTGCACACATTGCTGCGCCACTATATGGATTGGTGGGCCAACCAACTGAAAGGAAGAAAAGGGATCAATGCTTTGTATGGGATGATGCCTGTCAGGCAGCTTTTGATGAACTAAGACACCGGCTGATGACACCACCTGTGCTTGCATATCCTGACTTTAGCCTGCCATTTATGGTGACAACAGATGGAAGCCTACATGGCCTGGGTGCAGTGCTCAGCCAGAAACAGGAGGGGGTTGAGCGTGTGATCGCATATGCAAGCCGAGGGCTGAGGAGGTCAGAAAGAAATGACAAAAACTACAGTGCTTTTAAGCTAGAATTGCTGGCCTTGAAGTGGGCTATTACTGAAAAATTTAAGGATTATCTAATGTACTCTAAATTCACTGTGATCTCAGACCACAATCCTCTCCGATACCTGTCCACTGCTAACTTAGGTGCGATTGAACACCGGTGGGTGGCCCAACTTGCTGAGTTCACTTTTGAAGTACAGTATTACCTGAAGACAGGGAAATAGAAAATATGGGTAATGAACCACCTGTTGTAAGAAGGTCCCAGAGAACTAATAAGGGTGTATTGCCTGTTAAACTTAGAGATGATTATGTTATTGGTCCTATGTAATGGCTTAATGAGTGTCCGCATGTCCAGTAGAAATAAGATGTTAAATATGTGAAATGTTTTTGTTAATTGTTAATGTTTTTTATATGGTGTGAATTTTGTGGCTGTGGTAGAATTCTAGCAAGGGGGAATGTAAGGGGACTGTTACCCCGTACTAAAACTCTGTGGGAGTTTTTTGGTTTACCAGCTTCAGAAGGGGAAGGGTTCATGAGACTGACAGACCCCAGAGACAATGGAAAGCAGTCAACACTCCAGCTCAGCCTGACTGACAGGTTGTAAGTGGGGATTGTTCTGGCTCTGTCTCTGAACAAACAAGCTATGTGCAGAAGAGGTCCTGCAAAGACAGAGAGCTGAAAGAGGAGTACAAGAAGAAGTCCTGCAGCGACAGAACCAGACACAGACTGGCCAAGCAGTGCAGACCCTGTGTTGAGCAGCAGACTGGCAGTGCTCAGAAAGCCAAAAGGAACAGAGAAACAACACAAGGAGCTGGAACTGGCCAAGCAGCACAGCCTGCAGCTGGATGTGGTGAGCTACTGGGACCTGCAAAGTGTGGGGAAAGGCTCTGGACTGGGGGAGGGGTCTGGCCACTTAGAGACTGAGGCTGTGTGGTCACTGCCAGTGCAAGCGTGTCCAGCCTGCAGCCCCTTGCAGCACATCCAGGGCTTCTAAGGAAGAGACTGTGAACTGTCCTTACACTCTGCAGACTGCTGTGTTGATGTCCCTGTGCTACAGAGCAGGGCTGTGTGTTCCCATTTAACCATTCTCATTGTTTCTTATCCTATTCTCTTTAATCAGTTGATGTTTAATAAATTGTATTTGCTTTGAACCTTATGAAGTGGTCATGATGTGTAAAAGGGAAGTCAAATCCCCCGGAGCCATTGATTCCCCTATGAGGGGCACGTACAATATACATACATTGCTAATGCTTAGATATATTTGCTATTTGTATAGGAGTAAGACATGACAAAGGTCAAGGCCTGTCACAGGTAATAACTTATAATAAGGAGACGAGGGGAAGTGAAACCAGTCTTCTGTTAAGTGGAGATATGGATAGATTCCACATCCTTTAAACTTGTGACCGGCTCAAGCAGGAAAGGAAAAAGGGAAGTATGGCTTGCCCATTGTTCAGCAAGTAGGCACTGTATTTAACCTCATTTGGAAAATTAACCTGACCTATAGGAATGCTAAATGTCAAAGATGAAGTAACCTATCATGTTAAGGCACCTAAACCAGGAAAGATGTGAACCCTATAAAAACCCCTGCCTATGAGATGTTGGGGGTCGGCTCTGATCTGAACATTGAGTTCCTTAGCCGTACCTTGGTTGCAACCAATAAACTTGAGTTGGACCCAGCCTGAAAGTGTGACTCTCTTCTTGGGGTAAATCAGACTAGCCTCCAAGGGGACGAAACCTTGCAATTTATGCAACAAATTGGCGACCCAGATGGGACATCCCTTGGACTACTCCGGAGTCGGACGACAAGATTCGCCGTAGGTGACCGTGAAGTGCGCACCGGACTGTTTGAGTCCGTCACGGCACAGAAAGCGTGAGTCGGGACATCCGGAAAGTTAAAGGAGTCTCTATTGAATGAGTCACACGAGGCTGTCAGGTCCGAAGAAAAGAGGAAGGCGCCGGGGTATAGACGGAGTGAGTATACCTATTCCTGTGTTCTAGCAGATATTGATCTGTAAGTTTGCACTCAGCATATAGGTCTGAGTATTTGTTTGTCCCCCGGGGGCATTGCGTTCAGCACATAGGTCTGAACATTGGAAAGAACACAATATTGTGGAATTGGGTCGCTCCCAAATGGTAGAAACCTCTGTAAGCCCCAGAAGGAACACCATGAACCCGTGGGTTGCGTGGGGAAGTTATGAGGAGTTAGGAAAACTCCAGTGGATTGCTTTTGTTTTTAGTAGGAGTACTCTTGTTCTTTGTTTTAATGATTTGTTGGAAACCTAAATTGTGAAACCACAGGTTTGTGTGTAAGCATGACTGTCGCTGACCAGGTCTGAGACTTAAGCTGACTCCAGCCGCCCCAAGAATCCTGCAAGGGGAAACCCGATGACCAGGATTTCTTGATTGCAAGGGGGGTCAGCCGAACCTCGTGACCCAGCGAGTCTCCAAGCCCCCTGTTTGTCTATATTTGTTGCTGTCTAATAGGCCCGTCTTAAGTGTCACGGCTCCATAAGGGCACACCGGTGTCTCTAGTGAGGCAGCCAAGCGCTGGACCCCTCTCTGAGTTCGGACGCTAAAAGCTGGTGTGGTGTCATTCCATCGACACACGGAGCCGCGATAAAAGCTTGTTGACTGTGTGTGTGTGTGTGCGCGCAATATATATAAATAGATAGATATGGGTTCGGGAAGTTCCCGGATAGAAAACTCCGCAACCCCATTGGGATGCATGTTACAGAATTTTAGTAATTTTAAAAGTGACTATAGAGTAAAAATGGCAAAAGATGAGTTAATTAAATTTTGTCAACTTGAGTGGCCTACTTTTGGTGTCGGATGGCCAGATACGGGCTCCTTTGATGTAAACCTGGTATCCCTAACACATAGCGTTGTGACGCGGGACGGACAGTGGGATCACTTCCCATATATTGATTGTTGGTTATTCCACGTCCAGATCGACCAAAATGGATATTAAAATGTAGTATGGGTGTGTGTAAGGTCATGGCTGCAAAGGCAAAGACCTTGGGAGGTAAAAGCCCTGAAATACTGGCTCCCTCTAGTGATGAGGAATTTGAGTCCTATGGAAAGAAGAGGAAACCCCCTTCTTCTTCAGGAGGGTCTAGCCCTATTAGAGAGAATGAGAATTGTTCCTCTCCTGCCACTTCAGGAGGAAACAGTAACTCTGAAATCATAAGTGAACTTACATCTGAAAATTTACCCCCCCTTATCAGACTCCTGCTGGTCCTGGATTCACTTCAGCCCCCCCTTGCAAAGGCTGAAGTGAGGGGGGGCTGAGCCAACAGGGTGGACTACTCCATTCGGGCAAAAAAATACTTCTTGCGAAAAGGCCCATCAGATCCGGGATCATCATACCATCAGTACCCCCTTAGAGAAGTAATAGAGGAGGGAAGATAAGAGAGCGCAGAAGCAGATGGCAGTGCTGGCTGCAGCACTCTCCAGCAACCAGAGGCCGGACCATAAGGGGCCCCCTCAGAAAGGAAAGGGACGGGTAGCAGTTGATGGATGTGTGCACTGACGGGAAAAAGGACATTGGAAGAGAGACTGCCCAAAAATAGAAGGCAAAGGGGAAGAAAAGACAACCGGAGAACCGCCAGATGCGGGCAGAATCCTCCGGAGAAGAATCTAGTTGAAGGGGACGGGAATCTAAGGCCACTACCCTACGAGCTAAAGCTCGAAAGGATCCCATGGTAAAAATAAGGGTGGGTGGCAGGGACTATGAGGCTCTGGTGGATATTGGAGCCACGTTCTCTATGATCCCCATAAAACCCCCTTCAGCTAAAGAAAGTGGAAAGCATGTGATGATAGAAGGAATTGAGGGAAAGAGAAGCAGGCTACCCGTATGTAGACCCCTCCTCACGAAGATTAGAAAAAATTATGTTAGAGCATGCCTTTGTTGTTTCATCTGCATGCCCAGTTGCCCTGCTAGGGTGAGATATGCTAATTAAGCTGCAAGCTGAAATTTTCTTCCGTAGTGATCAGAATGTAGTGCAGCTGCCGGTGAAACAGGGCTCAAATTACCAGATGGCTCTCTGTGCAGCTGAGATGCTGTTAGAGACAAAAGGGACTGAGGTCTTAGAAGGAGTCAATCCATGTGTTTAGGCAGATGAGACCCCTGCCCGAGAAAAGTTTGTGACTCCAGTAAGAATTCCTTTCATTAAAGGAGAAGGCTCTGTGGGTGTAAAGCCATATCCCCTGAGAGAGAAAAAAGAGCCACCTGGATAGGCTTAAAGCCATTAATCGAACAATTCAAAAGATATGGCTAGGTAGTAGAAAGTTCCTCTCCCTTCAACACCCCTATTTTAGGGATGCCAAAACCGGATAGCGTCTCTTATAGACTCGTGCAAGACTTACGGGCAATAAATAAGAAAGTTCTTGTAGACCATCCTATGGTCCCCAACCCACACACTATCTTAACACAAATTCCAGCAGACACAACAGTGTTTATGGTATTAGACTTGAAAGATGCTTTCTTTTCTATACCTTTACACAAAGATAGTTGGAAATTATTTGCTTTTGAATGGGAAGACCCGGACACCCATCACAAAACCCAGCTGTTGTGGACTGTGTTGCCCCAGGGTTTTGTGTCATCCCCCCATATTTTTGGGACGACATTGCAAAAAGACTTAGAAGACTGGAGGGGGCAGCACCCTGAGGTAGCTCTCCTCCAGTATATTGATGATTTGTTGATTACCAGTCCTGATATGCAAAAGGGAAAAAGGGCAACGGAGCCCCTGTTGAATGCCCTAGGGAAGAAGGGATATAAAGTTTCACAAGAGAAGGCCCAAATATGCACCTTCCTAAGCTATGAGATTGAAAAGGGAATGCGGGATTTGAGCAAGGATCGAATCTAAGCAACTTCAGGAAATTCTCAAGCCCTTCTTAGCAAATAGAAAATGACAGCCTCTACGGCTAGAAACGCAGGCAACCCAAAGATGTTTCACAACATATGAGTGGGGGCCATCCAGAGGAAAAAACATAACAAACAGTTAAAACCTTTCCCTCACACGCCGTTATAATTGGCTTGAGGGCGTGGGGGAAGGTAACTTAAAAGCCACCCAAATGTCAACCAGTAGAAATTGAATGTGAAGATGTAATCACTAAAAACTAAATCTGCCCTAACAAGGAGACACATTCTGCAACATAAATCTCCTTACAGAACATGAGCAAGTGATTCACCCCAGAGCCAGCAGCATAACTCAACTGCTGCAGCCTGGATGTTATGAAAATCATATACTGAAAAGAATTAGGAAGTGTGGGGGCTAATTAGAAAGCCCACTCTCCTTACCAAATTAATGCTAGACAAATCTGTGTAATTAAGAAAAGTAAATTAGCAGGATCAAGACAGATCATAAGAGGAAAAAAAAGAGCCCGGTCTGCAATACGAGAGGGAAACTGAACCATGCCACTGTTGGGGAGGGCTAGCAACTCTAAGGTAATTCAAGGGAGTGGAAGGTCACGAGTACCGATGAAGCGCTCTTGTTCTCAGAAAGTTGCAGCTCACTCGCACATGAAAATGGTAAGGAACTAGCTGTAACCTGTTCCCCTAGCAGATCTTAGGCAGTATTTTAAGTTATAATAGGCCACCCCGATGGGGGGGGAGAAATGTTTTCTTGTCTTTCAGATCATCAGAAAGCGCTGGCGCCAGTTGAAGAAAAACAACAACAAAATGCCATGGTTCTGTGTCATGACATGTGTTTGTGTTCTGTCCAAGTTTGTCTTGTGTGTCTTAATTGTAATACGTATTGCAAATGTTGTGAATAGAAAATTGTTTAGGCTAGGAGAATGTTAACAATGTCTCCACAGGTGAACAAAAAGAACTGGAAGGAAGCAAGGAGTACATCACGTGAACAGAAGGATGGGAGACAGTACTAGCTCCTTCCCACCAGACTAGTTTTGTTTTAATGACCATTGCTAACTTGCCCTCATTTGGATATCATCAACAAGGACTTTAAGGACAAAATGGAGCCTCCCAGTTGTGCACCATGCCCTGAACAGGCCCCTGTTCCAGAACAAGGACAACTGTCACTGATCCTTACCTTGATGATGTTCCACACTGGTACAGACCAGCTGTGTGCTAGACTGGTTAATCAAATTGGCAAATGCCTGATTAGGCAATGACAAGGCTTAGCAGATACCATCGCAGATTGGTTTGAGCCTGGTAACCCTATCAGCAACACTTATGTCATAACCCAGAAATTGTATGAGAATCCAGACTTGTAAATGCAGTAATATCCAGTGCCCGTAAAGGCCTACACACCAGCCAAGCTAATCAATTGATCCTAAATAGTTTGAAGGATCTGTCCAGCTCTGTAGACCTAACCTGATGTTTGGACCAGAAGCTAATTGGATTGGAAGTAAAATAAAGAAATTAGAAGGCCAGTATTGAAGAATAAGGTAAGCTTTAGCCACTACCATTTAGTTCTTATGGTGGTGAGTCCCCAATCTCCCCTGTGCCTACCCATGGGAGTAGGGAAAGAGAGAATCCATGAGGACCCAAAGGCCCACCTGGACAGGGCATAGTACAACCATTTGTTTTTGGTCCCTCTGAGGATTCCTCACTCAGATCAGATCAGAATGGTAACCTCCCTGCTTGTACCAAAGCAAGGGCATATAGATAGAATAGAAGGCATTGCTTATTCTGAAGGTGTGGGAGCCTCCCTATACCCAGGGATTGTTGCACCCACTTTGATAAGGAAATTTTATGTACCTGCCCATTTAACATCATGACGAATCTGCCTAGGCTTGATGTGGTTGTCATAGAAAAACAAATGAACATCGAGCTGGTCCAAATGAACGGTACCTACTGGTGTTTGACTACCCAGACAGATCACTCCATCCTGCCCCTCTGTATATCCGTCTGTGTGCATAACGGTCCCTCATCAAGCGGCCTAACCGTCAATAGAATGTGGACATATCGCACTTTGGTAGTGGAGATAACTACACATGAGATGCTGAGTGGCATGGCGGAAGTAAGTACCAAGAGGAGGGTTTACTGGCCCTGCAGGCAAAGATCAAGAAGTTGGTGGCCAATGCCCAAAGATATATTGGGGCTAGCCGTCTGAGGTACACACAGATAGGGAAACACCGTGGACCATGCCAACCACCTATCTCTGCAGCACTCAACCAGGCAGTAGAGGTCAAACCTATAATCATGGGCAGTGCCAGTAAGGCGACGAAATATCTTGGGGATGGATTTGAATAGTGTTTGCCAAATTATGTAGAGAGTTTAAATATTAACATTTATAATAATGATAGTGCTGTACCAGCACTTCCAGAGTAAATTAAAATCCCTTAAATTGTTGTATTTAACCTAGTAGATTAAGAAGAACCCCAAAGTCAAGAGGAAAGAACTATAGGAATAAACTGAGGCAGTCCATGGTATCTTGCTAAGGACTGACAAACTCAAATAATTAAGTCAGCCCGAGAAGCGTATGCTACAGCAGTAACTGCGACCCTGGTTCCCCTGGCAACCACATGCCAAAAAGGCCTCACTTTATAAGGCCGGTATCAAGCAACCGCGTGGGATTGTTTTTATGGTTTGCTTTATTCCTAGGAAATAACCTTGGTTCCAAAAGAGCTAGCTGGCTTTTGGCTCAGAGAATAAAGACTCTTATGTCCATCAGCGCTGTGAAGTGCCAAGAACTGACTGTTAGCCAATGCTTCCCATTGCAAAATGATCCTACCCCGACTGCTGATAAGCCTCTCTCTTCTGGTCCTGCTTTCCCACCTGTTGGACACCAGAAGAATCGAAATATTATAGGGTGATGTGCTAGTAACCTCTCCCCTGCATGATGCTGAACCACGACTGTTTCAAAGAAAAAGAGGAAAACTCTTGTTGTGCTATGTTGGTACACATTCCTGTTTAGTTTTGTTTTGTTGTGATTATATTATGCTTAATGCCCTGTTTTATACCTTGTGTAATTGCCTCTATATGTCGCACTGTATTGACTACTGTCAACCGTGAAATGCTTGTACATTACCAAAGATTAGCCAAAGAAGAAACTGATGAGGTATAAGAAAGAGAAAGCCTCTTGAGGGGGGAATTGATGTGTAAAAGGGAAGTCAAATCCCCCGGAGCCATTGATTCCCCTATGAGGGGCACGTACAATATACATACATTGCTAATGCTTAGATATATTTGCTATTTGTATAGGAGTAAGACATGACAAAGGTCAAGGCCTGTCACAGGTAATAACTTATAATAAGGAGACGAGGGGAAGTGAAACCAGTCTTCTGTTAAGTGGAGATATGGATAGATTCCACATCCTTTAAACTTGTGACCGGCTCAAGCAGGAAAGGAAAAAGGGAAGTATGGCTTGCCCATTGTTCAGCAAGTAGGCACTGTATTTAACCTCATTTGGAAAATTAACCTGACCTATAGGAATGCTAAATGTCAAAGATGAAGTAACCTATCATGTTAAGGCACCTAAACCAGGAAAGATGTGAACCCTATAAAAACCCCTGCCTATGAGATGTTGGGGGTCGGCTCTGATCTGAACATTGAGTTCCTTAGCCGTACCTTGGTTGCAACCAATAAACTTGAGTTGGACCCAGCCTGAAAGTGTGACTCTCTTCTTGGGGTAAATCAGACTAGCCTCCAAGGGAACGAAACCTTGCAATTTATGCAACAGTCACTGGGCCAAGAAGGCCTGCAGTGTAAAGAGAGCACCTCGGAGTGGGGACACCCTAACTCCTGCCCCTAGTGACTACAAGGTCAGGGATTAAGCCCCAGGAAACCTGGGCCCAGCCTTGTTGGGGCTTCAAGGGCTCTGCTACTCAGGAGAGTGGAGGGGGAGCCCTCAGGATCAGGGAGCCGTGGGGTAAAGGAAGTGGGAGCGGGGACTCAGATCCTTTCGCTGGTTCATTTCACCGGGGTGTATAGAAGCCAGGAAAGCTCCCCACAAGAGCGGGACCATTCCCCCGCTTACCCTGGCAATGCTACATGGGCAATGCTCTTTAACCAGAGCCCACTGGTGTAGGAACCTCCTGTATGCTTCTAAGTAACAAACAGGAAATGCCTGACAGATGAGATCACACACCAAAGCCCTGAGCAATTCCTGAGCAGCTGGTAAAGCAGAAGTGGGCCGATTGCAGTTGTTTTCCATCCCAACTGCCTGGACTTTCTAACACTGGGGCATGGTGCTCACTGGTTGCACTTGGCCTTTGTAACTCTGGTGAATGCTACCAACAGGCAGCCTCTGGACTTTGTGAAGCTGGGGAAGGCTGCCAAGGGACCCAGCAAATTGAAGGCAGGATTTGCATTTCTCTGATAGTCTAAGAACTAGGGCCTCATTCCTACTCCCTGTGCGCCAAGGGAGTGGCCCCACTGCCATGTACCTGTGTAAGGGACCCCACAAAGTACTGGGCAGTGGGGGAGAATTGGGCCCATGGAGCCTCAGAGGAAATGGGGCCTCTTACCCATTCAGTGGGGCCCCAATGACCCTGTCCTTGGTGTCAGTGCCTGCTGCTAAGCTGAGGCAGGCCAAGCTGGATGGTCCAATGCAGATCACAGAGTCCTGAATCACTCCCTGCAATTCCCCCCTCACCCTCTGCCTCTCTGGGGGGGTTAGTCACCTTCTCCAGCTGCCTCTCCCAGATCTCTCCCTCAGACCTTCTGACATGGGGCCATGAGGTCTCAGCTGTGCCCTATTTTTTCAAATCTCTTGCATGAGACCCAGGGAGCCTCATTCTTCATTCAGAGGAGGCTCCTGCATTGGGGAACCTGGGCAGGGGAAAAGCTTCTCCGATGGAGTTTTCGGGGAGATACAAGGGCGGGGGTGGAGAGGTTCCTGCACTGATAGTGTTGGGGGAGGGGGGGGCTAAGGGTGTCCTACACACTCTGATTTGGAGGCCCCCTCACTTCGACATTCACGGTTCCCTGCAGCACGGAGCCCAAGTGACTGGCCCTGGGCTGGGGGCTGGGTGCCCAGCAGTGGGGCAGGGATCACTCCCTGCAGGGAGAGGGGAGCTATGGAAGTCAATGATGTGGCTGGCCCAGAGGTCTGAGGGCACCTAAGGCCCCATTGTGGAAGTGAGGCACCTAAATACCTGGGGGATCTGGGCCTCGGAGCTTATGGTGCTTGTCAGAGCAAGGCTGTTTTCTGGGCCTGAGGCCTGGCCGTGTGGGGCCACCAGAGCTGCAGTCAGACGACAGGCTACTGG
Source organism: Pelodiscus sinensis (assembly GCF_052426305.1). Taxonomy (NCBI): domain Eukaryota; kingdom Metazoa; phylum Chordata; order Testudines; family Trionychidae; genus Pelodiscus; species Pelodiscus sinensis. Next base: position 15,688,099 of record NC_143070.1, read on the forward strand.
GCTCGCTGGACCTTTGCTCAGAGCCTGTGTGGCTGCTCCTATGTTCTCTGTCTGGGGAGCTCAGCCCTCAAAGGCGCCCGCCTATCCTCCACCGCGGCCCTGCTCCACGGCTCTGCGCCAGCCGCTCTGCGCCTCACCCGTAAGGCCCTTCCCCCTGCTCCGGGCACCGCGCCAGTGATGTTGCTCAGTTGAGACAGTGGAATATTTTCCCTCCCCCATAGGAAGCCAACGCAGCTCTGAATCCATCCTGCTGGGGGCAGGTCCGTGCCTCTTTCTGTAGTTGCCCCATGCACAGCCCCTTACCGCTGGGTGACTCGCTTCTCTGTTCCTGGCGGGAGTGAGAGGGGAACCCCAGTGAGGCGGGAGGAGACTATACTCAGGCTGCAGGGGAAAAGCTGGAGAGTGGGGGAGGGAGGCTCCTCCATCGTGTGTGTGTGGGGGAGGGGAGGCATTTCTGCAACATACCGTAGCTGGGAAGGAACATGCAAGTGTCCTCAGGACAGTCCAGTCCAGACCCCTGAGCTCCCTGGGAAAAGGGAGCCCATCAGTCCTGCTGCTCCAGTCCCTGCACTGGCTCCCCTGGAAACCTTCAGCCCAGCCCGAGACTTGGACTCTTGAGGGGGTCCCTATTCCTGGGTATCTAAAGGGATAAATCTCTTCTCTCCATCCCTCCTCTCTGTGCACCCCAAGCCCCCTGCCCTGGGGTGTCTATTGGGCTGAGTCCTTCTTCTAACTCCTTCACCCCCAGCTCTCCTCTCCTCGTTTTGACTCCACTCCCTAGGGCCTGTGGGACCAGGCCTCTCCCCCCTCACCCTCCACCCTCCAGACTGGTCTTTGTGGCTGAGATCAGAGCTTCCAAACCTCGCTCAGCGCCTGGTACAGCTCTGGCCTGGCTGTACTGCTGGGCTAGGACGAGCTCAGTTGAGGTGTGAGGGAGGCTGTGGAGAAGTGAGCCAAGTGCCCATGTACCTTAGGGTTTCAGGCTACAACCCATGAGCGTAGTGTCTGGGCACTTTGCAGTAGGGTATTGCTGGCATAGATCAAATTACTGGATGTGCAGTTGAATGATCCTCTGATTTGGTAGCTTATGTCGTTGGCTCCGGTGATGAATTCGCTTGTATAGATATGTGGTGTGATGGGGTGTGGGGACCCCGCACTACTGGACTGGGGGGGAGAATATCCCCCTCCTTCCTCTGGGTGTCTGTGGGGCTGAGTCCCTCCTGCTTCCCCATGTAAAAGGTTCCCAGACTGCTCAGGTGAGTGGGGAAACACAGATCCACCCCCCCCCCCCCTTCAGTAGCTCAGGAAATGCAGGTGGGGCCCAGTTCAGGGAGGTTTGGCCTGCACAACTGGGCTGTTGCTAACACAGAGCTGAGCTGGCTCCCAGTAGAGGAGCTCGATCTGTTCCCCTGGAGTTTGGGAAGAACAGGAAGTGGTTAAAATATCTCTCATCCTGAAGAGAAAGCAGGGACCCCACAGCCCGCCCTTTGAAACATCCTGCAATCCTTGTAGCTGCTCAGCGTGGGTGAATCCCAAACTGCTGGTAGGTACTAGCCATGCCCCAGGGCACTGTGACTCAAACCAAGCCAGTGTAGGCCCTATGGGGATAAAAATATCTCACAGACGCTGTAAGCTGTGCACTTGTGCAGCCTCACAGGAAAGATTCCAATGCCACCTGTAGTAAGTTGAGGGTCAGGAACATGGAGTCAGTAGGCCTAAATCAGTGGTCCCCAACCATTTAAGGTTGCTGGGTGCCAGGGGGCGTGGCCCTTTGTCCGCCGGGCGCCAGAGGACGGGGCCCCCCCATAGCTGCGCGCCCGGGGCTGTTGCCCCCTCCAAGGGCCACACACCCAGGGCCGGCGCCCCCCAAGCGCTGCACACCCAGGGCCGGCGCCGCGCACGCCCCCCTCCCTTGAAGTGCCACGCTCCTGGAGCCGGCGCTCCCCCCATGCGCCACGTGCCCAGAGCGGGGGTGGTCAATCCGCGGTGCTCCTGGCACCGGCGCTTACCGTGCGCCATGTGCCCGGGGCCAGGCCAGCCCCGAGCACTTGGCGGGTGCACACAGATGGCCCCGCGAGCGCCGTGTTGGGGACCATTGGCCTAAATGGAGGCCTGTAACAGGAAAACAGCAACAGGCCTGCAATCTAGTGAGCAAGACTTTGGTTCAGTAACACAGGAGCCAAGAAAGTGGCCTTATTAAAAATTATGTAATTGTGTAAGTTAGGTGAAGCATAAAAGGACTCAGAGGTATAGGGTACTGTCTATAAAGGGGAGTAGCAGAACATCTTAAAAAGAAATGTCTCGGTACAAAGGCTCTCCAAAAAACGAATGCAGGTACCGACCTAGAACCAGGTCAAGATTGACAGCATGAAGGATGTAAAGAAGTGATGTAAGTTGTTTGTACCTGTCTATAAAAGGACACTGCAAAGGGTGCTCTCCGGCCGACCGGGGAGGGGGGGGGGGAGGAACGACGCACTAGGCGCCTGAAGGCAGGTGTCATTGCTTGACCTTACAGAATGCACAGTAGCTTAACTCTGACTAACTGCTGTTAATATCTGTTCTATGGCAATAGGCCTGCCCAGTGTTGGTACCTTGTCAACGCGGGCCATAGTGCCCAGTGGTGTAACATTGCACTGATCTCTGTTACCAACAGGTAGAGCTTCGCATTTGACAATAAACCTGCTCGACTGATTTCAAACCTCGCCTGCATCTGTCGTTTCCGGGGCCTCTCAGAGATCTCCTGTGTTGACCCAAGTGCACGGGGTCTAACACTCTAGATAACACCGATTGTTACGCACGCAGCCGAAAGTTTATCATCACCGACGGAGTAGAGGTCCTGTCAGGAGCGCGCCAGGAAGATCCAGACCAGACAACGCTGACACTGACAGTTCAGACCACCAAAGGTACTGAAGTACTAAACTGAAGTACGACACCACTCAGATGGTTAACAGAGTACCCAGATCTAGGTTTTGTTTCTGCTGGTGGTGCACATCAGCACATGCCTCTGTGCACACAGAGAAATCTATTCCGCACATGGATGGAAAAGATTAGAGCAGTGGTCCCCAATGCAGTGCCCGTGGGTGCCATGGCACCCACCGTGGCATTTATGTGCGCCTGCTGAAACATCTGGGCAGGCCCCTCCCCCGGCACATGGAATGGTGCTGGCCCGGGGCGCGTGGCACATGGTTGGTCCCTGCCCCGGGCGCACGGCACATGCGCAGTGGCAGCCCGAGGTGTAGGGTGCGTGGATGGCCACTACCCCCAGCGAGTGGCACATGCGCGGTGCTGGCCCCAGGTGCAGGGCATGTGGGCGGCCCCTGTCCCGGGCGCGCGGCACATGAGTGGTGCCAGCCCCGGGCACATTGGTGGCCCCAGCCCCGGGCGCCTGGCAGCTATGAAAGGTTGGGGACCACTGGATTAGAGGGAGCTTCTCACAACTGCCCTGGAACACCAGGCCCAGCAGTGGTTCAAACTTCAAACCTCTCCTTTCATGGCTGAGCCACAGATATGTAGAGCTTCTCTAGAGGTGAGAAATCACCAGCTGCAGCTGTGAGCCTGAGGCAAACTGGCCCAGTGTAAAGACATTATACCCTCCCAGTGTAAATGCATTGTTACACTCCTTACCCCCATGAATGTAATAACCCTTCCTTCCCAGGGTTCTCTGCAGCCCCTGGCCTCATACTGAGCCAAGACTCACAGGGCTGTATTTTTGTTCTCCCCTTTCTTGTGGCCTGGCTGCCAGATAGGGGGAAGGGAGATGCCGTTGCTAAGAATATGTAAGCAGGGGAATGATCCCGCTATTGTGGGGAACTTTCCTGGCTTCTATACCACCCCGGTGAAATGAACCAGTGAAAGGATCTGAGTCCCTGCTCCCACTTCCTTTACCCCACGGCTTCCCTGATCCTGAGGGCTCCCCCTCCACTCTCCTGAGTAGCAGAGTCCTTGAAACCCCAACAAGGCTGGGCCCAGGTTTCCTGGGGCTTAATCCCTGACCTTGTAGTCACTGGGGCAGGAGTTAGGGTGTCCCCACTCCGAAGTGCTCTCTTCACACTGCACGTTTCCTTGACCCAGTGATCATTTCATAAGGTTCAAAGCAAATACAATTTATTAAACATACTGGCTGTGTCTAGACTGGGCCACTTATTCCGGAAAATCAGCTGCTTTTCCGGAATAAGCTGCGAGCTGTCTACACTGGCCCTTGAATTTCCGGAAAAGCAACGATGCTCTACTGTACAAAATCAGCCGCTATTCCGGAAAAACTATTCTGCTCCCACTCGGGCATAAGTCCTTATTCCGGAACATTGTTCCGGAAAAGGGCCAGTGTAGACAGCCCAGTAGTCTTTTCCGGAAAAAAGCCCCGATCGCGAAAATGGCGATCAGGGCTCTTTTCCAGAAAAGCGCGTCTACATTGGCCACGGACGCTTTTCCGGAAAAGGGCTTTTCCGGAAAAGCAGCCTGCCAATGTAGACGCTCCTTTTCCGGAAAAACTGAAAACGGAATACTATTCCATTTTAAGCAGTTCCGGAAATTCATGCCAGTGTAGACGTAGCCCAACTGATTAAAGAGAAAAGAATAAGAAAAAAATGAGAATGGTTAAATGAGAACACACAGCCCTGCTCTGTAGCATGGGGACATCAAAACAGCAGTCTGCAGAGTGTAAGGACAGTTCACAGTCTCTTGCTTATAGACCCCTTAGAGGCCCTGGATGTGCTGCAGGGGGGCTACAGGCTGGACACGCTTGCTCTGGCAGTGACCACACAGCCTCAAGCTCTAAGTGACCAGACCCCTCACCCAGTCTGGCCTGCTGGGCCTCTTGGCTGGTGATATCTCCCTGCCCAGAGCCTCTCCCCGCACTTTGCTGGTCCAAGCTGCTCACCACACCCAGCTGCAGGCTGTGCTGCTTTGCCAGTCTCCAGCTCCTTGCGTTGCTTTTCTGTCCCTTTTGGCTCTCTGAGCACTGCCAGTCTGCTGCTCAACACAGGGTCTGTGCTCCTTGGACTGTGTGTGCCTGGCTCTGTTGCTGCAAAACTGCCCTTCAGCACAGCTTGCACTCCTTGGGCTGTCTGTGTCTGGCTCTGTTGCTGCAGGACTTCTTCTCCACACAGCTTGCTCCTCTTAGCAGTCTCTCAGCTCTCTCCTTGCTCAGAGAGACCCAGAACAATCCCAGCTCACGGGGAGGACGGGGCCTGACCTCTCACTTTCCTCACTGGCCTGTCCAACCTGTCAATCAGGCCGAGCTGGAGTGTTGGCTGCTTTCCATTGTCTCTGGGGTCTGTCAGTCTCATGGACCCTTCCCCTTTTGATACTGGAAGCTGGCAAACCAAAAACTCCCACAGAGTTTTAGTAAGGAGCTTACAGTCCCCTTACAAATAGCTGGGAAACACAGCTTGGGAGCAAGAGGCACCAGCCAACCTGTCTCAGACCATGAACTAATTCCCAGGGGTCTCTGGGCTGATTCTCAAAGGGGACATCTCCCAGCAAAACTCTCCCTCCCCCCACTTGGAATCAGGCCCTGGGCGGCTCTCCCAGTGCAGTGGACTGTGGGTGCAGGGATGGGGCAGAGATTGGTATGAAATAGGAAATCTGCCAGACACTCTCTCTACCCGCCCCCATTCTCAGGCAGAGCTCAGAGCAGAGCCAGCCCCTCCCGGGGTTCCCAGGAAGGCGAAGGCAGTGGCAGCCGCAGGGCCTGGCGGAGAGGGGAGAGAGGCTCTGGCAGGTCAGCGGAGGGGTGGAAGGTGGTTTCTGCCCCAGGAAGTTGAGCGGAGAGAGGGGGGGACTGTGGAAGCCCCGAAGAGCAGCTCCTAGGCCAGTGAGAAACAGCAAGAAACCCCCAAGCAACCCTCCTGCCCAGAGCCCTGAGTTTTGATAAAACAAGGAGCAATGGGCTCAAGTTGCAGAGGAGGGGGAAGATCTAGGTTGGATAGCAGGAAAAACTAATGTCTCTCAGGGATGGTCTAGACAGTATTTGTTCCTGCCATGAGGGCAGGGGACTGGACTCGATGACCTCTCGAGGTCCCTTCCAGTCCTAGTGTTCTATGATTCTATGATTCTATTTCCTTAGGAGGGTGGTGAAGCACTGGAATGGGTTACCTAGGGAGGGGGTGGAGTCTACATCCCTAGAGGTGTTTAAGTCCCGGCTTGACAAAGCCCTGGCTGGGTTGATTTAGTTGGGTTGGTCCTGCTTGGAGTGGCGGGTTGGACTATGACTCCTGAGGTCTCTGCCAGCCATAATCTTCTCTCAGGGTATGTCTACACTACCCTCCTAGTTCGAACTAGGAGGGTAATGTAGGCATACTGCACTTGCAAATGAAGCCCGGGATTTGAATTTCCCGGGCTTCAGTTGCATGAAGCCAGCCGGCGCCATTTTTAAATGCCGGCTCATTCGAACCCCGTGCCGCGCGGCTACACGCGGCACGGGCTAGATAGTGCGGACTAGCTAGCTATTCCGCACTATCTGTATGCCTCGTAGACATACCCTCATTCCATGATCCTGGACCTGGACCTGCCTCAGCAGGGGGCCATGCACCCTCTCCCCTAGCTGCACTTGTGGAGCTGCCATGGCCATGGAGAGGTGCTTCTCACCTGGCCCTAAGCTGCCCTGGTAAGAGGGGGGTGGGGTTGTTGCTCTCCCTGGGGCAGCCTGAATCCTGGATCCCTCCTCCCAGCTCCACCCCCGAGCAATGAGTGAAATGAAGCCTGGACATTTTCATTTTATTTCCAAAAATACAAACATTAATTGAAGCAAGGACCCGTACAGACCAGATAGATCTTCCAGTACGTGTGTTTATAGTTTCTGGTTCAGGATTCTGGGCAGGAAACAAAGCTTCCAGGGCAGCAGTATGAGGCACCTTTGTCCCTCATGCACATTTTCTCTTCTAGCAGCTAAGAGGTCTCTTTGTCTACCCAGCTGGGCGAGGCTGCTGAAGTTTTGCTTTATCTCCAGGCGCAGTTTGGGATTAAATTTCCTATTTCATTGCTGGCTGCATGGAACAGTCAGCTCAGGAGCCCAGCAGCTGTTGTTTCAACTTCAGCTGCCAGAAGCCTGCTCTCCCAACCCCCTCTCTGGCGGACGGCAGAGCTCCACTTTCCACCCCTGTGACTTTTTGCAGATGAAGAAGGAAACAAGGAAACGGAGCAAAAACACATTCTCAGAGACTGAAGCTGACATTGTTTCCTGCCAGTGGCTGCTGACAGGCAGGCCAGAGGCCCCAGCTCAGGCCAGGTTGTCCTGAGATTGTGACTGCAGCCAGATACAATGAAGGGACAGAGAGGGGGATTCTTAGAGATTTTGCCCAGAAAGGACCATTAGATCCTCTAGTTTGATCTCCTGTCTAACTCAGGACAGAGAATCCCTCACATGTATCCCTGTATTAAACCCACACCCAATAACTGGTGTTTGGCTAATTCACATCTCCATCCAGTGATTATACATCCTGTCTGTGACGTGTCGCCCTCCCCATTCTTTATGGAAATTAGCCTGTGAATATTCAGCACTCAAAGATACTTTAAACAAAATACATTAATCGGGATAGAAATGTAGCCGTGTTAGTCTGGTGCAGCTGAAACAAAATACAGGACCATGTAGCACTTTAAAGACTAACAAGATGGTTTGTTAGATGATCATTTAATAAACCATCTAGTTAGTCTTTAAAGTGCTACATGGTCCTGTATTTTGTTTCATCATGTAATTGGTGAGTGTTGATGTTCCAATTTGCTGGGTCTGTAGATCTTATTTCGGTTCATGTCTCAGTCTTGTATGTGACGTTAGAAATATGAAGTGTGAATCTGTTTATAGTTTTAAATGTGTCAGTGAGGGTCATTACTAGGGTCCCAAAATTCGAATGGCTTGGTGATCAACTCAAAGACTTGTTTGTCCTGTAAGTCGAAAGGAGGTTGGTCTAGACTCTAAAGACATGTCCCTGGTATGAAGGAGGATGCGAAGCAAAAGATTCCCACTCTGGGGGAGAGTTTATTTAAACAATGGGAAGAGAAAGACCCAAATCAGAGTGGAAAAAAAAACAGTTTTGGCTTGAAGTTTATATCTGAAATAAGAAGAGCTGTTTAAAGTAAGAATTTGCATGTAACAAATTTCTTAGCAGATAAGAGAACTAGCTATACATTTTCCATTCATTTTAATTTAGGAACTTTACTTGGATCTGTTTCATTTGCAACCCCACCCTACTGTTTGTAGTTAATAAAAACAGTTTTGTTTACAGTTGGGTCAAGTGTCCATGACTGGGGGAACAACCATTATGCATATCTCTCTTTCATTGATAAAGGGAGATAGATAACCTGATGAGCTTTCTCTGTGTAAAACTTATACACCAAGAAAAAGATTTATTTGGGGGTTTGATCTCTTTTGGAGGTTGGTGTAGCCAGACAGACTAACCCCCCATATCATCCATCTTATTTGCCTCTCTGAAGCATACAGGGCAGAGAAGGAGCAATAAAATCAGCATAGTCTATGCTGGCTCATCTGATCCTGAGAAGCTGAAAAAAACCCAGATATGTGGAGAGAGAGCGATTAAGGCAATAAGCTGGCCTCGAGGCTGCGAGAACTGCCCCCGGCTGGCACCCATGTTGATTCGAACACACACACAGTCCCTGGGAGAGGAATTTCCCACTGAGAAAAGAATGTCCAGTACTTCCAATTTAATCATCTCAATTCTCTCTTACAAGTATAAATTAAGTTCACAACTCCCTTGTAAGAACTGGTCTCACAAAAGACAGACCAGCCCCATTTGGCATGACAGACAAGAAAGAGAAATACGTGACCCCATGAGTATAAAGACAGGTCCAGCACACACTCACTTTGAGTGTCATTCTACCCTCTACCTGCTGGTCGGGTTAGGTGTTTGACCTCCCGAGGTTCTATGGGGACGCCCACCTCGTATTTTCGTCTTTCCTAGGACTTGAGGGACAGGCCCTGGCCTGACACGCTGGAGTCGAGAGGCACAGAAGGGGGTAAAAATTGTACCTGGATGTGTTCCTCTGTCTTAAGTGTACACATAGAAAGAGTAAGCTGTTACTTGGTACCATTATTTCTATTTTTCTATCTTTATCTTCTTTGTAACCATTTTTAAGATCTATATTTTGCTAGTAGTTAAGAAATAGAACAATAGCCATTGCAACCATATGATTTATAAGCTTCTTCAAATAAACTTGTAACTGTTTAAGTTTTAACCTGACTCCTTCAGTTGCTGTAATAGAACCAAGCACAATTTAAAAGAACTTCAGCCGGTCATAAAGGGACAGATATAGGGAACCCTGACCGTCGGCTGACAGTTGGTTTCCTGGGTGCTGTGCTCTAGAACTGCATCCTCCCAGCGCTGAGCTGGTTCAGTGTCCGCACTGCTTTGCAGGGGGTAGTTACCTCAACTCTGTGCCTTGTCTAGGAGAGACCAGAGGATCTGGCCCAGCAGCATGGTGGGGAGCCCCAGAGAGCAAGAAGGCCGGTGACAGTGGCATGATCAGCACACTGGGGTACAATCCCAAGAGGACTTCTGTGAGCAGATCCCATCATACTATTTTGGTCAAGACAGTCCCTTTTTGAAGCCCTGTGCCAGCCAGCATAACTTCCCCACACCCACCTTTGGCAAAAGTGAGCATTTGTCCCATTCGCTCTTTCCAACTCCATCAGTTGACAAAAGCAAGGGATACAAATGCCCAGTTTTCTCCAAAAAGTGCAAGGAGGAGGCAGGGATCTAGGGAGCAGCAACACCAGGCTCAGACTTGTGCAGGGGACTTGCAGGGCTCCAGCAAGCAGTGACCCCAGCATTGCGGGGCATGGGATCAGGACCATCCCGGGGGGGGGGGGGCACACAGGTTCTGGCGCAACCCACCTCCTGCCCCATGCCCCTCCTCTGCTCCACCTCGCCCACACTCCACCTCTTCCTCATGTCCTATCCCTGCTCTGCCTCCATCGACTTCCTTCCCAGAAACTGCCCCTGTCACCCCCGCAGAGCAACATGACATGGGAGAGTACCTGGGGGGGCCTGGTGCAGGTCAGCACCAAGAGTTGGGCCCCCCACATTTACAGAGGGAAGCAGAGTACCCCGGCCACAGCCTGCTTCCCTTTGCTCCCTGCATCACTTGGGCAGGGAGAAGAGAGGCGGGGTGGAGTGGAGCGGGTGGTAGGTTGCTCCAGCTCCTACTGCTGCAGAGTCCCAACCTCTGCTGCTTCCCTGCCAAGTCCCCCTGGTTATCTCCCCAGGCTGCCCTGGGACACATCCATAGGATGGTTGAGGCAGCTGCTGTGGAGCCTCCCAAAGTGTAGGGTCTGGCGCAGGAGACTTAAATCATCCTATGGATGGGACGGCTCTGCCTGGGGTTAAGGGATGTAAAAGGGTAACTGGTTGCCTCTGGCTTAGTGGACTGCTCACCTGGTAACCGGTTGGCTGGCCAGCCCTGCCAGACCAGCATATGCACTAGGCTGACTGGCTGGACCCTGGCCATATTGGGGTGGCAGGCTGGGCCACATCTGCATCAGCCCGGCAGGACCCAGGGCCCCATCACACTGCTGGAGGGGCCAGGCAGGCAGGCAGAACCCCAGCCCTGGCTGCCCTTCTCCAGCCCACCAACAATTAACCAATTAAATAGTATAATTTGAATAGTTTAACCCATTATCTATTTTAAGCGATATTTACATCACTGCCGAGGGCAGCCCTGTGTGGAGAGGGGAGGGGGCAGCCTCCTGTTTTCCATTGGGAAGCCCAGTTGAAAAGGGACCCTGGCTGCTCTGGTGAGCACTGCTGACCAGGCTGATAAATGTCCGATCGGGGACACAGGAGGATTCTCGGGGTGGGGGCTCTGGGTGAGGCACCCCTCCCATAAGCAGCAACACGTCCCTGTGAATTCTGGAGGCAGGGGTAGTTAGGGAAACTCTGCATCTGCCCCCCAGCTCCCATTGGCCGCAGTTCCAGTTTGCATTCCTCACTCACGTTTTTGGGGGAGCAGGACATGGGAAACGTTTTCTGGCTCAGGCAGCAAAAGATGAAACCCAGTGGGGTGTAGAGGGTGGGGGGTTTATGCCCAGAAGGGGCTGCTGTCCCTTAGACAAGGCTTGTCCCACCTTTCCCCCCACTTGTCTGTGCTGTGACAGCCAGTTACATGGACTTCTCCTGCAGGGTGGCTGGCTGCTGGTGAGCTCAGCTGCGCAACCCCAGTCTGAGAGCCGGGGCAGCGCTGAGGAGCGGAACCAGAGCAGCCATCCACACTCCATGAGTCATTTTTTCCTGGCACTGGGGCTGTGCAGAAACGTTCCCTTTGACTGGTCTTTCCTGCTTTGCAACCCAAGCCTGGCTGGCTGGAGGGGATGGGGCCTGGGCTCCCAGACCTCAGCTCCACCCTGAGGGCCAAGCGGCTGCTCAGTTCTCGCCACAGGGCAGGCAGGGAATGTGTGAGGGGGGCAGTTTGGAGGCTGGGGGATCAGGGTGGGAGGCAGGGTGGATATTTTGGGGGGAGGGGACCAGGCTTTATTGGGTGCAGGGTGGATGTTGTTTGGGGGAGGGGATCAGGTTTAACTGGGGCAGAATGGATGGGGGGAGGGGGATTCAGACCAGGCTTTCGGAGGGGGGGCAGGGAGCGCTGCTCGCGCACCAGCAGGCTCGGTCTCTGCACGAGAAACACCACTAGCAGCGCCCAGAACCGCTCTCAGACCGCCGCCCCTCCCCCGGGAGCATGCGCAGTACTACTTATTGGTTGCGCGGCTGGGGGCGGGGCATGCGCAGTGACTCCTGCTCCTTCCTCCCGCCCAGCAGCTGTAGCTGAGCACTGGAGTTGGCTAGGGGGCGCCGTGGTTCTCTCAAGCTCCGCCCCCCCCAGCTGAGCGATGCGCTGCCTGGGGCATGCATGGGACCCGGCGCAGGGGGGTGAGAGGCGTCCGCTCAGGACAAAGGCCCCGGTGGCAGGACAGCCTCTTGGCCAAATTAGAAATGTTAAATATTGGTTAATTGAATAGTTGAGTAACCTCTTGAATTTGTATTGGTTAGTCAACTGTTTTGTAGTCCCTGGGGGTGGGGTGCCAGGTAGGAGACAGTTCTTTATTAAATGAGTCCCATTTCCATGGCTCCACTATTTTGCCCGGGAGTGATTTCAGACTAACAAGCCAGTAATTAATTGGTTGCCATGCCAATATAAATAAAAAGCCTCACTTGAGGCATGTGACACATTTCCCAGGTATAGCCAGGCAGCTCATGCAGCCATAAGCACTGCCCAGCAACATGCTTCAGGATCCCAGCCAGAGAATTCCCCTTTTGCACCCAGCTGTAGTTTCAGTTTCTCTCTCTCTCTCTCTCTCTCACACACACACACACACCCACACCCACACCCACACCCACACCCACTCTGCACTCAATGGGTTCATCTCATTTTAGCAAAGAGCGGCTGCAACAAAACAGCTCAAGAGCCTACACAAAACAGCCTTGTGTCAGCCTTAGCAAGAAATTGCCTTGCAGTGGAATGTCTGTGCCAACCCCAAAAAGGTTCCTCTTCCCGGATTAGTCTGAATTCTGGTTTTAAGTAATGTTAAAAAAAAATTTTAAAGCAACTTTAATTTAAGGTACTAGAAAGCTTCTCTTGTTAAACACCAAATTATTTTGACCCTGTAGATTTAAGAGGCTGTCCTTGTAAACCAAAAAGTGAGATTTAATTTGAAATATTAGTGTTCATCCTTTGGGCTGTTTCAAGCTGGCTTCTTGAAGTGAATTGGCTTATAAGAAACTTTGCTGTGTTTAAATGAGGGACTCTTGAATGGCTGCTCTTAAGTAAGTTAAACACGGTCTTCAGTGTCCTAGAGCTTAGTTAATTAATGTAGTTCCTCCCATTTCTCACCCATGTTGCTTTATCCCGGATGTCACCAGCCCTCAAACCAAATCTCTTTGCCCCTCTCAGAACCACTTTAGTTGTCTGCAATGCACTAAAACTGAATTCATTACTCATCTGGGGAAATAAGACACAGTATATACTACATTTGGGAGTTGTGCTGGTTTCAGTCAAAGATGCTTTTAAGTAAATTAAGTTGTCATGGGATAAGAAGGAAGGTCCTTTCATGGACTGAGAACTGGTTAAAATACAGGAAACAAAGGGTTCATCTACACTGCAGAGTTAGGGTTGCCAGTAGGGGTTACCAGGTAGACCCCCCCAAAAAAACTGGACACACTGGATCGGGGGGGGGGGGACAGACTGGCCAGAAGGAAGGGGGGGGAAGCAGAGCTGGTGGGGGGGGATCAGGGGCCACAGGGCTGGCCGGGGAGAGGGGGGCCCAGAGGAAGGGAGGCAGGAAGCAGAGCTGGTAGGGAGAGGGAGGGAGTGCAGCCACTGGCTGCAGCTGAAGTCCAACGGGTTGCGCCTTCGGCAGGCACTCCCTCTAGTTGCTAGCAGAAGCCGAGTGGGGGGAGTGGCTGGCTTCTGCACACGAGAGGCTCCCAGCTGGGAGGTGGGGCCACAATTGACACTGGGAGCCTCTGGTTGTGTGCAGAAGCTGGGCAGGGGGAGTGTCTGGGAGTCCCAGCCACTGCACCGCCCTGTCCGTTTTTTGCATGCCACCAAAGGCCTCTTAGCGTAAATTGCAGCCCCACCTCGCAGTCGCTCCCCCACCCCCACCAGGCTTCCATCCGGCTCCCAGCTGGAAATTCAGAAAATACCGGACATTGCACATGTCTGGTATTTTCTGAATTTTTCCACTGGACAGAGAGCACAAATACCGGATCATCTGGTAGAAAACTGGACACCCGGCAACCCTAGTTGCCAGGTGTCCGGTATTGACCTGGACAGTCTGGTATTTTTGTCTCCTATCTGGTAAAAAAAAAATTCAGAAAATACCGGATACCTAAAATGTCCAGTATTTTCTGATATTTTCCTAGCCAGGAGGTGAAAATACTGGATTGTCTGGGTCAATATTGGACATCTAGCAACCCTACACTTCCTCAGCAACTGGGCCCTGACTCCTACCCCCGCTTATCTGGTTCTGCAGGGGAGCAATCTGGCCCAGAGGAGAAAGACAAGATGGCCACCAGCTGCCAGCAGCCTGTTAGGAGAGGCAGAGCCCAGCCTGTTCTTAAAGGGGCCATGCTGTTTTTTTATTTTTTTAAATGTTTTTGTTTAATAACTCTTGGGTTCCTTTTTATTTTTTTTTTGCTCAACAACTTTGGCCTCCCCCCCTTTTTTTCTCCCCGGTGGTTTTTTTTTTTTTTTTGGAGGGTTGTTCAGTATTTTTGGTTAAGCCATCTGGCAACCCTATACAGACTTTTGTTGGAAAAAATGGCCGTTTTTCCAACAAAACCTGAGTTACGTCCACACTGCGAGTGTGTTCTTTCAATAGGAAATCGAAAGACATGAGGAGGGTTTTTTCTGGCATTGGTATTCCTCTTTCTATGAGGAAGAAGCCTTTTTCCAAAAGAGCTCTTCAGGAAAAGGTATGTGTGGACAGGGAAGAGGGGTTTTTTTCAGAAGAAGAGGAAAAGAGGAAAAAGCACAGGGGCCTTGGTGGCCATTCTGTCGATAGTAATCACTGCTTACATGCGAGAGAGCATCCATTCAGTCTGGATGCTATCTTTTGAAAAAGTAGATAGCTTTTTTGATGTGCTTTTGCAGGGTGGATGCTGTCTTTCAGAAGTTTTTTCAGAAGATCTCTTCTGGAAAAAAGCTTGTGCAAGAAACCTGCCATCTAGACATAGCCAAATGGTCAGTTTTCAGAATGCAGACCAGTAACTAGGGTTATCCTGTACTGCGGCCAACCCTATTCAACATATTCATAAATGCTCTGGAGAAAGGGGTTACACACGGGAGAGTTAATTGTGGAGAAAGACTCAGGCCCAGTGGGGAAAACAGACCCACCGTGAAACAGGGTTAAAGAGTAAGGCGGCAAAAATTGCAGATGATACTAAACTACTCAAGGTAGTTAAGTCCAGTGCAGGCTGTGAAGAGTTTCAAAAGGATCTCTTCAGGCATCTGAGTCCATTTGCAGACCCCTTTCTCCCTCCAGACACATCCCCTTCAGCAGACTCTTGGAATGGTTTTGTTTAGTGATGTTCTGTTGCATCCTTTGTAGGAAGTTCCTTACGGCATATGGACAATGTCTGGCCCATCAGATAAGTATCCTTTGCATTCCCTCCCCTCTAAGTCACATGAACTGACACGTTCTGGTCGGAGCCCTGGGTCTCTTTCCTCTCTCACCCCCTCAGGTTCAGCTCAGAGACCAGCTCAGGCCAGCAGAGGACCACTGGTGGGTCACATCCCTGACCCAGTCGGGGCCAGGTGTCTTCCTTTCTCAGTAGCCTCTGGGTTCATGTGTACTGCAGTGGGAGTGGCTGCTCTGGAAAAGTTACAAACCAGCTGACACTGTCGCTGCCCTGTTCTCAGATGTTCCCTGAGTTTGTAGGTTTCCCAGAGCTGGGAGGGAGCAAAACGTGAAGGCTGTGTCTAGACTGGCAAGTTTTTCTGGAAAATCATCTGCTTACATGATTGCCAGCTGTCTACACTGGCCACTTGAATTTCCGCAAAAGCCCTGACGATCTCATGTAAGATTGTCAGTGCTTTTGCGGAAATACTATGCTGCTCCCGTTTGGGCAAAAGTCTTTTTCCAAAAGACTTTTGCTCAAAAGGGCCAGTGTAGACAGCTCAGATTTGTTTTCTGCAAAAAAGCCCCGATCGCGAAAATGGCGATCGGGGCTTTTTTGCGGAAAACTGCGTCTAGATTGGCCACGGACGCTTTTCCGCAAAAAGTGCTTTTGCGGAAAAGTGTCCTGCCAATCTAGACGCTCTTTTCCGAAAATGCTTTTAACGGAAAACTTTTCCGTTAAAAGCATTTCCGGAAAATCATGTCAGTCTAGACGTAGCCGAATTCTTTTAGTTTGTCTCATCAGAGAGAGGGGCCCTGCAGCCTGGATCCAGGCGGGAGCATCATGGAAGTGCCAGAAGACAGGAGGAAAGACCCTTTATAAATATTGGTAAGGAGGGACAGATAGGTCCATCATCTTTAGTGTATACAGGGAGGAAAGACACACACCAGGCCAAACCAGGCCCACCTGAGTGTACTTCTATGATCCCAACAGGACGGGTAATGCTAGTACAGAATAATGAAGTGTTCAGAGCAATGTCCGCTGCATCTTTTTGGAGTAGGGTGACCAAAAGTGAGCACAACCAGCCATGCAGGGGAGGGCAAACTCTCAACTTATAGAATGGCATGAAAATTAAGGTTCTCAATTAATTGTAGTTAACTCAAGCAGTTAATGTAAAATAAATTAGCTAGTTTTTTAAAAGCAGTGGTAGACAGGGCCTGAGCTATGGTGCTAGAGCTTCATGAAAGCAAGTAAGTGGCCTCCACCCCCAAGCTGAGATCCCGCACTCCCACCCCTCTCATTCATACCAGGAGGGTTTGACTGGTGAGTGCAGTGAGCAGGGGGCACAGCCCCCTAATAAGAGCAATGGAAATGACATTTGTAAAGGAGCATTCACATGGGTTAGGAGGATGGGAATGCAATTCAGGGGATCACTGCAAAGGATATGACACATATTTGAAAGGGGATGAGACTTCATGTGTTAACTGTTTAGAGACTTTTAAAGCCTCAAAATGTGCCACATGCTCCTTGCAGCATATTTCCCCATGTGCAGTAGCAGTGCAGAGAGGGAGGGGCTGGCAGGGGAAGACAAGGCAATATCAGCAGAAAAAACACAACAAATGGTCTGGTAGCACTTTATAGACCATCTCCGTGTTTTGTTAGTCTATAAAATGCTACCAGATCATTTGTTTTTTTCTGTAACAGACTAACCCCCTGAAGCTCAGTATCAGCCGCTTCGCCTTTAGAGCAAACAGGAAGCTGCCATGGGCTCAGTCTTTCTGAGAAGGGACATAAAAACTCCCTTTCTACCTTCCTTTGTGGCCCACCCCGGGATCTGCACACTTGGCAGGGGGCTCACCCCTAGGTAACAGTTACCCCCTTGCCCCCTCCCTGTGGGGGAACAAAGCCCCGGTACGGGGGCTAGCACTATCTCACCCCAGCTCCAATCACCCCCCTGCCCGCCTGATATTTCCCTTCCAGCCCCCGCTCTGCCGTACCAGAACGTTAATTGATCCCAGTCCCCAGGCTGGTCAATTTCTGTCTTCTGCTCACACCCTGCTCCCCCCCCCCCTCCCCCCCAGCCAACCAGAGAGGAGCAAGGAGGAGCAGCAACAGGAGCAGGTGTTTATACAACTCTCCAGTCGAGAGGGCGGATAGAGCAGTGCTGCAGGTTGGGTGTGTGTTTGCGGGTGTGTGTTTGCAGCTGCATCGGAACAAGCCCGGCTGCGGCTGCCGGGGACCTCTGCCCAGGTAAGCGGCGAAGGGGGGTGTCTGCCTGGGGACAGGCTTGGCCAAAGCGATAGCGGCACCATGAGGGTGAGGGGCCGGGCTGGCTCCGCTCTGTCCTGTCCCTGCTGCTTTGTCCACATGGATCCAGTTTCGCTTCCAGCGCATTTGCCCTGCGGGTCTGTGAGGGGCGGGTCGCAGGGTGAAGTGGGGGGCGGCTGTTCGTTGCACAGGTGTCCGCATCGCAAAGGGAGCGGGGCTCTGCTCTGGTAGCGAGGGTGCAAACGCAGGTACGGGATGAGGGATGGGAGGTGCAGACGCTTATAATATAAAAAGCCCCCAATGCTGGGGCTGGTCCTACAGGACACTTGGGGCCCCCAAGTTAGTTCCTGGGCGCTGGGGCCGCTCGGAGCTGCCGGATCCACCCCGACCCTGTTCTGAGCGTTTCAAAACAGCGATAGTGGGAAAAGTACCCAAAAAAGTGTGAGTAAAAGTTCTGCTATTCTGAAATAAGTGTAAGTAAGTAAAAGTCAGCATCCTTCTTGAAAAGTACTTGAGTAAAAGCACAGAAGTATGGTCTGGTAAATGTGGTCAAGTGTTCAGAAGTAAAAAGTCGTGGTCCTGTGGATAATTACCCAAGTTATTGTAAAAAAAAAACCCCAACAAATGGTCTGGTAGCACTTTATAGACTAACAAAATATGTGGATGGGATCATGAGCTTTTGTGGGCACAGCCCATTCTTCAGATGTTACCAGTAGGGGATATGAAAACTAAAAACAAATAGGGAAAGAAGGGGGGGGGGGGGGGAAGAGGATGATGCTCTGTTCTTCCTCTTTTCTTTAAGTATCTGGAGAGTGGGTGCTAAACCTAAGCAGATAAAAATCAGAGTCAATAGCTAGATTGAAGCAAAATGCAGGACAATGTAGCACTTTAAAGACTAACAAGATGGTTTATTAGATGATGAGCTTTCGTGGGCCAGACCCACTTCCTCAGATCAAATAGTGGAAGAAAATAGTCACAACCATATATACCAAAGGATACAATTAAAAAAAATGAACACATATGAAAAGGACAAATCACATTTCAGAACAGGAGGGGGATGCGGGGGGGGGGGGGGGAGGAAGGAAGGTAAGTGTCTGTAAATTGACGATATTAGAGGTGGGGAGAGTGAGATGTTTGTGAGTTAATGGTATTAGAGGTGATAATTGGGAAAGCTATCTTGATAATGTGTAAGATAGTTCAAGTGTTTGTTCAATCCTCTTTGGAGAGTGTCGAATTTTAACATGAATGACAGTTCAGAGGATTCCCTTTCAAGTGCAGATGTAAAAGGTCTTTGTAGCAGAATGCAGGTGGTTAAGTCATTGAGAGAGTGTCCTTTCTGGTTAAAATGGCAAGAAACTGTTTTTTCTTTGTGATCTTGTCTGATATCTGTTTTGTGGGCATTAATCCTTTGGCGAAGTGTCTGAGATGTTTGTCCAATGTACATAGCAGACGGACACTTTCGGCACATGATAGCATAGATTATATTTCTGGATGCGCAGGAATATGTGTTCTTGATCTTATAACTCACTTGGTTAGGTCCAATAATGGACAAGGATAATCCTATCCGCTATTGTGTTGCCCAGGTACCTAGTTTTGTGAGATACCTTTGTAACTCTTTGCAGACAGCTTTGGACTGAGCAATTTTGTAGGATCTGCACATTTTGCCATCTCTCTCTTTACTCCCTTTTTTCAAGAACATTTAAAAGTGTAACAGTACTGGTCCAAATGCCAATCACAACACTCATTGTGACCCTTCCCCTCCCGTCCCCTGCCATAGCTTTTAAGTACCTGGTAAAGTTTTCCTGATGAGCTAAGGATCCCTTAATTATTTGAATGTAATATGAGTCTGGTGGTGGTGGTTGTTGATCACCCCCCCCCCCCCAGTCTTTTTTTTAAACAAACGCCCCCCACACACACACCCCAAAGGCAAAGTTGTAAGCCCTCAAACTCTGCTGCAGTTAAGAGCTGCCTTTGAAGCCAGGGAATGCAGCTTTAAGCAGACGTTGAGTATGAAATGCAGGGGTTCAAACTTGGTACCTAGCCCCCTCTACATGGCACCCACACACATTTGGCTGTGTTCTAGGAAATCAGATTGCTGGCTTGCACAAGTGTCAGTGGGATACTGAAAGTAGTGAGTAACTAAGTGCTTCCAGAAATTTGTAGTGGAGTAAATTATTTTGACTTTTACCCAAGTAGGTTTTTCTGAAAACATTGTATCACAAAAATAAATTACTTGAGTCAAGTACAAATACGGAAAAATGTATCTGAGTAGTGTAATGAAGTATTTCTACGTCTACTTTCTGTCCAGTCATCTGAAAAAGTGGGCTGTGCCCACGAAAGCTCATGATCCATCTACATGTTTTATTTGTCTCTAAGGTGCAACTAGACTATTTGTTGGTTTTTACATTTTTCCTGTTACAGACTAACTCAGCTACCTCTCTGCAGCTTTATTTCTATTTAGTTATTTTCCACCTCTGCTGAGCAAGCACTGTTGTTCCCCACCCCACGTGACATGGACCCTGGAGAGCTGTTGTCAGTTGCATTGGCCTGGCCAAACTCAAGTTATTGATAACTGAAGTGATGCCCCAACTCATGTGAGTTGAGATCGCACATGCCCCACCCCCATGTGCTGAGCCAGGATCCTGTGAGCAGTGGGAGACAAATGGCCCCTGGGGCAGGTGCAGCTGGGTGTGGGGAGCTCCTGTCACTGTCTAAGGGAGGATCTAAAATAGCAGACAAATGCTATCTGCCTGGTGGAAGAAAGTGACACTCCAGGTGTGTCCACACAGCCCAGGTGTAAGTCCCGGACCCTTTTTATCCATACACAGATCAGGCTGACTCAGCTCAGCCAGTGCACAAGACCCGGGGCTGTGTCCTGGTATGACTCTGGTCTGAGCCCTGTCACTTTGCAGTGTAGACACAGCTCTTGAGCTGCAGATTGGTCAGAAGGTCTATGTGGCCCATTGGCCTGGCTGGGAGAGCCAGGGCCAGTGATTGCAAGCCCAGGTTTTCTGTGCAGTGTGGATGCCTGGGCTTGGACATGGATCCCTAAGCAGGGTCACACAGCAGCAGGCAGTACAGTGTAGATGTACCTAGTGATTCACTGGCAAGTTCCAGGCTGGGTATGGCTGCCAGAGGGGTTGGTGGGGAGGCAGGTGTGAGGCAGCGAGGGGAGAATTCTAATCTGGGGGCATTTCACACCCCCTGGCAGGGATGGTCCAAGGAGCCAGGCAGGAGGGAACCCAAGTCCCTGTGTGTGCGGGAGACTCTCCCTGGGGAAACTGCTGCAACTTCTGGCTCCTGCATTCCTGCCCTTGTAACATGTGATGGCACCAAATGGGGCTATGAGGTAGCTGTTGCCTGCCCATCCCTCTGCTCTGCTCCTGCTCTAAAGGAGCTGGGGGAGGGGAGGCTGTTTCTTTTGCTTAGCTGCCTGTTATTGATTAGTTGATTGAAACGTCATTTCCCCTCAGGGGCCAATGACACTCTGCAGTTACACTCAAAGGCCAGATCTCAGTCATGCCCCATATTCTAAGAGGCAGCAAATCCCAGTCTGCTGACAGGGAATGTTTCTACTGTATACCATGCACAGCAGCCTGTGGAACTCCTTGCCGCAAGATCTCATTTGTCTTCTTTTCTGACTCATAGCTAGCTCCTGGCATTCCTAGGGATGATGGGACCATGCAGAGTTAGAACAGTCAGTATTACTCAAGAACTTGATGTGGGATGGGCTTTAGGACAGTGTTTCTTAAAGTGTGTGTCGTGAGGCAGTTGGAGGTATGCCACGGAGAGAACAGAATTCAAAATGGCTGCCCTTAAAGTGGCTTGTCCCTTTAATTTATTTTTTGGTCAACAACTTTTCTCTGGGGAATGGCCACCCTTAAAGGGGCAAGTCTTGTTTTAATTTTTTTTATTCTATTTTTTTTGCTCAACTTTTCCCTGGGGGCTTTTTTTTCCACAACAAAAAAAATCCTTGGTGGTCCCCATTTAAAAAAATTGTTTGGTTTTCCTTGGTCTTAAAAAGTTTGAGACACTGCTCTAGGACCTCCTGTGGCAAGACACAAGCCCCGCTTCTAACCATGTTACATTCAGATGTGGCAGGTGCAACTCTATAGTCAGTTATAACCAATCAGAGCTGGGGATCTGACCCCAGAGGGGCTCTGGCTCATTTCACCAGCTGGGGGGCTGGGCCCAGGGATTTCAGTGGGGCTGCCCCAGGTCACTCCCGCCAAGGGCCTGGCCCCCCTCTCTGTCCATGGAACTGGCCCCGTCCAGCATGTGCCTCCCTGTGTCTGTCAGGGGCTTTGGGAGCCTTCAGTCGACAGTGGCTGCAGAGAGACCAGGGCAGCCCCAGCTCCATTGGCTCCACCTGCCCCAGCTGTGCAGGGCTGGGGCTGGGCAGATAAACCAGCGACACCAGCCAGCCCGAGTGACCTGGCAATTCTCTCCACAGGAACCCGCCAGCTCCCACCCAGTGCCAGGAAAGAGACTCAGAGCCAGGATCATTCAGCACCTGGAGCTGGTTTGGTCGGTGCCTGCCGAGGCCGGGCTGGCCTTGGGGATAAAAGCAGCGCCCACGAGAGCTTTGGAACAGCTCAGTGGACCACAGCTCAAACCCAGCCTGGTTGCTTGGGGCATTCGGGCAAAACTCCCCCAACAAACGATATTGGCATGGGTGTTTTCCTGATCACGCTATGTAGCCAAACCACACCCGAGCTGTAATCGAGGGAGCTGCTTTGAAATTGCCTTTAGGAAGGGCTCTGACAGCCTTGCCGGACCCAGTGTGAACAGGCCTTAGGTACCACTGGCTGCAGAAAGGGGGTTCCAGTGAACATGTCTCTGCCTTTGGAGCCCACAGGTCTTCCAGCGAGAGAAGAGATGGGGAATGTGTCACGTCCTGCTGAGGGGATGGAGCCAGATCCACTCCTGGGCTCCCAGAAAACCCAAATGGAACAAAATGGTGTGACTTGTGTTGGGACCACCCCCGCACAGAGCGGAAGCAGACGCCCGACGGGTGCTGCAGGTAGAGCGCTAGCGGCCTCACTGGGATCTTCTCACATGGCCCAAATGATGCTCATGCAGTGTAGGCCTTATCGCCCTCTGGTGCCTGCTCTGTGGAAAAGACACTTAAGACCGCAAAGGCCATCAACATGCATCAGCCTTTAGCTGAGTCTGTCCCCCGTCTCTCTGCCTAATCACCTCCCATCCTCCCTCAGCCCAGACAGGCTGGTCAACTTTCCACCCCACCCTGTGGGTGGGGGAAAGGCTGTTTGAACACGACCGAGGGTTCTCCTCCCCTTGTTTCACTTCAGAGTGTGCAGGGTTTCAACTGGAAACCAGGCTGGTTTGAGGGGGTTTTGTGTTGGAAGTAGGAAAAGAGTCAGGTTTTGGTTTAAAATGTGAGGGTCTCTGTCCCCCCTGCCCAATCCTCTCTCTTTATAAATACACACGGTTCCCTGGAAAGAGTTTGAAGGGAACACTTTCAAATCTCAAATTGTGGGTTTCAATTTTTTTTAAAGGTGAAAGGACTCTACCTTCCAAAATGCAGGAAGAGTTTCACTATCTACTCCCTACACGTCTCTTAATTACAAGATACCCTCCTTCCCTCTTATTTCAAACCAGCTCTGGCTTATGCTGCTAATCCATGCAGGGCCTGGCCCAGCATGAGCATCAGTGGCTTGTTCTGTTCCAGGTTGGCTGGCTGGGTTGAGACGATGGGCACGTCGCTGGGCAGTTCCAAACCTGGTTCTCAACTTTGTCCTGATCCTCCTCCTCCTTCTCCTCATCTTCATCACCATCCTCATGGCCCAGCCAGGTGAGTGTGATGCCTGCACTGACCCTGTCTCTGTGCTGCATGCTCGGTGCTGCAAACATCACAATCCCACCCGTTTTCTCCTCCCCTCAAAGCCCACCCCTGCTACAGCCCTCAACAGACTCTTCTGAGCCCTGGGCTTTTCTGTGGGATCTTCCCCTTCCCTTAGTGCCTATCTCCAACCAGCTATCTGCTTTTACCCACACACACCTGGCTACCCAGGGCTGAGAGTCAGTGTTACCACTCCCCAGCCTCTAGAGGGAAGAGCTGCGGCTGTCTGTCTGGCTGCCAGCTCCCTGACCCCATCAGCCTGGCTAGCCATCTCCCCCAGGGTAGGCCAGCCTTGGCTTTGCCTTGCAGGTAACAGTGGCTGCACCTTAGGTCCCATGTCCCTTTGCAGCATCCCTCTGTGACATCCAGCCTGACACCGGTTGCTCATGCACAGCCCTAGATCCTCTGCCTCCAAACATACAGCATGTCCCCATTTACCAGTTTTACCTCAAATTTCCGCTCCTATGTCATGTCCCTGAGGGCATGGCTACTACCCCTAACCCTGTATCATGCATAGCCCCTGGAAACGTGGCTAGTGACTCTAACCCTACCCTGTGTCTCACATGGCCCCTGCGAGGGTGGTTAATAACCCCAACCCTGTGTCACGCATGGCCCCTGACAGTTTGTTGTGGAAAGAATAAAGATTGAACTAAAACTGAGATGAGATGGAAACAAGACAAAACCGAATTTGAACTTGGCTCTAGGCTCATTCCTGCCAATCCCCTGCCCCTCACAAAGTCCCTTCTCTTGACCACGCTCCAAACCTTCCTGAAACACTCACCCCTCCTCAGTGAATGGGTCGAGCAAGGGTTCCCAAACTAAGGAGGAATGCCCCCTGGGGGGCGAGAAGAAATTCCAGGGGGGCATGAGGAGACCCAGCCCCCAATCAAATTTTTTTGCTCAACAAGTTTTGCTGCTATTTTGGGGTGGGGGGTCGTGAGGGTTTCTCAAAAAGGGGGCGTGATGCTGAAAAGTTTGGGAACCACTGGTAGGGTCTTTGCCCTTCTCCTGGGCTGGTCAAACTAAGTGACAACAGCGCCACCTGCTGGCAGTTTGTAATTAACTCACTGGATGGTTGATATCACAAAAAGCCTCCTCACACCCTGCCCTGGCGGTGTTCCCTCCCCCCAGAGATCCTGGCCAGGCAGATGCCAAAGTGCCTGATGTGCAGGTACAACCCAGTGTCTCTCTGGCAGCGTCTGCAGGGAGCAAAACTGAAGCTGCAGCAAAGGAGCCTGGGGCTGCAAATGTGGCTCCAAATTCACAGCTGGTGTCTCTGGGAAGGGGAAGGAGGGCATTGGCTTCGCCTTCTTGGAAAGGGGAATGTGCCTTGTACAAACTCTGCTTGCTGGTATAGAACAACGCCGTAGAGTGTGTGCGGGAAGTGGGAATGGGCAGGGCTTGTTCCCTTGGCTATAGTGGGAGAAGAGCAACTTTCTCACCCTGCTGCTTTCTCAGCTCCAGCACAGACATGTGAGTTGTGCCTGGCTGGTGCTCCTTGCCCTGATGACTGGATCGAGTACCGGGGGAAGTGTTACTATTTTTCCGAGACTGAAGCAAACTGGATTGACAGCCAGAAGAACTGCTCTGCCCTCGGTGCCTCCCTGGCTGGGATTGACTCGCAGTTGGAGATGGTGAGAGATTCTGGGCTGCACGGGGTGGGGGGGGCAAAAGCAGCTTTAGTCTGGGCTCATCCTGGGGCTGGCCTGGTCCCAGGTGCTGTTTGAATTTAGGGCAACTTCACCCAGCCCAGAACAGTTGGAGCTCCGAGTGCTCTGCCCACGCTCCATCCTCCCCATGTGATGGGCACCGAATCGGAGCCACATGGGACTCCCTGCTCCCAGGGAATTCCCTGTGGGGGAATCCAGATGCTTCCCAGCCCCTTTTTGTGACAGGAGCAGGCTTGCCAGCCCAGGCATTTAAAGATCAGCACTCGGGGTGGTGTGTGGGGAGCCCTGTGATTGACTTTAAGATAGCAGCTATGAGGGCTTTCAATTTGTTTTCTGGTGTCCAAGCTTTTAGGAAGTCCCATTTTCAAGTTTTTCTGGGCAACTATGAAGACTAGATAGTTATGAAAGTTATGAGTGTGTCCTGTAAATTCCTGACTCCAGGAGTTGGGGTCAGAGCTGTCCTTAGTAATGCAGAGTGCCCCAAAAATCCTATTAAACATGCCTGACAGCTCAGGCGGGAGACGATTTTTAGAGGTTTGGGTTTTTATATAATCTTCAACACTAATGAAATATTTTAAGCAACAGTCCTATGGACTAATACACTTGAATGGCTTTGTCACAGGTTCCATGTTCTGCCAATAGCCCTGGCAGGCTTTGTCACTTTAAGTTAACTAGATCCTCTCCGGAAGAAGCTGAGCCACCAAACAGGGATAAGAAGAAGCAGGTGGATGGACATTAAGACCCAGCAGTGCCCCCAAACTTTCAGGTTCCCTATGCAACTGCATATTCTGCATACGGGAAGGAGAAGTCAACTGTAGCAGAGGGAAATCATTCCATAGTTGGGCCCCTCCTTCCAGCTGATGTTATGGCATCTTCTCACACTGAGGATCCCTCTCCAAGGGGAGGGAACTCCAGTCACTTTGAAAAAGGGGGTGTTTGTAATGTGAGGATTGGATCACTAGAAACCTAGATAACTGGGTTTGTGATGACCAGGAGAACCATATGGGGACTTGCCTGCTTGGCGCAAAGGCTGCGGCTCTCAAGATATCCAAATAGACTGTGTGTAGTGCTGGGGAGGAGTTGGTGGTCGTGGTACATGTAGGTACCAATAACATAGAGAAGGGTAGGAGAGAGGTTCTGGAGGCCAAATATAGGGTGCTGGGAAAGTGACAGAGATCCTGGATTTCAATGGTAGTGTTCTCTGAAATGCTTCTAGTTCCATGCTCAGGGCCAGGTAGGCAGGCAGAGCTTCAGTCTCAATGCGTGGATGAGGCGATGGTGTAAGGAGGAGGGGTTTAGATTTATTAGGAACTGGAGAAACTTTTGGGATGGGGGAGCCTATACTGGAAGGGTAGGTGGCCCCTAAATGAAAATGGAACCAGACTGCTGACACTTGACATCAAAAAGGCTGTAGAGCAGTTTTAAAGCTAACAGCTGGGGGAAAACCGACTGGTGCGGAGGAGCATGTGCATCGGACAGAGAAGGGAGGATCTATTAGTTTGGAAAAAAGAAAATTAAGGGGAGACATGATAGCGGTTTTCAAATATCTAAAAGGGTGTCACAAGGAGGAAGGAGAAAATTTGTTCCTCTTGGTTTCTGAGGACAGGACAAGGAGTAATGGGCTTAAAGTGCAGCAGGGGAGGTTTAGATTGGACATTAGGAAAAAATTCCTAACTGTCAGGGTGGTCAAATATTGGAATAAATTGCCAAGGGAGGTGGTGGAATCTCCCTCTCTGGAGATATTTAAGAACAGGTTAGATAGACATCTGTCAGGGATGGTGTAGACGGAGCGTGGTCCTGCCTTGAGGGCGGGGGGCTGGACTCGATGACCTCTTGAGGTCCCTTCCAGTCCTATTATTCTATGATTCTATGATTAATAGGGATTCTCTATGTTCTAGTCAGGAGGAGAGCATGGAAGTATGGGTCAGATCAGATGAGACACAATCAAATGAAAACAGGAAACGGCAGATGGATAAAGAGTAACAATTATTAAAGTGCTTATACACAACTGCTAGAAGTATTAATAATAAAATGGGTGAATGAAAGTGCCTCATTTTAAGGGAGGATATTGACTTAATAGGTATCACACAAACTTGGTGGAATGAAGACAATCAATGGGAGAGACATACCACCGTACAAAATGTAGCCGAAGGACAGAACAGGTTGTGCTGGTGGGGGAGGGGCACTGTAATTGCAAGAAAATGTAAAATCAAATGAAGTAAAAAATCTTAAATGATCCAAAATGTTTCATAGAATCTCTATGGACAGTAATTCCATGCTCTAAGAAGATGATATCCCTACAGCTATATTCTTAGACAATCTGATCAAGACAGTAATAGTGACTATAAAATGCTATCAAACTCAGTAGTAGTGGGGCATTTTAACTATCCCCATATTGACTGACTGGGTACAAATCACCTCAGGATGGGATGCAGAGAAAGTTTCTTGATACCTTAAATGACTGCTTCTTGGAGCTACTGGTTCTGGAACCCACAAGGGGAGAGGCAATTCTTGATTTAGTCCTAAGTGGAGCACAGGATCTGGTTCAAGAGTTCTAACTGGACCACTTAGAATAGTGACCATGATGTAATGAATTTTAACATCCCTATGCAGCCCAATACTATTTAATTTCAGAAAGGGGAGCTAAAAAAAAAGGAGGTTATTAGTTAAACAGAAATTAAAAGGCACAGTGACAAAAGTAAAATCCCTGCAAGCTGCATGTGAACTTTTCAAAAACACTGTAATAGAGGCCCAACTTAAATGTATACCCCAATTTAAAAAAGAACCAAAAAAGTTCCACCATGGCTTAACCAAATAAAGAAGCAGTGACCGATAAAAAGGCATCATTTAAACTGTGGAAGTCAAATCCTAGTGATAAAAATAGAAAGGAGCATACGCTCTGTCAGATTAAGTATAAAAATATAAGAACTCCAAAAAGGAGTTCGAGTTTTTTGGCTAGTTGTTGTTCAAACATTTTGTTATTACTTTAAGTACATCAGAGACTGCTAAACAATCAGTGAGGCCATTGGACGATCAAGATGCTAAAGGAGCACTCAGAGATGATCAGGTCATTGCAGAGAAGCTAAATGAATTCTTTGCTTCAGTCTTCACAGCTGAGGATAGTGGGGAGATTCCCAAACCTGAGCCATTCTTTTTAGGTGACAAATCTGAGGAATTGTCCCAGATTGAGGTATCATTAGAGGAGGATTTTGAACAAATTGAAAAACTTAACAGTAACAAGTCACCAGGACCAGATACCATTCACCCAAGAGTTCTGAAAGAACTCAAATGTGAAATTGCAGAACTATTAACTGTGGTGTGTAACCTATCCTTTAGCTATATTCCAGTCATTAGGTATAGAAGCTGATTTAATGTGATACCAATATTTAAAAAGGGCTCTAGAGGTGATCCTGGCAATTATACCAGTAAGTCTAATGTCAATACCGGGCAAATTAGTTGAAACTATTCTAAAGAATAGAATTGTCAGACACATGGATGAACATAATTTGCTGGGGAAAAGTCAACATGGTTTCTGAAAAGGGAAATCCTGCCTTACTAATCCACTAGAGTTCTTTGAAGGGGTCGAACACGTGGACAAGGGGATCCAGTGGCTATAGTGTACTTAGATTTCCAGAAAGCCTATGACAAGGTCCCTCACCAAAGGTTCTTAAGTAAAGTAAGTTGTCATGAGATAAGAGGGAAGGTCCTTTCATGGATTGGTAACTGGTTACAAGACCGGAAACACAGGGTAGAATAAATAAGTTTTATTTCTCTCCACTCTGAAAACATATTTATTCTACCCTTTGTTTCCTGTGTTGTAACCAGTTACCAATCCATGAAACGATTGTCCCTCTGATCCCATAACAACTAGTGATGTCCCTCAAGGGTCTGTCCTGGGACTAGTCCTATTCAACTTATTTATAAATAATCTGGAGAAAGGGAAACATGAGGTGGTAAAATTTACAGATAGTTAAGACCAAAGCAGACTGTGAAGAGATTCCAAAAGAGCTCACCAAACAAAGTGATTGGACAACAAAATGGCAAATCAAATGTAATGTTGATAAATGTAAAATAATGCACATTGGAGAAAATAGTCCCAGCTACCCATACAATATGATGGGGACTAATTTAGCTACAACTACTCAAGGGAGAGATCTTGGAGTCACTGTGGATAGTTCTCTGAACACATCCACGCAGTGTGCTGCGGCAGTCAAAAAAAGCAAACAGAATGTTAAGAATCATTGAAAAAGAGAGAGAGAATAAACCAAACAATCTTCTTGCCTCTATATAAAACCATGGTACGCCCACATCTTAAGTCCGTGGTCCCCAACACGGTGCCCGCGGCCGCCATGGCACCCGCGGGGGCATTTGCATGCGCCCGCCACATGCTCGGGGCTGGCCTGGCCCCGGGCACATGGCGCACGGTGAGCGCTGGCCCCGGGCGCGCGGTGCTTGGCGGGGGGGGGAGCGCCGGCCCCCCGGGCAGTTGGCGGGGGGGGAGCGCTGGGGCACTTGGCGGGGGGGGGAGCGCCGGCCCCCGGGCACTTGGCGGGGGGGGGGAGTGCCGGCCCCGGGGCACTTGGCGGGGGAGAGAGGAGCGGCGGCCCCGGGCGTGCGGCGCTTGGCGGGGGGGGGAGAGCACCAGCCCCGGGCGCGCAGCACTTGGCGGGGGGGGGAGCGCAGCGCTTGGTGGGGGGGGGGAGCGCCGGCCCCGGACACGTGGCGCTTGGCGGGGGGGGGAGCGCCGGTCCCGGGCATGCAGCTATGGGGGGGGGCGCCCCTGGGCATGCAGCTATGGGGGGGGCGCTCCCTGGCGCGCAAGTGTCCCCGCCCCCCGGCGCCCGGCGGGCGAACAGCCACGCCCCCTGGCGCCCGACAACCTCAAAAGGTTGGGGACCACTGTCTTAAGTATTGCATGCAGATGTGGATGCCTCATCTCAAAGATATATATTGGGAAAAGGTTCAGAAAAGGGCAACAAATGATTACGGATTTGGAACGGGTCCCATATGAAAAGATATTTAAAAGACTTGGACTCTTCAGCTTTGAAAAGAGGAGACTTCAGGGGAGGATAGGTTAGAGGTCTATAAAATCATGACTGGTGTGCAAACAGAGAATAAGGAAAAGTTATTGACTTGTTCCCACCATATAAGAAGTAGGAGTCACCAAATGAAATAGGCAGCAGGCTTAAAACAAAGAAAAGGAAGTTTTTCTTCATTCAGTGCATCGTGAACTTGTGGTACTCCTTGCCAGAGGATGTGTGAAGGCTAGGACTTAAGCAGGGTTCAAGAAAGAGCTGGATAGCCATTGATGAACCTAATCTCCATGAATCTATTAGCCAGGATGGGTAGGAATGGCGTCCCTAGCTACTGTTTATCTGGAAATGGATGACGGGGAGGTATCATGTGATAACTTCCTGTTCTGTTCACTCCCTCTGGGGCATCTGACATTGACCACTGTTGGCAGACAGGTTACTGGGCTAGATGGACCTTTGGTCTGACCCAGTATGGCCATTCTTATGGGTAAAGACCACTCTGGGTGGGGTGTTTAAAGCACCAGCCAGCATGAAACTTCTGGTAAAATAATGGGATTGTGAGAGAGAGTAACAGCGTTGAAGGCCAGAAATGCAACTGAGATTAGAGCCAGGTAGCTGCTAAAATACCAGAGCTGCTTGAAAATCAGAAGGTCTAGCCTATGGGAAATTCAGGATAAAAACAAATGCCAAAACATTGGAATCAGGACAAGAGGCTGAAAATTTAACTTCCCATTCAGCTCCAGAAATACATGACCATGTTTAGTTTCAATGTTTGCTCAAACCAATTTCTTTTGATAGTCACAGATCAAAACATCTTGATTTGTCAAAGCAAATGAAGCATTTTTTTTTCAGTCTGGGGAAACACCCACAGAGGAGAATGGAGGTATAAGATAGCCAAACTACAGCTCCCATGAGGCACCCTGGTAGCTCAGTTTTGGCAGCTGACTAATGTTGAACTGACCCAAAAATGCAATCATTGATACGTGATAAACAAAAAATTTCAGCAAAATTGAGAGATACCTTTGGAAAACTTCATTTTTACAGGAAATATTTTCTGAACCAATATTGTGATGGAAAATCTCCATCCAGCTCTATGAACACTAGTCTTGGCATAATGTCCACACCTGGACAGATTTCCCTGTATTTTATGGAGCAATTGGTTGCTGCCTTTGAATCTGGATTGTCCTTTCCTGGTGCAGCCTGGGCCCCTGCCCAGCCCCCTGTGTAATAGCCGAGAGAGCCAAGTGTTAATTGTTGCGGGCCCAGAAATGGAGTGTGAGGCACTTTTCCCTTTTCTCTTTGTAACAGGATTTCATGAAGCGCTATAAATACCTCAACTCCAGGTTTTGGATTGGACTCCGGCGGGAACCAGGCCAGCCCTGGAAATGGGCCAATGGCACCGAATTCAATGACTGGTGAGTCCCTTTGAGTGCTGGTCACTCCGTGACAGAGGCAGCTCCCATGAAACACAGGAGCCTGGCCTTGTGGTTAAGGGCTGGATCTGCTGCTTGGGATGTCTGGTTCAGTTCCTGATGTTACCCCAGGAGGGCTTTATGGCCTTTGGGCAAATGACTCAGGGCCAGATTTTTGCTGCCAGTTGTAGCTGCTCTGGTGGCTTCATTGTTTTGTTGCTGTTGCAGGTTTCCAATAGCAGGAGGAGAACACTGTGTGTTTCTGAATGACGGCAACATGGCCAGCTCAAGCTGCTCAGGGAGAACGCACTGGATCTGCAGCAAACTAGCACAGAAAGCAGAAGGTGGAGCCAATTGACAGTGGCCTGGATGTAGCAGTTTGGTCTGGTCAGTGGGGCTGTCCCAAGCTGCCGCCTCATGTGGGAAACTTGGGATATGTCTAAGCTATACGCTTTTTACAGAGTAAGCTATTCCAGAAGAGCTCTTGCGCAAAAGCAGTATTTAGACAAATGTGAGACTGATGGATGTGAATTTATAGCAGAATTTATACCATCTATCTCTCTAAGCATTGCCTTCTGCCCCTGCCCTATGTAAACCGTTATAACATTTGTAATCACTTTCAATTTAGATTTAATATTGTAACTGTTTTCACTACTCAGAAATAAATAACTTTAATTGTTAAGCTGGTAGCGTCTCTCTTTCTCTCTTCCTCAAGGGGTGTTGTTTGGCTTCCTCATTTGCTCTGCAACAACGCTTCTTGTACCCAAGCTAAAGATCCTTGTAGTGCCCAAAATCCTGTGGTGTTTGCTCATCATGTGATTTATCAGTGAATGAGTGTGGTGTGAAAGTGGGGATAGGGGGTGCTGAACCTGGGGGCTTATGAGGATGGCAGCTTAAAGTGCTGTTTAATCCAGCCCACGGAGTCCAAAGGCTCATGAGGGTGCAGTGTGGCATTGCTGTTAACCCAGCCTGTTATGTCCAGGAACATATGAGGGGTCAGCTTGTGAGTGCTGATTACCCAGTCCTCTCAGACGTGCTCTCTTAGTCGGTGTGAGTGTCTGTGTGTGTGGCTAAGGTGGGAAGAACCCCATCCTGAGGAACCTAGTTCCTGCAGGAGAGCTCCAGTGGGAGGAGGAAGTGGCAGCAGGGAGCGTTCAGCTCTATGAGAGCACACGTAAGCACAAGCAGCACACAGATAGAATTGTTAACCTTCCTCCTCCCCCTGTCTCATAAGTGTAACACTAATAAATGAGCATACCGCAAAGCACTGGGTAAATCTGATAACAAATGGGGGGTCACACCTCACACATTGTGCACTACCACTCTAGGGAACATGTTGGAATCTCTCCTCAGCTGGTTGCTTCTAAAAATAATTTTGCTCTGTGTATTTCTTGGCAGACTTCACTGAGGAAACACGCCACACTTCTAATTTTGGATAGTAGTATATACATGTTTTACCATTTTCTGTCCTGCACTTAATTTAGCAACCTAACAGTGTTGGACAGGGGTGTGATCCTGCCTTCATCCCCATCAAACATAGCGAGGTGGACTGAATTTGCCAGGTAAATGCAGCTAAGCCAAGAGAAAAGCACTTCTATTGAAGTAGTTTATTTCATTTGGGGAGATGGTCTCATTTTGTCTGTTTGCTAGTACAAGCATTTCAGAAGTGATTTTATTAAAAAAATGCCCAGTCATGGCCAAAAGCCAGAGCGGTACAGCACAAAGGGACACGTTCACATTCAGCAACCCTGCAAATCAAAACCCCATTCCTGCAGACTTGTACACATGATTCACTTTTTTCCTCTTATTTGCAAGTGTGGACGCGGGCAAGGGCGCAAGCATGAACCTGGGCGCACTAGCCGCAAGGACACGCAGGTGCGCTTGCGCACACACACACACACAAATGTAAAACGTCAAAGAATACAATGTGAGGTAAAACATTTAAAACATCAAAAATGTAAACACGAAAAAGAACTAATATATCATAAAAAGAAACTGAAAAATGCAAGACAGTAGTAAAAATGAGTAAGTGCTTGTAAAAACACCCCATAACAGTAACAACAAGGTGCACAAATGTAAAACATCAGAAAGTACAATGTGAGGTAAAACATTTAAAACAGCAAAAAATATTAAACGAAGAAACCTAAAATGTAAACACAAAGGCTACGTCTACACTGGCGCCTTTTCCGGAAGGGGCATGTAAATTTCACGAGTCGTCGTAGGGAAATCCGCGGGGGATTTAAATATCCCCCGCGGCATTTAAATAAAAATGTCCGCCGCTTTTTTCCGGCTTTTAAAAAAGCCGGAAAAGAGCGTCTAGACTGGCCCCGATCCTCCGGAAAAAGTGCCCTTTTCCGGAGGGTCTTATTCCTACTTTGAAGTACTAGTTATTGCTGCTCTTCTGTCTGGTGAGTTGCACCGTCAGAGATTCCCAGTTCTCCACTGAGAGGTCTAAGGGTACAGCTACACAGCATGCTTATTTCAGAAGAAGCTATTTCAAAATAGCAACCTACAGGGAAGCCTCAGAATTAGGCAGCAGTGGTGAGAGGACAAAATGTGCAAACAGTTTTTCACTCAGAGAGGCTCAGAGCAGCCTCTGACACTCTGGAAAGGCTCAGGTGTGATGCTGGAGAAAAACCAGTCCAGCTTTGCCAGGGCCAATTGTCCAACACTCCTGTTACGAGACTCCTCCCGCTGCGGTCTCCTTTGCTGCTGTAAGTGCATCGGGTTTGCTACAGATCCAGTGTCTCTCACTGGTACACCACAGGCTGCTGACCCCTTTCTCGTTCAGATACGCGCAGTCGCCATCTCCTCCGATCTCAAACCTGCAGGGCAGAAGCCAGGGAGCGGGTGTGAGGCAGGAGCCGGGTGTTTCCCATCACAGACAGGGGGCGACACTTGCACACGGCAGGGAGCTGCTGCATTCCCAGCCCCTCAGTTCCCTTCCTGCACCAGCACCAGGCCCCAGCCCTGCCCCCAGCCGAAGGGGACAGTTCCACAGGGGGCAGTGGGGCCAGGTGAGGTTCTAAGAGGAACTGGCCTCCCTGGAGCATTTACGCCGAGGGGATGTTTTAACCCCGGATCCTGCTCCCCTCCCCCATGCAGCTGCCCCCGCACTCAAAGTGTCCCAGGTGCAGGTTCCAGGGGAGCAGCACATGGCGAGGAGCAGCAGTGACACCGCACAGAAGAGCTGGGGCCAGGGCTCCCCTGGCACTTGACATCAGCTCTCAGGCCAGGCCTCGCTGAGGAGGCTGGAGCTAAATGGCAGCAGCACAGGCCCTGTGGCCGTGGTGTGACCCAGCCGCTCAACCCAGCTTCCCGCCGGAGCATGTCCCACCTGGGCACAGGGCGGGATCCCGGCCCACAGGCAAATCCTCCCCCACTGACCCATCCTGGCTACTCAGTGGCAGGTGCCGGGCTGGGAGGAGGCCCAGCACCACTCTGGGCAGGCTGGGATGTCCCCACCCCCAGACCTCCAGCCTCTGGCTCTGGGTGGGCCAAGACGTGTCCCAGAGACAGGCTAACCCAGCCCCCGCCCACCTGATCCCATGGCCGGGGTGGGCAAGGACTCAGACTCATAGACTTTAAGGTCAGAAGGGACCATTTGATCATCTAGTCCGACCCCCTGCACAGTGCAGGCCACAGAATCTCACCCACCCCTCCTAGAATAATCCTCTCACCTATATCTCAGATATTGAAACCCTCAAATATTTTGAAGACCCCAAGACGCAGAGAACCCTCCACCTGTGATCTGTGCCCCATGCTACAGAGGAAGGCGAAAAACCTCCAGGACCTCTGCCAATCTACCCTGGAGGAAAATTCCTTCCAGACCCCAAATATGGCGATCAGCTAAACCCTGAGCATGTGGGCAAGACTCACCAGCCAGACACCCAGAAAGTTCTCTATAGTAACTCCTATCATCCCTCCATTGATAAGGCACCAGCATCCCCCCAGCAAAGCTCTGCTAGGATGGCAATGAGGTAACCCAGAGCATCTTGGATGGTGAGTGGGGGCCTCCAGCCATCTGGCTACCACCCCCACTCACCAGCCAAGAGGCTGCTGGGAACATCTAAGACTGAACAGGGGGAAGGATCGGTCCCAAGCTAGGAAGCTACTTAACTTGACAGAGATCAGCAGAACAACTATTGGGGTAAGAATTTGCATGTAACATGTTTCCTTGTGTATTAGGATTAGCTGGCGTGTTTTGTTTTGTCTTAGTAACTTGATTTGAGTGTTTTCAGTTGCCATCACTTATGTCCTACTTGTTACACTTAATAAAAATACTTATTTATTCTCAAGCCCAGTGTAAATAACTGTTACCCGGAAGGCACAACCATTGTGCATCTCTCTCTTTCATTGATAAGGAGAGTGAACTTAGGAGCTTTCTCTGTGCAAAACTTTTATACCAAGCAAGAAAAAATTTACTCGGGATTTTGCTCCTATTGAGGCCGTGCTCTGTGATGCTGCCTATGGACCTACAGCTGAGCAGCTTCAGTGTCTGCATTGCTGTGGTGGAGGTCAGTTACCCAACCTCTGTGCCTTGTCTAGGGGAGACCGGAGTTTTTCACCTCGCAGAACAGGGTAGCGGAGCCCCGGAGGGGATATAGGCAGGCACAGTGGCACAATCAACACACCGGGGACAACCCCAAGGGGACCTTGATGATCATAAGGTCGTTAACGCCCTGGCTTTCTAAGCCAATTCTGGGGACATTCCAGCTTCCTACCAACTACAAACAGTTTAATTTTTTTACCAATACAATTCAGTTGTAGGCACATAAGAGCAGCCACATTGTATCAAACCAATGGTCCTTCTAGCCCAGTGTCCTGTCTTTCTCCACACCAGTCATGGTTATATTGATCCTCCTGTCCAAGCTGAACAATCCTATCCTGATCTCTCCTCACATAGAAGCTGTTCCATCCACTAATATTTTTACTCTTGTCTGTACCTTTTCCAATTCTAACATTTTTTTTAGATGAGAACAGAACTAGGCTCAGTATTCAATATGTGGGCACACCACTGATTTATAAAATGACACTTCTATATTGTGTCTCATTCTGGCCCTTTCTTAGGGATTTCTAACAGTGTTTGCTTTCCTGACTTTTGCTGCTCACTGAGTGGATGTTCTGAGCGCTGTCCACAATGACTCCAAGATCTCTCTCTTGAATAACAATTAATTACTGTTCTTTTCAAATGTTGCCACCTCACTGCGCACCCCACTCCCTGATCGTTTATTAATATATTGAGCAGCACAGAGCCTTGGCAGACACCATCCCCCAATTTAGCTCTCTCCATTGTGAAAACTGACCCTCTGTTCCTGTTCTTTTTTCCTACGGTTTAACTGATGATGGGCAATAATTTTCACAAGGGGTCACTCCATGAGTTTTGGAAAGTCATAGGGGCCACACATTTCTACTATATTAATATGGGAGGCAGCAGGGCGCTCCGGGCTGGTGCACAGAGTTGGGATGCAGGAGAGGGTGACAGGGGTGGGTTCCGGGAGGGAGTCTGGTGCAGGAGGCGGCTCTGGACCAGGCACTGGGATGCAGGAGGGGTTCAAAGCGCAGGCTCTGGCCAGAGGGGCCTTACCACAGGTATAACTAATGTGTGGACAAGGGCGAGCCAGGGGATGCAGTGTGCTTAGACTCTGACATTTCTATCCAGCCTGCTAAAGTGCCACAGTGCAGCAGGGTGCTCAGGAAGGCGGTTTGCCTGCCATGGCCCCCCTGTTCCCAAAAGCAACCAGCACTGGCTGGCAGCTCTGCCTGAACTTGGCACCTCACACACCAGGGACCCGAAGCCCAGGGACTCATATGGAGGGAGAGGGAGTGTGAGTGTGAGAACACTCACCAGTTATTGAATTTGGTGCCATTGGTCCATTTCTGGGTCCATCCGGAGGCCGACCCAGTGGTCAAATTTGCGTTCATAGCGCTGCATGAAAGCCTAGAACAACAGAGGGGTTGTTAGGGCCCAACCCTGCTGCTCCCCAGCTTGGGGCAGGGAATCCCAGGGGGTCTGAGTGTTCCCAGGAGGTGGCTGGGGATTTGCCCCTCCCCCTTGCCCAGCTCTGGGTAAATAAATAAATAAATAATAAATTAATGGAAATGCCTATCTCCTAGAACTGGAAGGGACCTTGAAAGGTCATCCAGTCTAGTCCCCTGCCTTCACAGCAGGACCAAGTACCCTCCCTGATGAATTTTTGCCCCAAACCCCCTCTGCAAGGATTGAACTCACAACTCTGGGTTTAGCAGGCCAATGCTCAAACCACTGAGCTATCCCTTCTCCCCTATTCAGTATTAACCCCCCCACCAAACCCAGCTCCCCCCATCTCCAAACCTTCCCAGGGCTGGGTCCCACACTCCATGCCCGGCCAGGGTCTGTGTGAAACCCTCACCCGACAGAGCAGCTGGGCTCCCTGCAGCCCTCCCCGGGGAAGGAGAGAGATGATCAGTGCAGGGGATGCTGGGAAGGGCCAGGCCCAAGGGGACCCCTCCCCCACCTCAGCTGGCTGCTTGTCCTCTACCTGGGGCACTGGCTTTTCCAGCCGCGCTGGGGTCTCAGCCCCCTCCAGCTCCAGGCAGCCCAGCAGACACCAGGGCCAGCCCAGCCCCAGAGGGGCATCTCCTGCTGATAGGCCTGACAGTGGCTGATCCCCCCGTTACTGACACCAGAGGGGCCTGGGCCCAGCCCGGCTGGGCATTCAGCAGCTGGAAAGTCCATTGGCTCTGGATTCTGAGCTGCCCCTCACCCGCAGGGCAGAGCCCAGGCCAGGCCAGCGTGAGGAGTCTCTCACCATTTCCTGCAAGGTGTCGATTGCAGCCAGGGAGGCCCCCAGGGTAGAGCAGCGGCTCCGGCTGTCGGGCCAGTTCCCTTCATCCTCCGAGAAATAGAAGCATTTCCCCTGGTACCAGACCCACCCATCCGGGCACGCGGGGCCCTGCACAGCTGGAGAGCGCCCAGATAACAGCACTGAAATGAGACAGGAGCACATAGGGTGAGGGGACCTGCCCGTGGGTGGGAGAAATGATCCCGGCGCCCCAGGCTGCTGAGACTCCTCTGACCCTGGCAGGTGCTGAGGCAGGATGGGGTGTGAAGGAGCCAGGGGGACGCTGGGAATCCAGCCCCCAAAGGGATTCACCTGACCCTGCTCTCACTGGGCCACTAATCTCAGTTCACATTCAAGAGGGAGGCAGCTGACAAAGGGCTCGTGTGTCTAAGGTCACAGAGCTGGGCCAGGATGTGGGCCAGAGGGGGTGGGCAGGGCAGGGAGTGGCAGGGGAGGGGGCCGTGGTCATGGCAGGCAGGAGAGCGACGCTGGGTAAGAGGCGGGTTCAGCGGGGTCGGCCAGGCCGGTTCCCCGAGGAGCTCTGCTCGCCTGGGCCACTGCCCCTCCCCTGCTCTGCGCTGGGCTGCCAGGTGTCCGGTATTGGCCCGGACAGTCCAGTATTGGCCCGGATAGTCCAGTATTTTCACCTCCTGTCCGGTAAAAAAATTTCAGAAAATACCGGACACCTGAAATGTCTGGTATTTTCTGATTTTTTTCCTGGCCAGGAGGCAAAAATACAGGACACCTGTCAACCCTACAAACACTCGGCAACTGTGCGCCCAGCCCCTGAGTGTCTCCCTCTGCCCCCTTCTCTCCCTGGCTCCCAACACCCCAAGCCCTGCACCCTCTGCTTACGTGGTTCCTGCATTCTTGCCGCCGACAAAAAGCCTAAAGACCAAGGGGAAGCAATGCCTCCCCTGGGTCTTAGTGCTCAACTCCTCCCCTGTTCCTATCCCTATTCTGTCTGCACTCACTCTGTTTTAATAATGCTGTTTTATTATTTAATTTTTTTGTTTAACTCTTGGCGTCTTTCCCCGCCCCTCCCCCCCCCAGACTGGACAATTTTGGTCTCCCTCCCCTTTTTTTCCCCTCCTCGAAAGAATTTTTTTCCCACAGTGGGGTTTTTTTTTTTTTTGGTATTTTTGGTTAAGCCATCTAGTAACCCTATGGGCTGGCCAGGAGGGGGCTGAGGGGAGGATGGAATAAACTCCCTGCCCTTCGCCAGGCCGAGCACCCGCTGCCCAGAGCTCCCAGCACAGCCAGACGCAGGGCGAGGGAGACGCCTGGTGGGAGACGTTTGCCAGGCGGGAAGGGACACGCCCAGCCTGGGGGCAGGGACAGCTCAGAGCAGCCCAGGCACAAGGCCAAGGGCCAGACACATAACAGCAGGTGAAGGGCCAGGGGCAGGTCATCAGGGGAGATGCTGCCAAGTTCTAACCCGTCCCCAACTAGGGATGAACTGAAACAACAACCAACGGTCTGGTGGCACTTTATAGACTAACAGAACGTGGAGATGGGATCATGAGGTTTCGTGGGCAAAGCCCAACTGCAGTCATCTGAAGAAGTGAGTTTTGCCCATGAACGCTCATGATCCCATCTCCATGGTTTTTTAGTCTATAGCAGGGGAGGGCAATATTTTTTGCCCAGGGGCCACCCTGGAAAGGGTGGGGCCTAAATAGGAAGGGGTGGGGCTACCCCACCCCCAGACCATGATTGGTCTGGGGGTGGGAGAGACCTTCTGCCCCCACTTCCCACGAGGCACCCATGCCCTGGAAGACATTGGCACGCTCCCCCGCTCTCAGGCCAATCAGGAAAGCGCACAAAGCCTCCTCCCACCCTGCAAGGAGCACGTGGCACTTTGAAGTGCTGTGCGCTACTCGCAGGGTGGGAAGAGGGGCTGGGGGGGAGGGGGAGGGAAGCAGAGGAGACTTTGCACACTCCCCTGCTCCCAAGCCCTAACTGGCCTAGGGGCTGGGGAGCGGCAGGGCCTGTGGGGGCCGGATCCAGCGCACGGAGGCCCTTTCGCCCACCCCTGGTCTATAAAGTGCTACTAGATTATTTGTTGTTTTTTATGTTTATCCTGTACAGACTGACTCTGCTTCCCCTTGAAGCTTCCAAACTAGGGATGTCAGTGAATTGTCATTTAAACGATTAACCGATAAACCTGGGCTTATTGGCTAATCCTAATGACTACACCCTCCCCCACCCTCTGCCTCCGTATCAGATGCAACAAAGGAGGGCGGGGAGAGCTGGTGCCGGTAAAATAAGTTACAAACCTCCTCCCGCTGGAGTCTCCTTTGCTGCTGTAAATGCATCGGATTTGCTGCAGATCCGGGGCAAGTCACCAGAGCACCGCAAGCTGCTGACCTTCTTCTCGTTCAGATATGCGCAGTCGCCATCTCCTCCGATCCCAAACCTGCAGGGCAGAAGCCAGGGAGCGGGTGTGACGTAGGAGTCGGGTGTTTCCTGTTGGTCAGACAGGGGGCGACACTCGCACAGGGCAGGGAGCTGCTGCTTTCACAGCCCCTCAGTTCCCTTCCTCTACCTGCAGGAGCCCTGTCCCCATCTGCTCCACAGGGGACAGGGGGCAGT
Organism: Pelodiscus sinensis; assembly: GCF_052426305.1. Taxonomy (NCBI): domain Eukaryota; kingdom Metazoa; phylum Chordata; order Testudines; family Trionychidae; genus Pelodiscus; species Pelodiscus sinensis. The sequence continues at coordinate 15,728,823 of NC_143070.1, forward strand.
GGGGCCAAGTGAGGTTCTAAGAGGAACTGGCCTCCATGGAGCATTTACGCCGAGGGGATGTTTTAACCCCAGTTCCTGCTCATCCCCACCCAGATGCCCCAGCACCCAAACTGCCCCAGGTGCAGGTTCCGGGGAGCAGCAGTGACACCGCACAGAAGAGCTGGGGCTCGGGCTCCCCGGGCACTTGACATCAGCCCTCAGTCCGGGAGCCCGGCAGGCCAGGCTGCGCTGGGGAGGCTGGAGCTAAACGGCAGCAGCACAGACCCAGGGGCCATGGCGTGACCCAGCCGCTCACACTCAGCTTCCGCCAGAGCTGGACCCAGCACGACCCACCAGGGCACAGGGCGGGATCCCGGCCCACAGGAAAATCCTCCCCCATGGTCTCAGCACCACTCTGGGCAGGCTGGGATCTCCCTACCCCCAGACCTCCAGCCTCTGGCTCTGAGTGGGCCAAGACGTGTCCCAGAGCCAGGCTAACCCAGCCCCTGCCCGCCTGATCACATCACGAGGAGTACAGGATCTATCGAAAAATCACCCCGTCGGCAGAACTGCAGTTTCAGTTTCGAAATGGCGCTTGTTCGAAACAGCACCAGAATGTGATTATGCTAATGATGTGCGGGATATTTAAATGCCCACTTCATTTGCACTTTCAATGTGCTTTATTTACAGGGCTCGACAAATGGCAGCGAAATCCACTCGCCAGCCCGGCACCGCACATGCGCCAGACCGGCACTGAGCATGCGCGCACGGCCGGTGAACGGGACAACTGGCTGAAATCTACTCACCATGGGCGAGTAGATACACTGATTTGTCAAGCCCAGTTTATTTACATCCCTCTGCCGACAGGGGTGTAGTGTAGATCTAGCCTTTGTGTATTAGGATTCGCTGGCTGTTTTGTTTTGTCTTAGTAACTTGCTTTGACCTGAGTGTTTTCACCTGCAATCACTTGTGTCCCACTGTCATATTACTGAATTGTAAAGGAAGAAGCCAGATCACTGCTGCACCCAAAGTGGGAGGGGGGGTGTTTACCCCAAAGTCTGTACAAAGGGGGCCATGTGAGATGTCAAATGAAAGCTTGTGTTCTACTGATTTTACGTATGTTGTTCACGTACTTGTATAATATCTGTATGTGGCGCTATAAACATGTGCTCTGTGTTAATGCTGGACATTTCTGTCTGAGACAGAGCAATGGGCCAGGAATGTTCAGTCAGTGACTAAGCTAATTAGCAAGGCTCCAGGGACAAGGCTCACACACCTGAGGAATGTGGACCTGCAAACCAGCCAATATCATGACTGCTGACTTGGGACACAGGGGTAGGTCACTGGGCCATGTGACCTGTTCCAGCTTGGAAGTTACCAGCAATGGATATAAAATGCCAAGTGGCAATCTCCTTCCTGCCTTCAATTCTGCTACTGATCCCAGATGCAGCTTTGAGAGGCACAGAGGGTCGTGAAGAATCATGGGCCCATCCTGATATAGGATGTACACCAGAGATTTTAAGCCAGCAGTTTCTAACATCTCTGCTGAGAGCCTGCATCGAGAACTGGGATGCATGGAATGTATTGTCCTTAACCTCACTCTCATGCTTTTCTTTCTTTTATTAATAAACTTTTAGGCTACGTCTAGATTGGCATGATTTTCCAGAAATGCTTTTAACGGAAAAGTTTTCCGTTAAAAGCATTTTCGGAACAGAGCGTCTAGATTGGCAAAAGCGTCTGTGGCCAATCTAGATGCGCTTTTCCGCAAAAAAGCCCCGATTGCCATTTTCGCGATCGGGGCTTTTTTGCAGAAAACAAATCTGAGCTGTCTACACTGGCCCTTTTGCGCAAAAGTTTTGCGCAAAAGGACTTTTGCCTGAATGGGAGCAGCATAGTATTTCCGCAAGAACACTGACAGTCTTACATGAGATCGTCAGTGCTTTTGCGGAAATTCAAGCGGCCAGTGTAGACAGCTGGCAAGTTTTTCCGAAAAAGCGGTTGATTTTCCGGAAAAACTGGCCAGTCTAGAGACACCCTTAGATTTTAGATGCTAAAGGATTGGCTCAGAATGATCTTGTGGGTAAGATCCAAAGTGTAAATTGACCGGGAACAGTGACTGGTCTTTTGGGACCGGGAGAACCCGTTTGGGGTAGGTGAGATTGGCTTCTATAACCCTGTGTGCAGGCTCGGGGCTGATTGTGGCACAGGGAGAACTGGTGCGTCTGATGGGTTTTGTTCAGTGTGACGGGTTTGTGGCCTGTTAGGGAAGGTGTCCAGTCTGGGGCTGTAAAGAGCCCTTGTTCTGAGCAATACATCCTGAGCAGGCACCCTCAGCGATGCCCAAACCGGGCCCAGTCCATCACAGCCACTTGTTACACTTAATAAAAACACTGATTTATTATCAAGCCCAGTGTAAATACTGGGAAGCAGCCACTGTGCACCTCTCTTTTTTGAAATGATGTGACCACATCTGTACACAGTATTCAAGATGTGGGTGTCCTATGGCCTTATATAGAGGCAGTAAGATATTTTCTGTCTTATTCTATATCCCTTTGTTAATGATTCCTAACATTGTTTGCTTTTTTCACTGCCGCTGCGCACTGAGTGGATGTTTTCAGAGAACTATCCACAGTGACTCCAAGATCTCGCTCTCGAGTAGTTGTGGTTAAATTAATCCCCATCATATTGTATGTATAGTCGGGATTATTTTTCCAATGTGCACTACTTTACATTTATCAACATTAAAATTCATTTGCCATTTTATTGCCCATTCACCGTGTTTTGTGAGATCCTTTTGAAGCTCTTCACAGTCTGCTTTGGTCTTAACTGTCTCAAACAGTTTAAGTATCATCTGCAAATTTTGCCACCCCACTGTTTACCCCTTCTCCAGATCATTTATAAATACGATCCATCCCAGGACAGACCCTTGGGGGACCCTACTAGTTACCTCTCTCCATTTTGAAAACTTACCCTTTATTCCTACCCTTTGTTTCCTATCTTCAGTCCATGACAGGACCTTCCCTCTTTTCCCATGACAACTTACTTACAAGCCTTTGGTGAGGGACCTTGTCAAAGGCCTTCTGGAAATATACGTACACTAGAGCCACTGGATCCCCCTTGAACACATGCTTGACGAGGCACGATTTCCCTTTACACACTCACTTGTGTGTCTGTTAATTCTGGTCTTTACCACTGTTTGCCTGGCATTAGACAGCTAGACTTAACTTCAACACCCATGAGCCTCAGAAAACACTAGGGACCCGCCAGGCATCTGGTGCAGAGGTAAATGTGAGCACCGGGTTACACAGTGTTGGCAGTGCTGCAATTTCATTGCCATGTTCCTTCACAGCTCCCCTCCTGAAGAGACACGTACCCAGGCAATATGGGGAGAGCTGAGACACTCCAATATTATTGGATTTTCTGCTTTGTAGCCTCTCTCATCTCGCTGGGCTTTTCACAATCACACAGCTGACAGCATGGGGAGTTTGGTGGCACTTCCCTACTGCTGTGCTCGTAGGGTTCAAGCTGGGAATGTCTCTCTAGAGATTCCATGGTGCAGCTTGAAATGATATTTTCACACCCCTTCCCCACCAGTGAGGCCTAATCTGGCATTCTAGGATTCATACCCTGCAATCAGCTCAGGGGGGTTGAGTATTTGATCCCACCCGGCTCCCACTGAAATCAGACTTGAGAGGTCACTGAACTAGGCCTGTCACTGGAACTGGGCTACAGTAGCCTCAGGCACCCAGACCTTATGACTGCTCTCTGGCTGCTCCCACCGCACTGGCTGGGGGTCAGTCTGAACTCAGCACCTCAGACACCAGGGACCCAAAGCCCAGGGAGCTCACAGAGAGGGGGCAGACTCACAGGTGGTTGAATTCGGTGCCGTTGGCCCATTTCCAAGGCTGCCCCGGGTCCCTGCAGAGGCCGATCCAATAGTCAGGTTTGCCTTTGTAGCGCAGCAGGAAATCCTAGAACAGCGGAGGGGGAGGGGTGTCAGGGCCTGACCCTGCTGCTCCCCGGCTCTGGGCAGGGAATCCCAGGAGTATACAGAGGGGTCTGAGTGTTCCCAGGGGGTGGCTGGGGATTTCCCCCTCCCCCTTGCCCAGTGCTGGGTAATTCAGTATTAACCCTCCCCCAGCCCAACCTCCCCAGGGCTGGGTCCCACCCCCCAGGCCAGGCCAGGCTCTGTGTGAAACCCTCGCCTGACAGGGCAGCTGGGCTCCCTCCATCCTCCTCGGGGAAGGAGAGAGATGATCAGTGCAGGGGATGCTGGGAGGGGCCAGGCCTAAGGGGACCCCTCCCCCACTCCCAGCTGGCTGCTCTTCCCCTCCCCAGGGGCACTGGCCCTTCCAGCCACGATGGGGTCTCAGCCCCCTCCAGCCCAAGGCAGCCCAGCAGACTCCGGGGACAGCCCAGCCCCGCCCCGCCCCAGAGAGGCCTGACAGTGGCTGATCCACCTCCCCCCCGGTCACTGACACCAGAGGGGCCTGGGCCCAGCCTGGCCGGGCATCAGCAGCTGGAAAGTCCATTGGCTCTGGGCTCTGAGCTGCTCCTCGCCCGCAGGGCAGAGCCCAGGCCAGGCCAGTGCGAGAGTCTCTCACCATTTCCTGCAAGGTGTCGATTGCAGCCAGGGAGGCCCCCAGGGCAGAGCAGTTGCTCCGGCTGTAGGGCCAGTTCCCTTCGGTCTTGGAGAAATAGAAGCATTTCCCCTGGTAGCCGACCCAGCTGTCCGGGCATGTGGGGCCCAGCACAGCTGGAGAGTGCCCAGATAACGACACTGAAACGAGACAGGAGCATGTGGGGTGAGGGGACCTGCCCGTGGGTGGGAGAAATGATCCCGGCGCCCCAGGCTGCTGAGACTCCTCTGACCCTGGCAGGTGGTGAGGAGGGAGGGGTGTGAAGGAGCCAGGGGGACGCTGGGAATCCAGCCCCTGAGGGGGGTGACCGGTCGCGGGTCTCACCAGGCCACTGTCTCTGTTCAGGTTCAGCAGGGAAGCAGCTGACAAAGGGTTCCTGTGTCTAAGCCCCCAGGCTGCGGGTCACAACAGGGGGCGGCAGGGGTGCAGCAGGCAGGAGAGGTGGGTTCAGCAGGGTTCCCCAGGCTGGTTGCCCGAGGAGCTCTGCTCGCCTGCACCACTGCCCCTCCCCTCCCCTGGGCTGCCCAGGAGGGGGCTATGGGAAGGGTGGGAACAAACTCCCTGCCCTTCGCCAGGCCAAGCGCCCACTGCCCGGAGCTCCCAGCGCAGCCAGACGCAGGGCGAGGGAGACGCCTGGCGGGAGACGTTTGCCGGGCGGGAAGGGACACGCCCAGCCCAGGGCAGGGACAGCTCAGAGCAGCCCAGGAACGAGTCCTAGGGCCAGACACACAACTCTCAGTTACTCACCTGCTTTGAGAAGTGCAGTGACTGTATGTCAGGGACATGCAAGTTCCCACTGAGTTCCCCTCCCCCCCACTGCCTCCCAGAGAAACAGCAGCAGGGGGGCAGGTGGGAGCCAGTGCTGGGAGGAGCCAGCTTGTTAAGCTCCCCAGGAGCATCAGATAATAGAGTCTCCTTCCCCCCAACTCCCACGCTGCTGCCTTTATGGAGAGGCAGCACTGTGGAGGGTGAGGGGGGCCAGTAGGAAGCAGCTTTCAAGCCAGCTCCCCACACGTATGGGCAGCAGCCCGGGGGAATGAGGGAGGCAGGCTCTAGGAGTCGACACAGATAAATGGCTTTTAAACCAGCTCTGTGCATGTGCCAGTTCTGCAGCGCCCCCTTCTCCCCACCCCCACTGCCTCAAGGGGGGCGCGAGCCAGTGCTCAGGAGGCTCGGGTCTGGGGGCCATTAGCAGCTGGGGCAGGGGGATCCAAGGCCTGTATCCTCCAGAGAGGTCACCGTGCAGGGTGCTGTTTGCACTAGTTCTGGCGCACGGCTGGAGCGGGTCAGGCCACGCGCACGATACTTCCTGGTGCCAATCAGTGTGTGCTTTGTGTCACTGATCTCAGGGGGCTGCTCTAGCGGCACAATTTCAGGTTTCGCACCCTGTACAGACCAGAGCTGGACATGGGCCTATATGGCTCCCAGGGTGCCAGGCATGGGGGCCCCTTCCCGTACTGCCTGGGAGGGCCAGGGCACTGCAAGGAGCCGTTCAGGGCTGGGAGCCTCTGACTGGTGCCATCCCCACCCGTGCTCTGGGCTCCCTGCACTCAGCAGGGTGGAGCCCCAAGCTCCTGGCTCTCACCTTACACACCATGAGCCAACGCTGCCAGCAACAGGCCCGCTGAACTGAACGCTCAGCAGTGTCCCCTGTAAGTATGAGCGGAGCACTTGGGCAGCCACCCAAGGAAATTCAGGTGTAGCCCCACTGATGAGCAGGGCGCCCACAGAAGCAGTGTGTGTTGCTGCAGGTGGTGCACATCTGGATCTGCCTCAGTGCACATAAAATTTATTCTGCACACGTATGGGAAAAGAATTCGAGAACGCTTCGTCCGTGCAAACCCTTCACACAGAGGTGCTGGCGCAGCAAGTGCCGCTCTGGTCAGATACTGCAGAGACCAGCACCAGGGCAGGCCCCTTTCCACACCCTGCCGTGCATGGATGTCACCTATTTGCACCAATTCCATTTTATCAAGGAATCAACATTCCCAGGCTCACTTCAGTCATGGGCAGCACCTGCCAGCCCGGCCCTGGGCACAACGTGGGGACACAGGAAGGCCAGGCTGGTGTCTCAAGGCGACAGGCTGCAGGCAGAGGGCCCAGCTCATCTCTGCCCTGTCCCCAACGCGTCAATCATCCCCCCCCCACCCCTCAGACTGTGTCTGGAGCCCAACAATAGTCACTGGGACCCCACTTGTTCAGAGATGGACTGGGGGGGGCGGGGGGGCTAGTGTCAGTCAGCCCCACCCCACCCCCCAGCGAGTGCCCAGGGCAGGGCCTGGGAGGGGGCAGGAGGCGGCTCTGGGAGGAGCATCCCCCAAGAAGCTTCTGTCCCAGAGGCAGGAGCCAGACAGGCCAGGAGGAGATGCTGTGACTGGGGCAGCCCCAGGGGGTGGGACATGCAGAGAGGGGGGCAGGGAAGGCTGAGAACTCACCTGCCAGGGCAATAACAGCCATGAGGAGACCAAAGATCACGACTCCCAGGGCGACTGTACGCTTGTTGTAGTTACAGCCATGACCTGAAACAGAGGGACCCGTCAGGCACCGGGTCTCACTGACAGCACCAGGCTAGGGCTGCCCTAGAACACGCCCCGTTCTGCCCCTCGCGCCTCCCACCAGACCCTCTTACAGAGGCGCCCAGGGGCTCAGGCAGGCTGGGGCTGGCAGAACAGCCTCTCCACCCTCAACCCAGCGCCCCCCCCTCCCCGCACTGCTAGCTGGGCCAGTACCAGGCCACTGAGCTCAGAGCACAGAGGTAAGGACCTGTATGTTTCAGGGGCATGAGCCCCCACCACCCGGTGTCTGTCTCCGCATACGGGGTCTCACCTGTGCACCACACAACTCAACGGGGAGAAGGAGCCAGGCCGAGAGCGGCCAGGGCTGTCACAGGGGGTCTGACCCACCAGCCCAAATGGCCCCTGCCCAGCCACACGTCCAGCGCTGTGCGCACCAGCCAGCCCCTGGGAGCTATGGGTCGGGGCCCTACTGCCCACAGAGGGGGGCTGGGCAGTTGCTGCTGCTGCCACTGAGAGCTTGGTCCCCCCAGTCCAGTCTGTGTCTCTCCCACCCGGTCCTAGGCAGTGATGCCCTTTACCTGGCTCCCCTCCAGTCTGCAAGTGTTCACAGGCCTCAACATGCGTCTCCTGCAGCGGCACGTGGCTCTCAGCTCTCCCATCTGCTGACCCCATGGTCTCTCCGCCGCGCTCAGGCTGGGGACGCTGCCGCAAGCGCTGGGCCGGGCTCGGCTCCTCTTTGGGTTGCAGCCCGATGCAGCAGCAGCAAAGCACGGCCGGGCGGGTCCTGCCCCTGCGTCCTCCCCACTCTGGGCTCCCCAGCCAAGTTGGAAGCTGAGATGGGCCAAGCGGGCTAGATCAGGAGTGGAGGGGGCGGGGGATTTAGCCCCAGCCCGAGCCAGAGGTGGTGCCATAGTGATTGAACTCCCTTAAATCCCAACCTACACCACTTCCAAGGGCTTCCGAGATTGGACTTGCCCCAGAGCCCTACGCCGGGGCCCGCCCATGCATGGCAGGCACCCACAGGTCGGGTGGGACCACGACCCCTGTTATAGGAGTGATGGGACATCCCCGGGGACAGCAACCCAGCAGGGGGTCGCAATACCCGCCCCCTCCGGTGTTCCCTGCTGGAGCACACGAAAGGAAGGGGCAGAAAAAAAAAAAAAAAAACCCAAATCGCTCCCTAGTGATAGGAGCTCACTGGGGTGGGGGAAGCCCCATTGGGGGTGGGCACCTCATTTGCATACAGCATGCCTACACCCCTGTGGCCGCCTGTGGTTTAGTCGCGAGGCGGCAGCGTAATGAGGCAGCGAATGCCATTTGGCTCTGCAGCTGCGAGTTTGTAACGGACAGGCAGAGACCCAGACACTCTCTTCTCCCGTCCCGCCTTGTCCTTTCCCTGCCCTGGTGGGGCTCTGGGCACGTGGGGATGGCCCCTTGGATTGCAGGGAGCAGAGCTTCTGCCAGTAGTTGGGCTGAGACTCTGCTTGTTGCAGCGCCCGGCCTATGCTGCACACCCAGCGCTGGGGGCTGCATCTCTGATCCAGGCTGCGCTGCCTGAACCTCTCGGTCACTTCGCCCTGTTGCTGCACTGCTGGTGCTGGGCATGTAACTGCACTCTGTGGAACAGGAGCAGCACATTGCAACTGGGAGCTGTGGTGGCTTGTTCAGAGCTGCTCCCTGCAGTGATGTGCTCCGTAGGGAGTATTTAGGGGCACTGAGCATGCTCAGTAGCTCTGCTGAAGCCCCTGCCCTTCCCCATGCTACATTTGGTAGTAAATGTCTTGTAAAAGCAATTTCTTACAAACCTACTCATCAGTAACACTCACCAATAGCACCATCCTACAAGGAGCAGTTCTACAGAAAGCATCACAGGCAACTGCTGCCTGTAGGACTGTGCCTATGGTATCTTAAAGCAGCAGTTCCTTACAATCATACAAGTTTGTAACTGCTACCAGTAGCACATCACTAAACCAGTACAGTGTTAAACATAAATCACTACAAATAGAAAAGAAGAGTTTCAAAGGTGATCTGATGAGGGAGGGGAGCTGCTTCTGTGCTTGTTGGCTTGGAATTCAGATGGGGAAAAGCAGCATGTGGCTTCGGCACTGTAAAGCAATGTTTCTAAACTTTTTTTCTTTTTAAATAAAGTATCCCCTCTTGAACAAAAAATTAGAAGTACCCCCAGTACCTGCAGTTTTCAGACACACGACTTTTTTTCTATCATTGCAACACATTTGTTTAAACAACTTAATCATAGATGGGCAGAGATGAAATATTTGGGTGGAAAAAGTACAAAAATAATAAAGCGCTGTAAAATTTAAAACCAAACTACAGTTTTCTCCAAACAGCTCGGGGAGAATCTCAGTTTTCATTTTTTTTTTTAATTAAGGGATGTCTCCAGCCTTTGTGGATGCCGAGGAAGCCCTGGATCCACCGTAGAGACTCAGAAACAGAAGGTGAAGAGGGGGAAATATTTTTAAATCATTTTTTGGAGTCCCGCGTCACTCAGAAACGAGGTAAAATGAACCGCACAGACCGAGAGCGACAGCTCAGCTCCTCGCGGGAAGCCTGGAGCGCACTCACTAGGGGACACGGTTACAGATGCTCCCGGCTTTACCGGCTCCAGTCCAGTTCTCTGCCGCCTGCCCCCCCGTGCTACGCGGGGCGGAGGGGGGGGAGAGAAATTACGGTTTAGGTGCCTGGCTCAGGGGCTGATCGGAGTTGGGCGGTTCGGTGTCTCGGGGCGGGAGGAGGCTGCAGCCAGAGGGCCGGGCAGGGAGCGGAGATCCGCGCACCCACTTGTCACCTCCTCCCACAACCCGGCTTCGTCCTGGCGGCTCCCGGTCCCCGCACCACAGCGGCCTCTGCCGGGTCCGGGCAGAACTGCAGCCCCGCGCCCACGTGAATGCAGAGTAAGAGACGGGCTGTGACTAAACTGTGAGAAAACCACAGAGCGAAACAGCAGCCAAAACGTGTGTTAGACACAGGTTCCGTTCTGCCCTGGCTCACCCGGGCTCCCATTGCTGGCGCGGCAGCCCCCGGGCAGCGCGTTCGCCCCCGCTCGCCCGGACCCGGCTCGGAGCGGCGCCCAGCCCGCCGCGGGGGGAGCAAAGGGCGCCCCGAAACCCGCCCCCCCGTACAGCCCCGGGCGCTGTGTGCGTGTCGCCCCCTCCCTTCCCCCCTGCCCGTGGGGCAGCCCCCCAGGCCATGCCCGCCCCAAGCGGAGCCCCGCTCCCGGCAGCTAAGGACCGGCCCCGGGGAGAAGCAAATCCCCCCCCCCCCGAGTATCCAGGGGTCCACGTGATCCCCGACATGGGGTGACCCCCCCCCCCGCGTCTCCCAGCCCCTAGTTCCTCCTCTGCCCCCCCGGAGCGCCCCGCAGCTCGGCGAGTCCTGCCCCCTCCTACCCCCCCAACCCGGGTCCCCCAGCGCTCACCAGCCCCTCGGCAGCGCGGAGCGGACCCTGCACCCAGCTGAGCCCGGCGCGCGGCTCGGAGACTCCCCGGTGTCGCTGAGCCTGTTTCTGCTCCTGGCTCAGACCCGCCGCGGCCGCTGGTGGGGGGAGTCAAGGAGCCTAGTACGTCAGTGTAGCCCGGGGAGGCAGGCCGAAGTAGTTTCTGTAGCTGGGAGATGGTTTGACAGTCGGGGGCGTTGCCCCTTCCACCGACCAACTCCTCCTCTCCCGGGCTGGGGCCTTGTGACCAGCCCTGGCAGAGACAAACTGCTAATGTGCAGCACAGCAGGACATGCCTAAGGGCTGCAATTCAGTGTTCGTGTTCTGGGAGAGGAGGCTGGGACTGCCCCAGAGTCTGTTATTTATGTAAGCTGGGTCAGGGTAAACTCTATCCTGACATCTGGTGGTAAACTGTGGCAAGAGGTGCAAAGAGACCTGGGGGCTGAGCCCAATTTGCATAGACACCCACCCTGTCAGGTATGTGCTCATAGCAGCTCAAATGGTCACTTTGGCCACTGTGGGAGCCCCAGTCTCTCTGTTATTGAGGCAGGGGGGATAAAAGTGTTGTTACCCTGATTATGCGAATCAAAGACAATGGAATGGTAGAACTGTTTGTGACAGAGGGATTCGCCATAAACTAAGTAGCACTTGCTAGACAAGGGGTATGGGTTCCAAACAGTTTAAATGGAGAAAGGCTGAGGGTAGGTTTTTGTATGTGGTTGTGGAAACCCTATTTGAGGGCCTGAATAACACTGATTACACTTTCTCTTTTCCCCACTGTTGAATATCAGAGTTAATTGGGGTTTCATTAGTAGTGTAGTTGTGAGCTGTGGTGTACTAGTGCTAAAACTCCTTTGTTATGAGCTGAAATCACTGTTGCTGAGGAGAGCCTAGTGCTAAGCTACTAGGAGAGTGGTTTGCTGTGATGGGATGGACACTGGAGGGGGACAGGACAGTGGAGGATGGTGGAGGTGGCTCACTGGATGACAGGTGCGCTGTGTCTACACTGGCATGAATTTCCGGAAGCATAGTTTTTGTTATAAGTATTTCTGGAAAAGGAGTGTCTACATTGGCAGGCTGCTTTTCCGGAAAAGGAAAAGGGCCCCGATCGCGCGATAGGCGATCGGGGCTTTTTTCCGGAAAAGACTACTGGGCTGTCTACACTGGCCCTTTTCCGGAACAGTGTTCCGGAATAAGGATTTATGTCCGAGCGAGAGCAGAATAGTTTTTCCGGAATAGCGGCTGATTTTGTACAGTAGAGCATAGTTGCTTTTCCGGAAATTCAAGGGCCAGTGTAGACAGCTCGCAGCTTATTCCGGAAAGCGGCTGATTTTCCGGAATAGGTGGCCGAGTGTAGACATAGCCATGGAGTGTGGCGGCGGCTCACTGGACGACAAGTGGAGTGTGGCGGGGTGACTCGCGTCGACGTGGCAGCAGAACCCCACGGAGAGGCGGAGCCATCGGCGGAGCCACCACCAGACCGCAGATGTTGGTTACCTCCTGTTATTAAAGGTTTGCTACTATACTGAGGCTCTGTGCTTGCCAGAGGGGAAGAATCGCCTCTTTTGAGGCACCCAGAGGTGTATGTAAGATTTCCCAGGTCACTGGGTGGGGGCTCGAGCCGGTGTTGTATTATCTTGTTGGGAGGAGATCCCGAGATACTGAACCCGGCCCTTGCTGCTATTTACTCGGCCTGGCAGAAGGGTTATATTTACATGTACTCAGAAGTTCATGATGTGAGGTGTAGGAATTTGTACTTACATTGGCGGGTGCTTTGCACTGAGTAGGAGGCACAGTGTAGTGATCTAAGCACAGGGCCACTTTGTGCTCGGTCTGAATCCCCTCCCCCCTTTGTCTCTTCTTCCCTTTTGAAAAGCTTCCCCCTTATTTAGGGGGCTAAGTGGGAACTGAGCCCTTTGGAAAATGTGGTCCCAGTGCCAGCCCTGACAGGGGACCCTGACCTGCTGCAAGCTGCTGCTGACACAGGGAAGGGACGCTGCTGTTACTAGGGTTTAATGTCCAGTTTTTCGTGCCCTCCCCCACTGAATGCTTGAGCTCTCTGGGCCACACTAAGGGAAAGTCTTTGATGTGCAAATACCTGCAGCTGGATTGGGTACAGAATCCTCCATTTCTTGAGCTGGCTGGTAGGGCTGGAAAGTTCACTCTCGAGTTGGCATTGCTGGAGCTGAGCTAATGCCCCAGCGGTTCAAACTTCAAGGCTACGTCTACACTGGCCCCTTTTCCGAAAGGGGCATGCTAATTTTACAGGTCGTAATAGGGAAATCTGCGGGGGATTTAAATATCCCCCGCGGCATTTAAATAAAAATGTCCGCCGCTTTTTTCCGGCTTTTAGAAAAGCCGGAAAAGAGCGTCTACACTGGCCCCAATCCTCCGGAAAAAAGCCCTTTTCCAGAGGATCTCTTATTCCTACTTCAAAGGGCTTTTTTCCAGAGGATCGGGGCCAGTGTAGACGCTCTTTTCCGGCTTTTCTAAAAGCCGGAAAAAAGCGGCGGACATTTTTATTTAAATGCCGTGGGGGATATTTAAATCCCCCGCAGATTTCCCTATTACGACCTGTAAAATTAGCATGCCCCTTTCGGAAAAGGGGCCAGTGTAGACGTAGCCCACCTCTCTCCTTTTACCTCACCGACAGCTCAGTAGGGGACTCAACTGGTTGCTGGGAGGTTGAAGTCCGGCTGATGGAACAACACCCACAGCTGCCCACCCTGGAGGCAAACACACACCATGTGAACACACTGTAAGCTATAAAATGGAGTATGGAGCCCAGAGTAGATCAGCGAGCATGAAGCTAGGAAAGCGGCATCAGAACTTCCACTTCGAGCAGCCACCTCCAGTGTCAGCGCAGGTCTGGGGTCACCAAGTCAACTGCCCAACTTCACAGGGCTCTCTGAGTGGGGGGTTACCTCAGTGACCCCCTTGCAGCAACCCCTTACAGCAGGGGTGGGCAATAATTTTTGGTGGGGGGAACCATTCAAGATTTTGGTAAGAGGTCAAGGGCTGCACTTTTCAGTGGAGGGGTGTGGGGTCTAGGATGGAGGCTGGGTGCAGGAGGGTGCACAGGAAAAGGGACTGGGGTGCAGGAGGGAGTGTGAGGTTTGAGAGGGAGTTCAGGTGAAGGAGAGGGTTGTGACTTGGGAGAGGGGTATAGGAGGGATACAGGGTCTGGGAGAGAACTGTGACTGGGGACAAGGGGGAGCAGAGGGTTTGGATGGTGACCTGGGGAAGAGAGTTGGGGTGCAGGAAGGGCAGGGGTGCTAGAGGTAGGCTTTGGCTGGGAGGCAGTTCCCTAAGCAGCTCCCAGACAACAGCCCTGCAGCACCCTGGAGGCAGACTGGGATCTCTGCCTGCTGCTGCCCTAGATCACTTAAAGTGACAAGCAGCTTCCTCCATGTGGCTCTCTGCTCCAGTGGGGAAAAGGGGAGAGAGATTTGCACTGTCCCTGCTCCCCAGGCCAATCTCTTAGCTCCTATTGGCTGGTTGTTTCTGGCTGAGGATTGGGCTGAGGGCGGAGAGATGACACAAAGCCTCCCCTACCCCTAGCACAGAGCAGCCATGCAGAGCAGCCACTCAGTTAAAGCAGCAGTTTCTCTGTGCCCAAGGGTCCTGGTGTGATGGTCCGGGGATGGATGCACCCTGTGAGACGTACCTTGCCTGTCCCTGCCCTGCATCCACCTTGCCACAGCAACCCACCTGCCACTTGTCATCTCAGAGGCACACTGCATCAGAAACAGCCACTCATCACTGGCAAGGGGGTGTGAATCTGCTGCTTTCTATCCTGGCCAAGTGCTCCTCCCAGCCCTGCACCCCATGTGCAACCCCCAGGGCATTCTGCCCGAGGGGTGTTAAACGCTACTGATGCTCTGCTCCGCTCTGCTGCTGGCCAGGCACTCGGCTGCCAGGGGACACGGGGCAGGTTCAGAAGCTGCCATAGGAAAAGGGAAAGTTAAAAGTCACCAGGAGGAGTTGCTGTCTCTGTCCCCAGGGCCTGATGAAATGCGCTCTAGAGTGCTCAGGGAGTGGAGGGACGAGCTGCGGGGCCATTCTGAAAAGTCTTAGGATGTATTTATTTAAAACACTATTTAAAATATTTTACCCCACCTCGCTAAGGGTATGTCTACACTACAAAGTTAATTCGAACTAACAGCCGTTAGTTCAAATTAACTTTCATAGGCGCTACGCAGGCAAACCGCTAGTTCGAACTTAATTCGAACCAGCGGAGTGCTTAATTTGAACTAGGTAAACCTCATTCTACGAGGACTAACACCTAGTTCGAATTAGCTAGTTCGAATTAAGGGCCACTTAATTCGAACTAGTGGGAGGCTAGCCCTCCCCAGCTTGCCCTGGTGGCCACTCTGGGCACAACCAGGGAAACTCTTCTGCCCCCCTCCCGGCCCTGGAGCCCTTAAAGGGCCACAGTCTGGCTACAATGCCCGGTACAAGCCTGCCAGCACCCAGCCAGCAGACCCTGTAACTGGCACGGCACGAGCCAGCCACCCGCTGCCACCCAGCCCTCCGCCTCTTCCCGGGACCAGGCTGGCAGCTCCCAGGAGCCTGCCCAGGGCCGCAAGAGGCGGGCACCCGCCTTGTCAAGTGCGGAGATCGTGGACCTTATTGAGGCTTAGGGGGAGGCCTCCAACGTCCACGACCTCCACACTAGGCACAGGAAAGTGGCCGACTAGGGCAGGATAGCTGCCAGCCTGGCCACCAAAGGCCACATGTGAACCCAGGAGCAGGTTTGAATGAAAATCAAGGTGGTCCAGTGAGACCCCTGACCCTGAGCCCTGAGCTAAGAACATAAGAACATAAGAATGGCCGTACTGGGTCAGACCAAAGGTCCATCTAGCCCAGTAGCCTGTCTGCTGACAGCAGCCAACACCAGCTACCCCGGAGGGTATGGACTGAAGACAACAACCAAGCCATTTATCTCGTGCCATCCATCTCCAGCCTTCCACAAACAGAGGCCAGGGACACCATTCCTATCCCCTGGCTAATCGCACTCCATGGACCCAACCTCCATGACTTTATCTAACGTCTCTTTAAACTCTGTTATAGTTCTTCACAGCCTCCTGTGGCAAAGAGTTCCACAGGTTGACTATTTGCTTTGTGAAGAAGAACTTTCGCTTATTAGTTTGAAGCTTGCTACCTATTCATTTCATTTGGTGTCCTTTAGTCCTTCTATTATGAGAACTAATTAAGAACTTTTCTTTATGCACCCTCTCCACACCACTCCTGCTTTTATAGACCTCTATCATATCCCCCCTCAGTCTCCTCTTTTCTAAGCTGAAAAGTCCCAGTCTCTTTAGCCTCTCTTCATATGGGACCTGTTCCAAACCACTGATCATTTTACTTGCCCTTTTCTGAACCCTTTCCAAGGCCAAAACATCTCTTTTGAGGTGAGGAGACCACATCTGTACACAGTACTGAAGATATGGCCTACCATAGTTTTCTACTTCCCCTCCTCCTTCTTCCCCTGGCTTCCTCCTTCCAGCTCCCTCCTTCCAGGTTTCCCCCTCCCCTCTCCCACCTCCTTTTCCCAGTCTCCCCAGAGTTTAATCCCACCCCTCCCCCTAGTTTTGTTAAATAAAGACAGTTTCTATTTTTGAACACACATGTCCTTTATTTTGTACATCAGGAAGGGGGGCTAGGGAGGGGTAAGTGGAAGGAGGTGAGGGAGAAATGGGACACGAGCCCCCGATGGGGAGGACTGGGGTGGCTCTGCGGGCTCCTTGGGGTGGAAGCTGTCCTGCAGGGCCTCCCGAATCCTGACAGCCCCCCGACTGACCCCCCCCCCCCGGATGGCAGCCTGTGGCAAGTGCAGCTGGGCTGATGGCCAAGTGCTGTGATGTGCCGAGCGTGGGCATTCAGGGCACTCCAAGCCAGGACTGCTTTGCTATACCTCATCGAGGTAGACAAGCAAGCGGGGAATCCTGAGAACTGTCTGTCCGGGGTGGGGGTTGGGTCCCTTTAAGCACAGCCCTCAGCTAGCCTGAGACAGCAGCTCCACACTCTAAGTCCTAACCTGATGACCTGCCAGCACTGCTTCCAGCCAGCCTTAACTTCCGTTCAGGGTCCACTCAGTGTGGACATGCTATTTTGAATCAGCAAAATGCTAATTCATATTAGTTTTTAGGTCTAGATGCACTAGTTAAAATTAGCTTAGTTCGATTTAAATAATTTGAATTAAGTTAGTTCGAATTAGTGCTGTAGTGTAGACATACCCTGGCTGAGCAGGATCAGAGGAGGAGCATAGCAAAACTGCATGCACCTCAATTTTTTCCTGCCATATCTTTGTATTTATAAAGAATTGGAGGGAAGGGTTCTGAACAGTGATTGTACTCAGGATTTCTAAGTGCAGAGAAGCTGAACTGCTTTGACATCCACTAAATACTAGATATCACTTGTGAGTTCAGGGTTTTTGATGGTCTCAGAATGCCAGTTATTAGGGTTTTCTCTAGCGTATGTGTAAGAGAGATTAAAAATTGTAAGTAAAACAGCAATATCTTTCTGTATCTTTATAAACAACTCAGAATAAGTACACTTGTCAAGATAATTTTTCCATCCTATTTACTAGGAAACGCAGATGTAAAATATTAAGATAATTCCAGTGGGAATTATTGGATGTAATTTTTAATGCTGTAATTTTCTGAAATTCAAATAAAGACAACTCTTTGGGTTATGTTATGTAGAATCATTGTAAAATGATACTGTTACTGTAGCAACTCTGTAGTTAAGAGTATAAAAGCTATTACATCCTAACTAGGATATTAAGTAGTGTTTAATTAGCTAATTGAGTAGTCAATGGAATTTCCATCAACTGCTCGATTAGTCGATAAGAGAAGGCACTCGTTACCCCTGCTGTGGGTCTGCAGTTTAAATGTTGTAGGAGCCGGGAGTGCAGGCAGCCGCTTCCTACTACATTTAAACTGCAGAGCCGCATCAGGGTTAGCTTCTGGGAGCGGCACAAGGAGGAGATGAGTAGTCGAGTAGTGACTCGACTACCTGATAAACCTAGGCTTATTGGGTAGTCAACTAGTCGCTCACATCCCTAATCCTAACGTATGTTTTTAAGCATTTATAAATTCCATTTTGGATCAAATCTCTTATACTTATTCTAATATTAATTTGTTTGGAAAGTTTCAAGGACATAGTGTATGTATGCCTAGGGGGCCTGGTTTTTGTTTTTTGCAGCCCTCTGCTGTTGAATGGAGGTTGCATAAAACTGATGTGATCCTCTTTTTTTGCCTGTATGGGCCTCACTTTTAAAAAGTTTGAATGTATTGTATTGCTAATAAGGGTAAATGATTGTGACATGTTAGAAAATACTTGATTTTGATGTAAGTAAATATTGAAATGTGTTAATTTGAAATCTTTGATTATATATTTTTACTACATTGTCAATAATGGAAAGAAAATAAGATTAATACTACATTGTTGTGGAATTAATATTTTTTAACTGGGATGGCCCCTATTATTACAATCAGAATTAATTTTCCCAGTATGTTATGTGCACTGAATAATAGTCATCAGCACTTCCTACTAATTCACTGTGCATTTTGAGAGGATGCAAGACTGCCAGTCAGACTCACGTAGATCTCATAAAGCATGTTTAAATATCCTCTAAAATTCTTGGAACTTGAATGCAAATCTTATTTTTATATAATTGCATCCTGGAGTGAATGTTTTACAGAACTCACATTAAGTTAAAATTCAAAGGACTGAATGATTCCAAACAAATGATTTCAATAGTCAGAATAGACCTAATCTAGTTTAAATGGGCACCTATCCGAGAATACGAAGTATTCTAGTCTTAGCAGTAGCCGATAGGAACAAAGATTTACTATCAGATTTAACACATTTAGGAAAATTTGGGCTGTGTGGCACTTGGAGCTTTAAAAATATGGAAGATGTGCCTCAAAAAAGGAGGTTTACAGGATCTGTTGAAAAAGGGTTTATTGTCAACAGATCTATGTCTAGACTGCCGTTTTTTCCCAAAAAAAACTCCATTTAAAAAAAAGTGGCAGCCATGTTTATGCTAATGAAGCACGGGATAGTTGAATCCCCACTTCATTAGCAATTTCAACGTGCCTAATCTACATCTCTCTGTCAGACAGGTGTAGTCTAGACGTAGCCTGGGTTTGTGCTGCAGATGCAAACAAAGTTTCTTAGTTCATATTCATGTAGTCCTTTAATGTAAATGCCTCATTAAACCCCTATGTGGATGTTCTCATTCATGTTCAATTCACACTTTTCATTCATTCATATTAACTTCAGTGTGGGGGTGAACCCTAAGTACCTGTGTGGACCCTGCACTATGGTGCAGGCTTTTTCCTTGTGTAGACAAGATTGTAGTCTACAGTGCTGTAACTAGCTAATTTTGTGCCCGAGGCAAGAATATAAAATTGAGCCCCCTCATGTATATATTCATAGTAGTTAGTTTGTAGAAAAAGGGAAAATCCATAAATAATAACACAATGTTTATTTATTATAGTTATGAGATCTGCATAAACAGTCAATTAATACATATAATTCTAAAATAGCACCATGTCAGGTACTGTTAGGTATTTGTTTATAATTGTACTTTGTGTGCCTTTAATGAGGCAAACTTATCAAGAATTGTGTTGAAATTAATATTATTCACTACCTCGTGTTCTGTTGATAAGATGGACATATTTGATAATCTCTCCTGACCCATGGATGCTTGAAGGTAGTTCTTAATTGATTTTAGTTTACTAAAACTTTTCACAAGAAACCACAGTCACTGCCTTGTCCCCTTGGTTTGTGCAGTACATTCAAAGCAGTTGGCACAGGCGGCTCAGCAGCATGGGATCCAGTTTTTGGAGGGGAAACCATGAGTCCAACAGGCTAAGGGCCTGGACCCCGACTCACAGAACCCAGGGATCGTAGCTCCCAGGCCCCCAGCTCTAATCACATACCCCTAAGACTTAACTTTGCTGTGTAGACATACCCTATTTTGAAATAACAGCCATTATTTTGAAATACTTTCCTAGCGTCTATACACGCCAACTGCTATTTCGAAATTAATTTGAAATAGAGGAGGGCTTATTTCGAATTTGGTAAACCTCATTCCACGAGGAATAGTGCCAACTTCAAAATTGCTATTTCAAAATAAGCGATGTGTAGGTGTGTGACGGGCTGTCACTGCCCCGGGGGGAGGCTGGCCGGAGCCACCCCCCACCAGGAACCGGCGGCCAGCCCCGAGCCCCCGGCGTTACCCCGGCGTAAGCCGGAGGAGCCGGCAGGACCACTTGCTGCCGTGCCTGCACCGGTAGGGGAGCGTTGGCCCCTCCCTCGAAGCCCCGCGGGGAGGGGACGGGCAGAGCGCAGTGGGCGTGCAGCGGGGGCGGAGGCTGGCACGCTGCAGGAAGGGGCGGGGCCCCGGGCAGCGGCCGGTGCGGTGGGCCACTTTGAAAAGGCTCGCCGCCGGCGCAGTTGGGGGCAGCCTCCCCGCAGCGGCGGATGAGCGGCCCCCAACTGAGGACGGACCCCGAGCGCCACCCAGGCCGGCGGGCGGCCAGACCTTGGCCCTGGGGCCATAGGGACAGCCGTCGCCACTGGCAGTCGGCCAGCCCCTCCTCTGACGAGGGCCGAACCCCACCACACCAGACCCGGAGGGAACTGCCAAGCCGAGAGCGGACCCGGCCAAGGGAGCTCTCCCCGGCGACTTCCCCCGGACGACCCACGATCCGAGCGACCGAGCCAGGGTAAGTTCCGGGGGTTGAGGCGGCGCCGCCAAGAGCTGGCAGGAGGGAGGAAGGAGCCCGGGGCAGGACACTTTTGGCATTCATGGGTGGACGGGTTATGGAGGGAGTGACCCCCGTCCACCGCGCCGGGGCACTAGCAAGCGCCGACGCTCAGGACCCCGGGCTGGGACCCGGAGAGAGGGTGGGACCGGGTCCCCCCTCCCTCTCCTAAAGGAGCATCCCGCTCCCAACGACCATAGCGATAGCAAAGTGCAAGTCAGAATCCCGCGAGGGGGAAAAACCCAGACTAGGGGCTTCGGCCCCACCCCGCAGGAACAGGTAACTATTTTAGGGTTCGCTGACCCCCCTTCCATCCAGGAGGGGGTGATCGCACCCAGGAACTCGGGCCACATAGCAGGAACCCGGGGTACAACGAGGGACCAAGAGAGAACAAGAGGGTCCGCAGACCCCCCTCTCGGGCTGAGAGGGGGTGATCGCACCCTGAACCCCTCACACGGTGCTTATTTCGAAATAGGGAGCCTCTAGCTACCCTGGCCACAAGGTAACTTCTGACCTGATGCCCTGCCAGAACCAGTTCCATCTGGCCTTAAATGCGATTCAGTGTCCAATCAGTGTGGACGCGATATTTCAAAATAGCAAAAAGCTATTTCGAAATGCATTTTGTGTGTAGATGCATTATTTTGAAAGAAGATATTTCAAAATAACTATTTCAAAATTAGATATTTCGAAATAACGCTGTAGTGTAGTGGTACCCTTTGAGCCACTCCCCTGGAAGAGGTAAGACAAGACCCAGGAATCCTGGCTCCCAGTCTGACACCTCCACCTCACCCCCCACACCTCTGCCTCTGTGCAGGGCAATCTGAGCCCCATCTCCCCAAGCCCTGCACCTGGGAACTGTGCTCAGGCACCTTAAGGTGGCAATTGGTGAAGCTGAGCTGATTCACAGACTCCTGCGGTTCTCAGAAGCTGCTGATGTGCTGGGCGGCTGCCAGGGATGGTGACTGTTGGATCACAGAGCAGCAACATGCAGCCTGACATGTAAACTGCAGGCTGGCCGATGCTAATGGGTGGGAGAAGGAAGCGGTGCTGTCTTAAAATAATTAGTTTTCTATATTATTTTTCTGTGCCCCCCTTAGCTATGTGCCAGAGGCAAGTGCCTCACTCTCCTCGCCATTGTTATGGCCCTACTAGTCTACTCCTGTTTCAAAACACCACAAGACACAGGATAGAACTTTTAGGGCACAGCAGAAAATGTCCTAGGAGCAAATTCCATATGAATACAGGGCACGGCAGACAAGTGCTAGGTGGGTAGATTTATAACTTGACGTGCTGTGAAGTGTTTGCATTGATGAGCCAGGGGTTGTACTGTTTTTTTATACTTTGGAACCTCTCCTCAGAGTTCTTTTTACATTTCTCCTTGCACATTATAATTGACTTTATACTCAGGAGGGTCAATACTAATTTATAGTATTTAATAACAGAAATGTTGTACAATACTGTAACTGATATGCTTACATATAGGTTGAAGGAGTCTGGGACATGGTAGGAATGGATTTAATAGGACCATTACCAACAACAAAGACTGGACACCGGCTATATACTGACAGTCATAGATTATCTTTCGAGAGGGATAGAAGCCTTTCCACTTAGAAACAAATCAGCATGTGTTTCCACAAGCAATTCCTGAACAGTGTTCATGTGGAGACAGCTGAGGTAGCTGTCACAGTGCACAGGATTGTGGACATGCCACTGGTGGAGGAGGAGACAGCTCAGGATGGACACTCGCAGCTGGTTACTACTGGCAGCAGGCAGTGCTCCACCCCTGCACCGAACCTTCATGCCGTGGTATTAGGAAACCGTTATGCTTGTCTTTATACAGGAGATAAGGAATCACCCCCTACAACAGAGGAGAAGAAGCCTCGTACCCCCAAGGCTGGGAGGTCTGCTGCCACCACTGCGAATAGGATACGTAGGGTAGTGATGGTCGGAGACTCTCTTCTGACGGGGACAGAGGCGCCCATCTGTCACTCTGACATTTCATCTCGGGAGGTGCTGTCTGCCGGAGGCCTGTATCCGAGATGTTACAGAGGCATTGTCGAGGATTATCCGGCCCTCTGACTACTACCCCACGCTACTCATCCATGTGGGCACAAATGATACTGCGGTGTGACACTGAGCAGATCAAGAGTGACTACAGGGCTCTGGGAGTACAGATGAAGGAGTTTGGAGCACAGGTGGTATTCTCTTTGATCCTTCCTGTCGAAGGTAGGGGCCCGGGCAGAGACAGGTGCATCCTGGAGGTGAATGCCTGGCTGCGTAGATGGTGTCGCCAGGCGGGCTTTGTCTTCCTCGACCACGGGATGCTATTCCAGAAAGGAGTGGTAGGCAGAATGGCATTCACCTTTCGAGGAGGGTGAAGACCCTATTTGGACACAGAATGGCTAACCTAGTGAGGAGGGCTTTGAACTGTGTTCGACAGGGACAGGTGAGCAAAGCCCACAGGTAAGTGGAGAACATGGAGACCTGGGAGATGGATTGGAAATGGGAGGGAGCGTGGGCTATAATGACAGAGAGAAAGGAGGGTCAGGGCAAAACTGGGAGGCAAGGTCAAATCAGTATCTTAGATGCCTATATACAAATGCAAGAAGTATGGGTAAGAAGCAGGAAGAACTGGAAGTGCTAATAAATAAGTAGAATTATGACATTGTTGGCATCACAGAAACTTGGTGGGATAATACATGATTGGAATGTTGGTATGGAAGGGTACAGCTTACTCAGGAAGGATAGACAGGGAAAAAAGGGAGGAGGTGTTGCCTTATACATTAAAAATGAACACACTTGGAGTGAGGTGGAGGTGGGCATAGGAGACGGAAGTGTTGAGAGTCTCTGGGTTAGGCTAAAAGGGATTAAAAACCAAGGGTGATGTCATGCTAGGAATCTACTACAGGCCACCTACCCAGGTGGAAGAAGTGGATGAGGCTTTTTTTAAACAACTAACAATATCATCCAAAGCCCAAGATTTGGTGGTGATGGGGGACTTCAACTATCCAAATATATGTTGGAAAAATAACACAGTGAGGCACAGACTGTCTAATAAGTTCTTGGACTGCATTGGAGACAACTTTTTATTTCAGAAGGTTGAAAAAGCTACCGGGGAGAAAGCTGTTCTAGATTTGACCCTAACAAATAGGGAGGAACTGGTTGAGAATTTGAAAGTGGAAGGCAGCTTGAGTGAAAGTGATCATGAAATCAGAGTTCACAATTCTAAGGAAGGATAGAAGGGAGAACAGCAAAATAGAGACAATGGATTTCAGGAAGGTGGATTTTGGTAAGCTCAGAGAGCTGATAGGTAAGGTCCCATGGGAATCAAGACTGAGGGGAAAAACAACTGAGGAGAGTTGGCAGTTTTTCAAAGGGACATTATTAAGGGCCCAAAAGCAAGCTATTCTGCTGCATTAGAAAGATAGAAAATATGGCAAAAGACCAGCTTGGCTTAACCACGAGATCTTGCATGATTTAAAAATAAAGGAGTCATATAAAAAATGGAAAGTAGGACAAATTACAAAGGATGAATATAGGCAAACAACACAGGAATGCAGGGACAAAATTAGAAAGGCAAAGGCACAAAATGAGCTCAAACTAGCTATGGGAATAAAGGGAAACAAGACGACTTTTTATAAATACATTAGAAGCAAGAGGAAGACCAAAGACAGAGTAGGCCCCCTGGTCAGTGAGGAGGGAGAAACAGTAACAGGAAACTTTGAAATGGCGGAGGTGCTTAATTACTTTTTTGTTTTGGTCTTCACCAAGAAGTGAAGTGGTCCTGCCTAGAGCAGGGGGCTGGACTTGATGACCTTCTGAGGTCTCTTCCAGTTCTATGATTCTAAGTCTGAAGGAATGCCTAACATAGCGAATGCTAATGAGAAAGTGGTAGGTTTACAAGATAAAATTTTTAAAAAATGAACAAATTAAAAATCACCTAGAAAAGTTAGATGCCTGCAAGTCACCAGGGCCTGATGAAATGGATCCTAGAATACTCAAGGAGCTGATAGAGGAGGTATCTGAGCCTCTAGCTATCATCTTTGGAAAATCATGGGAGACAGGAGAGATTCCAGAAGACTGGAAAAGGGCAAATCTAGTGCCCATTTATAAAAAAAGGAAACAAGAACCTAGGAAACTACAGACCAGTTAGTTTAACTTCTGTGCCAGGGAAGATTGTGGCAGGGTTTTACGGGTGCGAGCCCCGCACCCCTGCTCCCCGAGCGGAGTTGGGGGGGGGCTCCGCGGACCCACCGCCTTGCTCAGTCTCGTTTGCCCCTCACCAGGGTTAGTTTGTGGTGGGGGTGGGGACAGGGTGCGATCACCCCTCGCCTTTAACAGCCAAGGGTGGTCAGCGGACCCTGCCCAGTGTCTCTCCTAGCGGCACCCCGACTGGGGTCCAGCTAGGGCCCTTGTCCTTCTCCTCTGTAATTCTCCTCCTTCCCTCAGGGGAGGGACAATGCGTCCGTGGGGCTGGGACGGGACCAATGTCCTCCCGGGGCCCTCGCCGCACGGGTTCTCATCTCAGGAAGTTGCTTCAGGGCGGGGGTGTGTGGGGGACCCGGGCCCGCCCTCACCTCCGGGTCCCAGCCCGAGGCCCTAAGTGGAGTTTGGCGCCTACCCGCAGCCCTCCACGGCAGGCGGGGTCGTTACCCGCCACTCGCCTGCCCACGGGCGCCAGAAAGGCCCCGCCTCGGGCTTCTTCCACTCCCCGCCGGCCGGCCCCTGAGGACGGACCAGCGTCGGTCCACTCACCTCGCCGGAGGTGCCAGGTCCATCCCAAGGCAAGCCGCCAACTGCTTGCGCCATCTCTCCTCGTCGCCCGAGGGGCAGGGGGCTTGGTAACCCTGGAAGCAAGGGTGGCTGCTCCCTTGCTCCCCTCCTCCTTTGCGATTCACCGCTGTCTTTATAGTCGCGGGGAAGTGACGTCCGGGGGGTAAGCCCCGACTCCCCGGCGCGCTCCCCGCATCGTGCCGCCTGCCGTGCGTCCGCGGCCCCGCCTCGCGGGGTGAAGCGCAGTGCCGTGCTCGGGTGCTGCCCCACAGCTCGGGTCCTGCCCCGCTTCCTGCGGCGCACTCTTGCCTGCGCTACCCGACGCACAGGTGCCGGCAGCGCGGAGTCAGCCTGGACGCCACCACCACTTTCCTGAAGGGGGGGGGGGCCTTCCCCCACGGCCACTGTGGACCCTGCCGGGTCCGTCACAAAGATAATGAAGCAAGTAATTAAGGAAATTATCTGTAAACATTTGGAAGGTGGCAAGGTGATAGGGAACAGCCAGCATGGATTTGTAAAGAACAAATCATGTCAAACCAATCTGATAGCTTTCTTTGATAGGATAACAAGTCTTGTGGATAAGGGAGAAGTGGTGAATGTGGTATACTTAGACTTTGGTAGGCGTTTGATACGGTCTCGTGTGATATTCTGATCCATAAACTAGACAAATACAACTTAGATGGGGCTACTATAAGGTGGGTGCATAACTGGCTGGATAACCGTACTCAGAGAGTAGTTATTAATGGTTCACAATCCTGCTGGAAAAGTATAACAAATGGGGTTCCGCAGGGGTTTGTTTTCAGACTGGCTCTGTTCAATATCTTCATCAACTATCTAGATATTGGCATAGAAAGTACGCTTAAGTTTGCAGAGGATACCAAGCTGGGAGGGGTTGCGACTGCTCTGGAGGATAGGGTCATAATTCAAAATGATCTGGACAAATCGGAGAAATGATCTGAGGTAAACAGGATGGAGTTTACTAAAGACAAATGCAAAGTGCTCCACTTAGGAAGAAACAATCAGTTTCACACATACAGAATGGGAAGCGACTGTCTAAGGAGTATGGCAGAAAGGAATCTAGGGGTTATAATGGACCACAAGCTAAATATGAATCAACAGTGTGATGCTGTTTCAAAAAAAGCAAACATGACTCTGGGATGCATTAACAGGTGTGTTTAGAAGAAAAATAGCAATTCTGCTAATGAAGAAGTACATGGAAAAATGTAATCCCAAGTATAGATACAAAAAATGAAGGGGCCTAAAATAGCTGTTACCATTCCAGAAAGATCTTGGAATCATTGTGGATAGTTCCCTGAAAACGTCTGTTCAATGGGCAATGGCAGCTTTTTAGTTTTTTAGACTAACATGATACTGGGAAGCTTCAGGGGGTAGCTAAGCTAATTTGTACAGAAAAAAACAACAACAAATAGTCCGGTAGCACTTTAAAGACTAACAAAACATGTAGATGGGATCATGAGCTTTCGTGGGCACAGCCTCTTCTTCAGATGATGGGAGTTATCAATATTGGGAATCATTAGGAAACGAATGGATAAGACAAAATGCCACTGTACACCCACATCTTGAACACTGTATGCAGGTCTGGTCATCCCATCAAAAAAAATTTATTGGATTTGGAAAAGGTACAGAGAAAAGGCAACAGAAATGATTAGAGGTAAAGGAACAGCCTTCATATGAGGAGAGATTAACAAGACTGGGACTTTTCAGCTTGGAAAAGAAATGACTTAAGGGTGGGGGGATATGTTAAGAGGTCTAGAAAACAGAATCTGTTTGGAGAGGCGCTGATCAGGCATCTGGACCACGTGACCAGTGTAGGGCAGTTGTTGGTAGATGATGAAGATCTTGCTTTTGGACCTTCAGTCTCCTGAGGTTGAAAAGCTTCCCATTCATTCTGTAGACAATCCTCATGCCATCTGGAAGCTTGACATCAATGAGATGGAGGGTCATGGCGATGAAGATGCAGAACTGGGGCAATGACGCAGCCTTGTTTGACTCCCGTTTGGACCTCAAAGGGGTCGCTTCGGGATCCATTGTTGAAGCAGCCTCAGGATGCTGATGAATTTTTTGGGGCAACTGATCTTTAAGAGGATGGCCCACAGGGCATTGATTGATTGAATCAAACACTTTGGTCAGGTTGATGAAACTCATTTAGAAGGCCTGATTTTGTTCATGACATTTCTCGCAGTTACCAAGCGGTGCAGATCATGTCCACTGTTCCTCGGAATGGTGGGAAGCCGCTCTGGGAATCTGGAAGCATTTCCAGTGAACCCAAGAGCGATGCCGTAGGGGGTCTTGTACTCCTGGTAGGTTCACCCATGGCGGCACGGTCAAGGGGGAGGGACCAGACAAAGAATGGCCCTAAAAATCCTCTACGGCAGAACAGGCAGAGGATAGCAAGGGTCATACTACAACAGCTGTGACGGTGGAGGAAGGTTGCAGCAGACAGGAGACTCCCAAACGTCGTGGATTCCATGCCATGGACCCAGGCTTTCTATCCATCATGGATCTTCTGGTGGCTGCAGTGAAACAGCCCCCCCACATTAAAAGAAGTCATGTACAAGTGTCTTCCTATGCACGGCTCTCCTACTTGTTAGGAACTTGTTAAGAACGGCCTTTGAGAATCTGTTCCTGTAACTTTTATTTTGTAACTGAAACCACGGTGGTTAAAGTGGGGTTCCGGTTATGGTATGTAATTGAAACCACAACCCCATTTAACTGCATATTCAATAGGCAACTGAAACCCCCTTTTAATCATATTGGAACTGAAACCCCCTTTTAAGTTGTCCACGACCTTAACTCTGTTAGGTGTGTGATCTCTGTAAAAGTCTGACCCGGGGTGCGTAAAGGAATCAGTCCCTGAAGCCAGCCTGGCTGGAGACCAGCTGCCAGCACCACTTTGATGGTGGAAGAACTGTGCACGTGAGTCCTGCAAAAGAGCCCACCCAAGAAAGATAAAAGCCCCGTCAGGAAAAGATCCGAGTCCGGTCTGCCCTTAATTGAAAGGCTCATGAGCAGTCCAACTGCCCCAGGGCACTGGATAACTAAAACACAAAAAGATGGGAGCAAAACTATAGAATTGGGTGTGTCTGTTCTACAGTCGTCTTCTAGGCACATCGGTGACACTGACACAACCCGGCTCCCCTCATGTCTAGATCACCTGGCCAGTGGACCAGCATGAGCAGCTGGGGCCAGTAACTATATCCCATCTGTGGGGCGTGTGGGATCATTTTAGTAGCTAAGGACAGTAAATAATTCTGCCTTCAGAATCAAGGTGGCCTCAGCCCCTCCACGAGATTCTGCTCGTTCTATTTCTACAATGTAACAAGTGCCCAGGGCAGCCCCCTTGCTGCAGACTCCACCCCTGCATTGCCCTGTCCCCCAAGCAATGCGAGCTGAGGGGTTTCAGGGCCTTGGCACAGGGTGACAGAAGAGGTACCCCCCTGCACTCACCATGGCGTCAGGAACAAGAGCGATCCAGCAGACCACTGCACACAGCCTCACCTGGGTGCCCTCTCCTAGCTGCTGTGCTTCATTGCTCCTTGGGAGCGGGCAGAGAAGCACCCTGGGGCTGGCTGCTCTGCTTACTGCTGTGGTGGAGAAGCCAAGAGGGTGGGGTGGGGTGGAGCAGCTGGATCCTGCCACCCTGTAGCATATGGGGGAGGGAGGAGCCCTGCTGCCTCACCACCCTAGCTGCTTGAGCACCTTCACCTAGGAGCTGAACCTGCTGCTGGCTCCTTCCAAGGCACAGCACGGACATCGATGCCAGGACAGGCAATGAAGCTGCCTTAGCATCACAGCTCACTGGGAGCTGCCTATGGTAACCCTGAATCCCAACCTACTGCCCCAGCCCTGAGCCCCCCTCCAACCCAGAGTCACCTGCCCCCACTCCACCTGTGACTCCACAGAATTCTCTCTGACTGATTGCTTTGAAACAAAACACTGCAAGGCAACGGCTCCCGCTGCGGCAAAGGGGGTGAAACGGGAATATCTGGCGATATTACGCTTTTATGGGAACTCCAGTTACCAGCTGTTACTGTTACCCCACATTTCACTGGAGCCCACCCCAGGGTTTCACTCCTGTGGATTTATTAAAATGAGGAATTAACAATCCACTACAGGGTTCAACTCAAAGAGTAACCAGCTCTCACTCACACAGTCAGTCAGTCACATTCATTCGTGCCCTCAGGCAAAAGATTGTAGCGCCAGCCAGGCATATTGATTCTGGAGGTTTGCCTCTTGCCACGGCTCCCAGCTGGCAAGCTGATGGGGAAGAGGGGTCCTGCCACGTGCTCACTCCTTTTATTGGAACTGGCTGGCTCCTGTCACGCTCTCAGGGTCCTTTCTCCATGTTGATCACTGAGGAGCCTGCCCAGACCTCCTTCCATCCAGGTCCTTTGTTTGCTAAGAGCAGCAGTGTCTCCAGGATTGCTGTAATTAGTCACCACCTGGCTCTACCGTGTTAGCCTGGCTGTTTTCCTGCCCACACACACTCACAGCCTCCAGTCACACTTTTTCTTCACAGGGTGGAATGTGCTTGTAACTTGCTCTAAGATGAAGTGGCTGCAAGTTACAAAGATTACAAAACAGCAAAGCTTACTCACCAAGTTTACAGTACATTTCTGAACTTGTAAAGCCAAGGGGCTGAGATTTACAACGCTCAACAACCTTACCAGGTGCAGAATTTAAAAGGCAAGGCAGCTGAGAGTGACCAAGTACAAAGCTTCAAAGCTCAGTGGTTTCAAAAACACCTTCCAAAGCACAGCAAGTAGCTGAGAATAATCCCTATCTTAATCATCTACAAATCATCAGTAATACAGTGACTTTGAAGATAATTGCTCTCCCCCCCCTTCCGCCCTAAAACAGTGTTCATAATAATACAGTTAGAGAATGACAAAACCTACTGCTAAGTCATGTGTTGGCAGGACCTGACGGTTTAATGCATTTCCAGAAAATTTGTGTAAATCAAGTAGCTCCAAGTTACAGGATAATAGCTCCGGTGGAAGCTTTAAACAGCATTTCTATGTTGAGTCATGACCTCAACAATTTTCTTCAGCTGGGTCACAAGCAGGGCTTTTTTTGTGATGGTACTGCCCAGTACACACTACCAGCACCTCCAGACGCAGTACCGGCTCCTCCAGTCAGAGCTCAACAACTTTGCCCCTGGAGTACTGGCACTTAAATAAATAAATAAAAAAAGAAAACCCACACACGCAAAGCACTGGTCACAAGAAGCAGTTGTCTGGAAGATGATGCTGATCAGCCCGACATCAGGGCTCAGAGGGAATGTCTAGACTACATGGCTCTGTCGCCAGAGCCATCTAGATTAGTTTACTAGACATACCCAAATGAAGCAGCGATTTAAATAATCTAAACCCACGAGCGGAAATGGTTCTATGATCAGGGATTTTATTTTCGTTCACAAAAGGCCTTGGTGCTCCCCAGTCCCTTCAGCTCAGACAATGCCTCTGAATCCCAACTCACAGCCCTTGGGGGTGACAGACTCTCTCCCCATCCACCCCACCCTACTGGAAGCAGAGCTCTCCCGACTACCAGCTGATTCCAACTCTGGAAGCCTGGATCTGGCCCCCGAGGCTCAGGTTCTGCCCCTGGGAAGCCCACGCTGGCACTCCACCACACAGATCACATCCCCCACACAAAACCCACTACCCTGGGCCACCCAGAGAGGAATGTGGGGAGTGTCTTTCTCTTCAGCTGGGGGCCACAGTGAGGATTTGTCGAGGGAGGGGGGGTTGGTTTCTCATTTATGTGTGGACCAGACCCAAAAAAGTTTCCCAGTCCCTGCGGTATAAAGCAGCAGCTGGGCCAGGGCTGTCAGTCCCTCTCTGGTGCGCAAGCCAGGCAGACCAGGCACTGACGGGGAAGTCCGTGGTACAATGGACAGCTCAGTGTGCTGGGCGGACTGCAGACCAGGCTGAACGCCAGATCCAGCAGTTGAACGCCAGACATGGCCATGAAAGGCAGGACCCTGGGCAGGGCTGTGAGGACTTGGAGATAAAATCCTGGAGAAGAGTGAGCACAGAGCAGATTCTTAAGCAACTGGCCCAGGAAGCGACTAGCAGTGGACAATAAGGACAGACACAAAAGACCTGATTTCATGGTGAGACCCCAGATTTTGTGGTCTGTGTCACATTTCATGACTGTGGATTTGGTGGGAATAGTAGAGCCCCTTCCTTACCAATATTTATAAAGGTTTTTCTTCCCCTCTTCTGGCACTTCCCCGATGCTCCTGCCTGGACCCAGACTGCAGGGCCCCTCTCCCTGATGAGACAAACTAACACACTTCATGTTTTGTTCCCTCCCAGCTCTGGGAAACCTACAAACTCAGGGAGTGTCAGAGAACAGGGCAGCGACAGCGTCAGCTGGTTTGTAACTTTCCCAAAGCAGCCGCTCCCCACTGCGGTACCCACGAGCCCAGAGGCTACTGGGAAAGGAACTCACCTGGTCCCGACAGATTCAGGGATGGGACCCACCAGTGGTCACCCGAGCTGAACATCATCTGCTGGCCTGAGCTGGTCTCCGAGCTGAACCTGTGGGGCGAGAGAGCAGAGAGATCCTCTAAAGAATCGACAGGCCACAGAGCCAGGACTCTGATCAGAGCGTGTCAGTTCATGTGACTAAGAGGGGAGGGACTGCAAAGGATACTTATCTGATGGGCCAGGGCTCCGGGAGTGACCGTCCACATGCTGCAAGGATCTTCCTACAAAGGAAGCAAGAGAACATCACTAAACAAAACCGTCCCAAGAGTCTGCGGAAGGGGCATTTCCAGAGGTGGCTAGTGGGGATAAAGAGCTGCTCAGCACTAAGATCAAGATCCACAAACAGACTTAAGGGGCCTGAAGTTCAGATTTAGGCACGACTGTGAGCCACAGCCCCCGGCTTGACTGTCACCTCACCCTGTGGGGACCTGCACTCACTCGGTGCTGACATTCTCCCCATCCAAATTTCCTAGCTGTCCTGGTCCTGCCTCTGAGCCCCTGCTCTGCTGCCTCCCAGGTGTCTGCTATTCCAGTGGCTGGGTCACACACCCAAAATGTGGGGCACCCAGGCCCAAACCTCCTCCCCCCAACGAGCAGCAGGACTCTGAACAGAGTTTCTCCACCCATCAGAAGAGCTGTAACCACTGAGCCGGGGCTAGTCAGATCTGGGGCCCCCTTTGGTCTCTCCTGCAGCTGTTCCACTTTCAGGAAGCAGAGGAAACGGGAGACCCCCTAGCACAGGGGTCGCAACCTATGGCTGGCGAACCAGATACAGCTCTTATGGAGCCCCAACTGAGCTCTGCCCCCCACAGCACAGAGCCCGCACTGACACTGCAGCCTTACAGCCCCCTCAAGACTGGAGCGCCAGTGCCAGCTTCCTGGGGGGGAGGGAGGAGCAGAGGGAGAAAGCCCCGAGGCTCCCACCTGATCCAGCATGTGGGAACAAGCGCAAAAATATGTCTCTGTGCAACAGTGTTTTCCTCCGTCCCCTTCCCTGCAGGCAAACTGACTGCACCATGCTCACCCCCCTATTTCATGCTCTGGGAGACACCTGCCTGGAGGCTTCCCCTGCGAATGCGGCCTGGGGGCTTCCAGGGAATGGGAGCAGGGGGAGGTGTTACATGATGCCTGTCCACACAGCACACAAACAACTGAGTGAGCCCCCCCAACCCCTCATGCCCAGACCCCAACTCCCTCATTAAACACCAGACGCCTACAGCCAAAATCATCCCTGACCCCAGCTCAGGCACCCTCTGCCCAAAATTCTTGCTGCCCCCAGGGCAGGCACCCCCAGCCTCCTGACTAAAATCTCCCCCAAGCCCCTAGACAAACATTCTCCTAGCCCGTGGCCAGACACCACCACCTTTCTGTCCAAAATCCCCCCTGCCCCAAGCCAGACACCCATAGCTCCCTGGCCAAAATCTCCCCTGCCTCTGCTCCACTCCCTAGCCAAAATCTTCCCCCCACCCCCGATCTGCCCAGGCACCCCTTGGCCAGGCAGCCTGCTCTCTGGCCAGATCTCACACCCTCATCCTCTTCTGCACCCCACTTCCTCCCACCCAGACCCTGCACTCTCACTCCTGTCCCATTCACTGGCAGCCCTGTACCATACACCTAGCCCCTTATTTTTGGCCCCACCTCAGGGAGCCACCACAAAGTCCACTAACCCCGAAACCTCATAAGAGTAAATCTGGCCTGAGGGAGCCAGATCAGTGAGGGCTGGAGGGTTTTAGAGGGTTGGGGTTTTTGTTTGGGTTTTTTTTGTTTGTTTGTTTTGCTTCTCACTTGTCCTGACTTATTTTTCTGTGGGTCAGTAGCCCTCAACCCAAAAAAACTTCCCCACTCCTGCCATAAATCAAGATAATGTTGAAACTTTTTGCTTTGGACATCATATTTTATATTTTTTTTAATAAAAGAAGCCAGGTTAGCAAGCCTCCAATTGGGGCTCAACCCCATCTGGCTGTAGTATCATACAACACTCTGGCACCTCTCCACATACATCAACCCTGAGCCCATCATCCAACTGAACCCCCTGCCCTGAGCCCCTCTTACTCCACATCCCCAGCACCCTGCTATAACACTGCTGCACTCCCCAGGCCCCCCAACCTTGTGCTCTGAGTCTATTATACACCCAAACCTCCGCTGAGCCCCTCTTATTCCCCACATCCCCAGACTACTGCACTCCCCCATCCCCAACCCCTGCATAGGACTGACAGAAGACAGACCGTTTGCATGACTGAATCTGAATTTGACCAGTTATGATGTAAACTTCAAAGAACTGTGTGAAAAGATGCAGCAGCAGAAGTCCCATTAAATAAAGTCTGTGAAGACAATGGTTCATTGATGCTCTTATTAATATTATTGATAATTGACATGATTAAGTCGTGTCTTTTCAGTCATGCCATTGGGTGTTCTTATCTGTCTCTTTGCTGACCACTTGTCCTGAATTTGGATGTTTGGTTTGAGAAGATCACCCACCCCTGCCCTAGAGCCATTCTGAGATTGAGGGGACTTTAACCAGGCTCACTACATGCCGGGGAGGGGGAGGAAGGGGGAGGTCACTCAGCCTCTCCCCAGCTGCTCTGGAAAGGAGCTGGCCTCTGAGGTGGATGGGAGGGCTTAAATTTAAATTAATGGAGATTGCCTATCTCCTAGAACTGGAAGGGACCTTGAAAAGTCATCAAGTCCAGTCCCCTGCCTTCACAGCAGGACCAAGTACCATCCCTGATGAATTTTTGCCCCAAATAGCCTCCCCAAGGATTGAACTCACAACCCTGGGTTTAACGGGCCAATGCTCAAACCACTGAGCTCTCCTTGAGCAAAGGGACTTTGTTTGCGGGTTGGTGACATCCAGGATAAAGCAACATAGGTCAGCGATGGGAAGAGATACATGATTTACCTAAGCTCTAAGAAACTGAAGACAGTGTTTAATTTACTTAAGAGCAGCCATTCAAGAGTTCCTCATTTAAACACAGCAATATATTTCTTATAATCCAAACAACTCACTTCAAGAAGCCAGCTGGAAACAGCCCAAAGGACGATTAATATTTTTAATTCAATTGTTTGGATTTACAGGGATAACCTCTTCAGCCCACAGGGTGAAAACCATTTGGTGTTTAACAAGAGAAGCTGTTTAGTACCTTATGGACTTACAAACATGTGACTTTAAGAGTAATCCCTTGGCGGTACATTTGCAAACTCCATTTTTAAAAAGACTTGTTAGCTTGTCAATCGGTTTCTATGAAAAGTGATATTTGTGTGTTTGTTATTACTGCTCCTCCCACCATCACCACATGAAAAGCCGCTAGTGGTCATCACATGTGGCCACATTTGAGAGGCACTTTTAGCAAGTCCTGTTTGATTTGTCTCCTCTAGGGCCTGGGCTAGACTTCAAAACAGAGACCAACACAACTACGCTGTTAGGATGCAACACCAGTAAAACAGACTTTTCCCCAACACAACAATATCCATATTTTCCATCTCTCTCTGTAGGAGGCTCTTCCAAGGCCCACATTCATTTCCATCTTCCTTCTCTGAAAATCCTTAAATGCTGCAATATCCTTTGCAGATGGGCTGACCAAAAGCAGCACACACCAGGGCTGTGTCCAGACTCAGGGTTTTTTTCGGGAAAAGTAGCCTTTTTCCGAAAAAATTCCCCTGCGTCCAGACTCAAGCCGCGTTCTTTCGAAATTAAATTGAAAGAACGCGGCTTTTCTTTCGATGGCGGTAAACCTCATTTCACGAGGAAGAACGCCTTCTTTCGAAAGTTCCTCTTTCGAAAGAAGGCGTTCTTCAATGTAAATAGGGCTTCTTCGAAAGAGAGCATCCAGACTCACTGGATGCTTTCTTTCGAAAAAGCAAGCCGCTCTTTCGAAAGTTCAACGTGCAGTCTAGACGCTCTCTTTCGAAAGAGCCTCTTTCGAAAGAGGCTTGCAGTCTAGACATAGCCCAGGTGAGGTTGCACCTTATCTGGGGCAGGGATGTAAGCGGCTAGTCAACTATCCGATTAGCAAAAGGACTAAAGTGGGGGGAGGGGCAGGAGCTAGTGCAGGGGGAGCCATCTTAAAAGCCAGCTCCTCCCAGCACCATGTCAGTGGGGGGCAGAGGAGACAGGAGTAGGGGAGACCTGCGCAAGCTGAGAATCAGCTGATTCCTGGCTCACGCCTAGTCCCAGATGCTGCGCCTCTGCTCTTTAAGGGTATTAATAGCACTGCCAGGCTTGTAATGCATTTAAAAAGCAGAGGCGCAGCATCTGGGATTGAGCACGAGCCACGAATCAGCTGCTGGTTTTTAATACATTTAGAAGGCAGAGCCACAGCAGGGTTAATTGAGCATCCCTAAGCTGGGGAAGACTACAGGATCTGGCCCAACAGGTGGAGAGTCACAGAGAGCAAGAAGGTTAAAGTGTCAGTGGCATGATCAGCACATGGGGGAGAAATCCCAAGTGGGTCTTCTGGGACCACAATCTGGGTATGTCTACACTACAATGTTAGTTCGAACTAACGGACGTTAGTTTGAACTAACATTCATAGGCGCTACACTAGCGCTCCGTTAGTTCGAATTTAAATCGAACTAGCAGAGCGCTTAGTTCGAACTAGGAAAACCTCATTTTTCGAGGATTAAGCCTAGTTCGAACTTACTAGTTCGAATTAAGGGGTGTGTAGCCCCTTAATTCGAACTAGTGGGAGGCTAGCCCTCCCCAGGTTTCCCTGGTGGCCACTCTGGCCAACACCAGGGAAACTCTATGCCCCCCTCCCGGCCCCGGACCCCTTAAAGGGGCACAGGCTGGCTAGGGTGCCCGTGCCAGGTGCAAGCCTGCCAGCACCCAGCCAGCAGACCCTGCACCTGGCACGGCACAGAGCCACCCACCCGATGTCCCCCAACCCACCCCCTCTTCCCGGAACCAGGCTGGCGGCTCCCGGGAGCTTGCCCGGGACTAGGTGGTCACCTTCCTGGGCTAGTGCAGACATCGTGGACCTTGTCCACGATCTCCGCACTAGGCACAGGAAAGTGGCCGTCTAGGGCAGGAGAGCTGCCAGCCTGGCCACCCAGGAGCAGGTGTGCATGAAAATCAAGGGGGTCCACTGAGACCCCCGACCCTGAGCCCTGAGCTTACAATGGCCGTCCTGGGTCAGACCAAAGGTCCATCTAGCCCAGTAGCCTGTCTGCCCACAGCGGCCAACCCTAGGGACCCTGGAGGGGATGGACCGAAGACAGTGACCAAGCCATTTGTCTCGTGCCATCCCTCTCCAGCCTTCCACAAACTTTGGGCAGGGACACCACTCCTACCCCCTGGCTAAGACTACTCCATGGACCCAACCTCCATGACTTGATCTCACTTCCCTTTCAACTCTGTTCTAGTTGTAGCCTTCACAGCCTCCTGCAGCAAGGAGTTCCACAGGTTAACTATTTGCTTTGTCAAGAACAACAACTTTCTCTTACTAGTTTGAAGCCTGCTACCCATTCCTTTCCTTTGGTGTCCTCTAGTCCTTCTTTAGGGGAACTCATGAAGAACTTTTATGAATGCACCCTCTCCACCCAACCCCTGCTTTTAGAGACCTCTATCCTGTCCCCCCTCCGTCTCCTCTTTTCTAAGCTGAACAGTTCCAGTCTCTGTAGCCTCTCTTCATATGGGACCTGTTTCCAACCCCTGATCATGTTAGTTGCCCTCCCCTCTCCCAGCCTTTCTCTTCCCCTCTCCCACCTCCTTTTCCCAGTCTCCCCCAGTTTTGTTCAATAAAGACAGAGTCAATGTTGGAAGAAACATTATCTTTATTTTGTACATCAAGAAGAGGGGCTAGGGAAGGGTAAGTGGAAGGAGGTGAGGGAGGAATGGGGTACGAGCCCCTGATGGGGAGGACTGGGCTGGCTCTGCGGGCTTCTGGGGGTGGAAGCTCTCTTGCAGCCCCCCCATTGTCCCCTCTCCCCAGATGGCAGCCTGTGGCAAGTGCAGCTGGTCTGATGGCCAAGTGCTGTGATGTGCCCAGTGTGGGCACTCCGGGCACTCCAAGCCAGGACTGCTTTGCAAGCGGGGCACCCCTGAGAACTGTCTGTCCGGGGTGGGGGTCGGGACCCTTTAAGCACAGCCCTCGGCTAGCCTGAGACAGCATCTCCACACTCTAAGTCCTCCTCTGATGCCCTGCCGGCACTGCTTCCGGCCATCCTTAAGCCCTGGTCAGGGTCCACTCAATGTGGACTTGCTAGTTCGAATTAGCAAAACGCTAATTTGAACTAGATTTTAGTTCTAGACGTGTTAGTTCGAATTAGCTTAGTTCGAATTAGTTAATTTGAACTAAGTTAGTTCGAACTAACTCTGTAGTGTAGACATACCCTCTGTCACACACTGAAGGACTCCTGTGTGGCTGGTGGAACTCCAGTACACACCAGTCACTGGAGGATGGAGATGCAGATTGACAGATCCTTCTTGAGGATGATGATGATCATCTCTTTTGGGGAACCCTAGTCAAGGACCAAGAGCCCATTGAGAGAGGCATTGAACAAACACAGAACAAAAGACAGTGTCTGCCCCAAGGAGCTGTCATGCTAAGGAACCGTGCCGCTTTCCAAACTTCTAGTGCCAAAGTACGTGTGACTAGAAGGGCTACACCGCAGGGTCATGAATGACTTGAGAACTGCAGATTCCCAAGATGTAGCAGGAGTATCGGTGGTGGAAGGGAAAGTCCTTTCAACCACAAGAGAGATGTTTTAGTGTTGTAGGACAAAATGCTAAGCCTAAAGTACTATGGTGTGTTTGCTAGGGATTTAAAAAAAAATCCAAATATGAAGGTGACAAGTCCCTCTTCATCCTCCAGTGGCTCACAGCTCTGCCTATGCCTGTTGCCTAGACCTTCCAGGGGAAACCTAATTCATCTGAGATTTGCCTTGTTTTACAGCAAACAGGCTACAGAAGAAGCACAAGTGGAGTCTGAACAGGCAAATCTCTGAAAACCAGGACTCTGACCCAGCAACATTCTGTGGTCCAGCAGAAGCCTGGATTTTCCTGGGCCAGAGAGCCCAGTGGCCAGGAGTTGAATGCCGCAGGAGGGACGGCTGCCAGGAGCCCTGCTGGGGACAGTGGTAGTGGAGACCACAGCCCACTGGGAGCAAAGCCAGAGTTTGGGAGAACAGAGGGTAGATATTATGTCCCCTTGTCCAATAAACTCTTGTTTGGGACCAGTCAGGCCCTGATGGTGTTGACCCAGGGAGGTCCAACCGGTTCCCAGCCCATTTGCAAAGGCCATTTAAGGTTCTAAATGAGGTTCAGAAAAGCTGAGCGGGACATCCTATATCCTCCCTAGAGAAACTTGTCTTGTTGGTAAGGCACCAAACTAATGGAGCAAGTAACATCTGAGTGTTTCTATCACCCTGCCCTCCACATTCTGCTGCAAGTGTCGGTCAAGTTCATTAACAAGAGTTCATCATAGGCCACGTGCAAATGAAGAGCCACATTCATACAGATTAAAGGGAACATAACCCAGTGAAACCAGAGAGAATCACTAGGCCCTCTGCATTTTCCCTGCTCTAGCAGCTAGACCTGCAAAGAGGGCCACTGCTAGAGGCACAGATCATGGAAAGCTTCTGAGGTGGCTGTGAAGCTGAATTGCCACAAGGTGGCAGCCCCACACAGCATCCTCCCTCGGTCATCAAGAGCAGAGTTATCTGGGTTGGTGCAACTTCATTTCAGGTATCCCGAAAGCTTTACAAGTCCATATGGATTATTCCAGTTCTTTTCTGAGCAGGTGGAACATGCTTACATACATTTCTCCAAAGGTGAAATTAAGTGTAGTCCTCTTACTAAAGGGGCCTCCAACTTTTTCTGGGAGGATCCTTTCTGCTCTTATCTAGACTACAACTCCCCTCCATCCGGTGAGCACAGAGAGCCAGGGGCCATTTGTAGGGGTGCATGGGGTGGCTTCACGAGCTGCAGGTTGGCCACCCCGGTGTACATGATTACATGCAGCACCCCCTCCAGAAGGCTCCCAGTGAGTCATCTGTCCCTCCTCCAATGCTGCTGCCTCTCTAATACAGAGGCAGCAGTGCTGGGGGTAGACCCCTGCGTGTAACTGTGAAGGTTAACCAATGATCCAGAGGCAGCAGTGCAGGGGAGCAGGCTTGCCCCTACCTGGCTTCTGCCTCCAAATCAGCAGTGTGGGGGTAGAGAGAGGGGCAGGCACCTCCCTGTGCACTGGCTCCTACCTTGCATGTAACTGCTGGATTTTTCAGCAGTTACACATTTACATAAAGACACATAGTTAACACAGAGGGTGGGGAGTCTTGGCTGATGGAACAGGTCGCCAGTTTGGGTTGGACCTAATCCTGGAGGGTTCATCACACAACATTAAACCTTGACATTCCTGAGAACTTCAAGATGATCTTGGAGGGTTGGCAACCCTATGATGGAAGGGCAGACTCTATGGTGGTTTTTAAATGAAGTGGCTGCCTCGGAGAGGTGATTTTTCTAGTCACCAGGGGGCAGCACAGACAGGAATACAATAGAGAGAAT
Source organism: Pelodiscus sinensis (assembly GCF_052426305.1). Classification (NCBI taxonomy): domain Eukaryota; kingdom Metazoa; phylum Chordata; order Testudines; family Trionychidae; genus Pelodiscus; species Pelodiscus sinensis. Next base: position 15,768,985 of record NC_143070.1, read on the forward strand.
CGGCAGCTTTAGCAATGGTGGACAACTCGCAGACTACAAGTTGCTCACCCCTGTGTGGGTTCTGCATGACAAGCAAGATATTGTGTTTACTGCAGGGGTGCCAGATACCTCTGGTTTCCATCCTACTGGTGCTAAAGTGACACTCGTGTTGCCCAAGGTCCAGTGGGCTTCAACAACAGCCCTGGGAACTACAAGTTGTGGACGACAAACTGCGGCATGTTGGGAGAACTTCCTGGTTCCTACTAGGAGGTCCCCTCTGCCCTTTGCAGGGTCTCAACAGGGACTTAGCTAGAAGCAGCAGGTAGGCTGCACGGGGAGGGGGGCTGCTGAAGTGTGATCCTGTTCTGTTTTTTTACAGCTAGGACCAAAAAAGACTATAGAGCACTCTGAGCAGAGTTTAGGTGACACAAAAGGGAGAACCTGGACTTGGTTACTGTGGGAGCTGGAACATGTTATGAGGGGGGCTGTGTTGTATGATGTAACCTAGGGCTATTCCCGCAGCCTGTTTGTTTGTGTCCTACGGTGCGGTTTGAGTTTACGCAGGGCTCAACACATGGTTCGGGGGTGGGATCCTTTAAACAAGGCCTCCACTGGGAACACGCTCCATAATGGTGAGTCAATATAATGGTTTTCTGTTGACATGCATTTTAGTTGTTACATTCCTGGACTGTCATTGCTCATTAAAAGTGCTGTCATATGGGTGGAAATTAGGTCAATACTGCATTTTATCAGCAGGACTTAAATGGAGCCTGCATGTTGTGTAGTCTTGCCTTAATCTTTGTATCCATGCAGTGGCGGCGCGTCGGGGTCCCCCACCGCCTGCACACCCGCATTCCACCTTCCTTTGTTCTTCTCCCTGGGAGGTAACTGGTCGAACAGGTTACCTCCCTGTCCCATCAGTTACTCTGCTGGGCCGTGGTACAGACAGTAACCGGTGGGTGTCACCCACAGCCAGCAAGGTACCAACACTACGTCACACATGCCCATCAATGTGAAAGAAGCTATTTCCATATATATTTGCATGTCTATGCAACCACACTTAAGTCACAGCCCTCCACATGTGCTGTGAGTATCATTGTGGCCCCCAGGGCTATCCTCAGTCCCTAGCAGGGTCTCGGCATGGATTGAGTTAGAAGCAGCAGGCAGGCTGCATGCAGAGAAGAAGGACTGCTGAACTGTGACGCTGTTCTTTTTTTTTTTTTTTTTTTTTTTTTAAGAAACAAACAAAGGGGGGGGGGGTACATCTACACTTGCTCCCTATTTTGAACTAGATCAGACCCACTCAGACAAACCACCAGGAACAGGCTTTATTCTCTCTGGGTACGTCTACACTATTTCGAAATAGGGATGCAAATGTAGTGTATCGAAATAGCAAATGAAGCCGAGATTTAAATATCCCGCACTTCATTTCCATAATTGTGTTCTGGCGTTATTTCGAGTTAGTGCTATTTCGAATTAACATATGCTGTGTAGACATGGTTATTTTGAGAGAAAACCCTTCTCTCGAAATAACTGTTAAACCTCGTTGTACGAGGAATAAGGGTTATTTCGAGAGAAGGGTTTTCTCTCAAAATAACTGCGTCTATATAGCATATGTTAATTCGAAAGTGCTAACTCGAAATAACGCCAGAACACAATTATGGAAATGAAGTGTGGGATATTTAAATCTCGGCTTCATTTGCTATTTCGATACACTACATTTGCATCCCTATTTCGAAATAGTGTAGACGTACCCAGAGAGAATAAAGCCTGTTCCTGGTGGTTTGTCTGAGTGGGTCTGATCTGAGGTGCACACACACTACACACAACACAAAGGAGTCTCAGGCCTAGCCTCCCACAGTTGTGTAAGAAGTCACAAGACTTCCCCTATGCTGAATAACCTGTCACACTGGGCTAGTGAACAGCAGGGGTTACACACACATAAAGCACAGGCCCACGAGGTGGATGCTTTTTGCATACAACATTGCTGTGAGAACCATGCACTCTTTGTACACAATCAACTGGACTGTAGCAGTGCTGTGTCAACTCTGCAAAGTCTAGGCATGCAAGCAGTTAGCAAAACTGCTCTATTTCCGGAGACCCTCTTGGTTACACAGTGTTGCAGCCCACTGAGATAAAGGAGGCTGCTCATTCAGCCCACTCACTAGCCTACATTGCCCAATGCTGAGCTATAGTGTATTGAAAGACTTTCACTGTCATTTAAGGATGTAAAAAAAAAACCCCCAAAAAACCTGGAGTTGCTATTCCATGGGGTTATATAACAAAAAGCTTGTAAGTAAGATGCATTTCCACTCTCCAGGCTCAAAAACCAAAACAGCAAAGAGAGCCTTCTGGGAGAATGTGATTTTCCAATATTTTTATAGTTTTCACAAATAATGAAGTTTCTTTAAGGTTTTATATTTTTATCCATTCAAATTTTCACTGTGGCACAAAATGATGTGTTTTAATCATTTATTTTTATTTACATTTTCAAAGACGGGAAATTCCCAGGGGAGATCAGACAATTTTTTTTTAAATGCCAGGAAACACTGAGATTCAAAAGATTTAAAATTTTATAAACTGTCAACTTACAAACCATGGACACCACATGTCAAAAATGGACAAATTCAATCAAGACAAACTCAAGAAAGTTCTCAGGCAGCATTTTGCTCATTGTGCATCTCTGTAAGTTTCCATTATCATTGCTGGAAACGTGATCAGGTGTATAGGGAAAGCACTCTTACTGATATATACCAATACAAACCAAACCCTTGTAAGCCTGCCCTTTGACCAGTTGTGGGGGGGGGACAGGTTCGGAGGGCAGGGGAGAAATCCCTCCAACCCACCATTAAAACGCAAGGCTATTTCTACATCAGGCTCCATTATTGATGAGGGTTCTGTTTCGATTAAGCCCTGGTTTCTTCTTGCCTGTTCTCCCAGGAAGCTGGTTCGCGGGTGGAAGCGGAGCGGGGAGGAGGAGGAGGAGGGAGAGGCTGCAGCACCAAGAGACACAGATGAGGTTTCTGAGCTGGAAGCGGTCTCCTCCCCCATCCTCCTCCCCCCGGCTCAACTGTGGCAGCCGCTCAGTCAGGACCCGCCCTCAGGGGCCAAAGAGCGGAGAGAGGCAGAAGGCGGGTCCCGCCTCAGCCAGCTCGCTCTGCCCGATCGGCTCCCGACAGACTCTGTCCCAGGGCTCCAGCTCGTTTCGGGCAAAAACAAGAAGGAATCCGGCGGCCCCTCGAAGCCGAACATAGTGACTGGGGCACCAGGGTCTGCGGGCTGCTTCTCACCTCCTGCCCGGACAAGTCTGTGCGTCTCCCAGGCGCCACCCGAGGGGCTGCGCCCTTGCGCCGGTCAGCACCCGCCGCGCAACATCGCAACCGGAGCGGCAGCCCCTTCGGAAATCTCCGAGCCAGCCCGCCGCTTCCCCGCCCCCGGCCTCTCTTCTCTCTCCCCCGCTTTCCCCAGGACGGGGCTCTGCCCGGCTCTCCCCTACTCACTGTGCGTCTCTAGGGCTGGGTCGCGCCCCTCTGAGCCCTGTGCCCGGCCGGGGACGCAGACACTCCCCGAGAGGGGAGCGCGGAAACCTCGCACAGCAGAGAGGCAGGACGGGGGGTTTGTGCTCCGGGCAGGGTTATAAAAGCGCAGGAGGCACCCGCCCCGCTCGGCACAGGGCTATGGAGAGAGGCGCAGCCGTCTCTGACGTGACACCAGCCAGGGCGCACACGGTAGCTAGAGGCACCATCTGACTCAATCCGATTTCCGGAGGGGGAAGGGACAAGAGCCCGCTTTCTCTCTCCCTCCGCCCCCCCCCCAGCCTGAACCCCAACACAGTCCCTGCCCCCGGGCTACTCCCCGGGAGGGTCGGGGGGAGGGTGGGACGGTTTAGAAAGAGGAAATGGGCCAGGGCCTGGCCCGCAGCCCAGAAATCCTTATTACCGCCGAGGGGCTTGTGTGACTCTGCTGTTGGGTAACCAGTGTCTAGGAACTGAGCCAGCCTCAGCCGGATGCTGCTTTGGGAGCATCCACCCCCAGAGCTGCTATGAGCCCAGTGACACACAGTGACTCTTCCTTCACTTTAGATTCAGCTCAGGTGCTTTAGCAGGTGTCAGCAAATGTGTCTCCCTCCTTGTGTGACCAGCTGCCCCAGTGCAAGGGCCTTTCACACTGGTGTCCTTGAATCAAGACTAGAGTTTGTGCTAGCCAGGGATAGCCCAAGCCCTCCCGGTTTGGGGTGTAGACAAGCCCTAAGGCAGAGGTCATGGGGGTGCAGGCACTGGGGGAGCAGAACCACTACTAGGCATACGAAGCCTAAGAAATTACTCTGAGGACCAGTCCATCAATGGTTACTAGCCAGGCTGGGTGGGAATGGTGTCCCTGGCCTCTGTCAAGAGGCTGGGAATGGGTGACAGGGGAGGGGTTACTAGATGATTCCCTGTTCTATTCACTCCCTCTGGGGGTAAGGTAGGTTGAAAGACAGGATACTGGGCTGGATGGACTTTTGATCTGCCCAATATGGCTGTTCTTATGTTCATATGTAATTGCTATATCCCCTCCTTCTGTCAGGCACCATGACGTGGTTGCTTATTCTGCTTCCTTTCACACACAGCGCCAAGCTCGCCTCTCATGGCCATATCCTCCCACAATAGTAAGTCCAGCCCAGCACCCTGCACATGAGCTTTCTGCAAGCCTTATAGCAAGGCGGGACAGCTGGCCTGTCCCCTGCCCTTCCCAAATTTGCTGTGCAGAGCTCTCCTAGGCAGTTGATGGTGATCCGCACCATTACCTCCATGTGATCCGCACCCTCACATGGCCGGCTAATTCATATTCTGCTGCGCAGGTGGTCTTCTCAGTTATTTCATATGACAACAGTAGAGGGGGCAGGTCCCACAACAACTGTAGAAGATAAGGGAGCAGCTCTGTAAACTTGGCATATTGTGGACACTTAACCCCCTTCTCATTTCTACTACAGTCTCTTTTGGAGACTTTTGCTTATTAATTAGTATTGATAACAACATCCAGAGGAGGGGCATAGGGAGGGAACTAACAAAACAATCACTTATTTTTTAATTACAAAGCTGGCAATGCTCTTTAACCAAATTCCCACTGGTGTACAAAGAGAGCGACTTTCAACAGTGCCTTGGACTAAAGTAACAAACAGGAAGTTCCTGACAGATGGGATCATCAAAGCCCTGAGCAGCTCCTGAGTGGCTGGCTTTGCAGAAGTGGGCAGGTTGCAGTTATTTTCCATCCCAGCTTCCTGGACTTTGTGAGGCTGGGGAATGTGCTCACTGGTTGATTTTGGCATTTGATACTGGGGAATGCTGCCAACAGGCAGCATCTGGCCTTCACGAGGCTGGGGAAGGCTGCCAAGGGTCCCAACAAACTGAAGGCAGTGCAGGATTTGCATTTCTCTAACCTTCTAAGAACTAGGGCCTGATTTCCTATGACCTGTGTGCTCCAGGAGTGGCCCCGCTGCTCTGTACCTGTGTAGAGGACGCCACATGGTACAAGGCAGTGGGGGAGAACTGGGCCCATGCAGCATCAGGGAAAAATGGGGCCTCTTCTCCATTCAGTAGGTCCCCTTACCTTGGTGTCAGTGTTACGTGCCTACTGTTGAAAGGCAGCTGTCAGAGCTGGGGGCAGGCCAAGCTGGATGAGTCAAATGCCGATTGTAAGCGGGGGAATAGTCCTGCTACTGTGGGGAACTTTCTTGGCTTCTATACCGGTGAAATGGACCCAATTCCTTTACCCAATGGCCTCCCTGAGGGCTCCCCTTCCACTCTCCTGAGTAGCAGAGTCCTCAAAACCCCAACAAGGCTGGGCCCAGGTTTCCTGGGGCTTAATCCCTGACCTTGTAGTCACTTGAGGCAGGGGCTAGGGTGGCCCCACTCCAGGTGTTCACACTGAATGCTTTCTTGGCCCAGTGATCATTTCATACAGTTCAAAGCAAATACAGTTTATTAAACATCAAGCTACGTCTACACTGGCATGATTTTGTGCAAAAGCAATTGCTTTTGCGCAAAAACTTGCTGCCTGTCTACACTGGCAGGGAGTTCTTGCGCAAGAACACTGACGTTCTAATGTGTGAAATCAGGGTTTCTTGCACAAGAACTCTGATGCTACCGCTCAGGAATAAGCCCTGTTGCACAACCGTTCTTGCGCAAAAGGCCAGTGTAGACAGGCAACATGAATTTCTTGTGGAAGAAAGCCCTATGGTTAAAATGGCCATCAGAGCTTTCTTGCGCAAGAGAGCGTCTACACTGGCACAGATGTTCTTGGCAAAAGGACATCACTTGCGCAAAGGCACATGTCAGTGTAGATGCTCTCTTGCGCAAATACTTTAACGCAAGAACTCTTGCGTTAAAGAGTATTTGCACAAGATCATGCCAATGTTGATGTAGCAAACCTGATTAAAGAGAATAGAATAAGAAAAAATGAGAAAGGTTACATGAGAACCCACAGCCCTGCTCTGTAGCACGGAGACATCACAAACAGCCATCTGCAGTGTAAGGACAGTTCACAGTCTGTTCCTCATAGGTCCCAGGGCTCTCTCTCAGGCCCTGGCTGTGCTGCAGGGGGTCTGCAGGCTGGACACGCTTGCTCTGACAGTGACCACATGGCCTCAGGCTCTAGGGGGCAGGGTGCCTCTCCCAGTTTGGCCTGCAGGGCCTCTTGGCTGGTGAGATCTCCCTGCCAAGAGCCTCTCCCCCCACTTTGCTGGTCCCAGCTGCTCACCACGCCCAGCTGCAGGCTGTGCTGCTTTACCAGTCTCCAGCTCCTTGTGTTGCTTCTCTGTCCCCTTTGGCTCTCTGATCACTGCAAGTCTGCTGCTCAACACAGGCCTGCACTCCTTGGGCTGTGTGTGCCTGGCTCTGTTGCTGCAGGACTGCCCCTCAGCACAGCTTGCTCCTCTTAGCTCTCTCAGCTCTCTCTCCTTGCTCAGAGAGACCCAGAAAATCCCAGCTCACACAGGGAGGACGGGGCCTGGCCTCTCACTTTCCTCACTGGCTTGTCCAACCTGTCAATCAGGCCGAGCTGTCATGTTGGCTGCTCTCCATTGTCTCTGGGGTCTGTCAGTCTCAGGGCCCTGATTTCTCATAAACCCTTTCCCTTTTGATACTGGGAGCTGGTGAACCAAAATCTACCACGGAGTTTTAGTAAGGGGCTAACAGTCCACTTACACAGATCACAGAGACTTGAATTGCTCCCTCCAATTCCCCCATCACCCTCTGCCTCTTTGGGGGACTAGAGAGCCATAAGGTCTGGGCTATGCCCTGATTTTAGAAGTCTCACATCATTCACCCTTCCCTGCAGCACTGAGCCCCAAATGATTGGCTCTGCAGTCGGCTGGGCAGGGCTGGGGGCTGGGTGCCCAGCAGTGGGGCAGGGATCACTCCCTGCAGGGAGAGGGGAGCTGTGGAAGTCAATATGCTGATGGCCCAAAGCCTCAGAGGTCTGAGGGCACCTAAGGCCCACTGTGGAAGTGAGGCACCTAAATACCTGGGGGAATCTGGGCCTCGGGGCTCAAGGTGCTTGTCAGCGCCAGGCTGTTTTCTGGGCTTGAGGCCTGGCCGTGCGGAGCCACCACAGCTGCCTGGAGCTTTGTGCAGTCATAAGACAGGATATTGGGCTCGATGGACCTTTGCTCAGAGCCTGTGTGGCTGCTCCTATGTTCTCTGTCCGGGGAGCTCAGCCCTCAAAGGCGCCCGCCTATCCTCCACCGCGGCCCTGCTCCACGGCTCTGCGCCAGCCGCTCTGCGCCTCACCCGTAAGGCCCTTCCCCCTGCTCCGGGCACCGCGCCAGTGACGTTGCTCAATTCACACAGTGGAATATTTTCCCTCCCCCACAGGGAGCCAATGCAGCTCTGAGCCCCCCTGCTGGCAGGGGGCCCTGCCTGTGCCTCTTTCTGCAGTAGCCCCACGTGCAGCCCCTTACCACTGGGTGACTCGCTTCTCAGTTCCTGCGGGGAGTGAGAGCGGAGCCCCAGTGAGGTGGGAGGAGACTTTACTCGGAGTGCAGGGGGAGAGCTAGAGCGTGGGCGAGGGAGGCTCCTTCATTGTGTAGGTGTGGGTGTGTGTGGGTGGAGGGAATTCCTGGAACACACTGTAGCTGGGAAGGAACATGGACAGTCCTGATTCCTGAGCTCCCCAGAAAAAGGAAAAGGGAGCCCTTCAGTCCTGCTGCTTCAGTCCCTGCACTGACTCCCCTGAAAACTTTCAGCCCAGCCCGAGACTTGGACTCTTGAGGTGGTCTCTGTCCCTGGGTATCTAGAGGGATAAATCTCTTCTCTCCATCCCTCCTCTCTGTGCACCCCAGACTCCCTGCCCTGGGGCTATCTAGTGGGCTGAGTCCTTCTTCTAACTCCTTCACCCCCAGCTCTCTTATCCTTGATTTGACTCCACTCCCTAGGGCCTGTGGGACCAGGCCTCTTCCCCCGCTCCTCCAGGCAGGGGGAGAAATTCCTTCCTTGCCTCTAATCCCTGGTTTGGAATTGAGCCAGTGTGATAGGGGAGCCCCCTGCACTGTAAGGTTCACCTGCTCTCACTGCCACCCAGCCACTAGCAGGGAGAGAAAGGAGCCTTATCTCTCCCCTGCTGTGGGGTGGGGTGTCTAGGGCTTAGGGCAGCGGCTCCTGGTCAGGACTCCAGAGTTCTATCCCCAGCTCTGGCACAGGAAAGGGGCCTAGTGGTTAAAACTGGGAGAACCCATTATGGTCTGTATGAAGAGGAAGACTCCATGGTGGCTGGCTGCAGGCTGGGAGACCCACTTCTGTAACTCTCAAGCTGCTTTGTGCACTAAAGCAACACAGGAGTCAGAGGGCAGTGGCTGTCTGAGCTTCCATTGCATCTTCTTTTGCTTTCTCTTTCCCTCCCCCTCAACTAAATCGCCTGGGAGTGGGGGAGGGGTAGGCTCTGCTGATTGGGTAATGGTAACCTAAAGTCATTTGTGGAGTTCAGCCAGGCCTGAACTAAATGAAACCATAACAAAGCCCAAGCTAGAGCTGAGTTAAAGCATTTCCAAACTGTGTGCAGAGCAGACGGAAATCCCCAGCTAACCACAGAGCAGCATCTATTCTTCTGTGCCAAACCTGGGAAAGTTCTTGTAACAAAAGAACCAGTTGCAGTGACAAACAAAAAAAGGGATACAAATGCCCAGTTTTCTCCAAAAAGTGCCGGGAGGAGGCAGGGATCTAGGGAGCAGCAACACTAGGCTCAGACTTGTGCAGGGGACTTGCAGAGCTCCAGCAAGCAGTGACCCCAGCATTGCGGGGCGTGGGGAAGGGTTTGCAGAGTGACTGGGATCAGGACCATCCCTAGTGGAGGCACATGGGATGGTCCTGATCTTCTGCCCCAGGCCCTGCCTCTGCTCCACCTCGCCCACACTCCAACCCTTCCCCATGCCCTACCCCTGCTCTGCCTCCATCGACCTCCTTACCAGAAACCGCTCCTGCTGCCCCCGCAGAGCAACGTGACATGAGAGAGTACGTGGGGGGGTCCTGGTGCAGATGAGCACCAGGAGCTTGGGCCCCCACATTCACAGTGGGAAGCAGAGTTCCCCAGCCACAATCTGCTTCCCTTTGCTCCCTGCATCACTCAGGCGGGGAGAAGGTAGGTGAGGTGGAGCAGAGCAGGTGGCAGGTTGCTCCAGCTCCCACCACTGCAGTGAGTCCCAACCTCTGTTGTTTCCCTGTGCCAAGCCCCTCTGGTTATCTCCCCAGGCTGCCCTGGGACCCATCCATTGGATGATTGAGGCAGCTGCTGTGGAGTCTCCCAAAGTGCAGGGTCTGGTGCAGGCGACCCAAACCATCCTATGGACAGAACGGCTCTGCCTGGGGTTAAGGGATGTAAAAGGTTAACTTGTTACCTCTGGCTTAGTGGAATGGTCACCTGGTAACTGGCGTGCTGGCCAACCCTGCCAGACCAGCATATGCACTAGGCTGACTGGCTGGACCCTGGCCATATCGGAGTGGCAGGCTGGGCCAGGTCCGCATCAGCCCGGCAGGACCCAGGGCCCCACCATCCCGTTGGAGGGGCTAAGCAGACAGGCAGAACCCCAGCCCTGGCTGCCCTTCTCCCGCCCACCAACAATTAAATAATTAAATGGTATAATTGTAATAGTTTAAACTGTTATCTGTTTTAAGGGATATTTACATCCCTGCCAAGGGCAGCCCCGTGTGGGGTGGGGCAGCCTCCTGTTTTCCATTGGGAAGCCCAGTTGTAAAGGGACCCTGGCTACTCTGGTGAGCACCGCTGACCAGGTCGATAAATGTCTGATCGGGGACAGAGGAGGATGCTTGGGGTGGGGGCTCTGGGTGAGGCACCCCTTCCTATAAGCAGCGACATGTCCCTGTGAGTTCTGGAGGCCGGAGTGGTCAGGGAGACTCTGCATCTTCCCCCAGCTCCCATTGGCCGCAGTTCCGGTTTGCATTTCTCACACATTTTGGGGGGAGTAGGACACAGGAAATGTTTTCTGGCTCAGGCAGCAAAAGATGAAACCCAGTGGGGTGTAGTGCTATGGGCAGGATTATAAAAGTACAGAAGGAACATGCCCCCTTCTACCAGGCTGCTCCGCACAGGCTATAGAGAGGCGCAGCCGACCAATGTGCACACGGTGCAGTGGAGGGGAACAAGATCCTGGCTTCTTCCACCCCCTCCCCTGCCTGAACTCCAACACCGTCCCTGCCTCCTGGGCTGCTCCCTGGGAGGGTGGCTGTGGGATGGGGGGGCTGTGGTAGAAAGAGGAAGTGAGCAGCCCAGAAGATCTTTTTGGCACAGAAAGGGTATGTCTACACTACCTTATTCCACGAGGAGTAACGGTAGTTCGAACTAGGAAGCCTAGTTCGAACTACCTAGTTCATGCCGCGTGTAGCCGCGCTGCACGGGGTTCGAACCAACCGGGATTTAAAAATGGCGGAGCCGGCTTATGCAAATGAAGCCCGGGAAATTCAAATCCCGGGCTTCATTTGCAAGTGCGGTATGCATACATTACCCTCCTAGTTCGAACTAGCGGGGTAGTGTAGACATACCCTGAGGCTTGTGTAACTGCGATGAGGTCACCTAGCGCTTCTGAGAACTGAGGCTGCTTTGGTATTATCCACCTCCAGAGCTACAGTGAGTGTCCTGTGCCCAGTAACACACACTCATTCTTCACTTTAGATCCAGCTCGCTTGCTTTCGCTGGTGTCAGTAAATGTGTCTCCTCTTGTGGGACCAGCTGCTCCAGAGCAAGGGCCTTTTATGCCAGTGTCCTTGAATCAAGACTAGGGGTTTGTACTAGCCAGGGATAGCCCAATCCCTTCTGGTTTGGGGTGTAGACAAGCCCTAAGGCAGCAGGTGTGAGGGTGCGGGCACTAGGGGTGCAGAGCCAGCTCCAGGCCTAAGAAGCCAAAGGAATTGCCCTAAGGAGGACCAGCCCATCAATGGCTAGTAGCCAGGCTGAGTAGGAAGGGTGTCCCAAGTCTCTGTGTGTCAGGGGCTGGAAATGGGCAACAAGGGAGGGATCACTTGGTCATTCCCTGTTCTGTTCACTCCCTCTGGGGCACCTGTGTTTGGTTGGAAGACGGGGCACTGGGCTGGATGGATCTTTGATCTACCCAATATGGCCCTTCTGATGTTTGTATGTAATTGCTATATCCCCTCCTACTGTCAGGCACCACTACGCTGTTGCTCATTCTGCTTCCTTTGACATGCAGCACCAGCCTTGCATCTCATGGGGTATGTCTACACTACAAAGTTAGTTCGAACTAACGGACGTTAGTTCGAACTAACTTTAATAGGCGCTACACTAGCGCTCCGCTAGTTCGAATTTGAATCGAACTAGCGGAGCGCTTAGTTCGAACTAGGTAAACCTCATTTTACGAGGACTAACGCCTAGTTCGAACTAGCTAGTTCGAACTAAGGGCTGTGTAGCCCTTTAGTTCGAACTAGTGGGAGGCTAGCCCTCCCCAGGTTTCCCTGGTGGCCACTCTGGCCAACACCAGGGAAACTCTATGCCCCCCTCCCGGCCCCGGACCCCTTAAAGGGGCACGGGCTGGCTACGGTGCCCGTGCCAGGTGCAAGCCTGCCAGCACCCAGCTAGCAGACCCTGCACCTGGCACGGCACAGAGCCACCCACCCGATGCCCCCCAGCCCACCCCCTCTTGCCGGGACCAGGCTGGCGGCTCCCGGGAGCTTGCCCTGGACCGCAAGAGGCGGGCACCTTCCTGGGTTAGTGCGGACATCGTGGACCTCGTCCACGATCTCCGCACTAGGCACAGGAAAGTGGCTGTCTAGGGCAGGAGAGCTGCCAGCCTGGCCACCCAGGACCAGGTGTGCATGAAAATCAAAGGGGTCCACTGAGACCCCCGACACTGAGCCCTGAGCTGACAATGGCCGTACTGGGTCAGACCAAAGGTCCATCTAGCCCAGTAGCCTGTCTGCCAACAGCGGCCAACCCTAGGGACCCTGGAGGGGATGGACCGAAGACAATGACCAAGCCATTTGTCTCGTGCCATCCCTCTCCAGCCTTCCACAAACTTTGGGCAGGGACACCACTCCTACCCTCTGGCTAATAGGACTCCATGGACCCAACCTCCATGACTTGATCTCACTTCCCTTTCAACTCTGTTCTAGTTGTAGCCTTCACAGCCTCCTGCAGCAAGGAGTTCCACAGGTTAACTATTTGCTTTGTCAAGAACAACAACTTTCTCTTACTAGTTTCAAGCCTGCTACCCATTCCTTTCCTTTGGTGTCCTCTAGTCCTTCTTTATGGGAACTCAGGAAGAACTTTTCTGAATGCACCCTCTCCACCCAACCCCTGCTTTTAGAGACCTCTATCCTGTCCCCCCTCCGTCTCCTCTTTTCTAAGCTGAACAGCCCCAGTCTCTGTAGCCTTTCTTCATCTGGGACCTGTTCCCAACCCCTGATCATGTTAGTTGCCCTCCCCTCTCCCAGCCTTTCTCTTCCCCTCTCCCACCTCCTTTTCCCAGTGTCCCCCAGTTTTTTTCAATAAAGACAGAGTCAATGTTGGAAGAAACGTTATCTTTATTTTGTACATCAATAAGAAGGGGGGCTAGGGAAGGGTAAGTGGAAGGAGGTGAGGGAGGAATGGGGTACGAGCCCCCGATGGGGAGGACTGGGCTGGCTCTGCGGGCTTCTGGGGGTGGAAGCTCTCCTGCAGCCCCCCAATTACTCCCTCTCCCCAGATGGCAGCCTGCGGCAAGTGCAGCCGGGCTGATGGCCGAGTGGTGTGATGTGCCCAGTGTGGGCACTCAGGGCACTCCAAGCCAGAACTTCTTTGGAAGCGGGGCACCCCTTAGAACTGTGTGTCCGGGGTGGGGGTCGGGACCCTTTAAGCGCAGCCCTCGGCTAGCCTGAGACAGCATCTCCATGCTCTAAGTCCTCCTTTTATGCCCTGCCGGCACTGCTTCCGGCCATCCTTAAGCCCTGTTCAGAGTCCACTCAATGTGGACTTACTAGTTCGAACTAGCAAAACGCTAGTTCGAACTAGTTTTTAGTTCTAGACGCGTTAGTTCGAACTAGCTTAGTTCGAATTAACTAATTCGAACTAAGTTAGTTCGAACTAGCGCTGTAGTGTAGACGTACCCTCGAGCTGTATCCTCCCACATTGCCTGTGGGCTTGCTACAAGCCTTGTAACAGGGTAGCTGGCCTGCTCCCTGCCCTTCCCAAATTCACTGTGCAAAGCTCTCCTAGGCAGTCAATTCTCCTGCTACCCTTACATGTCCAATTGCTTCCCATTCTCTTGTGCAGGTGACCTTCTCAGTTATTTCCTATGATAACAATAGAGGGGGCAGATCACTCAACAATTGTAGAAGATAAGGGAGCAGCTATGATAAACTTGCTATGCTGCGGACACTTAGCCCCCTACCCATTTCTACCACACTCATTTTTGGAGGCTTTTGCTTATTAATTAATATTGGTGACAATATCCAGAAGAGGGGCAGAGGGAGGGTGTTAACAAAACAATCACTTATTTTTTAATTACAAAGCTGGCAATGCTCTTTAACCAGAGCCCACTGTTGTACAAAGAGAACAATTTCCTATTGTGCCTTGCAGAAGTGTGTGGGTTGCAGTTATTTACCATCCCAATGCCCCGCCTTTGTAACATTGGGGAATGCTGCCAACAGCAGCATCTAGTCTTCATGATGCTGGGGAAGGCTGCCAATGGACCCAGCAAATTGAAGGCAGAGCAGGATTTGCATTTCTCTAACCTTCTAAGAACTAGGGCCTGATTCCCACCCCCTGTGCGCCCTGGCAATGGCCCTGCTGCTCTGTGTTGTAAAGCATGCTTTTTCTGTCCATGGCCTTCGTGTATAGCCCATCCTGCCACACAAGGCCCCTCACAAAAAAACCCAGACTGTGAGATACTCAGAGAAGCATGGGAAGCACAATGCAGCTTTCTGTAAAACAGAATTTGGCCTTGTAGGCATCATAGAACAGGGAGGTGAGCATGAAAAAATAGAACACAGCTGCAAGAGATAAATAAGACTCTCTTGACCAGTCCTTGAAGGCAGGGAGGTAGGCATAGGGAGATAAGACGCAACTGCCATGCACACTGACCATGCCCACACCCAGCACTGTCCACGGGGCCATCAGGCGGGAATCATGAAAAATCCTATAGGGCAGTATTTCACGTTACCTCATTACCAGCCTATCAGGCCCGGCCAGGGAACTGACCCTAATAAGGTACCGGATATCAGGTTATGTTATAAAAGACCCTCAACCCCTTTGTTCGACGGATGTTCCGTGTATTGAGGGCACGTAGGGTTTTTTTGCCCAGCTGAAAGATTGATCACCCTGAGGCTGCCTCCCCACCCTTCGAGTCAAAGATAAGGGTGCGCGAGTCCTGAGCATGCTCCGAGTTTTTGTGTGTCTTCATGTTGTTATCATTGCTGGATTTGTAAGTATTACTTAAATCTATCAATTGTTAGCTTAGTCAGTAGTTAAGTTGTACAGGCAGTCCCCGGGTTACGTACAAGATAGGGACTGTAGGTTTGTTCTTAAGTTGAATCTGTATGTAAGTCGGAACTGGCGTCCAGATTCAGCCGCTGCTGAAACTGACCGCCAGTTCTGACTTACATACAGAATCAACTTAAGAACCCCAGGCGTCCCCAAGTCAGCTGCTGCTGAAACTGATCAGCAGCTGATTCCAGGAAGCCCGGGGCAGAGCAACTCTGCCTCGGGCTTCCTGTAGTCAGCGCTGGTCAGTTTCAGCAGAAGCTGACTTGGAGACGCCTGGGGCAGAGCAGCTGGGGCGCTGCTGGGTTGCTCCAGTAGCGCCGCTCCTCGGTGCTACTGGACCAACCCAGCAGCACCCCATCTGCTCTGCCCCAGGCGTCCTGATTCAGCCACTGCTGAAACTGACCAGCAGCGGCTGAATCAGGACCTGGGGCAGAGCAGCTGGAGTGCTGCCAGGTTGGTCCAGTAGCGCCCAGAGCGGCGCTGCAGGACCAATCGGCAGCGCCCCAGCTGCTCTGCCCCAGGGTCCAAAACAAAAGCCTGGTCTGCTGGGGGGGGGGGCACACTAGCTGCGCACCCCCCCCCCCAGCAGACCAGGGACACGGGGAGCAGAGCCACAGCGGCAGCGGGGTGCCGCGCCTCTGAGGCTTTGCTCTGCATCTGGATGGGTAAAATGCAGATCACATAGACTCGAATTACTCCCTGCAATTCTCCCCTAGCCCTCTGCCTCTCTGGGGGGCTGGTCACTGTCTCCAGCTGCCTCTCCCAGATCTCTCCCTCAGACCCTATTACACGGGGCCATGAGGTCTGGGCTGTGCCCTGCTTTTTTAAGTCTCTTGCATGAACCCTATCAGTGGTTCAGGCCTCTGGGGGCCTCATTCTTGTTCACCTGTGGAGAGGCTCCTGCATTGGGGCTTAGCCAGGGAGCCTGGGCAGGGAAAAGCTTCTCCATTGGAGTGTTCAGGAGGATGCAGGGGGTGGGGATCCTGTACTGAGAGTGTTGGGGGGGGGGGGGCTAAGGGTGTCCTACACTCTCTGATTTGGAGGTCTCCTCCACTTGGACATTCACCCTTCCCTGCAGCACGGAGCCCAAGTGACTGGCTCTGGGCTGGGCTGGGGGCTGGGTGCCCAGCAGTGGGGCAGGGATCACTCCCTGCAGGGAGAGGGGAGCTGTGGAAGTCAAGGATGCTGCTGGCCCAAAGCCTCAGAGGTCTGAGGGCACCTACGGCCCACTGTGGAAGTGAGGCACCTAAATACCTGGGGGATCTGGGCCTCGGGGCTCAAGGTGCTTGTCAGCGCCAGGCTGTTTTCTGGGCTTGAGCCCTGGCCGTGCGGAGCCACCACAGCTGCCTGGAGCTTTGTGCAGTCATAAGACAGGATATTGGGCTCGATGGACCTTTGCTCAGAGCCTGTGTGGCTGCTCCTATGTTCTCTGTCCGGGGAGCTCAGCCCTCAAAGGCGCCTGCCCATCCTCCATCGCGGCCCTGCTCCACGGCTCTGCGCCAGCCGCTCTGCGCCTCACCCGTAAGGCCCTTCCCCCTGCTCCGGGCACCGCGCCAGTGATGTTGCTCAATTCACACAGTGGAATATTTTCCCTCCCCCACAGGGAGCCAACGCAGCTCTGAACCCCCCTGCTGGCAGGGGGCCCTGCCTGTGCCTCTTTCTGCAGTAGCCCCACGTGCAGCCCCTTACCACTGGGTGACTCGCTTCTCAGTTCCTGCGGGGAGTGAGAGCGGAGCCCCAATGAGGTGGGAGGAGACTTTACTCGGGGTGCAGGGGGAGAGTTGGAGCGTGGGTGAGGGAGGCTCCTTCATTGTGTAGGTGTGGGTGTGTGTGGGTGGAGGGAATTCCTGGAACACACTGTAGCTGGGAAGGAGCATGGACAGTCCTGATTCCTGAGCTCCCCAGAAAAAGGAAAAGGGAGCCCTTCAGTCCTGCTGCTTCAGTCCCTGCACTGACTCCCCTGAAAAATTTCAGCCTCTCTGACGCCACCCTGAGACTTGGACTCTTGCGGCATGTCTATACTACATGGCTCCATCGACAGAGGCATGTAGATTAGGGTGGCCGGCATAAGGAAATGAAGCCATGATTTAAATCATCGTGGCTTCATTTAAATTTAAATGGCTGCCATGCTGTGCCAATCAGCTGTTTGTCAGCTCAGCGTGATAGTCTAGACGCTCCCCCATCGACATGAAAGCCCTTTGTTGACCTCCCCAGTAAACCTCATCCCATGAGGCATAACTGGGAGGTTGACAAAGGGCTTTGATGTCGACAGGGGAGCATCTAGACTATCGCGCTGTGCCGACAAACAGCTGATCAGCACAGTGTGGCAGCCATTTAAATTTAAATGAAGCCGTGATTATTTAAATCGCGGCTTCATTTCGCTATGCCGACCACCCTAATCTACATGGCTCCATCAATGGAGCTATGTAGTATAGACATGCCCTTGAGGAGATCGCTGTCCCTGGGTATCTAGAGGGATAAATCTCTCCTCTCCATCCCTCCTCTCTGTGCCCCTGTGACGGATCGGGCTGTGTCTGGGCACATCTGAGGGCATCTGCTCAGGGTGAATTGCTCAACTTCAGGGCTCCTTACAGTCCCCAGACTGGTGACCTCTCCAAACAGGCCACAATCCAGTCCCACAGAGTGCTTCAGAAGCCTGCCTGAAGCCTCACGAGCAAAACCCCTCCGGCACCCCAGCAATATCCATGCCCCAGCTGGCCCCGGGCCTCATAAACAGGTGGGGGGTCTTAGCACCCAATCCCACCTACCCCAAACAAGTTCTGTCCAGTTCCAAGAAACCAGCCGCAGATCCCTGGTCAATTTACCCTCTGGACCTTACCCACAAATCACGCTGGGCCAATCCTTTAGCATCTAACATCTAAAGATTTATTACCACAAGAAAGAAAAGTATGAGAGTAAGGTTGTTAAAGGATAGTACGTTACATGCATCAAATCTCCCAGTTCTCGATGCAGGCTCTAGCAGAGATGTTACAGCTGCTGGCTTAAAAGTCCTTGTTGCGCATCTTAGGATCAGGATGGGTCCACAGTTTTTCCTGGCTTTTCGATTCCTGCACTGCTGCCTCTGGGATGAAGTGCTGAGCTGAGTATCAAGATGAAGTCGACCACATGACCTATTTATCCCTCCTTCCTGGTCTCTTCTTGGCTGCAGCAAGTCACCTGGCCAGTGGCCTATCCCCATGTTTCCTGCTGGCAGCCCTCAGGTGTCAGCCCTCATTCTTTAGGTGTGTCCTTGACCCATTGAGTGCCATTGTCCTCGCTGATTAGCATGTCCATAGGGTGGGCTCTGCCCAATGCTCAACCATATGCAGAGAAATATTCAGTATCCACACAGATTACAGACTCCTAACGACACACACAGACATTATACAACCACATGATTATCGTACATAGGATTAGCAGACAGTGAGCTTCTATTCAGCACCTCACATGGCCCCTTTTATACCATTTTTGGGGCCAACACCCCCACCTATGGGTGCAGCAGTGATCTGGCTGCTTTCCTCAAATTCAGTAACGTGACAGCACCCCAGACCCTCTGCCTTGGGGGTGTCTATTGGGTTGAGTCCTTCTTCTAACTCCTTCACCCCCAGCTCTCCTCTTCTCACTTTGACTCCACTCCCTAGGGCAGGGGTGGGAAAAGAGCCTCTGTGGGCCAGATCCGGTCCTCCAAGCAGATTGATCTGGCCTGCAGAGGCCCTGCCACCAGGCCAATTAGGGTCAGGGGAAGGGAGAGTGCATGAAATTTCCTCCCACCCTGCCAGGAGCTTGAAGCGCCACGCGCTCCTCACAGGGCAGGAGATGTCCCGTGCTCCCCCTCTCTCACGCCCTGGTTGGCCTGGGGATGGGGGAGCATGCAAAGCCTCATGAGTGCCTAGTGGGAAGGGGGGAACAAAGGGGCTCCCCCACCCCCAGACCAATCATAGTCTGTGGTTGAAGAACCCTAGAAGCATCTGGCCCCTTCCCTAGGGCCAGTGGGACCAGGCCTCTCCTTCCGCCAGGCAGAGGGAGAAATTCCTTCCTTGCCACTAAGTCCCTGGTCTTGGGGGAGCTCCCTGCCCACCACGTGCACCTGCTCTCGCTGCCCTCCAGCCACTAGCAGGGAGAGAGAGAGGAGCCGTATCTCTGCCCTGCTGTGGGAGGAGAGTGGTGCCTTGGGGTTAGGGAAGGGGGGCTCCTGGTCAGGACTCCCGGGTTCTATCCCCAGCTCTGGCAGGGGAGAGGGGCCTAATGGTGAAAGCAGGGAGGATCCATTATGATCTGTACGAAGAGGGAGACTCTTTGGTAGCTGGCTGCTGGGTTCAGCCTGGGAGACCCAGATCTGTAACCATGGCGCTGCGTTGTGCACTAATCCCTCTGATGTCAGATGACTGTGAGGCTCAGGACCTTCAACCTGTTGGCTTAAGATAGTATCAGGGGAGGCACACAGAGGAGTCCAGATGCTGATTTGTCAATGGTGTGACAGCAGGTAAGTTACACATGCACCCGATAGTAATCCGTTCTCGGCTCCGGGAAAAGGGCCTTCCCCACAATGCTTGGAGTGGAACTAGGTGGTGGGCTCGGTCCGGAGATGCAGGTAACTAGAGCCCACAACACTGGGCAATTGCCACAGTGGTGAACTAAAGCACCCTGTAGGCAGCAGTGGAATTGGGTCTGGTCTGTTGTGAAGCAGGTCCTGGTCTTCGCCACCGTCTTCTCCAACAGAACACGGATCCAAACTGCCAGCTAACCAGAAGATGAGGAGGAACCCAATCCTTTCACAGGTCTGTGCTTATAAAGATCCCAAGGCAGGAAAACAGCAGGAATGTCTCTAGTGCAAAAGGTGTAGTGCTGGGTGCAAATTAGCATTCCTGGTGCAGAATTTTGAGCCATGTGCAGAGCAACAGTACTATGTGCACACATACTGTGTGCAAATGATGGTTTTTGGCGGCAAAAGTCTCTCATGTCCTTTGGGTTCCATTTTGATTTCAGATTACTCCATAGATTCCATTTTGATTGTAATGTCCTTTTGGTTTTAATGTCCTTGATTTTAATGTTCTCGCACACAGTCAACAATGAAGAAGGAAACAAGAAAATGGAGAAAGAAACACTTTCAGGGGCTAAAGGCTGACACTGTTTCCCATCCGTGCCAGTCACTGCTGACAGGCAGGCCAAAGGCCCCAGCTAGGGCTAGGTAATCCAGAGACTGTGACTGTAGCCAGATACAAAGAGGGGACAGAGAGGGGGATTCTTAGAGATTTTGCCCAGAAAGGAACATTAGATCATCTGATTTGATCTCTTATCTAACTCAGGGCAGAGAATCCCTCACATGAATCCCTGTATTTAACCCATACCCAATAATTGGTGTTTGGCTAATTCACATCTCCAGGAAGTGATTATACATCCTGTTTGTGTTGCATCCCCTACCCTCCCCACATGCTTTTTGGAAATTGGCCTGTGAGGGTATGTCTACACTACAGCACTATTTCGAATTAACTTAATTCAAAATAGTTCATTCGAATTAAGCTAATTCGAAATAACGCAGCTAGATCCAAAAACTAATTCAAAATAGCGTTTTGCTATTTCGAACTAGCACGTCCACACTGATTGGATGCTGGGTCGCATTTAAGGGCGGCTCAAACTGGTTCCAGCAGGGCATCAGGTCAGTAGTTGCTTTGTGTGGCTACTGTCTGAGGCTATCAGAGGCTTGTGCTTAAAGGAACCCTCCTGGACAGCCAGTTCTCAGCTTTTTCGCTTTCTTGCCTACCTCGCTGAGGGACAGCAAAGCTTTTTTCCCCTCCACCTGCTTCGGTCACTCTCCTTTTGGACACCACTGCAGTCGGCACCATAGAGCCAGAGCTGCCCCTGGGCACTCTGAAGCTCATGCTGAATGTCTTGCTGCAAGCCTGGCAGCAATTCCTGGAGGCTGCCTGGCACCTTCTGCTGCAGGCCAGCCCCCTGCCTCTCCCCCTGGTCCCCTTGGGGACCTTGGAGGAGCAGTGCCCAGATGCCAGTGTGCCCCACCGCATCTGGTGTCTGGACACCAGCAGCGACTGATGGGACCACATCGTCCTGGAGCGCTGGGGAGACTGACAGTGGACCCAGAACTTCAGGATGAAGAGGGACACCTTCCTGGAGCTCTGCGAGTGGCTCGCCCCTGCTCTGCAGCAACGGGACACATGCCTGAGGCCTGCCATTCCCCTCCATAAGTGGGTGGCCATCGCCCTCTGGAAGCTCTCCACGCCGGATAGCTACCGATCTGTCGGGAACCAGTTCGGCGTGGGGAGATCCACCGTCGGAGTGGTGCTCATGCAGGGGGGGGGGGGCGGGTGATCGACGGGACGCACATCCCCATCCATGCTCCGGAACACCAGGCCTCCCAGTATGTGAACCGCAAGGGGTACTTCTCCGTGATCCTGCAGGCTGTGTCTGAACACTGGGGCCAGTTCACGGACATTATTGTGGGCTGGTCCGGCAAGGCACACGATGTACGGCTGTACCGCAACTCCTCCGTGTGCTGGAGGCTACATGCTGGGACTTTCTTCCCCAACCACCACATCAGGGTCAGGGATGTGGACATGCCAGTGTGCCTGGTGGGGGATGCGGCCTACCCCCTACAGCCCTGGCTGATGAAGCCATACACGGGGAACCTCAGCCCCTCCCGCCAGGTCTTCAATGCCAGACTCACCAGGGCCCGCATCGTGGTGGAGGGGGGCCTTCGTCTGACTGAAAGCCAGATTTAGATGCCTCCTCACCCGCCTCAACCTCTCCCAGACAAAATTCCTCACGTGGTGGCAGCATGTTGTGTGCTCCACAATTTTTGCAAGAGGAAGTAGGAGGCTTTCCTGCCAGCCTGCATGGCAGAGGCTGACTGCCGGGCTGGCCAGTACGCACAACCCCGCATGGCTGCATGGAGGCCCTTCGGGGAGCTGGCTGCATCCGAGAAGCCGTGTGGGAGAGCTTCCAGGTGGACGAGGACTGAAGTCCCCCTGGCATGTAATGGCCTTTGCCTTACATTCCACCCCTACCTCCTTCCCCTTTCCCCTCCCTAACCCCCCTTCCTGATCTACAATAAAAACACCTGTGTTGCCAAAAAAAGTCTTTATTTTACATAACTGGGGTTGGGGGAGGGTAGGAATGAGGGTGGGAGAGGGGAGGAGGGAAACCTGGGAGGAAGGAACTGGAAGGGGGAGGCAAGGGGAGGAAGGGGAAGAGGAAGCTCAGGGTTGGGTGTCTTGCCGGCCCTCCCATCTCGCAGCACTACTGGTGTGGGAGCCTCGGGGGGAGTGGGTGTAGAGGGTGGGGCAGGAGGGACAGGGGGTGCGGAAGAAGCAGGAGGGGGAGCAGGGGCAGGAGGAGGAGCGATAGGTGGGGCGGCCGCAGGTGCTGGAGCAACAGGAGGCAGCAATCGGCCCGCCAGGGCCTGCAGGTGCTTGCAGAGGGCACGGACCTGCTCCTGCAGCTCCCTCAGGCTCTCCCACCGCTGCTGCAGGTCCTCTTGCACCCACTGCTCCTGGCTGTGGACCTGCCGTCCCTGCAACCACAGCTGCTGCCTTTGGAACTCCTCCAGGTTGCGGGTGTGCCTGCTGGCCCAGGTTCAGGTGGATGGTTGAGGCAGCATGGTGCATCCTGCACTGGCAGGTGCTGCGGCTGTGGTGAAACAAGAGTCATGGTCAGTTCTCCCTGGGGACACAGTGGGTGAAACCCAGCCCCCCTCTGCAAGGCAAGGACTGTAGGTCTCCACACCTGCTATCCCCAGGAATGTGAGCTGGCCCAGGACTGCACCCCAGCCCCTGCACTGCCTATAGTGTTGTATGTTGGGGGAGGGGAGATGTGCCCTGTCTCTGTGTAGAGGGGGCGTCTGGAGGGAGAGCAGTGTGCAGCGTCTCTCCCTGGAGTAAGGTTCCTGGGCTCCCCCTTCTCTCCGCCCCGCATAAGGGGACCGTGATGTCATTCACACGTGGAGGCCTCCCTGGCCTCGGATGAGGCTGCTGATGGGGTCTCTGGGATGGCTCAGGGTTCCTGGGTGCAGGGCAGGCTCCCTGCAGGCTCCTGGCTGCCATCGTCCTCCGCCTACTCTTCCCCTGTGTCAGGGGCAGGGCCCTCTGCCCCAGGGTCGATGACCACCTGCGAGGCACGGACCATCTGACCCCCCAGGATGCGGTTCAGGGCCTCAAAATGAGGGCATGCCTTTGGGTCAGCCCCTGGCTGGGAGGCCCTGGAGGCCCTGGGAGGCCTGTGCACCTGCTCTTGGGTCCACACGTGGCCTCTGGTGGCCAGGCTGGCAGCCATGCGGCTGTAGACGGCCTCATTCCTGAGCCTAGTGTGGAGATTGTGGGCATTAGAGGCATCTCCCCAAATCTCAATGAGGTCTACAATCTCCGCACTTGACCAGGAAGGCACCCGTCTTTTTCAGCCCCTAGCAGTCTCCTGGGAGCTGCCAGCCTGGTCCTGGGAAGAGGCGGAGGGCTGGGTGGCAGCGGGTGGCTGGCTCACAGTGTGCCAGGTGCAGGGTCTGCTGGCTGGGTGCTTGCAGGCTTGCAACTGGCACAGGCATCATGGCCAGAGTCTGCCCCTTTAAGGGTTCCGGGCTGGGGGGAGCAGACGAGTTTCCCTGGTTGTGCCCAGAGTGGCCACCAGGGCAACCTGGGAAGGGCTGGAGGACAGCTAATTCAAAATTCGTGTCTACACAGCACTTATTTCAAATTAGCTATTTCGAATTAGGTGTTATTCCTCGTAGAATGAGGTTTGCCTAATTCAAAATAAGCGCTCCGCTATTTCGAATTAATTTCAAAATAACGGTTTGTATGTGTAGACAGCTATTACAGTTAATTCGAAATAAGGGCTCTTATTTCGAATTAACTCTTTAGTGTAGACATACCCTGAATACGCAGCACTCAAAGATGCTTTCAGTAAAATACCTTATGTCATCTATCTATATAGATGTTACAATCTGCTGGGTCTGTAGATCTTATTTTGGTGCATGTCTCAGTCTTGTATGTGATGTTAGAAATACGAAGTGTGAATATGTTTATAATTTTAAATGGATCCGTGAGGGTCATTACTAGGGTCCCAAAATTCGAATGGCTTGGTGATCAACTCAATGACTTGTTTTTTCTGTAAGTCAAAAGGAGGTTTGTCTAGACCAGGGGTGGCCAGCCCATTCCAAACTAAGAGCCACAATAACAGTGGAGACAGCGTGAAGAGCTGGGGACAAAGTTGTTGAGCAAAACCACCACAGAGCCACTTATTTGTTGTTTGTTTTAATCTATCTTTACTGGATATATTGACTTATTGAGTACACAAAATATAGCAACAGAAATTACAGTTACAGTGTTATGATGCTGCAGCCAGATGGGGGCTTGGCCCCAACTGGAGGCTTATTGTCCAGGGTTCATTTTTAAATAAAATATGATGTCAAACACACAATGTTTTATCATTGTCTTTATTTATGAAATGGGCAGGAACCAGCTTTGAGTCCCTCTCCCTCCCAAGACACCAAAACACAAGGCCCCCTCCCCTTCCCCAGGCACCAAAGCACAAGGCCCCTTCTCCCCTGCCAGCAACCAAAATTCAAACCACCCCCCTTGCCAACAACCAGCCCGCCTTAACTAAGGCGAGCGAACCAGGAGCCCTCACCGCCGCTTCTGCCTCCACTGCCGCTGCTTCTGCCCACTGCCACTTCTCTGCCGCCGCTCCTCCACCTCTGCCTGCCACTGCTTCAGCCTGCTGCCGCTACTGCTTCTCCACCACCACTCTGCTGCTTCTGCCGCTTTGCTGCTTCTTGAGCCCTCACCACTGGCAAAGACTGCTGCCACCACCACACATACAGGACATGACACAAGGCGCTGGGGGCCGAGAGCACAACAGTGCAGGCCATGAGCATGCATAGAAATGTGGCTCACAGTGGGCTCGGCTGTATAGTGGCTGCGGTTCCACTTCCAGGTACTAACCTGGTTCCTCAGGAGCTGCAATTTTTTCACTTGAGAGCTGCATGCGGCTCACGAGCCTCAGGTTGGCCACCTAGGTTTAGACTCTGAAGTCATGCCCCTGGTATGAAGGGAAGGATACAAAGCAAAAGATTCGCACTCTGAGGGAGAGTTCATTTAAGCAATGGGAAGAGGATGGGCTGAAGACCCAAGTCAGAATGGAAAAAAACAGATCTGCCTTGAAGTTTATACCTGAAGATTACAATTTGCATGTAACAAGTTTCTTAGTGGATTAGAGAACTAGCTATGAATTTTCTATTAATTTAGGAACATACTTTGATCTGTTTCCTTTGCAGCCTTTCAAATCATGCTGTTTGTAGTTAATACAAACAGTTTGTTTACTCTTGGGCCAGGCTGGCAGGCAGAACCTCAGTCCTGGCTGCCCTTGTCCCACCCATGAACAATTAACAATTATCCAATTAAATGGTATAATTTTAATAGTGCAACCATTTATCTATTTAAAGGATATTTACATCCCTGCCAAAGGCAGCCCTGTGTGAGGTGGAGTGGGGCAGCCTCCAGTTTTCAGTTGGGAAGCCGAGTTGTAAAGGGACCCGGGCTGGCTGCTCTGCTGAGCGCTGCTGACCAGGCCGATAAATGTCCTATTGGGGACACAGGAGGATGCTTGGGGTGTGGGCTCTGGGTGACACACCCCTCTCATAAACAGTAACGTGTCCCTGTGAGTTCAGGAGGGAGGGGTGGCCAGGGAGACTCTGCACCATCCCTATCATCTCCCAGGGTACGTCTACACTACAGCGCTAATTCGAACTAACTTAGTTCGAATTAGTTAATTCGAACTAAGCTAATTCGAACTAACACATCTAGAACTAAAAACTAGTTCGAATTAGCGTTTTCCTAATTCGAACTAGCAAGTCCACATTAAGTGGATCCTGAACCGGGCTTAAGGATGGCCGGAAGCAGTGCCGGCAGGGCATCAGAGGAGGACTTAGAGCGTGGAGATGCTGTCTCAGGCTAGCCGAGGGCTGCACTTAAAGGGTCCCGACCCCCACCCCGGACAGACAGTTCTCAGGGGTGCCCCGCTTGCAAAGCAGTCCTGGCTTGGAGTGCCCGGAGTGCCCACACTGGGCACATCACACCACTCGGCCATCAGCCCGGCTGCACTTGCCGCAGGCTGCCATCTGGGGAGAGGAGGCAATTGGGGGGCTGCAGGAGAGCTTCCACCCTCAGAAGCCCGCAGAGCCAGCCCAGTCCTCCCCATCGGGGGCTCGTGCCCCATTCCTCCCTCACCTCCTTCCACTTACCCTTCCCTAGCCCCTTTTCTTGATGTACAAAATAAAGGACAATTGTGTTCAAAAATGGAATCTGTCTTTATTGAACAAAACTGGGGGAGACTGGGAAAAGGAGGTGGGAGAGGGGAAGAGAGAGGCTGGGAGAGGGGAGGGCAACTAAAATGATCAGGGGTTGGGAACAGGTCCCATATGAAGAGAGGCTAAAGAAACTGGGACTTTTCAGCTTAGAAAAGAGGAGATGGAGGGGGGACAGGATAGAGGTCTCTAAAAGCAGGAGTTGGGTGGAGAGGGTGCATACAGAAAAGTTCTTCATTAGTTCCCATAAAGAAGGACTAGAGGACACCAAAGGAAATGAATGGGTAGCAGGCTTCAAACTAGTAACTGAAAGTTGTTCTTCACAAAGCAAAGAGTCAACCTGTGGAACTCCTTGCTGCAGGAGGCTGTGAAGGCTACAACTAGAACAGAGTTTAAAGGGAAGTCAGGTCAAGTCATGGAGTCTGGGTCCATGGAGTGGTATTAGCCAGGAGGTAGGAGTGGTGTCCCTGCCCAAAGTTTGGGGAAGGCTGGAGAGGGATGGCACGAGACAAATGGGTTGGTCACTGTCTTCAGTCCATCCCCTCCAGGGTCCCTAGGGTGGGCCACTGTCGGCAGACAGCTACTGGGCTAGATGGACCTTTGGTCTGACCCAGGACGGCCATTGTAAGCTCAGGGCTCAGGGTCGGGAGTCTCAGTGGACCCCCTTGATTTTCATGCACACCTGTTCCTGGGTGGCCAGGCTGGCAGCTCTCCTTCCCTAGCTGGGCACTTTCCTGTGCCTAGTGTGGAGATCGTGGACAAGGTCCACCATGTCCGCACTAGCCCAGGCGGGTGCCCGCCTCTTGCAGTCCCGGGCAAGCTCCCAGGAGCTGCCAGCCTGGTCCTGGGAAGAGGGGGAGGGCGGGGGGGCATCGGGTGGGTGGCTCAAGCAGTGCCAGGTGCAGGGTCTGGCAGGCTTGCACCTGGCATGGGCACCGTAGCCAGCCCGTGCCCCTTTAAGGGGTCCGGGGATGGGAGGGGGGCAGACGAGTTTCCCTGGTGTTGGCCAGAGTGGCCACCAGGGAAACCTGGGGAGGGCTAGCCTCCCACTAGTTTGAATTAAGGGGCTACACACCCCTTAATTCGAACTAGCTAGCTCGAACTAGGCTTAATCCTCATGGAATGAGGTTTACTTAGTTGGAACTAAGCGCTCCGTTAGTTCGAATTAAATTCGAACTAACAGAGCGCTAGTGTAGCACCTATGAAAGTTAGTTTGAACTAACGTCCGTTAGTTCGAACTAACTTTGTAGTGTAGACATACCCCCATTGGCTGTGGTTCTGGCTTTCATTTTTTGCTCACACATTTTGGAGGGAGCAGGACACAGACAGTGTTTTCTGGCTCAGTCAGCAAAAAATGAAACCCAGGGAGGTATATTGGGTGGGGGATTATGCCCAGAAGGGGCTGCTGTCCCTTAGATAAGCTTTGTCCCACATTTCCCCTGCTCGTCCTTGCTGTAACAGCTGGTTACATGGGCTTCTCCTTCAGAGTGGCTGCAGTCTGAGAGGTGGGGTAGGCTGTGCAGCATCTACAGCTGCGCCTACGCTCGATGAGTCATTTTTTCTGGAACTCGGGCTGTGCAGAGACTTTGCAACAAAACAGCTCAAGGCCCTATAACACAAAACAGCCCTGTGGCAGCCTGAGCAGGAAGTTGCCTTGCAATGAAATGTCCATGACTCCCAACCCAAAAAAGGTTCATCACCAGATTAGTCTGAATTTTGTTTTGAAGTAAAGTTAAAAGAATTTTTAAAAAGCAACTTTAATTTATGGTACTAGAAAGCTTCTCTTGTTAAACACCACATTATTTTGACCCTGTAGATTTGAGAGGCTGTCCTTGTAAACCAGAAAGTGAGATTTAATTCAAAATATTATTGTTCATCCTTTGGGATGTTTCATGTTGGCTTCTTGAAGTGAGTTCTTTGGCTTATAAGAAACTTTGCTGTGTCTAAACTAGGGAATCTTGAATGGCTGCTCTTAAGTAAGTTAAGCACTGTCTTCAGTGTTCTAGAGCTTAGTTAAATCACATATCTCTGCCCATTTCTGACCCATGTTGCTTTATCCTGGATGTCACCAACCCTGAAACCAAATCCCTTTGCTCCTCTCAGAACCGCTTTAGTTATCTGTGATACACTAAAACTGAATTAATTACTCATCTGGGGAAGTAAGGCACAGTATATATTAAATTTGGGAGTTGGGCTAGTTTCTGTCCGAGAGGCTTTTAAGTAAAGTTGTCATGGGATAACAGGGAAGGTCCTCTGGTGGATTCATAACTGGTTAAAAGACAGACAACAAAGGGTAGGAATAAATGGTCAGTTTTCAGAATGGGGATGGGTAACTAGGGTTATCCTGTACTGCGGCCAATCCTATTGGACATATTCATAAATGCTCTGGAGAAAGGGGTAAACAGTGCGGTGGCAAAAATTGCAGATGATACCAGACTGCTCAAGATAGTTAAGTCCAAAGCAAACTATGAAGAGCTTCAAAAGAGGCTCGCAAAGCTAGGGGAGTGGGCAACAAAATGGCAGATGAATTTTAATGTTGATAAATGAAAGTGGAACAACCTCAGGAGAGACAGAAGGGGCCCCCAGATCTAACTAGCCCTGGCTCAGTGGTCACAGCTCTCCTGAGAAGTGGGGAACCCCTGTTCAAAGCCCTGCTGCTCATTAGGTGGAGGGAGGCTTGGGGCTGGGTATCCAACATCCTGAGTGAGTATCCTAGCCACTGGAATAACAGACACGTGGGAGGTAGCAGGGCAGAGGCTCATACACGGCCGGCTCTAGGCACCAGCAAATCAGGCAGGTGCTTGGGGTGGCACTTTGCCAGGGGCGGCATTTCAGGTAAGCAGCTGGCACTGCCCCCTGCAACGCCTAGCCCCGCCCTGCCGATTTTAAAGGGCCCCGGCCCAGGAAATGCCATGGCTGCGCAGCCAGCTGGCACCAATGCACCCCCAGAGCCTGCTGGATGCCTCTGTCTCCTCTCCTGCTCTTCCCTGGAGGTCGCTAAGCAGCCGGAGCCACCCCCAGCAACGCCTAGCCCCACCCCACCCATTTGAAGGGTTGCAGCCTGCGAAACACCACAGCTGCACAGCCAGCTGGCACCAATGCATATCTGGAGCCTGCTGGCCACCCCTGTCTCCTCTCCTGCTCCTCCCTGACGGTCGCTAAGTATCCGGTGCCATCCACAGCAATGCCCAGCCCCGCCCCGCCGATTTTAAAGGGCCACGAGAGACGCCGCGTCTGTGCAGCCAGCACTGGCACCATGTGTTCTTGGCCCCGAGCCTGCTGACCAGCCCTGTCTCCTGAGTCTTGCTCCTCCCCGACGGCCGCTACCTCCTCCAAGAGCCTCTCCACTCCAAGCGGAGGCTCTGCTTCGTCAGACCCGCAGTCTGGACCTGGCCATCAGCCACCCCTCCACCTACATTGTGCGGAAATCTCAGGTAGAACGCCCCCTTCTCGCCTAGGGTTGCCAGGTGTCCAGTATTTTCACCTCCTGTCTGGTAAAAAAAATTCAGAGAATACTGGACACCTGAGATGTTGGGTATTTTCTGATTTTTTTCCCCGGCCAGGAGGTGAAAATGCCGGGCACCTGCCAACCCTAAAAACACTCAGTGCCTGGCCTTCCCCCAACATCCTCAGCCCCCCGACCTCAGACCCTGGTTCTGCTAGGCTGCCGGCACAAAATGGCTGCCAGCCAAAAGTCCAAGGGGAAGCAATGGTTAGTGCTCAACCGCTCCCCTGTTCCTTTTTTTCCATTTTAATTTCTTTTTTGGCTTAAGTCTTGGTGTCTTTTTTTTGCCCCCCCCCCCCATTTTTTTTCCCCTTCAACAGAATTTTTTCTTGGTGGTTTTTTTTTGGGGGGGGGGAGAGGGTGGGAGCAGCCAAAATTTTTTTTGCTTGGGGCAGCAAAAAACCTAGAGCCAGACCCAGGCTCATAAGCAGGACTCGAACGTCTGGAGAAATTGGACAGGGCGAATGACAGCACCGAATGAGTGCAGGTCCCACAGGGTGAGGTGACAGCTGAGCTGGGGTGTGTGGATCACAGTTGTGCCTACATCTGTACTTCAGACATCTGAGTCCATTTGCAGACCCCTTTATCCCTCCAGAAACACCCTGGACGTCCCCTTCAGCAGACTCTAGGGACGGTTTTGTTTAGTGACATTCTGTTATTTCCTTTGTAGTGAGGTCCTTGTGGCATATGGACGAGCCCTGGCCCATCAGATAAGTACCCTTTGCGGTCCCTCTCCTCTAAGTCACATGAACTGACACACTCTGGTCATTGTCCTGGCTCTGTGGCCTGTTGATTCTTTGGAGCGTCTCTCTGCTCTCTCGCCCCCTCAGGTTCAGTTCGGAGACCAGCTCAGGCCAGCAAATGATGTTCAGCTCGGGTGACCACTGGTGGGTCCCATCCCTGAACCTGTCGGAGTCAGATGAGTTCCTTTCCCAGTAGCCTCTGGGCTCATGGGTACCGCAGTGGGAGCGGCTTCTCTGGGATGGCTATAATCAGCCGACATTGTTACTCCCCTGTTCTCAGATGCTCCCTGAGTTTGTAGGTTTCCCAGAGCTGGGAGGGAGCAAAATGTGAAGTGTTTTGGTTGGTCACAAGAGAGAGAGGAGCCCTGCACTCTGGCTCCAGGTAGAAGATGTCAGAAGGCATTGTCGAGGATTATCCGGCCCTCTCACTACTACCCCATGCTACTCATCCACGTGGGCACAAATGATACTGCCAGGTGTGACACTGAGCGGATCAAGTGTGACTACAGGGCCTTGGGAGTACGGGTGAGGGAGTTTGGAGCGCAGGTGGTATTCTCTTCTATCCTTCCTGTCAAAGGTAGGGGCCCGGGCAGAGAGAGGTGCATCCTGGAGGTGAATGCCTGGCTGCGACGATGGTGTCACCAGGAGGGATTCAGCTTCCTTGATCACGGGGTGCTCTTCCAGGAAGGACTGCTTGGCGGAGATGGAGTTCACCTTTCCAGGAGCGGGAAGGCCTTGTTTGGACACAGACTGGCTAACCTTGTGAGGAGGGCTTTAAACTAGGTTCGACGGGGGCAGGTGAGCAAAGCCCACAGGTAAGTGCTGAATGTGCAGGACTAGGAGATGGGTTGGAAATGGGGGGGACTACGGCCTATAATGGCAAGGAGAAAGGAGGGTCAGGGCACAACAGGGAGGCAAGATCAAATCAGTATCTTAGATGCCTATATACAAATGCAAGAAGTATGGGTAATAAGCAGGAAGAACTGGAATTGCTAACCAATAAATACAACTATGATATCATTGGTATTACAGAAACCTGGTGGGATGGGACGCACGATTGGAATGTTGGTATGGAAGGGTACGGCTTGCTCAGGAAGGACAGACAGGGAAAAAAGGGAGGAGGGGTTGCCTTGTATATTAAAAATGTACACACTTGGACTGAAGTGGAGATGAACGTAGGAGATAGCTGTGTAGGGAGTCTCTGGGTTAAGCTAAAAGGGGTAAAAAACGAGGGTGATATCATGCTAGGAGTCTACTACAGGCCACCTAGCCAGGTGGAAGAGGTGGATGAGGCCTTTTTTAAACAATTAACAAAACTATCCAAAGCCCAAGATTTGGTGGTGATGGGGGACTTCAACTATCCAGACATATGTTGGGGAACTAACACAGCAAGGCACAGGCTATCCAATAAGTTTCTGGACTGCATTGGAGACAACTTTCTGTTTCAGAAGGTTGAAAAAGCTACCAGAGGAGAAGCTGTTCTGGATTTGGTTTTAACAAATAGGGAGGAACTAGTTGAGAACTTGAAAGTGGAAGACAGTATAGGGGACAGTGATCACGAAATAATAGAGTTCATGATCTTAAGGAAAGGTAGAAGGGAGACCAGCACAATTGAGGTAATGGATTTCAGGAAGGCAGATTTTGATAAGCTCAGAGAACTTGTAGGTAAGGTCCCATGGGAAGCAAGACTGAAGGGAAAAACAACTGAGAAGAGTTGGAAGTATTTCAAAGGGACGTTGTTAAGGGCCCAAAAGCAAACAATTCCGCTGTGTAGGAAAGATAGAAAATATGGCAAAAGACCAGCTTGGCTTAACAAGGAGATCTTGTACGATCTCAAAATAAAAAAGGAGTCATATAAAAAATGGAAACTAGGACAACTAACAAAGGATAAATATAGGCAAGCAACACGGGAATGCAGGGGCAAGATTAGAAAGGCAAAGGCACAAAATGAGATCAAACTAGCTACAGGCATAAAGGGAAACAAGAAGACCTTTTATAAATACATTAAAAGCAAGAGGAAGACCAAGGACAGGGTAGGCCCACTGCTTAGTGAGGAGGGAGAAGCAGTAACAGGAAACTTGGAAATGGCGGAGATGCTCAATGACTTCTTTGTTTCGGTCTTCACCGAGAAGTCTGGAGGTGTGCCTAACGTAGTGAATACAAGCAGAGAGAGGGTAAGTTTAGAAGATAGGATACACAAAGAACAAGTTAAAAATCACTTAGGAAAGTTAGATGTCAGCAAGTCACCAGGTCCTGATGAAATGCATCCCAGGATACTCAAGGAGCTGATAGAGTAGGTATCTGAGCCTTTAGCTATGATCTTTGAAAAATCATGGCAGACAGGGGAGATTCCAGAAGACTGGAAAAGGGCAAATATTGTGCCCATCTATAAAAAGGGGAATAAGAACAACCCAGGAAACTATAGACCGGTCAGTTTAACGTCTGTCCCAGGGAAGATAATGGAGCAGGTAATTAAGGAAATCCTATGCAAACACTTGGAAGGTAATAAAGTGATAGGGAATAGCCAGCATGGGTTTGTGAAGAACAAGTCATGCCAAACTAATCTGATAGCTTTCTTTGATAAGATAACGAGCCTTGTGGATAAGGGAGAAGCAGTGGATGTCATATACCTAGACTTTAGTAAGGCATTTGATACGGTCTCGTATGATATTCTTATTGATAAACTAGGCAAATATAACTTAGGGTATGTCTACACTACCCCGCTAGTTCGAACTAGCGGGGAAATGTATGAATACCGCACTTGCTAATGAAGCCCGGGATTTGAATTTCCCGGGCTTCATTAGCATAAGCGGGGAGCCGCCATTTTTAAATCCCCGCTGCTTCGAACCCCGTGCAGCGCGGCTACACGGGGCTCGAACTAGGTAGTTCGGACTAGGGTGCCTATTCCGAACTACCGGTACTCCTCATTTCACGACATACCCTTAGATAGGGCCACGATAAGGTGGGTGCATAATTGGCTGGATAACCGTAGTCAGAGAGTTGTTGTTAACGGTTCTAAATCCTGCTGGAAAGGGATAACAAGTGAAGTTCCTCAAGGGTCTGTTTTGGGACCTGTACTGTTCAATATCTTCATCAATGATGTAGATATTGGGATAGAGAGTACGCTTATTAAGTTTGCAGATGATACCAAACTGGGTGGGGTTGCAACTTCTTTGGAGGATAGGGACATAATTCAAAGTGACCTTAGCAAGTTAGAGAAATGGTCAGAGGTAAACAGGATGAGGTTTAATAAAGAGAAATGCAAAGTGCTCCACTTAGGAAGGAACAATCAGTTCCATACATACAAGATGGGAAGCGACTGTCTAGGAAGGAGCATGGCGGAAAGGGATCTAGGGGTCATAGTGGACCACAAGTTGAATATGAGTCAACAGTGTGATGCTGTTGCAAAAAAAGCAAATATGATTCTAGGTTGTATCAACAGGTGTGTTGTAAGCAAAACTCGTGAAGTCATTCTGCCGCTCTACTCTGCACTAGTTAGGCCTCAGCTGGAGTACTGTGTCCAGTTCTGGGCGCCACATTTCAAGAAAGATGTGGAGAAATTGGAAAGGGTCCAGAGAAGAGCGACAAGAATGATTAAGGTTTAGAGAACATGACCTATGAAGCCAGGCTTCATGAACTGGGCTTGTTTAGTTTGGAAAAAAGAAGATTAAGGGGGGACATGATAGCAGTTTTCAACTATCTAAAAGGGTGTCACAAGGAAGAAGGAGAAAATTTGTTCCTCTTGGTTTCTAAGGACAGGACAAGGAGTAATGGGCTTAAAGTGCAGCAGGGGAGGTTTAGATTGGACATTAGGAAAAAATTCCTAACTGTCAGGGTGGTCAAATATTGGAATAAATTGCCAAGGGAGGTGGTGGAATCTCCCTCTCTGGAGATATTTAAGAACAGGTTAGATAGACATCTGTCAGGGATGGTGTAGACGGAGCTTGGTCCTGCCTTGAGGGCGGGGGGCTGGACTCGATGACCTCTCAAGGTCCCTTCCAGTCCTATTATTCTATGATTCTATGAGGAAGAAAGACCCTTTATAAATATTGGTAAGGTGGTACAGCTAGGGCCGTCTTCTTTAGTGTGCACAGAGAGGAAAGATGCACACCAGGCCAAATGAGGAACATTGTCATCAAAAAAACATTTTTGGCAACAAACCCTTCTGTGCATTCAAACTACAATGTGACAGATGTTGCAACTTATGCCCTTTTTTGGCAATAACAAACTTCCAGCCCCACAAGAGACTTTTGCCTCGTCTCCTCAGTATACTGTCGACAATCATGCAGTGTATTCTGCACAAGGTTTTTTATCAAGTTTATTGAACTCCAGCATGTACCCACAATGCCTGGTTTATCCACTCTGTCCATCATCTTGAGCTCCACTGCCCTTTAGCCACATAATGTTTACAAGTAAACAGATGCTCCCCTCCCACCTGAAAACCCCAAGAACTTTATATCCATTTCCTGTGTCTGTGGCACATTCTATGTGGTCCTCATCGCATCTTCTTAGGGAAGCATGGGTGGTGGCTCTTGATCCAAACTAAGGATGTTAAAGACTAGTCGACTATCCAATAAGCATTAGTCGACTATTGACTAGTTGATTCCCCCCTCCCTCCCAGACTCCAGTCTCCCTCCTGCACCCCACTCCTTTACCCCAAGCTCCCTTCTGTACCCAACCTCCATCCTAGACCCCACAGTTCCTCCATTAATACCATGGAAGAGTGCGGCCCTCGACTACTTTCCAAAATCTTGGAGTGGCCCCCTCCTGTCAAAAATTATTGCCCACCTCTGGTATAAGATCATTTGTATACAAGTGTTTCTATATTGGATATGCATGAATAGTCAGAAATAGTTTGAAGGAGGCAAAAATAGTGGTAGTTGATGATACCTGAAGATGTGAAAACAAAACTACTGGGCTTGAATAAAAGTGTCAGACACTAGGTAAAGATGAAAAGGAATCTGAGGCTACATCTAGACTGCGCGCTTTTTTCAAAAGATTTTTCGAAAGATTCTTTTGAAAAAAAGCATCTAGATTTCATTACGCTTTTTCAAAAGAGAGTGTCCAAACTGCCTGGATGCTCTTTCAAAAAAAAAAAAAAAAAAAAAAAAAAAGGCACCTGGAACCACTTCTGGCAGGGCATGGGGGCAGATTTATTTCCTGGTGCTGCTACCTGCCCTTTGCAGAGACGCATGCTTAAAGGGACCCCGCCCCCCCCTCCCAGGACAGCCGTTTCTCCACTGCTGCTTCTGGCTTGCCTACCTTCTAGAGGGACAGCAAAGCTGCTGCAGAGCTTGCTCTGGTTGCCCTGCTTTCTTGGACATCACAGCAGTTTGTTTCCTGGTTGTTGTTTTTTTTGCTTTTCATTGGGGTTTTTTGGCCATAGAGCCGGAGCTGCCCCAGACAGACAATGGCCCAACACAGCCATGCTGCAGCTTCTGCTGCATTTTCAAGGCACTGTCATGATGCTCCTGCCCCATCTGGACCCGGACCAGAGCTATGAAACCTTTGTCCAGACTGTAAGAGCAATGCCTTTGCCTCCAAACTTTTTTGGGGGACAGGCAGTTTTGGAGGCATGAGATGAGTTTAGACTGGTGGGACCGGCTCATCATGGAGCTGTGGGATGACCAGCAGTGGCTCCACAACTTTCGGATGCGGAAGGCCACATTCCAGGAGCTGTGTACCTGGCTAACTCCAGCACTCCAGAGACAGGACACCCACCTACGGCCCGCCATCCCCCTGCAGAAGCGGGTCACAATAGCTCTGTGGAAGTTGGCAACACTCGACAGTTACCTCTCGGTTGGACACCAGTTTCGCATGGGGAGGTTGACCATCAGGACTGTTTTAATGGAGGTAAGTCACTTTCAGGGGACAGTCCTTGCTGAGTGGGGGGGCTGAAAAAGGGGGACTGGAAAGCAAGGGCAAGGGGCAGTGGGGGATGGTACCCTGTCTAACTCCCTATTTTTTGTCTATTTATCTCATGCTGCAGGTGGTGAGGGCCATCAATACGGAGCTGCTGCACAGGCTCATCTGGGAGACCTGGACACCATCGTGGCCGGCTTTTCTGGGCTCGGCTTCCCTATCTGTGCAGGAGCGCTTGATGGGACACACATCCCAATCCACGCACCGCCCCATCAAGCAGCCCAATTCATTAACCACGAGGGCTACTTTTCAGTGGTGCTCCAGGCCCTGGTCGACCACCATGGACATTTTAAGGGTATTTGTGTCGGGTGGTTGGGGCAGGCACATGATGCCCTCATCTTCCGTAATTCTTACCTCTACCACAGGCTGCAAGCAGGAATATTTTTCCCACAGCAGGACCTTGTGTTTGGGGATGTGCAGATGCCACTGTGCAGTGTGGCCAACATGGCCTACCTCATGATGCCGTGGCTTATGAAGCCCTACACCAGCCACCTGGATGGGAGCAAGGAGCTATTTAACACACATCATAGCCAGGCTTGCATCCAGGTGGAATGCGTGTTCGGCCGCTTGAAAGGGAGGTTTCGTTGCCTACTTACATGGCTGGAGATGGGCAAATGCAACATCCCTGAGGTGGTGACCGCATGTTGCGTTCTCCATTATCTTGTGGAGAGAAAAGGGGAGGCCTTCCTGCTGGGGTGGGGGTCAGGTGCCGATGGGGAGGGGAGGCAATTTGAGCAGCCCCGGACAGCTGACATCTTCCAGGGGCACCAGTCTGATGTTCATATCCGGGAGGCTCTGAGGGAGAGATTCTCAGAAGGAGCCCATTGACTCTCCCCAGGGCCTCCCCCATGGGGGGTTTGGCCTGGCCCACCCTCACCTTTCCCTCTATAACCCTCACCCTAACCCTCTTTCCATAAAGAATACAGAAACACCAGGTTTTCTTTGTAAACATGAATTGGTTTTTTTATTAGAAACAAGATCTATAATGAGAATGTGCTAACTGTTGCAAAAAACCCCCAAACCTTTTCTCTTTTTACTGTTCAAATGTTTATACAAAAGCTAAATCTTTCAATCAAAAATGTTACATGACTGAAATGTTTTGTTACTTGACATTTTGTTACATGACAGAATGGTCCTGCCACCTTGCGTCCTGGCACCGCCATGGTCTTGGGGTCAGGTGGAGTGAGAGACAGTTGTGTGCTGGACAGGAGGAAGGGGCAGCAGCTGGGGGACAGGGGGCTGGGGGAGAAAGGGGGCCAAGGGGGAAAGGGGATGGGAAAGAGGGGTTTGGGGGGGCAGGGTCCTGACGTGCAGGAAGAGTGGTGCCCGTGACAGGGGCAGGCAAGGCTAAGACCTCCCGCATTGTGGCACAGATCGAAATGCAGTGCTGGACCAGCTCATCCAGCAGCCTGCTGCACCACTCAGCCTCTGCCTCCGTCCTCTGCTGAAGAGTCCTGTTGAGGTCCTTCAGGGACACTACATGTTCTTTCAGCAGGTCCAGGTAGATCCACCAGTGCCTGTGGGTGCTACGTGTCCGGGATGGTGGTGGGGCCGGTGTGGTGCTACCCTCTTCCGTGGGGAGTCCTGCTATGGAGGAAAAGAGGAGGAGACAATCACGTATGTGAGCACCTGCTGTTCCCAAGGGCATGCCCTCACTGTAATGGGCCCTCCTTCGGACTGGTGACTCAGAGGTTTTGCACGTGACACCGTGTTTGAGTTGGGTAGCAGCCTGAGCATCACAGTGCCAATGGAACCAGATTCCCCGCCCCTCCTCCCCCACGCACTGCCAACCCACCTGTGTGTGTTCTGGCAATGGCTCCTGGCACTGCGTGTTGCACACCCACATGTCGCACCCTGCCGTTGCATGTGGTTGTACATGCATGGTCAGCAGCATGCTGTCCAGGTTGAGTATTACACATGTCGCTGGCACATCTGCCAGTGTGCACCAGCCTCCCCCACCCTGTGCGTGGTGAAACCTCACAGCACTCACCTGATGTTCCCACCCCGATGTCCAAGGATGCCTGGGAGGCCTCTGGGGTCTGGAGGACCAGCTCCTGGAATAGGGTCACTGCTGGTTTTTCCTCCTTCACCTCCTGTTGCAGCTCTCCTGTCCCTCCTTCCTGCTCATGCTCCCTTAGGGGTTGGTCCACAATATGGTGGGGTAACCCAGACTCCACAAGATGCAGTGGAGTCTGGGCTTCCCCACCACCTAGAATCTGGTCCAGGTCTTCAAACTATGGGCAGCTCTGTGGGGCTGCCCCAGAGTGGGAGGTCTGGTTTTGGGCCATGGCATACCCCTGCCATAGTTCTTTGACCTTGGCCCTCACTTGGGCCAGGGTGCGGCAGTGATGCCCTTTCCTGGCCAGTCCCTGGGCCACTGAGCTCCAGGAGGGTTTTTATTTCAGCCCTGACCAGGCTGGTGAACACCTTTTGGAGCCCCTGGGTGGGTCCTCTTCAATGTCTCTAGAAGGGCCGGGGGAGGGGGGGTGGAGCTTGACTCTGGGACATGGGTGTCACCGCTGGCACGGGTGCTCTGGCTGGCTTCCTGACAGAAATACCTGTCTGGGTGCCTGTGCCTTTAAGAGGCTGCAGACAGGATCAAAATAGAGCTGCTAAGTGCATAGATGGACTGTCCACCAGGGCTTCTTCCTGGAGGCCCTTTCTTTCAAAAACTGGCTCCTCAGCGTCCACATACACCTATTTTCGACAGATCTCTGTTGAAAAAGGCGTTATTCCTCGTAAAATGAGGTTTACCACCATCGACAAAACCTCCTGTTCTTTTGATTTAATGACAACAGAATGCAGCAGCAGTCTAGACGCAGGAAACATTTTTTCAAAAAACCCTGCAGTCTAGACAGGGTGTAACGTAATCAAGGGCTCGTGAGGGTATGTTTACACTACAGCGCTATTTTGAATTCACTTATTTCAAAATAGTTAATTCGAATTAAGCTAATTCAAAATAATGCATCTAGATCCAAAAAATAATTCTAATTAACGTTTTGCTAATTCGAAATAGCAGGTCCACATTGAGTGGACCCTGAATCGAAGGTAAGGCTGGCCGGAAGCAGTACCGGCAGGGCATCAGGGTCGGACTTAGTGGCTGTGTCTACACTGGCATCCTTTTCCGGGAAAAAGATGCTAATGAGACACTTCACAATTGCAAATCCTTGGGGGATTTAAATATCTCCTGCGGGATTTGCATTTACATGACTGCCGCTTTTTTCCGGCTTGGGGATATGCCGGAGAAAAGTGCCAGTGTAGACGTGATTTTCCAGAAAATAAACCCTTTTCCGGGAGATCTCTTATTCCTACTTGAAAGGAATAAGAGATCTCCCGGAAAAGGGTTTATTTTCTGGAAAATCACGTCTACACTGGCGCCTTTCTCCGGCATATCCCCAAGCCAGAAAAAAGCGGCAGCCATGTAAATGCAAATCCCGCGGGAGATATTTAAATCCCCCACGGATTTGCAATTGTGAAGTGTCTCATTGGCATCCTGTTCCCGGAAAAGGATGCCAGTGTAGACACAGCCAGTGTGTGTGGCTGCTGCCTCAGGCTATCAGAGGGCTGTGCTTAAAGGGACCCGACCACCCATCCCGGACAGACAGTTCTCAGATTTCTCTGCTTGCTGGTCCACCTCGCTGACAGCAAAGCATTTGTGTCTCGGTGTGTTCTGCTTGCCCTCACTCAGGGCACCACGGCACTCTGCAACATGGAACCAGACCTGCCCCCAGGGACTCTGCTGCATCTCATGGACATGTTGCCAGCAGCCTGGCTGCACTGTCTGCAGGCTGCCATTCGGGAGCACCATAGAGGGGCTGTCAGGATCCACGGGGCCCTGCGGGAGAGCTTCCACCCTCAGGAACGCTAACAGTCTCCCTGGTCTGCCCCACTAGGGGCTTGTGCCCCATTCCTCACTCTCGTCCTTCCACTTACCCTTCCCTAGCCCCCCCTTCCACGTCAAATAAAAGACAAGTATTTTCAAAAATAACTACTCTCTTTATTTAACACAACTGGGGAGGGGGAATGAAACTCTGGGGAGACGGGGAAAAGGAGATGGGAGAGGGGAGGGGGGAACCTGGGAGGAGGGAGCTGGAAGGGGGAGGAAGGGGGAGGGGAAGCTCAGGGTTCAGGGTCTTGCAGGCTCTCCCGTCTCGCAGCACTGAGGGTGTGGGGCCACTGGGGGGGGGGAGTGGGTGTGGAGGGTGGGGCAGGAGGGATAGGGGGTGCGGAGGAAGTGGGAGGAGGAGCGAGAGCTGGGGCGGCCACAGGGGCTGGAGCAGGAGGAGGCAGGAATCAGTCGACCAGGGTCTGGAGGTGACCTCTGAGGGCACGGCTCTGCTCCTCCAGCACCTGCAAGCTCAGCTGCTGCAGCCGCAGGTCCTCCCGGACCCAGTGCTCCTGGTTGTGGAGTTGCTGTTCCAGTAGCCGCAGGTGCCACCGCTGGTAGTTCTCCAGGTTCCTGATGCACCTGCTGGCCTGGGTGTGGGTGGCAGTTGCAGGCAGGGTGGTACACCCTGCACTCCCCAGTGCTGTGGCTGTGGTGAAACAAGAGCAGTGGTCAGTTCTGCCTGGGGACACAGTGGGTGAAACCCAGCACCCCCCTGCAAGGAGAGGTCGGCGTGTGGGGAATGGGCCAGGGCCCCTGCATGACACCCAGCTGCTGCTCCATGGTGGGCAAGGCCCAGGCGCACGGTCCCTGGGCTCCCTCTCCACCCCCCCCCCCCCATATACATAAGGGAAGCATGATGGCACTCACATGTGGAACCTTCCCCAGCCTTGGATGACACAGCTGATGGGCTCTGTGGGATGCCTTGGCGATCCTGGGTGCTGAGTAGGCACCCTGCAGGCTCCTGCGGCTCCTAGCTGTCATCCTCCTCTTCCTCCGTTTCAGGGATGGGGCCATCTGCCCTGGAGTCGATCACCACCCGGGGGGCATGGACTGTGTGAGCCCCCAGGATGCAGTCCAGGGCCGCAAAGTGTGGGCAGGTGTCTGGGTCGGGCCCTGATTAGGAGGCCCTTGATCTTGCAGCGGACCTGCTCCTGGGTCCGCATGTGGCCTCTGGTGGCCAGGCTGGCAGCCATGAGGCTGTAGATGGCCTCATTCCTGTGGCTAGTGCAGAGATTGTGGGCATTGGAGGCCTCCCCCCAAACCTCGATGAGGTCCATGATCTCCGTACTTGACCAGGAAGGTGCCCACCTCTTGTGGCCCCGGGCAGGCTCCTGGGAGCCGCCGGCCTGGTCCTGGGAAGAGGCGGAGGGCTGGGTGGCGGTGGGTGGCTGGCTCATGCTGTGCCAGGTGCAGGGTCTGCTGGCTGGGTGCTGGCAGGCTTGCAACTGGCAAAGGCACTGTGGCCAGAATCTGCTCCTTTAAGGGCTCTGGGGCCGGGAGGGGGGCAGAAGAGTTTCCCTGGTTTGGCCCAGAGTGGCCACCAGGGCAACCTGGGAAGGGCTGGAGTCCAGCTAATTTGAAATAAGTGTCTACACAGCACGTATTTCGAATTAGCTATTTCGAATTAGGCATTATTCCTCGTAGAATGAGGTTTATCTAATTCAAAATAAGCACTTCACTATTTTGAATTAATTTCGAATTAGCGGTTTGTGTGTATAGACAGCCATTAGAGTTAATTCGAAATAAGGGTTCTTATTTTGAATTTACTCTGTAGTGTAGACATACCCTCAGAGTGGATCCCCATGCTGTTTTGAGAAACCTCCACTGGTCCATCCCTTCCCCTCCCTTCTTGTGGTTTGGAGCTACAAAAGAGATTGCAGTAATGAGGCACTTAACCATCATCAAATCTGTACCAACTGGTGATTTTCCACAACTTGTCTTGTTCACCCTTTTGTAATTAGCTCTTTGTGATCCAGTATAGGGTCCAGTAGTTTACAGCACTGCAAGTGTGAAAAGCCTTGGTTGGCAAAGTCAGTAGTGGTGCAGTACTGAGTGCCTGGCTAAGAATTCGAAATTCCTGCAATGTAGCTGAGGCCTCTGTGGGTTTTTGTTTGTTTGGATGTTTTTTGTTGTTGTTGTAAGCTATTAGTGTAGCTAGGCCCTTTTGTGTTGCACAGCGGTGGCACTGCAAGAGACGAGTAATGTCGCTGGGATGAAAGCCAGGGAGGTGGTGATCTCAGCTTGCACAATAAAATAAAAAATGTAACCCTTCTGCCAGGTAGGCCTGGCAGCAACCAGGGCTGGGTTCAATATCTTGGGGTCCATCTCACACAGAACTGGCTTGATCCCCACCCAATAGCTTGGGAAATTCACACACCCCTGGGTGCCTCTGAGAGGCAATGCTTCCCCACTCGCCTGCACAGAGTCTGAGTGTAGGAAAGAAACATTTAATGAAACACAGAGAGAAGTCAGATGGCATTAACTTGGGGAAATACCACAAACAGAACTCATACCCAAACATGAGCTAAGGTGCCCCCCCAGCCAAGAATCTCCCAAAGTCTGACACCCTAACTACGTCTACACTGGTGCGTTCTCACACAAAAACCCTTTTGCGGAAGAGTTCTTCCAGAAGAGAGCGTCTACACTGGCATGTGCTTTTGTGCAAGAGCATCCATGGTCAGGAGCGGCCCGAGGCCGGTTGCGGCACCCCTGCCTGCACAGCCGTCAATGGCCGTGACGTCATCATTGGGTGCCCAGGCCAGCAGTGCCCTAGGCAGCTGCCTAGCTTGCCTAGGCTCACGGGCCGCCCCTGTCCATGGCAGTGTAGACTCTCGTGCTCAAGAAAGCTCCGATGGCCATTTTAGCCATAGGGGCTTTTTGCACAAGAAATTAATGTTGCCTGTCTATACTGGCCTCTTCTGGAAGAGCTCTTGCACAAAAGGGCTTCTTCCTGAGTGGGAGTGTCAGAGTTCTGGCGGGCTCTATGCTGGGGCAATGCCGAGGTCCAGGCCATCCTGGACCTCTGGGAGGAGGAAGAGGCCCTCCGTAATCCCAAATCCAGGCGGCGAAATGCGGACATATTTTCCCATATGGCCTAGGTGCTGGCCACACAGACACACCTGGCCCAGACCCTGGATCTGGTCCGGGCCAAGGTGAAAGACCTGCGCCTCAGCTACATGCGGGCCAGTGAGAGTGGAGGCGGTGGAGCCACTGCTTGACCCCACTACCACC
This sequence comes from Pelodiscus sinensis, assembly GCF_052426305.1. Classification (NCBI taxonomy): domain Eukaryota; kingdom Metazoa; phylum Chordata; order Testudines; family Trionychidae; genus Pelodiscus; species Pelodiscus sinensis. Next base: position 15,812,526 of record NC_143070.1, read on the forward strand.
GCCTGCACTGTATCCTGGCCGACAAGGGGACCGAGACCCTGGAAGCCATGGTGGACTCAACCCTGGCCACTCCTGTGGTCCGGCCAACAGACACGGAGGAGGAGGAGGAGGAGGATGGCAGCCATTGCCCACCAGCCTGGCACAGCAGCCACCATGTGTCCTGGGCCTCCTCAGAGATTGGTGAGGGATCATCTGGTGAGTGTCACACCTGCCACTCACAAGTGTGCAGGGTGCAGGGGGGCCACGGGGTGGGGGAGAGGGTGCAGCACATGGCACAACCTGGCCGGATGCTGCGCAGCGGCACGCAGCATGTACAACCTTGTGCAGCCAGACCAAGTGGCACATGAACACAGCAGCCAGCCCTAGCACACTCCTGGGACCCCCGGGGTCACCCACACCCAGCCTGGGGATGTGGGGAGGTCCAGTCAGGAGCAGCCCAGCCCCAAGAGCACAGGGCGGACACCACACAGCCTAAGGGTACTGCACACAGCACTGATCCATGGCCACCTATGGGACACAGTAGCTACCCCAGGGGAAGGCACAACAGGCCCCCCACCACCACATGTGGCCCTCCCAGGATCCCCTGGCCCACTTCAGGCCCCCCCGTTGCCCCTAGGGGAATCCCCCCACACCAGTCTTACCTGTCCCCAGGCATTGTGGCATGTGCGGTGGCATGAGGAGAGCACGGGGTGCCTGGAACACCATGAGGCAGGGATCACTGACGATCTCGCTCTCATCTGCCTCCTCTGAAGCAGGACCCCCCAGCAGCGAGGAACCTTCCAGCCCCATCCTGCCGGAACCGAGGAGCCAGGCCCATTGCAGCGCACCCGGGACCACCACCACTTTCTCCACCACCATGTCTGCGCCATCGAGCACATGGAGAGCTCACTCATGAACAAAATCCGTGCCAACGAGGAGTGGTGGGAGCGGGTATCGGGCCAGTACATTGAGTGCTGTGACCACATGTAAGCCCTCCTGGGAACCATTGCAGAGCGCATGGGCCCTGCGCCGCAGCACAGCATGGCCAGGCCCCATCCTATTGCCCCCCCTTACTTGCCCAGCCTACCCCCTGCTTTCCGCCCAACGTGCCTAGCCCTCCCCCCGCGTCCCCCACTGATGTACCTGTGCCCTGTCCTGTGGCCCCCCAACATTGGCACCTCCTGGTGCAGCCTGCCCCGACCCAGCATGAGGGGCAGAGGCACCCCCGCACCTGTTGGGGTGGGAGAGGCCTCCACTCACATCCATGAGGCCCTCCCAGTTCAGGGCCCCCTCTTTCCCCCTTCTCCCAGTTCAGGGCCATCTCCTCTCCCCTTCCCACAGTGCACCCCCTTACCCATGTAAATAAAAGTGCCTTATATAAAGCAAGCACATTTTATTTATTGGGAGGTGAGGGAAGGGTGGTGAGAAGGGGTGGTGATGGGTGTGGGAAGTGGGGGCATGGGGGCATCCCTGTGGTCAGAGGTGTAGGGGTGGCCTATTGTGGGGACTGGTCAAGCATCACCTGGAGAGCTACCTGGACCTGCACTCCGTGGTGGTTGGTCGGCCGGGTGGCGGCTGTTTGGGACTGCCAGTAGGCCTGGCCCTCACCTGCTATCCACCCCAGGAGGAAGGCCTCTCTCTTCCCCTCAATAATATTATGCAGCATGCAGCATGCCGAGATGACCTCTGTGATGTGCTGCACCCCCATGTCCAGGAGGGTCAGAAGGCACCTGAACCGTGCCTTCAGACGCCCAAAGGCACACTCCATGGGGTTGCGGGCCCTGTCCAGGTGGGCGTTGAAGGTGGCCTGGCTGTGGTCCAGTTGGCCGGTGTATGGCTACATCAGCCAGGACATCAGAGGATAGGCCGCATCCCCCAAGATGCAGACCGGCATCCTGACATCCCCAATGGTGAATTTCCGCTGGGGGAAGTAGGTGCCCACCTCCAGCCTGTGGCACAGGCCTGAGTGCCTGAAGATGTGAGTGTCGTGGGCCCGGCCGGACCACCCCACATAAATGTCCTGGAACCAGCCCTGGTGGTCCACTAGTGCCTGGAGCACCACTGAGCAGTAGCTCTTTCAGTTTATGAACCGGGCCGCTTGGTGCTCTGGCGCCCAGATGGGGATGTGGGTCCCGTCTACGGCTCCCCCACACTTCGGGAACCCGAGGATGGCGAAGCCAGCAATGGTGGTGTCCACGTCACAGGGGCGGATGACCCCCTGGAGCAGCACATCATTGATGGTGTGGACAACCTGCAGAGGGGCACATGGGAGCACAAGGGAGGCATGGAATGAGACACACTGGCTGTGTCTACATTGGTACCCTTTTCTGGAAAAGGGATGCAGATGAGACACTTCAGAATTGCAAATGCAGCGGGGATTTAAATTTTCCCCGCGGCATTTGCATGAACATGGCTGCCACTTTTTTCCAGGTCGGGGCTTTGCCGGAGAAAAGCGCTAGTCTTGACGGGATCTTTCGGAAAATAAAGCCTTTTCCGGAAGATCCCTGAGGGTATGTCTACACTACCCTCCTAGTTCGAACTAGCGGGGTAATGTAGGCATACCGCACTTGCAAATGAAGCCCGGGATTTGAATTTCCCAGGCTTCATTTGCATAAGCGGGGAGCCGCCATTTTTAAAACCCCGCTGGTTCGAACCCCGTGCAGCGCGGCTACACGGGGCACGAACTAGGTAGTTCGAACTAGGCTTCCTAGTTCGAACTACCGTTACTCCTCGTGAAATGAGGAGTAACGGTAGTTCGAACTAGGAAGCCTAGTTCGAACTACCTAGTTCGTGCCCCGTGTAGCCGCGCTGCACGGGGTTCGAACCAGCGGGGTTTTAAAAATGGCGGCTCCCCGCTTATGCAAATGAAGCCCGGGAAATTCAAATCCCGGGCTTCATTTGCAAGTGCGGTATGCCTACATTACCCCGCTAGTTCGAACTAGCGGGGTAGTGTAGACATACCCTTATTCCTTTTAAAATCAGGAATAAGGGATCTTCCAGAAAAGGCTTTATTTTCCGAAAGATCCCTGTCTAGACTGGCGCTTTTTTCCGGCAAAGCCCCGAGCCAGAAAAAAGCGGCAGCCATGTTCATGCAAATGCCGCGGGAAAAATTTAAATCCCCGCTGCATTTGCAATTCCAAAGTGTCTCATCTGCATCCCTTTTCCGGAAAAGGGTGCCAATGTAGACACAGCCAGTATGTACATGGGCCCCTGGGGTGTGCTCACCCTCCCTTTGATGGCCCCTCCCCGCATGCAGGCCAGGGCCCTCTGCCCCCCCCCCCCAGGATCTCCCCCCCACCAGTGGGGCTGTGTGCAGGAGGGACCGTGTAACCCCCTGGGTGCAGTGCTTCTCCCTGCCACTACAGCCTCTCCTCACCCAGTCTGGCCCCTTCCCTCCCGCAGGACAAGTCCATGGTACATGGAGGGCCTTATTTGCTGGACGACCACACCGACGGTCAGGAGCGGCCTAAGGCCGGCTGCGGTAGCTGGCGCCCCAGGTAGGTGGCGTAATTGGCACCCCCGCCTGTAGAGCCATCAATGGCTGTGACGTCATCATCGGGCACCCGAGCCAGCAGCACTCTAGGCTACTACCTAGTTCGTCTAGGCTCATGGGCTGTCCCTGCCAACGGTGGACCTGCCCACCCCAAATTGGTTCCCCACAGAGTGGTAGCTGTCCAGGGTGGCCAGTTTCCACAGGACAGTCGCAACCCTCTTGTCCACAGGGATGACGGGGCGCAGGCGGGTGTCCTGCCTCCGGAGCTCAGGGCTGAGCCAGGTGCAGAGCTCGTGGAATGTCCCCCTGCACATCCAGAAGTTCTGCAACCAGTGCTGGTCGCCCCATTGTCCCAGCACCAGGCGCTCCCACTAGTCCCCACTGGTGTTGTGCTTCCACAGGTGCATGTTGGTGGTGGGGTGGGGCTGCCCGAGTGCAGCTATTGCATGCATCTGATCAAGGATGTGTTGCCTGGTCTGCAGTTCCTCCTGAAGCAGTGTGGGTCCCTGCAGAAGGACCTCCACAGCCTTAGTTATGGAAGTGATGGGACATTGTTGGGTGGGGTCCTCCTCTGGCTCCATATCTGTGAGCAAGGCACCGATGGTGCACAGAGGCATTCACTCAGAGGCTCAGTTGGAGGGCATGGCTGTGTGTCTGGATGCCTCAGGGTATGTCTACACTACAGCACTAATTCGAACTAACTTAATTCGAATTAGTTAATTCGAACTAAGCTAATTCGAACTAGTGCATCTAGACCTAAAAACTAGTTCGAATTAGCGTTTTGCTAATTCGAACTAGCATGTCCACATTGAGTGGACCCTGAACAGAGGTTAAAAATGGCCGGAAGCAGTGCCGGCAGGGCAACAGGTTAGGACTTAGAGCATGGAGCTGCTGTATCAGGCTAGCCGAGGGCTGTGCTTAAAGGGACCCGACCCCCACCCCAGAAAGACAGTTCTCAGGGGTTCCCCACTCGCTTGTCTAACTCGATGAGGGACAGCAAAGCAGTCCTGGCTTGGAGTGCTCTGAATGCCCACACTCGGCACATCACAGCACTCGGCCATCAGCCCCACTGCACTTGCCGCAGGCTGCCATCCAGGGGAGGGGGAGTCAATCGGGGGGCTGCAGGAGAGCTTCCACCCCGAGGAACCCGCAGATCCACCCCAGTCCTCCCCATCGGGGCTCGTACCCCATTCCTCTCTCACCTCCTTCCACTTACCCCTCCCTAGCCCCCCTTCCTGATATACAAAATGAAGGACACGTGTGTTCAAAAATAGAAACTCTCTTTATTGAACAAAACTGGGGGAGACGGGGAAAAGGAGGTGGGAGAGGGGAAGAGAGAGGGTGGGAGAGGGGAGGAGGAAACCTGGGAGGAGGGAGCTGGAAGGGGGAAGCCAGGGGAAGAAGGAGGAGGGGAAGTATCAAACTATGGTACGCCATATCTTCAGTACTGTGTACAGATGTGATCTCCTCACCCCAGAAAAGATATTTTGGCCTTGGAAAAGGTTCAGAAAAAGGCAACTAAAATGATCAGGGGTTTGGAACAGCTCCCATATGAAGAGAGGCTAAAGAGACTGAGACTTTTCAGCTTAGAAAAGAGGAGACTGAGGGGGGATATGATAGAGGTCTATAAAAGCATGAGGGGTGTGGAGAGGGTGCATAAAGAAAAGTTCTTCATTAGTTCCCATAATGGAAGGACTAGAGGACACCAAATGAAATGAATGGGTAGCAGGCTTCAAACTAATAACAGAAAGTTGTTCTTCACAAAGCAAAGAGTCAACCTGTGGAACTCCTTGCTGCAGGAGGCTGTGAAGGCTAGGACTATAACAGAGTTCAAAGAGAAGTGAGATCAATTCATGCAGGTTGGGTCCATGGAGTGCTATTAGCCAGGGGGTAGAAATGGTGTCCCTGGCCTCTGTATGTGGAAGGCTGGAGATGGATGGCACGAGACAAATGGCTTGGTCATTGTCTTCGGTCCATCCCCTCTGGGGTACCTAGTGTTGGCCGCTGTCGGCAGACAGGCTACTGGGCTAGATGGACCTTTGGTCTGACCCAGTACTGCTCTTATGTTCTAAGCTCAGGGCTCAGGGTCGGGGGTCTCACTGGACCACCCTGTTTTTCATGCAAACCTGCTCCTGGGTGGCCAGGCTGGCAGCTATCCTGCCCTAGATGGCCACTTTCTTGTGCTTACTGTGGACGTCGTGGATGAGGTCCTCAATCTCCGCACTAGACCAGGTTGGTGCCCGCCTCTTGAAGCCCCGGGCAGGCTCCTGGGAGCCGCCAGCCTGGTCCCAGGAAGAGGCGGAGGGCTGGGTGGCAGCAGGTGGCTGGCTCATGCCGTGCCAGGTGCAGCGTCTGCTGGCTGGGTGCTGGCAGGCTTGCACCTGGCACGGGCACCGTAGCCAGACTGTGCCCCTTTAAGGGCTCCAGGGCCGGGAGGGGGGCAGAAGAGTTTCCTTGGTGGTGCCCAGAGTGGCCACCAGGGCAAGCTGGGGAGGGCTAGCCTCCCACTGGTCCAAATCAAGTGGCTACACAGCCCTTAATTCGAACTACTTATTTTGAACTAGGCGTTAGTCCTCGTAGAATGAGGTTTACCTAGTTCGAATTAAGCACTCCGCTAGTTTGAATTAAGTTCGAACTAGCGGTTTGTATGTGTAGTGCCTATTAAAGTTAATTTGAACTCTTTTCTAACAGGTGTAAGCCCTCTTGCACAAGAGGGCAGTGTGGATGCTCGGCAGGGATTTCTTGCTCAAGAAACCCCTATGGCTAAAATGGCCATCAGAGTTTTCTTGTGCAAGAGAGCATCTACACTGCCATGGGCACTCTTGCACAAAAGTACAGCTCGCACATGGCAGTGTGGATGTTTTCTTGTGCAAGACTTCTTATACAAGAACCCTTGCGCAAGAAGCCGCCTTTAAGTGCGTTACTCAGCAGGGGTCTGGCATGCGCCCACAGACACCGCTGGGCTATGTCTACACTGGCGGCTTCTTGCACAAGAAAACGTCCACACTGCCACGTGTGAGCTGTGCTTTTGCGCAAGAGCATCCATGGCAGTGTGGACACTCTCTTGCGCAAGAAAGCTCCAATGCTCATTTTAGCCATAGGAGTTTCTTGCACAAGAAATCCCTGCCGAGCAACCACACTGCCCTCTTCCGCAAGAGAGCTTACATCTGTTAGAAAAGAGCGTAGTTCTTGTGCAAGGAGCCATCTCTTACCACGCCATACTGTAAATTTCCTTGCACAAGAGCAGGAGGGCAGTGTAGACATTCTGTGGATTCTTGTGCAAGAATGGCCATACTTGCGCAATAACTCACCAGTGTAGACATAGCCCTGGTAACCTTTTGACATGGCTGAAGTGGTTCCGGGGCCAAGTTATTGTGTAACGGCATCCCGCCAGTGTGCATGCTTTCTTGTGCAAGAGCTCAGCGTTCTTGCACTGCATTCTGGCTGGTGTGGACACTCTCTTGCACAAGAGATCTTGCACAAAGATAGTTGTGCAAGATATGTTTGTGCAATAACCTTCCAGTGTAGACATAGCCAATTTGCTCTTATGCAAAAACTTGCTGTCTGTGTACACTGGCCGCGTGTTCTTGCACAAGTAAACTGAATTTCTAATGTATAAAATCAGGGTTTCTTGCGCCAGAACTCTGACGCGCCTGCTCAGGAATAAGCCCTCTTGTGCAAGAGCTCTTCCAGAAGAGGCCAGTGTAGACAGGCAACATGAATTTCTTGTGGAAGAAAGCCCTATGATTAAAATGGCCATCAGAGCTTTCTTGCGCAAGAGAGCATCTACACTGGCACGGATGCTTTTGTGCAAAGGCACATGCCAGTGTAGACGCTCTCTTCTGGAAGAGTTTTTGCACAAGATTACGCCAGTGTAGACGTAGCCTTCGAGTGGGCATACTCACAGGCAGGGCAATGCTTTCCTTTTAGCTGGCTGATAGCAAGCAGCAGTTCAGCCCCTGCTTACAAAAATAAAAATAAACATCACTGAAATCCGCTGCTGGCAGTGGTCCAGGTGCTCAGAGTGACCCATGCGGGCATGGGCGGGGTGTGTGTTTCTGTTGGACGAGTGGAAAGGAGGCCAGGGTGGAAGTGTAAGTGCAGTACAAACTGCAGGGCGCGTTAGCAGGTGGATACTGACTCACTACTTACTGTTTGTTCACTCAACGCTGCCCTCGCCTGTCACTGTTGAAACAGCAATTTCCTTAAATGCCTTTCTCCGTCATTACACGAGCTCCGGCCCCTGCCTTTGCAGAGGCATGGCCACCTACCGACCAATCTGTAAAGAGCCGGTGTCAGTGCACCCAAAGTAGCAAATTCAGAGAAGTTTCGGTCGCTGCACCGGCTGTGACTAAGGGGCTGGGAGGCCGTATAGCGGAGTAAAAGGAAACCAACACGCGCACTTCTCAGATCCCAGGGCGCAGCGCCGCTGGCTTCTTAGTTCCCCGCGCGAGAGGCTGGCGGAAAGCAGCCGGGAAAGGGGCTTCTCCCTCCCGCCCGCGGTTCTGGTGGGATCCTTAGCGCGGGGCTACCCCCCCCCCTTTTTCCCCGCTGCCTTTAATCGGACCCTCGCTGCCTTCCACAGCTGGTGCCTGGGAGGAACCGGTGAGTTTGCGAAGACGCGTTTGCACCTGCGGGAGGGGGGGGGGGTTGTTTGTAGTTTGGGGCGCACCTTGGGTGGCCCCTGGGTTCCCGGGCTGGCTTAGCGGGCATGTGGGGCGACAGCGAGCGACGCAAGCTGAGCAGAAGCACCGGCAGCTTGGGTGCGTAAGGTGCCTGCCTGGTTCCTCTCCACGCGTCCCTCCTGCCCCCCAATAGCGAATCCACCGGGTGGCGTTGGGGTCCTAGCGCCGCGCCGCTTTCTCCTGCCCTTCCTCTGCGGTGTAGCTGTGCAAGATGCTGCCTCTCAGCATTCCAGCGAGCACGTGATGAGGACTAATTTGGCTTCAGCTATTCAAAAGAGAGATCTTGGAGTCACTGCAGATAGTTTTCTGAAAACATCCACCCCGTGTGCCGCAGCAGTCAGAAAAGCAAACAGGATGTTAGTTATCATTTAAAAAAGAGGATAGAGAAGAAGACCAACAATATCTTACTGCCTCTGTATAAAATCATGTTACGCCCACATCTTGAATCCTGCCTACAGTTGTGGTTGCCTTCTCTCAAAGATATATTGGCATTGGAAAAGGTTCAGAAAGGAGCAACAAAAATGATGAGGGGTTTGGAACAGGTACCCTATAAAGAGAGATTTAAAAGAGTTGGACTTTTCAGTTTAGAAAAGAGGAGACTAAGGGGGGATGTGATAGAGATATATAAAATGATAATAGGTATGGAGAAAGTAAATAAGGAAAAATTATTTACTTGTTCTCAAGGAGTTCTGCTGCACCTTACAGACTAACAGACTTATTGGTGCATTATCAACCTGTGGAACTCCTTGCCAGAGGAGGCTGTGAAGGCTAGGACTATAATAGAGTTTAAAGACAAGTTAGATAAATTCATGGAGGTTAGGTGCATAAAAGGCTATTAGCCAGGGGATAGAAATGGTGTCCCTGACCTCCGTTTGTCAGAGGCTGCAGACGGATGGCACGAGACAAATCTCTTGATCATTGTCTTCAGTCCATCTCCAGGGCACCTGGCGCTGGCCACTGTCAGCAGACAGGCTACTGGGCTAGATGGACCTTTGGTCTGACCCAGTACGGCCATTCTTATGTTCTAACTTTCATGGGCAAAGACCCACTTCGTCAGATGGATGTAGTAGAAATTTCCAGAGGCAGGTATAAATAAGTAGGCAAGAATAAGGCTAGAGATAACAAGGTTAATTCACTCCAAGAGGCTGAAGCCCACTTCTAGCAGCTGATCTGGAGATGTGAATGCCAAGAGAGGAGAAACTGCTTTTGTAGTTGGCTAGCCAGTCACAGTCTTTGTTTAATCCTAAACTGATGGTGTCAAATTTGCAGATGAACTGTAGCTCAGAAGTTTCTCTTTGAAGTCTGGTCTTGAATTTTTTTTTGCGGCAGGATGGCTACCTTTAAATCTGCTATTGTGTGTCCAGGGAGATTGAAGTGTTCTCCTACAGGTTTTTGTATATTGCCATTCTTAATATCTGATTTGTGTCCATTTATTCTTTTACGTAGGGACTGTCCAGTTTGGCTGATGTATATAGCAGAGAGTGAATTAACCTCATTATCTCTAGCCTTATTCTTGCCTACTTATTTATACCTGTCTCTGGAAATTTCCACTACATGCATCTGATGAAGTGGGTCTTTGTCCATGAAAACTTATGCGCCAATAAATCTGTTAGTCTATAAGGTGCCACAAGACTCCTTGTCACTTTTGCAGATCCAGACTAACATGGCTACTCCTCTGATACTTACTTGTTCTCATAAAAATTAGGGGCCACCAAATGAAATTAATAGGCAGCAGATTTAAAACAGAAAGGAAATTTTTCCTTACTCGGTGCACAGTCAACCTGTGGAACTCCTTGCCAGAGGATAGGGTGCAGGCCAGGATTTTAATCAGGTTCAAAAAAGAGCTAGATAAATTCATGGAGGTTGGTCCATCAATGGCTATTAGCCAAGATGGATAGGAATGGTGTCCCTAGCCTCCGTTTCTCTGGAGGTGGGTGACAGTAGGGATCACATCAGAATGACCTGTTCTGATCCCTCCCTCTGGGGCATCTAGTATTGGCCACTGATGGCAAGAGAGGATACTGGGCTGGATAGACCATTGGTCTGACCCAATATGGCCATTGTGTTCTTATGACTAGTCCTGCAGCACCTTAGAGACTAACAAAACATGTAGATGGTATCATGAGCTTTCGTGGGTACAACCCACTTCTTCAGATAATTGGAGTATTAAAAGTCCACATCCAAAAATAAATAAATGGGGAGGAGAAAAAAAAGACAAATAATGAATTGGATTGTAAAAGTCACAAGAGGCTGATAAGAACAATTTGCACTTCTATAATGAGAGATGAGAGCTTTGCGGTGCCCAGGGCAGCACAATTTCGCGGGGCCCCCCTTTGGAGAAAAAATAGAAAAAAGGCATCAAATGCGCAAATTGAAGGCTATTTTCATATTAAACGTGAATTGCATACATTTGATAGAAACTTAATTTAGTTGGATAATTTTTATTTTAACTGTAATTCATACATAAACAAAAGTCTGCATTAATTAAAAATTTTCATTTGTTTTTAAGTCTATTATAGCTGTCTAACTCTTTTGGCAGCACATTCTTCAATTATGTCTTTAAAGTCATTTCTTTACACAGGTAATTTTCAAAAAAGTTTAAAAATCCTTCTTCACAAACAAATGTCACAGCAACCACATGACAAATGTGTGATTGAGGACTACAAATATTAAGCAGTACATTCACCTGTCAACTTGATTTTTAAACCCCTACAGCAGTGAAATCCTGCATGATTGTACTCTCATTACTCCTATTATTCTGCATCTTGTTAGACCTTTAGAGAAAGGTTTTCAAAATGACAAATAGCAATTAGGCCCAACTGAAATAGCCCAATTCTAATGAAAACTCAGAGCTGAAAGTCCAACTTTATCAGAAAGTTGAGAAAAATACCTTTGAGAAAAATCTCCCATCTATATCTATGTGACCATTTCTCATTTAAGGAACACATTTTCAGAAATATGCAAATGAAAATGTCCCAGATTCAGCCCTGCTGGCTATCTACATATTGCTTCTGAGATGGCTACAAAGTGAGACAAAGTTTTAATGTGTTATATGCACACGAGGGCTGTGTCTACATTGGCACCCTTTTCCGGAAAAGGGATGCTAATGAGACACTTTGGAATTGCAAATGCCACGGGGATTTAAATTTTCCCTGCAGCATTTGAATGAACATGGCTGCCGCTTTTTTCCTAGACAGGGATCTTTCAGAAAATAAAGCCTTATTCCTCTGCCAATGTAGATGCACTTTTTCCGGAAATACTTATAACGGAAAACTGTTCCGTTTTAAGCATTTCCGGAAAATCATGCCAGTGTAGACGTAGCCTTGTAGTGGGCACACCCTCCCCTCCTTTTAGCTGGCTGATAGCAAGCAGCAGTTCAGCCCTACTTACACAAGGAAAGCCAGAGAGGCCGAGACAGGAGGGCTGGGAAGTTGATTCGGTTGCGCCCAGGTCCAGGCTATAGTAGCAGCCTACAGCAGCTCTGGCTTCCAGTGGGTGGCATGAAAGGGTGAGAGCGGCTCTGCTTGAAGCGCCTGGCAGTGGAGAGCCAACTGACTTCTAAAGAAGAAGGGAGGGTGGTGCTGGAGGCCAGAAAAAACCCCAGGCAGCCAAAATAAAAAGAGAAAAAAGACGCTGCCTAGAAGACAGCGGGCGGCTTTTGCCTAGTTCATCTGGTGGAACGTGGACTTCTCCAAGAACCGCAAGGAGCGAGCCGTGACTGGGGTCCACATCCAGAGGAACAAAAGCCACATCAAAGGGCTCAAGGACACTTCAAAGCAGGGCCTGTTGAAGCGTGGGGCCTGGGGCAGCCGCCCCGCTTGCCCTGCCCTATATCTGCCGCTGTCTATAAGTCCCTATTGATTGTTTGTTGGTTAAGTCATTAGGATGTGGAAGGTAGTGAGCCAGCCCATATCTTTATTCAATAATAAAGTCTGAGGGGTTAGAATGAGTGGGATGGGAGTGCAGGCTCTCAGCTGAGGGAGTGGGGGCACTTATTTGCTTTCAAGTAGTTCCCAGCACCATAGCTCAGGCCCTGCTTTTTAAAATCCAACTAACTTATTTTGCATTAATCTCTTGATTTAACTACAGTTAATTGAGAATCTTAATTTTCATGCCATTCTGTAAGCTGAGAGGTTGCCCTCTCCTGAGCTGCTGGCTGTGCTCATTTTTGGTCCCACTGCTCCAAAAAGACGCAGCGGACATGGGACGATTTCCAAGCTAGGCAGTGAAAATGATTAGCGCCCCAAAAAGGTTCTATGTGAAGAGAGACTGAAGGGATTGGGACTGCACCATGCTGCTGGCAGACAGCCCCCTGGTGGCATGCCAGGGTGTGTCTAGACTACTGGGTTTTGTTGACAAAAGTGGACTTTTGTTGACAAAACTATACCTGCATCCACACTTCCGTTGAGTTCTGTTGACATAATGTCAACATAACTCCGCACTTTTGTCAACATCTGTAAACCTCATTCTACGTGGAATAACGCCTTTGTCGACAACTCTGTCGACAAAAGAGCAGTATGGACGCAGGGGAAAAGTTATGTCGACGTAAAAGGACTTCAGGAAGAACCCCTGGTGGACACTCCTGCCACAGCTTGCAACTCTATTGTTCCTGTCCATAGCCATCTTTAAAAGGCACAGGCACCCAGGAGCAGCACTCTGGCAGCAAGAAAGCTCCAGAGCAGATCGGGACTGCGCAGCTCGGTTTTGGGTGAGCTATGTCACACGGACAAGCCCCCCAAGACCCATCTGGCTCTTCCAGGGACTCATCACCCTGGGGCACGAAACACCAGGCACCTTCCTAGTCACGGCCGGAGAGTAAAGCCCTTTTGGAGCTGTGGGCTGTGGAGGAGGCACTGCAGCTCCCACAGGCCAGGCATCGGAATGTGGACATCTACAATAGATTGGCAGGTCCAAGCCAAGGTCCAGGAGCTGAGGCAGGGGTACATCCAGGCCCATGAGCGCATCTCCTGCTCCAGGGAAAGGCCACATTCTTGTGAGTACTACAAGGACCTGAACAGGATCCTGGGGGTAGGGGAACCCCTGTATCCTGAGAGGCTCGTGGAGTCCGAGCTGGAGACCCCCGTCCTACAGCGGCCGGAACATCTACTGAGGGACTAGGAGCTCCAGGAGGAGGAAGACGAGGAGGAGGACGGCACCCAGGAGCTAGACACCCAGTCACAGGAGGCCTCCCAGACCACCTCGGACCCCGGGGAGGGAACATCAGGTGAGTGCTGTGAGGGTCCAACACACCCAGGGCAGAGCAGGGCAGGCGGGAGCAAAGGGGACGGTGCAGTGCTATGACATGTCATACTGAGGACTGCCTGGGGGAAGTGGGGGGCACACCCATGGCTGCCCTCAGGGAGGGCTGTGCTACCCCCCTGCACCCACACGGCTGCTAGGCACCGCCTGTTGCATGGGCTGGAGACACTGGGATTGCCTCACAGCGGCAGGCCTCTCAGTACTCTGTGGGAACCCTGACTGTGGCCTGACACTCCTCCGTGCTGCTCAGCCATGGGGGATGTATGGGCTGGTGGGGGGCAAGACAGTGGCCTGAACGCCACCTGGGCTCCAGGGAAGCTAGGGCTGTGGGCCAGGCCACACCATGCCTTACTGTGAGACACATGAGCAGCCTCTGACCCTAGCACAGGCACTGCCTGCTGAGAAGAAGGAGGGCGCCCTCTCAGGGAAAGGGTGAGCATGAATGACTGATGACTTTTCCTTCTTGTCCTCCACAGCCGGACCAGCTGACCAGGAGGGGGGTGCCTCACCTACCCCACCACCCAGATGGCTGCAGGGCAGCCGTTAGCACTGGCGCAGCTACTTAGAGCTGGTGCGCCAGCACGTTGGAGTCCTGCAAGGGATGAAGTACTCGATGGAAAGGAAGCAGATGGAAAGGAGGCAGAGGCTGAGTGGCGCCGGCAGCTGCTGCACAAATTTGCCCAGCAGCGCAGGGACATCTGCACTGCCTCTGGGAGGCCTTTGCCTGCTCCTGCCCCCCCCTCCTCTGCCCCTACCATCCCAGCCCCAGCCCCAGCCCCAGCCCCACTTCTTGCCCAGCCCCCTTCTGGGGCAGCCCACATGCGTAGCTGGGTGCGACAAGGCCTCCAGAGCCAAACCAGCAGGAGCTCTGCCTCCAGGCAGCCACCTGAGCCTCCCTCCCCGCTTCCATGTTCATATTCCCCCTTCCCACCCATGACACAAACTGAGGGACACACTTTTTTTTTTCAAAGCACTTTATTTTCTAAAACAGGCACTTTTATTTTTTTCTGAGTCAGAGTTATTTTCGTTTGTTAAAAAACCAACAGTTAAATAAAGTGTACAAGAGTTTTCACCATCACCTGTCTCCGTTCTCAGTGAGTGGGGACTGAGTAGAATGGGTGAATGTGGGGCAGGGAAGGGTTGCACGGAGGAAGGCACCAGGGGTTTAGGGCAATCCCACATGTGGAAGGCCCTGGGGATAATCAGGGGCCTCCTTGTGAGAATTGCTCCCTCAGGGCTTCCCGAATGCACAGGCCCAGCTGGTGGGTTTGCCAGGTGGCAGCTGGCCAGGGCTGTTCAAACTGCCTCGTCTCCGTCTCCGTGTGTCTGTGTCTGTGTCCTCCACGCAGGGAGGAAGGCCCCCCCTTTCCTCTCTACGAGGCTGTGTAGCACACAGCATGCTGCAACCACATCGGGGATATTGTGTTCCCCCATGTCCAGCCGTGTCAGCAGGCATCTAACACTGCCCTTCAGACGGCCGAAGGCGCACTCCACCTGGAAGCAAGACCTATTGAGGCAGGAGTTGAACAGTTCCCTGCTCGTGTCCAGGTGGCCGGTGTAGGGCTTCATGAGCCAGGGCATAAGGGGATAGGCCGCATTGGCCACGATGCACGTAGGCATCTACACATCCCCGATTGCCAGGTTCCTCTCTGGGAAGAATGCCCCAGCCTGCGGTACAGGTAGGAGTTCCTGAACATGCGGGCGTTGTGTGCTCAGCCTGACCACCCGACACAAACATCAGTGAACTGTCCCCAGTGGTTGACCAGAGCCTTCAGCACTATGGAGAAGTAGCCCTTCCTGTTGATGTATTGTGCTGCTCAATGGGGCAGGGTGAAGATGGGGATGTGGGTCCCATCGAGTGCTCCACCGCAGTTTGGGAACCCCAGCCCTACAAATCCAGCCAGGATGGTCTGCAGGTCCTGTGGAGCAGCTCAATTTGATGGCCGTCACCACCTGCAGAAAGGGACAAATAGAAACATACAGGACAGGGGGTTGGCTCACCTGATAAGTGCTCTCCCTTTCCACCCAGACCGCAACAACCCCCCCCAACAATCCCTGCCCCACCCCCTGCCCCCCACACCATGGCAGGGTGAGGCTGAGAGGGCTCCTACCTCTGCCACCCCATCCCCAATTCCCAGTGCCTAGTCCTGACTGGCCCCCAGACTGTCCCCTGAGAGTGACTTACCCCATCAAGACGGCCCCAATGGTAGACTTCCCCCACACCAAACTGATGTCCCATGGAGCAATAGCTGTTGGGGGTGGCCAGCTTCCACAGCGCAATGGTGATGTGCTTCTCCAGGGGGATGGCGGCCCACAAGTGGGTGTCCTGGTGTTGCAGGGCAGGGTGAGCCAGGTACAGAGGTCCTGGAAGTGTTCTTCCACAGGGGCGGCCCGTGAGCCTAAGCAAGCTAGGCAGCTGCCTAGGGTGCCGCTGGCACGGGCACCCGATGATGACGTCGTGGGGCGCTGGGGCACCCTGTAATGATGTCACGTCCATTGATGGCCGTGCAGGCAGGGGTGCTGCAGTTGGCATCCTGGCTAAGGAGCTAGCTGCGGCAGCTGGCCTCGGGCCGCTCCTGGCCTTCCACATCCAGAAGTTTGAGCCACTGATCGTCATCCCACTGCTGCAGAACTAGCCAGTCCCAGTTGGAACTGGTGTCCAGCCTCCAAACCCGCCTCTCCAGGAATAAGTTGGGGGGCAAGGGCAGCAGCCTGAGCGAGGAGCTCAAAGCTGGGCTCAGGATCCAGCTCTGCCACTGTGGTCAGTATGCTCTCCTGAGCATGCAGCAGAGCTTCCAGCAGCACGGTGTGGGGTCATCACCTGCCCAGGGGCAGCTCAGACTCTATGGCCAAAAAAGCCAAAATAATACACAAACAAAGGAAACAAACAAAAGAACAAAAACCCAAACAAAGAAACAAATAATCACAGAAGCAAACAGACAAACCAGATAATACACAGCTGTGGTGTCCGACAAAGCAGGGCAACCAGAACCAGGAAAACTGCAGCAGCTTTGCTTTCCCTGTAAAGGTTGCAAAGCTAGAAGCAGCAGAGCTACGGCTATCCAGCAGTATCCCCTTAAGCATGTGTCTCTGCAAAGAGCATGCAGCAGTGCCTGGGCTTTATGGCTGCCCCTGTGACCTTTCAGAAGCACTTCCAGGTGCTGCCTTCTGTCAACAGAGCGTCCCGCAGTCTGGACGCTCTTATGTCAACAAAGCTGATCGCTTTGTCGACAAAGCAATGTAGTCTGGACGCTCTTTGTTGACAGAAGTTTTGTCGACAGAATCTGTCGACAAAACTTCTGTTGATGGAAGCCTGTAGTTTAGATGTACCCCTAGTGTTACACATAGCAATGAATAAGTGGTTACACATTGGGGTCTCCCTGGCATAGGGGGACCTACCCCCGCAGCTCTTCTCCAGGGATGTAGCCTCCCCCTCCCCAGCCCCAGGTGTGAATCAGTAGCCAGAGCTGGAGCAGCCCATGCCCGGAGGGGATGGTGCCGAGGCTAGTCACAGCGGCAGCAGCATGTGGACTGCAGATGTCATTCTGAATAACTTTAAAAAAAACCAACAACCTTCAATCACTCACAGCTTCAAATACATTTCCTATGAACCTCATTCTGCATTTGTTTCTTTTCCTCAAAGTAAATTGATAGCCAAGACATAGTCAATTGACCAGGTTCCATGATGAGGGCTATTAGGAATTTAGAGCTTCAGAGGGGTAGCATTTAAAGTATGTAAACAGGAAACATTTTAAAAACAACAAATGATCTGGTAGCATTTAAAGACTAACAAAACATGTAGATGGGATCATGAGCTTTTGTGGGCACAGCCCCCTTCTTCAGATGACTGGAGTGTGGACTATGCCTACAAAAGCACATAATCCCATTTCCGTATTTTGTTAGTCTTTAAAGCGCTACTGCACTATTTGTTGTTTAAGAATTTAGGGGGAATTGTATTAGTTTCATAGTTGCACTCCAATTTCTGCTGCAAAAGGGAGATGATGCAATGCAGAAATGGCCTGTGGAAGGCTCTGTATTTAATCCATATGTGGTATATTATATCTAAGTCATAGTATAGAGAAAACCCTTCTTTCAAAATAACTCTTAACTCTTACTCCTTATAAAATGAAATTTAAGGGTTATTTCGAAAGAAGGGTTTTCTCTTGAAATAACCACATGTAAACACCATTTTTTATTTCAAAATAAGGTATTTTGAAATAGCGGCTGGATGCGATTATGCAAATGTAGCATCGGATATTTAAATCCCCACTTCTTTTGCAATTTTGGGTGTCTGAATTTGCATTCCTCTCTTGAGAGAGAGAGAGAGAGAGAGAGAGAGAGAGAGAGAGAGAGAGGATTGAAGTGTAGACATACCCCATGAGAACTGAATTTACAGATGAATTATAATTCCAATGCCTCTCTGTATTTGAGTTGTAGAATTTGTTTGTGGCAAGACAGTTTTAAGTCAAACAGAGCCCTCCAGCCATGTTTCTGCCAGGATCGTGGGGCTTCTGGGCAAGCTGAGAAGCCTGCCTCGGGCTCCCTGCTGCCTCAGTGGGTCAGATCTGGTGGCTTGCTGGGCTGTATCTGGCCTGTGGGCTGTATTTTGCCCAAGCCTGGTTAAATGCTGGGCAGGGACCAAGAAACCACAAATCCCCTCCCCCCCGCAAATTTCTGAGCGGTGTCTCCTGTGAGCTGAGCATGGGGTGTCACTAGCGATGTGAATGGATAACTAGTTACCCATAAGCCTCACCCTTAAGTGATGCTTATCAGGTCCTGGGTAATGGGTATCTGGGAGCAGTCTGCTGCCCGCAGCCTGGAATATACAGAGGGCCACTCCAACACTGCCAGGCCCTACCCCAGGGCTGCCAGCCCCTATCCCATGTGGGACTAGAAATCATAGAATCATAGAATACTCGGACTGGAAGGGACCTCGAGAGGTCATCGAGTCCAGTCCCCTGCCCTCATGGCAGGACCCCAGTACTATCTAGACCATCCCTGATAGACATTTATCTAACCTACTCTTAAATATCTCCAGAGATGGGGATTCTACAACCTCCCTGGGCAATTTATTCCAGTGTTTGACCACCCTGACAATTAGAAACTTTTTCCTAATGTCCAACCTAAACCTCTCTTGCTGCAGTTTAAGCCCATTGCTTCTTGTTCTATCCTCAGAGGCCAAGATGAACAAGTTTTATCCCTCCTCCTTATGACACCCTTTTAGATACCTGAAAACTGCTATCATGTTCCCCCTCAATCTTCTCTTTTCTAAACTAAACAAACCCAATTCCTTCAGCCTTCCCTCATAGGTCATGTTCTCTAGACCTTTAATCATTCTCATTGCTCATCTCTGGACCCTTTCCAATTTCTCCACATCTTTCTTGAAATGCAGTGCCCAGAACTGGACACAATACTCCAACTGAGGCCTAACCAGCACAGAGTAGAGCGGAAGAATGACTTCTTGTGTCTTGCTCACAACACACCTGTTAATGCATCCCAGAATCATGTTTGCTTTCTTTGCAACAGCATCACACTGCTGACTCATATTTACCTTGTGGTCCACTATAACCCCTAGATCGCTTTCTGCCGTACTCCTTCCCAGACCGTTGCTTCCCATTCTGTGTGTGTGAAACTGATTGTTCCTTCCTAAGAGGAGCACTTTGCATTTGTCTTTATTAAACTTCATCCTATTTATCTCAGACCATTTCTCCAATTTGTCCAGGTCATTTTGAATTATGACCCTATCCTCCAGATTAGTCGCAATCCCTCCCAGCTTGGTATCATCTGTAAGGATACTTTCTATACCAATATCTAAATTGTTGATGAAGATATTGAACACAGAGCCGGTCCCAAAACAGACCCCTGCAGAGCTCCACTTGTTATCCCTTTCCAGCAGGATTGTGAACCATTAATAACTACTCTCTGAGTATGGTTATCCAGTCAGTTATGCACCCACCTTATAGTAGCCCCATCTAAGTTGTATTTACCTAGTTTATTGATAAGAATATCATGCGAGACCATATCAAATGCCTTTCTAAAGTCTAGGTATACCACATCCACTGCTTCTCCCTTATCCACAAGACTCATTATCCTATCAAAGAAAGCTATCAGATTGGTTTGACATGATTTGTTCTTTACAAATCCATGCTGGCTGCTCCCTATCACCTTGCCACCTTCCAAGTGTTTACAGATGATTTCCTTAATGACTTGCTCCATTATCTTCCCTGGCACAGAAGTTAAACTAACTAGTCTGTAGTTTCCTAGGTTGTTCTTATTTCCCTTTTTATAGATAGGCACTATATTTGCCCTTTTCCAGTCCTCTGGAATCTTTCCTGTCTCCCATCTCTCCAAAGATGATAGCAAGAGGCTCAGATACCTCCTCTATCAGCTCCTTGAGTATTCTAGGATGCATTTCATCAGGACCTGGTGACTTGCAGGCATCTAACTTTTCTAGGTGATTTTTAACTTGTTCTTTTTTTATTTTACCTTCTAAAATTACCCCCTTCCCACTAGCATTCACTATGTTAGGCATTCCTACAGACTTCTCGGTAAAAATCAAAACAAAGAAGTCATTGAGCATCTCTGCCATTTCCAAGTTTCCTATTACTGTTGCTCTCTCCTCACTGACCAGTGGGCCTACCCTCTCCTTGGTCTTCCTCTTGCTTCTAATGTATTTATGAAATGTCTTCTTGTTTCCCTTTATTCCCGTAGCTAGTTTGAGCTCATTCTGTGCCTTTTCCTTTCTAATCTTGCCCCTGCATTCCTGTGTTGTTTGCCTATATTCATCCTTTGTAATTTGTCCTACTTTCCATTTTTTATATGACTCCTTTTTATTTTTAGATCATTCAAGATCTCATGGTTAAGCCAAGGTAGTCTTTTGCCATATTTTCTATCTTTCCCACACATCGGAATAGCTTGCTTTTGGGCCCTTAACAATGTCCCTTTGAAAAACTGCCAACTCTCCTCAATTGTTTTTCCTCTCAGTCTCGATTCCCATGGGACCTTACTTATCAGCTCTCTGAGCTTACCAAAAACCGCCTTCCCAAAATCCATTGTCTCTATTTTGCTGTTCTCCCTTCTACCCTTCCTTAGAATTGTGAACGCTATGATCTCATTATCACTTTCACTCAACCTGCCTTCCACTTTCAAATTCTCAACCAGTTCCTCCCTATTTGTTAGGGTCAAATCTAGAACAGCTTTTTCCCTGGTAGCGTTTTCAACTTTCTGAAATAAAAAGTTGTCTCCAATGCAGTCCAAGAACTTATTGGATACTCTGTGCCCCGCAATGTTTTTTTCCCCAACATAGATCTGGATAGTTGAAGTCCCCCATCACCACCAAATCTTGGGCTTTGGATGATATTGTTAGTTGTTTAAAAAAAGCCTCATCCACCTCTTCCACCTGGGTAGGTGGCCTGTAGTAGACTCCTAGCATGACATCACCCTTGTTTTTAATCCCTTTTAGCCTAACCCAGAGACTCTCAACACTTCCGTCTCCTATGCCCACCTCCACCTCACTCCAAGTGTGTTCATTTTTAATGTATAAGGCAACACCTCCTCCCTTTTTTCCCTGTCTATCCTTCCTGAGCAAGCTGTACCCTTCTATACAAATATTCCAATCATGTGTATTATCCCACCAAGTTTCTGTGATGCCAACAATGTCATAATTGTACTTATTTATTAGCACTTCCAGTTCTTCCTGCTTATTTCCCATACTTCTCGCATTTGTATGTACGCACCTAAGATCCTGATTTGACCTTGCCTCCCGGTTTTGCCCTGACCCTCCTTTCTCTCTGCCATTATAGCCCATGCTCCCTCCCATTTCCAACCCATCTCCCAGGTCTCCATGTTCTCCACTTA
Source organism: Pelodiscus sinensis (assembly GCF_052426305.1). Classification (NCBI taxonomy): domain Eukaryota; kingdom Metazoa; phylum Chordata; order Testudines; family Trionychidae; genus Pelodiscus; species Pelodiscus sinensis. Next base: position 15,833,799 of record NC_143070.1, read on the forward strand.
CCTGTGGGCTTTGCTTACCTGTCCCCGTTGAACCTAGTTTAAAGGCCTCCTCACTAGGTTAGCCATTCTGTGTCCAAATAGGGTCTTCCCCTTTCTCAAAAGGTGAACACCATCCCTGGTTAGCAGTCCTTCCTGGAATAGCACCCCATGGTTGAGGAAGCCAAAGCCCTTCTGGCGACACCGTCCTCGCAGCCAGGCATTCACCACCAGGATACACCTGTCTCTGCCCGGGCCCCTACCTGCGTTCAGCGCTGGTGAGGCCACATCTGGAGTATTGTGTCCAGTTCTGCCCCCCACCACCACTACAAAAAGGATGCGGATGCATTGGAGAGGTCCAGCAGAGGGCAACCAAAATGATTAGGGGGCTGGAGCATATGACCTATGAGGAGAGGCTGAGGGAGTTGGGTCTGTTTAGTCTGCAGAAGCGAAGAGTGAGGGGGGATTTGATAGCAGCCTTCAACTTCCTGAAGGGAGGTTCCAAAGAGGATGGAGAGAGGCTGTTCTCAGTAGTGACAGATGGCAGAACAAGGAGCAATGGTCTCAAGTTGTGGTGGGAGAGGTCCAGGTTGGATATTAGGAAAAACTATTTCACTAGGAGGTTGGTGAAGCACTGGAATGGGTTACCTAGGGAAGTAGTGGCGTCTCCATCCCTAGAGGTGTTTAAGTCTCGGCTTGACAAATCCCTGGCCGGGTTGATTTAGTTGGGATTGGTCCTGCCTAGAGCAGGGGGCTGGACTTGACGACCTTCTGAGGTCTCTTCCAGTTCTATAATAAGGGGATGGTTTGATGAGATAACATGATCTTGGTAACTAATTGACCATTCATTTTCAGTGGGAAATAGGTCAGGGGAGGGATGATAGAAATTCTCTATAGTAATTCCTCGGTGTCTGCTGGTGAGTCTTGCCCACATGCTCAGGGTTTAGCTGATCGCCATATTTGGGGTCGGGAAGGAATTTTCCTCCAAGGTAGATTGGCAGAGGCCCTGGAGGTTTTTCGCCTTCCTCTGTAGCATGGGGCACAGATCACAGCTGGAGGATTCTCTGCATCTTGGGGCTTTCAAAGTATTTGAAGGTTTCAATATCTGAGATATAGGTGAGAGGATTATTCTAAGAGGAGTGGGTGAGATTCTGTGGCCTGCACTGTGCAGGGGGTCAGACTAGATGATCATAATGGTCCCTTCTGACCTTAAAGTGTATGAGGAAGGATTGAAGAGAATACCACCTGTGCTCCAAACTCCTTCACCCCTACTCCCAGAGCCCTGTAGTTACTCTTGATCCGCTCAGTGTCACACCTCCCAGTATCATTTGTGCCCACATGGATGAGTAGCATGGGGTAGTAGTCAGAGGGCCGGATAATCCTCAACAACGTCTCTGTAACATCTTGGATATGGGCCCCTGGCAGATAGCACCTCCCAAGATGAAATGTCAGGGCAACATATGGGTGCCTCCATCCTCCTCAGAAGAGAGTCTCCAACCACCACTACCCTACATTTCCTATTCGCAGTGGGGGCAGCAGACCTCCCCGCCTTGGGGGTACAGGGCTTCTCCTCCTCCGGTGTAGGGAGTGATTGCTTATCTCCTGTATAAAGAAAAGCATAATGGTTTCCTAGTACCATGGTGGGAGAGTTCAGAGCAGTGCCTGCTGCTAGAAGTAACCAGCTGCCACTGTCCACCCTGAGCTGTCTCTTCCTCTACCAGTGGTGTGTCCACACTCCTGTGTACTGGGACAGCTACCTTAGCTGTCTCCTCATGAATGCAGTCCAGGAATGTCTCATGGATGCAGGTGCTCCTCAACCTAGCCACCTCCTCTGGTAGCTCTGCTGCCTGAGAGATTCCTCCAGCAGGCACCTTTTGCATTGGATGATCTCCCCAGCCTGGATATCAATAAGTGGGAATTGTAATCCACAAACCCTGCAAAACCACACCAGGATCTGGGTAGAGGCACTGGCTACAGGCACCAGTGGAGGAGACAGAAGCAATGCTGGTGTAGCTGATCTTCCTGACCATCGTAGGCCTCCCTCTGTCAAACTCCCCTGTCTGCAGCTCCTGTCCACTTTGCTCCCTAGTTGCTCTCTGCCTCTGGCTTTTAAAGCCTACTTGCCCAAGCCAGGCCTGCCCCAATGAGTCACACACAGGGGAAGGCTGACCAGGTGCAATCAAGAGAGCAATCAAGGGAACAAAAGGTCAGGCACTCAGTCCCAACTGCCACAGCAGCTGAAACTGAAGTCACCTGAAATCAGATTCACAACTCAACAAACAAAATTCAAACAGTCATGCAAACTCACACCAAAAGCGAGTACTCTCACCAAGTAGTCTGTTCAGTGGTGGGATCTCTTGCGGTCCCTCTCAAACTCTCCTGTCTGCAGCTCCTGTCCGCTTTGCTGCTGGCCATCCCATGCATGGGGTAGGAAGCAGCTAGACTGGAGTAGTCCCTGCCTGTGATGGGAGTGGGGGGTGTTCCAGCTCAGCAACCCTCAAGCTAACAGCCCTGCCTGCCCCTTTTCATCAGTTAACTGGTTAAACTTAACATTTGACTGGTTAACAAATTACACAGCCGGCAGCATCTGTTCCTACTGGTGGTGCAAATCTGTGCATGTCTTGGTGTGCAGAACAAAATTGATTCTGCACATAGATAGGAAAAAAATTAGAGGGAACATTGCCCCTGACCTGCCCCCCTTGTTCTGTCTCAGCTTCCAGCTCAGCCAGGGAATCTGGAGCTAGGAGGGACCCGGGGTCAACACCTGCCTCGCCGTACTTTGCTACTTATGGATCAGGCCCATCACCAGACAGGAGTCAAGCCCGGCCCAGCATCCCCAGCCTGAGCGTGGCTGAGACACCATGGAGGCAGCAGCTGGGAGCGTCAAGAATGAAGTGTCTCTGCAGCCACCGCATGTTGAAGCCAATGGACTCCTGAGGAACAGAGAGCAGCCAGGTAATGGGGGCGTTGCTGCCTGGGACTGGGCTGAGGAGAGACACTGAGGCTGCCTGGGACTGTAAAGGGTCGGGCACAGGGTCTCCTTGCCTTCAGCCCCTGGTCCTGCCTCGTCCCCCCTTTTCCCCTCAGGGCTGGCATCTGGAGCCCCACAGGGAGCCCAGGAAATTGCAGGGAGCCATAGGAACGGGGGAGAGAGCAGCCCCTGGTGGGATGATAGGAGTTACTATAGAGAATTTCTGGGCGTTTGGCTGGTGAATCTTGCCCACATGCTCAGGGTTTAGCTGATCGCCATACTTGGGGTCGGGAAGGAATTTTCCTCCAGGGTAGATTGGCAGAGGCCCTGGAGGTTTTTCGCCTTCCTCTGTAGCATGGGGCACAGATCACAGCTGGATGATTCTCTGCATCTTGGGGTCTTCAAAGTATTTGAAGGCTTCAATATCTGAGCTATAGGTGAGAGGATTATTCTAGGAGGGGTGGGTGAGATTCTGTGGTCTGCACTGTGCAGGGGGTCAGACTAGATGATCGTAATGGTCCCTTCTGACCTTAAAGTCTATGAGTCCATGAGTCTGTATCCCTGCCCCCAGGTTCCTGCCCGTGGCAGGTGGCAGGTCCATGGTTGCCCATCCCTGTGGCTCTTGCCATGACCCAGCTCCGAGGCCCTGCTCCCCAGCCAGAGCCAGTTCGTGGTAACAGCCCCAAGGGCAGCTGTGGGGAGCCATGGACCTGGCTTCTGTACTGGAGGGCAGGGCCTGGGAGCAGGGACATGGCCCTGAGGCAGCTCCCAATGCCCCCGCCCCAGGTAACTGGGGAGGCCCAAGGTGACAAGGAAGCTGCTGGAGGTGGGTTTGGGTGGGGGTGAGGGTGGGTCCCCCACTGGCTGGGTCCCCCCCTGGCCCAATGGCTATGGCTCAGCCTCCAGAGTGTGGGATTGTGGGTTCAAATTCCTGCCCCCCCAGCTGGTGATGGGGCCCTGGAGGAAAGGGTGGGGCCACAGAGGGGGCAAAGCCCTGCCTCCCCACATCTGGGAAGCTTCCACTACCCTTGACACAAATGCCCCCCCAGCCCACCACCCATGCATGGGCAGCAGAGGGGCTGGCTCTCCCAGGGCCCCAATTCCTGGCTCCCAGTGGCTGGCTGATGCACACAGTGGTGGGCATGTGGCTGGGCAGGGGCCGTTTTAGCTGGTAGGCTTACCAGGTAGCTTTAGAAAAAATACTGGACACACTTGATCGGGGGGAAGGGACCGGCGGGGGGGGGCGGGGGGAGAGGAGGGGGGCAGTGCGGCTGGCCAGGGGAGATCGGAAAAAATTCCAGACACACTTGATGGGGGGAGGGACTGGAGGGAGGCTGGCCAGAGGGAGTGGGGCTGGCTGGGAGGAGAGGGAGAACAGGAAGCAGGGCTGGTGGGGAGAGGGTCAAGGGCAGCGTGGCTGACCAGGGGAGATTGGGGGGGGGTCAAGGGATCAGGACTGGCTGGGACAGTTTGGGAGAAGGAGAACTGGTGGGCAGGAAGCAGGGGGGGTCAGAGAAAGCGGGGGTCGGGGGGAGAGAGAATCGGCCGGCAGGGAGTGGTACTGACCCGGGCACATGCAAATCCCAGGGCGCTGCCTGTTCTGCACACAGTCCTGGCGCAGCGCCAGTGAGTTCTGCTGCGGCTGCACAAGGCGCTTGCCCAGTGCTCAGGAGCACAGACGGGGCTTCCCCTCCCCTCAAGACGTCAGATGCAACCAGAGGCTCCCAGCGCCAATCGTGCCCCTCCTCCCGGTCACTCCCCCTCTCCCTGCTAGGCTTCCGTCTGGTGTCCAGCTGGAAAACCAGAAAATACCAGACATTGCTCATGTCCAGTATTTTCTGTTTTTTTTTTTACTGGACTGAGGGCCCAACAACTGGACTGTCCAGTAGAATACCAGACACCTGGCAACCCTATGGACTGGTGGGTCAGACCCCCTGTGACAGCCCTGGCCCCTCTCGGCCTGGCTCCTTCTCCCCCACCGGCCACGTGGTGCCGGGATGAGACCCCGTGTGTTGGGACGGGCACTGGGGGGGGGGGGGGCTCCTCCCACTGGAACATGCGGGTCCTTATCTCCGTGCCCTGAGCTCACCAGCTGGCAGTGCTGGGGGTGCTGGGTTGAGGGGGGATGGGCTGTTCTGCCAGCCCCAGCCTGCCTGAGCCCCCGGGTGCCTCTCCCAGAGCATCTGGCGGGAGGCGGGAGGGGCAGAACGGGGAATGTTCTACGGCAGCCCCAGCCTGGCGCTGTCAGTGAGACGCGGCCTCGCGGCCTGACGGGTCCCTCTGTTTCAGGTCATCATGGTAACTCCAGGACACATAACTACAAGACATGTGCAGTTGCCCTCGGAGTCGTGTGCTTAGTTCTCCTTGTCGCTGTTATTGTCCTGGCGGGTGAGTTCTCAGCCCTCCCTGCCCCCCCTCTCTGCAGATCTCACCCCCATGGAGCTGCCCCAGTTACAGCGTCTCCTCCTGGCCTGTCTGGCTCCTGCCCCTGGACAGGGGGCTCCTGAGGAATGTCCATCAGCCCCTGTTCAGCCCAGGCCTCTGCAAACAGGTGCTGCTTGGTCGGAGCAGCTAGGGATGCCAGATGGTTGAAACAAAAATACTGAACATTCCCCTCCCCCCTAAAAAAAAAAAAAAACCACTGGGAAAAAATTCTGTTGAAGGAGAAAAAAAGGGGGGGGAGAGATGAAAGTTGTTCCCCCTAGGTCTTTTGGCCAGCAGCCTTGGGGAACCAGGTAAGCACAGGGGCTGGGGTCGGGGATGTTGGGGGCTGGGCGCTCAGTGTTTGTAGGGTTGCCAGTGCCTGGCATTTTCACCTCCTGGCCGGGGAAAAAATCAGAAAATACCCGACATTTTAGGTATCAGGTATTCTCTGAATTTTTTACAGGACAGGAGCCAAAAATACCAGACTGTCCGGGTGAAAACTGTACACCTGGTAACCCTAGGAACAGCCCCTGTACAGCCTGACACCCCTTCTCCCCCGCGGACAAGGGGCTGACTACAGCAGCCTCCCCTGTCCTGCCCGCTGCTTACACTAGAGGTAGCAGGAGTGGGGGCAGGTGGCACCACAGAGACAGGGCTGGTAGGAACTGAGTTCTAAGCCGGCTCCCCCAGCACTGGCTCCTGTTTCCCTCAACCCTGCCTTGCTGCCGCTCACAAAGAGGCAGCAAAGGGAGAGGGTAGGGCCGGGGGAGGAGGGGACGAGTAAGTTTGTGCTTATCTGGTAGTCTAGTAGTCGACTACTTGTTAACACCCCTAACCTGGGAAGTGCAGGGCCCCACAGCGCTAGTGACTCCCCTGCCTGCACACACAGGGCATGGCCATGTCGGGGTGGCTGTGAACGGGAACGGGATCCCAGCTGTGTCTGCCATTGGCCTGGGGTGTGTGTGTGGGGGGGTGGTGTATCTGTTGCCCTGGGATCTGATCATTGGGCCCCTGGAGGGTGGAGCAGGTGGCAGAGGGAAGCGTGTCCAGGCCTGTCTGCACTGGCCATGCTCCGTGACAGCATGGTGATAGAGTTGACTTGGTGCAATCTGCTAAGGCAGCTCTTCCTACATTGAAAATGAAGAGCTGCAGCGCAGCTGGCTCCTGGGGCTGGCATGAGCTGGCTCCTGGAGACACTCCCGCTGCAGCTCTGGTTCTATCGACTAATCATACAATCGATGCAAATGGAATCAACAACACGATTAGTCGTTAACTGTGGTTCTCTGTCTTTAGATGTTACTGCCTCCCCATCCTTACAACAGTGTTAGGGGATCCCACTGCTGTTCTCATGGTCCTGAAAGGGTGTTATTGGAGGGAGAGAGGCGAGAGAGTTCCCTTCTAGCTGCTCTGTCTGGGGGCAGAAGTGTGTCTATGCAAGAACAACGGGGTGTCCTGTGGTGCCTTAGAGACTAACAGATTTATTTGGGCATAAGTTTTTGAGGGTAAAATCACTTTATCAGATGCATTGGAGTGAAAATTACAGAGGCAGGAGATATGTGTATGTGTGTGTGTGTACAGGCAGTCCCCGGGTTACGTACAAGATAGGGACTGTAGGTTTGTTCTTAAGTTGAATCTGTATGTAAGTCGGAACTGGCATCCAGATTCAGCCGCTGCTGAAACTGATCAGTTTCAACAGCGGCTGAATCTGGACGCCAGTTCTGACTTACATACAGATTCAACTTAAGAACCCCAGGCATCCCCAAGTCAGCTGCTGCTGAAACTGATCAGCGGCTGATTCCAGGAAGCCCGGGGCAGGGGCTTCCTGTAGTCAGCCACTGGTCAGTTTCAGCAGCGGCTGTCTTGGGGACGCCTGGGGCAGAGCAGCTGGGGTGCTGCTGGGTTGGTCCAGTAGCGCCCAGAGCGGCGCTATGGAACCAACCGGCAGCGTCCCAGCTGCTGTACCACAGGTGTCCGGAGCAAAGCCACGGAGCACGGGGGCAGCGGAACAGCCCAGACGCGCCGTGGCTGTCCTGCTGCCCTCGGGCTCCGCGGCTTTGCTCTGCTCTGCTTCCCGTCCCCCTGGTCTGCAGCCTTTTGTCAGCTGCCTCCCTGTCAAATGTGAACTGACACAATGGCCCAGAGAAACCAGGGACAGGTGACCCCCCCCATGGGCGCTGGATTCCCAGCGTCCTCCTGGCTCCTTCACACCCCCTTCCCCTTCAGAACCTGCCAGGGTCAGAGGTGTATCAGCAGCCTGGGGCACCGGGATCATTTCTGTTCATCCATGGGCAGGTCCTCTCACCCCACCTTTTCTTGTCTCATTTCAGTGCTGTTATCTGGGCGCTTTCCAGCTGTGCAGGGCCCCGCATGCCCAGACCACTGGGTCGGCTACCAGAGGAAATGCTACTATTTCTCCACAGCTGAAGGAAACTGGACCTACAGCCAGAACAACTGCTCTGCCCTGGGGGCCTCCCTGGCTGGGATCGATACCCTGCAGGAAATGGTGAGAAACTCGTCGCACTGGCCTGGCCTGGGCTCTGCGGCTGCAGCTCGTAGCCCAGGGCCAATGGACTTTCCAGTTGCTGAATGTCCAGCCTGGCTGGGCCCCTCTGGTGTCAGTGACCGGGGGGATCAGCCACTGTCAGGCTTCTCAGCAGGAAACGCCCCTCTGGGGCTGGAGGGGGCTGAGACCCCAGCGCGGCTGGAAGAGCCAGTGCCCCTGGGTAGGGGAAGAGCAGCCAGCTGAGTGTGGGGGAAGGGTCCTCTAAGGCCTGGCCCTTCCCAGCATCCCCTGCGCTGATCATCTCTCGCCTTCCCCGGGGAGGGCTGCAGGGAGCCCAGCTGCCCTGTCAGGTGAGGGTTTCACACAGAGCCTGGCCCAGCATGGGTTGGGGCAGGGAGCTTGGATCCAGTGGTTCCCAAGAGCAGCCCCAGCCCTGGGGAGGTTGCGGCGGGGGGGGGGGGGGGGGGAGGAGCTGGGTTTGGTGGGGGAGGGTTAATACTGAATTGCCCAGAGGGGAAACTCCCCAATGCCCCCCCCCCCCTCCCCGCCCGGGAACACTCCGAGTCCCTCTGTGTGCCCCTGGGATTCCCTGCCTAGAACTGGAGAGCAGCAAGCTCAGGCCCTGACATCCCCTCCCGCTCTGCTGTTTGCAGCCTGGTTCGCCACTGTGGAAAAGCGTCCTCCACCACTGGATTGGCCTCCGGAGGGACCCGGAGAAGCCCTGGAAATGGATCGATGGCACCGAATTCAACAACCAGTGAGTCTTTCTGACCCAGCTTTTCTGTGCCAAATTACTGCTTCTCCTTCTGCTAAGACTCACTTGAGCAACACTGGGCAGTTTGGGTTGGTTGGGCCTTCAGGAGCTTATCCAGATTCAGCGGGGGTGGGTGCAGGGGGGGAGGAGGAGAAGAGCCTGGGGTTAAAATATCCCTCTTCCCCACTGTAATAGCTTCTTGGAGGCACATTGATCTTAGACCAGGGTAGGTAATAATTTGAGAGGGGCCACTACAAGATTTTGGTAAGTTATCAAGGGCTGCACTTGCATAAGCCAGGCGCCGCCATTTTTAAATCCCGGCTCGTTCGAACCCCGTGCCACGGGGCACGGACTAGGTAGTTTGGACTAGGCTTCCTAGTCCGAACTACCGTTACTCCTCGTGGAATGACCTACTCCGTGCCGCGTGTAGCCGTGCTGCACGGGGTTCGAATGAGCCGGGATTTTAAAATGGCGGCACCCGGCTTATGCAAATGAAGCCCGGGAAATTCAAATCCCTCCTAGTTCGAACTAGCGGGGTAGTGTAGACATACCCAGAGAGTGTATGGGTGCAGGAGAGGATTCGGACCAGGAGGAGGGATGCAGGGTCTGGGAGGGGATTGAGACCAGTGTCCCCTGTAAGCCAAACACTTGTGACACCAATCAGGAGAGTTTCCAGTGTCACCCAGTTGATCAATAGAGGATCCACAGCTAGGTTTCTGTTTCTTCTGGTGGTGAACTTCTGCACATGCCGTGGTGCACAGAACAAAACTGATTCTTCACCTCAATGAAAAAATTCATCCATGAATGGAAAAGATTAGAGGGAATATTTGTTGTGAGCGGGGACAAGCGTGCAGAAGGGAGGGGTAGGGGTTTGGAAGGAGTGGGATGCCAAAGGCAAGCTCTGACCATGAGGTGTTTACCTTAGGCAGCTCCCAACCAGCAGCCAAGAAGGAGCCTCAAGCACCAGAGGGAGTTCTGCTAGGCTGGACCACAGCCTCCTCTCCCTGCCTGGTGCTTGCTCCCTGCCTGCTGTAGCCCCCACATATCACTCACAGCTGCCAGCTTGCAGGAGCCATGTGTGTGCCTTGGGGGACCCTCCATGTGCTGTCTTTCACCTCAAGCACAGCCCATGAACTGTGAGATTGCACTGGCAGCGCGGAAGGCACCCCTCCCCCCCTCCCCGGGCACACAGAGTTGCACGTGGTCTCCTCTGCCAGTCACTTTGAGCAGCATGCAGGGGTGAAGCAGGCAAGGTGACTCCTTCTGGGCTGTGGGATGGCTCCAGACCACTGGAGGGATTTTGCCCACCCTGGCTTTGGCTTTGCTGCCCCACTGCTCCTTTTGTCGCTGTCCCCTGTCACTGTGGGTGGAGCCTGGCGTTGGAAGGGAACTGAAGGGCTGTGAATGCAGCAGCTACCTGCCCTGTGTGAGGGTCGCCCCCTGTCTGTGACCAACGGGAAACACCCGGCTCCTGCCTCACACCCGCTCCCTGGCTTCTGCCCTGCAGGTTTCCAATAGCAGGAGATGGTGACTGCGCGTATGTGAACGAGAAAGGGGTCAGCAGCCTGCGATGCACCAGCGAGAGACGCTGGATCTGCAGCAAACCTGATGTATTTACAAAGGCACAGGAGGTTACAGTGGAAGGGGGCTCATAACATAGTACTGTGAAAATTAGCCCTGGAAAAGTCTGATTAGGCTTATGCTCTGTTTGGTGAATATCACAATCTACTCTCTATTTATCAGTTTGTTTGACCAAGAAATTCCAGGACCACCACATTCAGTCTGCAGTTTACATTACAGCAGAGGAAACAAAGGGTTTGGCTGTGCCAAGAAAATGGGATTTTTCTGGAAGGGGACTGCTTCTCAAACCAAAAAGAGATGGAATCACCAAAGCAAGTACAGCCCTCAGAACTGACATCACTGAGCAAATGATGAAAGCCAAGCTGAGCCAGAAAAATTGGATGACACCTGGAATGGATTTGCTCAATATATTTTTCAGAAGAGAGAAAACTGAGAAATTTGGAGTAGTGCTTTGTTTTGGCACAGCTAAATCAATGTATAAGCCATTTGAAAACTGGAAGAAAATGTTACCAGAAACCAAACTGATAAGAGCCTTTGTTTGGTAAAACATAGTGAATGATAAGTATTTTTTCTTCATCTCTAAAATCTTTAATAGAATTGACACTTTAAAAGTTAGTTAATTGTTCCTTTTTTAAAGTATCTCTCTTTTTAAGAAAGCCACAAGCAGGCTACATCTACACTGGCATGATCTTGCACAAAAACTCTTTAACATAAGTAGTTGTGCAAGAGAGCATCTACAGTGCCTTGTGTTTTTGCACAAGAGATGTGCTTTTGTGCAAGAGCATCCATACTAGTGTAGACACTCTCTTGTGCAAGAAAGCTCTGATGGCCATTTTAACCATAGGGCTTTCTTGCACAAGAAATTCATGTTGTCTGGCTACCCTGGCCTCTTGCGCAAGAACAGTTGCACAAAAGGGCTTATTCTTGAGTGGTAGCAATTAGTTCTTGCGCAAGAAGCCCTGATTTCAAACATTAGAACATCAGTGTACTTGTACAAGAACTCATGGCCAGTGTAGACAGGCAGCAAGTTTTTGCACAAAAGCAGCCACTTTTGCGCAAGATTGCACCAATGTAGATGTAGCATAAAAGTTAACTTAATAACATTAACACTATTAAAAAAATGCAATAATTTCAGTAAAGCACATACCTTTAAATACCCAACAATTTTAATTGAGTTAAAGACCCTAGCAGCACTGCCAAGTAAATATGCTAGTGCCAAATATCAGGGAACGTACAATCTAATTCTCAGGGCAGGGAGCCTAGCAAATGCTCCCTCTGATCTGGTGCTGATGGGTAGGGGCTGCTCCCAAGCTCTCGCTGAAGGGAGCCCTTTTAAACTAGCCTCAGCAGGTGCTTAACAGGCTGCAGGTGCAACTGCCTCTTGCTTCAGGTGCCTGTCTGACATAATTGCTCTATACCAGTCCCTGCCCTGCTCACTCAATCCTGCTCTACACTAGGGCTGCATCACGTGGCATGATTTTCCACAAATGCTTTTAACGGAAAAGTTTTTCTGTTAAAAGCATTTGTGGAAAAGAGCGTCTAGATTAGTACAGACGCTTCTGCACAAAAGCATCCATGGCCAATCTAGACGCGCTTTTGTGCAAAAAAGCCCCAATCGCCATTTTAGCCATCGGGGCTTTTTTGCGCAAAACAATTCTGGGTTGTCTACACTGGCCCACTTGTGCAAAAGCATTTGTGCAAGAGGGCTTTTGCCCGAGCGGGAGCGTCATTGTATTTGCAAGAAGCACTGATTTTGTACATTACAAAGTCAGTGCTCTTGCGCAAATTCAAGCAGCCAGTATAGACAGCTGGCAAGTTTTTTGCACAAAAGCACCTGCTTTTGTGCAAAATCTTTCTAGTCTAGACGCATCCTAGGGCTTTATTTAAAAAATAACCCCCTTTAGGTTGAATTTATAAGTGGCACGTCCACACTACTAAGCCTCTTATTTCAAAATAACAGGTCATTTATTTTGAAACCTGCTTTCTTCGGGGGAATAATATTAATTCTGAAATAGTTATTTTGAAATAGCAGTAGTGTGGATACGCTGCTGCTATTTTGAAATTACTCCCCAGTGTCATTCAAACGAATTACTCCCAGTGCTTTCTGGGGCTCTAGTCTGAGGCAGGTTCTCCTAATGTGGACACGCTACTTTGACTTAAATCCAAGACCTCCCCATAGTGGGGACATGCTATTTCAGTTTTGTTAAATCAGAAGTTAAGTCAATTTTAGTTACTTTGAAATAATTTCCTAGTGTAGACATGGTCTCAGGGAACTGTAAACTATTCATCCAGTGGTCTGTGTATTTATCTTCCTCTAACCTATGGTAGTTAGTTGGTGTGGGTCATATATATATATATTAATATTTATATAACTAAACATTTTCCCCGTTCTAATTTTTGGACATGGATTGTAGTATAATAAATGGAACAATGAATTCACGCTGCTGTGGTTCTTTTGGGCACCAATGATCACTAATTTGGCTGCTGAATCTGAGAGAGCTGCATATTCCTGTTAGGGACTCTTACCTTCTGATTCTTAAGATTGTAACTTATTTGTATATGTTCACCAGCTTTTAACCTTATAAAGAAGTCATTTCCTTTACAATCAATTTGCCGCTAGCACTGTCTTTGAGAGCGAAAGGGCCGTTCACCTGGGGTAAGTGACTAGACCAGGGCTACTCAACGTTGGAAGCCCTGGGAACCACAATGATACTCACAGCACCTGCTGAGGGCAGCAACTTCAATGAAAAAATATATGTAAATAGTTTTTCACACTGATGGGCATAAATACAAAGCTGAAGGCAAGACTACAGAACACACAGGCCCTGTTTAAGTCGGTTCTGCTGCTATCAATAAAATGCAGTAGCTACGTGATTCCCACCCACATGACAGCATTTTTACTGAGCAATGACAGTCCAGGAGTTTAACCACTAAAACGCATCTCGACAGAAGACCATTCTATTGACTTGTCGTTGTGGAGCATATTCCCAGTGGAGGCCATGTTCAAAGGATCCCACCCACGGGCTGTGTGCTGAGCCCTGTGTAAACTCAAACTACACCGTGGGCTGTGTTGAGTAGCCCTGGATTAGACCTTTAGGATGGGAAGTAACCTGAACACAGCTGTGATTCTTGCTATAAGGGACCATCTGTCACAGGGCACCCCAATGCTGGGGAGCCTGTGCTGCCACTCCAGCTCTCCCACCTCCTCCTGCATGTGGGGCTGCTGCACCCCAAATCTACTCATCTGGGCCCCCCTAGGCTCTGGTGCCCAAGGGGAATGGGGCAGTGTCCTTCTGCTTCTCAGTTGGAGACTGCCTTCATGAGGATCTTTGTTTGTTTTTTGCTACTCACTTATGTGGCCCTCAACTGATTTTTGTCTGTGGTTTTGTGGCCCCTGACTCCACCCAGAAAAGGTTCCCCATTCCTGATCTATTGCAAAGGCTGGCTCAGCTGAGTAGCAAGGGAGCCAGGAGCTCCAAGACGCTGCAGACAGTGCTATAGCATGGCCTTGGCTCCATTGCCCGGCTTACAGGACAGAGGAACTGAGCCAGCCCTGAGCAGGGCTTGGAGGCCAAGGTGTGTGTGAGCCGGGAAGCCCTTGGTGCCAACTGGCGGTGGACATGAGCAGCTAATGATCTGCAAGGTCCCGGGGGGCTGACGGCTACATAATAGCTCACCCAAGAGGGTACAGTCACCATAAGCGTTGTGAGATGTCAGTTCAGAGACTATGGAAGGAGTTATGCTCTGACACAAGAAAACAGGGCTCTTCAGGCCTTGAAGTTAAGGCGGGTCACCAAGAGGTGAGGTACTGCAGAAATGTACTTTTCAGACCAGCGGGAACTGAGGTTCTCTTAGCCATCTGGGTATTGTGCGCCTGACACTGGATGCTCTTTACATAGTGACCAGGTGTATGTTGATTGTTTCTTCCTGGAGAGTTTCTCTCGTGGACTTTTGCAAGCAGCAGGGGTGGGGTGTCCTGTGCAAAACTAGAAGGATTGCTCTGGGCTGCTTTGGAGGGCTGAGACATCCTGGGATCCTTCATCACAGAGGTAAGTGGACAGCAACACTGTGACTCAGTGTTTCTCAAACTGTGGGTCCCGACCCCCTGGGGCGTCGCAAGCAACTTGGAAGGGATCACAGTATCACAAGTTTGAGAACCCCTGCTGTAACTGTTGGTTTCCAACACTTCCTCTTGGCTCTCTGCTTTGTTGAGCTGATGTGGGATTTCACTAGGAACATTCATCAGTGCTGCACGTGAAGCAGAGTCACAGAAGCGCAGAGCTGGCAGAGACCTCAGGAGTCATCGACTTCAGCCCCCTGCCCAAAGCCGGACCAACCCCAACTCAATCCTCCCGGCCAGGGCTTTGTCAAGCCGGGACTTAAACACCTCTAGGGATGGAGATTTCACCCCTTCCCCAGGGAACCCATCCCAGTGCTTCCCACCCTCCTAGGGAAATCGTGGAACGGGGATCCGAGGCAGAACTGGTAAGCTGAACGAGGAGGAGAGTATTACTGTTCCTTTTGAAGTAGAGGATCTGTGAACACTGCAGTCCTCCAGGGCAGAGTGGGCCTATCACTACCCTGCAGTGACTACAGGCCCAGCAAGGAATGTATGGGGGGCAGTGGAGATGGGAAACTGACCTCTATTGCAGGCACAGGCCAGACTCCCTCAGGCAAAAGCATGGGCAGCTGGTAATGTAGGTAAAGGAAGGCACAACCTTCCCAAAACTGCCAGCGTGCCCAATTGCCAAAGGCTGGGGCTCTGACACAGCAGCCCTGGCCTAACATATGGTCAGGAGCGATCAGGCTGGAAGTGAGGGGGCAGAAGAGACCATAAGAGTGGCCATACTGAGTCAGACCAAAGGTCCATCCAGCCCAGTAACCTGTCTGCTGACAGTGGCCAATACCAGATGCCCCAGAGGGAGGGATCACAACAGGTAATCCTCACATGATCCCTTCCCTGTCACCCACTTCCAGAGAAACAGGGCTAGGGAACCCTTCCTACCCATCTTGGCCAATAGCCATTGACGGACCTAACCTCTGTGAATCACTCTAGCTCTTCTTTGAACCCTATTAAAGTCCTAGCTTTCACCACATCTTCTGGCAAGGAGTTCCACAGGTTGATTGTGTGCTGAGTAAAGAAAAACTTCCTTTTGTTTGCTTTAAACCTGCTGCCTATTAATTTCATTTGGTAACTATTTACTAGTTCTTATACTGTGGGAACAAGTAAATAACTTTTCCTCTCTTCATATGGGACCCGTTCCAAATCCCCCATTTTGGCTGCCCTTTTCTGAACCTTTTCCAATGTATTTTTTGAGATGAGGCGACCAAATCTGTACACAATATTCAAGCTATGGGTGTCCCATGGTTTTATGGAAAGGCAATAAGATATTCTCTGTCTTATTATCTATCCCTTTTTTTAATGATTCCTAACATTCTGTTTGCTTTTTTGACTGCTGCTGCGCACGGAGTGGGCGTTTTCGGAGAACTCTCCACAATGACTCCAAGATCTCTCTCTTGAGTAGCTGGCTGCAAGGGCAGAGCCTTGGGTGAAGGGGCAGGGACGGAGCTTGCCCTCCCTAGCTGGGTTTTCACTTGTCACCCATGGGCAAAATGCAGGTGGTGAGCCACCTCCCTAGCTATCCTGGGAGGCAGCAGAGGGTGCTAACTTACTGCAGGTTCAGGGCAGGTACAAATCACACCCCAAGGGCCCAGTCCTGTGGGAAGGACCATGGTAAGTGCTGTGACCACAAGGGGCATGTGAGTCCCAGTACCTCCCAGAGCTCTGCTCTGCTCCTGGCTCAGAGCTAAAGCCACAATCCCGGCTCATGGAACTAAACCCAGGGTGCTGCATATTTCAGAGACAAACTAGTCTCCTCTGACCTGCTGGTTATATCAGGGCAGCTTCTTCCTGGCAGAGCCATTTGAACTCAGCACCACACGGCTCCAAGTGAATCTGGCTGCCTCTGATCCCACCGCAGCTGTTCCTGTCCCCAGGGCCTGAGACGGGGAAGCAGCAGAATGGAAGCGAGTCCGTGTCACTGTGGTTCCCTGTGTGGGTTTATCCCTGTAACTTTGCTGCAGAGCTTCAGTCAACAGCCCAGGAGGTGGGATGAGTTTGGGGATCTCTGGAAGGAACTGGGACAGGGTGGGCAATCATTTTTGTTGGGGGCAACATCAAGATTTTGGCAAGTGGTCAAGGGCAGGACATTTTTATGACGGAGATGCAGGGTCTAGGATAGCGGTTGAGTGCAGAAGGGAGCTCAGAGTAGGGTACTGGGGTGCCGGACTGGGTGTGGGGTCCGAGAGGGAGTTTAGGTGAAGGAGGGAGCTGTGATCTGGGGCAGAAGAATGGAGGGGCAGGTCTGGTAAGGAGTATGGGTGTAGGTGAGATTCTGGCCTTGGGCAGGGGTACAGAAGGAGATGAAAAGTCTGGAAGGGGAGGGGGGGTTGTAACCTTGTGCAGGGGATTGGGGTGCAGGGTCTGGGAGGAGGTTTGGGTGCAAGAGAAGGATTCTGGCCTGAGGAGGGGATTAGGAGGGGTGCAGAGAGTTGGGGGGATGGAGGGGCCAAGGTGTCAGAGGTAGTGTCAGAGGGGCCAAGGTGTCAGGAGGCAATTACCTAAGCAGCTCCCAGCCAGCAGCCCTCTCAGGCAGGCATCCCCCCAACCCCAGCTGCCCCAGATAGGGTTGCCAGGTGTCTGGTTTTTGCCCATACAGTCCGTTATTTCTGGCCCCTGTCTGGTAAAAAAAAAAAACAGAAACAAAAAATCAGACATGTAAAATGTCCCATATTTTCTGTTTTTCTTGGATGGAAGGCCGGTGTAGACATTGTTCCCCTGCCTTGTCTGGCATAGGCAGAGGGAAGCGAGGAGCGTGGGGATTCTTCTGTTGTTGTTGTTCTCCCTCTTTTTTTGCTCAACCAAGTTTCTTTCCTGCCACATCGGGATTTTTGGTAAAAGCATCTGGCAAGCCTAGCCCTAGACTATTGGCTGGCTGTGCACGTGGCTCTGTGCGCTGAGGGGAGGGAGGCGGGAAGGAGAGGTTTCATGTGCTGCCCCCACCCCTGGCAAAATCTCATAGGCATGGGCTGGATCAAAAGATTTGGAGGGCCAGATCTTACCCACCCCTGAACTAGGCTGAATTTAAGTGTGAGTGTAGCCATGCCCTTCGTAATGGGGTTGGAGCAAGGGAAAGAGGAAACCTGTCCCATGAGATCTGGGTGAGGGACAGCTGTAGGGATCCTGAGGGCTGGTCCAGATGAATGGTGAGGGCTGGATTCACAAAGGAGCTAAAGATCCTAATGGCCCCTTCAGGCCCTTCCCTCTCAAACCCATGTCCCCCTGGGATTCACCAAACCGCGGCTCTGTTGCCACCAAACCCTTCTGAACTCGCTCAGTGCCAGCATGTTCCCTGGGTGCCTGTGTCTTCACCTCTCTGCCATCTGCTGCTAGCTCCCTGTAGGCTGCTGGCTTGCCCAGGTCTGCAGTGGCAGCTGGGCATTCCTCTGTCTCATGTGCCAGCAGTCTCTGAGCCATGGCCAAAGGCCACTCAGGGGCTTGGGCCCCACAGATGGCAGGAGGAGCAAGTGCTGCCTGGTAACTTTGGGCCCAGGGGTTTGGGCACTCCCTGCCTGCTCAGGCTTGTAGAGCAGAAGCGGAGCCAGAAGCAGCTCCATGTGCTGCCACTCTCCCTCCCCTTACCCCAGCAGGGGAAACAGAAGCACACAGATACAAGGCTTTCCCCACAGTTCACAGTGGCTGGAGTTGAGGCCTATGGGAGCCGTGGGAGGCCGTGCCTGGGAGATAGTGCCTGGGAGTGGGGGCAGGAGGAGGGCGTGAAAGCAAGTAAGTGCCCCTCATCCTGTCATGCACAGACCACACCCCCTAACCCTGCTCCTGTGATGCCACCGGGCAGAGCTCCACACGGCCCAACCTGCTGCCTGACCCCCGTCCTCGCCCCCAATGGGTGGGAGGGGCGAGTTTGCTTTCTTCACCTCCCTGCCTGCTGGCCGGAGCTGGTGCTGCAGACGCGTGACCGTGCGCTGACCACAAGGCTGCAGGGGCAACGTGGGCTCCGCAACTACATAGGCGAAGGAGTTTGAGCTCCCGCCGCGAACCCCGTGGGAGATGGCTGCAGACCCCTGCTCTAAGGCAAGCAACCTGCCCAAGTGTGCAGGACCCGCTAAGTTTCAGTAGGAGCTTTGCCCCAATACAGATGGACCGAAGGATCGTGGAGGAGACTTCAGTGTTGGAAGAACTTGGTACGTTATTTGTGGTTTTAATAATTGTTTATTACAAAAGAGCAGTGCGAGTGGAAAAGCCAGGGACTGGAATATCTAAAGGGGTTGAGACCGGATGAGGCCACTGGTCTCTCTCCAGTCACCTGCTCGCTGCTCTCTGGTGCCCCCTGCTGGCCATTGGTCACTCACCAGCCTCCTGCTCTCTGGCGCCCCCTGCTGGCCATTCATCTAGCCTCTGCACTGCCACCTTCTGGCTGCTCATTAATGCCTCTGCATCATAGTCCTGCTGGCTGCTCATTACACCTCTTCTCAGCTGCTGCCCTGCTGGCTGGCCACTCATCACGTCTCTCCACCACCACCTGGCTCTCAGGCACCATCCGCTGCCATCTACTTCCTGGCTGCAACTTTTGCTCATCAGCTTCAGATGATTTCAGCTCCCCACGATTTTGACTCTCAGCAAGCAGGGTGGAAGAAACACTGCTCTAGCACCATAAACATAAGAGAGGCACCTAATGATGCCTGTTTAGTTTTGTTCTTTGAGGGAGGTAAGAAGCTGCTCCAACCAATCAAGGCAGGGGAGGCCATATAGCCTTCAAGCCAAAATATCCTTCCCTTAGCCCCTTCTCCTCATAGGGCTCTGAAAGTCAAGCCCCTGTATTTGCATGATTCTTTCTGCTAACTGTGAGCCCTTTCTTTTGGAACAATTTAGCACAGATCTACTTTTTTCAAGTCTCGGATTGACAAAGCCCAGGCTGGGATGATTGAGTTGGGGTTGGTCCTGCTTTGGGCAAGAGGTTGGACTTGACCTCCTGAGGTCTCTTCCAGCCCTAGAATTCTATATTTTTCTGTATCCCCACCCGATTGCAAACATAGGCAACTGTATTTTAGCTCTCCCTGCATTTAACACAATCCTAGTGAGTGCTGGGTCTCAAATTCAGTTGATTATAATGAGCAAAACCCCACTCCATCAACTGAATGTCTAACACATCTAAAAAAAGCAGGAGCCAACAGCATTCACCTAGATACACACAAGTGTCTCCCTTCCGCTCCAGGCTTCCTTCAGCTCCTGCTCCCATAATTCTAATGAGCATTTCAGAGACACCTCACACAAGTGCAGTGAAAAGTCACAGTGTGTCTTTGGATGGCCCAAAGAAAGCAATCTCTGCTCCTTTGTGGTCAGCTGCACTCTGGAGGCATTGCAGATCGACTGACAACTTTGAATCACACTTTTAGATAGGGGTGCGTGTGTGTGTGTGTGCATGCACAAGTGTGTGTGTGCAGGAGTGGCCCAAGGCCGTCTATGGTAGTTGGCACCCCAGGTGGAAGGCGCGATTGGTGCCCCCGCCTGCACGGCCGTCAATGGCCGTGATGTAATCATGGGGTGCCCTAGGTGACCGCCTAGGCTCATGGGCCGCCCCTGTGTGTGTGTGTTTAACCTACTCCCTCAGGCTACCAACTCCGTCTCTTTAAAAACATGTTGAAAAACTGCAGCCTTTTTGGAGATACAAGAAGGGGTCTAGTTCCAGCCAACCTGCCATGCAGGGGAGGTGGTAAAGAGGACAATGTGTTTAGCTTATCACACAAAAGATTAAGGGGGGGGAACTTGTTCACTGTCTAGGTGGGAAAAGGATGGCAGATCGAGATCTCTTTAGCGAAAAAAAAAAAGAGCCCAGGGCTGCAAGCCCAAGCAAGACCAACTCAGACTGCAAATAAGGGGCCACATCCTTAGGATTCGTGGGGCCTTACATAGCACTATTAAATTGGTGCCCCTATGCCTGATAGCAGCTTGCAGAATGACAAATTTTTAGAAATGAGAGTTCATAATCTTCATCAACACACCAATGAAATATTTTAAAGCAAATTTTAAACTAACATCCTGTCAACTAACACAGTAAATTCACAAACTGTAAAATGGCTTCATTACCACTTCAACATCACTGGCTCTGCCACAGGTTCTGCTAAGAGTTCTGCCAGGCTGTGTCACTTTTAAATTAACTAGATTTTCTCGGGAGGAAACAGAGCCACAGAACAGGGATAGGAAGAGGCAAATGGATAGACATTAAGACCCAGCGGTGCCCCAAATTTTCAGGTGCTCCATATAGCTACATATTCTTCATATGGCTCTGTTCCCTTTTTCAGCAGGGAGCAGAACTAGTCATCAGAACAACTTACAAGGAAAATGCTGAATTCACAGTCACTAGAGTTTTTTGATTCAAGATTAGTTTGGTCTAAGATCTGTCACTTATACGTACTGGGCTCCAGGCTGGAATCACTGGATGAGGTCCCGTGGCTGGTATCGTGAAGGAAGTCAGACTACATGACTGGAATGGTCTTCTTTGGCTTTAAAAATTGATGGAGTTTTTTTCCCTTGGCTTCCTGGCATTTCGGTTTATTTTACTTATTTTGCTCATGTTGTATAAAGGCCAAAATCTGCACCCTAGCTCAGTTCCCATGTCTGTGCATCCTTCTGAGAAGAAAGACTGTCTCTAAGGGAGTGGGGACCCAGGAAAATTTCCCCTCCACACCAGTCCCTGTCCTGGCCCTGCCTTTTCCTGACCCTGGTCTACCTCCACTCCATCAAAATAAAATAATGGTGTGAATTTGCTCTAAGTCCATTGGAGTCAATGGGTCCAGGCCCCCAAATAGTGTAGGTCAGTATCGCACCTCTCATACTCTGGATTTTTGGCACTATCCAGATTGACCCCTCCTGAGGGTTTGTTAGTTGAAATAAAGAGCAACACACAGTAGGTTCCACATTCCACATCTGCAAACCAGAGGGAGCCAATCCACCCGTTTAAATGAGCACAGCGGCTTTCTGGCAAATCCATTTAAAATCAGTGTTGCAGATTTCAGACTGGATCTGATTCTCCTCTATTGCAGCACAGCTGTTCTCTTCCGCAGGCCCCGATACCGTGAATCTATGGAGTGAAGGAGGCAGTTGCATCAGTGGGGTTAGAGGCCGAGAAGGGAGGCTATTCTTCCTTCCAGGATGCTGGGAGTCCAGCCTTCATCTCTAGTCTCTCTCAACATAGGCTAAAACAAAAGGAAAAACTATGAAGCACTTTAAAGACTAACTAGATGGTTTAATAGGTGACGAGCTTTTGTGGACTAGACCCACTTCCTCAGATCATATTCTGAAGAAGTGGGTCTGGCCCATGGAAGCTCATCACCTATTAAAACCATCTTGTTAGTCTTTACAGTGCTACATAGTTTTTCCTTTTGTTTTAGCAAGATCAGACTAACACATGGCTGCCTCTCTATTACTATTCTACATAGGCTAATAAGTGAAAGGAGTTGATGTGTTTCTATCCAGCCCTGGTGGACAGATGTATGTCCTATAGAAACTGGCAACAAAGTAATTAATCAGAGAGCTACTTCAGAGGAGTCTAACTTAAGGTGCAAATGTTCAGCTTTTGAAATTGACATGAAAAGTTGAGTCAATTTCAAATGTCAGTTGGAGAAGATTTTATTTATTTTGTGTGACTTATTTTCTAGATTTTTAACCAACTCTTGGAGTATCTGGAACTTTCTCAGTTTTAACACTGATCCACTTCGGAATTGTGGAATCTCAAAAGGTGATAAAACACAAGAACAGATGGGGGAAAAAAATGTGTTTTCCCCATTTTGTTGCTAGTCCTACCAGGGACCGAAGAGGCCAAGCAAACAAAGAGACTCCGATTCTGCAAACATGTATGTATTGTACTTACTTACCTTTCTCCCAGGTAATATTGCCATTGACTTCAATGAGATTTCAAGTTTAGCCCAAGTATGTTTGCTGGATTGAGGCCTTTATACTGTAAGATTTAGTGGATGAAATCCTTGCCTCATAGAGGTAAACAAATTTGTTATTGACTATAAGGAGGCCTAGAATTTCACCCTATGTATTTAATGAAGACTGAGGTAAAATACTAATCTGGAAACACTCACAGCGTTTGATTTAACAGGGAACTATCCACCCAGGTCCAGTTTCTCCCTGGGGATGTGATGTTGAGTCCAATCCACAATGGATTTCGATCTCTTCTAATATTCTGTATGAACGCCTGTGAAATTGATAAGGTGTCAGAAGTAGAAGAACAAGACAGAATTTACTGGTTCCTTTGCTCTCCATGCAAATGAGACCTGATCTCTAACTTGGGCTTTGATCATTAATGTGGGTGACAAATCAGGACCTGCTGAAACACCAATGAAAAATAAAGATAATAAGCAATTATACTATTAATTAATAACTGAGTTGGTCCTGTGCCCCTCTAACAAGATTTTGATTAATTTCATTTACAAATTTCAGTAAATTTCAGTCAACAATCTCCATTTTTTGAGAGAATTTTTGAATATTTTTGTGCTGAGCTTTTTTAAAAAAACACAGCTCCAATAAACAAAGTGTAGCATTTCAAGTCTGGGCAAATGTCTCAGGGGCTACCCACAGACGGCAGCTCTTTCCATAGAGGGCAGGAATCTGTACTGAGGGTCTGACAGCATCTGACTCTGCCCTAAGATTTCCCACAATGGTGAAAATACAAATTGATAAAAAACCCACATAAAATACATGATTTTGCACAACTGGACATTGAACCATAGAATCATAGAGCTGGAAGAGACCTCAGAAGGTCATCAAGCCCAGTCCCCTGCTCTAGGCAGGACCAATCCCAACTAAATCAACCCGGCCAGGGCTTTTTCAAGCCGAGACTTAAACACCTCTAGGGATGGAGACTCCACCCCCTCCCTAGGTAACCCAGCCCAGTGCTTCACCCTACCCTCCTAGGGAAATCGTTTTTCCTATTGTAATTGACATTTTAAAAAAATATTAAAAATAGAGAATATCTTTCAAAATTCTGAAAAAAAGTGTGAAAAATAGAAAAATGTGAATGAAAATGTGTCTGTCGATTATTTGTTGCTGGAAAAATAAAAAGAAGGGGTTTTTTTTGAGTGTCTTTATTTAAAAAGGACACCAATATGGGGGGGGGGGGAGAGAAGGGATAAACTTTGCTATGTTCTTTACCATCTCCTCCCAGTCCTGGATCACTAGCAGGTGAGATCTCCTCCGTGAGCAGTCATCCCAGCCCCTGATCCAGTACTTACTCCCATCAGACAGCCAGTAGCACTTGTCCCTGTGTGGCACCCAGTGCCTGGGGCAGAGTTTGCACCTGGAGTCCCCTGCACAGGGAAATGGAACAATTATTAATCATGGGTCATTCTGACCTGCTTCTCCTGCAGAGACACACAGAGCCGTGGGGAGCGAGGCAAGATCATAACTTCTCAGGATTCTGTGTAAGCATGGACACCAATGCTCCCATGTGATGCCCGGGGATGCTGAGGTGCAGATTAGCAGCGGGAGGGCTCAGTTGGGGACTCTCCCCTTACAATTCCTGTTGCCCCACTGCCTCAGGATTGCTGTGTTAGGTTATCAGAGGCTCAATAGGCTCACTTTAATCTTCTAGCCACTGCTGACCACAGCGCATGGCACCACGTGGCCCTGATCCTAGCAGGGAAAAGGACTGTCTCTCTCTGTGTCTGGGCAGTGCCTGGCACAACGGGGCCCTGATCTCAGCTGGGGCAGTGCCTGTGTCTCTCTATGTCTGGACAGCACCCAGCACAATGGGGCCCTGATCTCAGCAGAGGATGAGTGACGAATTGCATACAGGAAGCACGGGGGTTACCTGCTGAGTTGCTTTCTGTTCCACACAAGTTTTGTTTCAAGCTGGATCGGAAAGCCTCCAAGCTCCCATTGAATGTGATTGTGCTTTGACTGATCTCATGCGAATTGCTCCTCTCTGTGTTCTGCAGGGCCACTGGCGTCTGTGGGTTCTGAGATGGGCACTGGGTTACTTCAAGGTAAAGAGAAGCAAAAGATTGAATAGACATGGCCAGATTCCAGCTGGCGTGGATCAGCCTTTGCTCTGTCCACAGGTGCTTTGTTTTCCCCAGAGGATGCTCCACCTGTGCTGTGCCTTGAGGCCCACCCTCGCTCCGCCTCTTCTGACAAAGCCCCGCCCACACGCCATCTCTTTGGCCATGGCCCTGCCAAAGCTCCGCCTCTTTTGCCTATGCCTTGCTGAAGCTCCGCTTCTTTTGTCAAGGCCCTGCTGATGCTCCACCTCTTTTGCTAAGGCCCTGCAGAAACTCCCTCTTTTGCCTATGCCTTGCTGAAGCTCCACCTGTTTTGTCAAGGCCCTGCCAATGCTCTGCCTCTTTTGTCAAGGCCCTGCCACAGCTCCGCCTCCTTTTCAAGAGCTCCGCCCACACTCCCCCTCCTTTGCCAATGCTTGGCTTTCACAATGCCTTTTCATCCTCCCATTCTGACCTCCCTCCTGAAGCCTCCCTTCCCCCTCTTCTGCCCTTTCCTCCCCACTGTTCCCTGTCCCATCCCCTTTTTTCCCATGCCCCTTCCACTGCCCCCCAAACAGCTGATTGGCAGCCAGCCCTTGTGAACCGGTGTGGCTGGCAGATCCTAAGCACTCCCTTTATTTTTTTCTCTATGGGTGCTTGGGGTCCAGAGTACCCCTGTGGGTCCATCAGAATCTATGGATCAGCTGGTGTCAATCCATTCTCACCCAGTGGCATCCAAGCAGCCAGATTCCAAGCCAGGGTTAAATCAGGGAAACTACTCCAGGAAAAGTCTGGCTGGAGCTGTCCCCACATCACAGATTTCAAGGTTGTTAAGGTCACTTAGTATGAGGGACACCAGCTGGGTGTCCAGTCCCAGCGATGTGTGCGGAATTCCCAGTGCACAGCGCAAACCCTTGGACGGGGGCCACTCACCCAGGACAGCCAGTACAGCCACAGCTCCCAGCAGGACAAGGTTCCCGGCCCAGCCAACCACCAGTGCGATCCGATGCCACCGTGGGTACAGCGACCATGCTGCAAGAATTAACACGGGGTAGTGGAGGGGGGGGGGACACCGGTTTGCAAGCAGGGGGTACAGGCACCCACTCCTGTTTGACACTAGCAAGGGACGGCTCTGCCCTTAAAAGCTCCAGCCCAGCCTGCCTGCATGGCCTAGAAAAATGTTTCACAACTAGCGGTACAAATACCCTTAGGGGTACTCGAGAGAAGTCTGGGAGGTACCCCAACATAACTGAAATTTGGAGAAAACTGAATTTTTGTTTTAAGTTTTACAGCATTTTATTATTTTTGGACATTTTACACCCAAAAATGTCATTGCCCGCCTTTGATTAAGTTGTATAAAAAACTGGGGGTACTTACTTATCATTTTTTTAAAAGGGGTATTTTATGAAAAAAGATTGAGAAACACTGGTCTAGAAGGAGTAACTGTGAGATAGGGGTGGTGTTAAACTGGGACCAGCAGGGAAGGCTGGGACCCAGGAGTGATGTAAAAATGGGTGGGACCTAGATGCCAGGGAATGGGAGGGGGCGGGATCATAAGACAGTGTCTCTAATGAGTTTTGACCCCCCCCTTCCTCCCCACTGAAAAAAGTTGGATCACTTTGTATTACAGTTTATTTAAATCAGTGGTTTCCTACCTTTCCAGATGGGGACCCATTTTGACAATTCAGGAAGACTTGATGACCCAAAGCAATTCAAAAATGGGGGGAGGAGGGAGGGCCAAGCCACCTGGGGAGACACTTGAAGACCCTTTTGAAGTGTAATGGCATCTCATGAGGGAAACCCTGATTTAAATCTTCCTGGCTGGGTATTAATCTGAATGGCCACTAGATGGTGCTGCCCTACAGCCAGGCCAAGCTGAAGCAGGTACATTCCTAGCTTGGCACCTAGCAGGGCTGGGAGCTAGATCGGTGCAGCCAGCAGGGGGCAGCATGTCCCTGCCCTGCAGGATCCCCAGGGCCTGGCCCAGCAGCTGGGTTCCCACTTGCAGTGCCTGGGGAAGGGCTGCTCAGACACACGAGCTGGAGTTACCTGCTGGACCAGGGGGCACAGACTTTGGATCAGCTGGGATCGGCTGCTGTGCTGGGGCCCCCACTCTCTGGAGCTCTCACTACATCTCTGCTCCCAGCTCCACTGTTCCTAGGGGCTGCCGGGGTCTGTCCCTTTTCAGATGCTAAGTAGGAAACTGCAAAGCAGCGTGTGTGGGGGGGGAGGCTTGGGGGCAAATGACAGTGACCGGTCAGTGTTACAGGAGGTTGTTAGGTGGAAGGGTGGGCAAAGAGTCCCGTGGATGCACAAAGCCTGATCTAAAGCCTGTTCAGCCCCATCTCCTCTGATGCCCGTGGGCTTTGGGCAGCCCCAATGGAACACAGCCCAAGTAAGTGGCTGGGATTGAAAAATCTGCTCGGGTTGGTGCCTAAATCCCTTGGGTCTTTTTACAAACCCAGCCTGTGTTTGCAGTTGTCTAAACTGTTACCCACCTCTCACCTCCACAGCATCAGAGCACCGCAGAGTTTGACTGGATTTAGCCTCCCAACCCCAGCTGAGACATGGCACAGGGCTGTCACCACCATTGAATGACTGGAGAAACTGAGACAGAGTGCCTGGAAATGGTAGGGCCAGCCTGGGTTCCAGGCTGGGGATAGATCATGTGGGGCTGTAGGTTCAATACAGACATGCTCGCGGGGGAGGGATAGGACAGGTGCTCCTCCCAATGCTCCCACCTGAACAAGGACAAAACCCTCTTTTTACAGATCAGGGTCCCTCACTGCATCTCCATTGGTACATCTCTCTCACTCTCTCCCTGCTGTGTGTCTTTGCTAGAGTAAAACAAATCACCGAAATTCCAATATTTCAACCTTTGAGTTGTCATCCCAATTTGGGGCAAAAGCAAAGTATCAAAAACTTGTTTGTGGAGGGAAAATAATCAGTGGCAGCATTGGCTGAGGTACTGCAATGCCTCATGGGAGTTGTAGTTTGGTGCCTCGTGGTACCATTCCTCTGTATGGTGCAGACTCTGGCTGTGTCTACACTACAAAGAAAAGCTCTGCAGTGTAGATGTAGCCTCTATGGCTTGGCAACATCTCCCAGGCTGTCCTTCAGGCACAGGACTCCCAAGATGCACTACAGCAACAGCCAGAGGGACGATTTTTGTAGAGCAGAACCTCAGAGTTACAAACCCCTCAGGAAATTTTCCTGCAACTCTGAAATGTTTAAAAGCTTCAGAGGGGTAGCCATGTTATTCTGTAACTTACAAAAACGCTTAAAAAGGAGTGGTCCTGTAGCTCCTTAGAGACTAACAAATATCCAAACCCTCTGCCCTGACCCCCCTCCCAGAACCAACACCTTCTACCTCCCTCCTGCATCCCTGCCCCAGCCCTGACCCTCCTCCCAGAGCCAGCACCCCATACTTCTTCTAGCACCCCAATCCCCTGCCCCAGCCCAGTGAAAGAGAAGGAGGGAGAGAGGGGGGATAGACTGAGCAGGGCGGGGTTTTGGAGATAAGGAGGGTTAGATTTTGGAGAACACCACCTGATCCTGTCAAAACAATTATCCTTCCCTTTTTTTAGTAGTTTAAGTTTAACACAGTGCTGTACTGTGTTTGCTTTTTTAATTTGTGCTGCTGCCTGACTTTCTCCTTCCAGATCCAAATGAGATGTGTGGTTGGCCATTCAGTTTGTGTGTGTGTGTGAGAGAGAGAGAGAGTGAGTGTGTGTGTGTTCGTGCGTGTAAATATTTTGATGAAACTTTCTAATTGGAAAATATTAACGTAACTTTGAAGTTTGAAAAAAATAACAGAAAAAATATTGATGAAACTTTCACCTAATTCTCCCCATGTCCTTCCATGTTTTTGGCCAACAGTGGAGATTTTCACATCCTGAACTTCATAATTTAGGGAATATTTTACATTTTGAAGAGAGGATGACAATTATTTTTTCTAATAAATCCAGCAAATTCTCCCCTTATTTATAACCAGTTCCAGTGTGTGCCTGGATCCATCTAGTTATCCCTCCATTCCCATGTGTGTGCACCCATCTTTCTTACTATCTAACCGTCTCTCTGTGTGACAGCCAAACACTTTGTAGTACCAGGAGGGTCACCAGCCAGCGGGAGGGACGGGACAAGCTGGATTAGTTGCTGACAGAGCTGCACAGACATAAGGTGCCAGCAGTTACTCACCCCAAATTGCCAGCACTATCACGGTGACCAGCAGCAGTGCACTCCCAGCCCATCCGCCCCACAGTGCCATGAGGCACCAGCAGGGGCTTTGAGTGCCTGCAGGAACCAACCTCAGGTGAGAAACAATTGGAACCCAGTGTATGAAATGCTGTTTGTAAGAGAAATGCAACCCCAAGCTCATGATGAGAGCAGAATCCCACACCTCTTTGGGGGGGGGGGGGGTGTTAAACGAGTGAGGCTCATCTGTTCCCCACTCATCTTGTTTTCCTCTGCAGCCCGGTCAGGGAAGGCTGGGGAGCAGCCTGTTGTTTGCAAAGGCAACAGGGTTGGGTGTCTGTGTGTGTAATTTTGGCCATTTTCTTGTAAATGCTCAGTAGTATTGGCACTCTCTCCATCTTTTACATTTCTCCCAGTTTTCAATGAAACTCCCCCCCACCTTTTAATCCTGCACCACATGTGTGTCTTGTGTGTCAGGTTCTGTGTGTGTGTGTGTGGATGCCTCGTCCTTAGCCAGTGTCTGTTGTGCTCAGTGTGTGTCACACCACCTGGGACTTGGTACATGAGACACTGTGACCAAGACACAAGGTCCCAAGTTACAGGGAGGGCACAATCCCGGGGTCTGTCCCTGGCTCAAGGAGGGGGATGGGGCCAGAGTGTAGCCGCAGTTCAATGCAACCAGGAGGGCAAAAATCAATGGCCTCCACCCACAACCCCCATTCTCAAGTGCCTTGAGACCCAGCACAGGTGAGGGGTGAGGAGGAGGGGCGCATGTGCCAGTCCTATCGAACGTTCTGAGCCATGGAGCAGGGTTGTTAACAGCCGCTCTGTGCATGTGCCCCAGCACCTGGCGGGAAAAGCACCTGGCGGCTTCTGCCTCCCTCTGGTAAGATGCGGCCCTAATTAGAATAGGGGAGGGGCTAGGGGGTTCCTGGCTCTAGGGGAGAGGCACTGGGTTAGAGCAGGAGGGCTGGGGGCGGAGGGGGTGTGCCTGACTCTTGGGGAGGGGAGGGTCACTGGGTTAGAACAGGGAACTGGGCATTAGAACTTCTGGCTTCTTTCCTTTCCCGTCGGCTGGTAGTTAAGTCTAGGGATTGGGGTTTGGAGCTTCCAGTCTCAGTTCTGTGAGGACTGTGGGAGCTGGTGTTGGGTGGGGCAGGTGGAGGAGAGGAAGGGATTTTAGGAAGTAGGATTCCTGGGTTCCTCTCCTAGCCGTGCTCCTGCCACAGGCCAGTCACTCCCTCGTCTGGGACTCAGTTTACCTATTGCCTCCACCTTAGAGACCCTGGGATGTGAAGCTCCTGTTTGTCTTCTCTGTGGTGTGTGTAGATGCTGAGGGATCAGACCCCAAATCCTTTTCTGATGTTAATCCATATGGCCAATCCAGCCCTTGTCCAACCCAGACTCACCCCAGCCCCTGCCATGCTGTGAGCCCTCCCTGGGGTGGCAGCCCCAGCCTTGACCCTGCTGCTAGGACATGGAGCCTTCAGGCGGGGATCAGGGTTTGCAATCAGTACCTGGGATCCTGGCTGGAGATGGGACGGCTGAGCGGCCCCCCCTGGACTTTCGGTTCAGCACCGTGTAGTCCTCCTCATCCTCCATCAGCTCCGGTATTGTCGCCCAAAGAGCAGAGGCAGGGACGTGCAGCTGGGAGTCTCTCAGAGCTGCATGAGACCGCACAGGAAGCTGAGTCTTGGCTTGTAACTGGGCGAGTGACAGGCTGATGGACAGAACCCACAGCCTGAGGGGCTGTTTGCTGCTGCAGACGGTGCCTTGTGTAACCGCAACAATTCTTAGCAGTTATACAGTTACTAAAATGCTCCCTCCAGGAGTGCAGCGAGCAGCCAGCTGATACAGAGGCAGCAGTTCGTGGGGTGGCAGGCAGAAGCCGGTTTATCAGTTGAGTAATTATCTGACTAGCCGCTAACAACCCTAATATAAGGACTCTTCTCCAGCTGCAACAGGGACAGCCTGCAAATACTCTGATACCAGGGTGAGGGCACAGCCCATTTATGCAAGTGCTTTTGCCGGCCCCAGTCACTATAGCATCTTACTGCCAATGTGGAAGCTGTCAGTCACATTTTGATGAACAAGGTGCATACCTCAGTTTCCCCACTGGTTTAAAAAAGATTCCATTTCTCTTTGGAATAATCACAGAGGCTATGTCTAAATTGCAGGCTTCTTTCAGAAGAAGCTTTTCCAGAACAGATCTTCCGAAAAAAACTTCTTTAGAAAGAGAGTGTCTACACAGCAAAAGTGCATCAAAGAAGCCATCTCCTTTTTCGAAAGAGAGCATCCACACTGAATGGGTGATTTCTCACATTGAAACTCTGATTACTGTGGACAGAGTGGCCACCAGGGCACCTGTGCTTTTTCTTCTTTTCTCTTCTTTCAAAAGAGCTCCCTCTTCCCTGTCCACACAGACCTTTTTCCGGAAGAGCTCTTTTGGAAAAAGGCTTCTTCCTCATAGAAAGAGGTTTACCAGTATCAAAAAAACCCCCTCTGTTCTTTTGATTTTCTTTCAAAAGAATGCGATTGCAATGTAGACGTAACTGGAGGTTTTTTTTAAAAAATGGTCATTTTTCTGAAAAAAACTCTGCAGTGTAGACATACCTTGAGACAATGCACTTGTCTGGACCCATAGTGATGCAGTGTCCAAAATGATCCGTGTTTGGACGGAGAGTCAGCAATTATGTCTTAACAACTGGCAGCCCAAGCAGCCAGACTGACAGAAGCATGGAGTCACCAGAGATATTGGGTGTGTCTAGACTACCTAGTTTTGTCGACAAAAGTGGACTTTTGTCGACAAAACTATACCAGCGTCTACACTACCGCTGAGTTCTGTCGACATAACGTCGACAGAACTCAGCAGTTTTGTCGACGCTGGTAAACCTCATTTTACGAGGCATAACACCTTCTGTCGACAGAACTCTATCGACAGAAGGTGTTATTGCCTGTAACATTGCGTCCAGACTACGGAGTTCTGTCGACAAAGCAGCTTGCTTTGTCGACAGAACTCAATGTGTCTGGACGCTCTTTGTCGACGGAAGTTTTGTCGACAGTATCTGTCGACAAAACTGCAGTCGACAAAACGCGGTAGTCTAGACGTACCCATTGGCTCCAGGAAATACAAATTGGGCTGATCCGCACAGAGAGAGCTGAAACCGTGGCAGGTTTCAGGCAGGTGATTTTTTCCAGCATAGACCCTGAACTCAGCTGTGCTTTCCCAGACTAACGTAATGGCCCTCAAATGCTGTGCCCCAGCTGGCTAATCAATGTTAGCTTTGTTTGGAAAGGTGGCTGCATCGCTCCCTACAGGGGTGCAGTGTTTGCCAGGCACCTGAACTCATTAGACACACTAGGAAGCTAGAGTGTGAAGAGGAGGCTATTCACCTTGATAGTAACTGATGTTCTTTGATATGAGTGTCCTTGTGGTGTGCCGGATCGAAGCCTCAGAGCGGAGATTTCATAGCAGTGTTCCTGGGACCGCGCAGGTGCACACCAGAAGTCGCACACTGTTAGGCTGCAGGCCTCGCACATGCATGAGTCCCCCACCCCATACACACTCCTCAGTTCTTTCTCTATACCAACACCATGGCTTGGGAAGGCCAGGATCCCGAAATAGAGGGGAGGAAGGGAGAGTTGTGGGGCACCCACGGGGACACTCACCTCAAAGAATGTCAGTTGGTATCAAGGAGAGGAACCTCCTGTTCATCAATAGAGAGATGTCCCTGTGGGTGCTCCACATTAGGGTCGTGTCCACACTCAGGGGTTCTTTCAAAAAAAGTAGCCTTTTTTCGAAAGAACTTCCCCTGCGTCCAGACTCAAGCCGCGTTCTTTCGAAATTAAATCGAAAGAACGCGGCTTTTCTTTCGACGGCGGTAAACCTCGTTTCACGAGGAAGAACGTCTTTTTCAAGGGAGATCCGTCGAAAGAACGTGAGTCTGGACGGGGGGAGCCCTTTCTTTCGAAATTATTGGCCTCCAGGAACAAGCCCTGGTGGGCAATCTGGGCCATGGGTTTCACGTCTGTGGTTCCTGGCTGCAGCCATTCCTTAAAGGGATAGGCGCACCTCACAGACACTTGCTGCAGACAAGGAGCCAGAGCACACGGCGACCTTGCTGCAGCATGTCACAGCCCCAAGAGCGTCCTGGCCCTTCCTCCGAGCCTTCTGGGGACCCAGCCAAGGGCTCCAAGCGCCGGGCACCATCCTGGTCCGGCGCAGAGATAAAGAGCCTGCTGGAGCTGTGGGGAGAGGAGGAGGCCTTACAGGCCCTCAAAAGCCGGCGGCGAAACGCCGACATTTATGGCCGCATGGCTGAAGCCCTGGCCCAGAAGGGCCACTACCCCCGCACCCAGGACCAGGTGCGCTCCAAAGTGAAGGAGCTGCGGCAGGGCTACACCAAAGCCAGGGAGGAGAGCTCCCGTTCTGGGGCAGCCCCCCACTACTGCCCCTACTACCCAGAGCTGGACCAGATCCTGGGTGGCAGTGCAGAAGCACGCACACCACGGAGGTTCGTGCAGTCCGGACTGGCAGACCCGGTGGTGGACGCTCCAGAGCGGGAGCTACAGCAGTCTGGAGACGGGGACATGGGCCCAGAGGAGGAGGACACCGAGGAGACGGCGACCCTCACCCTGGAGCCAGTCACCCAGACCTCTGAGGCCTCCCAGGCATCATCTGGCGCGGGAGAGGAAGCAGCAGGTGAGTACAGTGAGTTTGTGTCACACCCGGGGGGGGGGGTAGGTGGGTGGGTGCACAGTGGGTGATGCACAAGGGAAACCTGTCATGCTCAGGCTGATGCCCAGGTCACACACGCACACACACACACACACAGTGTGACCTTCAGAATGTCTGCTTCCCCTGTCTCAAGGGAGAGGGCATGCCCTTTTGGACAGCTGTTGCACACATGACTGATTGTGATAGAAATGTAGCCGTGTTACTCTGATCTGAGGAAGTGGGTCTGGCCCTGGAAAGCTCATCCCCTAATAAACCATCCTGTTAGTATTGTAAGTGCTACAGAGTCCAGTTTATAGGACTGATTGTGTCTTCTTCTTTTCCTCCTCAGCCGGACCAGCCGTGGAAGAGGGCCGCAGCACCCCAGCCCCACCTCCATCTCCATCTCCACCTCGGAGACATGGGAGCCGCAGACACAGGCGTGTCTACGCCGACATCCTCCGGCAGCACGTCGAGGCTGTGCAGGAGCAGAACGCCATCCTGCTACAGAGGGCGGAGGCAGAGGAGCGGTGGCGTGATCGGCTCATGAATGAGCTGGTCCTGCAGCGCACGGTGCTGTACGCCACCCTGAGGGAGGTCAGCGGCTTGCCTGCTGCTGTGCCTGGTCCTGCTCCTCCAGCACCCCATGACCCCACCCCACGAAACCCCCCTTCCACAACAGCAGCCCTTTCCCCCCTTGGACCTCCCTCTCCCCCAGCCCCCACAGTTCCCCAGCCCCTCTCTCCCCCTGGCCCTCCTCTCCCCCAGGCTTCCACGTCCCAAGAGCCCCCCAGCAGCCAGCCAACCGACAGGTACATCACCCGATCCCGTAGCCGGGGAGCACCCCAAACACGAGGCCCAGGCAGGAAAGGGAAATCTGCCAAGCCCCGTTCAACCTGATCCCCTTCCCTCCTCCAGGTTTCCAGTCCCCTTCCCCCCTCCAGGTTTCAATCACCCCTATCACCCCACTTATTAAGCACACACAAAGGGTTAAAGGAACTGTTTGTTTATTGTATATAGTTTGGCAACAACAAAAATGAAATTTTTTTTGTTATTTTGCCACATTGTTTGATAATATGTACAAAATTATAAATAAGTAAAGAGAACATTTTATTTTGAAACACACCCTGGTGTAAGTGATGTGTCCAAACTGGGTCAGGAGATGGGTTGTGGAGGGAAGCTTCTATTGGGGGCCAGGGCCCAGTCCCCAGGCAGAAGCCCCTCAGTGCACTCAGTGGCCTCCACTGGAGAATTGCTCCCGGAGGGCCTCCCGGATGCCAACTGCAGACCGGTGAGCCTGGCGGATGGCAGCTGTCCGGGGCTGGGCAAAGAGCCTCTCCTGGCCATCAGCAGCTCTCCCCCACCCTGGTAGGAAGGCATCCCCTTTCCTCTCCACGAGGTTATGGAGGACGCAACACGCGGCCACCACCTCGGGGATGTTGGTCTCCCCCATGTTGAGGCGTGTGAGCAAGCACCGGAATCTGCCCTTTAAACGTCCAAACGCACATTCGACCTGGTTGCGAGCCCGGTTAAGGCGAGCATTAAACTGCTCCTTGCTCGCATCCAGCTGGCCGGTGTAGGGCTTCATCAGCCACGGCATCAGGGGATAGGCGGCATCAGCCACTATGCACACCGGCATGTGCACATCCCCAACCGCAAACTGGCAATGGGGGAAAAATGTTCCTGCCTGAAGCCTCCGGTACAGGTACGAGTTTCTGAAGATGCGGGCATCGTGTGCCCGCCCTGACCACCCAACACAAATGTCTGAAAACTGTCCACGATGGTCGACCAGGGCCTGGAGGACCATAGAAAAGTAGCCCTTTCGATTGATGAATTGGGCTGCTCGATGGGGCGGTGCACGGATGGCAATGTGTGTCCCATCGAGCGCTCCTCCGCAATTGGGGAAGCCGAGGGCAGCAAAGCCGGCCATGACGCTGTCCAGATCCGGTAAACAGATGAGCGTGTTGAGCAGCTCCGAATTGATGGCCCTCACCACCTGCAGAACGAGACAGACAACAAAGTGTTAGAAGGGGTGCCTTATGTCTTAGGAGGAGAACCCACCGCCCACCTTCCCTCTCAAACAGCCCGGGAATCCCCTCCTCAGAACCCCCCCCCCCCCAATTCAGGGTGAGTGGAGGAGCTCCCTCCCACTCCCACTCCCACTCCCACTCCCACTCCCACTCCCACTCCACTTGGCCCTTCCTGACAGTCTCCCTTCCCCCTACCCCAAACTGTGACTGTCCCCAGACAATGACTTACCTCCATCAAGACGGCCCCGACAGTAGATCTCCCCATGCCAAATTGGTGTCCCACGGAGCGGTAGCTGTCGGGGGTTGACAGCTTCCAGAGGGCAATGGCGACCCTCTTTTCCAGGGGGATGGCGGGCCGCAGGTGGGTGTCTTGCCGTTGCAGAGCAGGGGCGAGCCAGGTACACAGCTCCTGGAAAGTGGTCTTTCTCATGCGGAAGTTCCGTAGCCAGTCTTGGTCATCCCAGATCTCCATCACGAGCCGGTCCCACCAGTCAGAGCTGGTGTCAAACCTCCAAACACGCCTGTCCACGAAAAAGTTCGGAGGCAAGGGCAGTGTGGCTGCCGGATGGGGGAACCCCTCGTCCCTCTGGTCTGGGTCCAGCTCGGGAAGGAGCCTCATGATTGTCTCACGAAGATGCAGCAACAGCTGCAGTATGGTGGTGTGGGGCCATCGCCTGCCCAGGGGCAGCTCTGGCTCCATGCCACAAATAAGGGTCTGCAAGCAGAAAAACCTCAAAAGAAAAAAGCTGCTGGGGTGTCCCAGGAAGCTGAGCACTCCAAAGCAGCACTGCAATGCCTTGCAAAATTCCTCAAGGGACAGCAAAGGCAGCTGCAGGAGCAGAGCAAAGGGTGTTCAGGAGTGTCCCTCTCACCACGCGTCTCTGCAAAGGGCAGGCAGGCAGCACCCGGAAGGAAATGCTGCCCCCATGCCCTGGCAGAAGCAGTTCCGGGTGGCTTTCAATTTCGAAAGAGCGTCCGGCAGTCTGGACGCTCTTTTTCGAAAAAGCGGATCGATCTTTCGATCCGCGCATTGTAGTCTAGACGCGCTCTTTCAAAAGAGCCTCTTTCGAAAGATGCTTTCGAAAGAGGCTCTTTTGAAAGAAGCCTGCAGTCTAGACACAGCCTTAGGGTGCATCTCCACTGCAGGGCTCAACTCGAAATAAGCCACGCAAAGTGAGCTATGTAAGTTGTGTATCTTACTTTATAATTGGGAGCATCTACACAGCATTTATTTTGAAATAGAGCTCTGGTCCTCCGATTTCCCTCATTCCTCGTACAATGAGGGTTACAGGAGTCAGAGTAAGAAGTCCTCCAGCTTGACAGCATTTTTACCCTTTCGAAATAACTGCCTGCTGTGTAGACACGGACTAAGTTATTTCGGAATAAAGTTGCTGTGTAGACACACGTTGACTGTGTGCTGTGTCAAGAAAAGCTTCCTTTTGTTTGTCTTAAAGCTGCTACCTATTAATTTAATTTGGTGACTCCTTGTTCTTAGGATATGGGAATAAATAAATAACTTTTCCTTATTCACTTTGTCCACACCAGTCATGATTTTACAGTCCTCTATCCTATCCCCCCTTAGTCTCCTCTTTTCTACGCTGAACAGTCCGTCTTTTTCATCGCTTTATATGGGACCTGTTCCAAACCCTGAATGATTTTTGTTGCCCTTTTCGGAACCAGAGCTGGGACATTTGCTCAGCCCCCTGTATTAATTCTGGGGTAGAATTGTCCCTGCCATCACACCCATCCCTTTGCATCCAATGAGAAACAGTCACATTCCACATACGCCCCATTGTCCTGGCACAACCAAACTCTGACCTTGCTTTAAGATAGGCTCAAAGGAAGGTGCATGCCACATTTGGTGCTCCTGGCTCTTAGCATTTAGGAGGAGTTCTTGAACAAATAGACTCACAGACAGACAGACAGACAGACATGCAAACTCTCTACAATATATAGTGGGTTTCTGTTTTGTGAAGTAAGTTACAAACTTCTGTCAATCCAGCAGTAGGGGAAGCATCTTTCTCTGTCGTCCCTGCTACTTAACTCCATTTGTGGCATAGAATCATTTTGTCTCTGACATGTAGGAAGAAAAGAAGTGAGTGATAAAACCCCAAGAATATTTCTCCCAAATACACCACAGTTTCTCATTCACTGTAATTTTCCCCACTGATGGAATTCTAGCAATGTTTGCCCTGACCTGCCTTTTTTGTTCGAAAGTGGATTTTGCAGGGATGGGACAAAATCAGACTCACGACGAGACACATATTCACGTTCAGTGAAAGGGCTGTTCTAACGCCAGAATATGAAAGAATTGAAAACCACCCTCCTCGCAGGTCCCTGGGGGGAAGGGCGCCAGAGGCCAGTCACGAGCGGTGCTACCCCACGGTGTCCACACTGCCACCAGGAGTGGTTTACCAAGAGTGCAGTGACTGCGGAGCCAGCGCGCCCAGAGACCATGTCTACACTAGGAAACGATTTCAACATCACTAAATTCGACTTAATAACTCCCGATTTTACAACATCAGAATAGCGTGTTCCCACTACCGGGTGTCCCTGCTATACACCCAAGATACGTCCCAAAACACAGGGATGTAGAGAGAAACGAAGTAAGGCGGGGATATTTTCACTGCAACTGACTTCCATTTTCACTAATTGTTCTTATATTTTATTTTTTTGCATGACATAAGGGCAGGGAATGGGCCGATGTATAACACAACGGTTCCTACAAGCATTAATGATGTTAGTGTGGAACCGACGTATACTGGGGAGATGTATAGCGGGGATGCCCTGTGCAGGGAATCCTCAAAAATAGTCCAAGGCAGGCTCCGTTAATAAGGACGTGCTACCTCAACTTAGAGCCCTGGGAAGCCCTGGTGAGTAATTAGTTCAAATGACTCTGGGGTTTTAACACAAGCTGTTACTGGCAGGGCGTTCTCACGTCCTCGGCAGTCCTCCGCCTTCTGCACCTGACGTGCCAACGCGGGAACAACCTGGGCAGTGTGTAGCCGGCACGGCTCTCCCATTGGCCTGTGGGAAGGGTGTGGGTGAGTCACTCTGC
This sequence comes from Pelodiscus sinensis, assembly GCF_052426305.1. NCBI lineage: Eukaryota > Metazoa > Chordata > Testudines > Trionychidae > Pelodiscus > Pelodiscus sinensis. The sequence continues at coordinate 15,872,068 of NC_143070.1, forward strand.
TAGGGGCTGTGGGGCGGGAGGGAGAGGCAGAGGACAGGTGGGGTGGAGTAAAGCAGCCCCCTGCCTCCTCCTTCTGACTGCTCCATCCCAGCACAGGGCCATGGGAACGGGGACCCCGTTGAGCCAAAGGATTCAGGGGGGGTGTCCTCCAGCCCAGAGCTGAGTTCAGTCTCTCAGGTCCAGCTCAGTCACTCCCATGGCTCGCCCAGGTACCACACCCAGGTCAATGACCCTCCCTCCCCCCACAAGTGTTCACATTCCTCTGTCCGCAGGCCCCCGACACCTTCCTTTCTGCAGCTGCTCCCCTAGGCTCACCAAGGCTGCAGGTCTGGTTTCTGCCTCTGGGCAAGGGCTGCGGAGGGAGGGGCGGCAGCTGTTTCTGCGGAGCTGGAGAGGAGGGAGACCCTGGAGAGCGGATGGGAAATGCAACCCAGCCCCTCTTGGCAGCCCTGCTCACAGGGACAGAGAAGAGTCACACGGGCACTGGAGGTGAGATGGCACCAACCCTTCCCCCCCAGCATGGACTGGAGTGAGGGGGCTTTGTCCACCCCGGGGGATGGGCCCTCGTGCTGCAGGGCGGAGCCGCCGGGCTGGGTAACTCAGGCTGCTCACAGAGGGGACACGGGGATGCCGAATGGCACTGGAACCGGGGAGGGGTTAGACAGGCTGGGCCTGGTCACTTTGGCTCCCACCCCGTCCCCTTCCAGACCCGAGCGGCCGTGCGAGGTGTCTGCACACGGCCTGGTTTGCAAGTGTCGTGTCTGTAGGTTTGTGTCCCCTTTGCACTGGGAGGTGTGGGGCTGCGGGTGTCTCTGAATGTCGCCCTGGCGCTGTGCAGCTGGGTCACACCCCACACAGAGCGGCATCAGCCCAGCCTCTCCACTCGGGGCTCCAGCCAGGGACATTGGCTGTGCCCCAGCCCCAGGGACCAGGGATGGCGAAAGGTCTTGTCTGCGGTCCCCTGGCCGTGAGGACAGGAGACTCAGGACAGGAGAGATGCATTCACCTCCACAGTGAGTCATGTCCAACCTTCCCCTTCCTCAACCAAACCGTGTTGCAGTGCCCCGGGAAACTGAGGCGCGCACGTGCGCACACACACACACACACACACACACACACACACACAGTTATTACAGAACAGCACAGGGCAATAGACTCACATACAGCACCACCAGGCAAACAGAGTGAACACAGACCCCGCGACGTCACAACTTCCCTGCAGGCATCACAGGTGGACATGGCAAGAATCCGCACTGAGCCCAAGGCTGGGAACCACATTCCCTGGAAGGAGGGGGGATCTAGAAAGTTCTCAGGGATGCAGGGGGGTAAACAGGCCGACACTGTGACATGTTAGGATGAGCTAAATCATCCTGCATTGGGCGGAGCAGGGACAGGGGTGTCCAGACGCCCCCAGACTGTGGCTGGAGGCAGGAAAACCCACAAAAAGTCTCTGCCTCACTGTATATTTTGCAAGGACAAAAAGAGGCAGCGAACGGCCTGGCAGAGGAGGGGAGGCAGGAACTCAGGCTGGGGGAGAGAAGGGACTGAACATTGAGAGGGGAGGGAGAGATGATTTTGGGGTTCCTACTGTGTGTGTGTGGGGGGGGGGGCAGGGCTGAGGTTTCCATGCCCAGGGGCAGGACAGCAGAGATTTCTCCCTGCCCGTTCCTCCTGTGAATGTCGGGGGAGATTTCGCTGGGGGTCGAGGTTCCAGGAATTCCCCAGCTCCCCTGAGTGCTGCAGCTCCCCTCGACCGCGGCCCCTGACCCCACTTACCGTCCATGTTCTCCTGGGCACTGGGGGGCTGCAGGGAGCGTCTGACCCCCCGGCTCAGCTCCGGCTCAGGGCGGGAGGACTCCAGCCGGTTGCGACCCCCCCTCGGCCTGCGGCTGGACAGGGCACAGCAGGGAGCGGTGACCCCGTCACCCATCGCAGCCTGGCCCTGGGAGCCAGGCCTGACGCGGGAGGGTGCAGGGGGAGCCCATCAGCAGCCATAGAGAGAAGCCAGGCGGGAGGGCAAATTGACCATGAGCCCTGCATCCCCTGTACCACCGGGTCTGGCAGGGGGGGCTCTATGTGTGGGGCACAGACTGGCAGTCAGGGACATGGGATAGGTGCTGGAACTATGGGCTCTCTAGGGCACAGACTGGGAGTTAGTCAGGGATGTGGGGCAGAGGCTGGCTGAGGGGGCCTCTGTGGGGCACAGGCTGGCAGTTAGGGACGTGGGGGAGGGGCTGTTAGAGGGGGCTCTGTGGAAACTGACAGGTAGTTAGGGACGTGGGGCAGTGGGGGGCTGGTATTCAGATATGTGGGGAGGGGCTGGCAGGGGGGTTCTGTCCTTTGGGGCACAGACTGGCAGTTAGTCAGGTACATAGCGCCTCTGTGGGGAATGACGGGCAGTTAGTCAGGGACGTAGGGCAGAGGCTGGCAGAGAGGGGCTGTTTGTGGGGACAGACTGGCAGTTAGTTAAGGACATGGGGGGAGGGGCTGGCTGAGGGGGGCTCTGTGGGGCACAGACTGGCAGTCTGGTACTTCGGGGAGGGACAGTTGGGGGGGCTCTGTCTTTGGGGCACAGACTGGCAGTTAGTCAGAGATGTGGGGTATGGGCTGGCAGAGGGGGCTCTGTATGTGCAGCTCAGACTGGTAATTAGTCTGACACATGTAGGAGGGGCTGGCAGAGGGCGGCCCCGTCTGTGGGGCACAGACTGGCAGTTTTTCAGGTACATGGGGGGTTGGTGACTGATAATATGAGACTAGCTGGTCTCATGGGGGTGTCTGGGTGGGGAAGTTTCTAGGCTGCGGGAGACGGGGGTGGGGTTTGGACGGGGGGCACAGGCAGTGCTGGGCTGTGTGTGCACTGGTGACACAGGATGCAGAGTTAACGGGTAGAAAATCTTCACCCCTGGCCTGTGTTTCGGGGGCAGCTGGACCAGCCGACGTGGTTTCTGGTGCTTCCTTTGAGCATCCCCCCGGGAGCAGGTCGGGGCTGTTGTGTTCACTAGTCTGATGATGATGATGATGGAGGAAATGTTGCCGTTCAGCTGAGTGTGAGCAAAAGCAACACACACGCCCAGGAGAAACCACGTCCTAGTTCCAGTGCCCAGTGCACCCCCCACATCCCTCTTCTAGCCTCTAGGCCTGGTGCTCCTGGGAACCTCTCCTGGGACCCCCCTCTCTGCCCCTGTGCAGAGTCCTAGAATCACTGGGCTGGAAGGGCCCTGAGGAGTCAGCTCGTCCTGTTCCTGCTCAGAGCAGGGCCCAGCCCAACTCACTCATCCCAGCCAGGCCTTTGTCAGGTCTGGCCTTAAAATCCTCTCAGGACAGAGATTCCCCCCCTTCCCCAGGCCTCCCGCTCCAGCGTTTCACCAGCCTCAGTGAAATCGTTTCCCCTAATACCCACCCCAGAGCTCCCCAACTGCAACTCGAGACAGTCGCTCCTTGGGATCCCCTCTCTGGCCATGGACAGACCCTCTTAGGCCTCTGCCTGGCCTGCATCCTCTGCCTCACACACCCCCAGCACAACCGGCTGTGAGCCCCAGGCCGGACCTTCCTCCTCAGCCCTCGCTCTGGGCAAACAACAAATGGCCTGGTAGCACTTTACAGACCAATAAAACATGCAGGTGGGATCATGAGCTTTGGCGGGCTCAGCCCCCTGCTTCAGATGACCGGGGGCTGGGGGTGCATCAACCCAGCTCTGAGAATCAGCCCCCCCGTCCTGCTGGGCCTGCCCCCCGAGGGAGCGGAGTAGAAAAGCCTCTGGAGCCGCTCAGGCCGGGCCGACTGCAGGAGGAGGAGGATGCGCAGGGAGCTCCGGGCCCAGGGGAGACGAGCTGGCAGGAGCCTCCAGCAGCAGCCGTGGCCAGGGAGGCCCTCGGACGGGCCGTGCCCACAGGCCGTGTGAGGGGACAGACGCCAGGGCTGCTAGGAAGGGGCCCAGGGCGGGGATTGTTCCTGGGGGCTCAGCGTGTGGCTGTCGGAGTCCCTGCTCCTCGGCCAGCAGGGCCCAGGGACACGGGGGCTCAGGCGACTGGGCGGGAATGGGAGCGTTTGTGCTGCCAGCTCCCATCGGCGGCCCTTGGACTGACATGGGTGGGAGGAATTGGACCGGCTGCCCCGCGCTCCGCAGAGGGAAACGGGGGCTCCCCGGTGCTGAGCTGCTCAGACAATTCTTTCCCCGCCGTGTGGCTGGGGGCTCCGGCCAGAACACGCCTGCTCTGACTGACCCCGTGTGTGGGGGGGGAAGGGCTTGTCAAGGGGTCAGACGGGCAGAGCCTGTGGGGGTTGGGTGGATGCGGCTGCCTCCCACTGCAGAGACCAAGTCGTGCAATGGGGGATTCTCCATCCCTTGCCATCACTGAGCCGTGACGTGAGGGCGTCAGTAACAGCCAGGGCAAGTGGGGCTGGGGGGCAAGTGGGGCTGGGGCCGGAGGGGTGGGGGAGGTTTTGAGGCCTGCAAGGTGCAGGGGGTCAGACCAGATGCTCATGATGGTTCCTTCGGCCGTTCAAGTCTGAGCCCATGAGACCGGCCTCTGGGCTGCTCTGGGACTCCTGACCCCAGCTATGACCCACAGCCCCTGCTCTGACTCCTAGGCATGACTGCTCCAGCCAGGAGTCTGGGAGGGCTTTGCCTGGGGAGGGGGCTGTGCCTGTGGGCTGCATCCCAGTGAGGGGCTCTGCTGGCACCGCTCTGTCCCCACAGGCCCTGGGGTGTAGCCGCCCCCTCGGCTGTCATGGGAAAAGTGTTTCAAGTCCTTTGGTTTGCAGGGAATGGCTGAGACCGACCCGCGCGTGCGCTTAAGGCCCAGAAAGCAAAGCTCATACAATCCATTACTGGTTGATTTCTCTTCAATCTCTTTATTTTAAACCAGTCTCACAATTTTTTTACTTGGCTCCTGCTGTTGCTACCCCCGAGGTGGGTGGAGATTTTGGCGTTGAAGGAGCATCTCTCGGACACCACGAATCACTTCTGCTCTTCCCGGCAATGCAGGAGAAGGCAGCAGGGACTCCAGAGTCAGCGGGAGGCTGGATACGTCTGGGCTGGCCCCAGTGGCCGGCAGACACAGAGTTTTGGGCCTGGCTGAGCAGCAGGTTTCTTTTCACACCCGTCGGTTCCCAGGAGTCTCTGGCCACTCCCTGCCGTGGGTGCTGCCGTGTGAGCCCTGCCCTGGCCCTGGGCGATCCTGGCCAGGCCCTCCCTTTGCTCCTCCACTCTCCATCCAGGCAGATCTCTGAGTTGGGGAAACCTCCCCTGAGATCCTGCCGCCTCCTCCCTGGAAGTGGTGGGAAAGGGGCTGCCGGGAACTCCTGGCCGTGGGGGCCCTCGGGGTCGTAGAGGAATCCCCTAGTGCAGCATTTCTCCCCCTGGGGGTCCCTGCCCAGAAGGGGGTGGCAAGGCGAGGGCAGGAGGGTCGCTCACGGGGGCACCGGATGTTTGGGCTTTCCCAGCCGTGGCCTCGTGTTCAGTCCCCAGGTCCCCATCCCGGCGGAGTTTGGAAATAAGAAGAAATGTCCCTGATCTCTCCTGGCCTCCCCAGCTGGGCGGCTAGAGGGGCAGCTGCTCTCTGCCCCCAACCTGGCCAGCAGCGGCGCAGACGGAAGGGTGGCAACGGCATCGCTGCCTCCACTTCTCCTGCGCTGCTGCTGCTGCTGGCACTGACCCCACAGCTGGGATCCCGCTCGCTCTGGCCACCCAGCTTGGAAGGGAGCGATGCCCCCAGCAGGGGGCAGAGGGAAGGATGCAATGGCAGCCACTCCCCCTTCCTTCTGCGCTGCTGCTGGGAGCGGAGCTGCCCTCCGAGCTGGGCACCTCCCCTGTGGCCCCTGCTCTGTGGTCCCCAGCGGAGAAGGCAGCCCTGCCAGCAGCAGTGCGGAAGGAACGGTGGCAACAACATGCCAGGCCACCCTGCCCCTGCGCTGCTGCTGGGGCGGCGTTGACTTCTGAGCTGGGGGACCCGTCAGTGACCACCCCTCACTCGCTGCTCAGTGGGGCCCCCTCTGAACTGGGCCCCACAACAGCAGCCGCTGCTCTGCTGCCGCCCAGGTCCAAAGGCAGCGCCACCGCCTGCAGCGGCACAGAAGGAAGGGCTGAGATACCAGACCAGGCCTCCCTTCCTCCTGTGCTGCTGCTGGCGCCGACTTTGCAGCTGGGTGTCCTGCCAGCATGGGCCACTCGCAGGCCACTCAGGGTGTGTCTCGACCACAGGGTTTTGTCGACAAACGTGGACTTTTGTCGACACAATTATACCTGCGTCTACACTGCTGCTGAGTTCTGTTGAAAACGTCTACAGAACTCCGCTGTTTTGTCGACAGCTGTAAACCTCATTCTACGAGGAATAACGCCTTTTGTCGAGAGAGTTCTGTCGCCAGAAGGCGCTATTGCATCTCCACTGCCCTTTGCGTCTACACTGTCATGTTGACAAAGCGGCTTGCTCTGTCTACAGAACTGGACGTAGTCTAGATGCTCTTTGTTGACAGAAGCTTTGTCCACAGTATCTGTCGATAAAACTTCTGTGGACAAAAGCCTGTCGTCTAGACGTAGCGTCAGTGTGGCAGGCAGGGCTGCCCCCAGCAGTGGCACGGAAGGGAGGGTGGCTCTGCTGGGTCAGGCGGCCTTGTGCACATGGTGCCTGCGCTCTCTAGCTGCCCAGCTGAGAAGTGAGAGGCACGGCCAGCAGCGGCACAGCAGGGAGAGTGGCGATACCAGACCAGCTCCCCTCCCTCCTGCGTTGCTGCTGGCGGTGGGGTTGCCATCCAGGTTGGGCACCTGACCCCTTGTAACTGCCCCCAGCCTCCCCATTAGTAGGCAGAGCCTCTACCCGCAGCAGTGCAGAGGGAAGGGAGGCACCGCCACACCAGGCCGCCCTCCCTTCTGCGCTGCTGGTGGTGCTGGCGCTGCCTGCTCATGGGAAAAGGTGTGAAAAGGGGGTTCTCCATAGGAGCAGTGCCGCATGGACCTCGGGGTTGCCAGGGGTCTGAGTCCCCTGCTGACTCCAGGCTCCATGCAGGTGCTTCCACTCTGAAATGCACAAGAGCCTCCAGGATCCTGAGCCTTTCAAAGCGGAAGGACCCTCGTAAAGCCGAGTCAGTGGAACTTCCTGCTGTCCCCGGGCTGCACATGGAGTTCCCGTTTTGAAGTGCACAGGAGGCCCTGCTGGGGCCCTTGTCCAGTTCAAAGTGCAGAAAGTGCCCATCGACTAGTCGAGTAGCCAATTGAAATTCCATCGACTCCTCAACTTGTCCATGAATCGTTATTTAACATCCTTACCCAGCAGCAGCGGCGCGGAAGGCAGAGAGGCAAAGCTGCAGCAGCCCACCTGCCTTCTGCACTGTTACCGGAGACAGCACGGACTGTCCAGCTGCCCGGCGGGAGTGGCGGCGCTGTTGCCAGCAATGGCAGAGAAGGACGAGGGGAGCACCGTCCAGGGCCGCCCTCCCTGTTTGCTAGGGATGGCAGACAGGGAGTCACTAAACAATCATGTCACTGCATCAAACTGTAGCAATTCCACGATTATTCGATAGTCCCTGGTGCCTGAGTCAGCAATGAGGGGCTGCACCGGCATCCCACAGAGCAGACAGAGGCTGCACCGGCATCCCACACAGCAGCCTCTGTGCGACGAGAGCTTGTGCCAGCCCCGGACAGAGGCTGCTCTGAAGCAGCCTCCTCTGGAGTGTGAGAGGCAGGAGCAGGCAGCTCCGCAGAACTGGTGCTCACGGAGAACTAGATTTTAAGTCAGCTCCCCTCGAGCAACCCCCCATCCCCCTCGCCTCTATGTGAGACAGCGAGGGAGGAAAGGGGGCTCCACGGAGCTGGCCTGTGTGGAGAGCCGGCTTAGAAGATAGTTCCCCGAACATCTCATCTCATGTCTGCCCTGCCCCCACGCTGATAGGGAGGCAGCAGTGGAGGGGGATGGGTGAGACGTGGTTCCATAGGAGCTGATACACACGGGGAGCTGTCTGAAAAGCTGCTTCCTGTGTGCACCAGCTCCTGCCTGACTCCCTCACCCTCCGTGTTGCTGCATCTCTATGAGAGGCAGCAGCCCATGGTGCGAGCCAGGCAGCTCCATGGGATCTGGTGCTCATGGGGAGGCAGCTTAATAGTTGGATCCCCGCAGACACCAGCTCCCACCTTCCCCCCCTCTTGCTGCTTCTGTTCCTGAGGCAGCCGGGGGAGGGGTGTGTGGAGGCGACAGGATTAACCAATAAGCCCAGACGTATCGGTTAATCGTGTAGCCAGCTACACACGTTGACACCCCTAGTTTGTGCTGCTGCTGGTATCGGCGCTGCCCTCTGAGGTAGCCCCTGGCCAGTGGCACCCGCTCTCTGGTCACCCGGTTTGGGAGGCAGGGCTGACACCCGCCGCGGGGCCGAAGGAAGTGCTGCAATCCCGCCCCTCCTGCACTTCCTGCTGCACCGCTCTTGGGGCAGCACTGACGGCCGAGCGGGTGACCAGAGAGTCGTGGCTGCTCCTGGGGCGCCCAGCTCGGAAGACAGGGCCACCGCCAGCAGTGGTGCAGAAGTAGGAGTGACACAACACGGAGCCACCCTGCTTCTGTGCTGCTGCTGGCAGGGACGCCGTCATCTAAGCTGGGCCCCTGGCCAACAGCCACTGCTCCCTGGCCACCCAGCTCAGAAGGCAGCCCCACACCCTGCAGCACTGCCCCCTTCCCTCTGCGCTGCAGCTGGTGGTGGCGCTGACTTTTGAGCTGGGTGACCTGCCAGGGGCCGCTGCTCTGCAGCCACCCAGATGGAAAGGCAGCCCCCCCGCCAGCAGCAGTGCAGAAGGAAGGGTGGCAACACCGGACCAGGCCTCCCTTCCTCCTGTGCTGCTGCTGTCAATGGGGCTGCCCCCAAACCGAATGGCCAGACAGTAGCCGCTGCTCTCCAGCCACTCAGCTGGGAAAGCCGGGAGAAATCCGACAGTTTTTAATATTTCCAAACATCTGCCCAGAGAAAGATTTGGGGCCTGAAGACGAGGTCATGGCTGGGAAAACCCAGGCGGCCAGTGACCCTGCTCGCAAGCCCTTTCCCCTGGCCCTGGGACCCCCTTTTGGGTGGGGAGCCCCAGCTGGAGAAAGGCTGCACTAGGGGATTCCCCAATGACCCTGGAGACCAACAGGGCCAGGAGTTTCTGGCAGACCCTTTCCCACAACTTCCAGGGAATACGCCGGAACTAGGGCCCCATCGCGTCCCCCTGCAACCTCGCCCATTTCACAGCCAGACCGTGTCCACGCTGCTCCCTGGCACACTCCCGGGGGCTTCCGTGGGAAATTTCCCAGCTCTCTGACCGGCTGGGTCCTGGCCCAAACTAGGATTGTGTGCAATGGGGGTAGGGGCGTCCCAAGAGTGCCAATTTCACTTCCCAGCAGCCTGTGGGGCAGAGCTAGAGCCATTCCACCCTCACTTCTCCCTGCCCCTCAGGGTGGCTCTGATCTGCCCCCTCCGCGAGTGCCCGTGTTGGGGCAGGACAACTCCTGTCCCATCCCAGCCAGGTCAGGGAGCAGCTGGTGCCCCAGACCACTTGTCACGTGGGGAGCTCAGACTCCCCTCGCCATTCCCCCATCCCCTCCTCTCCCCCCGTTGCACGTCTCCTGGCTGTGAAATGGGTGGGGCCCTAGTCAGGTTCCCAGGGACCTTTACCCCCCACAGAGCAGGGGTGGGGAACCTTTGCTGGGTTGGGGCCACTGACCCACAGAAAAATCTATGGGGGGCTGCACACAAGTGAGAAACAGCCCCCCTCCCCTCCCCAGCGTGGGCCCCCAACGCAGGGTGGAGCCCCGACCTTCAGGGGCTGGATCCCCGCCAGCCGGGGCTGCATCCGGCCCCCGCGCCTGAGGTTCCCCACCCCCGCCGTAAGGATCTGCACTGGGTGGGAGTCTCCCTGGGAAGGGCCTGGCCAGGCCTCCGACGCCCAGGGCAGGGCTGCGAGGCGCCGCGGTTGCTGGGGCTTCTGTGCCCGGCGTCCTGGCTGAAGGGCACCGGCAGCCCGAGCTCGGGTCTGGGGGAAGCGGCGCGACGGGGAGGCCCCTTCGTCTGTTCCAGCTTCAGCAGGTCCCCGAGGTTCAGCAGGTCCCTCTCTGCCCTGGCCGGCCGGTTTCCTCCTCCGCTGCCCTGGTCCTGTGTGTGACCTCGCCTGGTCCTGGCTGCTGGGCGGGTTGTTTAGTCTTCAGTCTGCGCCGTGACACTCCCCGTCTCTGGGCTGGAATCGTCTCCATCGGGTCGCTGGGTGCAGCCTGCACCTGGTTCCGAGGGGACGGCAGCTTCTCCCGCCACAAAGCCTGCAGGCTCCCAGCTTCCCTCTGGCAGAGCTTGCCTTAGGGCAGAGCGGCCTAGTGGGTAGAGTCTGTACTGGCCCCTTTTCTCAGGGCAGTTTGGCCCAATGGCCAGAGTCATAACTTTGCCCCTTTTCTAAGGGCAGTGTGGCCCAATGGCCAGTGTCAGTACCTTGCCCCTTTTCTAAGGGCAGTGTGGCCCAGTGGCCAGAGTCAGTAATTGCCCCTTTTCTAAGGGCAGTATGGCCCAATGGCCAGTGTCAGTACATTGCCCCTTTTCTAAGGGCAGTGTGGCCCAATGGCCAGAGTCAGTACCTTGCCCCTTTTCTAAGGGCAGTGTGGCCCAATGGCCAAGGTCAGTTTCTTGCCCCTTTAGTCCAACCAGTGTGGCCCAATGGCCAGTGTCGGTACCTTGCCCCTTTAGTCAGGGCTGTGCAGCCCAATGGCTACAGTCCATAAGCTGGCCCTGACTCACTGGGCTGTGCAGGTCCTGTCCAGGGACAGGAGATGGGGGAGGGGAGGTTCTATCCCCCGCGGGGGGGAGGGGCAGCTCCTCCTTCTCCCCTGGTGCCCGGTCCAGGGCCGGGTCGGGTCCATGGCTCCAGTCCCGGCGTGAGCAGGAAAAGCTCCGACTGATGCTCCTACTCCCGCTGGCAGCTCCTTCCCTGCAGGCAACACCGGCCCTGGAGCCAAGCTGGGGGTGGGGGAGCTGGTGCATCCCCGTGGCCGGGCTCCTCCTGTCCCAAGACAGCAAGGGCCTGTCATATGTGGGACCCGGGACCCAGGGGGCAGTGGGGGCTTGGTCCTGGGCAGCGCCTCTCTAGGGCCCCCAGGGCCAGACCCCTCTGGCCTATCACTGCAGGAGCTGCTACCGCCTCCCCCCCCCCATGCCAGCTGTTCCCCCACAGCATCCGGCTGCCCCAGGGCTCCCAGTCAGGGTCCCAGGTGTCCAGTGTTCGACCAGACAGTCCAGTTTTTGTGCCCTCTGCCTGGTAAGAACAGTCAGAACTCACCGGGCATGAGCAATGTCGGGACTTTCTGGTTTTCCGGCTGAGCCCCCGTCCAGTCCCGCTGTCCCTCACCTGTTCCCCTCTCCCCCCCGTCAGGCCTGCTTCCCACTGGCCGCCCCAACCCCCCTCCATCCCCCGGCCAGCCCTGCCTCCCTCCCGGCCCAGCCCCCCACCCTCATCTGAGATCAAGTGTGTCCGATATTTTTTTTACTCACCTGGTAACCCTACTCCCATTGCAGGTGGGAGCCTGGGCGGGGTCATTTCCACAGGGCCCCTGGCCTGGCATCTGCCGGTGTCTGCTCTAGCGGCCCATTGCCCAGCGGGGTCCCTCACCTCTGGCCCAGCAGCAGTGGGCAGAGGGGTCAGGCCCCCTCCCTGGCCGGCCGGCCGGTGTCCTCGGCTGGGTCCCTGAGGGACAGTCCCAGCTGGGCCCCGCGCTCCCTAAGGGGGGCTGTGCTGAGCTGGGATGGAAGGGAGGAGACGGGGCCCATCAGTGTTCTGCTCCCAACCCCCCTGGCTCAGGAGCCTCCCTCCCCACCTGCCTCTGCTGGAGCCACTGGGGAGAGGAGCTAATGGGACCCCCAGCTCCTGGGGCGAAGGGCGGTGGGCAGGGCCCCCCATGGGGACTTGCACCCCCAGCTGGTTTTGCAGGGTTTGGACCAGACAGTACCAGCCAGGCAGCACATAGCTACACAGCGGGGTGGGGGGGGGGGAGGTCCGGGGAGATAGGGAATCCTGGGGCCGGACTCGCTCGTCTTTCGCCGGGACCGTGTGCGGGACAGGCAGCGCCCCAGGATCTGCATGCACCCAGGCCAGCCCCCTCCCCACTGGCCGCTCCTCCCTTGGCCAGACCCTCTCCCCCCAACTCCATCCCAACTAGGCCCCTGCTTCCCGCCAGCTGGTCCCTTCCCCCCCTCCCCGCTCCCAGTTCTCCCCCCCCCCCCCATCAGCCCTGCTCCTCCCGACCTCCTCCCAGCCAGCCCTGCTTCCCACTGGCCGGTCTCCCCCACCCCCGATCTCCCCGCACAAGCCCCGTTCCCCCAGCCCCATCCCAGCCTCACTCCCCTCCCAGCCAGTCCCCCCCTTCCCGTTCTGAGATCACGTGTGTCTGGGAGGTTTTTCAAACCCATCTGGTAACCCTACCAGGGGACAAGGAGGGGCCCAGGGCCAGAAAGGAACCTTATCGGCCCCGGGTCTCCCCTGAGCCAGGAGAAGATGAGCTGGGCCCAAGTCTGGCTCAGGCCCGGCTCTGACTCTGCCCTCCCCAGGGGTTACTCCCAGCCCACAGCCCTGCCGCTGCCGGCCCTGCGGCCTGTGGGAGCCGCCTGCTCACCCCGGGGCCAGAGAGGCTCAGAGGTCACTCACCTCCCATGCCGGGTGCGGGGGGGCAATTACAACCGGGCTCTGCTGCTCCCTGGGGCCTTGGCTCCCTTGGGACACTCTGGGCGCGATGCAGGAGCTGACACGCTGAGGGGAGAGATGGGGAGCAGGTCAATAGACCCGAGCCCAGCCTGTGCCAACGAGCCCCCATCCCCATCCCCGGGGCTGGGCCCTGGTGCTCAGGGGAGCGAGTCGGATCCATGGGACCTGGCTCTTGGGAAGGGCCTTGTCTCTCCAGACTAGGTCAATGTGGATGGATCCCATAGGGTATGTCTACACAACCCCGCTAGTTTGAACTAGGAGGGTAATGTAGGCATACCGCACTTGCAAATGAAGCCCGGGATTTGAATTTCCCGGGCTTCATTTGCATAAGCAGGGAGCCGCCATTTTTAAAACCCCGCTGGTTCGAACCCCGTGCAGCGCGGCTACACGCGGCACGAACTAGGTAGTTCGAACTAGGCTTCCTAGTTCGAACTACCGTTACTCCTCATTTCACGAACTAGCGGGGTACTGTAGACATACCCATAGTGGGGGAGGGGGGATTTGTGAGGGGGACGGGATGGGATTTGAGGTTCTTGTTCCCAGAACTAGCCAGGCCCTGAGATCAACTTCCACTCCCAGCCCTGACCCTGGAGGGGGAAGGGCCCAACACAGCCCTGCCCAAGGGTCCCCAGTCTCCCCTTTCCCACCCCCCACCCCCAGTGCTAAAGGAAAACAGCCTCCCCCTGCCCGCCCATGCTCACCTCCCCGCTGTCTGAGCGCCTGTGTGGGGCTCTGCCCGCAGGTCCCCCCGCAGGGCCGGCCCGAGGCCAGACCCCGCCGTGCGGAGCCTGCAAAAGAAGAGGAGCCGGGGTCACCGCTGGGAAACCTCCTCCCTCGCCATGGCCCCCTGCTCAGCCAATCAGCAGTGAGACTGGGAGAGGGGGCGGCCGAGAGGTCTCAGGGGACGTCCCAAAGGCTGGCCCAGGTCACCCCTGAGGGGTCGGTCTCAGAGCGATTCCAGCCCGCTTCTTTGGGGGGCTCCCACACAGCCAGAAAGGGCTGGGGAGGGGGGATATTTCTGAGGCTGCCCTGCCTTGCAGCTGATGTCAGGGGATCTCCATGAGCTCAGCCTCCCCCCCCCCCCGCTCCTTCCCCCCCAGGCCTTTGTGGCATCACCGTCCCCTCCCCCCACACGGCTGGTGTCCTGCCCCCAGCCAGCACCTTGGGACACTTGGACAATCAGAGCCCAGAGCTGTACAACCAGCCACAGCCCAACCACTGCTCATGGGCACCGCCAGCAAGTGTGTGAGCAGCCCTGGCCCTTAGAGAGACTCGGGAACTGCCCAGAGATAGGTAGGTAGAGAAACAGCTTGATCACTCCCCCTCCTGCCGACACACACACACCTCCCCCGCCAGCCCTGCTGGTCTGGGACTGATCCGTCTGGTCTGGGAATCACAGAACAGTAGAATGGGAAGGGACATTGAGAAGCCATCAAGTCCAGTTCCCTGCCCTCACGGCAGGACCCAGCTCCGTCTAGATCATCCCTGACAGGTGTCTGTGCAACCTGCTCTGAAATATCCCCAGTGATGGAGATTCCGCAACCTCCCCAGGCAATTTGTTCCAGTGTTTCACAACACTGACAGGAAGTTTTCCCAACAGGCAGAAACATTTTCCAAATGTCCAACCTAAACCTCCCTTGCTGCAGTTTCAGCCCATTGCTCCTTGTCCTGTCCTCAGAGGCCAAGGGGAACAGTTTGTCTCCCTCCTCCTTGTGACACCCTTTTAGGTACGTGAAAACTGCTCTCATGTCCCCTCTCAGTCTTCTCCTTTCCAGACTAAACAAGCCCAGTTCTTTCACTCGCATTTTTTCTAAACTGTTCCACATTTTTGTTGCTCTTCTCCAGGCCTTCTCCAATTTTTCCAATTCATTCCTGAAACATGGTGCCCAGAGCTGGAGACACGACTCCAAGTGAGGCCTAATCAGCGCAGAGCAGAGCGGAAGAACGACTTCTCCTGTCTTGCTCACCACACTCCTGTTAGTGCCTCCCAGAATCATGGTTGCTTTTTTTTGCAAGTGTCACACTTTTGACTCCTATTTAGCTTGTGGTGCACTCTGACTCTTATATCCCTTTCTTCAGGACTCCTTTCTAGAGAGTCTCTTCCCATTCTGTGTGTGAAGTGGATTGTCCCTTCCGAAGTGGAGCACTTTGCATTTGTCTTTATTAAACTTCATCCTATTTACCTCGGACCATTTTTCCAGTTTGTCCAGATCACTTTGAATTCTGACCCTTCTTCCAAAGCACTTGCCACCCCGCCCAGCTTCGTATCATCTGCAAACTTAATAAGCGCCCTCTCCATGCCAATATCTAAATCACTGATGAAGACTGAACAGTACTGTCCCAGAACAGACCCCTGCAGAGCCCCACGTGTTAGGCCCTTCCTGCATGGCTGGGAACCTTTAATAACAACTCACCGAGAACAGTTTTAAAGAGAATAAAAGGCCGTGAGTCTCCCCTGTCAATAACCACCCACTCGACCAATCTGCAGCAAGACTTGGAGCTCCGAGGCAGCAGGGGGAGGGGAGAGGGCTCAACAGATGTCCGAAAGGACGGGCCAGGTCACCTCTGGCTCCCAGCGCTCTGCCAGCTCAGCTCTGAGTGAGGCCTCCGACCGCCCCAACCCTCCAACACCCACCCACCCTGCTTGGTGGGGCAGGGAAAGGGGGGGAAGACGCAGAAAAAGGCGAGACAGAGGGAGGGGAGGGGGCAAAGGGGAACCAAACTGAGCAGGCTCCAAACCTCTCTGAGGCTCCCACTGTCTCTCCGGGTCCGACACTGCCGGCCGCAGGGAAGTAGAAAACGCCGACGAGGCTCCTCCTGCCCCCGCCCCTCGGTCCCAATTCTCCATCTGGTCCCCGCAGAGACCCTGGGAAGGGGCCGCGCTGCTGCCAAACCGCGGGAATCTCTGAGCTTGCCCCGGCCTTGCGCCTCTGTCCTGATTGGCTGTTGTCAGAGTCTCTCTGTGAGGTCATCCCTGTCCTCCAATAGGCTGAGGTCCTGCCACAGGCCTTTGTGATGTCAGTGCTCCACCTACCCCTCCCCTGCAAGGCTGATGACTTGGCCCTGGCCTGCCCCTCTGGGTGTTTGAGGGGTTCCCCTGGAGCCCCACTGAATGGCAGCTGGGTCTGGGGCCGAGCCGGCTGGCCACTAATGCCCCAGGGGCTGCTCCCTCGGCCCCACCCAGCTTGTCCGTCCTTAGCAGAGTGTAAGGCCAGACAAGCCCATTCGTGGGTCAATAAAGGTTGCCCCTCCCCCAACACCTGAGACATTAGGCCACTGTAACAAGAGGTGGGCGTGGGGGGGGGTGGGGAAATTGTTAACAGGACTGGTGTAAGCACTAGCATGGACACTATAAAGGACCCTTCTCTTCCTAGACTTTAATGTTGGTCCTGAGCTGGAATCAGCTCCTGCTAGAAACTCTTTCACACGGGTGGGACCGACTCCCTGATAGTTTTTTCCTTCCCCCATATTAACGACAGTTGATATATTGGCAAAGCATCTCTAGCTTGTCTCATCAGCAGCGCTCAACCTACTTTCCAAAGGAAAGAAGGTTCATTATCCCCATTCGGCAGATGGGGAAACTGAGTCACAGAAAGGGGCAGTGTCTTGCCCAAAGTCACCCCACTGGAAAGTGGTAGACCCAGGTCTGTTGAATCCCAATCCAGGGCTGGACATGTACCCCTCGATCAGGCAGTACCATATTAGTGTCCCTCTGAGCATGGTTTCTTCAGCATCTAGAGGCTGGTGACTTATAATAAAGGGCCCTGGAGGAACAGGAAAACATTCAGAGCCAGGGACCACTGATGACAAAGCCCAGGCAATGGGTCCATAGGAGGAGCAACTAAGAGCACCAGGCTGCCCAGCTTAGGGACGAGGCAGCTACCAAGGGATCTGAGGGGCGTCTAGCAAAGAACGAAAGGTGCAGAAAGACGTGGCTAGAGAAGTGGGATTGACCTGTTCCCACAATACAAATCAACAGCACAGAGGGAGCAGGGGTGTCAGCGGATGAAGCTAGTTATGCTTATAAGAAGCACACGGGATCTTTTTCAGGGGAGAAGGCAACACACTGTGTTAATTGAGAATATACTAGAGAAGCAGTGAGCATCTGCTTTATAAAGCCAGACACATACACTGTGGCCATGTCTACACTACGAGTTTTCTCTGCAAAAAATATACTAATAAGGGACTCATTTGCATGAGCCACAATCTCATTTGCATATTTTCCTGCAGATCTTGGTGTTCCTCATAAAAAAAAAATGATTGATGTTTCTCGGTCTTAAAAAGTTTCAGAAACACTGATTTAGACCTACGGCGCAAATGTGTTCTTCAAAAGAACGGGTCCACATGGCCAAAGTGCATCAAAACAACCATCTGATTTTTCAACAGAGAGCATCCACACTGATTGGACACTCTCGCATTTCAGTTGTGATTACTGTGGACGGGGTGGCCACCAGGGCACCTATGCTTTTTCCTGGAGACCTCTTCTTTCAAAAAAACTCCCTCTTCCTTGTCCACACACGTCTTTTTTTGAAACAGGCGTCTTCCTTCTAGAATGAGGTTTACTACTGTCAGAAAAAACCCTCTGTTCTACCTGTCACAAGAACGCAATTGCAGTGTGGACGTAAGTGTTGTTTTTCCATAAAAACCCTGCCATGTAGATGCACCCTGGGGCTGCTGGAATGGGGTGGGGGATAGGTTGGGTTGTTACTTTCCCTTCTGGCTCTGAAGTTTCACAAAGTTTAAACCTAAAAATGTTCCCTACAGCTCTGAGCTGGGTGTGTTGAAAGGGTGGGGCTGGGCCCTTGGACTGCAGAGTCCCAAAGCTGGCCTGCCCGTGAAAACACCCTGCCCCTCATGGCTTCTTGCTGACTGAGGGGCTGCTGCCATTTCCAGGCCTCATCAACAGCTGCCTGTGATGTTAACCCAGGGAGCCTGTGTAGCCCAGCTGGTCCCAGGCAGGTGGTTAGAAACGCGTCAAGACACAGCCAAGCCGAGGCTCCTCTGCACACACAGTGTCACTGAAGGAACTCAAGGGGGTTTGTTCCCATCTATTGTCTCTGTGCATATCCTCGTGTGGCTGTGGACACCCTCACCATGAATTAGTGTAAACTGCCAGTGGGAGTAGATGGCCACAAGGGCTGGCTCACTGTGGCCACAGCCTAGGCGGGTCCCCTGTCCCAGCAGCTCTGGGCAGGAGCCGAGTACAGGCCAGGCAAAGGGTGCTGCAGCAGATCTGGCTGTGGGCTGGGGAGGGGGGGTACCTCAGTAGCAGGAGGGGGAGCAGTACGGCAGGTCTGGCAAGACTGTCCATGGCTGGGTGCCCCAGCCCTGGCAGGTCTAGTCCTGGGCTAGGTTCAGGTCAGGGAGGGGGGCCCTGGCTGCAGTTGGTCTGAGCCACAGCAGGACAGGGACCAGGGATGGAGGTTTGTGGCACCTCCAGCCACCCCACAGGTCTAGGCACTCCAGCTGGGTTTGGGCTGGGGTACCCCACCTGCAGCAGAGTTGTAGCTGGGGGAGGGGCACCCCAGTCATGGCTGTGTTTGAGCTGCAGCAAAGTTGGGGCAGGGGAGCCTTCTGGACACAAGAGACTGGGGCTGGGTTTGGACCCCTCCTGTGGCCATGGCAGGTTGGAGCCCGGCATGGAACACCCCAGCCACAGCGGAGCCTGAGTGGGTTCCCATAGCACCTGTGAGGTGCTCAGTAGCCTGCTCTGACCAAAATGTGGACCCTAAATAAAAAGCTGGCTGATAGTTTTGCACAGACTGTCCCTGTGCTCTGGCTAGTGAGGGCCCCACTCACCAGCTTGCCCTGCTGCCCAGTCTACCACGCCCACGAGCCCCACGAATCTTGGCCTGCATCTTCAAAGTCCATTGCTTTCCGTGGTGTTTAGGAGCCTAAATACTAGTGAGGGGCAACATTTCTTTCAAAGAGTCGCTCCGAGTGACTTGCCCAAACACATTGGTTTTTCCTAACCTGTGAGGAAAGAATTTGAGGCAGGGGAGAGTTGTGGAGCATTTAGGTTCTCCCCTGCCTGCGTTCTTCACACCACAGGGTAATAAGACACAGTGATGCCTCCTTCTGAAACCTGAACACCCTGGAGCAGAACATGGAGAGGGGGCACCTGCAGCGCTGAGGCAATGTCAGAGCAATTCTCCGTAATACAGAGAAAAGGTTTAATATTTGAGGCTATGACTACATGACCCCCCCTTTTTTGAAGTGAGTGTGATTTGCAGAACTTCTGCCGATCCTTTTTCCGGAAGAGGTTTGGCTGCTCAGAGGCCCTGTGTAGATGGGGCCATTTGTCAGAAAAATACCCTTTTGTGCAAGATCCTTAGTCCTCAAAACATGAGGTTTACAGGATCTTTTGCAAAAGGGTTTTTTTTCCAACAAATGGCCCCATCTACAAAGGTCGTTCAAGTGGTAAAACCTCTTCCGCAAAAAGGATCAGCAGAAGATATGCAAATGAGACTGTGATTTGCATATCTTCTGCCTCAAAAAAAACCCCCAGCAGTGTAGATGTAGCCTGAAAGGGTGGGAGAGCCAGTTCTGAGAATTAGGGACAAGTCAAATCTGAGGAGAAATTTGCCAGTGAGGAGTTAATGGCTTCCTTTGCCTTTCCTCATCCGCTCACCCCAACGCTTTCCCTCCAAAGGTGGAAGTGGCTACAGTTGACAATGGAATGGGAAAGGAGCCCCCAAGATGGAGGCAATGTCTTTCTCCATATTCAAGTACAAAAGCCAGAAGGGGGAAAATTAGAGGGAAAGAGGGACCAGCCCTTCCTCCATTTTCTTGTTAAAGCATCATCCAGACAAAGGGAAGAAAATCATTCTGGACCAGATGTTTGAGGTCTTATGTCTGAAAAGTCAGATTGGTGCCTAGAAGGGTTTTTAAAAGAGCCTGAGCAACCAATTCCAAATTAACGCATGGCCTGAGGAAGACAGACCCAGATCTGCAAAGGTATTTAGGCTCCTACCATCCATTGATTTCAGTGGCGAATGGGAGACCAAAACCTTTGTGATCTGGACATTGGACACTTTTCAAAGCCACTAGTCCCCTGTCTGTAAGTGCCCACACACCTTTACAAATCTGCCCCTTTCTGCTTAATTAACAATTTTTGAAGTGGCCCCTGGGCAAAAATTATTCCCCATCCCTGGGGTCAGGGGCCTAGAGTGCCACTGGCCTGGATGCCCGATGATGACATCACAGGGCGCCCCGTGATGACATCACGGCCATTGACGGCCGTACAGGTGGGGGCACAAATTGCACCGCCTGCCTGGGGCACAAGCTGCCACAGCCGGCCTCGGACCACTCCTGCCTGGGGTAGTAGCTGGGAAGCCATTTTAACCAAATGATACCAAACTGGGTGGGGTTGCGACTTCTTTGGAGGATAGGGACATAATTCAGAATGACCTTAGCAAGTTAGAGAAATGGTCGGAGGTAAACAGGATGAGGTTTAATAAAGAGAAATGCAAAGTGCTCCACTTAGGAAGGAACAATCAGTTCCATACATACAAGATGGGAAGCGACTGTCTAGGAAGGAGCATGGCAGAAAGGGATCTAGGGGTCATAGTGGACCACAAGTTGAATATGAGTCAACAGTGTGATGCTGTTGCAAAAAAAGCAAATATGATTCTAGGTTGTATTAACAGGTGTGTTGTAAGCAAAACTCGTGAAGTCATTCTGCCGCTCTACTCTGCACTAGTTAGGCCTCAGCTGGAGTACTGTGTCCAGTTCTGGGCGCCACATTTCAAGAAAGATGTGGAGAAATTGGAAAGGGTACAGAGAAGAGCGACAAGAATGATTAAAGGTTTAGAGAACATGACCTATGAAGCCAGGCTTCATGAACTGGGCTTGTTTAGTTTGGAAAAAAGAAGATTAAGGGGGGACATGATAGCGGCTTTCAAATATCTAAAAGGGTGTCACAAGGAGGAAGGAGAAAATTTGTTCCTCTTGGTTTCTGAGGACAGGACAAGGAGTAATGGGCTTAAAGTGCAGCAGGGGAGGTTTAGATTGGACATTAGGAAAAAATTCCTAACTGTCAGGGTGGTCAAATATTGGAATAAATTGCCAAGGGAGGTGGTGGAATCTCCCTCTCTGGAGATATTTAAGAACAGGTTAGATAGACATCTGTCAGGGATGGTGTAGATGGAGCTTGATCCTGCCTTGAGGGCGGGGGGCTGGACTCGATGACCTCTCGAGGTCCCTTCCAGTCCTATGATTCTATGATTCTATGAACCCCAACAAAAATCGGTCCTGCTCACTTCCAGGCTCCGGGGTATTTGCTGTTCCCTGTTTTGGGGTGGGAGGCGTCTGATTCAAACTGCTCAGCCATTTTTGAGGGAACAGCGTGTGTGGGGAAGCTGTTCCAGCAGCTGTGGAGGGTTGTTCATGGTTTGTTGCTGTTTCATGTTTCCAATCGCAGGAGAAGAACAAGGCGCTTTTCTGAGCCGCAACAACGTCCCCAGTTCAGGCTGCCTGAACAGTCAATGCTGGATCTGCAGCAAACCAGCCTAGAAACCAGGAGGCGGAGCCAAGAGGCTGTGACCTGGATGGGGTGGCCTGGTCCTGTCCATGGGGTTGTGCCAAGCAGCCTCAGTGTGTGGGGAATTGATGGGCTGGTGAGAGACACTTGCTGAATAGAGACACAATAGGAATTTAGATGCACAGATAATGTGCAGTTAAGTGCAGGAGGGGAGAATGTTTTTATATTATACCACTAACAAGTATCTGTTTCAAAGCGTTTGTCTGTCAGCTCAAGGCTGCTCCCAAACGGGAAGCGCGAGGCCACCACATTCGCTCTGCAACTTCCTCTGATATTAACTCCCAGCAGGGTCAGGGCTTGGTTGCGCCAGGACACTGGGATGTGCCTGGACTGGGATTGTGTCTCATCAAACCATAAAGAGAAGAGAATCACCAGGAATGTGGGAGGGGCTGGCTGGAGAGGTGCCCCCAACCCCCACCCTCTACCCAGGACTGCCCCAGTCCCAAGACCCCACCCCTCAGGTGGAGTATCTGGATGGGGGCATTGCTGGCTGTCTGAGGGTATGTCTACACTACAAAGTTAGTTCGAACTAACGGACGTTAGTTCGAACTAACTTTCATAGGCGCTACACTAGCGCTCCGTTAGTTCGAACTAGGTAAACCTCATTTTACGAGGATTAAGCCTAGTTCGAATTTACTAATTCGAATTAAGGGCTGTGTAGACCCTTAATTCAAACTAGTGGGAGGCTAGCCCTCCCCAGGTTCCCCCTGGTGGCCTCTCTGGGCACAACCAGGAAAAATCTTCTCCTCTCCCCCAGCCCCGGGCATCTCCACGCTCTAAGTCCTGTGATGCCCTGCCGGCACTGCTTCCGGCCATCTTTAACCCCGGTTCAGGGTCCACTTAATGTGGATATGCTAGTTCGAATTAGCAAAACGCTAATTTGAACTAGTTTTTTAGTGTGGATCCGTTAGTTCGAATTAACTAATTCGAACTAAGTTAGTTCGAATTAATGTTGTAGTGTAGACGTACCCCTAGATACTTAATTAGCACCAGAAATAAAACCTTGCTATGGAGAGGGGCACATGGCTGCTCCTGCAGCTTTGCTTGGCATTTTCCTGTGGAAAGCAAGGAATTCTGCATGTATGCAGGGGCACAGAATTCCACTAAGAATATTCTTTACTTGGAAGAAAAAAATCTGTATCAACATAAGAACAGTAGAGCACTGCCGCTGCACCCCTGCCCCTCCCATGGAGCTGGAGCTGGGGAGGAACTGGATTTTAAGCTGGCTCCCCCCAGCACCCCTTTCTCCCCTCATCTTCCTTCCTGCCTCTTTCTGATGGAGGCAGTAAGGGGGGGGCACTAGTCGACTAGTGTGTCGACTATCAAATAAGTTTTTGCTTATGGGATAGTCAACTAGTTGATTAGTCACTTACATCCCTAATCAGGATCCAGCCCCAATCCTGTGACAAGCCCTGAAATCTGCCCCCTTCTGGCCACAGGAAAGGCTGGTGGCAGCCTCCTTCCTGCTGCGGCATGGGTAGCCTCCCTCCTGCTGCAGTGATCCTGGCCCAGGCCCTTGTCCAGCCACCTCTGCCCTGGTGCGGCAACCTAGCCCAGTCCCAGTGAGGTAAGGTAATCCAGCCCCGGGACTCCCCGATATGCTCTTATTTCCTACCCCGAGAGCCCTGCCCTGCCTCCTGCACTTCCCACACACCCCAGTCCCTGCTCTGAGCCCCTCATACATCCCAACCCTGACTCCTGCACCCCCACAGCCACAATCTGCACCCCCAGCAGCAGCAGAAATCCTATTAAATAGTCTGTGTGAATGTTTCATTGATGCTCTTATTAATCATGTCTGTGATCACTACTAGTAAGTGGTATATGTTCATCATGCCAATGGGCATTCTTATCCAGCTCTTTGCTGACCACTCGTTCTGAATTTTGATGTAGTTTGGCTCTTTGGCCATGTCAATCAGGTGCCACAAGCATGGCTCAGTCTGGCACTGCTTGTCCCACAGCAGCATATGTTGCTTAAGAGCCTTTGGCAAGGGATCTTCATCAAAGGCTTTCTGGAAATCTAAATACACTCTATCCACTGGATCCTCCTTGTCCACATACATGGTGACTCGCTCTCAAAGAATTCTAGATTTAATCAGAAATGGTGTGTGGGAGCCAAACCATCAGCCTCAGGTCCAGGAGGTTACTCCTACTCTTAGGCGGGTGTGTGTGTTAGTTCCCACTAGTGGCCATGCCTGGAAGTACAGGCCATCCTCACTGTAAGTCCCAGATATGGTCCAAAAACCATGAACTTACAGTGGAACAACTTAAAGTGGGGAATTATTTTCCTGCGACTGAATTCTATTTGTGCAAATTGAGGTGTGGGGTTTTTTTGTGCGACTTAAGAGTGGGGAATGGGAGGACTTAGAACGCATCAGTTCCTACAAGCCTCAACGATTTTAACGTGGAACGGATACATGACAGGGTGACACATAGCAGGCACGCCCTGTACCACATCACTCTTACATATTTTATGCAACAGGAGACAAGTGTAACTAGCAGTCGTGTGCCTAGGGCAGTGTTTCCCAATTTTATTTGGTTGAGGAACCCTTTTCGGCTTTTCAGAATTTCAAGGAACCCCTAGGTTTGTCAAGCAAAAAAAAAAGGGGGGGGGGAGGGACCCACCAATGCATGAAAATCAAGTTCCTACCCCCCAAAACCCCCTGACCCCCCTTCTTTGAGGCCTCATCCGCTCTGTTCCCCTCCTCTCCATCACTTGCTATACCCAGACCTTATACACGCTCACTAGCTTGAGACAGGATGTGGGTGGGAATGAGGGATTTGGGTGTGGGAAGGGGTGAGAAGTACAAGCTCTGGGAGGGAATTTGGATGCAGGAGAAGGGGATGTTGGCTTGGGAACGGGGGCTCTAGGCTGGGGAGTGTTGGGTGCAGGTGGAAGGTTGGGGTGCTGAGCAAGCCAGGGCTTGTGGATGTGAGGGTGCAGGAGTTTGGGCTGGATATGTGGGGGGACTCAGGGCAAGGAGATTGTGATGTGTGGATGGTGCAGGAGTGTTGTGGCAGAAGACTGAGGATGTGGGGATGCAGGAGTTTGGGGATGTAAGAAGCTCAGGACGGGGGGTTCCAGTGTATGATAGGCTCAGATTTGGGGTCAGGTGGTACAGCAGTGTTATGTTGCTGCAGTGAGATGGGGGTTTGGTCCCAACTGGGGGCTTGTTGGCCTGGCTTCATTTTTAAATAAAATATTATGTCAAACTCAAAAAGTTTTAGCATTGTCTTTATTTATGAGCAGGGTGAGGAACCTCTTTTGAGTCAAGGGTCACTGACCCACAGAAAAGTCAGTTGGGGCCACACAAGTGAGATGCAAAAAAACCACAACCCTCCAAAAACCCCAAGCTTCACTAATGTGGTCCCAAATGTGCTGGCGGGGGCAGGGGACAGAGTGAAAGTGGGTGCTGGGGCGAGGGTGCTGCTGGGTGGAAGGATGCTGGCTCAGGTGGCGGGGTGCTGGGGCAAGGTGCTGGGGCAGGCAGGTGGCAGGGTTCTGGGGTCAGGGACATGGTCCTGCTGGGCACTAGGGTGACTGGCAGGGTGCTGGGACAAGGAACAGGGTGCATCTGGGTGTTAGCGTGGATGGCA
The DNA here is from genome assembly GCF_052426305.1 of Pelodiscus sinensis. Taxonomy (NCBI): domain Eukaryota; kingdom Metazoa; phylum Chordata; order Testudines; family Trionychidae; genus Pelodiscus; species Pelodiscus sinensis. Next base: position 15,896,904 of record NC_143070.1, read on the forward strand.
GGGTGCTGGGGCCAGGGACAGAGTGGTGCTAGGTGCTAGGGTGGATGGCAGGGCTGCCAAGGAGCGGGATAGGGATGGGGTGCAGCATCTGGGAGGGAGGTGGGGGGCAGAAGGGGCAAGGTCTGGGTGGTAGGTAGGGTGCAGAAGCAGGCTGGATGTAGGGTGTCTGGCCAGGGGGAGGGAGCAGAGGCAGATTGGGGGTAGGGTGTCTGGCTACGAGGGAGGGTGCAAGGAGGGGACTTGGGTAGGAGTTGGACCTCCCTGATCTGGCACTCTCTGGACCTGACTGGTCCCAGATGAGGGATTTTTGGACCAGGGGAGGTCATTTCAGGGCTCCTGGCTCCCCCTCCCTCCACTAGGCTTCTTTGTACCTCCCTCCCCTGCAACCCAACTGAGCTGCCCACCCCTGCTGGTTCCCTGCGCCTCCCCCAAAACCATCCCCCACAATCCAAGGGAGGGCAGCACCAGTTCCCTGCAGCACCTCACAGCCCAGCTGAGCTGCCCGTCTGTTCTGTATGCCCTCCCCCATCCACCTCAGCCCAGCTGAGCCCTGCACTGGTTCCCTTCATGATTCCCCACAGCACAGCTGAGCCCTGTTTCCCTGCACCTCCACCAAGCCCCACAAAACTGCCGAGCCAAGCTCCAATTCCCTGCCCCTCCCTCCCCTTGAGTCTAGCCCCAGTTCCTGGCACCTCCCTCCTCCTGCAGCCAAACTGAGCTCTGAGCTCCACACACACACACACACACACACACACACACACACCCCGCAGCCCAGCTCCCCAGACCTCCCCACTCTGCAACCCAGCTGAGCTCAATTTCCCTGCACCTTCCCCCAAACCATGCAGACATGCTGAGCCAGAGCTGATTCCCTGCCCCTCTCCCTCCCTCCCTCCCCTTGGCTGTGTCTACACAGGCACGATCTTGCACCAAAGTGGCCGCTCTCGTACAAAAACTTGCTTCCTGTCTACACTGGCCGTGTGTTCTTGCGCAAGAACACTGATGTTCTCATGTATGAAATCAGGGCTTCTTGTGCAAGAACTATGATGCTCCTGCTCAGGAATAAGCCCTTTTGTGCAACTGTTCTTGCGCAAGAGGCCAGTGTAGACAGGCAACATGAATTTCTTGCGCAAGAAAGCCCTATGGCTAAAATGGTCATCAGAGCTTTCTTGGGCAAGAGAGCATCCACACTGCCATAGATGCTCCTGTGCAAAAGCACAGCTCGCACATGAGAGTGTGGACGTGTTCTTGCACAAACTGCCAGTCCTGACTCCTGCCCTTCTCACTGCCCTTAGCCCGCCTGCAACCTGCCCCCCTCCACCAGCCCTTCTCTCCTCCCTGTGCCCACTCCTCCAGTAGCCCCACTCTGATCATGTGAGCTACCCCTCCTCATCCCCTCTTCTAACACCTCCCTCTACACACCTGCCCTGCCTCTCTCCTCTGGTGCTGGTCCCTTCACTGCAGGTGTCTGCCCTTCTGCTTCATCCCCAGAATCCCCTGGCACTTGCATCTTCTCTTACTCCTGCAGCCTCCTGTTGCCTCCCCCTTCCCTCACTGCCCCTACCTCCTTTGCCCTCTTTTTCCCTGATGCCCACCCCCTCACCACGCTCTGCCCCCTTTCCCCTCATGCCCCTGTGCCCTCACACATGCCTTGCTCCATCCCGGCCTTCGTCATGCCCACCCCTTCTTTCAAGCCTTCTCCCTGCACCCCCCAATGCCCTTACCCTTTCCCCTCCCAGCATCACCCTGTCCCCCTCCCACTGACACCTCCCCTCCTGCATTTTTCCTCATTGTCTGCACTTGGCCCCCTGGCATTTGTCTCTCCTCTACCCTGTCCCTTTGGTGCCTTCCCCTCTCTTTCCCCCTCTCCCCGCCCTCGCACAAGCCCCTTCCTCTCCCAGCCCTTCCCCTTCCCCTACCTTCTGCCTTCCACTTTGCCAGGCTGGAGTCTGCGCTCCGTCCCCAGACTCGGAACCCACAGCTCAGCTGCGTGGCGCAACGCAGGGCCCAGTAGTTTTTAAATCCCGGGCTGTGACATTATGTCACGCCAGAGCGTCTCCCTTCCCACCGGTTTGAGTACGCTGCACAGGGCAGCAGCAGCCTGCAAGAGGGAGCTCAGTGAAGGTTGCACACGGCGGGGATGGGGACGGGGCTGGGGGAGAGACGCTCTGGGGCCTGGGTGGGAGGATGCTCGGGGGGGCGAGGTTGGGGCCCGCTCCAGCTCCAAATATTGGTGGAGCCTGGGCATCACGAGCCCATACAACTTGCCGCCCATCCCTCTGCTGGCTAGCCGGCTCTCTCTCTCTTTCAGAGGGGGCAGGGGAGCGCCGGCTCCTCGCGGAACCCCTTGTTTTGCTCCGCAGTTCCCCGGAGCACCAATTGGGAAACACTGGCCGAGGGTAACACACTGACACAGGAGGTTATTGGGGCCCAGAGCTCAGCACAGTCCATAAAAGGACAGGACTTTGATGTGGATAATGAGATAAGGTGCTAAAAGGCCCCTACATGGTATCCTTCCTGTCTTAGCAATCTATCTATTGACTTTATTTTTCATCTGCTTAGGTTTAAGTACCCATTCTCCTGATACTTAATGATGCTCTGTCTCACATCCCCCTTCCTTTTTTCTTTTTCTCTTTCCTCCCCTTCCCCTATCCAATTTATTTTGAGTTTTCATATCCCCTACTCATAACTCCGGTCATTTGAAGAAGTGGGCTGTGCCCAAGAAGGCTCATGATACCATCTACATGTTTTGTCTGTCTATAAAGTGCTACCAGACCAGTTGTTGTTTTTTTCTGTAACAGACTAACTCGGCTACCCCCTGAAGCTCGAGACCATTCTGAGTTAGTCCCTGGACACTCCCCAGTAGAAGAGATATAAGTGTCTTCCTGACCCCTCCTGGCAGGCCACTCTCTCTCGGGGTGAGGGTACGACTAGAACATAGATGAACCTTCCCACCCTGGGGCCTGGCCAGCCCCTGACTGCATTTAGGGGAAGTGGTCCCTGGGGCAGGCATTGCCACCATTGCCCACTAGGGGGTGTCATGCCTTCCTCTGGGTGCTGGCAATTCTCCCAGCTCGGCTGTTTCCTGCTAGGCTGATGGGATCTGGGCTGGTAGCTCCAGTGTTGCCCTTGCTGGACCCCGCTTGTTCTCCACAGGTACCAGAGAGGGGACAGGCTCTCACCCTGGGTTCTCTTTTTTTTTTTTTAGTGGGAAAATCTAAGCTCTCTTCTTGCTACCCCTCTGCTGCCTCCCCGTGCCCCGACGGCTGGATCCGGCTCCAGGGGAAATTCTACTATTTTTCTAATTCTCAAGGGAACTGGAGCTACAGCCAGAGCTTTTGCTCCTCACATGCTGCCTCCCTGGCCGGGATTGAGAGTCCAGAAGCACTGGTGAGCAGCCCAGCAATCACCGGCATCACAGGCCGGGCTGGAGTCAGGCTAGGCCCAGCCCCTGTAGGGCAGAGGGGAGCCGGGTGCCTCCCTGGCTGGGTGGCTGGAGTCAGTGGGGTTCTGGCAGCTGAACCTTGGCTGGGCTTTGGACTCCAACCTCCCTGACCCTGCATCTGCTCAGAGCCCTGGTGGAAGACGCCTCGTGAGCAGGGCTAGTCTAGCTCAGTTGGCTCCAGGCCCATGGGCTGCAAGAGGTGAGACCCTGTCTCCCTAGCCAATCCCCAGGATTCCCTCATGAGCGGCATGGAGAAAATCCAGCTCAATGTGAGGCCTGCTCTGTGCCCCCTGCCTTCAACCGCCTTGCCCTGGAGGCAGGGTCTGTTTGCCCTGCCCCCACAGCTCCCTCTCCCCCCAGCCCTGCTGTGCCCTAAGAAGGGGCTGCTGGGCAGACAGTGACTGTGCAGCTCAATTCCTGCCATAGCCCTCCCAAAAAAAAGGTCCAGTGAGGAGGAAGAGTTAATACCTCTCAGCTCCCTTCACCCAATAACAAGGGAAGAGGCATCTAGAAATCCCCAGCTGCCCCAGTGGGGAGCAGCACAGAGCCAGCATCAAACACAGCTGATTGCTTGTATTGGGTTTCTAAGGCTTCCCTGCTGCCCTACCCAGGCAGACTGGACCACTGGATCGGCCTCCGGAAGGACACAGACAGGGTCTAGCAGTGGGCCAATGGGACCAAGTTCAACCATCAGTGAGTCTCTTTTTCTCTGTTTTGGGTCAGCAGTGATGGAAATGCCTCACTGGCTGCTTTCACTTCCCCTCCTGCCAGCTGGGGAGATGGGTGCAAGGAGGATTCCAAGGAGCTGTGAGTGCAGCAGCAACTCTCCCTCACCTGGAGCATCTCCCTCGGTCTGCGCCTGGCACTCGCTGACTAACTTCTATCGCCTCGGGCTTGCAGGTTTGGAATACAAGGAGGAGCCGACTGAGCGTACCTGGATGAATACCTCAACGTCAGCAGCTCCAGCTGCAGCACCTGGAGAAAATGGATCTGCAGCAAACCTGATGCCCCGCTGTAAGAAGAGGCATGTGCGGGGGAAGGTGGGAACTGGTTCATTCAAGGACACTGGAGGCCAGAGATGTGAAAATCTGTTTTGGTCCCCTCCATGCTGCATCCTGGTTCCTTGTTTGCCCCATCACCTTGCCACCCTAAGTTAGTTGGATTCTCTCTGCTGTGCTCCTTCCCTTGCAAACCCTTTCCAGTTCCCATTACATTTCCTTTCATGCAGGCTCTTCTCAGCCTGCTCCAGGCACAGCCAGAGACTCTCCCCTGCAGGGCCAACCACCAGCAGCCCCTGGAGCTCCCTGCTAGATCCAAACCCCAACAGGCTCTCCACAGCCAGCTCTAGCTTCCAGCAGCAGCTCCTGGACTGGAAAAGGCTCCACACCAGCCATCTGGCTCCTCTCTCCAAAATGGAGTCCACCAAGTCTCCCTGCACTGCCTGGGAGAGAGCAACACTTTCTCTCCTTTTCTCCCCCCCAAGGCATCATGGGAATTGTAGCCTCTAGGGCAGGGGTCCCCAACGCAGTGCCCGTGGGCGCCATGGCGCCCGCCGGAGCATTTATGTGCGCCCACGCTGACTATCGGAGGGAGTGCATGCCACCACGCAACAGCTGAGGGGAGACGCTCAGCGTGCCATGATGTCATGGCCCAGGACTTTAAATTTTAAAACACGCGGCCCAGCTCCAGGCCCAGCACAGGTCTGGGGTCACGGAAGCAGCTGGGGCCGGGCCCAATCACATAAACTAGAAGGCAGAAAGTGGGGGTGTGAGAAAAAAAGGGGGAAGAGGTGGGAGAGGAAGGGGCTTGTGCTGAGGAGAGGGGGGCAGGTCAGGAGAAGAAAGGGGAAGGTACCAAGGGACAGCGTAGAAGAGAGACAAATGCCAGGGGGCCAAATGGAGACAATGAGGAAAAGGGCAGGGGAAGAGGTGTCAGTGGGAGGGGGACAGGGTGATGCTAGGAGAGGAGAGGGTAAGGGCATTGGGGACTAGAGGGGGGAGGGGAGGTGCTGGGAGAAGGCTTGAAAGAAGGGGTGGGCATGAGGAAGGTGGGGATGGAGCAAATCATGTGTGAGGGCACAGGGGCATGAGGGGAAAAGGAGGCAGATGGTGGTGAGGGGGTGGGCATCAGGGGCAAAGGGGGTGGCCCCAGGAAGGTGCAGGTGGCAGGGGATTCTGGGGGTGAAGCAGAAGAGCAGACACCTGCAGGGGAGGGACCAGCACCAGAGGAGAGAAGCAGGGCAGGTGTGTAGAGGGAGGTGTTAGGAGAGGGGATGAGGAGGGGTAGCTCACATGATCAGAGTGGGGCTACTGGAGGAGTGGGCACAGGGGGGAGAGAAGGGCTGGTGGAGGGAGGCAGGTCACAGGAGGACTGAGGGCAGTGAGAAGGGCAGGAGTCAGGACAGCAGAGGAGGGTGAGAGGTTGGGGGGCAGCAGGCACCAGGGGAGCAAAGGAAGGAGACATGGCAGCAGATGGTAGGGATGGGAAGTATGAGATTTAAAGGTGCCATGATTTTTTGGGGGGAGGAGGGTGATTTTTTTGTTCAACATTTGGACATCCCCCCCTTCTTTTAATGCAGAATTTTGTTTAAAAATGAATTACAATATAATTAAAATAAAAATTATCCAACTAAATTAAGTTTCTATTAAATTTACCCAATTCACATTTAATATGAAAATAGCCTTCAATTTGCACATTTGATGTCTTTTTTCTCCAAGGGGGGGGGGGGGGGGGACGCTGAAGAATTGCCAAATAATTTAATTAATGCCTTTTACATGTAAAATTACCTTTTTATCTTATGGAGTCATATATTATGTAATATTAAATGTTTTTCATATTATTTAATGTACAAATACAAAATAAGCCTTGAAAAATTGTTAGCGCCTGCCCCACTCTTCTGAAATCATGTGCTATTGGCCACAAAAAGGTTGGGGACCACTGCTCTAGGGCAAGTATGTCAAACATGCAGCCTATAGGCTGTATGAGGTCCGATCGAATTTTTTTGCAGCCCGTGACTACATGTTTATAAAGTATGTAAGTGTGGCATGCCCAATTACAGTGTTTGTAAAGTATAGAGCCATGGGACCTTCCAAGAAAAAAACTGTCAAGTTGTACATGTGCACAGAACTTAAGCTGCTATTAAGTTACACACAGGCAATGCTGTGGCAGCATGTGATCTTGTACCAAGCCATACTTGTGACTTTCATTCATCATGGATTGTTGTGTTTTTTGTACTATGAAGAGTCCTTCACAATGTCACTACCAGAACTGGAAAGTAGTAAATCTATGAAAATGAAGATTGAAGCCAAGCACTGTTTTCTCCAGGACAAATGGGAACAGTGTTATTTTTATTGTCAACTGAAAGGCAAGATTATCTGCTTAATATGCAATCAAATTATCAGTGTTCCAAAGGAGTATAACATCAAGCGGCATTATGAACCCCCTCTCCCTCTTCCACCTCCCCGCCCCCCCCCCCGACAAAAGTATGATAAATTAGAAGGGAAATTACAGCAAGATACATTACTGGAATTAAAGACCATCTTGAATAGAAAGCAAAGTCTGTTTACAAAAATTGACAGTGAAGCTGCAGTTAAAACTAGTTGGCTGTGTCTATATTGGCACCCTTTTCCGGAAAAGGGATGCTAAATGAGACATTGTGGAATTGCAAATGCCGCGGGGGATTTAAATGTCCCCCGTGGCATTTGCATGAACATGGCTGCCACTTTGTTCCGGCTCGGCGCTTTGCCAGAGAAAAGCGCCAGTCTAGATGGGATCTTTTGGAAAAATAAAGCCTTTTCTGGAAGATCCCTTATTCCTCTCAAAATCAGGAAAAGGCTTTATTTTCCGAAAGATCCCATCTAGACTGGCGCTTTTCCGGAAAAGGGTGCCACCGTAGACACAGCCGTTATGTTTTGCCAGACTTAATAGCACAAAGTTCAAAACTGTTCACTGACGGTGAATTTATAAAAGAGTGCATGGTGAAAATTGCTGAAAGTATGTTCTGGAAATGTGAAGACATTCAAAGCTATCTCTGACATGGAACACAGTTGCAAAGAGGATAAATGAAATGGCAATTGATTTAAGTGAACAATTAAAAGAGAAATTATCAACTTTTGAAGCATTTTCAATTGGTCTCAACAAAAGTAGAGATATTGGTGGCTTTACGCACCTGCCTGTCTTCTTGCATGCTTGTGAGGGTGATTTCAATTTAATTGAAGACCTATGCATGCCACCAAAACTGGCAAAGACATTTTCAATTGCATGACTGTACTTTTGGAGAAATACAATTTAAGTTTCCATAACGACCGATGGTGCTCCTTCAATGACCGGGAAAAGCAGCAGTTTTGTGGCTAGGTTATGAGAACACCTAGCAGCACGAAACATAAAATTTAACCACTTCCACTGCATAATCTATCAGGAAGTGCTGTGCTCAAAGATTATAAACGTGGAACATGTGCTCAAAGTTGTGAAAAAAAATTATAAACTTTATCCCTGTATGTGGTTTGAGCCAACATCAATTTTCATCATCGAGTTTGGAATGGAGTGTGAAGGGTTGCCATACTATACTGAGGTCCACTGGCTTTCTTGTTCTAGAGTTTTGGAAACTATTAGAAGAAATTATTTTCACTGAAATGAGAGGACAAGACACAGACGTAACAACAATAACTGGGTTTATCGTTTTTGGTTGACATTACCAAACATCTGAGTGACTTGAATTTAAAATGTCAAGGAAAGTACCAGGTAGTGACTACTACATGGGGCAATATAAAAAGCTTTTATGACCAAACTTCGTCTTGGGAAATACAGTTTTAAAAAAAGAGATTTATTTCATTACATGCTGAGACCATAAAAGCAAACCCCCCAGTTCTCATTTTGTGAATTATGCATCAAATATTGTACTGCTGCGATATGAATTCAAGGTGAGATTCCAGGATTTCAAATCACGTGAAGATAAGTATTTCTTGTTTACAGCACCATTTCTTACAATTTTCAAGAGGCTGAAGGAAATATGCAAATGGAACTTATTGAAATTCAGTGTGACTCTTTCTTAAAACACAAATATAATGAAGTTGGCATTCTTGATGTCTCCAGATGTGAGCCCAGGCAATTTGTTGAAGTACATAAGTTTGTGTCAAAACTATTGTCAATGTTTGGTAGCATGTACCTATGTGAACTGCTGTCAAAGAAAATGTACTTCTACCACAGATTGTTTGTGCAGCCCTCAGTAGGCTTCGAGTTTGACATGTCTGCTCTAGAGCTAGACTGTAGCCGTAAAAGGGGCCTACACATAGAAAATATAGATTAACAAAACATGGAGATTTGTTAGTCTATAAAGTGCTACCAAACCATTTGTTTTTTCTGTAACAGACTAACTCTGCTACCCCCTGAAGCTACTGTCTATATCGGGAAAGATTCTTTTACACAAATCCACTTTGATACCGCACTGCAGCTTTCAAAATATACTTCATCTGCTTTTATCACCCCACACTTGTTGTTCCCATCAGGGGGATGCACTGCCTTGAACCTGAGAAACAAACACAAATCTGTTAGAATTCTTGAATAAGATTTTTAGCAGCTTTTCCTCTGACACCTCTCTCCGATTTCTTCCTTAGCCACTGAAGTGTTACTAGAGCCCTTACTGACAAAATGCTTCTTAGCCCTCGACCTTGTAGGAGCAGCTGTTTGGCCTGGGTCTGTTTCTGGGAAATGACCCATCCACATTACCAAACCCAGCCCACAGGATTAGCCCGACCATTGATGGAAGCTGTGGAATGAGGCTCAGGACTCCTCTGTGCAGAGGACTGTACCTAGCACAGAACACATCTTGCACCCAGACAGCGCTTCTGCTATCACCATTAAGCAACACTCCTGCACTCCCGCTACACATCTTACATGGACCCAGAGGGTTATAAAAACCAAAACCACTCACAGTGTTCGATTTACCATGGAGCCGTCCATCCAAACCAAAGGCACTGAGGACAATGTGAAAGTGAGGTCAAGCCACATCTGGGGTGTGTCTTTGGTGACAGTTTGAATGAAAGTCTGTAAACGACAGGGAAGAATGAAGTGACAGGGAAAGGAGGGTTCAGTGGTTAAGGTACTAGCTAGAGACTCAGGAACTGGTGTCCATTCACCACTCCATCCCAGACTAGGGATGTAATTGTGTGGTCGATTAACCAGTTAATTGATAAGCAAAAGCTTATAGGTTAATGCTACAGACCACACACATTCCCCTCCCCCACCCCAGCCAGTAAATTTTTTAGCAGGCTGGCCAGCAAGCTGGCTCAGTCCCAGCTTGTGCTGGTCTGGGACCTACCCCTGTTGCGGCTCTGCACTGAAAGTGTATTAGGAGCTGGGCAGGCTGGCAGCCCAGCTCCATTCTGGGTCTCGGACTTCAGACCCCACCCAAACAGGGGCTGCTGCCACCCCACGCTGCTGCCTCTGTATCAGAGGCAGCAGTACGAGGCGACAGGCAGCTGGTCCACAAGGGGAGCTGGTTTTTAAACTGGCTCCCCTTGTGGACCAGCTCCTTCCTGGCACTGTGCTGCTGCCCCGATGCAGACAGAGTAGTACAGAGTACCAGGGGGCTCCTTGGGAGTTGAGCCAGAGAGCACTGGCTGCTGGCCCTGCCCCCAGGGACTATAAAATAATCAGGTAACTGATAAGAATTTGTGTGGTTAATCGACTATTCAATGAACTGATATTTAACATCCCTACCCCAGACCTCCTCTGTGACTGTGGCCAGTCGTTCGGTTTCTGTCCTGACTGGGGCAGAATTAAGGCTTTGCTCCCGTCTCTGCGGCATATGGAGGCCATGCTAGCAGTAAGCACGCGTCTGGTGGCAGAGCACAGGTTATACACTGTTCATAACTAACTTTCATTTTCTTGCTTTTTAGCTTGTGTGGGCACATGCAGAGTAACCCAAATACACAACAGCAGTGGTGTGTATCAATTGCAACTAGTGCTGCTCACATCTCCAGGAAAGTGTTATTTACCATCTCGGCCTGGTCCCGGATCACCAGCGGTCGGGAGCCCCTCCTTGAACAGTCATCGCGGCTCTTGTTCCAGAGACTTTTATCTTTGGACACCCAGTAGCACTGGTCCCGATGCAGCCGCCAGTCTCGGGGGCAGAGCTTGCACCCTGGTCCTTCTGGAGGGGAAAATGGAAATGTGTCATGCAGATAAGAGTTCTGAACTGCACGGGCTCAACGTTTCCAGTAGCCCCATTGCCTGGGCTTGGTTTGAGGGCAGGCCCAATATTCAAGTAGCAGCAGATGCTGCAGGCCAGGAGGTGTGGGGGGGGGCGGTGTGTATAAGTGTAAAATAAGCAAAGCTGTGAGTACCTCAACCATAAAATTGCACTGGCTAATGCAGGTGAGGCTCAGCTAAAAAATTCTCCTCATCTTCCTCCCTCAGCTATTGTACATTCCCATGCACTAGGCAACAGCCATTAACGCCCTCATTCCAGTTGGTGTAATAGCTACAGGAGTGCTACTTCATGCCCATTCCAATCCATACATGCGCATGTGCACCGAAGCCCAAAGATTTTTGCCTAGCAGCGACCACCAGGTTAGCCCAGGCACCCCTGGAGCAGTGCCAATATGGCGCTCGATATATATCCCTGCTGACCACCCAACCCCCAGTGTCGCTTTACTGTTCAATGACAGCAGCTGGAGCAGCTCACTCTTGCTCTGCAAGTGCTCCTAGCAGGAGTTCAGGTGTGTCATTGATCAGATTTTAGTTAGCATTAGTAGTGGATTGTTCAAGGGGGGAAACTGCATTTCCTCCCCTTCCCTGGCCAGGGCATGCCTTGGTCCCCAGGTTTTAAAGCTTGCCATGCTCGTGGTAAAGCTTATACCAAAAAGTTACCCTCACACAGGGTGTGTGAAGTGTCACCACTGGGGGCAGCCACACAACCATGGGATTGGCCAGCTGGGGGTTGCCATCTTGCCTGCCAGCAGCCAAGGTAAGTGGGGAGGGAGAAGAGAGAAACTCCCCATGGCTCTCCCCCAACCCCAGGATGGGCCGGGGGGAGGGACAAAACCCTACCTCTACCCCGGCAGGGGCCAGTCCCCTGCCCTGAAAACCCAAGTCAGTCTTGTATTATAAAAATAAACCTTAACTTGCAAAGTTGAAGCTGGAAATGCCATATTCATAGCTGCCCATTCAGCCCTAAGTCAGTCTGTACTGAACAGCCTCACAGTCACTGAGTGTTTGGGGAGCCATAGGACATGAGACTCAATGAGGTTTGTATACCAAGAGAGGCAGCCGCAATAGGGAAAAAAAAAAAAAAAAAAAAAACCACAGGTGGCGACCATACAATGGAGACTGTATGGCAAGGCACACACAAATGGAGGCTGAATGACAGTTGTGTGGGTAACTGTAAATCTGGCACTTCCTAACTTCTGAGGGCATGTCTTTGTAACCTTCCTGTGCCCTAATCTCCTAATTTAAAAACAAAACAAACCATACAACAATTCTGTTACATGTAGCTGAAACAACTGCCCCATCCCGAAGAGCGTCGTTAAATAGCAGTTTCTAAGCTAATCAAGTAGTCAATAAGAGGGTTCGCTACGGCTCTGCTTTTTAAATATCGTAAACCAGGCTCTTAGTACAGGCAGTCCCCGGGTTACGTACAAGATAGGGACTATAGGTTTGTTCTTAAGTTGAATTTGTATGTAAGTCGGAACTGGTACATATTGTAGGGGAAACTCTAGCCAAACATTTCTCCAGAGCTCAGTTTTATTCTCCCACACCTCACTTCCCTCAGTCCTTTATTCTCAAGCTGAGGTGTCTGCTGAGAAAAGCCGCTCTGCGTCTCCCTGGTCTGCTGGGGGGGGGGGGGGGGGCGGGGCGCTAGCTTCGCGTGTCCCTGGTCTGCTGGGGGGAAGCAGCTAGTGCGGGGTTCCCTCACCCCGTTTGTAAGTAGGGATCCGATGTAAGTCGGATCCATGTAACCTGGGGACTGCCTGTATATTTAAAAGGCAGAAGTGCAGCAGTCAGGACTAGGTGCAAGCTGGGACTCTGCTATCCCATCTTACGCCGTTTCCCCTGCTGCGCCTCTGCCTCCCCACAAAGCCAGTGCTGAGGTGAACCAGCTTTTAAGCCGGCTTGACCCCCAACTCCAGCTCTTGCCCCCCTCTTGCTCCCTCTAATGAAGAGGCAGCAAGGGGGGGGGGGAAGGAAGCAACTAGTCAAATAGTGACTCATACTCGATAAGCCTAGGCTCATCAGGTAGTCAACTCACTGCTTACATCTCTAAATCCTAAAGCAGCAGCAGGGTTTGGATCCTGGGGCTTTAGTACCACACCTCACTGTGCCTGCTCCAACAGGAGTCACTATTCTCGCAGTACTCAGGACAAGTCTGTTACGATGAGGGAAGGGAACAGGCCTGTGTGGTCCAAAGGAGCCCAGTTAGCTCTCTTCCTCTGCAGCAGGAGCTTCTATCCCGTGTGGTGTCTGTCCCCAGGAACAAACAGCTGTCAGGCCCCTGGAGCCAGGTGCTGGGTGAGGGAGACCCTGGCCTCACTCCTGCCCTCTCCTCAGCTTCATTTCCAACTGCTCGGTGAGGAAGGTGAAGTGAGAGCTTCTCAAGACCCTTTCTCCATGGAAGCATAAGGGGCCCTAAACACGTGAGTTGCTGCCAGGTGCCCTACAAGCAATTTACAGAGCGAGATGTATGGCAGGCAGTGCAGTGATTGGGGTCATTACCTCAGCTGACCACTGTATGGCACTGCAGTGCAAGGAGCGGAGGAGAAAAGGTACCTGTGGGGTTGCTGGGAGATGAGTCACACATGAATGGTTTCAAGCGGGAATAGAAATCTGTCGGGTCACAGCTGCCCTTGGATCCAGAGATGATTTGCTCCTCGATACGGTTCTCCTGGCAATTCAGAGGCCCTCTGGTCTGAGGAACTTCAGAACAGCACAAGCATGAATGGCAGTTGCAACACAGGGATTAGCAAACTGGGGGGGGGGGGAGCAGCGGTGCGCAGTGAGTTACACACTGTAGCTCCCACATCCAGCACCGGCCAAAGCAACGAAACATATGAGAGAGACAGAGACAGAAGCTCATTTACTGCACAGCATCATGTGTCTTCCACTTTTCCCTGCACACTGACCAGTGAACACCACTGCAGGGAGGGGGCTCCCGTCCCCAGCTCAATAGGCTTGTCCCAGTGACACTGTAGCCCCTGTCAATCCTGCTGTGGGAGCAGCTAAGGGGGAGGAAGGCAGGCCAGGCCGGTAACCGCAAAGCACTGAGCTGCAGACAGACAATAGCGAGGCTTGGACATGGGATCTGTGCCCCTCCCTCAATACCAACACACGTGCAGACATTCCCAGCATACAGAGGCAGCAACAGAGGTAACTGGGATCTGGAACCGAGCAAGTGTCCTGTGCTCACTGCCCTGGGTGGCTGGGACCCAGGAGATCTGGATACTCTTCCAAGCTCCCTGCCTCACCCCAGGCAAGTCCCTTGGGCCCACAGCTGCCCAGGGGCTGAGGCGTTTGACATACAGCCTTGGAACACTGAACTTGTACATGCCATTGCAGTGACTTCCTAGGTAACAGGACCCACAAGACCTGGGCTGGGCTCCCAGATGCCCCATTCAATGGATGCAGAGAGAGAGGTACCTACAACAGCCAGCAGGCTAGACAGGGGCTGCCTGAGCCAGCCAATAGGAGACAGTGACCAGGGCTGTCCCCTGCACCTCGTTCCCCTCACAGCTCGGCACCTTAGCCCTGGCCAACCCTGCTAATCACCTGCAGCAGGAATCCTGCCTTGGAGCCCGGTACCTACGGCAGCTCTTGGGGAAAGCAGGCACCTAACTCCCCTGAAAATGAGTGGGGGGGGGGGGGGGAAGGCAGCCTCCAAGATAAACTTTAAGCCTCTGGCAGGGCTCTCAGCTGGATGTGGGAGACCCTGCTTCACCCCACCTTCCTGGTGAGTAGGGATGTTCCCACCACTTGGGGGAGGGGTGCCCTAAGCACTAGACCAGAAGGCCTCCACCAAGTCATTACTGAACTAAATAAGCGAAGTGGAACAACTTCCACAGGAAATACTGAGAGATCCCCCTGACCCCCTCCAGAGCTCAGTGGCTGGGTTCTCCCTGGGAGGTGGGGACCCCTGGTCAGACCCTGTCTCACCTCAGGCAGAAGGGACTGGAACCAGGGTGTCTCACACCCCAGGTAGGGGCCCTAACCACAGGGGTAGATCTCCTCCCCCCCACCTGTCTCTCAGACATCAGCAGCCTAAGCTCACCTGCTAGATCCTGCCCCACGGATACAACAGGCCGAGGTCGGCACACCCCCAGAGACAGGCACTGAATCCCTGAAGGAACGTCTGTGGCAAAACTGTTGACACCAGGGGAGCTCAGGTGCCCCCAGGGTTCCTGAAACTGGGACTATGGTGCCTGGGCTCCCCTCGCGCGCACACAGAGAATGGGGACCGGTCTCACAGGACTGTGAGGAGAAATCTGTTCTATCCTGTCTGACCTGAGGTCACCACAGTGATTGGGCAGGAGCGGACATGAAACTAACAGAAAGCCAGAGACGTTGGGATTGGTCCTGCCTAGCACAGGGGGCTGGACTTGATGACCTTCTGAGGTCTCTTCCAGCCCTATCGTTCTATGGAGGATGGGTCCATCAATGGCTCTTAGCCAGGATGGGCAGGAGGGGTCCCTGGCCTTCGTGTGACAGGGGCTAGGAATGGGCGACAGGGAGAGATCACTTTCCCTGGTCTGTTCCCTCCCTCTGGGGCACCTGGGTTTGGCTGGCAGACAGGACCCTGGGCTGGATGGACCTTTGGTCTGACCCCATCTGGCCGTTCTTATGAAAGACCCTAGAGCAACTCAGAGCCCAGGAGCAGAGACCAGGGTGCTGTGAGCAACAAAGGCAGAAAGCTCCACGCCCAGAGACTGAAGCTCCACGCCCAGAGACTGAATCATCAGGGGGTGGGAACTTGCCTCTCCGAGTTGCTACTAAAGCAACGATGACGACCACTAGAGCCCCAATTATGGCCCAGAGGACAGCTGGACGTTTCCATAGCGCACGTTTCCTGGAGCTGGAATGAGCCCGATCACCTGGACAATAAAACCGTTAGTGAGACCAGAACTGTGCCTGCTCTCAACACAGATAGTAATGCCCCACCCAGGCTGCGAAGGAGACTCTCACGCCCCAAATCACCCGTGTGGTTCCTTAGCTCAGGGAATCCCCAGCAAGGGCCTTGCAGAATTCAGAGGGATTCAAAGGAGGTTCAAGGGCAAACTCTGGCAAGAGACTGGCAGGCCGGGGGGAGTTCACCATGGAGCGGAGGGGAGTGAGACGGGGCAGGACAAACAGTCTGTGCAATAACATCTGGGACGGAAAAGGCACTGGGAGCGTTTGTGGGTGAAGGTGGGGGCAGACCCTGCTCGTCCCCTCCTGGCCTGGGGCAGCGCTTTGAGTGCACCTCTCCTCAGTTTCCCTTGACTGGCAGCAGTAGGTTGGCTTTAACAGCCCAGGACAAGGAGAAATCGCTCATGAGCAAAGCAACATGTCCCTTTTTAATAAGGCTTCAGGACAGGAGCAGTTAAAACAAGCAGCTCATACAGTCCCCACCACAGAACCTATCAAGTCTCATGAGTCTGATCTCCTGTAGCGCGAGACCCGCCCCACCCAGACACACACCCACTCCTACTGCGGCCTGCATGGCTTCCACTCCCCTCACACCTTCAACTAAGGCATGTTACCTGAGGAGTTGATTAACCTCATGCATTCTTATCAGTTTCTCAGCTAATCTATAGTCCAAGAGCAGGGCTGGAGCGCACCGGCTGCTGGCCCCACTCCCGGGGAGCCCGTCACTCTGTGCTGCTGCCTCTGTATCAGAGGCAGCAGTGCCAGGCAGGAGCTGGTCCATGAGGGGAACCAGTTTAAAAATCAGCTCCCCTCATGGACCAGCTGCCTGTCGCCCCATGCTACTGTCTCTGATACAAAGGCACCAGCGCAGGGTGGCAACAGCCCCTGTGCATGGGAAGGGCTGAGCTCCCAGACCCAGAACAAGCCAGAGCTGAGCTGGGCTGCCTTCCCTCCCAGCTACTAATACACTTTCAATGTAGAGCTGCAGCAGGGGTAGGTCCCAGACGTGGCACAAGCCATGACTGAGCCAGGTTGCTGGCTAATATGCTAAAAAGTTACTGGCTGGGATGGGGGGAGGGAAATGAGTGTAATCTGTAGCATTAACCTATAAGCCTTTGCGTATCAATTAACTGGTTAATCGACTACACTATTACATCCCTAGTCTGGTTGGGGCGGGGGGGGGCGGGAGAGAAAGGGTATAGTCTGCAGCATTAACCAATAAGCTTTTGCTTACTGATACATCCCTACTTCAGCTCCCTCTTCCTCTAAAAATAGCCCATGTCTGTAGTGGAGAAGAGCTGCTTTGATTACACCCCAACCTGTCCCAGCTGTAGCCTCTTGCCTGTCCCTTAAAGGGGTCGTTAGCCCCTTCCTTTTGCTTGTCTCAACACAAGAACAAGGGGCCGTCTGATGAGATCACAACAGTGGGAAAAGAAACTATTTTCCAGCCACACAAAACTGACACCTGGAACTCAGGAAAGTGAACACATGGGCTGGTTAGCATGAGATTTGTCATCATTAACAACCAAAGGTTGTTTTGAAATGGGAAGAGCACCTCCACCACCTCATGGAGCATGAATCCAGGGAACCCTGTGGCTGTCCCATCCTAGCAAATACTCTCCCCCTAGAGCCCAGAGTCACACCTGAGGGCATGGTAAGTGCACTGACAAAACAGAAGTGAACGTGCTACAGCTACGCCTGTTCCCTGCTGTGAACAAAGACAGGGCCCCGTACATGTTCAGAGTGTGCACCCCACAGTGCGCTGCTGCTCATGCACAGGGGGGAGGGTCTGACCCTTCCACACAAACAGCAGGGACAGGAACGACCTGGGCATGAGCCAAACATTCAGGGGACAGAACGCAGGCAATCCTAACACACATACAACTGCCGCATGCGACTGTATGTATAGGTACGGAGCCGAGTCCCCTGGAGCAATGCGGCCCAGGGTGGGCTGGAGCAGCTGCAGAATCTCTGTATTGCGTGTAACTCAGAATCTCTCCCCAGCCTGTTCCTAGGCAGACAAGTTCCAACTACCTGGTTCTCCTCCGTTCTCTGAATCTCTGTTGCTGTCAATGGACGGCTGCTGCTCCAACTTCTGTTTCTCCTCCTTGGGGACCGCACCCTTCCCCATCTCTCCTCTCTCAGCAAGGCAGCGGTGGGTGCTGGGCTCTGATCAATTCCCTCTCTCTGGCTGCTAGAAAGTGCTTCATGCAGAGGCTGCCAAGTCCCTTCCACGTCCCTGACTTTGGCTCCGCTCCCAGCTGACCTAGAACCTGCAAGGACACCATCAGGACAGCGTAAGGGTCGGTGTGTTTGTGTGCGGCATCCCATCCCCACGTCCAGCAGAACAGACCCCCGCCCTAAGCGCAGGCTGGTACCTAACCCCCTCCCTCAACACCCCCCATTTCCCCTCACCCCTCTCCTCAGTGCACACATCACTTCTTAGCCCATGTCAGCTTAGCCACCACTGGCTCCCCCTCTCTAGCCCCTCTAAGACTCTGCACGTACAGTAGAAAGCAGCCACAGCAGCACTGTCAACTGGAAGCATGGACATGGCACAAGCGCTGGGAGAGCTTTCCCAGTGCTCTGTATAAACTAGGGATGTTAAATACTAGTTCACTGAATAGTCAAGTAGCCACATGGCATTTTATCAGTTAGTCGACTATTCAATAGTCCCCAGGGATGGCAGCCGCTGTATCAGAGGCAGCAGCACAGGGTGCCAGGCGGGAGCTGGTCCACAAGGGGCACCAGTTTTCAAACCAGCTCCCCTCATGGACCAGCTGCCTGTCGCCCTGCGCTGCTGCTTCTGAGAAAGAGGCAGCAGCATGGGGCGGCAGCAGCCCCTGTCCGGGAGGGAGCGGGGGGGTCTGAGCTCCTGGACTTGGCGTGAGCCAAAACTGAGCTGGGCTGCCTTCCTGGCCACCTGGCTCTTAATACACTTGAAATGCAGAGCTGAAATGGGGGTAGGTCCCAGACCCAGCATGAGCTAGGACTGAGCTGCCTGCCTGCTCTGCTCCTAATACACTTGAAATCCAGAGCTACAGTAGGGGTAAGTCCCAGCCCCATTGCAAACCAGGACTGAGCCAGGCTGCTGGCCAGCCTGCTAAAAAGTTTACTGGCAAGCAGTAGGGGGGAAATGCATGTCGTCTACAGCATAAACCTATCAGCTTTTGCTTATCTGTTAATCAACTACACTATTACATCTAATAATAAACCACCTCCATGAAGGAAGCTAAGAGCGCTGGAAGTGCAGACCCCGCCATCCTGCTCTCTCGTTCAGTCCTGGTTATGTAGGTCAATGTAAGGCGGCTTATGCCGGCCTGACTTCTCTAAGCAATGACACAAAAATGTAGCTTCCTTGGATGTAAGGCATTATGTCACTAAGGCCCTAAGCTATGTCTAGGGTAAGAGGCTCATATAAAGTTATTTTCATAGAAAGGACACTAAATATATAAACATGAAAGCTTTATGTTGGCATATATCCAAAAGTGGAGTTACAAAAATAGAATAAGACATCTTGCAATATACCTGTTTGCATTATAAACTAGTTTCAAATTAACCTCTGTGATGTCTTAATTAGTAGATATGAAAACTTTCTAGCTACACAAAAAGCAGTGATAGGTACACAGACCAGCTTACTTAATGGAGGTAGTACCAACTGCACATCATATCACATTTTAACACGGATTTTAAAAAAAAAAGTGATTTTTTGGCGCGCGAGGTCATTGATGATGTCCTCAAAAACGTATCACTTTTGATGCACAAAATATTTTGGGCAGATGCTTTCCTTGCAGCACTATTGTCCACAGTGCATTCTGGACAGAGAATTTTTGCAACTGAAATTTCTCCTGAGCAGTTTGTCACAGTTAAAATTAAAAAAAAAAACCCTGTAGTGTTGTTTCTATATTAGAGAATACTGACTGAATCTTAACTTGCAGGATGAAAGGACATTCAAGGAAAATTGTGCAGATAAAGGTGGTTTAATAAAGCACTACCGGGCTTGTATTTCCCCATCAAGGTTTACATGGACATCTTGAGGACAGCAGTGCTTCTGATGAAAAACTTTCACTTAGCTGTTTCTCAGAGGCATCTAAGTCAACTAAAAATGAAAAATTATTTCCTAAATTTTCATATCAGATTGCTCTTTCCTTCAAATTGGGTTCACTTGCATCCATTACAGGGATATAAAATGTCACCGAAATTGTCTTGCAAATTTGCGGATAAAAAGTTGATGAAACATTTCCTTTGCAATCTGAATCAGACTCTTTAGATTTAAGTTCAATTTCATCAGAACTTTCACAGACTTCTTTCGAGAACTGGGTGGAGCGTTGTGTAAGTTTTGCACATGCACCAAGGGTTTCTGCATCCATCCCTTAGGGGACTTGCTGGTTTTGTGGAAAGGATTCAGAGGATAGCAAATATCAACTCTGATTCCTCCATTTTCTCATGCAGCAGACCAATGTCTCTCCATTCACCTTTTCCTCTGCTGTCAGTGTGATGGTCTCCCCAACCCCCATGCTTTGTGACATTGTCTTATGAATACAAATATGCATCACTCAATGCTTTGGACAAAATACCTCCTGTAGCCTGTCAATGTTAATGTCCCAATCTGCACAGTCTGTAGATCTCATTTTGGTGCATGTATCACTCTTAAAATTAGTGATATGGGGTTGGTTATGGATCTAAAATGGGCAAATGGAAGCCATCAAGGGTGCTTCCCTCAATGTCTGGGTGATCACCTGTAAACAGCTTCCTTTAACTTTTGAATCTAAGCAGTGGTTGGTCATAGGGGTGGTCATGGGACTTCCAACTGGTAGGGACTGACTAGGTTTTCCATGGCAGGGGAGAAGGTAGCAACAAAGAATTCCCACCCAAAAGGAAGATTATTTAAGATGCAAAGTTTTCAGGCTCTTCGTCTTTGGCTGGCAGGTCACTCTCAAGAGAATGAACCCGAGACGCCAGGGAAAAAAGATCCTCCCTGGCTTGGAGGTTTAGCTGAAATAAGAACAGTTTTAGGATAAGTTTGCACTGAGCTTTAATCTGTTAGAACTAGCCATGTGTTTTCTGTTATTTTAAATCTGTAATTCACTTTGCTCTGTTTGCACTTCCAACCACTTAAATCCTACTGCTTGTACTTAATAAAAATCAGTAGCACCAGGGAGTCATTGCTGTACATGCCAGCTGCACGTGTCAGCTGCTTTCAGGAGCAGTGCAGGGCCAGGTCAGGAATGAGCTGCCTTAACCCTACTGCTCCACCACCCAGAAGCCAGCTCAGCTAAACGTGTCCAGACAGAGCCTCCTTCCTGAACCCCTGCCCCAGCCCTGAACCTCCTTCTGCACCCAACCTCCTGCCCCAGACACGAGTCACCCTGCTTGCACCCTGAAACCCCTCCTGCTTGCACCCTGCTCCTTCCCAGAGCTTGCACCCTGAAATCCCTGCTGAACCCCAATCCTCCACCTTGAGCTAAGCCCAGAGCCCCTCCCACACTCCAACCTCCTTGGTCCAAGACAAGAACCTGCACCCCAACCCCCTAGCCCAGCCTGGTGAAAGTGAGTGAGGATGAGGGGTTAGGGGGGATGGAATGAGCAGGGTGAGGCCTCAGAGAAGGAGCGGAGCAGGGGCAGGAAGGAAGTGGAGGCAAGGTGTTTGGGTTTGAGGTAGATCTTACATTGCACTTAAATTGAACAAGTGAGGTTAAATATCGGTTCATTGATTAGCCACTTACCTTCACAAATTCTTATAGTTTACTCAACTAATCTATAGTACAGTGGTTCCCAACCTTTAGGGGCTGCCGGGCGCCCGGGGGCGGGGCCACTCACGCGCCATGCACTCGGGGGTGGGGCTGCACATGCGCCGCGTGCCCGGGCCGCCCATGCGCTTTGCACGCCTGGGGCAGGAGCCGGCCCAGATTGTTTGGCGGGCGACATTGCGCCCACAGGCACCGCGTTGGGGAGCACTGCAGCAAGGCCAGCAGCCAATATGGTCCGGCCTCACCCCCCAGTAGCCTCCCCCGTGCTGCTGTTTCAGAGGCTGCAGTGCAGGGTGCCAAGCAGGAGCTGGTCTGTGAGGGGAGCCAGTTTAAAAACCAGCTTTCCTCCCAGACCAGCTGCCTGTTGCTCCATGCTGCTGCCTTTGATTCAGAGGCAACAGCGCAAGGTGGCAGCAGCCCCTACCTGGGGGAGGGGTCTGAGCTCCTGAACCCAGCACAAGATGGAACTGAGCCGAGCTGCCTGCCCACCTGGCTCTTAACACACTTCAAATGCAAAGCCACAGCAGGGGTAGGTCCTGGACCCAACACAAGCAAGGACTGAGCCAAGCTGCTGGCCAGCCTGTGAAAAAGTTTACTAGCAGGGGGCAGACAGGTGGAGAAATGTGTGTTGTCTAGAGCATTAACTAATAGCTTCTGTTTATCGGTTAATCAACTACATTATTACATCCTGAGTGCTCACCTACAGCAGTGGTCCCCAACATTTTGGGGCTGCCGGGCGCCTGGGGGCAGGGCCACTCACGCGCCGCGCATCTGGGGGCGGGGTCACTCACAGGCCACGTGCCTGGGGGCGGAGCCAAGCATGCGCCGCACGTTCAGGGCCGGCACCGGCATGTGCCGTGTGCCCAGGGCCGGCACCAGCATGTGCCGGGACCCCGGGGGTGGGGCCAGGCCAGATTGCTCTGCGGACGCCCATAAATGGCCCAGCGGGCACCATGGGCACTGCGTTGGGGACCACTGACCTACAGCCACCAGCTCAAACCCTCCAGCACATCACTGACAATCTGCAACAGGGGTGGGGACCCTCAGGCCCAGGGGCTGGATGCAGACACGGACTCTGGCCTTCAAGACTCAGGACTCTGCTCTCCCCCACCCCTGCACCACCCCTCCAGTCCAGCCCACTTCTCCACTCCCTCCTCCCCCGCCCTTTTCCATTCAGCCCAGACTAGGGTCTATGTATTAGTCCTTTGGGCTCCGAATGGAGCATAAGGGCCTCCGCAGTCACTCTGCATCCTGCTTCAGAAGCCTTTTAAATCTGCACTTGAAAGGGAATCCTCTGAACTGGCATTCATGCTAAAATTCGACACTACATGTGGGTCTCAACAAAGACCCCAGTTATCTTACCCATTACAAAGATAGCTTCCCCAATTATCACCTCTAATACCATTAGCTCACAGACATTTACCTTCCTCCCCCCCCCCCCCGCCTCCCCCTTCTGTTCTGAAATGTGATTTGTCCTTTTCATATGTGTTCATTTTTTTAAATTGTATCCTTTGGTATATATTGTTGTGACTATTTTCTTCCACTACTTGATCTGAGGAAGTGGGTCTGGCCCACGAAAGCTCATCATCTAATAAACCATCTTGTTAGTCTTTAAAGTGCTACATAGTCCTGTATTTTCTTTCAGCTACCCCAGACTAACACAGCTACATTTCTATCACTATTCTCCATCTTTTGTGATTCTTAGTGATAGTCTTGATTTGATCTCAATTTAAGTTCTTTGAAATGTAAAATGACTAAGCACACATGCCCACAAGGCCAGCCTGCTGCCACCCCAACCACAAAACATTCCCTAACCCTTCTCTCCACTTAACAAGGGCTTACATTATCAGTTATGTTATCAGTGGTTAGCTCTAGATAACAGTGCTCCCTGTACTGTGAGTCACAGCCTCTCTCACACTGGCAGTGCCCTTGCAGCTGGCAGACAGGTTGCTCTCTTTGCTTTGATCTATTATCACTGGAAGCCGGGGAGCTGCAGTACCTTAGCTGGACACAGGAACCTTTAAACACTAGCTAGCCCCCTACTGTGATAACAAACCAACCCTTTAGATTCTAGTTTAAAAAAAAAAAAAAAAAAAAAAAAAAAACAGATCCCAGCTCCTTTCCTGCCCCACCCCCTCCTGTCACCCCTCCATAACTCATCCCTGCCCTCTCCCATCCCCACCAGCCCAACCCTGACGTTTGTCTCCCACCATACTGTGCCCAGCCATATCATCCTACATCCTCCCACTTTCTATCACCCTACTCAACCCCTCCCTTCTTCCCACCATATTGCCACATTCAGCCCAGATCTCTCCCTCCCCCTCCATACCAGCCCTCCCCTCATGCAGTGCAGCTCAGCCCCTCTCCCCAAACCACACAACACCCCTCCCCCAACCCCTCCTACCTCCCTCTCCATATCACCCCTCTCTTCCTCCCCCCCCCCCCCTCCACATAGTTGGCAGTCCAGGGAGCATGAGGTGCCACTAGGAATTCTGCCCCCTTCATCGCCCATAGAACGGTTCCCAACTACCATCATCATTTTGGTATCGGCTGAACCATGGCTCCTCTGAGTCTGCAGTGAGTCACAACAACCTCCCTTCCACAAGGCAGTGGCCATGGGACCCAGGCATCCTGCTCAAAACTGCCTCCTCCTGCTGTGGGGTGACACCTCAGAGCCTCCTTCCCCCGCCTCCTTTCCAGGGAACAGACCTCCCACCCCCGTGAGTGAGAGGGCAGGAGAGGGGGCGGCCCCCACCACTCAAAGTGGGGGATGAACCCCAGGGTCTCCCCAGTGCAGGCAGGGAGGAGGGAAAATGGGGGTTTCTCCAAATTTGCCCCTCCCCAAAATAGGTGTCCCCCCTTGCAGAGCTCCCAGAATTCGTGCAGGAGGAGGGATAATTAAGGGCTCCCCAGGGATAGCGCCCCCAAAATCTCACTGCCTCAGAGGATTACTACAAGAGGGAAGGGGTCTGTAAAATCCTCCCCCACCCTGTCACTCTTCTCCCACTGCCCCACAGACACGGGGCAGAGTGGCTCCCAGGCTGTGAGACAGTTAGTACCCGGGGCCCAGCAACTCCCACCTGGATCCAGCCTGCGCAGCCCGGCTCGGTAATATCATGCTCCTTAAACCACAGCCCTTTCAGCTACGCTCTGCGGTACACCAGTGCCCCAGCCTTTGTAATACAAGGCCCCGTAGAGCATTCTAAGGGTCAGCCTCAGTGTCAAGGAGCTAGTCTAATCACCAGGCGAGAAGCCACAATCAAGACGACTCATTTCACAGTCAGCTGGGATATTGACTCAGTTTGACAAAGTGTCAAGCCACTAACAGTCTGAAATAAGAGCTGGGAAAGGCTCCAACCCAAGTGTGTGTGGGGGGCCCTTACAGAAACAGGTGTGTAGCAATTCACTGTCCCTACCACTGTGAAATGGGGTCCCACCTGGACTGGAGTTTGAGGCAATGTTTAGAATTTGGGGGCATTAGGGCGTGTAAGCAAACATAAGCAGGCAGTGAGGTTTTTAGCAGCAGTGGCAAATTCAATAGGCATTTTCCACCTACACACTGTGTGTTT
Source organism: Pelodiscus sinensis (assembly GCF_052426305.1). Taxonomy (NCBI): domain Eukaryota; kingdom Metazoa; phylum Chordata; order Testudines; family Trionychidae; genus Pelodiscus; species Pelodiscus sinensis. The sequence goes on from NC_143070.1 coordinate 15,921,779, forward strand.
AGAGTTTGATTCCCTACTGCCTCAAGTGTCTGTTTAGCTATAAAGCATGGAATTATACAATTAACATTATTGAAAATCTTGAATCTGGCCTCTGGCCCCATCACCCTTTGGCTTATGCATGACAGGTTCTCTCTCATGGAATATTCTACCTTCCATGACTTGAATTTATTGACTTTCCTAGCACATGGCAACACTCATATACATTGAGGGTGGGATTCCTGGCTAATGGGAAAGTGCACTTGGGGATTTTAAGGTGTTTTGAGCACATCCCTGGTGATTCAGTGGCTTAATATATGGAGAGTGTTTCACTTTTCAAGATGCTTTGCTATTCCTATCCACAAGGCCCAGATATGGTTGGGATTGATTTCCGGAATACTGAGAGTGCGAGATTGCTTCAGGTTTTCTACCGCACACAGCACCATGCTATTTAAATGGTGATTATGGCTTTGAGGGGTGGATTTTCTTTTAGTGAAATCAAAACATGCACTGTCATACCAAGATCTCTCTGGTTTGATTGTCACTGCTTTGAAGTTGTGGTGGTAGAAACACCATCATACTGAGATTCCTGTTTGTACTGCCTCTTCATACTTCCACCCATGGATAGAAGAAAGTCCTCAGATCCTTGTAATAATATTGTCACTTTTAGATCTATTAGTGAGTGCCCGGGCAGAATAACTTTAAAACAACAACTTTAATCCCCCTGTGTGGAGGAATGTTTACTTCTCTGTAGTCCACCCTCCACCTGGGATATACACTTCCCTAACTCCCACCTCTAAGAAAAGATCATTTTTAAATCTAGTTCTTGTATCATCTCTGCAGTCATACCCCCCACATCCCTTCCCTCAGAGTTCTCTGCTCATGTGAGTTTCAGATGTAAGGATCTGAGACAGTTACCTCTAGGAATGCTTATTTTTGTGTTGAATTTCCCCCTTTCTATAACCTCTGGTCTCTTCAGTGAACTTAAAATGAACATGGCTTTGAGAGAGTCTCTAGGTACCACGTAGACCAGCAGTGAACAGCCTGCCACCCAAGGGCCACATGTGGCCATCAAGGTTCTAACACGTGGCCAAGACATGCAGTTTACTCTTGCTGACATGCAGATTCTGCTCGTTTCCATCTGGGCATTAAAGTGACAAACACGCAAAGTGATGTGTGTGCTGATTGCACATAACACTGACAGAGCCATGAGCTCCTTCTGCATCCCATCAAAGTGCTGCTGCCGTTCAATCCCACAAATTCTAGGTAATGCAATAATGCAAGCACAGCATATACCTATCCTGGGAGACTGTCTTGGTTACAACAATCTTGTGGCCCAGTGAGATGGAGGGCCACTTATGCAGCCCACTCACTAGCTTTGATTGTCCATCACTGATTTAGTCAGCGCTTCAGCTACTGTTACAGGTAAGGGGCTGGAGGTTCCTGGAGGGCTGTGAGAGAGTGAAGGGACTGGGTGTGGCACATGGAGGGGCTGCAGCCAGCAGGGCTGGTAGCATGGCGAGAGGCCGTTCTGGGCGGGTTGACGTGAGTGACGTGCTGGCTTCACTCTGTCATCCCACAGGAAAAGCATTTTATATAGAGAGAGAAGAGATGAGACCAAATTTGCAAAAGGTGGATGTGGACAACCCTTGGCATGGCAATGGCTGGGTCTAACAATTCATCTGTACCAAAGTGTTAACGTTTATATTCTCCGTTCGGATGTTTCCTAGAAATGTTTTTATTACGATTCCTAATTTCCAGTATAGCTGTATCATGCTAGGGAACATGTTGGAATCTTTCCTTAGCTGGTTGCTTCTAAAAATAATTTTGTTCTGTGCTATGTATTTCTTCAGACTTCACTAAGGAAACACCACACTTTTAATTTTCAATAGTGCTATATAAAAGTCTTTTACCACTTTCTGGCCTGCACTTAAAATTTAGCAACCTAATGGTGTTGGACAGGGGGGTGATTCTGCCCTCTCCCTCATTAAAAACAACAAGGTGGACTGAATTTCCAGGTAAATGCAGCTAAGCCAAGAGAAAAGCACTTCTGTTGAAGTAGCTTATTTCATTTGGGGAGATGGTTTTACCCCACTGACAGTAGTACCTGCTTATTGGTGGACAAGAGTCTGCACTAGAGGGCTTCACAGGCATTGCTACAGCAACAGAGCTATACCAACTGTTCCTCTGTAAGCTTAGACAAGATCCCAGGTTGCTAAGCTTGTTTGTGATTTGATGTTTAAATTGTAAGCTACCACTTTAAAACTCAGATTCTCTTATGCGAGTTGTTTCTCTAGCCTAGTAGAATTTTGTTTTATGGATCTTGTGAATCCAGAGAAACATTGCCTTGTCACGGCATCCCAATATAAACAATGCCTGTGCATGAGTTTGACAAGACATTTTGACAAGGATTTCTCCAAATTGTTAAGCACCAGTAGCCCCACTGATTTCAATGGGGCTATGCATGTGCCTGGCTTTACTCGGGGGTCGGTTCCTCTGAAGTCACTTAACTTAAATACAGTACTTCAAATGAATCGTGTACAAGTCTGCAGGAATGGGGTTCTGATTTGCAGAGTTGGTGACCTGAATCTGTCCCTTTCTGCTGCACCTCTGTGGCTTTTACCAGTGACTCTACAGAAGAGATTGTCTTGGGGATTTAAAACAAACCCCTTCTGAGAACCGTGTAATTTTGGCAACAGCCACAACCAGATGTAAAATGGCTCCAAAGTTGTCACTTGCTCCGTGAAGATTTAACTACTACTCCCGTGGACTAGCTAGGCAGGGCGGAGATGGTCCGAACTTTTCTTATTTGACACTTTACTCAGATAGCTCCAGAGCAATCCCTGCAGTTATGAGTCATCGTGTCTCTAGCGGAGGTCTGTACACTCTCTCTCTCCCCTCCTCCAACAGCCGCTCGTTCCCTGCGCTGTAGCAGGACTATTAGGCAACCTCTGAAACCTGCCTGCCGGCCGGGGGACGCTTCTGTCTGTTCCGGCCGCTCGCGGGAGCAGCTGGGGTAGAAGTTTGTTGCGTACCGGGCAGAGTGACACTTGCGCCGCAGCCCCTGCGACCTCAGCCGAGCCTGCGGCAACCAGTGAGCGAGACGATGCAAGTGGCTGGGCGGGGGGTGCCGGGCGCCCCGCTCCCCACAGACACGCCCGGCCTCCCTCCCGCCGGCCTCTCTCCAGACGTGTTCGGCTGCCCCGCGCAGCCCCCTGACCTGCTCCCTGCTCCCCGCTGCCGGAGGGGAAGGGGCCGGGCCGGGCCGAGCCACCGCACCGGTTCCCGAGCACTTTCATCCCAGCCCCATGGGGGGGGAGGGCGGAAGTCCGAGGGAGGAGGGAGTTCAGCCACCCCCGGGCACCGCGTGGGAAGCAGCCGCGTTGCAAAGGGCTCCCCCGCCCCGGTGCCCAGCAGCTCGACAGGGCGCCCCGCTGCCCGGCATCCCCAGCGGCCATGCCCGGCAGACCAGCCCGCGGCCACCGCCTGCCCCGCAAGGGACACGGGGCGCAGCCGCCGCCCCCAGTCCTGCCCAGCCCAGCGCGCGACCCCGGGGAACAGAGCGGAGCCGCTGCCACTTACCACAGCCCCAGCGCCCTACTCCCGCCGCGCTCCGCTCGCTGACTGGTATCAAGAGTCCAGTAACCTACTTTTATATACGGGAATCCTTCCGCACCACTATATAGACGTAAGCAAGAAAATAGTCCCAGGCCCTGAACCCCAAAGTGCGGGAGCGGGGTTACCGGCCTTTCCCCCTCCCAGAGCCTTTCCTGAGGTCTCAGCGATATTCCTCCCTGCGGGAAACCCGCGGCTCCCAGGCGCAGAAGCAGCTCTGAGAGAAATATATGCGCGGAGTGATCTATGAGGGAGGATTGAGAGAATTGGCCTCGGGCTGCAGGTCCTAAAGCCTAACCCGTTCCCCCACAGACAGGCTGTGAACATCCGGCAGGAAGCTTTGTTGCTGATTAACTTCAGCCCAGCAGCGTTGAACTCAGACGGGCTCCCGCTCTCCTGGGGCTGCCCCCTCCGCGTGCCCGATCACCCCTTGTGCGGTGTCTTAGCTCAGACCAGACCCCTGAGCCAGGACCGGCGGTGAATGTCAGGCGCTGGGTCTGCCTGCTGCACAGTATTTCCAAGGGGCAGCAGAACAGGCTCCATGCGGCACTGCCGCTTTGAAGTACCCTCTCTTCCCCCTGTTTGCTGCTTTTATCTGATAGAATGGGGGGGGGGGTGGAGAGAATTGACTAGCCCAGTGTCTCTCAACCAGTGGTAGAGGACCGTTAGGGGTACTTGAGAGAAGTGGGGGGGGGGGCATCAACACAACTGAAATTTGGAGAAAACTGAATTTATATTTTAAGTTTTACAGCATTTTATTATTTTTGTACTTTTCACACCCAAAAATTCAATCACCCGCTTGGCTACCCTTAAGTTGTTTAAACAAATGTGTTGCAATGGTAGAAAAAATTTTGTGTGTCTGAAAACTGTAGGTACTGGGGGTACTTATAATTTTTTTTAAAAAAGGGGGTACTTTATTAAAAAAGGTTCAGAAACACTGGACTAATGGCCTCAACTATCTGACAAGTATTTGCTTATCAGATAATCAACTAGTCGAGTAGAGTGGTGAGCATAGCTGCCTTCCAAGCAGTTGACCTGAGTTAGATTCTCAGCTAATGCAATGCAGTAAGGGAGTGTCCAATGCCCTGAAGGTGGTTTGAGGGGAGGGATAGCTCAGTGTTTAGAGCATTGACCTGCTAAACCTAAGGTTGTGAGTTTAATTGTTGAGGGGCCATTCTCTCAATTGTTGATCTGGAGCAAATCTGTCAGGGATGGAACTTGGTCCTGCCATGAGGGCAGGGGACTGGACTCACTGACCTCTCAAGATCCCTTCCAGTTCTAATGTTATAGTTAGAATCCCCTTTGAATGTAGTTCTGCTGCTATACGCTAGAGGTTGTGTCAATGTAACAAACTTGGACTAGACCAGCCTCTGCCCTAACTTCCACAACCCCACCAGGCAATTTTTCCAGTGTCTAACCACCCTGAGAGGTACTAAGTTTTTCCCAACATCCAGCCTAAACCTCCCTTGCCCATTGCTTCTTGTCCTGTCCTCAGAAGCCAAGGAGAACAATTTTTCTCCCTCCTCTTTGTAACACCCTTTTAGATACCTGAAAACTGCTCTCATGTCCCCTCTCAGTCTTCTTCTTTCTAAACTAAACAAGCCCAATTCGTTCAGTCTTCTCTCATAACTCATGTTCTCATAACTCAGCCTGGACCATTATACACGAGAGATCCGTTTCCTGGACACCACAGTACAAATCACCAATGGTAAATTAGACACCACCCTCTACAGAAAACCCACTGATTTATACAGTTACCTACATCCTTCCAGCTCCCATCCAGCACACACCATACAATCCATCATCTATAGCCAAGCCCATCGATACAACCGCATCTGCTCTAATCCCACTGACAGAGATCAGAAACTTCAGGATCTCTACCAAGCATTTATAAACCTCAACTACCCACCCGGAGAAATAAAAAAGCAAATTGAAAGAGCCAGACAAATACCTAGAAACCATCTACTTCAAGATAGACCCAAGAAAACCAACAATAGAACACCACTTGTCATCACCTACAGCCCCCAACTTAAACCTGTCCAACACATTATCAATAAACTACAGCCTATACTGGAACAGGACACTAAACTCCGAGAGGCTCTGGGAGACAGACCCATAGTCTCCTTTCACACAGCGCATGAGCCGTGGTGCTAAGGCGCATGCGCAGGGCCTTAGGACGCTGGGGGCCCGGGGCAGCCGCCCGCTCGCCCTGCCCTAAATCCGCCGCTGTTGTCACTCGTGTAGTGTTTGAGCGTGTGTCTTTCGGCTCCCAGTCGGTGTGAGGTTGTGCATTTGTGTGTAGTTCCATTAGGTAGACTGTGTTAACGTGGGTCAGCGGTGTGTTGTGTTGTTCTGTGCGTTATGCTGTGTGGGTGATCGTGTGTCTTCTCTGGTTTGAGCTGCGTGGCCCATGGGCAATGGGACAGAATCGATCCAACGAAATCAAATGTTCTGGGCTAATACACAGTTCCCTTCAATGCTCTGAAGAGGGTTTATGTAGCAAACGCCGGGCCCTAAGGGAGGGGAGATTTTAAAGACCCACTGTGAATGCAGACAATGTCTCGTCACTTTGGCAATCGCTTTCAGAGCTCGCGTTTCGCAGAACAGGGAAAGCGATGGAAAAGCAGAGGATAATCCAGATGATGTAAATGTCTCTTTCCCCCCTCAGATTCCCCTCAATCGATCTACCTTGTGGGAGCGGAAAATGTATCGTTCTTACGGAGACAAATTGATCATTCAGGGTTATTGACATTTAGCAAAGGACAAACTAAACCGGATTTAGGGTTTGGTTGCCATGGGGAAAATGAACACGTTCGGGGAGGGGGTGTTATGCACCGATATATAGATGTGTGAAGAAGTGCTCTATAGCTTTGTATCGCGTACAACCTGTGCCCTTCGGGGTCTGCAGGTATTTGTACGTCACAGCAAAACACACGCGTGCTGCAGACTATACCTGCAAGAAGGAACGGAGGGATTTGCGTTAGTGTAGTCATAATGTAGCTCAGGGGGATTCGGGATCGAGATTTGGATGTTCATTAAAGACTGGTCACTTCCATTGGTATTCAAAACGATCTTCTCGGTAGAGGAAACAGATCCCGTTTTCAGCCCCCAAAGGAAATTGTGCTGCTAACCCATTCGCCTCTCCTCCCGTCCCGGGGTCTCAGCTCTGCGCATCTGGAATGGTGTTTTGCTTTGTTATGGGTCCCCGGCTGGCAAGAGCATTTTTTAAAGTCTTGAAACCAGGTGATAGTTTCATTCGTACCTATTTTGTGGGACTCCGTCTCCGAGGGTAAATAAAGCATCGTGCGGAGCTAAGCCCCGTCGCTTTACTAGCTGCCTTCCAGGTTCGTTTCCATTCTTTAAATTCACCTTTGGATCTACCCATGTCCGAAGCGCTGAATGACGATCGAGCCTCTTGGAAACCCGTAGCATTCATGTGGATTGCGGGGGGACGGGAAATATCTCTCTGTTTAAACCGAAGAGAGGAATTTCCAACTAGACATGAAAGTTCGCCCTTCTTTCCAGGCGAATGTAGCCCAACAACGGCACCGGGTGTAAGAGGGGATCGCTCATAAATTAACTTCAGCCACTCCCGGCCGTGATGGGATGGGCTTGTTTTCGTTATTTATGGCCGGCGGTTGTACCGCTAGGTCTCCCAGGTCTTTTATTTGAGGCTCGTGTCATTTGGGGGTATGAGTGTGTGTGCGCGCGCGCGCATTTCAAGTTGCAGACCTGTATCCGTGTGTGGCCGAGAGCATGTGTCATGTGGGTTTCGATGTGTGCTTCTGTCTGTGTGCTGTGAGTGACTCAGGGGTTGTGTTCACATGTATATCGTTTCCACCCGTGTGTTGTGAGAGAGTGGGCGTTATTAGCTTCCCTCTCTGTGTGGGACGAATTTGTGTTCGTTGTGCGTCCTCATGCGTGTGGTGTCTGAGCGTTTGTGTCCTTCGGCTCCCAGGCGGTGTGAAGTTTTGCCTTTGAGAGGAGTTCCATAGGTAGACTGTGTTAACGTGGGTCAGCGGTGTGTTGTGTTGGTCTGTGCGTGATGCGGCGTGGGTGATTGTGCTTAGTCTCTGTGTTAAGCTGCGTGGCCCATGGGCAATGGGACAGAATCGATCCAACGAAATCAAATGTTCTGGACTAATACACAGTTCCCTTCAATGCTCTGAAGAGGGTTTATCTAGCAAACGCCTGGCCCTGGTTGGGAGATTTTAGCAGGGCAAAAGACCCACTGTAGGGGTAGACGTCTCGTCACTTTGGCAATCGCTTTCAGAGCTCGCGTGTCTGAACAGGGAAAGCGATGGAAAACCAGAGGATAATCCAGATGGTGTAAATGTTTTCCCCCTCTCCCGCCCGATTCCCCTCAATCGATCTACTTTGTGGGAGCGGAAAAAGTATCGCTCTTACCGAGACGACTTGATCATTCTGGGTTATTGACATTTAGCAAAGGACAAACTAAACCGGATTTAGCGTTCTGTTTTCATGGGGGGGGGGGGGAGGAATGAACACGTTCGGAGGGGTGGGGCTATGCCTCGATATGTAGATGTGTGAAAAAGTGCTCTATAGCTTTGTATCGTGTACAATCCGTGCCCTTCGGGGTCTCCAGGTATTTGTGTGTCACAGCAAAACACACACGCGTGCTGCAGGCTATATCTGCAAGAAGGAACGGAGGGATTTATTTTAGTGTAGAAATAATGTAGCGCAGGGGGATTCGGGATCGAGATTTGGATGTTCATTAAAGACTGGTCACTTCCATTGGTATTCAAAACGATCTTCTCGGTAGAGGGAACAGATCCCGTTTTTAGCCCCCAAAGGAAATTGTGCTGCTAACCCATTCGCCTCTTCTCCCGTCCCGGGGTCTCAGCTCTGCGCATCTGGAATGGTGTTTTGCTTTGTTATGGGTCCCCGGCTGGCAAGAGCATTTTTTAAAGTCTTGAAACCAGGTGATAGTTTCATTCGTACCCATTTTGTGGGACTCCGTCTCTGAGGGTAAATAAATCATCGAGCGGAGCTAAAAACCCGTCGCTTTACTAGGTGCCTTCCAGGTTCGTTTCCATTCTTTAAATTCACTTTTGGATCTACCCATGTCTGAAGAAAAGCATGAATGACCGAGATGCGATCAGTGCACCCGCACGCTCATAGAATTCATGGGGGGGGGGGGGGGGGCGGGCGGGAGGACCGGATCTCTCAGTTTAAAAAAGAAGAGAGGAATTTCCAACTAGACATGAAAGTTCCCTCTTCTTTCCAGGCGAATGTGGCCTAAAAACGGCACCGGGTTTAAGCAGGGATCGCTTATAAATTAACTTCTTGGACTCTAGGCATTAGATCAATGGGATGACTTGGGAGGTTTGACCGATTTTTTTTTCACAGGGCGCACGCGTGTATGTACACACCCAGTGCAATAAAAACCCACTCTGTGATCCGGCACAAACAGAAGAAAAACGCTGCGGTTTCTTTCTTCCTCCTTCCCTTTTTTTTAAAGTGAACCTGCCTAATAAACCATTTTGTTAGTCTTTAAAATGCTACATGATTGGGGATTTTTTGTTTGTTTTACCAAGATCAGACGAACACGGCCATTTCTCTGTTACTTTCTGCCTTTTCAAGGGCAATGGACAAGGGCGCTCCGTATTCATTCATTTCTTTTCGAATAGTTTCATCTCCTCTCCCTCTGTCGCGCGTTGGGGGGGGGGAACAGAGGCTCAGGCACCCACTGGAATGAGAGAGGGAAAAAATCAGCGACTGTGTGTGTGTGGGGGGGGGTAGCTGCGGTGGGGAACAGATAATTTCTGTCGGCTTCAGGGGGGGGGGGGGGAGAAAGCGCTCCCCTCTCTCGTTCTTTGTTTAAACTCAATTCATGCGTCTAGTTTATCCCCCTCCCAGCCATCTTGCGGTGAGGGCGGAGGGGGGGGGGGCTGTTGAATTGTTTGGACTTCAGGGATCGTGTCTTCCGTTGACTCCCCGATGTTGTGCTGCCTCTGGAGTCAGCCCACGGGAACTTGGTTGCGGTGGGGCTGGAGGTCGGAGTCCCGGTGCCGGTGCGGGGACGCGCGCCCCGCAGCAGGTAGGAGCGGAGCGATCCAGTCACCGGAGGCCATAAAAGGGCCCCTCAGGCAGCATTTGGCCCCAGTTGCTTAAAAGCGCAGAGCAGGCGGGTGGGAAGAGCCCGCGCGTGGGCAGGGCCGGCTTTAGGAAGTGGGGGGGGGGGGGCAGTTCCATTCGAACAATTTCAACGGGGCCCCACTGCAATTTTGGTTGAGGAAAAAAAACCACAATCCCCCGCCAACACACACACACACCCTCCCTCCACACAGGGAATCCTGCGCTAATCTCACTTCTTGTGGCTCAGGCAGCCGAGGCACTCCTCCTCAGGGGCGGCAGATTTGTATAATTTGTATAATTAGCCACACTCCCTGACCCCCGTTAACTACGCCCCAACCCCCATTAGCTACACCCCCTGACCACATTAACCAGGTCTCTGGAGGCAACACGCTGGGGGCAAGATGGACACATGACCAGAAGTAAAAGGTGTCATGTCACCCCTCTGGAAGGACTTTTCCCACCATCCTCCTACCAACAGGGATTAGTTTGGCCCCCACCAAACCCCCCTCATGCAACTACCCTTCAATCGCGTTAACCCAACGTGTGTGACATTAACTCGGGGCGGAGAGGCTGGGGGAAGTATTCCCTCTAAGGCTATGTCTACACTCACAGCTTCTTATGCAAGAACCCTCAGAGCAGCCACACTGTCCACCTGCTCTTGTGCAAGGAAATTTACAGTACGACGTGGTAAGAGAGGGCATCTTGTGCAAGATCTACGCTCTTTTCTAACAGGTGTAAGCTCTCTTGTGCAGGAGCTCTTGCGCAAGAGGGCAGTGTGGATGCTCGGCAGGGATTTCTTGCACAAGAAACCCCTATGGCTAAAATGGCCATCGGAGCTTTCTTGCTCAAGAGAGCATCCACACTGCCATGGGAGCTCTTGCGCAAAAGCACAGCTCGCACATGGCAGTGAGGACTGTTCTTGCACAAGACTTCATGCACAAGAACCCTTGCGCAAGATGTTCTTGTGCAAGAAGCAGCCAGTGTAGACATAGCCTAAGAGTTTCCTCCCATGAGCAGAATGGATTTTGTGTTGCGCACCTGTACTGAATTCATGTGGCTTGTTTGAATGTGCCGCTGTGGCACCCACGTTATTATATATTTTATAAACCTTTCCCTTTTCTCTCTGCTGCCATGTCTCCTCCCCTTGCTCCATCAGCTCCCCTGGTGCCTGCTGCCTCCCAACTCCGCACCCTCCTCTGCTGTCTTGACTCCTGCCCTTCTCACTATCCTCATCCCTTCTGCGACCTGCCCCCCTCCACCAGCCCTTCTCTCCCCCCTGTGCCCACTCCTCCAGTAGCCCCACTCTGATCATGTGAGCTACCCTCCTCATCCCCTCTCCTAACTCCTCCCTCTACACATCTGCCCTGCCTCTCTCCTCTGGTGCTGGTCCCTCCCCTGCAGGTGTCTGCCCTTCTGCTTCACCCCCAGAATCCTCTGGCACCTGCACCTTCCCTTAGCCCTGCACCCTCCTGATGCCTCCCACTTCCCTCACTGCTCCTGCCCCCTTTGCCCTCTTTTTCCCTGATGCCCACCCCCTCACCACTCTCTGCCCCATTCCCCTCTTGCCCCTCTGTGCCCTCACATATGACTTGCTCCATCCCCACCTTCCTCATGCCCACCCCTTCTTTCAAGCCTTCTCCCAGCACACGCCTGGGCCAGGGGCGCCAAAGGGCCTCGGGCCAGCCCTTGTGGGGAGCCCATGGGTGCCGGGGAAATGGGTGATGCTCTGCTCACACATTCACCCAGGGTGCCATTTTTCCACGGGCTGGGTGAAAAACTTGCAACCCACATGGGGGAGGGGGGGTAGCAACATCCCCAAGCCCTCCCCTGGACAGGTGTAACCTCGTGTAGGCAACAGCATGGGGTGCCAGGTGGGAGCTAGTCTGCAAGGGGGAGCCAGTTTAAAAAGCAGCTCCCCTCATAGACTGACTACCTATTGCCCTGCACTGCTGCCTTTGATAGGAGGCAGCAGCATGGGGTGGCAGCAGCCCCTGTCCAGAGTAGGGGGTCTGAGTGACACAAGCCAGAACTGAGCCAGGCTGCCTGCCAGTCCAGCTCCTAATACACTTTACATGCAGAGCTGCAGTGGGGTAGGTCCAAGCTACTGGCCAGCCTGCTAAAAAGTGTGCTGGCAGGGGAAAGGAATGGGAGTAGTCTATAGCACTAACCAATAAGCTTTGCTTATTAATTGGTTCATTGATTATACTACTTTGGCACTGGGATGGCTGTATTCCGGTGTGCGGGCACCACCTCCTCAACCACAAGGTAGTTGGCTATCGCTATAATCCACAAGGTAACCCTTGTCTCCGGGAAACCCCTGAGTCCATAAGCAGCCCTGTTCACCAGGTAGCATGGCCTAATGGCCCAAGTCAACAAGGAACCCCCAGTTCAGAGTAGTAGGACACACTGGTCAGCATCAATGAGGAGCCCTCAGCTGAGGGCAATAGGTATCCCTAGCCAGAGCCAATAAGGTTGGGGCTAATGGTAGGGAGACCCAGACCAACCCTGCTCCTCTGGATCCCAAACTGGAGCCTATGAGCAGCAGCACCACCTGACACTCCCTCAGTGGAGAATCCAGCCAAAATGCATCAATTCTACCTGGGTGAGAGGTAGATTCCTGCACCCTCCCTGGATTACTTCCTACTGCTTCTGTCAGCTCAACATCCCATGTAGTTCTTGGGTCTTCTGGGTCTCTAGAAGCAGTGGGAACTCTGTGTGTGTGTGGGGGGGGGGGGGTGCATTGCAGCAGTCTCCAGTTCCCAATGCCAGGGTTACTGGCTGCAGGTACTCCAGCTGGAGGCTTTTCCTCTCCACTGGCCAGCCCAGATTCAGCTACTCTGCTCTCTTTTATACTGCCCCAGAATTTGGAGCATGCCCAATCTGGGAGAGGGGGTGGGACTTCCTCTGCCCATACGACTTTAATCTCACCTGTTAACAGTGCAGGGTATGTCCATGCCCTCACACTCACTTTTTCAAGAAGGTTTGAGAATGATACATGGTTGTATGGAAATGTTACAGAGATTTATTCACAAGTTCAGCTCAGAGACTGGCTAAATGAGAGTTGCACTGTTTCATATTTACCCCCATCTTCAGTGTACGCATGCCCTATGAGAATGGTCTCCTCTTCCATCACCTTCCCCAAATGTGTCTCTCTATATAGAGTCAAACAAAAAAAAGCAGTTATGTAGCACTTTAAAGACTAACAAGATGGTTTATTAAGTGATGAGTTTGCGTGGGGAAGATCCACTTCTTCAGATCATCTTCCAGGATGAAGATGCATTTACCTGGCAGTAAAACAAACAAACAAAAGCTGTTATGTAGCACTTTAAAGACTAACAACTTTAGTCTTTAAAGAGCTATATGATGGCTTTTGTTTTTCCAAGATCAGACTAAAACCCTGTCTGTAGGACTCTATCTACCTAACAGTGGATGACAGTGCAAACAACGCTTTGTCTGTGTCTAGACTGGCAAGTTTTTTTGCTGAAAAACTTGCCAGCTGTCTACACTGGCTGCTTGAATTTCCACAAGAACACTGACTTCCTACTGTCTGAAATGAGTGCTTCTTGCGGAAATACTATGCTGCTCCCATTCGGGCAAAAGTCCTTTTGCACAAAGCTTTTGCGCAAAAGGGCCAGTGTAGACAGCTCAGATTTGTTTTGAGCAAAAAAGCCCCAATCGTGAAAATGGTGATCGGGGCTTTTTTGTGGAAAAGCGCGTCTAGATTGGCACAGACGCTTTTCCGCAAAAAGTGCTTTTGCAGAAAAGCGTCCGTGCCAATCTAGACGCTCTTTTCCGCAAATACTTTTAACAGAAAAGTTTTCCGTTAAAAGCATTTGCGGAAAATCATGCCAGTGTAGACGTAGCCTTTGTGTAGATTCCTATGTCAGGAAGGATACTATCAATTATTTTGATTCTTATCTGCTTTGTTTTAACTACCCAGTCGTCAGATACTTACTGAATCCTTCTACCTGCCTGAATTTTCTATACCCTCTGCTCCCCGTCACCCACTCCCTCCTCTTTTTTCCTCCTCGCCCCCTTCTCTCCCATTTATTTTGAGTTTTCATATCCTGAACTCATAACTCCTGCCATCTGAAGAAGTGGGCTGTGCCCACGAAAGCTCATGAGCCCATCTACATGTTTTGTTAGTCTATAAAGCGCTACCAGATCATTTGCTGATTTTTTTCTGTACGGACTAACTCGGCTACCCCCTGAAGCACCAATAAAATTGATTCTTTCAGCTATTGTACAGCAGAGCCCCATTTATTGCGTCGAATTGGACCTGGGGCCGGATCAGATTCACACAAATGCAGCTAATCAAAAGAATGGAAAAGCGCCAGGCTACAGCGCCACCCAGTGGTCACATCAAAGTGCCTCACAACGGACAGAGATCACTCCCCTCACTAGGCTGGTGTAAAGCACCCTTGTCCAGCTCTGAATGTGCCCGCACGAGGGAGATTGTGTTTCTGCTGCTCCCTCATGCAAACCAGCCCCTGCTCAGTAGCACTACCGCCCTGACATCGCACAGATGAATCAGGTGCGAGTTAAAGAGGCAGAGAGACGCCTCCCCTCATGGCAAAGGACTCTCGGATATTTGGCCTGCGGGTACCAGTGAGATGGCACCAAATGTAACTCCTGGCTAACTGGCTCCCGTAATCCATGCAGTGAATGGCTGTCGGTGCAGGGCGCCATGGGGCTGCTGGTTCCTTTAATTTAATTTAAGAGCCAAGAGCCCATGGAAGGCAGGTGACTGCCCAGCACCTGCCCTTGATAAAGGCCCCCAGGACTCAGAGGCCAGGAGGTGCCCTTGGGGACAGGGGGTCTCTGCTGCTCCAGTAGATGACCCAGAGTCTGTGAAACTCCTTAAGCTGCCAGGTGACCTGACAGAGTAGAAAATAAGACTCCAGCTTAGCCAATTAGCTGGACTCTGAGGGGCGGGAGTCTGAAGGTTCCCCCAGCTGGCCCAGGGCTGGCTCAGGTCACCAGTGGGGATCACTCTCAGAGCCCCCTTCCTGCCCCATCCCTTTGTGAGGTTTCTCAAGCGATCTCTCTCCTGCCATCCATCGCCACCCTCTGACAAACGGGGGCTGGGGACGCCATCCCTTACCCATCCTGGCTAATAGCCATGGACGGACCTAACCTCCCTGAATGGCTTCTAGCTCTCTTTTTAACCCTGTTACAGTCCTCGCTTTGCCCACCTCCGGAATCGACAGCTAGTGGGCAAGCCCCGCCCCCCCTCCCAGCACCGCACCAATCCCAGGGCTGGCAGCGACTAGGTGTGCCCGCCTCTCCGCGTTAGCCGCTGTCGGGCTGCGTCCTGGTTTGGAGGGTTCGCTCCCCGCTGCCGAGGGACTGGTGAGCTGGGGGGAGAGTCCGCGTTGGGGGGCTGCGGGGCGCCACGAGGGCAGGGGAGGAATTGCGGCTGGAAGACGGGCGGTGCTGGGGAAGGGCAGGCGAGGGGATCACGCGGACCCCAGGATAATGGGGGGAATTTGCTTCTCCCCGGGGCTGGGACCGAGCTGTTGGGAGCGGAGCTCCGCTTGGAGCGGGTGTGGCCTGGGGGGCAGCCCCTCGGGAAGGGAGGGGGCGAGACACAGCACGCCCGGCCGGGGGCTCGGCCCCAGCTGTCTCCCCCCCGCGGCGGGCTGGGCGCCGCTCCGAGCCGGGTCCGGGCGAGCGAGGGCGAACGCGCTGCCCTGTGGCTGCCGCTCCAGCAATGGGAGCCCGGGTGAAGCAGGCTGGGGCGGCACCAATAGCAAAGAACATGGTGGCTGCTGCTGTCTGCGCGGTCCCTGTCTGAAAGCTGCAGCCAGATCCCGTCGCTGTAGAGCACACGGCGCGGGGCTGCAGTTGAGCAGCCGGGTTCTGGCGGGGGAGGGGAGCAGATCTCAGCTCCCTGCCTGAGTCACTGAAGCACCCAGCTCCGATCAGCCCCGGAGCCAGGCGGAGAGCTGGAGTAGATGCTGGAGCCCGTCAAACGTGCGCTACAGGCGCCCCCGCCCCCTCCACAGAGTCTCTGAGCTTCCCTTTCTGTTCATTTTAAACCTTCCGAAATGAGTCAGGACTCAGAAGATGATTTAAAATATTTCCCCTCTTCATCTTCTGAATTCTGAGTCTCCAGGGTGGAACCAGGTCACATTTTCAGACGTGTCTCTGCATCCTCAAAGGCTGGAAATATTCCTTAACTTTAAAAAAAATGAAAACACTGATCTGCCCTGATTGTTTGCCCTCAGGAGTTGGGCTTTGAAAAACACCAACTTTCCTAACATCAAGGGGGGCAAAAGCGAGTGAGACTTTCCCAGCAGTCTGGGGATTTAGAAACACCACGATCCCTATCGCAGCAGTGCCTGGGTGACCCATCTGGCATTGCAGCCCTGGGCTATGCGTACACTGGCACTTCTCGCACAAGAACACGTCCACACTGCCATGTGCGAGATGTGCTTTTGTGCAATAGCAACCATGGCAGTGTGGATGCTCTCTTGAGCAAGAAAGCTCTGATGGCCATTTTAGCCATATGGGTTTCTTGTGCAAGAAACCCTGCCGTCCGTCCACACTATCCTCTTGTGCAAGAGAGCTTACACCTGTTAGAAAAGGGCATAGCTCTTGCACAAGAAGCCCTCCCCTACCACACTTTTTTGTAAATCTTCTTGTGCAAGAGCGGGTGGGCAGTGTGGACGCTCTGCGGAAGAACGGCCTTTCTTGCAGAAGAACCCACAAGTGTAGACATACCCCTGGTGAACACTAATCTTCCTTTTAATTTGAACTAAAGATGTGTCTAAATAGTCCGAATCCCAGTGGAACAGCTACTCCCCCCTCCCCCCACCACACTGAAAGGTGTTTGGAGGAGGAGGGGAAGCTCTCCAAACCTGCAGTTCTTTCTTGATCATGTTTTTTCTTAGTGGCAAATACAGCCTCACTCAACCTCCTCCCCCCCCCTCCCCCCCCAGCATTTACCTCTGTGGAGAGGGAAATCTCTTAGACATACAATTTCCCTTGGGATGAGGTGGGGAAGATAAATGGGAGGGAGCAGTTTGTTCCTCTCCCTCTTGCCCAGGTGAAGGGATGAAGGACCCATCCGGCTTGGGAAAGCAAATAAACAACTGACCATGTCCAGTGGTAGTTGTTGCTCTAGTTGCTGCTGGTCTGTATGTTGTGGTGGGCGAGTTACTGTTCCACTTTGTGACTAGAAGAAGGATGGTCCCCAGGAGCACACATCTTAAATCCACCTCTGGGAGAGAGCTGTGTAGCTGGTAGACCACAGATGCCTGGATTCTGTTCCTACAACTGCTACTGACTGTGGTATGTGTTGGGTATTGTCTGTCTGTGCCTTAATTTGATCCTTTCTGCCATGACTGTAGCAAGCTCATGCAAAACCCCTTGAAATCTGTGGAGAACAGGTTCTGTGCAAGTGCAAAGAATCGATAGTCCATTAGGGTTTGCAGAGTCCTTGGAATTACATAAAGCTACTTGATTGAGCAGGGGGATGCAGTGGCGTGCAGTGGAGGCTCTCAGTATTGAACTAGGGTTTGCAAAGTCGCTGGGATGTGTTGTGTCATACCCACACCCAGTGGAGACTCTCAGTATTGCAAGAAAATTAAAAAAAAGAAATAGTATAGTAAAGTGTATCATGTATCTCAACCAGAGGATCCAGTACCCTCAGGGATACTCGGGAGAAGTCTAGGGGGTATGTCAAAACAGCTGAAATTTGGAGAAAACTGAATTTATTTTATAACACTTTATTATTTTTGTACTTTTTACCCCCCAAAATTTCATTGCCTGCCCAGCTACAATTAAGTTGTTTAAACAGATGTGTTGCAATGGCAGAAAAAAAAATTGTGTGCCTGAAAATGGTAGGTACTGTCTGTGTGTGTGGGGGGGGAGAGGTTACTTGTACTATTTATTTGTTTTTAGAAAAGGGGTACTTTATTAAAAAGGTTGAGAAACACGAGTGCTTTTCCTGAAAAACTATGCTGCTCCTGTTCAGGCAAAAGTCTTTTTCCAAAAGACTTTTGCACAAAAGGGCCAGTGTAGACAGCACAGTACTGTTTTCCACAAAAAAACCCCAATTGTGAAAAAAGCGATCAGAATTTGCTGCCTCCTCTTTGGAGGGGTTTAAAATGATGAAAGGAGGCAAATTGCAGCGGGGGGGGGGTTCATGGTCTGAGCAGGGGGCAGAAATTTACCAGCTGGAGGGATCAAGCTACTGCAGGTAGCGTCAGAAGAGGGGCTAAAGGGGAAAAATCGGGGGTGGGGGTGGTAGCCGGGGTTAAGTCCGGGGGTTAGTCTTTAAAGACTAACAAGATGGTTTATTAGGTGATGAGCTTTCGTGGGCCAGACCCACTTCCTCAGATCAAATAGTGGAAGAAAATAGTCACAACCATATATACCAAAGGATACAATTAAAAAAAATGAACACATATGAAAAGGACAAATCACATTTCAGAACAGAAGGGAGATGCGGGGGGGAGGGAGGGGGAGGGGGAGGAAGGTGAATGCCTGTGAGTTAATGATATTAGAGGTGGGGAAGGGGAAATGTCTGTGAGTTAATGGTATTAGAGGTGGGAAGCTATCTTTGTAATGGGTAAGGTAGTTGGGGTCTTTGTTCAGCCCCCCCACGGAGAGTGTCAAATTTTAGCATGAATGCCAGTTCAGAGGATTCCCTTTCAAGTGCAGATTTGAAAGTCTTCTGAAGTAGGATGCAGGTGATTAGGTCGTTGAGACAGTGTCCTTTCTGGTTGAAATGGCAAGAAACTGTTTTTTCTTTGTGATCCTGTCTAATGTCTGTTTTGTGGGCATTGATCCTTTGGCGAAGTGTCTGAGATGTTTGTCCAATGTACATAGCAGACGGACACTTTCGGCACATGATAGCATAGATTATATTTCTGGAGGCACAGGAATATGTGTTCTTGATCTTATATAACTCACTTGGTTAGGCCCAATAATGGTGTCAGCAGAGTGAATATGTGGACAAAGCTGGCAACGGGGTTTGTTGCAAGGGAAAGTACCAGGGTTGGTATTAGTGTGGTATGTCCTGTGGTTGTTGGTAAGAATTATCTTGAGGTTAGGTGGTTGTCTATAGGAGACTATGGGTCTGTCTCCCAGAGCTTCTTGGAGTTTAGTGTCCTGTTCCAGTATAGGCTGTAATTTATTGATAATGTGTTGGACAGGTTTAAGTTGGGAGCTGTAGGGGATGACAAGTGCTGTTCTATTGTTGGTTTTCTTGGGTCTGTCTTGTAATAGATGGTTTCTAGGTATTCGTTTGGCTCTTTCAATTTGCTTTTTTATTTCTCTGGGTGGGTAGCTGAGGTTTATAAATGCTTGGCAGAGATCCTGAAGTTTCTGGATCCAGCAATCCCCTGCCCCAGGGCAGAGCCCTCATCCCACACCCAAACTCCCCTAGCCTGCACCCCTCCTGCACCCAAACTCCATCCCAGAGACTGCACCCCAAACAGGTTAACCTTTTGTGGGCCCTCATGGAGGCAATGGGGACATGGGGCAGAGTCCTCAGAGCAGTGGTCTCCAAACTTTTTAAGCACGAGATCACTTTCTGAATTTAAGTGCAATCCAAGATCTACCTCATATATAAATACCCTGGCCCCGCTTCCTTCCTACCCCTTCTCCAAGGCCCCGCCCCTGCTCCCTCTATTCTCCCTCTCTTGCCCATCCTCACTCACTTTCATCAGCCTGGGACAGAGGGTTGGGGTCGCAGGCTCTGGTCTTGGATGAAGGGATCTGTAGTGCGAGAATGGCTCTGAGCTGTTCTTGGGGCAGGCAGGTGGATGTAGGAGGGGGTTCTAGGTGCAGGCTTTGGGAGGGTGTTTGGATGCAGGGGTGCTCAGAGCTAGGATAAGGGCTCGGGTACAGGAGGGGGTTCATGACTGGGGTAGGAGTTTGGGATGTGGGCTCCATTTGGGCGCTGCTGGTGGCTCCTGGGTGGTGGTGCTGTGGGGCTAAGGCAGGCTCACTCGTGCCCTGGCCCTGAACCACTCCCTAAAGCAGCCAGCAAACTCCATCCCTAGTCTTGTCGTGCCCCCTCTCTGCTCTGTGGAGAAAGGAGAAAGAACGGGAGAGGGAGAGACCTGACATCAGCACCCCTCTTTTCCCTCCCCTGCCCTGCACAGAAAGCAGGGGACTCTCAGGGGGAGCGGAAGCTCCAAGGCAAAGGGTAGGGGATGCGCAGCAATGGGGGGAGGGGCAGCTGAAGTGCTGGCACTTGACAGCCTCTTGGCCAAACCCATCAGGATCACCTGTCAGAGGCTCCAAGATCGACCAGTAGATCCCGAACTACTGGCTGGTGACCACTGGTCTAAACTACAAGATTTCTCAGCAAAAGACATGCTAATGAGGGACTCATTTGCATGAGTTGCAATCTTATTTGCATATTTTCTGCTGCTCAGTTTTTGCGCTACGGGTTTTTGCACAAAAACCAGCAGTGTGGATGTTTTCTTTTTGTGTAAAAACCCCTTTTCCCGCAAGATCGGTATACCTTCTTTTTTGGGGCATAAGGATCTTGTGGAAAAAGGGGGGTTTGCGCAAAAAATCCCCGTCCATGCTGCTTGTTTTTGTGCAAAAACCTCTAGCGCAAAAGCGGATCAGCAGAAAATAATCCAATAAGATCACAACTCATGCAAATTAGTCCCTCATTAGCATATTTTTTGCCAAGAAAACTCGTAGTGTAGACGTAACCATTGGTTTTTCCTAACCTGTGAGGAAAGAATTTAATTTTTATGAAGCAGGGGAAAGTTGGTCATTGGAGCATTTAGGTTCTCCCTTGCCTGCGTACTTCATACCACAGGATAATAAGACACACTGATCGCCTCCTTCTGAAACCTGAACACCCTGGAGAGGGGCACCCTCAGCGTTGAAGTACAGGCAGTCCCCGGGTTACGTACAAGATAGGGACTGTAGGTTTGTTCTTAAGTTGAATTTGTATGTAAGTTGGAACTGGTACATATTGTAGGGGAAACTCTAGCCAAACATTTCTCCAGAGCTCAGTTTTATTCTCCCACACCTCACTTCCCTCAGTCCTTTAGTCTCAAGCTGAGGTGTCTGCTGAGAAAAGCCGCTCCGCGTCTCTCTGGCCTGCTGGGGGGCGCGCTAGCTTCACATCTCCCTGGTTTGCTGGGGGGAAGCAGCTAGTGCAGGGTTGCCTCAGCCCGTTTGTAAGTAGGGGTCCGATGTAAGTCGGATCCATGTAACCCGGGGACTGCCTGTAATGTTAGAGCAACACTGAATAATACAGAGAAAAGGTTTAATATTTGAGAGGGTGGGAGAGCCAGATCTGAGACTTAGGGACAAGTCAACTCTGAGGAGAAATTTGCCAGTGAGGATTAATGGCTTCCTTTGCCTTCCCTCATCCGCTCACCCCAATGGTTTCCCTCAAAGAGGAAGTGGCTACAGTTGAAAATGGAATGGGAAATATGTCTTTCTCCATATTCAAGTACAAAATCCAGAAGGGGGAAAATCTAAAGGTATGTTTGAACTAGGGAGGCAAATGAAGCATACCGAAGTTGCTAATGAAGGGCGGGATTTAAATATCCCACGCTTGATTAGCATATTTGCGTCTGTGCAATGAGGAGTAACAGTTAATTTGAGGGAAGGGTTTTGGATTGGACTACCGCGTCTACACGCAGTGAGTTAATTTGGGCTACCGGCTTTTTAAAATGGCAACCGGACGCAAATATGCTAATCAAGCGTGGGATATTTAAATCCCGCCCTTCATTAGCAACTTCAGTATGCTTCATTTGCCTCCCTACTTCGAATTAGGGGCAAGTGTAGACATACCCTGAAGGAACTTTAGATCAGTCCTGGATCATTTAGAGGGAAAGAGGGACCAGGCCTTCTTCCATTTTCTTCTTAAAGTATCATCCAGACAATGGGAAGCAAATCATTCCGGACCAGATTTTTGAGGTGTTATGTTGGAAAGTCAGATTGGTGCCTAGAAGAGCCTGAGCAACCAATTCCCATTTAATGAATGGACTTAGGCACATAGACCCAGATCTGCAAAGGTATTTAGGCTCCTACCAGCCGTTGATTTCAGTGGTGATTGGGAGACCAAAACCTTTGTGGATCTGGACATTGGACACTTTCAAAAGCCCCTAGTCTCCTATTTGTAAGTGCTCAAAAATCTTTACAAATCTGGCCCTTTATACTTAATTATCAAGTGGTACTGTATTTAAGATTTCCTCAAATCTGAAAATCTTCCTCTCTCATTATCAGCTGCAGAAATTATCCAATAATCATCTTTTCCCTTAGTTACAAGGAATTAAATTCCTTCCTTTTTATTAAACAGGTGGAGATTTTCTCTCTCATGATCAAATATGGGTATAAAAGCCTTTCCAATTGGTCCTTTCATGAATAGCATTGAACATTGATTTCAAATCTCTCCAATTTTGCCCCATTCTCTTTAATGACCAATCTGAAATTTCTTCAGAGATTGACACTTTTCTATTTTTAGATATTATCCTAAAACCCGCTTAAACTTTTTTCCCTTTTCTCTGTAATTCTCAAACATGGATAGTTTGGGAGCTGACCACAGTAAGTCCTGAGACTTCTGCTTTTGGTAGGAAACAGCTGCCCTGCATAATTTCCCCACATACTGGATGTGAGGGTGTGTTACAGGTTAAACTGCTTATGACCAACCACCCGATCTGATTAAATTCCTTCTTCTCCTTCAGTTCTTAGTTATTGATCTGAAATACTTTCTGCCTAGTATCTTTTCCATCTAATGTCCAAAAACTCATCTAAAATGCCCTTGGCCCCTTTTCTCACTAATAATCAAATACTGACATAAAATCATCTCCGATTTGATTCCATTTCCTCTCTAATCCATGAATGTTGATCTGTAACCCCTTCAACAATCACTTTTCTCACTATGTCTTTAATTTATATCTATAGATATAGAGTCGAGATTTGTGCATCTGTGACACCGTCTGTGTGTCTGTCTGCAAGTCTGTCTGTACAGCAACTCCTCCTAAACAGTAAGAGGTAGAGCCACCAGATTTGTTACACTGCGGCAGCTTCCTCTTACCCTATCTTAAAGCAAGTTCAGGGTTTCTTTGTGCCCGGAAAATAGGGAGTGTCAGGACCAGAATTGTTTTCCACTATAACATGGAGGGGGAGGACACAGAAAGGAGGGACATGATACCAAGAGTGGCCACAGAGGGGCAGTGAGCCCGCAAGGAACAGCTATATTGCAAAGAGACCACTGGGGCAGCCTCACCACCAAGAAAGTAGCCAGTAAGGCTGGGGCTCCACCATCTGGCCTGCCACCAGACCAGGTAAGTAGCCCCCCGGCCACTGGCCTCCCCTACCAGGGATTCCCTCAGCCAGATTTAGACAATGTATTTTATTACATCTTGAAACATTCACGATTAAAAGTTCAAATTATATTCAAACTATCTAAGTCCCTACCTCTGTTTTGCAGAAGTGAAATGTTCCTTACAGCAGGTACAAATAAGGTAGAAATACGTGCGCCCATTTTAAACCAAGCCCCATAATGAAGTCCGTGCTGCACGTGCGCCTACATAAAATAGAGAGAGAGAGATGCTCATGCATCGTGCACAGCGAGTTAACAGCCGTTTCGATCGTTTTAAGTGTGTTAATGATCTGAAAGTGGTGGAATGTGGTTTGAGCTAAAATTTTAAAATGAATTTGGATTTGTTTTCTTATGTTATAATTAGGTATGTTTTTTAATATTTATTTTTATGTGTATTAAAGTAAGAGATAGGAATGAGGTGTGTGTCTCCCCCATTTTTTTTCCTGCTTCTCACCTGGAGGCCACATCAGTGAGGATTGGGTGTTTGTTTGTTTTTCCTTTTTACATGGGCACCACATCAGCCCCCAACTGATTTTTCTGTGGGTCAATGACAGGGCCAGCATGATTATTTGCAGGGCCTAGTTTGAATATATGGATTGGGGCCTATTTGTATACAGGCAGTCCCCGGGTTACATGGATCCGACTTACATCGGATCCCTACTTACAAACGGGGTGAGACAACCCTGCACTCGCTGCTTCCCCCCAGCAGACCAGGGAGACGCAAAGCTAGCGCCCCCCCCCCTCCCCCCAGCAGACCAGGGAGACGTGGAGCGGTTTTTCTCAACAGACACCTCAGCTTGAGAATAAAGGACTGAGGGAAGTGAGGTGTGGGAGAATAAAACTGAGCTCTGGAGAAATGTTTGGCTAGAGTTTCCCCTACAATATGTACCAGTTCCGACTTACATACAGATTCAACTTAAGAACAAACCTACAGTCCCTATCTTGTACGTAACCCGGGGACTGCCTGTATATATTTCATTCCTATCTCTTATTTTAATACAGATAAAAACAGATCAAGTTTTGCTCCTTGGCAGATCTTTTGTGACATAACCTTACTGATATAAAATCTACCCAGATTTTCCTTCCTTCCTTTCCCCATCCACTCTATCTATCTAATCAAAGCGTATCTGTCTGCAAATCCATTTGTTCAAAAATTCCTCAATGGTAAGAGGTAGGGCCACCAAATTTGATTGCAGCTTCCTCTTATCCTAACGTCAAGCAAGGCCAGGGTTTGGCTGGGCCAGGAAAGTGGGAAGGTCCAGGAAAAGGTCTGTTTTCCAGAGCATGGGAAGAGAGGGGCTGCTGTTTGGAGGGACGTGATATGAAAGTGGCCACTAGAGGGCAGTGATCCTAGGGGAGAACTAGCCTGCAGAATGACCACTAGGATAGCTGCACCACCAAAGGAATGGCCAGCAGGGCTGGGGCTCAGCCATCTTCTTGTCTGCCAGCACATCAGATTAGTTCCCCTCCCTCCTGAGCCTTGGCTGCAGAGCCAGAGTCGGGGGAGAGAACAGGGAGAGAACAGACCCTGGCTGGGAGGGGGCAGGGAACTTGGAGGTAGAAAGAACAGGCCCTTGCAGGGCCGGCTGTGGGAGAGAGAACAGGCCCCCAGCCTCCTTCACCCCCCTCCCCCCCCCATCCTCAAGTCCCTGCCCTGCAGGACCCAGACAATGCCGGGTAAGTCGGCTAGTGATCAGATATTGATCTAAACCCACTGGGGATGTGACCATTTGTGTGTTCAGGGGAACGTGTCACCTCTGACACATTTACATGCTGGGGGGGAGGTGGCTCAGTAGGAGCAGGGATGCCTGGGGAGCTCTGGCCTGCCCCCCTTCTCCCTCTTCCCCCCTGCCCTCGCGCTGCTGCCGCTGCACAGGAAGTCCCAAGGTGAAATGACTTGTTTTCCGAAAGTCCATTTGTGAATTGCTGCCGACCGGTGCTACATGGCACAGAACAGGGCAGCCTACGACGCGCGGAGCCTGCACCGCTACCTGGACCACAATGCGGCTACCCCGAGGCGGCCACATGCTCCGCCACCCTGCACCAGGCCTGCGCCATGCTGGGCCATGCTGCCCTATGCCCCGCTACGACCGCAGGTGGCTGAGCCCCCGCGTGCACCCACCAGGCCCCTCTTCAACGCCTTCGACCACACGCACGGCAGTGAGCAGCTGGAGGAGGCGGTGTGGGCAGAGTTCTGGCCTGCTCTGCTGCTCCACGTGGCTGCTGGCTGCAGACTGAGCCACGCACTAGCCCGGACCTTGTGCACAGAGTGAGCTGAGAGCCCAATGAACTAGCCTGGCAAAAAAAATCTGGTGAAACTCCCTCCCGCTTCCAACCCTGCTGCGGAATGGCCATGCAGCGACACGCTGGCCTGCTGCAAGGGGGCGCAAAACCAGGTAAGGCTTGCCCCCATGCTCAGAGCCCCACACTCCAATCCCCCTCATTCACGCCCCTCCCCTTGCCAAGTTCCCACACCCCCAGCTTGCTCCTGCACCTGCCCTCCTGGCCAGACCCTGCACTCTCCCTCGCTCGTGCACACTCCCTCCCGCCCAGATCTTGCACCTCCATCCTTATCCTCCCTTGCCCCTGCTCCCTCCCCCCGTCCAGACACCCTCCTCCCAGCCTGCCTCTGCCCCCTGCCTCCCACCCAGACCTCGCAACCTCTCTCCCTCCTGCACCCCACCTCCTGCCCAGATCCTGCACCCCCATCCCTGTCCCACTCGCTGGCAGCCCTGTCCCGCACACTGAACCCCTCATTTTGGCCACCACACTACTCCAGAGCCACATCACCGCACCTCCCTGAATGGGACTCCCAGCCCCCTAAATGTCTGCCACCTGCTGTGAGCAGTGTGGGACTCGTACCCCTGCCTGCACCGTCGTCCTCCAAGGCTCCCCACGCACAGAGTCCTCCCCTACTCCACTGATGACTCCAGGACCAGCCAGCTGCCGAGACATCTCAAGGGGCAGGGGAACATGGCCAGTTGCTGGACAGGAGGAAATAAACCTCTCTGCCGCACTGAGGAGCAGTACGATGACTGCTGACCCCGCGCCGATGGGCAGCGCGGAGGAGATACTGACCTTGGTCTGGGTGACCCGTGAGGCATCTTGCCCTGGCTCCAGGCTCTTCCAGACCCCAGTGCTGATTGCTAGCCCCATGGGAGCCCCGGCACCACTCTCTCCAGCATGGACATTGGTATCCTGGGCCTGGTCAGCAGTCACTGGCAGCCACAGATAGCAATAAGACACCTGCACCGATGGCCCTCCCTGCTCTCTGAAAGTTGGTTCCTCCAGCTGGAAGTGCAAGCGCAGCCCAGCGTCCAGGTCCCATCGGTGAGATGGGGTACAGGAACCCACAGTGCAGCAGCCCAGTGGCAGCGTGGCTAATGGCCAGTGCAGTGGCCTTATTGATGCCCGGGGAGCGCACTGGTGCTGAATTCCATCATGCACATGAATTTCCCATAAATCTTCTTTCAATCCCCAATCCCATCAAGTATATAATTGAACAGTTGGGGTAGGAATTACTCTGGCAATGCCAGGAATAGGAACGGACAACACCTTTGAGATGCACTCACTTAAAACCAAAATGCCCATCCGCTCTTACATCAAAGTTGTTTGCATGAGGCACAAACTGCATGTAGAAATTGCCACGGTTGTTCTTCACGCAACTCATTTCTTGTAGAAATCGCCCTGATTTTGCTTTTAGCAATTGATTGTATCTGAATTTTCTCCCAAAAGGGTCCTTCTAGAATGTGAATAAATGTGTTTTGATGGTGCATGTTTATCTTATTAAATTATCTGGCAGGAAAATTGTTTGTTGTATGAATCAACTAAGTGTCAAGTTCAAGACATATGGAAGAATCAGGGCAAATACACTTCCAGAACTGGATGTTTATTCTGTAATTAGATTAGCTAAGCAGTGATAAATAGAGCTCTTTGTTTCCCCACGCTGGTTAACCGGAAGCCAATACCTTAAAGCAGGAGCAAGGAACCTTTTTGGGGCCCACAAGTAAGAAGCAAAAGACCCCCAAAAAACAAAACAAAAAACCGCAGACCCTTACCAATACGGCCCCTGATTGAGAAGGAAAAAGAGGCCATAGGTCCCCACCCCTGCTTTAAAGCGTCAACCCCTTTAGATATTCCAGTTCGTGGCTTTTCCACCCTAACTGCTCTTTTGTAATAAATTATTATTAAAACCACAAATCACATTTGAAGTTCTTCCAACACCAAAGTCTCCTCCACCGTCCTTCGGTCCATGTGTATTGTGGCAAAGCTCCTACTTAAACTTAGTGGGTCCTGAGCTCTCCAGCAGATCGCTTGCCTCAGAGCAAGGGTCCGCGGCGGGAGCTCAAACCCCTCCCCCTATGCAGTGGGGAGCCCACGTTGCCCCTGCCGCCCTGCGATTGGTGCACGGCCATGAGGCTGCAGCACCAGCTCCGGCCAGCAGGGGGGGAGGTGAAGAAAGCAAACTCATCTCTCCCCACCCATGCGGTGCCCATGGTAAGAGTGGCACGTCCCTCAGTTGATCATGGGGGCGGAGGCGGGGGGGCAGGCAGGAGGTTGGGCTGTGTGGAGCTCTGCTGGGTGGCAGTGCAGGAGCAAGGCTTAGGGGCTATGGTCTGTGCACGACAGGGTGGGGGGCACTTACTTGCTTTTACACCCCCCACCGCTCCCAGGCATAATCTCCCGGGCACGGGATCCCACAGGCCGCAACTCCAGCCAATGTATTAATATCAGCAGAACTGACTTACATGGGACCTGCGTGTTGTATAGTCTTGACCTAATCTTTGTATTCATGCCTGTCAGTGTGAGAGAAGCTTTTTTCAGATATTTTTATATCTATTTGCATGTCTATGTAACCACACTTAAGTTGCAGCCCTGGGCATGTGCTGTGAGTATCATTGTGGCCCCCAGGGCTTCCAAAGTTGAGTAGCTCTGACCTAGACCGTTACTGACAGGTGTCCAACCAACCTGCTTTTAAAAGTCTCATGAACTTTTGTGGGCAAACTCCACTTTCTTCAGAGAAGCAGAGCTCCTGGACTGGAGCCGTTTCACTGGCAGACAAAATACATGGGTGGGATGAAATGTGCATCCAACTTTTCTCTTCCTAAAGAACAGGTCTGCCAGGACAGGAGAGTCAAAGGATGCCCCACACTGGCTTGCCCGCTGCTAATTTGGAGGATCCTGTCACCGGCTCCCTTCCCCAGCCGCTTCCTTTGCCTTTGTAAACGTGTCAGGTTTGCTGCAGACCCAGCACTTCTCCCCGCTGCACCGCGAGCTGCTGGCCCCGTTCTCGTCATTCAGGTAGACACAGTCGCCTCCGCCTTGGATCTCGAACCTGCAACACAGGAGCCAGGGAGCTGGTGTCAGGCAGGAGCTGGGGGTTTCTGCCTCCCCCACGTCTGTAACAGCCCCTGGAGATTCTCCTTCTTGCCCTTGCACCCTGCCACACTCCCCAGAAGGGGGCAGCAGGGCCAAGATCAAGGAGCATTCACACAAGGGGGC
Organism: Pelodiscus sinensis; assembly: GCF_052426305.1. NCBI lineage: Eukaryota > Metazoa > Chordata > Testudines > Trionychidae > Pelodiscus > Pelodiscus sinensis. The sequence goes on from NC_143070.1 coordinate 15,950,286, forward strand.
TATTTTAACGCCAGTTCCTGCTCCCCGCCCAGCTGGGGGTAGGATGGGCCCCTACAAGCTCATTTCCCCCCGCCCAAACTGCCCCCAGGTGCAGATTCCAGGGAAGCAGCAGCCTGGTAGGAACAGCAATAACACTGCATAGAACAGCGGGGGCCAGGACTCCCCAGGCACTTGGCATCCAGCCTCAGAGCTGATGTAAAGGGCAGGGCTGCACTCTAAGCCACTCTGAGAGCTGACTTTCCATGCTCCTGGAAGGGGCAGGGCCAAGGGTCCAGCCTCCCCCTTTTGCCCAGGGGACAGTGGAGGATGCTCTGCCACACCGGGCCCCACAGAAACCTTGGTTGGAGGATCATGTCCCCCTCCTGTGCCACACAGCACCCAGCCGTGAGGCAGAAACGTAGGTGCCAGAGAACGACTGCTGTGAAAACGGAGGCACCGAGCACATTTCAGGCCCTACGGGATGTAGTGGCAATTGGCTGAACGTTCCTCCTGGGACCTGATTGTGGGACACTGGAAACCCCCGAGGGCAGTTAGGCACCTAAATCCTTTGTGAATCCAGCCCCTCGGTGCTGTCGCTCAAGAGGCTCAGGTTTTCACTGCCGGCCCGCCAGGCTTCAAACCCGGCTCAAGTGAGGAGTGTTGTAAGAATAAGGTTTTTTTGGTAGCCAAATAGAAAGGCCTAAAGCCTTCGTCTGCAGCCAGATTGAAAGAGCAGCAGCCGCAGTCACACACTCAGGTCAGTACAGTAGCGTCTCACCAGGCTGTTAAGGAGACCCTACCCTAATGGTACTCAAATCACTGGATTAAGAAAAAAAAAATAGATCTGAAGGTGGGAAAAGAAAACTTGACAGCATGTCACCTGGCAAGTAACTCCTTATCAATACACTTAAACAGGGTTGTGAAATCCACATTCTGTGATTATGGTCCTCACTTCCCTATTGTGATCTTTGTCTGGTTTTTAATAGCCTCTGTCTGCTGGATAATTAATTTTCCTAGGTGTAAATCTACTAAGGTGGTGGAGGGTATGACTGGTTCGCTAATTCTGTTACAGCAGGTTACAATTGGTTATTAAAATAACTGGCTAAGGTTGCAAAGCAGGACTCAAGTTTCACTCTATATACTGGGTCCAAAAGGAAGATCTTCAGCTCACACAGCTCCTAGACCAGAGCTACCAGACCTCAACCCTGTGCCAACAACACTGCGCAGACACTGGAGTCGCCCAGATAGACCTGATCCTGACCGGCCACTATGAGAGACTGTGGCTAGCAGGGCATCTGTGTCTGTGTAAATGCAGATGGTGCTTTTCATGCTGTTTTCAATAATGGCGGAGTGTTTCCTTTTCCCCTGGAAGAGATCCCGTGTGCTTCTTACAAGCGTAACACTGGTTATGTGATGACAGATTCCACCAACATCAGTTGTCCAGTACTGTCTGAGAAGCCCTCCCTATTCTATGCCTGGCCTTACAAGAGCCCCATGTGCTCAGCACCTCTGAATATCAGGGATCTTTAGTTACAAATTCATGGACCTCACTACATCCAGGCAGATCTGAAGGCTTTGACTAGTCTCCCAGCCAGACTCACACCCACAATACTGTGCCCGAACCAAGGATGCTAGGGCTGCCAGCCTGTCCATGCAGCACAATAGGTGTGTTTGCTCCAAGAACCGTGAGCCCAGCTGCTTCTTAGAACTAGACTCCCAAACATCTTGGCTTGAGGCAAGTGGCGCTTTACACCTGAGCTAGCTCTTCTGTCCAGGTGGGACCCAGCGCTGCTCAAGTTCGACCTAGGACTGTGGCAGGAATGCAACAGCATCAGCCAGAGCTCAGCAGCAGGACTCTGTGCAGTGAACCCAGCCAGCCTGCACCACCCCCAGGCTATTCTCAAGTGCTGGCCCTCTCCATGGAGCTGGGCAGGACAAACACAGGTAACTCCCGTGTGCTAACTCACCCCCCGGAAAGGCTCTGGGGTAAAAAAGCAAGTGCCCTGGCTGATTCCCCAGCCCAGATTTTTGGAAAAGCACCCTGGGGTTGGCAGCTCCCACCTAGACAGCTCAGTGTGGATGGGACTGAGCGAGTAATGGGGGTACCCAAGGGCTGGCAGCTCAGGTCTAGTACTGCCCCGTGAGGAGAAGCTGTAAATGCCAGCCAGACACCGGCTTGCACCTATTGCTAATACACAAGCACACACACCCCAGAGTGCTCTCTGGCTGCTCCCACAGCACTGGCTGGTGGCTCAGCCTGAACTCGGCACCTCAGACACCGGGGACCCAAAGCCCAGACAGCTCACAGAGAGGGGCGGAAAAGACTCACCAGTTGTTGAATTCGGTGCCGTTGGCCCATTTCCAGGGCTGCCCCGGGTTCCTCCGGAGGCCGATCCAGTGGTGGGGTTTGCCTTTATGGTGCTGCAGGAAATCCTAGAACAGCGGAGGGGGAGGGGTTGTCAGGGTCTGACCCTGCTGCTCCCCGGCTCTGGGAAGGGAATCCCAGGGGTGCACAGAGGGGTCTAAGTGTTCCCAGGGGATGGCTGGGGATTTGCCCCTCCCCCTTTACCCAGCACTGGGTAATTCAGTATTAACCCTCACCACCCCCAAAACCCAGCTCTCCCCACCCCGACCTCCCCAGGAGACTGGGGCTGCTCTTGGGAACTGCTCCTCCCACCCCCCACGCTGGGCCAGGCTCTGTGTGAAACCCTCACCTGACAGGCAGTTGGGCTCCCTGCAGCCCTCCCCGCCCCCAGGGAAGGGAAGGGAAGAGCCCAGCTGATCAGCACAGGGGATGCTGGGAGGGGCCAGGCCTAAGAGGACCCCTCTCCCACCTCAACTGGCTGCTCTTCCCCTACCCTGGGGCACTGGCTCTTCCAGCCACGCTAGGGTCTCAGCCCCCGCCAGCCCCAGGCAGCCCAGCAGACACCGGCTGCTGAGAGGCCTGACAGTGGCTGATCCCCCCGTTATTGACACCAAAGGGGCCTGGGCCCAGCCCGGCCGGGCATTCAGGGATGGCAAGTCCATTGGCTCTGGGCTGCTCCTCACCCACAGGGCAGAGCCTAGGCCAGGCCAGTGCGATGAGTCTCTCACCATTTCCTGCAGGGTGTCGATCGCAGCCAGGGATGCCCCTAGGGCAGAGCAGCGGCTCCGGCTGTAGGTCCAGTTCCCTTCATCCTCAGAGAAATAGAAGCATTTCCCCTGGTAGCTGACCCAGGTGTCCGGGCACGCGGGGCCCAGCACAGCTGGAGAGCGCTCAGGTAACGACACTGAAATGAGACAGGAAGAGGTGGGATGAGGGGACCTGCCCGTGGGTGGCAGAAATGATCCCGGCGCCCCAGGCTGCTGAGACTCCTCTGACCCTGGCAGGTGCTGAGGCAGGACGGGGTGTGAAGGAGCCAGGGGGACGCTGGGAATCCAGCCCCCAAAGGGGTTCACCTGACCCTGCTCTCACTGGGCCACTGATCTCAGTTCACATTCGACAGGGAGGCAGCTGACAAAGGGCTCGTGTGTCTAAGGTCACAGAGCTGGGCCAGGATGTGGGCCAGACGGGGTGGGCAGGGCAGGGAGCGGCAGGGGAGGGGGCCGTGGTCATGGCCAGCAGGAGAGCGACGCTGGCTAAGAGGCAGGTTCAGCAGGTTGGCCAGGCCAGTTCCCCGAGGAGCTCTGCTCGCCTGGGCTGCTGCCCCTCCCCTGCTCTGCGCTGGGCTGCCAGGTGTCCGGTTTTGGCTCAACTTCTCCCCTGTTCCTATCCCTATCCCTATTCTGTCTGCACTCACTGTTTAATAATGCTGTTTTATTATTTAATTTTTTTTGTTTAACTCTCAGGGTCTTTTTTTTCCTCCGGTTGAACAACTTTGGTCTCCCTCCCCCTTTTTTTCCCCTCCTCAAAAGAATTTTTTTCCCCACAGTGGTTTTTTTTTTTGGTATTTGTGGTTAAGCCATCTAGCAACCCTATGGGCTGCCCAGGAGGGGGCTGAAGGGAGGGTGGGAACAAACTCCCTGCCCTTCGCCAGGCCAAGCGCCTGCTGCCCGGAGCTCCCAGCACAGCCAGATGCAGGGCAAGGGAGACGCCTGGCGGGAGACGTTTGCCAGGCGGGAAGGGACACGCCCAGCCTGGGGGCAGGGACAGCTCAGGGCAGCCCAGGCACAAGGCCAAGGGCCAGACACGCAACTCAAGGGAAGCGCAGGGTCTGTCCGACAGGGACACCAAATGACCACAGGGCAGCAACAGGAACCGGCCTTGACACTGATGACAAAGGCAGCCTGATGCGCTTCTATGCGGAGAGATTTCTACTGGCAAGGCCGGAGCAGCAGGTGAAGGGCCAGGGGCAGGTCATCAGGGGAGACGCTGCCAAGTTCTGATGTGTCCCAAACTACGGATGAACTGAAACAACAACAACAAATGGCCTGGTGGCACTTTATAGACTAACAGAACGTGGAGATGGGATCATGAGCTTTCGTGGGCAAAGCCCAACTGCAGTCATCTGAAGAAGTGAGCTTTGCCCATGAACGCTCATGATCCCATCTCCATGGTTTTTTAGTCTATAGCAGGGGTGGGCAATATTTTTTGCCTAGGGGCCAGCCTGGAAAGGGTGGGGCCTAAATAGGAAGGGGTGGGGCTACCCCACCCCCAGACCATGATTGGTCTGGGGGTGGGAGAGACCTTCTACCCCACTTTCCACTAGGCACCCATGCCCTTGAAGAGGCTTGGCACGCTCCCCCACTCTCAGGCCAATCAGGAGAGCATGCAAAGCCTCCTCCCGCCCTCCAAGGAGCACGTGGCACTTTGAACTGCTGTGTGCTGCTCGCAGGGCGGGAAGAGGGGCTGGAGGGGAAGAGAAGCAGAGGAGGCTTTGCACGCTCCCCTGCTCCCAAGCCCTAATTGGCCTAAGGGTGGGGGAGCAGCATGGTCTGGGAGGGCTGGATCCAGCCCACAGAGGCCCTTTCGCCCACCCCGGTTTATAAAGTGCTACCAGACTATTGGTTGGTTTTTGTGTTTATCCTGTACAGACTGACTCTGCTTCCCCTTGAAGCTTCCAAACTAGGGATGTCAGTGAATCGTCATTTAAACGATTAACAGGTAAACCTGGGCTTACTGGCTAATCCTAATGGCTATTTGCCCCCCACCCTCTGCCTCCATATCAGATGCAACGAAGTGGGGTGGGGAGAGCTGGTGCCAGTAAAATCTGGCTCCCAGCACGTACCAGTTCCCATCGAGTCCTCCCCAGCCCATGCCTGCTCCATCACAAGCAGCAGCAGGGGGGCAGGTGGGAGCAGGTGCTGGGAGGAGCCAGCTTGTTAAGCTCCCCACAAGCACTGGAGCCCAAGGAAGTAAAAAGCTTCTGTGGGAGACGCTCAAGCAGGGAACACTGAGGCTGGTGCTGTGGCTCTCGGCTCAGGGACGATCCCGACTCCCTGCGCCGGGTGAGCTAGGTAGGAAAAGCCGATCTGAGCAGTTCCACTGGCAGGGAAAACAGGCAGCCGTGGGGAGAGGACAAAATGTGGAAACGGCTTTTGTGGTTTTCACCCAGAGAGGCTCAGAGCAGCCCCTGACACTCTGGAAAGGCTCAGGTGTGATGCTGAAGACAGACCAGTCCAGCTTTCCCAGGGCCAATTGTCCAACACTCCTGTTACGAACCTCCTCCCGCTGGAGTCTCCTTTGCTGCTGTAAGTGCATCGGGTTTGCTGCAGATCCAGGGCAAGTCACCAGAGCACCGCAAGCTGCTGACCTTCTTCTCGTTCAGATACGCGCAGTCGCCATCTCCTCCGATCACAAACCTGCAGGGCAGAAGCCAGGGAGCGGGTGTGAGGCAGGAGCCGGGTGTTTCCCATCGGTCACAGACAGGGGGCGACACTCGCACAGGCCAGGGAGCTGCTGCATTCACAGCCCCTCAGTTCCCTTTCTGCCCCGGCACCAGGCCCCAGCCCTGCCCCCAGCCGAAGGGGACAGTTCCGAAGGGGACAGTGGGGCCAGGCGAGGTTCTAAGAGGAACTGGCCTCCACGGAGCATTTACGCCGAGGGGATGTTTTAACCCCAGTTCCTGCTCATCCCCACCCAGCTGCCCCAGCACCCAAACTGCCCCAGGTGTGGGCTCCAAGGGAGCAGCAGTGACACCGCACAGAAGAGCTGGGGCCAGGGCTCCCCAGGCACTTGACATCAGCTCTCAGGTCAGGCCTCGCTGAGGAGGCTGGAGCTAAATGGCAGCAGCACAGGCCCTGTGGCCGTGGTGTGACCCAGCCGCTCAACCCAGCTTCCCGCCGGAGCATGTCCCACCTGGGCACAGGGTGGGATCCTGGCCCACAGGCAAATCCTCCCCCATTGACCCATCCTGGCTACTCAGGAGCAGGTGCCGGGCTGGAAGGAGGCCCAGCACCACTCTGGGCTGGCTGGGATCTCCCCACCCCCAGACCTCCAGCCTCTGGCTCTGGGTGGGCCAAGACGTGTCCCAGAGCCAGGCTAACCCAGCCCCCGCCCGCCTGATCACATGGCTGGGGTGGGCAAGGAGAGATGAGGCACCAGCATCCTCCCAGCAAAGCTCTGCTGGAATGGCAATGAGGTAACCCAGAGCATCTTGGCTGGTGAGTGGGGACCTCCTGCCATCTGGCCACCGCTCCCAGTCACCAGCCAAGAGGCTGCTGGGAACATCTAAGACTGAACAGGGGGAAGAATCCGTCCCAAGCTAGGAAGCTACTTAACTTGTGACAGAGATCAGCATAACAACTATTGGGGTAAGAATTTGCATGTAACATGTTTCCGTGTGTATTAGGATTAGCTGGCGTGTTTTGTTTTGTCTTAGTAACTTGATTTGAGCTGAGTGTTTTCAGTTGCCAGCACTTATGTCCCACTTGTTACACTTAATAAAAATACTTATTCTCAAGCCCAGTGTAAATAACTGTTACCCGGAGGGCGCAACCATTGTGCATCTCTCTCTTTCATTGATAAGGAGAGTGAACTTAGGAGCTTTCTCTGTGCAAAACTTTTATACCAAGCAAGATAAGATTTATTCGGGATTTTGCTCCTATTGAGGCTGTGCTCTGCGATGCTGCCAATGGACCTATAGCTGAGCAGCTTCAGTGTCTGAATTGCTGTGGTGGTGGTGGTCAGTTACCCCACCTCTGTGCCTTGTCTAGGGAAGACCGGAGTTTTTCACCCAGCAGAACAGGGTAGCGGAGCCCCAGAGGGGATGTAGGCAGGCACAGCGGCACAATCAACACACCAAGGACAACCCCAAGGGGACCTTGATGATCAAACTCATCATAAGGTTGTTAACGCCCTGGCTTTCTAAGCCAATTCTGGGGACATTCCAGCTTCCTACCAACCACAAACGGTTTGATTTTTTTTACAATACAATTCAGTTGTAGGCACATAAGAGCAGCCACATTGTATCAGACCAATGGTCTTTCTAGCCCAGTGTCCTGTCTTCCAGTACTCACCAGTGATACATACTTTGGAGAGAATGAACTAAACAGTGCAGTTCCCAAGTGATCTATTCCATACTGTTCTGTCCCAGCTTCTGGCAGACAGAAAATTAGGGACACCCAGAGAACGAGATTGTATCCCTAAACAGCTTTGCTAATAGCCCTTCATGGGCCTTGCCTTCATGAACTTCTCCATTTTTTTTTTAACCAAGTTATATTTCTGGCTTTCACAATATCCCCTGGCAAGGAGTTCCACAGGTTGACTCTGTCATGTGAGGAAATACTTCCTTTTGTTTGTTTTAAACTTGCTGCCTGTTAAGTCCATTGGGTTAGCTGTGGTTCTTGTGTTCTGGGAAGGGATGAATAATATTTTCATATTCACTTTCTCCACACCAGTCATGGTTATATTGATCCTCCTGTCCAAGCTGAACAATCCTATTCTGATCTCTCCTCATATAGAAGCTGTTCCATCCACTAATATTTTTATTCTTGTCTGTACCTTTTCCAATTCTAACATTTTTCTTTTTAAGATGAGAGCAGAACTAGGTTCAGTATTCAACATGTGGGCACACCACTGATTTATAAAATGACACTACTATATTGTGTCTCATTCTGGCCCTTTCTTAGGCATTTCTAACAGTGTTTGCTTTCCTGACTTTTGCTGCTCACTGAGTGGATGTTCTGAGTGCTCTCCACAGTGACTCCAAGATCTCTCTCTTGAATAACAATTAATTACTGTTCTCTTCAAATGTTGCCACCTCACTGTGCACTGCAACCCCTGATCGTTTATTAATATGTTGAGCAGTACAGAGAGTTGGCAGACACCATCCCCCAATTTAGCTCTCTCCATTGTGAAAACTGACCCTCTATTCCTGTTCTTTTTTCCTATGGTTAACTGATGATGGGCAATAATTTTTTCAAGGGGCCACTCCATGAGTTTTGGAAAGTCATCGGGGACACACATTTCTACTATATTAATATGGGAGGCAGCAGGGTGCTCCGGGCTGGTGCACAGAGTTGGGATGCAGGAGAGGGTGACAGGGGTGGGTTCCGGGAGGGAGTCTGGGGCAGGAGGAGGCTCTGGACCAGGCACTGGATGCAGGAGGGGTTCAAAGCGCAGGATCCGGCCAGGGGGCCCTTACCACAGGGGGCCCTTACCTTGTGTGGACAAGGGCGAGCCAGTGGATGCAGTGTGCTTAGACTTTGACATTTCTATCCAGCCTGCTAAAGTGCCACAGTGCAGCAGGGTGCTCAGGAAGGCGGTTTGTCTGCCATGGCCCCACTGTTCCCAAAAGCAACCAGCTGCTGCTGGCATTTCTCTGAGCAGCCTTGGCAAGGAGAGCAGCAGGTGTCCAGCCGATGGGAGCCGTGAACCCAGCACTGAGGGAGTAGGCTGCTCACAGAGCCACCTCTACCTGCTATGCAAAAGACAGGCCAGCAGCAGCCAGCCACTTCCAGGAGCAGTGTGGGGCAGACAGCCTTGCCGAGTGCCCCTTGCACCATGGGTCTGTGAGTGGGCAGAGCAGAAAGTGAGGTGGGCCAAATCTGAATGAGGCCACATTTTGCCCACACCTGGTTTAACCAGTTATTGATCCATGACAGGACCTTCCCTCTGATCCCATGACACCTTTACCTTTGGTGAGTGATCTTGCCCAAGGCTTTCTGGAAGGCTCAGTGCCCTCTGTCCACGGGATCACTCTTGTCCACACATTTGTTTATACTCACAGAATTCTAATAGACGGACAACATAACGTAAGAGTGGCAAGACAGGGTCAGACCAAAGGTCCATCTAGCCCAGTGTCCTGTCTGCCAACAGTGGCCAATGGCAGGTGCCACATAGGGAGTGAACAGATCAGAAAAACATCAAGTGATCCCTCCCCCATTATCCCTTTCCAGGCCCTGACAAACAGAAGCTAGGGATACCATTCCTACCCCTCCTAGCTAATAGATTGATTCATGGAGGTTAGGTCCATCAATGCCTATCTAATTCTTCCTTGAACCCTGTTAAAGTCCTGGTCTTCACAACAACCTCTGACAAGGAGTTCCACTGGTTGACTATGTGCTGTGTGAAGAAAAACTTTTTTTTGTTGCTTTTAAACCTGCTGCCTATTAATTTTATTTGGTAACCCCTAGTTCTTATATTATGGGAACAAATACATACCTTTTCCTTATTCATTCTCTCCATACTGGTCATGATTTTACACACCTCTATCATATCCCCTCCTCGGTCTCCTCTTTTCTAAGCTGAAAAGGCTAGTCTTTTTAATCTCTCTTCATATGGGACCTGTTCCAAACCCTTCATTTTTGTTGCTCCTTTCTAAACATTTTCCAATGCCAATATATCTTTTTTGAGAAGAGGTGACCACATCTGTATGTAATATTCAAGATGTGGGTGCCCTATGGTCTTATATAGAGACAATAAGATATTCTCTGTCTTATTCTATATCCCTTTGTTATTGATTCCTAACATCCTATTTGCTTTTTTGACGGCCACTGCACACTGAGTGGGTGTTTTCAGAGAACTATCTACAATGACTCCAAGATTTCTCTCTTGAGTAGTTAGTTAAATTAGTCTCCATCATATTGTATGTATAGTCGGGATTATTTTTTCCAATGTGCACTACTTTACATTTCTCAACATTAAAATTCATTTGCCATTTTGCTGCCCATTCACCTAGTTTTCTGAGATCTTTTTGAAGCTCTTCAGTGTCTCTTTCGGTCTTAACGATCTTGAGCAGTTAAGTATCATCTGCAAATTTTGTCACCTCGCTGTTTACCCCTTTCTCCAGATCATTTATAAATAGGATCCATCACAGGACAGACTCTTGGGGGACCCTACTAGTTACCTCTCTCCATTTTGAAAATTTACCCTTTATTCCTACCCTTTGTTTCCTGTCTTCAGTCCATGACAGGACCTTCCCTCTTTTCCCATGACAACTTACTTACAAGGCCTTGGTGAGGGACCTTGTCAAAGGCTTTCTGGAAATCTAAGTACACTAGAGCCACTGGATCCCCCTTGAACACATGCTTGACGAGGCACGATTTCCCTTTACAAAAGCTCTGTTCATTCTTCTACAAACATATCGTATTCACTTGTGTGTCTGTTAATTCTGGTCTTTACCACTGTTTGCCTGGCATTAGACAGCTAGACTTAACTTCAACACCCATGAGCCTCAGAAAACACTAGGGACCCGCCAGGCATCTGGTGCAGAGGTAAATGTGAGCGCTGGGTTACACACTGCTGGCAGTGCTGCAGTTTCATTGCCGTGTTCCTTCACAGCTCCCCTCCTGAAGTGACACGTGTCCCAGCAACATGGAGAGAGCTGAGACCCTCCAATATTACTGTGTTTTCTGCTTTTGTAGCCTCTCTCATCTCACTGCTTTTCAGCATCACACTCACCAGGCTGGTCAGGGTAGCACTTGCCAAGTGCTCTACTCTTAGAAATTCCCTGCTTGAACCCTGTCTGAGATTCCACAGTGCAGCTTGAGGTGAGATTTCCACACCCCATCCCCACCAGCGAGGCCTCATGTGCTGTTCTAGGATTCACACTCTGCGATTGGCTCAAGTGGGGCGTTTGATCCCACCCAGCTCCCACTGAAATCGGGCTTGAGACGTCACTGAGCCAGGCCTGCCGTTGGAACTGGGCTACAGCAGCCTCAGGCACCCAGAACTAACACTGTCCAGCCTCTTCCAGGTTGACACCTGGGCCCAGCTCATCTCTGCCCTGCCCCCAACCCATCAATCATCCCCCGCAGCCCTCGGACTGTGTCTGGAGCCCAACAATAGTCACTGGCTCAGAGATGGGCTGGGGGGGGGCTAGTGTCAGTCAGCCCCTCCCCCCACAGCGAGTGCCCAGGGCAGGGTCTGGGAGGGGGCAGGAGGTGGCTCTAGGAGGAGCATCCCCCAGGAACCCTGTCCCAGGGGCAGGAGCCAGACAGGCCAGGAGGAGACGCTGTGACTGGGGCAGCCCCAAGGGGGGGGCGGGGAGGCTGAGAACTCACCTGCCAGGGCAATAACAGAGACAGGGAGACCTAAGAACACAACTCCGAGGATGACTCTGAGGGCGACTGTTCGCTTGTTGCAGTTACAGCGAGGCTCTGAAACAGAGGGACCTGTCAGGCCGGGCCGCGAGGCCGCGTCTCACTGACAGCTCCGGGCTGGGGCTGCCCTAGAACACGCCCCGTTCTGTCCCTCCCACCTCCTGCCAGACGCTCTGGGAGAGGCGCCCGGGGGCTCAGGCAGGCTGGGGGTGGCAGAACAGCCCCTCCCCCCTCAGCCCAGCGCCCCCCCGCACTGCCAGCCGGGCCAGCGAGCTCAGGGCACAGAGATAAGAACCCGCATGTTCCGGTGGCAGGGTGCCCAGCGCCTGTCCCCACACACAGGGTCTCACCCAGGCACCACCTAACAGAAGTGGGAGAAGGAACCAGGCCAAGAGGGGCCAGGACTGTCACAGAGGGTCTGACCCACCAGCCCAAACAGCCCCTGCCCAGGCATGTGTCCAGCGCTGTGTGCACTAGCCAGCCCCTGGGAACCAGGGACCGGAGCCCTGAGAGCCCCAGCCCCTGCTCCCCACACATGGGTACTGCGTTTTGGGGGGGCATCTGTGTCAGGGCAGTGGAACCTTCCCAGATGTAGGGAGGCAGGGCCCTGCCCCTAGGGTTACCAGGTGCGCTAAAAAAAATACCAGACACACTTGATCTCAGATGGGGGTAGGGGGACCGGCCGGGAGGCGGGCAGGGCTGGCCAGGAGAAGGGGGGCGGCCGGTGGGAAGCAGGGTTGGCGGGGGTGTTGGGGGGAGGTCATCGGGGCAGCGATGCAGGCCGGAGGAGATCGAGAGCAGGAGGGAAGAACTGGCCACCGGAAGCAGGGTTGGTGGGGGAACCAGCCAGCGGGAAGCAGGGCTGGCGGGAGGAGATGGGGGTTTGTCGGGGGCAGCGGGGCTGGCCAGGGGAGATCGGGTGGGGGAAACCAGCCAGCAGGAAGCAGGGCTGAGTCATTAGGCCAGAGGAGGACCCATCCCATGGCCCAACCTCCAGCAGCTTCCTTGTCAGCCTGGGCCTCCCCACTTATCTGGGGTGGGGGCATTGCGAGCAGCCCCAGGCTCATGGCCATGCCCCCCCCACGCCCTGCCCCCCAGGGTAGAAGCCGGGTCCATGGCTCCCCACAGCTGCCCTTGGAGCGGTTACCATGAACTGGTTCTGGCTGGGGAGTGAGGCCTTGGAGCTGGGCCATGACAAGAGCCACAGGGATGGGCAGCCACAGACCCTGCACCTGCCGTGGGCCGGAAGCCAGAGGGGTAGGGATACAGGCCAGGGGCTGCTCTTGCCCCCAGCCCTGCATGGCTCCCTGCATGTTCCTGGGCTCCCCATGGGTCTCTGGCTGCCAGTCCTGAGGGGAAAAGGGGGACAAGGCAGGGACAGGGGCTGAAGACAAGGCAGCCCTGGCCCCTGCACCCAGCCTTTTGCAACCCCAGGGTCTCTCTCCAGCCCGGCCCCTGGTAGCAACTCCCCGTTACCTGGCTTCCCTCCAGTAGTCCAGTGTCCATTGGCAAGAGGCTCCTGCAGCTGCATTTGGTTCTCAGGGTGCCCAGCTGCTGCCTCCATGGTCTTGCCGCTACGCTCCGGCTGAGGATGCTCAACTCCTCTGTGTAGCGGGTCCGACGCAGCAGCAGCAGCAGCAAAGTGCGGCCCGGCAGGTCCTGGTTCCTTCCCTGCTCCAGACTCCCTGGCCAAGCTGGAAGCGGAGACGAAGCAGGACAGCTCAGGGGCAATGTTCCCTCTAATTCTTTTTCCACCCATGTGTAGAATCAATTTTGTTCTGGGCACCGAGGCACGTGCACCACTGGTAGGAACAGATACTGCTGACTGTGGGCGCTCTGCCAAGCAGCGGGGCCGCATTGGAATCTCTCCTGGGTGGCACCAGGGATGTAAAATTCTGTGCAATTTGTTAACCACTCAAAGGTTAAGTTTAACCAGTTAACTGATGAAAAGGGGGCAGGCAGGGTTGTTAGCTTGAGGGTTGCTGAGCTGGAACGCACCCACACCAATCCCAGGCAGGGACTGCGCCAATCTAACTGCTTCCTGCCCCCTGCATGGGACGTCCATTTCCCATGGTGGGGCCTGGCAGGGCTGGAGTAACCCTCTGCATATCCCAGGCTGCAGGCAGGGGACTGCTCCCAGATACCCGTTATCCAGGACCTGGGACGTATCACTTGCTAAGGGCTAGGCCTATGGGTAACCAGTTTCCCATTCACATTGTTAGTGACACCCAGCGCTCAGCCCACAGGGACACTGCTCAGGAGTCGGGGGGGGGGGGGGGGATTTGTGGTTTCTCAGTCCCTGCCCAGATCCAACCCCAGCCAGTGGCAGTGCCATGGTACTTGACACCCCCCCCCCCCGAGCTCTTTCCCCCCACAGGGCTTCAGCAACCTGCTCTGCTCCAGAACTGCCCCCCTCCCCACCATGAGGATCTGCCCACTGGTGACAGGCCCCCACCTGCAGGCTGAGAGGAGAGTAACCCCTCCCTCCCCACAGGCACGCCTGCACTCAACAGCCAGTCACATACAGGAGGGGTGGTGGAGGTTGAGGAGTAGCAGCTGCACAAGCAACAGAGAGGGGCAAACGGCGGACAGAGTAAAATCAAGGCAATTAAGTCAACAAGTCCAAAGCCACGGTGTCACAGAGCCATTTCGGTCAACCTTGTCCAGTTACACTGTGGCTGGTTTCTAAAGCCGGGGGCACCGTGCTCAAGGGTTGATAGTAGGGAGGTAATAGTGTAGTCGATTAACCGATACGCAAGACCACTTTCCTCTCCATCCTGCCAGGAAATTTTGTAGCAGACTGGCCAGCAGCTCAGCCCAGTCCTGGCTTGCAACAGGTCTGGAAACTACCCCTGATGTGGCTCTGCATTTAAAGTGTATTAAGAGGTAGGAGGGAAGGCAACCCGGCTCAGTCCTGGCTCACGCCAGGTCTAGGAGCTCAGACTTTCCCCAGACAGGGGCTGCTGCCACCCTGCACTGCTGACTCTGTATCAGAGGCAGCAGCATGGGGCAAGGGGGAGTTGGTTTTTAAAATGGCTCCCCTCATGGACCAGCTCCCGCTTAGCACCCTGCACTGCTGCCTCTGATACAGAGAGCAGCAGCAGGCTCCTTGGGAGTGGGGCCAGAGCACACAGGCTGCCCCCTTGCCCCCGGACACTGTAGAGTATGAATTCATGCAGTTACCGGACTATTCAATTAACTGATATACAACATCTTTAGCTGACAGAACCATCCCACCACCCTGTACAAGCGGTCAAGTAAGTGTATAAACATCACTGACTCGGATGGCTGGGCCACCCCCAACCTACCATCGGAGACAAAGGGGAAGGGGGTTTGCAAGGTAAAATGTGATCCAAGGCAGTATTTCTCAACCCCCCTCCCTTTTTTTAATATAAAATACCCCTTTTCAAAAAAAAATTATAGTACTCTCAATACCTACAGTTTTCAGACACACAATTTTTTCTACCTTTGCAACACATTTGTTTAAACAACTTAATCATAGCTGGGTGGGCAATGACATTTTTGGGTGTAAAAAGTACACAAATAATAAAATGCTGTAAAACTGAAAACAAAACAAGACAAATCTCTTTTCTCCTAATTTCAGTTCTGTTGATGTACCCCCCAGACTTCTCTCGAGTACCCTTCCACTGGCTGAGAAACACTGATTCAAAGGCCTGTGCAAACACCAACAAATTACCAAGTCTTTGTACTTGCACAGAACCTGTTCTCCACAGGTCTCAAGGGGTTTTGGGTGAGCTTGCTACAGCTACAGCCCTCACAGACAGGATGGAATTAAGACTCCAGCAGTAAATAACACCCTGCCATGTGCACAGTCAGTCAGTAGCAGAGCTAGGAATAGAACCCAGGCATCCTGGGTTTTAACTGCCATGCAACTTTCCCCCAGAATTAGGGTTACAACATGCTCTGACCACTAGATCACACTCCTCCAGTCTGGAACAAGTTTCCCTCTAATTTTTTACACCAATGTGTGGATTTTTGTCATTCATATGTAGAATACATTTTGTTCTGTGCACTGAGGCATGTGTGAATGTGCACCACCAGTATAACACAGAACCTAGCTGTGGGCATTCTGCTAATCAGCTAGGCAGCACTGGAATCTCTCCTGTGCAGTCACAATGTCACCCAGTTTATAGGGAACACTGCCTGGGACTTCCAGGCACCATCCTTTTAGTCACAAAGTGGAACAGTAACTCACTCGACATCACAACATACAAAAATACTGGACAAGCCAAATTGTTTATTTGCTCTCAAATCTAAATAAGCCCTTCATCTGGGGAGAAAGAAAAAAAATACTGCCCCTGCCCAGCTCCTTAGGGCTGTAGGGGAGCCTGGACAACCCCTTCTTGACTAGAGTAACGTCTGCATTGTTCACCCCTGCCTTGACCGGACTAACGATGGCTGTCTTGCCCACAGTGCAGATTTCTAACAAAGCAAACTCAGGCCTGACTTAAGTCTGGTGCGTGGAAGCAGTAGGCCAGGCAGGGGGGGGAGGGCCCGGCAGGGGGCTTTGAGAGTCAGGAGTGCTTTACACAATCATGTGTAGAGAGTATTGGTACAGTAAAACCATGCCAAGAACATTGGGGGAAACTGATACATAACATTTCTAATAAGCAAAAATCACAGGTACAGCCATAGAACTGTCAATCAAGTATATAGTTTTTGGAACAGCCTGAATAGTAGGATGTATCCCAAATATGAGCCTAACAGCTATTTTAATGCAATACGCAATTAATTGGTAGACATTACTAGAACGACCAAGTCGAGTATGAATACAGGTGTAAAAAAGATCATTAGTGGGAGTGAGGGAGCAGGATTGATCCACAGGTCCTGCTTGTTGTAACTAGAAGCAATGGACCTCTTCACACCGGGCTGCTTGTGTCCCCACAGGATGGGAATCAAAGGAACCACAACCTCCTGCTGGGTACTGTAGGTAGCAGACAGGTGAAGTATAAGTGAACAAGGCTTAATTATTGTGTTATAATAATCTTTAATGAATTGCTTTTGCATCGCTTTGCACTGTATTCATTCCTTTAGAATTTATAGTATTTACGCTTTCATTTGTGTAGTTATTGTTTTTAAGGCTTGTAAAATGTAAACAAGTATGTTAACTACTTAAAGCTTGCAATAAATAAGTCTCTCTGGAAAGCCCTGCTTTAAAGTGCTACATTGTCCTGCATTTTGCTTCAGCTACCCCAGACTAATACGGCTACATTTCTATCACTATTCTACATGCAAGGCACTACATTTAGCCATTTGGAATGGAAATCCATCAACCATACGAAGAAACTTGCACAGATACAGACAGACATCATCTTTCTATCCAAGTGCATACCAGGGGCTGCCCGAGAGCCGGACTCACCCCGCGCCGCTCCGCAGCGATCGCCGCTCGCCCAGACCCGCCGCGGGGATGGGGAGGCAGTTGGGGCCGAGCGCCCCGAACCCCGCCCCGCCCCTGCCCGTGGGGCTGCCCCCCAAGTCACACCCGCCCCGAGCGGCGCTCCGCTCCCGGCAGCTCGGGCCCGGCCCCGGGGAGAAGCAAATCCCCCCCCCCCCCGCGTGACCCCCCGACACGGCGTGACCCCCCCAACAACGCGCCCCCCCCGCGCCGTCCAGCCCCTAGTTCCTCCCTGCCCCCCACAGCGCCCCCCCGGCTCTGCGGCCGCCCCCCCTCTAGCCCCCAATACTCCCAGCCCGGGTCCCCCGCTCACCGACCCCTCGGCAGCGCGGAGCGGCCCCTCCAGACCCAGCGCGAGCCCGCCGCCTCCTGCGGCCAAAGATCGGTCCGCCGCCGGGCACTGTGCCAGAGGGAGGGCGGGTAGCATACCGCGGGACGGTCCTATCAGCACGCAGCGCAGCCTGGCCCGACCCTATGAGCGCGCAGCAAGCACTGTCCGACCCTCCACCCACCCCAGCACCGCAGGCTAACCACTACATGCTAACCACTCACCAGTGCAGCCCTATGAGCGGAGCAAACCCTGTGCCCAAATCAGCTGCTCTGAGCCCCTTGTGCTTCCCAACCCAATCTCCTGTATCCCCACATCCGCAGCCCCCTGCAATAAGATTGACAGAAGACACCTGAATGCCTGCATGAAGCTGGGTTTGGCCAGTTATGATGTACATTTCAAAGAAATTTGCAAAAAGATGCAGCAACAGCAGCCCCATTAAATAGTCAGTGAGGACAATGGCTCATTTATGTCATTTAGTCATCATGCCAATTATCAATACTATTACATTGTATATTTTCAGTCATGCAAACGGACATTCTTATACGGCTCTTTGTTAACCACGTGTTCTGAATTTTGGGTAGTTTGGCTCTGTGGCTTGAAAGGTTGCCAACCCCTGTACCAGAGGATGAGCAGCTTCACCATCACCTTGTATCTCAAGAGCAGGGTAAACTTCCTCAGCCTGCCCTAATATAAACAGACAGCCCAGCAACAAAAGGTAAAAGCCCATTTCAAGAAATGCAGAAAGGATCTTTCCACTGTAACAAGAGTGACAGTCAAGAGAACAGAACTCAAACCAACTAACCGCTGGAAACAGGTCAAAACCACTAACCTAAATGCCCAGGCAAAAGCCCTGCAGACTTTATGAAGACTATTAGGGACTTCTCAACAGCGACTGATTTTACATGGGAGCCACCCAGCTCCTATGAGGCTGCCAAACCTTCCCTTTAAAAATCCCACCATTGAAAGAATGACCCACAGCAGTAACACTTCCATCTACCCTACTGCCCCCAAGTCAAGACAATGCAAATCAGCCAATGAGGCCCCAAACCCTGAACACGGAGCTTTCACCCCCCCTAACACAAAGCTGGGCCAGAGACACTGGGAAGACCAAGAGGAGCTTGGCGATTGTTTTTATATGGAAAAAGCCCAAATAACATGGTGAGAGGCATTACTATAGAACACTGAAGTAAAACAGGCCCTTAACCTTCTGGGGAGACAAAGGAAAACAGCCTGGTTTATATGGTGGATGGGCAGCAACACAAAACCTTAAAGACAGAACCACTCGACAGGTGCTCATCACACCACTGAAGCATTCAGTGTACACAAGGAAGGGAAGGTATAATAATCTGAATATTGACACGTGAAGTCAGAGCTTCATACGACAAAGTGCTCTAGGTAACGAACAGCACCACCAGCACCTCCCACAGCAGCACGAAACGTTACATCAAAAACTCCAACCAGCCACAAGTTACCACACACTGGCCTCTGTACGGCCCTTACCTGGCCTGGCATTTAGTAAGCCTGTTCCTCAGTTTCCCACAGTTCCTCCTCAGTGGTTGTGCAGTAAATTCTGATTAGCTCTTCACAGTCACTGCACCAACACGTGTCCTCCCTCTTCCAGGGTAAGCAAATAGAAATGAAACACCACAAGTTCTTCACCCGTCCTGGGTTATAGTCCTTGTCCCAGCTTCTCCCCTTGGTTCTGGGATTCACAAAGTCCATAATCGTCAATCCAGGGTCTGTGTGTCACCTTGTTCCCAAGATGCAGGGCTTGTGTCTTTACTTGGGGATCCTGCTCCTGCACTCTGCCCCTCTTGCCCCATGCAGAGTCCTTGATGGAGTTGTCTTGATGGGAAGCCTTCAACAGCAGGCCATGGGGTTAACACTCCAATGAGATGCATGGGGCAGCTCCCCCAACTCTTGAGTCTGAAGAGCCCTGGGGATGATCGCTGACTCTCAGGTTATAATTCCAAACTTGTCTTCCCAAAGACTCAACACTTAAAAAAAAAAAAAAAGAAGAAGCAATTTATGATGGTAATGCGACTCCAGGAGCCAGGGCCCTCACAGACTCACTCCTGATCTCTAATTACTTGCACAGATGCACAGTTGTAGCTAGGAGAGCTTCAAGTTTTCCATATCCGGCCTCCAACCCTCAAGACCTGCCAGCTCCCTGGGACCCTGTTCTTGCTTAGGGCAGTACAAATGCAACCATTTAACACCCAATACCAACCCTCCAAACCTGAGAGCCCCTAAACTCTAAAACCCGCTGTAGCGTCACATTGTGCTCACAGCTAGTCATGGAGAGAGGAGTCCAAAGCTGGAGAACTTCCTTGCAACTGGGGAACCCTTCTCTCTCTACTAGGCAGACAGACACATGGGATCAAACAGCCATTCAAATTTTGGGTCAGGCACCTAAATACCACTGAGGAGTTTGGCCTTGCTCCCTCTCAGCTCCTGAGATTGTAGATTTCTCAGAGCATCAGAGAACAGGGGAGCTACAAAGTGACCTGGTTTGTAATCTTCCCCAGAGCGGCCAGGCCTGCATTCCCAGGGATCATTCGGAAGGAAAACTGCTCACCTGATTCACCTCTGGTTCTGCGATTCCTGACCCCTCCCTAGCTGATGACAGGCAGCCAAATCCTCCTTAGTACTCAGATAAAACAAATGTCATTAACGGGGATGAATGATGAGCTGGTCTCAGAGCTGGACCTGAGGGGAGAGAGCAGAAAGATCCTCTAAAGAACCAACAGTAACCTAGTGGGAGCCAAGGCTGGGAACAGAGTTTGCTCCAGGAAAAGGTTTGCAACTGGATAATACTTATCTGATCAGTCAGTGCACAGGGAGAGATGGTCCATAGGCCCAGGAATGCTTCTGCAAAGGAAGTAACAGAACATTATTAAGCGAAGCGCAGACTGTAAAGATGGCAGGGCCCATCACGAGCAGCTAATCTGACCTCCTGCCCATCACAGGCCACAGAACCTCACCCACCCGTGATCCAGTCAAACAAACTGGAAAGATTCTGTTTTTGGATGCCGCCTGCTACAAAAGGACTGTTTGCTTCAAGGTGCTGCGCATGAAGTAATTGTACCCCCCAAACCAGGCATGTCAAACTGGCATTTGGCAGGCTGCATGCAGCCCGATCAAAATTTTTGCAGCCCACCAGAACATTTTTATAATCGAATGAAGTGCGGCCCAGTGGCCTCTCGGAGCACGTGGCCAAGTGCCTGCTCAGAGCGATGCAGCAACTGCTCCTGGCCAGCCAGGCAGTTCTGCACATGGGCTCATGGCCAGCTGGGTGCTGCAGCAGGCGCTCATAGCTGACCTCTGTGCTCATGCTTCCCCAGCACTTCAGGCAGCAATACCGACTGCAGGACCCAGGTGTTAGGGTGGTGGGGCTGGGAGTGCCTGGCCCATGTGGCCCTATTTCACTTGGCGCCCTAGGCGACCGACTAGTTCACACGGGCCGACCCTGACTGTGAGTCTCCCCCTGACCCCAGCCTCCATGGCTTTGAAATACACAAGAGCCCCAGCTGGGGACTCTTGTGCATTTCAAAGCAGGCACCCACGTGCAGCCCTGTAAGTTAGAGCGAGGGTTGCAGCTGGCCCCAGGCTGTAGCTGAGTTCCACATTCCTCTGAGCCCTGACTCATTTCGGAAGGTTTAAAATGAACTTCAGGGAAAGGGAAGCTCAGAGCCTCTGTGGCGGGGGAGGAGGGAGCCTGTCGCGCACATTTAACGGGCTCCAGCCTCTACTCCAGCTCTCTGCCTGGCTCCGGGGCTGATCGGAGCTGGGCGGGTCAGTGCCAGCTGAGATCTGCGCACCCGCCTGTCTCCGTCTCTCCCTGCCCTCCTCCCCCGCCAGAACCAGGCTGAGTCCAGCCCCCCCCCCCCCCTCACACACACACACACAGCGGCCTCTGCCGGGCCCGGGCAGAACTGCGCATGAAGGAGGCTGCCATGTTCCTTGGCTTCATTAGTGCCTCCCCCGCCCCAGCCGGGCTCACCCGGGGCTCCCGTTGCTGGAGCGGCAGCCCCCGGGCAGCGCGTTCGCCCGGACCCGGCTCGGAGCGGCGCCCGGTGCTGGGGCAGGTGCTGGGCAGGCATCTGCCTTCCATGGGTTCTTGGCTTTTAAATTAAAGGAACCAGCAGCCCCATGGCCCCCTGCACTGACAGCCATGCACTGCATGGATTACGGGAGCCAGTTAGCCAGGAGTTCCATTTGGTGCCATCTCACTGGTACCCACAGGCCAAGTGTCCTCTGCCCTGAGGGGAGGCGTCGCTCTGCCTCTTTAACACGCACCTGATTCATCCGTGTGATGTCAGGGCAGCAGAGCTACTGAGAAGGTGCTGGTTTGCACAAGGAAGCTGCACTGGTTGAGCTGCACTAGTAGAGCAGGAGAGACACAGTCTTCCTAGCACAGGCACCGTCAGAGCTGGGTAAAGGTGCTTTATGCCAAGCTAGTGAGGGAAGTGAGCTCTGTCCATGTGAGGTACTGTAATGTGACCACTAGGTGGTGTTGCAGCCTGGTGCTTTCCCATTCTCCTGATTAGCTGCATTTCTGTGAATCTGATCTGGCTCCAGGCTCAATTCCACATGGTAAATGGGCCTCTGCTGTACAACAGCTGAAAGAGTCAATTTGATTGGTGTTTTCTTAGATGTAAATCATTCAGAGGAGCAGCTGCTTAGCCCCAACTGATGCATCTTTTCTAGTTTCTGAATCAAAGGGTGTGTCTAGACTACAGGGTTTTGTCAACAAAAGTGGACTTTTGTTGACAAAACTATACCTGCGTCTACACTACCGCCGAGTTCTGTCGCCAGTAAGTTGACAGAACGCAGTAGTTTTGTTGAAGGTGGTAAACCTCAGTCTATGAGGAATAATGCCTTTTGTCGAGAGAGTTCTGTCTACAAAAGGCACTATTGCATCCACACTGTGTTTTTTCAAAAGAGAGTGTCTAGACTCTCTGTCGAAAACGTCACTTGCTTTGTCGACAGAACTGGCTGCAGTCTAGACACTCTTTGTCGACAGAAGCTTTGTCAACAGTATCTGTCGACAAAGCCTGTGTCGACAAAAGCCTGTAGTCTAGATGTACCAAAAGTGTCTTCCCTTTGTGTGAGATGAGATCGTCTTACCCTGTGGGACAAACTGCAGATGCTTTTGTTTGGGAACAAAATGAATTTTTGCAAAGAATTTTCATCCAAATGGTTCCCTGTTCCACAAAACAAACTTGTTTATTAATGGGCATGGGAATGTCCAACAGAAAACGGCTTCCATTAGAAAGTTCCCACATCCCAGTTCCAGGGCCCTGTCCTATGGAATCATGGCTCCGTTTTGATGGAAAGTCTAATCAAATTGGCTCTTTCAGCTATTGTACAGCAGAGCCCCCCATTCATCATAGGGAATTGGGCCTGGGACTGGATCAGAGCCTCAAAAATGCAGCTAACCAGGAGAATGGGAAATCGCTAGGCTGCAGCGCCACCTAGTGGTTACATTAAAGTGCCTCACACGGACAGAGTTCACGTTCCTCGGCAGCCAGGTACAAAGCACCTTAACCCGGCTCTGACTGTGCCCTCATGAGGGAGATTATGTGACATAAACCAGGGAATTATCAGGGGCAGCTGTAGGGAATCACTCCCTCCCCCCCCCCCCCCACTCAACCTGGTGGTGGGAGCTGGAGTGGCCTGGCAGCCTCCTCCACTCTGCCATTCCACCCTCCCAGCCTCCTGCACAATTATGAGAGCAATCACTCAAGCTCAGTAGTGGTCACACACTGAGGCTGCCCAAAACTCGTGAGAACCCTGGCTCTGGAAAGTTTTTAATCTCTGAGCTGTTGCTCTTTTCTTCTCATCCATGTTCCCAAGAAGCTGAGTGCTTTGGGAGAGATTCAGATACCACTCAGCTGATTAACGTTGCTTCTGAGATCAGGTTTTCCATCATGTACTAGCATGTGCCTTTGAAAAACACACTGGTATTTTTAACTTCCCCTGCACGTGTGGGATGGTGACACTGCACTACATGCATAGTAATTTGATGAATTCCTCTTACTGTCAGCACTCTCTGCAACTGGCTCAGAAACAGGAGCTGATGGCTTGAGAAACACAATAAAGTGCCCTTCCCCCCAGTGCTGAAATGGGCTCTCACAGTTGCACAACAATCAGCTGGTGGCTGCATTTCAGAAATGCTGTTCTAGAGCCTGATTGAACGTGTCCGTCCCTTATGCTATTTCCCCAGCGTTTCCAAACGGTTCAGCTCAGACTCCTCCTCGTCAGATCAGGGCCTCCCAGGTGCAGAGAAAAGCTGGAAAACGTGACCCTGAGTTGAGAGGTTGAAAGCAGAAGGCCCAGACAGAGCGACCAATGGAAGCGACACAGACATTTATTGCTGCAGGGTCCCACTGAGATCAGGGGCCAGGCTGAGCAGTGGGGACATGTCTCCACCCAGCTCACCAGTGCCAGCCACCCATGCAGATTTTATACCGATTTAACTGTTTCAGCTAGGGATGCGAGTTTTTTTTAAATCAAAATCATTAAATTCGTTCAAGCCCTAGTGGGGACACAGTTGTATTTGATTCCATAGGACAGGGCCCTGGAACTGGGATGGTGGGAACTTTCTAATGGAAGCCGTTTTCAGTTGGACATGCCCATTAATAAACAAGTTTGTTTTGTGAAACGGAACCATTTGGATGAAAATTCTTTGCAAAAATTCATTTCTATGGTGAGCCACTGAAATGAGGACAGTGAGCCAAACTGAGAGGGTGAGTGGAAAGGGAGGGACCTTTTCTGAGAGCTGAATGAAATTCAGAAAATTACTGGGGGGGGGGGGGGGAAGGACTCTTTTTTTTTTTTAAGAGCTTTGCTCTGAGTGGATGATTTAGCATCGAATCATAGGACTGGAAGGGACCTTGAGAGGGCATCTAGTCCAGGGATGTACTTGTGTAGTTAATTAACCAATAAGCAAAAGCATATAGGTTAATGCTATTGACTACCCCAGGGATGGGCTAAAGGGCCTCCGCAGGAAGTGTCTGTTTCCCTTTTGCTAGCTGGGCGCGGGGTTTGCCCATTCCAAAAACTGAAATACCTACCTGGAAAAGTGAAAAAACATATTGACAGAGCCAAAAAAGTACCCAGACATGAACTGCTTCAAGACAGACCCAAAAGAGAAAACAACAGAATTTCACCTGCAGCCCACAATTCAGCTCCCTCCTGCACATTATCCACAATCTGCAGCCTATCCTGGGATGGAAATTGTTGAAATCTTTGTGAAATTCTTCAAGAGGCTCTTTTCTGTGGGTCCATATGATGAAGATGTCCTCGATATAGCATAAGCAAAGTAGGGATGTTGGGGGCAAGAGCAGGGGAAACATTGTTCAAGGTCAGCCATAAAGATGTTGGCATATCGTGGTGCCGTACGGGTGCCCATGGCTGTGCTGCTGACTTGAAGATAGAAATTGTCTCTGGCCTGTAATCTGTCTTCATGTGGAATGTTGGTGTAAAGGGCTTTTACGTCCATAGCAGCCAGGATGGTATTTTCTGGTAGATTACTGAGGTTGTGTAGTTTCAGCAGGAAGCCAGTGGTGCCGTAGCAACACACTGACTTCCTGAGGAAACCACAAAACATCAGGCCATCAGAAACACCATCCTCAATGACAGCACAGCAAATCTGATGACAGAGCTCTGCACCTTTGTCCTCACCCACAACTACTACTGGTTCGGACAAATTTCTACCATACTATACTGAAAGAATCAATGGACACAAATCAGGTATCTGAAAAGACAACATACAAAAACCTGTTAGGGAACACTTTAACCTCATTAAGGGATCTCCACGTTGTTGTTTTGTTTCAAACCAATTCCAGGAGCCAAATACACAGAGAAGGATTGGAACTCCATTTCATTCTCAAGTTTAACTCTCATGCAAATGGTTTAAATCTTGATATCAGATGGCTCCCACATTATCAACCAACTAAACAATGAAGGTGCCAATGATTCTTGATGACTGTGTAGAATCTGATGTTAGTACTCTTCCTTTCCGAATGCAAACTAGTTGGCTACGTCTACACTGGCCCCTTTTCCGGAAGGGGCATGTAAATTTCACCAGTCCTCGTAGGGAAATCCGCGGGGGATTTAAATATCCCCCGCGGCATTTAAATAAAAATGTCCGCCGCTTTTTTCCGGCTTTTAAAAAAGCCGGAAAAGAGCGTCTACACTGGCCCCGATCCTCCGGAAAAAGTGCCCTTTTCCGGAGGCTCTTATTCCTACTTCAAAGTAGGAATAAGACCCTCCGGAAAAGGGAACTTTTTCCGGAGGATCGGGGCCAGTGTAGACGCTCTTTTCCGGCTTTTTTAAAAGCCGGAAAAAAGCGGCGGACATTTTTATTTAAATGCCGCGGGGGATATTTAAATCCCCCGCGGATTTCCCTACGAGGACTGGTGAAATTTACATGCCCCTTCCGGAAAAGGGGCCAGTGTAGACGTAGCCATGGTTCTTATCTGCCTCTTAACTATTTAGTCTTTAAGATGCTAATAGACTAGCTGCTGGTTTTTAAGTTTTTCCTGTTATAGACGAGCTCCACCAACCTTTTGAAACTTATCTACCCAATGTCTTCTTCCTTCCTCCCTCCAATTTACCCTCCCCCTTCCTTATTTATTCTTGGTTCTGGACTTCCAACACTTTGGTCATCTGAAGAAGTGGGTTGTGCCCGCAAAAACTCATGATCCCATCTACATGTTTTCTTAGTCTTTAAAGTGCTACCAGACTATTTGTGATAGAAATGTAGCCCTGTTAGTCTGGTGCAGCTGAGACAAAATACAGGACTATGTAGCACTTTAAAGACTAACAAGATGGTTTATTAGATGATGAGCTTTCGTGGGTCAGACCCACTTCCTCAGATCTAATAGGTCTGGCCCACAAAAGCTCATCATCTAATAAACCATCTTGTTAGTCTTTAAAGTGCTACATAGTCCTGCATTTTGTACCAGACTATTTGTTATGTTTTAAGTTTTTCCTGTTACAGAGTAACTCAGCTACCCCTCTGAAACGCCTATACTTATAGTTAGTTGCTTCCCTCTCATACAAATCTATTAGTCCTGTTATGCAGATCTATGCACTCTGGCTGTGTCAGTCATTTCTGGCACTTTCTTTTGAGTGTTGTCCTCCATGCTGCCACATTCATCTTTGAAGAGGGTTTTTGCATTTGCTTCCAAAAAAGGTGCTTGCCTCTGACACCCAAGGCTGTCAATATGTCTGATCTTTTCTCCATAAGCCCACTTGACAGATCTTAGTGTCCGGGATCTGTCTCCTGTCTCCTCTCCAACTACTGCAGCTGTCCAGAGGTACCTGCCTTCCATACCTCCTTCATCAACAGGTCAATCAAGTCAAAAGGGAAGAGATCTATTCAACCGCTAGTAAAAAGGCATTTTCTTTATCTCAATTATTTTTAGGATTTATAACATTATACATTTATTCACCTCCTCAAATATTTTAGAGAGGTGGGGTGTGACAGGGTGCCTGCCATGCACTGGCCCTTTAAGCCCAGGACTCAGGCCCTGAGCCTTAGGTTGGCTTGGAGAGCCCAGCTGAAGCTGTTAGGTTAGTGAGAGCCCAGCTGACACCTATTCAGAGAAGCCCGGTTGGCTTGGAGAGCCCAGCTGTCAGCTATAAATAGAGGAGCACAGTTTGCTTGGGGGAGAGCTAGTGGAGGGCTGACTGCTGAGGAAGCAGGAGTGTCTAGGAGGGAGACAGGCTGGGGCTAACCAGCAAGGGCTGGAGAGGGCCAGCCAAGACTCCCCCGGGCTAGGGGCCGGAGACAAGACCCCCTGATTTGCAGGTGGCTCATGATGCTGGCTAGGTAATCAGATGCCAATGATGAGCAACCCATGCAGACTGTAACTTGCCCTGAGAGGGGCTAGATGAGGACAGTCAGGGGGCACTGAGGCACGGTGGGAGCTTGCGCCCTGACATGGGGTAAAAATAGTGTTTTAAATAAATATATCCCAAGACTTTTCAGAATGGCCCCGCAGCTTGTCCCTCTACTCCCTGAGCACTCTAGGGCACATTTCATCAGGCCCTGGGGACAGAGACAGCAACCCCTCCTGGTGACTTCTAACTTTCTCTTTTCCTATAGCAGCTTCTGAACCTGCCCCATGTCCCCTGGCAACCAAGTACCTGGCCAGCAGCAGAGCAGAGCATCAGTAGCGTTTAACACCTCTCTGGCAGGATGCCCTGGGGGTTGCACATGGGGTGCAGGGCTGGGAGGAGCACTTGGCCAGGATAGAAAGCAACAGATTCACACCCCCTTGCCAGTGATGAGTGGCTGTTTCTGATAGAGTGTGCCTCTGAGATGACAAGTGGCGGGTGGGCTGCTGTGGTAAGGTGGGTGTAGGGCAGGGACAGGCAAGATATATCTCACAGGGTGCATCCATCCCCAGACCATCACGCCAGGACCCTTGGGCACAGAGCAACTGCTGCTTTAACTGAGTGGCTGCTCTGCGTGGCTCTCTGTTCTAGGGGTAGGGGAGGTTTTGTGTCATCTCTCCGCCCTCAGCCCAATCCTCAGCCACAACCAACCAGCCAATAGGAGCTAAGAGATTGGCCTGGGGACCAGGGGCAGTGCAAATCTCTCTCCCCTTTTCCCCACTGGAGCAGAGAGCCACATGGAGGAAGCCACTTGCAGTTTTAGGTAAGCTAGGGCTGTAGCAGGCAGGGATCCCAGTCTGCCTCCAGGGTGCTGCAGGGCTGTTGGCTGGGAGCTGCTTAGGGAAGGGCCTCCCAGCCAAAGCCTACCTCTAGCACCCCTACCCTTCCTGCAACTCTCTTCCTCAGGTCACCATCCAAACCCTCTGCTCCCCCTTGCCCCCAGTCACAGTTCTCTCCCAGACCCTGTATCCCTCCTATACCCCTCTCCCAGATCACAACCCTCTCCTTCACCTGAGCTCCCTCTCAAACCTCACACTCCCTCCTGCACCCCTTTTCCTGTGCACCCTCCTGCACCCAGCCTCCATCCTAGACCCCACACCTCCTCCACAGAAAAGTGCAGCCCATGACCTCTTACCAAAATCTTGAATGGTTCCCCCCAGCAAAAATTATTGCCCACCCCTGCTGTAAGGGGTTGCTGCGAGGGGGTCACTGAGGTAACCTCCCACTCAGAGAGCCCTGTGAAGATGGGGCAATTGGCTTGGTGCCCCAGACCTGTGCTGACACTGGAGGTGGCTGCTCGAAGTGGGAGTTCTGATGCCGCTTTCCTAGCTTTGCACTCTCTGATCTACTCCGGGCTCCATGCTCCATTTCATAGCTTACGCTGTGTTCACATGGTGTGTGTTTGCCTCCAGGGTGGGCAGCTGTGGGTGTTGTTCCATCAGCCGGACTTTGACCTCCCAGCAACCAGCTTAGCTGCCTACTGAGCTGTCTGTGAGGTAAAAGGAGAGAGTTGAAGTTTGAACCTCTGGGGCATTAGCTCAGCTCCAGCAACGTCCACTTGAGAATGAAGTTTCCAGCCCCACCAGCCTGCTCAAGAAATGGAGGCTTCTGTATCAAATCCAGTTGCTGGTATTTGCACATCAAAGACTTTCCCTCCATGTGGCCCAGAGAGCTCAGGCATTCAGCGGGGGAGGGCACGAAAAACCGGAGATTAAACCCTAGTAACAGCAGCGTCCCTTCCCTGTGTCAGCAGCAGCTTGCAGCAGGTCAGGGTCCCCTGTCAGGGCTGGCACTGGGACCACATTTTCCAAAGGGCTCAGTTCCCACTTAGCCCCCTAAATAAGGGGAAAGCTTTTCAAAAGGGAAGAAGATACAAAGGGGGGAGGGGATTCATCTTTGTGCGCAAGGGAAGCTGAGCCCTTGGTTATGGGTACTGAACCCTTCTGGAAATCCTGATCTTAGTGCTGCATGAAGAAAGCAGCCTTGGTGTTGTGGAGCTACGAGTAGTTATAAAGTCACAGTTTCAGTTATAAAATCACACATTGTACCTTCCCAGTTTCAGTTTCTGTAGTGGGGGTGTGCATGTGCTCATAGCAGTACTACCGACTTCGGGTCTCTTAGTACCCATGGAAACTTCCCTCCTGGTGCATGGGGATGAAAGAAGGAGTAGAGATTCTACTGCAAAGTCACCTCATCCATTCACCTATTCCTCTTCCCCAAGATCCATGCTCCAGTGTGGGCCAGGGCTGTACACTGGCCTTTCACACGAGAGGTGAAGGTATAAAAGCAGACGGAGCAGAAAGCGGCCCTGTGCTTAGATCACTACACTGTGCCTCCTACTCAGTGCAAAGCACCGGCCAATGTAAGTACAAATTCCTACACCTCACCTCATGAACTTCTGAGTACATGTAAATAACAGACTCCGGGGCAGTCCCAGCCTCCTCTCCCCCAACATCTCTGCTCACTTACACTTTATTAGAGCTCAGTTCTTCACACACAAACACTGAACTGCTGCCCTTAGGCATCTCCTGCTTTGCTGCACGTTGGGTGTCTGCTCACCTCCGTTCAGAGCAGTCAATCTGCCCAGGCCTTAATAGGGATATACAGCATCTCTGCTGCCTTTATGTCTGTCCCCGGTTATTCCCTAGAACAGCATTTCCCAAAGTATGGGCTGTGGGGAAAAAATCCCAGGGCTCAGCATGGCTGCCAGGGTGCTCCAGGCTCCTGGAGAGCCCATGCGGCACCTGGTCCCCCAAGGCCTGGGCCAGGTTGGGCGGAGGATGCAGCCGCATGTTTTGGGCTCCCGGCAGAGGCGTGGGGGGGGGGGGGGGGCAGTTGCACCCGGGGGCCACACTAGGGGGCGCCAGGCTGGGGTGGGACCAGAGTCACTCTGCATAGAGCTACATTTGGCTCCATGTTATTTGTGACCTTCCTTCCTTCTTGCGTTTTCTGGTTTTCTGGTTAAGAGCCCCGGGCAGTCCCCCCGCTTCTTGGCACACCCCCGCCCCTGTAGCAGTGTGTCTCGCTGCCAGGGCTGGTCCCAACGCCCCAGCGGGGGGGGGGGGGGGGTTGGTCAGTGGCAGGGGCAACGCCCCTGATTGTCAAACATCTCCCAGGCACAGAAACTGTATCGCCCGCCCCGGGCAGTGACAGCCCCGCAGCCCGGCCTGTGGGCGGCTACACTGGCGCACGAGGCTCCTACTGGGCGCCCTTGAAACCGCCCAGCAGCCGCAGCATCATCGGGAGAGGCGGGTCTGAGCCCGGAGCAGAAACAGGCGAGTCCCGCCCCTGCTGACAGGCAGCAGCAGCAGCAGCAGCTCCGCCCCTGCCCAGAAGCTGCCCAGTCCCAGGTCTGTAGCTACACTGGGGAGTCTCCGAGCCGCAGGAGCCGCGCGCCGGGCTCAGCTGGGTGCAGGGTCCGCTCCGCGCTGCCGAGGGGCTGGTGAGCGCTGGGGGACCCGGGTTGGGGGGCAGGAGAGGGCGGGACTCGCCGCGCTCAGAGCCGGGCTGCGGGGCGCTCTGGGGGGCAGGGGAGGGACTAGGGGCTGGGAGACGCGCGGGGGGGGGGGGGGAGTCACCCCATGTCGGGGATCACGCGGACCCCTGGATTACCGGGGGGGGGGGGATTTGCTTCTCCCCGGGGCTGGGCCCGAGCTGCCGGGAGCCGAGCTCCGCTTGGGGCGGGCGTGGCCTGGGGGGCAGCCCCACGGGCAGGGGGGAAGGGAGGGAGCGACACGCACGCAGCACCCGGGGGCTGTACGGGGGGGCGGGTTTCGGGGCGCCCTTTCATCTTCTGAGTCTCTAGGGTGGAACCGGGGCACATTTTCAGACGTGTCTCTGCATCCGCAAAGGCTGGAAACATTCCTTCATTAAAACAAATGAAAACTCTGATTCTGCCCTGATTGTTTGCCCTCAGGAGCTGGGCTTTGGAAAACACCAACTCTCCTAACATCAGAGGTGGGAACAGGGAGTGAGACTTTCCCATCAGCCTGGGGATTTAGAAACATCACGATCCCTATTGCAGCAGTGCCTGGGTGACCCATCTGGCATTACAGCCCCTGTGAACACTAATCTTCCTTTTAATTTGAACCGAAGATGTGTCTACATAGTCCGAATCCCAGTGGAACAGCTACTCTCCGCACCCCCCTTCCCACCACCACACTGAAAGGTGTTTGGAGGAGGAGGGGACGCTCTCCAAACCTGCAGCTCTTTCTTGATCGTGTTTTTTCTTAGTAGCAAATACAGCCTCACTCAACCTCCTTTCCCCCCCACCATTTACCTCTGTGGAGAGGGGAATCTCTTTGACATACAATTTCCCTTGGGATGATGTGGGGAAATAAATGGGAGGGAGCAGTTTGTTCCTCTCCCTCTTGACCAGGTGAAGGGATGAAGGACCCATCCGGCTTGGGAGAGCAAATAACTGACCATGTCCAGTGGTAGTCACTGCTCTAGTTGCTGCTGGTCTGTGTGTTGTGGTGAGCGAGTTACTGTTCTACTTTGTGACTAGAAGAAGGATGGTCCCCAGGAGCACACAGCTTAAACCCAGCTCTGGGAGAGAGCTGTGTAGCGGTTAAACTACAGATGCCTGTTTCTACAGCTGCCACTGACTGTGTGAAGGTGGCATGTGTTGGGTATTGTCTGTCTGTGCCCTAATTTGATCCCCTCTGCCATGGCTGTAGCAAGCTCATCCAAAGCCCCTTGAGATCTGTGGAGAACAGGTTCTGTGCAAGTGCAAAGAATCGATAGTCCATTAGGGTTTGCAGAGTCCATAGAATTACATAAAGCTGTACTTGATTGAGCAGGGGGATGCAGTGGCATGCAGTGGAGGCTCTCAGTATTGCACTAGGGTTTGCAAAGTCGCTGGGATGTGTTGTGTCACACCCACACCCAGTGGAGACTCCCAGGATTGCAAGAAAATTAAAAAAAACAACAAATAGTATAGTACAGAGTTTTTCAACCAGTGGTACCAGTACTGTCAGGGGTACTCGAGACAAGTCTGGGGGTAGGTCAAAACAGCTGAAATTTGGAGACAACTGAATTGGTTTTATAGCGCTTTATTCTTTTTCTACTTTTTACCCCCAAAATTTCATTGCCTGCCCAGCTACAATTAAGTTGTTTAAACAGGTGTGTTGTAATGGCAGAAAAAAAATTGTGTGCCTGAGAACAGTAGGTACTTGGGAGGCAGGGGGGGGGGGGAAGAGATGGGGACACTTGTATTATTTATTTAGGAAAAGGGGTACTTATATATATAAAGTTGACACACTGATCTGCTAACACCTTAAGGTATGTCTACACTTGCATCCTCTTTCAAGAGGAATGCAAATGTAGACATTCGAAATTGCAAATGAAGCTGGGATTTAAATATCCTTCACTTCATTTGCATATGCGCAGACGGGAGCTATTTTGAAATACCTTTTTTTGAAATACAAAAAGCTTTTTAGTTATTATTTGGAAAGAAAACACTTCTTCCAAAATAACCCTTATTCCTTAAACAATGAGACTAACAAAACACTTAGATGTGTGGACACAACTGACTTCTTCAGATGACAGGAGTGTTGGAAGTCCAGATCCAAGTTTTGTTACTTTAAGGTGCTACTAGAATATTAGTAGTTTTTAAATTTTTTCCTGTTACAGACTAACTCAGCTACCCCTCTGAAGCTTTTGAGTATTGAAAAAGAATGATGAAAATGGGCAGTAGAGCTCCCCAGATGTCACCCGGTGCATTAGGCTAAAACAGTGGAACCTGTGAGCTACCTCTCATGAACAGAGCTTCATTGTAACTTGGAACCAAAAATTAGGGTTGTTCTTTCAAAAGTTGACAACCAAACATGGATTTACCAGCTTAGACACTTTATGATGCAGAACCCACATGCTGCATTTCACCATTTGAATTCCAAGCCAACAAGCACAGAGGCAGTTCCCCTATTTTGCCATCTCTTTTTTCAAACTCTTCCTTTCTGTTTTTCGGGGTTTATCTTTAACACAGTATTGGTGTTAATAATTGAGGTTCTGCTGTGTGTGCCATCTAGAAAAGCCCATGCTGTATGGCTGGTGAGCTCTGCTGGCCGGCTGTCGGCCTTGTAAGTTACAGCTAGAGTTGGAGATCCCTTAATGAGCTCCACCTGTCGTTGTGACAAGCCCCTCCTAATGTAACAGAGCTCTGGAAAAACTTAAACTAAGGATGTTAAAATGTAGTTAATTGACTCGAGAGAATTTCCATTGGCTAGTTGAGAGGCACTTCCACTTCAGAGGAACTTGGAACTCTGTGTACAGCCTGAGGCCAGCTACAACCCTCGCTCTAACTTACAGGGCTGCATGCGGGTGCCTGCTTTGAAATGCACAAGAGTCCCCAGCAGGGGCTCTTGTGTATTTCAAAGCCATGGAGGCCGGGATTAGAGGGGGACTCTCAATCCCCTGCTGACCCCAGGCTCCGTGCTATGGGCTTCTTTGCCCAGCTCAATGGCAGCTGCCCCTTTGAATCGTGCCAAGGCAGTGTTTTAAAGGGACATCACACAGCTGATCCCAGGATCAGCTGTGCAGCTGCTGCCTTAGAGAGCAGCCCTACCACTTTGAAGTACCCCTCCCCCTCCTTTGCTGCCTCTCCTTCATAGAGATAGCAAGTGGGGTGGGGTAGGGGTTGACTAGCCAACTTCACTATCTGGTAAGCAGGTGCTTATCGGCTAGTCGACTAGTCTTTAGCATCCTTAACTTAAACAACTAATAGTCCTGCAGCACCTGAGAGACTAACAAAGCAAGTAAATGGGATCATGAGCTTTTGTGGGCACATGAGCTCACTCCAGAGACTATTCAATGGACATAGCAGGAAAGGAGGACCAATGAGAGGAGGGCCGTAGATTGGGGTGGCAGCAACAGACTGGAGCCAGGTAATTCTGGATGTTACTGTTTTTGTCACTCAAGTGTGCAAAAGGTGGGGAGGGATTTTAGCCTGACCCCTAACAAATCTGCTAGTGTGGTTAACCCCCCATCACCCCACAAAAATCAGTGCTCAATGCACAGAGTGGGTAGTTTTAAATCAAGATGACTTGTATTACCAAGTAGAAAGGCTCCATTTAAATGACTGATTTTAATCAGCATCTCTAGAAAATAAGTGAAGTACAAATAAAGAAAGGTGCCTTCTCATTCATTATAGAAACATCAAAATATCGGGATGCACAACTACATGAGTCTTTACACTAGATTTTGGTACCAAAAAGATGTACCAAAAGAGTCAAGCAATTTGATAGGTTAATATTATGATATTCTTCTTAGTTCTGTATTTCAGTACATTAGAAATGGTAAATGATGCTTATTTACTAGATCAGTGATTCCCAATTTTATTTGGCCACAGAACCCTTTTAAACTTGAAAGAATTTTGCGGAACCCCTAAAAACAGACTCCTATGTAGCTGAAAAGGTAGATCACAAATAAATAAGGATAATAATAAACAAATACTAAACAAGGTCATGAGATCAACATTTAGTTTAATTGCACATATTTAAAAACAAAAATCACATTTAATGTGTACAAAAAATAAAGCTCAAACTAATGTGCATTATATTGACAATTTTCAATATGAAGTGTTTTTACTTTTCTTGGCAATTCTTTTCATATTTGGTGTAACACTGGAAATTTGGATTCGCATATCTGGTGCGGCATTCAGTCAATTTCTGTATTTTGTTTTTGTTGCTGCATAATTCGAGAACCCAGTTTCACACAAGTATGTGCTGGTGAAGGGTAAAAATTGACAAATTGCATGTCTTGATAAAGCTGAATATTCTTGACATAAGTTGCCCCAAAATGTAATCAGAGAAACTTATTTAAATTTTTGTATTAATTGGTCATTTGAAGCAATTTTGATCAGTTTTGCATAATCTTGTGTAGAAAGACTTTGTCTGATGCAGCACTAGTATATTCGTATTGGGTCATCCACGTGATCCACGCTTCCTGAGAGTGAGTACGGGGATTTACGGTGGTATATAACAGGTGATCGCACCACTGATTGCGCGCACAGCGCTGAGTAGTGACATGGTCATCCCCACTCTCTGGCTAAGCTGGCATTGCACAGGGACACTTGTTGTGGCAAACACAAATGAAAATTGTTTTCAATAAAATTCATAAATGCTTAAATATTAATTTTCAAAAAATCATCATATTGGAATTTTTTCACTGAACCCTTATTTTCATTTGCGGAACCCAGGGGTTCCACGGAACACCATTTAAGAAACATAGTACTAGGTAAATCGTGAACAACATTAATTGTTGTGGTACATTAGAGTGATAAATGGAATTTAAATACACAGAACAGGATATAAAAAACATTATTAAAAATAACAACTTTAAATATTTTTCATACGGACACTTCTCTTACCAAATACCTTCCATGTTTACGGCTAAGATGATTTATTAGACAGAGGAATTAACTGTAGTCAGTGAATTAAATGGATGATTTCAGGTCAGCCTGGGAAAATTTCCAAGTGTGCCTAGGTCTCATAAGTTACTTTTGAAACTGGTAGATCTCATACCCTACCTGCTCTCCCTTCCCTCCCCTCATGAGCGGTGAGGGAAGATTGAAAGAATTAGGCTTCTTTAGTGTGAAAAGGAGAAGACAGAGGGTATAGGACTTTAATGCTATGTCTAAGAGTGTCACAAGGAGGAGGGAGAAAAATTGTTCTCCTTGGCCTCTGAGGACAGGATAGGAAGCAATGGGCTTAAACTGTAGCAAGGGAGGTTTAGGTTGGACATTAGAGAAAAACTTCCTGCCTGTCAGAGTGTTGACACTGAAATAAACTTCCTGCCTGTCAGAGCGTTGCTGAGAGGGGTTGTGGAATCTCTGTCATTGCAGATATTTTAAGACACGTCTACCATGGTGCTTAGTGACTGGACTTGATCTCTCAAGGTCCTTTCCAGTTCTAGTGTTCTATGATTGATTGATTGGTTCACTTTGAGGGTTTTTTAATAAACTCATCGTAAATCCAATTTAATTTACAATTGATGGGGTTTCGTGCTGGAGGGTTTCTTTTCTTTTCCAGCTAAGTAGAGCGGGGATACTCACCACGCGGCCCATCATGTGGTTTGGGTTTACGCGAGGCTCAACGCACGGCCTGTGGGTAAGATCCTTTGAATGTGGCCTCTACTGGGAACATGCTCCACAGCGGCGAAGTGTCTCCCAGGTGGGGTGAGCACTGAAAGATGAAAGCGGATGGGTTGGCTGGAACAGACGGGTACAGGGTGTTGGTGTTTCTAGCCCCTAGGGAGGAGGTACCAGGGACACTGGGGCACTATGGGAAGTTCTGGCTGCTTAACCTTGTGGGCGGAGCCTGAGAGGTGTTGCCTGGCTCATACTGGCCACGTTTAGTCCGATGCTGCAGCTTAAGGCTTAATCTTTGTATTTGTGCCCATCAGTACGAAAGAAGCTATTTGTGTGTATTTCCATGTATTTCTGTGTACAGGCAGTCCCCGGGTTACGTACAAGATAGGGACTGTAGGTTTGTTCTTAAGTTGAATCTGTATGTAAGTCGGAACTGGCATCCAGATTCAGCCGCTGCTGAAACTGACCAGTGCTGACTACAGGAAGCCCGAGGCAGAGTTGCTCTGCCCCGGGCTTCCTGGAATCAGCCGCTGATCAGTTTCAACAGGCTGAATCTGGATGCCAGTTCCGACTTACATACAGATTCAACTTAAGAACCCCAGGCGTCCCCAAGTCAGCTGCTGCTGAAACTGATCAGCGGCTGATTCCAGGAAGCCTGGGGCAGAGCAACTGTGCCTCGGGCTTCCTGTAGTCAGCACTGATCAGTTTCAGCAGCGGCTGACTTGGGGATGCCTGGGGCAGAGCAGCTGGGGTGCTGCTGGGTTGGTCCAGTAGCACCGAGGAGCGGCGCTACTGGACCAACCCGGCAGCACCCCAGCTGCTCTGCCCCAGGCATCCTGATTCAGCTGCTGCTGCAACTGACCAGCAGCGGCTGAATCAGGACACCTGGGGCAGAGCAGCTGGGTTGCTGCCGGGTTGGTCCAGTAGCGCTCAGAGCGGCTCTGCGGGACCAACCGGCAGCACCCCAGCTGCTCTACCACAGGCGTCTGGAGAAAAGCCTGGTCGCCTGGGGGTGGGGTGCGGGACGCACTAGCTGCGCCCCCTCCCCCCCAGCAGACCAGGGAGATGCGGGCGGTGGACCGAGACCCACCGCGGTCCCACTGCCCCGGGCCTCCGCGCCTTTGCTCTGCGTATCCCTGGTCTGCTAACAGGGAGACGGGGAGCAAAGCCGCGGAGCACGCGGGCAGCGGGACAGCCCAGACGCGCCTCGGCTGTCCCGCTGCCTGCGTCCTCTGAGGCTTTGCTCCCCGTCTCCCTGGTCTGCTGGTCTCAGCGGGACAGCCCAGGCGCGCCGCAGCTGTCTTTGCTCCCCGTCTCCCTGGTCTGCTGGAGAGACCTGGTCTGTCTTTGCTCCCTGGTCTGCTGGTCTGTCCCACTGCCCACGTGCTCCGCGGCTTTGCTCAGCATCTCCCTGGTCTGCTGAGGGGAGGGAGCCCCCCCCAGAAGACCAGGGAGACGCAGAGCTGCTTTTCTCACCCCGGAGGACACGGGCGGCGGGACCGCGACGCATCTGGGCGTCCCGCCGCTCCTGTCCTCCGGGGTGAGAAAAACCCCGTTCGTAACTGTGGATCCGACATAAGTCGGATCCGCGTAACTCGGGGACTGCCTGTATATGCAACCACATGTAAGTTGTGTCCCTTGGCATGTGCTGCAAACATCATTGCGGTGCCCTGGGCTTCCAAATTTGAGTAGCCCTGATCTAGAGCTTTTTGTTCCTCCTTGCTGTTGTGCCTCTCTCAAAATAGCCAGCACCCCGCCTCCCCATCAGTTTGACCTTTCCAAGTTGGCGTCCAATACGCTCCGAATATGTCGGCTGCCACGTTTCCTCTCCTGGCTGCAACAGGCTATCATTAATATCTGCGTGTGCTCACTCACCGTTGTCTTATAGGATGGTGAGGGGCCAGCTTGCAGAGTCATTTGTACTGTGTTCTGCAGGTAGCTGGTGCTAGATACAGGGGATAAATGGGAAATCTGGTCCCATGAAGAATTGTTAGGGGAGGCCCCAAGGTGTCCCCTGAGATGCATGGGGCAAAACCCCATCCTAGAGCCACTGTTGCAGGCTCTTTGCCAACATGGGCAACAAAAATTAGTTTGCTACTTATGTATTACTGTAAATTGCACATTTCTGTGCTAAAAATGCTGCCATCCCAAAAAGGAGTTGAGCAAATTAAGGGTGATAACTAACTTTTGTAATCCAAGGAAGATGCTAAGGAAAGGTCTTCTACTTTCAGTAACATTACAAAGCAGTTACAAAGATCGTGTATATCAAGATACTCAGCTCATCTTGCTAATTTCATCTCATACAGTCAAACGGCAGCAACTAAGCAGGTTAAGAAATCAAATCAGTCACAAAAAGGAAGCTGTCGGTAGCCTGGCACTGTTTCTGCAACATCACATCAGCAGCACTTTGGCTTTTAGTCAACCCCCCAGTTTTCTATCAAAGCTTTAATTAGGACAGGTCAAAGAGTTTCAGTCAATGTTCTCCACAAAACAGTAGGTGGAGTCTCCATTCATTGTTTGCTTGTGCTCTGCTTAATCTGTGAATGAACCGTTCATAATAGTCAAACTGTGGAGTCCCCTAGAGAATGTGAGTGTGTTGCTAGTGCTGCAGTGTCTTTAGTGCTGCTAATGCCACTGGTGCTGCTGTTCTCGGAGCTCCATATTAGCTGTCCTAGCAGAGAGCGTAGCATATTGATAGAGCAGCCCTTGGTCACACTCGCAAAGACAGACCAAAGGCTCAGGTTGGTGGTGAAGATGTTCGGCCAAGTTGTCATCAACAAAGTGCCCTGGCTCAGTGGTTACAGATGCACCAACATAGACATGTCCCCAGCATGGCAGCAGCTCAATTGTATTGGCCTAGGGGACAACGTTACATTGATTATCCCCTCCTCTGATGCCTCCTTTTATACAGTAATACAAACAGGGGTAGATATTACACTCCAGATGTTGAGTTCTTTACAATGAGTCAGGATATCTGGACCATCTTTTAAGAATGTGTGTACATAGTTTCTGTGATCCTGCGCCATCCTCTCAGCTCAGGAACATACTTAGTTAGCTGACACCTTCAGTGTTGTGCTGTCAAGGCCTGCTGTGGTTTGTGCTCTTGAGTTATGCCTGGGGCTCCAGCAAGGCCTAGAATGTGACTGGAATGGTCTGTTGGAGGGTGCGAGGAGTCTCTTTCCTGAGTTTGCATTACTGAGGTTCAGCTTGCCAATCTGTGCTTTACAAGACTATTCATGGTTTGGGGCAGGCATGTCAAACTGGAAACCTACTGAGGGCCACACAAACAAAAACTGATAGCTTTCAGGGACACCTATGGTGCATCTAGACTGGCAAGATGCAAAAACTTGCCAGCTGTCTACACTGGCCGCTTGAATTTGCACAAGAACACTGACTTTCTAATGTACAAAATCAGTGCTTCTTGCGCAAATACTTTCACGCTCCCACACCTGGTAAAAAGTCCTCTTGCGCAAGAGGGCCAGTGTAGACAGGGAAGAACTGTTTTATGCAAAAAAGCCCCAATGGCGAAAATGGCGATCGGGGCTTTCTTGTGCAAAATCGCGTCTAGACTGGTCACAGATGCTTTTGCGCAAAAGCACTTTTTGCGCAAAAGCATCTGTGCCAATCTAGACGCGCTTTTACGGAAATACTTTTAACGGAAAAACTTTTCCATTAAAAGTATTTCTGCAAAATCATGCCAGTCTAGATGCAGCCCTAGGGTTCCCAAATGGTTTGTTGAGAGCAAAATAAACCAACGAATAAAAAACCCCAAAAAACATTTAAGGTGCCAGGCAGAAGGCATCAATATCGGATACCTGGCTTTTAGGTATATTTTATAATATTATAATAATTTGATGTGTACAATTGTTATTTGTCCTTATTAAAAAAATTAAATTAATTTTGCATAGTTTTTTATTTAAATGTAAATTTAAGGTACTTAAACAACATAACTTGTTTTCTTGAAATAAAAATAAGTATAGACCATGGTTAATCAAATAGAACAGGCTTCTGTGAAAATTTCATATACTTTGTAAGTTTGATATTTTGCATAAAGATATAATTATTCATGCAATTGCAAAAAACTGACATATTTACTGATATAAAACTAATATACATTTTGTGATTTTTATATGGAAATAAATACATAAAAAACAAAATATTATCAAAATATTCCCCCCCCCCCCTCCTCCCTCCCAGAGCCAGGCATTCCCATACCCCCATTCTAACCCAACCTCCCTCTACTCCCTCAGAGCCGGGCCCTTCCAGCCTAATGCCTCCCCCAGAGCCAGGCTCTCCCAGCCCCCCCAACCTAATGCCCCACCGCAAGCCAGGCACTCCCAGCCCCACCATCCTAACACCTGGGTCCTGGAGTCGATGTTGCTGCCTGAAGTGCTGGGGAAGCGTGAGCACAGAGGTCAGCTGTGAGCGCCTGCTGGAGCACCCAGCTGGCCATGAGCCCATGTGCAGAGCTGCCTGGCTGGCCATGAGCAGGTGCTGCATCGCTCTGAGCAGGCACTCAGCCACATGCTCCGAGAGGCCAGTGGGCCGCACTTCATTCGGTTATAAAAACGTTCTGGTGGGCTGCAAAAAATTTGATCGGGCTGCATGCAGCCTGCCAAATGCCAGTTTGACATGCCTGGTTTGGGGGGTACAATTACTTCATGCTCAGCACCTTGAAGCAAACAGTCCTTTTGTACCAGGCGGCATCCAAAACCAGAATCTTTCCAGTTTGTTTGACTGGATCATGGGTGGGTGAGGTTCTGTGTCCTGTGATGGGCAGGAGGTCAGATTAGCTGCTCGTGATGGGTCCTGCCAGCTTTACAGTCTGCACTTTGCTAAATAATGTTCTGTTACTTCCTTTGCAGAAGCATTCCTGGGCCTATGGACCATCTCTCCCTGTGCACTGACTGATCAGATAAGTATTATCCAGTCGCAAACCTTTTCCTGGAGCAAACTATCTGTTCCCAGCCTTGGCTCCCACTAGGTTACTGTTGGTTCTTTAGAGGATCTTTCTGCTCTCTCCCCTCAGGTCCAGCTCTGAGACCAGCTCATCATTCATCCCCGTTAATGACATTTGTTTTATCTGAGTACTAAGGAGGATTTGGCTGCCTGTCATCAGCTAGGGAGGGGTCAGGAATCGCAGAACCAGAGGTGAATCAGGTGAGCAGTTTTCCTTCCGAATGATCCCTGGGAATGCAGGCCTGGCTGCTCTGGGGAAGGTTACAAACCAGGTCCCTTTGTAGCTCCCCTGTTCTCTGATGTTCTGAGAAATCTACAATCTCAGGAGCTGAGAGGGAGCAAGGCCAAACTCCTCAGTGGTATTTAGGTGCCTGACCCAAAATTTGAAGGGCTGTTTGATCCCATGTGTCTGTCTGCCTAGTAGAGAGAGAAGGGTTTCCCAGTTGCAAGGAAGCTCTTCAGCTTTGGACTCCTCTCTCCATGACTAGCTGTGAGTACAATGTGACGCTACAGCGGGTTTTAGAGTTTAGGGGCTCTCAGCCTTGGAGGGTTGGGATTGGGTGTTAAATGTTTGCATTTGTACTGCCCTAAGCAAGAACGGGGTCCCAGTGAGCTGGCAGGTCTTGAGGGCTGGAGGCCGGATATGGAAAACTTGAAGCTCTCCTGGCTACAACTGTGCATCTGTGCAAGTAATTAGAGATCAGGAGTGAGTCTGTGAGGGCCCTGGCTCCTGGAGTCGCATTACCATCATAAATTGCTTATTTTTTTTTTTTTTTTTTTTTTAAAGTGTTGAGTCTTTGGGAAGACAAGTTTGGAATTATAACCTGAGAGTCAGCGATCATCCCCGGGGCTCTTCAGACTCAAGAGTTGGGGGAGCTGCCCCATGCATCTCGTTGGAGTGTTAACCCCATGGCCTGCTGTTGAAGGCCTCCCATCAAGACAACTCC
Source organism: Pelodiscus sinensis (assembly GCF_052426305.1). Classification (NCBI taxonomy): domain Eukaryota; kingdom Metazoa; phylum Chordata; order Testudines; family Trionychidae; genus Pelodiscus; species Pelodiscus sinensis. Next base: position 15,992,381 of record NC_143070.1, read on the forward strand.
ATCAAGGACTCTGCATGGGGCAAGAGGGGCAGAGTGCAGGCGCAGGATCCCCAAGTAAAGACACAAGCCCTGCATCTTGGGAACAAGGTGACACACAGACCCTGGATTGAGGATTATGGACTTTGTGAATCCCAGAACCAAGGGGAGAAGCTGGGACAAGGACTGTAACCCAGGACGGGTGAAGAACTTGTGGTGTTTCATTTCTATTTGCTTACCCTGGAAGAGGGAGGACACATGTTGGTGCAGTGACTGTGAAGAGCTAATCAGAATTTACTGCACAACCACTGAGGGGGAACTGCAGGAAACTGAGGAACAGGCTTACTAGATGTCAGGCCAGGTAAGGGCCGTACAGAGGCCAGTGTGTGGTAACTTGTGGCTGGTTGGAGTTTTTGATGCAACGTTTCGTGCTGCTGTGGGAGGTGCTGGTGGTGCTGTCCGTTACCTAGAGCACTTTGTCGTATGAAGCTCTGACTTCACGTGTCAATATTCAGATTATTATACCTTCCCTTCCTTGTGTACACTGAATGCTTCAGTGGTGTGATGAGCACCTGTCGTGTGGTTCTGTCTTTAAGGTTTTGTGTTGCTGCCCATCCACCATATAAACCAGGCTGTTTTCCTTTGTCTCCCCAGAAGGTTAAGGGCCTGTTTTACTTCAGTGTTCTATAGTAATGCCTCTCACCATGTTATTTGGGCTTTTTTCATATAAAAACAATCGCCAAGCTCCTCTTGGTCTTCCCAGTGTCTCTGGCCCAGCTTTGTGTTATGGGGTGAAAGCTCTGTGTTCAGGGTTTGGGGCCTCATTGGCTGATTTGCATTGTCTTGACTTGGGGGCAGTAGGGTAGATGGAAGTGTTACTGCTGTGGGTCATTCTTTCAATGGTGGGATTTTAAAAGGGAAGGTTTGGCAGCCATCATAGGAGCTGGGTGGCTCCCATGTAAAATCAGTCACAACTGTGAAGTCCCTAATAGTCTTCATGAAGTCTGCAGGGCTTTTGCCTGGGCATTTAGGTTGGTGGTTTTGACCTGTTTCCAGTGGTTAGTTGGTTTGAGTTCTGTTCTCTTGACTGTCACTCTTGTTACTGTGGAAAGATCCTTTCTGCATTTCTTGAAATGGGCTTTTACCTTTTGTTGCTGGGCTGTCTGTTTATATTAGGGCAGGCTGAGGAAGTTTACCCTGCTCTTGAGATACAAGGTGATGGTGAAGCTGCTCATATCCTCTGGTACAGGGGTTGGCAAACTTTTCAAGCCACAGAGCCAAACTACCCAAAATTCAGAACACGTGGTTAACAGAGAGCCGTATAAGAATGTCTGTTTGCATGACTGAAAATATACAATGTAATAGTATTGATAATTGACATGATGACTAATAATGACATAAATGAGCCATTGTCCTCACTGACTATTTAATGGGGCTGCTGTTGCTGCATCTCTTTGCAAATTTCTTTGAAATGTACATCATAACTGGCCAAACCCAGCTTCATGCAGGCATTCAGGTGTCTTCTGTCAATCTGATTGCAGGGGGCTGCGGATGTGGGGGTACAGGAGATTGGGTTGGGAAGCACTAGGGGGCTCAGGGTAGCTGATTTGGGCACAGGGTTGGCGTGCAGGAGTGTTAGGGCAGTGGACTGGAGATGCGAGCGTGTAGGAGTCTGGGGATGTGGGAGTATGAGGGGTTCAGGGTAGTGTGGGTTCAGGTGTATGAGCGGATCAAGGTTGTGGTGTGATAGTGCGGACAGATGAAGGCTGGGCCACAATTAGAGCTTGTTGGCAAGGCTAATTTTTAAATCAAGTAAAATGATGATGTCCAACACAAGGTTTCAACATTGTCTTTATGGCAGGGGTGGGGAACCTTTTTTGAGTTGGGGGTCACTGACCCACAGAGAAAACAGTCGGGGACCACACATCAGAGAACCACCCTCTGAAAAACCCCAGTCCTCACTGATGTGGCCCTAACCTGGAACACCTCACTCCCCTAGTGCTCCAGCCCTATGGTGGGGGGTGGGAAGGGAGCTCTGAGGTTCAAGGCCTCAGGCCAGATTTCAGGATTAGTGGATTTTGTGCCCCCCCACTCCCAGGCTGTGAGGTGGGGCCAAAAATGAGTGTGTGGGATCGGGCCCCCAGTGAATGGGATAGGGATGGGGGTGCAGGATCTGTGTAGGAGGTGGGATGTTGGAGGGGGTGAGTTCTGGGTGGGAGTTGGGGTTCAGGAGCAGGCTAGGGGAAGGGAGTCTGGCCCAGGGGAAGGGGCAGGAGTGAGCTGGGAGGGCACTTGTTTTCACTCTGCATTGCAGGCACCATGTAACGCGGCCTCTTGCTGCTCCCATTCTCCAGATGGAAGCCTCCAGGAAGGGGAAGCTTCCAGGAACTATGTACCAGGGAAAAGAAAAGGGCAGCACACAGAGCCAGAATTTTTCCAGGATTCCAGAGATAGCCCGGAAAAACTCTTCTGCATCCAGGGATGGGTTTGTTCTTCCGCTTTTTTTAGTGGAAGAGCAAACATGTTCTTTCGGTAACCCCAAGGGGGATTCCGAAAGAAGGGGTTTTTCCTGACATTTGGTCCATTCTAGACAGGCCAAATGTTGGAAAAACTTCTTTCCACAGAAGAACTGAGGGGAAAAAAGGGGCAGTGTAGAGCGTATAAGAGCTGGGGATAGCAAGTGATGGAGAGGAGGAGAATAGAGAGGGTGGGACTTCAAGGAAGGGGTGGGGTCTTGGGAGAAAGATAGGCCTGTAGATCTTCACTTGTTCTGAGATCTTAAAAGTGATCTTGGATATAAAAAGGTTGGAGACCACTGAGCTAAATGAATTTTTACTTGATTCTTCACGGCTGAGGATATTGGGGAGATTCCCAAACCTGAGCCATTCTTTTTAGGTGACAAATCTGAGGAATTATCCCAGATTGAGGTGTCATTAGAGGAGGTTTTGGAACAAATTGACACACTTAACAGTAATAAGTCACCAGGACCAGAGGGCTTTCACCCAAGAGTTCTCAAAGAAATCAAATGGTAAATTGGGGAGCTATTAATTGTGGCTTGTAGCCAATCCTTTCAGTCCGTTTCTGTACTTAATGATTGGAAGATAGCTAATGTCATGCCAATATTTAAAAAGGGCTGTAGAGGTGATCCTGGCAATTATAGACCTGTAAGTCTAACGTCAGTACCGGGCAAATTAGCTGAAACTATAGTAAAGAATAAAATAGTAAGACACATGGATGAACATAATGTGTTTGGAGAAAGTCAACATGGTTTCTGTTAAGGGAAATCCTGCCTCTAATCTGCTAGACTTTCTGGCGTGGGAGGGGTAGGTCAACAAACATGTGGACTAGGGGGATCCAGTGGCTATAGTGTACTTAGATTTACAGAAAGCCTTTGACAAGGTCCCTCACCAAAGGCTCTTAAGTAAATTAAGTTGTCATGGGATAAGAGGGAAGATCCTTTTGTGGACTGAGAACTGGTTAAAAGAGAAGAAACAAAGGGAATAAATGGTAAATTTTCTGAGTGGAGAGGGGTAACTAGTGGTGTTCCCCAAGGGTCAGTCTTGGGACCAGTCCCATTCAACTTATTCATAAATATGATCAGGAGAAAGGGGTAAACAGTGAGGTGGCAAAATTTGCAGGTGATACCAAACTGCTGTGTGTGGTGGTCACTGCAATGTAGGGCCTCCCCACTGCGCAACAACCCCCGCCCCCCACCAGTACAGGCAGGTCCCAGGGCACATGCAGCACCTGGTGCGCAGGGAAAACTCAGGCTCCGGGTTGGTCCCAGCCTCACGTTGTAACTCACAGCACCCCTCAGGTGAGTTGCTGTGAGCACAGCGGGATGGTTACAGGGCCTAGGCTGGCGGGGGGGGGGGCGGTTACACGGATGGAAACTGCAACGCGGGGACACACTCTCCCAGCGGCGGCCAGGCCCGTGTAGCGTTGACAGCTCCTGAGCGTTTGCCACTTGGCGCTGTTTTGGGGGCACTGAGCGAGCGCAATAGTTCTTTTGCAGCCAGTGCCCCTCACCCTGCCCACACTGGGGAAGGGATAGCTCAGTGGGTTGAGCTTTAGCCTGCTAAACCCAGGGTTGTGAGCTCAATCCTTGAGGAGGCCACTTAAGGATTTGGGGCAAAAATCTGTCAGGGATGGTGCTTGGTCCTGCTGTGAAGGCAGGGGACTGGACTTGACCTTTCAAAGTCCCTTCCAGTTCTAGGAGATGGGCATCTCCAGTCCTTTCATTTCTATTGCACTGAAGCAGCCGGGGCCTGCCCCGCCCCAGGGGAGGGCCAGATAAGTCTGCGGTGCGCTGAGATATTCGCGGTGGCCGGGCTGGGCTGCGCTCAGGAGGGGGAAGGGCCTGGGTTGTACTTGCTGCGCTGGGTTAGGCTGCGCTGCTGTGCTGTACTGGGGGGGGGGGGGGGGGGGGGGGCGGTAACTGGGCTGTGCTTGCTGCCTGCTCATAGGGTCGGGCCAGGCTGCGCTGTGCGGGGGCGAGAACTGGGCTGCGCTGGGCTGGGTTGCGCTCAGGAGGGGACGGGCTGGGCTGGCTCCGCTCATAGGGCTGCGCTGCTGTGCTGAGGGGCTGTGTTGTGCTTGCTGCGCGCTCATAAGGTCGGGCTGGGCTGCGTTCAGGAGGGGAAGGGGCTGAGCTGTGCTTGCTGCGCGCTCATAGGGTAGGGTCGGGCCAGGCTGCGCTGCGCGCTGATAGAACGGTCCCGCCTCCCTCTGCTCTATCTTGGCCGGCCGCCAGGAACACAGTAACTTCCCGCAGGAGCCGCGCGCTCGCGCTGGGTCTGGCGGGTCCGCTCCGCGCTGCCGAGGGGCCGGTGAGCGGGGGACCCGGGCTGGGAGTATTGGGGGCTAGAGGGGGGGCGGCCGCAGAGCTGGGGGGGGGGTTGTGGGGGGCAGGGAGGAACTAGGGGCTGGACGGCGCGGGGGGGGGGGCACGTTGTTGGGGGGATCACCCCGTGTCGGGGGGTCACGGGGGGGGGGGGGCGCGTTGTTGGGGGGGGTCACCCCGTGTCGGGGGGTCACGCGGGTAACGCGGGGGGGGGGGGGTTGCTTCTCCCCGGGGCCGGGCCCGAGCTGCCGGGAGCGGAGCCGCTCGGGGCGGGTGTGACTTGGGGGGCAGCCCCAGGGGCGAGTTTCGGGGCGCTCGGCCCCAACTGCCTCCCCTCCCCTTCCCCGCGGCGGGTCTGGGCGAGCGGCGCGGGGTGAGCCCGGCTCTCGGGCAGCCCCTGGCTGCGCTCGTGGCCATTGCCGGAGCTAGGCAGGGAGCTGGAGCAGGAGCCTGTTAAATGGGCGCTACAGGCTCCTCCCTGCACGGCGGAGGGGCTGAGTTCATTTTCAGCATGTCTAAAGGGCCTATTTGAAATCATGGGATGGTGGGCGGGCAAAGCCCACCCACCTTCTAAAAGCCCCTCCCAACCTTATGGGAGGGACACTGGAGCCATGTTCAACTAATTGCTTGGGAGAAATAATGACTAAAGGATCAAGAAGTGCGGGCTAGAGGTTCAAAATAAGGGAGCCGGATGGGGACACCGAGCAGAGAACCCCGGACAGCGCCCACTGCTCCTCAAAGCTGTCGATGGAGCCAGTGGACGCCGCCCAGAGGAACTCTGCCTGGATTCGTGACACAAGGGAGGAGCAGAAATAGGCCCCACAGTCACAGAGAACCCCCTCGTCTAGCATCCTCCTCCTGCTATTAAAGATGGCAGCTTTCGCTAAGGCCAGGAGGAGGATGACGAGGAGGTCTCGCGACTTTGTGGGGCCACGGATAGGGTGTGCGTAAATAAAAAGGTGAGGGGAAAAGTGCAGCCAGAACCTCAATAAGAGGTTCTGGAGGAGCCGGAATACGGGCTGCAACCTGGCGCATTCGAGGTAGGCGTGCGCCAGGTTCTCCCTCACGCCGCAAAAGGGGCAGGTGTCTGGGATGGGGGTGAACCGCGCCAAGTACACACCCGTGCTCACGGCCCCGTGAAGGAGCCACCAACTGATGTCCCCGACGAGCCGCAAGGGGGAGTCCAAAAAAAGTTTTTAAAATTCGCTCTCCCCCCCCCCTCCCCCTTCACCTTCTGACTTCCCAGCCTTTAGGTTGGGGCCCGGTCACATTTTCAGACTTTTCGGTGTCCACAAAGCCTGGGAACTAAGGGTGTTAAAATGTGCCTATTCAGAGAAACACCTAGCAACTGACTCTTTTAGTAGTTCCTTTTTTAGGGGTGGGGGGATGGGCACCGAGTTGCCTTCCCCACCCATCCTCACCCAGAGGCAGCCCTGGGTCATCGTTAACCATTTCCATGTTTACTGGAAACATAGCTGCTTTTTTTTTTTTTAAGTGAAAGGTGAGATTCTCTTAATTGTTTGCCTTTGTCAAGTGATTCGATTTTTAGATCCAAGGGAAAGCAGGGTTTTCCAGAAAAAGCTTGCAATAAATGACTAAGTCTAAGTAGTTAACATAGTTGCTTAAATTTTACAAGCCTGAAAAACCATAACTACACAAATGAAACCGTAAACACTATAAATTCTAAAGGAATGAATACAATGCAAAGCAATGCAAAAGCAATTCATTAAATATTATAATACAATAATTAAGCCTTGTTCACTTACACTTCACCTGTCTGCTACCTACAGTACCAGGCAGGCGGTTGTGGTTCCTTTGATTCCCATCCTGTGGGGACACCAGTGTGAAGAGGTCCGTTGCTTCTAGTTACAACAAGCAGGACCTATGGATCAATCCTGCTCCCTCACTCCCACTAATGATCTTTTTTACACCTATATTCATACTCGACTTGGTCGTTCTAGTCATGTCTACCAATTAATTGTGTATTGCATTAAAATATCTATTAGGCTCATATTTGGGATACATCCTACTATTCAGACTGTTCCAAAAACTGTATACTTGATTGACAGTTCTATGGCTGTACCTGTGATTTTTTGCTTATTAGAAATGTTATGTACCAGTTTCCCCTACTGTTCTTGGCATGGTTTCACTGTACTAATACTCCCTACACATGATTGTGTAAAGCACTCCTGACTCTCAAAGCCCCCTGCCTCCCCCCCCCCCCGGCCTGGCCTATGTGCTTCTACGCACCAGACTTAAGTCAGGCCTGAGTTTGCTTTGTTAGAAATCTGCACTGTGGGCAAGACAAACATCGTTAGTCCGGTCAAGGCAGGGGTGAACAATGCAGACATTATTCTGGTCAAGAAGGGGTTGTCCAGGCTCCCCTACAGCCCTAAGGAGTTGGGCAGGGGCAGTATTTTTTTTTTCTTTCTCTCCAGATGAAGGGCTTATTTAGATTTGAGAGCAAATAAACAATTTGGCTTGTCTAGTATTTTTGCTGGTTTTGTATGTTGTGATGTCGAGTGAGTTACTGTTCCACTTTGTGACTAAAAGGATGGTGCCTGGAAGTCCCAGGCAGTGTTCCCTATAAACTGGGTGACACTGCGACTGCACAGGAGAGATTCCAGTGCTGCCCAGCTGATTAGCAGAATGCCCACAGCTAGGTTCTGTGTTATATTGGTGGTGCACAGAACAAAATTATTCTACATAGGAAATGACAAAAATCCACACATTGATGGAAAAAATTAGAGGGAAACTTGTTCCAGGCTGGAGGAGTATGATCTAGTGGTCAGAGCATGTTGTAACCCTAATTCTGGGGGAAAGTTGCATGGCAGTTAAACCCCAGGATGGCTGGGTTCTATTCCTAGCTCTGCTACTGACTGACTGTGCACATGGCAGGGTGTTAGTTACTGCTGGAGTCTTAATTCCATCCTGTCTGTGAGGGCTGCTGCTGTAGCAAGCTCACCCAAAGCCCCTTGAGATCTGTGGAGAACAGGTTCTGTGCAAAGACTTGGTAATTTGCTGGTGTTTGCACAGCCCTTTGAATTCCTTATATCAGTGTTTCTCAAGCAGTGGAAGGGTACTCGAGAGAAGTCTGGGGGGTACATCAACAGAACTGAAATTAGGAGAAAAAAGATTTTGTTTTGTGTTCAGTTTACAGCATTTTATTATTTTTGTACTTTTTACACCCAAAAATGTCATTGCCTGCCCAGCTACGATTAAGTTGTTTAAACAAATGTGTTGCAATGGTAGAAAAAATTGTGTGTTTGAAAACTAGGTATTGAGAGTACTATAATATTTTTTTCAAAAAGGGAGATTTTATATTTAAAAAAAGGAGGGGGCGGGGGTTGAGAAACACTGCCTTGCATCACATTTTACCTTGCAAACCCCCTTCCCCTTTGTCTCCTACGGTAGGTTGGGGGTGGCCCAGCCATCCGAGTCTGTGATGTTTATACACTTACTTGACTGCTTGTACATGGTGGTGTGATGGTTCTGTCAGCTAAAGATGTTGTATATCAGTTAATTGAATAGTCAAGTAACTGCATGAATTCATACTCTACAGCAGGGGTGTCCAAACTTTTTTCAAAGAGGGCCAGATTTGATGAAGTGAACATGCGTGAGGGCCGACCATTGTGCCTGACATTCTTTGAATCGTTAAAATTAAATGCAAATTAACTATTTTATGCAAAGCTTATTGCAAACGGCATACTTTTCATTTCGTCACATGGATGACAAATCTAAACAGGTGTTAAATCACTCTGCCTTTCATATCTGAAGGCCAGATGAAAAAAAAAAAAATCCAGGAAGCTGAAATATATGTCAGGAACATTGTAAAGTACATTACATATTATTGGTAATAAAGGTTGTCTGTCAACTTTTAAGTTCAAAAAATATGAACAGGAACATAACACCAAGTATACATGTTGTGTCCAAATATATTTATAACTGATTTAGACCAACTGACATTAACTGAGATTTTACAATGTATTCATCTCAATACATATGGATTCGTTGGGGGCCATAAAAGATAGATATTGCCAAATTACCTGGGGGGCCGTATTAAACCGGAACACGGGCCGCAATTGGCCCGCGGGCCGGACTTTGGACATGCCTGAACTAGAGGGAGTGCCTGCTGGGGGCGCGACCTGTTGGACTCTGGCTGCGGCCAGTGGCTGCACCCCCCTCCCGCCAGCTCTGCTTCCTGCTCCCCTTCCTCCGGCTTCCCATCCAGCCTCCCCGGCCCCCGATCTCCCCCCAGCTCTGCTTCCTGCCCCCTTCCTCCGCCCCCACCCCTATTTAGCCTTCCCCTCCCCCCCGGCTTCCCATCTCCTCAGTTCTGCTTCCCGCCTCCCCTTTCTCCCGGCCAGCCCTGCAGCCCTCCCACCAGCCCTGTGGGGCAGGGCTGGGCATTGCCGTAGGTGGTGCCAGATGCTTAGCGACAGCCAAAGAGGAGACAGGGGCGGCCAGCAGGCTCCAGTGTGCATTGGTGCCAGCTGACTGCGTAGCCACGGCGTTTCCCGGGCTGCGGCCCTTTAAAATCGGAGGGGCGGGGCTAGGCGTTGCCAGGGCCGGCGCCAGCTGCTTACCTGAAATGCTGCCCCTGGCAAAGTGCGGTCCCAAGCACCTGCCTGATTTGCTGGTGCCTAGAGCCGGCCCTGCTTTTGTTTCAGCTTCCCATTCTGCGTGTGTGAAGTGGATTGTTCTTTCCTAAGTGGAGCTCTTTGCATTTGTCCTTATGAAACTTCATCCAGTTTACCTCAGACCATTTCTCCAGTTTGTCCGGATCTGTTTTAATTATGATCCTTCCTCCAAAGCACTTGCCATCCCACCCAGCTTGGGATCATCTGCAAACTTAATTAGCAACCTCTCTGTGCCAGGATCTAAATCATTAATGAAGATATTAAACAGACCCCTGCAGAACCCCACTTGTTCTCCCTTCCAGCATGACTGTGACCTGTTAATAACTACTTTCTGAGTACAGTTATTCATCCAGTTATACACCCATCTTATAGTTAGAGTAACCACGCATCCCATTTTTACCGGAACAGTCCCTTATTTAATCCCTGTTCCCGGCATCCCAACTTTTTTTTAAAAAACAGGCACAGTGTCCTGAATTTCTGTTGCAGGGCAGGGCAGGGGGAGCAGCTAGTGCTCTGAGCTTCAGCCCTGTAGTGGAGGAGAAAGGGGGTGATGCGAGTCACCAGCGCACAGGACTTCAGCAGCTGCAGCTCTAAGTGTAAACGGGGGAATGGTCCCGCTATTGTGGGGAACTTTCCTGGCTTCTATACCACCCCGGTGAAATGGACCAGCGAAAGGATCTGAGTCCCCGCTCCCACTTCCTTTACCCCACGGCTTCCCTGATCCTGAGGGCTCCCCCTCCACTCTCCGGAGTAGCAGAGCCCTCGAAACCCCAACAAGGCTGGGCCCAGGTTTCCGGAGGCTTAATCCCCGACCTTGTAGTCACTAGGGGCAGGAGTTAGGGTGTCCCCACTCCGAGGTGCTCTCTTTACACTGCAGGCCTTCTTGGCCCAATGATCACTTCATAAGGTTCAAAGCAAATACAATTTATTAAACAACAACTGATTAAAGAGAAAAGAATAAGAAACAATGACAATGGTTAAATGAGAACACACAGCCCTGCTTTGTAGCACAGGGACATCAAAACAGCAGCCTGCAGAGTGTAAGGACAGTCCACAGTCTCTTCCTTAGAGGCCCTGGATGTGCTGCAGGGGGCTGCAGGCTGGACACGCCTGCTCTGGCAGTGACCACACAGCCTCAAGCTCCAAGTGGCCAGACCCCTCTCCCAGTCTGGCCTGCTGGGCCTCTTGGCTGGTGAGATCTCCCTGCCCAGAGCTTCTCCCCACACTTTGCTGGTCCCAGCTGCTCACCACACCCAGCTGCAGGCTGTGCTGCTTTGTCAGTCTCCAGTTCCTTGCGTTGCTTCTCTGTCCCTTTTGGCTCTCTGAGCACTGCCAGTCTGCTGCTCAACACAGGGTCTGCTCTCCTTGAGTTGTGTGTGCCTGGCTCTGTTGCTGCAAAACTGCCCCTCAGCACAGCTTGCACTCCTTGGGCTGTGTGTGCCTGGCTCTGTTGCTGCAGGACTTCTCCACAGAGCTTGCTCCTCTTAGCAGTCTCTCAGCTCTCTCCTTGCTCAGAGAGACTCAGAACAATCCCAGCTCACAGGGAGGACGGGGCCTGGCTTCTCACTTTCCTCCCTGGCCTGTCCAACCTGTCAATCAGGCCGAGCTGGAGTGTTGGCTGCTTTCCATTGTCTCTGGGGTCTCTCAGTCTCAGGGCCCTGATTTCTCATGGACCCTTCCCCTTGACACTGGGAGCTGGCGAACCAAAAAACTCCCACAGAGTTTTACTAAGGGGCTAACAGTCCCCTTACACCTGCTTTGAATCCTTCTGAATTCTGCCGGGCGCTTGCTGGGGATTCACTGAGCTAATGAACCACACAGGGGTTATTTGGGGAGTAACAGTCTCCTTCATGGTCTGCGTGGGTGTTAATATCTGTGTCCAGAGCAGGCACAGAACCATTACAGGAATCTCCATGTGTGGGTCAGATCAAAGCCCCATGGCAACAGTTCTGGTCTCATTAACGGGTTTTATCTTCCAGGTCTTTGGGCTCACTCCAGCTCCAGGGAGCTATGGAACATCCAACTGTCCTCAGAGCTGTACATTGGGTTATGATGGCCGTCCTCGTGGCTTCAGCAGTTGCTCATATAAGTAAGTTCCCATGCCCGATGATTCAATCTCTGGGCATGGAGTTTTCTACCTTTGTTGCTCTCGGCACCCTGGTGTCTATCCTGTTCTCAAGGGAATTGCTGTAAGATAGAGGTGGAGAATCTAAGGCCAAGGGCCAGATGCGGCCCCCAGCTTGCCTGGATCTGGCCCCAGAGGCTCCCCCTAGCACTGAGGAATCTGCTCTGGTGCTCCAGCACTCTGCCAGGGGATTGAGCACACAAAATCGATTAGCCTGGGCTCCCATAGGTGCTGGTGTGTGAGGGGAGTGTATAAAGTATCTTTCTCCTTCTCAGTCAGGGGCCATGTCAGTAGGGGTTTTGTTTGGGGGGGTTTGATTCTCACTTGTGTGTGGCCCCCGTTAGAGCCCATCATTTTATTTGTACTGCTGGGATTATGTTTTCCAAGAAGCATCACTCTGCATTTATCAACACTGAATTTCATCTGCCATTTTGTTGCCCATTTACCCAGATTTGTGTGATCCCCCTGTAGCTCTTTGCAATCAGCTTTGGACCTAAATGTCTTGAGCAGTTTTGAACCATCTACAAATTTAGTCACCACACTGTTTACCCCTCTCTTCAGATCATTTATGAATAAGTTTGGTCTCAGTACAGACCTCTGGGGAGCACCACTGGTTGCCACTGTCCATTCTGAAAACTGACCATTTATACCTTCTCTTTGTTTCCTGTCTCTTAACTTTTACCAGTCCATAAGAGGACCTTCCTTCTTATGTCATGACAGCTTGGTTTGCTTAAGGTGAGGGACCTTGTCAAAGGCTTTCTGGAGATCTAAGCGCACTGTATCCCCTGGGTCCTCTTTGTCTGCACGCTTGTTGACCCCCTCAAAGAATTCTAGTAGATTTAATATTTAAATGGTCTTTGGGAGCAGGGCCAGCAGCAGCCTGTGCTGCAGGTCACACCCAGTGTTACGGACAAGGACTTAACAAGTCTTTGAACTTTCTCACCCATTATCAAGACAGTTTCCCCAATTATCACCTGTAATACCATTAACTCACAAACATCCCACTCTCCCTACCTTTAATATCAGCAATTCACAGACACTTACCTTCCTTCCTCCCCCTTCCCACCCCCCCGCATCCTCCTTCTGTTCTGCAATGTGATTTGTCCTTTTCATATTTGTTCATTTTTTTAAATTGTATCCTTTGGTATATATGGTTGTGACTACTTTCTTCCACTATTTGATCTGAGGAAGTGGGTCTGGCCCACGAAAGCTCATCATCTAATAAACCATCTTGTTAGTCTTTAAAGTGCTACATTGTCCTGCATTTTGCTTCAACTACCCCAGACTAACACGGCTACATTTCTATCACCAGTGTTTGGGGGCTGATTCCCCTCTGGTGGTCACTTCATGGAACTGGCTGAATTACTGCACCACTCTTAAACTTTTGTTGCACTCAGGGACAATGCATGTGGGGCATGTGCCCCCTAATGCCATAGTGAGAAGGGCAAGGGGCCAGCCAGCAGCTGGTGAGGCCAAAATGCCTGGGCATCTGGGAGAACTAGCAGGGGGACCTGCTTGACAGCAGCAACAGGGGATCAGCCCCCACCACACACACACACTCACCATGGCTGTGTCTAGACTGGCAAGTTTTTCTGCAAAATCATCTGCTTTTGTGGAAAAACTTGCCAGCTGTCTACACTGGCTGCTTGAATTTCCGCAAAAGCATTGACGATCTCATGTAAGATTGTCAGTGCTTTTCCGGAAATACTATGCTGCTCCTGTTCGGGCAAAAGTCTTTTTCCGAAAGACTTTTGCACAAAAGGGCCAGTGTAGACAGCTCAGATTTGTTTTCCGCAAAAAAGCCCCAATCGCGAAAATGGCGATCGGGGCTTTTTTGCGGAAACCGCGTCTAGATTAGCCACAGACGCTTTTCTGCAAAAAGTGCTTTTGCGGAAAAGCATCCTGCCAATCTAGACGTGCTTTTCCGAAAATGCTTTTAGCGGAAAACTTTTCCGTTAAAAGCATTTTCGGAAAATCATGCCAGTCTAGACATAGCCCATCAGTAGTGGGAGAAGTTGAACAACTGCTCTTCTGGTGCAATGCTCAAGGGGAGGGTGAGATGGCACCTGACCCCTGGCCGATAGTTCCCTGGGCACATCTGTTGGGGGAAGAGGGGTGGGAGCAGAGCAAAGGCAGGAAGAGTCGGGTTCTGGGGTGCAGGCCCTTCCTTGTGCTGGGTGGGGGTCATATGGTCACAGCCCACTCCCTTCATGTGCCTCCCTCGGCACCAGTCACCCCTCTGTATGAACCTTCCTGCTTTGGGGCCTGGCCAGCCTCTGACTGCATGGGGGCGGGGGGGCAGAGTGCCCTGTGGAAGGCTGTACCACCACTGCCTACTAGCGGGTGCTTTGCCATTTGCTATGAAGCAGCAGGTGCTGGCAGCTCTCAGAGAGCAGCCGTGTAACCCACGGGTCTGATCCGTCCCGTAGTTTCTGTGCTTCTGGGCCTGCTTGTTCTCCACAGAGAGACAAGAGAAGGGATGAGCTGTCATCCTGGGCGTGCACTCTCTTTTTTTCTCTCTCTTTTTTTTTTTTTTCCCCCCCTAGTGGAAAAATCTAAGCAACCTCCTCCATGCTCCCCTGGGTGCCCTGACGGCTGGTTCAGGAGCCAAGGGAGATGTTACTATTTTTCGAAGGCCGAAGGGAACTGGACCTACAGCCAGAATAACTGCTCCTCACTCAGTGCCTCCCTGTCTGCGATTGAGAGTCCAGAAGCACTGGTGAGTCGCACGGACTCTTTGTGCCAAGCCCAGTGATCACCGGCACCACAGACCGGGCTGGAGTCAGGGTGGGCCCAGCCCCTGTAGGGCAGAGGGGAGCCGGGTGCCTCCCGGACTGGGTGGCTGGAGTCAGTGCAGTTCACGCAGCTGAACCCTGACTGGGCCTGGGGCTCCAACCTCCCCGCCCTGCACCTGCTCAGAGCCCTGGTGAGAGACTCTCCCTATGCAGGGCTGGGCCAGCTCAGTCAGCTCCAGGCCCATGGCCTCCTCCAGCCCCTGCAGCAAGGCCTGATGAAGAAGTGCGCTTTAGGGAGTGTAGACTGGTGCCCCCTAATCCTGGGGCCCTGGCTACAGCCTGTAAAGCCCATGTTCTGGGCCTTTCCCATCCCAGCCTCCTGCAGTCCCCTGAGTGATGTGCCTGAGAGCTGGGCTGGGGCCAGGTCACACTGTTTCCTACCACTGCTATGAATGCTGGGGTGGAGCATCCCCTGTTGCCAGTCCCAGCCCTACCACCCCTGGTAATTTCCCAGGCCATGTCACTTGAGAAGAGGGGACTTGGAAGAAGGGATGGAATAGATGTGAGGTCAGAGCCGGTCCCAGGGTGGAGGGGAAGTTTTTCCTGACCCATCCACCCTCCCCCCCCGGCCTCCTGTCCTGATTCTCCCCTCTCCCCCTCCCCCCCCCCCCGAAAGAGGAGGTTGCAATGAGACAGCACTTGTATGAAATATGTCTTTTATCCTTGCTCCCCAGCTCAGCCCCAGGGTTCCCTCATGGTTGGGGGAAGGGAGGATCCGGTTGAAGGTGAGGCCTGCTCTGTGCCCCCTTCCCTCTCCTGACACCAGGGCAAGGCAGGTGTCTGTCTGTCCTCCCTCCATAATTCCCTTCCCCCCTGGCCTACAGTACCCTGACAAGGGGCCACGGGGCAGAGCGTGACCATGCAGCTCAATTCCTGCTTCACCTCAGTAAATGCCACAGCCCTGAAATAGAGGGCTGGGGAGGGTGAAGGGTTAATACTGATCTGATCCCTTCACCCAGTAACAGTGAAAGAGGCCTCTAGAAATTCCCAGCTGCCATAGGTGAAGAGTAGCAGATTTGGGCTAATAGCTGTTTTTTATTGGATTTCTAAGGCTTCCCTGCTGCCCTACCCAGGCAGACTGGACCACTGGATCGGCCTCCGGAAGGACGCAGGCGGGGTCTGGAGATGGGTCAATGGCACCGAGTTTGACCATCGGTGAGTCTGTTTCTCTGCGTTGGGTGGGAGTTGATGGAAATGCCCCACTGGCTGCTTTCACCTCCCCTCCTGCTGGGAGTGGGGCTTGGGGCTGGGGCAGGGACAGGGGATCCAGAGAAGCTTTGAGTGCAACAGCAACTCTCTCTCACCTGGGATGTCTCCCCTGGTCTGTGTCCCGGTCTGTAAGCTATTGGCTCTGGCTTGCAGGTTTGGAATACGAGGAGGAGCCGACTGCGCCTACCTGGATGACGACCTCAAAGTCAGCTGCTCTGGCTGCAGCACGCCGAGGAAATGGTTCTGCAGCAGACCTGATGCCCCTACCCAGGGAACGGAGCATTTCATGGGAGGGAAACTGCAAGCTTCAGGGAACCAGTTCTGGTCCTCTCCATGGCCCTCAGGGTTTTATCTGACCCTGGCCGTCAGTTTCTTTAATGCTGCATCCTGAGACCCTTTTCTAGGGGGGAGACAGTTCCAAGGTCACTGCATCAGTACTCCCCCTTTGTCAAGTCAGGGCTCAGATTCCTCCCCCTCAAGGAAATGCTTTTTGCATAAGAAAGTTGCTGGAAAAGGAAGCAGCTGGGAAGTTCAGCACTGACAAGATTGAGACTCTAATGCAGGGTTTCTCAACCTATAGGCTGGGACCTAAATATGGGTCACCATTACATTTCAAAAGGGTAGGCAGGTGTCTCCCCCATTGGCTGTTAAGGAGCCATTCACACATTTGAAAAGGTAGGCTCCCCTGCTGGCTTAGTCTTAAGGAAACCATTCACCTGAAGTGGTAGTCAACTTAATTGATTTAACAACCTTCAAGCAGTTTAACCAATCAATTGAATAGAATACCATTTCAGTGACTGAAAGCGGAGTAGGAAAATGTCCCTGGAGGTGGGCTAGGGAACCCAGCTCAGGTAGGTGAGGGTGGGGGCCAAGGTGTCTGGGCATCTGGTTGAGAGGTTTCCAGCTAGTTCCCATGGCTGGTGTTGGCTGGCCAGGACTCTGCCCTGGCTGACTTGCAGCCATGGTGGAGATGGAGTCCTCCTGCTGCCCCAGCTGGGTTTCTTACGGCTGGTAAAATTACCTGTGCCACTGGGCACTGTGTAAATCGGGGCTACTCAACCCCAGGGCTGCTTCCATTACACTGAGCTCCGTATTCCAGGCCTGGGTGGGGAGGCAGCTCAGGCCTTGTGGTGAAGTCTGGAGAAGGGGCTGGGACTGTGCTCTGCAGGCCGGGGCTAAGCACTGGGGCTGTGCTGGGGGGGGGGGGGGGGGGGGTTACTGGGGTCAGCACTAGGACTGTGCTGGGGAATGTCAGGGTAGGTGTTGGGACTGTGTTTGGAGCCGGGGGGGAGAGGCTGGGGTTGGGCCGGGGTGGGTGCAGCGAGCCCAGGGTAGAGGGGAGGGGAATTGGGTTGCAGCAGGATGGCTGGAGGGTGCCTGGTTCTGGGGGAGAGGTGGGTGCATTGGGATAAAACAGTGGGCTGGTGTGCCTGGCTCTGGAGGATGGGAGGGGCCCTCAGCATGTGCTGTGGGTATCATTGTGGCCTCCGGGGCTTCCAAAGTTGAGTAGCCTTGATGTGAATAATAACCAGTAATATTGTCTGTATCAGACTTAGCACATCGCGCAATTATAATGCGTATAAATGCTTCTGTTAATAAAGCAGCAGTCTGGTGTTTGCTTGGCACATTCTTACTGTGTGCATGTGTTTTTGTTATTAAAACAGCAG
The DNA here is from genome assembly GCF_052426305.1 of Pelodiscus sinensis. Lineage (NCBI taxonomy): Eukaryota > Metazoa > Chordata > Testudines > Trionychidae > Pelodiscus > Pelodiscus sinensis. The sequence goes on from NC_143070.1 coordinate 16,009,636, forward strand.
AGGATTGTAAATTTCATTGAGCCCTTTCTTTGAAAAAATGACTTGAGCAAAAAGAAAGTATGTTGATGAATACATCAAGTATGGATTTACTTTGATCATTATAGCAGTAGTGGAAAGGCCACAATACGTCATATGCATGGAAGGGAATGTCTACACTACAAAGTTAATTCGAACTAACAACCGTTAGTTCGAATTAACTTTGATAGGCGCTACACATACAAACCGCTAGTTCGAACTTAATTCAAACTAGCGGAGCGCTTAATTCGAACTAGGTAAGCCTCATTCTACGAGGACTAAGCCTAGTTCGAATTAAGTAGTTCGAATTAAGGGCTGTGTAGCCACTTAATTCGAACTAGTGGGAGGCTAGCCCTCCCCAGCTTCCCACTCTGGGCACCACCAGGGAAACTTATCTGCCCTCCTCCCGGCCCCGGGGCCCTTAAAGGTGCATGGTCTGGCTACAGTGCCCGTGCCAGGTGCAAGCCTGCCAGCACCCAGCCAGCAGACCCTGCACATGGCACGGCACGAGCCAGCCACCTGCTGCCAGGCAGCCCTCCGCCTCTTCCCGGGACCAGGCTGCTGGCTCCCAGAAGCCTACCCGGGGCCGCAAGAGGCGGACGCCCACCTGGTCTAGTGCAGACATCATGGACCTCATCGAGGTTTGGGGGGAAGCCTCCAACGTCCATGACCTCCGCACTAGGCACAGGAAAGTGGACGTCTAGGGCAGGATAGCTGCCGGCCTGGCCACCCGGGAGCATGTTTGCCTGAAAATCAAGGTGGTCGAGTGAGACCCCCGACCCTGAGCCCTGAGCTTAGAACATAAAAACATAACAATGGCCGTACTGGGTCAGACCAAAGGTCCATCTAGCCCAGTAGCCTGTCTGCTGACAGCGGCCAACACTAGGTACCCTGGAGGGGATGGACTGAAGACAATGACCAAGCCATTTGTCTCGTGCCATCCATCTTCAGCCTTCCACAAACAGAGGCCAGGGACACCATTTCTACCCCTGGCTAATACCACTCCATGGACCCAACCGCCATGAATTGATCTAACTTCTCTTTAAACTCTATTATAGTTCTAGCCTTCACAGCCTCCTGCAGCAAGGAGTTCCACAGGTTGACCATTTGCTTTTTTTTTTTTTTTTTTTTTTTTTTTTTTTGAAGAGCTTTCTGTTATTAGTTTGAAGCCTGTTACCTGTTAATTTAATTTGGTGTCCTTTAATCCTTCTATTATGGGAACTAATGAAGAACTTTTCTTTATGCACCCTCTCCACACCTCCCAGGTTTCCCCCTCACCCTTCTCTGCTGTCCTGACTCCTGCCCTTCTCACTGCCCTCAGCCTTCCTGAGACCTGGCCCCCTCCACCAGTCCTTCTCTCCCACCTGTGTCCACTCCTCAAGTAGACCCTACTCTGCTCATGTGAGTTACCCCTCCTCATCCCCGCTCTTAACACCTCCTACTGCCCTGCCTCTCCTCTGGTGCTGGTCCCTCCCCTGCAGGTGTCTGCCCTTCTGCTTCATCCCCAGAATCCCCTTCTCTTAGCCCTGCACCCTCCAGGTTCCTCCCCCTTCTCTCACTGCCCCTACCCTCTTTGCCCTCTTTTTCCCTGATGCCCACCCCCTCACCAGCCTCTGCCCCCATTCCCCTTATGCCCCTGTGCCCTCACACATGACTTGCTCCATCCCTGCCTTCCTCATGCCCACCCCTTCTTTCAAGCCTTCTCCCAGCATCTCCCCCTCCACCCTCTAGTCCCCAATGGCCTTACCCTCTCCTCTCCCAGCATCACCCTGTCTCCCCTCCCACTGACACCCCGATCCTAGCGGTAAAGTCATGGACGTTAAACCTTTTCACACACACACACACACACACACACACACACACACACACACACACACACACACAGCCCCGACCGTCGGCTGACAATACCAAAGGATACAATTTGAAAAAATGAACACATATGGAAAGGACAAATCAAATTTCAGAACAGAAGGGGAATGAGAGGGGGGAGGTAAATGTCTGTGAGCTAATGATATTAGAGATGATAATTGGGGAAGCTATCTTTGTAATGGGTAAGATAATTACAGTCTTTATTCAAACTTAAGTGTAAAGTGTCGAATTTGAGCATAAATGACAGTTCAGAGGATTCGATTTCAAGTGTAGTCTTAAAGGGCCTTTGAAGCAGGATGCAGGTAATCAAGTCGTTGAGACAGTGTCCTTTCTGGTTGAAATGGCAAGAAACTGTTTTTTCTTTGTGATCCTGTCTGATATCTGTTTTGTGGGCATTGATCCTTTGGCGAAGGTGCCAGGCCACTTGCTCCTGGCAGACAAGCCACCAAGTCAGGGCCAGGTGACAGGAGTGGGCACTGCAAAGGCAGGGTTGCCATACATCCAGTGCCTGGCTCTGGGGGAGAGGAGGAGCAGTGGGTTAGAGCAGGAGGGGCTGGGAGTACTTATATATTTTTTAAAGGGGTACCTTATAAAAAAAGGTTGAGAAACATTGTTGTAGAACACATGCACATGGGCAAGGGATTCGACTCCCATTATTTCCTCACAGCCAAAAAGACAGGTGGAGGGAGGCCTAGTCTGGGCCTCTGCAACCTCAGTTCATTGGAACTCAGCGTTTCAAAATGGTAACCCCATTCACCATAATTCCTGCCTTGGAGAAAGGAACATGACTGTCGACCCTCTACCTCCAGGTACCTCTTTTCATAACTCTACACCCAGCGTACTGATGCTTCCTCCAAGTCATCATCTGAGACCTCTACGTCCAGTGCAGTGTTGCCATTCAGACTCTCAACAGTCTCACAAGTCTTTTCCAAGGTCCTACTGGTGGTGGCAGCACAGCTGTGAAAAATGGGAATTACTGTCTTCCCATACCTAGATGAATGTCCACTAAAAAGGCCCACAGAGCATGACACGGAACGGCAGTTGTCAACACCAAGACCTTATTCAATACCTAGGAGCCCCCAGGTAAATTTTCAGAAATACACGTTCATCCCCACTCAGCCCCAGATCTTTTTCCCTGGCCCCCTACTCCAGGCTGCATCAGCCTCGGCTCTTCTCTCCCTCCCCAGCTGCTTCCTCACCCCCACCCCAGCTCTTCCACCTGCCCCCAGCCCAGGCTGCAGCAATCCCAGCTCTTTTCCCTTCCATTACCCCCACCTCTAGCAGCTGGGGAAGGCTGAGTCCCAAGCCTGCATTGTTGGCCTGCAGAAAGCCCTGGGCCTACTGCTGTGAAGGGGAGCCTTCCCATATGGGTCAGCCAGGGCCCAGAAAATTTGAGCCCCAAGAAGGTGGCAGAGATCATGGCCAGGAGTAGGGGTGGGTCACATGATATGCTGACATCATTCTGTCATCCTATAGCAATTTTTATATATATATATATATATATATATATATATAGAGAGAGAGAGAGAGAGAGAGAGAGAGAGAGAGAGAGAGAGAGAGAGAGAGAGAGAGAGAGAGAGAGAGAGAGAGAGAGAGAGAGAGAGAGAGAGAGAGAGAGAGAGAGAGAGAGAGAGAGAGAGAGAGAGAGAGAGAGAGAGAGAGAGAGAGAGAGAGAGAGAGAGAGAAAGAAAGAAAGAAAGAAAGAAAGAAAGAAAGAAAGAAAGAAAGAAAGAAAGAAAGAAAGAAAGAAAGAAAGAAAGAAAGAAACTTTTTGGTGGAAAATTTTTCTTCTCATGATGTCAATGCCCTAGTTCCTCTTTCACATAACCTTCCGTCTTTAGTCACTTTATAAAAGCAGGAGGAGGGGAGTGTGGGCACAAGCCCAGTTTTTCCCTTTAACACTCACCTCAATATTCATCATTCATGGGTCAGGCAGAAACCAAAGGAGATTTTATTGTTCATAGAAAATGCAGATAGTTAATGTCACTGTCTAGATCTGGAGAGAGTCTTTTTCACAAATGCACTTGGATGCAGAACTGCATGTTTCAAAATGAATCATGTCTGCTTTCATCATCCCACAGTTGTTCCCTTCAGTAGGATTCGCTACCCTAAACCTGGGAAACAAATAATCACTCTTTAGAATTTTGGAACAAGATTTTTAGCAGCTTTTCTTCATTCTGTCCCCCCTCGAATTTGTTCCTTACCTGCTAAATTGTTCCTTACAGAGCCCTGGTTGATAAAACAGGGTTATAGGCCAGGAAGTGTTTTAGGAGCTATTTGGCTTAGGTCTATTTCTGGGGAAAACGTGTCCATATTGCCAAATCCAACCCACAGGATTAGCTTAACTTCTGATGAAAGCCATGGACTCCTCTTTCTGTGCCTAGCACATGACATCCCTTCTGCCCGTACGTACAAGATAAAACCACTCACCGTGTTTGATTTAACAGGGAGCCGTCCAGCCAAGTCCAAGTCTTTGAGGGGGATGTAATAATGAGTCCAAGCCAAAACTGGTTTATGTCTTTGAAACTGGTTTGAATGTAAGTCTGTAAATGACATGGAAGAATGAAGTGAGTGGGGAAGGCAGATTGAATGGACAAGGTTTTAGGTAGAAACTCTGGGAATGGGGTTTAATTCCCTAGGTACCCTCTGTGACCCTGGGCCAGTTGTGTAGGTTCTGTCCTAACTGGGGCAGAATTAAGGCCTTGGTACAATCTTTGTGGTGTATGGGAGCCATGCTCTCAGCGAGGTATCTGCCTCTGGGTGGCAGAGCTTTTGTTATTTTTTGTTTCCTTTCTACTGAGCTTGTGTTGGTGTGTATAGAGCAAACCTGGCAGACACACAGCAACATGGTTCTGTGTATTAATTATTACTAGAGCTGTTCTTATTCCCAGGACACATTTCATTTACCATCTCAGCCTGCTCCTGCATCACCAGCAGGTGAGAGCCCCTCTTTGCACAGTCATCGTGACTCTTGTTCCAGGAAGTTTTGTCTTTAGACACCCAGTAGCACTTGTCCAGGTGTCGCAGCCAGTCTGGGGGGCAGAGTTTGCACCCTGGTGCCTCTGGAGGGGAAAATGGAAACATGTCATGGAGCTTAAAGTTCTGAACTTCACTGAACTCATGCACAGGCTCAACATTTCTAGTAGCCCCATTGCCTGGGCTTGGTTTGAGGCAGGTCCCATAACCAATTTGCAGCAGATGCTGCAGGCCAGGAGGGAGGACACTGGTGAAACTATGATTATCTCAGGCCTGCAATAGCATGGGGCTAATGCAGGTCAGGTTTGAATGCAATTCTACATCACATCCTCCCCATAGCTTTCTGTGCCCTGTTGAATAGCTCTTGGCTACATCTAGACTGGCATGATTTTCCGCAAATGCTTTTAATGGAAAAGTTTTCCTTTAAAAGCCTTTGCGGAAAAGAGCGTATAGATTGGCACAGATGCTTTTCTTCAAAAGCACTTTTGCACAAAAGGATCCATGGCCAATCTAGACGCGCTTTTGCACAAAAAAGCCCTGATCGCCATTTTCACGATCAGGGCTTTTTTGTGCAAAACAAATCTGAGCTGTCTACACTGGCCCTTTTGCGCAAAAGCTTTTGCACAAAAGGACTTTTGCCCAAAAGCTTTTGCACAAAAGGACTTTTGCCCAAATGGGAGCAGCATAGTATTTCCACAAGAAGCACTGATTTCTTACATGAGATCGTCAGTGTTCTTGCGGAAATTCAAGTGGCCAGTGTAGACAGCTGGCAAGTTTTTCCACAAAAGAAGCTGCTTTTGTGGAAAAACTTGCCAGTCTAGACACAGCCCCTTGTGTTTCCCTTAGAGATGGCTGCATTGCGGGTGCAGCAGATGATAGCACTGATGTCAGAGTGAGAAGAACTTGATTTAGGTTACAAAATCAAAGTAGGAAATGCTGCAGCCAGGGCTGCCCTTGCTGCTGTAACTCAACTTGCTTGTGCGTTCTCCCTGCACACTGAATGTGTGGGGAGCTGTGACAGGGTGTCTGCCCTGGACTGGTCCTTTGAGGGCAAAACCCAGCCCTGAAGTGAGGGCTGAGAGCGAAGCCCCAGCTGAGGTGGTTATTGCGAATTAAGGCCCAGCTGGGGGCTATAGAAAGAAGGGCTCCAGGAGGAAGAGAGGAGGACTTACTCTTGCTCTGGCTGGAGAGCAGAAGGGACTGGGCTACCTGTGAAGCAGGAGGCTTCTGGGTGGTAGAGCAGAACTGGGGAAGCTCTGGCCAGGCAAGTTCCCAGGCTGCAGAAAAGTGGCAAAGGCAGCAAGGCAACATCCCCTTGTTAATAATTGAGTGGCCATTTCAGACACAGTTTGCTCCTGTGGCAGGGGCTAGATCAGTGGTGGACAAGAGGCTGCCAGCAGGTCGAATGCAGCATGCAGCTGCTTCGCTGGGACGCTTAAGCATGGCGCAGAGGCAGCCACTTTAAATGTGGCTGCTGTACTCTGTGGCTGCTGTACTTTGTGCTCTGCCCTGCCCTGCCCCTTAGAAAAATATCTTTGCTCCCACTGGCCAGTTTCTGACCAACAGTGTCTGAGATTTTGCTGGCAGCAGAGACAGACAATGAAGCCTCCTCCCTACCCCTACCTCCTCCTCCCCACTCCCAGGAGCGGCCTGAGGGCGGCTGCGGCAGCTGGCACCCCAGGCAGAAGGTGTGATAACCCTCCCCCCCTCCTCGCACGGCCGTCAATAGCCGTGATGTCATCATCGGGTGCCCAGGCCGGCGGCGCCCTAGGCAACTGCCTAGTTTGCCTAGCCTCACAGGCCGCCCCTGCCCACTCCTCCATCCTGCCCACATCACAGCCAGAATCTGCCTCTGGCACCCCACCCTCTGCTTCCTCCAACTACCTGCCCCAAGTCATCACCCAAAGCCTCTTCACCCAGGTGACAACTCCCTCCCAAACCTTGCACCCCCTCCTAGAGCCTCTTCCCTCAGGCCAGAATCTTGTTCTGCACCCAGACTCCCTCCTGGACTCTGCACCCCAAGCCTCTGCTCTAGATGACAATTCCCTCCTTCTCCCAAACTATTTTTCAGATTCCGCACTCCTTCCTGCACCCCAGTCTCCTACCCCAAGCTCCCTTCTGCACCTAATTTCTGTCTCAGACTCCAAATCCCTTTGGTAGAAATGTGGCCCTTAAGCACTTTCCAAAATCTTGAAGTGGCCCCCCATTAAAAATAATTGCTCACTCCTGGGCTAGATGAAGACTGGCAGTGGGTCACTGAGTCAAGGAGGGTACAGGGGAATTGGGTGTTCCCTAGAGGGGAAATGGGGGTTCCCTCGGAGGGGAGGACCCTGAAGTGCAGAGACTGATAAACACCCCAGGGTCGAGAGACACTGGAGCAGTCACTGCTGGAGGGGCTGTGTCCTGTAGAGGACACCACAGTCCAAGAGTGATGTGGGTCCGGAACTGACATGGGAAAGACAATGGTGTCCAACGGGCAGATACAAGCTAATTCCCAGTGCTACTGGCAGGATGCTCTGTGACTGTGAGTCTACCCCATGACATAAGCCATTAGGCATATGGGCAATAAATAGACCTGCACACTGAATGAGGCATCAGCCTGGGGGAAGTGTGCGGGGGAATAGCAGGAAACCATGCAATAGAAATAGAGACTGTATCCCAGTGGTCACCAACCAGTAGATTGGGATCTACCAGTAGATCTTGGGTCTGGAGGTTGTTTAAGGGGGAGGACCTGTAGACGAAGTATACGGTTGTTCTGACCCCAGTTCTGAATGGGTGCTCCACTGCTGTTATTTTGAAATAGCTCCTCCCCCAGGCCATTCAAAGTAATTACTCCCCAGTGCTTCCCAGGGCTCTAAACCGAGGTAGGGCATCCACATTAGGGGAGCCTGCCTCAGCTAATGTTGAGGCTTCCTTGTAGCGTAGATGTGCTATTTTGGGTATTTCTTCTGAAACAGCTTATTCTGAAATAATTGCGCAGTATAGATCTAGCCTAAGTGTCTCAGTAGCCATCATCTGTGAGGCCTTGGAGTGCTAGACAGAGAGAAGTCACAACAAAATACAAACCTGCCCTGTGAAAGATTTAATTTACACCATTGGGAAAGTTAAAAGTGGAATGTTCTGTTACATGTAGCAGGAACAACTGCCCCTTCCTGAACCAGCAGCAGGGTTTGGACCTGGCTCAGCACCAGGCCCCACTGCTACCACTCAGGGCTAGTGGGTGACATGGAGAGTCTGTTGTTCTGAGGGGAGGAAGCAGGGGATGGGTCACTCCTGTCACCCCTGGCAGATTTAAAATTTCCCCAGAGGTCCCTGCCACTGGCAGCACAGTGGGGCTAAAGCACTTTCCTGCCACTTATGGCTCCATTCACAGCTTCCAGCATGTCCCTGTGGCTCCTGGGTGGAAAGAAAGTTTCCCTAATGTTTCTAGTGCAAACCGAACTTGTGGTATCTTTAAGAAGCTTTCGTGTTTCCATTGTTCAAAGCAGGCTTTTGAAACAGGAGACTGGGGAGCCCTCAGGCTGGACAACCAGGTTTGCTTTGGCTAGGAACTTTCATCCAGGATTTGCTTAGATGTGACCTCTGGAAGAGTCTCTGTTTGCTCTGGTAACTCCCAGGCAGGGGGTGCGGCTGTGGCAAGGTGAGCCTGGCACTTTTGATTCTTCATGTTGTTGTTTTGTCAGAGTCTTCCTGAGCATCAGAAGCCAGATGGGAAATGGCGACTCTTCCAGCGTTCACATCTCAGCAAGTCCTGCATGGCATTTCCTGGGCCAAAGCAAACCTGGCTCTCCAGCCAGAGGGCTCCCCTCACCCCCTGTTTCTAAGTACTTCTTCCAATAATGGGAGTGTGAAAGCTTCCGAAAGGTACCACAGGACCTGTTTACAATGGGAGAATCAGGGAAACTAATCACAAGAGTCCCAGCCAGCTGCCCTAATCAGTTTGTAGCAATAGGGTATTTGTCTTGTAACCCACACACCTTCCCACATAGTGGCACTGAGATCACTTAGAGAGGGATTAATGAGTCTGCTCTACAGCCCCAGCTAAGCCCTTCTGGCTTTTAGCTCATGCAGTAGAATCTCGTATGTCTAATTTCAGAAGTCCCAGGTTTGATCCCACCCATCAATCTCCTTTTATTGCAGTAGTTTGTGTCAGTATCCTGTGTGACCAGTAGGTGGTGCTGCAGTGCAAGGCACAGCTGAGAGGAGGAGGTGAGGTACCTGTTGAGGTGCTGGGAGATGATTCACACACAAATTGTTTCAGGCGGGACTGGAAATCTGTCAGGGCAGAGCTGCCGTTGCATTGAGGGATGAGTCTCTCCCCGGTACTGTTGTTCTCCAGGCAATTCAGAGACCCTCTGGGCTGAAAAACTTCAGAACAGCATGAGCATGAATGGCAGCTACTGCACAGGGACCAGCCGCCCATCACATACTGCAGCTTTCACATTCAGAACTGGGCCCGGGAGATAGAACATGACAGAGAATAAGAGGGACTGTTGCAGTTATTACACAGTGATTGGTGTCTCCCACTCTGCCCCACACACTGATGAGACAGTGAAGCTGTAAGAGGCAGGGGCAGATTTACAATGAAACATACCAAGCCCTGGCACAAGGCCCTCCCCCCAATAAAATGGGGCTCTTAGGGCCAGGCAGTCTAGCACTGGATCTGGCACCCCCCTTCTGTCCTGTGCCAATCCTTCTGCAGTGAGGTCTGTGGGGGGGGAAGGAGCAGGAGAGCGGTAAGGCTCGTCTGCAGGCTGCAGCCTCGAGAGCCAGCAGGAGGTGGTGAGTAGTGCCAACATAGGCTGCAAGGTTTCATTTGACAAGTTCACCAACACTGACAGTTGAAAGTGCCCCGTTACAAAATATTACTTACGATGCCTTAATTGATGAATTTGTAATGCTAAAGTGCATAAAGAAACCTATCTGAATATATTTGTTTTCAAATTGAATAAGTTTCTTCAGAGGAAGTTAATTTTTATTTTTCCATTCATACATCATCGATGGCATTATATTTTAACACATTTTTCACATTAGCTTAATGCAGATACAAGCTTTCATCTAGACCAGAATTCCTCCAAGAACTCCATTCAGGTGGACTGAAGAAAGGTTATTCTCCAAAGCATTTTACCATAGTTAGCTAAAGGTACATATAATATTTGGAAAGATCATGAAGTGGTCCACGAGACCCTCAGCAATTTTCAGGTGGTCCATGGAAAAAAAGTTAGACTCCAAAAGCCATCAAGGGAGACCTCATTTAATTTTCATTTACTTCTGATTAGTTATATTATAGAGATAGGGTGAAGAAAAAAGAATGAAAAACAGGAGAGGCAGGAAAAGTGAATGTTCTTTTTCTTGGCTGCAGCCCCAGCAAGGGCCCCAAAAATGAAGCTGCGCATAAGGCCCCACTAACTCTAAATCCACCACTGATAAGAGGGTTGGAATCAGAAATGTGGGAGGTGGGGAAATTCCTGGGTGTAGTTTTTCCCACAAATTAATTTGGAAGTGCTTACCCCAAATGCCCATCCCTAACACAGCTCCCGCCATGACGAGGATCCCAGCTGCTCCCAGCTGCAGAGCGAGCCAATGCCAGCGGGGACACGGAGGATGATCTGTAAGAGGCAGAGTTTGGTGAAACGTCTTCAGCACATAGAGCAAGAAATAACGGACTTGCCTGTGCAGCACCTGCCAATTGGCATTTATATTCCTCCTGACATAATAGCAGGGATAATTAAAAACCTGTCAGCTAAGGGTCACTTCACACTGAATGCACCCAGTGATGAAACAGAGCAAAATACTGTAAAGGTGGAGAAAATACCAATTCCTAGTGTCAATTATTGAACAACATGATTCCAGCCCACTTAGGGTATATCAACACTACAAGGGTATTTTGAAAAATTTTAGAATAATAACTCCCAAAATAACTACTTTGAAAGAGCACGTCCACACAATAGAGAAGCCTTGAAATTAGTCTGAGGCAGGCTTCCCTAATGTGGACACACCAGCTCAACTGAGAACCCCAGGAAGCACTGGGGAGTAATTACTTTGAATGGTCATAGAGAGGAACAATTTCAAAATAGCAGCAGTGCAGTTTTCACACTACGGCTGTGTCTACACTGGCATCCCTTTCTGGAAAAGGGATGCTAATGTAGACTTCGGAATTGCAAATTCCATGGGGGATTTAAATATCCCCCGCGGGATTTGCATTTACATGGCTGCCGCTTTTTTCTGGCTTGGAGATAAGCCGGAAAAAAGTGGCAGCCATGTAAATGCAAATCCCGTAGGGGATATTTAAATCCCCCGCGGAATTTGCAATTCCGAAGTCTACATTAGCATCCCTTTTCTGGAAAGGGATGCCAGTGTAGACACAGCCTACCAGTATTTCTAAATAAGAGTTATTCCTTATGAAATGAGGGTTTATTATTGCGGAATAAGAAGCCAGGAATTTTGAAATTATTTCAAAATAACGGGCTTGCTATGTGGATGTTCAACTTATTTCCAAATAATAGGAGCTACTTTGAAATAATACTGTAGTGTAGATGTGCCCTTAGAGTGGTGTATATTTCACCACATTGTATAGCAAGTCTTTGCTTCAGCCCCTTCAGGCCATGTTCTGACTTTTGGTTCTTAACCTTTCTGGGGTCAGGATACATTTGTAAACCCCAATGGCCTGTCATGCCCCAGTAAATAGCATTAGTGCAAAACCAACCTGCCTTACTAAATATTTGAACGCCACATAATATACTCATTAGTGTAACAAGTGTTAGCACACCATACATAACTCACTATACATAACTCAGTAGCTGCAGCTCCTGTCCCATAAGGCTGTCTGGACTTGACTCCCTGCTCTGGGTATCATGACTTCTAGGGTCACAATGCTGCCCAGGTTTGGCCAAGCTTCTCTGACAGGCGTGACTGGGGTATAAAGGCCCAAAGATTTGAGGATTTGAGAGTCCAAGGGCGGTAGATCTGTAAACTTTTCCAAAGCTGCAGAGACATACGAATATCTTCTAAGGTCTGTTGATTAGTGAGAAGGTGCTGCAGGCCACCCCTGGAATAGGTCAACCCTCTTAGCTTCCCAATTCTTGGGGGAAGGCCCCTGATAACCCTGTCGCTCCTGGTGACTAGTAGCATCCACAATAAGGGAATCCAGAGGTGTGAATATAAATGTTCATACCCTTTAGAGGGCATGAAATGGTGCCTCTCATTATGGTTGGCAATTGATGTAATGGAGAAAGGGGTCGTCACCAGGTCTCATAATTGTCAGAAATTGTTTTTTTGAGGGACCGAGCAAATTGGGAGGGACCAGAAGGGGTTAAAATGTCAACCCTTGGGTCTGTCTCTTTGGTCATGTCTTCTGCTTTAATCCCCAGATTCTGAATTGCTCTGTGGAGGAACTTAACATTCTCTAATGCTGGGGCCACCAGAGTGCCAGCTAGCACCTTGGTGGGTGAAGACGGTGAAACCATCGCTAATACCCGGGCATGCTCTCCACCATCCATCCCAACAGTCCCTAGGATTTTGGAGATTTTCTGGTGCTGAGAGAGGCAATTGTCAGTGCAGACGGTGCTGTGGCTACATTGGTGCTGGTCCCTGCTACATCAGTGGTGCTGGTCCTGGGTCGTGGGGGAGAGGAAGCAGTGCTGACAATAGTGTGGATGATGGTAGTGCCAGGACTGCAGGTGCTGCAAATGGTGCCAGTGTGCCAAGGGGAGCAGATGCCATTCGTAAAGGCATCGCTGTGTACATGGGAGCTGAATGTCGTGGTACTGTTGGAGGAGGAGGGGGAAGAATGTAGCCAGCGCCACTGAAAACATTGCCCCCGGAAGCCACCTTGGGTGTGATGGAATGCCAAGGGGGTCCAGAAGGGCCACCGTGTCACGTTTTGCCACTGCAGATGCCAAGAGGCCTGAGGTTGCCGATGATCATGCTTGGATCTTGGAGATTCCAACTCCAATCCTAAGGCCTCTGATATCGATGATCAGGGAGGTGCCGAGCTTCTAGGTGTCAATCAGTGGGAGTGTGGCAATTAGTTAGGTTCTGTGTCTGGCCATAGAGGTGCCTCTGGGTTTGGAGATGGGGAATGTTTAGACATCATGGGGAGTTACCATCAGGACTGCACCTGTGGGCATGTAGGCACTACTGGCCTTGGGGACTTCTCTCCTCTGGAAAGGAAGAATGGTGCTGTTAGGTGCATCAGATTTTTGCCACTGCGAAGGCCTCCAGTGTTGATGGGTTCAACAGGTGCTACTGTAGTGGGCTCAGGGAGCATTGCAGCTGTGGACTCAACCTTCCTTCATAGGTAGACATCAACGTGCACCTCTGTGGGGTGTTTCAGGCGTGGACCTCTCAGGGTTGCACATCCTTCTAATTTCTTCCCCTTCTGAGGCACCAGCAATCGAGAACGGCACCTTATGTTTGCTTCTCTTATGAACCTGTGATGGTGCCTAGAGGAGTCGTCCTCCATCCCTAGAGGTGTTTAAGTCTCGGCTTGACAAAGCCCTGGCCGGGTTGATTTAGTTGGAATTGGTCCTGCCTAGAGCAAGGGGCTGGACTTGATGACCTTCTGAGGTCTCTTCCAGTTCTATGATTCTATGATTCAGTCCTAAAGTGGATGATGGCACCAAAACGTTCCACAATGATGAGGTGGTGCGCGGTGCTGGGTCTTCTTGTCCTGGGTAAGACTGTGGGTGCAGAGCCACCTCCATCAAAACTACCTTCAGGCTCTGTTCCCTGCCCTTTAGGCTATGTCTATACTGCAGCGCTATTTTGGGATATCAGAGGTATCCCAAAATAGCTATCTTATGTCTTAACAGCAATTCCTTTATTTGAAAATATAACGGGCTCACCATTTCGACGTACCTGTAAATCTCATTCCATAAGGAATAAGGGACATTTCGGAATAGTGGGTTATTTTAAAATTTGGTGCTGTGCAGACAGTGTCAAATTATGAAATAAGCTATTTTGAAATAAAGTTGAAATAAGAATGATATGCAAATTGCGTATCATATTTTGACCTACAGTGCAGCATAGATGCACCCTCAGGGTGTGTCTAGACTACATGCCTCCGTCAACGGAGGCATGTAGATTAGACAGATCGGCAGAGGGAAATGAAGCCGCGATTTAAATAATCGCGGCTTCATTTAAATTTAAATGGCTGCCCCGCTCTGCCGATCAGCTGTTTGTCGGCAGATCGGGGCAGTCTGGACGCGCCGCTGTCGACAAGGAAGCCTTTGTCGATCGGCGCAGGTATGCCTCGTGGCTTCATTTCCCTCTGCCGATCTGTCTAATCTACATGCCTCCGTCGACGGAGGCATGTAGTCTAGACACACCCTCAAAGTCCTAGGGCAGAGCCTGCGGCAGATGTTGCAGTGATCTCTTTCATGATCTTTACCCAAGCACTCTAGACTGGAGAAGTGAGAGTGACTTTTTGGCATGTGCATCACACGAAACTCATATCTTTTAAGCCTCAAATAAAGTAGCCATGACTCTTTATTGTTAAGGGGCACTTAACAATAACTAAAAACACTAAATCTAACTTAAAGCGATAAGAAATGAACAGCAGCTGTGTGCACAAATCTTATAACTAAAAGTGACTAAATAATTTGACATTTGTTCCCACCTTTCACAAAGGTAAATGAGCCCTAACAGACAATCATTCAATCTAGATGTCATCAGTTGCCTGGTTTTTTTGTCAGCATCACTGCCAGGGTTCCTGTTAAGTGCAACTACCCAGCTGCTTGATGAGCCCTGACTCTGGACTCAAGGATACAGGCACAGAGCTTCCTGGCTGGGGGAGGGACACCCCTCTCTAAGCTGCAGCAGTTCCCTGTGGGGAAGAGAGAAGAACAGCTCTTCCAGCAGTTAACTCAATGACACGAAAAGTGTGTGTGTCTGTGTGTGTGTGTGGGGGGGGGGGGGGCATCCTGTCTCCCAGCTGGGCAGTTGCAGTCAGGAGAGGAGAGAGACTATGTTGATCACAGCAGATGGATTTGCTTGCAGCTACTTGTGAGAACCCAGCGCTCTCCCCCCATGCTGGAAGGGGGGTAGCCGACTGCATGGGGCAGATGCAGGAAACGAGGTGGTTGGCTTCTGGCATTAGTGAGACTGGGGTGGGGAGTTTGTTTGGGGAGTCCTGACTCTCATCTGAGCTGCAGCAAGATCAGGCCCCCTCACTCTCCACACAGTAGCCCTAGCTGGCTGAAGCTGCAGGTGCAGGGGAAAAACACAGGACTCTCTTCTGGCCTGGAGATCGGGGGAATAGCAGGGAGGGTAGCAGGCTGCACGGGGGGTTCCAACATTTCAGGAGGATTATGCTGGTATGCTACAGCATGGGGGCCATGTGGATACATGGGAAATGGGGTGCTGCTGGGAAACTCCATTGTCTCTTTAATGCATCAAAGGAACTTAGTCTAATACATCTTCCCTTTTCTTGGTGGGGCTGGAGTGAGCAGGGGTTGTTATTAATTACCAACTGATTGGTGACATGATTACAAGATCTGAAATATACCAGAAAAATATGATGGGGGGACGGGGGGAGAGAGAATAGTGTAGTACCCTGTTATTTTCAACTGTTAGACTTCTAGAGCCACACAAAAAATTGTGAATCCTCTGCAGTTTTAGAACAAAATATTTTTCACCCAGTGTCAAGAGGGAAAGATAAACTACTTTTGGCCACATTGAGGGTATGTCTACACTACCCCGCTAGTTCGAACTAGTGGGGTAGTGTAGACATACCCTGAGTGTGTTAGCAGGCTGCCATCTGCCTGGAAATGTTAGAAAGACTGGGCTAAAATTTAGGTAGTTTGGAGGGATGTAGTTTCACACAGTCAAAGAGACTAATATGACACTTCTTTGGTGGAGCTTATTTGATTTTGAAATAAAAGCACATTTCAGGAGCATCTACCAATATGGCTGATAAACTCTCCTGTGAGAGATTCCCAAACTCAGCTAGTTAAAACAATCTGAGTTGTATTATGAATGGATGTGTGTGATATTGTTTAGAAATGTGTATGTTTCTTATTAACTATTTTTCCTAGACATGCAGGAAGAAATCAACAGTCAAGGTGGACCCAATCTAGACTAGGTTGCCTAGAACCATCTGTGATTTGGGAAGTATGTAATGAATGGAGGGTGGAGGGGGGTGGGGGTAGAAGGAGTACTACCCTTTTCTGGACATTCCAGACATTCAGTTAACTAAAATCTTCTCTTGAGGCTTAACCTAACCCTAATGGTCTTGCCTGTCAGAGTTGAAGCCATAGAGAGTGGATCCTAGAGAGTCCCCAGGAATGCTAGGGAAGCAGGAAGTGATTTGGCAGGAAATTAGGAGAACTAATGGAAACAGAATGAGGGCTTTTGTATTGGCAGCAGTGACCTTCTTGTTCATGTCTTTGTATGACCAGAGCAGACCTGGACAGACATGAATTAAGCCAAAAACCTAGGTATGGAGTATCCAGCAACATCCAGGCCCAGGGAAGGACTAAATCTTGGAACAGCAGATATGTGAGTAGAAGAGGGAATGTTTAGTCAGACGTGATCAGGTTATTCTCTTTATTGTGGATTTGCTGGGCTTGTCCTTGCACAGGTAACTACCCCCTTACACTGTAACTTTCCAAACTAAATCCCAGGGAAGTAAGTCTGTAAATTAATCTTTTTTTTAGTTGCTCTGTAGCACCTAGCAACCAAGTAATGTTTCATCAAGTGTGTTTTCTTTGTTTTGTTCATACAAATCACCCTTTTAAGACCAGGATCTGATTCCTGTGCCCAAGAAGGCAGGAAGTTCTGTGTGCATGTACCTAAGACTGAAAAAACAACTACTAAGACAAATAAAAGCTGTTCAAGCTCTCTGCAAAGGAAGTTAAAGAGCTTGAGAATGCCTCACAGGAAGAAATTCCCAACTGTGCCTTCAAAAGGATTGCGCATTTGGGTGGTGGCAGCAATACCAGTCCAAGGCCAGGGAACCTGTCACCATGGGGAGTTTTTAAACAGAAACCTTTAGTGGGTTTCTCTTTTGTGGGTCCCCCACATTCCCCACTTAGAGTACCAGAGTGGGGAACAGCCTTCGCACACATGGAGTGGTCTCTGTTGGGTCTCTGTTGTCTCAGATGGGTCCATACTGACATGCTCAGTATGGTGAGACTGTCCTGCTATTCTACCTGGATGTTGGATGATTCCCCCACTCCCAACATGGTAGGTGTGGGGTTGGGGTCAGGCTGCTTCAGCCAAATGTCTGGGCCTGGATTGAGGCTGCCGGGAGGGGCTGGGGATGGATCAGGCTGGGCTGCTGTGGCAGGAGCCAGGTCAGGACTGAACTGCCTGTAGCTGGGTCTGGGCTGGAGCCCTGTGGCCTTAGCCGGTTGGAGAGCAGGCTAGTTTTAGGTTGGGGATGGTGGGGTAGCCCTTCCCCAGCTGTCACAGGTCCCTGGCCTGTTGGCCTCTTTAATCTTCTGCCAGTGCAGCCTGCAGCAGAGCAGAGCTCTTGCTGGAGCGGGGCTGGATCCTGCCAGAGCAACATACCAAGACTTAATTTTACCTCTTAATTTCATCCTGCACTCTGCCATTTTCTTGCCAAAGAAGGACGTTGGACGGGATTTGGTACCGTTTGTTCTTGATACCGTCTTGCTACTAATTGTCACCTGATTAGCTTCTAGGTCTGAACAAATTCATTGGTTGGTCATTTGTTTCAATATCTGTCCAGGTATTAGATTGACTGGTCTGTAATTTCCTGTTCCTTCTCCTCTGTCCCCCCTCCCGCTTCTTTTGGAGACAAGTGCTTTGTTTGCTTTCTCCAGGCCTCTGGGACCTCACCCCTCTTCCATGAATTCTAAAAAACTGTTGCTGGTTCTGATATTGCTTGGGCTATTTCTTAAATCCTATCTCATGAATTTAAACAGGACCTGTTGACTTGGATGCATCTATCTTACCTAACCAGACTTTAACCTGTTCTTTCCCTCTTCTGGCTGAAAACCTTTTCTCCATTTTTGTTAATATTGGGTTAAGTTAATCTTTTTAGCGAGGACTGAAGCAAAAAAGGCATTAAACACCTCAGCTTTCTCCATATCGTCCTTTATTTGCTCTCTTTCCCTGCTAAGTAATAGGCATACATTTAGCAAACAAATAGATAAAACTCAAGTTTTAATTTTTGTTTTGTTCATTTGCCACTTTGAAATAATTACTAAGTTTGAAACACTAAAAGTTGAATCCTTTTTTAAAAGAATAATTGCCACTGTCTCGTTGGGTTATCACTTCACTGTACTACCCTGAAGAGGAAGATTTAGCTGCTACACTATTTTGTCAGTTGTAAAAGAGTATAATCAAGATGTTAAAGTTTCAAATAACACTGTTTTCCTGACATTCTTTAATTGCATTATAATTTTTAATTTATATTTTGCACCTTTTAAAATCAAGGATTCTTTGTCTTACTGGAACATGAACAGATTTCAAGGGGTTGTGACCACACACCTTTTCTTTCTGGATACATGGCAGGGGTACCATAAAGCTTGTAGTCACATGGAGTCAGAGCCTGGAAAAGCCCGAGAACCCCTTTCTTAACATTTAGCTCACTGCTTTGTCTCTTTGTTATTCTGATACGTATTTTCCCTGCATCCACTCATCCTGACTATTATGTTCCTCCCTGAGAGTCATCTTTAAGTTGCAACTTTCCAAAATGCATTTGGTATGAAACATGTGTTCTCCTCTTTTGCACTCAGAGATACAAGGGAAGTTGAGAATGTTGTTCCCATTTCAGAATCCTGGACAAAATCCCTTGGTTACCTGTAATCTTTTACAATGGTCTGGAACACTTTATAGACATACAAAACTGTTAGATGGGATCATGGGCTTTTGTGGGCACAGCCCACTTCTTCAGATGACTGGAGGTTTGAGTTTAAGATGTGCAGACCCAAAATAAATAGGAGAGAAGGGGAGGGAGAGGAAAAAAGGAGGTGGTGGGAGAAAGGGAGCAGAGGGTGTAGAAAACTCAGGAAGGTAGAGGGAATCAGTAAGTATCTGAAGATTGGGTAGTTAAAACAAAGCAGATAAGAATCAAAGTTAATTGATAGTATCCTTCCTGACACAGGAATCTACACAAAGAGCTGTTTGCACCTTCACAGACTATTAGGTAGATAATGTCCTAAACATCCTTCATCACAATTGAGTCCTTTAGCATGTGAATTGAATTTGCGGATGAATTCTAATTCCAATGCTTCTGTATGTATCTGGCTAGTTGAATTGACAAGACAGCCACTTAAGATTCTTTTTAAACAGTGATTAGGAAGATTAAAGTGTTCCCCTACAGGTTTCTGTATGTTTCCTTTACATATATCTGATTTGTGTCCATGATTCTTTCTTGCGGAGACCGTCCAGTTTTTCCAATATATATATATATAGTAGTAGGGCATTGTCGGTATTTGATGGCACGGTCTCTGTGAGAAAGAATCAATGGACTTTCATTGGAGGCCAGAAAATCCTTTTAGATACACTATATCATGGAGTATGTGTGGCAAAAAGAATCTGCACCAATTTACTTCTGAAGACAATTCAATCTTTCCTGTTTCTGCAGCTTCCCGGATTCCTTCTGTTCTGTTCATTCTTCAAGATTTGCCCAAAGACTTGCCCTTCAGCTCTGACAGCCCAATAAAGTAAGAACTGTAAATTCACTAGTTTACTTCAATCCTCCATGTATGTATGAAAACAGCACAGAATAACATAATCGATTGCATTTGAAATTGTGTTTATATAGGCTGCCTCTAGCTACACTTGTAGTGTTGTGGCTGTATTAATTGTACTAATATAATGAAATGTTTAATACTCCTTTATAGAAATTCTGTATCCAGTTCTGACAATAGCAGGGAATTTGACATGCTCTGAAGTCCCACACTATGAACATTGGCTGTAGAGCTGCTCCTTGGTTCTAAAGACCATTGTCTCTAAACTCTCAGAGCTATAACTTAAATAAAGTACAGAGATTCCATTTTTCTAACCAAATCATACAAGTACAAAACTAAGAAACCAAAGACTTACTGAGTTGCTGAGATGGAAGTGATGGCCTGGAAGAGACTCCCAAAATGTTTAAATCAGCATAAACTATTTCACCCTCCATGCTACGCACAGAGGAAGGAGAGTGTATACAGAAGAGGACAGAGTATAAGAGCAGCCTCACTTCTATCTGAGCGAATGTCTCCAACATCAGGAAGTGTCTGTCATCGATCTAAAGCTGTGTACTTCCTTTTCCTCCAGTGATTTAAGATGTCCAGGTACCTAGCTAATAAATGAAGGCATGTGAGCTACTGACCAGTCTCCGTTGGGCTTTAAAAACATGCAGGACAGGAGAGCTATTTCACATTCAGATGTTCAGGATTTCACAGTTATTTTTCAGCAATACAAGTAAGCTGATCAACTTAGAAGGACATCCCTGAACATTCACATGGCAAGAAAGTCTCCTCACAGCACAGCGGTGGGAAATAGTCAACTGGCAGATTGGTGCAGATTCTTTCCAAACCTTTCAGTGGCACAGACATCTCTAATTTATACCCTTTGCTATAGTTCTCTGTGTGTTTTTGGGGACTCAGCCCTTGTGCTAGTGAAAAACTCTGCTGCAGGGGGTGGCTGAACTGCCTCATACAACCTCAGCACTCACTGAAGTCCCTGGGAGCAAAGGGCACCCAGCCCACCTTCAAATAGGGGACTGGCAGCACAAAAGTCAGTTCAAAGACAATTGTGTAAAAATAACAGATCCCAGGCTCTTTATTTTCCTTCTGCTTTTGAGCATTTAAGATGCACAGGGGTCACATTTTGGAGTTTTCTGCTCAGCCACAAGGGGCTAGTAACAGAGAGTTACCCTGGTGCAGTAATGACGGTTCTTTGAAATGTGTGCCCCCATGGGTGCTCTACTATAGGTGCTGGTGTGTCCTCGTGCCGGTGATTGTGCATGTGTCATGGCATCTCCATTCCTTCTCTATCTTTGATATAGTCCTAAGGAGGCTCCAAGTAGGGAAGAGGGTTGGTCTTGGTGCATCCCATGGGATACATATCTTAAAGAACCCTCATTACTGCACAAGATGAGATTCTCTCTTCCCTGGGGTACGTCTAGACTACAGGCTTTTGTCGACAGAAATTTTGTCAGCAGATCCTGTCGACAAAGCTTCTGTCGACAAAGAGCGTCTAGACTACATTCAGTTCTGTCGACAAAGCAAGCTGCTTTGTCGACATGACAGTGTAGATGCAAAGGACAGAGTAGATGCAATAATGCCTTCCATTGACAGAACTCTGTTGACAAAAAGCGTTATTCCTCGTAGAATGAGGTTTACAGCTGTCGACAAAACTGCTGTGTTCTGTCGACATTATTTCGACAGAACTCAGCGGCAGTGTAGACGCAGGTATAGTTTTGTCAACAAAAGTTCACTTTTGTCGACAAAACCCTGTAGTCTAGACGCACCCCAAGTGCTGCCCCCATGGAGGTGGGATTTGGAGTGGTGTCCTAGAGACAGTGGAGAGAACAGTATATTCCACTAATGTAGTTGGGATTGGACCAGATGTTAAAGTGTAATTGTGATGGACCATCCCCCCCATGCTTTATGAACTGGACTCATGGACATGCATATACATATCTCAAGTGTTTTGAGTGAATCATTTTGTGTAACCCATCAATCTTCATGTCACGATCCACTGGTTCTCTTTATCTTACTCTGTTGTATGTATCATTTGTGTGAAAAATTAGACACAGGGAGTGGGGAATAATTTGTGAGTTTCAAATGTAGGAATGAGAGACAAGGAGGGTGTTTCCCTCAACTGTTAAATTATCTCTTTGTCCTTCAGCCTGAGCAGTGGCTGGTAGGGAGTGTTCTCAATCCTTAACAAAAGGAACAGGAAAGCAGAGGCCTGGGTCTGTTGGCTGGGCGGCACCTGAAGGGGCCCCAGGGTGTGGAAGAGAGCCCTGGTTTGGAGGGGCAGCTGGAAAGGAGGTTTTAGGGTGAGTTTGGTTAAGTTTGTACTGAGGTTTGAGCTACATGGACTTTTATTGAGCTGAGAGAAAGACCCACTTCTCAGTTCAAAGAGACTGTTCAATATCATTCGCAGGATGTGATGGAAGGTGGGAAGTTGTACCCATGTGGAGAATTTCTTCCACTTATTGGTACAAGTCCTTCAGGTAGCCCACTGGCTATTAATTGGTATTTCTTTTACTTTGTCAGAACAGCAAGTTTCAGCATTATGGATCCATAAAGAAGTCAGGCCTTGAGGTGAAGAGCTACCCGTTCTGAATGGAGACTGTGACTGTGGTGCTGGGATAAGAGGTTGAAAAGTCATGGGGAGTGGGGACTGTCAGTCACTGGAGGTACGGGAACCTGGTCTGCTTGCTTCACGATGGCACCACTTGTGTGACCTGTGCTTGGTTCTGTCGGATTTTCAAGACCACCCGATGGATCCAGGGTAACGGTAGGACCGTGTACAGGAAGGGGGGCTTCCTATTTCAGGAAAAATGTGTTGTCTAGGGATTCCTTCCTGAGGCCAGCCCCAGAGGAAAACCGGTGGCATTTGCAGCTGGAGCAGAAGGTGAGAAGCTACTGACCCCAATTGCACAAAACCTCTTTGAAGGCTGCTGTATCCAGTTCCCATTCACGCTGATATGAAAATAGACAGCTAAGATTGTCTGAAGTAACACTGAGAGTCTTTTATGTAGGGACTGTCCAGTTTGGTCAATGTATATAGCAGAGGGGCATTGTGGGCACATGAGGGTATATATTACATTGGTAGATGTAAATGGAAAGAATAAATGGACATAATTCAGATATTAGGAATGGCAATATACAAAAACCTGTAGGAGAACACTTCAATCTCCCTCGACACACAATAGGGGTATGTCTACACTACAGCGCTAATTCGAACTAACTTAGTTCGAATTAGTTAATTCGAACTAAGCTAATTTGAACTAACGCATCTAGAACTAAAAACTAATTTTGCTAATTCGAACTAGCGCGTCCACACTGATTGGACGCAGGGGCGCATTTAAGAGCAGCTGAAACCAGTTCTGGCAGGGCATCAGGTCAGTAGTTGCTTTGTGTGGCTGCTGTCTGAGGCTATCTGAGGCTCGTGCTTAAAGGGACCCCCCCGGACAGCCAATTCTCAGCTTTTCCTGCTTGCTTGCCAACCTCGCCGAGGGACAGCAAAGCGTTGGTCTCTGTGCCCGTCTGTGTCGGTGCTTCCCTTCGGGGACGCCGCCGCAGGTGGCAACATGGAGCCAGAGCTCGCCCTGCACCTTCCGGTGCACTTCAGGACTTGCTGCTGCAAGCCTGCCAGCAATGGCTCGAGGCTGCCTGGCAACACCTGGTGCACGTCAGCCCCCTGCCTCTCCACCTGGCTGCCCTGGGGGCTGTGGCGGTGCCCCAGCACCGGCGTACCCCGCCGCATCTGGCATCTGGACACCAGCACCAATTGGTGGGACCGCATCGTCCTGGAGCGCTGGGAAGACCGACAGTGGACCCAGAACTTCAGGATGAGGAGGGACACCTTCCTGGAGCTCTGCGAGTGGCTCGCCCCTGCTCTGCACAGAAGGGACACTCGCATGAGGCCCGCCATCCCCCTCCAGAAGCGGGTGGCCATCGCCCTCTGGAAGCTCTCCACGCCGGACAGCTACCGATCCATCGGGAACCAGTTCGGCGTGGGGAGATCCACCGTCGGGGCGGTGCTCATGCAGGTATGGCACTCGTCGGCCACTGCGCCGGGGGCAGGAGGGCTGCAAGGAGGGGATGGGCCGCCCAAGGACAAAGGGGGGCGGGAGGAGGCAAAAGCTCCCCGCACCGGAGGGGTCGGTCTGTCCTGGCCGTACTACACGCCACCAGTGGGGTTGCTTCCGGGAGTGGGGCGCGGGGCACTGCCAGGGCACGAACACTCCCAGCCACCCAGGCACTGTGCTGTGTCTCTCCGCAGGTGGTCAAGGCCATCAGCCGGGTGCTGCTCCGCAGGGTGGTCTGGCTCGCCGACCCGGATGCCGTCATCCGGGGATTCGGCACCCTCGGCTTCCCCAACTGCGGGGGGGCCATCGACAGGATGCACATCCCCATCCGTGCCCCGGAACACCAGGCGTCCCAGTACGTCAACCGCAAGGGGTACTTCTCCATCCTCCTGCTGGCCGTGTGTGACCACCGGGGACAGTTCACGGACATTAACGTGGGCTGGTCCGGCAAAGCCCACGATGCCCGGGTGTACCGCAACTCCTCCGTGTGCCAGCGGCTGCAGGCCGGGACCTTCTTCCCCGACCGCCACATCAGGGTCGGGGACGTGGACATGCCCGTGTGCCTGGTGGGGGATGCCGCCTACCCACTGCAGCCGTGGCTGATGAAGCCCTACACGGGGCACCTCAATCCCTCCCGCCAAGCCTTCAATGCCAGGCTGACCAGGGCCCACATCGTGGTGGAGGGGGCCTTCGGGCGACTGAAAGCCCGCTTTCGATGCCTCCTCACCCGTCTGGACCTGGCCGAGCACAACATCCCTCCCGAGGTGGCAGCATGTTGTGTGCTCCACAATTTATGCGAGAGAAAGGGGGAGGCTTTCCTGCCAGCCTGGATGGCTGAGGCTGATCGCATGGCTGGACACTACGGTTAGCCCCACACCGCCGCCATCTGGGAAGCCCAGCAGGGGGCCGTCTGGATCCGGGAAGCCCTGCGGGAGAGCTTCCTGGTGGAGGAGGAGGACTGACCTCTCCCTTGCATGCCCCACTGGGGCCTTCTTCCACCCTACCCCCCTTCCCCTTTCCCCTCCCTACCTACTGTCAAATAAAGACACCTGTTTTTCAAACAAAAACGTCTTTTTATTTCACATAACTGGGGTGGGGGGAGGGAGGAATGAGGGTGAGAGAGGGGAGGAGGAAACCTGGGACGAGGGAGCTGGAAAGGGAGGGAAGGGAGGAAGGGAAAGGAAAGCTCAGGGGTGGGGGTCCGGCTGCCTTTCCTGTCTTGCAACACTGCGGGTCCGGGGGCGTCGGTGGGGAATGGTTGTGGAGGGTGGGGCAGGAGGGACGGGGGGTGTGGAGGAAGCAGGAGCAAGAGCAGGGGGAGCAGGAGGAGCAGGAGCGGGAGCAGGGGGAGCAGGAGCAGGAGCCGGAGCAGGAGGAATTGGGAAGCGGTCGAGCAGGCTCTGGAGGTGGCCTCGCAGGGCACAGCCCTGCTCTTCCAGTGCCTCCAAGCTCCTCTAGTGCAGCCTCAGGTCCTCCTGGACCCAGTGCTTCTGGATGCGGAGCTGGTGCTCCAGGAACCGGAGGTGCCGCCTCTGGTAGTCCTCCTGGTTCCTGGCTCTCCTGCTGGCCCAGGCGCGGGCGGCTGCTGCAGGCGGGGTGGTGCGTCCTGCAGGTCCAGTTGCTGCGGCTGTGGTGAAACAAGAACAGCAGTCAATTACCCCAGGGGCCCAGGTGTGTGAAACCCAGCCCCCCTCTGCAAGGCCAGGGCCCTTGCAGTATCCCCAGCTGCTGCTCCGTGGTGGGCAAGGCCCAGGCGCATGGTCCCTGGGCTCCCTCTCACCCCAGCCCCCCATACACATAAGGGGAGCATGATGGTACTCACATGTGGACGCCTTCCCGGCCTCGGACGACACAGGCGAGCAGCTCTGTGGAGTGCCTCGGGGGTCCTGGGTCCTGGGCAGGCTGCCGGCAGGCCCTTGGCTCTCGGAGCCCTCCTCCTCCTCCTCCGTGTCTGGGAGTGGTCCCTCTGCCTATCACCTCCCGGGGGGCAGGGACGGCATGAGCCCCCAGGATGCGGTCCAGAGCCTGGAAGTGGGGGCACGCCTCCAGGTCAGCCCCTGGCAGGCAGGCCCAGGAGTAGGACTGCCGCAGGTCCTTAATTTTCCAGCGCACCTCGTCCCGGCTGCGCTGGTGGCCCCTGGCGGCCAGGCTGGCAGCTATGCGGCCGTAGACAGCCGCGTTCCTGTGGCTAGTGTGGAGATCATGGACATTGGAGGCTTCCCCCCAAACCTGGATGAGGTCCACGATCTCCGCGCTAGCCCACGCGGGCGCCCGCTTCCTGTGGCCCCAGGTAGGGTCCTGGGAGCCGCCAGGCTGGTCCCGGGAAGAGGGGGAGGGGGGAAGGGCTTCGGGTGGCTGGCTCATGGGGTGTCAGCTGCTGGGTGTGCTGGCACGGGTGCTGGCAGCCTTGCAACTGGCACAAACCCTGTAGCCAGCCCGTGCCCCTTTAAGGGCTCCGGGGCCGGGAGAGGGGCAGTAGAGTTTCCCTGGTGTTGGCCAGAGTGGCCACCAGGGAAATCTGGGAAGGGCTAGCCTCCCACTAGTTCGAATTAAGGGGCTACACACCCCTTAATTCGAACTAGTAAGTTCGAACTAGGCTTAATCCTCGTGGAATGAGGGTTACCTAGTTCGAACTAAGCGCTCCGTTAGTTCAATTTAAATTCGAACTAACAGAGCGCTAGTGTAGCGCCTATGAAAGTTAGTTCGAACTAATGTCCGTTAGTTCGAACTAACTTTGTAGTGTAGACATACCCTAGCAGATTTAAAGGTAGCCATCCTGCAGCAAAAAAACTTCAAGGCCAGACTTCAAAGAGAAACTGCTGAGCTACAGTTCATCTGCAAATTTGACACCATCAGCCCAGGATTAAACAAAGACCCTGAATGGCTAGCCAACTACAAAAGCAGTTTCTCCTCTCTTGGTGTTCACACCTCTAGATTATCTGCTAGAAGTGGGCCTCATCCTCCAGACTGAATTAACCTCATTATCTCTAGCCTTATTCTTGCCTGCATATTTATACCTGCATCTGGAAATTTCCACTACATGCATCTGACGAAGTGGGTCTTTGCCCGCGAAAGCTTATGCTCCAATACATCTTTTAGTCTATAAAGTGCCACAGGACTCCTCGTTGCTTTTGCAGATCCAGACTAACATGGCTACCTCTCTGAGACAGAATTAGTAGTGACTGGTGCTTACCTGTAAAATATAGACATAGTGGCTGTGTCTAGACTGGCAAGTTTTTCTGCAAAATCATCTGCTTTTGAGGAAAAATTTGCCAGCTGTCTACACTGGCCGCTTGAATTTCCACAAGAACACTGACAATCTCATGTAAGATCGTCAATGTTCTTGCAGAAATAGTATGCTGCTCCCGTTCGGGCAAAAGCCCTCTTCCGCAAATTATTTGCACACGAGGGCCAGTGTAGACAGCACAGTACTGTTTTGTGCAAAAAAGCCCCAATGGCTAAAATGGTGATCGGGGCTTTTTTGTGCAAAAGCGCATCTAGATTGTCACGGACGCTTTTCCGCAAAAAGTGCTTTTGCGGAAAAGCATCCATGCCAATCTAGATGCTCTTTTCCGAAAATGCTTTTAACGGAAAACTTTTCCGTTAAAAGCATTTCTGGAAAATCATGCCAGTGTAGACATAGCCAGTCTGTATGCTGTATGGATAGTTATGTGAAAGTAAGTGTCATAGAGGTCGAAGACTAAAAACCAATCTTAGCAGTCATCATACTGGCATTAAACAGCAAAAGTGACCATTGTGAATCTTTGATTTGTTATGTGTTTGCGTCTTCTGAGCTATAGTATAGTCTCCAACCCCCTGGCTTCTTCTGGGTGAATAAATATGTTGAATAGAACCCCCTCTTCCTTGGGAGGGTAAGAGGACTGAGTCTATGACCCCAATTTGCAACAGATGTTGAATTTCCAGTTGTAATAAGTTCTTGTGAGAGGGGTCCCTGATGAGAGATTGGGAATGGGGAGGAATGGACATGAAGGGGATAGAATAACCTAAATGACCGATCTCTAGAACTTACCAGTCAGATGTTATCTCAGTCCAGCATTGGAAAAAAGAATCCTAGTCAGTGAATGAATTGCAGGTAACATGGTGTAGATCAGTGGTTCTCAAACTTTTCGGCATCATGCCCCCCTTCTTGATTTTTTGAAGAACCCGCACCCCCCCCCCCCGCCAAAAAAAATAGCAGCAAAACGTATTGAGGGAAAAAAAGGAACTGAGTGGGGCAGCAAAACTCAATGGGGGGGAGGCTGAGTCACCTCGTGCCCCCTCTGGAATTTCTTCACCCCCCTCAGTTTGAGAACCCATGGTATAGATGGTGGTATGGTGAGGATGTGGCTCAAGCCTCAACCCAAACTTTCAGATTTACTGTTTGGATGTGGAAGGTTGGCTTGCAGTAGATTATTATTGCCGTTGCAGTCTGGCTTTTTGCTGCCTCTGTCTGACATCATAGGGCTTATGTGTTTGTCTGTGTGATTCATGTGGCCTTGGATAGGGGCTGTACCTCTGGTGCTTGCTTGGCTGAGGTCCTGAGAGCTGTACATGACTCTTCTATGGTGTGTAAAAGTGTCATCAGTTTTACTGGCAAACAGATGTGGCTTGTCAGAGGGTAGGTCGTCTATTTCTAGTTGGAATTCCATCAGTCTACCCGTGGCTTGGAACCCCAGTGTTACAGGTCACAGTGGAGTTGTCATGTCCAGAGCACGATGTGGCACATCATGTGGTCTTCTTGGACGGTCTTCTTGGAGGTCCTGGAGTTTCAAATAGCTTGTATGATAGCAGTTGGCTAGGAGTGTTGAGTAATTAGCCACATGCAGTTGTAGAGTTGCTGAGGAATAAACTTGTCTGTCAAGTATGATCCTGAGTCTGATGCTAAAGTAGTCAATGTTCTGTCCCCGGCTGGGGGGCAGGGGTGAAATCTAATTTGTTAGAGCAGGGGGTGATTTCAGAGCCATTCTAAATAAAGAAAAACACAGGAGAGCTAATCTGCCTGGAGTTGAGTAAAGCATTTGATACAATTACACATGGGAAATTATTAGTTATATTGGGGAAGGTGAGGATGAATACAAAAATCAAAAGGTGGGTTAGGGAACTGGGTAAAGGGAAGACTACACTGGGTCAAGTTGAAGAGAGGTTACTGGTGGAGTTTCTGAAGGATCAATCTTAGGACCAATTTAATTTAATATGTTCATTACTGACCTTTGCATAAAGAGGGAGTGTGCTAATACAATTTGTGAAAGACACAAAGTTGGGGCTTATTGCCATTTTGCAGGAATGGAATATACTAGAAGAGCTGGGTGACCTTGAAAACTGGACTAATAGACATAGAATGAATTTCAGAATGCAAATTGCAAGGGCCTAGCATGAAGAATATAGTTTCACTTGGAAGTGATGGAGGAGGAGAAAGACCTGGGAGTACTAGTCAATCGCAAGATGACTGAGCTGCCGGTGTGGTGCAGCTATGAAAAAGGTCACTTCAGTCCTAGGATGAGTCAGGCAAGGCATTTCCTGTAGAGATGGGGAACTTGGGAAATGCTGTAATCATTGTACAAGACTCGGATGAGATCTTCTCTGGCAATTCTCATCGCCCATGTTAAAGATGATTTCAAACTGGAGCAGGTACAGAGAGGTTCATAGAACTATAAAGTTAGAAGGAACCTTGAGAGGTCATTAAGTTCAGTCTCCTGCTCTCGTGGCAGGACCAAGATCCATAAACCATCCCTGACAGATGTTTGTCTAATCTACTTTTAAAAATTGCCAGGGATGGTGCTTTCAGAACCTTCCTAGGCAATTGGTCTGACAGGAGGTATTTCCTAATGTCCAACCTGAACCTGCCTTGCTGCAATTTAAGTCCATTGCTTCTTGTCCTATCATCAAAGGTTAAGGAGAATAATTTTTCTCCTTCTTCCTCTAACAACCATTTAGG
Organism: Pelodiscus sinensis; assembly: GCF_052426305.1. Classification (NCBI taxonomy): domain Eukaryota; kingdom Metazoa; phylum Chordata; order Testudines; family Trionychidae; genus Pelodiscus; species Pelodiscus sinensis. The sequence continues at coordinate 16,039,158 of NC_143070.1, forward strand.
TATTTGAAAGCTGTTCCTGTTTCCCTTCTCATTCTGGTCCTTCCATATGAAACAATCCGAGCTCTTTCAGTCTTTCCTCACAGGTCATGTTTTCTAGATCTTTCATCATTTTTGTTGCTCTTCTCTGAACTTTGATTTCTCCATTATTCCTGAAATGTGGAGACCCAGGCCTGAACACAATATTCCAGTTGAGACCTAATCAGTGCAAAATAGAGTTGAAGAATTTATTTTTGTGTGTCACTTGCAAATAGAGATGTTAAAAGTCATTTTTAAAAGATAACTATATAAGAGCTGAAAATCTTAACAGTTACATGGTTGCATGTGCTGTGGGAGTATAAAGCTTAAATAAACTTTATACTGCAGCACCTGTTTATACGGTGTAAGTTCATAACTTGGAATAGATCTACACTATGGGATAAGGTCAAAGGAATATATGCAACTTCAGCTATGTTAATTAACACGTGGTGGTGGAGGAAATTTGGAGTGTCAAGGTCTGGGGTGAGAGGTGATGAAGGTGCTGGGACCAAGGAAACAAGAGGGTGGGGGAGACTATGGGGTTTCTCTTTCCTCCCACTCATGCAAGTGACTCCCTCACGTCCCTCCCATGCCTCCTTATCTGCAGGAGGAGGAGTTGTAGGCAGCATCTGGCTGGGACTAGATACTGCAGGAAGAGGCTGCCCAGTTTAGCTCCCTGCTGTAGGCCCCTGCAGGCTGCAAAGGGGCTCCAGCTGTTTCTCAGCTGCCACCAGGTGTGGAGAAGGGGCTCCAGTGTCTGATTCCATGTGGCTTTTCCCTCTGGTCTCTTCCCCTATGCCTGCCCCCTCTCCTATGTGCACGACAAGGTTCAGGAAGTATCTGGCCTGTGCTGCGAGTGAGGTCTCTATACACTGCCCCTTGACCCTATGCAGCATTCCACTGGAGCCCCTGAGTGCCGGATTGAATTATGGGGAGGGGGAGCAGATCTGGCCTATAGGCCAGCTTCTCCCCTCCCCCGCCCTACTTTGAAAACCAAAGCTTTTCAAATGACCAGCCTCACAACAGTAAAGAGCTGGATGCAATTGTACATCGTTAAGCAAAATCTTAAGTGATTTGGAAACCCTGAGAGAACGTGCAGAGCAGCTAGTAGCAATGGTCTGGTTCCTTAACAGAGGCAGACAGCACAGAAATGTGCAACATTAGTGGTTTACAAGTGATAAAAAGGATGTGCAGGCCCACACCCCAAACCAACAAGTGTTACAATGTTTATAACAAGGCAGCTGTGCTGTGGAGTTTGAGGAACTTCACTGTGAAGTGTAGAGTTTTGTTGTTGTCACCTTGCACCTCCTCTTGTTGAAAAGAAGCAAACTACTGTGAGTTTTGCAGAGCTACATTTAAATGAAGGGGTCACAACACTGCGATGGATTTATTCACAAAGTTCCCCTTGAGATAGTCACCTGATGGACTGAAATACCATTGAGCTCACCTACCCACCCACTTCTCCTGAGTCATCCCCTCCCCTCCCCCCAGTCTTCTCCGGCAATGGCACAGAGTTGGGGGTCAGAGCCCACATCAGAGAAACACAAATATTGAGATCAGCTCAGCTCTGGGAAGGGTCAGTCAAAAGGGATTTGACACAACACTCAGGTACACAGGCCCAATGGGACCTGAACCGCAGGTAAATGCCAAATAAAGTTTTACACAGATCAAGCTCCTAACTTGTCCTGCCCCTTTTATCATGAGAGAGAGAGAGATGTTCAGCTGCTTGCCTCCCCCAAGTGACAATTATTTACATTGGGTTTATTAATAAACATTTTATTAGTTATAAATAGTAGGATTTAAGTGGTTGCAAGTGTTACTTTGAACTCTCTACTAACTTATTACCTACTGCATATTTTTAAGAGTTTGTTTGTGCAAAATAAAGTCCTACTTCCCAAGTACCTGCAGATACCAAATTTTGCATAAACAATCCTGCCACTTAAGTTAGCTGAATGCGCTACTTTGTACACCGGAATATGCTGGGTGAATGGTGTAAATCAGTGTTTCTCAAAGTGGTCTGTGCACCAGGGCTGGCCCGAGTCATTCGCACATCCCAGGCTCCGGGAGCATGGCACCACCCCCGGGAGTGCAACGCATGCGCGCACGCCACACCCCCCGGGCACACCATGCCCCACGCCCCTGGGTGTCCGGTGCATGCGTGGCCCCAACCCCGAGTGCGTGGCACATGCATGGTCCCGCCCTGGGTGAGCAGAACACGCATGGTGCCACCTCTGCCCAGCCTGGCAGCGCCATGAGGTAGCGCCCAGGCGGTAGCCCACCTCACCCGTACCTTGGGCTGGCTCTGCTGTGCACCCACTCTGAGAAAGCAGCTACTGGGCCATTCCGGTTTGTTTACATACCAGCTCCACAGCCATGGGGTCTCGATGCTCCCACTGGCTGTGGTTTGCTGTTTGGAGCCAAGGGGAGCTGTGGGAAGCAGGATGACCTGGGCTGCTACTTCCCACAACTTCAGAACCATGAAGCTCCATGGCTGCAGAACTGGTAAACAAACTGCTACCAGGCTGCTTTCTCAGAATGGGTCTGTGGACCACTTTGAAAAACACTAATTAAATAATTATGTTTGTTTTTCATTGGACTTTGCCCAGTCAGTACTACAGGCCTCACTTGGTAGTACAAAATAAAACTAACCTGCCAGCTAAGGCTAATACTCTAGGAAACGTATTACACATAATTTCTTATCCTAAAGAGTAGTTCTAATTATTTTTTCTTGGTTTCCAACTTGGGCCTGAACCTTCTTAATGTTCCATTCTATGTAGAAGCAGCAGACATCTCGGATGGCAAACAAGGCTGTTCTGGAGTCTGGCAGCTGCCCCCTATTGTTTGGTTTCCACCTTTATATCTCTGTTGCCAAAGGTGGCAATCCTTTGTGTTCCACACTGCCAGTGGAAAAGTACAGCACCTAAAATGATTTCCAGCAACAGCTGATGTGGCCATGTTCTGGCAGGACCAACCATAATCCAGACTTAAAGGAAAAGCAAGACTATTCACAGATCATTGTCCTGAGTATTGAGTCCTTAAGTTCCTTGAAGCCCTCACTTACCTTGTCTAGATTAGGAAAAAGATTTATTCTTCATATTTCTAACTTTAATTGGAGGAAGGATACAGACATACAAATAGAATATACACATTCAGTATATTACAAGCTTTTCAATGCTATCTTACAAGAATTATTTTGCATAAAACATCTAGTCTATAAGGGCTTATAAATATACATAACTCAGATATTTCCGTAAAGAATATGAAATACACAAATACCCACTCAAATGGAAGTTACTAAATGAGAACATGGGTTTAGAGGCACAACATCAAAACGTTTAGTCACATCAGACATATCTTGAGCCTGTTCAGTCGCCTAAGGAATGCCTAGAGTCTAAATCTCTGTACAATAAGTATTCAGTGTACAAGTCCCTTCAAAGGGTTGTATTACTGAATTGTTATTGGCACCTGAGAGAGAACTCTAATTCCAGCACTGTACTTATTATATTGTTTTTCTCATCTTGCTCTAAGACAGTGTTTCTCAACCAATGGTATGAATACCCTTAGGGGTTCTCGAGAGAAGTCTGGAGGATACATCAACACAACTAAAATGTGCAGAAAAAACAAAAATTCAGCGCTTTATTATTTTGTACTTTTTAGACCCAAAAATGTCATTGCCCACCCAGCTACGATTAAGTTATTTAAACAAATGTGTTGCAGTGGTAGGAAAAAATGGTGTGTCTGAAAACTATAGGTACTGGGGGTACTTATAATTTTTTTTAAAGGTGCACTTTATAAAAAAAGGTTTAGAAACACTAACATGTTGTATAATGTTGCTATATATTAAATATGTCAGTGCACAGAGAATTGCAATAAAAGCAGCTATACCAGTGCTCACCAACTAGTAGATCAGGATCTATTGGTAGATCTTGGAGCCTTTGACAGGTGATCTTGAAAGGTTTGGCCAGTAGGCTATCAAGTACCAGCACTTCATCTGCCCCTTTCAGCACTGCAGTGCTGTTCCTGCCTTCTGACTTGGAGATGCCCCCCACCTCTTGCTTGCTGTGCAGGGCACAAGAAGATGAGGAAGGGGAGTGCTGATGTCAGGGTGCCCCTTCCACCACCCTCTACCCCATCTCCACACGGTGGAGGGGTGGGGGCAGGGATGGAGAGAATTTACTGGCTGCTTTTGGGAGTGGTTCAAGGCCAGGGTAGGGGTAAGCCTGCCTTAGACCCCTTACCTGTGGTAAGCAGTGCCCAGCTGGAGTCCGCATTCTGAACTTTGGCCCCAGTCCTGAGCCTCTCCTGCACCCCAAACCACTGCCCTAACCCTGAGTCCCCCAGCACCCAAACTCCCTCCCAGAGCCTGCCCCGACCCTCCTCCTGCACCTCAACTCCCTGCCTCAGGCTCAGCTCAGAACCCCTCCCACACTTCAAATCCTTTAGCTCAGAGTCTGCACCCCAGCCCTCTGCCCCCAGCTAGATAAAAGTGAGTGAGGATGGGGGAGGGAGGAGGATGGAGTGAGCAAGGGTGGGGCCTCGGAGAAGGGACAGGAAGGAGGTAGGGTAATGGTGTTTGGGTTTGAGGTAGACCCTGGATTGCACTTAAATTCAAAAAGTGACCTCATGCTTAAAAAGGTTGGAGACTACTGAGCTATACATTAGAGAGTCTAGTCCTGCAACCCTCAATCAAAACTCAAAAATACAGGCCAGTTTTAAAAAGTCAGTTTCCACAACATAAATCTAGACAAGATGGCTGTGTCTAGATTGGCCAGTTTTTCCGGAAAATCAGCCGCTTTTCCGGAAAAACTTGCCAGCTGTTTACACTGGCCGCTTGAATTTCCGCAAAAGCACTGTCTTCCTACTGTAAGAAATCAGTGCTTTTTGCGGAAATACTATGCTGCTCCTGTTCGGGCAAAAGTCCCTTTTGCACAAAACTTTTGCGCAAAAGGGCCAGTGTAGACAGCTGAGATTTGTTTTTTGCGGAAAAGCGTCTGTGTCAATCTAGACGCTCTGTTCCGAAAATGCTTTTAACGGAAAACTTTTCCGTTAAAAGCATTTCCGGAAAATCATGCCAGTCTAGACATAGCTGATGTGCATAAAAAAATCCCGGCAAGTTTGTTAGCTGGATTGTTAAAATCATTTCAACATTTTTCTTTGGTATAATTTTCCATTAGCAAAATCTTTGCTTTAATGCACAAAACAGTCACATCCCACACCAAAGCAAATCTTAAAAAGCAAGGAAAGTATGACAGAAAGCCTCTTAACCATCTCCTAATGCCCATGAAGAACAGATCCACTGAGAGACAGACTGCATATTTGGATAACATTTTTATGCCTTCAACTGAAAAGCAAGCCACACATTGATTTCTCTTCACAGTAACATGCCACAATTCCATTGTGTTAGAGTATAATAAGGGCTGAAGTATGCATCTTAGGTAGCTGAAATAAGGAGGGGCCGGCAGAGATTGACAACAAGATGTTTTAATCAACAAAAAGTTATTGTTTAGAACACAAGCAGCACCAGACCAGAATCACAGAGACGTAAGTTCTGTACCTAGTGAACAGATGTCCAGAATAGGGATCTGAGCTAGGAATGGCACTGAGGATGCTGACAATCTTGGGAAATGAATGATCAATTTGTCAGCTGCTGAAATCCTGATATACAAGGTGTGTGGATACAAGATATCCAAGATGAGAGTCTCTACGCAAAAGTTAGAAATCCTTTCATTTGGTCCACGACAGCCATGAAGAGTTGGGTGAACTGCTGAAACTGCGGGCTCCTGTCCACATGCGACACCAATGCTCATCCCACATTCTATGCATATAGCCATTGCTCATCCCAATGTGTGCACAGTTTGGGGTAAAATACACAAGTTGATTGATATGAAAATCTGAACCAACCTAGAGAAGACGCTGATGAGGTTTCACCTTATCTTTAGAGAAGACCGTGTACAGAGAGAAAATAGTCCAGAGACATTTTGGGCAGAAGTGACAGTACTGTAATTAGGAATATCACTTTCCTTGAAAACTGTAGTTAGGAGGACATGTCTAGAAGTTCAAATAGGTGGTCCCTTAGATTTATACAAAACCAAGTTTGAGACCCAAGGGGGAAAACAGGTTTCCTTAGCTAAGGATAAAATCTTACCTGGCCTTTAGATTCTGTAAAAATTCTTGGAAACTGACTTCAGTATAAATTATAGAAACCAGTTCTTTCCCCAGAAGTTAACTTTGAAGTATGTTTGCATGTCACACAATCAGAACCCTCTTTGTCTTTTTTGGGGACCACGAGATAAATATAATTCACATGTAATTATCTGGAGCTTTAGCAATGCCATTTACTGGTCCGAGTACTGTATGTACTCATTCATAAGCCAAATTTTTTGGCAAAAAAAGTGAAGTACAAAACAGCAGAGGTCTGATTAGCAACAGGTCTACATTGTTAACCTAAATTAAGGCTCACTAAACTTTGGCTCCTGGCCCATCAGGAGAAGCCACTGAAGTGCCAGAATGTTTTATTTCCCAGGAACATCCACAGGCAAAGAGCCTCTTGGTTCCCAGTGGCTGGATGGAAACAGCAAATTGCAATGGGAGCTGTGGAAATCAGTGTAGGCCAACGGTCATGCTGGCCACTGCTTCTGGGAATGGTGATTTGTAGCTACTGGAAGCTGCAGGACTCCATGCCTGCAGATGCTCCAGGTTAAAAAAACAAAATAACACATTCTATCATGTCAGCTGTTTCCCCTGATGGGCCAGGAGCTGAAGTTTGACAACTCCTAAAATATAGAGTTGATCTATGAAAGGGCCATAGGATTTTGCCATCTTGGGGATAGACTTATAAATGAATGGGCTAATATAAACAGTAAGAAGTCTCACCAATTAATACAAAAAATAACCTAAACTGTAAAGTATGATTTTTATATCACACTAAATGTGCACAACGGCATCTTGAATATTACATACAGATGTGGTCGCCTCATCTCAAATAAGATATATTGGCATTGGAAAACGTTCAGAAAAGGGCAATAAAAACGATTATAGGTTTGGACCGAGTCCCATATGAAGAGAGATTAAAAAGACTTGGACTTTTCATCTTAGAAAAGAGGAGACTAAGAGGGGATATGATAGAGGTCTATAAAATCATGACTGGTTTGGAAAAAGTGAATAGGGAAAAGTTATTTACTTATTCCCACAATATAAGAACTAGGGGTCCCAAATGAAATTAATAGGCGGCAGGTTTAAAACAAACAAAAGCAAGTTTTTCTCCATGCAGTTCACGATTAACCTGTGGAACTCCTTGCTAGAGGATGTGGTGAAGGCTAGGACTTTAACAGGGTGCCAGGAATCTGCTCCTACTCTAATTAAGGCAGAGCCCAGGATTCCTGTGCAATTCCACCAGACAGCCCTACCCTCACTTTGTCATCTCTTGCCACCATCCCCTGGCAGTTATCTTTGCCATCACTGGTGTGTCACAATGGCACATCCAGAATTTCCATTCACAAGAGATGTTTTCCCTTGTCCCCTCCCTGCAAGGTACCATGTAAAGGCAGAGTCCGGAATGGATACCCAGGGAGACAGTAAGTCACTTACCTTGGGTTTCAGGTTGACGTGTTCTCACCTTCCGGCGAAAGTTTAATGCCATATAACCCTCTTCGTCCTCCATTGGCCAGACTCGTCCCGGCTGTGAATCCTTTTCAGCTGGTACTCAGAGGAGGGAACAGAACAGCTAGTGACTGACCACCAGGTTCTGCAGCTCAGGGCTCACCTGCTAAAGCAGCACGGACCCTCCCCATGAGAAACCACAGGAAGCGCAGGCTCTGAACACAAGTGACACCCAACTCTTCCGCCTTCTCCACACACGTCTGAGCCCATCACTAGACCCTGCTAGCTTCTCCCTGACAGTGCTTGAACTAGGTTTGAAAAGAAAATACATTGTACCTGCCAATGCTTGCTGGGAAGTGGGGAGAGGATTTATGGGGAAGAGGGTAAATGGGGTTGGGTGGTAGAGAAAGGGAGAGAACTGGTTGGTGAGGCACAGGTAAGGGAGAAACAGGTGGGGCGTAGAGCAGTGGGAGGGTGGGCACGGGGGTGAGCAGCACAGGTTTGGGGGAGAACAGGGGTGGAGCATTTATCGCCCCCATGTTCTTCCCTCTCCTGGGTTTGCAAGGATCTGGAGGGAGCTATCCCCTTACTTGGGATTACAATGTTATAATGTGACTAATGTATCCTTCCTGTATTGTTTATATTCAGGTGCTACAGTGCCCCATGAATTTGGTCAATTCTACCATCTACTATAACTGGGGTTCTGCCAGCATCCCCCATTGTCCCCCACAGTGTGTGCCAAGATTGGGGGGGTTCTCCCGCCTCTTCTGTGAGCCAGGATGAAGAAGGCCTTTCCCCTCTGGGGCGCCTGGGCTTGTCTCTATAACCTCCCATGTTTGAATGAGATCTGGAGAGACTCTGCTATTCCAACTACCAGGCTCAGGCGCCCTGTCTGTCTGGTGGTGTCTTTGCCTTTCCCCCCACCCTTCCCAGATCTGGGGGAACCTTTTTTCTCTGTAGGGTCTGAGCTCTTCCTCCTAATCCTATGTGGGTCAGGGTCTGTCCCTACAGGAGAGGCTGAGGAAAAACTCGATAACTGTGATGGGTTTGTTGGGCTGTGAAATCGTCTGTCATAGGAGGAAGAGCTGAGGCCCTGTGGCTGGGTACACATAGCATCAGGCAGGTCAGAAGCCTGGTGGAAGGGTTGTAGGGAATGAGCCGGCCCTGGGTTTCCATAGGGGGATGGTTAGTCATGGCACAGAGGGATTTTCTTATGTCTGGTTTCTGTAGAAGCCTCAGAGAGGCCCTTGGACACAGGTCAGGCTGGCAGGCCTGTCTAGCACTGCAGGTGCTGGAGATGAAGAGAGAGGAAAGGGAGGAGTGTTAGAGGCAAAACAGCTGCTGCCCATGGCTGAGTGGGTTGGGTTACCTCACCACCCCAGCTGTGACCGATCTAATCAGTGGGACCATCTCCCCTGGCATCACTCCACTGCTCAGTGCCTGGTTCCTAACACTGGGGGAGTCTCAGGGGAGGTATCAGGGTTAAATCTCTCTAAGCTTGGGGGGAAAGGACCCCAGGGCTCTGCCATCAGAGCAGAGGTTGCAGCAGAAGGAAGGGGGCAGACTCTAGCTGGGGGGCATTGGGTTGCAAGAGTATAAAGTAACCAGCAGGGAGAGAATAACTTCTGGGCTTTTGGTGGCAGTAACAGGGAAAGGGTCTGGCTGCTGGAAGGGGAAGAATAAAATCACTTGTTCTTTCTTTTATTACCGCTGTTAATACAGCGATAGTTAGAGATGTGGCAGTAGAAGCTAGAAAATGGGGCTCTGTGGAAGGACTATCTAGCAGTTAGGGATGTGGGGGGAAAACTGGAAGAGCAGGGCTCTGGGGCACAGACTGGCAGTTAGGAATGTGGGGGGAAAGGCTGGAAGAGGAGGGCTCTGTGGCAGGCAGACTGGCAATTAGGAATGTGGGGGAGGATAGTACAGGAGGCTTTTTCTGTGGGGGACAAACTGGCAGTTAGGGGCATGGGGCAGAGGCTGAGGGAGGGGGAATCTGTGGGGCACAAACTGGCAGTTAAGGCACATGGGGGAAGGGCAGGAAGAGGGGTGGCTCTGTCGGGGGGGTAGGCTGGCAGTTAGGCAGGGCCATGGGGGGGTAGGTCTGTCTGTAGGATGAGGGGCACAGAATGGCAGTTAGGGAGGAGGGGCTGTAAAAGGGAGCTCTGGGGACAGACTGGCAGTTAGGCAGGGCTGTGGGGGAGGGGCTGGCAGAGGGGGCACTGTCCGTGGGGCACAGACTGGCAGTGGGTCAGGGCCATGGGGCGGGAGGAGGTTCCTGTGAAGCAGTGGGGGGTGGAAATGTATCTGGGGAGGTAACTGCCATCAGTGCAGAGCAGCCTCTGCCAGCTGGGCACATGGGGGGGGGCAGTTCTGGGAGGTGCCAGGGTGTCTCTGGGCAGGCAGGGGGCTGCAGTGGGGAGACATCTGGGGCAGAGGCAGGAAGGGGGTATGGGGACCAGGGCAGTGGGGAGTCTGTTGTTTATCAGGGATATCACTGGGGCCGTGGAGGAGAGTTAGGCAGGGCTGGGGTAGTTAATAAGGTGGGGGCAGGGACAGGCTAGCAGGGGGTGGGAGGTGCTGTGTGGAGGACAGTGTTGGGAAGTGAGGGGTTTATTAGTGAAGGGGGGTTTAGTGCCCATCATGAATATAGAGATGGAAGGTTCTGGAAAAACTACATTTTCTTGGGGGCAGAGCCTGGCTGTTAATTAGGGATAATGGAGGTGGGGGGAGGTTCTGCAGGGGCCGGTGCAATTACAGGAAATGGTGGTGGGATGGGCGTGGGTTAGAAAATGGATGGGCAAAATAGTGAGTCAATTATGTCACCCGGGCTGGGGGAAAACTCTGGGCTCTTAGTTTTGGGAAGACAGTCAGTCAGGGCTGTGTGTAGGGACGGAAGGTTCTGGAAGAGAAAGAGTCAGAATGAGAATGGGAAAGAGAAGGAGGTGCATGCAGGGCAGGACTGGCCGGCTCTGCAGAGTCGGGGGAGTTACTAAGGAGGTAGAAGTGTGAACGGAAATAGGACTCTGGCAATGCACATTCAATAAGCAGATTGGCGGTTAGCAGAGCTGGTTGAAACATTTGTTAATTTGAGGTTTTGATGAGACTTTTTGTTCTGTTTACCTCAGTTTTGCATTTTTGTTACAAGCCAGACTATTTTGGTGATTTGGTTGCCAGAAATTGAAAATTCTTTCATTTTCAACAAAAACCCTGACAGTGTGTTCTAAATAACTTTTCTGATCGGTGAAAAATTTCAAAAACAAAACTTATTTCAGTCTGTATGGACAGTGCAGGATATCATAGCCCCTGCAGAAGCCAGGAATGGCTGACAGGGAAATGTTCTGGATTGAGCTGAGAGGGGAACAGTTTTTCCAATGCTGTGAGAACTTTGAGCTTTTGACATCTTCTCTTCTTGAATCAAGACAGTCAATTAAAAAAAAAGTTAGTCCAGCAATTTGGGCAGAAGTAATTTCACCTCAATTGAAACACTTGGTTTTGAGTTTTGATTTTTATTTTTTTTACTATAAATTAATTAAAATGTCAAAATGAATAGTTGCTCTGAATCAAAAAATGAATCTTAATTCTGACATTACAACAGGACATTTCAATTTAAAAACTCTCACACTACATTCAAATCGAGAAGTTTGTCAAATTTTAACCCTTTTGTAAACAATTTAAATTTTCTGTGCTTGGAAGAATCTTTGCTGGAAAACTTCCAAACTGCTCTAGTAGAAGTGCAATTGCTGGAGTGGGGACTAGCAGATTAGTGAGGGGATTTGCAGGGGACTGGAAAGGGTGTTGGAACTGGGGCTAACAGTGTGCCAGTCTGATTTAGGACTGTTCAGTTAACTCTGATTGGGGTCTCCCCACAAATCTGCCTCTGTATCCACAATTCCCTTCAAGCTGTGATAATCCTTCCTTCATCTGTTCTCTGTCTTGCATCAGTTGAAACAAAAGACAAAATCTCTATTACTATTTTGCATCAGTTGATGACACTTTCGCCCCTGCAGTATGTGGACTGTGAAATCAGGAGGTGCAACTGAACTGCAGTTTTCCCAGTGGTGAGTAGGGAAGGGAGAAGATGGGGAACTGGTCCTAGGCTGCAGAGTCAGCCAAGCCTCAGATTTGGGTTCTAAGCTAGTGGTTTGACTCCTGAGTAAAAGCTATAGGCGGTTGAGGCCTTATCCAAATGTCCAGGGCATTACTCTTAACTGAAGACATTGGTTAAGAGTTGGTCAGGGTGGGTGCTTTTATGTGAACTTCCACCAAGTTAAATACAGTCAATACTGTTGCATTGTATAACATGATTAACCATGTCCTTTGACTGGAGTAAAGCTTTATAACTGATATCCATTCAGCATCTAGGCATGCTGCATGTCATATTTGTGTAGGTACTAAAGGCATTTAATGCCAGTATTCTTAACCTAGTTAACATCTGCTTGCTTGGAAGTGTTACCATTGTTGTCTGGACAAGATAAAGGCCAATACATTTTCTATTGCTAATATTTAGGACTAAAGTTTCAGAGGGGGTAGCCCTGTTAGTCTGTAACTTTAAAAATAAAGAGTAGTCCTGTGGCACCTTACAGAGTAATAAATACCCATGAAAGCTCATGATCCTGTGTAAAACCCACTTCATCAGATGAGCTGGAGTGGAAATACCATAATTCAGGGCATATATAACTGCAAACACAGTTTCCTGTCTATTATAGGACCCATGTGTCAACCTGGACTTGATTAAATATATCAATGTCAAACTTGTAAATGAATTCCAGTTCTGTAGTCTCTCTCTGTAACTGAGTGGCAAAATTTCTTTGTAGAAGAATGGCTACTTTTAAATCCATTATTGAATGTCCAGGAAGGTGAAAATGTTCTCATACAGGTTTGTGTGTTTACCATTTCTGAGGTCTGATTTGTGTCCTTTTATTCTTTATTGTAGAGACTGTCTGGTTTGGTCAATATACATGGCAGAGGGGCATTGCTGGCACTTGAGTTGATGGCATAGATCACATTACAGAGTGTGCAGTTGTAAGGGCTGCTGATGTTGTGGCTTGTAGTTAGAGCCTATCATGTATCACTTGTAGAGATATGTGGACATAATTGGCAACTGGGTTTGTTGCAGGGGTAGATTTCTGGGTGAGTGTATCTGAGGTATAGTGTGTACCTGTCGGAAGTATTTGCTTCAGACTGGGGGGTTGTCTGTAGGTGAGGATTGGCCTGTCTCCCAATATTCAAGATTATGATTCTTAGCATTGTCAGTAACTCACTTCACTTCAGCTGTAACAAGCTTCTTAGAAATAGAACTATTACAAATCAGAAGCTTAAAGGCTTCATGTGCATGCAAAGATCTTGGAGGAAAACAGGATTACAGTTCTCCTAAGCCCTGTTGAGCAATCCTAAAGTAACAACATCTCAATCAGTGGTGTTAATTGTTTACTAGCTGTCCTCCTAAGAACAGGTCTACACTAGAAACTTTTGCCAGTGTAGTAATATACCAGTGGTGAGACTTTTTGGTAATCTCGTCATACTATACTGGCAAAAGCCAAGATATAGATGTAGTTATATCAATACACATGTACTTCTGATGGTACAGGTTGGACCTCTCTGATCTGGCACCCTTGGGACCAGACTGGTCGCAAACGAAGGAATTTGACAGACCAGGGAAGGTCCCCTGACTAGGAATGTTAAATTTCGAGTAATTGACTAATTGAACAGTCGATGCAATTTGCATTGACTATTTGATTAGTCGATAGGGTGCTTCTGCCTTTGAAGTGTAACAACAGCCATGCTGCCAAACCTCCTCCCCTTCCCCCGCCCCACCCCACTGCAAGGCTTCCAGCCACACCCTTCTGCCCTTAGCTCCCTGGTCCAGGAATATGTGGGTTCCATTTGCGTTTTGGGAATACTGATGTCAGGGTCATCCCTAGAAAGGCCCTGGGATCCAGGGAACCCCCTGCCCCAGGGGCAGCCATCCCAAATCATACAGCTCAGAGGGTATGTCTACACTACAGAGTTAGTTTGAACTAACAGACGTTAGTTCGAACTAACTTTAATAGGCGCTACACTAGCGCTCCGCTAGTTCGAATTTAATTTGAACTAGCGGAGCGCTTAGTTCGAACTAGGTAAACCTCATTTTACGAGGATTAAGCCTAGTTCGAACTAGCTAGTTCGAATTAAGGGCTGTGTAGACCCTTAATTCGAACTAGTGGGAGCTAAGGCTTCCCAGGATTCCCTGGTGGCCACTCTGGCCAACACCAGGGAAACTCTATGCCCTCCTCCCGGCCCCGGACCCCTTAAAGGGGCACGGGCTGGCTACGGTGCCCGTGCCAGGTGCAAGCCTGCCAGCACCCAGCCAGCAGACCCTGCACCTGGCACGGATCGAGCCACCCACCCAATGCCCCTCAGCCCTCCCCCTCTTCCCGGGACCAGGCTGGTGGCTCCCGGGAGCTTGCCCGGGACCGCAAGAGGCGGGCACCCGCCTGGGCTAGTGCGGACATCGTGGACCTTGTCCACGATCTCCGCACTAGGCACAGGAAGGTGGCCATCTAGGGCAGGAGAGCTGCCAGCCTGGCCACCCAGGAGCAGGAGTGCATGAAAATCAAGGTGGTCCACTGAGACCCCCGACCCTGAGCCCTGAGCTTACAATGGCCATCGTGGGTCAGACCAAAGGTCCATCTAGCCCAGTAGCCTGTCTGCCGACAGCGGCCAACCCTAGGGACCCTGGAGGGGATGGACCGAAGACAGTGACCAAGCCATTTGTCTCATGCCATCCCTCTCCAGCCTTCCACAAACTTTGGGCAGGGACACCACTCCTACCCCTTGGCTAATACCACTCCATGGACCCAACCTCCATGACTTGATCTCACTTCCCTTTCAACTCTGTTCTAGTTGTAGCCTTCACAGCCTCCTGCAGCAAGGAGTTCCACAGGTTGACTCTTTGCTTTGTGAAGAACAATTTTCTGTTACTAGTTTGAAGCCTGCTACCCATTCCTTTCCTTTGGTGTCCTCTAGTCCTTCTTTATGGGAACTAATGAAGAACTTTTCTGTATGCACCCTCTCCACCCAACTCCTGCTTTTAGAGACCTCTATCCTGTCCCCGCTCTGTCTCCTCTTTTCTAAGCTGAAAAGTCCCAGTTTCTTTAGCCTCCCTTCATATGGGACTTGTTCCCAACCCCTGATCATTGTAGTTGCCCTCCCCTCTCCCAGCCTCTCTCTTCCCCTCTCCCACCTCCTTTCCCCAGTCTCCCCCAGTTTTGTTCAATAAAGACAGATTCCATTTTTGAACACAATTGTCCTTTATTTTGTACATCAAGAAAAGGGGCTAGGAAAGGGTAAGTGGAAGGAGGTGAGGGAGGAATGGGGCACGAGCCCCCGATGGGGAGGACTGGGCTGGCTCTGTGGGCTTCTGGGGGTGGAAGCTCTCCTGCAGTCCCCCAATTGCCCCCTCTCCCCGGATGGCAGCCTGCGGCAAGTGCAGCCGGTCTGATGGCCGAGGGCTGTGATGTGCCCAGTGTGGGCACTCCGGGCACTCCAAGCCAGGACTGGTTTTCAAGCGGGGCACCCCTGAGAACTGTCTGTCCGGGGTGGGGGTCGGGACCCTTTAAGCACAGCCCTCGGCTAGCCTGAGACAGCATCTCCACGCTCTAAGTCCTCCTCTGATGCCCTGCCGGCACTGCTTCCGGCCATCCTTAAGCCCTGTTCAGGGTCCACTCAATGTGGACATGCTAGTTCGAATTAGCAAAACGCTAATTCGAACTAGTTTTTAGTTCTAGATGCGTTAGTTCGAATTAGCTTAGTTCGAATTAACTAATTCGAACTAAGTTAGTTCGAATTAGCGCTGTAGTGTAGACATACCCTGACTGACATTACGTTTCTATGATTCTGGCCTGGTAATGCCCTTTAAAATTATAACTTTTCTTTTTTAAAAACTTCATGATTTCAATCCCTTCTCCCTCCTCCTAGTATACTACATCATCTCCCTAACCTGACCAGCTGAAGGCCAAGGAAAGCTAACTCTCCCCTGACCTAGGCCTTGGGCCTCCTCATGTTCTGTCCTGTCTTGTATCCCTACACTCCTTTTCTCCACTCTTACCCTGAAACTAGAAGGGACTCACTCAGCTCCACCTGGTGGCCTGGAGCTCAGGGTGACCAGCCTAGAGGTCTGATGAATGCTGCAGACCAAATTTTTTGTTATTAAAAGGCAACTTTTTGGTGACCACTTCAATGAGCATCATAATGCCAAAGGACCAGTGTAAGCACCATGCTTGATTTATATCAATGTATTTGGATTGAAGGGGTCACACACTGCCCATCCTGACCCCATTGGTCATTAGTTTCAGCTCTGCTGCTCCGTAAACCTCTTTCCACTCCCTCCCTCTTTAAAGCCCCGAGAATTTTTGAAATTCCCCTGCTCGTTTGCTTGGCAGAGAGGGCTTACATAGCATCTTCCCGATCACCATAGTGGCTTTACACAGAAAGCACGGTCCCGCTTGGAGTACTTCAGAGCTTCTGGATCTGAGCAGTATTTTGGGAGAGGAGGCTATGCAGTCCCATCTGCACTCAACCCATGGAAACTTTGATTCCTATGGGCAGATTTTATGCAGCTTCCTGGGAAAGCGCTATGGCTGGGACATCCTGCAGTGCAGAGCCAAGGTGAAACAAACATTACTAGTTTTCATCTTCAAAGTGTTGCCTCAAAGCCTTTCTGATTCCTAGTGCGCAAGGTTGTGCACCTCTAATAGCCCTGATGTCTGGCTGCTCAAAATCATCAGCCAGGCCATCATTGCTTTCATAAATTCAATATTAACTCTATTGCCATTCGTGATGTGCTCAGTGACAGCTAGCAGAGCAGTGGAGAGCGCTGCAGGATCTATTCCTGTGGTTAAAGATGGTGGGGTGAGCAAAGAAAAAAAAAGAATGTTGAAAAATGCTGCACACTGAAGAAGGAAACACATGAAATGCTGGGATTGAAAGCAATGCATCAGGGAACAGTGAGCATGGACTCATGAACTGTGGATAGTTACTCCCAAGGTTTTGCTGTCACTATTGATTGACCACCCGTGTGCGTACTCACCGGGCTGACAGTAGAAGCACAACAATGATTTCCTTTCAACACTTTTTGATAGTCAAACTTTGCTGAAAGAATTCTGCCAGGCCTGAGTCTATTCTCTCATCCAGTAACTTCCATGTGAGTGGGTGTTACAAGCCATTCACTCAAATTTAGCTCTGCAAAACATTCTGTGGTTTGCTTTTCAACAAAAGGACATGCAAGGTGCAAGCAATAAAACTTACACTTCAAAGTGCAGTGGTGGGTCACTTTTAGCAGCCGAGCTACCTATTTATAAAGCATCTTCAGGTTGGTCAGTTTAGTGGAATAGACTTGTTTATTAGCTACTCCCAAAAGCACGCATGGGCATGCTATCCTTATCACCACTTGTTAACCACTAATGTTGCACATTTCCTTGCTGTCTTCCTCTGCTAGCAACATTTGCTAGCTGTTCTGCACAGTCTCTCTTGTTTCATAGAATCATAGAGTGGAAGAGACCTCAGGAGGTCATGGAGCTTACAGTTTTGCTTAAAAATGCTCAGGTTCTTCCTGCTAGATACTCTTGTGGTGGTGGTCGATTTGGTTTTCAAACTGTAGGTGTGTCTTCTTGGGATGTAAGATCGGCTTGAAGACTTGGCTGAGTAACAATGCAGAATCTCTTGCTGCTGCAACTGGGTGGGAAGAAAGCGAATAAATTAGAAGCAAATACAATACCTATACGTAAGAGAGGTGGTACGAAGATAAGCAATCCAATCCATAAAATAAAAACCCATTTGTGGAACTCGATTGCATTAGAGGTCTTAGAACAAATTTTGAGCAAGTAATTAGAGAGATGCTTGGCATAAATTCAACATGGTTTTACAAAAGGTAGACAGATCAACTTGATCTCTGTCTTTGATACAATAATCCTATTGTAAATATAACCCTTCTGCCAGGTAGTGCCAGCAGCAGCCAGGGCTGGGTTCAGTATCTAGGGGTTCCTTTTCATCCATTTCACACAGAACCGGCTCGAGCCCCCACCCAGGAGCCTGGGAAATTCATCCCCCCCACCCCCCGGTGCCTCTAAGAGGCAATGCTTCCCCACTCGCAAGCACTGAGGGTAGAAAAGAAACTATCCAAGAGCCTGAGGGTAGAAAAGAAACTTTTAATGAAAGTGAGAGAGAAATCACATTGCATTAACTTGGGAAAATACCACAACCAGAGTTCATAACCAATCCATGAGTAACCATCCCAGCTCAAATGGACCGAGCAGCGTCCTTTGCCTCTCAGGCTCACTAGTCCAACAAGGTAAGGGTCCCATTCACCTATGCAAAGTTTCTCCATATCTCACTTCAAACACCCCACTTACAGCTTTGTCCAGTCAGTACTGACCCATATACATCACCCTGATGACTCCACTCATTGGACCTGAGGCCAGGCCATGTTTGTGCTGCTCCTGTGGTCCACTTGCTCCTGCCAGCCACCCTGCTGACTACTTGCTGCTTCTCCTACTGGCTGGCTGCCCACCCAACAGTCACTCCTGCCTGCTGGCTGTCTGCTCTTTTCCTTCCCTCTTTCTGGCCTGGGGGGAGCCTTTTACAGCAGCACCACAGGTCTTAATTAGCTGCAGAAGTTTAATTAGCCTGTGGCTTCTCACACATCCCAGTTGACCTCAGGTACCTGCCTGATTGTGCTAGACCAGTGGTCCCCAACCATTCGGGGTTGCTGGGCGCCAGGGGGCGTGGCCGTTCGCCCGCCGGGCGCCCGGGAGGGGGCGGGGCCCCCCCGAGCGGGGCCCCCCCATAGCCGCATTCCCGGGGCTGGCGCTGGTGCTCTCTTCCCCCTCTCCCCCAAGCGCCATGCGCCCAGGGCCGGCACTGGCGCTCTCTCCGACCACCTCCCTTCCCCAAGCGCCGCGCGCCCGGGGCTGGCGCTCTCTCCCCCCCTCCCCCATGCGCCGCGGGGGGTCAATCCGCGGTGCCCCCGGGGCCGGCGCTCACCATGCGCCACGCGCCCGGGGCCGGCTCTGGCACCGCGCATGCGCCACGTGCCCGGGGCCAGGCCAGCCCTGAGCACTTGGCGGGCGCAGACAAATGTGCCCGCGGGCACCGTGTTGGGGACTACGGTGCTAGACTTAAACTTGGACTTTTTTTTACTCAAGAAAGAGAAAACTGTTTGCCCAAGCTCCAGCAACTCTTTCCTCCAGTGGCAGACAGCTGGTCTGGGTCTGTCGCACATCTCCCTCCCTTCCCTCACCTCAACATCCAAGGGCTGGGCAACTTGGGATGTGAAGCAGTGTATCCGTGATAAGCCATCAGCATTGCTATGACAGCTCCCTGCTGCAGGAGCTGGTGGGGGCGGTTAGCACGTGTTCAGAAGGGTCCAATTGAAAATCACGTGACACACAGACAAGAACTGTGATTAGTGCTCTTCTACATACAGCAAATAAATGAAGTGATTTTTTGTGTTAAAACAAAATGATTTAGTTTTTGTTTCACAAGTCACAACAGAGACTCTCTAACACTTTTGCCTGTAGAAAGTTTTTTTCATGTGCATCAAGCCAAGAGATGTAATCTTTAATTTCAAGCATAAACTGTAACAATTTTTTTATTTAATATGTCAATATGAATAACAGATTTTGTTTGCTATGCCAAGAAATAGCAGTTTTATGTTATGCCTCAGAGGAACAGGACACCTGTAAGATACCAAATGGCTGCTGAAAACAATGTATTTGATTTCATAGTAAACAAACATTTAAAGTCAGGCACCTTGCCAACGATCCCTTGTTGTAGTATTCTTTCTTCCATAACATTTTAAATATATCTAAGGTATTTGTTAGTAACTGCTGGTGCCACAGTGGCACAAATCCCAACAAGCGCACATGACCTCATTATTGGTGCACAAGACAAAACTCGTGGCTGGAGAATCTTAGAGGGATCACTGGTCCCATCTATTTTCTATGATTCTCAGCTGGGCCTTCTCTCAAACCCCACAGCGTTGTGCTCAGAATGTTGGGACTCTGGCTACAGATAGGGGCCAAGCTGAAAATGAGGAACCCTCTGTTCCCATCAAACCCAGTAAAAGGAATAAAAGATTGTTAAGTAGCGGGGTTGAAGCACTGCAAGGACAGAGTATCAGCTGCAAATATGGTTAATTCCTGTCAAGTATTTCCAAATCTGGATTTTGTTAGCAGGGGGAAAGAACCAGTGAGCATTCAATGAAGAGTTTTACACACTATTTAGAACATCGACTCAGAACTGAGGTCACCAAAAAATTACAAAGAAAACACACCGAGACTCATGACAAAATGAGGTAGCAGTTTATTTCAACCCATTACCTGGAATGGAATGTCAGAGGGAATTTACACAGATATTTTATAGGCTGGCAGGGGTAGAGGAGAATTCCTATGGGGTTTTGAGTTTCTGAGAGAACTACCCACATGAGAGCTTGGGACTGGCTATGGAGCTGTACCACTTTCAATGTAATTAAAATAGCACTTTGTTATTCTAATTCTGTACATTCTGAGCTGGATGTTGTCTGAACACACTGATATTGGACAATCATTACTTGACACCAAACATTTCTCTACTCACCCTGAAGGCAGGGGATGCCTTAGGGGCACCTCCAAGAGGAATAAGCTCCATGGAGACATAAACCCAAATTCTACTCAAGTTTTGCTACGTTCCCTTTAAGTAAGAAACATGGAAATTCACCCCCACTGGTCTGCAGGGAGGGAAAATCATCCCCATCTGCCTCAGGAGCACGGGAAAGGCTGAATCAGAAGGAGAGGGGAAGATGCCCCGAGTCAAATCAAAACGGAGTGTTGGGAAGTGACTGTTGCAGCCCCTGTCCCCATCTGTCCTAGGCCGATGAGGCTCCAATCTCCAAGGTGGGCTCTCGGGCAGGGAAAGACTCCGGGAATTACCTTCTGTACAGACTCATCCTCTCTCACGCCCGCGGGGACAGCGGCTTCCTGAGGTTCTTGACAGAGGCTCAGTTCACGTCTCTCAGATCCTTGGGCACCAGCCGTTGCCAACCAGTTGGACTGGAGGCAGGATAAGAATGCTGCAGCCACATTCTTTGTTGTTGTCACACATGACATCACAATACACTCAGGCCTCCGTACAGAGGCCTAGACACCCGCCCCCAGGTAACTCTTATCCCATCGCAGGGCCAGGCAGGGGGCAGTGCTAACACCCACAGCTGGTTCATACTGGAAAGCTACTGGGAAGGAAGGCAGGAGGCAGAACCTTCCCTTGACCTAGCTCTGTCCTTCTATTCCTTCTAAAATCAGGAATAAGGGACCTTTCGGAAAAGGCTTTATTTTCCGAAAGATCCCCGTCTAGACTGGCGCTTTTTTCCGGCAAAGCCCTGAGCCGGAAAGAAGCAGCAGCCATGTTCATGCAAATGGAGCGGGGAAAATTTAAATCCCTGCTGCATTTGCATTTCCGACTTGTCTCATCTGTATCCCTTTTCCGGAAAAGGGGCCCAGTGTAGACACAACCCCTCTGTTTATACCACATCTTCTGTTGCTGCTTCTTTTGCTGCTACTTTTCTTCTTCTGTTGCAGCTTTTTCTTCGGGTGATTCTTCTTCTGCTGCTGCTGCTACTTCCTGTTTCTTCTGCTGCTGGGGCTCATTATTCTTATTATTCTTCCACTGCTGCTTCTGCAGTGCTGCTCTTTCTGCTGCTGCTTCATCTGCCTCTGTGGCTCCTCCCTCTCCTGTCCCTACTTATTTTCATTCTTCTTCTTCTTCTGCAGCCACTGTTCCTGATGACTCCTTTTTTTCTGCTGCTGTTACTTCTCTAGCTTAAATCTGCTGCTGCTCCTGATGCTCCTTCTGTTGCTGTTCCTTCTTCTGCTGCTACTGCCGCTCATTCTCCTGCTCCTATTTATTTTTCTGCCTCTCCTTTGTCTGCTGCTTTTTCATCTGCTACTGTTGCGGCTCCTTCTGTTGCCCATACTTGTTGTTATGCTTCTTCTTCCACTCCTTCTTTGGCTACTTTCCTTCTGCTGCTGCTTCTTCAGATGCTGTTTTTTCTTCTGCTACTTCTGCTTTTGCTGCTGCTATTTTATTTTCTTCACCTTCTGCTGCTGCTGCTTCATCTGCTTCTCTTGCAGCTGCTTCTACTCTCCGTACTTATTTTTCCGTTTCTAATTTTTAGTGTGTGCTGCTGCTTCTACTTTTGCTGCTTTCTGCTGTTTCAGCTTCTTCTCCTGTTGCTCCTCCTTTTATTTCTGCTACAGCGGCTTCTGCTGCAGTTTCTTCTCCTCCTGCTGCTGCTGTTTCTTCTGCTGTTGCTACTACTTGCTTTTTCTTCTTTGCTCTCTTCTTCTGTTGATGGCTTCTACTGCTGTTGATTTCTCTTTTCATCTGCTGCTGCTACTCCATCTGCTTCTAATGCTACTTCTTCTTCCACCGCACCTGCTGTATCTGCTTCTTCTGCTACTGCTGCTCCTTCTCCTGCTTCTACTTGTTTTTCTGTTTCTCCTTAGTCTTTTTTCCTGCTGTTAAAGTTTGTTGCTCCCCCTTTTTTTTCTGTTTCTCCTTAGTCTGTTATTTCTGCTGCTAAAGTCTGCTGCTCCTTCTGCTACTGCCACTTCTTCTGCTGCTCCTTCTGCTGTTTCTTTTTCTGCTGCTGCTACTTCCTGTTTCTTCTGCTCTTCTCTGCTGTGGCTTATTATTGTTATACTGCTGCTGCTTCTTTGGTTTCCGCTGCTTCTCCTCCTAGAATCATAGAATCATAGAGCCATAGAACTGGAAGAGACCTCAGAAGGTCATCAAGTCCAGCCCCCTGCTCTAGGCAGGACCAATTCCAACTAAATCAACACGGCCAGGGCTTTGTCAAGCTGAGACTTAAACACCTCTAGGGATGGAGACTCCACTACTTCCCTAGGTAACCCATTCCCTAGGTAACCCATTCCAGTGCTTCACCACCCTCCTAGTGAAATAGTGTTTCCTAATATCCAACCTCTGCTGTTTCTTCTACTGCTGTTCCTGCCTCTTTGATTCTGCTTCTTCTTCTGATGTTTCTTCTGTTGTTGCTTGTTCTTGTGATCTGATGCTGTGGCTTCTCCTGCGTCTGCTGCTTCTGCTTCAGCCGAGGTTTCTTCTAGTTCTTCTGCTCCTGCCTCTTTTCTTCCACTTCTTCTTCTCCTCTGTTGTTTCTGCTGCTCTTGATGCTTCCTTTCTTCTTCTGTTGCTCCTTCCTTTGTGATTACAGTTTTCTGCTGATGCTTCTACTTCTTCTGCGTCTTCCTTCTTGGTTTCTTCTTTTGATGATGCTTCTTCTGGTGCTACCACCGCTCTTTTCATCTGCTGCTGCTACTTCTTCTGCTGCTTCTTCTGATTCTCATTCTTATGCTTGTTCTTCTGCTGTTTCTTTTCTTCTGTTGCTGCTCCTTCTCCTCCGCCTGCTTGTTTTTCTGCTTCTTCTGCAGCTTCAATCTGCTGCTGCTACTGCTGTTTCTTCTGTTCTTTCTTCTGCTGCTTTTGCTCCTGCTTCCTTTGTTACTGCTACTTATTCTGCTGCGACTTTTCTTCTGCTGCTGCTCCTGGCTCTGCTGGTGTTTCTTCTTCTGCTGCTGCTGCTGCTGCTATGGCCTCTTTCTTCAGTTCTTCTCAATCTGCAGCGTTTCACTTTCTATTTTTATTCGGCTGCTTCTTCAGCTGCAGCATCTATGGCTGCTGCTGCTTCTGTAGCTGCTACTTCTTCTGCATCTGCTTCTTGTGAGGTTGCTGCTACTCCTTCTTTTTCTGCTCTTGCTCCTTATATTCTGCTGCTGCTACTTCTTTTTCTGGTTCTTCTGCTGCTGCTCTTCTTCTGATGCTCATGCTACTTTAGCTGCTGCTTCATCTGCTTCTGTTGCAGCTGCTTCTTCTGCTCCTACTTGTTTTCTGCTTTTTCTTCTTTTCTTTGTGCTGCTGCTGTTTCTTCCGCTGCTTTTTCTACTGCTGATACTGTTCCTTTTTCTGCTGCTGCTACTTTTCTATTTCTGCCACTGCTTCTTCTGCTGGTTCTTCTGGTTCTGCTTTTTCTGTGGCCACTGCTTTTTCTTCGTTTGTGCTGCTGCTGCTGCTTTCGCTGTTCCTTCTGTTGCTTCTTTTGCTGATTCTTCTACTGCTGCTTTTGCTCCTGCTTTCTCTGTTGATCCTACTTACTCGGCTGTTGCTTCTTCTTCTGCTGCTGTTTTTCCTGCTGCTGCTGGTGCTGCTGCTGCTTTTCTTCTTCTTCTTTTGCTCCTGCTACGACTGTTGGGGCTACTTATTCTGCTGCTGCTTCAATCTGCTTCATCTGCTTCTGTGGCTGCTTCTTCTTCTGTCCGTTTCTTTTCATGCTTCTTCTTCCTCTTTTGTTTCTGCCACTGCTCCTTCTTCTCCTGTTGCTTCCTCAGTGGCTGTGGTTGTTCCTTCTTTTTCTGCTGATGCTTCTTTAGCTGCTGCTCTTTCTTCTCTTGCAGCTACTTCTTCTGCTCCTTGAGGGCTATGTCTCGACTGCATTGCTGTATCGGGATCCTGGAAGGATCCTGAAATAGCAACGCCACATCCAAGGAACGCATCTGCTATTTCGGAAAAAGTTTGAAAATAGCGGACGCGCTCTTTCACCAGCCCTGTAAACCTCGTTGTACGAGGAATAAGGGACGGCTCGAAAGAGCACGTTATTACAAAATTTTGTGCTGTGCAGATGCACCAAATTTCAAAATAGCCTCTTTCGATTTTAAAATATGCAGTGCTGTTTAATGCAGGGCAGTGCTGTCCCTGCTTCTGCTGCTATTTCTTCTTCTCTTCCTGCCTTTTAGCTTCTGCTCCTTCTCCCAGTAGTTCTGGCTGCTGTTTCGCCAGCTTCTGTTGCTGCACCTTTCCCTGCCCATACTTGTTTTCAGGCTTCTTCTGTTTGCACTGCTGTTTCTTCTTCCGTTGCTACTTCTCCTGCTGCTGCTGCTCTTTCTTCTGCTGTTGCTACTACTTGCTTTTTCTTCTTTGCTTTCTTCTTCTGTTGATGGCTTCTGCTGCTTTTGATTTCTCTTTTCATCTGCTGCTGCTGCTGCTGCTACTTCATCTGCTTCTGATGCTACTTCTTCTTCCGCCGCTGCTGCTGCTGTTTCTGCTTCTCCTGCTCCTGCTGCTCCTTCTCCTGCTTCTGCTTGTTTTTCTGTTTCTCCTTCTTCTGTTCTTTCTGCTGCTTAAGTCTAGACTGGCACTTTTCTTCGGCAAAACCCCGAGCCGGAAAAAAGCGGCAGCCATGTTCATGCAAATGCCTTGGGGGATATTTAAATCCCCCGCGGCATTTGCAATTGCGACTTGTCTCATTAGCATCCCTTTTCCGGAAAAGGATGCCAATGTAGACACAGCCCTGCTGTTTCTTTTGTTGATTCTTCTGCTGCTACTTTTGCGCCTGCTTCCTTTGTTGGTCCTACTTATTCTGTTGCTAGTTTTCTTCTTCTGCCACAGCTGCTTCTGCTGAGTTTCTTCTACTGCTGTAGCTGCTACCGCCTCTTTCTTCTGCTCTTCTCCTGTGCTTCTGTTTCTGCTACTATTTTTTCTTCTCCTCCAGCCTCTTTTCTTCTGCTACTTCTCCTACTGTTTCTGCTGCTGCTGCTGCTTCATCAGCTTCTGTTCCTGCACCTTTCCCTGCCTCACTTCTTTTCAGGCTGCTTCTTCTGTTTGTTCTGTTGTTTCTTATTCCGGTGCATGTACTACCGCTGCTGCTTTTCTGCTGCTGCTACTTTTTTTCTGCCACTTCTTCTTCTGATATTTCTCCTGCTGCTTCATCTGCTTCTGCTGCTCCATCCTTTTCTGTTGCTTCTTCTACTATTGCTGCTGCTGCTGCTGCCACTTCTGCTTTAATCTGCTGCTGTCTCTTCTGCTGCGGCTGCTGATTCTGTGGCTGTTTCTTTCCTGTTTCTGCTTCCTTTTAATCTGCTACTGATTCTTCTGCTACTGATGCTTTTTCTGTTCCTCCTTCTTCTGCTTTTTCTCCTGATGCTGCTACTTTTCTTCTTGTGTCACTGCTGCTTCTTTTAATTTTTCTTCTTCAGCTGCTATTTCCTCCTGTTTCTTCTACTATTCTTTTTCTGCTACTTCTTCTGCCCCTGCTTTTTTCATGCTTCTTCTTCTTTTGTTTGTGCTACTGCAGGTTCTTTTTCTGTTGTTCCTCTTTCTGCTGTATCTTCTGTTGCTGTTACTTCTTCTGCTTCTTCCTCTTTTGATTCTGCTGCTGCTGCTTCTGTTCTTCTTCAGCTGCTGCTTTTACTTCTCTCGGGCTTCTCTACACTGAGAGGTTTTTGCAGCAGAGAGTATGCTAATGAGGGACTGATGTTTTTTGCGCAAGGGGGTGTTTGCACAAAAAGAAGCAGGGTAGTTGTTTCTGTTTTGCTCAAAACCTCCTTTTTGCACAAGATCTTTATGCCTCTCCGGATCTTGTGCAAAACAGCTTTTTGGCAAAAAACAGAAGTGGCTACGCTGTTCTTTTTTGCACAAAAACCCCTTATGCAAAAAGCATCAGTACAAAATATGCTAATGACATCACAAAGCATACTCTCTGCTGCAAAAACTTGCAGCCTAGACTCAGCCTCACTCGATAAGGAGCAGCTAGAGCTCATGACTCAGAGATGTTCCCCATTGCCTGGTCCTACCCCTGTAGTGCAGCTGGCAGGAAGGGAGGGGGGTGACGCACAGAAATCAGGAGCCTGCTGGAAGTCTCCAGAGAACTGTCATGTCTGCACCTGTGCAGAGAAGTGGGAGGGGCCAGGCCCTTGCCGCGCTCTGCCCTGGCAGGAAAAGGGGAGGGGCAATCAGAGGCTGAGGTTATAAGAGAGCATCTTCCTCCCTCCCATTTAGCACATTATTGACAGCAACAGCAGACTGGGAAGCGCTTCCAAAGGATGTCACAGAACTAGTTTCAGAGGGGCAGCCTTGTTAGTCAGTAACTTTGTCCTGCAGCACCTTAGGGAGTATTTACACAGCTCCCTGCACTCAAAATAAGCGATGTTCCAAAGATACAAAGATGCTAATTCCCTTGCCCATTACAATGATAGCTTCCCCACTTATCACCCCCTGATTAGCCATTCATTAACTCATAAACAGCTATTCCCTCCCTACCTCTCCCTCACCCCACCTTCTGTACTTAATCTGATTTGTCAGGTTAATAATGTGTTCACTTTTTTCATTGTATTCCTTTGGCGTATATGGTAATGCCAATTGTCTTCCAGAATATGATCTGAGGAAGTGGGTCTGGCCCCAAGACAGTGAACGCAGAGAACCACCAACCTTAGCGAAACATCTCCTTGGGTCTGACGTACTGGCTCAGACTTGCACAACGACAAGGACCTGAGACTCCTCCCCATCAATGCCCCTGTCCTGCCAATCGGAGAGACTGAGGGAGGGCGGTGGAACATTCTCACCAAAGAGCCCAATGCATGGCCACATCATTGGGGCGATCCCAGTCAGAGCAATATTTCTGCCCCACCATTTTGGTTTGACTCCCGGGAGACCAGCTCTTGATGTGGGGTGGGGAGCAGAAGAGGACAAAAGAGGCAAGAAAAGAAGAGAAATGCGGGCGGGACGGAGGGAAAGAGAAACCAAACAGGAGAAACCCCCACGGCCCCAGTGGTTCTAAGGGACAAAGCCCCAGGTGGGGAATAAAATTCCGACCCTTTCACCCAGTGTTCCGTGCCTAGAATCCAGCCGGGACCAGGTGGATCAGACTGAGCAGTTCCCACCCCCTCGGAGGCTCTTACCTTCTCCGCAGGGATGTCTGGGCTGTAGGGAAATCAGGAGAAGGAGGAGGAAGCTCGACAGAGGTTCCTCCAGGCGCTCACGTGCAGGAACCCTCAGAGAGACATTGCGAGACAGAGACTTGCCTTAGCAAATGCCACAGGGGTCTGCGAGGTCATCCCGGCCTTGCCCCCTCTAGTGCCTGGCTGATGTCACCATCTCCCAGTGAGGTCACCACCTCCCCACCATCTTTGCCTAATATGGGGAGGGCCTGCCAAAGGCCTGTGTGATGTCACGGCCGCCCCTCCCCCCACGCTGCAGGATGAGTGTCCTGCCTCTGGCCACCCCTTGGGATGTTTGAGCCATTCCCTGTGCTCCCCCCACTCAATGCCTGTTCCTCCTAGGAAGTCAGCCGGCTGCACAGTCGCACCTCAGAAGTGTCACGTTATTGGATTGTGAGGGGAGCAGCCGGGTCACTGCTGCACCCATGGGGGGGTGTTCGCCCCAAAAGTGGTACAAAGGGGGCCATATGAGGGGGCAAACAAAAGCTTGCTTTCTTCTGATTCTGTATCTGCTCTTCACATATCTGTATAATGTCTGTGTGTGTAGTTAGGAATCTGTAATCTGTGTGGAGACTGGAAGTCTCTCTGAATGTGGTTGAGCAGTGGGCAGAGCTCGGCCTATGGACATGCTGATTAGTGAGGCCCTGTGGGACAATAGCACTCAATGGGCCAAGGACACGCCTTGGGAATGGTGACTGACACCGAAGGGCTACCAGCAGGGAACACAGTGATAGGCCACTGGCCAGGTGACCTGCTGCAGCCAAGAAGAGACCAGGAAGGATGTATAAAGAGGCCATGTAGCTGACTCCATCTTGGTAATCAGCTCAGCACTTCATCCCAGAGGCAGCAGTGCAGGGATCGAAGAGCTAGAAAGAACTGAGGACCCGTTTTAACCTAGGATGTACAATAAGGACTTCCAAGCCAGCAGCTATAACTTCTCTGCTAGTGCCTGCATTGAGAGCTGGGAGATGCAATGCATGTAGCGTGTGATACTTTAGCACCCTTACTCTCATGCTTTTCTTTCTGTTAGCAATAAATCTTTAGATGTCAGATGCTAAAGGATTGGCTCAGTGTGATTTGTGGTAAGGTCCAGACGGTAAATTGACCAGGGATCTGTGGCTGGTTTCTTGGAACCGGACAGAACTTGTTTGGGGTAGGTGAAATTGGGTTCTAAGACCCCTCACCTGAATATGAGGCCCAGTGCCATCTGGGGCACGGATATTGCTGGGATGGTGGAGGGGTTTTGCTCGTGAGGCTTCAGGCAAGCAGCTGAAGCGCTCTGTGGGACTGGTTTGCAGCCTGTTTGGGAAGGTCTCCAGTCTGGGGTCTGTAAGGAGCCCCAAAGTTGAGCAATTCGCCTTGAATGGACACCTTCAACTGTGCCCAGGCCGGTCCAGTATGTCACACCCCCCTTCCTGAGACATCTGTCCGTTTTCAAGCTCCTGCTGCATCTGAATTCCCTCCCAGAGTTTACATCTCTCATCCCTTCCCACACCCAAATCCCCCATTCCCACCTCAGAGCCCGCACCTCCTGTCTCAACCCAGGGAGAGTGCATAAGGGCTGGGGACAGCAAGTGATGGAGAGGAGGGGAATGGACAGGATTGGGCCTCAGGGAAGGGATGGGTGTTTGGGGAAGGTGGTGGGTGCTTGGAGTAGATCTTGGCTTGCCCTGACATTGAAGAAGGGATCTTCGGTGTAAAAAGGTTGGAGAGAACTAATAACGAAACTGAGAGGCTCATTGAATCCCTTGACTCTGGGAGCTGTGGCTGAAAAGCAAATGACAAAGTTCACAGGATGCATGAGAAAAAGATGACAAATGGTCACACAGTGTGCAGGAGGCCAATGTGAGAAGTAAATGCTCCTGTTCCAGTCACAGGGCTCTGGAGGCAGAAGGTGATTCCAAACACACCTAGAATAGCTGAAATTCAAAGCTGGTTCCGGGAAGAATTTCATTTTGAAGAAAGGCCGTTTTTTTCTCAGCCGGGTCTCCTCCTGCCTGCCCCAGTGACTTACCCCGAGTGTTCCAGGAACCAGGCCAGAGCAGGGAACTGAACCCAGCTCAGTTCTCTAACCACTGAACCAGCTTTCCTCTGTCACCTGTGTCATGAATCATGGGTAGTGTGAATGGTTAGCATGAGTGCATGAGTGAATCAACAGTAAGTGAGCTGAAGAGAGGCCATGCTGAGGTCTAGGCAAGCGCCCCAGAGAATTATGGACTTGTTTGTTCTGGACAAAACCCCTGGAGGATCATGGACGTGTTTACAACTTTAAGAAGAAGGACCGTGGGAAATAAAAGAACTCTGTGTATGTGGCTGAGGCAGCGTTTCCAGCATTGCCAGATAAGAAAAGTAACAAGGGAAGAGTCTAACCAAGGACAGACAGTTGTTTCTCACTAGTGGTGAGGCAAGTGGTGCAAAAACCGGATATTTCTGGATCAGTCGTGGACACACCAGTAAGAAGAAGGGGGTGTCACTAACGGACATCACCCCACCTGGACTGTGTGCAGCCAGTGGATGGCATCCCACCGGCCTGGCCCCTGCCGAGGGGATATATACCACACCATTTCCCCCCAGGAGTTGGAGTCCATCGATTCGGCATATTGGGGGGATGTGCACATTGGACTTCCACCTCAACCAAATTAACCAACATTCCCTGGGGTCTGGCCAGCCCCAGAGGGTGAGTGCGTGTGAGTGTGTTAAATTGAATTAAGAATTAAGCTGCTAAATTGGGTTAAGGAGTAGATGTAGATTGTTATTCCATTTAAATATTGCTTTTAATGCCTTTTAATGCTTGTGATGCCTTTTAATGTTGTTTTAATTGCTTAGTACTAAATATACATGTAGTGCCCCTCTCCCCCTGGTTACCTTCTTTAAGGCCAATCTGCTTACAGGTTTTGATGGAGAGGTCTGGGTTCTTCTGGATCCCGCCACCCACTCAACTTTATTTTTTCCGATGGATTTATTTGGCGGTGCCTCCACCCCCCTCACTCCTTCCTGGCAGGGTCACCAGGGCAGCTTGGGAGAAAAATTCTAACCCAGGGGAATCCCCACGTATTTGCCAGATAGTTGGAGACTCCCAGAAAATAACACAAACACATACACTATAATAAACACAGTTATATTAAACAGGAGACAAATAGAACAGGGTAAAACACTATTTTTAAGTTCACCGGTGCCCAACAACTGTAAGGTCAGTGTCCCGTTGGTACGTGCACTTTGTTGGGGCCCTTGATGACTTTTGACCACAAAATTCTTCTCTGCAGTGGTTTAGCAGTGGGGCTGACTGGGTCCAGTACAGCCCAAAGGACTCACAAGTGGGAGAAGGTGGTAAATCCCCCACAGGTTTAATATGCAGCAGGTAATAAAATCCCCAAACAAATTCCCTGACTTACTAACTAAAAGATGCTGCACTCACACACTCCATGGATGAGCCTCAGGTTCAGAGATGACTCCGTCACTGCAGAGGGGCTGCTCTCTTCTGGCAGGGATCCTCCTCAGGCAGGAATCAGGCTGCTTCAATCCCGGAATTTCCCCTCATCACAAAGGGGTTCAGGCCACACAACTACACCAAAATTCAAACTATAATCTCCTAGCCCAGCATTCAGACACACGCACAGCAGGCAGCAGCCCCGAACCAGCAGACAGGGCAGAGCTGACCATGGTGGCTGGTCTCACCCAGGGAGCGGGAGAGCCAGCTCTGCCTCGCTGGGGAAGCCTCCCAGCAAACTCCACAAACTGGAAATCAACAGTGGAGACATAACACCCAGCTGAGGGATCCTGCCTTCCCGTCCCTAGAGGCCAGTTCTCAGGGGGAACCCTGCATGCAGGCCTGGGGTTCACTAGCTCCCACACAGCCAGCTTCCCCTTCCCTGGCTGGCTCCAGACTCTCCAACCAATGGCTCCTCCTTCCCCTCCTGAACTCCCTGGGAGGGGCATCTCACTCCCTATGGGTTGCCAGGCAGACTCTGTCCCTGGTAGGGAGGGGGAGCCAAGGCAAACTCCGTGCGCCTGTCCCTGAGCTGCCAGCAGACAGAGCCCCAGGAATCCAGGTCATCTCCTTGGGGTTCCATCCACATACATAGAGAGCTTTTCAAACTGCTCCTGAACTGAGCGCAGTAAAACTCGTTACAGGGATGTCTGAGAAACTGAGGAAGACTCTTTTGCTCTGGGAATGATGAACCAAATGCCTTGTGTGACATGGCTTGATCAACCGGAGCACAGCGCCCTCTAGTGACACCTGTTGGCTGCTCTGCACTGGCAGCTGGAGGCTGCGCCATGACACCGCTGCACCAAACATGGCCACAACCCCTGCTGTGCCAGGGGGACGTGGTGGCCGGCGTCCCAGTCTCTCCCCCTGGTGCCCATTGGGGAGACACCTACCCAGCCCTCACCTCTGCCTGTCCCCAGTCCCGCTGTTAGTTCTGTCCCTGCCCAGCCCTCACCTCTGCCCTTGAGGGCCTGTCTGCTCCCTGGGGCTGAAGTAGGTTCCTTCCACCTCCCTTGTCCGGATCTGTGAGGGGAGGGAGGAGGTTTCAGGATAATAGAGAGGAGGAGCCAAGGGCTGGGTACAGGGGAGTCCTCCAGGGTCACAGACACTGGGGGTTATGTCTACACTACAAAGTTAGTTCGAACTAACGTCCGTTAGTTCGAACTAACTTTCATAGGCGCTACACTAGCGCTCCGTTAGTTTGAATTTAATTCGAACTAACAGAGCGCTTAGTTCGAACTAGGTAATCCTCATTCCACGAGGATTAAGCCTAGTTCGAATTTACTAGTTCGAATTAAGGGGTGTGTAGCCCCTTAATTCAAACTAGTGGGAGGCTAGCCCTCCCCAGGTTTCCCTGGTGGCCACTCTGGCCAACACCAGGGAAACTCTACTGCCTACCTCCCGGCCCCGGACTCCTTAAAGGGGCACAGGCTGGCTACAGTGCCCATGCCAGGTGCAAGCCTGCCAGCACCCAGCCAGCAGACCCTGCACCTGGCATGGCTCGAGCCACCCACCCAATGCCCCCCAGCCCTCCCCCTCTTCCCGGGACCAGGCTGGCGGCTCCCGGGAGCTTGCCCGGGACTGCAAGAGGTGGGCACCCGCCTGGGCTAGTGCAGACATCGTGGACCTCGTCCACGATCTCTGCACTAGGCACAGGAAAGTGGCCGGCTTGGGCAGCATAGCTGCCAGCCTGGCCACCCAGGAGCAGGTATGCATGAAAATCAAGGGGGTCCACTGAGACCCCCGATCCTGAGGCCTGAGCTTACAATGGTCGTCCTGGGTCAGACCAAAGGTCCATCTAGCCCAGTAGCCTGTCTGCCGACAGTGGCCAACCCTAGGGACCCTGGAGGGGATGGACCAAAGACAGTGACCAAGCCATTTGTCTCGTGCCATCCATCTCCAGCCTTCCACAAACCTTGGGCAGGGACACCACTCCTACCCCCTGGCTAATAGCACTCCATGGACCCAGCCTCCATGTCTTGATCTCACTTCCCTTTAAACTCTGTTCTAGTTCAAGCCTTCACAGCCTCCTGCAGCAAGGAGTTCCACAGGTTGACTCTTTGCTTTGTGAAGAACAACTTTCTCTTACTAGTTTGAAGCCTGCTACCCATTCATTTCCTTTGGTGTCCTCTAGTCCTTCTTTATGGGAACTAATGAAGAACTTTTCTGTATGCACCCTCTCCACCCAACTCCTGCTTTTATAGACCTCTATCCTGTCCCCGCTCCGTCTCCTCTTTTCTAAGCTGAAAAGTCCCAGTCTCTTTAGCCTCTCTTCATATGGGACCTGTTCCCAACCCCTGATCATTTTAGTTGCCCTCCCCTCTCCCAGCCTCTCTCTTCCCCTCTCCCACCTCCTTTTCCCAGTCTCCCCCAGTTTTGTTCAATAAAGACAGATTCCATTTTTGAACACAATTGTCCTTTATTTTGTACATCAAGAAAAGGGGCTAGGAAAGGGTAAGTGGAAGGAGGTGAGGGAGGAATGGGGTACGAGCCCCCGATGGGGAGGACTGGGCTGGCTCTGCGGGCTTCTGGGGGTGGAAGCTCTCCTGCAGCCCCCCAATTGCCCCCTCTCCCCAGATGGCAGCCTGCGGCAAGTGCAGCCGTACTGATGGCCGAGTGCTGTGATGTGCCCAGTGTGGGCACTCCGGGCACTCCAAGCCAGGACTGCTTTGCAAGCGGGGCACCCCTGAGAACTGTCTGTCCGGGGTGGGGGTCGGGTCCCTTTAAGCGCAGCCCTCGGCTAGCCTGAGACAGCAGCTCCACGCTCTAAGTCCTCATCTGATGCCCTGCCGGCACTGCTTCCGGCCATCCTTTAGCCCGGTTCAGGGTCCACTTAATGAGGACATGCTAGTTC
The DNA here is from genome assembly GCF_052426305.1 of Pelodiscus sinensis. NCBI lineage: Eukaryota > Metazoa > Chordata > Testudines > Trionychidae > Pelodiscus > Pelodiscus sinensis. The sequence goes on from NC_143070.1 coordinate 16,072,912, forward strand.
GAATTAGCAAAACGCTAATTCGAACTAGTTTTTAGTTCTGACGCGTTAGTTCAAATTAGCTTAGTTCGAATTAACTAATTCGAACTAAGTTAGTTCGAATTAGCGCTGTAGTGTAGACATACCCGGGGTGTGAGGCCAGAGGCTGGTGTCAGGGGGACAGTCGGAGCTCGGTTCCCCCCAACACCCAGATCAATGGTCAGATTCTCTCCCCAGGGAGGGAGCCCGGCGGGAAAGTGAAGATCAGGACCTCGGTAGCAGCATCGATAAATGTCACCTGCCCCCGGTCACAGTCCAGACAAACCCGGATCCTGGGGGGGGGGTGGTTCAGGGGCAGGGGGGTGTGAGGGTCAGTGAGAGCCTGGAATTGATCCTGCCACCACTGCACAGCCCAGACCTCCCTCTGGGGGCTCAGGCTGATCCATCCCTTCCTGCTCGCAGACTCTCTGGACACCCCCACAGCCCATTGGCCATCCCCCACCTCCACCTCCCAGTAATGTCTCCCCGAGGTGAAGCCCTCTCGGCCCAGCACACAGGACCAAGTGTCAAATCTCGCCGGGGTGTCAGCCACTGGCTGCCATGTGTCTGCCCATCTCACACGTTTCCCATCCTCAGACGGGACGAGCTGGGGATGCGCCATATCTGGATCCAGAGTCACGTTGGCTGTGCGGGGGGGAGAATCAGAGCATGAGGGGCAGAGCTCAGCCCTGGGGGGTCGATGGCATCAGGGACAGAATCTGCCCCAGCTGGGCAGTGACTCAGGGACTCTCCTGCCTCCAGGGGCGCCCGGCTCTGAGTGGGGAGCAGCCCTGAGGTCTCGGCCTTCGCTCCTGAGGTTCATCCCACCGGCCAGTGACAGAGCGAAGAGATTTACTCCCACCGATCTGAGACTCTTCCCCTCAGGCACCATCTGTCCCTGGGTGGGGATTAGTGGCCAGGGGCAGACTGGCAATCAAAATAGGCCCAGGAAATAGGCCCGGGGGAGGAGAAGAGAGGGTGGAGGTTCGGGGCGGGGGCACACAGGTGGGGGGGGGACAGCCAGGCAAGGGGGGGTTCACAGGCAGGGGCGTTGCAGGGGAGAGAACACAGGCGGGGGTGGCTGGCCGCGGGAGCGGGGCCACAGGCGGGGAAAGGGAGAGTTGCGGGGGAGCACACGGGAGGGGTTGTGGCCGGCTGGAGGGGGCTCATGGGCCAGGGTGTAGTAAAAACTAAGTGTGCTTCTTCCCCTCCATTGCTTAAGCTCGAAACAGCACGTATCATTTAGCTGATTGCGCATGTCTTAGATGCTGCTAAACTTTCTGCCAGGGAACTGAGTAAACTTGCAGTGACCAATCACGTTGCGACACGCTGACCAGAAGGAATGTGAAATCTATAAAAGTTTCAGCTCAGGCGATGCTCAAGTTCGACCTTGCTTTGAGCACTGGGCTCCTCGGCCGAACTTGTTTGCAAACAATAAAATAGAGTTGGACCCAGCCTGAAAGTGTGACTCTCTTCTTGAAGCAAATTGAACTAGCCCCCAGGGGACGAAACTAGCAATTTATGCAACAGGTGTCCCCTTTGGGCCCCGCTCCCAGGCCTCCCTCCCCAGCCGCAGCAGGGCCGGTCCCAGGCTAGGTTGGGCCAGGGGAAGGGACACACCACAGGTGTGAGAAGACCGACCATGGCTGGGTTCAAGCCAGGTAGAGGGGTCTGCCCGGGTAAGTCTGGGCCTGGGGGCTTCGGCTGGGAAGTGGTGACCGGGCCATGGAAGATCCCAGCTACAGCAGGATTGGGTCCAGGGGGTGAGGGAAGTGGCATGTCCAGGCACCCACAGGTCCAGGTGTATTGGCTGCAGCTGGGTTCGGGCTGGGAGCCCCCGAGCCCTTCCTCTTTCCTCTCGCTCTGCCCAGCTAGGGGAGGGAGGAGACGCTCCCCTTGGAGCCAGAGTCCAGCCAGCCACCAACAGTCACTAGGTGAACGCCCGCTACAGCCCTCGCTCTGCCGGCCGGGCTATGGAAGGGCCTGCGGGGGTTGCCACTGAGCAGACAGCTCAGGTTTAAGCCTCAAGCCCCAGCACAAACCCTGCAGCCGGGCACCTTCACTTACCTCCGCAGAAGCTCAATGGGGAGGGGGGGAGCCCTGTTAACTCTGGCTGGGGAAAGGAGACAGGAGGCCCCATCTCTCCCATCCTGGCTCTTTGCTTCTGTCACGGGCTGTGGGGGAGTCACCGGCCTGCACCCCCATCCGCAGCCAGACACGACTCTCACCGGCAAGTCGAACTGAAGGTTTATCGGTTCACAGGACACAGCGCAGCGCGGGATCTTTGTTAACACAGGAACCAGGAGCAGGCAGGACCATTCCTCTCTGGGAAAAGGGCTCTGGGCCCGGCTCCCCCCTTCCTGCTCAATCCCCCTCCCTCATCCTAACCCAACTAAGACTGACCCTTCCCCCCAGACCCTCGTCACCATCCTGGAGTCAGCCCCGCCCACCCCTTTGTTCCCCTTCCTGGTCGAAGGTCTTGTCTGCGGCCCCCTGGTCCTCAGGACACGAGACTCAGGACAGGAGAGACACATTCACCTCCACAGTGAGTCATGTCCAGCCTTCCCCTTCCTCAGACAAGCCGTGTTGCAGTGCCCAGGGAAACTGAGGCATGCACACACACAGAGTTATTACAGAACAGCACAGGACAGTAGACTCACATACAGCACCACCAGGCAAACAGAGTGAACACAGACCCCGCGACGTCACAACTTCCCTGCAGGCATCACCGGTAGACATGGTAAGAATCCGCACTTAGAGCCCAAGGCTGGGAACCACGTTCCCTGGAGGGAGGGGGATCTAGAAAGTTCTCAGGGGTGCAGGGGGGTAAACAGGCCGACACTGTGACATGTTAGGATGGGCTAAATCATCCTGCATCGGGAGGGGCAGGGACAGGGGTATCCAGAGGCCCCCAGACTGTGGCTGGAGGCAGGAAAACCCACAAAAGTCTCTGCCTCACAGTATATTTTGCAAAGACAAGAAGAGGCAGCGAACAGCCTGGCAGAGGCGGGGAGGCAGGAAGTCAGGCTGGGGGGGAGAAGGGACTGAACACTGAGAGGGGAGGCAGAGATGATTTCTGGGTTCCCGCTGTGTGTGTGTCTGCGGGGGCAGGGCTGAGGTTTCCATGCCCGTGATCAGGAAAGCAGAGATTTCTCCCTGCCCGCTCCTCTTGGGAATGTCGGGGGAGATTTCGCTGGGGGTCGAGGTTCCGGGAATTCCCCAGCCCCCCTAAGTGCGGCAGCTCCCCACGACCACGGCCCCCGACTCCACTTACCGTCCATGTTCTCCTGGGTGCTTCAGGGAGCGTCTGACCCCCCGGCTCAGCTCCGGCTCAGGGCGGGAGGACTCCAGCCGGGTGTGGCTCCCCCTCGGCCTGCGGCTGGACAGGACACAGCAGGGAGCGGTGACCCCGTCGCCCGTCACAGCCTGGCCCTGGGAGCCGGGTCTGATGTGGGAGGGTGCAGGGGGAGCCCCTCACCAACCATGGAGAGAAGCCAGGGGGGAGGGCAAATTAGCCATGAGCCTTGTACACCCTGTACCACCGGGTCTGGCGGGGGGGCTCTGTCTGTGGGGCACAAACTTACAGATAGTCAGGGACATAGGGCAGAGGCTGGCAGAGAGGGGCTGTTTGTGGGGACAGACTGGCAGTTAGTTAAGGACATGGGGGAAGGGCTGGCAGAGGGGGGCTCTGTCTGTGGGGCTCAGACTGGCAGGTAGTCAGGGATGTGGGGCAGTGGCTGGCAGAGGGGGCTGTGTGTGTGGGGCACAGACTGGCAGTTTTTCAGGTACATGGGGGTTGGTGACTGATAATAGGAGACTAGCTGGTCTCATGGGGGTGTCTGGGTGGGGAAGTTTCTAGGCTGCGGGAGATGGGGGGTGGGGTTTGGACGGGGGGCACAGGCAGTGCTGGGCTGTGTGTGCACTGATGACACAGGATGCAGAGTTAACGGGTAGAAAATCTTCACCCCTGGCCTGTGTTTCGGGGGCAGCTGGACCAGCCGACGTGGTTTCTGGTGCTTCCTTTGAGCATCCCCCCGGGAGCAGGTCGGGGCTGTTGTGTTCACTAGTCTGATGATGACGATGATTGTTGCATAAATTGCTGGTTTCGTCCCCTTGGAGGCTAGTCTGATTTACCCCAAGAAGAGAGTCACACTTTCAGGCTGGGTCCAACTCAAGTTTATTGGTTGCAACCAAGGTACGGCTAAGGAACTCAATGTTCAAAGCAGAGCCGACCCTGAGCGTTGGCTAAGCATCCTTTTTATACTTTCTTTAACTTTCTTATCTAACTTGGCACGTCTTGATTTGTTACCTTAGCTTCGTGTTGCCGCGTTATTGGTTAGCATATTTCAACTCTATTCCATTCAGTAACAACCACCAGTATAGCTTACTTAAGCAATAGCAATTAGCAAATTTCCCTAACTCAAGTAATACGTGTAATCCAGTCCTTGAGAAATGGGTCTAAACGGCTAGTTCCCCTTTTTACTACAGCTTCTAAAACATGCACAATTAGCTAAATGATATGTGCTGTTTCAAGCTTAAGTAATGGAAGGGGGAAGAAGCACACATAATCTTTACTATATTTTACTACATGATGATGGAGGAAATGTTGCCGTTCAGCTGAGTGTGAGCAAAAGCAACACACACGCCCAGGAGAAACCACGTCCTAGTTCCAGTGCCCAGTGCACCCCTCACATCCCTCTTCTAGCCTCTAGGCCTGGTGCTCCTGGGAACCTCTCCTGGGACCCCCCTCTCTGCCCCTGTGCAGAGTCCTAGAATCACTGGGCTGGAAGGGCCCTGAGGAGTCAGCTCGTCCTGTTCCTGCTCAGAGCAGGGCCCAGCCCAACTCACTCACCCCAGCCAGGCCTTTGTCCGGTCTGGCCTTAAAATCCTCTCAGGACAGAGATTCCCCCCCTTCCCCAGGCCTCCCGCTCCAGCGTTTCACCAGCCTCAGTGAAATCGTTTCCCCTAATACCCACCCCAGAGCTCCCCAGCTGCAACTCGAGACAGTCGCTCCTTGGGATCCCCTCTCTGGCCATGGACAGACCCTCTTAGGCCTCTGCCTGGCCTGCATCCTCTGCCTCACCCACCCCCAGCACAACCGGCTGTGAGCCCCAGGCCGGACCTTCCTCCTCAGCCCTCGCTCTGGTCACACAACAAATGGCCTGGTAGCACTTTACAGACCAATAAAACATGCAGGTGGGATCATGAGCTTTGGCGGGCTCAGCCCCCTGCTTCAGATGACTCGGGGCTGGGGGGCATCAACCCTGCCCTGAGAATCAGCCCCCCAGTCCTGCTGGGCCTGCCCCCCGAGGGAGCGGAGTAGAAAAGCCTCTGGAGCCGCTCAGGCCGGGACGACTGCAGGAGGAGGAGGATGCGCAGGGAGCTCCGGGCCCAGGGGAGCCGAGGGGGCAGGAGCCTCCAGCAGCAGCCGTGGCCAGGGAGGCCCTCGGACGGGCCGTGCCCACAGGCCGCGTGAGGGGAGAGACGCCAGGGCTGCTAGGAAGGGGCCCAGGGCGGGGATTGTTCCTGGGGGCTCAGCGTGTGGCGGTCGGAGTCCCTGCTCCTCGGCCAGCAGGGCCCAGGGCTTGGGCCCAGGGACACGGGGGCTCAGGCGACGGGGCGGGAATGGGAGCGTTTGTGCTGCCAGCTCCCATCGGCGGCCCTTGGACTGACATGGGTGGGAGGAATTGGACCGGCTGCCCCGCGCTCCGCAGAGGGAAACGGGGGCTCCCCAGTGCTGAGCTGCTCCAGACAATTCTTTCCCCACCGTGTGGCTGGGGGCTCCGGCCAGAACACGCCTGCTCCTACTGACCCCGTGTTGGGGGGGGGGGAAGGGCTTGTCAAGGGGTCAGACGGGCAGAGCCCGTAGGGGTTGGGTGGATGCGGCTGCCCCCCTCTGCAGAGACCAAGTCGTGCAATGGGGGATTCTCCATCCCTTGCCATTGCTGAGCCGTGACGTGAGGGCGTCAGTAACAGCCAGGGCAAGTGGGGCTGGGGGGCAAGTGGGGCTGGGGCCGGAGGGGTGGGGGAGGTTTTGAGGCCTGCAAGGTGCAGGGGGTCAGACCAGATGCTCATGATGGTTCCTTCGGCCGTTCAAGTCTGAGCCCAGGAGACCGGCCTTTGGGCTGCTTTGGGACTCCTGACCCCAGCTATGACCCACAGCCCCTGCTCTGACTCCTAGACATGACTGCTCCAGCCAGGAGTCTGGGAGGGCTTTGCCTGGGGAGGGGGCTGTGCCTGTGGGCTGCATCCCAGTGAGGGGCTCTGCTGGCACCGCTCTGTCCCCACAGGCCCTGGGGTGCAGCCGCCCCCTCGGCTGTCATGGGAAAAGTGTTTCAAGTCCTTCGGTTTGCAGGGAATGGCTGAGACCGACCCGCGCGTGCGCTTAAGGCCCAGAAATCAAAGCTCATACAATCCATTATTGGTTGATTTCTCCTCAATCTTTTTATTTTAAACCAGTCTCACAATTTTTTTACTTGGCTCCTGCTACCCCCGAGGTGGGTGGAGATTTTGGCGTTGAAGGAGCATCTCTCGGACACCACGAATCACTTCTCCTCTTCCCGGCAATGCAGGAGAAGGCAGCAGGGACTCCAGAGTCAGCGGGAGGCTGGATACATCTGGGCTGGCCCTAGTGGCCGGCAGACACAGAGTTTTGGGCCTGGCTGAGCAGCAGGTTTCTTTTCACACCCGTCTGTTCCCAGGAGTCTCTGGCCACTCCCTGCCGTGGGTGCTGCCGTGTGAGCCCTGCCCTGGCCCTGGGCGTTCCTGGCCAGGCCCTCCCTTTGCTCCTCCACTCTCCATCCAGGCAGATCTCTGAGTTGGGGAAACCTCCCCTGAGAACCTGCCGCCTCCTCCCTGGAAGTGGTGGGAAAGGGGCTGCCGGGAACTCCTGGCCGTGGTGGCCCTCGGGGTCGTAGAGGAATCCCCTAGTGCAGCGTTTCTCCCCCTGGGGATCCCTGCCCAGAAGGGGGCGGCAAGGCGAGGGCAGGAGGGTCGCTCACGGGGGCACCGGACATTTGGGCTTTCCCAGCCGTGGCCTCGTGTTCAGTCCCCAGGTCCCCATCCCGGCGGAGTTTGGAAATAAGAAGAAATGTCCCTGATCTCTCCTGGCCTCCCCAGCTGGGTGGCTGGATGGGCAGCTGCTCTCTGCCCCCAACCTGGCCAGCAGCGGCGCAGACGGAAGGGGGGCAACGGCATCGCTGCCTCCACTTCTCCTGCGCTGCTGCTGCTGCTGGCACTGACCCCACAGCTGGGATCCCGCTCGCTCTGGCCACCCAGCTTGGAAGGGAGCGATGCCCCCAGTAGGGGGCAGAGGGAAGGATGCAATGGCAGCCACACCCCCTTCCTTCTGCGCTGCTGCTGGGAGCGGAGCTGCCCTCCGAGCTGGGCACCTCCCCTGTGGCCCCTGCTCTGTGGTCCCCAGCGGAGAAGGCAGCCCTGCCAGCAGCAGTGCGGAAGGAACGGTGGCAACAACATGCCAGGCCACCCTGCCTCTGCGCTGCTGCTGGGGGGCGTTGACTTCTGAGCTGGGGGACCCGTCAGTGACCACCCCTCACTCGCTGCTCAGTGGGGCCCCCTCTGATCTGGGCCCCACAACAGCAGCCGCTGCCCTGCTGCTGCCCAGATCCAAAGGCAGCACCACCACCTGCAGCGGCACAGAAGGAAGGGCTGAGATACCAGACCAGGCCTCCCTCCTGTGCTGCTGCTGGCGGTGACTTTGCAGCTGGGCCACTCTCAGGCTACTCCGGGTGGCGACACCAGACCAGCTCCCCTCCCTCCTGCGTTGCTGCTGGCGTTGGGGTTGCCATCCAGGTTGGGCACCTGGCCCCTTGTAACTGCCCCCAGCCTCCCCATTAGTAGGCAGAGCCATGACCAGGAGCAGTGCAGAGGGAAGGGAGGCACCGGCACACCAGGCCGCCCTCCCTTCTGCGCTGCTGCTGGTGCTGGCGCTGCCTTCTCAGGTAGGCACCTGGCCAGTGGCCCGTCTCTGGCCACACACCCAGCTGCAGCACAGGAGGGAAAGTGACAACAACAGATCTCACCTCCTGCCTTCTGCGCTGCTGCTGGCAGCCGTGTGGCCTTCCGAGCTGGGTGTCCTGCCAGCAGCCACCGCTCTCCAGCCCCTGGCGCGGAACGTCGGGCTGCCCCCAGCCGTGGCAATGAAGGAGGGCGGCAGTCACAGAGCAGGCCACGTTCCTTCTGTGCTGCTGCTGGAGCCGGAGTTGCTGCCCTGGCCACGTGCCCGACCCATTGCATTGTTTCCCAGCCGCCCTCCCCTTAAAATGCAGCGCCCCCACCAGCAGGGGTGCACAAGGAAGGGAGGCAAAACCACGCCAGGCCTCCCTCCCTGTGCACTGCTGCTGGGGGTGGTGCTGCCTTTCCACCCGCCCACATGGGCAGAGGGAGCTGCCACCAACGGGCGCAGAAGTCAGGGCAGCGACGCCATCGAATGCCGCCCTGTGTTCTGCGCTGCTGCTGGTGACCCTGCTGCCTTCCGAGCCAGGTGCGTGGCCAGGGGCTGCCGCCCTGCAGTGAGAGTGTTAAGGACTAGCTGACTAGCTGACAAGCAAATGCTTATTGGATAGTCACGTCGACTCGGCAGTTCCCCCCTTACTGCCTCTATCAGGTAGAGGTGGCAAAGGGGAGGGAACAGACGGGACTTCAAAGCGGCAGCGCCACATGGAACCCGGAGTCAGCTGGGGGATCCCAAGCAGACCCCAGACTCCGAGTGGGGCTGCTGCTTGGAAATGCCAAGCGGTGACTGGGATTAGCAGTCCCCAGCTGACCTCGTTTCCATGCAGCATTACCCCGGAACCCGTCATCAGCTGGGGGCTCCCCCACTGATCGGGAGGGTCCCCAGCTTATCCTGGGTTCTGGGGAAATGCAGTGCGGAGCCGCTGAGCCCGGGCTCTGCCTGGCATTTGGAAACTTCAGCGCCGCATGGAGCGCGGGGCCTATGGGGGACTCTGATCCCCTGCGGACCCCAGGCTCCATGAAGGCTCTTCTGTTTGAAACGCAGAAGAGCCTCCGGATGTCCCTGGCTGTGCATGTTCCAACCCCCCTGGGGCCCTTGTACATTTCAAAGTGCCCATCAATTAGTCGCGTTGTCGCACCAGGCTCACCCTCCCCTCTGCGCGGCTACCAGCCACGGCGCTGACTGTCCGGCTGCCCGGCGGGAGAGGTGGCGCCGTCGCCAGCCGTGGCAGAGAAGGACGAGGAGTAGCACTGTCCAGGGCCGCCCTCCCTTCTCCACTAGGGATGTCAGACAGGGAGTCATTGAATAATCGGGGCACTGCATCAAGCCGTAGCAATTCCATGGTTATTCGAGAGTTGCCGGGCCAATGCGCTTCTGCCCCAATCCCGGGGAGCCCCTGGCCACCCCATGCCGCTGCCTCTGATAACGAGGCAGCAGTGCGGGGTGGAAGCAGCCCCTGTCCACAGGGCATCCGAGCTCCCTGCAGACGGAGGCTGCACCTGCATCCCACGCAGAAGCCTCTGTGTGCCGAGAGCTTGGGACAGTCCCGGACAGAGGCTGCTCTGCAGCATGAGGGGCAGGAGCAGGCGGCTTTAAAGAGCTGGTGCTCATGGGGAACCAACTCTTAAGCCAGCTACCCCGGAGCCCCAGCTCCTGCCTGTGCCCATTCTCCCCTTGCCTCTGTGGGAGGCAGCAAGGGGGAAAAGGGGGCTTCTGCAGAGGTGGCATGAGTGGAGAACCTGCTTAAAAGGTGGCTCCCCGCACATACCTGCTCCTGTCTGCCCCCGCCACATATTGCTACCTCTGATAGCGAGGCAGCAGTGGGATGGGGGGGCCGAGAAGTGGCTCCATGGGAATTGATACACATGGGGAGCTGTCTTAAAAGCCGCTTCCCGCATGCACCAGCTCCCGCCAGCCCCCATCACCCTCCGTGTTGCTGCACCTCGATCAGCAGCCGCACAGGGGTAGGAGGCCAGGCAGCTCTGAGGCATCTGGTGCTTATGGGGAGGCAGCTTAAAATCCGGCTCCCCCAGACACCAGCTCCCAACTCCCACCCCTTGCTGCCTCTGATAATGAGGCAGCCGGGGGAGGGGTGCGTGGAGTCGACAGGATTAACCACTAAGCCCAGGCGTATCGGTTAATCGTGTAGCCGACGACACACGTTGACATCCCTAGTTAGTGCAGCTGCTGGCGCCGGTGCTGCCCTCTGAGGTAGCCCCTGGCCAGTGGCACCTGCTCTCTGGTCACCCCGTTTGGGAGGCAGGGCTGACACCCGCCGCGGTGCCGAAGGAAGTGCTGCAATCCCGCCCCTCCTGCACCTTCTGCTGCACCGCTCTTGGGAGCAGCACTGACGGCCGAGCGGGTGACCAGAGAGTCGTGGCTGCTCCTGGGGCGCCCAGCTCGGAGGACAGGGCCACGGCCAGCAGTGGTGCAGAAGTAGGAGTGACACCACACGGAGCCACCCTGCTTCTGTGCTGCTGCTGGCAGGGACGCCGTCCTCTGATCTGGGCCCCTGGCCAGCAGTCACCACTCCCTGGCCACCCAGCTCAAAAGCCAGCCCCACACCCTGCAGAAGGGGACGAGCCAAGACTGTATCTGGGCTGCGGCTGGGCGTGGCGCTGATTTCTGAGCTGGGTGACCTGCCAGGGGCCGCTGCTCTGCTGCCACCCAGATCGAAAGGCAGCCCCACTGCCAGCAGCGGTGCAGAAGGAAGGATGGCAACAACAGACCAGGCCTCCCTTCCCCCTGTGCTGCTGCTGGCAGTGGCCCTGCCATCCGAACCGGGTACCCAGACAGCGGCTGCTGCTCTCCAGCCACTCAGCTGGGAAAGCCGGGAGAAATCCGACAGTTTTTAATATTTCCAAACATCTGCCCAGAGGAAGATTTGAAGCCTGAAGACAAGGTCATGGCTGGGAAAACCCAGGCGACCAGTGACCCTGCTCGCGAGCCCCCTCCCCTGGCCCTGGAACCCCCTTGTGGGTGGGGAGCCCCAGCTGGAGAAAGGCTGCACTAGGGGATTCCCCAATGACCCTGGAGACCAACAGGGCCAGGAGTTTCTGGCAGACCCTTTCCCACAACTTCCAGGGAATACGCCGGAACTAGGGCCCCATCGCGTCCCCCTGCAACCTCGCCCATTTCACAGCCAGACCGTGTCCACACTGCTCCCTGGCACACTCCCAGGGGCTTCCGTGGGAAATTTCCCGGCTCTCTGACCGGCTGGGTCCTGGCCCAAACTAGGATTGTGTGCAGTGCGGGTGGGGGCGTCCCAAGAGTGCCAAGTTCACTTCCCAGCAGCCTGCGGGGCAGGGCTAGAGCCGTTCCACCCTCAGTTCTCCCTGCCCCTCAGGGTGGCTCTGATCTGCCCCCTCCGCGAGTGCCCGTGCTGGGGCAGGACAACTCCTGTCCCATCCCAGCCAGGTCAGGGAGCAGCTGACGCCCCAGGCCCCTCACCACGTGGGGAACTCAGACTCCCCTCGCCATTCCCCCATCCCCTCCTCTCCCCCCGTTGCACGTCTCCTGGCTGTGAAATGGGTGGGGCCCTAGTCAGGTTCCCAGGGACCTTTACCCCCCACAGAGCAGGGGTGGGGAACCTTTGCTGGGTCGGGGCCACTGACCCAAAGAGAAATCCATGGGGGGCTGCACACAAGTGAGAAACAGCCCCCCTCCCCTCCCCAGCGTGGGCCCCCAATGCAGGGGGGAGCCTCGACCTTCAGGGGCCAGATCCCCGCCAGCCGGGGCTGCATCCGGCCCCCGCGCCTGAGGTTCCCCACCCCCGCCGTAGGGATCTGCACAGGATGGGAGTCTCCCTGGGAAGGGCCTGGCCAGGCCTCCGACGCCCAGGGCAGGGCTGCGAGGCGCCGGGTTCACGGCGGCTTCTCTGCCCGGCATCCTGGCTGAAGGGCACCGAGCTCGTCTTCTGGGAGAAGCGGCGCAACGGGGAAGCCCCTTCATCTGATCCAGGCTTCAGCAGGTCCCAAGGTGCAGCCCCCGTCTGGCCTCTCTCCCCTGGCCGATCGGTTTCCTCCTCCGCTGCCCTGGTCCCGTGTGTGACCTCGCCTGGTCCTGGCCTCTGGGCTGGTTCTTCAGCCTTCAGTCTGTGCCACGACACGCCCCGTCCCTGGAATCGTCACCATCCGGCCCCTGGGTCCAACTCGCGCCTGGTGCCGAGGGGACGGCAGCTTCTCTGGCCACAAAGCCTGCAGGCTCCCAGCTTCCCTCTGGCAGAGCCCGGCATAGGGCAGGGCAGCCTAGTGGGTGGAGTCCGTAACCACAGTGTGGCCCGATGGCCAGTCAGTACCTTGCCCCTTTCCTCTGGGCAGTGTGGCCCCAATGGCCAGTCAGTACCTTGCCCCTTTCCTCTGGGCAGTGTGGCCCAATGGCCAGTGTCAGTACCTTGCTCCTTTCCTCTGGGCAGTGTGGCCCAATGGCCAGTCAGTACCTTGCCCCTTTTCTCAGGGCAGTGTGGCCCAATGGCCAGTCAGTACCTTGCCCCTTTTCTAAGGGCAGTGTGGCCCAATGGCCAGTCAGTACCTTGCCCCTTTCCTCTGGGCAGCGTGGCCCAATGGCCAGTGTTTTGCCCCTTTAGTCAGGCAGTTCTGCCTAACGGCTGTAGTCCGTAAGCTGGCCTTGACTCACGAGGCTGTGCAGGTCTCTGTCCAGAGACAGGAGATGGGTGGGTGGTTCTATCCCCAGCGGCGGGGGGGGGGGAAGCCCCTCCCTCTCCCCAGTGCCCGGCCGCGGCTGCGGCTCCACTCCCAGAGTGAGCAGGGAAAGCGAGGTGCTGATATCGCAGGCGGCTCCCTCCCCAGCTGTCGTCACCTGCCCTGGGGCAGCCCCTGCCGAGCTGCAGGCACCTGGGGCCAGGGTCAGACCAGGGGAGCTGGCGTGTCCCCGTGGCCGGGCTCCTCCTGTCCCAAGAGAGCAAGGGCCTGTCAGACGCGGTGCCTGGGAACCAGGGGGCAGGGGGAGCTGGGCCCTGGGATGGGCGTAGCACCTCTCTAGTGCCCCCCAGGGCCAGACCCCTCCCGGGCTATCAGTGCAGGAGCTGGTGATGCCCCTCTCCCCCGAGCTGTTCCCCTGCGGCGTCCAGCTGCCCTAGGGCCCTGGCTGGGGCTGGGTTCCCAGTGGGCTGCATCCCTGGCCTCACAAAGAGCAGGTGCCTTGGGGCCTGGGGAGGGGCTGGTCCTACATGGAGTGTGGGGGAGGGGAGAGAGACAGACTCACCCTCCCGTGGGGCTGGTCCCAGAGGGTCTGGTGTGTAGCAACCAGGCTCCCATTCCCGGGGGGGGAGGCGGGATCGGGGGGGCGACACTTCAGCAGGGCCCCCGGCCTGGCGTCTGTCGGTGTCAGTGCTTGGGGGCCCGTTGCCCAGCGGGGTCCCTCACCTCTGGCGCAGCAGCAGTGGGCACAGGGGTCAGGACGCTCCCTGGCCGGCCGGCCGGTGTCCTCGGCTGAGCCCCTGAGGGACAGTCCCAGCTGGGCCCCAAGCTCCCTAGTGGGGGCTGTGCTGAGCTGGGATGGAAGGGAGGAGACGGGGCCCATCAGTGTCCTGCAGCCGGCTAGGGATGGCAGGGGTCCGGTTTTCTACTGGAGAGTCTGTTTTTTGGCAGTCCTGCTGCCAGCTCCCAACCCCCCTGGGCCAGGCGCCTCCCTCCCCACAGCCCTCCGCTGAAGCCACTGGGGAGAGGAGCTAACGAGACCCCCAGCTCCTGGGGCAAAGAGCGGTGGGCAAGGCCCTCCAGGGGGACTTGCACCCCCAGATGCTCCAGGGGGACAAGGAGGGACCCAGGTCGGGGCAGGAGTCTGGCTGGAACATGGGCCCTTAACGTCCTAAGGTCTCCCCTGAACTGGGCCTAAGTCTGGCTCAGGCCTGGGGTTGCCAGATGGTCTCAACAAAACTACTGGACACACTTGACATGACATCACAATCGACATTCCGTCTCCCCAGGGAAATCCCGGCCATTCCCATTGTCTCATTTCTATTGTCTCCATTTCTTTCCCACACAGAAACCTCAGATTCTGGCCTGTCTGGTTCCAAACCGGACACTGGCCACCTTGCTCAGGCCCGGCTCGGATTTGGCCCTCCCCAGGGGTTGCTGCCAGGCCGCAGCCCTACCGCTGCCGGCCCTGCGGGAGCTGCCTGCCCACCCCAGAGTCCGGGGCCGGCTCAGAGGTCACTCACCTCCCATGCGGGAAATGGGGGGGGGGGGGGGGGTTACAACCGGCTCTGTTGTTCCCTGGGCCTTGGCTCTCCCCTAGGACACCGTGGACGTGATGCAGGAGCTGACGCGCTGCGGTGGAGAGAGGTAGAGCCGGGTCAATAGACCAGTGCCCAGGCTGTGCCAACAAGCCCCCCCCCCCTCCCAACCAGGTGTATGGGATTTGAGGGTCCCTATCCCAAAGCCAGCCAGGCCCTGACTTCAACTTCCATCCCCTTCCCCTGTCCCGGATGGAGAAAAGGCCCAACACAGCCCTGTCCTGCCGGCCCTGCCCCAGGGTCCCCATGCCCCCCTACCCCAGTGCTAAGGGAAGACTGCCCCGACACCCCTGCTCATGCTCACCTACCAGCTCTCCTGGCACCTGTGTGGGGCTGTGCCTGCCGGTCCCCCTGCAGGGCCAGCTGGAGGCCTGGACCCCGGCCGTGCAGAGCCTGCAAAGGAAGAGCAGGGGGGTCACACCCGGGAAATCTCCTCCCTGTCCGTGGCCCCCGGCTCAGCCAATCAGCAGCGAGATTGGGAGAGGGGGGCGGGCGAGAGGTCTCCGGGGACATCCCAAGGGCTGGCCCAGGTCACCCCCAGCAGGGTCGGTCTCAGAGCGATTCCAGCCCTGCCTCTTTGGGGGGCTCCTCACACAGCCAGAAAGGGCTGGGGGGTGTCTCTGAGGCTGCCCTGCCGTGCAGCTGTCAGGGGATCTCCATGAGCTCAGCCCTTCCCTAGCCCCTCCCCTCCATAGGCCTTTGTGGTGTCATTGCCCCCCCAACCCCAGTCAGGCTGATGTCCTGCCCCCAAGCACCCCCTTAGGAAACACAGAGGCCTTCCAACCGGCCACAGCCCAGCCACCACTAATGGGCACCAGCCATCAGGGATCATTGGGTCCAGCCCCCTACCCTTCCGGCAGGACCAAGCACCGTTAGAGCATCCCTGACAGGTGTCTGCTCTGAAATATCTCCCGAGTGTAACCCCCCTCACAGGAAGTTTTTCCTCATGTCCAGCCTAAACCTCCCTTGCTGCAGGTAAGCCCATTGCTTCTTGTCCTCTCCTCGGAGGCCAAGGAGAACAATTTATCTCCTCCTCCATATAACCCCATTTTAGGCACTTGAAAACTGCTCTCGTGTCCCCTCTCAGGCTGGTATATACTGCTGTATCACAGAAACACGCCCCCCCCCCCCCGCCCACACACACCTGCCCATCCCCGCCCCCGCTACATCCAGGGAACACGTTTGCTCAGCTGTCTTTTTTGTGGAAGTGGAAACCTACTCTTTTGGAAGCCCAGTCTTCCTCCTCCCATCAGGAAGAAGGGAGCTTCCGAAAGAGGGCTTTTTGTGACATTTGGCCCCAGAAATGCCTCTTCAAAAAACAAAACCCCGTCCTGGAAGAAAGGTATTCAAATTACGGTTCACAGTTTCCTTTTTTTCCCCTGGAAGTAGAACATGCTCTCTTGAAATGCAGTGCCCAGAACTGCACACAAAACTCCAACAGAGGCCTAATCAGCAGCGAGACTCCAACTGAGGATTAATCAGTGCACAGTAGAGCAGAAGAATGACTTCTCGAATCTTGCTCACGACATGCCTGTTAACACCTCCCAGAATCATGTTTGCTTTTCTTGCAACAGTGTCACACTGTTGACTCCTGCTTCACTTGTGGTCCACTCTGACGCCCTAGATCCCTTCCTGCAGGACTCCTTCCTAGCATGTGTGAAATGGGTGGTTCCTTTCTAAGTGGAGCGCTTTGCATTTCTCCTCATTAAACTTCATCCTGTTTACTTCAGCCCATGTCTCCAGTTTGTCCAAATCAGTTTGAAGTATGACCCTGTCCTCCAAAGCACTTGCCACCCTTCCCAGCTTGGGGTCATCTGCAAACTTAATAAGCAGACCCCTGTGGAACCCCAGGTGGAACCCCTGTGGAACCCCAGGTGTTAGGCACTTCCCGCATGGCTGGGAACTGTTAATAATGACTCCCCGAAATCGGTTTGAAAGAGAACAAAAGGCTGCAAGTGTCCTCCGTCAGTAACCACCCGCTTGGCCATTTGGGAGCAAGACTCTGGGAGCTAGGAGGTGGGGGGTGGGTCTCAGCACACGTCCAAATGGAGGGCCAGGTCACCTGCTCCGAGAACTCTGCCAGTCTGAGTTCTGTGTGAGGCTTCCCACTGTCCCAACTCCCCAACACCTCCTCCTGCTTGGTGGGGCAGGGAAAGGGGAAAAGACGCAGGAGAAGGCGAGACAGAGAGAGGGAATGGGGCAAAGGGGAACCAGATTGAGCAGGCTCCAAACCTTTCCGAGGCTCCTACATTGTCACCTCAGATGACAGGACCAGCTGCAGGGGAGGAGAAAATGTCGACGAGGCTCCTGCCCCCGCCCCTCGGTCCCACTTCTCCATCCGGCCCCTGCAGAGACCCTGAGAAGGGGCCGTGCTGCTGCCAAGCCGCAGGAAACTCGGCGTTTGCCCCGGCCGTGCACCTCTGTCCTTAGTGCTTGTTGCCAGAGACTCTTTGTGAGGTCATCACTGTCCCCCAATAGGCTGTGGTCATACAATAGGCCCTTTGTGATGTCACTGCCACCTCCCACCCATCCTCTGCTAGGCTGGTGTCCTGGCCCTGGCACCCCAGAGGCTGCTCCCCATCCAGCTTTATTTTCCGAAAGATCCCGTCTAAACTGGCGCTTTTTTCCGGCAAAGCCCCGAGCAGGAAAAAAGCGGCAGCCATGTTCATGCAAATGCCAAGGGGAAAATTTAAATCCCTGCGGCATTTGCAATTCGGAAGTGTCTCATTAGCATCCCTTTTCCAGAAAAGGGTGCCAATGTAGACACAGCCTATATGTGTCTGTAACCCCAAGGAGATGACCTAGATTCCTGGGGCTCTGTCTGCTGGCAGCTCAGGGACAGGCGCAGGGAGTTTGCCTTGGCTCCCCCTCCCTACCAGGGACAGAGTCTGCCTGGCAACCCATAGGGAGTGAGATGCCCCTCCCAGGGAGTTCAGGAGGGGAAGGAGGAGCCATTGGTTGGAGAGTCTGGAGCCAGCCAGGGAAGGGGAAGCTGGCTGTGAGGGAGCTAGTGAACCCCAGGCCTGCATGCAGGGTTCCCCCTGAGAACTAGCCTCTAGGGACCGGAAGGCAGGATCCCTCAGCAGGGTGTTATGTCTCCACTGTTGATTCCCAGTTTGTGGAGTTTGCTGGGAGGCTTCCCCAGCGAGGCAGAGCTGGCTCTCCCGCTCCCTGGGTGAGACCAGCCACCATGGTCAGCTCTTTCCTGTCTGCTGCTTCGGGGCTGCTGCCTGCTGTGCGTGTGTCTGAATGCTGGGCTAGGAGATTATAGTTTGAATTTTGGTGCAGTTATGTGGCCTGCACCTTGAGCCTGGCACCCCTTTGTGGTGAGGGGAAATTCCGGGATTGAAGCAGACTGATTCTTGCCTGAAGAGGATCCCTGCCAGAAGAGAGCAGCCCCTCTGCAGTGACCGAGTCATCTCTGAACCTGAGGCTCATCCATGGAGTGTGTGAGTGCAGCATCTTTTAGTTAGTAAGGCAGAGTACGTCTACACTACAACGTTAGTTCGAACTAACTTAGTTCGAATTAGTTAATTTGAACTAATCTAATTTGAACTAACGGATCCAGACTAAAAAACGAGTTCGAATTAGCGTTTTGCTAATTTGAACTAGCATGTCCACATTAAGTAGACCCTGAACCAGGCTTAAGGATGGCCGGAAGCAGTGCCGGCAGGGCATCAGAGGAGGACTTAGAGCGTGGAGATGCTGTCTCAGGCTAGCCGAGGGCTGCGCTTAAAGGGTCCCGACCCCACCCCGGACAGTTCTCAGGGGTGCCCCGCTTGCAAAGCAGTCCTGGCTTGGAGTGCCCGGAGTGCCCACACTGGGCACATCACACCACTCGGCCATCAGACCGGCTGCACTTCCCGCAGTCTACCTTCTGGGGAGAGGGGGCAATTGGGGTGCTGCAGGAGAGCTTCCACCGCCAGAAGCCCGCAGAACCAGCCCAGTCCTCCCCATCGGGGGCTCGTACCCCATTCCTCCCTCACCTCCTTCCACTTACCCTTCCCTAGCCCCCCTTCTTATTGATGTACTAAATAAAGATAACGTTTCTTCCAACATTGACTCTGTCTTTATTGAACAAAACTGGGGGAGACTGGGAAAAGGAGGTGGGAGAGGGGAAGAGAAAGGCTGGGAGAGGGGAGGGCAACTTGCTGCAGGAGGCTGTGAAGGCTACAACTAGAACAGAGTTTAAAGGGAAGTGAGATCAAGTCATGGAGGTTGGGTCCATGGAGTGGTATTAGCCAGGGGGTAGGAGTGGTGTCCCTGCCCAAAGTTTGTGGAAGGCTGGAGATGGATGGCACGAGACAAATGGCTTAGTCACTGTCTTCAGTCCATCCCCTCCGGGGTCCCTAGGGTTGGCCGCTGTCGGCATACAGGCTACTGGGCTAGATGGACCTTTGGTCTGACCCAGGATGGCCATTGTAAGCTCAGGGCTCAGGGTCGGGGGTCTCAGTGGACCCCCTTGATTTTCATGCACACCTGCTCCTGGGTGGCCAGGCTGGCAGCTCTCCTGCCCTAGACGGCCACTTTCCTGTGCCTAGTGCGGAGATCGTGGACAAGGTCCACGATGTCCGCACTAGCCCAGGAAGGTGCCCGCCTCTTGCGGTCCAGGGCAAGCTCCCGGGAGCCGCCAGCCTGGTCCCGGGAAGAGGGGGTGGGCTGGGGGACATCGGGTGGGTGGCTCTGTGCCGTGCCAGGTACAGGGTCTGCTGGCTGGGTGCTGGCAGGCTTGCACCTGGCACGGGCACCGTAGCCAGCCCGTGCCCCTTTAAGGGGTCCGGGGCCGGGAGGGGGGCAATAGAGTTTCCCTGGTGTTGGCCAGAGTGGCCACCAGGGAAACCTGGGGAGGGCTAGCCTCCCACTAGTTCGAATTAAGGGACTACACACCCCTTAATTCGAACTAGTAAGTTCGAACTAGGTTTAATCCTCGTAAAATGAGGTTTTCCTAGTTCGAACTAAGCGCTCCGCTAGTTCGATTCAAATTCGAACTAGCGGAGCGCTAGTGTAGCGGCTAAGAATGTTAATTCGAACTAACATCCGTTAGTTCGAACTAACATTGTAGTGTAGACATACCCCTAGTGAGAAGGGCTTTAAACTAGTTTTGATGGGGACAGGTGGCCAAAGCCCACAGGCAAATGAAAAACATGGAGACCTGGGAGATGGGTTGGAAATGGGAGGGAGCATGGGCTATATCAGCAGAGAGAAAGGAGGGACAAGGCAGAAGTGGGGGGCAAAATCCAATCGGTATCTTAGATGCCGGTGTACAAAGGCAAGGAGGACGGGGAATAGACAGGAAGGACTTGAAGTGCTAATAAAGAAACACAAGGATGACCCAGTTGGTATCACAGAGTCTTGGTGGGATAATACATACAATTGGAATATTGATACCGAAGGGTACAGCTTGCCCAGGACTGACAGGCAGGGATAAAAGGGAGGAGGTGTTGCCGTATCTATTAAGAATGTACACTGGGCTGAGGTGGAGATAGGCGTAGAAGACAGACTTGTTAAGAGTGTCTGGGTTAGGTAAAAAGAGGTAAAAAGAAGGGAGATGTCATGCTAGGGGTCCACTCCAGACCACCAACCCAGGCAGAAGAGGGGACTGGACTTCAGAAAAGCAGACTTGGCTCCCTCAGGGAAGTGATGGGTAGGATTCCCTGAGGTGCTAACATGAAGGGGAAAGGAGTCCAGAAGAGCTGGCAGGATTTTAAAGAAGCCTTAATGAAGGCACAAGACCAAAGCATCCCGATGCACAATAACAAAAGCAAATATGGTGGACAACCAGATGGGCTTAGCAGGGAAATCCTTCGTGATCTTAAACACAAACAGGAAGTTTATAAGAAGTGGAAACTTGGAGAGATGACTTGGGAGGAGTCTAAATATACTTGAGAATGCAAGGGAGTCGTCCTGAAGGAAAAAGCACAATTGGATTTGTAGCTAGCAAGGGATGTGACGGGTAACAAGAAAGGTTTCTACAGGCATGTGTCACGTTCCTGGATTTTTAGGGGAGCAGCCAGATCACTGCTGCACCCATGGGGGTGTGTTTGCCCCAAAAGTGGTATAAAGGGGGCCATGTGAGGTGTTGAATAGAAGTTTACTGTCTGCTAATCCTATGTACGCTATTCATGTGATTGTTCAATGTCTGTGTGTGAAATTATAAGCATGTACAGTAAACTTCTGATAATCTGGTACCTTTAGGACCCAGGGGATGCCGGATTTTCAGATATACCGGACTATTGGAAAGGTGGGCTATGACGAGTCGGATGGGGGGAGATGCCACCCCAGACCCGTCTTAGCCCCCCTCTTCCCATGGTCGGGCTCTGCTCCAGGCATCCCCGATTCAGCTGCTGCTGGTCAGTTTCAGCAGCAGCTAAATTGGGACGCCTGCAGCAGAGCAGCCGGGGTTTTGCCGGGTTGGTCCGGTAGCTCCGCCCCTTGGAGACCAACCCGGCAGCACCCCAGCTGCTCTGGGGGATGCCTGGGGCAGAGCAGCTGGGGTGCTGCCGGTTGGTCCGGCAGCCCCAAGGGGCAGCGCTATGGGACCTACCGGGCAGCACTCCAACTGCTCTGCCCCCAGCTTCTCCGATTCAGCCGCTGGTCAGTTTCAGCAGCGTCTGAATCAGGGAAGCCGGGGGCAGACCAGTTCCAATGGTTCGGCTGTCCGGAGCACTTCCGGGTTCCTGATGGTGCTGGACTATCAGGAGTGCCGGACCATCAGATGCCGGACCAATGGAGTTTTACTGTACTTTGTATGGATACTGAATATTTCTCTGAATGTGCTTGAGCATTGGGCAGAGCCTGGCCTATGGACATGCTAATTAGCGAGGCTGTGTGGAACAATGGCACTCAATAGGCCAAGGACACACCTCAAGAATGAGGCCTGACACCTAAGGGCTGCCAGTAGGGACCACAGGGATACTGTGCCAGGTGAGCTGCTGCAGCCAAGAAGAGCCCAGGAAGGAGGTATATAAATATGCCATGTGGTTCACTCCATCTTGGTACTCAGCTCAGCACTTCATCCAGAGGGAGGTAGCCTAATGACAGGTGATGTGGGAAAAGCTGAAGTACTCAATGCTTTCTTTGCCTCTGTCTTTCCAAAGAAAGTCAGCTCATAGATTATTGCACTAGGTAAGACAGTATGGGAAGGAGATGGGCAGCCCTCCGTGGAAAATGAACAGGTTAAGAAATATTTAGAAAAGCTAAACATACACAAATCTATGGATCTGGATTTAACACATCCGAGGATACTGAGGGAGTTGGCAAATGTCATTGCAGAACTGGCCATTATTTTTGAAAACTCATAGAGATTTGGAGCGATCCTGGATGACTGGAAAAAAGCAAATGCAGTGTCTATCTTTTAAAAGGGGAAAAGGACAATCCAGTGAACTACAGACCAGTCTGCCTTATCTCAGTCCCCAGAAAAAGCATGGCGGGTATCCTCAAGGAATCCATTTTGAAGTACTTAAAAAAGAGGAAAGTGATCAGGAATAGTCAACATGGATTCCCGAAGGGCAAGTCGTGCCTTACCAATCTGATTACCTTTTATGATGAGGTAACTGGCTCCATGGACATGGGGAAGTCAGTGGATGTGATATACCTTGACTTACCAAAACTTTTCATTTGATCTCCCACAATATTCTTGCCAGCAGTTCAGGAAGTGTGGATTGAACATATGGACTGTAATGTGGATATAAAGTGAGCTAGATTGTCGGGCCCAACAGCTAGTGATAAATTGCTTGATGTCTGGATGGCGATCGGTTTCAAGCGGAAAGCCCCAAGCATTGGTTCTAGGGCTGCTCCCGGTGCCCCTGGTCTGCTGGGGACCGTCTCCAGCAGACCAGGGCCACCGGGAGCGAAGCCGCGAAGCTCTGGCAAAGCCTCAGAAGCGCTGTACCCTGCCGTGGCTGCGGCTTCGCTCCCGGTGGCCCTGGTCTGCTGGAGACGGTCCCCAGCAGACCAGGGGCACCGGGAGCAGCTTTTCTCGCCCCGGAAGTCGAGGTGGTGGGACCGCTGCGCTCTGGGCGGTCCCGCCGCCTGCGAGTTCCAGGGCGAGAAAGCCTGTTTTCCTCTTTATTCGACCCTGGTGAGGCCACATCTGGAGTATTGCATCCAGTTCTGTGCCACCCACTACAGAAAGGATGTGGACACATTGGAGAGGATCCAGCCAAGGGCAACCAAAATGATGAGGGGGCTGGAGCACATGGCCTATGAGGAGAGACTGAGGGATTTGGGATTATTTAGTCTACAGAAGAGAAGAGTGAGGGGGAATTTGATAGCAGCCTGCAACTTCCTGTAGAGAGATTCCAAAGTGGATGGAGAGAGGCTGTTCTCAGTAGTGATGGAAGACTGAACAAGGAGCAATGGTCTCAAGTTTCTGTGGGGGAGATCTACGTTGGCTATTAGGAAAAACTATTTTACTAGGAGAGTTGTGAAGCACTGGAATCTGTTACCTTGGGAAGTGGTAGAATCTCCATCCCTAGAGCTTTGTAAGCCCTGGTTTGACAATGCCCTGGCTGGGATGATTGAGTTGGGGTTGCTCCTGTATTGGGCCGGGGCGCTGGACTCAATAACCTCCTGAAGTCTCTTCCAGCCCTAGGATTTGATGATTCTAGGTGGATGAGGCTGTTTTAAAAGAATTCACAAAAACATCCCAAAGCACAGGATTTGGTGGTGATGGGGGACATCAACGATCCATACACATGTTGGGAGACTAACACAGCAAGGCACAGAAGGCACATTCCTGGACTGCATTGGAGACAATTTTTTATTTCAGAAGGCTGAGAAAGCTGCTCTAGATTTGATTTCAACAAATAGAGAGGAACTGGTTGAAATTTGAAAGTGGAAGGCAGCTTGGGTGATAGAGATCATGAAATCATAGAGGTCCCGATTCTAAGGTAGAAGAGAGAAAAGCAAAATAGAGACAGTGGATTTCAGGAAGGCAGATTTTAGTAATCTCAGAGAGGTGATACGTAAGTTTTGCATGGGAAGCAAGATGAAGAGGAAAAAGAGCGGAAGACAACAGGCAGTTTGTCCAAGGGACATTATTAGGGCCCAAAAGCAAACTATTCCACTGAGCAGGAAAGATGGAAAGTACAGGAAGAGACCACCTTGGCTTCACCAGGAGCTCCTACACGATCCAAAAATTAAAAAGGAGTTGTGTAAAAAGTAGAAACTAGGTCAAATAACAAAGGACGAATACAAGAAAACAACACAGCTAGGCAGGGGCCACATGAGAAAAGCGAATGCACAAAACTAACTCAGTCTAGCTAGAGACATAAAGGGTAACAAAAAGAGATTTTACAAATATGTGAGAAGCAAGAGGAAGACAAAGGTCAGGGTAGGCCCATTGCTCAGTGAGGAGGGAGAAACAATAACAGGAAACCTGGAAATGACAGAGGTGCTTACTGACACTTTGTTTCAGTTTTCACCAACAAGTTTGATGACCACGAGATGCCTAAGGTAGTGAATGCTAGTGGGAATGGGGGAGGTTTAGAAGTTAAACTAAAAAACATTAGAAATGAAAAATTAGTAAGAAAAATTAAATGTCTTCAGGTCACCAGGGATGGATGAAACGCATCCTAGATGCTCAAGGAGTTGATAGAGGAGGTATCTGAGCCTTTAGCTATCGTCTTTGAAAGGTCATTAAGGTTGAGAGAGATACCAGAAGACTGGAAATGGGCAAATACAGTGTCTATCTATAAAAAGGAAAATAGGAACAACCAAAGAAAGTAGAGACCACTCGGCTTAACTTCTATGCCAGGAAATATAATGGAGCATATAACAGTCATTTGTAAATGGAGGCAAAGAGCATCGACCAACACAGCGGGAAATCCTAAGAAATGCTGCCCCACGCTCAAAGGAGAATGGCTGAATGAAAGAGATGAAGCAGAATCTCAATGATCTAAAGGCAAGATCTGTGTACAGAGGAGAGACATGTTCCTGTACAGTGCTGATGTGGACTTGACCTTCTAAACTTGTGCTAAGGCTACAATATCCAACTACTTCTCCCCAGGCCACCAATGGGAATGGAGAGGCCGTTGAACTACAAGAGGAGGATTTTGCAAGCCAAAGTTGTGAATCTGCTGTACATATTATTAGGAGCAGAAATTCTCATCCCCTGGGATTTGACCTGTGAAGTATGCTCTTAGAAACCACGAATGAGAAACAGAAGAGACTGGAACTGATGGAAAGAAAACATTTAAAGCCAGAAGAAATAAAAATTCTCATGGATAATTTTCTGCTTCCAATACAAATGAACAGCTCCACATGGGAACGCACCAGCATGTACAAGCTGGCATAGAAAAAACTCTGCTTTTGAGGTTTTGGAGTCAATTGACATCATTGTCCATTCAGAATCGTGACAGCTATTCACCTGTCTTCCTACCATATGCTTATTACTGATGAAAGCGCAGCGATTCCTGTCACCAACTTGCTTATCATTTGCTTCAAGTTCAGAGGTGTAGCATGGGCAGGGCAGAAGACTGTGTTTGGTGGAATTAGTCAATGATCTGCTTGTAATGCACAAGCTGTTACAGCTGCTGTCTAAGCCTCTGACAGCCTGAATAAGCGGGATGTGATGAAATCGGTGATGTTCCCTTCAGTCATACTAGGGAAAAACAATGGTGTTGCCACACAACTCAAGCAGGGCATCCCATATTTAACAGCACAACCCTCCGTGGCCCATCGAGAAGACCTGGGTTTAGCGGATGCGTGGAACCAAGTGCCAATGCTGAAGAAAGGAGAGACCCTTTTTAAGACCGTTTATAGGGTCTTTTGCAGCTCCTCAGTCCAAGGAGGATAATTTGAGGAAAGAGCAAATGTCACAGAAAATGAGACTGTATCGTTGAAACCTCTCACTGAAGTACGGTGGCTATCTAGACATTTGGCTGTGTAATTATGAGCCCCTTCTTAAATATTTGGAACAAGAAATCTGAGAAAATAATGACCCATTAGCAAAGTGCTGCCTGAATAAGCTCTCTGACAATAATTGCCACGTCACTGCAGCTGTATTAAATGATGTCTCACGCAAATTAGCAGAACTGACCAGACGCTGGCAGAAGTGAAGCTGTAACAAGTGAAGCTGTAAAATTAGCAAGGGCTCAGATCCACAGGATGAGAGGGCAGGAGATCGGGGAAACAGTCTCTTGGAGCAACAGTGTGAAAAATCGAACCAAATCAAGCACAACCGATGAACATTCAGCAGTGAACCTGTTCTATGTTTCATCTCCCTGCTGTGTAAGCCTCTGCATAAGAGGTTTCCAGAGAATGAACTAAATGAATGGGCAGCTTTGCCTCACTTTCCACACATCAATTCAGGGATGAATTTGGCACTGAAATCATTAGCAAGCGAGCTAACAAATACAGAACAATTTGAGGCAGTAGTCAAGTGAAATCATCAGCCGAAAGACCACAGAGGAGGAGGAGGAGTTCATTGCAAACCAGAACAAGGGCTACAAATAAATCATTGCAGAGAAATAATGAAGCAAAGCTCATGACAAATTTGCAGGAAATGGGGACTTTATGGTGACAGAATGTAGGACAATGCAATGCAGTGTCACAACTAGTGGATACACCGGCAACATTTCAAACTTCCAGTGCTGTCTGTGAGCCTGGCTTTAGTCTTCTCTAGAATATCCAAACTATCTCTGGATAAACTTTTGTCATTTTGGTCTTAAGTGTGCCTCGGTGATCACTTACACACACACACACCCCCTGCACAGTGATCGATATTTGTCACACACACGCAGTGATCACATACTCACATACACACTGCAGGCCATGTTCAGCACACACAGATATACACCAGTGATAACATACACACATACTCTACAGGCCACAGTGATCTCACAAGCATACTGACATACACACACATTGCAGGCCACCATGATCTAATGATCTCTCTCTCTCTCGCTCGCTCTCTCTCTCTCTCACACACACACACACATACACACACGCACGCACGGGCAGCCCGTGCCTATAGGCATACTAGGCAGCTGCCTAGGGTACCAAGTTGCATGGAGCGCCAAATTCTAAACTCTGCCCCTTCCATTTCCCATTCCCTTTGCTGTGCCTTACCTGGAGCATGGCTTCCCTGCGGCCAGGAGGGGGAATGTCCTGGGAGTGGGAGCGCACGGGTGGGGTGGGGGTGTTTCCCCTGTGCCGTGGGGGGAGGGAGCTCCGGAGGAGGAGGAATACGTGGGGGGGGGGTTCCCCTGTGCCGCAGGAAGGGTCGTCCCCAGGGGAGGAGGAACGCGGGGGGGTCGGCCCCGGGGGAGGAGGAACATGGGGGGTTTCTCTCTGGGGGGGTGGGATCTTGGGGGGAGGCGGGTGCAGGGGACTCTGTCCCCCGGCTGGCACCCTGTTCCCTCTCCCCGGCCATCCCCAGGCCTGCAGCCACCAGCCCCAGCCCCCTGGCCCAAAGCCCCCAACCCCCTGGCCCCAAGCCAGAGAACTCCATCCCCAGCCCCTGTCCCCCAGCCCCAGAACTCCAACTTCATCCCCAAACTCCCAACCCCAACCTCCAGGCCCCCAGCCAGAGAACTCCATCCCCAGCCCCCCTCTCCCCAGCACAGAACCAAAACCCTCAGTCAATATCTGCCTTTGGGGGGGGGGGGCGCCTAGTGCATTGATCTCCTAGGGCGCCAGTTGGTGGCAGTTAGTCTAGGGCAGCCCCCCCCCCCCACACACACACACTGCAGGCCACAGTGGTATCACTCACACACCCAGAACTCAGGGTGAGCTCTCTCTCTCTCTCTCTCTCTCTCTCTCTCTCTCACACACACACACATATACACACACATATACACACACATGCACATGCCTGCAGGAGCTGCTGCAGGAGCTGGTGGGGGCGGTCGGCATGTGCTCATGAGGGTCCAATTGAAAATCATGTGACAGACAGACAAGAACTGTGATTAGTGCTCTTCTACATACAGCAAATAAATGAAGTGATTTTTTTGTGTTAAAACCAAATGATTTAGTTTTTGTTTCACAAGTCACAACGACAGAGACTCTCTAACACTTTTGCCCGTAGAAAGTTTTTTTCATGTGCATCAAGCCAAGAGACATAATCTTTAATTTCAAGCATAAACTGTAACACATTTTTCATTTAATATGTCAGTACAAATGATAACAGATTTTGTTTGCTATGCCAAGAAATAGCAGTTTTGTGTTATGCCTCAAAGGAACAGGACACCTGTAAGATACCAAATGGCTACTGAAAACAATGTATTTGATTTCATAGTAAACAAACATTTAAAGTCAGGCACCTTGCCAACGATCCCTTGTTGTAGTATTCTTTCTTCCATAACATTTTAAATATGTCTAAGGTATTTGTTAGTAACTGCTGGTGCAACAGTGGCACAAATCCAAACAAGCGCACACGACCTCATTCTTGGTGCACAAGACAAAACTCGTGGCTGGAGAATCTCAGAGGGATCACTGGTCCCATCTATTTTCTATGATTCTCAGCTGGGCCTTCTCTCAAACCCCACAGATTTGTGCTCAGAATGTTGGGACTCTGGCTACAGATAGGGGCCAAGCTGAAAATGAGGAACCCTCTGTTCCCATCAAACCCAGTAAAAGGAATAAAAGATTGTTAAGTAGCGGGGTTGAAGCACTGCAAGGACAGAGTATCAGCTGCAAATGTGTTTAATTCCTGTCAAGTATTTCAAAATCTGGATTTTGTTAGCAGGGGGAAAAGAACCAGTGAGCATTCAATGAAGAGTTTTACACACTATTTAGAACATCGAATAAGAACTGAGGTCACCAAAAAATTACAAAGAAAACACACCAAGACTCGTGACAAAATGAGGTAGCAGTTTATTTCAACCCATTACCTGGAATGGAATGTCAGAGGGAATTTACACCGATATTTTATAGGCTGGAGGGGGTAGAGGACAATTCCTATGGGGTTTTGAATTTCTGAGAGAACTACCCACATGAGAGCTGGGACTGGCTATGGAGCTGTAGCACTTTCAATATAATTAAAATAGCACTTTGTTATTCTAATTCTGTACATTCTGAGCTGGATGTTGTCTGAACACATGGATATTGGACAATCATTACTTGACACCAAACATTTCTCTACCCACCCTGAAGGCAGGGGATGCCTTAGGGGCACCTCCAAGAGGAATAAGCTCCATGGAGACATAAACCCAAATTCTACTCAAGTTTTGCTACGTTCCCTTTAAGTAAGAAACATGGAAATTCACCCCCACTAGTCGGCAGGGAGGGAAAATCATCCCCCTCTGCCTCTGGAGCACGGGAAAGGCTGAAGCAGAAGGAGAAGGGAAGATGCCCCGAGTCAAATCAAAACGGAGTGTTGGGAAGTGACTGTTGCAGCCTCTGCCCCCACCCGTCCTAGGCCGAGGAGGCTCCAATCTCCAAGATGGGCTCTCGGGGGCAGGGAAAGACTCCGGGAATTACCTTCTATACAGACTCATCCTCTCTCACGCCCGCGGGGACAGCGGCTTCCTGAGGTTCTTGACAGAGGCTCAGTTCTCGTCTCTCAGATCCTTGGTCACCAGCCGTTGCCAACCAGTTGGACTGGAGGCAGGACAAGAATGCTGCAGCCACATTCTTTGTTGTTGTCACACATGACATCACAATACACTCAGGCCTCCATACAGAGACACCCCCTGCCCAGGTAACTCATCCCATCACACGGCCAGGCAGGGGGCAGCGCTAACACCCACAGCTGGTTCATCCTGGAAAGCTACTGGGAAGGAAGGCAGGAGGCAGAACCTTCCCTTGACCTAGCTCTGTCCCTTCTCCTCCATGCGTGCTGGGTACCAGCGGGTGACAACAGAAATTCACAGAGGTGGGGGGTGTGATTTTTGCTAAGCTGGCTGCTGTGGGCTCCGGGCTCTCTGCTTTTCGGGGAACATGCTTCACACACTTCAATCGTCACTTTACTTTGCCGTAGACAGGGGGAAATGCAGGTCTTTACTCCAGGTGGAATTAAACCCATGATCTCCAGGTCCGGTGACCCCAGGCAGGAATGAGGCAGGAAGCGAGTCAAGCTGAGGGAAGCCGGCAAAACTCATCTTGCCTCACAGGGCCCCTTGCAACAGCTTCTTCCTTGTGTGCTACGGCGGAGAGACTCCCCCCGCTCATCTGAGGTGGTGACCAAAGCACTTGGGCAGCTCCTGCTGAGGTAGCTCAGTTGGGCCCATGTTAGAAGAGCAAAAGGTCCCTGCTTGAGTCCCAGGGCTTGGCTGGGCTCTTTCTCCCCTGACCCTCTAGGGCTGGGCTCTTTACAGCATCACAGCTGTGCCCCTGGCCTGCTGAGAATTCCTGCCCTTCAGCAGCTCCCTGGTAGCACCTTGCCTGCCCTGCTGCTCCCCCTAGGGCCCAGCATGCCCTGCCTTCCTTCCCCTGCCCTGCCTCAGCCAGGGAGGGGAAAGAAACTCTCCTTCAAGCCGAACCAGCCAGGTCAGGATAACTTGCTGTGACCCCACTACCGTTCTCCACGCTGCCAGCTGAGCTATGAAGGGCAGCTGCTGGTGTTGTCTCTGCTGCTTTGCCCTTAATAATGTAGAAGAGAGTTAGGCAGCAGGTGCAGAATCCAATAGCCTGGACTGGGACCCAGAGTAGCGGGGGTCTGGGGCTTGCAATATTGTGAGATACCTGCCCCTCCCCGCGAAATAACTAGATTGTGCCACGGCCGAGTCATAAAGAAGACACTGAAAGATCCCTTCTCCCTCGGAGCTTTGCCAGAAAATGGATAAGAGGGATAAGGGATCTTTCGGAAAAGGCTTTATTTTCCGAAAGATCCGCGTCTAGACTGGCGCTTTTTTCCGGCAAAGCTCCGAGCCGGAAAAAAGCTGCAGCCATTTTTATGCTAGTGAAGCGGGGGAGATTTAAATCCCTGTTTCATTTGCAATTGCGATATGTCTAATTTGCATCCCTTTTACGAAGAAGGGATGCAGTCTAGACACAGCCGTTCTGCTTCTTCCTCTTTTGATTCTTCTGCTGCTGCTTCTTTGCTCCTTCCGCTGCTCTGCCTTCTTCTTCTCCTGCTGCTGCTCTTCTTCTGACGCTCATGCTACTTCTGCTGCTATTTCTTCCACTGTTTTTGCTTCTTCTGCTTCTTGTTCATCTGTTTCTTTTCTTCTGCTGCTGCTGTTTCTTCTGTTATTTCTTGTGTTGATTCTTCTGCTGCTGCTTTTGCTCCTCCTTCCTTTGTTATTACTACTTATTCTGCTGCTAGTTTTCTTCTTCTGCCTTCTTCTGCTGAGTTTCTTCTACTGCTGTAGCTGCTACCACCTATTTCTTCTGCTCTTTTCCTGTGTTGCTGTTTCTCCTTCTTCTGCTATTTCTTCTTCTCCTCCTGCCACATTTCTTCTGCTACTTCTCCCAATGTTTCTGCTGCTGCTTCATCAGCTTCTGTTCCTGCACCTTTCCCTGCCCCAACTTCTTTTCAGGCTGCTTCTTCTGTTTCTTATTCCGCTGCAACTTCTACTGCTGCTGCTTTTCTGTTGCTGCCACTGCTTCTTCTTATATTTCTCCTGCTGCTTCATCTGCTTCTGCTCCTCCATCCTTTTTGTTGCTTCTTCTAGTATTGCTACTGCTGCTGCCAAGGGCGGATATAGGGCAGGGCGAACGGGGCGGCCACCCCGGGCCCCGCGCTTCAAAAAGCCCCGCGCATGCGCCGTGGCGCCACCGTGCATTCGCATGGCGTCACTGCGCATGCGCTGTGGCAAAGGGGGGGCCCCGCGAAATTATGCTGCCTGGAGCCCCGCAAAACAGTCATCTGCCCCTGGCTGCTGCCACTTTTGCCTCAATCTGTTGCTGTCTCTTCTGCTGCTGCTGCTGATTCTGTGGCTGTTTCTTTCCTGTTTCTGCTTCCTTTCACTCTGTTACTGATTCTTCTGCTACTGATGCTTTTTCTGTTCCTTCTTCTTCTGCTTTTTCTCCTGCTGCTGCTACTTTTCTTCTTGTGCCACTGCTGCTTCTTTTAATTCTTCTTCTTCTTCTGCTACTACGTCCTGTTTCTTCTATTATTCTTTTTCTACTACTTCTTCTGCCCCTACTTTTTTCATGCTTCTTCTTCTTTTGTTTGTGCTACTGCAGCTTCTTTTCCTGTTGTTCCTCTTTCTGCTGTACCTTCTGTTGCTGTTACTTCTTCTGCTTCTTCCTCTTTTGATTCTTCTGCTGATGCTACTTCTGCTCCTTCCGCTGCTCCGCCGCCTTCTGCTGCTGCTGCTGTTTCTGCTGCTGCTTCTGTTCTTCTTTTGCTGCTGGTTTTACTGCTCTCGGGCTTGTCTACGCTGAGAGGTTTTTGCAGCAGAGAGTATGCTAATGAGGGACTGATGTTTTTTGCGCAAGGGGGTTTTTGCACAAAAAGAATCAGTGTAGTCGTTTCTGTTTTGCTCAAAACTTCCTTTTTGCACAAGATCCTTATGCCTCTCCGGATCATGTGCAAAAGAGCTTTATGGCGAAAAACGGAAGTGGCTACGCTGTTCCTTTTTGCACAAAAACCCCTTGTGCAAAAAGCATCAGCACGAAATATGCTAATGACATCGCAACTCATGCTAATGAGTCATTAGCGTACTCTCTGCTGCAAAAACTTGCAGCCTAGACTCAGCCTCACTCGATAAGGAGCAGCTAGAGCTCATGACTCAGAGATGCTCCCCATAGCCTGGTCCTACCCCTGTAGTGCAGCTGGCTCCTCAGGGGCTGGGCCTGGGCATCTCCTCTCAGGAGGCAGGGACAGCCCCGTGCCCAGCAGGGAGCTGACTCCATCCCTGTGGCAGGCCCGGCCCTTGCCCTGCTCTGCCCTGGCAGGAGGAGAGGAGGGGAAATCAGGGGCTGAGGTTATAAGAGAGCATCTCCCTCCCTCCCATTTAACACATCATTGACAGCAAC
The DNA here is from genome assembly GCF_052426305.1 of Pelodiscus sinensis. NCBI lineage: Eukaryota > Metazoa > Chordata > Testudines > Trionychidae > Pelodiscus > Pelodiscus sinensis. Next base: position 16,105,026 of record NC_143070.1, read on the forward strand.
AGCAGAGTGGGAAGGGCTTCCAAAGAATGTCACAGAACTAGTTTCAGAGGGGCAGCCCTGCGAGTCTGTAACTTTAAAAGACAAGGACTTGTCCTGTAGCACCTTAGGGTGTGTCTACACAGCTCCCTGAACTCAAAATAAGAGATGTGCCAAAGATACAAAGATGCTAATTCCCTTGCCCATTACAATGATAGCTCCCCACTCATCAGCCCCTGATTAGCCATTCATTAACAGCTATTCCCTCCCTTCCTCTCCCTCATCCCACCTTCTGTACTTAATCTAATTTGTCAGGTTAATAATGTGTTCACTTTTTTTCATTGTATTCCTTTGGTGTATATGGTAATGCCAAATCTCTTCCAGAATATGATCTGAGGAAGTGGGTCTGGCCCCAAGACAGAGAACGCAGAGAACCACCAACCGTAGCGAAACATCTCCTTGGGTCTGACGTACTGGCTCAGACTTGCACAAGGACAAGGACCTGAGACTCCTCCCCGTCAATGCCCCTGTCCTGCCAATCAGAGAGATTGAGGGAAGGCGGTGGAACGTTCTCACCAAGGAGCCCAAAGCATGACCCACATCATGGGGGTGATCCCCGTCAGAGCACTATTTCTGCCCCTCCATTTTGGTTTGACCTCCCAGGAAACCAGCTCTTTATGTGGGGTGGGGAGCAGAAGAGGACAAAAGAGACAAGAAAAGAAGAGAAATGCGGGCGGGATGGAGGGAAAGAGAAACCAAACAGGAGAAACCCCCACGGCCCCAGTGGTTCTAAGGGACAAAGCCCCAGATGGGGAATAAAATTCCGACCCTTTCACCCAGTGTTCCGTGCCTAGAATCCAGCCGGGACCAGGTGGATCAGACTGAGCAGTTCCCACCCCCTCGGAGGCTCTTACCTTCTCCGCAGGGATGTCTGGGCTGTAGGCAAATCAGGAGAAGGAGGAGGAAGCTCGACAGAGGTTCCTCCAGGCGCTCACGTGCAGGAACCAGGAAGCTCTGAGTCCTCAGAGAGACATTGCGAGACAGAGACTTGCCTTAGCAAATGCCACAGGGGTCTGCGAGGTCATCCCGGCCTTACCCCTCTTGTGCCTGGCTGATGTCAGCATCTCTCAGTGAGGTCACCACCTCCCCACCACCTTTGCCTAATATGCTGAGGGCCTGCCAAAGGCCTGTGTGATGTCACGGCCGCCCCTCCCCCCACGCTGCAGGGCGAGTGTCCTGCCTCTGGCCACCCCTTGGGATGTTTGAGCCATTCCCTGTGCTCCCCCCACTCAATGCCTGTTCCTCCTAGGAAGTCAGCCGGCTGCACAGTCGCACCTCAGAAGTGTCACATTATTGGATTGTGAGGGGAGCAGCCGGGTCACTGCTGCACCCATGGGGGGGTGTTCGCCCCAAAAGTGGTACAAAGGGGGCCATATAAGGGGGCAAACAAAAGCTTGCTTTCTTCTGATTCTGTATCTGCTCTTCACATATCTGTATAATGTCTGTGTGTGTAGTTAGGAATCTGTAATCTGTATGGAGACTGGAAGTCTCTCTGAATGTGGTTGAGCAGTGGGCAGAGCCTGGCCTATGGACATGCTGATTAGTGAGGCCCTGTGGGACAATAGCACTCAATGGGCCAACGACACGCCTTGGGAATAGTGACCAACACCTAAGGGCTACCAGCAGGGAACACAGTGATAGGCCACTGGCCAGATGACATGCTGCAGCCAAGAAGAGACCAGGAAGGATGTATAAAGATGCCATGTGGCTGACTCCATCTTGGTACTCAGCTCAGCACTTCATCCCAGAGGCAGCAGTGCAGGGATCGAAGAGCCGGAAAGAACTGAGGACTCGTCTTAACCTAGGATGTACATCAAGGACTTTCAAGCCAGCAGCTATAACAAATCTGCTAGAGCCTGCCTTGAGAGCTGGGAGATGCAATGCATGTAGCGTATGATACTTTAGCACCCTTACTCTCATGCTTTTCTTTCTGGTAGCAATAAACCTTTAGATGTCAGATGCTAAAGGATTGGCTCAGTGTGATTTGTGGGTAAGGTCCAGAAGGTAAATTGACTGGGGATCTGTGGCTGGTTTCTCGGAACCGGACAGAACTTGTTCAGGGTAGGTGGGATTGGGTTCTAAGACCCCTCACCTGTGTATGAGGCCCGGGGCCATCTGGAGCATGGATATTGCTGGGGTGTCGGAGGGGTTTTCCTCCTGAGGCTTCAGGCAGGCTGCTGAATTGCTCTGTGGGACTGGTTTGTGGTCTGTTTGGAAAGATCACCAGTCTGGGGGCTGTAAGGAGCCCTGAATTTGAGCAATTCTCCCTGAGCGGATGTCCTCAGGTGTGCCCAGACCGGCCCGGTCCGTCACTGTGGCATAGTCGGCAGGATCCACATATCTTGGTCAATTGAGTCAGGACCCCACACTGTCTAAATTTGATTTTTGGTGTTGAGAGTTTGGTTGGTTAAAGAGCAGCTGAAATGAGTCAGCACCAGTATGAAAGCCTAAGCAGAGAGGCTCTGAAAGACTTATGCTCACAGAGTGGCATTGGTTTCCTAAAGAAAACTACTATGCAACAGCTGACAGTTTTGCTGATGCAGGATGTCCTGTGGGCCAAGAAGCGGCCCCCACCAGATGCCATGGATGTGGTTGCAGAGGAAATCAAGAGGCAACAGGCATTGAAGGACGTGGAAACAGAAAAGCAGAGAGCTCTGGCTGAGATACATCAAAAAGAGGCTGAAAGGGAGCAAAAGAGGAAGGAGGTAGAGGCTGAAAGGGAGCAAAAGAGGAAGGAGGAGGACCATGCTCGTCGAATGGAAGAACTGGAGGCCCAAATCGAGTTAGCGGATCGGCAACAAGGGAGAACGCAACCTGAGAGCTCAGCCCACTTGCAAGCAGGGTTTGGGAAAAGATCTGTCCTGTCTTCAATGATAACGATGATATCGAGGAGTTTTTGGCCACCTTTGAGCGCATCTGTAATGCGAACCAGATCCCAAATGAGCAGCGCATGCCTGTCCTGATGTCCAAACTGACTGGCAAGGCCAGGGAGGTATTCAATGACAGGGGGAAGGAGGAAGCGTTGGACTACTGGCTGTTTAAGGACTATGCACTGAAGCGGTTCAGGGTCACCCCTGAATCCCACCGGGTTAAGTTCAGGAGTTTTAGGATGTCCAATGATTGTTCTTATGTGGAATGTGCTCACAAGCTCATGGGCTTTGTTAAAAGGTGGGTGATGGGGGCAAAAGTAAATGGGAGTTATGAGAAACTGCTGGATTTGATCACCCTGGAGCAGTTTCTGAATGTCGTGCCTGACCAGGTCAGAGCGGCTGTGTGTGGCCGGGAGCCTGAGTTGGTCCTACGGGCTGCAGAGATTGCAGATGCCCATACCCAGAACAGAGCGCAGGACGGGCACAGATCCTTGGGGAAGACTCAGCACCTTTCCCCCCAGTCTAAACGGAGGGAAGGATTTAGGAGCAGACCCAGTCCGGAGTCCATCGAGGGGACTCACAGAGGCCATGAGTGCAGAGGTGCCCTCCCCAGGGATAAGCAGGCCAAGTGCTATCACCGTGGCAGATCCGGCCATATAAGGCCTGACTGTCCAGACCTAAAGAGCAGCCCAAGGCCAGCAGCTCCCAGACACTCTATAAGCACCAATGCAATTACAGTGTGCACACAGGCAGGGCTCACGGACCCCCGTGAGGCCCCTGATGCCACCCTGGGTCCAAATGTGAGCAGTGCAGTGGCTAACGTTAACACTGTAACTTATGGAGGAGTGAGGGGGGGGCAGTGAGCTCACCCGGTATGTCAGGACGGAGGCGTGGAAGGGCAATGAGACGTGTATGAGGGAGGCGAAGATCAATTGAGTTGGGTGCAGTGGCTGGCGAGACACTGGCTCGGACATCACAATAGTCAAGGGGCACCTGGGAGACCGGAGGACATGGTGCCCGGAAGCAGTGTAACAATAGTGGCCTTGTTCGAGTATTCAGTGAGCCTGCCGAGTATTCGGTGGCTAGAGTCCATCTTGAGTGGGGAGACTTGAGTCCATCTTGAGGGGGCAGGTGTTGGTGGCTGTCCGGGACTTGATCCCCGCGGATGTCTTGGTGGGGAACGACATAGCGGATGTGCCTAGCCGGGTTAATGTGGTGACCAAGTCACAGAAGGAATATAGGGGTGATGCCAACGCCCCAGTGGGTAGCAGCGGGGCGGAGGGAGATCAGGCCCAGAGTGGGACCCAGGCGGGGGAGGACGAGAGGGTGCCCGAGGGGCACACAGCAGGAGTTCCGGGAGGCCCAGTAGAGTGATGAGTCCCTGGGGAGAGCCAGGGAGGATGCACAAAACCAGGCCCCTGCTACTGAGGAGAGAGGCAGGTTTCTCATACAAGAGGGGCTGCTATACAGGGAGCCCCCCCTGGGGAAGAAGGGTTCCCAGGCAGCGACTCGCAGGCAGCTGGTAATGCCTGAGGCATACAGGGAGGAATTGCTGAGGTTGGCCCATGATGGTCCGTCCGCAGGGCATCTGGGCGTGCGCACGACTTGTGACAGGCTGGAGCACAACTTCTATTGGCCACGCATGCTCAGGTCGGTGAGGGAGTATTGCCGAAGCTGTGAGTTGTGCCAGAAGTGGAAGGGATCCAGGGATATTGTCCGTGGATATTGTAGGCCCGCTCCCTAGGCCCTCCAGGAATGGGAAAAGGTACATCCTGGTAGTGGTAGACTTTGCTATAAGGTACCTGGAGGCCGTGGCTCTATCCAACATGGAGGCAGAGATGGTGGCGACGGCCTTGTTCACTGTGTTCAGCAGGGTGGGCTTCCCCAAGGAAATCCTGTCTGACCGCGGGTCGAACTTCATGTCCGTGGTGTTCAGGCAGTTGTGGGAATTGTGCGGGGTCAAGCACCTGAAGGCTGCCCCCTACCACCCACAGATGAACGGGCTGGTAGAGAGGTTCAATGGGACTCTGAAGTCCATGCTGAAGATGTATGTGGGCAGGCGCCAGAACGACTGGGATGTGCTGCTGCCTTACCTGTTATATGCCAACAGGAGTGTGGCCCAGGACTCCACAGGGTTTGCTCCCTTCGAGCTGCTCTATGGGATGCAGGTCAGGGGGCCTCTGTACTTGATCTGGGATGCCTGGGAGGGCAATGTAGAAGTGGCAGAGCAGCCAGTGACTGAGTATGTGACTCAGTTCAAGGACAGGCTGAAGGAGATGATGGAGTTAGTTCGGGAGAACTTGAGTAACAGCCAAGAGGCCCAGAAGGCCTGGTATGACAGGGATGCCATGGAAAGGGCGTTCGAGATAGGGGACTTGGTGTTGGTGCTGGACCCGGTGAGGAGGAATAAGATGCAGGACGTTTGGAATGGGCCCTATGAGGTGGTGGAGAGGGTGAACGAAGTGACCTATGACATGAGGAAGGCCAGTGGCCGGGGTGGGGTGCAAACGGTGCACGTGAACAGGATGAAGGCGTACCTGGAGAGGGAGGTGAACATGAACATGATCTGTTGTGCTGAGGAGGAAGCCATGTCCGTCCCTTTGGTAGATATGGTGGCGGAGATCCAGGAGGAGACGCCCCTCGAGAGCGTAGAGATGCGGGAGGGCTTGACTTCCCTGCAGAGGGAGGAGTTGCTGGCGCTGCTAAAGCATCAACGGCGAACGTTCTCCAACAGGCTGGGGCTCACAGATAGGATATCACATTCTATCCACACGACAGGGCCCCGCCCAGCACCCAGCAGAGCCTATAGGGCCAAGGGGGAGATGCAGAGGCAGATTCAGGAGGAGGTAGAGAGCATGCTGGCCATGGGCATAATCACCAGATCCCGGAGCCCCTGGGCATCCCCTATTGTGATGGTGCATAAAAAGGACAAGACCACGAGGTTCTGCTTGGACTACAGGAATCTGAATGCTATCATGCAGCCTGACCCCTTCCTCATCCCCAGAATAGAGGATCTGTTAGATACTCTGGGGGGGGGGGGGCGAAGTTTATAAGTACTCTGGATCTGACTAGGGGGTACTGCGTTCATAGTGGACTCTGGCCTGTATGAATTCAAAGTGCTGCCCTTCGGCATGCGGAACTCTGGGGCCACCTTCATGAGACTGATCAACGAGGTCCTGCAAGGGTTGGGGGGTTTCGCCATGGCCTATATTGATGACCTGGCCATTTTCAGCAACTCCTGGCGGGACCACCTCAATCACATGGGGGCGGTACTGCAGCGACTCGGGGAAGCCAGCCTGACTGTCAAGGTGTCCAAATGCAGAATGGGGGCTGCCAAGGTGACTTATCTGGGGCACATGGTGGGCAGTGGGGCAGTGCGTACCGAACCCCTAAAAGTGGAGGCCATGAAGAATTAGCCTGTTCCCCAAACAAAGAAGCAGGTCCAGGCATTTGTGGGCCTGGCCAACTACTACAGGAGGTTTGTGAAGGGGTTCAGTGAGATCATAGCCCCAATCATGGACCTCACTAAGAAGGAGAGGCCGGACCGGGTGGTGTGGTCAGAGGCCTGTGAGCAGGGTTCCAGAGCATAAAGGATGCTTTGGCCCAGGAACCTGTGCTGGCCAGCCCAGATTTCAACTAGCCCTTTTGGTTGTGCATCGATGCCTCTAACATTGGGTTGGGTGCGGTGCTGATGCAGGACGGGGTGGGGGACAGGAGACACCCCGTGGCATACCTCAGCAAAAAGCTGTCCCCCGCGGAGCGGAATTACGCTACGATTGAGAAGGAGTGTTATGCCATAGTGTGGGCCGTCAAGCAGCTCAAACCCTATCTGTACAACCGGAGGTTCACTGTGCTGAGTGACCACGCCCCACTAATTTGGCTGCACAAGGCCAAGGGGACCAACTCCAGACTGCTGCGCTGGAGCCCGGCCCTGCAGGAATATGACATGGGCATAGCCCACATAAGGGGGAAGGAGAACATTGTGGCAGACGCCTTGTCCAGGGAGGGGGAACCCATGTGATGCCCTCAGTGATGTTACTAGCATCACCTCCTGCATAAATGTTGCATTGGGGGTGTCACGTGACCGAATTTGAGGGAAGCAGCCAGGTCATGGCTGCACCCATAGGTGGGGTGCTGGCCCCAAAAATGGCATAAAAGGGGGGGCCGTGTGAGGTGGTGAATAGGAGCTTACTGTCTGCTGATCCTGTGTACTCTATTTATGTAATTGTATAATGTCTGTGTGTGTGTGTAGGTAGGAATCTGTAATCTGTGTGGATACTGAATATTTCTCTGCATGTGGTTGAGCATTGGGCAGAGCCCAGCCTATGGACATGCTAATTAGCGGGGCCCTGGGGGACAATGGCACTCAATTGGCCAAGGACACACCTAAAGCAGGAGGGTGGACACCGGAGAGTTGCCAGCAGGGATAGGCCGCTGGCCAGGTGACCTGCTGCAGCCAAGAAGAGGCCAGGAAGGAAGTATAAAGAGTCCATGTGGTGGACTCCATCTTGGTTACTCAGCTCAGCACTTCATCCCAGAGGCAGATTGCAGGGATTGAAGAGCCCAGAAGAACTGTGGCCCATCCTGATCCTAGGACGCGCAACAAGGACTTTTAAGCCAGCAGCTGTAACATCTCTGCTAGAGCCTGCATCGAGAACTGGGAGATTCGATGCATGTAATGTACTATCCTTTAACAACCTTACACTCATGCTTTTCTTTATTGTAATAATAAACCTTTAGAGGATAGATTCTAAAGGATTGGCCCAGCATGATTTGTGGGTAAGATACACAGGGTAAATTGACCAGGGATCTGTGGCAGGTTTCTTGGAATCAGACAGAACTCATTCGGGGTAGGTGGGACTGGGTTCTAAGACCCCCCGCACCGGTGTATGAGGCCCAGGGCCGGCTGGGGCACGGATATTGCTGGGGCGTCGGAGGGGTTTTGCTCATGAGGCTTCAGGCAGGCTGCTGAAGCGCTTTGTGGGACTGGTTTGTGGCATGTTCGGAGAGGACACCAGTCTTTGGACTGTAAGGAGCCCCAAAGTTGAGCAATTCACCCTGAGCGGATGCCCTCGGCTGTGCCCAGACACGACCCGGTCTGTCACAGGCAGTTCCACTGCTTTGTTCAGGATGGTGCCTTTTATGAAGAAGCTGTTCTGGAACAGCAGGTCACAGGTCAGTAACATGGGTCTGTCATCGCTTTTTAGCTGGCTCGTAGACCCAGGCCTACAGAACTACTCAAGTACCTATCTCCCCACATCAAGCACTTAACTCCAAAAGTTAAGCACCCATGAAATCCTCGGAATCTCTCTCTGTATAAAGAAAACTTTTCCTGTGGGATGACAGAGTAACATCATCACTTTCTTTTCTTTCCAGTGATGGAGATTCCACAACGTCCCTGGGCAATTTATTCATGGCAGTTAGGAAGTTTTTCCTAATGTCCAACCTAAACCTCCTATGCTGCAGTTTCTTTGCTTCTTGTTCTATCCTCAGAGTCCACGTAAAACAATTTTTCTCCTTTCTCCTTGTAACACCCTTTTAGGTACTTGAAAACTGCTAACATGGAATTCTTTGAGGGGGTCAACAAACATGTAGAAAAAGGGATCCAGTAGATATAGTGTACTTAGATTGCCAGAAAGCCTTTGACAAGGTCCCTCACCAAAGGCTCTTAAATAAGTTCTCATGATAAAAGAGGGAAGGTCCTCACAGATTGAAGACAGGACATAAAGGGCAGGAATAAATAATAAGTTTTCAGAATGGAGGGAGATAACATGTGGTGTTCCCCAACAGTCTGTCCTGGGACCCATCCTATTTAACCTATTTATAAATGATCTGGAGAAAGGGGTGAACAGTGAGGTGGCAAATTTTGCCGATGATACCAAACTGCTCAAGATAGTTCAGACCAAAGCAGACTGTGAAGAGCTTCAAAAAGATCTCCCCAAACTAAGTGGTTGGGCAACAAAATAGTAAATGAAATTGAATGTTGACAAATGTAAAGTAATTCACATGGGGGAAAAATAATCCCAGCTACACATACAATATGATGGGGACTAATGCCTATTCTGAAATAGCTATTTCGGAATAGGGGCTGTGTAGATGCTCCACTTCTGCTGTTTTGAAATAGCCCCTCATCAGGGCCATTCTAAGTTATTCCTCCTGGGATTGTAAATTGAGGTAGCACGTCTACATTAGGGAAGCCTGCCCCGGACTCATTTTGAGTCTTCCCTCCAGTGTAGACATGCTATTCTGAAATAAGCTATTTCAGCATAACTATTCCAGAATACTTTATTCTGAAATAAATGTGTGATGTAGATGTAGTCTCTTGTGCTACATCCAAACTGCCAATGTAAATCTACCATAACTTATTACAATAAACATCAAAACTCTAAGGAAATAAAAACTGTCTATGTCTATAGGCAAGCAAGCAGGTTAGCCCTGCAGGCGGCAAGTCAGAGAGGGAGGGGCAAGATTTTTCTGCCCTATTCCTTAACTTTATCTGTTCCTGCTAAGCAGTTTCAGGTTAAATAGTTCCTGCCACTCTTCAGTCTTCACCCCATTTCAGAAGGGTGGCCATGTTAGTCTGTAATTGAAAAAAACTTTAAAAGCAATGAATAGTCCTGCAGCATCTTAGGGTACGTCTACACTACAGCGCTAATTCGAACTAACGCGTCTAGAACTAAAAACTAGTTCGAAATAGCGTTTTGCTAATTCGAACTAGCAAGTCCACATTGAGTAGACTCTGAACAGGGCTTAAAGATGACCAGAAGCAGTGCCGGCAGGGCATCAGAGGAGGACTTAGAGCGTGGAGGTGCTGTCTCAGGCTAGCTGAGGGCTGCACTTAAAGGGTCCTGATCCCCACCCCGGACAGACAGTTCTCAGGGGTGCCCCGCTTGCTAAGCAGTCCTGGCTTGGATTGCCCGGACTACCCACACTGGGCACATCACAGCACTCAGCCATCAGCCCGGCTGCACTTGCCGCAGGCTGCCATCTGGGGAGAGAGGGCAATCGGGGGGCTGCAGGAGAGCTTCCACACCCAGAAGCCTGCAGAGCCAGCCCAGTTCTCCCCATCGGGGGCTCGTACCCCATTCCTCCCTCACCTCCTTCCACTTACCCTTCCCTAGCCCCCCTTCTTATTGATGTATAAAATAAAGATAACGTTTCTTCCAACATTGACTCTGTCTTTATTGAACAAAACTGGGGGAGACTGGGAAAAGGAGGTGGGAGAGGGGAAGAGAAAGGCTGGGAGAGGGGAGGGCAACTAACATGATCAGGGGTTGGGAACAGGTCCCAGATGAAGAGAGGCTACAGAGACTGGGACTGTTCAGCTTAGAAAAGAGGAGATGGAGCGGGGACAGGATAGAGGTCTCTAAAAGCAGGGGTTGGGTGGAGAGGGTGCATTCAGAAAAGTTCTTCCTGAGTTCCCATAAAGAAGGACTAGAGGACACCAAAGGAAAGGAATGGGTAGCAGGCTTCTAACTAGTAAGAGAAAGTTGTTGTTCACAAAGCAAATAGTTAACCTGTGGAACTCCTTGCTGCAGGAGGCTGTGAAGGCTACAACTAGAACAGAGTTGAAAGGGAAGTGAGATCAAGTCATGGAGGTTGTGTCCATGGAGTAGTCTTAGCCAGGGGGTAGGAGTGGTGTCTCTGCCCAAAGTTTGTGGAAGGCTGGAGAGGGATGGCACGAGACAAATGGCTTGGTCACTGTCTTCGGTCCATCCCCTCCAGGGTCCCTAGGATTGGCTGCTGTCGGCAGACAGGCTACTGGGCTAGATGGACCTTTGGTCTGACCCAGGACGGCCATTGTAAGCTCAGGGCTCAGGGTCGGGGGTCTCAGTGGACCCCCTTGATTTTCATGCACACCTGCTCCTGGGTGGCCAGGCTGGCAGCTCTCCTGCCCTAGATGGCCACTTTCCTGTGCCTAGTGCGGAGATCGTGGACGAGGTCCACGATGTCCGCACTAGCCCAGGAAGGTGCCCGCCTCTTGCGGTCCAGGGCAAGCTCCCGGGAGCCGCCAGCCTGGTCCCGGGAAGAGGGGGTGGGCTGGGGGACATCGGGTGGGAGGCTCGAGCTGTGCCAGGTGCAGGGTCTGCTGGCTGGGTGCTGGCAGGCTTGCACCTGGCACGGGCACCCTAGCCAGCCCGTGCCCCTTTAAGGGGTCCGGGGCCGGGAGAGGGGCATAGAGTTTCCCTGGTGTTGGCCAGAGTGGCCACCAGGGAAACCTGGGGAGGGCTAGCCTCCCACTAGTTCGAATTAAGGGGCTACACACCCCTTAATTTGAACTAGTTAGTTCGAACTAGGCTTAATCCTTGTAAAATGAGGTTTACCTAGTTCGAACTAAGCGCTCCGTTAGTTCGAATTAAGTTCGAACTAACGGAGCGCTAGTGTAGCACCTAGGAAAGTTAGTTCGAACTAACGGACGTTAGTTCGAACTAACTTTGCAGTGTAGACATACCCTTAGGGTACATCTACACTTACTCACTAGTCCAAGCTAGGGATGCAAATGTAGGTGACCGAAATTGCTAATGAAGCGGGGATTTAAATATCCCGCGCTTCATTAGCATGATCTCACCGGCGTGTTACTCCGCTGAACAGCTGATTCGAAACGCGCCAGCAATATTTAAATCCCCACTTCATTAGCAATTTTGGATGCCTACATTTGCACCCCTAGCTGGACTAGGGAGCAAGTGTAGATGTACCCTTAGAGACTAACAAAACATGTGGATGGGATCATGAGCTTTCGTGGGCACAAGGCACTTCTTCAGATGACTGGAGTTAAGGGGTCCAGGTTCCAAATGAATATCAAAGAGAGGGGATGGGGAGGAAAAAGAAAGGAGAAAAAAATGGGAAAAGACTAATCAATTAGAGTGTGCATGCTAGATGAAGCTGACAGAGAGGGTTCTATGTGGGTTAAGAGTACTGGCAGGCGTATAGCCTCTGTGATACAGGATGGCAGAGTGGATGATCCTGGGCTTTCTGGCCTTAAAAATGGATTGAATCTGTGAACTCAAACCTATAAAGCAAAGAAATCGAGGAGGAAATCTCCTGGGTTCCTTGCCCCCTCAACGTCCTCTCCAAAGCTGTTGATCACAACCCTCTCCTGTTCTGGAGGGCTTTCACTTCTGTCTCTGTGGCCCCTGGATTGCACCACAGTTACACAATTGCTTTTCAAGTTCTTCAGTCAAGTTTCCTGTCTCCATGAATCTCAGCCATAAACACGGTGTAGTCAGTCGTATTGAAAATGTCAGTTTTTCTATGCTAGGCTGTACACTTATCTTGGTGATCACTGATTCTTCTTACTCTAGCTTCAGGCTCTGCGCCTCAGATCTCTGCGGAGGGTTACCAGGACGGAGGGATCCGGATGGTCTGTCATCTGGCCAGGTGGTACCCGGAACCCTAGGTGCTGTGGAGAGATCTCAGTGGGCAGCATTTATCTTCCTCGGCAGAAACCAAATCCAGAGATGCCCAGGGGCTCTTTGAATCAAAAGTTCCCTCCTTGTGACCGAGCACTCCAACCAGAATGTGTCCTGTTCTATCAGAAGTGCCCGCTTCAGCCTGGAAAAGGATCCCTTGACTTTTTATGTCAGGTCAGTGACCACCCAGCCCAAACGCTGCCATCCCCAGCAGGGGAGAGGGAGAGAAATAAAATTCAGGTTTGCTAAATAACACAACATTTAAAATACTTCCTCACGGAAACTCTTTTAGACACAGTTGAGAGCAGAGTTTATAATTCCAAGGACATTGTAACTATCTCAGAGAAACACAGTTTGAACCTGGAAAAAGGGTTACAGTTATATTAAAACAAAATCCCACAGTGTTACTGTCAACAAATGCCCCTGGACAGGGTTATAATTAAACCATGATTTTACTAGGGGGCAGGGACAGTGCACAAAGCCTCCCTGTCTCTCCTCAGCATCCAGCTCTCTAAAGTGGCAGCTAACCACCTCTGTCCACCCCTGCTTTAGATCAAGGGTCACACAGTCATGGCCCACAGGCCACAGCAGTGGGCCCGGAAGTACTGGCAAGCTGGGGGGCATGTCCAAATTGTCCCCTGTTTTAGACAGTATTTAATACTAGCCCCAGTGTGTGAACAGAAACTCCGGTTTGTACATCTCATGGACCAATTTTTCCCTCCTTTGGTTCATGCCGTTTTGGATGTTGACTTGCCCAGTAAAAGTATAGTGTGTCATTCCACACACTAGCACAGTGTGAAATAACCAATGGGATCGGTTCTTCTGGAATATCATTATAGCTACTTATTCCAAATGAAAGAATGCCGTTTATTATTTCCAACCGAACGGGGGCTCTGTGTTTCAGAGTTCTTTTTCCCAAGAACATCTCCCTGGATGGTGGTTTAGAGTGTGACTCTGGTGATTTTCTTGGTGTTCATCGGCCTGACCCTTTTTTTGCTCAAATAAAGAGGTAAAGCTCTACTGGCGGGAAGGCAGTGTGATCGGAATTGAGAATATTGAGAACTGTCCTTACGAAATGATACTGAGACTTGTTGATGTGAGAAAGTGACCACAGCTTAAGGTGTGTGTTCAAATTGATTTTTTGTGAAACCAGCGCAAACTTCTGTGTGAACCCTTCCATTTCAGTGGAGTTTATTCAGTTTAGTTTAAACATGTTTCTGTTTCTCTTAAAATCAGCCTAAAACTAGGTTTGTGCCAGTTTAATTAGGCTGAAAATGGAGCCTAAGGGAGTCAAGTTACCCTCTTACTGAAAATCCATGTGCTTGGGGCTCATAACTACCCTTTGCCCCTATGAAAACCCCTGCCTCAGAGGGTGGGTGATGTTTAATTCTAGTGTGTTCAAAAGATGACTAGAGCATTAATGAATGACGTATTATTGTTGAGGTGTTTGGCAGGCTGTGACGGCGCGTTGGGGGTCCCCCGTCTCCTGCACCCCGAAATGGCACAAACAGACTGCACCAGCCGGTGGAATAGAGGAAGTTTATTGCCTCTCCAGGGCTATGTCTAGACTGCACGCTTCTTTCGAAAGAGGCTCTTTCGAAAGTATCTTTTGAAAAAGCCTCTTTCGAAAAAGCGTGTCTAGACTACAATACGCAGATCGGAAAATCGATCCGCTTTTTCGAAAAAGAGCGTCCTGACTGCTGGACGCTCTTTCGAAATTAAAAGCCACCTGGAACTGCTTCTGCCAGGGCATGGGGGCAGCATTTCCTTCCGGGTGCTGCTGCCTGCCTGCCCTTTGCAGAGACGCGGCGTGATGAAAGGGACACTCCTGAACACCCGTTGCTCTCCTCCTGCAGCTGCCTTTGCTGTCCCTCTAGGAGGTAAGCAAGGCATTGCAGTGCTGGTTTGGACTGCTCAGCTTCCTGGGACACCCCAGCAGGTTTTTTGTTTGGAGGTTTTTCTGTTTTAGACCCATTTTTTTGGCATGGAGCCAGAGCTGCCCCTGGGCAGGCGATGGCCCCACACCACCATACTGCAGCTGTTGCTGCATCTGCATGACACTGTCATGAGGCTACTTCCCCATCTGGACCCAGACCAGAGGTACGAAGGGATCGTCCGTCAAGCAGCCACACTGCCCTTGCCTCCAAACTTCTTTGTGGACAGGCGTGTTTGGAGGCTTGACACCAGCTCTGACTGGTGGGACCAGCTCGTGATGGAGCTCTGGGATGACCAAGAGTGGCTACGCAACTTCCGGATGCGAAAGACCACTTTCCAGGAGCTGTGTACCTGGCTCGCCCCTGCTCTGCAACGGCAAGACACCCACCTGCGGCCCGCTATCCCCCTGGAAAAGAGGGTCGCCACTGCGCTCTGGAAGCTGGCAACCCCCAACAGCTACCGCTCCGTGGGACACCAATTTGGAATGGGCAGGTCTACTGTTGGATCCATCCTGATGGAGGTAAGTCATTGTCTGGGGACAGTCACAGTTTGGGGTGGAGGGAAGGGAGACTATCAGGAAGGGCAAAGTGGAGTGGGAGTGGGAGGGAGCTCCTCCACTCACCCTGAATTGTTGGGGGGGGGGGTTCTGAGGAGGGGATTCCCGGGGTGTTTGAGAGGGAAGGTGGGTGGTGGGTTCTCCTCCTAAGAGATAAGGCACCCCTTCTAACATTTTGTTGTCTGTCTCGTTCTGCAGGTGGTAAGGGCCATCAATTCAGAGCTGCTCAACAGGCTCATCTGTCTACAAGATCTGGACAGTGTCATGTCCGGCTTTGCTGCCCTTGGCTTCCCGAATTGTGGAGGAGCGCTCGATGGGACACACATTCCAATCCGTGCACCGCCCCATCGAGCAGCCCAATTCATTAACAGAAAGGGCTACTTTTCTATGGTCCTCCAGGCCCTGGTCGACCATCGTGGCCAGTTTTCGGACATTTGTGTTGGGTGGTCAGGGCTGGCACACGATGCCTGCATCTTCAGGAACTCGTACCTCTACCGGAGGCATCAGGCAGGAACATTTTTCCCGCATTGCGAGTTTGCGGTTGGGGATGTGCACATGCCGGTGTGCATAGTGGCTGATGCCGCCTACCCCCTGATGCCGTGGCTGATGAAGCCCTACACCGGCCACCTGGATGTGAGCAAGGAGCAGTTTAATGCTCACCTTAACCGGGCTCGCAACCAGGTGGAATGTGCATTCGGACGTTTAAAAGGCAGATTCCGGTGCTTGCTCACACACCTAGACATGGGGGAGAGCAACATCCCTGAGGTGGTGGCTGCGTGTTGCGTTCTCCATAACCTGGTGGAGAGGAAAGGGGAGGCCTTCCTACCAGGGTGGGGTAGAGGTGCTGATGGCCAGGAGAGGCACTTTGCCCAGCCCCGGATAGCTGCCATCCGCCAGGCTCACCGGTCTGCTGTTGGCATACGGGAGGCCCTACGGGAGCAATTCTCAAGTGGAGGCCACTGACTCTACTGAGGGGCTTCTGCCTGGGGACTGGGCCCTGGCCCAATAGAAGCTTCTCTCCACAACCCATCTCCTGACCCCCTGTTTGGAGAAATCATTAACACCAGGGTTTGTTGCAAAATAATATGTTCTGTTTAATTTTTTTAAATATCTCTCAAAAAATAGTATACGTGTTGCAAACATAAAAAAGCTTTTTTTCATTTTTGATGTTGACAAAACTATGTACAATAAACATATTGTTGAACCCTTTCTTTGTGATTTAACTGGGGTGATGGGGGTGCTTGAAACCTGGAGGGGGGAAGGGGACTTGAAACCTGGAGGGGGGAAGGGGACTTGAAACCTGGAGGGGGGAAGGGGATCAGGTTGCATGGTGCTTGCCTGATTTCCCTCTCCTGCCTGGGCCTTGTGTTCGGGGTGCTCCATGGCCACGGGATCGGGTGGTGCACCTGTCGGTTGGCTGGCTGGGGTGCTCTTGGGACGTGGAGGCCTGGGGGAGAGGAGAGCCAGGGGGAGAGAGGGGCTGGGGACCTGGGGGGGCTGGGGGAGAGGGAGGTCCAAGGGGGGAAAGGGATGCTGTTGTGGAAGGGGGGTTTGGTGGGGCGGGGTCATGGGGTGCTGGAGGAGCAGGACCAGGCACAGGAGCAGGCAAGCCGCAGACCTCCCTGAGAGTGGCAGTCAGGGACGTGCGCTGCAGGACCAGCTCCTCCATCAGCCAGTCATGCCAGCGATTCTCTGCCTCTGCCCTCTCTCTCAGGATGGAGTTGAGCTCCTGCACGGCCTCCACGTGCTGCCTGAGGATGTCCGCATAGACACACCTGTGTCTGCGGCTCCCATGTCCCCGAGATGGAGATGGAGGTGGGGCTTGGGTGCTGCAGCCCTCTTGCACGGCTGGTCCGGCTGTGGAGGAAAAGAAGAAGACACAATCAGTCCTAAAAAACTGGACTCTGTAGCACTTAAAATACTAACAGGATGGTTTATTAGGGGATGAGCTTTCCTGGGCCAGACCCACTTCCTCAGATCAGAGTAACATGGCTACATTTCTATCACAATCAGTCACGTGTGCAACAGCTGTTCAAAAGGGCATGCCCTCTCCTTGAGACAGGGGAATCAGACATTCTGAAGGTAACACTGTGTGTGACCTGGGCATCAGCCTGAGCATGACAGGTTTCCCTTGTGCATCACCCACTGTGCACCCACCTACCTCCCCCCCCGGGTGTTACACAACTTCACTGCACTCACCTGCTGCTTCCTCTCCTGCACCAGATGACACCTGGGAGGCCTCTGGGGTCTGGGTGACTGGCTCCAGGGTGAGGGTCGCCGTCTCCTCACTGTCCTCCTCCTCTGGCACCATGTCCCCATCTCCAGACTGCTCTGGGTCCTGCTCGGGAGTGTCCACCACAGGGTCTGCCAATCCTGACTGGACGAAACGCCGTGGTGTGCGTGCTTTGCCACTGCCACCCAGGATCTGGTCCAGCTCGGTGTAATAAGGGCAGTAGTAGGGGGCTGCCCCAGAACGGGAGCTCTCCTCCCTGGCCTTGACGTACCCCTGGCGCAGCTCTTTTACTTTGGAGCGCACCTGGTCCTGGGTGCGGGGGTAGTGGCCCTTCTGGGCCAGGGCTTCTGCCATGCGGCCATAAATGTCGGCATTTCGCCGCCGGCTTTTGAGGGCTTGTAAGGCCTCCTCCTCCTCTCCCCAGAGCTCCAGAAGGGTCTTGAGCTCTGGCCCAGACCAGGATGGTGCCCGGCATTTGGAGCCCTTGGCTGGGTCCCCAGAAGGCTCTGTGGAAGGGCCAGGACGGTCTTGGGGCTGGGACATGCTGCACCAAAGTAGCCGTGTGCTCTGGCTCCTTCTCTGCAACAAGTGGCTGTGAGGGTGCCTGTCCCTTTAAGAAATGGCTGCAGACAGGAACCACAGACATGCAACCCATGGCCCAGATTGTCCACCAGGGCTTCTTCCTGGAGGCCAATATTTTCGAAAAAAAGGCCTCCCCCCGTCCACACTCACTTATTTTCGACGGATCTCCGTCGAAAAAGGCATTCTTCCTCGTGGAATGAGGTTTACCGCCATCGAAAGAAAAGCCGCATTCTTTCGATTTAATTTTGAAAGAACACGGCTGCAGTCTAGACGCAGGTGAAGTTTTTTAGAAAAAAGGCTACTTTTTTCGAAAAACCCCTGAGTCTGGACACAGCCTAAGGTGCCACAGGACTCCTCGCTGCTTTTGCAGATTTAGACTTAACACGGCGAACCCTCTGATATTAAACAATTAGTCTCCTTCCCATTACAAACACCAATGGCTAACAGTTATTCAGTTCCACCCAGATGCTCCTTATTTCAAGGTCCCTGCCAGACTCAGCATTCTATCCTTATCATCCTATGGAGGCGACAGGTGAAGGCAGCGTCTAATTACAGATCTTGTGTTGTCAGGCCACAGACTTAGCCTGACTCTTGCTCTCTTGTTAACAAGACCAAGACGGCTGCACACAAATTCCCTTTTCCCTGCCTCCACGCAGCCCTAGGCCCGGCTCATGTGCGGTTTCCCCCAGACTTGGGCTGGTGGCTGTAGCGGTTTGGCTGTGGACAATACACAAGACAGAGGGGCGTTTAGTACTCCCAACACTGCACACACATTCCCTGTGGCTGTGCCCTCCTCTCTGAATAGTGACCTCCTCTCTGAGCAGTTCATGGCCCGCAGGAGGGGGATGTCCCAAGTGCAAGGCCATGTGTGGCCGGCCCAGCACGCCCTGTGTCACAGGGCCCACAAGGTGGCCAGAGGACTGTGCTGCCTACCCCTGTTCCCCTGCAAACACACACCACGGCCAGAAGTGAACGGCCACAGTGGAGCTCCTCTTCGGTGGCACAGGAGCCATGAGCAGCTTTCCCCTCCCTGGGGTCTGCACACACAGCTGTGGCTCGCTGGGCTACCAAGTGAGAGCAGCTGTATGGCTCTGTGCTGTGTGCTGCACTCCAGCGTGTGTGGGGGGTGGTGCCTGCACCCTTGAGGCGAGCCTTCTGGTAGCTGGCTGTGCCCCGTACCACCTGGGGATAGGGCTCGTGTGGCCAGTCTGGCAGCAGTCTCCCAGGCATGTAGAGGTGCTGGCTGGTGTGTCCCTGTGCCCCACCCTCCCATTGCACATGGTTGCACGTGCCCACACCGCAGCAGCATGTGCTGGCTTAGCAGCCTGTGCAACGAGTCCCCTGCCCCCTTTGCGGCCAGCTCCCTCCCCTACCCTTTGTGTGTGTGTGTGTACATGTGTGTGCGCGTGCACGTGTGTGTGCCAACATACCTGAGGATCCCTCTCAAACCTCTGTGGAGGACTGGGAGAAGTCCAGGCTGGCAGGAACTGGCTTCAGGGACAGGATGATGGTCCCACTGTCCTGTTTGTTCTCCTCCTCCTCCATCAGGGGCTGGACCTGCCCCGCCGTCTCTTCCGTTTCGGGGACAGACCCTGGGCGCTGGAGGATGGTTTGCTCCAGGCTGAAGTACACCACAATGGAGGGGTAGGAGGGTTCCCCACCAAGGATGTTGTGGAGCAATTTGTCGTACGGGCAGGCATGTAGTCCTGCCTACTGCTCCAGGACTCTGCCTCGGAGATGCACCAATGGGAGCCTGCTGGTTGCTGTGCCAGGTCTGGGAGGTAAAAGGAAGTGGAGCTGCTTGTCAGGGTGTCCTTCCCTAGCACCACACAGCGAGAAGTGGATGGGGGGAGATTAGGAATGACAGTCGCTGGCACTCCATGGTAATCGGTGCTCCAGGAAGTGGCTGGCATTGTGGCCCGATATAAAATTATGTGTAAATTCTAATTAACCACCTTTAGAGTTGATCAGGATCGGCACAGTATTCAGAGAGACTCATATTGGGAAACTGATGTGCACATGGTTGCAACATTCACAATATAGAAACTCTTGTTTATAGATACAATCTATTATTAGGGTTAGCACGGTCACCACCACTTACATTTCAGAAGACAGGGAATCCACATCCATATTTCCTTACCATATACGTATATTATGTCTATATTAGGTGTTAGCCAAACTTCTCACTCATTATCTTAACCTTCCCCATCACAAGGGGCCATCGTTATGGTCCTTCAAGGACTACCTATTCTCCTCACTATTGCACCTGGGCTGGGGTCCGACTTTCATACCAAGTGCCAATGTCGAGAACATGTTTTATGCATATTCAGTAGGAGATGATTCTAATGATGAACTGTTATTGTCCTACTGTCATTGTATAATTGCTCTTAACTTATTATCATATATGTCAATTGCTTAACAAGGGTCTTTGTGTGTCTCTATTGCAACATGTGTCTGGATTATTCAACTCATCTTGAACCAATTCGTTTTGACTTATATTTACTAATACATCTGCTGCATCTGAGGGCATTTTCCCTACTATCCTATTAGGGTGAAAATTCCAGATCTAAGTTCCCGTGGTTCAGTCATGGGAAACCATGTAGGTAAGACCATGTCTCAACCACAGATGTCTGCTAACCTCTGCTTCTGCAGATGTTGCATATGTCCTGTGGGACAGAGGCTGTACCATCTTGTTATACTGTATATCAGGATCCACTGCACTGCAGGGGAACCTGACCGCACCACCCAGCCTAGAGCTGGGCTGAACTGCACCCATGCTGCTCCTACACCTGATGGCATCTGGAATGCCAGGCAGCACAGTCAGTGCATGGCAACAACAGGGTTGTGGTTGGCTGGGGGGGTTAGGTGAGGCAAGCAACATATGCACACAGACTCCTATATATCAAGATGTCCATATCTCGGAGAGGGCATGGACTTGTATCAAGGTGGGTTAACGCCTAAGCCCTCCCGCAAAGAATTGATTGCTATCGTGTTAGTATTAGCAGCCTTCACAAACTTGGGCAGACATAAGGCCTTGTGTATTCCACCTGAATCCAGACATCAGTCAAGCTAACACAAAGCGCCGACGGGAATACTGAGAACAGTTTTTACAAGATTTCTTGAATTACAGCTTTTGAATATTACCAAATTAATCGCCATTAACACGTATTATTAACATCATAGGAAAGTAACTTGATAGGCTACAGCATGTCCTTTCAGCTACTGGGGGCCGGGGGTCTCCAAAAACTGTGATTGCCTGAAAACACCACTCCTGCAGCTGTCATTGATCACTAATGGGGAAACGTGGCCAGTGGAGGCCGTGGCTCACTGCTTGTAGAGTAGGGGCAGCACCTGGTGCCATGGCTCTACAGGACATCTGATTTGAAGAGTGGTGCCGTGCCCGGGGAGAAGCAAGACTTCTTTACACCACTGGTGAAGCACCAGAACCCATGACAGAGGGCTGCAGTGAGCATGGTGAAGCCTCAGAGAAAGGGCAGAGGAGGGGCAAGGCCTCCAAGAAGGGCTGGGATGAAGAGGGTCATGGGTATTTCAGTTTCAGAAACAGCTGACATTGCACATACATTGGGAAAGTGATCTTGTGGGTGCAAAGGTCGGAGAGCAATCTTATAAGTAGTGTGATGAGGGAGAACACCCACATTTAAAAATATATTTACAGACGGGAGAAGAAAATACCTCTTTGAAGCCTCAGTCTGAACCGGACCTAACAAATTTCCATTCACTGCTGCTGGTGGGAGAAAGTCCTAGAGGAGGCAGGACATTCCTATGGGGAACAATTATTTAGTCTGCAGTGCAAGAAACTGCTACCTCCTCAAAGCCTCAGACCGATTCAGTTGTAGCAAATTCTTGGAGTTGATACCAACAATGACATTTGCTCTTTGGGAGGACTTTTACACAGCCTTTACCTGTCTCTGAAAGCATTCGTAAGTGCACTTGTCTTATTTGTTTAGAGCAGTGTGTCTCAAACAGTGGTAGGAGTTGAAACACATCGGGGGAGGAGAGGTGGAGGATTTCAGCACAACTGAAATTTTGAGAACTTGAATTTGTGTTTTCAATTTTACAGCATTTTATCATTTTTGTCATTTTTACATGAAATAATGTCATCTCCTGACCAGCTATGATTAAGTTGTTTACCAAGGCTGTGTCTAGACTGCATCCCTTTTCCGTAAAAGGGATGCAAATTAGACACATCGCAATTGCAAATGAAGCGGGGATTTAAATCCCCCCCGCTTCATTTGCATAAACATGGCTGCCGCTTCTTTCCGGCTCAGAACTTTCACCTTTTACAAAAGTCCTCCAGGGTCACACAGACTGGGGTGTGTGAGGCTAGAGAGGCTGGTGTCAGGGGCACAGTTGGAGCCTGGTTTTTGTGTCACTCACCCAGATCCAGGGTCGGATTCTCTCCCCAGGGAGGGAGCCCGGCGGGAAAGTGAAGATCGGAGCCTCAGTAGCAGCATCGATAAATGTCACCTGCCCCCGGTCACAGTCCAGACAAACCCCGATCCTGCTGGGGGGGCTCAAGGGCAGGCAGGTCTCAGGGTCAGTGAGAGCCCAGAATTGATCCCACCACTACCCCACAGCCCAGATCCCGCCCTTGGGGCTCAGGCTGATCCCTCCCTTCCTGCACACAGACTCTCTGGCCACCCCCACAGCCCAGTATCGCCCACCCCCCACCTCCACCTCCCAGCAATGTCGCCCCGAGGTGAAGTCCTCACAGCCCAGCACACAGGCCCAAGTGTCAAATCTCTCTGGGGTGTCGGGCCGTGGCTGCCGTGTCCCTGCCCATCTCACACATTTCCCATCCTCCGACAGGACGAGTGCGGGATGCTCCGTGTCTGGATCCAGAGTCACATTGGCTGGGGGAGAATCAGAGCGTGAGGGGCAGAGCTCGGCCCTGGGGGGTCGATGGCGTCAGGGACAGAATCTGCCCCAGCTGGGCAGTGACTCAGGGACTCTCCTGCCTCCAGGGGCGCCCGGCTCTGAGTGGGGAGCAGCCCTGAGGTCTCGGCCCAGGCCAAGGGGCAGCTCACTCCCCGGCAGGGAGGGGCCGTGGCAGAGAGAAGGGATCAGAGGGGCCCTGACACTGGGAATCTGCCCCCCTCTCCCTGGGCCGGGGACAAGCGACTCTGGGCCGGGGACCCCAGAT
The DNA here is from genome assembly GCF_052426305.1 of Pelodiscus sinensis. Taxonomy (NCBI): domain Eukaryota; kingdom Metazoa; phylum Chordata; order Testudines; family Trionychidae; genus Pelodiscus; species Pelodiscus sinensis. The sequence continues at coordinate 16,127,812 of NC_143070.1, forward strand.
GGAAACTGCCTGGTCAGGGCTGGCTGAATCCAGGCCCTGCCCTTGGCTGGGCCCCTCCCCATTGAAATGTCCCTGGGTCCCAGCTGCCTCTGGGCAGGGTTTGTGATTCCCCCTGTGACACATCTCCGGGGGATGCCAGAGGGGCTGAGAGCACTGGGGGAGCCCTGGGGATAGGGGGCTCTGGGCAGGGGGTTAGGCTTTAGGCTGGGCCTCTGGGCTTTGGTGGGTCTCAGGAGGAGGAGTTTGGGGGCAGGAGGTGGCCTCTGGGCTGGAGGAGGCTCGGGAGGGGCCGTTTGTGGGGCTCAGAGGGGGGCATGAGGCCCAAGACAGCTCACCTGGTCTGTGCCCTCTTAGGGTTTTCTCCAGTGCGGCCGGCAGAGAGTCTGGGGGGAGGAGAGAGGGAGATTCAGGTTTGCATGGGGAGCACAGAGCTGGGTTGTCATGTGACAGACACACTCAGGCCTCATTCACTTCCAGTCTTTTGTCAGTGCCTAGGCCCAGGCCCTGCAGAGCCTTTGGCATCAAAGCCGCTTTCAGCACCTTGGTCCCTTGGTGCTAACGGGAGGTTCAGAGAGTGTGAGATCCTGGCTCTCGCTGGGAGCTGTTTATCCCTGGGGAAACTGAGGCAGGGGAGGTGGGCTCCATGGGCCAGATTCACCCTGTGCCGGCAGAGCAGGGCGGGGAGGCCACTTGTGACCCGCTGCTCAGTGGCTGCCAGGGTTGGGGCTGGGCTTGGCTCAATCTCAGGCAGAGTCTCATCCCGGTTACAATGGCCCCGGGTGTCTGGACCAGGGAGCAGAGAGCCAGGGGCCCAGGGTTACACGGCCCATGTCCCTCTGTCCCTCCCCGCCCCCACTGAATCAGGCCACCGAATCCCCCACCGTCTCTGCCGGGACCCTCAGGCACACGCATCTGCTGTGGTTTAAAACTCAGTCCCTGCGGCTCTGGGCTCTGCAGCGAGGGGGGCTTCATGTGATCTCCCCACCCCCAGCCCAATCCTCAGCTCCGATTGGCTGGAAACAACTGGCCAATAGGAACTGAGAGATTGGCCTGTGGAAGGGGGGCAGCACAAGCCTCTTCCCCCTCCCAGAGCTGAGAGCCACATGGAGGGAGCAGCCTGCAATTTTAGTGATGTGGGGCTGCAGCAGGCAGGGAGCCCAACTTGCCTTGGGGGATGTTGCAGGGCAGCTGGCTGGGAGTTACTTAGGTAAGTGCCTCCCAGCCAAAGCCTGCCTCTGGCACCCCAGCCCCTCCTGCATCCCAACTGAATTCCCTAGGTCACCCTCCAAGCCCTCTGTAACCCCTGCCCCAGGTCACAGCTCCCTCCCTGACCCTGCACCTCAATTCCCAGACCCAGGTCACCACCCCAAACTCCCTGTCAGACCCCACCCCATCTCCTGCACCCCAGTCCCTTACCCTGAGTGTCCTTCTGCACCCAACCTCCAACCTAGATCCTGCATCCCCACCACAGCAAAGTGTTGCCCTTGGCCACTTTCCAAAATCTTGGATGGGCCCCACCAATAATTACTGTCCCCCTCACCCCCATTGATGGTGATTGGCTTGGATTGAGCCTGGCAAGCCGTGTGCTGGCCATAAGGGAAATGTTTCCTACAGGGACCTTGCTCTTAAAGTGCCACATTCCTGAGTTGCTCTGCAGGACACAGGTGTGTTGCCCACACAAGGTGCTTGCAGACAGACACCCAGAGTGACCTGCCCATGCCAGGGAGCCACGTCCAGAACCCCCTGTGGAAAAATGACCCCTGCACATCAGAAAAGACTCTTAGACTCATAGACTCGTAGGCTGTGTCTACACTGGCACCTTTTTCCGGAAATGCTTAAAACGGAACAGTTTTCCATTATAAGTATTTCCGGAAAAAGAGCGTCTACATTGGCAGGATGCTTTTCCGGAAAAGCCCTTTTTCTGGAAAAGCGTCCGTGGCCAATGTAGGCGCGCTTTTCCGGAAAAAAGCCCCAATCGTCATTTTCGCGATCGGGGCTTTTTTGCAGAAAAGACTACTGGGCTGTCTACACTGGCCCTTTTCAAGAACAGTTTTCCGGAAAAAGGACTTTTGCCCGAAAGGGAGCAGCATAGTTTTTCCAGAAAAGCAGCTGATTTCTTACAGTAAATCGTCACTGCTTTTCCGGAAATTCAAGGGGCCAGTGTAGACAGCTCGCAGCTTATTCCAGAAAAGCAGCCGCTTTTCTGGAATAAGTGGCCCAGTGTAGACACAGCCATAGACTTTAAGGTCAGAAGGGACCATTATGATCATCTAGTCTGACCCCCTGCACAATACAAGCCACAGAATCTCACCCACCCCTCCTAGAATAATCCTCTCACCTATATTTCAGTTATTGAAGCCTTCAAATACTTTGAAGACCACAAGATGCAGAGAATCCTCTAGCTGTGATCTGTACCCCATGCTACAGAGGAAGGCGAAAAACCTCCAGGGTCTCTGCCAATCTACCCTTGGAGGAAAATTCCTTCCCGACCCCAAATATGGCGATCAGCTAAACCCTGAGCATGTGGGCAAGACTCACCAGCCAGACACCCAGAAAGTTCTCTATAGTAATTCCTATCATCCCTCCATTGACCTATTTCCCACTGATAATGAATGGTCAATTAGTTACCAAGATCATGTTATTTCATCAAACCATCCCCTTCATAAACCCATCTAGTTTAATCTTGAAACCAGATAGATCTTTTGCCCCCACTACTTCCCTTGGAAGGCCGTTCCAGAACCTCACTCCTCTAATGGTTAGAAACCTTCGTCTAATCTCAAATCTAAACTTCCTACTATCCAGCTTATATCTATTTGTTCTTGTGTCCACATTGGTATTAAGCTTAAATAATTCCTCTCCCTCCCTGGTATTTATCCCAGGGAGTAACTTCCAAAAGAGAGTAACTTCCAAATTGCTTGGAGAAGCAAAAATCCTCCAGGTATTAGAGGTTCCTGTGTGAGCCGTGTACAAGTCACACACGGTACTGACTGTCCCCAACACAAAGGGGATTGGAACAGAACTCATCCGGGTATAATCTGGATGGTTATAACAGGTCAGATACGGTCAGTGGTACTCCTACTATCTCAGGAGAAATGCACCATGACCTGCCTGTGCCCCAGGAGAAGGGAAGTGGGCATGTTTCTCTCTGTCTCTGTCTGTTGTTTCTCACTGTGACAGTCACTGTCATTGCAAAGGCTGCTTCTGAACAAACAAGGGTTTGAATTAATCAACCTGAGTGTCTTGGAACCCAAGTCTGGGCCACTCACCCCCCAATTACATGGAAGCCTCATCTAATAATGAACCAATTGACCAGCATGATTCTCCTTCCATGGTCTCACTTTCCCCTGCTCCATTCCCCCAGGTACCTTTGAACTCCCTCGGACTCTCCGACAGCGCAGTCACTTTCTGGGAGAAACCATGGACTTGTTCTTCCAGTTCAGGAGCCATCTCCTCTGGCTGCTGGGCCTGCCCCTCCTCACACCTGGGGAGAAACAACGTCCCCTGGTGACCCTGCAGTGGTTCCCAGCCTTGGGACCCCTTTTCAATCTATGAAAATTTCACAGACCCCCCCTCCCTGGGGACAAAAAAAGAAAAGGAAAAGAAAAAGAAGCATTGGGTTCACCGTCACGAGCCCAATCCTTACTTTTGGACTTTCCTCAGATCCCCTGCAGTACCATCATGGACCACAAAGGGTCTAGAGTTTCCAGATACTTTCACAAAAACCCTACCCCTCACGTGGTGGGTGCAAAAAAACCCCACAACCACTACCCAAAAAAGCATCACTGCACCTTCAAGTCCCCAGGCTCCCTGCTCTCCGCGCCCCCACCAGACGGGGCAGGAGGATAATGGCCCAAGCGCCCTTCCGACCAAGAGAAGCAGAAAATACCGGACATTTTACTGGACAGAGGCCGCAAATACCGGACTGTCTGGACCAATACAAGACACTTGGCAACCCTACAGGGGTCTGTGGCCCACAGGTCGGGAGCTGCTGTGATCCAGCCTTGAGTGACTCAGTTCTTAACTTCTGGTTAGCGAGTATTTGAGTCTCCGCGGCCAACTCACTTCTGGGCCTCCAGGCGCTGAGGGACGGGAGGTTCTCAGGGGAAGGGCTGTAGGAATCTGCCCACTAGGGACTAGACTGAGACCCCAGCTCATCCAACACAGGTCTCCAAACAGCCCTTGGGCGGGAAAGACCCTGGATCCCTGCTGCCCCGGGCTAAATGGTGCCCAGTGCCCAGCAGGGACAGGCCCACATCCCACCCCTCAGTCCTGGGGCAGCCAGTCCCCAGGGCGGTGACATGGTAAAATATACCACAGGCCAGTCTGCACCTTTCCCTGGGTAACTGCAGAGTCGTCTCTAAAGGGGCGAGGGCCTCAGGGTTAAATGGGTCAGAGATTTGAATCCCAAATGTGACCTTCCCGCACGTTCTGCTGTGGAGCCCTGGGGAGAGGCAGCGACAACTTCACTGCCAAGTGTTTCCCCAGCACTGTGAGGTGTGAGGGGGTGAGAGCCACCAACCTGCTCAAGGTGCTTCTGATGTCCTGGAGAGAGAGAGAGAGAAGAGAGAGAGAGAGAGAGAGAGAGAGAGAGAGAGAGAGAGAGAGAGAGAGAGTTTCAGTCCCACCTGACACGCACTGTGAATTCCAAGGGAGGGATTTGGCGAGTGAGGGGGAACTAGGCTTTGCCTGGCCCCAGGGCCATGGATCCCTGAGCGAATGGGGCTTTGCCATCTCTAGTCTCTCTGTGCCTGTGGGTCTGCACAAAACAACAATTCCCATGCCAGGAGGGCGTACACGGAGCTGCCCTGTGACCTCTGACTCCTGTGCCCACCTGTTAGGGGCTGTCCTGTCTCTGCGGTGGGATCTGGGGAATTTCCCCCTCAGTCTCACCTGCAGGAATTCACTCGCTGGCTTCTGACACTTCCCCTCCAGCTCCCGGATCTGCTCACTGAGACGGGAAATCTGCTCTGAGAGTTTGGTGACAGTGTCAGTCTGGAGCCTCCCAATCGCCTCATCCAGCTTCTGCAGCTGGGCCAGCAGGAGTCGCTCTTGTTCCTCCAGGAACTGCCGAGATGCTGAAACTCGGCCACAAGCTTCTGCCGCTCGACTTGTGTCTGTTTCTGGAAGAAGAACATCACCACCACCACTAGGGGGACATGGATAGAGCCTGGGGCCCTTTACAGAGGACAGAATGTGCAGGGGGAGAATCTCTTTGCAAATTCTAAGTCACCGGACAGTGAACAGTCTGTCTCCTAGAAAGAGAATTTTCTCACGTCTTCCCATTTGGTCCCAGAATCTCATAAAGGACGTTTCCATGTCTGACGTGCTTTGGATCGTGAGTGGCTCATGGCCCCAGCGATGCTGATCCAAAGCAGCCGGGAGCAGGACTCAGCACTAGCCCTCGGTGACATTTTCCACATTACATTTTTTTTCAGGGAAAATGCAGATTTGTCACCAAAGAAACATTTCATGAATCACTGGCAATGTCACCGGTTATTGTGCTGCAGAAAGAAATACATGACAAATCAAAACTTATTTTTGAAACTTTCCTTGTGTTTTCTAAAATTATTTTTAAGGAAATGGTCAAGTTGAAACAAAACATTTTATTTCTGCCAAAAAAAAAATTAATTTGATGAAGCAAAAAATCAAATTTGTGATTTGATAATAATTTTAAAAATAGATATTTTTTTGTTCAACCCATTTTGTTAATACCCTGCCTGCAGAGATCTGGTGTTTGCCCAGCTCTACTCAGAGCCACGCTCGCTGAGACAGGAGGGAAGAAAAAAACAAATGAACCTGTGAGAGAAAAAGCAGGCACCCACTGTGAATGACAGCAATGGAGAAACTGTCAGGGCAGAAAGGGTGTGTTTACACAGCAGCGCTATTACAGAATAGCGGCCCTAATTCCAAAATAACAATGCGAACGTCCACACAGCAATTCCCTTATTTCTAAATAAATTCAAAATAACGGGTAGCTTATTCGGACTCTGTAAGCCTCATTTGACGAGGACTAAAGCCTCTTCTGAAATTGCTATTTCGAAATAGCGGTCGTGTGGGACGCTCCACTGCTGCTACTTCGAAATAGCCCCTCCCCAGGGCCGTTCAGAGTAATTTCTCCCCAGGGTTTCCTGGGGCTGCACATCGAGGTAGCGCATCCACATTAGGGGAGCCTGCCTCAGACTGATTTCGAGGCTTCCCTGTAGTGTGCTATTTTGAAATAAGCTATTTTGGGATGTCTCTTCTGGAACAGCTTATTCCGATGTAAGTGTGCAGGGTAGAGGTACCCAAAGGGACTAAGCCAGGAAGGAGCATAGGGACAGAACTCACCGCATGACAGCCGGGAACAGGGGGCTTTATTTAGTGATTGAAGCTGGAACTCTGAACAGCAAACAGAGATTGCACAAAGGGACTCCTCCGGACATAACTAAACGTCCTGCAAACTGTGGGCAGAGAGAGGCTGGGATCTGACAAATGAACATGTTTCACTGGGGCTTTGGTCTCAGGCTCGGCATTTCCTAATTCCCAATTCGGTGTTTGTTATTATAAATTGTTGCTTATGAAGTGAGTGTAATTAAGATAATTGTAACTAAAAGACTGGAGATGAGTTCACAGAGCGTGTGGCAGTGGTTTCCACCCTGGGGTCTTTGTGCCCCCGGGGCCATGGACCATGTGAGCAAAAGACTTAGACTGGACAGAATTCAGCTGTTCACACAGACAATCGATTTTCAAAGGGGTCACAGAACCTCCCTCTGCCATTTCTAAAGGGGTCCACAAACGCACAAAGGGTGGAAGCGGCTGGTTTAGGGTCCAACCCTAAGGAGGGATTCTGCTAAAGCAATGAATTGTGATTTCTGGGTGCTCATTCCCTTACTGATGAAGAGAAACCATAATCCAGTCTAGGGCCGCTCTTTAATGTCGGATTCGGGATCAACTCCCTGCGGCTCGCTACAAAGGCAGGGAAATAACGCCAGGCACCTACCAGATACATCCGGCTGGTCTTCTTCCTGCTCACTTTCAGTCCCAGCAGCTTTTCTCGCTCTGCTCTCAGAGTCTTCAGCTGGGCCTGGAGCCTTTCCTGGAGACACAGAAACATTTCGGCTACGTCTACACTGGCATGATTTTCCGAAAATGCTTTTAACGAAAAGTTTTCCGTTAAAAGCATTTTCGGAAAAGCACGTCTAGATTGGCAGGATGCTTTTCCACAAAAGCACTTTTTGCGGAAAAGCGTCCGTGGCCAATCTAGACGCCGTTTTCCGCAAAAAAGCCCCAATCGCCAATTTCGCGATCGGGGCTTTTTTGCGGAAAACAGTACTGTGCTGTTTACACTGGCCCTCTTGCGCAAAATATTTGCGCAAGAGGGCTTTTGCCCGAACAGGAGCAGCACGGTATTTCCGCAAGAACACTGACGATCTTACATGAGATCGTCAGTGTTCTTGAGGAAATTCAAACGGCCAGTGTAGACAGCTGGCAAGTTTTTCCGCAAAATCACGATTTTGCGGAAAAACTTGCCAGTCTAGACACAGCCTTCATGTGACTAAGCAAAAAATCAAATGTGAGATTTGCTAATAATTTTAAAATAGATAATTTTTGGTTCGACCCATTTCTGTAATGTCCTGCCAGGGAAGATGTTTAGTTTTTTAGTTTTGTTTCTCTTATTGTCAGTTTCAGAACTATAGGGAGGGGAGCTGGCCCAGCACAGCCACACACTGCTTACGACTGCAGGGCCCGGCAGGTTTATGAGATCAGAGACAGAGTCACAGTAATAGACACTGGAAGTGTTTTCAGAGTGCTTGAAATTCTCGGTCCTTGTTACAGTAGGGAGCTGGGGTCACATACTCAGAGGCTGCATGTGCCAGGGCGGGGGGAGATCGCAGGGGAGGGAGCTGGAGCAGAGGAGGGACACGGCGAGCATCGGGGACCTCCAGAGAGGCCAGGGCGCATAGGGGGGTGGGGAAGGAGAAGAGAGGAGGGACAAAGCCAGGCAGGCACAGGGTGGAAATCTGGCCTGGCAACCACCCGCACTGACCTAGCTCTGGCGATTGCAGGTGTTTGCAAACAACCCTCAGTGCCCCTCCCCAGTTCCCACCCTGGTTCTTTCTTTACCCGCCTGCTGTGGGCCATGTGCATGAGACTGTGGCTGGGGCTAGGAGCTCTCTCTGGCTGGTTCCTCCGTAGGGTGCCCGGCCCCACTGGGCCCCAATAACTCCCTGGGGCCCGGAGAGGCCGGTGCTATAGACACCAGGGCATTCTACTAACTACCAATTATTGCCATTGCCATTAACATCAGCATGGACACATGCTGGGCACAAGGTTCCCCCACTGAATCTGCAGAGATAAATCCCAAAGAGGAATCTGCAGAACTGGGACTCTCTCTATTGCTCAGGAGAGGCGGGTGGGGACAAGGCTGGGCACAGGCTGGCTGGCCCTTTCAAGGGAGGAGCTCTCAGCAGGGTCCCTGTCAGCCAGGCATTTGGGCAGTCAGCCAGGAGAGATACCAGTGGTGCCCAGCTGATTAGCAGCGTGCCCAGTTGCCCACAGCTGGCAGCAGGTGTTTCTATGGGTGGTGCACAGTGACACATGCCTTGGCGCACTGAACAAAATTTATTCCACACCAATATGGCCTATTTTAGAAGGAACATTGGTTGTCAGCCCCGCCTGAGACATAGTCAATTCTCCTCCCCAGGAAGGGACAATGAAGGGCAGGATGAGGGACCCTGGGATCCAACCCGGCGTTGGGTAGGTCAACCAGAGCCCCAGGGAAAGCCAGAGGGAGGAGGCCCCTGGAGCAGGCACAGGAGACCCTGGATCTTGCTCAGGATGATAAGGCCAAACTCCAGATTCAAAGTCCTGAGAGTCCCGGCTGGGAGAGAAGGGCTGTTACTGGCCACAAAAAATGCCACTGTGGGTCTTTTTTGGGAAACTGAGGCAGGGCTAGCCCATGCCACGAGGGGCACTCGGGCGGCAATGACCCCACTGCGGTGCCCTATCACCAGGCCATCCCTGCTTCCTGCAGTCCCACCCCTGATCCTATCGGCTAGATTCCCAGGGCGGGAGCTGCTCTCCAATGCTCCCCTCAGTCCCACGAGGGCAGGGATCGCTGTCGGCATTTCCCTACCTGGAATTCTTCGGCAGCTTCCTCGGCAGGAATTACGGTGTGACCTCGGTGCCCCTTGGATTTGTCACACACCAGGCAGATGGGGATTTTATCCTCTCTGCAGAAGAGTTTGAGAGGCTCCTGGTGTTTCTCACACAGACTCTTTGGGGCTGGTTCCCTCCCTGCCTGCAACTCGAGTTCTCTGGCCATGTCCACGAAACTCCTCAGCTTCCTGTCCGGCCTAAGGTTCCCCTGGGCAAAGGCTCGTCTGCACTGGGGGCAGGAGACGTCTGCGGCGAGTCCCCCCCAGTACTGGGTGATGCAGGCTCGGCAGAAATTGTGATCACAGTCGAGAGACACTGGATCGTCGAAATACTCCAGGCAAATGGGACAGGTCACTTCATCCTGGAGCGTCTTTCCTGTAGTCGCAGCAGCCATGGCTTCTCCTGCAGAGACCAGAGAGTTTAGTTTCACTTTTGTCTGCTGGGAAATGGGCAGGTTGCAATTTAGATCAGTCAGTGCCACCTTTCTGGGTGTGTTCTCCTGCTCTTTTGTTTTTTGGACTCTATGGAGCCTTTACATAAAGTGTGATGAGTCCAGACTGACAGTCACTCCTCCAAAATATCTGCCAGGCCCCAAACTTGGGCCTAAGCACTCAGGGTGCATCTACATCGCACGCTTATTTCGGAATAAGCTGGTCTGGAAGATACATTCCGAAATAAGAGCATCCCCTAATGGGGATGCGCTTCCTCAATGTAGAGCCCCAGGGAGCACTGGGGAGTAATGGTTTTGAATGGTCCTGGGGGGCAGCTATTTTGAAATAGCAGCAGTGGAGCATCCACATGACCAGCATTTGGAAATGGATCTTTCGGAAGAGGCATTAGTTATTGTTGTGTCGGAATAATGGGGTAGGGCAGATGTACCCTAAGTGAGAAAGGGGTAACAAACGACTGAGGGGTTCACTGCCCGACATGGGGATGGGATGGAGCAGCTGGAGAAGGAGGGCGACAGACTCAGCTACCGACTAATTGCCTCTCCCCTACCTGGCTATTAGGCTCCTTATGCCCCAGGTCTCTCTGGTGCCCGTGTAACCCACTGGTGGGGATGTAGCTCATGCTGTTCTCAAGGGTGGGCCGCTCGCTTGTGCTGTGAGGGGTGGGGGTTCTGGTTCCATCCTGGGGGTGCCGGCCCAGAGACCAGCTGTCACCCTTGTGCTTTGCCCCAGTGGCAATGCCTCTCTTCCCTGAAGTCTCCCCAGCTCTCCTGGTGGAGGGGAGGGGAGCTGGCGCTGGGCTCCGGCGCTGTGTGGGGCAGAGGCTAACCACAGTCTCCAGGCCCCAGAGCTCTCAGGCCACTCGCCCAGCCTGGCTTCAGGGGCATCTGGGGCCAGTCAGAGGGGGCCTGGGAGAGTCTGGGGAGCAGCCCCCTTGGACCAGCCCTGGAATCCAGCTGTGGGGAGAAAAAGCAGCAAAGAGGCAGCTGGACCCTCTTCCCGCTGGGTTCTCACTGCCCCTCCTCTTCCCGCACCGCGCAGCCGCAGCCCGTCGGCCACCGGCACAGCCCGGGCAGGAGGCAGGAAAGGGGCCAAGTAGCGAGTCAGGCTGAAGGGGGCAGGCCAAGCTCCTCTTGCCTTGCAGGGGCCCTGCCAACAGCTTCTCTCTTGTGCGCTGCTGCTGAGGAAACCGCCCTGGGAGAGACGCGCAGGCCCTGGGGCCAGGGGGCAGCCGCTGAAGTAGCGGAGTTGGGAGAGTGTGAGGCTGCAGGTCGAAAGGTCCCTGGTCCAGTCCCTGGCTTGGGCAGACGCCTCTGTCCCTGGGGCTGAGCCCTTGGTTGGCTCCTCCATGGAGAGCACAGCTGGGCCTCCTGGAAGGGCCTTGTGTGCCCTGCTGCCCACCTACGGGCCTGCCAGCCCTGCTTCTCTGCCCCTGTCTGCCTAGGTGCCAGCCCTGCCTCTCCGCCCCTGTCTGCCTAGGTCCCAGCCCTGCCTCTCTCCCCCGTCTGCCTAGGTCCCAGCCCTGCCTCCCTGCCCCTGTCTGCCTAGGTCCCAGCCCTGCCTCTCCGCCCCTGTCTGCCTAGGTCCCAGCCCTGCCTCTCTCCCCTGTCTGCCTAGGTCCCAGCCCTGCCTCCCAGCCCCTGTCTGCCTAGGTCCCAGCCCTGCCTCCCTACCCCTGTCTGCCTAGGTCCCAGCCCTGCCTCTCCGCCCCTGTCTGCCTAGGTGCCAGCCCTGCCTCTCTGCCCCTGTTTGCCTAGGTCCCAGCCCTGCCTCTCTGCCCCTGTCTGCCTAGGTGCCAGCCCTGCCTCTCTACCTCTGCTCTACCTCAGTCAGGGCAGGAATGAGAAGCTCTCCTTCGAGCCGCAGTCAAACCAGCCCCCTGGGCATAGGCGTGCGCAGGACGTGTGCCGGGTGTGCCCAGGCACACCCTAATGTCTCAAAAAAAGTGGCTTTGCGTTTTAATTTAATGCACAATTCGCTCTTTTAGTTTGAAAATACGGATTGGTGTGTGATGCAATAAGCACCGAATTGCGCACTATAGATGCTGTAGAAATGGATGGAAAGCCCGTGTTCGCTCGCAGCCTGTCCTTTAGGATTCAGTATGCAATAAATGTTCACCTTTCACGCCTATGCCCCTAGGGAACCTCTTGGCAGTGTACTGGGCCCAGCCCTCCCCTCTGCCCGCTGAGCTATCAAAAGGCTGCTGCTTTGTCCAGCGTGGCCCATCTGCAAGTGACACCCAAGTGGGTGGCATCCCAGGGGAGGAACTCACCAGCGTAGCGAGTTCTCCTCTGTGCTTCACATGCAAAGGGCCCCTGGGGGAACTAGGGTTGCCAGGTGTCCGGTATTCAACCAGACAGGCCGGTTTGGGGCCTACTGCCTGGTAACAAAATCTGGTAACAAAATCCAGAAAGTACCGGACATGTGCAATGTCCCATATTTTCTGGTTTTCCGGCTGGGCACCCGATGGAAGCCTTGCAGGGGTGGGGGAGTGGCTGGGAGGGAGGCGCGATTGGCGCTGAGAGCCTCTGGTTGTGTGTGACGCCTTGGGGCAGAGGGGAAGCCCCGTCTGTGTCCCTGAGCGCTGGTCAAGTGCATTGTGGAGCCGCAGCCAGACTTGCTCGCACTTCGCCGGGACTGTGCGTGGGACTGGCAGGGCCCTTGAATCTGCATGTGCCCCGGTCAGTCCTGCTCCCTGCTGGCCGATTCGCTCTCCCTCCCCCACTTCCCCTGACACCCTCCTGGCTGGCCAGTTCCCATCCACTTCTTGTCCCAATTTTCCCTGGCAGGTTCCCCCGCCCGATCTCCCCCGTCCAGCCCTGCTGCACCCAACACCCGCCCCCGCCAGCCCTGTTTCCCACCAGCGGGTTCCCCTGCCCAATCTCCCCCGGCCAGTCCCGCTGCCCCCGATGACTCCCTAACTCCTCCAGCCAGCCCCGCTGTCCCCTCCCTGTTCCCCTGCCAGCCCTGCTTCCCACCGGCTGCCCCCCCTTCTCCCAGCCAGCCCTGCCTGCCTCCCGGCCTATCCCCTCACCCCCATCTGAGATCAAGTGTGTCCAGTATTTTTTTTTAACTCACCTGGTAACCCTAGGTGGAACCAGGCAGAAACGTGGTGTCTCCTTCTTGGTGGCCCCCGTTTTGCCCTGGCAGGCGCTGCCCCGTCTCCCACTGGCCTGTGCCTGGCCTCCCTCCGCCTCCTGGCACCACAGAAAGCCTCTTGGCGTGAGCCTGGGCATGTGAGAAGCCTCAGGCCTGTCCCCTCTCACAGGCAGGTGCCTCCGTCTTCTCTGCCCCGGGAGGCCGGCTCCTCCGGCTCCTCCTGTGCGCTGCTCGCCAGAGAGGCAGCAGTGAGTGGGGAAGAAGCCAGTCCGGCTGAAGCTCACAGGGGAGGGGGATGCCCTGTTGCCTCGGGCCCAGGGACAAGGCCTCATCTCCCACATCCCTACACTTTGCTTCCCCTCCCCTGGGGCAGGATGGGCCTTGGGCCCACGTCCCTCTCAGCCCACAGGGGAAGGGGGAGCTGAGAGAGGGCAGGGAAGCAGGGGGCCAGAGCCCCCTCCCCGCAGGCTGGCCCAGCGCAGTCTCTGCCTGCTGGAGCCTCCTCTCACCAGCGCTGGGGCCTGTTCCCTGCCGGCGGATCAGCCTGTTTCCTTTCCCAGCCGCTCTGCCCCGAATTGCCGGCTAGAGACGGGCTTCCCCGCCCAGACTGCCCAGCGCGGGCTTGAACCCCCAACCTGCATCATTAGCACCAGCTCTAGCCAGGCTCTGCAGGCAGCCTCACGGGCCTCCCTGTGGGAAAGGAGCTGGGGGCGGCCGCAGGGACGGTGTGTGGGGCACGGCCCTAAGGGCCCAGGGATCAAGGAAAGATTTAAAATATCAACTTCCAGAAAGAAAAGCACAGACAGAGCCCTGCTCTGCCAGCCCCTCCCCACATCCCAAACTGCCAATCTGAGCCCCATAGAGCCCCCCTCTGACAGCCTCTGCCCCACGTCTGACTAACTGCCAATCTGAGCCCCATAGACAGAGCCCCCCTCTGCCAGCCCCTCCCCCACGTCCCTGACTAACTGCCAGTCTGAGCCCCACAGACAGAGCCCCCTGTCATGGCTCCTTCCCCACTCTGGCATGATAAATGCAGAAGTGGGGGCCAGCAAGTGTACCCCAAAGCCTTATCTACCAGGCTTTGGTATAAAACTTCCCCCAAAATCTTAAAAACCTAGATTTTGGAAATAGAACTTCCGCTGCCACCACCCAAATATTGATAAAAAAATCAGGGGAAAGATCATTTGGGAAATCTCACCCCTAGAATAAAAATCAGGGCACACAATTAACCACTGCCAGGTTAATAAAAAAGAAAAGAAAGATATCTTATTATTACAACAATATTCCTGTTGCCAGCATAATGACTAGATGGGAAGGCAACAAAATATACTCATGGAGAAGCCCCATGGGCCTAGACCTTAGTTACAAAGAAAAGCCAAAACATCTTTTAAGCCAGTGGTCCCCAACCTGTGGAGGTTGCCAGGCGCCAGGGGGCGTGACCGTTCGCCCGCCGGGCGCCAGGGGGCGGGGTCCCCCCATAGCTGCACGCCCCCCCCCCATAGCTGCGCCCGGGGCCGGCGCCCCCTCCCCCCCCAAGCGCCGCGCGCCCGGGGCCGGCGCCCCCCCCTCCTCCAAGCGCCGGGGGCCGGGGCCGGCGCCCCCCCCCCTCCAAGCGCCCGGGGCCGGGGCCGGGGCTGGCGCCCCCCGCCCCAAGCGCTGCGCGCCCGTGGCCGGCGCTCCCTCCCCCCCAAGCTCCGTGCGCCCGGGGCCGGCGCCCCCCCCTCCTCCAAGCGGCCGTGGCCAAGGCCGGCGCCCCCCCGCCCCAAGCGCCGCGCGCCTGGGGCCAGGCCAGCCCCGAGCACGTGGCGGGCGCACACGAATGCCCGCGGGCACCGTGTTGGGGACCACGGTTTTAAGCAGTGCCAGATCTCAGATCCCGTACCCAACCCTTAAAACAATAAAGCCTAACGAAACTACCTAAACTTTACCCTACTTACAGAAAATGGACAATGGTGTCATGGAGAGAGAGAGACATGCTTGTCCCCCTCTGTAGCTGCAGAGGACTCACCCGGAGAGACAAAAGGAGAAAAGAAAAAACCCAAATTCCTTTGTCCCAGTTTGAAAGTTCCCCCTACATCCCTACTGGTCACTCCACCTGGCTAGGTGTAGTTAACCCCTTAATCCCCAGGCTGCTGGCTAACCCTCATAATCATGACAGGGAGCACGGCCACGGTGTGTCACCTCCCGAGGGCCTGCCTGAATACCAGGACCCCCCGGGCACAAGTGTGAGTCCAGGCACACGACCTGCCTGTCCTCTGCTCCGACATCTCACCGTGGGGCCCCTGGAGCTCAGAGCCAACCTCACGTGCTCCCCTGGGTGAACTGTTCGGCAGAGCTCAGCCCAGGGGAGCCTGTGACCCTCAGCCAGTTGGCACCAAGGCCGCCCTGGCTCCTAGACACGATGCACCATCTGCTGCCCCTGGCTCCCCCGTCCCAGGGCAAGGCAGAAGTGGGAATGGGGGCCCTGGGTCCCTCCTGGTTGGTTTGGGGGGGGGCAGCAGTTTCTGGCCCCACCCAGGACAGGTGCAGGGTTCGCTGCTCCCCATTTCATTCTTGCATTTTCCACGTGGGCTGCTCCAGGCCCCCGGCTCAGGAGAGGGAGAGTAAAACACTTTCCCGCTCAGAAAGTGACCTTGCAGGGAACCTGTTGACTCCTAATCAGAAAATCGCATTCTCCTTCCCCTCCCGCCTTCCCCCACCCCTGCCCCTGGCCCCGGCTAACCCTGATTTATTCAGCACCTCATCCTGTTCCCCTGTTCTAGAGGTTTTAGCATCGTCATAATGGAGGAAATACAAGGGGCCCCTCTGTGAGCGCAGGGAAGTGTAAAAGCGAGACCAGGGATGCGTGTGGACGAGGTGCTGATGGGTCGATACCCAGGGTACCCTGGGGGGAGGCGTCTGATCTTTCTGTGCGGAAGGCGACGGCCCCGTTCCTCTGGGCCAGAGTCTGGCACCTGTGACTCACTGGGGTGTTTTATTGCCCCCTCCCCTCCCTGGCTAAAGAGCAGACGAGATATGAAGGGAACCCAGAGGAAGAGCCTTGGGGAAGGATCCAGAATCAGGGGATGTGGGGCGGAGGCTGGGGAGTCCCTAGATGTTATGGGGGGAGAGGAGAGATCTGTGGGGGGGGGTTCAGGGCAGACAGCAGTGACCGCCCCCCCCGTCTCATACAGCCCCCTGGGCGGGTCCCCTGAGGGGAGCGGAACTCTCGCCAAGGCGGGAAAATCCGGTTGGAACCGGTTCCCAACAGTCGCTCGGCTCCCTCGCTGCAGGGCCCCGGAGCCATTCCCCCTCCCCCGCCCAGTGCGGGTGCAAGTGCCCAGCCGCAGTGACACTGTCCCCCTGGCCCGGCTCCGCCCAGCTCCGCCTGGCTCCCAGCCCACTGCCCTCTGCCGCCCAGCCCCAGGGTGCGCGCTTACTGCTGCCATGGTGGAGCAGAGCACAGTGGGGCTGGGACATGGGTGGGAGCACTGCCGTGATGGGTGTGGGGGGCTGACCCTTGGTGCCGCCCTCTCCCCAGCCCCACAGCCTGGGGGGACCCAACCCAGAACAGACACAAATCTGACCCCTTCCCCCCCAGCAACAGCAGCAGGGAGGGACATTTAAAAAGGGACAAATCCGACTTGTCTTTTCTGCCCCCCTTTTTAATACTGTAAAAGCCCCTCAGAGTGGAAATGAGCGGAGCAGCAGCTTTAATACCCAGGCCAATGGCAAAGAGGCCCACGGGTTTGGGGAGCAGTTTATGTTTTAATGGCACTGACACGGCAACCAGGCCAAGGTAGAAACCTGAAATGAGTGAGCAGCGTCTCCCCTTCCGTCAGGACTGGGACATTTCTCTGCCCCTTTGAGCTGCCTTCGCTTCAGCCTCGACTTCCACACGTTTCATTTCCAGGCGCCCTGTTCATTTCTGGGTGTCTCTTCCACTCTCCCCCGATCCCTCTCACAGACCCACCCCCTCATGTTCTCCCTTCTTTCCCCTGTGTTTATACCCTCCCCCTCCCAGCCGCTGGCAATTTTCTATGCAGGAACTTGTCCTTTTGTTTTCTCTATTACCTCAGGTTCAGCTCCTCCTGCACCATCCCCCCATTTTGTAGCCTGCAGCCCCCCAATTGACACCCCCTCCCCAGATGGCAGCCTGCAGCAAGTGCAGCTGGGCTGATGGCCGAGTACTGTGATGTGCCGAGTGTGGGCATTCAGGGCACTCCAAGCCAGGACTGCTTTGCTGTCCCTCATCGAGTTAGACAAGTGAGCGGGGAGCCCTGAGAACTTTCTGTCCGGGTTGGGGGTCGGGTCCCTTTAAGCACAGCCCTCGGCTAGCCTGAGACAGTAGCTCCACACTCTAAGTCCTAAGCTGATGCCCTGCCGGCACTACTTCCAGCCATCCTTAACCTCGGTTCAGGGTCCATTCAATGTGGACATGCTAGTTCGAATTAGCAAAATGCTAATTCGAACTCATTTTTAGGTCTAGATGCACTAGTTTGAATTAGCTTAATTCGAATTAACTAATTCGAATTAAGTTAGTTCGAATTAGTGCTGTAGTGTAGACATACCCGGACTGTCCCCTTCCAGGAACATGGCACTGCCTCCCCCCCCCTCCCACACACACATGAACACCTTGCTTAGGGGGTTGTCAAGGGTGTCAGCTCCCCTGACTGGGGTTCAAAACCTTGGATCCTTCACAGCCGGATACTTGACTGTATGTTTTCATCACAAGGGTGGGAGACTTTTTTACACTTTGCTCCCAATATCCCATAAGGGCCTGTGTCCTAGTCTCCTGGGAAACAACCCTTGTGTTTTGGGAGAAGTTGCTTATGAACGTCACAGTGAATAGAAATTCATTCATTCATTAAAATGCAGCTTCCATTTTTTCAAGGGAGAGAATATTTGCGACACAGACACTATCCCATAAGAACAGAGAAACACACATAAATCCACATTCACCAAGGCCACAGAGAAATCTAACAATAAACAATCCTAAGTCTCAACTACGTCTCCCAGCCGGTGAAAAACAACAGACACCTACCAGATACTGCTGGCTTCTCTGCTCACTGGTCTCCTTTAAGCTCAGCAGCTTTGCTCTTCTTTCCCTGGGTATGTTTACACTACCACCCTAGTTCGAACTAGGGTGGTAATGTAGGCAACCGGAGTTGCAAATGAAGCCAGGGATTTGAATTTCCCGGGCTTCATTTGCATGTTGCCGGGCGCCGCCATTTTTAAATGTCCGCTAGTTCAGAACGAGGAGTACAGGTAGTTCGGAATAGGAAGCCTAATTCGAACTAGGGTGGTAGTGTAGACATACCCTCTCAGAATCGCCACATGGGCCTGGAGTTTTTTCCTGTACAACAGAAATGAGTTAGTGGTTTTATTTTGGAGTGGTGACTGTGTTTATAGGGGGCGTTTTCCCACCCAAGCTGCAAGACAATTCTCGGTCTCCCTAGACAGACTCGGTGGGGGAGGCGATATCTTCTGCCTGTCGGTGAGAGAGCCGAGCTTTGGGGCTTTCACAGGGCTCAGCTCTGGGGAACAGACTCTTTCCTGCACCTGAACACGTGGTGGCCATGAGACTCCCTCCCTGTCTCCATGCCACTCTGGGCCCCTTTGCGCACATAGGCCCTTGCCTAGCTATGGGAGCTTCAACCACCATGTTTTCAAAGCAGAGTTAGTAGAGCGAGCCCCAAACTGTTCCCTACCATGCCTACCACCAAATCAAGTCCAGCAGCTCCCTTAAGACCTCTGTGCTGTATCTGCTGCATGGAGCCTCCTTAAAGGATGCCTTTTGCCTTGTAACTAACATGCCTATTGCGTTGGACAAATATTCTTTTATGCTCAGAGATTAGCTTCTGCATTCTGCAATGTGTCTTCTCTACCGTCCGCCCTTTGCTTGTTTTCTTGGAGAGGATTCAACAGTGAGCTTGAGGCCCACTCCCCTGGCTCATCCAACTGTTCAGCTAGAACAGATCTGAAGGCGAAAACATAACGGAATGACATTCCATGAGCAAATGCAACCCACCCGCATGGGAAGGGTGCGGTTAAATGGGCAGAGGAGAACGATGCTGCAGAAGATGCACAGAGCATGAGGAGAGGATAACGTGCATGAAATGTGAAACCAAGACCCAGGAGCAGATCTTGAGGCAGCAAACAGAGCGGCTGACATGCCTGTACAGGCATGGGAGGGGCCGGATTTCTCAGCAACAGTATGGTTATTGCTTGTGGTACATGGCAGATCGGGGACAGGGCTGTGTAAAATATACAGGTCAGCACATTTAATATGCTCCTACCCTGACATAAAATTTTAGGGAGCACACGGGAGGCTGCCACAACAATGGGAATGCTGCTTATACTGAGGTCTAACCCAGTCAATAGACGGCAAAACCTTCCCTTTAAACGTCCAAAAGCTCTTTCTACCACCATTCTGCATTTGCTCGGCCTATAGTTGAGCTGCTTCCTACTGATGTCCAGGCTGCCAGCGTACTGCTTCAGGGGCCACAGCAAGAAGGGGAGGCTGGGCTTCTAAGAATTACAATTGGCATTTCAATGCCTCCGATGCAAGGTTTCCAGGTGGGAAGAAAATTCCACCCTGCACCTTTCTGACGAAACCAAAGTTCCTATAGATGCGCATGTCATGCTCCTTTCCTGGCCATCCCATATTGATGCCGGTGAAACGGCCTTTGTGATCCACCAAAGCCCATGGCACCAGCAAGAACTACCACTTCCCAGTTAAGAGCTCTTTGGGATAGTGGCCAGGAACCAAGATAGGAATGTATGTTTCATCTGCCACCCCACCACCATTAGGGAACTGCATTGCAGCAAAGCCATCCACTATGGCCTGCATGTTTCCCAAAGTCACTCTCCTTCATTGCTACTTGGATCACTGGCTGCTTGGATCACAGCAGCCTCCCACCGTCTTATTCCCCCGCTCTGAATTAATTTCCAGCTGACCGGTAGCTGCCTGGCCTTGCTAACTTCCACATGGCTATTTCCACTCGCTTCTCAACTATCAAAGCCAGTCTCATTCTGTCACTGCTGCACCTCAGGGAAGGAAACCTCCATGAAAGTCGCCTTATGCATGCACAAGTTTTGCAGCCACTGGTCGTTGTCCCATATCTGCAGTCCTGCCAGTCTCTGCTTGTCACCTGGGTCCAGAACTGGCATTTCTCTCTGTCAGAAGAATCGATTGCTGCTAGCATCTCCACTCAGATGTTTCACTCTCCTCTGTGTTCCTGGCCTCCACACGTTCTTCTTGCTCTAGCGACTCCTGGCTAGGCCCTGGACATGCCGCAGCATAAGTTGTGAAGTGTTTGCAGTGATTACCATTGCTTTTTACTGCTGAACGGGATCCATGTTTGCCTTGCAATAATGTCTACCCAGATAACCCAGGGGGAAAGAGTGTGAAAAGGTTGTTTGCCATAATAACATAAGAATGGCTGTACTAGGTCAGACCAAAGGTCCATCTAGCCCAGTAGCCTGTTTGCCGATAGTGACCAGCACCAGGTGCCCCAAAGAGGGTGGACCGAAGACAATGATTAAGCGATTTGTCTCCTGCCATCCCTCTCTAGGGATGGCCGTCGACGGAGGCATGTAGATTAGACAGATTGGCATAGGGAAATGAAGCCGTGATTAAAATAATCGCGGCTTCATTTAAATTTAAATGGCTGCCTCGCTCTGCCGATCAGCTGTTTGTCGGCAGATCGGGGCAGTCTGGACGCATCGTGGTCGACAAGGAAGCCTTTGTCAATCGGCGCAGGTATGCCTCGTGAAACCAGGTTTACCTGCACCGATCGACAAAGGCTTTCTTGTTGACCGTAGTGCGTCCAGACTGCCCTGATCTGCCGACAAACAGCTGATCAGCGTGGCAGCCACTTAAATTTAAATGAAGCCACGATTATTTTAATCGCGGCTTCATTTCCCTTTTTTAAATAAACTAATCTACGGTACATGCCTCCGTTGACGGAGGCATGTAGTTTAGATGTACCCTTATAGATTAGTAATACATGATTTCCCTTTACAGAACCCATGTTGACTTTTGTCCAACAAATTATGTTCTTCTACATGCCTCACAAATTTATTTTTTACTATTGTTTCGACTAATTTGCCCAGTACTGAAGTTAGACTTACCGGTCTCTTGCTATGTTTTATAATTTGGGGTATACATTTAAGTCCAAGAATTTAACTACTAGAACACATATCAACAGAAGAGCATTACACTGACTACTTCTTTGTTTCGGCTCCCACTCGCCGGCCATGTGTTGATCGCCACATGAAGCCAAACTGCACTGCAGGGCACAAACAAACTGGCCGTGGGCAGCATCCCAAGTTATTAATAAATATTTTATAAACCTTTCCCTTTTCTCTCTGCTGCCATGTCTCCTCTCCTTGCTCCATCATCTCCCCTGGTGCCTGTTGCCCCCAACTCCTCACCCTCCTCTGCTGTCCTGACTCCTGCCCTTCTCACTGCCCTGAGCCCTCCTGAGACCTGCCCCCCTCGACCAGCCCTTCTCTCCCTCCAGTGCCCACTACTGTGGGCGGGGGGAGCAGCACAGCTCTCCCTGCTGCAACCCCCTGAGAGGAGCTGCCATTGGAGCAGCTTCACCTTCTCTGCTGTGGGCAGCCCCATTAACTCCCTACAACCTCCCAGCTCCCTGCCCTGAGCCCCCCATCTCCGGCTCTGATGGCTGCATCCTTCCCCCCATTGCTTAGACCCAAAGATCTCCCAGAGCTCTTCCTTGAAACCTCCATCCCTCACCCCCTGCCCTGATCTCCCAGCACCTGCCCTGACTCCTCACTCCACTCCCTGCCCTGTATCTCGCACCCCTCCCAACCTGCCCTGAGCTCCGAACACACCCAGCTCTCTGCACTGAGCCCCCCCCCCCCACACCTCCAACCCCCTGCCTGACTCCTGCGTCCCCGTACTAAAAGAATGAAGGACTCTGGGAACTCCGGGTACAGCTGCCGTGTTGTTATAGATGGGGCTGGGCCTACCATGCGGCAACTAAATAAATAATTATATCTGCTTGCAAAGAATTCCTGCTTGTCGGGCTCGTCTTGTTCGGAGTCTCCCCGTCTGCCGCAAGGGAATGGAGGGTTGGAGTCTGATGGGAGCTGCACGGTGCCCCACTCACTTTGGTACCGCGTTGCAGCTCACGCACGTCTCCAGCAAGTACCAGACCTCCCCGCTCCCCAACGAATTGACAGAGCCGCTGGGTCTTGCTTTCTGGAGATTGGCCAGAAAGGGCTCAGGCCCCGCAATGGGATTCACTGCCCATGGGAGCGCCACCTGCTGGTTGCCTCAAGAATTGGGCATCCCCATTCACGGGGAAGGGCAGGTATCTCTCAGTATTGCACAGCCCAGGACCCCCCACAGGTAAGGGTCCCAACACCATGCTGCCTCTTCCCAACTTCCTCCACCATGATTAAGGTGCTTCCAGGGATCAGCTGAAGGAGAGGAAATGTGTGTGCCCCTGGGGAATGCCCTCTAGGAAAAGAGAGTCTGTCTAGATGGCTGGGTGGGAAGGCCTCATTCAAGTCAATGAACTATTGGGAAAAGCCCCTGTCCTGGCTGCTGTGACCAGATCACCTGGGACTGGACCCCACCTGGGAATACCAGTGTTTGCCCATTGACAGGCCTGGGAACTAAGAACGGAGACAAAAGTTTCTTGCCCTCTGCATAAGCTCTTTGAGGCAGGGGTGTGACACCATCATGGCTCCTCATTGACTCCCCGCCCAGAAGAGCCTCTTGGAATCAGCTGAGGAACAAGGCCTGGGCTGGAGGAAGAGCTGGCGCCAGGCTAGAAGGGTTTCTAGCGTGTGACAGGAAGACCTGGGGGTTTCCACGCATAGCCTCATTTGCATACTTCTGGCACAACAACCCGCCAGTGTAGACATAGCCTAGGAAGGGGTCTTCTCTAGACGTCTGTGGGGAAAGGGTGGTTCAGCTCTGTCAGTGACCTGCCCCAGGGGCTGGCCGAGAGGGGCTGCAGACATGGCTGTGAGGTGCAGAAACGGGACTTGTCTTCCAGCGGCTGTGAGGAACGTGCATTTGGAAGAGGATTTACATTCCATGGGTCACTGGCTCTGCAGTCATGGGTGCCTAATGAACAAGGTGTTGCCTTCTGGAGTCAAAACTTGTGAGTTTAAGTCCAATGTGGGGTGAAAACCTGCTTTTGTTCCCCTGCCTGGTGCACAGTAAGGTGAGGACTGAAGTGTGGTGGGAGCTGCAAAGTGCTCCAGGGACTTTGTGGTCAGGCTGCCTGCTGTCTCTAGCACCTGCCAGCTCCCCCATTGGGCTGAGAGAGCTGCTGAGCCTTGTTCAGAGGAGATAGCTGGACAGGGCTCAGGCCCTGCAATGGGGTTCGCTCCTCAGGGCAGTGCCACCTGCAGGTTGCTTCAGGCTTGCTCAGCTCATGCACCCTCTACTGATGGTCCGGGCCCCAGCCCACCAAATGCAGCAGAGTTTTCTTCATGACTTGGCCGTGCCACGATCTGGGCATCCCCCTTTTGAGGGGAGGGGCAGGTATCTCTAGCCCCAGAACCCAGCACTCTGTGTCCCAACACAGGGCTCTCAGATACTGCTGCCTCTTCCTAGCTCCCGCCTCCGTTCTTAAGGGCAAAGCAGCGGAGACAGAGCCAACACTTGACCTTCGATAGCTCAGCTGGCAGAGTGAAGGACTGTAGCGGGGGCTCAGCAAGTTATCCTTAGGTAGCTGGTTTAATTCCAGCAGGGCAGGGGAAGGCAGGCAGGGCATGCTGGGCCCTAGGGGGGTAGCAGGGCAGGCAAGGCGCGTGCAAGGAGCTGCTGAATCATAGAATCATAGGACTGGAAGGGACCTCGAGAGGTCATCGAGTCCAGCCCCCCGCCCCCAAGTTCTCAGCAGACCAGGGGCACAGCTGTGATGCTGTAAAGAGCCCCGCTCTAGAGGGTCAGGGGACACAGAGCCCAGACAAGCCCTGGGACTGAAGCAGGGACCTTTAGATCTTCAGTCTAACATGGGCCTGACTGAGCTACCTCAGGCCTCCCAATACGGCTATGGGGAAAGGCCTTCTCATGGCAGAGGGAAGCCGAGTGTCACACTGAGTCCCCCAGCTGGGTTTCTAGTAGGAATCTATTCTCACTATTTCCCACTAAATACAAGGCCCTGAAGATACTGAATTTACTATTTCCCTAAACGCAGTGAAAGAGTGAAAATCGCTAGACAATAGCTACGAACTACACCGTCTGCGTGGGCGCTCGAAACCCTCACACGGTCACCTCTGCTCGGTCGCACCAGTAAAGACGCAGAGACACCTCTAGCTAACCCGTGTCCTTGGGTCTGGCTAGCTGAGGAGAGAGACTCCCATGTTTAAGTCCACGTGAGACAGAACATGGTTGTTGCCAAAACCTCAATTTCCACCGAAATCACAAATTTCTATTGAACGTGCCAAGAACGACCCAGGGACGACAGCAGAGATCGATTTATTGATTTATTTGCACAGGCGAGCAGATGACTCATTTACAGGGACAGTTTTTACATTCAGTCTGAGTACAAAATGGCTTTGTTAATGAACACACTCGAGGGAGAAGCTCTGTGAGCCACACGCTGTGTATGCACTAGGGACGGGAACATGCATGTACTTAAGTTACACGGTTACATGCAGGGGGCAGGCAGCTCATGGTTTCCCCTCCCCTCTGCTGCCTCTGGACTGGAGGCAGCAGCGCAGGGTGGGGGGCAGGCGGCTCCACTACAGCTGGTACATGCGGGGCCTTGCTTTAAAAACCAGCACCCCGGGTCTACTAGCTTCTACCTGCCCCCTGCTCTGAGCTGCTGCCTGTGAAAGAGGCACCCTTGCATGGGGGAAAATGGTCCGGCAGGAGCTGGTGAGTGCAGGGAGCGGGCTTGAAAGCTGGCTCTCTGCACGCACCGGCTCCCACCTGCCCCCCATGTGCCTCTAATGCAGAGGCAGTGCTGGGGGGGGGCTGCATGTTACCGTGCACGTTAACCGATGAGCAGAGGCTCAGGAGGTAACCGCCTCTACGTTGGCACTTTCCCATCCCTAGTGCACGCACACTCTGCCCATTGTAACAGACTGGACTGGAAACGTCTCCTGTCAAGCCCCATGTGCTGCCTGTGAATCCCCGCGCAGGGCTCAGGGCTGCAGAGCAGAGATTTCCCTTCCCAGCCCCGAGGCTGCCGACATGGGGCAGAGGCTCTCGGGAGGTGAGAAGTGAACCGGGATGTGCGGGGGCTGCTCACTGGTTCTGGGTAACCAGTGGAGCCTGGAGGAGCCCCCCGCCGCCGTGGGCAGGGGTCTGCTCAGCCCCGCGGGGCCCGACACAGGCAGGTGCTGCTCTGGCGGGGCTGGAGTAACCCTGCCTGTGTGGGAGGGGGAAGATGCTCCAGCCCGGCCTCAGGAGCTGGGGGAGCCGGTCCAGCCCGGCCAGACTGCAGCATCCTCTGGCTGCCCCTTTCATCGGTTAACCCAGCGGTTCTCAAACTTACACAGGGGTTGTGAGCAACTTAGAGGGGGGCTGCGCTATCACAACATTTGAGAACAGCTGGATTAACCCATGAAATGGGATATTCATCCCTAAAAAGCACCTCTCCCCGGCAGCCCCAAAGTGGAGCTGCCTGGCTGGGGCAATAGCGCCTCTCCCTGCTGCCCCAGTGCAGAGCTGGCACAGCCAGGGAGAGACACCTCTGCTGCCCCCTCCCGCAGCCTAGGTCTGCCCCCGCTGGGGGAAATAGGTACCCACCAGCAACTCTCAGGGCAGGTGCTGCCGCCATGGAGAGGTGACTCTCACCTGCCCTGAGCTTCTGCAATGAGCCAGGGCTGGGGGGAATCCTCTCTGCTCGTCAGCCTGCACCCCATACGCTCCATCCCCAGCCACGCCCCTGAGCCTGCCCCACCCAGAACATGTACCGCAGCCCACTGCCCATGCCCTATGCCCCCTCTGCACCTGGA
The DNA here is from genome assembly GCF_052426305.1 of Pelodiscus sinensis. NCBI lineage: Eukaryota > Metazoa > Chordata > Testudines > Trionychidae > Pelodiscus > Pelodiscus sinensis. The sequence goes on from NC_143070.1 coordinate 16,153,434, forward strand.
CGTAACAACTGAGAGGGAACGTGACCCCGTAGAGCCGCCCCGAGACTGGGTTTCACCAATGGACCGATGGGCCAGCAACATGAACTCACGAGCGTGCCGTGACTGTGGGTCTGTCCCCAGCGACTAGACAAACTCTCAGCTGTTACCCAGTTAGGCTGGCGAGTTGTCAGTCCGATGGGGGGCAGATGTCCCTGGCAGAGTGTCCATCTGGAAATGGGTCATAGGACCTCTCTGAGGCTCCTCTGCCTGCCCTCCACCTGTCATGGTGGCCCCTGCCCTTAGGACCATCGAGGGAGGGGACTGCACCAAATGGGGGAAGTGCCGTGTTGCGGGGTCCTGCCCACAAGAGGGTCCTGTGACCCCTCCCAGGAATCTCCCCACCATCCCCTCCAAACCAGTGAGGGTCACCCCCCTCAAGCCAGCTCAGAAGGGAAACGTGCCCCAGTCAGAGCAGGTGCAGCCCGACGGGCCAGGCGCTGAGTTCTGGGAACGAGACGGGCTCCTTCCCGCAGTGGTGCGCTGGGACGTCCAGGGCGATGGTGCCGGCAGCTCAGCTCCAGAGATGGGGGCTTCTGGCCTAGGCCTTCGGGCACTAGCTGCTCTGACTGGTGCATGTTTCCCTTCTCAGCTGGCCTTGGCGGGGGGTGACCCTCCCTGATTGGGAGAGGACGGAGGGGAGACTCCTTGGAGGGGTCCCAGGACCCTCTTGAGGGAAGATCCTCACACCACGGCACTTCCCCTATTTGGTGCGGCCCCCTCTGCCCTCATTGGTCCTGAGGGCAGGGGCCACCGTGACTGGTGGGGGGCGGGCAGAGGAGTCCTCAGAGGGGTCCCGTTACCCAATTCCACATGCGTCCTGGCCTGCAGCTGTCTCCAATGGGTGAAATCCATTCCCGAGGCAGATCCATGGGGAGAAAACCCGCAAGAGGGTCCCCGGACCCCTCCAAGAAGTCCCCACACGGCTTCTGCCAATTGCCTCGGGTTTCACCCCCCTCGCTCATTGCACAAGGGACTCGGGCACCAATCCGAGGCGGCGCAGCCCGAAGGCCTCGGCCAGAGTTCCTGAAAAACACCTTCTTGGGGCGAGACCACCTCTTCCTCGCTGCGTCGCCGTGGGATCGCCGGGACGATGCTGTCGGCCGACCAGTTGTTCGGCTCCAGAGATCGAGGGCTTCTGGTCTAGGTCTCCGGGCCTGGCCTGCTCTGATTGGTGCCCATGTCTATTCTGAGATGGCCCGAAGGGGGAGTGAAACCCGCCCCTGTGGGCAGAGGGCTCTGTGGGGGTTTCTTGCAGGGGTCACAGGAGTCAGAGCACCTGAGCACAGCACTTCTGGTGCTTGGGCAAGTCCCCTCTCTCCAGGGCCACTACCCCGACTGGTAGAGCAGTGGGAGACATGGGCAGTGAGCGAACGGCTCACATGGGACGGCAAAGCCCAGCCCCGCCCCTTCTTCCCGAGGCTCCGCCCCCCCATGCCCACCAGGCTGCTGGCCCTGCCCTGCCCTCTCCTCCCCAAACTGGTGGCTGCCCAGCCCCAGATTTCTACCCTCCCACTCCAGCCCCCAGGCTGCCTGGCTTCCTGGCATCCCCACAAGCCCCAGAGCAGTCAGACAGCCTCAGCTCCCCACCCCAGTCCCAGAGCGCTGGGCAGCCCCAGCCCCTCCCCCCACCGCGGACCCCAAAGTGCGCGCAACCCCTGTCCCTCCCCCCACCACGGACCCCAGAGCGCGCGCAGCCCCTGTCCCTCCCCCCACCGCGGACCCCAGAGCGCGCGCAGTCCCAGTCCCCCCAAGAGCGTGGTCCCACACTGGTGTTTGTGGGAAGGCCGATGGGCGACGAGAAGAACCCACCCAGATGGGCAGAGACCGGGGGGAAGGGCCCGGAGATGGGTGGGTCTGATGGTGACTCGTGAGCTGTGTCCTGGGGTGACGGGCCAGACAAACGTTGGAGACCAGACCGCAGGGCTGGGGAGGGGCTCGGCTTCCTCTGGCCTGGGGGCGCAACGGATCCTGGCCCCGTGCGCGGCTGGTTCCCCGTCACGTGCAGCTCTGCCTCTTCCGCATCCTCCTGGTGTCCCAGCTGCTTGGTCTTCTGGCCAGGCCAGGCTCGTGGTGGGCTCAGCCGGTGTCTGCCAGAGGAGAAAGGGCAGGAGCACAGATGAGAAGAGCACACTTGTCAAGGGGGAGACTCTGGAGCAGGGCAGGTTCCCCCCCATCCCCTCGCTCCCCTCGTGGCTAATGCTGTGGAGTGCGTTTGGCCCCGTGCAGGGAAGGCCCCAGGCTCTATTAGGGCCTTGTCAAGCCGCCACAGCAGGGCCTGGTTTCCTCAGAGGGGAGGGTGAATCTGTCGCCCGGCTCCGAGGGGCCGAGTCCTCCCTGAACTGAAGCCTGAGGAAGCCCCGCGCTGGGCTGAGTTGTCCTGAGTCAGGTTCCAGCCAATGCAGGAGGCAGGAGCTGGGCTGGTGAGTCTCAGAAGAGGCATCAGCACCTCCGAGGAGAACCAGCAACTCAGTCTGCTCAGTGTCGCTTCATGGCTTGGCCCTCTCCTCTGCCTGAGAGTGGTGCCAGGCCGCCCAGGCCTCAGCCTGCTCCAGCCCTGCTCCTGCTCCAGCCTCGTCCCTAGTCCTAGCGCAGCCCGGCTCGCAGTCCAGCTACGCTCCCAGCCCTGCTCCTAGACGGTTCCAGGCCCACACTTGACTCCTGGCTCTGGCTCCTGCAATTAGCTCCTCTAGGCTCCACCGCCACCACTCCAACTACTAGGCCCCACTGCCACTGCTCCAACAACTAAGCCTCCCCCCCGCCCACCCCGATCTTAGACAGACAGGAATAATTCACATTTCTGCTTTCCATGAGTCTGATCCTGCGTTGGTCAGCACCGGCTTTGTGAGAGCCTTGGAACGTCTTCCCAGGTGTCTCTGGGCTGGACTCTGCTACGGGAGCTGATGTCCCTTGTGAATACCCAGCCCACGGCCCAGCCCCTGCTCCAAAGAGCTGCTCCCGTCTGTTGTACTTACCGTGGCAGGATGAAGAGTCCTTCTGTGTCGGTGCCGCTCCCTAATCAAAACGCACCCCACACGAGGTTCGTAAGCTTCTGCAGCCATTTAAAATGTTCATTCAGGACGATCGCTGTGGTCCTGTCTGATCTTAAAGGCACTTCCTGGAAAGCTGAGAGAAAGAGGAAATGGGTTGGAAACCTCACAGAGCTGCTGTCACAGGTGGCTGGGAAACCTTTGCGTCCGAATGGCCTTTGCCACGGGAACACGACAGCAACCGTAACTGTGGCATTTAGGTGCAGAGCCACAAAGGGGCTTCGGCTCCTAACTTCAACCGAATCCTTTGTGCATTCGTGCCGCCTTCAGTGCTCCAGAGGTGGCAGGGAAAGGTGTTTCCTGGGGGCCACATGGGATGGCCTAGGAGCCGAGAACCCAACTCTGGGTGAAGGTCCCTGGCCTACAACCTCTCTAGTGGAGGGGAGCAGGTGGTGGAACTTTTTGTGACAGAGGGTAAGAATCCTTCTCCTCCTCCTACTGACTAGTCATTTTCAGTTCTGGCCGGCCTCCCTTGAGAGCCTTTGTGTTCTTATCCCCATTTTACAGGTGGGGAAAGTGAGGCACAGAGTTGCTCCTGGTGGCTCAAATCTCCTGACTCCCATTCTTACATTGACCAGCAAGACCATTCTTCCCCATTAAGCACTGTCCTCAGACAGAGACAGACACTGGGGCAGCTGTGTTCAGGCCTCATACTGCCCACAGATGCCCGAACGCCCAGAGCTGTTTCCTTACCTTCACACAGGCGGAAGATGCCATCTGCACTCACTGTCTCCGCCAACAGGTAGACGAAATGGTGGATGGTCTCTCCTAAACAGACAAGGAATACCCCGGAGCTCAGGACTTTTCAACATCATCCCTGAAAATTGCTAAAGATTCAGCCATTCCCACAAGACAGCCCTTGGGAAATTCAATACCCGGCCCTTCGATGTGGCATGAAGCACATGGGAGAAAGCATTCGACCCCAGAAGTCACTGAAAGGCCGATTGCAAAGGAGACTGAAATCGCATCTTGCTGGTTTCCTGGAGATGTGGCCAAAAAGCTGTGGGCAGGAGAAGTTGGAAGAGACCAAATGGCAAAGTGGCTCCCTCCAGCTTGCAGTAAATGTGAATTCTGGCCCACGCAGATCCCCGCTGTCGGATTCTGGTGCTTGTCAGGCTGGGTGCGTTGATTTAAATCAAGTTTCCCACTGGTATTACTTCTCTAATTGTCTCAAACACTAGTGCAAATCTCCTCAGTGACACACAGTAATTTATAGCTGGGAGTAGCATTTTACACCAGCTAAGAGAGCACCTTGTGTATCTGTGACGTAGTGGGGGTACTTGCTGGGCTGTGGTGACCCCTGCTGTCTGGAGCAAGACCCAGCAGGGAAAACCTCGCTAGGCAGAGGTAATGCCAAACTTGTTGAGCCAGGGGCCAGACACCCCCCATGGAGAGGAACAAAGGAAGGTGGAATGCTGCCCTGGCTGGGGGGCAGGGCTGGAAGTTGGTTAGTTGGTTGGTGGCTGTCTGTGAGGATGGTTGAGACAGCCTAGGGAGAGGAGCTGGAGTTTAGGGGCCCAGTCTCCCCCCAACTCAAGGGGGCCTGAGGCATCCTAGCCCAGCTCTGTGACCAGACTACATCTGTGCTGTGCTGTATCCTGGAGAGGCAATAAACTTCCTCAATTCTACTGGCTGGTGCAGTCTGTTTATGCCATTTCGGGGTGCAGGAGACGGGGGACCCCAACGCGCCGTCACAGTGTCATTCTGGTAGATAACCTGACTTCTGTTAATTTAGGAAATAGCACATGATCACCAGTGTTAAGCTGCAGACCTTGAAGCAGCATGTTAGGGATGGGAAGGACTAAATCATACACAAAAACACAAGAGGGCTGATATTTTATTCAACTAACTCTTCCATGTTATATCCATGTTTCACATTTGCAGTTGCGGGAGGTTCCTGAGTTGCTGGCTGATGCTTGTCCTGACACCCCTTTCGGTTCATGTTCATTTTTTATTAATTCAAACAGATGTGTCCTCAGAACGCTAAATGTGCGGTGACCTTACAACTTCTGCAGGGAGCTCTCCTCTTCCCCCCTCCCACTGGCATTGTGATGCAGCTCTTAAGCCAAGTGACCCAAAAAGCTAAGTTGTACTTGGGAGACACTTAATTTTGCTGTAAGCCCACTGAAAGACGTAGAGCAGGGGGGAACTTTGGGAAAGCTGAGTTCTGCCTGGCCCAGGCTCACCACCAGACAAGCAGAGAACAAAACATATCGGATCCGGGCTATGTCTGTCTGTGCCCAAGTGTCTCAGAGGGATAACAGACAATGAAAGCCCAGAACTGACAAGGAGGAAGAGATGCTGGTTAGGCTGGATAGACTAGAACCATTAAGGCAATTGGATGAGACTGTCGGGATGGGCAGCGCATGTTTGTGATAACATGGTAACCTATTGAACTGATTGTTCAATGAAACTAGTGAAAATTCCCCCTGGTCCCAGAGAACGGAGTGGGAAGTGGAAAAAGAGCTTTGAAGGAAGCACGGGAAAAGCTCACGTGGGTTTGCTCTGCTTACCGATGAACAGGGCTGCAGAATGTTGGATGGACGGCTGGGAGCTTTCCAGATACTTTAAAGCCTGGAACAGGAGCCTGGGGACGTTCCTCTCGTTATTCTCCATCTAGGAACAGAGCAGGGAGAAATGCTCAGTGCAGACAACGTGATCTGCCCACAGCGGGCAGGCCAGGGCTGCTGAAGCTCAGAGGGAGGGCAGGGCAAGAGCCAGTAGGAGCCCAGACGATGGAGCTGCCCCTCTCTGAAGGGCCGGATGCAGAGGGTGCCCTGCAGTCCCAGTGTCCTAACCCCACAGGGCCTGCAGGGCAGCAGGGGAGTGGAGGGCAGGAGCAGGGTACACTGCCGCTGTGCCCACCCCACAAGCAAAAGGGGCAGGACCCCAAGGGAGCCCTTCTAGGAGGGGCTGCCTCTGATGTCCCTGCGTGACGAGCGGGGTGGAGAACCCCCTGGGTGCTCGAGGGTGGGGCTAGAAAGGTCTCCCTGAGCTCCCCACTCACTGCTCTGCGGGCCCAAAGAACACACCTACCAGGCACTGCCCAACGCACAGCAAGAGCTGCGAGGAGCCGTCCCAGGCCAGGCTGGAGAAGAGACTCTTCCGACTGGCCCAGCCGAGGAACACGGCGCAGCGGAAGAGGGTCACTTTGCAGCTCTGCAGCACCAGGAGAGAGCGAGGGGCCTCGCTGAGAGAGGGAGCGTCTGGGGCACGTCCCCTCCTCCCTGCTCCTTGGGCTCCTGCTCTCCCTGCCAGGGGAGGTTCCTGCCCCTTGTTCCCAAAGGGAGGCTGCTCAGGGGAGGGGCTGAGAACTGGCTGGCGAGAGCCGGACGGGATCTCCACAGCTCAGCCCTTCTGCGCAGAGACGGCAACGGCAGCGCCAGGCCGCTCTGGGACCCCAAAGGGTCTGACCCCAGGGGCCCTCCCCTGTGGCCCCTGCACGTCCCCAGTGGCCCTGGCTGGGCAGGGGCTCTGGAGACGGGTGGGGCCCAGGGGACTCTGGCGCTTTGCTCTCTGGAAATACCGAGCGCGGCACTTACCAGGATCACGCTCTGCTCCTCGTCTGCCAGGTGGAGCAGCAGCGGGAGCAGGCAGCTGGTGAGTTCCTGCTGCACGGCCGCTTTGTCTGGGTCCTTCACCCCGCTCAGCATGGAGCCCAGCAGGGAAATGGCGGCTGAGCGGACACTGCCCCTCTCCTGGCAAGGACACGCGGGGGCGGGGAAGCCGGTGAGAACCGGGCCGTGTCCCTGGCCACAGAGGCTGCTCTGGGCTCCCCTCCCGGGGCCCTGGGGCCTGGCGCTCACTCCTGCCCCCTGGGGAGCAGCAGGAGGCGGGGGAGGATCTGGGGACAGGAGGTTCGGGGGGGAGGCTGCAGCAGGGCTGGGAGCTTGGCGCTCAGGTTGGCCCAGAAGGGCTCTGCCAGGGAGGAGGCTGCGTCGGAGACGCCCCACCCTTGGCAGGGGCCCCCTTGGGTGCTGCGTGGCCGGCCTGAGGGGGGCAGGGGCTGGGCAGGGACATAGCAGGGCGGCAGGGAGAGGAGGGAGGGGGAATGTGCTTCTCCGGGGTTCCCAGCCTTACGTGGTCAATGAGCGGGCACAGGCTGGCTGCCATGTCCTGGGAGATGGAGCCAAGCCCCTCCCCGGCAAGCAGGTAGATGGCGTCTGCCGCCTCCGTCATGGCCTCCAGGACAGTCCTTGCGTCCTTGGCACAGAACATGGCGATGGTCCCGGGCAGCTGGGCCCGTAACAACTGCCCCTGTGGGAATGCAGAAGGCAGCTCCCCACTGTCCTGGGACGCAGCCTGGGGCACGGGCTGCACCCTCCCTCCCCATCGGCCAGACTCCAGGGACGGCCCAGCCCCCCAGCAGGGGAGAAAGTCCTTCTCCTGCCGCTCCGCCAGGTGCTTTGCACCCCTGGCCCTTGAGCAGAGCCTGCCCTGTTGCCTGCCGAGAGCCGCTCCAGGCCCAGCCCACCGAGCTCTGACCCCGCCCCCCGACTCCTCTGCCCTTGCCAAGTTTGGGCTTTGTTGCCCGACTCCCAACCCCCCACTTCCCTGAGTGACGACCTGAGTCTCCTTCCCCTCTCCACTGCCTCCACTGACCATGCTCTGCCAACGCGTGGGACCAGGGACACCCCCTCGCGCCTGGTTTGCTCAGTAACGCACCCCCAGGAACTGGGCGCTGGGAGCACCACAGGCTTCCTCGGTCCCCTGGTGTCAGATCGGGGCTCCCTGGGGCACCGCTGAGAGGCAAGTCAAAGGCAAACTCCTCAGAGACAGGGCGACTTACAGCCCACGACTGGGGCCCTCCCTCTGAGGCACCAAACCAGCCACACAGAGCACTGCTGTTCCCCACACTGGCTACCCCAGCAAGCCCTGAGACTCTCCCTCTGAAACTTTGCACCGACATCTTACATGGCCCACTTGCTCCAAGATTTGGTGCAAACATAAACCAGGGCTTGCAACAGTGATGTGTCGGTTATCTCCCACCCGGGCAAGCCAGGCCCCTCACCTTCCCCGGCCAGAAGAGACAACTGGCCAGGCCTCGCAGACAGAGCCTCCGTATCGTAGGGTTGCTCTCTCGGGTCCATTCCATCAGGTGTTCCTGGAGGTCTGATTTGGTGACAGTGCTGAGGATGGAAGGACTCTGGAGAAACAGGAAAGAGAAAATCAGCATCAGGCTAAGGAGCAGAAATCTGCCTTTGGTCTGTGCCTGCTCCATCATCTTTGCCAACTGGCCACTTTCTGTGGCTGGTGTTTGAAATGGTCCATTCCTAGAAGGGCAACGAATCCACAAGCCCCAATGAACTCCAGGGAGAGAGGACTCTCTGGGGACCGCTAAGCGTCCTGGGCAGAGCGCTGTGGCAGAGGAAAAAGAAACCCCAGGGGAAGGCGAGGAGAGAGGCCCGGGCTTGGGGTGCTGGAGAAACATCTCCTCTTGTCACATGTCCCAGGGAGGTGCATCCAGCCAGGAGCAATCTCACCCTGCCCCCCTCCACTCTGTCCAGTCCCACTAGTATCTGTGTGGGCAGAGGAGCTGGCTGGCTGTGAGACTGCTGAACCGCTGGCCATGGGCCCCAGCACCTACTGGCCCAGGAGGGGTCTGAGCTGCTCTGCACAAGCCCACGTGTGCCAGGCCGCTCTGGATTCTCACCTTGGTGCAGAAAGTCAGGGCGATTTCTCTCAGCGCCTCCTCCTCCTCCCGACTCTGCACGATGGCGATGGCCTCTCTGAGAACCACAGGGACCTGTGGGTTCCGGTGCTCAACCATGGTTCTGGAAGAGCAAAGGGAAAGTCCCCAGGATTACCAAAGGGAGAGACAGTCCCTCCCCCATTGTGGGGCTGAGAGGGCCGGCTGGGGCAGAGGAGGATCTCCCGCCCAACTCCCATTGCCCAGACAGGCCGCAGGAAGAGGAAACTTGAGACTCCTACCTTGCGATCAAGCCCACCCCTCGGGAGAAGTGATGGCGGGAGGCGATCATTTCCCAGCCCTGCTGTAACTGGATACTGGCAAATTCCTTCCAGTATCTGGGCATGGAAAAGAGGGTCTTCACGGCCTCCAGGGACGTGCTAAACTCAAAAAAAAAAAAATCCTGGTGTCAGAAATCTACTGCAGCCCAACCCGCTCAAGGCCTGGGGAACAAGGCATGGTCAGCAGTAGCCGGCCTCCCCCGGGATGGACCCAGCACCCTGTCGGGGCTCACTGAGGTTTTGGCAGGTGGCGACACTGCAGCTTCTACAGATGCTCGGTGCCCTCGCTCCCAATGGTCCAACACCTGACTCTTCGCTGGGGCCGGCACCAGGTCACTGGGCACATGGGCCAGATCCTTAGTTGGTGCGAGGGAGCAAAACTCTGCCCGTTTGCAGCAGCTGAGGTGCCTTCGGGCTCCCCAGCTCCCCCCAGGGGAGTCCACACGGAATCAGCTTCATGGTCCCTCTTGCTCCTGCCTGCCAGTGACACCGCCCCCCTGCCGGGCCGGGCCCCAGTGCTGCCGGCCTTGCTCTCTCTGCATGTGCTCTGGCGACCCTGCCCTGGGCTGGGGCCTTGTGGGGCCGAGGACCTAACACTTCGGCAGGTGGCACATGGGGAGGTACCGACGTGGTCCCTGCCTGTGCTGGGAAGGAGCCGGCCTGTGGGCGGGGTCAGAGGAGCAAGCGTGACTCACAAGCACACGGGTGCCCAGCACCGCTCCCCCCAGACAGACCTGCCCAGAACTGCGCCTGGGCTCCGCAGGGGCCGTGTGTGACCTGCGGGTGCAGCAGATCAAATCTGTTCTTCCCCTTCACCTGCCGTTACCTCAAGGGGCTGAGGCGGCTGGAGCCCTCAGGGCTGGATTTCTGGCTGGCCGTCCAGGTCCCTGGCAGGCGCAGGTCCAGCACGTGCTGCACCTGCCTGATGCAGAGGAGGAGCAAGTGGGAAACATTTGCAAGATGGCTTCTCGGTATCCCCACAGGAAAAAGATCTCATAGAGCGTGTCCATAGCCTGGAGTCAGAACGAGACAGAAAAGTCACTGAGCTGTCCCCACCTCCCATCCGCTCCCATGGCATTTTGCTGTCATGCTGGTGCCGTTTCTCACATCCTTGTGGCTTATGAGGAAGGAGGGTTAGTTCCTCAGGGGGAGGGGAGATGTGATGGCCCCCGACCCGTCTTCCATTGCTAGAATGGGCGCAGAAGGGAACCTCTTGAAAAGATCAGAAGAGTCCGGCTGACATTATTCCCCATTATCTCTCTCCATGGCCTAGACCTCGCCCTTTGCCTTCCCAGGCCTGACCGGAGGGGGCGACACCATCATGAGGGGACCCAAACTTCTAGGCGCATGTACAGGGCATCCCACGATCCCTCTGCTGCCTGAGTAACTCCAGTGCCACAAGCAGCAGGGAGCCGGGGGGATGCCGGGAGGTCGATGCAGTTTCAGTCCAGACCCCACGTTGCTCCCGGTGACTGGCTTTCCAGGAGGTCCCGGTTTGCAGGTCCTCGTTTTCACTCCCCCATCATGCAGGGCTGCTTGTGTGTTCTGGGCCCAAGGTAGCAACTTATCCTTGTGTCGAGGATCATCTTCCATGAACTTCCACGGCAGTTTTGTGTCTCGTTGAATCCCTCTTCTCACCCACCTGTCTGTGGGGGCAGACGGAGGCTCTAGGGGTGTGAATGTTCGAGAAGCAGCATAGCTCTGTCATGAGATTTCAGGTCACATTAGGCCCTTGGTCCATTAAACGTCTCTCACAGCAGCCCGACCCTCGCAAGCACCTTCAGGAGTTCGTTGGCAATAGCAGCTCGTGGGGGGACTGTCTGGGGCACTGGGTAGCGTTGTTAGGATTGAGTTTTTTTCTTTTTTATTTCTTATTTCAGGTATAGTAACGTAGCAGTAATATAGCAATATAAGGCATATATATATTAATATACATTTAATAGTTTACAAATCAAGTCCTTTCAGTTGAAGGTCTGTTTTCTTTGTTCTGAAGTAGAAAACCAGTTCTGGGTATTTTGGCTGTGTTAGTAAGATTAGAGGAATTCTGCGAATGTTGAAGGCCAAGCTGTAATTGTTTAATTTACAATGGTTTTGCTTTTCCATGCAGATCTGTAACCCCGGAGACTTGTGCATGTAAGAAGTGTGAATGTGTTGAGATAAGATGCAAAGTCATATGGCTTTAGAACCAGATGGTCAAAGGAGGGGGCTGAGCGAGTGTGAGCGAAGTCCTGAGGATGAGACAACCTGACTGCAGAGGAGTCATCTATAACCACCAATGCGTACCCCTACTCATGAGAAGATTGAATAATTGGCAGATTGATGAGCCTTAGAGCGGAGCAAGCCCCCTGAAAGGACGATTGACAACAGGATGAACCTTCAAGAGATGTTCTGGGAACACTCACATCAAAAGATAACATTCCGGTCACAAGCGGACAGAGCGAGATCCATGGATTTTAACAAGAAGGAGGAATATATAAAGCAGGGTGCTTTGCTATGGAACTTTGCGTTCCTCTGCCACACTATCTGGAGAGGAGTATCGGATCGATCGACCAACAAGGCCCTGCTCCCCCCTTTGCTCAATCTACCTGGCCACTAGATTGACACAGACTCTGGACTGGTAACCATATCATCTGGCAGAACTGTGTATGCATGATGTTTTGTGTCTGTTTGAAAAGCATATGCAACTGTTGTATTCTCAATCAATGCGGCGTACTGCCTTTCCCCCTATAAAAGATCTCGTTGCTTCGATTAAGCATAACAGCGTAGCCCACTAGCACGGAGGTGGACTAATGGTCCATCCTGCTCTTTTAGAAGGGTTCCACCAGATCTAAGCCAATCTTCTCACAAGGTGTCCCTGCCAGGGATAAGGGCATCAGTGGTCCTGCATTGATCACTATTGGGCTGCTTTTCTGGCACTCAGGGCACGTGCTTCCTCCCCAGCCAGAAAACCTGCCGGGCTACTCTCTGTAGAGTTTTCTCTCTCCTGAAGGGTCTGGCCCAGGGCACTGCACGTCCCAGGCACAACAACTCCTGGCAGAACCGTCATGGGAGCAGTAGTTGGCAGATGTTGGTCTTGGTCAGTGGGAGCTGGACCCGGCGATTAAGAAGGTCCTTGCTGATCTCAAACCGGGACCCTGGAGCCAGCACTGAGGTTGACCATCTCCCTGGCTTGTGTCTGCCCCTTGCTGCCAGGCCTTGGAGGGTTGGGTCACTCCTTTGCTCTTGGAGAACATCCCCCCAAGATCCCAAACTACATCACCAGGGTCAATGGGAACTTCTGACGGGTCGGGTTCGAATCCTCCCGCCCCAGTTAGAGGGACCCCGACCGTGCTGCTCGTTTGACTCCCTCAGATGCCCCGGGTTGGGGTCTGGCTTCCCTGGCTCCTCTGAGGCCACGTAGTCCTCAAGCAGGGAGACAGTTTCAGCGAGGGGCACCGGGCGGTGTCGCTGCGCCCATTCCTGCCTGCCCCCGGCAGGATCCGTGTCACGGGCGCGATCACAGAAGACTCCTAGGGGGCGTTTCCCAGAGCGCTAGCAAAGCCGCTGACACTCGCTTCTTGGCACTCAAGAGCTTCTCGCTACACTGTCCTGCTGGGCCAGGTCTCCTGGTCTCCCCCAGCCAAGGCACAGAGCAGAGACCCTCCCCCGCCCCCAGAGTTATACAGACATTGAGTCTCTTCTGGTCTGAGGTCACAACTGTTTACACAATGCTTGATAGTAAACAAAAGTGATTTTATTAAGCACAAGCTGTGGGATTTATGTGTTTGCAAGTGCGAAAGGGCAGAGCAAAGTGAATTAGAAATGTCAAATAAGAAGAAACGCATCCGTAGTTTTAACACACACTCGAGCCTCTTACAAACACACCCTCCAACTGTTCTTATTGGGGTTAAACCTCCCAGCAAGGGCAGGTCTCTGTGTTTAAGGATAAGTCATTTGATGGTGGGCGCTCCCCCCAAAGTTAGTAAATCTGTGACTCTGGGGAGTGTTGTAAGCAGCGACTGCAAAGACCAGGCTTCATTTTTTTAAGTTTTCTTTCAGGTCCCCACATTCTGTGCTCAGAGTGGAGATCAGCCCTGGCACGTGGTGTCCTGACCCTGCACTGGGGCTGCAGAGGTGAAGCCTGGCTGCCTGGCAGAGAAGGTTGCACCCCCACAGGAGTGCTGGGCGGGCTCCAGCTGGAGGTAGCTAGAAAGGCCGGTGGAGCAGCTCAGACAGGGCTGAGGCCTACGGGGGCAGAGGTGCCACTGGGGCTCCTGAGGAGAAGCGCAGCTGCACCCAGACACCATCACCAGTCAGCAGGGAACCGCAGCAGAAGCCCCGGTTTGGAGGAAAGAGACGGCGCTCAGGATGGGAGAGAAGCTGGCAAGAAGCAGCCCAGGGCGGGTAGTTGAATCCCGGGTGCTCGGCGTCTTTCGGCTGGATTCCCCACCCAGCTAGTGGTGCCCCACTCCAACGCTGACAGGGGGCACTGGGACCCGGTGGAGAGGGTGGCCTGGGTCCCCCTGCCCCTCCACACCAATCCCACCAGGAGTTCTAACACACCTCTGGCTGCTAGGCCTGTGTGAAGGGAGCTGCCCTGTTGATTTGGAGCACAGGGAGTTAAGCCCTGTGTGCAGGGAGCTGCAGGGTTGATTTGGAGCATTGGGACGCACACGGGGTTGAGCTCCAAGTGAGGGGCCTCCGTGTTCGGTGGCGAGTTCGCTACGTGACAGCTCCAGTCTCACTTACGGCCAGAGACACGCTGCGGCTCCTCTCCTCCCGGTGGCTCTTCCGGAGCTTGTCCAGCAGCTGGTGCAGCACGTGCCGGGAGAGCTGTGCTTCTTCCCCCAAGGCCTTCCACAGCTCCCTGGCACCTCTGCAAGGTCACAAACCGAAATCAGAGCGTCCCTGCTTGCCCCCCCTTGTCTCCCCAGGGAGAGGCTGGGAAGGCCGGCGGGAAAGGGGGCCCTTAGAGGAGACGCCCGGGGGCTGGGTGGCTGAGGCGGGTGAGTCCCTTCCGCGAGCTCTTCATTTATTCCCTTCCCCAGAGGCCTCATTGCTCCTGCAGCCTGTGCCGCTGCTTCCAGTAACTGCCCTGGGGCTGCGCACAGCGTGATACCACCCAGCCCAGCCTGCACCAAAGGCTGCTCGGTGACATTTACGCTGGAGTCATGGCCCAGGGATGCTCCCCATAGCCTTGTCCTGCCCCTCTGGTGGAGCTGGCAGGAAGGGGGGTGACCCACAGAAATCAGGAGCCTGCTGGAACTCTCCAGGGACCTGTCACGTCTGCACTCTGGGCAGGGAAGAGGGAGAGGTTCGTTTCCAAGGGGCTGGGCCTGGGCATCTCCCCTCAGGAGGTAGGGACAGCCCCGTGCCCAGCAGGGAGCTTGCTCCATCCCTGTGGCCTGCCAGGCCTTTCCCGCGCTCTGCCCTGGAGGAGGAGGGGAGGGGAAATCGGGCTGAGGTGAAAACAGCCTCTCCCTACCTCTCCCATGGCGGCGCGTGGGCCACACAGGCTGGAACCACGTCCCGGGGGTGGGCGCGAGCCAGCAGGGCGATGGTTCCCAGCGCGGCTCTTCTGGCTCTGGGGTCCTCGATGTCGTCCAGCCAGGTGAAAATCTCTCCCACGATGTGTCCCACCTGGAAGCAGCCAGAAAGCTGAGGGGGGGATTGCTCAAGAGCGGCCTCCTGCCAGGTCACCCCTCCTGGCAGACGGCGCTTGGAGAAGGGCAGGAACATCCCCAAGTCAATGAGCCGCTCTTGGTCCCAGGTCCCCGTGTGTCACGCGGGTAAAATTCCTGCCTCCCCAGAGGGCGATGGGGCTCAATTGATCAGGGGAGTGACTGATGCTCACACCTCCTAGGAAGGGGCTGTAGAAATGGACTCGGGCAGAGCCCTCCCTGCACCAGTCTAATTCCCGGGGGGGGGGGGCACCGGAGCCGGTGGGGCTGGGCAGCAGGATCACACGTCACAGGCACCGGGGCAAAGGGCATAGCCAAATGGTTCCTGCTGCACCGGTGGGTCACACAAGGGCCCTGCAGGGCACGTGAGGAAACCCCGTCCGCTCCGGGAGCCCAGCGTGGCGGCCCCTCGGCAGACTCTGTCAGTGCCGCGCTCCAGGGCGGGACTGTGACCCACCTGACGTGGGGCTGGGCTGGCCCCAGGGACTTGTCCGAGCTCCAGTGCACAGAGCTCTGGAAACACCTGCCCACCCCAGCACCGAATGGAAAGGGGCTGAGCCGACCTGCCAGACCGGGACCCTGTGCCCCAGGGCCGGTTTCCTCAGAGCCAGTTCTCCCAGCCCCTCTCCCCACACGCCCCTGCCCCTCGCCGGGCGTCTCTTACTCGCTCCATGCGGGCGCTGTGCTGGGACACGGTGGCTCTCAGCGCCTCCTCCGCCGCCTGAAAGCTCTCCAGGGCGGGGGCCGTCAGAGCCTTCACGGCTGCCAGCAGCAGGGCTGTGGGCTGGGCTGAGGCAGGGGGCTCCCCGAGGGTCTGCAATGAACAGGGGCAGAGCCTGTAGGGACTGAGCATTTCCACTGGGCAGCTGCCCTGGGACACTCGCTCCCTGGGGGCTGGCAGGGCCTAGTGAGCATGGAGGAGCCTGCTGAGACCTTTGATTGAGCAGCCTCCCCCGGTGCCAGGCAAGGGTTTGGAGTGCTCTTGCAGAGCCCTGCTTCCACCCTCGGCGTGGTGCTCCCACAAAGCCCCCATATTACACGGCTTTGCTCCAGGGAGCTGGTCACACGTAGGAGTGTTTCCTTTCGGTCCCTGAGCCGGGGGGGGGGGGGCGATCTCCTCTGAGAGACACCGGCTCCGGCACATAGTCACGCGCCCCGCAGGGGATGCTTCCCATTGGCTCAGTCACAAGCCTCATTACCATAGTCATGTGGGAGCTGCTCTGTGCTAATGGGATGGGCCGGCGGTCTGGTTCCTCCTCCTCTTCGCTCCCTTCCGCCCCGTTGGGTGTCTTCTGGGAGAGCTCGTTCTCCACCCCTGGAGCAGAGGAGACGCGCTGGTTTGAATGTGTTACCCTGGGCGACAGCAGGACACGGGGCCCAGAGCCCTGACGTGACTCGCCCAGGGTCACACAGCAAGGTGCTTGCAGGGCCAAGCAGAGAGCGCCGCTCCCATGACTCTCAGCTGGGGGCTCTCCCCACTGGGCTTCCTCTCCCCTAGGGGCAGAGTCTCTCCCACGGTGCGTTCTCCTCTCCCCGGCCCTCGCCCCCTTCCTGCAGTGAGGGGAACAGGCCTCGTTTCCCGTGTGACGCCCCAGGAAGTGATGGCCCAGCCCAGCCCAGTTCCCAGTTGAGAGCAGCTGCGACCTTTGGACGGGGTGACCCCTGGTCCCTTTTTAACGGTTCTGTTCCCTCCTCTCCAGCAGCTGCTGCTGGCGCAGGGGGTTGGAGCTGCCCCTCGGCTCCCATCCAAGGATCCCTGGAAGCTGCGTGCGAATCCCTTTCCTGATTGGCTGGGGAAGGACATGGGGCACTCGCTCTCTTGTGGTGGAGGAGGGTGTCCTGCCTCCAGCCTCCAGCCCGGTCCCCCCACCCCTCCCTGCCCCCTGCAGGGTCTGCACTGGCTGGGGGAGCAAATCAGGGAGCCAACTTATCTACTTTGCTCCAAGTCTTCCCTGCCCGGTGAACTGCGAACAGGGCAGCAGCCTCCTTCGCACCCTCCTCCTCCCCTGCCTCCCGTTGGGGAATTGGCCCAGCAGGGATCCTGTTTTCTCCCGTTACACTCCCCTGATGATCATTCAGTTCTGTTTATTCTCTGCCTGCTCCTTTGCCCCTGCTCTCCCCAGTTCACACCCAATATATTTTCTTCCCACACGCACGGACTATTGAAAATACATATTTATACCCACGGGTTTGGGTCCACACACCACACACCACCGCGATATTGGTGTTGCACATGAGAAAATTCAGTCGGCCCAAGGTTGGAAAATCTTAGCGGGAACACTGCTCCTACCCCCTTGTCTGACAGCCGGTGAGAGGGGACCTGGCTCCGTGGCCACCAGAGCCCTCCGGGAACAGGGGCTGCAGGGGAGCCCTCCTGGCACAGCACGTAGTTACCCCCTGTTCACACACAGCCCCTCGCTGCTCCTCGTTCTACACCCTGAGCTACCCCCTCCCTGCCCGAGCTCCTGTTTCAAATTTTTGGAGCTGAGCAGCCCCCTCCCCTGCTTGAGTCACAATTTGTATTGTGGCTCCCCAAGCCATTTCCAGGAGAGGCTGGGTGGCCTGCTGGGGAGATCGAAGGGGGGTGGGGATTTGCTTGAGTCTTCTGTGCCCAGCTCCCAAAATAGAGGATCCAGGCAGAGAAAGATGACTGGAGCTATAACACAGGGCTGGGAGGTGTATAACCGGTAAGAAAGGAAACATTATTAATCAAAATCAAAATAATTAAGCAAAGGGGCCGGGGAGGAGGAGTTGGTGTTAGGATTCACCCCTCCGCTGTTCCAGCTGCATGGAGAGCGGAGGGAGACAAGAGAGGACCAGAGTTCAAGGATTCCTATGGGCCAGATTACCTCTTTTCCATACCAGTGACAGTAGATTTGTATGACCTGCCCTAGCTTTTGGGGTGAGGCCAAGATGAGGGGTAGGTGTGCGGGAGGTGGCTGCCAGGGCATGGGATAAGGATAGTGGCGCAGGAGGGAGTAAGGGTGGGAGTGTGGTTGGGGGGTAGGGTGCTGGAGTGGCCTGGGACTTTGGGTGCTGGAGGCGGTGAGGTCTGAACAGGAGGGAAGGTGCAGGAGCCGGCTGGGGTAGGGTATCTGGAAGGGAGGGAGGTGCTGGACTAGGCTGGGGATGCCAGACCCCCAGAGAGCTGTGCCCTGCCATTGTCTGTTCTTCCCACTTCAGGGAGGGACCTGCCCCCCTCTGCCAGAGCGTCTGGCACTCGACGGATTCCAGCCTCTGAGGAGCCCATCGCTGTCCCATGAGACGGCCCTAACGCTCAAGGCTTATACAGTGATTGGGGTCAGTGTCCCTCACATGCTCCCCTCTCACCGGGTGGGTTGTATCCTCACCTGTGAGATCCAGCTGGTTTTTGTCTGGGCTCTCCGGTGGCTTCTCCTCCTCTGGCTCCTCCTGCTTCTCCACTGAGTTCTTCTTCCTCTTCTTCCTCTTCTTCAGGGAGAAGCGTGTCCACCGCCTGGGAGAGGAAGCTCTTCTCTCCTCCTCAGCCTCTGCCAGGGAGCTGCCACACTGGCTACAGGCACAGAATCTTCTTATGCCTGACAGGATCTTCCAGGAGCCTCTGCTTCTCTTGGGCTCCTCTGGCAAGGCCTGCTCCTGCGGGCTGAGGCCGGCGCATGCCTCAGCTGCTGCAGGTTGGACCACCACCCGGAGCACTCGGCTGTGTCTGTGCTCCCTTGAGGTGAGTCTTTCAAAGAAGGAACACAGCCTGGAAGAAAAAGAAGGAGCCAATGGGTTTTTCTGTCCTGGAAAGGCAAGACATTAATCTGCCAGGATTCAGATACAAGAGCGCTCTATTGAAACCATACGCTTCTCTAAGAGCCAGAACTGGTCCACAGAGCCCAGTCAAAGGTGAAGACACATGGGGCTGTGGGTGACAGGAATTCTTGTGGGGAATTTCTAGGGCCTGTGTGGTGCAGGAGCTCAGACTCGGGGAGCAGGGCTGTGCCTTCTGGCCTTACAGCCTGGGACTCTAGGGGCTGATGACCCTCAAGCTATAGAAGTGGCTGAAGTTCATCCTCCATTTGCTCTTAATGGGCTTTGGGCCTGCAGTCGCCGTCCTACTGGTGGAAGGGAAGCTGTTGATAGTGGTGGGTTCAGTGGGGGTAGGAGACTGAGCCTGGCATCTCTCTGCTGTCCCCAGGGCTGGTTGTGGGACCCGGGTGGCATGGTGGCTTCTGAGCTGCTCCCAGGAAGGGGCCATGTGGGTTAACTAAATTAACATTATTCCTACTCTAAACTGTACAGGATTTGTATTTCTTATTTTGGGAAGTCGACAAAGAGGCAGAAGAAACTTGCTTATCTAACTGGAATTATTTTGGATTCTAGCTGTGATTCACTGGGTAGTGCCTTTCTGGGCTTCTGCATATAAAATCCAGATAGTTTACTATCTTTTAGAAGCTACCACAGCAAATAGTAATTGTTCAGTGAAATCAGATGTATTATAGATTGTTCTTAAGCAGTTCTGAATCTCACTGGGCCTCAGAAACTGATCTGTTTGGAGTCAATTTTGCTTTGTACAGACTTGCAACACGCTTTTCTGAAATCCTCCGGAGTGTTTTGTACTTGATTTGCCTTTGGTGGCAAAACTCAATGAGCTATTTCCTCCTTTTCAAGCTGGGTGTTTTGCATCATGTGCTACTAACCCTTCCACTATCGCTCCAGAGACCTGTTATGTTGTTTTGAATAAGGGAGAGAAGGAATCACCCCCGAGGCACCCATCTGTTGCCCTGACATGTCATCTGGGGAGGTATGCCGCCTGCCAGGGGCCCATATCCCAGACATTACGGAGGCATTGCTGAGGAATATCCAACCTCCTGACTATTACCCCCTGCTTCTCATCCATGTGGGCCCTAATGACACTGCAAGGTGTGACCTTGAGAGGAGCAAGGGTGACTACGGGGCTGTGGGAGCACAGGTTAAGGAGTTTGGCGCACAGGTGGTGTTCTCCTTAGTCCTTCCTGTCAATTTTCGGGGCCCAGGCAGAGACAGGTACATCCTGGAGGTGAGTGCCTGGCAGTAAAGATGGTGCCACCAAGAGGGCTTTGGCCTCCTTGACCACAGGATGCTGTTGCAAGAAGAAGGACTGCTAAGCAGAGATGGGGTTCACCTTTCGAGGAAGGGGAAGAGAGTATTTGGTCACAGAGTGGCTAACCTAGTGAGAAGGGCTTTAAACTAGTTTTGATGGGGACAGGCGGCCAAAGCCCACAGGCAAATGAAAAACATGGAGACCTGGGAGATGGGTTGGAAATGGGTGAGAGCATGGGCTATAACAGCAGAGAGAAAGGAGGGACAAGGCAGAAGTGAGGGGGGCAAAATCCAATCGGTATCTTAGATGTCGGTGTACAAAGGCAAGGAGGACGGGGAATAGGCAGGAAGAACTTGAAGTGCTAATAAAGAAACACAAGGATGACCCAGTTGGTATCAGAGACTTGGTGGGATAATATACACAATTGGAATATTGATACCGAAGGGTACAGCTTGCCCAGGACTGACAGGCAGGGATAAAAGGGAGGAGGTGTTGACTTATCCATTACGAATGTACACTGGGCTGAGGTGGAGATAGGCGTAGAAGACAGACTTGTTAAGAGTGTCTGGGTTAGGTTAAAAGAGGTAAAAAGAAGGGTGATGTCATGCTAGGGGTCCACTCCAGCCCACCAACCCAGGCAGAAGAGGGTACTTGACTTCAGAAAAGCAGACTTGGCTCCCTCAGGGAAGCGATGGGCAGGATTCCCTGAGGTGCTAACATGAAGGGGAAAGGAGTCCAGGAGAGCTGGCAGGATTTTAAAGAAGCCTTATTGAAGGCACAAGACCAAGGCATCCCGATGCACAGTAAGAAAAGCAAATATGGTGGACAACCAGATGGGCTTAGCAGGGAAATCCTTCGTGATCTTAAACACAAAAAGGAAGTTTATAAGAAGTGGAAACTTGCAGGGATGACTTGGGAGGAGTCTAAATATACTTGAGAATGCAAGGGAGTCATCCTGAAGGAAAAAGCACAATTGGATTTGTAGCTGGCAAGGGATGTGACGGGTAAGAAGAAAGGTTTCTACAGGCATGTGTCACGTTCCTGGATTTTGAGGGGAGCAGCCAGATCACTGCTGCACCCATGGGGGTGTGTTTGCCCCAAAAGTGGTAAAAAGGGGGCCATGTGTGGTGTTGAATAGAAGTTTACTGTCTGCTAATCCTATGTACGCTATTCATGTGATTGTACAATGTCTTTGTGTGAAATTATAAGCATGTACAGTAAACTTCTGATAATCCGATACCTTTAGGACCCAGGGGATGCCGGATTATAAGCTATACCGGACTATTGGAAGGGGGGCTATGAGGGGTCGGATGGGGGGAGATGCCACCCCACACCCGTCTTAGCCCCCCCTTCCCATGGTCCGGCTCTGCTCCAGGCATCCCCGATTCAGCCGCTGCTGGTCAGTTTCAGCAGGAGCTGAATTGGGACGCCTGCAGCAGAGCAGCCGGGGTGCTGCCGGGTTGGTCGGGTAGCGCTGCCCCTTGGCGCTGCGAGACCAACCCGGCAGCACCCCAGATTCTCTGGGGGATGCCTGGGGCAGAGCAGCTGGGGTGCTGCCGGTTGGTCCCGCAGCCCCAAGGGGAAGCGCTATGGGACCTACCGGGCAGCACTCCAACTGCTCTGCCCCCAGCTTCCCCGATTCAGCCGCTGGTCAGTTTCAGCAGCGTCTGAATCAGGGAAGCCGGGGGCATACCAGTTCCAATGGTCCGGTTGCCCGGAGCACTTCCGGGTTCCTGATGGTGCCGGACCATCAGGAGTGCCGGACCATCAGATGCCGGACCAATGGAGTTTTACTGTACTTTGTATGGATACTGAATATTTCTCTGAATGTGCTTGAGCATTGGGCAGAGCCTGGCCTATGGACATGCTAATTAGCGAGGCTGTGTGGAACAATGGCACTCAATAGGCCAAGGACACACCTCAAGAATGAGGCCTGACACCTAAGGGCTGCCAGCAGGGAACACAGGGATACTGTGCCAGGTGAGCTGCTGCAGCCAAGAAGAGCCCAGGAAGGAGGTATATAAATATGCCATGTGGTCCACTCCATCTTGGTACTGAGCTCAGCACTTCATCCCAGAGGCAGCAGTGCAGGGATTGAAGAGCCGGAGAGAAATGTGGACCCGTCCTAACCTATGATGTGCAACAAGGACTTCTAATCTCTGCTAGAGCCTGCATCGAAAACTGGGAGATTCGATGCATGGAACGTATGATACTTTAGCAACCTCACTCTCATGCTTTTCTTTCTGGTAGCAATAAACCTTTAGATGTTAGATGCTAAAGGTTTGGCTCAGTGTGATTTGTGGGTAAGGTCCAGAGGGTAAATTGACCAGGGATCTGTGGCTGGTTTCTTGGAACTGGACAGAACTTGCTAAGGGTAGGTGGGATTGGGTTCTAAGACCCCTCACCTGTGTACGAGGCCCGGGGCCATGTGGGGCACGGATATTGCTGGGGTGTCGGAGGAGTTTTGCTCGTGAGGCTTCTGGCAGGCTGCTGAAGCGCTCTGTGGGACTGGTTTGTGGACTGTTTGGGAAGGTCTCCAGTCTGGGGGCTGTAAGGAGCACCGAATTTGAGCCATTCGCCCTGAGCAGATGCCTTCAGCTGTGCCCAGACATGGCCCGGTCCGTCACAACATGTTAGCAATTAGAGGGTGCTCAGAGATGGCGTGGGGCACTTACTGGATGAGGGAGGTAACCTAATGACAGGTGATGTGGGAAAAGCTGAAGTACTCAATGCTTTCTTTGCCTCTGTCTTTCCGAAGAAAGTCAGCTCATACTGTCTTGCCTAATGCAATCATCTATGGGAAGGAGCTGGGCAGCCCTCCGTGGAAAATGAACAGGTTAAGAAATATTTAGAAAAGCTAAACATACACAAATCTATGGAGCTGGATTTAACACATCCGAGGATACTGAGGGAGTTGGCAAATGTCATTGCAGAACTGGCCATTATTTTTGAAAACTCATAGAGATTTGAAGCGATCCTGGATGACTGGAAAAAAGCAAATGCGGGGTCTATCTTTTAAAAGGGGAAAAGGACAATCCAGTGAACTACAGACCAGTCTGCCTTATCTCAGTACCCAGAAAAAGCATGGCGGGCATCCTCAAGGAATCCATTTTGAAGTACTTAAAAAAGAGGAAAGTAATCAGGAATAGTCAACATGGATTCCCGAAGGGCAAGTCGTGCGTCACCAATCTGATTAGCTTTTATGATGAGGTAACTGGCTCCATGGACATGGGGAAATCAGTGGATGTGATATACCTTGACTTACAAAAACTTTTCATTTGATCTCCCACAATATTCTTGCCAGCAGTTAAGGAAGTATGGATTGAACATATGGACTGTAATGTGGATATAAAGTGAGCTAGATTGTCGGGCCCAACAGCTAGTGATAAATTGCTTGATGTCTGGATGGCGATCAATTTCAAGAGGAAAGCCCCAAGCATTGGTTCTAGAGCCGGATTTTTTCAACATCCTTATTAATGACTTGGATGTGGGGATGGATTGCAAGTTTGCAGATGACACTAAGCTAGGAGGAGAGGTAGATACACTAGAGGACAGGGATAGGGTCCAGACTGACCTACACAAATTGGAAGATTGGGCCAAAACAAATCTAATGAGGTTCAACAAGGACAACTGTAGAGTCCTGCACTTGGGACGGAAGAATCCAGAGCACTGTTACAGGCTGGGGACCGACTGGCTAAGTAGCAGTTTGGCAGAAAAGGACCTGGGCATTACAGTGGATGAGAAGCTGCGTATGAGTTAACAATTTGCTCTTGGAGCCAAGAGGCTAATGGCCTCTTACGGTGCATTAGGAGGAGCATTGCCAGCAGATCTAGAGAAGCGATTACAGGCAGTCCCTGGGTTACATACAAGATAGGGACTGTAGGTTTGTTCTTAAGTTGAATCTGTATGTAAGTCGGAACTGGCGTCCAGATTCAGCCACCAGTTCTGACTTACATACAGATTCAACGAAAGAACCCCAAGCATCCCCAAGTCAGCTGCTGCTGAAACTGATCAGCAGCTGAATCAGGAAGCCCGAGGCAGAGCAGCTGGGGTGCTGCCGGGTTGGTCCAGTAGTGCCCAGAGCGGTGCTGCGGGATCAACCGGCAGCGCCCCAGCTGCTCTGCCCCAGGGTCCACAAGCCTCAGAAGCGCGGCAACCCGCCGCGGCTGCAGCTTCGCTCCCGGTGCCCCTGGTCTGCTGGGGATGGTCCCCAGCAGACTAGGGGCACTGGGAGCGAAGCCGCAGCCACGGCAGGTTGCCGCACTTCTGAGGCTTTGCTCTGGCAAAGCCTCAGAAGCGCGGTATCCCGCCGTGGCTGCGGCTTCGCTCCCGGTGCCCCTGGTCTGCAGGAGACGGTCCCCAGCAGACCAGGGGCACCGGGAGCAGCTTTTCTCGCCCCGGAGGTTGAGGTGGCGGGACTGCTGAGCTCTGGGCGGTCCCGCCGCCTGTGAGCTCTGGGGCGAGAAAGCCCCATTCGTAAGTGCGGATCCGACATAAGTCGGATCCGCGTAACTCGGGGACTGCCTGTATTCCTCTTTATTTGACCCTGGTGAGGCCACATCTGGAGTATTGCATCCAGTTCTGTGCCACCCACTACAGAAAGGATGTGGACACATTGGAGAGGATCCAGCCAAGGGCAACCAAAATGATGAGGTGGCTGGAGCACATGGCCTATGAGGAGAGACTGAAGGATTTGGGCTTATTTAGTCTACAGAAGAGAAGAGTGAGGGGGGATTTGGTAGCAGCCTGCAACTTCCTGTAGAAAGATTCCAAAGTGGATGGAGAGGGGCTGTTCTCGGTAGTGATGGAAGACTGAACTCCAAGTTACTGTGGGGGAGATCTACGTTGGCTATTAGGAAAAACTATTTCACTAGGAGGGTGGTGAAGCACTGGAATCCGTTACCTCGGGAGGGGGTGGAATCTCCATCCCTAGAGCTTTATAAGTCCTGGCTTGACAAAGCCCTGGCTGGGATGATTGAGTTGGGGTTGCTCCTGTATTGGGCAGGGAGCTGGACTCAATAACCTCCTAAAGTCTCTTCCAGCCCTAGGATTCGATGATTCTAGGTGGATGAGGCTGTTTTAAAAGAATTCACAAAAACATCCCAAAGCACAGGATTTGGTGGTGATGGGGGACTTCAACGATCCATACACATGTTGGGAGACTAACACAGCAAGGCACAGATTAGCCAATACATTCCTGGACTGCATTGGAGACAATTTTTTATTTCAGAAGGCTGAGAAAGCTGCTCTAGATTTGATTTCAACAAATAGAGAGGAACTGGTTGAAATTTGAAAGTGGAAGGCAGCTTGGGTGATAGAGATCATGAAATCATAGCGGTCCCGATTCTAAGGTAGAAGAGAGAAAAGCAAAATAGAGACAGTGGATTTCAGGAAGGCAGATTTTAGTAATCTCGGAGAGGTCGTACGTAAGTTTCGCATGGGAAGCAAGATGAAGAGGAAAAAGAGCGGAAGACAACTGGCAGTTTGTCCAAGGGACATTATTAGGGCCCAAAAGCAAACTATTCCACTGAGCAGGAAAGATGGAAAGTACAGGAAGAGACCACCTTGTCTTCACCAGGAGCTCTTACACGATCCAAAAATTAAAAAGGAGTTGTGTAAAAGGTAGAAACTAGGTCAAATAACAAAGGACGAATACAAGAAAACAACACAGCTAGGCAGGGCCACATGAGAAAGGCGAATGCACAAAACTAATTCAGTCTAGCTAGAGACATAAAGGGTAACAAAAAGAGATTTTACAAATATGTGAGAAGCAAGAGGAAGACAAAGGTCAGGGTAGGCCCATTGCTCAGTGGGGAGGGAGAAACAATAACAGGAAACCTGGAAATGACAGAGGTGCTTACTGACACTTTGTTTCAGTTTTCACCAACAAGTGTGATGACCACGAGATGCCTAAGGTAGTGGATGCTAGTGGGAATGGGGGAGGTTTAGAAGTTAAACTAAAAAACAAAAGAAATGAAAAATTAGTAAGAAAAATTAAATGTCTTCAGGTCACCAGGGATGGATGAAACACATCCTAGAATGCTCAAGGAGTTGATAGAGGAGGTATCTGAGCCTTTAGCTATCGTCTTTGAATGGTCATTAAGGTTGGGAGAGATACCAGAAGACTGGAAATGGGCAAATACAGTGTCTATCTATAAAAGGGAAAATAGGAACAACCCAAGAAAGTAGAGACCACTCGGCTTAACTTCTATGCCAGGAAATATAATGGAGCATATAACAGTCATTTGTAAATGAAGGCAAAGAGCATCAACCAACACAGCGGGAAACCCTAAGAAATGCTGCCCCACGCTCAAAGGAGAATGGCTGAATGAAAGAGATGAAGCAGAATCTCAATGAACTAAAGGCAAGATCTGTGTACAGAGGAGAGACATGTTCCTGTACAGTGCTGATGTGGACTTGATCTTCTAAACTTGTGCTAAGGCTACAATATCCAGCTTCTTCTCCCCAGGCCACAAATGGGAATGGAGAGGCCGTTGAACTACAAGAGGAGGATTTTGCAAGCCAAAGTCGTGAATCTGCTGTACATATTCTTAGGAGCAGAAATTCTCATCCCCTGGGATTTGACCTGTGAAGTATGCTCTTAGAAACCACGAATGAGAAACAGAAGAGACTGGAACTGAAGGAAAGAAAACATTTAAAGCCAGAAGAAATAAAAATTCTCATGGATAATTTTCTGCTTCCAATACAAATGAACAGCTCCACATGGGAACGCACCAGCATGTACAAGCTGGCACAGAAAAAACTCTGCTTTTGAGGTTTTGGAGTCAATTGACATCATTGTCCATTCAGAATCGTGACAGCTATTCACCTGTCTTCCTACCATACGCTTATTACTGATGAAAGCGCAGCGATTCCTGTCACCAACTTGCTTATCATTTGCTTCAAGTTCAGAGGTGTAGCATGGGCAGGGCAGAAGACTGTGTTTGGTGGAATTAATCAATGATCTGCTTGTAATGCACAAGCTGTTACAGCTGCTGTCTAAGCCTCTGACAGCCTGAATAAGCAGGATCTGATGAAACGGTGATGTTCACTTCAGTCATACTAGGGAAAAACAATGGTGTTGCCACACAACTCAAGCAGGGCATCCCATATTTAACAGCACAACCCTCCGTGGCCCATCGAGAAGACTTGGGTTTAGTGGATGCGTGGAACCAAGTGCCAATGCTGAAGAAAGGAGAGACCCTTTTTAAGACCGTTTATAGGGTCTTTTGCAGCTCGTCAGTCCAAGGAGGACAATTTGTGGAAAGAGCAAATGTCACAGAAAATGAGACTGTATCGTTGAAACCTCTAACTGAAGTACGGTGGCTATCTAGACATTTGGCTGTGTAATTATGAGCCCCTTCTTAAATATTTGGAACAAGAAATCTGAGAAAATAATGACCATTAACAAAGTGCTGCCTGAATAAGATCTCTGACACTAATTGCCACGTCACTGCAGCTGTATTAAATGATGTCTCACGCAAATTAGCAGAACTGACCAGACGCTGGCAGAAGTGAAGCTTTAACAACAAGTGAAGCTGTAAAATTAGGAAGGGCTCAGATCCACAGGATGAGAGGGCAGGATCTCGGTAAAACAGTCTCTTGGAGCAACAGTGTGAAAAATCGAACCAAATCAAGCACAACCGATGAACATTCAGCAGTGAACCTGTTCTATGTTTCATCTCCCTGCTGTGTAAGCCTCTGCATAAGAGGTTTCCAGAGAATGGACTAAATGAACGGGCAGCTTTGCCTCACTTTCCACACATCAATTCAGGGATGAATTTGGCACTGAAATCATTAGCAAGCGAGCTAACAAATACAGAACAATTTGGGGCAGTAGTCAAGTGAAATCATCAGCCGAAAGACCACAGAGGAGGAGAAGTAGTTCATTGCAAACCAGAACAAGGGTTACAAATAAATCAATGCAGAGACATAATGAAGCAAAGCTCATGACAAATTTGCAGGAAATGGGGACTTTATGGTGACAGAATGTAGGACAGTGCAATGCAGTGTCACAACTAGTGGATACACGGGCAACATTTCAAACTTCCAGTGCTGTCTGTGAGCCTGGCTTTAGTCTTCACTAGAATATCCAAACTATCTCTGCATAAACTTTTGTCATTTTGGTCTTAAGTGTGCCTCGGTGATCACTTACACACACACACACACCCCGCACAGTGATCGATATTTGTCACACACACACAGTGATCACATACACACATACTCTACAGGCCACAGTGATCTCACAAGCATACTGACATACACACACATTGCAGGACACCATGATCTCTCTCTCTCTCTCACTCACTCACTCACACATATACACACACAGCCCGTGCCTATAGGCAAACTAGGCAGGTGCCTAGGGTGCCAAGTTGCATGGAGCGCCAAATTCTAAACTCTGCCCCTTCCATGTCCCATTCCCTTTGCTGTGCCTTACCTGGAGCATGGCTTCCCTGCGGCCAGGAGGGGGAAAGTCCTGGGAGTGGGAGTGCACGGGTGGGGTGGGGGTGTTTCCCCTGTGCCGTGGAAGGGCGGAGGAGGAGGAGGAACGCGTGGGGGCGGGGGGTTCCCCTGTGCCGCAGAAAGGGTCATCCCCAGGGGAGAAGGGATGCGGGGGGGTCGGTCCCAGGGGAGGAGGAACATGGTGGGTTTCTCTCTGGGGGGGGTGGGATCTTGGGAGGAGGCGAGTGCAGGGGACTCTGTCCCCCGGCTGGCACCCTGTTCCTTCTCCCCAGCCCCCAGGTCCCAAACTCCATCCCCAGGCCTGCAGCCACCAGCCCCAGCCCCAGCACTCCAACTCCATCCCCAAACCCCCAACCCCAACCCCAACCTCCAGGCCCCCAGCCACAGAACTCCATCCCCAACCCCCCTCTCCCCAGCACAGAACCAAAACCCTCAGTCAATATCTGCCTTTGGGGTGGGGGGGGGCGCCTACTGCATTGATCGCCTAGGGCGCCAGTTGGTGGCAGTTAGTCTAGGGCAGCCCCCCCACACACACACACTCTGCAGGCCACAGTGGTATCACTCACACACCCAGAACTCACGGTGAGATCTCTGTCTCTCTCTCTCTCTCTCTCTCTCTCTCTCTCACATATACACACACACACACACATGCACATGCCTCCAGGAGCTGCTGCAGGAGCTGGTGGGGGTGGTCAGCACGTGCTCAGAAGGGCCCAATTGAAAATCACGTGACAGACAGACAAGAACTGTGATTAGTGCTCTTCTACATACAGCAAATAAATGAAGTGATTTTTTGTGTTAAAACCAAATGATTTAGTTTTTGTTTCACAAGTTACAACAACAGAGACTCTCTAACACTTTTGCCCGTAGAAAGTTTTTTTCATGTGCATCAAGCCAAGAGACATAATCTTTAATTTCAAGCATAAACTGTAACACATTTTTCATTTAATATGTCAGTACAAATGATAACAGATTTTGTTTGCTATGCCAAGAAATAGCAGTTTTGTGTTATGCCTCAAAGGAACAGGACACCTGTAAGATACCAAATGGCTGCTGAAAACAACGTATTTGATTTCATAGTAAACAAACATTTAAAGTCAGGCACCTTGCCAACGATCCCTTGTTGTAGTATTCTTTCTTCCATAACATTTTAACTATATCTAAGGTATTTGTTAGTAACTGCTGGTGCCACAGTGGCACAAATCCAAACAAGCGCACACGACCTCATTCTTGGTGCACAAGACAAAACTCGTGGCTGGAGAATCTCAGAGGGATCACTGGTCCCATCTATTTTCTATGATTCTCAGCTGGGCCTTCTCTCAAACCTCACAGATTTGTGCTCAGAATGTTGGGACTCTGGCTACAGATAGGGGCCAAGCTGAAAATGAGGAACCCTCTGTTCCCATCAAACCCAGTAAAAGGAATAAAAGATTGGTAAGTAGCGGGGTTGAAGCACTGCAAGGACAGAGTATCAGCTGCAAATGTGTTTAATTCCTGTCAAGTATTTCAAAATCTGGATTTTGTTAGCAGGGGGAAAAGAACCAGTGAGGATTCAATGAAGAGTTTTACACATTATTTAGAAGATTGAATCAGAACTGAGGTCACCAAAAAATTACAAAGAAAACACACCGAGACTCGTGACAAAATGAGGTAGCAGTTTATTTCAACCCGTTACCTGGAATGGAATGTCAGAGGGAATTTATAGGCTGGAGAGGGTAGAGGAGGATTCCTATGGGGTTTTGAGTTTCTGAGAGAACTACCCACATGAGAGCTTGGGACTGGCTATGGAGCTGTACCACTTTCAGTGTAATTAAAATAGCACTTTGTTATTTTAATTCTGTACATTCTGAGCTGGATGTTGTCTGAACACATCGATATTGGACAATCATTACTTGACACCAAACATTTCTCTACCCATCCTGAAGGCAGAGGATGCCTTAGGGGCACCTCCAAGAGGAATAAGCTCCATGGAGACATAAACCCAAATTCTACTCAAGTTTTGCTACGTTCCCTTTAAGTAAGAAACATGGAAATTCATCCCCACTGGTCGGCAGGGAGGGAAAATCATCCCCATCTGCCTCAGGAGCACGGGAAAGGCTGAAGCAGAAGGAGAAGGGAAGATGCCCCGAGTCAAATCAAAACGGAGTGTTGGGAACTGACTGTTGCAGCCCCTACCCCCACCCGTCCTAGGCAGAGGAGGCTCCAATCTCCAAGGTGGGCTCTCGGGGGCAGGGAAGGACTCCGGGAATTACCTTCTGTACAGACTCATCCTCTCTCACGCCCGCGGGGACAGCGGCTTCCTGAGGTTCTTGACAGAGGCTCAGTTCACGTCTCTCAGATCCTTGGGCACCAGCCGTTGCCAACCGGTTGGACTGGAGGCAGGACAAGAATGCTGCAGCCACATTCTTTGTTGTTGTCACACATGACATCACAATACACTCAGGCCTCCATACAGAGACACCCCCTGCCCAGGTAACTCATCCCATCACACGGCCAGGCAGGGGGCAGCGCTAACACCCACAGCTGGTTCATACTGGAAAGCTACTGGGAAGGAAGGCAGGAGGCAGAACCTTCCCTTGACCTAGCTCTGTCCCTTCTCCTCCATGCGTGCTGGGTACCAGCGGGTGACAACAGAAATTCACAGAGATGGGGGGCTGTGATTTTTGCTAAGCTGGCTGCTGTGGGCTCCGGGCTCTCTGCTTTATGGGGAACATGCTTCACCCAGACAAAAGCTGCCTTTCTTCTCTTGCGCTGCCTCAGGAGGGCACAGACACAGGGAAACCAGACAAGAATAATTTCCTGAGTTCCCACTCCAGTCCTCCGCTCTCCCAGCTGAGCTACTGAAAGCAGCCCCAAGGGTTACCGCTGCTGCTTTGCCCTTAATAATGGTGGAGGGAGTTAGAAGAGGCAGCAGAATCCGATAGCTCTGGATTGGGACCCAGAATGCTGGGGGTGCTGGGCTTTGCGATGTACCTGCCATTGCCCCAGTGGGCGACTGTGGCACGGCCCAGTCATAAATAAGACTCTGCTCCATTTGTAGACAGGGTGGTCCATGACAAGAAAGGCTCCATCAGAAGAGGGCATCCTAGTGGAATAAACCAATTCCTGAGGCATCCAGCAGGTGGCGCTGCCCAGGGGAGTGAACCCCATTGCAGGGCCTGAGACCTTTCTGGCCAATCTCCTCTCAGCAAGACCCAGGTGCTCTCTCAGCCCATCTAGGCATCTGGTACTTACTGGGCACTTTGCAGCTCCCACCACACTTCAATCGTCACTTTACTTTGCAGTAGATGGGGAAATGCAGGTCTTTACTCCGGGTGGAATTAAACCCATGATCTCCAGGTCCGGTGACCCCAGGCAGGAATGAGGCAGGAAGCGAGTCAAGCTGAGGGAAGCAGGCAAAACTCATCTTGCCTCACAGGGCTCCTTGCAACAGCTTCTTCCTTGTGTGCTACGGCCGAGAGACTCCCCCCGCTCATCTGAGGTGGTGACCAAAGCACCTGGGCAGCTCCTGGTGAGGTAGCTCCATTGGGCCCATGTTAGACTGAAGAGCAAAAAGTCCCTGCTTGAGTCCCAGGGCTTGGCTGTGCTCTTTCTCCCCTGAGCCTCTAGGGCTGGGCTCTTTACAGCATCACAGCTGTGCCCCTGGCCTGCTGAGAATTCCTGCCCTTCAGCAGCTCCCTGGAAGCAGCTTGCCTGCCCTGCTGCTCCCCCTAGGGCCCAGCATGCCCTGCCTTCCTCCCCCTGCCCTGCCTCAGCCGGGGAGGGGAAAGAAACTCTCCTTCAAGCCGAACCAGCCACGTCAGGATAACTTGCTGTGACCCCACTTCCGTTCTCCACGCTGCCGGCTGAGCTATGAAGGGCAGCTGCTGGTGTTGTCTCTGCTGCTTTGCCCTTAATAATGAAGAAGAGAATTAGGCAGCAGGTGCAGAATCCAATAGCCTGGACTGAGACCCAGAGTAGCGGGGGTCTGGGGCTTTCAGTATTGTGAGATACCTGCCCCTCCCCGCGAAATAACTAGATTGTGCCACGGCCGAGTCATGAAGAAGACACTGCAGCACTTGGAGGGGAATCTGATGCAGGTTACAGCTGCCACCAAAACTACCCTCTTCATTTTATGATACATCTGACAGGAAACACAACCAGCAAGGGCTACTCTGCTATTTATTTTTGTGCCTCTCCTTTGTCTGCTGCTTTTTCATCTGCTACTGTTGCTGCTCCTTCTGTTGCTCATACTTGTTGTTATGCTTCTTCTTCCACTCCTTTGGCTACTTTCCTTCTGCTGCTGCTTCTTCAGATGCTGTTTTTTCTTCTGCTACTTCTGCTTTTGCTGCTGCTATTTTATTTTCTTCACATTCTGCTGCTGCTGCTTCATCGGCTTCTCTTGCAGCTGCTTCTACTCTCCGTACTTATTTTTCCGCTTCTTCTATTTTTAGTGTGTGCTGCTGCTTCTACTTCTGCTGCTTTCTGCTGCTTCAGCTTCTTCTCCTGTTGCTCCTCCTTTTATTTATGCTACAGTGGCTTCTGCTGCAGTTTCTTCTCCTGCTGCTGTTGTTTCTTCTGCTGTTGCTACTACTTGCTTTTTCTTCTTTGCTTTCTTCTTCTGTTGATGGCTTCTACTGCTGTTGATTTCTCTTTTCATCTGCTGCTGCTACTCCATCTGCTTCTAATGCTACTTCTTCTTCCGCCGCACCTGCTGTATCTGCTTCTTCTGCTACTGCTGCTCCTTCTCCTGCTTCTAGTTGTTTTTCTGTTTCTCCTTAGTCTTTTTTTCTGCTGCTAAAGTCTGCTGCTCCTTCTGCTACTGCCACTTCTTCTGCTGCTCCTTCTGCTGTTTCTTTTTCTGCTGCTGCTACTTCCCGTTTCTTCTGCTCTTCTCTGCTGTGGCTTATTATTGTTATACTGCTGCTGCTTCTTTGGTTTCCGCTGCTCCTCCTCCTAGAATCATAGAGCTGGAAGAGACCTCAGAAGGTCATCAAGTCCAGCCCCCTGCTCTAGGCAGGACCAATTCCAACTAAATCAACCCAGCCAGGACTTTGTCAAGCCAAGACTTAAGCACCTCTAGGGATGGAGACTCCACTACTTCCCTAGGTAACCCATTCCAGTGCTTCACCACCCTCCTAGTGAAATAGTTTTTCCTAATATCCAACCTGGACCTCTGCTGTTTCTTCTACTGCTGTTCCTGCCTTTTTGATTCTGCTTCTTCTTCTGATGTTTCTTCTGTTGTTGCTTGTTCTTGTGATCTGATGCCGTGGCTTCTTCTGCGTCTGCTGCTTCTGCTTCAGCTGAGGTTTCTTCTAGTTCTTCTGCTCCTGCCTCTTTTCTTCCACTTCTTCTTCTTCTTCTCCTCTGCTGTTTCTACTGCTCTTGATGCTTCCTTTCTTCTTCTGTTGCTCCTTCCTTTGCGATTACAGTTTTCTGCTGATGCTGCTACTTCATCTGCTTCTGATGCTACTTCTTCTTCCGCCGCAGCTGTTGTTTCTGCTTCTCCTGCTATTGCTGCTTCTTCTCCTACTTCTACTTGTTTTTCTGTTTCTCCTTCTTCTGTTCTTTCTGCTGCTTAAGTCTGCTGCTCCTTCTGCTACTGCCACTTCTGCTGCTGCTCCTTCTGCTCTTTCTTTTTCTGCTGCTGCTACTTCCTGTTGCGTCTGCTCTTCTCCGCTGTGGCTTATTATTCTTATTGTGCTGCTGCTCCTTTGGTTTCCACTGCTTCTCCTGCTGCTATTTCTTCTACTGCTGTTCCTGCTTCTTTGATTCTGCTTCTTCTTCTTCTGGTTCTGCTTTTTCTTCGTTTGTGCTGCTGCTGCTGCTTTCGCTGTTTCTTCTGTTGTTTCTTTTGCTGATTCTTCTACTGCTGCTTTTGCGCCTGCTTTCTCTGTTGATCCTACTTACTCGGCTGTTGCTTCTACTTCTGCTGCTGCTTTTCCTGCTGTTGGTGGTGCTGCTGCTGCTTTTCTTCTTCTTCTTTTGCTCCTGCTACCACTGTTGGTGCTAATTATTCCGCTGCTGCCTCTTCCGCTGCTGCTTCGCCTGTGTCTTCTTCTGATGCTTCAATCTGCTTCATCTGCTTCTGTGGCTGCTTCTTCTTCTGTCCCTTTCTTTTCATGCTTCTTCTTCCTCTTTTGTTTCTGCCGCTACTCCTTCTTCTCCTGTTGCTTCCTCTGTGGCTGTGGTTGTTTCTTCTTTTTCTGCTGATGCTTCTTTAGCTGCTGCTCTTTCTTCTCTTGCAGCTACTTCTTCTGCTCCCTGAGGGCTATGTCTCGACTGCATTGCTGTATCGGGATCCTGGAAGGATCCCGAAATAGCAACACCACATCCAAGGATCGCATCTGCTATTTCGGGAAAAGTTTGAAAATAGCGGACGCACTCTTTCACCAGTCCTGTAAACCTCATTGTACGAGGAATAAGGGACGGCTCGAAAGAGCACGTTATTACAAAATTTGGTGCTGTGCAGATGCACCAAATTTCAAAATAGCCGCTTTCAAAAGTAAAATATGAAGTGCTGTTTAATGCAGGGCAGGGTTGTTTCTGCTTCTGCTGCTATTTCTTCTCTTCCTGCCTTTTAGCTTCTGCTCCTTCTCCCAGTAGTTCTGGCTGCTGTTTCACCAGCTTCTGTTGCTGCACCTTTCCCTGCCCATACTTGTTTTCGGGCTTCTTCTTCTGTTTGTGCTGCTGTTTCTTCTTCCGCTGCTACTTCTCCTGCTGCTGCTCTTTCTTCTGCTGTTGCTACTACTTGCTTTTTCTTCTTTGCTATCTTCTTCTGTTGATGGCTCATTACTGTTATTCTGCTGCTGCTTCTTTGGCTTTCGCTGCTTCTCCTGCTGCTATTTCTTCTACTGCTGTTCCTGCCTCTGATTCTGCTGCTTCTTCTGCTGTTGCTTGTTCTTCTGATCTGATGCTGTGGCTTCTTCTGCGTCTGCTGTTTCTGCTTCAGCTGAGGTCTCTTCTATTTCTTCTGCTCCTGCCTCTTTTCCTCCACTTCTTCTTGTTTTCTTCTTCTTCTGCTACTTTTTCTGCTGCTGTTGATTCTTCCTTTCCTCTTCTTCTGCTCCTTCTTTTGCTGTTTCTATTTTTCTGCTGATACTGCTACTTCTTCTGCTTCTTCCTTCTTGGTTTCTTCTTTTTCTGATGCTTCTTCTGGAGGTACCGCTGCTCTTTTCATCTGCTGCTGCTACTTCTTCTGCTGCTTCTTCTGCTTCTGCTTCTTCTGCTTCTGCTGTTTCTTTTCTTCTGTTGTTGCTTGTTTTTCTTCTTCTGCTGCTGTTTCTTCTGTTGTTTCTTTTGTTGATTCTTCTGCTGCTGCTTTTGCGCCTGCTTCCTTTGTTGGTAGTAATTATTCTGCTGCTAGTTTTCTTCTTCTGCCACGGCTTCTTCTGCTGAGTTTCTTCTACTGATGTAGCTGCTACCACCTATTTCTTCTGCTCTTCTCCTGTGCTTCTGTTTCTGCTTCTGCTGCTATTTTTTCTTCTTCTCCTGCCTCTTTTCTTCTGCTACTTCTCCTACTGTTTCTGCTGCTGCTTCTGCTTCATCAGCTTCTGTTCCTGCAACTTCACCTGCCCCACTTCTTTTCAGGCTGCTTCTTCTGTTTCTTCTACTGTTTCTTCTTCTGGTGCATCTACTACTGCTGCTGTTTTTCTGATGCTGCTACTTTTCTATTTCTGCCACTTCTTCTTCTGATATTTCTCCTGCTGCTTCATCTGCTTCTGCTCCTCCATCCTTTTCTGTTGCTTCTTCTACTATTGCTGCTGCTGCACCCCCTGATTAGCCATTCATTAACTCATAAACAGCTATTCCCTCCCTACCTCTCCCTCACCCCACTTACTGTACTTAATCTGATTTGTCAGGTTAATAATGTGTTCACTTTTTTCATTGTATTCCTTTGGTGTACATGGTAATTATATAGTAATGCCAATTCTCTTCCAGGATATGATCTGATGAAGTGGGTCTGTCCCACTAAAGCTCATCATGTATTAAACTGTCTTGTTAGACTTTAAAGTGTGATATCGTTTTTCCTTTTGTTTTTAGCAAGATCAGACTAACACGGCTATCTCTCTATTACTATATAGAGCATCGTGAGCTTTCATGGCCAAAACCCACTTCCTCAGATGCTCAGAGTGAAGAAAAAAGGGGGGAACATCTGGAGGTGACTGGGCAACAAATTAGCAGATGAATGTTAATGTTGATAAATGCAAAGTAATGCCTATTAGAAAACATAATCCCAACTACATGTGCAACATGTACAAAATGATGGGGACTAAATTAGCTATTACCACTCACGAGAGAGCTCTTGGTGTCATTGTGGATACTTCTCTGAAAACATCCTGAGGCCACACAGCCAGTCCCTGGGGGAGCTGGGAAGAGGACCTTAGGAGTCCTGAAATTCTCACCAGCCATCATAGCTTGAATTTCAGACATTCAATGGGCTGAAGAAAGTGCATTCAAACAAGCTTCCCACCAACCATTGTTCCAGCCATGATTCAGGAAGGATTTCAGGAGAACTGGAATGTCGGAGAGAATGAGGAAAAGCCCCAAGACAGCAAATGCAGGGAAGCGCCAACTGTAGCGAAACACCTCGGTATGTCTGACTTATTGGCTCAGTCTTCCACACGGACAAGGACCTGAGACTCCTCCCCGTCAATGCCCCTGTCCTGCCAATCAGGGGAGAGACTGAGGGAGGGGGGTGAAACGTTCTCACCAAAGAGCCCAAAGCATGGCCCACATCATGGGGGCGATCCCTGTCAGAGCACTATTTCTGCCCCACCATTTTGGTTTGACTCCCGGGAGACCTGCCTCTGGCCACCCCTCGGGATGTTTGAGCCATTCCCTGTGCTCCCCCCACTCAATGCCTGTTCCTCCTAGGAAGTCAGCCGGCTGCACAGTCGCACCTCAGAAGCTGCTCCCCACACAGCACTCAGCTCTGCCTCCCTCACTAGACTTCCTGGCCAGAGAGCGTTAGAGCCTCTAATCTGACTCTGCGTCCCACAGGCCCCGTCCAGCCCAGTCGCTGGTTGTGCCCAGACGTGTTACAACAAGGCCTCTCGTCGGCATAGACCCATCGCCACGTGGAGACTCCCCCGCTGCCCTGGGGCCATTGGCTCTGTGGCGAATCGTCCTCACAGTGGCACATTGGCCCTTATTTCTCATGGAAAATTAGGCTCCTTTCACCTTCCAGGCCCTGGCTCTGCCGAGCCCTTTCTCTGACAGAAGAGCACCGAGGGGAAAATTGAGTGAGTCCTGCACCGAGCTCCTCTCCCACCCCCCGAGCCTCGCACCCCCATTGGCCCTGCCGGTTAACTCCCCCTTCCCTCCCAGAGCCCCCACCCCCAGCACAATCAGCTTCTTCCTGGCGTGCAGGAGGCTCTGGGGCGAGGGCTGATGGGGAATATTCAGAGGAGGGAGCGGGAGGAGGTGGCAGAAAGAGGCAGGGCAGGGGTGGGGGCTCAGGGAAAGGATCCGATGCGGCTGTGGCCGAGGGCACAGCTGGCACTTCCCACCAACCCCCAGAGCCAGAGGTACCTGTTGCTCTTTGTTACCCCTCCATCAGGGAACCTGGGCAAATGCTAATTGTAGAAAGGAGATCCTGGGAAGGAAACGCAATCGCCTCTTTTTTAATTGTGTTTGGTTTTAGCCAACCTGCTTTAGTTAAATTGTCTGAACAAGTGCGATTTTCCAACCCTCCCTTCAGTGCAGTGATTGACAGGAGACTCGTTTCTATTTTGCTCGTCTCAGCTCTTGGTACATAAGAATGGCCACACCAGGTCAGAGCAAAGGTCCATCTAGCCCAGTATCCTGTCTGCCCACAATGGCCGATCCCAGGTGCCCCAGAGGGGATGAACGGGACAGGAAATCATTGCGTTGCCAATCCCAGCTTCTGACAAACAGAGGCTGGGGACACCATTCCTACCCATCCTGGCTAACAGCCACGCATGGGCCTGTCCTCCATGTATTTATGTGGTTCTTTTCAGAACCCTGTTGAAACCCTGGTCTTCACAACGTCCTCTAGCAAGGAGTTCCACAAGCTGACCATGCACTGCATGAAGAAATACCTCCTAGTGTTTATTTGAAACCTGCTACGTAGCTATTGAATTGGGTGGCACATAGTTCTTTTGGAAGGCGAAGGAGTAGATAGCACTTTGTTATTTACTTTCTGTACCCCAGGCAGGAGTGTTAAGGCCTCCATCCTCCTAGTGTGTTTTTAATCTCTATATTTCACTGTGTGCTTGGTTGACCAGTTAGCTGACTGGCTAACAGGGATTTGGGCAGAAGGGTTGGCCTGGATTCCAGTAGGAAATTTCTCCAAGCAAGAGGAGGGAAGATGGTTTCAACTCATGAGGCTGAATGGCACATCCGGGGGGAGCAGTGCCTAGGGGTGAGCCCAGGGGCATATGCTAGGGGAGGGGCTGGCGTGGCACATCGCACCCACAGTTGGCAGGGAACCACTGGCATTAACTGCTGTGGAGGCAGCACATAAACTGCCACCTGAACAGGAGAAACTGTACATAAGCCCTAGAGGGGACGGCTGGCAGGACGCTAGACCTGGACAAGTCAGGAGGAAGGAGGAGGAGCAGGGAGCCCCTCCTCCACACCATCCCAAAAGAATCCATCACATTCTCAGCTCATTTTATAAATCAAAACCTAGACAAAAATCACCGTGTGCCACTCCTTTCAACCCTAAACTCCAAAGCTTTATTTGAAGAAAGAAAGAAAGAAAGAAAGAAAGAAAGAAAGAAAGAAAGAAAGAAAGAAAGAAAGAAAGAAAGAAAGAAAGAAAGAAAGAAAGAAAGAAAGAAAGAGTTAAACTAGTTAAAGGACTCAAGTAAACACAATGTTTACAAAGTCTTGGTTTCTGGCTGGTAGGAGTGACAGAATAAACTGCTGCCTTACGTCACGTCTCTGGAGCACATATGGAGGTTGGATGGATCATTCGGTCCTTTGTTTGGAGCTTCAGTTTGTAGCAAAGATCCTCCAGAAGCAAGGAGTACAACTGAGGACAACATGGAGAAGTTTCCGGGGCCTTTTCTATTTTCTGCCTGCTGAGGGAAGGTACCAGGGACCAGGGTACTCTCGGGACACCAGGCAGTTGTACGTGGCTGTGAGGGGAAAGAGTCGAGGCTCCCAACTCTGCCGGTCACCAGGAGAATTGAAAAGATGGTGTCTCAGGGTATGTTGCAGCACGGAGTAGGTAGTTCGAATTAGAGATCCACGAGGAGTAATGATGGTTCGAATTACCTACTCCGTTCCCTCATTTGCCTACCTAGCTTGAACTAACAAGCTAGTGTAGATGTACCCTCAGTGTTTGAAATGTGTTACACTTTCAATTACATTTTACAATACAGCTTTGAAAGGAGGTGCAGGTGGAAGCTGATTGGCTGAGGCTGGGTGAACAATCACTATATAAAGGCGGTAACGGTGGGATCAGGACCTGGGGGAGGAGCAGAAGCTGCAAGAGGCCCATGTAGAAGAAGCCATGTGGGGAGCAGCTGCAGCCTCCTCCCCCCCCCCCCTCAGTATTCCAAGGTTGCCCCGTCAACGGCTGCTTCTGCTACCAAGCCAGCCCAGGGCGGCGAGAAGCAGCTACCCCAGCGGCCCAGCAGCTTCTGTCTCTGCCTCAGTGGCTCCCCCTGGGGGCTGGGGCTGCACTGTCTAGTCAGCTCCTTCTACCAGGTGCCCCAGAGAGGGTGGACCGAAGACAATGATCAAGCCATTTGTCTCCTGCCGTCCCTCTCCAGCCTCTGACAAACAGAGGCCAAGGACAACAATTCTATCCCCTGGCTAATAGCCTTTTATGGACCTAACCTCCATGAAATTATCTAGCTTCTCTTTAAACTCCATTATAGTCCTAGCCTTCACAGCCTCCTCTAGCAAGGAGTCCCACAGGTTGACTACACGCTATGTGAAGAACTTTCTTTTATTAGTTTTAAACCTGCTCCCCATTAATTTCATTTGGTGTCCTCTAGTTCTTCTATTATGGGAACTAATAAATAACTTTTCTTTATTGGCCCTCTCCACACCACTCATGATTTTATATACCTCTATCTCCTCTTTTCTAAACTGAAAAGTCCCAGTCGCTTTAACCTCTCCTCATATGGGACCCATTCCAAACCCCTAATCATTTTAGTTGCCCTTTTCTGAACCCTTTCCAAGGCCAAAATATCTTTTTTGAGGTGAGGAGACCACATCTGTACACAGTATTCCAGATGTGGTGTACCATAGTTTTATACAGGGGCAGTAAGATATTCTGGGTCTTATTTTCTATCCCTTTCCTAATAATTCCTAGCATCCTATTTGCCTTTTTGACCGCCGCTGCACACTGCGTGGAAGTTTTCAGAGAACTGTCCACGATAACTCCAAGATCTCTTTCCTGATTTGTCGTAGCCAAATTAGACCCCGTCATACTGTACGTATAGATGGGGTTATTTTTCCCGATGTGCATTACTTTACACTTATCCACATTAAATTTCATTTGCCATTTTGTTGCCCAAACACTCAGTTTGGTGAGATCTTCTTGGAGTCCCTCACAGTCTGCTTCTGTCTTGACTATCCTAAACAGTTTGGTATCATCTGCAAACTTTACTACCTCACTGCTTACCCCTTTCTCCAGATCATGTATGAATAAGTTGAAAAGGATTGGTCCCAGGACTAACCCTTGGGGGACACTACTAGTTACCCCTCTCCAATCTGAAAATTGACCATTTATTCCTACCCTTTGTTTCCTGTCTTTTAACCAGTTCTCAATCCAAGAAAGGACCTTCCCACTTATTCCATGGCCATGTAATTTACACAAGAGCCTTTGGTGAGGGACCATCTCAAAGGCTTTCTGAAAATCCAAGTATAGTGTATCTACTGGATCCCCCTTGTCCGCATGTTTGTTAACCCCTTCAAAGAACTCTAAGGCTATGTCTACACTACAAAGTTAGTTCGAACTAACAGATGTTAGTTCGAACTAACTTTCATAGGCGCTACACTAGCGCTCCGTTAGTTCGAACTTAATTCGAACTAATGGAGCGCTTAGTTCGATCTAGGTAAACCTCATTTTACGAGGATTAAGCCTAGTTCGAACTAGCTAGTTCGAATTAAGGGCTGTGTAGACCCTTAATTCGAACTAGTGGGAGACTAAGTCTTCCCAGGTTTCCCTGGTGGCCACTCTGGCCAACACCAGGGAAACTCTATTGCCCCCCTCCCGGCCCCGGAGCCCTTAAAGGGCCACGGGCTGGCTACACAGTTTGTGCCAGTTGCAAGGCTGCCAGCATCCGTGCCAGCACACCCTGCACCTGCCACACCGTGAGCCAGCCACCCGAGGACACCCAGCCCTCCACTGCTCCCCAGGACCAGCTTGGCGGCTCCCAGGAGCCTGCCCGGGGTGCAAAAGGCGGGCGCCCGCTTGGTCAAGTGCGGAGATCGTGGACCTCATCGAGGTTTGGGGGGAAGCCTCCAATGTCCACGATCTCCGCACTAGCCACAGGAACGTGGCTGTCTACAGCCGCATGGCTGACAGCCTGGCCGCCAGGGGCCACCAGCGCAGCCGGGAGCAGGTGCGCTGCAAGATTAAAGATCTGCGGCAGTCCTACTCCCGGGCCTGCAAGCCAGGGGCCGACCCGGAGGCCTGCCCCCACTTCTACGCCCTGGACCGCCTCCTGGGGGCTCATGCCGTTCCTGCCCCCCGGGACGTGATAGACCCCGGGGCAGAGGGACCGCTCCTGGAGACGGAGGAGGAGGAGGAAGGCTCTGAGAGCCAGGAGCCTGCCTCCAGCCTGCACAGGACCCGGGACCCTCGAGGCACCCCACAGAGCCGCTCGCCTGTGTCGTCCGAGGCCGGGGAGGCATCCACCTGTGAGTACCATCATGCTCCCCTTATGTGTATGGGGGCTGGGGCGAGAGGGAGCCCCGGGACCGTGCGCCTGGGGCTTGCCCACCACGGAGCAGCAGCTGGGGATCCTGCAGGGGCCCTGGCCTTGCAGAGGGGAGCTGGGTTTCACACACGTGGGCCCCTGGGGTAATTGACCGCTGGTCTTGTTGCACCACAGCTGCAGCACCTGGGCCTGCAGGGCGCACCACACCGCCTGCAGCAGCTGCCCGTGCTTGGGCAAGCAGGAGAGCCAGGAATGAGGAGGAGTACCAGAGGCGGCACCTCCGGTTCCTGGATCACCAGCTCCGCACCCAGGACCACTGGGTCCAGGAGGACCTGAGGAGGAGCAGGGCCGTGCCCTGCGAGGCCACCTCCAGAGCCTGCTCGACCGCTTCCCATTTCCTCCTGTTCCTGCTCCCCCTGCTCCCCCTCCTGCTCCCGCTCCTGCTTCCTCCACACCCCCTGTCCCTCCTTCCCCCCCCCCCCCACAACCATTTCCCACCGACGCCCCCGGACCCGCAGTGTGGCGAGACGGGAGAGGCAGCCAGACTCCCACCCCTGAGCTTTCCTTTCCCTTCCTCCCTTCCCTCCCCTTCCAGCTCCCTCGTCCCAGGTTTCCCCTTCCCCTCTCCCACCCTCATTCCTCCCTTCCCCCACCCCAGTTATGTGAAATAAACATACGTTTTTGTTTGAAAAACAGGTGTCTTTATTTTACAGTAGGTAGGGAGGGGAAAGGGGAAGGGGGGTAGGGTGGAAGAAGGCCCCACTGGGGCATGCAAGGGAGAGGTCAGTCCTCCTCCTCCACCAGGAAGCTCTTCCGCAGGGCTTCCCGGATCTGGACGGCCCCCTGCTGGGCTTCCCGGATGTCGGCGGTGCGGGGCTGACCGTAGTGTCCAGCCATGCGGTCAGCCTCAGCCATCCAGGCTGGCAGGAAAGCCTCCCCCTTTCGCTCACACAAATTGTGGAGCACACAACATGCTGCCACCATGGGAGGGATGTTGTGCTCGGCCAGGTCCAGACGGGTGAGGAGGCATCGAAAGCGGACTTTCAGTCGCCCGAAGGCCCCCTCCACCACGATGCGGGCCCTGGTCAGCCTGGCATTGAAGGCCTGGCGGGAGGGATTGAGGTGCCCCGTGTAGGGCTTCATCAGCCACGGATGCAGTGGGTAAGCGGCATCCCCCACCAGGCACACGGGCATGTCCACGTCCCCGACCCTGATGTGGCGGTAGGGGAAGAAGGTCCCGGCCTGCAGCCGCTGGCACACGGAGGAGTTGCGGTACACC
This sequence comes from Pelodiscus sinensis, assembly GCF_052426305.1. Lineage (NCBI taxonomy): Eukaryota > Metazoa > Chordata > Testudines > Trionychidae > Pelodiscus > Pelodiscus sinensis. The sequence goes on from NC_143070.1 coordinate 16,196,789, forward strand.
CGGGCGTCGTGTGCTTTGCCGAACCAGCCCACATTAATGTCCGTGAACTGTCCCCGGTGGTCACACACGGCCTGCAGGATCACGGAGAAGTACCCCTTGCGGTTCACGTACCGGGACGCCTGGTGTTCCAGGGCACGGATGGGGATGTGCGTCCCGTCGATGGCCCCCCGCAGTTGGGGAAGCTGAGGGCGCCGAATCCCCGGATGACGGCGTCCGGGTCGGCGAGACGGACCACCCTGTGGAGCAGCACCTGGTTGATGGCCTTGACCACCTGCGGAGAGAGACACAGCAAAGCGCCAAGCAGTGGGGCGCCCGGGTGGCTGGGAGCGTTCGTGCCCTGGCAGTGCCCCGCGCCCCACTCCCAGAAGCAACCCCCATGGCGGCGTGTAGTACGGCTGGGACAGACCGACCCCTCCGGTGCGGGGCTCTTTCGCCTCCTCCCGCCCCCCCTTTGTCCCTGGGGCGGCCCATCCCCTCCTCACAGCCCCCCTCCCCTCCGGCTCGGTGGCCGACGAGTGCCATACCTGCATGAGCACCGCTCCGACGGTGGATCTCCCCACGCCAAACTGGTTCCCAACGGATTGGTAGCTGTCCAGCTTGGAAGTAAGAATAAGAGCCTCCGGAAAAGGGCGCTTTTTCCGGAGGATCGGGGCCAGTCTAGACGCTCTTTTCCGGCTTTTTTAAAAGCCGGAAAAAAGCGGCGGACATTTTTATTTAAATGCCGCGGGGGATATTTAAATCCCCCGCGGATTTCCCTACGACGACTAGTGAAATTTACATGCCCCTTCCGGAAAAGGGGCCAGTGTAGACGTAGCCTCGGTGTGAGAATCGAACTTGTGAATGAATTGTAATTCCAGTCCTTCCCTGTGTATTTGGCTTGTGGAATTGGTCTGTAACAAAACAGCTACTTGAAGATCTGTTAATGCATGCCCAGGAAGATTAAAGTATTCCCCAGCAGGTTTTTGTCTGTTCTCTTAATGGATATCTGATTTGTGCCTATTAATTTTCTCCCACAAGGACTGTCCAGTTTGTCCAATATATATTGCAGTGGGGCATTGTTGGCATTTGATGGCACAGATTAAATTACTGGATGTGCAGTTGAATGAGCTTCTGATTTGGTGGCTTATGTTGTTGGCTCCAGTAATGAATTTGCTTGTATAGAAATGTGGCCAGCCTTTGGGTATTTATAAACTATTTGTTTCTGGAATTACATTCCATCTCAGTTTTCCCCTTGATATATTTTTTAACTGCTGCTTCTTCTTACTCCTCCCCCTCCCATTTTCTCCTCTTCCATGCCCCTTCCTTCTCCCCTATTTATTTTAGCTCCGGACATACAACACTCTGGTCATCTGTGTGCACAAAAGCTCATGGTCCCATCTACATGTTTCGTTAGTCTTTAAAATGCTACCAGACTATTTGTTGTATGACCATAGTTAGGTTTAAAGTGGAAGGTCCAGCCTGGGACTCACAGCTAGTTGTGTTAGGGATGATGTAAGGCAGAGAGGATGTAGGCGAGGAAGAGGGCCTAAGAGGGTCTCTGCCTGGCCAGATAGAGAGGGAATCACAAGGAGCGACTGTCTCGAGTTGCAGCTGGGGAGCTCTGTGGTTGGTATTAGGGGAAACGATTTCACTGAGGCTGGTGAAACCCTGGAACGGGAGGCCTGGGGACGTGGGGGAATCTCTGTTCTGAGAGGAGAAGGCCAGACTTGACTCCTCAGGTGTCTTCCAGCCCAGTGATTCTATGATTCTGTGAACAGGGACAGAGAGTGGGGTCCCAGGAGAGATTCCCAGTAGCACCAGGCCTAGAAGCTAAAAGAAGGATCTGAGGGGTGCACTGGGCACTGTAACTAGGACGTGGTTTCTCCTGGGCGCGTGTGTTATATTTGTACACACTCAGCTGAACTGCAACATTTCTATCATCATCGTTGTCTGCCCAGGGCTGCAAGAGGCGGGCGCCTGCCTGGTCTAGTGCGGAGATCGTGGACCTCATTGAGGTTTGGGGGGAGGCCTCCAACGTCCACGCTCTCTGCACTAGCCACAGGAATGCGGCTGTCTACAGCCGCATGGTTGCCAGCCTGGCCACCAGAGGCCACCAGCGGACCCGGGAGCAGGTCCACTGCAAAATCAAGGACCTGCGGCAGTCCTACTCCAGGGCCTTGCCAACCCAGAGGCATGCCCTCATTATGAGGCCCTGGACTGCATCCTGGGGGCTCACACAATCCATGCCCCCCCGCGTGGTGATCGACCCTGAGGCAGAGGGCCCCGTCCCTGACACGGAGGAGGAGGAGGAGGATGCTGAGAACCAGGAGCCTGCAGGGAGCCTGCCCAGGACCCAGGACCCCTGAGGCACCCCACAGAGCACATTGGCTGTGTCGTCTGAGGCTGAGGAGGGCTCCACATGTGAGTGCCATCATGCTCCCCTTATGTATATGGGGGGCGTGGGGGGAGAGGGAGCCCAGGAACCATGCACGTGGGCCTTGCACACCATGGAGCAGCAGCTGGGTGTCATGCAGGGGCCCTGGCCCGTTCCCCACACACCAAACTCGCCTTGCAGAGGGGGGCTGGGTTTCACCCACTGTGTCCCCAGGGAGAACTGACCACTGCTCTTGTTTCACCACAGCTGCAGCACCTGGGCCAGCAGGCGCACCAGGAAACTGGAGGACTACCAGCGGCAGCACCTGCAGCTACTGGAGCACCAGCTCTGCACCCAGGACCACTGGGTCTGGGAGGACCTGCGGCTGCGGCAGCAGAGCTTGGAGGCGCTGGAGGAGCAGGGCTGTACCCTCAGAGGCCACCTCCAGACCTTGGTCGACAGGTTCCTGCCTCCTCCTGCTCTGGCCCCTGTGGTTGCCCCAGCTCTCGCTCGTTCTCCCACCCCTGCTCCCCCTCCCACTTCCTCCGCACCCCCCATCCCTCCTGCCCCCCCTCCACACCAACTCCCCCCCGACTCCTCCGCACCTGCAGTGCTGTGAGACGGAAGAGCCAGCAGGACTCCCAACCCTGAGCTTTCCCTTCCTCCCCTTCCTCCCTGTTCCAGCTCCCTCCTCCCAGGTTTGGCCCTCCCCTCTCCCACCCTCATTCCTCCCTCTCCCCACCCCAATTATGTACAATAAAAATAGGTTTTTTGGCAAAACAGGTGTTTTTATTTTACATTAGGAAGGGGGGATAGGGAAGAGAAAGGGGAAGGAGGGGAGGGTGGAAGAAGGCCCCAAGGGGCATGCAGGAAGAGTTCAGTCCTCCTTCTCCATCTGGAAGCTCTCCCGTAGGGCTTCCCGGATCTGGACGGCCCCCTGCTGGGCCTCCCGGATGGCGACGGTGTGGGGCTGCGCATACTGGCCAGCCATGTGGTCAGCCTCAACCATCTAGGATGGCAGGAAAGCCTCCTCCTTCTGTTCACATAAATTGTGCAGCACACAACATGCTGGCACCATGGTCGGGATATTGTGCTCGGTGAGGTCGAGGTGGGTGAGGAGCCACCGACACAGACAGGCGGAGATGAAAACACTTTGCTGTCCTTCGGCGAAGTAGGCAAGCAATTGGAAAATCTGAGAACCGGCTGTCCAGGGGGGTCCCTTTAAGCACAAGTCTCAGATAGCCTCAGACAGCAGCCACACAAAGCAACTACTGACCTGATGCCCTGCCGGAACTGATTTCAGCTGCCCTTAAATGCGACCCAGTGTCCAATCAGTGTGGACGCGCTATTTTGAATGAGCAAAACGCTAATTTGAATTAATTTTTTGGTCTAGATGCGTTAGTTCGAATTAGCGCTGTAGTGTAGACATACCCTCTGACTCCTGTAACCCTCGTTCTATGAGGAATAAGGGAAGTCTTAGGAAGAGAGCTTTATTTCAAAATAAGTGCTGTGTAGAGGCTCTCAATTTCGAATTAAGATGCACAATTGACGTAGCTCACTTTGCATAGCTCAGTGGTCCTCAACCTTCTGGGGTTGCTGGGCGCCTGGGTGCAGGGCCTCTCATGCGCATGGGGGCAGAGCCATCCATACACTACACACCCGGGGCCACCCAGATGCCACGTGCCTGGGGCCAGCGCCGCTCCTATGCCACGTGCCCAGGAGCTGACAGAGCCCATGTGTGGTGCACCCAGAGCTGGCGCTGCTCCTGAGCCACACACCCAGGGCAGGGGGTCGCCCATACACCATGCACCCGAGGCCAGAACATCCCATGCGCTGCGTGCCTGGGGGTAGGGCTGCCACCTCCCATTTGCCACGTGCCCAGGGCCGACGCGGCCCCTGTGCTGTGCACCCAGGGGCGGGGCCGCCCATGTTCTGAGCATCAGGGGCTGGTCCTGCCCCTGTGCTGCACACCGAGCTGGGGGCACTGCCCAAGCGCCGCGCACCCAGGGGCCAGTGCCGCCCATGCGCTGCATGCCCATGGGCGGGGCTGCCTATATGCCGCACACCCGGGGGCAGGGCCAGCCCCAATCACTTAGCAGGCACACTGAAATGGCCCAGCGGGCACTATGTTGGGGACCACTGGCATAGCTTATTTCGAGTTCAGCCCTGCTGTGGAGACGCACCCTAACAGGGTTCAAGAAAGATGTGGATGAATTTGTGGAGGTTAGGTCCTTCGATACTTATTAGGCAGGATGGGTAGGGATGGTGACCCTAGACTCTGTTTGCCAGGGGCTGGGAATGGGAAAAGGGAAGGGATCACTGGATGGTTCCCTGTTCTGTTCACTCCCTCTGGGGCACCTGGCACTGGCCACTGTGGGCCGACAGGACACTGGGCTGGACGGGCCTTTGGTCTGACTCCATATGGCCGCTCTCATGTCCTTAAAGAGCCCAGCCCTGCTGCACCCAAGTGTATCTGCACTGACACATACGCAGCAGCGCAGGGTCCTGGGGACCTGATTCCAGTCGTGAGTTCACAGAGAATCTGAGTCCTGCTTCTGTTCAGTAGAATAGTCTGAACGGCAAACACCCCTCCCCCCACAAAGGAATACTCAATGGAGACAACAAAGCTCCCCCCCCCCACCTTTGTGGCAAAAATCCATTTCCTAGAGGGGGGAACACACCAGAGAGCAACCGGACAGGAACAGATGGAAACATTTTATTAAAGCGAATGATTCACACACAGTTCCCCACACACAAGTTGCACAATAAGACTAGGCAGGGAAGGGGTGCCTGGCATCTGTGTGTCAGGGGCCTAGGAATGGGCGACAGGGGAGGGATCACTGGATGTTCCCTGTTCTGTTCCCTCCCTCTGGGGCACCTAGCACTGGCCACTGTGGGCCGACAGGACACTGGGCTGGATGGGCCTTTGGTCTGACCCAGTCTGGCTGCTCTGATGTTCCCTGGTGAGCGCCCCACAGCCCAGATCCCATCCTTGGGGCTCAGGCTGGTCCATCCCTTCCTGCTCACAGACTCTCTGGCCACTGACTAGCTCAGGCAGCTCCCTGTCAGGCCCGCTGGCTTGTCCCAGACACTCCCATCCCCCGTCACTCAGGCTGGGGGCTCACAGCGTCGTGCCAGGGATTTTCTGGGCAGCTACAATTCCAGGCAGCAACATTCAGCGTTGCAATAGCCCAGCCCCTGCCTGGAGCTCGCTCCTTGTCTCCAGCTCTGCAGGGGAGAGCAATGTTCCCAGCAGGCAGCAGCTTCAGGAGCCAGGGCCGACTGCTTTCCTGAGCCCTGCTGACCATGAGAGTTCTCAAGCCAGGGGGGTTAGTGAGGAGCAGAGCCATTGGGTTGGTCGATTTGTGTGACCTGATCTGAACTCTGCCTGTCCCCAGCCCGGCTGTTATTTCTGTCCCTGCTCAGTTCTCACATCAGTCCTTCAGGGCTTGTCTGCTCCCGGGGGCTGCAATAGGTTTCTTCCGCCTATTTCTTCTTCCTAAGGGCGGGAGCTTTCAGGGATCATAGAGAGGAGGAGGCAGAGGCTGGGTACAGGGGAGTACTCCAGGTTCACAGAGACTGGGGTGTGTGAGGCCAGAGGGGCTGGTGTCAGGGAGATATTTGGAGCCAGTTTTTCGTGTCGCCCACCCGGAGCCAGGGTCGGATTCTCTCACCAGGGAGGGAGCCCGGCGGGAAAGTGTAAATTGGGGCCTCAGTAGCAGCATCGATAAATGTCACCTGCCCCCGGTCACAGTCCAGACAAACCCGGATCCTGCTCGGGGGGCTCAGGGACAGGGGGGTCACAGGGTCAGTGAGAGCCTGGAACTGGTCCCCCCACCGCCCCACAGCCCAGATCCCATCCTTGGGGCTCAGGCTGATCCCTCCCTTCCTGCTCACAGACTCTCTGACCACCCCCACAGCCCAGAATCGCCCACCCCCCTCCTCCACCTCCCAGTAATGTCTCCCCAAGGTGAAGCCCTCACGGCCCAGCACACAGGGCACAGTGTTAAATCTCTCCGGGGTGTCGGGCAGTGGCTGCCATGTGTCTGTCCCTCTCACACGTTTCCCATCTTCCGACAGGAAGAGCCAGGGATGCACCGTGTCTGGATCCAGAGTCACGTTGGCTGCGGGGAGGGGGGAGAATCAGAGCGTGAGGGGCAGAGCTCGGCCCGGGGGGGTCGATGGCGTCAGGGACAGAATCTGCCCCAGCTGGGCAGTGACTCAGGGACTCTCCTGTCTCCAGGGGCGCCCGGCTCTGAGTGGGGAGCAGCCCTGAGGTCTCTGCCCAGCCCAAGGGGCAGCTCACTCCCCGGCAGGGAGGGGCCGTGGCAGAGAGAAGGGGTCAGAGGGGCCCTGACACTGGGAATCTGCCCCCCTCTCCCTGGGCCGGGGACAAGCGACTCTGGGCCGGGAGCCCCCAAATACTTGGATGCCAATATCTGAACGGCAATGTGACATGGATTCACCTCCACTTGGGCTCTCGCTGATCCTGCACCATTGTCGTTTGACACAAACTCTGTGGCTGTGGCTAATCTGAGCCTCATACCAAGATGTTTCCCGCCCTGCAAGTCATGCACATTGACACACTAGCTGGGCTGACACTGCCCACGTGATGGGCCCTGCAATGTTCTTATGCTGCTTGGGGGGGGGGGGGGGAAGGGCGCAGAGTGGGATGGAGCAGGCCCTGAGGGAGGGGAGCTCCCCTGGACTGAGGCTCCCTGGCTAAGCAGGGGGTAGGGGGTCAATGCCAGGGGGAGGGACAGGAGTGGGTGGGGGCTGGGCTGTGCGGGGCCTGGCCCCACTTAGCTCTTCCCCCACCAGGGCTCCCACTCAGCTGACGAGATTCCCTGGGGCCCGGCCTTCCTGCTCCCGGGCTGGCAAAGCTGAATCACTCACAAGCAGGCCGAGGGGCCGAGCCTCAGAGCCGGCCTGGGCACCGCGCTGCAGGGAGGGGCAGGGCAGAGGCTGCCTGAGCAGCGAGGGTCGCTGTGACCCGAGGAAATCATGAGGGGCTGGGGCTAGTGGGGGGGTCTCAGGCCAGGGCCTCGCAGAGGCAGCTCTGAGCAGCAGGAGGAAGCTGGGGAGCAGGGGCAGGCAGCAGCAGAGATGTCATCGACTCCCCTTCTGTCCCTCTCAGGAGCGGGGGGGCACCTATGGGGCAGCGACTCTGGGTTGGTGCTGCCAAGGCTGAGGCCGGGGACACGGCCAGGGACCGGGGGTGGGGCACATGCAAGAGGCAGCAGCTGCGCAATGGGGCTGTGGCGAGTCCCTGGGTTACTGCTCGGTGCCTCTTCTCTTTTCACAAGTGTCTTTTGTTCCGCTCAGACCCTGGGCTTCAGGCTTTGGGGGAGGCCGGGGGTGCTGGTTACTGGAGGGAACTTCACACTCAGGCAGGAAGTTGGGTGCTGGAGGGGCTCAGGGCTCTGGGGAGCCCTGGGGATGAGGCTTTGGGATGCAAGAGGGGGCTCCAGTTTTGGGGAGGGACTCTGGGCTGGGGGGTTGGGCTCTGGGCAGGGGCTGTGGGGAGGCTTGGGATGAGGAATTGGGAGCAGGAGGTGGCTTCTGGCTTGGAGGAAACTCAGGGTTTGGGGGGGGGTAGTTTGGCTGGGGCCTGGCCAGTGGTGCCAAGCAGCCTGCCTGGTGCCTGCCTGTCCTGGGGCACCGCACTGCGCCTGGCAGTGGCCAGCAGGCCTGGCTCTGAGGGGGGCATGAGGCTCTGAGGCAGCTCACCTGGGCTGTGAGCTCCTAGGGATGCCTCCAGCGCAGCCGGCAGAGTGACTGGAGGGAGAAGGATAGAAGAGGTGAGATTGCAGGTTTGCAGAGTGAAATCTCTTCCCCCACCCATCCCTGCTGCACCCCTCCCTGGGACACGCCTCTGTCCCTCCTTCACCCCTCCAGCCCCACATCCTCCCCACCCCTCTCAGGGACAGGCCTTGGGCCTGCAGCTGCAGGGAGGATGCACAAGAGGCCCCTGTGCTGGAGGGACCCCTCGCCGTGGGGGAGGGGCTTTCTCCTTCCCTGCAGCCCCTTGGCCCAGGCAGGCTGCCAGGCGGGACCAGGGAGGGGCTGGGCTCAGCTCTACCACACGGCCTGTGACTGAGGGTTCAGATGTCGGGTGCTGCCCTTTGGCCCCAGGGCTGGCTCTCAGCAGGGATGTGCCAAGTTAAGGGGCTAACCAGGAGGCAGCACCCTGGCTGGGCCGTGCTCACTGGGGCTGGTTCACCAGGACCCGGTGGGGGTGGAGAAGCTCCGCGCCGGCCACGGGCAGGGGGCTGCTCCTGGGCCTGCGGTGGTTGGGATTCTCCAATGGGAGCTGGGAGCCGGCAGCAGCCCCCACCCAGGGCTGGTGGTGAGAGCCCCGCAGGTCGGGGGCTGCTCCAGCGGGGATGGGGCAGTCGCAAGCCAGACCCACTCAGTCGGATAACAGGTTAAACTCGAGGTTTGCATCCCAACTGAGAGTCACGTCTGGCTGCAGATGGGGGGAGGGAGGGCCCAGTGACTCCCCACACCCTGTGACAGCAGAACATGTCAGACATGGGAAGGGGCAGTCAGAGCATCACAGGAGAAATGCATCATCCTCCCCCACCCCCCCATGCCCCAGGAGAAGGGAACGGGGCAGAATTTGTTTCTCTCTCTGGCATTTCTCACTCCCACAGTCAGGCTGTGTCTAGACTGGCAAGTTTTTCCGCAAAATCAGATGATTTTGCGGAAAAACTTGCAAGCTGTCTACACTGGCCGCTTGAATTTCTGCAAGAACACTGATGATCTCATGTAAGATCGTCAGTGTTCTTGCGGAAATACTGTGCTGCTCCCGTTCGGGCAAAAGTCTTTTTCCGAAAGACCTCTGCGCAAAAGGGCCAGTGTAGACAGCACAGTAGTGTTTTCCGCAAAAAAAGCCCCGATCGCGAAAATGGCGATCGGGGCTTTTTTGTGGAAAACCGCATCTAGATTGGCCACAGACGCTTTTCCGCAAAAAATGCTTTTGTGAAAAAGCGTCCGTGCCAATCTAGACGTGCTTTTCCGAAAATGCTTTTAACGGAAAACTTTTCCATTAAAAACATTTCCGGAAAATCATGCCAGTGTAGACGTAGCATCAGTGTAATAGCAAAGGCTGCTTCTGAACAAACAAGGGTTCAATGAATCAACCTGAGTGTCCTGCACCCCCCGTCTGTACCATGCGCCCTGTTCGGTCCCTCCTAGGTACCTTTGAACACCCTCAGACTCTTGGACAGCACAACAGTTTGCTGGGAGAAATTACGGACTTGCTCTTCCAGTTCAGGAGCCATCTCCTCTGGCTGCTGGGCCTGCCCCTCCTCACACCTGGGGAGAAACAACGTCCCCTGGTGACCCTGCACTGAGTGACTCAGTTCTTACCCTCTGGCAGTGAGTCGCTGCTCTGATGGGACTGGAGTGAGAATTTCTCTAGTTCTCCCAGCCTGAGAGCAGGGGTAGCGCAGCCCCAGGGCCAGGCGACCTTCCCCGCAGGGACTCAGGAATGCTCCCCATGTCCGGCCTGGGGAGACCAGCTCTGGGGACAAAGGGGAATTGAGTCTCCTTGGCCAACTCACTCCTGGGCCTCCAGGCGCTGAGGGACGGGAGGTTCCCAGGGGCCGGGCTGTAGAATCTGCCCTAGGGACTAGACCAGTGATCACCAAACAGTCGATGGGATTTGCTGGTAGATCCTGGAACCTCTGACAGGGGATCCTGACTGGTTTGGCCTAGAGGCGAGTGAGCCCAGCTCTTCAGCAGCCCCGCCCCCCACTGCTGGGCATCTCCTGCCCTTTGCCTTGGAGTTGTTTCCCCCGGGGGGGGGGGCGGGAGTGGTGGAGGTCCTGCTTTCTGTGCCGGGCAGGGCAGGGCGAGGAGGGCCCTGATGTCAAGGTGCCTCCCTCCCATCCTGCATCCTGTGTCCACAGAGCAGAGAGGGGGCACAACAGGACTAGGGATACAGCAAGTTTGCTGGCTCCTTTGGGAGTGGTGCAGGGCCAGGATCGGGTCAACCTGCCTTATCCCACTGCCCCACCACCCAGGAGCCATCTGAGATGAGCAGTGTCCAGTCAGCGCCTACATCCTGAAACCCTACCCCAGTCATGAACCCCCTCCTGGACCCCAAGCTTATCCCTAGCCCTGAGCCCCCTGCATCCAAACACCCTAGGAGCCTGCACCTACAACCCCCTCCTGCACCCCAAACCCCTGTCCTAGCCCTTAGCCCCTCCGCATCCAAACACCCTCCCAGAGCCAGCACCTTGAACCCCTCCAGCCTCCCAACAGCCTGCCCCAAGCTCAGCTCACATCCCTTAATCCAAGACCAGAGGCTGCAGCCCAACCCTCTGCCCCTGCCTGGTGAACATGAGTGATGATGGGGGAGGGATGGAGTGAGCAGGGGCGGGGCCTGAGAGAGGCGGGGCCAGTCACACAAAGGAGGCGGGGCCAGGGTATTTTGGTTTGAGGTAGATCTTGGATTGCACTTCAGTTCAAAAAGTGCTTAAAAAGGTCAGAGACCCCTGGACTAGACTGAGACACCAGCTCCCCGCGCCCCCACTCATCCCACACAGGACTCCAAACAGCCCTCGGGCGGGACAGACCCTGGATCCCTGCTGCCCTGGGCTGAATGGTGCCCAGCGCCCAGCAGGGACAGGCTCACGTCCCACCCCTCAGTCCTGGGGCAGCCAGTCCCCAGGGAGGTGGCAGCTCCAGGAAACACTTGAGGTCACTGAATGGAGAATTCCAGAGTCTGCACAATGAGACTCAGATTGAAGTTTATCAGAGAAATTTGTGCCCAGCCTGTGACCTCTCCTCCCAACCCCCTCCATTTGGCTGTGGAGCCCTGGGGAACGTGGTGCTCACATCAGCTCCTCGCTCGTCCCCTCACACCGCACAGGGCTGGGAGAGCAAGAGCCACGTACCTGCTCAAGGTGCTCCTGATATCCTGGAGGAGAGAGGGAGAGAAAAGAGCATCAGCCCCACACGGCACACAGGGAATAGCCCATCAGACAGACAAAGGGGCCCCAGAGAAGGGTTTAGATGTAGCTCTGTGCCTGGGACTCTGCAAAGCCCAGCAGTCGCTCACATGTCAGCAAAGCACCCGCCGAGTTACACCCAGACCTGACAGCTGGACCCCAGCGCTTGTGATTCAGGAGCCTCCCTTCCCTGGGTGGGGGGCTGGGCTGTTTCCCCTCGGTCTCACCTGCAGAAATTCACTCGCTGGCTTCTGACACGTCCCCTCCAGCTCCTCGATCAGCTCACTGAGACGGGAAATCTGCTCCGAGAGTTTCCTGTCATTCTCGGTCTGGTGCTTCACAAGCTCCTCCTCCAGCTTTTGCAGCTGGGCCAGCAGGAGTCGCTCTTGCTCCTCCAGGAACTGCCGCAGCTGCTGAAACTCGGCCACAACCTTCTGCCGCTCGACTTGTGTCTGTTCCTGTGTGAAAACAGGGAAAGGGCTGGTCGGGGGCAGTAATGGAGCCTGAAGGCCCTTAACAGTCTGGCAAGAGAGACAATATCTAAGACATTGTGCAGGGACCAGGGCTGAGCTGTCAGACCTAGAGCTGCGGCTGGAGGTCAGGATCTAAAGTCAGAGTCAGACCCAGAGCCTGAGTCAGGATCTTACTAAGGGCTGCGGCCAGAACTAATATCCAGAGTCATGACAAAGGCCGAGCCAGAATCAGTGTCTGGAGCCATGTGGGGGCAGGACTGAGGTTGGATTCAGGCAACCAAGTGACATGACAAGCCAGAGTCAGCGACAGGCAGCAGTGCCCCAGGCCAAACCTGGTAACACCAGGGCTGAGCCAGGGTCCGGGACCAGCCCAGCAACAGACAAGGAAGGAACTCAGTTGTTTGTATCATGGCCCACGGCTCCGTCAAGTGTATCTAACTATCACACATCCATAGGGTGACCAGATTTCCCCATGCCAAATATAGGACACCAAGAGGGGGTGCTGCAGGCACTTGGGGCTTTAGCCCTGTGGAGGGCAGGGGAGGAGCAGCACTTGTGCTTCAGCTGTGCAGCGGCAAGGGAACTTCAGCCCTGCAGCATGTGTGTGTGTGTGTATGTGTGTGTGTGTGTGTGTGTGTGTGACTCAGGGCTCTAGCCCTGTAATGAGGAGGGAAGGGGGGATCCAGCCCCATGGGGAAGGGGCAGAGGGGAGCCACCAGCATTTGGGGTTTCAGTGGCTGAAGCCCAGAGCACCAGTTTTCCCTCTGGGGTGGTCCCCTTTCACAAGTGGCGTGCCATGATTTAACCTGTTCACAGATCTGTGTGCTGGGGTCGGAGGGGAGGCAGGGCCAGGCTGGGTACGGTGACCATATTTTCAGAACCAGCTGCAGCAAAGGAGAACGGTTCAATTTAAACGAAACAGATTCAGTATTTTAAATTTCTTATGTCAGTTTATCAAAATTCATTTTAAATAAAGTAAAATATTAACTTATGTCCAACACCAAATGTTTCAATGCCTCTGTATTTATGGGAAGGGTCAGCTGGAGACCACACAAGTGAGAAGCAAAAAACCTCCTCCAAAAAATCCTCAGCCTTTACTGATGTGGCCCCCAACAGAGGGTCCATCTACACTTTACAGTTTTTCCGGGATAGCAGATGTATCCCAGAAAAACTGTTCTGCGTCCAGGGACTCATTTGTTCTTTCACTTTTTTTCGCAGATGAGCAAACACGCTTTTTTGGAAGCCCCTGCATTCCTCATTCTATGGGGAATAAGGGGGCTTCTGAAAAAGGGTTTTTATTTTTCTGACATTTGGCCCAGTCTAGACAAAAGAATCGGGAAAAGATATGCAGAACACGGGGCACATTTTGCACAGCTTTTTTTTAAACAAAACTATGTCTAGCTGTACCCTTAGACACCTCACTCCCCTGGTGCCTCCAGCCTCCCCTCACATCGTCCCTTTGTTCCAGCTTCATTCCTCTCAGCCCCATGATTCTCTCCACCCCCACAGACTGATCCCCCTGCATTGACCCCTGTCCCCTCCCATCCTTCCCTCGCAGCCTCCTTCATCCCCCCTCCTGCTTTCCCAGTGCACACCAGTAGGGCAGCAGTAGCTGCCACAAGGAGAGGCAGGGGGAGGGGCAGAGTCTTTTTCCTGCCTGGCCCAGTCCTGTGCTTGCAGGCTGCTGCAGGCAGAACTCTGTCTCCAGCCAAGCAGGGTACTGGGGAAGGGGCTCCCTACCCCCCGCCCCAGTCCATGGGGAGCAACCCGGGCACAGGCACATTGTGTCAGCTGTTCAGCCCTGACACCTCCCAAAGCAAGAAACCTGTAGCTGTGAGGAGGTGGGGTTAACCTCTTAGCTCCCAAGAGCTGCATCCCCAGGCTGGGTAGAGGCAGCCCCATATGCACCTCTTCCACCCATTCCCAGCTGGAAGCTGCAGCACAGGCTCCCTGCTTTGTGGGGGAAGGGGCCACCGAAAATTGGCTCATGAGCCACTTGTGGCCCATGAGCTGCAGGTTGCCAATCCCTGAAACCCTGCTGAGCGCTGGCTGCTCTGTGGAGATACGGGACAAAGTCAGAATGCTGGGAACAGCCCTTAAATATCGGACAGTCCTGGGAGAAATAGGACGAATGGTCACTCTCGGCATCCAAACGTCTGGATCCAGAGCTGAGCTTCCCAGGTCCAGAGTTCTACCAGCCCCTCCCCTGCTTGCCCTGCAGAGCTGTTGGGTTGAGGCGATGGGCTGGGACCTGTGGGCTGGGGCCAAGCCCTCTGTCACGGGGTCACCGGCCCCATGCCTCATGGGGGCGTCAATATGGCCCAGCAGCTGAATCTCTGACTCCCCCCGCCCCCGGTCTGGGGGTCAATATTGCCCAGCGGCTGAGTCTCTAATGCCCTTTGTTGTGGCGTAACAGTTTGGGATGTAGAGGGGTCCAGGCCCTCCCTCTCCACCGGGCCCCAGCCCAGGGCCCTATCAGTGATTGGCAGCTCCCATCACTGGCTCGACGCGGAGCCAAGGCTGCCAGGGCTCTTCCTGCTCCCTGCCCTGGGCTGCTTCCTACCCCGCTCCCCTGACTGGCACAGCTAGGGGTGCCAGGTGTCTGGTATTCAACCAGACTGTCTGGTTTTTGGGTCCTCTGTCTGGTAAAAAATTCAGAAAATACCAGACATGTGCAATGTCCAGTATTTTCTGGTCTTCTGGCTGGGCGCCTGACGGCAGCCTGGTGGAGGTGGGAGGAGTGGCTGGGAGACAGGGCGCGATCGGCACTGGGAGCCTCTCGTTGTGTCTGACCTAGGAGTGATGCCTTGGGGAGGAGGAGAAGCCCTGTCTGTGCTCCTGAGCGCTGATCAAGCATGTTCTGGAGCCGTAGTCGGACTCGCTCGTGCTTCAATGGGACCGTGCATGGGAGAGGCAGCGCTCCAGGATCTGCATGTACCTGGGTCAGCCCCGTTCCCTGCCAGCTGATTCTCTCCTCCCCCCGCCCCCGACCTTTCCCAACCAGTCCCGCTGCCCCGGCCCCCTTCCGGCCAGCCCTGCTTCCTGCCAGCTGGTTCTCCTCCTACTACTACTTCTCACCGGCCACCCCCCAATCTGCCCCAGCCAGCCCCACTGCCCCCGACCCTCTCCCATCAAGTGTGTCCGGTATTTTTACTGAAGCTTCCTGGTAACCCTAGGCACAGTCCCCACCTGTGTGGGTGGATGCTGGTGCGGCGGCTGCATCCGGTGGGGCGGAGTCTAGCCCGGCCGCCAGCCACAGTCATTATGGCAGCTGATGTCGGTGTGGTGGTTGTGGCTGCAGCTCCGGTTGGGTCGGCGATTCGGGCTCCAACCACAAGGGCAGCTGCTCCTGTGCTCCCGCAGGAGCTCCAGCCCCTCCCCAGGTCAGCCCCAGCCGAGCTGCTCCTCTGGCCTTATACCGGGCCTGCAGCTGGAGCACGCCCAGCAGGGGAGGGGCCTTCTTAGCCCAGTAGGCCTGGTTAGCCTCACGTTGGCCAGCGCAGAGCGAGTACACCCCGTCAAACCCTCCAACGGGGGCCCAAAGGGGAAACTGCAACAGCGGCACCCAGACCTCCAGGCCCTTTAAATCTCCACCAAACTGCTGGGGGCATCCACACCCCTTCCGTCTGAGGTTCCACCCCTTCCTGGAGCATGGAGCTGCCTCCTCCCCCCCCCCCCCCCCCCCCCGCTGACCTTGCTTAGGGGACAGTCAAGGGTGTCAGCTCCCCTGACTGGGGTACAAAACATTTGATCCTTCACAGCCAGATACTTGACTGTATGTTTTCATCACAAGGGGGGGGACTTTTTTACACTTTGCTCCCAATATCCCATAAGGGGCCGTGTCCGAGTCTCCTGGGAAACAACCCTTGTGTTTTGGGAGAAGTTTGTTTTGAACATCACAGTGAATAGAAATTCATTCATTCATTAAAATGCAGCTTCCTTCTTTTACACAGAGAGAATATTTGTGACACACACACTATCCCATGATCACGGAGAAACACACATAAACCCACCTTCATCAAGACCACAGAGAAATCTCACAATAAACAACCCTAAGCCCCAACTATGTCTCTCAGCTGGTGAAAAACAACAGACACCTACCAGAAACTCCTGGCTTCTCTGCTCACTGGTCTCCTTTAAGCTCAGCAGCTTCGCTCTCCTTTCCCTCAGAGTCGCCACATGGGCCTGGAGTTTTTCCTGTACAACAGAAATGAGTTAGTGGGTTTATTTTGGAGCGGTGACTGTGTTTGTAGGGGGTGTTTTCCCACCCAAGCTGCAAGACAATTCTCAGTCTTCCTAGACAGATTCCATGGGAAGGTGATATCTTCTACCTGTCGGGTGAGAGAGCCGAGCTTTGAGGCTTTCACAGAGCTCAGCTCTGGGGAACAGACGTTTTCCTGCACCTGAACACGTGGTGACCATGAGACTCCCTGCCCTGCCTCTGTGCCACTCTAGGTCCCTTTGCACACACAGGCCCTTGCCTAGCTATGGGAGCTGCAGCCACCGTGTTTTCAAAGCAGAGTCGATAGAACGAGCCCCAACTTGTTCCTTCCCAGGCCTACCACCAAACTGAGTCCAGCTGCTCCCTTAAGATCTCTGTGCTGTATCTGCTGCATAGAGACTGCTTACAGGATGCCTTTTGCCTTGTAACTAACACACGCCTGTTGTGTCGGACAAATGTTCTTGTATGCTCAGAGATTAGCTCCTGCATTCTGCAATGTGTCTTCTTTACCGTCTGCCCTTCGCTTGTGATGTTACACCGACTCCCAGGGAATGGCTCCTGAGGTCCCTGCCAGCCTTGGGATTCTGTGATTTATCCATATGACACGGTTACAGCTGTGTGGGGCAACCTGTGATGCCATTAACAAGTAATTGCAATCCAAAGTTATTACTCATTGGACTGAACAGCAGCTTAGTCCCTTGTATTCCTGGGCAGCTTCCTCTGCGTGATGAGCCCGGGAACAGATGCCAAGCCAGACAGGCAGAAGTCTGATCTATCTCAGAACAGTTTCAGAGCCTCCTGGTGCTCCCTACGCACCCTCCTGACCCCTTTGCTGCCTCTGAACGTTGTTTCTGTGTCCGTCACCAGCCACCTGTCTGACCGGAGGTTTCCCTGTTGCCGTTTGTCGTTATTGGGGGCCGTGCCTGGGCCGTCAGGGCTGTGGTGGGGGCAGCTCGCTCCCTCCCTCCTTTCCCGGCCTGGCAGCAGCACAGACACATCTTGCTTCAATCCTGTGTGAGGGAAAGTGCCTGTCGCAGGGCTGTGGGGCCCACCTCTCCCTAGGGGTAGAATCACAGCTCTGGAAAGAGCCCTGAGAGGTCTTCAAGTGCAGCCCCTGCATGCACGGCAGAGTGCCGGGTGCCATGAGTGCTCAGGGATCCCTGCACCTGCCCACAGGAAGGAGCCTGAAGGGGACAGCTTTAGGTGGGGCCAGAGATCAGGGGAGAAAATCTGGGAAATGGGGAGATACAGGGGCTTGGAGAGACTGAGTCTGAAAAGGGAAGGGTGAAATTAACCTGCATCCAGAGTGGGTCCTACCTTGTGTGGCTGGGCAGCCTCGTCCAGGGGCAGCACCGGGTGAGATCTGTGCTCAGGGGATCTCCAGCAAACTGCACACACGGCTTCCCAGTCCTCCTCGCAGAACAGATCCAGGCCTTTGCCATGTCTCCCACATAGATTCTCTTTGCCTGGGCTGAAATCCAGTTTTTTGAGTATTTCTACAATATTTGCGAGCTGGTAGTTACTCTGGAGGACCCCTTTCCGGATTCGGGCTCTGCAGCTGGGGCAGCACAAGGGGTCAGAGTCCAGCTCTCCCCATGTCTCACAGTACTGAGTGATGCAGCCTCGGCAGAAGTTGTGCCCACAGTCTGTGCTCACTGGGTCTGTGAGATACTCCAGGCAGATGGGACATTTGGATTCCTCTTGGATTTCCCGTGCAGGAGTCGCTGCGGCCATGGCTGCTGGGAGCTCTCTGGACTTTGTTCTCTCTGCACCAGGACTGGGTTTGGTGATAGTGGGAGGCCCACGCCCCACCTCATAGCAGCTGCACAGGTACAGGGTGAGGTGAAGAGAAAGGAAGGGCTGGAGGGAGGAGCTGCAGAAAAATAAAGAGAGGAGGAAGCAAGAAATCCATAAGCAAGCCATGGGGAGCGGGGGTGGAGGTGCGGGGGGGTGTTTAAAGCAGCAGAAGGGAATGAAAGGAAAAGGGGAGAAAGCGACACACAAGAACATAAAAGCTTAGAGCCAGGGTCTGTCTACGTGGTACGTGTCTGAGATTGGGTCCGGCTGGCTTGGACTCTAGTGTCTAGCCCATGCTGGCACCTTGCTGCTGCAGCCTCCCTGCTATTGGCCAGGGGCTCACCCCAGCGGGGTCAGCATGCGCACATGTATTGATCTAGGAACCACACGTGCCCCCAGTCGAACTAGCACATTCTTACCTCACAGTGCGGGCATCCATGGCCACACACCTGCTTGCAGTGAATTAGGAGATGGGAACGAACTCCCCAAGTCACTGCAGTGACACTGTGGCTACGTCTACACTGGCAGCTTCTTGCACAAGAACTCTTTTGTGGAAGACCCCTTGTACAAAAACTCTTCCAGAAGAGAGCGTCTACACTGGCATGTGCTTTTGCACATGAGCGTCCATGGCAGTGTAGATGCTCTCTTCCACAAGAAAGCTCAGATGGCCATTTTAACCATAGGCACTTCTTGCGCAAGAAATTCATGTTGCCTGTCTACACTGGCCACTTCTGGAAGAGCTCTTGCGCCAGAGGGCTTATTCGTCATGGGGAGAGGAATAACTCTTCCGGAAGAAGGCATGTTTTCCAACACTGTACTGTAAATTTACTTCTGGACAAACGCTTGTGCAGTGTAGACAGCCAGCAAGTTTTTGTGGAAGGGTAGTTCTTCCAGAAGAAGCTGCCAGTGTAGACATAGCCTCTGTGTGCAGAGGAGCCTCGGCTTAGCTGTACCTCACTGCACACCCCACCTACCGCCTGGGATCAGCCAGCCTCCCAGGGCTCCTGGGGTTAAGGTCACAGGCAGCTGGTGTGTGCTGGTGACAAGGCATGAAACCTGCAGCTGCTCACTAATCAGCAGCAGCCCTTATGCTGAAGGGCAAAGCTTTTAATTTTATGACTCTGCAGTCTGAAGGTAACAGCCCAGCTCATTCCTGCAGCCCACCATGAGCTGGAAAGAAGATGTTGTTTCAACTTTGTAAAACACCAGGCACAGAAGGGGAAATAACAACCTGACCCATCCCGCACCTCCACCCCTACCCCATTCCAGCTGTCCCCGTCTCTTCCTGCCATTTCCCCTCCTTGGGCCAATCCTGAGCCATGGTCATGGTTGGGGCTGGGGCTGCTGGGGAAAATGCGAGTCGGGGTGCATGTCCAGCTTTGTCTGGCTTTGGAGGGAGGCGTGTCAGCTTAGAGAGCGGGGACTGTGGGGACTGCTCAGTGCACAGGGCAGCACATGCTGAAGCCCCCGGTAATGAGTAGCAACCCACTTCTCTGCACAGGCTCTGTGCTGCTGGGCTCCCTGCAAACCTTCCCCTCTGCACGTTTGCTGCCCTAGGGCTGGATCCCGACACAGGTTGTACCCTGGTGCCTTTGGCCTCAGCTGCCAGCCAGTGTCTGGGCCTTGCTCGAATCTGCCATGGGCAGGAGACTGCCACAAGAACACTCGTTTGTCTAGCTAACTGTGAGGAGACAGGTACATCCTGGGGCTCACGGCCAGGCCTTGGGAACCCAGCAAGGCTGGGGGTTTGAGACGGTAAGGCAGAGAGGAAGGAGGAAAAGGGGCTGTGGGCCTAGAGCATCTTTCCATTAGTAGGTTAGGGTATGTCTACACTAGAAAGTTAGTTCGAACTAACAGACGTTAGTTCGAACTAACTTTGATAGGCGCTACACTAGAGCTCCGTTAGTTCGAACTTAATTCGAACTAATGGAGCGCTTAGTTCGAACTAGGTAAACCTCATTTTACGTGGATTAAGCCTAGTTCGAACTAGCTAGTTCGAACTAAGGGCTGTGTAGACCCTTAATTCGAACTAGTGGGAGGCTAAGGCTTCCCAGGTTTCCCTGGTGGCCACTCTGGCCAACACCAGGGAAACTCTATTGCCCCCCTCCTGGCCCCGGATCCCTTAAAGGGCCACGGGCTGGCTACACAGTTTGTGCCAGTTGCAAGGCTGCCAGACCCCGTGCCAGCAGACCCTGCACCTGCCACAGGATGAGCCAGCCATCCGACGGCTCCCAGCCCTCCACTGCTCCCCAGGACCAGCCTGGCGGCTCCCTGGAGCCTGCCCGGGGCCGCAAGAGGCGAGCGCCCGCTTGGTCAAGTGCGGAGAT
The DNA here is from genome assembly GCF_052426305.1 of Pelodiscus sinensis. NCBI lineage: Eukaryota > Metazoa > Chordata > Testudines > Trionychidae > Pelodiscus > Pelodiscus sinensis. Next base: position 16,216,921 of record NC_143070.1, read on the forward strand.
CGTGGACCTCATCGAGGTTTGGGGGGAAGCCTCCAATGTCCACGATCTCCGCACTAGCCACCGGAACACGGCCGTCTATGGACGCATGGCTGCCAGCCTGGCTGCCAGGGGCCACCAGCGCAGCCGAGAGCAGGTCCGCTGCAAGATTAAAGACTTGCGGCAGTCCTACTCCTGGGCCTGCCTGCCAGGGGCCAACCCGGAGGCCTGCCCCCACTTCCACGCCCTGGACCGCCTCCTGGGGGCTCATGCCGTCCCTGCCCCCTGGGACGTGATAGACCCCGGGGCAGAGGGACCGCTCCTGGAGACGGAGGAGGAGGAGGAGGCCTCTGAGAGCCAGGAGCCTGCCGCCAGCCTGCCCGGGACCCGGGACCCCGAGGCACCCCACAGAGCCGCTCGCCTGTGTCGTCCGAGGGGGAGGTGTCCACATGTGAGTACCATTGTGTTCCCCTCATGTGTACGGGGTGTTGGGGCGAGAGGGAGCCCCGGGACCGTGCACCTGGGCCTTGCCCACCAAGGAGCAGCAGCTGGGGATCCTGCAGGGGCCCTGGCCTTGCACAGGGGAGATGGGTTTCACACACCTGGGCCCCTGGGGTAATTGACCGCTGGTCTTGTTGCACCACAGGTGCAGCACCTGGGCCTGCAGGGCGCACCACACCGCCTGCAGCAGCTGCCCGTTCCCGGGCAAGCAGGAGAGCCAGGATCGAGGAGGAGTACCAAAGGCGGCACCTCCGGTTCATGGACCACCAGCTCCGTCTCCAGGACCACTGGGTCCAGGAGGACCTGAGACTGCGCCGGAGGAGTCTGGAGGCCGTGGAGGAGCAGGGCCATGCCCTGCGAGGCCACCTCCAGAGCCTGCTCGACCACTTCCCATTTCCTCCTCCCCCTGCTCCCCCTGCTCCTCCTGCTCCCCCTGCTCCCCCTCCTGCTCCTGCTCCTGCTTCTGCTCCTGCTTCCTCCACACCCCCGACCCTCCTGCCCCCCCCCTCCACAACCATTTCCCACCGATGCCCCCGGACTCGCAGTGTGGCGAGACGGGAGAGGCAGCCGGACCCCCACCCCTGAGCTTTCCTTTCCCTTCCTCCCTTCCCTCCCCTTCCAGCTCCCTCGTCCCAGGTTTCCCCCTCCCCTCTCCTACCCTCATTCCTCCCTTCCACCACCTAGTTATGTAAAATAAAAAGACGTTTTTGTTTAAAAAAACAGGTGTCTTTATTTTACAGTAGGTAGGGAGGGGAAGGCGGAAAGGGGTAGGGTGGAAGAAGGCCCCAGTGGGGCATGCAGGGAGAGGTCAGTCCTCCTCCTCCACCAGGAAGCTCTCACGCAGGGCTTCCCGGATCCGGACGGCCCCCCGCTGGGCTTCCCGGACAGCGGCAGTGCAGGGCTGACCGTAGTGGCCAGCCATGTGGTCAGCCTCAGCCATCCAGGCTGGCAGGAAATCCTCCCCCTTTCGCTCACATAAATTGTGGAGCACGCAACATGCTGCCACCACGGGAGGGATGTTGTGCTCGGCCAGGTCCAGACGGGTGAGGAGGCATTGAAAGCGGGCTTTCAGTCGCCCGAAGGCCCCCTCCACCACGATGCGGGCCCTCGTCAGCCTGGCATTGAAGGCCTAGCGGGAAGGATTGAGGTGCCCTGTGTAGGGCTTCATCAGCCACGGCTGCAGTGGGTAGGCGGCATCTCCCACCAGGCACACGGGCATGTCCACGTCCCCGACCCTGATGTGGCGGTTGGGGAAGAAGGTCCCATCCTGCAGCCGCTGGCACACGGAGGAGTTGCGGTACACCCGGGCGTCGTGTGCTTTGCCGGACCAGCCCACATTAATGTCCGTGAACTGTCCCCGGTGGCCACACACGGCCTGCAGGATCACGGAGAAGTACCCCTTGCGGTTGACGTACCGGGACGCCTGGTGTTCCGGGGCACGGATGGGGATGTGCGTCCTGTTGATGGCCCCCCCGCAGTTGCGAAAGCCGAGGGCGCCGAAGCCTCGGATGACGGCGTCCGGGTCGGCGAGGTGGACCACCCTGCGGAACAGCACCCGGTTGATGGTGTTGACCACCTGCGGAGAGAGACACAGCAAAGCGCCAATCAGTCGGGCGCCTGGGTGGCTGGGAGCGTTCGTGCCCTGGCAGTGCCCCGCGCCCCACTCCCGGTAGCAACCCCCTTGGCGGCGTGTAGTACAGCCGGGACAGACCGGCCCCTCCGGTGCGGGGCGCTTTCACCTCCTCCCGCCCCCCTTTTGTCCCTGGGGCGGCCCATCCCCTCCTCGCAGCCCCCCTTCCCTCTGGCTTGGTGGCCGACGAGTGCCATACCTGCATGAGCACCGCTCCGACGGTGGATCTCCCCACGCCGAACTGGTTCCCGACGGATCGGTAGCTGTCCGGCATGGAGAGCTTCCAGAGGGCGATGGCCACCCACTTCTGGAGGGGGATGGCGGGCCTCATGCGAGTGTCCCTTCTGCGCAGGGCAGGGGCGAGCCACTCGCAGAGCTCCAGGAAGGTGTCCCTCCTCATCCTGAAATTCTGGATCCACTGTCGGTCTTCCCAGCGCTCCTGGACGATGCGGTCCCACCAGTCGGTGCTGGTGTCCAGACGCCAGACGCGGCGGCTTGCAGCAGCAAGTCCAGAATGTGCACCAGAAGGTGCAGGGTGAGCTGTGGCTCCATGTTGCCACCTGCGGCGGCCCCCCCGAAGGGAAGCACCGACACAGACGGGCACAGAGACCAACGCTTTGCTGTCCCTCGGCGAGGTTGGCAAGGAAGCAGGAAAAGGTGAGAACCGGCTGTCCAGGGGGGTCCCTTTAAGCACGAGCCTCAGATAGCCTCAGACAGCAGTCACACAAAGCAACTACTGACCTGATGCCCTGCCAGAACCGGTTTCAGCTGCCCTTAAATGCCCCCCTGCATCCAATCAGTGTGGACGCGCTAGTTCTAATTAGCAAAACGCTAATTCGAACTAGTTTTTAGTTCTAGATGCGCTAGTTCGAATTAGCTTAGTTCGAATTAACTAATTCAAACTAAGTTAGTTCGAACTAGTGCTGTAGTGTAGACATACCCTTAGTTAGTTAGTTAGTTAGTTAGTTAGTTAGTTAGTTAGTTAGTTAGTTAGTTAGTTAGTTAGTTATTAGCATCTTACTCGTTTACCATGTCTTAATTTAAAAAAAAATGTCTCCTCAGTTCCTCATACCTGGTTGTCCCGGCTTCTAAAAGTGTACATAGTGCTGCAACGCAATGCCAGTGTCTGACGGGCACTCTATGTGTATCAGGTGCTTGGGCGAGGGTCAAATACCCCAAAAATGCCCACATTGCACCGAATTGACTGCCCAAGTCAGGGCGGACCGCAAGATGCAGTTAAAACTGCTCTTGTTCAGCAAAGCCCTACAGCCTGCTGATACTGAGCCGCCTAAACCGTCTATGTCTGTGGCCCCAACAATGGGCAAAAAGTCGCCTCTCTGCTCATCGACTACATCTAAGAGCGTGAGTGAAAAGCCAGGTACCTCAGGATTGAGGCTACCTCTGCATGCCGAACAGCACAAGTCAAGCCAGAGTGTCTTGGAGCCAAGCCCCTTCCTCCACAGGGAGTCAGCATTGACATCAGCCATGGCTCTAAGACCTGAATCGGCCCCAGCACCCACCAAGCGAAAGTCTTTGGCACCGATGGGTGTGACCTCCTCTGTGCCGTCTGCGGCACCGACATCCACACCTCCATCGGTACTGACGCCGATGGCACCAGGTTCTCAGGCATCGATTCCAGTGGCTGCGGCACCGAGCACACACTGGGCTCAGAGCAATTGTCCCCGGCAACATCTTCGGCACCGTCTTTGAGCGGGTCATCGACACCGACATCAGCACCGTCTGCCCTGCTGGCACTGAGCAAGCCTCGCCGGAGCATGCTTCAGCAACTCGGGTTGCTCCAGACCCCTTTACAGGGCATGCCGCAGCACTGTGCCACTATAGATTCCCTTCCACACCAAGCCAGTCGCCAGTGTGGGGAAAGGGTAAATATAAGTCTAATAGGATAATAACTCCCTCTCCAAGCCCGGAACCTGAGGTCTTCTCTCCCCAGCCACTATCACCAGCCTCTGTCTTTTCCATGCCACTTCAGCAGGAAATCTGAACCACACCTATGTCACAACATCACAGGCATTCTCCACAGTACTCACCGTCACCTCAGCAATATCACAGGCATTCATGTGCACCATCATATGCCAGGCGCAGATCTCGCTCGCCTCGGTCACCTACATGCTCATCTTGTTCTACGTACCATCATGACTCCAGAAACGATACTCACCAGGTTACTCCCCCAGAAGTTATTACCATGACCAATATCATCACCTTCGCGACTACCATTACCGATGTCGATATTCTTCAGGACACTCTTCTTCCAGGTCTCCACGCCATTATCGACTATGCTCTCACACCATCTCCAGGCTACCAGCACCACCAGAAGCTTCCACACGACCACCTACACCATCTGGAGATGTTCCTCTCCCTCCGGGACAACCGGAACCGGTGCAAGTAACTACACCAGAACAAACAAAGCCCCAGGCACAATCTCCAATAGACCAGTCTCCCTTCTCACCGGATGACACGGTCTTCCCTGGTGATTCTTCTCCTACAGATGACATTTGGCAATTTCATGAACTTTTCAAAAGAGTAGTAGAATCCCAGGAACTAGGCTAGTCGGAGGTCCAACAGAAACAGCATCGCCTCCTGAAATATCTCCAACCCTCTCAAAAATCCAAAATGGCATTACCTTTTGATGAGGCAATTCTATAGATTGTGGACGATGTCTGGCAAACACCTGCATCATCCCACACATAAGAGGTCAGACAAGAAATATTTCATCCCCTCGAAGGGGATGGAATTTTTGTTCACACACCCACAGCCGAAATCCTTGGTTGTTGATGCAGCTCAGCAAAAATCCAAGACACCACAACACAGAAACGCAGCTGCTGCTAACGAGTCCAAGCGGTTAGACCTCTTTGGATGAAAGGATGAATTCCTCCGCCACATTAATCCTCAGAATGGTGAATTATATTGCCCACCTTTCCAACCATAACTTCGATAATTATTCGCAGCTGGTGGCAGTATTTGGTGCCTGAAGACAAACGGCAGTTCCTAAAATCAGTAGTCCAGGAAGTCTATGCGGCCTCAACAATGGCCTTGCAGATTTCCCTGGACATTGCCGATACACCAGTGCGTGCCATGACAACATCGGTGGTCATAAGGAGGTCCTCTTGGTTGCAGATGGAGTCAGTACCTAAGGACTTACAAACAGAGGTTGAAGACCTGCCCTTTGACAGAGTCTTTTTGCAGAAAAAACTGATCAAGTGTTGCATTCTGGAAAAGACTCTAGAATTACCCTAAGAACGCTAGGGTTGTACACACCTCCCTATCATCATAAGCATTACACACCCTACTACAAGCAGAGGCCCTTCTTGTACATGGTGCCCAGATATAGGCAACATGAGCAACAGCAGCAACGTGGCAGACCGCAACAGCAAAAACGCAGACCGCAGACGAGAAGGACTCCCAATCCTCAGAACAACAGGCAGCAAGTTTGACGGTCCTATCAAGGGGCTGTGAACTATTCCTTTGACATACCTCCCGGGATCACAGAAATTTTTCACCACCAACTGAGAACTTATCAGTGCAGATGGTTTGCCATCACCACAGATCGCTGGGTCCGAGAGCTAATAACATCAGGATACTCCATTCCGCTTCTTTCCCTTCCTCCCACCTCTGCCCCGCAACCCCGTCCTTCTTCAGGGACCCATCTCACGATGCCCTCTTAATGCAAGAGGTCATATGACTCATACAGATTGGGGTGGTGGAGACAGTGCCCAATCACTTCCAAGGCAAGGGATTTTACTCCTGTTATTTCCTCACTGAGAAGAAATCAGGAGGATGGCGACCTATCCTGGACCTTTGAAATCTCAACCGGTATCTCAGGAAATACAAGTTCAAGATGGTGACTCTAGCTTCTATCTTCCCAGCGTTGAACAAGGGAGATTGGTTCACGTCCCTCAATTTGCAGGACGCGTATTTTCACGTGACAATACACCCAGCTCACAGATGCTTTCTGAGGTTCGTCATAGGCATGCAGCACTTTCAATACAAGGTTCTCGTGTTTGGCCTATCGTCAATACCCAGGGTCTTATCCAAGACACTTTCGGTGGTTGCAGTGTATTTTCACCACCAGGGCATCATGATTTTCCCGTACCTGGACGACTGTCTTATCAAGGCCCATACTTACGAGCACACACTTTGGGCCACCAAAGTCACAAAAGAATTATTTGCAGATCTGGGCCTCATACTGAATGTCCCGAAGTCCTCACTCATACCGCAAAGATCCCTCATGTTCATTGGGGCATGATTAAATTCTATAATGGCCAAGACCTATCTTCCTTTGGAAAGATTCCACAGAATACGGAGCCTAACACAGACACCGTCCATCAGTCCAAAGGTGCCAATAGTTACTTGTCTGCAACTCTTGGGACACATGGCCGCCACAACATATGTGGTACAACACACCAGGCTACGCCTCAGATACCTATAACACTGGCTGGCTTTCGTTTATTGTCCGGGCAATCATGATGTACACAGGCTAGTAGTGGTGCCATTAACAATGTGACAATCCCTAACATGGTGGACTTCTCCAATCAACATGCTCTCTGCATTCCATTCCACCATCCACAGCCTACTGTTCAAGTCACTTCGGACACTTCTCTCCTAGGCTGGGGAGCCCACTGTGAGGGCGAATCCATTCAAGGCCAATGGAATACACAAGAAGCTCTCCAGCATATCAGTTTCCTGGAACTCAGGGCAGTATTCAACGCATACAGGGTATTCCTCCCAAGGCCAGACAATTCAAGTCCTTACCAACAACACTACCACGGTTTATATCAACCGGCAGGGTGGAGCCCGATCCAGATCCCTCTGTGCAGAAGCCACGAAGTTATGGAATTTATAAGTCACTGAATCACCATTGTGGGCACATACCTCCCAGGAAAGGACAATACAATTGCCAATGCCTTAAGCAGACATTTTTTTCCTCAGCACGAGTGGCAACTTGTTGGAAATAAGCCAGGACACTCTGGATGCAGGTGAAAACAAGCGGAGGATTTATTACACCAGCTGATGGAGTGACACGCAGGGGTTCCCCTGGTGAACACCGGTTAATTAACACAATACAATAGATTATATAGTCAGCAGGTGGACGGAGGAAAAGTGATTTGATAGGTCTAGCAGCAAGACGACATGAGCACATAAGCCAATAGAACTACTAAAGATTACATAATATCTCCGCCCATTGCAAAGTAACAACTTATTAATGAATACATTAATACATATAGGTGGTTATTGTTTAGATGCCAAAACAATGTCAGCAAAACAGTAATAACATTTAGTCTGCGTTTATGATGATGATGTTTCTTATAGCAGGCGGGTATGGCCTTGAGTTGGTGCAGCACTGGGTTCTCAGGCTCATTATCTAGGAGTGAAGCAAGAAGCAAGACAGTTAAGCAAATTTATGAATGTTATCTTAAGCAAAATGTGTTAGGTTACTAACTGGAGTCCAGTTCGAGTGTCTTAGAATGTGGTTGCTATGGTGCGCAGGGTCGTTCCACTGTCTGCAGTTCTTATCCTGACTGTGGTGTTCTCAGGCCTTAATCCTAAAATGGAGTTATGCTGTTTAGAGGCCTACTAGCACATTTAGGGCTGCCTCAGTTTACCCTACAGTTCCCTCCTTTTGACCTTAGGGTTCTCTGACCCGCCAGGTCAAATACAGTAATTTCAGGGTGTTCAGTCTGCGCTGGAAGCGACGGCACAATACCAGTACCAGTATGAATGTTATGATTGAAACTCCCCACATAATTTGGCAAAACACAACCCAAATCCACCCCCAGGGTATTTCTTCACCGGTGAAGGCGCTGCCCATGATTACATGTTGGACCTCTACTGCCTGGTTGAGTGCCTCAGAGAAGTGAGTCTTGGCATGATCCACGGTATTACCTAACTGTGTGTACCGCAGACGACCGATTGCAATGCGTCTTTTGGCAATGGTTACCAGCTCCTCGATCTTAGCCTGCAGGGCTAGTAAACCCTTCTCTAGATATTTACTGCCACTGTGCCATTCAGGGTCCCAAGTAAAGTTACCGAATATAGCCGGTGTACGGTACAGTCGTGTTCCATCTACAGTTAGGACTGACCCATGAGGGACTGTAATGCACACAGATGGATATGAGGAGGGGCATGTTTGTGCATTTAACTGAATGGAGTGGTTAGTCCGGGCAGTCAAACACCAGTAGGTACCGTTCATTTGGATCAGCTCGGTATGTGCAGGTGTCTCTGTGACGGCCACTTCAAACCTAGACAAATTCGTCATGGTGTTATAAGGGCAGGTGCACAAGATTTCCTTATCAGAGTGGGTACAGCAGTCTCGGGGAAATAATGCACCCCCAGGGCCTTCGGAATATGCGATACCTTCCACCTTTACCACATGACCCTGTTTAGGCACTGGTAGGGCTGTTACTATTCTGGCTGATTGCACATGGGGTATACCTAGAGGAGCTAGGAGCTGGAAGGTTATACTACTACCTGTCCAGCTAGGTCTCTGTACCCGCATAGATTCTCTGTGTCCCCATAGCCATGGGTCTGTCTGGGGAAGATGAGGTCTTATCACCTTCATAAGAGCAGGATGAACTCGGCCTTCCAGTAAATCAGTTACAATTCCCTGGAGTACAATAGCTGAGGCTTGCTCAGGTCTCCAACACTGATCTTCTAAATCCTTCAATTTCGTACCATTAATGAGCAATTCCACAAGCTGTTGATCTAGATATCGGGTTATGTCTAATGACGTTGATACTGAGGTAGACAGCTCCCTCAGGCTACTGAGGATGAGCTGGCCGGCATGGCTGGTGTCTAAACCCCCTCGGGCATTTGATATGATTGCACCTGCTACCTTGGATTCTATGCGGTGCCGTTCTTCTGTCTGCTGGGCTATAACAAAAGTATTACTGATAGAATTTCCTGCTCCGAACCATCCTGCAATCGTGTCAGTTAATCCCCGTTTTTGCCTGGGTAGTCGTTCACTAATTTGGGTAGTTAATTTGGTGAGGCTAGCACACTGTTGCCCAATATCATCTAGGGCGATTTGGACATTGACCTGGTAAGTATGGAACACCACAGAGGTAAGGACTGATAACTTTGGTCCTATTAACACAAGTCCTGGCTCTAGAACGGGGGTTTGCTCAGGACAAGATACACAGTCGGGGGGTTCAACTTTGGTTACTAGAACCTGGTTAATGATATTTAAGGAGGGGCAGTTCAATGATGGCCACTGATTGAGAAAGTGTTGCCATGTACTCAAGGAAACCCGTGTCTGGGCTCCCAGTGGTATATTCCACGGAGAGTCACCACTTCCTACCTCGATGGGCACTTGATATGTGTAGTTGGTGCAAAATTTGCTATTCATATCTGGTTTCTTCCCCACGAAATCCCACATAAATTCTAACACGGAGGACTGGGTGGTTCGGGTCCTACGGGGGCTGGAATTTGCACAGTAAGCAAAATAGTTATGTGTGAAGGAGGGCTGGCTTAAGGCCTTGTATTCTCCATTTTGACCTGTTCTTATTTGTCCGTCTAAATAGATAACCCGAATACTGGTCTTATTTACTGTGGTAACCGTCCCCCTTATGGGTCCGCAACAGGGTTCAAGAACATCTGTGGGGTTTAGGGCTCGAGGTGGTTGTGCAATACACTCCCATGACTCCTTCCATGTATGCCCGTCTGGCCCCAATATCTCGGGTACTTGGCACCAACGGAGGACGGGGCATTCTGCAGTGATGATAAGGGTGACATTACTTGTTTCCCTGTTCTTATAGGGATTAACATATGATTTAATGAGCACCCTCTGGTGCTCAACCGGACCCTGTCCTAACCATAGGTTGGCCCTTACCTTTGACCAAACCTGTGTAGGAGTTAGGTTCTGGGACTTACAATGGCTAAGGGTTTGGTTAGTATGGCAATTGAACCGTAGCACCCCCGGAGGGGGTGGGTTTAAGATCCACTTCCAGTCCACTCGCTCACAAGATGTTCCCCTTGCTCCTCTCCGATGATACCACAGTAATAGCAGCAGACTCAGCAGGAGTGGCCTCATAGTCGGTGGCTGAGGTACCTGAAGAGGAAACTGGAGAGATAATGTCAGTGGTTTCGCTTACGGATTTGAACAATTTCAATTGGTTTTGATGCTTCCAAAATGTTCCCAATTTTCCCCCAATTTTGGCGCATGTACTGGTAGTTAGTAAGACTCGCATTGGGCCCTGCCATCTAGGTTTCAGAATTCCCTTCACTTCAGGGTAAATGCGGTACATCACTAGGTCTCCGACTTGAAATGCTGGTTTCTCTAAGCGGGTGTTGTCATCTAGTTGGGTTTGATTTGCCTTTATTTGTTTATACAGCTTCTTAAGTTCCATATCCAGTGCTTTGATATATGCTTGCACCCGATTGGCGAATGGGCCTGACTCCTGGGCTGGTAAGAGTGCATCGGTGGGCATTCGCATAGCTCTCCCTGTCATTAATTCAAACGGAGTTAACTGTGTTAGTCTGTTTGGGCTGCCTCGGATCCGGTAAAGTACAGCCGGCAACATACGTGCCCAGCTATCTCCGGTGTCCAGGACTGCCTTTGTTAAAGAAGTTTTTATAGTTCTGTTCATTCTTTCGACCATCCCTGAGCTTTCAGGGTGGTATGGAATATGGAAGCGCTGTTTAATTCCCAGAGCTTTGCAGGCTTCTTTCATTGCCTTTCCTGTGAAATGAGTCCCCTGGTCGGAGTCGATCGAGTGAGGCAATCCCCATCTTGGTATAACTTCTTCTGCTAAAATGCGGGCTACTGTGGTAGCGGTACAGTTTTTAGTAGGGAAAGCTTCAACCCATCGAGTGAAGGTGTCCACAATCATTAAAATGTATTTATACCCCCGGCTTGGTGGCAGGGATCCTGTAAAATCTATCTGTAAGTGTTGCCAGGGTCCCTCTGGTCGTGGCTGGTGATTTAGGGGAATTTTTTTCCTTCTGCCCGTATTGACCTGGGCGCAAATTATACACCGCTTAAGGAACCGGGCCGTGTCCTTTGCTTTGGTTGGCCACCACCAGGGTTCCAAAGCAGCTTTCATTTGCCTCCAGCCCAGATGGGCAGGGGAGTGTATAACTTCTAACAACAGGTTACATATACAGGCGGGTGCCACAAGCTGCTGTTCTCCAGGGGCATACCATAATGGTTTCTTATACACACAACCTAAGGATTCCAATTTCTGTTCCTCCTCCGTACTTAGGGAAGAGTATAGAGCAGTAAGATTTATTTCCTCTTTGATTTCTTCAGCTGTGCTAACACTTAGTGGTATTGCTTGTGCTGCTTCTTTAGCTCGGAAGTCTGCCCAATAGTTTCCCTTCTGTTCCTCACTATCAATTTTGCGATGTGCCTTAACTTTAACCACAGCCACTTCGGCAGGGAGTTTAATAGCTTCCACCAATTTTTGGACCGCTTCCAAATGATTTATGGGTTTGCCAGTGGTGGTGCGGAAGCCCCTACGTGACCACACATCCATATAATCATGCACTACTCCAAAAGCATACCGGCTGTCAGTATACACAGTGATCCTTTTTCCCTGGCCAGCATAAAAGGCTTCGGTGAGTGCAGTCAGCTCTGCTTCTTGTGCAGATTTGGAACCTTCCAATTTACCGGCAGCAATTACAGTTCCATCTCCTAACACCACAGCCCATCCTGTGGAGGGTACCCCATTAATGTACTTCCTCGATCCATCCACATACAGAGTTAGGTCTGGGGTATCTAGGGGCTGCTCTTTGACACTCCCAAGTACTTCTTCTTCCTTGTCCACTAAACACTCATGCACATCCCCTTCAATGTTTAGAAACTCATCTATATTAATTCCTTTGTCTCTTACTATTGAAAAGTTAGGATTCTGAAGACACAGGACGGATTCCCATTGGCTCCGCCGGGCATCGGTTACAGATTTGAGTCGCCCGGTGTTAAGGAGATCGATAAGCGTGTGGGGTGTGTGTAAAATTAAGATTCCAGTGAGGGTGTATGGTTCACAAGTTTTTACAGCCCAGGTGTCGCAGTCTAGAGCTGCAACACATTCCGGTAATCCTTGTGAAACAGGAGGCATTGGGGTGGACAAATAAGCAACAGGACGCGGGCGGTCCCCGTGAGTTTGTAATAGCACTGCGGAATACTGAGTTTTACTGTGGTTACAATAGAGATGGAACGGCTGCTGCATATCAGGTAAGCCAAGACAGGGTGCTGAAGCAAGGGTTTGTTTGATTTTCCTGAAAGCTTCCTCCTGGGGGGTTTCCCATAATACTAGGTCGTTAGCTGGTTTCCCCCCCGTACCAGGACTTGGATGGGTTCCACTATATTAGAAAATTCAGAGATATAAGCTCTACAGTAGTTTAGAAGACCTAAGATTTTGCGGACATCTCTGACTGCTCGGGGCTTGGGTAACTCTTTAATGGCCTTTTTCCTGTCCTCTGTGAGGGCCTTTTGTCCCTGGGAAATTTCATACCCTAGGTATAAGACAGTTGTCTGTTGTATTTGGGCTTTTTCAGCACTCAGTTTAAATCCAGCTTCCGGCAGGTTGAACAATAGCCTATTTAAAGTTTTCAGATGGTCATTTTCATTAGAGCTGGCAATTAATAGATCATCCACATACTGTAATATCACTGTGTCCCCTTCCGTTTGGACGTGTTCTAGGACCTTTGCCATGGCTTTGTGGAAGATTGAAGGGGACCCATGATATCCCTGGGGTACACGAGTCCAAGTGTACTGCTGGTTTCCAAGGGTGAAGGCAAACTTGTCCTGACTTTCACTAGCAAGGGGAATGCTCCAAAACCCATTTGCCACGTCCAGGACTGTGAATACTGAATGTGTCGGTCTTAAGAGGTTTAGAATGGTGGCAGGACTTGCCACTATTGGGTGAGGTTTTGGGGTCACTCTGTTCAGGTGGGTATAGTCTATAGTTAGTCTCCAAGTGCCGTCAGGCTTTCTTACAGGCCAAATTGGGGAGTTAGTAGTAGAGGTTGTTTTCCGTACTACTCCCCTTTGTTCTAAATCCTGAACTATATTCTTGACCACTTCTAGAGCATCGGGTTTTATAGGATATTGTCTGTGGGCTTTGTGTGTGGGTCCTTCTATGACTACTGGTTCGGTGTTTAATAACCCACAGTCTTGCTTGTTAGTGGCCCAGACCCCAGGATATAGTGAGCACAGAGTTGTGGCCAGACCATCATCCCACACTGGGGTGGTAACTTTATTGCTGGCTATTAAGGCAATGTTCTGAAGTGGTTGTATTCCCTGGCCCCTCTGAGAGGCCCATTCTATATTACTTGCTCTGGGGTTAATAACCCCCCCAAGCTCGGTGAGAAGATCAATGCCACAGATTGTCTCTACTTGTGTAGGGCAGACCCAGATTTGACTCACGGTAAATGCATCTTCAAATTCAATTTCTACTGGTTTGCTTAAGGTAGCTTTTAATTTCCCTCCTCCTCCTCCCTCAAGCCAGATATGCCGGCGAGTGAGGGGAAGGGGTTGGCTGGTTATCGATACTGAGGCTCCAGTGTCTATTAACATTTTGCACGGCCGGCCTCCCACACGTGCGTTAAGAAACATCCTAGGGTTGCCGTCAGATCCAGCCACAGAGGCCGCTGTAATCTATTTACTAGCCAGGATTTTGAGAATCTCTTGGATCTGTTGTTTCACTTGTCCTAAATCCTGCCCATTGTCTCTGTTTTCTTGTGGTTTGGGGTTGGGAGCCGGGGTTTGGCTTTGGTTTACTGGCCACTGGCCCTCCTTACCCCCTCCGGGTCGATAACAGTCCTCTACCAAGTGGCCCATCCGTTTACAGTTTGTACACTGGGGTTTAGGTTTAGTACGACACTCCCGGAGCACGTGTCCTAAATTCCCACAGCCATGACAACGAGGGGCAGCTGAGGCACTGATCATGGCTTCTCCCTTTCCTGCAAGAACTGGATTCCGTTTTGCTTCCCTCTGTCTCCTGGTTTCTAAGTCAGAGGCCCATTTCATTATATCTACGTATGTGTTTCCCACTGATATGCCTAGGGATAGCACAGCCTGATGGTCCGCTGACATCCCTTCCATTAAGAGCTGTAAAAATGCTTCATGGTCCCTATTGACACCATCGAGACCAGAACAGGAGCGGAAGGCGGCCCACATCCTTTCTGCATAAGTAGTGACCGGCTCTTCCTTGTGTTGTGAGACTAATTTCAGTGCTCCCCAATTGGTGGTGCGTTCCCCCAGAGCATGGGAGAGGGCGGCTTTGAATTCTGCTAAGGTCCCTTCCTGTTTGTTTGCGAGATCTTGCCCAGGATGTTCAGGGTCTGGGGTAGGGTCCTCAGCCAGGACACTCTGGATGCAGGTGAAAACAAGCGGAGGATTTATTACACCAGCTGATGGAGTGACACGCAGGGGTTCCCCTGGTGAACACCGGTTAATTAACACAATACAATAGATTATATAGTCAGCAGGTGGACGGAGGAAAAGTGATTTGATAGGTCTAGCAGCAAGACGACATGAGCACATAAGCCAATAGAACTACTAAAGATTACATAATATCTCCGCCCATTGCAAAGTAACAACTTATTAATGAATACATTAATACATATAGGTGGTTATTGTTTAGATGCCAAAACAATGTCAGCAAAACAGTAATAACATTTAGTCTGCGTTTATGATGATGATGTTTCTTATAGCAGGCGGGTATGGCCTTGAGTTGGTGCAGCACTGGGTTCTCAGGCTCATTATCTAGGAGTGAAGCAAGAAGCAAGACAGTTAAGCAAATTTATGAATGTTATCTTAAGCAAAATGTGTTAGGTTACTAACTGGAGTCCAGTTCGAGTGTCTTAGAATGTGGTTGCTATGGTGCGCAGGGTCGTTCCACTGTCTGCAGTTCTTATCCTGACTGTGGTGTTCTCAGGCCTTAATCCTAAAATGGAGTTATGCTGTTTAGAGGCCTACTAGCACATTTAGGGCTGCCTCAGTTTACCCTACACAACTCAACCCAGAGGTGACTCATGCCATATTTCAACATTGGGGACACCCCACGATAGACCTGTTTGTGACACATCTCAATACGAAATGCCCGAAGTACTGTTCCAGAGCCAGCCTGGGGCTGAAATCCCTGGGAGATGCATTTCTGATAAACTGGACTCACCATCTTTTCTACGCCTTTCCTCTAGTTCCACTTCTTCCGAGAGTACTAGAGAAGATAATCGAGGACAGAGCCACGGTGATACTCATAGCCCCGTTTTGGCCCAGACAGACGTGGCTTCCTCTCCCCTTGCAAATGTCTCACCAACCCCCATATCATTTACCGAAACGACCCAACCTGCTCACACAGCCTGGACTGTCCATGGCACGACCCCAAATCGACCACCTACACCTCACGGCGTGGTTCCTAGCTGGTTCCATAGCACAGAAGCCCTTTGCTCACAAGAGGTGAAACAAGTACTACTTTATAGCAGACACGATTCCACGCTTTATAAATGGCACCGTTTCCACTCTTGGTGTTTAGCCAATGAGCTTGATGCAATGTCCATCCCAATTCATCGTATCCTGGACTATGCATTCCATCTGCATCATTCACGCTTGGGGCTCTCATCCATCAAGGTCCATCTCTCGGCGATTTCTGCATTTAGACAATCAATTGAGGGTTTTTCAACAATGGCTCATCCAATGACTAAGCGCTTCTTGAAAGGTCTAACAAATCTACACCATCCGTGCAGGAAACCCCCTGTTCTATGGGACTTAGAGCTAATGTTGGACACCCTCACTTATCCACCTTTTGAGCCCTTAGCTACATGCGACATCCCATCTCTCGCTATGAAAGTTGCCTTTCTTCTAGCTATAACATCGGCTCGACGGGTTGGGGAACTGGCGGCCCTCTTGGCCAACCCGTCATACACCTTGTTTACCAACCAGGGGGTAATACTTTGATCTCACCCCAACTTTTTACCCAAGGTGAATTCGGAGTTCCATATTAACGAGCCTATAATACTCCCTACATTTTACCCCAAACCACAT
The DNA here is from genome assembly GCF_052426305.1 of Pelodiscus sinensis. NCBI lineage: Eukaryota > Metazoa > Chordata > Testudines > Trionychidae > Pelodiscus > Pelodiscus sinensis. The sequence goes on from NC_143070.1 coordinate 16,233,030, forward strand.
ACCTCTAACCAGGAAGCCTGCTTGCATACATTAGATGTCTGTAAGGCATTGGCTTACTACCTGGAAAGGACTCACTCTTTCCGTCTATCTCAACGGCTCCTCTTATGTTCAGATGGAAGAACCAAGGGTCAATCATTGTCTTCACAGCATATTTCTAAGATAATTGTGTAATGTATTACAATGTGCTACTCCTTACGCAATAGGCCCATATCTATATCAATTACTGCTCATTCCACCAGAACAACATCTAGCTCACTGGCATTCCTCAAAGGCATCCCAATTCAAGACATTTGTCGTACGGCAACATGGTCTTCAGACATGACATTCGCTAAGCATTATGCCATCGACGCTATTGCCCGAGAATCAGCGCTGGCCTCAACAGTGCTGTCTACAGAAGCCAGATCCTAACTCCAATCCCACCTCCGCAGATGAGATTACTGCTCTGTACTCACCTGAAGTAGAGCACCCATGGGGACACTACCTGAAGAAGAAGAGGAAGTTACTCACCTTGTGCAGTAACGACGTTTCTTTGAGGTGTGTCCTCCCGTGGGTGCTCCATGACCCGCCCTCCTCCCCGCTTTGGAGTCTCTTCTTTATGTTTTTCAGGAGTGATCCGATTAGGAGGAACTGGCAAGAGCTGGATCGTGCACAAGCTCACAAACAGCACGAACAGCATGTGCTGCTGCACATACGTGGTCTGGCTGAACCACAGCTGATGACTCTCTGACCTGTGGCACCGGGATGAGCCCAACACCTGAAGTGGAGCGCCCACAGGGACACACACCTCGAAGAAACGTTGTTACTGCACAAGGTAGTAACTTCCTCTTCTCCTCTGCAGCTGAAGAGTTAGTATTATGGATATGTCTAGACTGCATCCCTCTGTTGGCAGAGGGATGCAGATTAGGCAGGTCGACATTGCAAATGAAGCGGGGATTTAAATATCCCACGTTTCAGTTACATAAAAATGGCTGCCGCATTTTGCCAACTCAGCACTTCGTCGGCAAAAAGCGGCATTCAAGAAGAGGATCTGTCGAGAAAGAAAGCCTTTTTCGACAGATCCCTTATGCCTCCTTCAAGGAAGTTTACAGGATCTGTCAAAAAAGGTTTTATTTCTCGACAGATTCCCCTCTAGACTGCCTCTTTTTGCCAACAAAGTGCTGAGTCGGCAAAACATGGTGGCCATTTTTATGCAAATGAAGCACGGGATATTTAAATCCCCGCTTCATTTGCAGTATCGACCTGAATAATCTGCATCCCTCTGCCGACAGAGGGATGCAGTCTAGACATACCCTATGTTACTATCTTCAGCCTGTGCCTTCTGTTTTGGGTTCTGTCTCCTAGCAAATGATTAATAGATAAGAGAAGTGCTAGCCACACCTGTACTGACAGAACCCACGTTAGGGCATAGGCCCACTGCAGAGGTGACACCTCTTCAGAGGTCTATACTGAAAAACCACACAGGAAGCTTAGCCATGCATACACACAAACAGAAAGGAAATAATTCAAAAGTTAGGTAGACTGGACACCTGAAAACTTGAAGATGAGAAAGGTTATACTGTGTGAATAAAACAAAATTTAAACTGAAGAATCATAGATGCAGACCACTTTTAAATGTGGATATCTTAGGACCAGTTCTTTTAGTTCCCCATCCGTAAAATGGGGATAGTCCTATTTTCTCTCACCTTTTTGTTTATTCATATTGCAAAATCTTTAGGAAAAAAACTCCCTTTCTGTATGTTCAAATGTTGTCATTACTTCAAAGAAATATTTAAAAAGGGAATCTTATTTTTATCTTTTAAAAATTGTGTTCAGTTTTAATGACAGAAAAACAGATCCCTAATTAGTACTAAGTGCTTCCCTCCCAATGGAAAGAGATGTGACTAAAAAAAAAAGAGTGGGATTTTTTTCCACCAAAACCAACAAAAAAATCAAAGTTTCTAAAGCCAAAAAAAAAGTCCACCAAAATGAACATTTTCTGTAAATATTATCGTTTTGGTTGGAAATTCACTTTCTGAAGAATGAAAGTGAAAACTAAATGAAAATTTGTTGACCAGCTCCACTTCAAAATAGCTTTGAAAATTGGTCACTAAACTTATGTCTGCAAACTTTCCATGCATAACCCACACTTACACAGCAGCGTGCTGAACCCTTCTAGTGGCTGCACCACAAAGTTTGACTCCGTTCTCTCTGCACAGGCAGAGGAGTTCTTTTAGCTCAGGATGTACCACTCATGTGTTCAGTGGAAGAATTTGTAGTTTCAGTTCCTCCTACTGGCCACACCCCAGAAGTGTTGTTTTACTATGAAAAGATACATCTTTGTGTACAATATGTATATCTTGTGCATAAATAGTTGCATATAAAAAAGTAAGTTTAGATGTTTGAAATAGTAGCTCTACATTTATTTGTCTATGAGTTTTATTTGAATAATTATTGCAGGGTCAGACTGTCTTGTAAATTGATTAATCTACCATTGAAATGCAACTTTTCTGGGATGGACCATATTGGAAATTTAACAGCAATATTTTATAACAAGAACTAAAGAAAACTACTATAATCACAGTGCTATAGAGACATGAAGTTTGGTTTTGTTGGGATGCTAATCAGACAAAATCCTGTAGATCCTACATTATCCAGAATATCATGGTAAAGGCAATTAAGAACTGGATATTTGAGTGGCATTTAAAATTCTTTATCTCACTACAAATATCTTCAGTCCCTGATCTTCCTCTATTCCTGTTCTTTATTCAGTATTTTCCATTACAGAGTATTACAGGCCACACTGAGTTAAATATAGCCTTGACAAACACTTGGTTTCAGAGAAAGGAAATGGAGAGTTTCAGCAATTACACTGTTCATTTCAAACCCCTCTCACCTCAAGCCCTTCAGCTCTTCAATACAACTGCACTTTTTACAATACAAAGAGTAAGCCTGAAAACCCAGTGGAGGAAAAACTAAGTCATCTGAAGGACATCCTAACACTATTTGTCACTGGGCTTAGGGCCTTGTTTGCAGAGAGATGCTTGCTCTCTGTTAATTGCTTAAGTGCTGCTACTGCTTGTTAACCAGTACTACAACACTCTTGTCTGTTGCATGTTTATGCAAAGTAGACAAATATTTTTTACTAACTATTCTGTTCAAGTGAATGAAATAGATTTTCACAGACTAAATAGCTCTTTGGGACAACTGTTCTTCCTACAATCATTCCTCCTGTAGTAAAATCTCTCCTGATATATAAAATCAAACAGGAATGTGTATTTTGTGGTAGCACTTTGGAATTGTTATGGAAGCAGGTGCTGATGTCATACGTGTTATGAGCAGTTTACATATAATGACTCTGCATGGAACACTCCATTAAAAGAGATTATTCTACTTCAAATCAGCATGCACAGATAGATTCCACTGTAGATGTATGTGTACCCAATACACTCCAATTTGAGATATTTAGCAATATACCACTAGTCAGCGTGTGTGCCCTTGATAAATATAGGCACCACTGTCACCTCTTCTCAGATCCTTCTTACCTCCCATGGTGAGAGTTGGCGCTCTCTGTGGGTCAAGAAAGAATTTCTTCTAATGTACATAGTTATATTTCACTTGAGTGTTAGTACTAGTTTACTTGTTAATTAGCTGTTGGGGGAAGGAAGTTTGCTATGCTGAAATCACCTGTATTTCAACAATGTACCAAATACAGGCCTTTATCTTTGTCAGTTACAGGCATAAAAGTTGTTTAATTTGCTTAGGTGAGAGATGTGTGAGGAACAAATGTTCTATTTGCACCTCATTTCCAAGCAGAACAAAGAAGCAGAGGGATTTCCACCTTAAAAGTCATCTTCTTGAAAAGGGGAAATGTCTAGTGGAGAGCTCCTCCATACAGAATGCCCCTCCAGCTGCCATGGCTCTCAGACAGGATTTGGATAAGGGACATGACTCATTTTTCTCTCCTGTTATCTCCTCAAAGCCATCAGAACCAGCTGAAACTGATAAACTATCTAAGTCTTGCTCTTCATCACCTTACAAAAAAGCAATTTACAAGTCCCCTAGTGTTAGCCTGAGGTCTGGTCTTTAGCACTGACACCTCAGAGATTGTGTCATTGATATCTGTGTCTTCATCTTTACTGGAGACATTTTTTACCCCAACACCATCAGATGTGGTGCCAGCATTGGCAGCAGTGCGCTCTGCTGTGCTCTCAGTGCCATTGACAACACAATTATTTGTGTCTCCCTCTGCCAGCCTCCCCTTTGCTGCAAGTGCATTGTGTGATTCCAGTCACAGCTGCCTCAACTATGTAGGCCCTGCTGTCATCATGTAGTACTACCATACCATCAATTTCTCCTGCCTCTGCAATGCAACTTGCATTAACTCCATCAACATTCAACATCAACTCACCTTTGGCCTCCTGTCTGTCTCATCTGCTTCTGCTAGCTCTGTCAGATACACCAAAGTCTGTACCTTTGGGGCACCACCATGTGTAGTCAGTGCTGAGGTGTCCACCAAAGCCCATGAGACGTGCTCTCCCATTTCCAGAGGAGAGTTCTATTTCCATTCCTCCACCTCTTCAGACCCTGCACAACAGTCTTCTGTCTCCTTGTCCTGGGATGCGTACACCAAACCTCCCTCAGAGGCAGGATGTCTATGGCCTCTCAAAGAGTGTTCCACCCCATGCATCTCAGTTTGTGGCTGAGGGCCTCTAAACTACCCCATCCCTCATGAGGCAGTCTGGACTAGTGGTCACAGTCTGTAAAAACACCCCCTTCTTGAAGGGTAGGGAGGCCCAGCAGCTAGAGTCAGTAATTGCTCTCTTCCCTGAGGGCACTGAGTCAACAATAACCCTACTCCTGTCCCACAGGGTAATGAAGTCTAGTGTCCAGAGTCTGTGATCACTTCCTCTCTCACGCAGGTAATCCTGGTTAACCCTTGCAAGTCCAGTGCAACATTGGCACCCTCTTCATCCCCCATCACACTCCTCCAAGGTCTTTCTGTTCTCCATACAGATCGTGCTCTAGAGTTGCTCAAAACATTGGGCAAGGCCAGTACTCTTATAAAGATGCCCTGGTACAGTGCTTGCTACCATGGGCAGTACTGGGCCTCTTGGACTGCTCTAAGACCCTATGCTACACAGTCCAGACGGAAGTCACCTTCTCCAGCTCAGAATCTCAGTGTCCCTTCTCACTGGAGACCACAGGGCAGGAGGCAGCAAGGAAGAAATGCCCCGGTATTTCTTCCTCTTCTCTGGATGAGACCATCATGAGTCAACATCACCTAACCATGAAGACTTCAAGATCTTTTAAGACCTTGTGAGGTGAGTGGCTGCTTCTCTGGCAGCGCAGCAGAACCAGTGAAAGACAATACAAACAAGGGATTTGAAGTCCTGTAGACTCCTGCCCTTTCCATTAATGGCGCTTTCTGTTGGAACCTGCCAAGACTCTTCAGCAGATACCAGCCTCTAAGCTGTCTAAAACGTGACTTAGATAATATCAAGTTCAACACCAAGAATATGATTATTTCTTCACTCACCTTGTCCCAGATTCTCTAGTAGTCATGGTGACAAGTGAATGATTGAGGAAGTTGTACCTGAAGGCTACTGTGAAAGAAAAGGAGTTTAAGAGAAGGGATTTGTGGAAGACAAAGACCGATATCACTGCCAACCTTCAAATTAAAATGTCAGAACTTTGTTATCTCTCAGCTGGATTTCAGCAATGTAGTATATTTGGGCATGAAACCTTCTACACATAGGTAACTCCAACTAGTACAGAACAGTATAACGTGTCTCCTGAGTAGCACTGGCTGCCATGAACACATCAAACCTGTCTTCTCTCTACACTGGCTTCCCACAGAGCTCTAAAGTCTCAGTTCTTGTCTTCAAAGCACTCGATGGCCTGGGCCCAGGGTATCAAAACAGCCATCTAAAGCTCTAAGACAAAGCTTGTGGTTGACAACTCCATTCCTCTGGTCCAATGGGACATAACAGTGACAGGAGACAGAACATCCTCTGGAATGAACTTCCCCAAGAACCAAGGATTATCGCAAACTTCTCCATCTTCCATTCCAAATACAGGGCACATTTCTGTGACCTTGCCCTCTTTAATATAAACACATAGCAACAGGTATGTTATATGGAAAAACAAAACAAAAACCACCACACGCTACCAAACCAAGACACTCTGCTGCACATTTCTGCCTCTGGGGAGGTGAAGCGAGAACAAACACATGCCCAATGTTAGTCCTGTTGCCTGAGGCACTAATACAAGTCTCTCAGGCATTATGGTGAGGAGCGCCTTATAAGATCCTGCATAGAAAAGAACAGAAATATGCTACTGCTCACCAGAGGGCAGACACCCACATGAGGTTGCTCTTAGATACAACTGTACGCTCACATCTTCCTCTGTACTTGCCATGGCTGGAGAAATAGTTTATGCTGATATAAACATTCCTGGAGCCAGTTCCTCTTCGAGGCCACCAAAACAATCTCCGCACCTCAGTAAGTAGATTTAGTTTCTTATATTTGCACCAATATGGGCAGTCTTTGGAGAGGAGTCCATTTGTCTAAGGTATTTTTTGTTTGAGTTGCAACACAAATAATTTAGAGAAACTTTGTCTAGAGGCAAGGAGCAGTGCTGTGCTTTATGTATGGTAGGATTGAGCTAATGGGAAAACCTTTACAACTCTCAGCATTTGGCAACTGAAATCTATTAAGGTAATAGAGTGCATCTTAGGTTGTTAGTGCAGCATGTCACAGAAAATTTCGTAGCTGCTGACAATCTAAGCCTGCAAATATATGTGCAATGCAATAGCTGTACTTTGTATGGTACCCTTCCTATTTATTTCATGTGTTTTCAGGACATACCAGCAAACTATTGAGGTAACAGTACATAGTAAGTAGATTATAGCTGGGGGGCAGAGAGTAGTGCATTGGGCATATTTTTGATAGAATGATTAAGCACAAGGAATGTGGGAGGCTCATAGACTAGAATTTGTTTTGTCAGAGAGAGGGTTAAAATCCGCATACCTCTGAGAGAAGAAGTGGAATCTGAGACTAGGTAGGGAACCAATTATGTGCAGAGAATCACGAAGAATGTGGCAAGGGGTAGGTACTGAGGGCAGGGCTGGATTTAGGAGCAAGTGACCCATGTAATCACTTGGGGTATTGGGTTTATCCTCAGGGGAAAATGGCCACCAATGCAGTAAAAAATAAGATATTCAAAAGTTTAACAAATGGGAGGAGGGAGCATTGAAGATGCTCCTCGCTTCGGGTGCCATTTGGTCCAGATAATAAGGGCAAATAGGGCATGTCTACTAACCTCGGTAGTGATATAAGGAGGGAGAGGGAAGCCCGGTATCTGAGGAATATGGAATGAGACCAGAGAAGAACCTGGCCAAAGGGGGATGGATGCGTGGGAATGATAAGAGACAATGAAGGAGATATTTACTGGGTGCTGAAATGGACACAAAACCAGGAAAGCTTTCCAAAGACAGAGATTATGTGATCTGTTTCTGAGTTCAGGAGTCACAGAAAATTATTGTAGTGTAACTCTAATGAAGCATAGAAAGTCAGGGGAAGAAAATGGCAGAGATGGAGACCATCAGGAGTTATCAGTGTTGTAGGAATAATGAAAATATAACAAACAATATTGTGACGGGTTTGGACATAAAGCTCCTATTGATATTGTCACTTGAGGTGCTGAAATTACCACTGGGCCTGCCTACCTGCCCTTTACGGCACCTCACCACACTGTCCTGCTGGGTCAGAACCTCTGGTTTCTCCCAGCAAGGGCACAGAGTTGGGGGTGTCAGCCCCCAGCAGAGCAACATAAACACTGAGATCCACTCAACTCTGGGAAAGCTCAATTAATGAGACCCAGGTGCACAGCCCCAGTGGGACCAGAACCCCAGATAAATCTATCTCACAATGCTTAAAGTTTATACAGAATGAGCTCATAAGTTGTTCACCCCCTTTATCAATGAAAGAGATATGCACAGCTGTTGTGTCCCCCTTGGTAACAATTATTTACACTGGGTTTATTAATAAACCAACGTGATTTTATTTATTAAGTATAAAATGTAGGATGTGAGTATTTGCAAGTAATAGCGCACAGTGCATTAAGATTAACTACGGAGTTTTATTTTGCTTAGTAACTTACTTTGCTCTCGGAAACTTATTACATGCAAATTCTTACTCTAAGGCTGTGTCTACACTGGGCCACTTATTCCGGAAAAGCAGCCGCTTTTCCGGAATAACTTGCCAGCTGTCTGCACTGGCTGCTTGCTTTTCCAGAAAAGCAATGACGATCTACTGTAAAATTGTCAGTGTTTTTCCAGAAAAACTATGCTGCTCCCATTCAAACAAAAGTTCTTTACCGGAAAAACTGTTCCGGAAAAGGGCCAGTGTAGACAGCACTGTAGTCTTTTCCGCAAAAAAGCCCCGATCACGAAAATGATGATCGGGGCTTTTTTCCAGAAAAGCGCGTCTACATTGGCCACGGACGCTTTTCCGGAAAAAGGGCTTTTCTGGAAAAGCATCCTGCCAATGTAGACGTGCTTTTTCCGGAAATACTTATAACGGAAAACTGTTCCGTTTTAAACATTTCCGGAAAAGGGTGCCAGTGTAGACATAGCCTAATAGTAGTCTAATCACCTTTTCTCACAAGCAAGAGAGTCTCCCAGTTTTGGCCCGATCCTTCCCCCTATTCAATTTTAGATGTTTCCTGGAGTCATCTTGGGTGATAACCAGGGGTGTCCTGGCATCTCTCAGGAGGCCCTATTGTTTGGTTTCATGCCCATATGTAGATTTTGCCCCCATGCAGGAATCCTTTGTGTTTGGTTCAAACTTTTCTCAAAGTAAAAAAAATATAGTGTTGGTTTCCAGAAGCCAACTATAGTTGAGGCTCACAGGAGAAGTAAGACCATTCACAACTCAGGGTATGTCTACACTACAGAGTTTTTTCAGAAAAACTGTGAATTACATCCACGCAGCAATCGCGTTCTTTCGAAAAAAAATCTAAAGAACTGAGGGGTTTTTCCAACATTGGTAAACCTCTTTCTACGAGGAAGAAGCCTTTTTCTGAAAGAGCTCTTTTGGAAAAAGGTGTGTGTGGATGAGGAAGAGGGAGTTCTTTTGAAAGAAGGGAAAAGAGGAAAAAGCGCAGTTGCCCTGGTGGCCATTCTGCCCATAGAAATCACAGCTTACATGTGAGATAGTGTCTGTTTAGTGTGGATGCTCTCTGTCAAAAAAATGTGCTTTTGCAGCTTCTTTTTCGGAAGAAGTTTTTTTGGAAGATCTCTTCTAGAAAACCTTCTTCCGAAAGAAGCCTGCAGTCTAGACATAGCTTCATTGTCCGAAATACCTGGCATTAAGATCCTTATATACCACTAATGGTCCACACATCCCAGGTCTAGATCAGTAAACAGATTTATGCTTCATATTTCTAACTTGAAATGAGGGAATGATTCATGCTCAAATCGAATAGACTCAGTCAGCAAATTAGAACTTTTTAAATGATCTTACCTGTAATATTTTGCATAAAGCATATTTGAGCTAGGAATATTCCTGTTCCTAAGCATATTTCCATGAGGAATAAGGGATGTAATGTCACGAATGTGCTACAATTTAACTTAAAGCATATAAACTGAGTATCATAAATAATTTGTGATTCCCCTGAAAAGTTATATTAAATGAGTTTAAACTCTTGGTACTTGGGAGATTGGGGGGAAATAATCTAACTATTAAATAGCTATTTTTAGAACACATTTTTCATAAGTACAGTAAAGCTACAAATTTACATGAAGATAAAATTTTCAAAAGTACCTTAGTGTCAGGTGTTTCTAAAAATCTCACTGTAATAGCCAGGTATTTAATCAAGCTATTTATCAAATGGGCTTCCTTCATCTCAGAAGTTTTCCTTCTTGATATACACTTACATCTTGTGAACATAACTGAATTATTGTACAGTTTCTTATTTGTACTTCTTACTGAAGTGCCTGATGGAGTTTTATTAACGGTCAATCTTTACATAACAGCAATACGTAGCTTAGTATTTGTCTGCCTAGTTTTGAAATGGCATAAAGTTGTTTCCAGGCACTTTAGATATTATTTTCAGACAGTATCTGATCTACTTTTGAAAAACATGTTAGGACTTAGATTCTGCTTGTTACATCAGTGTAAATCCAGAGTGACTACATAGAAGTCAGTGAAGTTGCTCCTAACACATATCACTGTATCTAAGAGCTGAATTTGACTTTACATGATTTATTTAGTCTCAGTTATGTAATTTTGTTATGTTGAAGACTGGCTCTGTGTTAATAAATGGAAATTTAATCCCCAGTCCTTTGATCTGATCTGATCCTTTATGGGTCAGACCTGAACAGAATCCCATTGAAGTGAATGGACACGAGGACCGACTCATGTGGATGTAGCTGGAGGACTGGGACCTTCATTCACAAAGTCCAAGGCCAGAAAGGACCAGTGAGATCATCTAGTCTGGTGTCCTGTGTAGTAGAATTTCCCCAGAGCAATTCCTAGAACAGATTTAGAAAAAACATCCAGTCTTGATTTTAAACTTGTCAGTGATGACGAATCACCATGACCCTTGGCAATACAAAATGCAGGACTATTTAGCACTTTAAAGACTAACAAGATGGTTTATTAGATGATGAGCTTTCGTGGGCCAGACCCACTTCCTCAGATCAAATAGTGGAAGAAAATAGTCACAACCATATATACCAAAGGATACAATTTAAAAAAAGTGAACACATATGAAAAGGACAAATCACATTACAGAACAGAAGGGGGATGCGGGGGGGGGGGGAAGGTAAGTGTCTGTGAGCTAATGGTATTAGAGGTGGGAAAAGGTAAAAGTCTGTGAGCTAATGGTGTTAGAGGTGATAATTGGGGAAGCTATCTTTGTAATGGGTAAGATAGTTGGGGTCTTTGTTGAGACCGACACGTAGAGTGTCGAATTTTAGCATGAATGAAAGTTCAGAGGATTCCCTTTCAAGTGCAGATTTAAAATGCTTTTGAAGTAAGATGCATGTAATTAAGTCGTTGAGACAGTGTCCTTTCTGGCTGAAATGTCAAGAAACTATTTTTTCTTTGTGATCCTGTCTAATATCTGTTTTGTGGGCATTGATCCTTTGGCAAAGTGTCTGAGACGTTTGTCCAATGTACAAAGCAGACGGACACTTTCGGCACATGATAGCATAAATGATATTTCTGGATGCGCAGGAATATGTATTCTTGATTTTAACTCACTTGGGGTATGTCTACACTACCCTCCTAGTTCGAACTAGGAGGGTAATGTAGGCATACCGCACTTGCAAATGAAGCCCGGGATTTGAATTTCCCGGGCTTCATTTGCATAAGCGGGGAGCTGCCATTTTTAAAACCCCGCTGGTTCGAACCCCGTGCAGCGCGGCTACACGGGGCACGAACTAGGTAGTTCGAACTAGGCTTCCTAGTTCAAACTACCGTTACTTCCTTTGAAGTAGGAATAAGATCCTCCGGAAAAGGGCGCTTTTTCCGGAGAATCGGGGCCAGTGTAGACGCTCTTTTCCGGCTTTTCTAAAAGCCGGAAAAAAGCGGCGGACATTTTTATTTAAATGCCGCGGGGGATATTTAAATCCTCCGCGCATTTCCCTGTTGCGATTTCAAAAATTACCATGCCCCTTCCGGAAAAGGGGCCAATGTAGACGAGCCCGTGGTGTTCTATTGTTGGTTTTCTTAGGTCTGTCTTGAAGTAGATGGTTTCTAGGTATTCGTCTGACTCTTTCAATTTGCTTTTTTATTTCTCCGGGTGGGTAGTTGAGATTTATAAATGCTTGGTAGAGATCCTGAAGTTTCTGGTCTCTGTCAGTGGGATTAGAGCAGATGCGGTTGTATCGAAGGGCTTGGCTATAGATGATGGAGCGTATGGTGTGTGCTGGATGGGAGCTGGAAGCATGTAGGTAACTGTATGAGTCAGTGGGTTTTCTGTAGAGGGTGGTGTCTAATTTACCATTGTTGATTTGTACTGTGGTATCCAGGAAATGGATCTCTCGTGTAGAGTGGTCCAGGCTGAGGTTAATGGTGGGGTGTAGGTTGTTGAAATCTCTATGGAATGTTTCCAGTGTTTCTTGGCCATGCGTCCAAATCAAAAAGATGGCATCGATGTAGTGTAAGTAGAGAAAGGGTAAAAGGGGACGGGAGTTGAGGAAACGTTCTAGGTCAGCCATAAAGATATTAGCATACTGTGGGGCCATGCGTGTACCCATGGCTGTGCCGCTGATCTGGAGGTATAAGTTGTTCTCAAACTGGAAATAATTGTGGGTGAGAACAAAGTTACATAGATCTGCTATCAGGTTGGCAGTGGTGTCCTCTGGGATAGTGTTTCTAATTGCTTGTAATCTGTCTTCATGTGGGATGTTGGTGTATAGTGCTTCTTCATCCATGGTGGCAAGGATGGTGTTATTGGGGAGGTTATCGATGTTTTGTAGTTTCCTTAGGAAGTCAGTAGTGTCTCGGAGATAGCCGGGGGGTGTTGGTTGCGTAGGGTTTAAGGAGAGAGTCTACATAGCTGGACAGACCAGTAGTGAGCGTGCCAATACCAGAGATGATGGGACGTCCGAGGTGTCCAGGTTTATGGATCTTGGGAAGCAGATAGAACAATCCTGGTCGAGGGTCAGAAGGTGTTTCTGTGTGGATTTGTTCCCGAATAGCTGTAGGGAGGCTTTTAAGGAGACAGTGTAGTTTCTTTTGGTATTCTGAGGTGGGATCAGAGGAGAGAGGGTTGTAAAATGTGGTGTTGGTGAGTTGTCTGGTTGCTTCCTGGTTATAGTCGGTCTTATTCATAATGACCAGAGCACCACCTTTGTCAGCTGGTTTGATTATAATGTCCAGGTTGTTTTTGAGACTCTGCATGGTGTTCAGCGCGGCTGAGGTTGTGTGTCGCTTGTTGTTGTTTGCGAATAATGTCAGTTTGTGCATTGTTGCGGAAGCTTTGTATATAGAAATCCAGATTGTAATTCCGACCGTCAAGGGGAGTCCATATAGAATTATTTTTCCTTTTGTGTTGATGGGGGGATCTGGTAGGTCAGATTGATGTTCATTGGTGGTTTGGAAATATTCTCAGAGGCGGAAGCGGTGAAAAAAAGCTTCAAGGTCACCACAAAATTGTATCCAGTTTGTGGGGGATGAGGGGCAGAAAGAGAGACCCCGGGACAAGACAGACTCTTCTGCTGGATTGAGTTTGTAGCTGGAGAGGTTAACAATATTATCCGGTGGGTTGAGGTAGTTGCTGTTGTAGCCTGTGTTGTGGAGCAGTTTAGAAAGTTTATTGTCTTTTCTTTGTTGTAGGGAATAGAAGTGTGTATAGTAGATTTCTTGTCTGGTGGAACAAAAGTCTTTCAAGGTGTCAGTTGGTGTGGATGTTTCTCTTGAGATGAGACTCTCTAAGGGTACGTCTACACTACAGCGCTAATTCGAACTAACTTAGTTCGAATTAGTTAATTCGAACTAAGCTAATTCGAACTAACGCATCTAGAACTAAAAACTAGTTCGAATTAGCGTTTTGCTAATTCGAACTAGCGCGTCCACACTAATTGGGCGCATTTAAGGGCGGCTGAAACCGGTTCTGGCAGGGCATCAGGTCAGTAGTTGCTTTGTGTGGCTGCTGTCTGAGGCTATCTGAGGCTCATGCTTAAAGGGACCCCCCCGGACAGCCGGTTCTCAGCTTTTCCTGCTTGCTTGCCAACCTCGCCGAGGGACAGCAAAGCGTTGGTCTCTGTGCCCGTCTGTGTCGGTGCTTCCCTTCGGGGACGCCGCCGCAGGTGGCAACATGGAGCCAGAGCTTGCCCTGCACCTTCTGGTGCACTTTCTGGACTTGCTGCTGCAAGCCTGCCAGCAATGGCTCAAGGCTGCCTGGCACCACCTGGTGCACGTCAGCCCCCTGCCTCTCCACCTGGCCTCCCTGGGGGCCGTGGAGGAGCCGCGGTGGCACCCCGGCACCGGCGTGCCCCGCCGCGTCTGGCGTCTGGACACCAGCAGCGACTGGTGGGACCGCATCTTCCTGGAGCGCTGGGAAGACTGACAGTGGACCCAGAACCTCACAATGAGGAGGGACACATTCCTGGAGCTCTGCGAGTGGCTCGCCTCTGCTCTGTGCAGAAGGGACACTCGCATGAGACCCGCCATCCCCCTCCAGAAGCGGGTGGCCATTGCCCTCTGGAAACTCTCCACGCCAGACAGCTACTGATCCGTCGGGAACCAGTTCGGCGTGGGGAGATCCACCGTCGGAGCGGTGCTCATGCAGGTATGGCACTCGTCGGCCACTGAGCCGGAGGGGAGGGGGACTGCAAGGAGGGGATGGGCCACTCCAGGGGCAAAGGGGGGGTGGGAGGAGGCAAAAGCGCCCCGCACCGGAGGGGTCGGTCTGTCCCGGCCATACTACACGCCGCCAGGGGGGTTGCTTCCGGGAGTGGGGCGCGGGGCACTGACAGGGCATGAATGCTCGCAGCCACCCGGGCACCCCACTGATTGGCGCTTTGCTGTGTCTCTCTCTGCAGGTGGTCAAGGCCATCAACCGGGTGCTGCTCCGCAGGGTGGTCCGCCTCGCCGACCCGGATGCCGTTATCTGGAAGTTCGGCGCCCTGGGCTTCCCCAACTGTGGGGGGGCCATCGATGGGACGCACATCCCCATCCGTGCCCCGGAACACCAGGCGTCCTGGTACGTCAACCGCAAGGGGTACTTCTCCGTTCTCCTGTAGGCCGTGTGTGACCACCGGGGACAGTTCACGGACATTAATGTGGGCTGGTCCAGCAAAGCACACGACTCCCGGGTGTACCGCAACTCCTCCATGTGCCAGCGGCTGCAGGCCGGAACCTTCTTCCCCGACCGCCACATCAGTGTCGGGGACGTGGACATGCCCATGTGCCTGGTGGGGGATGCCGCCTACCCACTGCAGCCGTGGCTGATGAAGCCCTACACAGGGCACCTCAATCCCTCCCGCCAGGCCTTCAATGCCAGGCTGACCAGGGCCCACATCGTGGTGGAGGGGACCTTCGGGCGACTGAAAGACCGCTTTCAATGCCTCCTCACCCGTCTGGACCTGGCCGAGCACAACATCCCTCCTGTGGTGGCAGCATGTTGTGTGCTCCACAATTTATGTGAGCGAAAGGGGGAGGCTTTTCTGCCAGCCTGGATGGCTGAGGCTGACCACATGGCTGGCCACTACGGTCAGCCCTGCACCGCCGCCATCCGGGAAGCCCAGCGGGGGGCCGTCCGGATCTGGGAAGCCCTGCGTGAGAGCTTCCTGGTGGAGGAGGAGGACTGACCTCTCCCTGCATGCCCCACTGGGGCCTTTTTCCACCCTACCCCTTTCCGCCTTCCCCTCCCTACCTACTGTAAAATAAAGACACCTGTTTTTTGAACAAAAACGTCTTTTTATTTTACATAACTGGGGTGGGGGGAAGGGAGGAAGAAGGGTGGGAGAGGGGAGGGGGAAACCTGAGATGAGGGAGCTGGAAGGGGAGGGAAGGGAGGAAGGGAAAGGAAAGCTCAGGGGTGGGGGTCCGGCTGCCTCTCCTGTCTCGCAACGCTGCTGGTCCGGGGGCGTTGGTGGGGAATGGTTGTGGAGGGTGTGGCAGGAGGGACGGGGGGCGTGGAGGAAGCAGGAGCGGGAGCAGAAGGGGGAGCAGGGGGAGGAGCAGGAGGAGCAGGGGGAGGAGCAGGGGGCGAGCAGGGGGAGCAGGAAGGGGAGCAGGAGCAGGAGGAATTGGGAAGCGGTCGAGCAGGCTCTGGAGGTGGCCTCGCAGGGCATGGCCCTGATCCTCCAGTGCCTCCAAGCTCCTCCGGTGCAGCCTCAGGTCCTCCTGGACCCAGTGGTCCTGGAGACGGAGCTGTTGCTCCAGGTACCGGAGGTGCCGCCTCTGGTATTCCTCCTGGTTCCTGGCTCTCCTTCTTGCCCGGGCACGGGCAGCTGCTGCAGGCGGGGTGGTGCGCCCTGCAGGCCCAGGTGCTGTGGCTGTGGTGAAACAAGAACAGCGGTCAATTACCCCAGGGGCCCAGGTGTGTGAAACCCAGCTCCCCTCTGCAAGGCCAGGGCCCCTGCAGGATCACCAGCTGCTGCTCCGTTGTGGGCAAGGCCCAGGCGCACGGTCCAGGGGCTCCCTCTCGCCCCAGCCCCCTGTACACATAAGGGGAGCACGATGGTACTCACAGGTGGACGCCTCCCCGGCCTCAGACAACACAGGCGAGCGGCTCTGTGGGGTGCCTCGGAGGTCCTGGGTCTTGGGCAGGCTGCCGGCAGGCTCCTGGCTCTCAGAGCCCTCCTCCTCCTTCTCCTCCTCCATCTCCTCCATCTCCTCCGGGGGGCAGGGACGGCATGAGCCCCCAGGAGGCGGTCCAGAGCCTGGAAGTGGGGGCATGCCTCCGGGTCGGCCCCTGGCAGGCAGGCCCGGGAGTAGGACTGCCACAGGTCCTTTATTTTCCAGCGCACCTGCTCCCGGCTGTGCTGGTGGCCTCTGGCGGCCAGGCTGGCAGCCATGCGGCCGTAGACTGCTGCGTTCCTGTGGCTAGTGTGGAGATCGTGGACATTGGAGGCTTCCCCCCAAACCTCGATGAGGTCCACGATCTCCGCACTAGACCACGAGGGCGCCCGCCTCTTGTGGCCCTGGGCAGGGTTCTGGGAGCTGCCAGGCTGGTCCTGGGAAGAGGGGGAGGGCTGGGTGTCATCGGGTGGCTGGCTCATGGGTGTCAGCTGCTGGGTGTGCTGGCATGGGTGCTGGCAGCCTTGCAACTGGCACAAACCCCGTAGCCAGCCCGTGGCCCTTTAAGGGCTCTGGGGCTGGGAGGGGGGCAGTAGAGTTTGCCTGGTGTTGGTCAGAGTGGCCACCAGGGCAAGCTGGGAAGGGCTAGCCTCCCACTAGTTCGAATTAAGGGTCTACACAGCCCTTAATTCGAAGTAGTAAGTTCGAACTAGGCTTAATCCTCGTGGAATGAGGTTTACCTAGTTCGAACTAAGCGCTCCGTTAGTTCGATTTAAATTTGAACTAACGGAGCGCTAGTGTAGCGCCTATGAAAGTTAGTTCGAACTAAGTTTGTAGTGTAGACATACCCTAAGTTAGAAATGTCGTTCTTGATGTTTTTCTGTTTCTTGTATAAAATACTTATCAGGTGATTCCTTAATTTCTTGGATAGTGTGAGGCAGAGTCTTTCACTGTAGTCAGTATAGCATGTTGATCTTAATGGATTGTTCACTTTCAGTCCTTTGGGTACGATGTCCATCTTCTTGCACTTGGATAGAAAGATGATGTCTGTCTGTATCTGTGCGAGTTTCTTCTTATGGTTGATCGATTTCCTGTCAATACAGTATTTCCTGTCTTACAACTAAGGGCCACATCCTCCAAATGCTTGCGACCAGGGTGCAGAACTTTGTGTTGGGGAAAACCTCAGAGGGGTAGCCAGTTAGTCTGTAACAGAACAAACTTAAAAAACAACTAATAGTCCTGCAGCACCTTAGAAACCAACAAAAAATGTAGATGGTCTCATGAGCTGTTGTGGTCACCAACCACTTCCTCAGATAAATGAAGAGTCCAGGGTACAAATAAATAGAAGAGAAAGAGAGGGGATGGGAAGGGAGAAAGAAGGAAAACAACAGAGAAAAAAATTGTCAATCAGAGCGTCCATGCTAACTGAGGCCAATAGAGATGTTTCTGTTTATAAAAACTTACTTTTTCCTCCTTTGGTCTCCCTCATTGTGTCCCCTGCCCCAAGCCCTGCTAGGCATTGATCATGGTTGTCACGTTACAGGAAGGCCATAAGAAAGGACATGAAGCGGGGAAGACATGGGTGGGGAGAATCCTAGGCAGGGGAAGGCGCGGCCTTCCCAAACTGCCTCACCTGTCCTTGCCCAGTCCTGTGCCATGCTGCTGGCCTACTCTCCAGAGCTCCAAGCCCACTTGTTCTTTGATGCTCCAGAGCCGGGGTCAGCTGCGGTTGTGCTGCCAGCTGACCCTCCAGAGCCCCAGGGCCACAGGAGATTGGGGGTGCTACTGTGGAACAGGGAGTGGGCAAGGGCCAGCAGCCACATTACAGAGGTGGAGTGGGGGGAGGAGGCTGGGCAGAGGCCAACAGGCCACCGTGTGTGTGTGTGCAAGGGAGCAAGGGCTCCAGTGGGTGGGGCTGTGGTGGGCTTGCCTTCCCATGCCATGGGATCACCCAGAGTATGTCTAGACTACATGACTGTCACTAGAGCCATGTAGATTAGCTTATTAGATATATCCAAATGAAGTGGCGATTTAAATAATCGCTGCTTCATTTAAATTTAAATGGCTGCTGCGCTGTGCCGATCAGCTGTTTGGCGGAACAGTGCAGTAGTCTGGATGCTCCGCGGTCGACATCAAAGGCATTTGTTGACCTCCCCGGTAAACGTCATCCCACGAGGCATACTGGGGAGGTCGACAAATGCCTTTGATGTCGACCGCGGAGCGTCCAGACTACCGCGCTGTGCCACCAAACAGCTGATCGGCACAGCACAGCAGCCATTTAAATTTAAATGAAGCAGCAATTATTTAAATCTCCGCTTCATTTGGGTATGTCTAGTAAGATAATCTACATGGCTCTGGCAACAGAATCATGTTGTCTAGACATACCCCCAGTGTCCATGAGGGCATAGTAGCGGCTGTACAGCATGATTTGCATCCGTTCATAAGGGACAGTGGAGAAAAAGGTGTGAATGTGCCTCTAGGAGAAATGGGTAAAAGAAGCTGCCAGTGCTAACACTGCCCCAGGGGTGTAGGCACAGGAGGCGGCAGTGGGTGCTGGGGAAGAACAAGCGTCTTTGCTAATTCTCACACTGGGGCTCTGTGTGCACTTAGTAGTGTAAGGCGCTGCTGCAGCCATGGCACGAGTGCAGGCAGAGAGATCTCCAAGTACCCTGTGTGAACCACTCTGAGCGCTTCCAGTTCTGTAGCCTGCTGCACACTGGCACTTTACAGCACTGCTCACCCATGGAGGTGGGAGGGACGGGGAAAAAGGAGCAATTGCCATGGGGCTCAGAGATTCAAAGGGGCCCTGTCAGCCGACGGTCAGGGCAGTGTGTGTGTGTATGTTTCCGAGAAAAGGTTTAACGTCCGTGTCTTTACTGCTAGGACCGGGGTCCCATCGCAGAGGGTGGCCAGCAGGCCAACAGACGCCCCGTTATATAGGAAGAGCTTATTACACCTTAGATTTTAGCTGCTAGAACACAGGAGTTCCTTCGCAGCAGGCAGCCTAGGAAAGGTGCCCCAACGGATCTTGTCACCTGGGAGTGACACAGATCCAAACGCCCAAGCTCTCCCTATGTCTGTCCCTTTATAACCGGCTGAAGTTCTTTTAAATTGTGCTTGGTTCTATTACAGCAACTGAAGGAGTCAGGTTAAAGCTTAAACAGTCAGGGTACGTCTACACTACAGCGCTAGTTCGAACTAACTTAGTTCGAATTAGTTAATTCGAACTAAGCTAGTTCGAACTAACGCATCTAGAACTAAAAACTAGTTCGAACTAGCGTTTTGCTAGTTCGAACTAGTAAGTCCACATTGAGTGGACTCTGAACAGGGCTTAATGATGGCCGGAAGCAGTGCCGGCAGGGCATAAAAGGAGGACTTAGAGCATGGAGATGCTGTCTCAGGCTAGCCGAGGGCTGCGCTTAAAGGGTCCCGACCCCCACCCCGGACACACAGTTCTAAGGGGTGCCCCGCTTGCAAAGAAGTTCTGGCTTGGAGTGCCCTGAGTGCCCACACTGGGCACATCACACCACTCGGCCATCAGCCCGGCTGCACTTGCCGCAGGCTGCCATCTGGGGAGAGGGAGTAATTGGGGGGCTGCAGGAGAGCTTCCACCCCCAGAAGCCCGCAGAGCCAGCCCAGTCCTCCCCATCGGGGGCTCGTACCCCATTCCTCCCTCACCTCCTTCCACTTGCCCTTCCCTAGCCCCCCTTCTTATTGATGTACAAAATAAAGATAACGTTTCTTCCAACATTGACTCTGTCTTTATTGAACAAAACTGGGGGAGACTGGGAAAAGGAGGTGGGAGAGGGGAAGAGAAAGGCTGGGAGAGGGGAGGGCAACTAACATGATCAGGGGTTGGGAACAGGTCCCAGATGAAGAGAGGCTACAGAGACTGGGACTGTTCAGCTTAGAAAAGAGGAGACGGAGGGGGGACAGGATAGAGGTCTCTAAAAGCAGGGGTTGGGTGGAGAGGGTGCATTCAGAAAAGTTCTTCCTGAGTTCCCATAAAGAAGGACTAGAGGACACCAAAGGAAAGGAATGGGTAGCAGGCTTGAAACTAGTAAGAGAAAGTTGTTGTTCTTGACAAAGCAAATAGTTAACCTGTGGAACTCCTTGCTGCAGGAGGCTGTGAAGGCTAGAACTAGAACAGAGTTGAAAGGGAAGTGAGATAAAGTGATGGAGGTTGGGTCCATGGAGTCCTATTAGCCAGAGGGTAGGAGTGGTATCCCTGCCCAAAGTTTGTGGAAGGCTGGAGAGGGATGGCACGAGACAAATGGCTTGGTCATTGTCTTCGGTCCATCCCCTCCAGGGTCCCTAGGGTTGGCCGCTGTTGGCAGACAGGCTACTGGGCTAGATGGACCTTTGGTCTGACCCAGGACGGCCATTGTAAGCTCAGGGCTCAGTGTCGGGGGTCTCAGTGGACCCCCTTGATTTTCATGCACACCTGGTCCTGGGTGGCCAGGCTGGCAGCTCTCCTGCCCTAGACGGCCACTTTCCTGTGCCTAGTGCGGAGATCGTGGACGAGGTCCACGATGTCCGCACTAGCCCAGGAAGGTGCCCGCCTCTTGCGGTCCAGGGCAAGCTCCTGGGAGCCGCCAGCCTGGTCCCGGCAAGAGGGGGTGGGCTGGGGGGCATCGGGTGGGTGGCTCTGTGCCGTGCCAGGTGCAGGGTCTGCTAGCTGGGTGCTGGCAGGCTTGCACCTGGCACGGGCACCGTAGCCAGCCCGTGCCCCTTTAAGGGGTCCGGGGCCGGGAGGGGGGCATAGAGTTTCCCTGGTGTTGGCCAGAGTGGCCACCAGGGAAACCTGGGGAGGGCTAGCCTCCCACTAGTTCGAACTAAAGGGCTACACAGCCCTTAGTTCGAACTAGCTAGTTCGAACTAGGCGTTAGTCCTCGTAAAATGAGGTTTACCTAGTTCGAACTAAGCGCTCCGCTAGTTCGATTCAAATTCGAACTAGCGGAGCGCTAGTGTAGCGCATAGGAAAGTTAGTTCGAACTAACGTCCGTTAGTTCGAACTAACTTTCTAGTGTAGACATACCCTTACAGGTTTATTAAAAGACTTATAAAAGCATATGGTTACAATGGCTATTGCTCTATTTCTTAACTGTTAACAAATACAGATTTTAAAAATGGTTACAAAGAAAATAAAGATAGAAAATAGAAATAATGGTACCAAATGACAGCTTAATCTTTAAAGAGCTCTAACACTATGTATATATATACTTAAGCAAAGGACCACATCTAGGTACAATTTTTACCCCTTTCTGTGCCTCTCGACTCCAGCGTGTCAGGCCAGGGCTGGTCTCTCAATTCCTAGGAAAGACGAATACATGGTGGGCGTCCCCTCTGGAACCTCGGGAGATCAAACACCTAACCCGACCAGCAGATAGATGGTAGATTGACACTCAGAGAAAATGTGCTGCTGGACCCATCTTTATACCTCTGGGGGCCCGTATCCTCTTTCTTATCTAAGATGCCGAATTCTACTGGTCCGTTTTGTGGTGCCAGTTCTTACAAGCAAGTTTCAAGTTAATTTACACTTGCAAGAGAGATAACTAAATTGTGAGCACTAGACATTTTTTACTGGGCGAGGGATTCCTCCCCCCGCGGACGGCTGTGTGTTCGTATCAATATGGGTTTGAGTCAAGGGCACTCCTTGGCAGCCTCTTGGTCAGCAATTGGCGTATCTCTGTTTACAGCCATTCACGGTCACAGCAGCCTGGGCCTTCTGTTCTGTGTGCCCTGCATGCTCCAGGCAAGCAAAAATGGATGTTACAAGGGGGGGTTCCTGTCTGGCTACAGGCCCAAAGCTCCCGCGCACCCCCATTGCTACTGTGGCAGTGGCGGTGACCAGAGACTTGGGCCCTGTCAATTGCCACGGGAGTGCCAGAATGACACTCCGCACAGCCAGAGTGACTGCTCCAGCCCTGCCCCTTCTGTTCTGGGCCACACCCCTTCCGAGGTGGATTCGCACTCACACCTTGCCCAGGGCCCAACATGGTTTCAGCCCCACTGTAATGCTGTAACTTGCTGCATTTGGGGGAGAAGGGAATGATTTTTCACACTTCTGAACCAGACAGTTACTGTGCTGTGAAATGCCAGTGCAGACAGCTTGGAGGCTGATGAAGTTTCACCAAACAATGTCTCTTTTAGGTTCCCCTCCATGTCCCCGGTGGCATCGCATCGCTGTGAGGGCCGGATGGGCTTGGATCATCGTCCTGATAGTAGCTGTGATAGCGCTGGGGGCTTGGGGTAAGTAGCACCCACCTATTTCCCCATTTGGGTTTGATGCTGCACTATGAATTCTCTTCTCATCCCCAAATCCGAATGACGTTCCAGTCCCAATTTCAGTCGGCATGTGAATGAACTCGCAGGCATCGCCTCGCCACCAGGGGAAAATGTTCCAGCAACAAGACAGAGTTAAGGGCTGGATGCATGAAACGTGTGTGGGCGGGCTCAGGCAGGTTCACTCTTACATGTGGGTGGGAGACAGGAATGCACCTGTATGGTCAGTGAATGGGATTCCCTGTCCGCACCCCAGCTGTGTTGGGTACCGAGCTGGATTCACTCTCCCATGGGCCTAAATCCAAAATCTGTCAGATTTTGCAGGGACCCTGTGTGACGGGGCACTCCCGCCCCGCACTCAGAGCGCGCCGGGGGACGCTGGGCGGACACACCGGGGGGTGGAGAGCACGGTCAAGCCCGCCACGTCGGGCTGCATGAACGCGCCGGCAGACGGCGCGGGGAGCGTCGGGAGGCAGAGGGCGCCGACCGGCAGGGCCCAAGAGGGAGGGGCCGGCGAGGCGTGGGCTGATGAGGTCACGGGGGAAGGGTGGCTGGGAAGCGTCGCTGGGGAAGTGACAGAGAGGGGGAGCGGAGCCAGTGGGGAATTTAAACCCGGGGTCGGCACGGTGCCAAGGAGCGTGGTGAACAGAGCAGGAGGAAAGGAGAAGGAGGGAGAGGTGAGGCAGGATATCACAAGGGGGACGGGCCAGGAGGCCTGGTGGAGTAGGAAGCGGCCCAGGGCGGGGTTGTGGAGCCCGTGAGCGGGTGTGTTTTGGGGCATTCCCCCATCCGCTAGGGAGGGACCGTAGGTCCCTGCCTTTAGGGCCCTGGGCCGGGGTTCGGAGAGGGGGCGGGCCCGAACCCCCCTACTCCGCTGACCGACAGACCCAGCTCGGGTGGAAGCACGAATGTGCGCAATAAAAGGGCCATCGGCCGTGGTGGTGGCTACTTATGTTTGACTCTCTGTGTTAGACTAGTTTGTAGTTGTCTCTCAGAGACGAACCGGTTCAAACCCTGTATAATTCAGGCATCTCCTGGCCGGCAGCACAGCAAGGCTCACGCAGGCTGTCTGTGTGCCTTGACCACACACCGCTCCCAGAAGCATCCGGCTGCTGGCACATCCCAAGCTATGTATACACTGCCTCTTTTTTGCAGAAGAAGCAATGCAAATGAAGCGCTCATTAGCAACTTCTCATGCTTCATTTGCACAGTTTCTTCTGATGCTTTTTGTGGAAAAGGTTTTTGCACAAAACAAAAAGCAGTGTAGATGGGTCCCGTTTTGTGAAAAAAAAAACTTTTGCGCAAGCACCTGTAAACCTCATTTTTTTAAGAATAAGGGTTCTTGTGCAAAAGGGGGTTTGTGCAAAATGGACCCGTCTACACTACTTTTTTTGCGCAAAAACCTCTTCTGCAAAAAGCATCAGAAGAGAATATGCAAATGAAGCTTGAGAAGTTGCTACAGAGCGTTTCATTTACATTACCTCTTCTGCAAAAGAGAGGCAGTGTAGAGATAGCGCCCAGGTGCCCCTGGGAGGAGAGGGACAGTGTATCTCTGTGCACAGTCTGTGCCCACAAGCGCTGCCCCTGCAGCTCCCATTGGCCAGTTCCCCAGATAGTGGGAGCTGTAGGGATGGTGCTGGGGGCGGGGCAGCATGCAGACCCGACTCCCTTCTATCTCACTAGCATCCACAGACATGTCCAGCACCTGACGGCTTCAAGGTGTAGCGTGAGGCCATGGCAAGGTGGCACCCGCCTGAGCTCTGTTGCGCTGCTGGACTTTTAGTAGCCCAGAACTGGGGAGATTGCAACAGATTGACTGGCAGAGGCAACAGGACTGACCAGTCGATCACAATCGATGGATGGGTAACCACTTCAATTTATTTTTGCAGAGCTCCCCTTAGCCCAGGGATGGGAAATAATTTTTGAAGTGGCCCTGGGCCAGCCCGGAAGGAGCAGGGCCTAATTTGGAAGGGGTGGTGTAGAACGCTTCTGGGCTTCCCCACCCCAGACCATTATTGGTCTGGGAATTGAGAAGCCCCTTTGCCCCCCCCCCCTTTCCCACTAGGCACCCATGCCCTGGTAGGGTAGTAAGAGGCTTCACATGCTCCCCTGCGCCCAAGTCCTGATTGGCCTGGGAATGGGGGGAGCATGCGAAGCCTCCTCCTGCTCTACCCCCACCCTGGGAGGAGCACACAGCACTTCAAAGTGCCATGCACTGCTTGCAGGGTGGAAGGAGACATCATACGCTCCCCCGCCCCCAAGTCCTGATTGGCATGGGAGCTGGGAAGCTGCACGAAACTTCCCTCATCCTGCTCCTGCCCAGTGCAAGCATACAATACTTTGAAGTGCCATGTGCTCCTAGCAGGGCGGAGGGCGGGGAGGAGGGGAGGACCTGAGGAAACATCATGCACTCCTCCTGCCCCCAGGCCAATCAGGGTTGGGGGAGCGTGAGACATCTCCGCCCGCCCTGCGAGCAGCGTGTGGCACTTTGAAGTGCGGCATGCTCCTCACAGGGCGGGGGAAGGGTGGGAGGAGGCTTTGCGTGCTGGGAGGGCTGCATGCTGCTCACAGGACAGGAGGAAGCTTTGCGCGCTCCCCGCCCCTAATTGACTAGGGGGCAGGGGAGCAGCAGGGCCTCTACAGGCCAGATCAACCTGCTTGGCAGTCTGGATCTGGCCCACAGAGGCCCCTTTGCCCACCCCTGCCTTAGCCTGAGGCCCTGGGCTGCAGCCCCTAAGGCCCATCCTGCATTAATCCGACACTGGCTGGATGCTGCACTGTGTGATGATTTTACACCTCTCTCCCAGCACACACAGTTGTTTTATTAATTCCTAAATAGCTGCAACAGACATGATTTTCTTTGACATTGTTGCTGTTTTGAAGTTTCCCAGTTGCAGGGCTCTGGAGAAGGACAGAGCAGAACAGCTCTGAATACATCTGAGAAGAGTGAAATTGGAATCGTCAATTGCACTGATGGAGGAGGATTCAGACTGGAGGATTTCCGGTCTCACTTGAAATCAATTCTGTGTGAACCTCAACATGGCAGCTTGGCAGGTAACCGCAGCTCCTACTGTCCCAGAGCCATGAGTCGCTCTCCCTTAAAGAGTTTGCAGCTCTTGCTGTGACAGGAAACCAGCCACCACAAGGGACACTGAGTTTGAAATACAACTGACCAAATTCTCATTCATACGGAGACCCCTTTGAATACATTACTTCTGTGCTGTGATTGCCAAGCATTCACAAACCCCGAGTGAGGCCTTAAAAAGCCTGAGATTGGTTTATTTTAGGAAAATTATTCAGCTTGGGTTGTTTATATTTGCCTTATGGTGTCTGAGCCATTAGGGTCCTGTAGTCAAGCTTTGCTCTGTCATTATGAGGTAAGGAGCTTTCTTTAAAGAAACTGAGAGTATCATCTAATCCCCTGACTCCAGGAGCTGGGGCGTAAAAGAAAACATCAATCTTCACAGGACCCATGATAAAAACATGACAGGTGGCAACATTGCTAACATGCCAGCGTGAAGGGGACTTACAATAGGAGTAAACTTTCATTTTTCAGTCAAAGTGCTTGGGAGGCAGAAGTTTATTTGCTCCAATGCAAAAAGTGTTCTGTGAAGAATTTCATTGTGAAAGAAGGGAGTGTTTTGTCAGTCAGCTCCCGTTGTAACTGCACCAGGAAAACAATATCCAGACAGAAGAGTGATTTTTTTAAGTAGATGCTGAGCTTTTCAATAGAGAAGCAGCAGTGACACCTAGTGGTCAGAGTAATTCCCATTGCTCCAGCCCAAGCAGTTTTAATAAGGGTGCAATAATGCAATCTCTATTGAGGTTGGATCACAAAGGGCTTTACAAACTATATTGTACTCCCAGGGATCATTTCTCCACTATTGAAATGCAGCCACCTCTGGGGTGAAACTCAAGAGCTGTCCAGCAGTGCATGACACTGCCATACACTGCGATAGGAAATTACTGCAGAGGAATCCCATAGCCAGTTGGAATTGTGGGAGGTGTTTTAGAAGGACAAATTGTAGTCCCCCATGCTGGAATTTGAAGAGGTTCAAACTCCCCAGTATTCGAGAAGAGTTCTATGCCTGGCAGGTCGGTCATGATGCAATGCTCCTATTTACAATGGGCTCCAGACGGGATCCTGGCAATTACAGACTGGTGAGCCTGACTTCAATATTGGGCAAAGTCACTGGAGTTTCTACTATGGACAGTTTGATGCTCTGCTCCCCATCTTCTTCACAGTGAAATTAGGTAAGATTGTGACATAGGTATGAGAAGATGTCATTGGAAAGGTTCTGATTTGCTGAATATAATTGTCCTATTTGTATGCATTTTAGTAGCTGAAGTTATAAATATTAATTATTTATCTGCATATTTATATTAGTTACACTGGGGAATGCCCACTAAACAAGTTGTTTTCAGTCTAGAAGTGAGTGAGGAAGGGCCTGTTGGAGGCAATGGCCCATTAGGAAACAAAACAATAGGCCTTTGGAGATGCTCATCTCCCACCTGGGGAGCCTTCCTGAGGCTGTTACAGACAGCCCGTGGCTGTGAGTGATGGCGCTATAGCTCCACAACAGGGGTGAGGAACATTTATGATTGGGGACACACACAAGTGAAAAGCAAAAAAACTCCCACCCTTTTAGTGTTACTGTTCATAACTTCAACTACAAAAATGATAAATGCCTATAAATAAGGTAATTGTATTCAAATCAGATTTGAATCAGAACCTTTCCAATGACATCTCACAGGACCAATCTCGCATAAAAGACACCCTGTGTCATAAAATCACTCTGAAGAAATGAGGTGCAGGGTCACAAACTGGAATGACTAGACACACAGAGAAACATGACTTATTTGGAAAAGGTCAACATGGCTTTTGTAAAGGGAATTCCTCAGGGGAGTCAACAAGTGTGTGAATGAGGGGATCCACACTTAGATTTTCTGAATGTCTTCTGAGAAGGTCCCTCACCCAAAGCTCTACGGGTAACTAACACCCTGTGGTAAGCGGAAAGGTCCCCTCATGGATCAGTAACTGGTTGCAAGACAGGAAACAAAGGGTACAAATAAATGGTCAGTTTTCACAGTGGAGCGGGGTTACTAGCAACATCCCCCTCAAGGCTCTGTACAAGGACAGGTGCTGTGGAACATGCTAACGATTTGGGAAAAGGGGGTGAACAGTGACGTGGCAAAGTTTACAGATGTTACAAAATGATTCAAGATAATTAAATCCCAAGCTGACTGCGAGGAGTTAATCAGGGATCTCTCACAATTGGGTGACTTGGCAACAAAATGTCAGATGAAAATCAACAGTGATAAGGCAAAGCACCTTGGAAAAAATAATCCCACCTCTACAATGGCGGTGTGCCAGTGTCTGGCCCACACTGGCCCTTTAAGGGTAAAACCCAGCCCTAGGCAAGGGCTGAGAGAGTGGAGGCCACAGTAAAGGCAGAAACAGCCAATTAGGCCAGCTGGGGCTGCAGAAATCAGGGCTCCTGGAGGGAAGGACATAGACACACACTTGCTCTAGCTGGGGAGCAGGAGGGATCTGGCTACTAGGTCAGCTTTAGGCTGCCTGACCTAGAGCAGGGCTGGGGAGCTCTGGCCAAGCAAGCTCCCAGGCTTCAGGGCCTGAAGCAAGGCCTGAGGCTACTAGGGCTGCAGAGAAACAGCCAGGATAGGCAAAGGCGGCAGGTCCACACCCCCTTGTCAATGCTGAGTAGCCAGTTCAGACTGCAATTTTCCTTTGTGGCAGAGGCTAGATGATGACTGACAGTGAGTCACAGAGGCCAGGTGGGCATAGGTGGTTGGGGGCTCCCTTGGTCTGGGAGGGAGGTGGGTCCTAACACAGAGGCAGAGTAAAAATCTGTAACAGTGGGTGAGACACTAGAAAAGGGGGCGCTTCAGAGCTGAAAAGCTAATTCCCAGAGTGTTCTGCAGGTGGCACCGTGGGGGTGAGTCCTCATCCCATGATAAGACAGGTTCTAATTTAGCTTTTGCCACCCAAAGAAGAGATCTTGGTGTCACAGTGGATAGTCCTAGGAAAGTGCCTGCTCAAGATGCAGCCATGGTTGGAAGAGCAAGCCATGTGTTAGGGGCTATTAGGAAACGGATAGAAAAAAACCCAGAAAATACTGTAGCATGTCTACATAAAGCCACGGTGCGCCCATCGTGCGCCCACTAGAATAGTGCATGCAGCAGTCTGTCATCCCATATTACAAAGGACATTGTGGAACTGGAAAGGGTTCAGGGAAAAGCAACAAAGATGATCAACGGTTCAGGACAGCTTCCATAAGAAGAAACACTTACAAAGATCAGGGCTCTTCAGCTTAGAAAAGCAACAACTAAGGGTGGATCTGATAGGAGATGAATGATGTAGAAAAAGTGAATGGAGAATTGTCTTTACCTTTCCCACAGTACCAAAACCAGGGGTCACCCAAAGACATTACTAGGCGGCAGGTTTAATACAACCTGAGGAAGTGCCTTTTCACACAGTGCACAAGTAGCCTGTGGGACTCACTGCCATGGGCTGTTGTGATGGGCAACAGTAGAACTGGGCTCAGAAAGGAACTGCATACGTTTCTGAAAGACAGATCCATCAGTGGCTCTTAGCCAAGATACTCTGGGACACAACCCCATGTTCGGTGGGAGATTGAACCTGTGACCACTAGACGCTGGGAGTGGAAGCTGAGTGAATTGCTCCATAATTGCCCTGTTCTGTACACTCTTCTGAAGCTCTGGTAGGGCCACTATCATGGACAGGATACTGACTAAGATGGACAGTGGCCTGACTCAATATGGCAGCTCTTACATTTACTCCTGAGAGAATTCTGTGCTAAAAATTCTAAAATTCTTCTTCAAGTGATGTCCCCATGGGTGCTCCACTGTAGGTGTTGGGCTCATCCCAGAGCCGCAGATCAGAGTTTTGTGTATCAGTGGTCAGCCGGACCGCGAATGCACAGCCGGCGCCTTGCAGCATTCACACCCTTTTGCACACATGAGCGGTTCAGCTCCCACCAGTTCCTCTCAACTGCCCCCAGTTGCAGTCGGAGTGAACTCTTTTCTTTTCTGATCAGTTTCAACAGCAGCTGAATCTGGACGCCAGTTCAGACTTACATACGGATTCAACTTAAGAAACCCAGGCGTCCCCAAGTCAGCTGCTGCTGAAAATGATCAGCGGCTGATTCCAGGAAGCCCGGGGCAGAGCAACTCTGCCTTGGGCTTCCTGTAGTCAGCCCCTGGTCAGTTTCAGCAGTGGCTGACTTGGGGAACGCCTGGGGCAGAGCAGCTGGGGTGCTGCTGGGTTGCTCCAGTAGCGCCGCTCCTCGGCGCTACTGAAGCAATCCAGCAGCACCCCAGCTGCTCTGCCCCAGGCGTCCTGATTCAGCCACTGCTGAAACTGACCAGCAGCGGCTGAATCAGGACGCCTGGGGCAGAGCAGCTGGGGTGCTGCCGGGTTGGTACAGTAGCGCCGAGGAGCGGCGCTGTGGGACCAACCCGGCAGTGCCCCAGCTGCTCTACCCCAGGCGTAGGCAAGAAAAGCCTAGTCTGCTGGGGGAAGGAGGGGGGCACTAGCTGCACCCCCCCCCAGCAGACCACGGAGACGCGGGTGGCGGGACTGCCCGCGTCCTCCACGGCTTTGCTTCGTCTCCCTGGTCTGCTGACCAGGGAGATGGGGAGCAAAGCCACGGAGCACGCCCGCAGTGGGACAGCCCAGGCGCGCCCAGGCTGTCCTGCTGTGGGCGTTCTCCAAGGCTTTTCTCCCTGTCTCCCTGGTCTGCTGGAGGGGGTTCCCCCCCCCAGCAGACCAGGGAGACATGGAGCAGCTTTTCTCGCCCCGGAGGACGGGGGCGGCGGGACTGCAGTGCATCTGGGTATCCCGCCGCTCCAGTCCTCCGGGGCGAGAAAAGCCCCATTCGTAACTGCGGATCCGACATAAGTCGGATCCGCGTAACTCGGGGACTGCCTGTATAGTGGTAGGAAAACTTTTCCATTATTATCAGCCTTCAGGCCACCAAAATAAAGGAGGCAGGGGAGAAGAACAGAGACTTTTCTTATGAACCTGAGATGCCTGGTTCACCGGGTTTTAAAAAGTGCAACATGTCACGAAGGTATGCTCGCCTCAGACAGCCATTCGTCATGTATCCTTTGCCTCGGCGAAGCCCACATACCACAAAAGTGCCCGCACTGTTCAAAATTGATACTGAGGGCTCACTGAGACAGAAAGATGTGTCTCCGGATGGTCTTATTCAATAAAGCTCTTCAACTGTCAGTTTTGGTCTCTGCAACTATTTCAGATCCAGCCACTCCTGCAAAACGGAGAGCCTCTTCACCAGGCTCAGTTCCACCCAAAAAGATTTGGGCATCGCCAACATGCTCTCTGCCGTCCCTTTCCCAGAGCACGGTGAGCACCAGAGATAAGCCAGGCATGTCTGCCACCACCTCTTCCCATTCAAAGGCAGCTCTGACTTCAGAATCCAAAAGGTACCACATGTGGTGGCAACATCATGGCCGCAGACAAAACCAAGAACGACCTCAGCACCAGCAGCCTTATCGACCAGAACCGCACTGGTGCCTCCATCAACACTGACTACAGCTGTGCCACCGCCAGCACCTTCAGTGCCACAAGAAACATCGCCAGCACCGGAGAGAACCGAGCCATCCTGAGCTCCAAGAAAAGCCTTTTCCAAGATAAACAAGCACCGGAGCCCTACACCGTACTCTATCTCTCTGACTTTCTC
This sequence comes from Pelodiscus sinensis, assembly GCF_052426305.1. Taxonomy (NCBI): domain Eukaryota; kingdom Metazoa; phylum Chordata; order Testudines; family Trionychidae; genus Pelodiscus; species Pelodiscus sinensis. The sequence goes on from NC_143070.1 coordinate 16,264,294, forward strand.
CCTGGCACTGGCACCATCCCCACCAGCACCAAGGTTGCCAATACCGTGTACCCGACCTGTTGAGCGGCACGACTTCCCTCACTCACTGCACCACAGAATGCCATCCCCATTTATTGGGGAACCTACGAGACACACTTACCACCATCTGAGACATATCTCCGTTTCTCCACCGCCATCTTCCAGAGCATGCTACATATCTACTCACTTGCAAATCTCGTCACATATGACATACAAGGAGAATCACAGATGTCCATATTCCTCCAGACACTCCTCTTCAGGGAGATCACACTATCAACATGATTATTACCATCATCATGAACCCTATGTGGAAGCAGGGAAAGGGGATAAGGGGATTTGTTAGTAGCAGAACAAGAGTCAGGCTAACTCTGAGACCTGACAACGCGAGAGCTGTAATAAATGCTGCTCTCGCCTCTTGCCTCACTTTAGGAGATAAGGATGGAATGCTGACTCAAGCATTAACCTTGAGATATGATAGCATCTGGGAGGAACTGAGGGTATGTGCACTAGTCCCCTAGTTCGAACTAAGGAGGCTAATGTAGGCATTCGAAGTTGCAAATCAAGCCTGGGATTTAAATATCCCGGGCTTTATTTGCATCTTCCCATCCGGTCGCCATTTTTGAAATTTACAAGTCCGGACTAACTGCCCACGGCTGCACGCAGCAGGGACCCGGTAGTTCGAATTAAATCCCTAATTCGAACTACCTGTTAAATAAAGCCTGGGATATTTAAATCCCGGGCTTCATTTGCAAACTTTGAATGCCTACATTAGCCTCCCTAGTTTGAACTAGGGGGCTAGTGTAGACATACCCTAAGAGATAATTGTTAGCTATTGATGTATGTAGCGGGAAAGTTACAGTATATATACACAGGCTTTTTAACTGTTTGTATTCGAAAGTCTGCTTCGCAGTCCCTTCCCGTGCAATTGTTCGAAAATAAACTGCCTGTGGCTGCTTGTTTACCTCAAAAAAGATATTTTGGCCTTGGAAAGGGTTCAGAAAAGGGCAAATAAAATGATTAGAGGTTTGGAATGGGTCCCATATGAAGAGAGGTTAAAGCGACTGGGACTTTTCAGTTTAAAAAAGAGAAGACTGAGGGGGGATATGATAGAGGTCTATAAAATCATGAGTGGTGTAGAGAGGGTGAATAAAGAAAAGTTATTTATTAGTTCCCGTAGTAGAAGAAATAGAGGACACCAAATAAAGTTAATGGGTAGCAGGTTTAAAACTAATAAAATAAAGTTCTTCTTCACACAGCGTGTAGTCAACCTGTGGAACTCCTTGCCAGAGGAGGCTGAGAAGGCTAGGACTATAATAGAGTTTAAAGAGAAGCTAGATAATTTCATGGAGGTTAGGTCCATAAAAGGCTATTAGCCAGGGGATAGAAATGGTGTCCTTGGCCTCTGTTTGTCAGAGGCTGGAGAAGGATGGCAGGAGACAAATGGCTTGATCATTGTCTTCAGTCCACCCCCTCTGGGGCATCTGGTGCTGGCCACTGTCTGCAGACAGGATACTGGGCTAGATGGACCTTTGGTCTGACCCAGTATGGTCATTCTTATGTTCTTATGTTCTTGTGGCTTACAAACGCAGAGTGTGGACTATGTTTTCTTCCAAACCTATCACCATAACTATTACTGTCGCCATCGATCGCTATATAGGGTGTGGTCCCCATGTGGATGTATGTCACCAAGACACTTGCTGGTATCTACATCACCAAGCATCCACCCTCCACCACCACCACCTGAGCCCTCACCCCCTCAGCTACTTCACTCAGAGCCTGAGGAGGGACAGGTTTCAGACACAGAAGACCAGCTACCTGACACCTCCCCTACAGACCAATTGTCATCCTCCCCCGATCAGGCAGTGATCCTGGGTGATGTATCACCTCCTGACAATCTTAAACAATTTCAAAACCTGTTCAAGAGGGTGGTGGTAAGTCAGGAGGTTCAGCTGGTGGAGGAGCAAGAAAAACAGTATTGCATTCTTAAAAACTTCCAACCCGCTCAGTGTTCAAAAATAGCGATACCACTTGATGAGGCAATTTTAGAGGTAGCAGAAAAAATCTGGCAGACTCCAGCTTCTGTCCCGGCCATGAATAAACAAGTGGACAAGAAATACTTTGTCCCATCAAGGGACATAGAATTCTTATTTACTCATCCCCAGCCCAATTCTTTAGTGGTAGATGTGGCGCAAAATAGATTTAAAGCACCACAATACAAGAATGCCACAGCAGACAAAGACAGCAAACAACTGGATTTATTTTAGAAAAAACTGTGTGCCTCAGCCACACTGCTACTTTGAATAGCCAACTACACTGCACTTTTATCAAACCGTAACTTTGACAGCTATTCAAAGTTGACGACCCTCATGGATCATCTTCCCGATTCAAAGAGGCCTATGCTGAAGTCTGTCTTCAGGAAAGTTATGTAGATGCCAGGACAGGCCTCCAGAGAGCTCTCGATATGGCGGACACAGCCACTTGATCAACAGCCACAGCAGTTGTAATGAGACAAGCTTCCTGGCTTCAAACTGCGGGAGGCCTGAGAGACCTGCAAAACAAAGTCAAAGATTTACCATTTGACAAACAAAAACTGTTTACAGAGAAAACAGATGAGGTCCTCCACTCTAGTAAGGACTCATGCACCACCTTGCTTACTCTAGGGATTTACACACCTCCATATCGATGGAGACACTTTGTGCTATATCAGAGGCGATATGATTATCCATACAAAAGGTAACACCAGCGTCAAAAGCACCATGGCTTCGACCAGTCGTGTTCCCGACAGTGACCTCAGAGGTGATGCAACCAGAATAATTGCACGTAAACTCAACCAGCTAATAACCAGCAGGTTTGACTCCTCGGTTGCGGGCATCCAAATCATCCCAGTTGTCAAGCAGGATCATCACACCTCACCAACATTCCACCACCACTTGAGACCTTTTTATCATCAATGGTCCACAATCACATCCGACCATTGGGTTTTGGAGACAGTGACATCCGGTTATGCAATACCCTTCCTATCTACTCTGCCAACCATTCCACCTACCCCGTCCCTCTTCAGGGATCCTTCTCATGAGGACTTGTTATGCAAGGAAGTCAATCATCTCCTCTCCTTCGGAGCAGTAGAGAAGGTTCTGGATGAGTTCAGGGGGAAAGGGTTCTCACTATTTCCTCACCCAGAAGAAGGCAGGCCGGTGGAGACTAATACTAGATCTGCAGAAGCACAACCGTTACCTCCAAAAACAATATTTCAAAATGGTAACTCTTGCATCCCTAATCCCTGCATTAGACAATTGCAACTGGTTTGCTGCCCTCGACCTCCAAGATGCCTACTTCCACATGACCATCCATTTGGCCCACAGACGTTTCCTTTGTTTCATAATAGGCACAGAGCACTTTTAGTACCGAGTTCTACCTTTTGACCTTTCATCAGTTCCCAGGGTGTTTTCAAAAACCCTGGCAGTGGTGGCTGCATACCTTCATTGAAGAGGGGTCATAATTTTTCCGTATCTCAACAACTGCCTTTTAAGAGGCCGCTCCTCAGTGGAAATGCATAGCATGATAACTATGACCAAAGAAACCTTCAACTCTCTCGGACTAATAATCAAGGAACAGAAATCAATACCCGAGCCATCTCAGATCTTAAAATTCATTGGCACTCATCTAGATTTTACCACGGCAAGGGCTTATCTATCCTTCCAGAGATTCCAAGCCATCCAAGACCTGATTGTGATACCTGCCAGCAGTCCGATAGTCCAAATACTTATCTGCCTACAACTAATAGGCCATATGGCTTCAACAACATACATAGTCCAACACGCATGGCTATACTGCCATTGTCTGTTACATTGGATAGCTTCCATCCATGTTCCCACAAAGCAACACATTCGCAGGATGGTGACCCCTCCAGCCCATGTTTGTGAATACCTAAAATGGTGGACTGATTCGCACAACCTTCTTTCTGGCATCCCTTTCATCAATCCCAAACTTCTGAAAGCAAGGTCCCCATGAGGTCATTAAGGGAATTCTGCACTACTGTGTGCCTGTAGAGTCCATATCCCCTGCAGATTTCTCTGCTTCCCTGCAGAAAAATGACTGACAGAAAGACTCTTCGTTTTTTGAGGAGTACAGGATCTGCCGAAAAAGCACCCTGCTGTCAGCAGAACTGCGGCTAAACTACGGTTTCAGTTTCAAAATGGCGCTTGATCGAAACAGCATCATGACGGGATTATGCAAATGAAGTGCAGATATTTCAATCCCTGCTTCATTTGCACTTTCAAAGTGCTTTATTTGCACCCCTCTGCAGACAGAGGAGTGCAGTGTAGCCATAGCCCTGGTGCCTGAAGTGATAGGACAGCTAGGGAGTGGTACATGACTGTTCTTGCAGTTTCTCTGTCAGTCATTTTTCTGCAGGGAAGCAGAGAAATCTGCGGGGGATATGGACTCTACAGGCACACAGTGGTGCAGAATTCCCTTAATGACCTCATAGTGACCTTGCTTTCAGACTGAACCATGGCAGTAGCAATGGTAAAGCAGCCCCTACTGCTAAAATGGGGTATCGGGTGCAATTCTGCCTCAGCAGATGGCATCCAACTGTCTCAGTTGTCAATATTATCTGATTCAACACTGAAGATATGTCTACACAGCAGGTTTTTCTGGAAGAGGAAGCGTTCATTTGCATATCTTGTGCTCTCTCCCACCCCCAAACTAATCAGAGTCTGTGGGTGGAGAAGCGTGGAAGTCCTAGCCCTGCCCTTCTACCTGAGGCCCTGCCTCTTCCGGGTGCCCAGGCTCACTTCAAAAATTTCTGAAGTGGCCCCTGGTCAAAAATTATTGCCCACCCCGGCGTAAAGGCTCCAAGGGAATTCTCTCCTCTGGCCTCCCAGCCCTGTCAGGCTACAGTCTGCCTGGCTGTGTGTGCACTGACCCCTGAGAAAAGCCCTCGCTAGCACACTCAGTCTGGAGGCTTTTGATGGCTCTGTAGGGGCAACATCAGCAATACCCTGAACTTAATTTCTCCTCCAAATCAGAATGAGATCCTCCCCCTCACCCCTAGTCGCTATTTCCATTTTGAGTCCCTTCCCCCATCAGACAGGAACAATGGCGCCCAAGGTATTTCGGTCTGGTAAAAATGGCATTTTCCATTAAAAAGAAGGTGCCCAGATCTCCCAAAGGGGAAATGGGAAACCGTGTGGGACTAGCCCGAGCCCTGTACCCTCTCTCAGGGCAGGGCTGGAATCACTGCCTTCCCTCTGGATGAGCTCTTACTTGCCTCTCTGGCACGACTTCCCTCCCCACACGTTCCTCTGCATCCCACTTTTTGAAAGGAGGGAGCATTGGTCTCATTGGCTGCTGCCCACTGATCACATTGGAAAGAGGAAACGGGACAAATGCCCATTTTGCCAAAGAACTGGGAACAACCAGGACCAGGCTTAGAAAAGGGGCTGTCCCAGCCACAATCAGACATCTGGTTGCTCTGATCCAAAAGGAACTTAGAACATTTTTAAGCAGCTTCAGCCTGACTGTTCAGAACTGACCACACTTCTGTTCCCATCTCTCCCTCCAGGGGGCGCCGGGTGCAAACTCTGCCCCAGGGACTGGCAGCTGCGTGGGGACCAGTGCTACTGGCTGTCAAAAGGGACTAACAACTGGACTGGGAGCCGGGACGACTGCTCGGGGAAGCACTCACAACTGCTCGTGCTCCAAAGCCAGGAGGAGCTGGTAACACTCAATACAGACTCATAAAATTCCAGCTAGAGACATGTGCAGAGTTATTCCAACCTGGCTATCTTCCCTTTCTCCTATTCCCCCAGTTGATCAAACTCCACACTGTGGGTGGTTTCCCTTCCTGGGCACCTGGCTGATGCATACATGGCTCGGAACCAGAACCCCACAGCTTCCCACCCTGCACTGTCCAGCTGGCTCTCACAGGCTTTGCACCTCAGGAGAGTTGATTGGTGGGCCCAGGAGGCACTGGAGGGGGAAAGGGAGCTGGGTGCCAGTGGTGCTGAGCACCCACTAATATTTTTCTCCAGACCCAAAGCACCCACAGGAGGCAGCACTTCCGACTTGACTGGCCTTGGGCTGTCCTAATAACCCCACCAGGCCTGGCTCCATGTCTCTTGTTTCCATCACCTGAACCCTGGATCCAGGGGCTCTTAGTCACAGGTGAGGTTGAACTGAGGGCTCCCTTAAGGGGCCAGCCCACTCTGTGAGACCCAGGACTGGGGCTGGTTTACCAGATCTGCACAGAGTCACATTCCCCCGCCCTGGCACTGGGACCTGCCTACTTAGGTGTGAGGGTGAGTTAGCTCAGGTGTGGACGGGTTCTCCAGCTGGCAGCCTGGGAAGAGCCACCGGAGCCCAGAGCAGATAATAAATACAGGAGCACGGAGGGAATTCCAGCCTGTTAGAGCCTGTTCACCCCTCCCCCTCTGCTTGCCCCTCACAGGACTCCTTACAGGATGTTACACAAGATGCAAGCTCTGTCTGGATTGGGCTTAAAGTGACACCCCCCAGGGGGAAATGGACGTGGGTGGGCGGCTCCCCGTTGGACCCAGCGCGGTGAGTGCTGCCTGTCACTGCCTGACGCTGCCTGAGAGATGTTTGAGAAACACTTCTGCTGTCCAACATGCTGCTGTTAAATATGCATCGTCTAAGGCCTGGCCTGCACCTAGACATGTTACTAGTGTAGCTACCTTGGTTCAGGGCATTTTTGCTATGCTACCACAAGCCCTAGTGCCGCGGCCATTCTACCAAACTGGTAGCAGGGTGGCTTGTGCTGACTGGGCGCTCTGCAGGGGTGGAAGAAGAACTCACATGTGACTAGAGCTGCGTCTGCACTAGGGGGTTCTTCTTCAGGTGATGTCCACATGGGTGCTCCACTGTTGGTGATGGGTCATCCCCGGAGCCGCAGTTCAGAGCTTTTTCCCTAGCAGTTTACCGTCAGGCCACACATGCACAGGAGACTGCTCGCGCCATTGGCAGTTTGACAGCTGCCTCGTGCGCAGCCCTTCCCCTCCCCTCAGTTCCTCTCTTACCACCCTCGGTCACAGATGGAGTCCTCAGAGACATTCCTTAGTCTAGCGCTTGCTGCTTTCAATTTTTACCTCAAAATTTTCCCTCTCTTTATTCTTTTTGATAAAATAGACCCCCCCCAAAAAAAGATTTAGATTTTTTTCTTTTTGGTCCATTCAGGCCGCATCATAAGCAGGAGCTCCACTTCTCCTCAGCCAGCTGCCCTTCTTCTCTTCCTCCCCCCCCCCCCCCCATTTCTTCCCCTACTATCTTTTACCAGAGAGGGGCACCAGGAGAGAGAGAGAAAAAAAAAGATAAAAGAAGAAGGAGAGGCCCGGCAGGGGGCAGTGTGCTCCCACTTATCAGCTGTTAACAGCAGGGAGCTAGTTACAGCCTTCAGCTGCCTTGCTATCTCCTCAGCATGACACCTCTTAAAAAGTGTCAACAATGTAAGGAGCCTGTGCCCATTTGAGACAGGCATAACTCCTGCATACCCTGCCTGGGTGAGTCACACTCACCTCAGAAATAAAAACAGGACTATTCAGCACTTTAAAGACTAACAAGATGGTTTATTAGGCGATGAGCTTTCGTGGGCCAGACCCACTTCCTCAGATCTGAGGAAGTGGGTGTGACCCACGAAAGCTCATCACCTAATAAACCATCTTGTTAGTCTTTAAAGTGCTACATAGTCCTGTTTTTTGTTTCAGCTACATCAGACTAACACGGCTACATTTCTATCACTATTCACCTAGAAATGTGACCACTGCCACAGCCAGAAAGGACCAGAAGCTGCAGCTCTGAATGATACTTTTTGAAAAGGTGCTGCAGCCTTCAGAGACAACTCAGTCTACCCGCTCAGCGGGAGATCCTGAGACAGAGATGCCTGTTAGCCCCAGTAAAAGTTGGGGCAGGAAGCCTTCCTTCTTGAGGTGATTGCATCCTATGCTATCCCCCAGTGGGACCAGGGAAGATGTGCCAAGCACTTCTATGACTCCGGTGCCAGCACCCACCACAGGCACAGTGACCGTGACCCCCAGAACTGAGGGGCAGAACACTTGCTCTCAATGCCAGAAAAACCACACTGCCACCAACAGTGCTTATAGGCACAATGCAGTGAAGGAGCAGGGAGCCACTTGCCAAGCGGTCCCATAAGACTCCAGCACTGCCTGATGATGGGCCATCATCCTCACATGGCTCTCGTGACTCAGAGGCGCTGGCAAGGGGGCAGCCATCAGTGCACCCGCACCATACTGACCTAGCCACCAGTAACCCCAATTTAACAACACGGGGGACCAATGATGTATCATTACTCTCCCTTCCCCCTTCGAGGAAGCCTTCCCTGGTGCTCCCTTCCCCTCATTTATGCAGGAGCTATGCCAGGTCTCCATCACCACATGAGGGGTTTTATTATTATTATGACCAGAGGAGTGTTTTCTCTTCACAACACTCCCAGCTAACAGCATCTCGACAGTACTATCGCTACAACAGACCATGCCACACACGGTGGTATCCCAAATGGCACTATCTACCCCATACACACACTACCCTTCCCATTTGGCTTCATGGGAGCAGTGGACACCCTGTAGATGCCACATCATAGAACTGCCTACCTCCTCAAAAAGGGTCCTTTCCTCCTCACCATCTCACACTCTCCCCACCATGATTGACTCTGAGGAGGAGAAAGGTCAGATACTGAAGGATGACATCGATATGCAGGTGCCTCATCACTCTCCAGGCAACAATTTATCCTCAACCCAGAGGATGCTGTAATTCCAGAGGATAGCATGTCTCAGATGATCTAAAACAATTCCAAGAGCTTTTCAAAAGAGTGGCCATCTCTCAGGAGGTCCAGCTCCAAGAATAAAAGGAGAAGCAACATTACCTTTAAAAAAATATGCCCAGCTGCCCAGGGGCAAATAGCATTGCCAACTGACTAGGTGATCATGGAGGTGTCTGATGACATCTGGAAGACACCTGCTTCCATCCAACCAATCTGCAAAAAGGTGGACCGCAAATACTTTGTTCCCCCTAAGGGTCTAGAATTTCTCTTCTCTCATTCACAACCAAACTCCCTGGTCGTGGATGCAGCTAATCAACACTCTAAAGCCCCTCAGACCAAGAGCACACTTAATCATAAAGAGCACAAGAAACTAGACCTATATGGCAAAAAAATCCACTCTTCGGCCACATCACAGCTTCACATAGCAAACTATTTGGCCTTGCTAGCGAACCACAATTTTAATAATTACTCCAAGCTGGCTGAGCTGATTGAACTCCTGCCAGACTCCAAAAGAACCACTCTCAGGGCAGTGATTCAAGAGGGCCACACCATCCACAAATACAGCCTTATTATCTGCCATTGATCCACAGCCACAGCCGTAGTCCTGAGGAAAGCCTCCTGGCTACATGCTGCTGGGGTGCCTTGAGAGCTTCAGACTAGAGTTCAGGATCTCCTGTTTGACAAGACAAAGCTTTTCACAGTAGATACAGATGAGATCCTTCATAACAGTAAGGGGTCCCGAACAACCCTACGAACATTAGGCATGGGTACCCCTCCATATTGTCGCAGACACTACCTCCCTTACAACAGGAACAAGGACAGCTTCTATAGCCACCCCCAGCATAAACCTTATGACCATAACTGTCCCAGACAGAGATCCCAGCGGAAGTGTCCTCCTCAGTCATGTTCCTCGGATTCCCAGGCCCCTATGCAGCAAATCTGAAGTCTTGGTCGGGGGTCTGCCCGACCTCCCCTATCATCCAGAGCCAAGAAGACAGAAACCTATATTCAACCACAGGCTCTGTAACTTTCTACATTGTTGGGAATGTAGAAAGTTATGGAGACCAGTGGGTTCTTGAGATAAAGTAGCCTGAGCAAACAATCCCATTCACATCACTTCCTCCTCACCTTCTCCCTCTCCTGTCCCTCTTCAGGGACACCTCTCACAAGACCCTTCTCAGGCAAGAGATCAATCGACTTCTACACAGAGGAGTGATAGAAAGGGTCCTTATTCCTTATTGGGGAAGAGGGTTTTATTCAACCTACTTCCTGACCCAGAAACACATGGGAAGTTGGAGGCCCATCCTAGATCTGCACAAATTGAACAAGTTTTTGAGAAAACAGTGGTTTAAGATGGTTACACTGGCTTCAATCATCCCTGCACTGGACAGAGGGGACAGGTTTGTGGCCCTCGACCTCCAGGATGCCTTTTTCCACGTCTCCATATTACCAACCCACAGACATTTTTCTCCTTTTTGCAGTTGGGGAGGACCATTACCAATACGTGGTCCTCCCCTTTGGCCTCTCCTTGGCACCTCGAGTCTTCTCAAAGGTCCTTGCTGAAATGGTGGCCTATCTCTGCCAATGAGGGTTCATTATTTTCCCATACTTCGACAACTGCCTCATCAAAGGCCGGTTGTACGCAGAGGCAATAGACATGGCGTTAAAGACCAGATGTCTCTTCAGTTACCTGGGGCTTCTGATAAATGAGCAGAAATCTCTGCCTGATCCACTCCAGGCCATAGAGTTCACAGAGTTTTGCCTCGACTCCATATCGGCTCGAGCCTACTTACCTCAATAGCAGTTTGATACCTCACGCAATCTCGTCAACGCGATAGCTACGAACCCAGTCACTGTTGTTAATACCTGTCTCTAAATATTGGGCCACATGGCTGCCACGACATATGTTGTCCAGTTTGTACATCTCCATTTGCATGCCCTGCAACATTGGCTGACCTCAGTTTACAAGCCAAATCGTCACCCTTTCCATAAGTCAGTTACCGTTCATGATCACGTGCTCCAATCCCTCACATGGTGGATATCCTCCCACAATCTATTCACAGGGGTTCTCTTCCTTCAACCTGAGCCCTTGGTGCAAATCACCAGAGATGCCTCACTCATAGGCTGGGATGCACACCCGAGTCACCATACTGTGCAGGGAAATTAGTCACAGCACAAAGCCCTTCTACATATCAATGTGTTAGAACTCAGGGCTGTCAAGAACGCGTGCAAGCACTTTTCCCAACTCATTATCAGCTGCACAGTCTGCATACTCACAGACAATACGACCACTATGTTTTATATAAACAGGAGGGGGGGTGCATGCTCCTGATCACTCTGCAGAGAGGCCACTCACCTTTGGAACTGGTGTATGCAATATGGAGTTATCCTGAGGGCATCCTACTTGCCCGACATCTATAACATAATGGCGGACACCCACATCTGCAATTTTCCCACAGACCACGAGTGGGCATTATATCCATCAGTGGCAGCTTCTATCTTCCGCAGGTGGGGTTATCCACTAATCGACCTCTTTGCAACCAGTAACAACACCAAATGCCACAATTCTGCTCCTGAGCGGGTCTCGGTCACGATTCCAGACGTACGCCATTCTGATCCTATGGGACAAGCCACTACACTATGCCTTCCCTCTGGTGCCACTCATCTCCAGAGTTCTTCACAAGACAGATCTCTGGTCATCCTGATAGCACTGTCATGGTCCAGGCAGACCTGGTTCCTGTTCTTCCAATACATATTGGTCGAACCACTGTATCCACTTCCTTCCAGGTGAGATCTCCTGTCCCAACATCACAGCACGCTACTGCATCCCCAGTCTCACACGCTCCATCTCCATGTCTGGCTCCTCTCTGGTTCCAGGGAGATGAATCCTGCTGCTCTGAGAACATGAAGTCAGTTCTTCTTCACTGTAGGAGACCATCTACCAGGGAGACTCACCTTCAGAAATGGAGATGTTTCACATCCTGGGGCCAACAAACCCACCTGGATCCTCAGAATGCCCCACTTCCTTCCATTCTAGGCTACATATATCACCTTAAAGAAGGGGGCTTGTCTATCTCCACAGTCAGGGTACACCTTGCAGTAATTGCTGCATTCCATGAACAAGTGGACAGCTGATCAGTTTTTGCCCATCCTGTTATCAAGAGGTTTTTAAGGGGTCTCCAGAACCTTTATTCCCCCCTACAGAGCACCTGCACCCTCATGGAACCTCAGTCTAGTGATAGACTGACTTATGAGATCCCCATTCGAGCCTATGGTCATGTGCGCTTTCATTCTTCACAATGAAGATGCTATTTTTGGTAGCCGTCACCTCTGCAAGGAGGGTCAGAGAGATAGGGGCAGTAATGGCTGGTCCACCCTTCCTTTCTCCCTAAAGTCACCACGTCATTCCACATCAATGAGCCAATAGTCCTGCCCATTTTCTTTGCAAAGCCACACACATCCCCTAGAGACACGATGCTTCTTAACTGGACCTTCGTCACACTTTAGCATTCTATATTGACAGAACGCAGGTGTTCCGCAAAATGCCTGTCTATCAGACAACTCCCCCTCACAAGCACCAGCTCAGAGGAGCCCTCCTGCCCTTCCCACCCCCACAGCTGTTGCCTTGCATCTTGAGGCTCAGCTCCATCCACATGCACGGGGAAACCTGCACTAGCATGGACACTTCTCCCTCCAGAGACTGAAGCACACGCAGAAGACCATGTAAAGTGTTGTTGGGTGGGCAGCAGAGGTAACTTGCAACTGACTGCAGCTTGCCTGAACTCACCAGCCACCACAGCTCCCAGCCGGCAGCCAGTGCCAGTCACAGATGAGATCAGGGAGCCTGGCTGGCCAAGAGCTGGCAAGCAGCAGGGGGAGTGGCTAGTCCTGCACACTGAAGCTTTGTCCTCCATCCCCCCTTCCCAGCTTTACATCCTCAACCGCATCATCAGCCTCTGACTCCCACACTCACCGCTAGTGGGTGGGCAGCTGGTGAGCAGGGATCTGGCCAGCAGCTGGATCTGCCAGTACTAATGGGGGAGGTGGAGCAATATAAAATATGGGACAATTTGCCCAGTATTAAGAAAAGTCGGGACACCTGTAGGAGGGCTTATGTATGGGGCTGTGCCTTTAAAAACAAGACACTTGGTCACCCTAACTCCAACACATTTGGTAAGGGAACAGAAGTCTGACACCATGTAGATCCAAGCATGAGGGTTTATTATGCACAGTGCTGGCAGAGTGTTGCTTGTTAGGCTCCGTAAGACTGCCAAACAATGGATTACTATACATTTTATAGGAGCTTCAGGGGATAGCCTAGTTAGTCTGTTAGGGTATGTCTACACTACCCTCCTAGTTCGAACTAGGAGGGTAATGTATGCATACCGCACTTGCTAATGAAGCCCGGGATTTGAATTTCCCGGGCTTCATTAGCATAAGCGGGGAGCCGCCATTTTTAAATCCCCGCTGCTTCGAACCCCGTGCAGCGCGGCTACACGGGGCTCGAACTAGGTAGTTCGGACTAGAGTGCCTATTCCGAACTACCGGTACACCTCGTTTCACGAGGAGTAACGGTAGTTCGGAATAGGCACCTAGTCCAAACTACCTAGTTCGAGCCCCGTGTAGCCGCGCTGCACGGGGTTCGAAGCAGCGGGGATTTAAAAATGGCGGCTCCCCGCTTATGCTAATGAAGCCCGGGAAATTCAAATTCCGGGCTTCATTAGCAAGTGCGGTATGCATACATTACCCCGCTAGTTCGAACTAGCGGGGTAGTGTAGACATACCCTTAGAGAAAAAAAAAAAAAGGTCTGGTAACACTTTATAGACTAACAAAACATATAGCTGGTATAATAAGCTTTCGTGGTTACAGCCCACTTCTTCAGATGACCGGAGTTATGCGTGGGGGATATGAAAACTCGAAATAAATAGGAAAGGTGAAGTAGGTTGCGGGGGGGGGGGGGGGGAGAAAGAAAGGGTATATCTATACTAGCCCCCAGTTTGAACTACATAAGAACATAAGAACGGCCACACTGGGTCAGACCCAAAGTCCTGCTAGCCCAGTATCCTGTCTACCGACAGTGGCTAGCACCAGGTGCCCCAGAGAGGGTGGACCGAAGACAATGATCAAGCCATTTGTCTCCTGCCGTCTCTCTCTAGCCTCTGACAAACAGAGGCCAAGGACACCATTTTATCCCCTGGCTAATAGCCTTTTATGGACCTAACCTCCATGAAATTATCTAGCTTCTCTTTAAACTCTATTATAGTCCTAGCCTTCACAGCCTCCTCTGGCAAGGAGTTCCACAGGTTGACTACATGCTGTGTGAAGAAGAACTTTCTTTTATTAGTTTTAAACCTGCTACCCATTAATTTCATTTGGTGTCCTCTAGTTCTTCTATTTAGGGAACTAATAAATAATTTTTCTTTATCTGCCCTCTCCACACCACTCATGATTTTATAGACCTCTATCATATCCCCCCTCAGTCTCCTCTTTTCTAAACTGAAGAGTCCCAGTCGTTTTAACCTCTCCTCATATGGGACCCGTTCCAAACCTCTAATCATTTTAGTTGCCCTTTTCTGAACCCTTTCCAAGGCCAAAATATCTTTTTTGAGGTGAGGAGACCACATCTGTACACAGTATTCAAGATGTGGGCGTACCATAGTTTTATATAGGGGCAGTAAGATATTCTGGGTCTTATTTTCTATCCCTTTCCTAATAATTCCTAGCATCCTATTTGCCTTTTTGACCGCTGCTGCACACTGCCTGGAAGTTTTCAGAGAACTGTCCACGATAACTCCAAGATCCCTTTCCTGATTTGTTGTAGCCAAATTAGCCCCCATCATACTGTATGTATAGTTGGGGTTATTTTTCCCAATGTGCATTACTTTACACTTATCCACCTTAAATTTCATTTGCCATTTTGCTGCCCAATCATTCAGTTTGGAGAGATCTTCTTGGAGTCCCTCACAGTCTGCTTCTGTCTTGACTATCCTAAACAGTTTGGTATCATCCGCAAACTTTACTACCTCACTGCTTACCTCTTTCTCCAGATCATTTATGAATAAGTTGAAAAGGACTGGTCCCAGGACTGACCCTTGGGGCAACACCACTAGTTACCCCTCTCCAATCTGAAAATTTACCATTTATTCCTACCCTTTGTTTCCTGTCTTTTAACCAGTTCTCAATCCAAGAAAGGACCTTCCCTCTTATCCCATGGCCATGTAATTTACACAAGAGCCTTTGGTGAGGGACCTTGTCAAAGGCTTTCTGAAAATCCAAGTATACTATATCTACTGGCTCTCCCTTATCCGCATGCTTGTTAACCCCTTCAAAGAACTCTAATAGTTTAGTAAGACAGGATTTCCCTTTACAGAAACCATGTTGACTTTTGTCCAACTTTTTATGTTCTTCTACATGCTTCACAATTTTATTCTTTACTATTGTTTCAACTAATTTGCCCAGTACTGAAGTTAGATTTACCTGTCTGTAATTGCCAGGATCGCCTCTAGAGCCCTTTTAAAATATTGGTGTCATGTTGGCTACCTTCCAGTCATTAGGTACGGAAGCCGATTTAGAGGATAGGTTACAAACCACAGATAATAGCTCAGCAATTTCCCATTTGAGTTCTTTTAGAACCCTTGGATGAATGCCATCCGGTCCCAGAGATTTGTTAACATTAAGTTTTTCTATTTGTTCCAAAACCTCCTCTAATGACACTTCAATCCGGGACAATTCCTCAGATTCATCACCCACAAAGGATGGTGCAGATTTGGGAATCTCCCCAACGCCTCAGCCGTGAAGACTGAAGCAAAGAAATCATTTAGTTTCTCCGCAATGGCTTTATCGTCCTTGATTGCTCCTTTTATAGCTCGATCATCTAGGGGACCCACAGGTTTTTTAGCAGGCTTCCTGCTTCTAATGTACTTAAAAAACATTTTGTTATTTCTTTTTGAGTTTTTGGCTAGCTGTTCCTCAACATCTTTTTTGGCTTTTCTTATTACATGTTTACACTTGATTTGACAGTGTTTATGTTCCTTTCTATTTATCTCACTAGGATTGGACTTCCACTTCTTAAAAGATACCTTTTTGTCCCTCACTGCTTCTTTTACATGGTGGTTAAGCCACGGTGACACTGTTTTAGGTCTCTTGCTATGTTTTTTAATTTGGGGTATACATTTAAGTTGGGCCTCTATTATGGTGTCTTTAAAAAGTTTCCATGCAGCTTTCAGGGATTTGGCTCTAGTCACTGTGTCTTTTAATTTCTGTTTAACTAACCTCCTCATTTTTGTGTAATTCCCCTTTTTGAAATTAAATGCCAGGGTGCTGGACTGCAGAGGTGTTCTTCCCACCACAGGAATGTTGAATGTTATTATATTATGGTCACTATTCCCAAGCGGTCCTGTAACGGTTATTTCCTGGACCTGATCCTGCACTCCACTCAGAACTAAATCGAGAATTGCCTCTCCCCTTGTGGGTTCCTGCAACAGCTGCTCCAAGAAGCAATCATTTAAGCCATTGAGAAATTTTATCTCTGGTTCTCTTCCTGAGGTGACATGTATCCAGTCAATATGGGGGTAATTAAAATCCCCCATTATTATAGAGTTCTCTATTTTGGTAGCCTCTCTAATCTCCCTCAGCATTTCCATGTCAGTATCGCTGTCCTGGTCAGGTGGTCGGTAATATATCCCTACTGCTAATTTCTTATTATTGGAGCATGGAATTTCTAGCCATAGCGATTCTATGGAACATGTTGATTCACTTAATATTTTTATTTCATTTAATTCTACATTATCTTTCACATACTCCGCCACCCACCCGGCCTGCTCTATCCTTTCGATATATTTTATATCCCAGTATGATTGTGTCCCACAGATTTTCCTTATTCCACCAGGTTTCAGTGATGCCTATTATGTCAATCTCCTCATTTAATACGAGGTACTCCAGTTCACCCATCTTATTAGTCAGACTCCCAGCATTTGTGTACAAACACTTTAAAAATTTGCCACTGCTTATTTGTCTGCCCTTCCCTGATGCATTAGATTCCTTTGTATGCGGTTGTTTGCTCTGGCCCATGGTTTGCCCTCTCCCCTCCTCTCTTTCTGACTACAGCTTAGAGAATCTCTATCAATGGATTCTCCTCTAAGATAAGTCTCCTTCCGATTTACGTGCATCTCCGCACCAATCAGCTTTCCCCCATCTTTTAGTTTAAAAACTGCTCTACGGCCTTTTTAATGTTTAGTACAAGCGGCAGGGAAACGGGCGTTCGATTTAAAGCCCCTCAATCGAACTACCTGGTAAACCTCCTTGCAGGAGGAATAACAGGTAGTTCAATTTAGGGCTTTAAATCGAATGCCTGTTTCCCTGCCGCATGTAGACATGGGCAGGTAGTCTGGGCTTGTAAATTTCAAAAATGGCGACTGGCCGGGAAGATGCAAATCAAGCGCGGGATATGTAAATCCCGGGCTGGAGTTGCAATTCCGAATGCCTACATTAGCCTCCCTAGTTCGAACTAGGGGGCTAGTGTAGACATACCCGAAGAAAAAAAGAAAAAAGAAGGGGTGTGTGAGACAGGGCATCATTAAGTATCTGGCGAATGGGTACTTAAACCTAAGCAGACCAAAGTAAATAGAACAAAGTAAATAGATAGATGCTAAGACTGGAAGGATACTACTCACAGAGCTGTTAGCACCTTTAGATTTGGGTTTGTTAGGACGTTAACTACCTCATAACCACTAAAAGTGCTAACAGCTCTGTGAGTAGTATCCTTCCTGTCTTAGCATCTGTCTATTTACTTTGTTCTATTTACTTTGATCTGCTTAGGTTTAAGTACCCATTTGCCAGATACTTAATGATGCTCAGCAAATGATACAGCACAAGGCAGGTTTGTACAGGCATTAGCATGGCCCTGGGAAAGGGGTGAGCCTGGGAGACAGACTCACATAGGCTCACCGGCTTGGGGCCCGCAGGTGAGTTAGGCAGAGGAACAGCATCATACTGGTTTGTGCATCATGCTGGGAAGTAGCAGCTGGCAGCCCAGGGGGTGGGTGCACAGAGGAGGCTGCTCCTCCCACCCACAGCACCAACAGCCATGCTCCCTAGAGGGGGCAGCCTTACTCTGGGGAATGCGGGGGTGGGGTGGGGGCAAAGGGGTGAGGGCATGGTGGGGTCATGGGGCAAGAGGGTGTTGGCATGGGCTGTAGGGGTCAGAAGTTAAAGGATCAAAGGGCATGGGGCATAGGGGGTGGGGGTCAAAAGGTGTTAGGCACTGGGGAGCAAGGGACTGGGTTGGGGCTAGGCAGACTGGTAATATTTATTTGCCTATTCATTATTTACATAATGAATAGGCAAATAAAATTCCAACAGCCTGCCAAACATTCGTGAATGGGTTTGCTGGCAGGCAGCATAGAAACAGTTGGGAACCACTGATCCAGACCAGCCCTCAGGCTCCCTGCAGCTGCCCCTCATGGAGTGTGGGGGGAGGGCAGGTTTCCTCTCACCCCTGAGACTCTGACTTGGTTTTTAAAGGAAAGCCCCCTGGGATTCAGCCTGGTTTGTTCCTTGCCAGAGACCCCTGATTCCTCTCAGCTCCCGGGCTGTCGGCTTGGCTGACTCACAACAGGGAGGTGACAGATGGAGGGCAACAGCAGCGCCAAGCTTCCCAGCAGCGTGAGGGGGAGGAAAGACCCACTCTGGGTCTTTTCCTTGTGGAAGGGAACCCCAGTGACACGGACTCATTTCCATTCTGTAGCTTCCCCATCTCAGGCCCTGTGGACGGGAACAGCTGCGGTCGGATCAGAGGCAACCGGATTCACTCGGAGACATGTGATGCTGAGCTCAAATGGCTCTGCCAGAAAGAAGCTGCTGTGCTCTAACCAGTGGGACCAAGGAGCCAAGTCTGTGTCTATGAGATGTCAAGGACCCTGCGCTCAAGCTCAGCAGGCTGGATTGTGGCTTCCCGGGGTGCCCAGGGCTGGGAGTCACCTTCCTGCCCCTCACATGATGGTTGTCAGGGGTCAGGTCTCCAACCCCACTGGCCTCACGCTGCCCCAGGTCACACACAGCAGCTGTCACACTGCAGGTTAGCGATAGGCCCCCTAACTCCTGAGTTGCTTGAGCATCCCCCTGTAGGGTCCAGTCCTGGCCCATGGGACACTCACACCCGTCACCCAGCTGCTCCTTCCAAAGTCATATTGCCCCCACCCCCCTCTGTACGAGCACCCTCAGCTCCCTGCTCTGCTCTCACTCACTGCCTTAGAGTGGATGTCCATAGTGCCATCCTGTGTCAGCGGATTTCACCCCACACAGAGGGTCCCACACCGGCACTGGTAAAGACCCTGAAAACAAATGGCTCCATAGGAAATAAAACTGTCACACACACTCTGGGGCTGTGTCTCTGTTAACAAGACACTCTCCTGCCCAGCCAAGTTCTGATCACACTAAACCTGGCAGCATTTCACAGCCCCTCATGTTGCAACCTTGCCACACAGACGCCTGGTTCCAGTTTGCCTCTCAGGTGAGAGATCCAGGGTGTTTCTTTGCACCCTCAACCCAGAGAAGACCAACCCTTTGTCTTTCTCTTTAAACAGGCTCTTTGTGAAAGCTGGGCAAGAGAATCTAGTAGAAGAAACAATCGCTCAGTTTGCAAGTGGCTCAGTAGGCAAACACGCATCCAGCCTGAGCTGTACAATGTGCCTGTGGCCAGAGAGGAAGACCAGTATCTGTTCTCTCCTGTCTGAATGGAGCACGTCCAAGCTGTATCACCCCCTAGGGACCTGCCTGAACTTCAGGACCTTACGGGCACAACTGTCAGTCTGGGCACAGAACTCCTGGCACATTCTCCCTGCAGGCATCTCACAGTGATTGTGGTGACCAGGGAGCCACGGCATTAGGGATGTAAGCGACCAGTCGATGATCAGATAAACACAGGCTTACTGGGTAGTTGAATCACTACTTGACTAGTCGCTTCCCCCATAGAGGCAGCAAGGAGGAGGAGCAAGAGCCGGTGCTGGGGGTTGTTGGCTTAAAAGCTGCTTGCCCCCAGCACTGTTTCCGCAGGTGGGCAGGGGAGGCAGAGGTGCAGCAGGGAATAACCTGGACAGCGGATTCCCAGCTCATGCCCAGTTCCCCGCTGTACCTATGCCTTTTAAATGGAGCAAGAGTCTGCAGTTTACCCCTTTATCAACTAATCAAGTAGTCAATGGAAATTCCATCGACTACTCAATTAGCTAATTAAACACAATTTAACACCTCTAGACTGGATGTCAGAATAAACCTCACATACTCCCTTTGGGGAACTTCTAGGTAAAGCTCAGCCCCTGGGGATCCCTGTAATTCATCCATTGACCTCTACCAGTTGGGTCAAAGTATCCCTGGCTTCCCCCCAGCTTCTGCTGTGGATTAGCTCTGTTCCTCTGTCCTGCAAGCAGGGGAAGTGGAGACAAGACCTTACTCTAGAACTGGCTGCAGTGTCTTGAGAGGATACATGCCAACCTCAGCGCAGCCTGCTGGGAACCAGGGCACAGGCCCAAACTGGCTGAGAGATGGACACTCAGATTTCCCCAATCTAACATCCAGTGTAAGCTCCTCTGGTGCTGTATCAGCCTAACCCTGCAGCCAAAGAGAGATCCCGGGTGCTCTGGTCTGAGTCACTACCCAGCTGAGCCTGCCTCTGTGACAGATGACCCCCTACAGCCAGAATCTGTGTTCAGGTTACTGCCCGTCCCAAAAGTCCAGTCACTTACTCTAGGTCAATGGCACCTTCGCTCTCACACCAATCTGGAGATAAACCACATGAAGTTTTATTTTAAAATAATTAAATTTTGAAAGGGTTAAAGCAGATAAAACAGACATGCAAATGAGCTACAATCTTAAGTGTCAAAAAGTACCAGTAGTATCTATAAATAAACGTAGAAATGTAGCCGTGTTAGTTGGGTGTAGCTGAAACAAAAAACAGGACTGTGTAGCACTTTAAAGACTAACAAGATGGTTTAATAGCTCATCACCTAATAAACCATCTTGTTAGTCTTTAAAGTGCTACACAGTCCTGTTTTTTATAAACAAACGGTGTGTCCTATAGGGCAGCGGTTTTCAAACTTTTTTTCTGGTGACCCAGTTGAAGAAAATTGTTAATGCCTGTGACCCACTGGAGTGGGATTAGGAGCCTGGAATGTGGAAGCTGGGAGAGAACAAGGGCAGAGAGTTGATGTTGCAGGAGTGAGGGCTGCAGGACAAGGATGGGAATGAGGGGTTCGAGTTTGAGGTGCAGGAAGGGGTCTGGGCTCAGGGCTCCAGGGGCTGCCAAGGCAGCATCTGTCTGCAGAAAGTGCAGGCCCCCAGCAGACAGGGACAGCAGATGGCATTGTACTTACAAGTATTGCATGGGATCTTTTCGGGGGAAAAGGCAAAACGCCACATTTATTGGTAACACATATATCAATCAACCCTTATCATATGCATATGATATTTTACACACATGCACTCACACACACAAGCACACTTCATCTTGTTGTGGTTACCAGTAGTTGCTTTCCCTAACTGCTCTGGCCAGGTGAGTTAAGTGGGGGAAGGAGGGAGTCGGGCTTCTGCCAATCTGGATCAATGCTCCAATGGTGACAAGATGAAACCTGGGGTCCACCTGCAAGATGCCTTAGATTTATAGTGTCTTCCATTTCCTGCAGATCTACACCAGTTAGCCATCACATGCATAAACATATGACCATATATTCTGAACCAAAATTAGGGACACATTAGCCATGCCCACTAACCCCCATTAGCCATGTTCCCGCCACAAGAAGTCCCACCTCTGGAGGTAGTACTCCCGGGGTCAAGATGGACACATGACCAGAAGTAAAGGGTGTCATCTGACCACTCTAAGAACTCTTCCCACTGTACTCCCACCAATAGGGATAAGTTTGGCCACCACAGAACACCCCTGCATGCAACTACCCTGCAGCTGCATTAACCGAATCTGCATTGCATTAACTTGTAGGGAGAGGCTGGGGAAAGTGTTCCCACTAAGATTTTCCTCCCATGAGTGGAGGGAATTTTGTCATGTGCACCAGTATTGAGTCCATGTGCACTGGTTCTGATGTGTGCAGCTG
Organism: Pelodiscus sinensis; assembly: GCF_052426305.1. NCBI lineage: Eukaryota > Metazoa > Chordata > Testudines > Trionychidae > Pelodiscus > Pelodiscus sinensis. The sequence continues at coordinate 16,286,207 of NC_143070.1, forward strand.
TGGCACCCAAGTTATTAATGCAATATATTATAAATCTTCCCCTTTTCCCTCTGCCATGTCTCTTATCCTCATCTTGCCCTATCTGCTCCCCTGGTGCCTGCTGCTCCTCACCCTCCTCTGACTCCTGCCCTTCTCACTCCCCTAGGCCTCCTGGAACCTGCACCAGCCCTTCTTTTCCCCCATGCCCACTCCTCCTCTAGCCCCACTCTGATCATCTGTAGCTACCCCTCCCCATCCCCTCTCCTAACACCTCCCTCTGCCCACCTTCCTTGCCTCTGTCCTCTGGTGCCCGTCCCTCCTCTCCCTTCCATGTGTCTGCCCTTCTGCTTCACCCCCACAATTCCCTGGCACTTTCAACTTCCCTCCTTCTTCCCTCACTGCCCCTGCCCTCTGTGCCCTCTCTTTCTCTGGTGCCCACCCATCACTACCCTTTGCCCCAGTTCTCCTCACCCCCATCTGTGCCCTCACACATGACTTGCTCCATCCCCTGCCTTCCTCATGCCCACCCCTTCTTTCAACCCTTCTTCACCCAGGACCCACTCCTCCCCTCTCCTCTTTCTCCCTCTTGCCCCCATTGCTCCTCCCCTTTCCTCTCCCAGCATCACCCTGTCCCCTCCCCTCTCTCACCCCACTGATACCTTCCCTCCCCTCCTGCTCTTTTCCTCATTTTCTCCTCTTGGCCCCCTGGCATTTGTCCCTCCTCCACCCTGACCCTTGAAGCCTTCCCCTTTCTTCTCCTACCCTATACCCCTCCCCTCAGCATAAGCCCCTTCATCTCCCAGCCCCCATTCCTCTTCATTCTTCATTCTGCTCCTTCCCTCACCTTCTGCCTTCCAGTTTGCGGGGCTGGAGCCTGGCGTCCGGACCCAGAAGTCCCTGCAGCTCCAGCCCCAGCTGCTCCTGGGGCACTACGACTTGCTGGGACTGGATCGGGGGCCATCTGTAGAGCTATTTTTAGTGCAGCGGTCCCATCCCCGCAGGTGGCCCCAGCTCCCACTGGAGTCAAGCGGCAGCCACGTGAGGCCCATCCCGGTGAGGCTGCCCCAGCTGGAATGGGCCTCGTGTGGCTGCCACTTGACTCCAGCTGGAGCTGGAGCCGCCTGAGGGAACTGGACTGTGGCACTAAAAATAACTCTACAGATGGCCCCGATCCAGTCCCAGGACCTGCTGTGCTGAGCGCCTCACCCCACGGCACCCCAGCCAGGCTCCACGCAGCTCATGCCAGGCTCCAAGGCAGCCTAGAAGAGAAGGTGGCGGAGCCATTAGATCAGGACCCCGCATGGCAAAGGCAGTCCCACGGGAAGTGGGAGGGGAGGGAGAGAAGAAGGAGCTATGTGCCACTGGAAGCCAGCCCGGCCTCCCTACATGCCCTGCTGAGGGGAGGGGAAGGAGGCTGCTGCACTGTGCCAGTATCTCATAAAGTACTGAAATGTCCAGTGGGGTTTTTCGGGATACTTCACTACTTGAGGGGCACTGGGACAGAGCATTTAAATTCAGGACGGTCCCAGAAAAAATGGGACACATGGTCTGTGTACATATGCACAATATGTGAGTCATCATATGGATATTCAGTTAAGACATCTGTGGTGCCTTTTTCTGGGGGTGTCTCAATGCTGCCACATTGCCCTTCAAAGAGGGGGCTTCCAAGAGCAGGCGCTTGCTGCTGACTCCCAAGGCATCCATAGGTCCAATTTTCTTTCAGTGAATCCACTTCACAGGTCCCATTGCTCTTATTGCTCTTGGACCTGGCTTCCATCCATTCTCCAACCATTGCCTTTTACCTTCTCCATTCACACCTCATTAACTCAACAGGACAATCAATTAAGCAAAATGGGGTACAAAGTCTACAAGACAAAGTTTTTATGTAAAAGGACTTAAAACAAAGTTAAATTAAAAATTTCAGTGAGCCAGTGATTGAAGGAACAGAATCTGGACACTGTATGTGAAGCAGCAGGAGAGTTTATTACATACACAGCGCTGGCAGAGTGTCACATCGCTTATTAGGACTCAGTGAACACTGCCAGACCATAGATTACAATTAATTATATAGGATGCTTAATGGGCAGTTCAAGTTATGGGGGGAGGGGGGAAGGTCCTGGACACCTGGATAGATGCTAATTCAGAGGCAAAATAAAAGCAATAATATAAAGTTACATAGTGTTTCTGCCCATAGCTTACATAATACCTTACATCTAGTAAAACAAGTATTTAAAGAAAGCAGACATCAATTATCATTTATGTGTTAAATGGGGAATGTCTGTCAGCTTCAAGGATGTGGTTTATCTGGGGATTAAAGCAGAGACATTAGGAGTACTTGACAATGGAACATTTGTTCCTAGCACCATTGAATGTCTCATGTCCTGCCTCCCATCTTGGGCCTTAGCTGACCTTCCTTCAAAGGTGGGGGGGGGGGGAGGAGGGAGAGGGGTAACCATCATGTACTGTGTTTGTGTGCCAGTCACAGACTCCAAATTTAAAATAGAGCTTCTTAACAAAATATCATAGCCTGCCTCAGAAATTTTATGAGATGTACATAAACTTCACAGACTTCAAAAAAGCCTTTGACAGTGTTGATAAAGACACTTTGTGGAAACTGCTGCAACCCATCCAAAATTTTTAACCTGATCTGTTCAACGTACGAACTCTCAACATGCCAAGTTGTTCAAAATGGTGTCTTGATGGAATCCTTCAGCTTACTCTCAGGAGTGTGACAAGGGTATCTATTGTCACCTTTCCTGTTCTTGATCACAATTGACTGGATTAGGAACAGGACAACAGATGACCATCAACGGGGCATTCAGTGGACACCTTTCAAACAGCTAGAGGACATAGATTTTGCTGATGATGTCGCCCTCCTTTCACACCAGCATGAAAGCATGGAAGAAAATGTTGCAACACTAGACAAAACTGCCTCAGTGACTGGACTAAGCATTAACAAGGGAAAGACCAAGACAATGAGGATCAACCAGTTCAACAACACTACCATCACACTGGGAGCGGATGACCTGGAAGATGTGGAGGAGTTCACCTGTTTGGGGAGGATTATGGGCAGAGATGGAGGAACAGACACGGATAACAGTACTAGAATAGGGAACGCAACAGCTGCATTCAAGACTCTTCGTCCCATATGGAGTTCACAAATAATATCTGCAAGACAAAACTGTTGATCTTCAACACAAATGTGAAGCCTGTGCTCTTGTATAGATTCGAGACCTGGCGTACTAAAAAGTCTTCAAATCACAAGCTACAGACATTCATAAATAGATGCCTGAGGTACATCCTTTACATCCAATGGGAAGACTTTGTCACAAATGAGGAGCTTTGGAACAGAGCAAGACAAGAACCACTTGACGTTCAAATCAAGAGAAGAAAGTGGGGATGGCTAGGCTATGCTCTCAGAAAACCATCATCCAGCATAGTCCATCAAGCTCTCACATGGAACCCACAGAAAACACAAAAGAGGAAGATGTAGGACAAAGTGGAGAATATCTACTGAGATTGAAGGACAACAACTGGGGTACTCCTGGAGTCAGCCAGAAGTTTTGTCTCAAGACAGAGTAAAGTGGGGAAGACTTGTAGATGACCTATGCTCCACTCGGCATACAAGGATTTAAGAAGAATAATCACTGAGTAGCCACCTGTCAAGGCTGTTCCCCACTCTGGCATGACAAATACAGAAGTGGGAGCCTGAAAGAGCACCCCAAAACCTTGTCTCTACGGACTTTGGTACAAAAAACTTCCCCCAATATCCTAATACCCAGACTTTGGGGAATCTGCTGCCACCATCAAGTGCTTTTGGACCCAAAAACGGGGTGGACACTTGAAACCAATGCTAGAGGCACCTCAAGCCCTTTTCCCCCAAAGAGCTTGAAAAAGAAAAGAGAAAACAAGCTGCAGTCTGTGGTAGCTGACTCCTTAGTCAGATAGACAGATGGACCTCCCAGGACATAAAAATGAACCAATACCGGTTAATTAGAAAAAAGAAACAAACTGTTATTATCAAAACAAAACTACCATTGCCCACGTAGTTGAGGTGGCTAGATGGTAAGAGCCATCAATTGATAAACTCAGAGGAAATTCCCTGGGTTAGAAAACTTCATTACAAAAGTGAAAAAAAACCCACTCTTAAAGAAAGAAAAAACATTTTTAAAAGCACAGACCTCAGTTCCGAATTTCCAAACCAGAAAACAATAAAACCTGATGGGCTAACTAAACTTTCCCCTACTTACTGTAGTAAGTTGAGGGTCAGTAACATGGAGTCAGCAGGCCTGAATAGAGGCCTCTAACATGAAAACAGCAACAGGCCTGAATTCTAGTGAGCAAAGCTTTGGTGCAGTAACACAGGAACCAAGAAAGAGGCTCCTATGTTACTGTGTGATTGTGTAAGTTAGGTTGAGCAAGGAAAGTTTACTGCAAGTGCAGCTACAAAATTGGCCACGTATATTAGATTGCACAACCATCTTCAAACAAGTACAAAAACAAGGGATAAATGAGATGACCCCTGCCTTTCTACAATTGGTTAAATTTGACAAAGTACCCAAATATGATCACGAGGAAGATAAAACTGTGCACCTCATGATGGCAGTCCCAAGATGGACACAAGAACCAAAAAAGGCTACTATGCAACTAGCTTGGGCACTTTAGTGAACCTACATACAGCATTATCCCACTGTGAGCTCGGTAACAGAAGCAGGCTTGGAGATAAATCAAGCTTGCTCTACAAAGCATAAGGGATGGTGGCTTTGTGAGTGTTATGCTACAAGTAATAACACCACCACACAGGATGGATGGGCTCAATTAGCACATAAGGAATTAGTTGCTGAAGAGGTCTGAGTTCATGACCTGGTATGTGCTTTGGGATATTCCAACTTCTCTATTCCTGGGAATATCTGCTTTGCAGATGACACAGGATTTTGTGTGCTGGTTTTCGGCACAATGCAAATAGGCCCCCATGCTTTCTGGCCAACAAGCAAGGCGAATACTCTCAATGAAACTATCATTCCACCTGGGCACATGAAGAACTTGTTAACCCAACTCTTTCCTCCGGTTGAACACCTACAACTAGATGCCCATGAGTTAGTAGGCAGGACTAAGGAAGCTTTAATACCCATTGCCTAACTGACTCAGCAACAGAGTGAGGAAATAGATGAGATACAAAGAGAATTAGAAACATCTTGGTGGGTAATACCTGAGGAGGTGACCCTCCATCCAATAGTTAGAACATTGAGCCTATTATTAATGGTAACCCTGGCCATAACAGTCATAGTCTTATTGGGAATGTGTTGCTACATGTGTAATTGAGTTAAAGATGTACAATTACAAAGGAGGTTAAAGAGAGGAATGGAAGTGGCTATGAATAATGCCATAAGGAGACATATAGTTGAGTGAGGATAGTGTTATTTGTAGGGTAATAATAAGAGTAATTGTAGATTGATGTGAAGGGATTGAAAAATTATGTATTTTTTTTTTTAGGTAATTGCAATAGTGATATAAGTAATGGGTTAATATAAATAGGGGCATTATTATTCTATATTTATTTTATACTATTTTTACATGATTTCATATTTATGCTCATAATCAGGTCAATCAGTGTTACCCTCACATGATATAACCAGATCCCATGGACGAAGTATGGTTCCGGGCCTAACATTTCCAGGTCCACCATAAAGGACTTAACATAAATAGCAAATAAAATCTGTCCGTCAGTCGTACGAGGGAATGTGGACTAAGGGACATGAATAGTAAAGCATGAGGGGGCATGAATAGTAAAGCAAGGTGTCCACATGACACCTATTGGTGTTTATCCCATTGGGTCACCTTCAGTTCATGCTGCGAGCCTTCTCAGCTGTTTTTATTTGAAGTGCTCTTCTGTACCCCACAGCAGCTAGGCATTGCCTGACAGGCGGGAGAAGGGGCCAGCCCTTTAACTAGAAACAGCTGAAAGGGCCCGCAGCTCCCCACACCTCTGCTAGTTCTTGCCACTGTTTCTGTTTAAAAGACATACGCCTTCCCTGCTACTGCTAGGCAACATGTTGGCTAGCAGCCCCAGGGCACAGGAGAGCACTTGAAATAGAAACAGCTGTAAGGGGTTGCAGCTCCCCTTGCCTCTAGTGAGGTTTGCCAGGACTGTGATCCCTTTTGCTGTTTCTAATGAAAGGGCTTATCCCTTCCTGCACTTGTCAGGCAACATGTTGCCTAGCAGCTGTGGGGAACAGGAGAGCCCTTTAAATAGAAACAGCTGAGAGGGCTCGCAGCTATCCAGCCTCCAGCATGTTGCTAGGGAGCCAGAGATCCCCAGCCTTTTCAACTGCTTCTATTTAAAGGGATTTCACCTTCCCCTCCCCTGGCACCCAAAGCTGGGGAAGATGTGAGCCCTTTAGATAGAAGCAGTTAGAAGGGCTCTCACCCCTCTCCCACTCTGAGGCAATGTGCTAGGGGGTGGGGCCTGAAACTGCCTCACAGACCGGATCAAAGCCCTGGGCGAGCTGGATCTGGCCCTCTGCAAGGCTTGTGCCCAACACCACTCTGGCCAGTCACTCCAGAGAAACACTTCCCTGATTCCTGGGCTCTCCCTGTCCTGTTTCTGATTCCAGACTTACGCCTGAGGCACCTAGCAGACATGCAGAAACCTTACTCACAGACACACAGTTATCTCCCATAGGCAAACACTATGGCTACGTCTACACTGCAGGCTTTTTGCGCAAGAATGGCTGTTCTAGCGCAAAAACTTGCATAGCATCTACACTGCATGCGTGTTCTTTCGCAAGTAAATTTACAGTACAGATTGGAAAACAGGGCTTCTTCTGGAAGAGTTATTCCTCTCCCCATGAGGAATAAGCCTTTTTGCACAAGAGCTCTTGTACAAGAAGGCAGTGTAGACAGGCAACATGAATTTCTCGTGCAAGAAACCCCTATGGCTAAAATGGCCATCAGAGCTTTCTTGCGCAAGAGAGCATCCACACTGCCATGGATGCTCTTGTGCAAAAACACCTCTCTTGCGCAAAAGCACATGGCAGTGTGGACACGCTCTTGTGGAAGACCTTTTGCACAAGACCTTTTGCACAATGTAGATGCAGCCTTAGAGACACTCCTCCCTGGGTCACAGTAGGACTGACTAGTCACAGACAACTTCTCAGAATCACACTCACCCCTTTCACAAACCTCCCTGTTAGCTACAGGCAGCATAGAAGATTCACACTCTGGGGGTATGTCTACACTACAAAGTTAGTTCGAACTAACGGACGTTAGTTCGAACTAACGTTCATAGGCGCTACACTAGCACTCCGTTAGTTTGAACTTAATTCGAACTAACGGAGTGCTTAGTAAACCTCATTTTATGAGGATTAAGCCTAGTTCGAACTAGCTAGTTCGAATTAAGGGCTGTATAGACCCTTAATTCGAACTAGTGGGAGGCTAGCCCTTCCCAGCTTGCCCTGGTGGCCACTCTGGCCAACACCAGGCAAACTTGTCTGCCCCCCTCCCGGCCCAGGAGCCCTTTAAGGGCCACGGACTGACTACACAGTTTGTGCCAGTTGCAAGGCTGCCAGCACCCAGCCAGCAGACCCTGCACCTGCCACAAAATGAGCCAGCCACCCGATGCCACCCAGCCCTCCACTGCTCCCCAGGACCAGCCTGGCGGCTCCCAGGAGCCTGCCCGGGGATGCAAGAGGCAGGCACCCGCTTGGTCAAGTGCGGAGATCGTAGACCTCATCCAGGTTTGGGGGGAAGCCTCCAATGTCCATGGTCTCCGCACTAGCCACAGGAACGCGGCCGTCTACAGCCACATGGCTGCCAGCCTGGCCGCCAGGGGCCACAAGCGCAGCCGGGAGCAGGTGCGCTGCAAAATCAAAGACCTGCAGCAGTCCTACTCCCGGGCCTGCCTGCCAGGGGCCGACCCGGAGGCCTGCCCCCACTTCCAGGCTCTGGACCGCCTCCTGGGGGCTCATGCCATCCCTGCTCCCCGGGATGTGATAGACCCCGGGGCAGAGGGACCGCTCCAGGAGACAGAGGAGGAGGAGGAGGGTTCTGAGAGCCAGGAGCCTGCCGGCAGCCTGCCCAGGACCCAGGACCCCCGAGGCACCCCACAGAGCCGCTCGCCTGCATCGTCAGAGGCCGGGGAGGCGTCCACCTGTGAGTACCATCGTGTTCCCCTTATGTGTACGGGGGGCTGGGGCGAAAGGGAGCCCCGGGACCATGCGCCTGGGCCTTGCCCACCACGGAGCAGCAGCTGGGGATCCTGCAGGGGCCCTGGCCTTGCAGAGGGGAGCTGGGTTTCACACACCTGGGCCCCTAAGGTAATTGACCGCTGGTCTTGTTGCACCACAGCTGCAGCACCTGGGCCTGCAGGGCGCACCACCCTGCCTGCAGCAGCTGCCCGTGCCCTGGTCAGCAGGAGAGCCAGGAACCAGGAGGACTACCAGAGGTGGCACCACCAGTTCCTGGAGCAACAGCTCCGTCTCCAGGACCACTGGGTCCAGGAGGACCTGAGGCTGCGCCGGAGGAGTTTGGAGGCCCTGAGGGAGCAGGGCCGTGCCCTGCGAGGCCACCTCCAGAACCTGCTCGACCGTTTCCCAATTCCTCCTGCTCCTGCTCCCCCTCCTGCTCCCGCTGCTGCTCCCCCTCCTGCTCCCACTCCTGTTTCCTCCACACCCCCCGTCCCTCCTGCCCCCCCCCCCACAACCATTCCCCACCGACGCCCCCGGACCCGCAGTGTGGCAAGACGGGAGAGGCAGCCGGACTCCCACCCCTGAGCTTTCCTTTTCCTTCCTTCCTCCCTTCCCTCCCCTTCCAGCTCCCTCGTCCCAGGTTTCCCCCTCCTCTCTCCCACCCTCATTTCTCCCTCCCTCCACCCCAGTTATGTTAAATAAACAGACTTTTTGTTTCAAAAACAGGTGTCTTTATTTTACAGTAGGTAGGGAGGGGAAAGGGGAAGGGGGGTAGGGTGGAAGAAGTCCCCAGTGGGGCATGCAAGGGAGAGGTCAGTCCTCCTCCTCCACCTGGAAGCTCTCCTGCAGTGCTTCCCGGATTCAGACGGCCCCCCCGCTGGGCTTCCCGGATGGTGGCGGTGTGGGGCTGACCGTAGTGTCCAGCCATGTGGTCAGCCTCAGCCATCCAGGCTGGCAGGAAAGCCTCCCCCTTTCGCTCACACAAATTGTAGAGCACACAACATGATGCCACCACGGGAGGGATGTGGTGCTCGGCCAGGTCCAGACGGGTGAGGAGGCATCGAAAGCGGGCTTTCAGTCGTCCGAAGGCCCCTTCCACCACGATGCGGGCCCTGGTCAGCCTGGCATTGAAGGCCTGGCGGGAGGGATTGAGGTGCCCTGTGTAGGGCTTCATCAGCCACGGCTGCAGTGGGTAGGCAGCATCCCCCACCAGGCAGACGGGCATGTCCACGTCCCCGACCCTGATGTGGCGGTCGGGGAAGAAGGTCCCGTCCTGCAGCCGCTGGCACACAGAGGAGTTGCGGTACACCCGGGCGTCGTGTGCTTTGCCGGACCAGCCCACATTAATGTCCGTGAACTGTCCCCAGTGGTCATACACGGCCTGCAGGATCACGGAGAAGTACCCCTTGCGGTTGACGTACAGGGACGCCTGGTGTTCCGGGGCACGGATGGGGATGTGCGTCCTGTCGATGGCCCCCCCGCAGTTGGGGAAGCTGAGGGCATCGAATCCCTGGATGACGGCGTCCGGGTTGGCGAGGCGGACCACCCTGCGGAGCAGCACCCGGTTGATGGCCTTGACCACCTGCGGAGAGAGACACAGCAAAGCGCCAATCAGTGGGGCGCCTGAGTGGCTGGGAGCGTTCGTGCCCTGGCAGTGCCCCACGCCCCACTCCCGGAAGCAACCCCCCTGGCGGCGTGTAGTACGGCCAGGACAGACCGACCCCTCCGGTGTGGGGCGTGTTCGCCTCTTCCCGCCCCCCTTTGTCCCTAGGGGGTCCCATCCCCTCCTCGCAGCCCCCCTCCTCTCCGGCGCAGTGGCCGACGAGTGCCATACCTGCATGAGCAGCGCTCCGACGGTGGATCTCCCCACGCCGAACTGGTTCCCGACGGATCGGTAGCTGTCTGGCGTGGAGAGTTTCCAGAGGGCGATGGCCACCCGCTTCTGGAGGGGGATGGCGGGCCTCATGCATGTGTCCCTTCTGCGCAGGGCAGGGGCGAGCCACTCGCAGAGCTCCAGGAAGGTGTCCCTCCTTATCCTGAAGTTCTGGGTCCACTTTCGGTCCTCCCAGCGCTCCAGGACGATGCGGTCCCACCAGTCGGTGCTGGTGTCCAGACGCCAGATGCAGCGGGGCACGCCGGTGCCGGGGTGCCGCCGCGGCTCCTCCACGGCCCCCAGGGCGGCCAGGCGGAGAGGCAGGGGGCTGACGTGCACCAGGAGGTGCCAGGCAGCCTCGAGCCATTGGTGGCAGGCTTGCAGCAGCAAGTCCAGAAAGTGCACCAGAAGGTGCAGGGCGAGCTCTGGCTCCATGTTGCCACCTGCGGCGGCGTCCCCGAAGGGAAGCACCGACACAGACGGGCACAGAGACCAACGCTTTGCTGTCCCTCGGCGAGGTTGGCAAGGAAGCAGGAAAAGCTGAGAACCGGCTGTCCGGGGGGTCCCTTTAAGCACGAGCCTCAGATAGCCTCAGACAGCAGCCACACAAAGCAACTACTGACCTGATGCCCTGCCAGAACCAGTTTCAGCCGCCCTTAAATGCCCCCCTGCGTCCAATCAGTGTGGACGCGCTAGTTTGAATTAGCAAAGCTCTAATTCGAACTAGTTTTTAGTTCTAGATGCGTTAATTTGAATTAGCTTAGTTTGAATTAACTAAGTTAGTTCGAATTAGCGCTGTAGTGTAGATGTACCCAAACATATTCTGGGGCTGGGTTAAGGTACCAGCCCAATTACATATATTAGCCATGCTATAATCATACCCCATACCCACATGGTTATACACTGAGTTCTTAGGAGGACACAGTCTCTGTTGTTTTTCCATTCTCTGGATCTGAAGTTTCCTGGGATGTTGAACAGTGACTATAGCATTATCCCAGCGGGTCCAGTCTTCCCCCTGCCTTAGGCATTCCACAGTTTTTTTTCAATCTCTGAGACATCTTCCTCTACTTCTTTGCTGGTGTCAGAAATATACACACAGCATTCTCTTCTTACTAAGGCACAAACCCCGCCCTTACTAGCTAGGACATAGTCTAGGGCCATTCGGTTTTGTCTTTTTCTCACCCTGGCTCCTGAACCATTACATGTCCAGCAGTACTTTCCAGTTGGGGTCAAGGCTAGGCGGATATACCCTGGGTTAGTAAACCCTTTATCCTGCCAAGTATCATTTGGCTTAGTTCACTAAACAGTGTGCCATTCATTTGAGTGTTGTTCAGTGGGACTGGAATCATTGGGATGCCTCCTTCTGAATGTACAGGACTGTGAGCACATATCCAGCAACCTGTGGAATTAAATTCTTGGGAAACTTGGTTCATTAAAAGCATAAACACATTTGAACTATATAGGTTATTACTGCTAGGTATTAAAAACAAGATTAAGCATAAGCTTAACATGAATTGTTTGTCCAGCCTCATGCTGGCTGTTCTTCAGGACTTCGTAGATTGCTTCACCTATCGCTGGCAGGTCCTTCTGGACTGCAGCTGGTACCTTGGCCTCGGTCTTTCAGGATCGTCTGCTTCGGGGCTTGGATTGCCGGTACCAAGCCTGTGCTGATCCTCGTCTACTTCTGGACCTGGGTTTCTGGTACCAGGTCTGCGGTGCTCCTTGTTGGGGTCAACCTCTGTAGGGGCTGGAACCGGTTTGCAGTGGGAGGTGTGAATCTAGGTGGGCAATCCCTCACACTTTACAGCAGTATGGGTGGTCAGAAGGACTTGGTAGGGACCCTTTCACCTGGGTTCCAGGGCAGTCTTTCGCTTGTGAACTTTCACGCAAACTCAGTCTCCTGGTTGTAGTTTATGGCACGGCTCAGTCGGGGCCTCTTGGAAGGCGTCCTTAACCTGTTAATGATAAGACTGTACACACCTCATAAGTTCCTGACAATACTTGACTATGCTTCCTTTAACAAGTGTGGCATCAGCCAGGTTAATTTCTGGGCTGCTTAACAGTCTCGTAGGTTGGCCACATGCAATTTCATGTGGACTGAGTCCAGTTTTCTGATTAGGAGTGGCTCTCATGCTCCTTAGGGCAATCGGAAGTGCTACTATCTATGTTAAGCCAGAGTTCTCGCATATTTTAGCAAGTTTGTTCTTTAAAATCCTGTTTCATCTTTCTACTGCTTCTGCGCTCTCCAGGTGTCGTGCACAGTGCAGTGCTTGTCTGGTAGAGTAGTACTTTTCCAGTTTTTGTGAACAATTTGCCCAGTAAAGTGGGTACCTTTATCACTGGAGATCACAAGGTGTATTCCCCATGATGGGATGTAATGATTTAGAAGTTTCTTTGCCACTGTGATAGCATCAGCTTTCCTGCAGGAATAAGCTTCTACTCATCTCAAAAACAAGCAAACAATAACCAGCACATTATTCAAAAGATTGACATTTAAGCAATTGAATAAAGTCCATTTGTAAATTCAGAAATGGTCCCAAAGGCGGAGGTCTGGTTGCCGGAACTGTCTTTACAGGTTTACCCACGTTGTGGGTTTGGCAGACAGGGCAAGCCAGACAGTAATCTTTGACTGCTTGGGAGAATTTGGGAGCAACCCAATTTTGTTTTAAGGATTGCTTCCATCCCCCCTTTGCCAACGTGCAACAATCCATGGAGCACGGGGGCAAGGTGAGGTAGCAAGACCACTGGGGCAACAATGTGGCCATCAGAGCTGCACCACAAGTGGTCTGGGCGCAAGGTGCACCCTGCCAGTCTCCACTCCTGCTTTTCCGATTCTGGGGCTTGGTCTTGCAGGAGGGCCAGTTCTGACAGAGATGGCAAAGGAGCTGGCGATGGTAGGAGAGAAGGGAAAAATAGCAGGTAGAGGAGCAGATTTCACTACATTCTAGACAGTACAAACTGCATAGCCGGCTACTAAAACTCTACTAAAATTATAAAAGCAAAAAAGCCATCTGTGTAAAGCACGAAGTTAAGATTATTCAAGGGACTTAAATTATTCTTTCATTAAAACAACAATATTGTACACACAACAATGTTAGAAATACATATATCACAATTAAGACACACACAAGACAAATCTGGACAGAACACAAACTTATGTCATGACATAGAACCATTTTTTTTAGTTAATTTTCAGATGATATTAGCGCTTCTTGATGATCTGAAAGACAAAGAAAACATTTCTACCCACATTGGGGTGGTGCATTATATTTTAGAAAACTTTTTCTTTAGTGATTTTTGCTACTTTTTGATCAGCCTGCTGTTACCCAATGGTATGCTTTTATTTTGAACACTAGCTTCAGAGGGTTTGAGTAAATTACTTCATTGTTTAATTATTAAGTTAAAGGTGGCATGCCTCAGTTTCCCTCTTGTACTGCAGACCAGGCTTTTATTTACTGCTACAGAAACTCTTAGAACAAGGTGCTTGCTAGTTACTATTCCAGCAAGCAAAAAGGTTTTCCTTTCCTGAAAAGAATCACATGCAATGTTACAGACTTACTTATGAGGGACAGTGCTCCCCCCCTTCCAGAACAGACAGGCAGTTTGCAGACACACACAACCTTGGATCTGAAAGCAAGCCAAAAGTGCTATCAGCTCAGCCTTGAACAGAAACACTGTGAAGTTTCTGGGCTTGGATTTTTTTAAACCATAATTAGGTTCCTTGGAAGACACATTTAACCCTTAGGGTGCAGGTTTTACAAATTTACAATGTATAGATTCTATTCTTTTATGCGGTTAACCAATTAAGTTTCAGTAGAATTCCTTATTTTCTCTTTAATAGATTTAACAAAGTGTCTGTAGCCAAATGTTTAACTTGACTGTTTCATTGCTAAGATGATTAAAAGAGGCTGCAAGAAACAAGAAGTCATTTCTTAAAGCAGGTTTTTTTTTCCCCTCCCTCTTAGGATTTGGAGGAACACTTTCCTTAAATTGTTAAACTTATTTTAAACTTTGTGTTTTGCTTTGGATCGGGCAAGTTTGTTACAAGAGCCCGTGTTTTCAAAGGGAAGAGCTAATTCCTTTCAGTTATTTTTCATGTTTCCTCTCTACCTGTGTATGCGTTATAAAGAGGGATAGAGGGGTGATGTTGTGCCAAATTTTCCCCCCAAGCTTGGTTGATATGGGTGTGCCAACTGAGAATTTTATTTTCTTTTTTTTTCCACTTCTTGTGCATTATTTTGGCACAGAGGTGCTGGAGCAACTTTTAAGTTACCTATCTTACTGCAGGGTGGATTTTTGCTTTTCTGAGCTTTACTTTCATCCCTCGTAGCTTTAATTTTTCCTCTTTTCCAATTTGTTAAATGCTTACAGGTCCTTGGACCATTATGCATGTACAAGTAGTATACAGGGGTGCCTTCTGGCAGTATGGGGGGTGTTTAGACTAACCCCCACTTAAACTAACTTTACACACTCCAAAGAAAGAGTCTGCCGGGTCTAGAGTGTCAGACCTTAGCAGCTCATGAAATAAGGGGTGTCGTCACTCCCTCACATATCTGCTGAGTCTCGAGGTTCAGCTGACCCCCCCCCCTCCTTGCGTTCAGAGCTCCCTCGTGGGAGAGCCCTGGTGCAGCTAGGATCAGCTCAAGTCTCAGACCTATGCAGCGGCATTCATTCTTCACTCATTACATTCATACTCATTTTTCACACACATTTTTTTTTCTCCTTTTTCACATTTTTCCTACAGTTTCCACATTTAGATGCATCTTTCTTTATTGTTCAATTCTCATGGGTGTTTCTATTAAGTGGCGCTGCCCTAAGACATCCGGCACTTAATATCAGACTTCATTAGGATCCTATACCAGAAGGCTCTTATCATAAAGGCACTGGAATTCCTGTAGACTGACCTACCCCCATTTTCTGCGCATGCTTAATTCTGTAAGGCACTGAACTAAAAGTCCACCTGCTTACATCTTCTTTTGCAAGTCACCGAATCAGAATCCGCCTGCTCGCTCTGCGAGTCACCGAATCAAGAATTTACCTGCTCGCACTGGTCCCCCCCCCTTTTTGTTGCGAAGCACTGGACTCAAGGTCCACCTGGCTCGCAGGGGTTTCCGGCACCTGCCCCAGCCCGGCAGAACACCACCTGGCGCCTGGAGACAGCCTGGCGGAATGGGGCACTATGGCCTGGGGTTAGCCTCAGAGGTCAGTACTACGCCCACAAATAACAGAGAGAGACGACAAAGCTTCTCCACAGTTCCGTGTGCCGAGAGAGAGTAATGGCACCACACCAGCTTTTAGCATCCGAACACAGAGGGTCCAGCGCATGGCTGCCTCACTAGAGACACCGGTGTGCCCTTTTGGAACTGTGACACATAAGACAGGCCTAATAGACAAAGACAGACACAGACAGACAAAAATGTTAGCCGCTCCACAAAATTGAATTCCGTAGCTCCCCTTACCCCGATGGCCGGCCGTCACTCCAAATCCCAAGCCCTCACTAGGAGATTTCGTAACAGGTATCTCCTTACCTTCTATCGAGCGCTCTGAGAGGTTTGGAAGTGGAGTGCCGGTCTGTCCATACAGGCAAGTGGCGCGTTAGGAATCTCAGTGGGACCTCCAAATTGTCGAAGCAAACGCCTCACTCAGTTTACGCGGCTAAACAGACAGTTTTATTGGCCAATAAAAGCAAAGTGAGCCAAACGTGGTCTCAGCAAAGCCGGGCCCAGTAAGGCTGCTAATACAATCAATCCTAGTATCTTTATACCCTTAGCCAAACAGTCTGACGTCAGGGCATCCAATTACAGAAATCCTCAATTAAATTTGGAAAAACAAAGCCTTATCAACAAGATGGCGGACAGGTACGAGGGAGTACATCTCCTGTCCCAACCAGCCCAATTAACACATACTAATAGCCCATCCTGTAGGCCTCTTCTCACGGGGTGACAGAAAGTTCACTCTGGTCTACGTGCTTGAGAGAAAAGCTGAAATGGTTTCTGATATACAAGATGGCTTCTAGCTAAACATAAAATAGCTTCTACAAGTGCTACGCTAACGGGTATGTACGCATGAAGCACGTGTGGAAGCCCTACTCGTACGTTGTTCATTCATCTCACATATGTGCCTTGCTATTGTGCCATGCGCTGTGAGATATTTCTTCTCTTTGTGTGTGACTGTGAGTCTTTCCCTTCTGTGTGAATGTATTCAACAAAATCTTGAGCTTTTTAATGGATACCATGAGTGAAAAGAAAAAAAAGAAAAACAGAATCGGAGCGCAGAGTTTTCAACACTGAATGGATGAATAAATACTTTCGTACTGTTTCCAAAGACAAAATACCGTGCCTTGTGTGTCGCAAAACGTTAGCCGTTCTGAAGGAATACAACCTTCAGCAGCACTTTGAAACTAAAAATCCCATTCTTGCCAAATTGAACCCAAAAGAAAAAAAAATTAAAGCAGCCAGTTTAGCAGAAAACCTTAGTGGAGAACGGCAATTTTTCAAGAAAGTGAGCACTGAGAATGAGACATCTACTAAAGTAAGCTTTCAAATTTCTAAGGAAATTGCTGCTGCTGGGAAATGCTTCACAGAAGGCAAGTTTTTAAAAAAGTGTATGTTGATTGCTGTATCTGAGTTATGTCCAGAAAAGAGGGGAATATTTGAGAATGTCAGTCTATCATGCATGACTGTACAGAGAAGAATAGCTGACATTTCTACCAATCTAAGTGATCAGTTAAAGCAGAGTCAGTGAGTTCTGCTTTTACTCCCTAGCTATGGATGAAATACACCACCCAATTTCTTATTTTTATTAGAGGTATTGATAAAAACTTTGAAGTTCTGGGTCCTCCTCGTGAAATGAGGTGTACCGGTAGTTCAGAATAGGCACCCTAGTCCGAACTACCTAGTTCGAGCCCCGTGTAGCCGCGCTGCACGGGGTTCGAAGCAGCGGGGATTTAAAAATGGCGGCTCCCCACTTATGCTAATGAAGCCCGGGAAATTCAAATCCCGGGCTTCATTAGCAAGTGCGGTATGCATACATTACCCTCCTAGTTCGAACTAGGAGGGTAGTGTAGACATACCCTGGGTTAGAAAGCTTCATTACAAAACAGAGAGAGAGAAGAAAAACACTTTTAAACCTGCAAAAGTGACAAGGAGTCCTGTAGAACCTTATAGATTAACAGAAGGTGCCACAGGACTCATCATCGCTTTTGCAGATTCAGACTAACACAGCTACCCCTCTGATACTTTTAAACTTGACGGGCTAACTAAACTTTGCCCTACTTAAATATTGTGAGAAGACTTTTCTTAGAGAAAGAGAAGGTCTCCCATTTCCCTGTTACCTGGAAGAAACCACTCAGACACCGACAAAAGGAGGGAAAAGTTAAAAATTCCTTTGTCCCAGTTTGAAATCCCTACCTGCATTGTTATTGGTTGACCAGATACCTGGCTAGGGACAGGAGACATAGCTAACCTTTTAGTCACCAAGTTGCTGGTCAACCTATGACACCACCCCTCACAATAGGTGGACAATGCATCCGCTCTCTTCCAGACACTAAACATTTAAGATACAAGTACAGAGCCAAGATTCATAATATCACATACAAAAATCATACAGGCACATTAGCACCATAAACTGCATCAGCAGTACACAAACTTTCAACAGACACCTCTGTTGAACCATTTTCCACAGGACTTGGAGCAAAACAGTGTGAGCAACATTGATCTGTGTGTTCTTACTAAAATCCAATAATGTTGTACCTAGGAGCTGGACCTGCTGCTGGTCCCTTCTGGGCTGCAGCATGGTGCCAGAACATATCAGGACTAGCCCAGTGGTTTTCATAGGGCGGGTCACAACCCAGCCTAAGTCGGGCAGCACCACTGAAAGGACTTTTAATGGCCTGGTTATTAGTGCTGACCAGAGCCACCAGGGTCCCTGGGAGGCTGAGCCAGGTGACCCAGTACCTTATATTCCTTATATGACCTTATATGACCCAGTAATGGCTACTTCTTGTAGAGAGCTTAGTATCTAACCTCTTCCCCTGAGCTCTGCTCTGCTGGAGGTCAGCACCTCACAGTAGCGTGCTCCTGTCTGGTGAGTTACACTGTCACATAGACTACGGCCACTCCACTGAGTGTGCTGAGGCTATATCTACACTACACACTTATTTCAGAATAAACTATTCCGGAAGAAATACTCCAAAATAGCTTATTTCGAAATAGCACATCCACACTACAGGACAGCCTTAAAATTAGTCCTAATGTGGACGCGCTACCTTGATTTAGAGCCCCAGGAAGCACTGGGAAGTAATTACTTTGAATGGCCCTGGGGAGAAGCTATTTTGACATAGCAGCAGCAGTAGTGTAGATGCTCCACTATCTCAAAAGAGACATTATTCCTTGTGAAATGAGATTTACACAAGTCAGAAGTGGAATTGTGCTGCAGACACTCACATTATTATTTCAGAATAACGTAGATGTACCCTGAAGTTAGAAGCTTCTGTAGGAGACTCTCGGGCAGGGAAAGCTGAGGCTGGTGCTGTGGCTTTTGGCTCAGAGAAGATCCTGACTCCCTGCTTCATGTGAGCTAGGTGGAAAAGGCCGATCTGAGCAGTTCCACTGGCAGGGAAAACAGGCAGCCGTGGGGAGAGGACGAAATGAGCAAATGGCTTTTGTGGTTTTCACCCAAAGAGGCTCAGAGCAGCCCCTGACACTCTAGAAAGGCTCAGGTGTGATGCTGAAGAAAGACCAGTCCAGTTTTCCCAGGACTAATTGCCCAACACTCCTGTTACGAGCCTCCTCCCGCTGGAGTCTCCTTGGCTGCTGTAAATGCATCGGGTTTGCTGCAGATCCAGGATCCCTCACTGGTGCATCGCAGGCTGCCAACCCCGTTCTCATCTAGATACGCGCAGTCACCTCCTCCTCGGATCCCGAACCTGCAGGGCAGAAGCCAGGGAGCAGGTGTGAGGCAGGAGCCGGGTGTTTCCCATTGGTCACAGACAGGGGGTGACACTCACACTGCACAGGGAGCTGCTGCATTCACAGCCCCTCAGCTCCCTTCCTGCACCAGGCCCCAGCCCTGCCCCCAGATGAAGGGGACAATTCCAGAAGGGGCAGTGGGGCCAGGTGAGGTTCTAAGAGGAACTGGCCTCCCTGGAGCATTTAGGCAGAAGGGATGTTTTAACTCCAGGTCCTGCTCATCACCCAAACTGCCCCAGGCACGTGCTCCAGGGGAGCAGCAGTGACTCCGCACAGAAGAGCTGGGGCCAGGGCTCCCCAGGCACTTGACATCAGCTCTCAGGCCGGGTGCCCAACAGACCAGGCTGCGCTGGGGAGGCTGGAGCTAAACGGCAGCAGCACAGACCCCGGGTCCATGGTGTGGCCCAGCCACTCACACCCAGCTTCATGCCAGAGCTGGACCCAGCATGACCCACCTGGGAACAGGGCGGGATCGCGGCCCACAGGCAAACCCTCCGCCACGATTCGATGCTGGCTCAGTAGCCAGCTGCTAGTTCTAGGCCTCCTCTCAGCCCACTCTGGGCAGGCTGGGATCTCCCCATCCCCAGACTCCAGCCTCTGGCTCAGGGTGAACTAAGACGTGTCCCAGAGACAGGCTAACCCAGCCCCCGCCCGCCTGATCACATGCCTGGGGTGGGCATGGGGAGGCACCAGCATCCTGTCAGCAGAGCTCTGCTGGAATGGCAATGAGGTAACCCAGAGCATTGTGGGTGGTGAATGGGGGGCTCCTGGTATCTGGCTATGATTCCCACTTGTCACTTAAGGGGCCTGCTGGAAACATCCAAGACTGAAAGGGGGGGAAACGGGCCCAAGCGAGGAGGCTGCTTAGCTCGTGAGAGAGGATTAGGGCAACTGTCAGGATGAGAATTTGCATGTAACAAGTTTCTTAGTGTATTAGGATTAGCTGGCGTGTTTCATTTTGGCTTTGTAACTTACTTTTGTAGCCAAAATGTACATTTTAGTATTGTTATAAGACTATTAAGTGTGAGGTATAATGATTTGATGATAATGAGTTGTTTATAAATTCTGTCTGTTTCCATTTCACCCAGACTCTCATGATTAGACACAGTTTGCTGTAAGGCCTGGCTTCCTGTTGGCTTTACAAATTAAGTTGTATCCTTGTCTTCAGCACACACTATGTTGTGTCTTCTAGTAACTATCTAATCCTTCTCTGAAATGCTGCATTGTGTGATATGAGTGGAGGATGTGTGTGAGTGTGAAAGCATCCCAGATGTCCAAGTGATCAAGAAGTGGGAACCTTGAAGGGCGGAAACAACCCTTGTGTCGGAAGCTAAATTAAATTAGCAGCATTGACAAACCCTGGAGACAGGCAGAGATCCCCAGGAGTGCGACACAAATAAGAGACAATGATGACAACAGCCATCAAAGCAGAACTGTGGAAAAACCAGAGATTAACACCTCCTAAGGGTGGAGCATTGCAGCATAACACTGCAAAACCCAAACAATCAAATGGGAACTGACATATATAAGAAGGGGAGCTCTGGCCAGTAAGATTCTGGGTCTAGTCCTGCTAGCTTAGTCTCAGGGAAACCCCGACTCCTGACTCAGTGAGCCTTAAAAAACAACAAATGGTCTGGTAGCACTTTATAGACTAACAAAACATGTAGATGAGATCATGAGCTTTCGTGGGCACAGCTCACTGCTTCAGAAGTGGGAACCCTGAAGATGGGGAGGGGGGGAGAAAAAGAGGCAATCGGTAGATAAGCTTCAAAGAGAAACCCGAGCCAGTATGTAACAAGAAAAACAAAAACAACAGCTTCAGAGGGGTAGGTGAGTTAGTCTGTACTAAGGATGTTAAAATGCGGTTAATTGACTAGTCGACTAGTCCATAGGCACTTCTGCATTCCTCCCCTGCTGGAGCTCTTGTACATTTCAAAGGAGGAATGCAGAACTCCGCATAGATCCCGAGGCCAGCAGGACCTGACTCTGGGCTGCAAATAGCAAGCCTGCTTTGAAATGCACAAGAGTCCCCAGCATGCTACGCTACACGTAGCTGAGCCTGGGCTCTGGGGAAATGCCGCGGGGAGCCCGGGGTCAGCTGGAAGTCCCCAGGTGACCCCAGGCTCCCCTGCCACTTTGAATTGTGCAGAGGCAGCAGTTTCAAAGGGGCAGCCACCACACAGATGATCTGCTGTGCAGCGGCTGCCCCTTTGAAATGACCACTTCCATGCAATTCAAAGAGGTGGCAGGGGAGCCCAGGGTCAGCTGGGGACTTCTAGTTGATCCCGGGTTCCAGGGAAATGCCATGGGGAGCTGCCTGTTTGAAATGCACGAAGGTGGCATTTTAAAGGGGAGGCCTGCTGCACAGCTGATCTGCACGAGCCCCCGATGGGGAGGACTGGGCTGGCTCTGCAGGCTTCTGGGGGTGGAAGCTCTCCTGCAGACCCCCCAATTGCCCCCTCTCCCCAGATGGCAGCCTGCAGGCAAGTGCAGCCGGTCTGATGGCCGAGTGCTGTGATGTGCCCAGTGTGGGCACTCAGGGCACTCCAAGCCAGGACTGCTTTGCAAGCGGGGCACCCCTGAGAACTGTCTGTCCGGGGTGGGGGTCGGGACCCTTTAAGCACAGCCCTCAGCTAGCCTGAGACAGCATCTCCATGCTGTAAGTCCTCCTCTGATGCCCTGCCGGCACTGCTTCCGGCCATCCTTAACCCCAGTTCAGGGTCCACTTAATGTGGATATGCTAGTTCGAATTAGCAAAATGCTAATTCGAACTAGTTTTTTAGTCTGGATCCGTTAGTTCGAATTAACGTTGTAGTGTAGACATACCCTAAGAGAACAGGATAAGCAAAGTAAGGCAATTCAAGAAATAAATATACCTACGAACAGAAGGTAGCACATATACCACAAACTGAGCGGTGTGCGGGCAAGAGCACTCCAGCGGCAAAATGCCGGGTTCTCCGGGTTTTAAAAAGTGCTCACTCTGCCATGAGGCTGTGCCGGTTTCCGACAGCTATGCCTCCTGTATTAGGTGCCTCGGAGAGGCACACTTGCCACAACAATGCACTCACTATGCCAACCTAACCTCAAGAGCCCGTAAGGACCGCGAGAGATGCCTGAAAATGATACTCTTTGACAAGCCGCTCGTACCTCAGGACGCCGGCACCACTAACCCCACTGCTGATGCAGGGAGGAGGCGGGCTCCCTCCCCTAAGGGTACCCCTTCTGTGAGGGAGAAACCTTCGCCGGTCAGGTCCCTACCTGTCGTTCCGCAAAAGCGGATAAGCGCAGGAGACAAGCCAGGCACGTCCGGCTCCTCTACCGGCTCTGCACCGGTATCGGGATCTAAGAAGCCGACCGGCACTGCACTGCGCTCTCGACCGGCCACGGCACAGGAGCGACGTTTGAAGGACTCTGCCCTGCCAGCACCGACAGCTGTGCTGCTGTCCTCCTCACCACGCTCAGCTGCAGCTCCCGCCCTCCCACCTCAGGAGCTGTCCTCAGCTTTGGCACCAGCAGATCTTCAACCTGACTCAGCAGCTTCCCTTGCTCCACAAGTCACTGTCCCTTCTGCACCGGCCTCTGTGTGTTCAGAGCTGCCTGCTCCGGTACGAAAGCAACGTCAAAATCCTGCAGGAATGCGTCTTCTCCTCTGCCTTCTCCTACAGCTTCACCCGGACCATCTTTGCAGCACCGTTCTCCTGCACCTCACTCCATCAGAGATCAAGGCACTTGAGCCCGCAGGAGTCTGTCACCCTATTATCACCATCATAGAGAACCTGTTGTCTATCTAAGTGATTCTCGTTCGTGCTCTCCTTCGCGATGCCCGCGCTCTCCTGGGCACTCACCACGCCATGCATATTACGTCAGGCATGCTAGTGTCATCTCTTCATGACACTCATCCCCACGGTACTTGGACCGTCACTATGGGTATGTCTAGACTACAGGGTTTTGTCAACAGAAGTTTTGTCGACAGATACTGTTGACAAAGCTTCTGTCGACAAAGAGCGTCTAGACTACATCCAGTTCTGTCGACAAAGCAAGCCGCTTTGTCGACATAACAGTGTGGACGCAAAGGACAGTGTAGATGCAATAATGCTTTCTATTGACAGAACTCTGTCGATAAAAGGCGTTATTCCTCGTAGAATGAGGTTTACATACATCAACAAAACTGCTGAGTTTTGTCGACGTTATGTTAAAATAACTCAAAGGCAGTGTGGACGCAGGTATAGTTTTGTCAACAAAAGTCCACTTTTGTCGACAAAACCCTGTAGTCTAGACACACCCTATATGCATTATGACAAACCCTATTACTATATGTCAACTTGTCACACCCATTCTCGCTCCCATTGGAGGTCACCGTGCTTCTGTCGCTCTGTTAGTCCACCTTCTCATCATGATGGGTCGAGGCCGCAATCACCAGCTCGTGCCCCCCCCTCCAAGAAGTCCGGATCCGCAGCAGAACCATTCGGACCCTGAGGAGGGGCAGATTTCGGATGCAGAAACAGACCTGCCTGCGAGTGTGTGCTCACACCAAATGATCTCATGCACCAAATGATGCTATGACCCCAGGTGACACCTCGCCACCCGATGACCTCAAGGAATTCCAGGACCTTTTTAAGCTGGTGGCACAAAGCCAGGAGGTTCAGATGTCTGAAGCACAGGTGAAGCAGCATAAGCTACTAAAAAATCTGCTTCCTCAGCAACGACACAAGATCACACTCCCAATTGATTTTGGCAATTTTAGATGTGGCGCACGAGATCTGGCAGACTCCCATAATGATCTCCCCTACTAGCAAAAGAGCAGACAAGAGATATTTTGTCCCATCTAAAGACATGGATTTTCTCTTCAATCATCCTCAGCCCAACTCCTTAATAGTGGATGCGGTCCACCATAAGAGCAAGGCTTCTCACTTCAGAACCTCACTCCCAGATAAGGACACAAGAAAGCTTGACATCTTTGGATGCAAGATTTATTCATCATCGACCCTAATGCTCAGGATCGCAATTTATTCTGCCCTTCTCTCGAACCACAATTTCAATAATTATGCCAAATTACCTGAGCTGATGCAGCACCTTCCCGATACTAAGAGACCTCTGCTGAAGGCGATTGTCCAAGAGGGATATTCTGCATGTAGGACATTGCTCCAAATCGCCCTCGATGTCGCAGATACGGCAGGTCAGGCCATGGCAACAGGTATCGCCATGCGCAGAGCCTCTTGGTTAATGGCAGAAGGAGCACCAAAGGAGCTCCAGAACAAAGTCGAGGATCTCCCATTTGATCGTAAGAGATTGTTTGCTACTTCAACTGACGACGTCCTGCATTCCGGTAAGGACTCACGCACCACTCTGCGGACGCTGGGGATGTATACCCCCCCCTTTAAGCGTAGGCGCTACTATCCATTTCAAAGGAGATATGACTATCCATTCCAGAAACATCAGCAGCACGCTCCCGA
This sequence comes from Pelodiscus sinensis, assembly GCF_052426305.1. Lineage (NCBI taxonomy): Eukaryota > Metazoa > Chordata > Testudines > Trionychidae > Pelodiscus > Pelodiscus sinensis. The sequence continues at coordinate 16,310,667 of NC_143070.1, forward strand.
ACAATCTCGATTCCGACAGCGTCCGCAGCGCAAGCGCCAGCAGTCCAATCGTGGTCCACCACACACGATTACATTTCCGATGTCTCCAGCAGTGGCTGACCTTGGTGTACAAACCCGCCAAGCACAGCATCCAAAAGCGTGCGGCGTTGCCTATCCATGTTCAGAATTCCCTCCGATGGTGGACCGAGCCCAGCAACATGTTGGCAGGCATTCCCTTTCACCAACCTCAGCCTTCGAGGCAGATAACAACGGATGCCTCACTTACCGGCTGGGGTGCGCACATGGGCATGTATACTATCCAAGGTCGGTGGTCCGATACAGAAATGATGCTCCACATCAACTTACTGGAGCTCAGGGCAATTTTTCACGCCTGCAGGCATATCAAACCTCACATACAGGGCGCGGTTACCAGGATCCTTATGGACAACATCGCTGCAATGTACAATGTCAACAGGCAGGGCGGTGCCAGATCCCGCTCCCTCTGTGCAGAGGCGGTTCGCCTGTGGTCCTGGTGCAACCACAACGACATTACTATCATAGCATCGTATCTGCCAGGAGTGAGCAATTCCATCGCGAACTCGCTGAGCAGATATTTCCCACACGACCACGAATGGGAGATCCGCACGGACGTACTCCAATCTATATTCCACTGCCACAGACCTCTTCACTACTTCTGCCAATGCAAAATGCATGGTTTATTGTTCCAGACCAGGGATTGGCACCCACTCCCTGGGGACGCGTTCCTTTTGCATTGGGGCATGGTACTACTGTATGTGTTTTCCCCTGTGACTCTAATTCCATGAGTACTGGAGAAAATTGTCCTCAACAAAGCCCAAATCTTGCTAATAGCACCGGCCTGGCCCCGGCAAGCCTGGTACTCCACGCTCCTACAGCTGTCAATTCGAACGCCTTACTGGCTCCCTCTTCTCCCGGACCTCTTAATGCAGCAGAGCGGGTCCCTTTGCCATCCGAAATTAGTCACCCTCCATCTGACTGCGTGGATGTTAGATGGTTCAACACATCGGAGACCCTTTGTTCAAATCAAGTGAGACGTGTTCTGCTCGACAGTAGAAAAGATTCCATGAGGAAAACATACCTCGCGAAGTGGTCTCGCTTTACGCATTGGTGTGATACTAAAGGGTTAAACCCCTCTGTCTCACCATTGCATGCTGTCCTGGACTATGTTTTGCACCTTCACACATCAGGTATCTCCATACCATCACTTAAAGTTCATCTAGCAGTGATTACGGCATTCCACCCCCCGATAGATGGCTGGTCAGTTTTCGCCCACCCCATTACGAAGAGGTTTCTCAAGGGCCTCCTTAATCTCAACCCTCCACGTAGACCTTCATCTCCTGCGTGGAACCTCGACCTCGTGCTAGATGCGTTGACACGGCCACCATTTGAACCGCTTGCAACTACTTCTCTCCAACTACTTACGACCAAGGTTGTTTTTCTTATTGCTATAACATCGGCACACAGAGTGAGTGAGATTGCAGCTTACAGCATCTCCCCCATATACGATCTTTAATAAGGACTCGGTGATACTGAGGTCGCACCCGACCTTTCTTCCAAAAGTCTGCTCGTCCACATTAACGAACCTGTCGTCTTGCCTTCTTTCTGTCCTAAACCTCGAACTTCTCCTCAAGAGGCTCTTTTGCATAAACTGGATGCTTGTGGAGCCCTCGCATTTTATATTGATAGAACTCGTGATATCCGAAAGACAGACCGACTTTTTATATCTGTTGCAGATCAATTTAGAGGTCGTCCACTCTCTGCGAAGCGCATCTCCAAGTTGATTGTCGCTTGCATTACCACCTGTTATAATCTGTGTAACAAGTACCTCCCATCACAACCTAGAGCACATTCCACCCATGCAATAGCTACCTCGACGGCTTTCCTGAAAGGAGTCCCTATTTGCGACATCTGCCGGGCAGCTACTTGGTCGTCAAATGTCACTTTCATGAAACATTACGCAATTCTGCAACACTCCACCTCAGACACTGCTGTAGCCTTGGCGATGCTCCAACGCTGCCGTAACACGGATCCCGTAGTGCAACCTTAGCTCGGACCACTACTCTGGAGTCACCAGACGTGGAGCACCCACAGGGACTACCTGAAGAAGAAGAAGTTACTCACCTTTGTGCAGTAACGATGGTTCTTCGAGGTGTGTCCCCATGGGTGCTCCACGACCCGCCCTCCTCCCCGCTACGGAATCTCGTTTGTTTCTCTCGTTTCAGATGAGGCAGTGAGAGGAACTGAGGCGGGGGCTGGACGGTGCTCGGAGAGGAAAGGCGCAAACGGCCTCGAGCACTTGCGCATGCACGGTCCAGCCAAACACAGCTTTGGGAAGCCTCCGATTCGTGGCGCCAGGGCAAGCCCGACACCAGACGTGGTGCACCCACAGGGACACATCTCGAAGAACCATCGTTACTGCACGAAGGTGAGTAACTTCTTCTTCTCATTCTAATGGTTTGAATCATACCGGATGGCTGGGACATTATCAACCAACCAACCAATAAAGGTGCCAATGGTTCTTTGTGTAGAATCTGGTGTTAGTACTCTTCCTCTCTAATTGCTAACTAATGGTCCTTATCTGCTTCTTTTAACTATCCAATTTTTAGATGCTTATAGTTTATAGACACACCAGCTCAGTTTTCCCTTTGATATTCATATAACTACTGCCATCTGAAGAAGTGGGCTGTGCCCACGAAAGCTCATGATCCCATCTACACGTTTTGTCTTTAAAGTGCTACCAGACTATTTGTTGTTTTTTTAGTATATCCTGTACAGTCTAACTCAGCTACCCCCTGAAGCTTTTCATATGTATGGTTGGGATTGTTTTCCCATGTGCAACACTTTCCATTTACCAATGTTGACTTTCATTTGCCATCCCATGAAGTGGAATCTCTACACAGAGAATCAGCTTTGATTTTAACTGTCTTGAGGAATGGAGTGTTCTCTGCACATGTTGCCACCTCACTGTGCACCCCCAATCCCTGATCATTCATTAATATGTTGAATGGTACAGATCCATGGTAGACCCCTCTGTTTAGCTTTCTCCATTATGAAAACTGACCATTTATTCCTGGCCTCTGTTGATTTAACTGATGCCAGGCAATAATTTTCACAGAAGGGCCACTCTCTGAGCTTTGGAAAGTCATCAGGAGCCACACATTTCTACTATAGGAATGGAGGAGGTGGGGTGTGGGCTGGTGCACAGCGTTGGGATGCAGGAAAAGGTGATAGGTGTGGGCTCCGGGAGGGAGTTTGGTGCAGGTGGGGGCTCTGGGCCAGGCACTGGGGTAAAGGAGGGGTCCAAGGAGCAGGCTGTGGCCAGGGGGGCCTTACCTCAGGTATCTGTGGTCAAGGGTGAGCCAGTGGATACAGTGTATGCTTAGACTTTGCAACAATTCTATCTGGTCCACTAAAGTGCCACGGTGCAGCAGGGTGCTCAGGCAAGCTGTTTGCCTGCCATGGCCTCTGTGTCCCCAGAAGTGACCGGCTGCTGCTGGTAGGTCTCCAAGCATCCTTTGGGGAGGGGAGCAGCAGGTTTCCGGTCAATGGGAGCTGTTAGCACAGTGCTGGGAGAGGAGGAAGCCCTCCTGATGAACCACTTCCACCAGGGGCACACTATGCACAGAGACATGCCAGCAGCAGCCAGTTGCTTCTGGGAATTCCACAGTGCTGCAGGGCTGATAGCAAGCTGAACAGGAAGGTTAGACAAGGCAGATCTGGCAGCGGACCCCATATTGCCACCGTGGTATAACTAGTTATCGATCCACAACAGGACCTTGCTTCTTATCCCACAATAGCTTTATTTTGCTTAAAAACCTTTGGGGAGGCACCTTGCCAAAGGCTTTGTGGAAATCCAAGTTCCCTCTATCTACCAGATCCCCCTTGTCCACACATTTATTTATACCCTCACAGAATTCTAGCCGACTGATGAGGCAGGATTTTCCTTTACAAAGCCATGGTATCTCTTTTTCAAACATACTCATGTCTGTTAATGCTGGTCCTTACCAGTTTGCCTGGTGCTGAACTGGGGTCTAGCCATCTCATATCATGAGCCCCATAAAAGACCGTTACTTACCTCGTGTTACTAGCAAAGGCACACTAGAAAGTTAAATTTACAGGGATCTGATCTTTTGACGTTAAATGCCTTTGTCCCAGAAGATAATCTGCCCTGGAAACTACCGTGTCTATTACCAATGGATTTCCCAGCTCCAAAATGAAGCACAGACATGTTTAGTGTTCAAATTTAACAGTACAGGCAGTCCCCGGGTTACATGGATCCGACTTACATCAGATCCCTACTTACAAATGGGGTGAGGCAACCCCGCACTAGCTGCTTCCCCCCAGCAGACCAGGGAGACGCGAAGCTAGCACCCCCCCGCCCCCCCAGCAGACCAGGGAGGCTTTTCTCAGCCGACACCTCAGCTTGAGAATAAAGGACTGAGGGAAGTGAGGTGTGGGAGAATAAAACTGAGCTCTGGAGAAATGTTTGGCTAGAGTTTCCCCTACAATATGTACCAGTTCCGACTTACATACAAATTCAACTTAAGAACAAACCTACAGTCCCTATCTTGTACGTAACCCGGGGACTGCCTGTATATATATATATTGTAAAGTACAACAGGTAACAGGTAAGTTAAAACAATGGATTACAAACACTGAATACATAAACCAACCCCTCACCCACTGATATAATAGAAGATAGAATAGGTAAACGAAACAGTCTATACTCAGTCTGTCAAAGGCTCTAGTGGTTCTGAAGCACAGGACCTTTAGCTGCTGTTAGCTTCAGGGAGGAACACTGAGGCATCCTGAACTCCAGTGTGTTAGTGATGGTGTGGTGGAACAGTCCAGTTCTTTAGTCCCTGCTTTTGCAACAGACCAGTATATTGTTCATGGACTATGAGCAGAGCAGTTCCCAGTGCTGTGGATGGCCTTCGCCATGGCAAGCAAGATGGAGAACGTAGCTCTGTGGTATCACAATCCTGATGGTGTGAGAGCAGATATCTGAGGCTTACTGAGCTGAGCAATCGCCCAGCTGTGGGCCAAAGCACCCTGTGGGCGGCAGTGGAGTCAGGTCTGGTCTGTCCCTGGACCGGTCCCGGCCTTCGCCACGGTCTCCAGATGACGGAACGACTCTCCTCCAGGATGTAACAGGAAACTGCTGACCCAATCTCCTCAGGAATCTGGATTTTATAGAATCCTAGGTGGGAAAACCCTAAGGGTCCTGAGTGCAAAAGCAAGGCGTACCCAGTGCAAAACCTTGAGAGCCTTGTGCAGATTCTGTGCAGATGCAGCTTGATGGTGCCATGAGCATAGCCATGTGCTGTGTGCAAAGGTGGTGTTTTGGTGGCAAAAGTCTCTTAAGTTCCATTTTGAATTGTTTCTCAATCCACAGACTCCATTTTGATTGTCAATGTTCATAGCTAACACTCATATCTGTTGTTGAATCCTGGAACTTTTTTACCCTTAGCAGTACCCGTTGGGCCAGCCAGGGAGCCCCCTAGATTGGTGCTGGTATGGCCACAGATATAACCCCCTGCTGGCCCCAACCCCTTCAGCTCCCTCTTGCTGGACATTATGATGAAGGGGAGGTGGGCAGGTTCAGAATGGACATAAGCAACACATCTCAAAGAACAAGTTACGAGATAAGTAACCGTCTTTTCTTCTTTGAGTGCTTGCTCATGTCCATTCCACTTAGATGATTCCCGAGCCACCCCACAGAGGTGGTGTCAGAAGCCTAAAGAGAAACAGACTGCAGCACTGCTGCACTCACAGCTGCATCCTGCCTACCCCATTGCATGATTGCATAGTGGGCAGCAAACGTGTAGATCAACCACCACATAACCACCCTACAAATGTCTAGAATCAGCACTTGCACCAAGAATACCATGGATGATGCCAAGGCCCTGGTGGAATGGGCTGTGAAAGGAGGCACTGGTTTCCCTCTTTGGTCATAGCATGCCCTGATGAAGGCAGTAATCCATGAGGACAGACATTGAGCTGACACCGGGCAAACTTTCATCCTGTCTGCTATAGACACAAAGAGCGGAATTGTCTTGTCCTTTCCAAATAAAAGGCAAGGGCCCTCCTAACGTCTAGTATGTGTAATGCTTGTTCCCTCCCATCTGCATGTGGCTTAGGGTAAAACACTGGCAAGAAAATTTCCTGGAACATATGGAACAAGGACACCATCTTCGGTAGAAAGGCTGAACGGGGACATAGGGTCACCTTGTCCTTTGAAAACACCATACACGGCGACTCTGAAGAGAGGGCACTTAGAGTGTGTCTAGACTACAGGGTTTTGTCGACAGAAATGGACTTTTGCCAACAAAACTATACCTGCGTCTACACTGCCGCTGAGTTCTGTCGACATGTCGACAGAACTCAGCAGTTTTGTCAATGGCTGTAAACCTCATTCTACGAGGAATAAGGCCTTTTGTTGGTAGAGTTCTGTCGACAAAAGGCGTTATTGCATCTACACTGTCCTTTGCGTCTACACTGTCATGTCGACAAAGCAGCTTGCTTTGTTGACAGAACTGGATGTAATCTAGACGCTCTTTGTCGACAGTATCTGTTGACAAAACTTCTGTCGACAAAAGCCTGTAGTCTAGACGTACCCATAGTTCCGATACCCTTCTAGCTGAGGTGATGGCCACCAGGAATACCACCTTCCAAGATAGATGAGAGAAAGAAAGCAGGTAGCCATCAGCACAAACAGGTCTCCTATGAGGGTCCGGAGCACCAGGTTCAGGTCCCATTGGGGGATGAGCAACTTAACCTGGGAGTAGAGCCTATCCAGCCCCTTCAGGAATCTCTTGACAATAAAGTGGGTGAATACCAAACGCCCACCCTCCCCTTGGTGAAAGGTTGCAATGGCTGCCAGGTGCACCCTGACCGACAAGGAAGATAAGCCCTGCTGCCTAAGATTGAGATAGTCCAGAATCATCTGGATTGGGGCCAACACTGCCGGTGGTCCCCTCCTTCCTTAGTGACCCAATTTGAAAACCTCCTCCATTTGGCCTGCTAGGTCACCCTAGCGGAGCGTTTCTTGCTTTCCATCAGCATTCTCTTCACCAGATCAGAGAAGAGGAGTTCCCCTCCTCATAGCCATGGACCTCCAGGTCGTGAGGTAGAGGGACTGCAGGTTCGAATGACACAGGAGACCCTGACCGAGGTCTGTGTCAGCAAGTCCAGGACCAAGGGGAGGGCAATTGGGTCTTTCACCAAAAGGCTCCGCAGAGTGATGTACCAATGTTGCCTGGGCCACACTGGGGCAATAAGGAGCAGTGTTGCTCTTTACCTCATACTCTTACGAGTCAAGTCTTGAATCAAAGGGAAGGAGGGGAAAGTGTATAGAAGATCCTTCAGCCACTGAATCGCTAAGGCATCCCCCACTGACCCCGGTTCCCACCTGTGGTACAAGCAGAACCTGGGGCACTTCCTGTTGCACCTCAGGGTGAACAGGTCCAGGAGGGGAGCTCCCCACCTGTGGAAAAGGATGCTAACCACCTCCCCCTTGAGAGACAACTCATGAGCAGAGAATGCTCTGCTGAGCCGATCCACTAGAGTATTTCAGGCTCCAGGAAAGTAGGTTGCCTGCAGGTGTATACTGTGTGCAATGCAAAGCTCCCAGAGGGCCATTGCCTCCTGGTGGAGAGGAAGGGAGCAAGCACCACCCTGATGGTTGATATAGTATATTGTGACTGTGTTGTCCGTCTGGACGAAAACACAGTTGCCCCTCAAACAGGGGAGGAACGTTTGGCAAGCAAGCCAAACTGCCCTCAGCTCCCTGACATTGATATGTAACCTTCTCTCGGACCACATACCTTGCGTCCATAGTTCTACCAGGTAGGCTCCACAAACAGCATCTGAGGCGTCCGTCCCCAGCTGTGACGTCGGGAGGGGCTGGGTGAATGAGACTCCATTGCACATATCGCTTTCCCTTGTCCACCAGTCCAGTGCTGATAGGACATTGAAGGGGGATGGTGACCACCATGTCTATGTGATCGCAGGCTGGCCTGTAGACCTTTGCCAACCAGGACTGCAGAGGTTGGAGGTGTAAACTGGTGTATTGCACCACGTAAGTACATGCTGCCATGTGGCCCAGCAGTTTCAAGTACTGTCTCGCCATGGTCATAGGGGCAGCCCAAAGGTGTCAAATGATTTCCTTCATGGAATCAAACCTGGGGCCCGGAAGGTATGCTCTCCCTGAGGTGGTGTCTAATCTTGCGCCTACAAATTCTATGACCTGGATAGGGATGAGGGTCAATTTTGCATTGTTCAGCAAGAGGCCTAATTGTGCAAAAGTCTGGCTGGCTAGCGCAATAAACTGTTGTACCTGTTCCCAGGAATGGCCTCTGATGAGCCAATCACCAAGGTAGAGGTAAACATGGTAACACTGCTCTACAGCCAAAATGCTTCTGAAATAAATGTAGTCAAACATTACTAATTCTGGGTCACTGAGAATGAAAATGGTGCTTAAAATTGTTGATTGGCTCTAGTTTTCAAGATATGCAATTGGGTCAGTATATATGACCCTTGACTTGCGAATGGTGGAGGATAAGTGAGTTATAAAGGGAAGGGATCTCAATTTAAACTAGAAACGACTAAAATACATCTTTGACTGGATCTATGAATAAATCTATGACTGGGTTTGGACAGTACTTGCTTTTTAGGTAAAACAATGAATGATGCAATCTGAAGCTGGTATTGCATCATACATGATATGAATTGCATCATGTTATTCCTAGAAGTCATGGATGATGCAATCATAACGAAGCTTACATCACTCTGCTGAACAAATTGCCCTGTATCAGCTCTGGCAATCATACAGTGTTGTGCTCTCTTATTTGTCAGTGGCCACATTTCTGTTTAGCCAAAGTGAGCAGAGATGCCTCGTACTTTGTGAACAGTGCAGATAACTTCTGCTATGTTTGTGGTGAAGTGACTTTTGCATCACAAAAGTGCAGTATAACCACTATGGTTAAGAAAGCCTATCACCTTTATTTTGGCTGCAAAATTGGAGATCAGGACAAGAGGTGGGCCTCACACATATGCTGCAACACTTGTGCAATAAATCTTTGCCAGTGGTTGAACAGGAAAAGGAAATCTATGCCTTTTGCGGTGCCAATGATTGGAGAGAGCCAGCAGATCATACCAGCAATTGTTTCTTCTGCATGGTGCCTCCAGTTGGGAAAGGTGTGTCAAAGAAGAAAAAGTGGACTGTGCATTATCCAAACATTCCATCAGCTATACGCCCAGTACCCCATGGAGAAGGACTGCCGGTTCCTGATGCACCAGAATCATTCTCACTTGAGTCAAACGAGGAAGAGGAAGAGGATGAAACTTCTGGTCCTGAACCATCAATGTCACAGGACCCACATTTTCTCCCATCCTCCTCCTCTGAACCACACCTCATAACACAAGGTGAACTGAATGACTTTGTCAGGGATTTGAAACTACCCAAGAGTAAGGCAGAGCTGTTGGGCTCCAGACTACAGCAGTGGAATCTCCTGGCAGGTAATGTTAGGGTTTCCATGTTCCGTGACCGTCAAAAGGATCTCGTCCCATTCGTCTTCATGGAAGGTGATCTTGTAGCCTGCAACAACCTCGATGGTGTGATGGCAGCCATCAACATCGTTCATGATCCAGATGAGTGGAGACTGTTCATTGATTCATTGAAGACGAGTCTTAAAGCTGTTTTGCTGAATAATGGCAATGTTTTGCCATCACTTCCAGTTGGTCATGCTATCCATATGAAGGAAACCTATGACAACATGAAACAACTTTTGAGGTACATAAACTATGACCAACATCAGTGGCAGCTTTGTGGTGATTTGAAGGTTGTTGCTCTCTTGCTTGGTCTGCAGACTGGATACACAAAGTACTGCTGTTTTCTTTGTGAATGGGATAGTCGTGCAAGAGATTCCCAATACATCAAGATAGATTGGCCACTCCGACAGTCATTGGAGCCTGGGAGGAAAAGTGTTCAGCATCCACCACTTGTTGAATCAAGGAAGATTTTGTTACCACCCTTACACATCAAGCTGGGTCTGATGAAGAACTTTGTCAAGGCCATGGACAAAACACAAGCAGCTTTCAAGTACCTCTGTGGAAAATTTCCTAGGTTAAGTGAAGCTAAGATAAAGGAAGGTGTCTTTGTTGGTCCTCAGATTCGTGAACTTCTTCGAGATGATGCATTTGTCCATGCACTGCGTGGCAAGGAAAAGACGGCATGGAAAGCCTTCCAATTAGTGGCAATAAATTTTTACGGAAACAACAAGGCAGACAACTATAGGTTGTTGATGGAAAACCTCCTCAAGGCATACAAAAGCCTTGGTTGCAACATGTCACTAAAGATACATTTTTTGCACTCTCATATAGATTTTTTTCCACCAAACTGTGGAGCAGTGAGCGACGAGCACAGCAAGCGATTTCACCAGGACATTGCAACAATGGAGAAACACTATCAGGGCAAATGGAGCCCATCAATGCTTGCAGACTGTTGTACCAATAAAAGCAAGCAGGATCTTATGAGGGGGATAAGGCAAAAAGACACATTTATTGTAAAGATAATAATAAAGAATAAAGAAAAGATAAAAGCAAACAACATTGTTTAGCTACTTATTCCTATCACTACTTAACCCTTTTACACTTATATATATATATATATATATTCATTCAATCATTCATCCATTCATTCAGGTTCTGGGTATTTGTTATAGTTACCAGCCTGGAAGTTGCTTGTGTCAAAATACTGGCCAGGTATTCTGTACACAGGTGATGGCAGTGGGGAGCGAAGTCCTCATCAGATGTGCATATAAAGCCCCTGGTGGGCTGGCAGCAGAACCTTGGACTCTGACTCTATAGTCTTTTAGTCCAGTTCTTATAGGAATTTCTTCCTATGCCAGTCTATGGGAATTGCTGCATCATGCTGATGTCCAGGGTGGCTGTCAGGTGCTCGTCAGTGATCTCATAGGGTGGACCTCCAGTACTTGGTTTTCTCCACTTGACACCTTTTGGTTGCACTGACACCTGACGCCTTCTTTAGCCCTTTGTTTCTGCATTCTCAGGCTGGCACCTCTCAAAACCATTCATTCATCCTCCAAGCACTCTCTCTCTCTTCCATACATTCCCTAATTAATGTTTCACATACAGTATTTTGTATAATATTAACTTTACATATACAAGAGTTTTAGTTACAAAAAGTCACAAAAGTTTCTGGGTGGCATTTCTTAAAACATTCTCTCTCTGAGTGCTGAGTTAGTTACTGTTATAGTTACAATGTTTCACTTTGCAATTAGGGTTAATTGACTCTCTCTAAGTGAGTTAAGAGAAGGGGAGTCAATTATGTAACAATGCCCTTAGTCAATTACAGGGCTTGGCTCCCAGAGCAGAGTTAGTGACTTGACAAGCAGCCACTTGCAAAAGTTTGAGCGTATCCTGGGACACAGAGAGGGGAGCTGTTTCTGGCTAAATAGTATTATATTTTTAACAGTTTTAAGGAACATGACCTAATATTACATTCCTAACAAATTATATGCTAGAAGGGCAATCATTATAAATCTAAACATTTAACAATCTTAACAAATAATAATAATAATAATAATAATAATAAATCTAAACACTTATCAAGCTTGATAACACTAAATCTAAACACTTTAACAAGAATAAATCTAAAAACGTATATGCTTCTTCTACTTAAACTTATACTGCTTAGACTTTTAGTTGTGGGGAACAAATTATGGGGAGTCACTTCCACTTGGGGGAATCATTTTTAATACTTTAATATGTTATCCCTACATACTCCCCCTTTTGACACTACGATATCTGGTATAATCGTAGTGTCACTTTCTATTCAACTTGTTTAAAAGAAGGTATTGTGAGGCAACATGTGTTTGTGATTCTAATTTAGAGAACTTTCTTTTTATCCAAAAACACATGCCGCACATTGCTATTATACAAATACAATTTAATATTAAAACTACTATCAAAGGGTGTAACATTACTGATAGGACGCCAGAGGTAGTTGGTGACCATCCAGAGAATATATCGTACCAGTGATAGGTTGTAATTTGTTTCTCTGCGGTGGCAATCCTTAACATGTCCCCATTGGTGTATATAATATGAATAGTCCGGTTTCCTACTTGGTTGTTTGTCTGTTCTAAAAACTGTCACTTCTTTGCTTTTAATTAGGCTAACAGTGAAGTCTTGCCATCTGATTACAAGGTTAGCAGAGAACGCAGCCAGCTCAGCTGTTAGTGTGAGCTGAGACTTTTCTAGCTGAGGTAAATAGTAAGTGTGATTTTTAGTAAATACAGTGCTGACATTGTACTTACATTCATCTACTGGGGGGAGGCTGGCACTTGCTGCTGGACTCCCAAGGCATCTGTATGTCCAGTCTCTTTAATGAGATCACTTTGCAGGTATTGTCTTGGGTCTGGCTCCCAGACCTTCTCCACCCTTGCAACTGCTGCTGGAGGTGCTCACCTTTCAGTCTCCATTCACACCTCATTAATTTCAACAGGGCCATCAAGGAAAAGGGAGAGCTCAAAAGACATTTTTTTCTTACAAGATCTATATATCTTAATACAAAGTTATAGGAGAAATGTTACAGAGATTCTATAAGAACACTTAACAAAGATAGATCTAAAAGGACAAGATCTTAATACAAAGTATAATATTACAGGGATTTATCCACATTGTCCCCCTTTTGACAACTCAAGAACAATTCTTGAGTGGGTCACACTTTATATAATTAATTAATGGCAATATACTGAGAAGCAATTTGAGCTTGTAGTTGTAATTCAGCAAATATTCTCTTTATCCAACAACACTTTTAATAAACAATATTTTGCAATAAGATGGAAGTCCAAATGAGTGACCAACCCTTATGTGTAAAATGTAGTTACATCATATACATTGCTGCACAGGGAGTTTAAAGAAATGCCTCCAGTATCAATCCCATAAACTCCCTGATAACAATAGCATAATTGTCAGAGGGGGAAATACTGGCAGTGTACTGCCCCTTATAGTCAGAGATGGGGTTACAATGGCTTTAAACTTCCAATTGTATGTAACATCCAGGTGCATTCAGCTGGCCTTACAGGCTGAAAGTTGATTTAAACATTCCAATTAACACTGATTTTTTTTGACACAATGTTTTCACATATCTATCCTTTTTAATTAGTAATTTAACTTTGTGCTTTATGTTTATTCCTTCAAGTTTTTTATCAATAGATAAACCTTGTGCTCCATGCATAGTTTTTCTTTTAAATGAACCTTTACCACTTTTTCCAATTAGCAAGATTCAAATTCCTTGGCCTCTACTCCTTTGAGATACTGGTGTCTGTAAATACACTTAAAATGCATAATGCTTATTAAACCTTTTCTGCCTAATGCGGTATAATTTTTAACACAGTATATGAGCTAGGAAGACAGACAGACATTAGACAAACACAATACATAAAACAATTCTTGTTGCAACAATACATCCATGGTGTTGTAGGGTGATCAGCTGGTACCAGCTTGTCCTGATTTTCTGAAAGATAAAACAAAGAGCATACTTCTACCCCTTTGGGGGTGGCGCATTATTATTTACATACTTTCTCTTTTACAAATATGTTTTCATTCCTCTCTTTGCTTACAATTACTCCTATAGTTACATATTTTTGTTTTGTAGGCAAAACAGGTTTCAATGGTTTCTACCCCTTTTTTTGGGTGAATTACCCCACTGTGTAATCATCAAATTCAGGAAGTGTACTTCAGTTTTCTTCTTGTACAGCAGACTAAGTTAGCAAGTTTCTGTGGTGTTAAGTTTATGCATAGAGAATAGCCAAGAAGCATTATTACTGCAATTCTGGAGAATTTTCAGGGTGAGTTGTGTTTCCAATGACCATAGCATTCCTTTAGACTACTTATCTTTGAAATCAGTTTGTTAATAGCATCTTTAAATCTTTGCTTATCTGTTTTCACATTTAGCATTGTGCAAACATAAATCCTTTTTCTTGCTTGTTTTTAGATCTTGAGATTTTTAGATTCTCAGTTTTAGGTTTGACTCCCTTTTCCCACCTTTCTTTCTGGAGGGCTTCAATTTGAACTTTCTGATCTCAGGTAGTTTGCTGATCAAACTTAGCTATTACCTGCAAAGCTTCTTTGTGCTGCCAGCTAGGGCATTTGCATCACAGGACACTTTCTGGCTTGTTTTTAGATTCAAAGCTGTCTGTAGCTTTGTCTTAAAAAGGGACACAATAACTTTTGCCAGAGATTTACAGTTTTGAGTTTTTACTTTTAAGTCCTGCTCTCTCACACAGCAACCTGAAAAGGAAAGTACAACCTGTTGTGGCTCCTGGAGCCTTCACAGGATTTTAATTTGTTTGCAGTTTTTACCCCTTCTACCATATACATGGCATGTCACAGGAAAATGTGCAATCTTTGTTTATAACATTACTTAGTCATATTACACTTTGCATAGGGTGTAATTCTTTCTTTTATGCTCACAGAGTTTTCCTGTACTTTCATTAAACAACTTGGACTGAAATGGTCTTACTGAAAATAAACCAAACCAATTTGTTTTAAGCCTATAAAACAGTTCACTAACCTACAAAACAAGATTACTGGACCTTGAAAACCTCACTTATTTACACTATATATATATTTACACACAGATACACATACATTCTCTCTGAACCTTTCATACACTATTTCTACATAGCTGTACGATGATTACATTCCCTTTTATTCATTGGGGTAGTTAAATTCCAATAGAAACCCTCTTAAAGTTCTTTTAATCAAATGTATGGATTTGAGACAAATTTGCCTGGATTATTTACAGACATTCTTTTGGAAAAGGGCCCATTTTTCCTTCAGAATGGCTGCAAAGAAACCACAATTTTTTTCCAATACCATTTTAGCATTTTCACAACTGCTCAATTCCTTCCATTCTCTGTAGAGTTAAATTCTCTGTGAGTTTCTTTTTCTTAAAACACTTTCTTATCTCTTAATGAAAACTGGCCTTGTTTCAGATATTACTCTTGTAAGTATTGTTTTAAGGATTTCGATTTCCAGTACCTGTACTTACTGCTTTTTCTCAGTTCTACCACAAGGCCTTCAATCTGCTTGTCTGGGCCTAATCCTGTTTGATTAAAGCCTGATTTTCTTTTTCTATTTCTTTATATGCTGTCACTTGGTCCTTTAGTCTCTCATTACTTGAATTTCCTGTAAGGCTTGTGTGACGGTGCGCTCCCGCCCCGCACTCGGGGGGCCCGGGGTGACGGCGGATGGACACGCCGGGGGATGGAGAGCCGGCGCGCCTTCGGGACGGCAGGCCATGCTGCCGAGTCGGGGCTCGGTGCAGTGAACGATGGGGGGCAAGGAGAGCCTCTGGGCGAGGCCCAAGGAGGAGGGGCTAGAGAGGCGCCGGCGTATGACATCACAGGGGAAGGGGGATTGCTGGGTGACACGGAGGAGATGACGTACGGGGACAGGGCCGGCGGGGGATTTAAACCCGGGGCCGGCACCGCGGAAAGGGAAGGGAGAAACGGAGAGTCAGGGAAGGAGGAAGGAGAGGTGAGGCTTGGATACGCGGCAGGAACCGGCCCTTAGGAAGGGCAGAGTAGGAGGCGGCCCAGGGTGGGCGTGAAGCCCGTGAGCAGGTGTGTTTTGGGGCACTTCCCCCATCCGCTAGGGAGGGACCGTGAGTCCCTGCCTTCAGGGCCCTGGGCCAGGGTTTGGAGAGGGGGTGGGCCCCAACCCCCCTACTCCGTTGGCCGGAGAGGCAGCCTTGGGCATGCATTAAGAGAGAAAAAGAGGAATGTGAACAGGGCGGGTTTCTGATGCGGGTGGTGCCTGTGGCTATAGAACTGTCCCGCATGACCAATAAACCAGGTGATATTAGCCGTATTGGTGTTGAACTATGAGAGACTCTTTTACAGCTTGTTTCATCATTTCCATTTGATTGTGGGAATTTGTTGCCATTATTTTCCAATTTTCTATCCCTTTTTCTGATTGGGATAGTTTTTCTTTTAGAGATATTGCCTCCTCTTTACTGGCTGTTAGGCGGAGGTAGTTGTTATTACACGCCTCCCACAGCAGCCAGGTTCCCACAGCGTCTCTTTTTGCTGCATTCGGGGATTTGCATATAAGGATATATTGGGCCAATCTATCCTCCAAATCTAGAATATTACAAACATCTTCAAGGGTTTGTTTAGTCCAAGGACTGTGTCCATATCTCTTAAGGATTTGTTTAAAGGGTGTTATTTCTTTTATAAAAGGCGAGGTTAGAGCTCCTTCAAACTCTGTGCCTCCCTCTGAGACTGCTTTCCCTGGACTTTTCTTAAACATCTTTAACATGTGTGTAGTTTCCTTTATCACCCCTGAACCCTTGCAGCGAGTGACACAGCCTAGACTATCAATGAATAATCGTAGCTTCTTTTTACAGTCTAAATGATTTCAATAATTATAGCTTCTAGTTAGACAGCCTAGATTATTTCAATGAATAACCGTAGCTACTATTTACTGCCTGAATTATTTCAGTAGTTGTAGCTTCTAGTTACTATGAGCTCTTTTGTGAACCCTCTACCCTCTGGAGGTCAGCAGGCTTTGGTTAACCAAAAAAGAAAAAGAAAAAGAAAAAGAAAAAGAAAAAGAAAAAAGAAAAACAACAACAACAACAACAACTAATAGAACCGCTCTCTGTAGAGGCAGCTGTGTGCACACCAATGTCCACAATACCTGAGGCTCTTTCCCAATATTCCCCCTTTCGCATTTTCCACCAAAATGTTGTACAAATAAAAGCAAGCAGGATCTTATGAGGGGAATAAGGCAAAAAGCCACATTTATTGTAAAGATAATAATAAAGAATAAAGAAAAGATAGAAGCAAACAATGTTGTTTAGCTACTTATTCCTATCACAACTTAACCCTTCTACACTATATATATATATATATATGAATATTCATTGAATCATTCATCCATTCATTCAGGTTCTGGGTATTTGTTATAGTTACCAGCCTGGAAGTTGCTTGTGTCAAAATACTGGCCAGGTATTCTGTACACAAGTGATGGTAGTGGGGAGCGAAGTCCTGATCAGATACGCATCTGAAGCCCCTGGTGGGCTGGCAGCAGAACCTTGGACTCTGACTCCATAGTCTTTTAGTCCAGGTCTTATAGGAATTTCTTCCTATGCCAGTCTATGGGAATTGCTGCATCATGCTGATGTCCAGGGTGGCTGTCAGGTGCTCGTCAGTGATCTCATAGGGTGGACCTCCAGTACTTGGTTTTCTCCACTTGACACCTTTTGGTTGCACTGGCACCTGATGCCTTCTTCAGCCCTTTGTTGCTGCATTCTCAGGCTGGCAGCTCTCAAAACCATTCATCCATTGTCCAAGCACTCTCTCTCTCTTACATACATTCCCTAATTAATGTTTCACATACAGTATTTTGTATAATAATAACTTTACATATGCAGGAGTTGTAGTTACAAAAAGTCACAAAAGTTTCTGGGTGGCATTTCTTAAAACATTCTCTCTCTGAGTGCTGAGTTAGTTACTGTTATAGTTACAATATTTCACTTTGCGATTAGGGTTAATTGACTCTCTCTCTAAGTGAGTTAAGAGAACGGGCGTCAATTGTGTAACAATGCCCTTAGTCAATTACAGGGCTTGGCTCCCAGAGCAGAGTTAGGGTATGTCTACACTACCACCCTAGTTCGAACTACGGTGGTTAATGTAGGCATACGAACTTGCAAATGAAGCCTGGGATTTGAATTTCCTGGGCTTCATTTGCATGTTGCCGGGCGCCGTCATTTTTAAATGTCCGCTAGTTCGGACTCTGTGCCCGCGGCTACACGCGGCACGAACTATCTAGTTCAGACTAGGCTTCCTATTCCGAACTAGCTAGTTCGTGCCGCGTGTAGCCACGGGCACAGAGTCCGAACTAGCGGACATTTAAAAATGACGGCGCCCGGCAACATGCAAATGAAGCCCAGGAAATTCAAATCCCGGGCTTCATTTGCAAGTTCGTATGCCTACATTAACCACCCTAGTTCAAACTAGGGTGGTAGTGTAGACATACCCTTAGTGACTTGACAAGCAGCCACTTGCAAAAGTTTGAGCGTACCCTGGGACACAGAGAGGGGAGCTGTTTCTGGCTACATAGTATTATATTTTTAACAGTTTTAAGGAACATGACCTAATATTACATTCCTAACAAATTATATTCTAGAAGGGCAATAATTATAAATCTAAACATTTAACAATCTTAACAAATAATAATAATAATAATAATAATAATAAATCTAAATACTTATCAAGCTTGATAACACTAAATCTAAACACTTTAACAAGAATAAATCTAAACACTTATATGCTTCGTCTACTTAAACTTATACTACTTAGACTTTTAGTTGTGAGGAACAAATTATGGGGAGTCACTTCCACTTGGGGGAATCATTTTTAATACTTTAATATGTTATCCATACAAGACTATTGCTGGACAGTGACAAGAGATGCTCCATTTAATGAATACAAGAGACAAGCCAAGAAGCGTCGAGTAGACACTGAATAGGACTAAAGTATGTACATAATAGTTTTTTGCCTTTTGTTTCATAATAAATTTTATTTATATAACCCTTTTGCTGATTTTTAAAGTGTTACATAAACAGGGCAGGTGAAATATTATCATGTAAAGCAACCATAAACACATGAAAAGACCTAGGTTTACAATTTATGATTAAAACTCTACTATTTACACAATATACATAGACGTAAAATGTAAAAACTTAAATATCTTGGAAACAGTAGCCAATCAGTTGTTTTAATTGTCATATTTGAATTCAGCACATCAAAATACATAATAAATAGCACATTTTATCTCTGAAGCAGATGACTTCTAAAAAATTGTAGACCAGTGTAATGGTCTTTCCCCACCACAAATCGCAGGAATCTTCTGTGGTGAGGGGTGATGGAAATGTGGAATTATGCGTCCCTTAGGTTGATGGCAGCATACCAGTCCCCTAGATTGAGTTATGGGATAATAAAGGCCAACGTTATCATTCTGAACCTTGATTTCCTTATGTAGGCGTTTAGCCCTTTTCGGTCCAGTATGAGGCGCAGACCACCTTTGGACTTCAGGATAAGGAAGTAGTGGGAATAAAACCCCTTCCCTCTGAGGTCAGATGGGACTTCTTCCACAGCTCCAATAGACAGGAGCGAAGGGACCTCCTGATGAAGGAGGTGGTCATGAGAAGGGTCCCTGAAGAGGAACAGGGAAGGAGGATGGGAAGAAGGGAGAGAGGAATGGGATAGAATATCCCCTTGCCACAACAGTTAGGACCCACCGGTCCAAAGTGATGGCTCTCCAGGCATGGTGGAAAGGAGACAGCCTGTCCAAGAAAGGGCAATCTAGTACTGGGGCTGGTGCATCGTCCTCAGGCATACCTTCAAATTCCTCAACTTGGACCTTGGGGCTTATTTGGGGGTTCCTGATTCTGGTCCAAGCAGGAGCATCCCTGGGGTTCCTGAAGTTATTACCCCTATTTCTAGGCCTATTGTTGACTCTGGTCCCGATTATATCCCCTCTGTCCCTTTGGGTTCAGTGCGCAACGTTGTGGGGCCAGGGTATGAATCTCTAAAGATTTCAATATCACCCTAGAATCCTTTAGGGCCGTAGTCACCAACCAGTAGATCGTGATCTACCGGTAGAGTAGCTCTTGAGCCCTCTCTGAACTGCACACCTGCGCAGTACATTTACATTAGATTTCCTCATTTGAGGAGCAGCTACTCACCGAGCAACAGCACAGGTGAGTAGCTGCAAGGAATGGTGAGAATTTTTTTTTAAAGTAGCAGTATAAGGATTGGGGATAGCAAGTGATGGAGAGGAGGAGAATAGAGAGGGCGGGGCTTCAAGGAAGGGGCTGGGCAGTAGATCTTGGCTTGGTCTGTCATTTAAAAAGTGATCTTGGGTATAAAAAGGTTGGAGACCACTGCTTTAGGCTATGTAGCCCACTATCAGTCTACTCCAAGAAGAGGCCCGACCCTTCAAAGGGCAAGTCTTGGAGTGTCGTCTGTACTTCCAAGGGAATACCTGAAACCTGAAGCCAGGAGCTCCGGCGCAAGACTATGCCCATGACCATAGCTCGCGTTGCCACATCCACCGCATCGAGAGCAGCTTGAAGGACCGACCTGGAGACTACTCTTCCTTCCTCCGTGAGAGCCACGAATTCTTGCTGGGAGTCCTGCAGTAGTCGGGCCTTGAACTTGTTGACGGCCACCCAGGAGTTGTAGGCATACCTTTGAGTATAACCTGCTAGTTCGCTATCTTCAGCTGGAGCCCAGCCATCGCATATGCCTTTCTGCCCAATAAATCGAGCTTTTTTGGCTATTTGCTCTTGGGCATGGGGCCCATCTGCCCTTGCCTCTCCCTCTGGCAGGCAGCTTGCACCACTGCCGAGTCCAGCAGTGGGTAAGTAAACAGGTGCTCATGACCTGCTTGGTGAACCGAGGCTCCAACTGACCCAGTTGTGGGGGCTGGCTTTGCCTTCTGACCCTGGGTCTCTCATGAGCGGGGTAGCAGAGGGGCCCATTCTGCGACCCGAGTAGGATGAAGCAACCACTAACCCTGACCTCGTCAAGATCTGACCCTAGGCCTGGTGGTACGCCCATGGGGTCCAGAAGGGCCACTGAGGAGGTGGTTTCCAAGACCACACCACCGACAAGCTATGACTCTGGGGCTGGGCTGGCCCCGGTGTCTGCAGCCACTGACGCTGTCTAGCAATCCTGAAGTGACAGGTACCCAGGCAATATGGGCAGAGCTGAACCCCTCCATTATTGGGTTTTCTGCCTTTGCAGCCTCTCATCTCGCTGAGCTTCTCACAGTCACACTCACCAGGCTGATCATGTGCTTTGTGGCACTTCCCTACTGCTGTGCTCTTAGGGTTCAAGCAGAGAATTTTTACCTAGGGATTCCATGGTGCAGCTTGAGGTGAGATTTTCACACCCCCTCCCCAGGGCTGTGTCTAGATTGGCAATTTTTCCGCAAAATCAGCTGCTTTTCCAGAAAACTTGCCAGCTGTCTACACTGGCTGCTTGAATTTCCGCAAGAACACTGGCTTCCTACTGTCTGACTGTGTTTAAACTGGCCAGTTTTTCCGGAAAATCAGCCGCTTTTCCAGAAAAACTTGCCTGCTGTCTACACTGGCCACTTGAATTTCCACGAAAGCACTGACGATCTCATGTAAGAAATCAGTGCTTCTTGCGGAAATACTATGCTGCTCCCATTCGGGCAAAAGTCCTTTTGTGCAAAACTTGTGAGCAAAAGGGCCAGTGTAGACAGCTTAGATTTGTTTTCCACAAAAAAGCCCCATCACGAAAATGGTGAACAGGGCTTTTTTGTGGAAAAGCGTCCATGCCAATCTAGACACTCTGTTCCGAAAATGCTTTTAACTGAAAACTTTTCCGTTAAAAGCATTTCCGGAAAATCACGCCAGTGTAGATGTAGCCTCTGAAATCAGTGCTTCTTGCGGAAATACTATGCTGCTCGGCTACATCATGGTTATGTTTTGCACAAAACAAATCTCAGCTGTCTACACTGGCCCTTTTGCGCAAAACTTTTGTGCAAAAGGGACTTTTGCCCGAACAGGAGCAGAATAGTATTTCCGCAAGAAGCACTGATTTCTTACAGTAGGAAGTCAGTGCTTTTGCGGAAATTCAAGCGGCCAGTGTAGACAGCTGGCTAGTTTTTCCAGAAAAGCGGCAGATTTTCTGGAAAAACTGGCCAGTCTAGACACAGCCCCCGGCTACATCTAGGCTACGTCTAGACTGCCATGATTTTGCACAAATGCTTTTAACGGAAAAGTTTTCCATTAAAAGCATTTTCAGAACAGAGCGTCTAGATTGGCACGGACGCTTTTCCGCGAAAGCACTTTTTGCGGAAAAGCGTCCGTGCCAATCTAGACGTGCTTTTCCGCAAAAAAGCCCGAATCGCCATTTTCACGATCAGGGCTTTTTTGCGGAAAACAAATCTGAGCTGTCTACACTGGCCCTTTTGCGCAAAAGTTTTGCACAAAAGGACTTTTGCCTGAATGGGAGCAGCATAGTATTTCTGCAAGAACACTGACAATCTTACATGAGATAGTCAGTGCTTTTGTGGAAATTCAAGCGGCCAGTGTAGACAGCAGGCAAGTTTTTCTGGAAAAGCGGCTGATTTTCCGGAAAAACTGGCCAGTCTAGACACAGCCCTAGGCTTCGTCTAGACTGGCATGATTTTCCGGAAATACTTTTAACAGAAAAGGTTTTCCATTAAAAGTATTTCCGGAAAAGAGCATCTAGATTGGTCTCGGAGTTATCGTTAGAACGATGCGCTTTTGCGCAAAAGCAGAAGCCCAGAACCATTTTGAAGAGGGCAAAAGGGCACCAGACCTTTCTGGGGGTGGGGCCGGAGCTCCGTTCAGACATGTGCTTAAAGGGGTCTCGCCTGACAGCCGTTTGTCTCCTGCTTCGTGCGTTAGGACCTCTGGCAGGGACTGACAGCCATAGCAGGTTTGGTGGTTGCCCTCTGACTTTTGGGGACACCACCCTTTTGCCCCCTACTGCTTTTTCCTGATTTTGCTTTCTTGTGTCCTGCTCTGTCTGCCACGGAGCTGTGGGTGGCCATGTGCCTGCTCTGGCCCCTGTCGGCCATTTTTGAGTGCCTGCAGCTGGTGCTCCAGGCCGGTGCCCTCGTCTTTCTGGACCAGGAGGCAGAGATCGCCTTGGACTCCCTCACCAGGCCCTGTGGCATCAGCACCCCACCGTAGAGAGGCCACTCTGGAGATTGGACACCAGTACGGACTGGTGGGACTGGCTGGTCCTCGGGCAATGGGACGACAAGCAATGGCTCCGGAACTTTCGCATGCGAAAGCAGACGTTCCTGGAGCTGTGCACCTGGCTCATCCCCGCACTACAGAGAGCCACCACTCGGCTGCGTGCATCCATCCCCAACGACAAAAGGGTTGCCATCGCGCTGTGGAAGCTGGCCACCCCCTATAGCTACCGCTCGGTGGCACAACAATTTGGGGTGGGAAGATCCACTGTCGGTGTCGTCGTGATGGAGGTAAGTTCCAGGGGAAGTGGGGTGGGGGGAGGGTGCTGCACTCCATGCCCAGGGGCAGCCAAGACTCTAGGCTGGGTCACCCAGGAGTTTGGGCCGTCCCTGCCTTGCACAGGCCTGCTGGTGGGGGGGAGTGGGCCCTGGTGTGTGTGTATGTGCATGCGTGTGCATGAGGACAGAGGGAATCATGGGGGGGGGGGCCAAGAGAGCGCACACTTACCCCTGCCTTATGTGATGTGTTCGCTTGTGTTTCTCTGCACCCTTCTGCAGGTCATCCACACCATCAGTGATGTCCTGCTACCGAGAGTCATCCGCCTGCGCGACGTGGACGCTACGCTGGCCGGCTTCGCTGTCCTCAGGTTCCCCAACTGTGGGGAGCCCTGGACGCAACCCACATCCCCGTCCGGGCCCCGAAGCATCGAGCAGCCCATTTCACGAACAGGAAGGGGTACTGCTCGATTGTTCTCCAGGCCCTCATGGACCACCGGGGACGCTTCCTGGACTTCTACGCGGGCTGGTCTGGCAGGGCACACGACACCTGTATCCTCCACAACTCTGGACTCTTTCACAGGCTGGAGGTGGGCACCTACTTCCCCCAGTAGGAGCTGACTGTCGGGGATGTGCCTATGCCCATCTGCATCGTAGGGGACGCAGCCTACCCCCTGCTGCCCTGGCTAATGCGGCCCTACACGGGGCGGCCGGACCAGAACCGGGCCCGGTTCAACGACCACCTCAACCAGGCCCGAAATCAGGTGGAGCTCACCTTCGGCCGCTTAAAAGCCCGCTTCCGTTGTTTGCTCACCCGTCTCAAGATGGGTGAGCGGAATGCAACGGAGGTACTGGCCGCGTGCTGCATGCTCCACAACGTTGTGGAGCAGAGTGGGGTGGCCTTCCTCTCTGCATGGATGGCAGCCGAGGCAGAGACATTCGAACAGCCCCACACAGCTGCCGTCCGCCAGGCGCACCAGGATGGGGTGTGCATCAGAGAGGCCCTAACGGACATGTTCGCACAAGCCCCGTAGTAGGGTCACCTGGGTCTCCCCATACGACTCCCTTCCATCCCCTACCCTTCCCCCCCCCATGTCTCCCCCCAATTGTAAAGCGTCAGTTCCAAGCACATCGACCGTCATCGTGAATGTTCATCGGGTGCGTCGGACATAGTTAGGGTTTTTCTTTTTAGTTTAAGCTAGGGTTTAGGCCACCATCACCTGTCCGAGCTGTCCCGAAGAACAGGAAGAGGATTCATGGTTCGTGCGGAAGGCTCGAGTCAGCGTACCCGATTCCAGTCATCTTCGAGGGATCTCCTGGCTGTTCCTCTCCCGAGGCCCGGAAGGACCAAAGGATTGAGGTTGCCAGCAACACTACAATCGTCCCCTGCGTCTAGACTATGTTACATATTTTTTGTGTGCGTCTTTTAACCTTTCTTGCTTGTTTGTTATCTATGTTAATATAGTTGTGGTTTAAATTTTACTTAAAAGTGTCAGTATTTATTTATGTGCCACAAACCAATGACCACTTAAAGGGACGACCGGTGATAGATACAGAATTTGGTGTCTGCATTTTGTAATCCTCTTAAATTTAGTTGGCTAATTGGCATCTCAAATCATTTATTACAGTTACCTTGAGTAACACAATAACCAACACAGTTTTGTTTTCAACTGAAAAACTGTCTATTTTTATTTACAAGGGGGAGGGGAAGGAGGAGGAGACCTTTAACTAGGACGGGGAGGGGGAGGAGACCTTCAACGGGGAGGGGGAGGAGACCTTCAACTGGGACAGGGAGGGGGAGGAGCTACTCCTGGGAGGGGTGGCCCCTGGGAGCGCTCCTGCGGGGGCAGACCTGGACATGCGGGGCAGGCTGCATCGGGGCAGGCTGCACGGGGAGGTGGGCAGGAGCAGGGGGCATTGCAGGGGCGGCAGGAGGAGCGGGCATTTCAGGGGCAACAGGAGCAGGGGGTATTGCAGAGGCAGGAGGGGGCATAGGAGCAGGGGCCATTGCAGGGATAGGGATGGCGGGGGCATGGGGTAAGGCCATGCCATAATGTATGGCATGCGCTATGCGCGCTGTGAGGGTGGCGATGGAGTCAGCCATGCGTGTGCACTCGGCCTGGAAGGCGGCCCAAGCCTCCTGGCGCCACTGCTGGACACGCTCGCGAATTGAGGCCTTGATTCGCTCAACCGCCAACACGTGGTGGCGAAGGAGCTGGTCCCAGTGGCGGAGCCTGTGCCTGCATGGTTGGGCAGCTGGGGGTGCCACTGCTGCCGGACTGGAGTGTCCCCAGCTTGTGCTTGATCCCGCTGCAGGGAAGAGAAGAAAGAACGGGTCAGTCAGGCAGGCCAGCCACTGTCCCCACACCTCATGCCCTCCACCGCTGAGCCCAGATGACCCCATAGTAGTGTGGCTTGGGCCCACTCAGTTCTCCCCGTCTCCTGTGTTGTATGTTTACAAGGAGGACCGCCCATGGAGTAGGGTCCTCCTCCATGTATTGTAACCACCGGTCTGTGTCCTGGCCCCGTGGAGGGCGGGAGGGTGCTTGTGTTGCGTTAACCTGTGGAACTCCCTACCGGTGGAGACTGAGGCTTTGGGCTAATCACTGGTGTTTGACAGGGAGCGAGATGCATCCCCACACCGTGCCTGGGAGCACATATGGCAGACGTGGTCTGGGCTCTCAGATCCCCATCATGTGGGATGCCTCCTGGATGGAACCATGAGAGTGACTGGGGGGAGGGCGTCTCATCCTTGCAGCAAAACTCAGGTGGCCCTAAGGGTGGCCCAAGCACTTCCCCCCCTTCTCCCTCCCACTATCCCTCACACACGCAGCCCAGGGACATGTGTGGCCACAGTGGGGACTTCCCTTGGGAGGCCAGCCAAGGCACCGGGAGCAGGCGAGGGGCTCAGTGGGGGCCACGCTCACAGGGCTGTGACGCTGCGGTTTTCCCAGGCGCAGCTGGCCGTGCCTCACAGCCAGGCATGGGACAGTGTGCCGTTCTGCATGCTGCACCCTTGCGGAGGTGCGGGCTCTGGGCTGAGTCCCTGGGGCCCTGGCTGGTTCCAGCCAGCATCCACCCTTCCCCCGGGTCCCACTGAATGTGTGTGAGCAGCACGGTCCCAGGCGTGCCCTGCAGCTGCCTGCCATGGCCACATGCTGCTCGGTCACCAGGTTGCACATGCTGCTTGCTGCCTAATGCTACACAGCATGCAGCTCATGTGGCCTGAGTGACATGCTCTTCCCCTCCCCCCTCCGGGTGCCTGGCTCCCCGCTCCCCCCTCTGCCCTTGTGAGTGCAAAGTGCAAGACTCACCGGTGGATCCTTCCCCGGCCTCAGAGGAGCTGCTGGAGGGGGCCTGCTCCTCCGACGCACTACTGTCTCCTTTCCCCGCCTCAGTGGTCCTGGTGACGGGGGGGCGCTGGCAGATGTCTACAGGCACGTCCGGGGCTGGCTGGCCGAGGATGCCATGCAGCCAGTCATAGTGGGGGCAGGTGTCTGGTCCTGCCCCCCTAATCTCGCTGGCCCACACATAGCCCAGGCGCAGCTCTTTGACCTTGGCCCGGACCTGTTCGAGGTTCTGGGCCGGATGTCCCTGCTGGGCTAGCGCCTGGGCCATGAGGCCGTAGATGTCGGCGTTGTGGCGCCGGGACCTGGTGTCATGCAGGCCCTCCTCCTCCTGCCACAGGTCCAGGAGGGTCTCCAGCTCCCTGGGGGACCACGAGGGGGCCCATCGTTTCTGGCCCCTAGGGGCCTCCTGCGCTGGGGGTGCAGGTGGCTCAGCGCCCGGAGATGCCATGGCTGGCTCAGATGGCTGCTGGGCAGGGCAGGGGCGCCGTGGCAGATCTCAGGTCGGAGGTCTGAGATACGCTCCTGCCACATGCTCTCAGCAGCCTGCGACTGCTTTACCAGGAAGTCCAGGGCTCCTACAGGGTCTCCCGGCATCCAAACCGCTTTTTTCCGTTTAGCCTGCTTTTGCGCAAAAGCGTTATCTAGCTGTCTACACTGGCCCTTTTGCACAACAGTTTTTCACAAAAAGGACTTTTGCCCGAACGGGAGCAGCAAAGCTTTTCCGGAAAAGTGGCTGATTTCGCACAGTAGATCGTCAGTGCTTTTGCGGAATATCAAGCGGCCAGTGTAGACAGCTGGCAAGTTTTTCCAGAAAAGCGGCTGATTTTCCAGAAAAACTGTCTAGTCTAGACACAGCCCATCAGTGTGGCCTAATCTGCAGTTCTAGAATTCACACCCTGCTATTGGCTCAGGTGGGTGTTGGGTATTTGATCCCACCCATCTCCCACTGAAATCTGGATGGGGATGTTGTCTGGGCCCATCTCTATCTACCTTATTGCAGTTCCAGTAGCAGCCCTAGGCACTCAGAGCTTATGACTCTTTGGATTCTTCCATGTAGATGCCTTGATACAGGCAGCCAGACAAGGAGGCTTTGGCCCATCTCCCAGCAGGACACACCAGCTGGCATCCATCACTAACACACCGAGCACACACACCCCCGAGCACTCTCTGGCTGCTCCCACAGCACTGGCTGGGGGCTCAGCCTGAACTTGGCATCTCAGACATTGGGGATCCAAAACCCAGGGAATCCATGGGGGAGGAGGCTCCAGACTCACAGGTTGTTAAATTCAGTCCCATTGAGCCATTTCCAGGGCTGCCCTGGGTCCCTCCGGAGGCCGATCCAGTGGTGGGGTTTGCCTTTAAAGCGCAGCAGGAAATCCTAGAAGAGCGGAGGGGGAGGGGTGTCAGGGCCCAACCCTGCTGCTCCCCGGCTCGGGGCAGGGAATCCCAGGGGCACAGAGGGGCTCTGAGTGTTCCCAGGGGGTGGCTGGGGATTTTCCCCTCCCCCTTGTCCAGCTCTGGGTAATTCAGTATTAACCCTCCCCCTGAAACCCAGCTCCCTCCACCCCAACCTCCCCAGGGCTGGGGCTGCACTTAGGAGCTGTTGGGTCCAAGCTCTCCCTGCCCCCCATGCCAGGCCAGGCTCTGTGTGAAACCCTCACCTGACAGGGCAGCTGGTCTCTCTAGCCCTCTGGGGGGAAGGAGAGAGATGATCAGCGCAGGGGATGCTGAGAGGGGCCAGGCCTAAGAGGACCCCTCCCCCACCTCAGCTGGCTGCTCTTCCCCTACCTAGGGGCACTGGCCCTTCCAGCCACGCTGGGGTCTCAGCCCCCTCCAGCCCCAGGCTGCCCAGCAGACACCGGGGCCAGCCCAGCCCCAGAGTCAGGCTGAGAGACCTGACAGTGGCTGATCCCCCTGGTCATTAACACCAGAGGGGCCCTGGGCCCAGCCCGGCCGGGCATTCAGTGACTGGAAAGCCCCTTGGCTCTGGGCTCCGAGCTGCTCCTCACCCGCAGGGCAGAGCCCAGGCCAGTGCAACGAGTCTCTCACCATTTCCTGCAGGGTGTCGATCCCAGCCAGGGAGGCCCCCAGGGCAGAGCAGTTGCTCCGGCTGTCGGTCCAGTTCCCTTCGCCCTCGGAGAAATAGAAGCATTTCCCCTGGTAGCCGACCCAGCCGTCCAGGCACCAGGGGCCCAGCACAGCTGGAGAGCAGCCAGATAACAACACTGAAATGAGACAGGGAGGGATGAGGTGAGAGGGGACCTGCCTGTGGGTGGTGCAGGAATGATCCCAGAGCCCCAGGCTGCTGAGACTCCTCTGACCCTGCCAGGTGCTTAGAGGGGAAGGAGTGTGAAGGAGCCAGGGGGACGCTGGGAATCCCGCCCCCGAGGAAGGTTACCTGACCCTAGTGTAAGGGGACTGTTAGCCCCCTTACTAAAACTCTGTGGGAGTTTTTTGGTTTGCCAGCTTCCAGTATCAAAAGGGGAAGAGTCCATGAGACTGACAGACCCCAGAGACAATAGAAAGCAGCCAACACTCCAGCTCAGCCTGATTGACAGGTTGGACAGGCCAGTGAGGACAGTGAGAGGCCAGGCCCCGTCCTCCCTGTGAGCTGGGATTGTTCTGGGTCTCTCTGAGCAAGGAGAGAGCTGAGAGACAGCCCAAGGAGTGCAAGCTGTGTGGAGAGACAGTTTTGCAGCACAAAGCCAGGCATACACAGCTCAAGGAGTGCAGACCCTGTGTTGAGCAGCAGACTGGCAGTGCTCAGAGAGCCAAAAGGGACAGAGAAGCAACACAAGGAGCTAGAGCCTGGCCAAGCAGCACAGCCTGCAGCTGGGGGTGGTGAGCTGCTGGGACCTGCAAAGTGTGGGGAAAAGCTCTAGACTGGGAGAGGGGTCTGGCCACTTCGAGCTTGAGTCTGTGTGGTGACTACCAGAGCTAGCGCGTCCAGCCTGTAGCCCCCCTTGCAGCACATCCAAGGCCTCTAAGGGGCCTCTAAGGAAGAGACTGTGGACTGTCCTTACACTCTGCAGACTGCTGTTTTGATGTCCCTGTGCTACAGAACAGGGCTGTGTGTTCTCATTTAACCATTCTCATTTTTTCTTATTCTTTTCTCTTTAATCAGTTGTTGTTTAATAAATTGTATTTGCTTTGAACCTTATGAAGAGATCACTGGGCCAAGAAGGCCTGCAGTGTAAAGAGAGCACCTCGGGGTGGGGACACCCTAACTCCTGCCCCTAGTGACTACAAGGTCGGGGATTAAGCCCCAGGAAACCTGGGCCCAGCCTTGTTGCGGTTTCGAGGACTCTGCTACTCAGGAGAGTAGAGGGGGAGCCCTCAGGATCAGGGAGCCGGGGGGTAAAGAAAGTGGGAGCGGGGACTCAGATCCTTTCGCTGGTTCATTTCACCGGGGTGTATAGAAGCCAGGAAAGTTCCCCACAATAGCGGGACCATTCCCCGGCTTACACTAGTCTTACTGAGGCACTTTCTGTACATGGTCAATAGGGAGGCAGCTGACAAAGGGCTTGTGTGCCTAAGCCCAGAGCTGGGCCTGTGCTGCATTTCAGAACAGGGGGGAGGAGACAAGTGTTGGGTTGGCAGAAGAGTGATGCTGGGTAAGAGGCGGGTTCAGCAGGGTGGCCAGGCTGGTTCCCCGAGGAGCTCTGTTCGCCTGGGCCGCTGCCCCTCCCCTGCTCTACGCTGGGCTTCCCAGGAGGGGCTGAGGGGCGGGGGGGAACAAACTCCCTGCCCTTCGCCAGGCCGAGCGCCCGCTGCCCGGAGCTTCCAGCGCAGCGAGACGCCTGGCGGGAGACGTTTGCCAGGCGGGAAGGGACACACCCAGCCCAGAGGCAGGGACAGCTCAGAGCAGCCCAGGCACAAGAGCAACAGCCAGACGTTCAGAGCCGCACAAGGCAGGTGAGTCACTGAGGGAAGTGCAGTCACTGACAGACAGGGATACCAAATGGCCACAGGGTGGCTGCAGCCTGATACACTTCCTATGCAGAAATTGCTTCCTGCTAATTTAGCATCCAGAGGGAAACTGAGGCCTCCCTGCAGTGTGCCCCTTGCAGTGCCAGAGGAATCATAGAATCATAGGAAGGGTTACACTGGGGTTGGGGAGGGGCATGGGGGGGGCATAACTCACGACCAGGAGCTACTGGCAGGTTCAGAGCAGCAGGTGAAGAGCCAGAGGCAGATTCTTAGGGTCACTAAGGAGGGGTTGCTAAATTCTAGCCCATTCCAAACACCACATGAGTTTGGGATTTCCCTCCCCCGCATCTCCTGCCCCCTCCCCTGAATCACTCCTGCTCACTCTCAGCCTCCAGCATTTGGCACAAGGAGGAGTCTGACGCAAACCCTTCCAGCTACCTTGTGCTCCTTTGTACCACAGCGACCCTGTAGCTGGTTTTGAAGCCTTCCCCTGTGGCTGGAACACACTCAGATTTGGGAGCCTCTGGCAGAAGAGGCAGCAGGGATCAAAGAACGAATAGGCCGTGCACCAGCCTGCATGTCCCTGGAGGTGTCACGGTGCCGGGTGCTGTATGCACTGGCACTCTCACATGCACAGAGCAGGGCAGGCAGTGCAGACGCTGCTCCCTGGTGCAGGTCAGTGTGCAATTTGTGCCCCTTATTCCAGGGAGCAGCTGCAGCTGTGCAGGACACAATTTCACGTTTAACACCCTGCACCGAGCTGCCCTAGAGAACAGCTGCCAGGCCTGTAGGCCCCTTCCCATACTGCCTGGGAGAGCCTGGGCACAGCAAAGCCCAACTGGTGCCATTTCTACCATCTGGCCCCACTGTGCTCTGGGGCAGCCTGCACAGGCAAGGGAGAGTAACCCCAAGCTCCCAAATCCTACCTTAAGCTGTGAGAGCCAACACAGCTTTCAACAGGGCAGCTGGCTCTGGTGTAAGGTTGCTGAGGCAGATACATCCGTGCAAACCCCTCG
The DNA here is from genome assembly GCF_052426305.1 of Pelodiscus sinensis. NCBI lineage: Eukaryota > Metazoa > Chordata > Testudines > Trionychidae > Pelodiscus > Pelodiscus sinensis. Next base: position 16,342,054 of record NC_143070.1, read on the forward strand.
CACACACGTGCCAGAGCAGCACGTCCCACTCTGGCTACTTGCTGCAGTGACCAGCACCAGGGCAAGCCCCGTTCTGCACCACAGCCGCGCACTTACAGCTGAATGGATGCAAATTGGTAACTCATCAGTCAGGGGAATCAGCACAGAGGATTCCCAGTGCAGCCAGTCCTGAATCATCCCCAGCCCCCTCCACACTGGGTTCTAAACCCTCCAGGGGCCCAGTGACCAGATCCCAGGATAAGAGATAATCCCCACCCCTTCCCCAGACTGGAGGCAGACACAGTCGGGCTAATGTTCATCAGGAACAGCTGTTCTCAGTACCACACGGCACCTGTGCAGGTGGGGGAGTCACTAGCTCTGCCGGGCCCTGGCCAGGTCACACACTGGTGGGTGTCACACGTGATCAATGGGGGTGTCTGTGCTGCACCGCATGGCTCATTTCAGTGACAGGCAGCACCTGCCAACCCGGCTATGGGCACGATGTGGGGATGCAGGAAGGCCAGGCTGGTACATCAGGGTGACAGGCTGCAGGCAGAGGGCCCAGCTCATCTCTGCCCTGCACCTGCCTCTTCACTCCTTCTCCTCCCCCCCCCCCCACCCACACGGGAGTCAGTGACAGTGTCTGGGGCCCGGCGATAGTCACTGGGACCCAACATGCTCAGAGATGGGCTGGGGGGGGGGGGCTAGTGTCAGTCAGACCCTCCCCCCACAGCGAGTGCCCAGGGCAGAGCCTGCGAGGGGGCAGGAGGCAGCTCTGGGAGGAGCATCCCCCAGGAAACCTCTGTCCCAGGAGCAGGAACCAGGCAGGCCAGGAGGAGACGCTGTGACTGGGGCAGCCCCAGGGGTGTGGGACATGTGGAGGGGGGCAGGGAGGACTGAGAACTCACCTGCCAGGGCAGTAAGAATGATGATGAGAACTAAGGACACAACTCCGAGGGCAACTGTGGTTGTCTTATAGTTACAGCGATGCTCTGAAACAGAAGGACCTGTCAGGCAGGGCCGCATCTCACTGAAAGCAGTGGGCTGGGGCTGCCCTAGAACACGCCCCGTTCTGTCCCTCCCGCCCCCTGCCAGATGCTCTGGGAGAGGCACCCGGGCGCTCAGGCAGGCTGGGGCTGGCAGAACAGCCCCTCCCCCCTCAGCACAGCACGCCCTTCACACACTGCTGTTTTAGTGTTTTGCAGAAGCAGTTTCTTACACTGTAACTAAAAACAGGACTATGTAGCACTTTAAAGACTAAAGAGATGGTTTATTAGGTGATGACCCACGAAAGCTCATCATTTAATAAACCATCTTGTTAGTCTTTAAAGTGCTACATAGTCCTGTACTTTGTCTCAGCTACACCAGACTAACACAGCTACATTTCTATCACTGAAGCAAAATGCAGGACAATGTAGCACTTTAAAGACTAACAAGATGGTTTATTAGATGATGAGCTTTCGTGGGCCAGACCCACTTCCTCAGATCAAATAGTGGAAGAAAATAGTCACAACCATATATACCAAGGGATACAATTTAAAAAAATGAACACATATGAAAAGGACAAATCACATTGCAGAACAGGAGGGGGATGCAGGGGGGGGAAAGGAAGGAAGGTAAGTGTCTGTGAATTGATGATATTAGAGGTGGGGAGAGTGGGATGTTAGTGAGTTAATGGTATTAGAGGTGATAATTGGGGAAGCTATCTTGGTAATGTGTAAGATAGTTTGAGTGTTTGTTCATTCCTTGTTGGAGAGTGTCGAATTTTAACATGAATGACAGTTCAGAGGATTCTCTTTCAAGTGCAGATGTAAAAGGTCTTTGTAGCAGAATGCAGGTGGTTAAGTCATTGAGAGAGTGTCCTTTCTGGTTAGACACTGTTTTTTCTTTATGATCTTGTCTGATATCTGTTTTGTGGGCATTAATCCTTTGGCGAAGTGTCTGAGATGTTTGTCCAATGTACATAGCAGATGGACACTTTCGGCACATGATAGCATAGATTATATTTCTGGATGCGCAGGAATATGTGTTCTTGATCTTATAACTCGCTTGGTTAGGTCCAATAATGGTATCAGCAGAGTGAATATGTGGACAAAGCTGGCAACGGGGTTTATTGCAAGGGAAGGTACCAGGGTTGGTATTAGTGTGGTATGTCCTGTGGTTGTTGGTAAGAATCATTTTGAGGTTAGGTGGTTATCTATAGGAGACTATGGGTCTATCACTATTACACTGTAATGGTGTGACTCCTCCCTGTAGAACTGTGCTACTTCTAGTAGCAGTTTCTTATAGGAGCAGGTCAGTACTGCTGCACATCAGAAACCACCACCAGTAGCACATTCCCACATGGAGCAACTCTACACACAGCACTGTAAGGAACAGCCCTCGGTAGGGCTGCGCTACTTCTGGCAGCAGTTTCCTATTGGAGCATTCCCTTATGATCATACAATAAGAAAATGCTACCAATAGCATGTTCCTATAAGGTAGCAGTTCTCAACATTACAAGGGCACCAGGTGAGCTCAGGGCACAGAGATAAGGACCCGCATGTTCCAGGGGCAGGAGCTCCCCCGCCCAGTGCCCATCCCTGCACCCGAGTTCTCAGTAGGAATCACACGGTGGAAGGGGAGAAGGAACTAGGCTGAGAGGGGCCAGGCCTGTCACACGGGGTCTAACCCACCAGCCCAAACAGTCCCTGCCCAGCCACACACCTAACGCTGTGGGCTCCAGCCAGCTCCTGGGAGCCAGGGATCCGGACCCCAAGAGCCCCGGGGGATCCAGCCCCGACTGCCCACGAACAGAGATTGGGCTGCTTCTGCTGCCACTCGGTCTGTCTCTCTTCTCAGACAGCGGCAGCGACACCCAGGAAAGTGGATCCGATTTAGTCTTCCAGCGGCCAGCAACACGCGGCTCCCGAAGCCGCACGTGGCTCTCGGTGTCCCCATCTGCTGCCCCCATGGTCTCTCCGCTGCCTTCGGGCTGGGGACGCTGCTGCAGGCGCTGGGCCGGGCTCGGCTGCTCTCTGGGTGGCGGGTCCGATGCAGAAGCAGCAGCAAAGCGCAGCTAGATGGGTCCTGGTCCTGGCTTCCTCCCTGCTCCGGGCCTCGCGGCCGGGCTGGAACCGAGACAGGCCAAATGGGACAGAGGCGGTGCCGCCGTGATTCAATCCCTCGTCCCGCTCCCACAAGGGCTGCAAAGACCGGGGCTGCCCCGGGTCCCTCCAACCCGGAACACGCCGCTACCAACAGAAAGGAGCGGGGAACCGAGGGGGCAGGAGCCTGAGGAGCAGCAAGACCTGGCCCGGGGTGTTTCCCAACAGACCGCACAGCCCTCGGGCGGGATATTGGTCCAGAAGCTACGCGCGCTCCGGTGCAGCCCGTCCCCAAACCGGGCCCAGTCTCTGCCCTGATCTAGTGAACTTCCCCACTCCACGCCAACCTCTGGCTCCGCCCCAGCACATTCCCTCTTAGTCTTTTTCTCCTTTCTCTCTCCCTCTCCCTCTCCCTCTCTATCTTCCCGGCCGCCGCGTTCCTGCCGCGCCTCTTACCCCAGCATCCTGTCGGCTCCGGGCGAGATCGGGCCCCTGTATCACGGGCAGAAGGAGCAGCCCCGCGCCCGACCCCACTGCAGACCGGGAAGCAGGAGCGCGCGGGGATCTCGGAATTCACGAACGTGTCACAAAGTCCTGGCACCACTCCGCTCCTCCTCCCCCAGCTCAGTCACCCGCCCAGCCGCGGCCCCTCCCAGGGTGCAGGGAGTAACTCCGACTTGCTGGGAAAAGTTTATTTGCATGAAGCCAGCAGCGAGCCGTTAGCGCCGCAGGGCTGAGAAATTAAACTGCAGACACGTGTAGTTGTGTGAAAGAGAAAAATAAAATGTCACTTACCCTCTCTCCCATCATAGAAACTCTAGTCCAAATTCCATTCTCAGACAGACAGACAGACAGACAGACACTGCTTTTAATTCATCATTTCTAAGTCCGCAGGAAGCAAAAGTGACTGCATCTTTCACTAGCAGCTAACAGAATGCAGGACAATATAGCACTTTAAAGACTAACAAGATGGTTTATTAGGTGATGAGCTTTCGTGGGCCAGACCCACTTCCTCAGATCAAATAATGGAAGAAAACAGTCACAAACATATATACCAAAGGATACAATTTTAAAAAAATGCACACACATGAAAAGGACAAATCACATTACAGAACAGAAGGGGGATGGGGGGGGGGAAGGAAGGTGAATGCCAGTGAGTTAATGATATTAGAGGTGGGGAAGGGGAAATGTCTGTGAGTTAATAGTATTAGAGGTGATAATTGGGGAAGCTATCTTTGTAATGGGTAAGATAGTTGGGGTCTTTGTTAAGTTCCGTGCGGAGGGTGTCGAATTTTAGCATGAATGCCAGTTCAGAGGATTCCCTTTCAAGTGCAGATTTGAATGTTTTCTGAAGTAGGATGCAGGTTAGCAGGTCATTGAGACTGTGTCCTTTCTGGTTGAAATGACAAGAAACTGTTTTCTCTTTGTGATCTTGTTTGATATCTGTTTTGTGGGCATTAATCCTTTGGCGAAGTGTCTGAGACGTTTGTCCAATGTACATAGCAGACGGACACTTTCGGCACATGATAGCATAGATTATATTTCTGGATGCGCAGGAATATGTGTTCTTGATCTTATAACTCACTTGGTTAGGTCCAATAATGGTATCAGCAGAATGAATATGTGGACAAAGCTGGCAACGGGGTTTGTTGCAAGGGAAGGTATCAGGGTTGGTATTAGTGTGGTATGTCCTGTGGTGGTTGGTAAGAATCATCTTGAGGTTAGGTGGTTGTCTATAGGAGACTATGGGTCTGTCTCCCAGAGCCTCTTGGAGTATGGTATCCTGTTCCAATATAGGCTGTAGTTTATTGATAATGTGTTGGACAGGTTTAAGTTGGGGGTTGTAGGTGATGACAAGTGGTGTTCTATTGTTGGTTTTCTTGGGTCTGTCTTGAAGTAGATGGTTTCTAGGTATTTGTCTGGCTCTTTCAATTTGCTTTTTTATTTCTCTGGGTGGGTAGTTGAGGTTTATAAATGCTTGGTAGAGATCCTGAAGCTTCTGGTCTCTGTCAGTGGGATTAGAGCAGATGCGGTTGTATCGAAGGGCTTGGCTATAGACGATGGATCGTGTGGTGTGTTCTGGATGGGAGCTGGAAGCATGTAGGTAACTGTATGAGTCGGTGGGTTTTCTGTAGAGAGTGATGTATAATTTTCCATTGTTGATTTGTACGGTGGTGTCCAGGAAGTGGATCTCCCGTGTAGAATGGTCCAGGCTGAGGTTGATGGTGGGGTGTAGGTTGTTGAAATCTCTGTGGAATATCTCTAGTGTTTCTTGGCCATGCGTCCAGATCATAAAGATGTCATCGATGTACCGTAGGTAGAGGAGGGGTGAAAGGGGACGGGAGTTGAGGAAACGTTGTTCTAGGTCAGCCATAGACAGACCCATAGTCTCCTATAGACAATTTTAGCCATCAGGCCATTTTAGCCATCAGGCTTTCTTGTGCAAGAAATTAACATTGCCTGTCTACACTGGCCCTCTTGTACAAGAATACTTGTGCAAGAGGGCTTATGCCTGAGCGGGAGCATCAGAGTATTTGAGCAAGAAGCCCTGATTTTGTACATTACAACGTCAGTGTTCTTGCACAAATACTCGCGGCCAGTGTAGACAAGCGGCAAGATTTTTTGCAAAAGCAACTGCTTTTGCGCAAAATCTTGCCAGTCTAGACGCAGCCCTGATGTAAAGTGTCAGATATAATTGAGGACTCCCAAATAGATTCTACACCACCAGAAATAAAACCTGTTTCCATCTTCTGTGACTTTCAGTTAGATGTGACTCACTATCCTCTGCTTAGTGTTCAAGTTATGGTAGACCATAAGCCAGGTCATATTAAGTTCAGGTCTTTTACCTTTTAATCATACAATATGGATAACAACATTTCATTCTCCCAGCTCCAAGTCTTAAGTGAATTTCAACCCAAAAGAGCCAAAATTGATCACCTTGACACAGCAAGGGTATGTCTACACTACAGCACTAATTTGAACTAACTTAGTTCGAATTAGTTAATTCGAACTAAGCTAATTTGAATTAGCGCATCCAGATTTAAAAACTAGTTTGAATTAGCATTTTTCTAATTCGAACTAGCACGTCCACACTGATTGGATGCTGGGGCGCATTTAAGGGCAGATGAAACTGGTTCCGGCAGGGCATCAGGTCAGTAGTTGCTTTGTGTGGCTGCTTTCTGAGGCTCATTCTTAAAGGTACCCCCCTGGACAGCCGGTTCTCAGCTTTTCCGCTTGCTTGTCTACCTCACCGAGGGAGAGCAAAGCGATTTCCTTTCTTCCTGCCTGTGTCGGTGGTTCCATTTGGGGACACCGCCACAGTTGGCAACATGGAGCCAGAGCTCACCCTGGGCTTTCTGGTGCAGTTCTTGGACTTGCTGCTGCAAGTCTGCCAGCAATGGCTGGAGGCTGCCTGGTACCACCTGGTACACATCAGCCCCCTGCCTCTCCACCTGGCCTCCCTGGGGGCTGTGGAGGAGCCGCAGCAGCGCCCGGATGCCAGCATGCCCCGCCGCATCTGGCGTCTGGACACCAGCAGCTACAGGTGGGACTGCATCGTCTTGGAGTGCTGGGGAGACAGAGAGTGGACTCAGAACTTCAGGATGAAGAGGGACACCTTCCTGGAGCTCTGCGAGTGGCTCGCCCCTGCTCTGCAGTGACGGGAGACTCGCATGAGGCCCGCCATCCCCCTCCAGAAGCATTTGGCCATCACCCTCTGGAAGCTCTCCATGCCGTACAGCTACCGATCTGTCGGGAACCAGTTCGGCATGGGGAGAGGAGGAGATGCTGATGTCAGGGCACCTCCCTCCCACACTGTAGTCTGTCTCCACAGAATGGAGGGGGGAACAACAGGACTTGAAATGGAGTTTGCTTGCTCCTTTTGGGAGTGGTGCTGGGCCTGGGCAGCAGTGAGCCTCTCTTAGCCCCACTGCACCACCCCCCAGCAGCCACCTAAGGTCAGCAGTATCCAGCTGGAGTCTGTAACCTGAACCCCTGCCCCAGTCATGCACCCTCTCCTGCACCCCACGACCCTGCCCCAGCCCTGATCCCTACCAGACCCAAAGCCTGCACCCTGAATCCCCTCCTGCATCCCAACCCCTGCCTGAAGCTCAGCTCAGAGACCCTCTCATACTCCAAATCCCTTAGTCCAAGACCAGAGCCTGTGCCACAACCCGCTGCCCCTGTTGATGAAATGGCGGAAAGATAGGAAAGGGAGGGAGGATGGAGTGAGTAGGGGCGAGGCCTCGGAGAAGGGGCACAAAGGAGATGGACCCAGGGTCTTTGAGTTTGGGGTAGATCCTGGATTGCACTGAAATTCAAAAATGTGATCTAGTGCTTAAAAAGGTTGGAGACCCCTGCTATAGATACCTGCCTTTCATCTGCGCAGCTTCAAAGCACCGGCTTCCCCATCCTGCCCAACACAGGAGAGCAGGGTTGTCCTGGGGGTGCTGTGGGAAGGGCGGGAGGAGGGGGGACTATCAGACACCAGCGCTCTTAGTAGAGCCGGCTCAGCGGAAACACAGCTGCACTGAGAGCTGCTCTCAGAGGAGCCTCAGCATGTCCTGGAATTCAGGTGTGTAAGCTGGAGGGTGACTCAGGCTTATTGCTCCCAGCCATGCTGAGCTGTTTCTCCCACTCACTGGGCTGCCCCCCAAGAAACTCACTGTGAGGCTACAGCTCCACTGTAGCCTTCCCGCGGAAAAGCCTATGCAAATGAAGCATGGCATGCTCGGTGCTCTCTGGGATTACCCCTTTGCTTCTCCTGTGCTAACACTCCAGAGAGAGCGATCAGACCCTGCCTTCACCCAAGGCCCTCTCCCCTCATCTCTCTGCTGGGGCATGGGAGTTGTGGCAGGGCTCCCTGCCAACCAGGACACGGGAGAGGAACCCTGAGTCAATAACATGGTGTATTTGGAGCAATTCACCCTGCCCCCCCAGTCAGTATGGCTGGGGAAGGGGAATGTTTTGCAGAGATGTCCGGGGAGGAGGGGGTCCTACACCCCCTGCAGGCAGCAGATGGAACAGAGCCCCCCAGAGGGTCAGAGCTGGCAGTGGTTGTGGGGCAGGGTAGTGATGGCTGGTCCAGCACTGTCTGCGCAGAAGCCCAGGCAGAGGGACATCTCACAGCCGGCGAGCAGAGGCCCCAGGCAGAGACCAGAAGCAGCTGATACCTGAATGACATGATGGGCGGGTAACTCATCTCCCCTGCCTTGAGCCTGGCTCAGCTCTTTACTGGCTGTGAGGATAACAACACAGGCAGGCAGCTGATTCTGAAGAAACGTCACCTGCCCCTTCCCCAGCCCCAGCCCTGCCATTTGCCCCCTCCCAACCCCACAGGCTTCTTCCCTTGCTCTGGGCATTCATCTCGCCCACCCCCTAGTCTAGGGGTCTGCAACCTATGGCTCTTGAGCCAAATATGGCTCAGCAGGGAACCAAATGTGTCTCTTTTGTCATTCCCAAAATCATAGAATCATAGAACACTAGAACTGGAAAGGACCTTGAGAGGTCATCGAGTCCAGTTCCCTGCCCTCACAGCAGGACCCAATACCATCTAGATCATCCCTGACAGGTGTCTGTCCAACCTGCTCTTACATATCTGCAGTAATGGGGATTCCACAACCTCCCTAGGCAATTTATTCCAGTGTTTTACCACCCTGACAGGCAGGAAGTTTTTTCTAATGTCCAACTGTAGTGGGGCTATTTGGAAATCATGGGGGGGGGGGGGCGGGCAAAGCCCGCCCACCTTCTAAAAGCCCCTCCCCAGCCTTATGGGAGGGACACTGGACCCATGTCCAATTAATTGCTTGGGACAAATAATGACAAAAGGATCAAGGAGTGCGGGCTAAAGGTTCAAAATAAGGGAGCCGGATGGGGACACCGAGCAGAGAACCCCGGACAGCGCCCACTGCTCCTCAAAGCTATCGAAGGAGCCAGTGGACGCCGCCCAGAGGAACTCTGCCCGGATTCGTGAAACCAGGGAGGAACGGAAATAGGCCCCACAGTCGCAGAGAACCCCCTCGTCTAGCATCCTCCTCCTGGTATTGTAGATGGTGGTCTTTGCCAGGGCCAGGAGGAGGTTGACGAGGAGGTCTCGTGACTTTGTGGGGCCACGGATTGGGTGTGCGTACAGGAAAAGGTGAGGGGAGAAGTGCAGCCAGAACCTCAGTAAGAGGTTCTGGAGGAGCCAGAATAGGGGCTGCAACCTGGCGCATTCAAGGTAGGCATGCGCCAGGCTCTCCCTCACACCGCAAAAGGGGCAGGTGTCTGGGATGGGGGTAAACCGCGCCAAGTACATGCCCGTGCTCATGGCTCCGTGAAGGAGCCGCCAACTAATGTCCCCGATGGGCCGTGGAATTAGATCAGAGTAGATGCTGGCCCATCGGGGTTCCCCACCCTCTACGGGTCTTAGGTAGTCCCGCCACTTGGTATCGGGACGGAACACGAGGGTGGGGAAATGCAGGGTGTGGAACATGAGCGTGTACAGATGTTGTCTTGGTGTGGCTCGAAAACAGATCAGCTGCATATTTTGCAGCCGGCTGGGGGTCCAAGGATGGGGAGGCCGGGGGGGCCCGCGGAACAGGGGCCCGATAATAAGGGACGGAGGTTTTGCAGGGAGGGGGTGGCGGGGCGTACCCTCTCGCAGGGCTCTCTGTAGGAAATCGAGAGCGGGCCGCGGCAAGGCTGCCTTCACCTCCTGGAGTAGGCGCAAGGGGGTTCGAGGGGTGGAGAGCCCCATGCGTTGAGCGAGCGCTCGGGGGTCCACCCAGTCCCCCCTGTCGTAGTCCAGGAGGTCTCCGACCATGGTGGTTTCTGCCAGGATCAGCCTCCGGCGCACCGAGGGAGACTCCGCCACCTGCACACACAAGGCTAGATTGTGGAGCAGCGGCTCCGCGAGGAGGTCTGCTCCCTCAGAGGCCACAACGGACCTGGTCGCCGAAAACAGCTTCCAGGTCTGGAGGAGGTCCTGGTAGAATTCCGGCAGCTCTGAGAGGTCTCGCGGAAGACCCCTCGGGTGAATAAAAAAGAGCTGCCGGTCATATCGGAGCCCTCGGAGGCGGCGGAGGATCCTCAGGGGCGGACGCCAGGCGCCTCTCAAGCTTCAAGACCTCCCGTTCCAACTGCTCTATCGCCGCATCCCTCCGCTGGCTGGCGCCCCGGGAGTAGTCACGGCAGAAGAGCCGGGCACGCACCTTCCCCACATCCCACCATCGCCGCGCCAAGGGAAAGGCGGGCCGCTGCCCCCGCCAGGCCCACCAGAACTCCCGGAAGGACGCCACGAAGCCCACGTCCTCCAGCAAGCTATTGTTGAAGTGCCAATAGGCCGGCCCCAGCCTCTCCAAAGTCAGAGAGGCTTTCACGGCCACCAGATGGTGGTCCGTGAATGAGGCTGGCCGGACGCTGGAGGAGTGGGCTCGTGCCAGATGGAATCGAGACAAGTAAATGCGATCCAACCGGGAGTGGCTCGACCGCTCGTTCCCCACCCGGACGTAAGTGAAGGTGGTACTGTCGTCCGGGTGGTGGTCCCGCCAGACGTCCACCAGGGAGTGATGTTCCACGATCTCCCTGAGGACATCTGCCGCGGCCTGGCAGTTTGCGAGACCTACACGGTCCCGGTCATCGAGGGTGGTGTTGAAGTCCCCGCCCAGGACCAAGCCCTCGCGAGGATCCAGAGTGCCGAGGAAGGTGGCCGCCTGCCGATAAAAGGTGACCTGGTCCGGGCCCGCGTTCGGGGCATAGACATTGACCAGGTTCAACGTCCGCCCCTCCACTCAGGCCCGGACGTGCAGCAGGCGGCCCGGGACAACCTCGGCGGTCCCCAGCTCCTCGGGCCGTAGGGCAGGGGAGAACAGGGTGGCCACCCCGGCCAAGCGAACGCCGAGGTGACTAAAGTACACCCCGTCCCCCCACTCCAGCCACCAGCCAGCTTCGACGGCTGGAGTCGTGTGGGTCTCCTGCAGGAAAACCACCGAGTACCCCCCCTCCCGAAGGAAGGAGAGCAGCCGGCTCCTGCGGAGACCCGCCCTACAGCCCCGGGCGTTCAGCGTCGCGATGGTGGTGTAATTCATAATGAGGGCTGGGGTGGATCCTCGCGGGCAGGTGAATCGGCGGCCTCACGCAGGCCCCACAGCAGGCCGCCCTCCGACCCAAAGGTCAGGAGAGTGTCCCAAAACCTGCGGGTCTGGCGGTAGGCCGCGTCGTCCTGCCTACTGGTTCCTCTCCCCTCCCACAACAAGGCCCTAGTGGTCTGGAGGATGAGGTGGAAGTCCCCCCAGCACTGGAGGGCGAGCTGCGCCTTACCTTTAGCCCCGCGGGTATCCATGAGGAATTGGCGCAGCTCACTCCTCAGCGCTGAGGGGGAGCCAGGGTTTTCCTCCGCCCGGGCCCCCGGATGAGACTCGCGGGCCACGGAGACGGACAAGCAGGGATCCGATCCCCGACGTGGCGCCGTTACCACTGGCGCCGCGCTGCCCGCCCCCAACCCCGGCAGGTAAGGAGGCGGCGGAGGGAACAAGGCAGCCCCCAACAGATTAGGGACCGGGGACACAAAAACCACCCCCTGGGGGCCGCTCACAGTGAGTGGAAACGAGACGGCCCCCATGGGGGTGGCAATGATGGTGGTTTGGGAGGACGGTGAGGACGGGACAAACGGCATGGTAGGCGTGGAAGGGGGGGTGGGTCCATGGCCGGACGGTGAAGCGGGGGTGGGAAGAAAGGGGGCGGTAACAGTAGGAGAGGGGTCGGGGGAGGATTCGGGGCTGGAAACGGGTTCATAAAGGGTAGGGTCTAGGCGAAGGGCACGTGCAGGGGTAAGGGGAGGAACGGGACAGGGAAGGGAACCAAAGGCAGGGGCGGGATCTAGGGGGGAGTCCCCCTCATTTGTGCCACCGGGCTGTAGCTCCTCCCGAGTGGGAGTCGAGGGGGCAAGGGCAGAAAGGGGGCCCACACCGACGCCGGGCTCAGATGGAAGGGCAGGAGTTGCTGCCACGGCGTCGGCTTGATTGGGGTTTTCCACTGGGACCCCAACAGAGAGGGAAGATGACCGCCCCGCCTCAGTTACTGGAACGGGGGCGCCCCCAAGCTCGGAACCCAGCCGCTCGCCGCCAGCCACCACCCCGGAGGGCACGGCGGCTTCAGTTCCGGCGCCCGAGTTGGCCGGGCCGATAGGTAGTACCAGGGGCGCCCCGAGTGTGAGGACGGGGTTGGCCACCAGGGACGGAGGGTTGGGAGGAGGAGGGGACGGCGCCACAAAGTCGCCGCCCAGACCGAGGCCCGCTGGCGGAGGGTCGTCCTCCCCCTGGGTGAGTGGGGTCAGACCCAGGGCCTCGATCTCCTCGAAGATGGAGCTAAGCTCCATCCCCTCGGCCCCGGAGCCTTCCCCTCCAGCCGCCAAGGAAACAATTACCTCGGCGGGAACGGAGGGGGGCTCAGTTGGAACCGGGGCCGGAGGGGCTCCACCCGAGGCCTCCTCATGGAGAAGCTCCGCAGGGGGGGGCGTCGTCGTCCCCCCTCGCCACCACGGCTTCCTCGGCCGGCGCCTCCCGCTGATGCTCGTCGGGGGCGCTCTCGGCACCGCCGGCTCCCCTCGGGATCTTTCGGAGGGGGGCCTTCCCGCCCTCCTCATCGGAGGGGGGAGATTGAGTCCGCAACCGGCGGGCTCTGCGCTTTCCCCCGACGAGCATCCAGCCCTCCGAGGTGGAAGTGGAAGACTGGTCAGCGGGGGCAAGGCCAGGGGCCGCAGTTTGTTTTCGGGGGAGCCGTTGAGGCAAGGGAGGGAAAGAGAGGGGGAGGGAAACCTCCACCCAGGGGGAGCCCTCTCCCTCGCACGGCAGCGACCGCGCTACCCTCTCCTCTTTGGGCCCCGCAGAAATGGATCGTGTAAGGGCGGGGCCCGCCTGCTCGCTCGGGCACGCCGGAAGGGGCGCCTCCGGCTCCCGAGCCGAGCCGTCGGTTGGAGGAGGGGCAGCCGCGGAGGCCGGACTACCAGGGGGGCCGGCGGTGGTGGGGCCGGCGCCCTCCTGGGCCCCGGTGGGCCCGGACGCCTCCCCCGACCGGGCCAAGGGACAGTCCCTCCGAACGTGCCCCATCGCCCGGCAGAGGAAGCACCGGGCCTCACCTGTCGAGTAATGGACCCGGTAGAGGGCCCCCTGGTAGGGCACCATAAAGGACCCCTCTAGTGCCACCCCGCCACGCGCCACCGGCGGCATTTGTAATTGCACCTGTCGGCGGAACGATAGCACGTGGCGGAGGGCGGGGTCCTTGCAGCCCAACGGGAGAGGGCTGATGATGGAGATGGGTTTCCCCAGAGTGGAGAGGGAAGGCAGTAGGGCGGCATTAGGGAGGTAGGGTGCGACGGAGGGGAGGACCACCCATACGCCCAGGTCCTCCAATGGCTCGAGGGGCACGTGCACGCCCCCCACCTCCAGGCCCTTCTCCACCGCCTCCTGGGCGGTGGCCTCTGAGGCAAGGAAGAACACGACCTTGCCATACATCTTTGAGGCCGCCACCACGGCCGAGGCCCCCACCACCCTCGCCAACGCCCGCACGTACATTTCCACGTGGGGCGAGGCGGCGACCAGGAGGCAGCGAATGCCGTGCCTCCTGGTCATGGCGGGAAAGGGGCCTCGGCCACCAGGGATGGAGCTGGAGGCGGCAGTCGGGGCTGATGACAAGGCAGGTGAGGGGGCAGCAGCGGCCACCTGGGCCTACGCTCTGGAGGCCTTGGTTGGGTCACCCCCAGAGCTGGTGGAGGGAACAGCAGGGGAAAGAGGGGCTGCGGTAGATGATAGGGCTGCGGGGGGCGGGGCAGCTTTGGCCGTGATGGGTTTGGCCTTTGGGTCCGGGCTTTTGCCCTTTTTCCCGGCCGAGGTGGTGGCTGCTCCCGAATCTGGGGGAGCGTTGGCCGTGGCAGTGGCGGAGCTCAGGCCTGGGGTCGGGAGATTGGCCACGGCATTCCTTGGACCCGGTGGCAATGGGGGGGACCATGGGTTCGACAGGGGCAGGGGCTTCCTCCATCAAGGAAGGGAGGAGGAAGGAGGCGCAGGTGACAAGAGGGTGGAGCAAGGGTTAACCACTCCTCCCCACTGGACAACAGGCAGGGGAGGAGGGTGTCCGTGAGGGAGAGGGTGGGGGAGAGGGAGGACGCTGGTTTCAGGAGGGGCGACTGAGGATGTGGGGGGCATTTGGCAGCCTCTCCTCCCTGCTGAGGCTGTAGCAGAGGAGGAGGGCGCTATTGCGGGGGCAGGGACACACGAGGGAAGGGGGGGTGCAATTGGGGGGGAAAGAGGGAAGAAAGGTGGGGGCAACCACTCCCTCCCACCGACTGGTTGCTAGGAGGGAGGGAACCAGAAAAAGGCAGGATAGGGACAGGGAAACCGAAAGGCCAGAAACCACTCCTCCCCGCAAGACTGGAGGCGGAGGAGGAGGGCACTGGCAGGGTGGACAGGGGACAGGGTAACGGGTACTGGGCAGGGGCCGGCTCCTCCGGCTGCACTGGGATACTAAGGGGAGGGGGGCTATGGGGCCATTGGGGAAGTGCAATGAACAGGGGGACTAACTAAAAGGAGGGGAGGGATGTGGCACAAGCGCTCGGGGCAGGGGGGGACAAGGCAGACTGGGTAGTGCTCGGGGGCTGGCGGGCAGCTGGGGGGGGTAAAACGGAGGGAAAACAACAGCTGGGTGGGGCGGGACACACACACTTGGGCTAGCTAGGGCAGGGGTGTGGCAAATAACAACTTTGGGAACAGGTGTGGTGGGTAAGTCTCTTTGGGGCGGGAGGGAAAGAAACAAACTAGGCTAACGGGGGGGCAGGCAGTGGGGAGAGACCAAGCTGCTGGGGTAGGGTGGGTGACCTGGGGTGAGGGTGGCCCCCCCCAGCCAAATGTAACTGAGGGAGGGGGGCCAAGTCCAAGGGGGGGTGGGAAGGGAGCACTCCCACGAGTGCTGTGGGGGCTCAATCTCGCCCACTGCTGCGGCAGAGTCCCAGATGGAGGGCGGGGGAGAAGAGCCAGTCCAGGTGGTGAAGGGCGGTGGAGGAGGTGTTGGGGGTGGTGGCAGCGAGGGGGGGGCGCAGCTGGACTAGGAGGAGGGCTCTGAGCCTCTCCCCCAGACCCCCTTTCAACAGTTCAGTTCACCACCACCCCTGGAGCAGATTAAAAAAAGCTCAGTCTTTAAACAAACCCCCTCCACAGTTCCAGATGGTGGTAATCTCCTCTTCTCCCCCTCAGCGGGGTGCAGCAGCAGCAGCGGGCAGGCAGCGGTGGAAGGCCTCCGGGTAGTGGTGCAGGTGGGGTGGTCCTCCTTCTCCGGAGCAGTGGTGGAGGGGAGAGGGAGGGCAGCCGGCAGGCCCCCCCCCCTCCCATCAGGCAGCAGCAGCAGGTGGTGGTAGCAGTGGTGGTGGTAGTGGTGGTGGGGTGTGGCAGCAGGAGCAATGTCCGGGGAGCAGGCCCACGCAGGCAGGTGGCTGGGTGGGTGGGGAGGGCTCCGGCTGGTGCAGAGGCAGGAGCAGGAACCAGCGGGGGGGAGAAGGAAGAGGGCAGCCCCTGCACCCTGCTGCCTCTCCTCCTTCTCAGGAGTGTAGTGGGTGAGAGTGGCCGCCCACTGAACCGGAAGAGGAGGAACCCCTCTGGACAAGCCAGTAGGCTACATATGGTGGAGAACGTGGGCACGTAGCGATATAGTCGATCCCGCCCCTGACGTGAGGGGCTGAGCGTGTGCCTCAGTGTACCCTAACCGGAAATTTTTTTTTGTTTGTGGTTGGTTCTTCCCTTTTCTTCCCTTCTGGTCCTGTGATTTTGTGTGGGAGGAACATGAAGTGGGACGCGGTGCTCAAAGTGCTGGCTGAGGGTCAGCAACAGCAACAGAAGCTCTTAACTCAACAGTTGGCGGCACAGCACCAACAACAGCAGGAGCTACTGCGGCAGCTGGGCACCCCACCTGGCCAGCTCCTACAAGAGATGGCGAAGCAAAACCAGACGGGTACCGCAGCCATCCCGGCTGGCCCACCCATCCTCACGACTCCGGGACCAGCGGGGGTCCCAAAGGTGTTCGCCCTCCTCAACTCGGGGTGCAGCCAGACGCTCGTCCACCCCGATGTCCTCCCAGCCGCCGCGGTGCCCGAAGGGGAGTTGCAGCTGCGGTGTGTCCATGGGGACGTGAGGATGTATCCACGGGTTCGACTCCTCCTGACTATTCGAGGCATCACCCGAATGATGCAAGTAGGGGTAGTGACCAATTTGCCATACCCCATGGTGTTGGGCCATGATTGGCCAGGACTTACAGCCCTCATCCGCGAGACTGGCCCTGGGGAGCCGCCGACGCCGACTGAGCCAGATCGGGAACTCCTGGGAGAGGATCCCCAGGGGGCCCGAACGCGGGGGTCGCTCCACAGCGGGGAGCCAGTGGCAGTCGAGGCACCTGAGCTGACAGACCCTGTGCCCTCAGACCTGGAGGATGCACCGATTTCTCTGGACTCGGTGGACTTTCCCCGGGACCAACGGGACGATCCCACCCTACGAGCAGCCTACGACCAACTCGCCTGTGTCGACGGGACCGTGGTTGATCCGCAAAGAGCTACACAGTGGCCCCGGTTTGAGCTACGAGCAGACAGGCTCTAATGGGTCGTGCGGAACACGCAGTCTCAGGAGGAAGAAGCCCAGTTACTGGTACCCCGGGCCCATCGGCGGGCAGTATTGAGACTGGCCCACGACATTCCTGCTGCAGGTCACCTTGGGCACAAGAAGACCTTGGCCCGAGTTCTGGCCTGGTTTTTTTGGCCTTGAGTGTATAAGGAAGTCAAAGACTATTGCCAGTCCTGCCCAGCCTGCCTGCTAGCCGCCGCCCCGGGGGTGCCAAAAGCCCCCCTCGTTCCTTTACCAGTGGTTGGGACCCCCTTCGAGTGGGTTGCCCTGGACATAGTGGGGCCCTTTCCACAGAGCAAGGCGGGGTTCCGATATATCCTGACGCTCATGGACTATGCGACCAGGTTCCCCGAAGCTATCCCCCTCCGAAATATCCACGCCCGCACCATCGCGAACGAACTGGTCTGAGTCTTTGCCTGGGTAGGGCTACCGAGGGAGCTACTGACCGACCAAGGAACGAACTTTACGTCCCGGCTGCTGCGTCAGGTCTGCGACCTTTTAGGCATTCGCAAGTTACAGACCTCCGTCTACCACCCCCAGACCGACAGGCTGGTAGAACGGTTTAACCGCACCCTAAAGGGGATGCTGAGGAAATTTCCACCAGCTGAAATGAAGCACTGGGACCAGCTAGTTCCTTTGCTCTTGATGGCTGTGCGAGAGGTGCCACAGGCCTCCACTCGATTTTCCCCTTTAGAGCTCCTGTACGGCAGACGACCTTGCAGCATCCTCGACTTGATGAAGCAGGCCTGGGAACTGACCCCCTCTACTCCGGTAGGACTCTTGCAGCACGTACTCTGGCTCCAGGAGAGACTCGCTCAGGTGGGGGCCATGGCTCAAGCGAACCTGCAGGCAGCCCAAAGAGCGCAGGAGCGGGGGTACAACCGGGAAGCCCGGGAAAGAGCATTCGAACCCGGGGATAGGGTACTGCTGTTACTCCCGTCCGAGGAGTCAAAATTGTTGGCCCGCTGGCAGGGACCCGATGTTTATGTCTACACTACAGAGTTAGTTCGAACTAACTTAGTTCGAATTAGTTAATTCGAACTAAGCTAATTCGAACTAACGCGTCTAGAACTAAAAACTAGTTCGAATTAGCGTTTTGCTAATTCGAACTAGCAAGTCCACATTGAGTGGACCCTGAACAGGGCTTAAGGATGGCAGGAAGCAGTGCCGGCAGGGCATCAGAGGAGGACTTAGAGAGTGGAGATGCTGTCTCAGGCTAGCCGAGGGCTGCGCTTAAAGTGACCCGACCCCCACCCCGGACAGACAGTTCTCAGGGGTGCCCCGCTTGAAAACCAGTCCTGGCTTGGAGTGCCCGGAGTGCCCACACTGGGCACATCACAGCACTCGGCCATCAGCCCGGCTGCACTTGCCGCAGGCTGCCATCTGGGGAGAGGGGACAATTGGGGGGCTGCAGGAGAGCTTCCACCCCCAGAAGCCCGCAGAGCCAGCCCAGTCCTCCCCATCAGGGGCTCGTACCCCATTCCTCCCTCACCTCCTTCCACTTACCCTTCCCTAGCCCCCCTTCCTGATGTACAAAATAAAGATAACGTTTCTTCCAACATTGACTCTGTCTTTATTGAACACAACTGGGGGAGACTGGGAAAAGGAGGTGGGAGAGGGGAAGAGAAAGGCTGGGAGAGGGGAGGGCAACTAACATGATCAGGGGTTGGGAACAGGTCCCAGATGAAGAGAGGCTACAGAGACTGGGACTGTTCAGCTTAGAAAAGAGGAGATGGAGTGGGGACAGGATAGAGCAGGGGTTAGGTGGAGAGGGTGCATACAGAAAAGTTCTTCATGAGTTCCCATAAAGAAGGACTAGAGGACACCAAAGGAAAGAAATGGGTAGCAAGCTTCAAACTAGTAAGAGAAAGTTGTTCTTCACAAAGCAAAGAGTCAACCTGTGGAACTCCTTGCTGCAGGAGGCTGTGAAGGCTACAACTAGAACAGAGTTTAAAGGGAAGTGAGATCAAGTCATGGAGGTTGGGTCCATGGAGTGGAAGGCTGGAGAGGGATGGCACGAGACAAATGGCTTGGTCACTGTCTTCGGTCTATCCCCTCCAGGGTCCCTAGGGTTGGCCGCTGTCGGCAGACAGGCTACTGGGCTAGATGGACCTTTGGTCTGACCCAGGACGGCCGGGAGGGGGGCATAGAGTTTCCCTGGTGTTGGCCAGAGTGGCCACCAGGGAAACCTGGGGAGGACTAGCCTCCCACTAGTTCGAATTAAGGGGCTACACACCCCTTAATTCGAACTAGTAAGTTCGAACTAGGCTTAATCCTCGTAAAATGAGGTTTCCCTAGTTCGAACTAAGCGCTCCGCTAGTTCGATTTAAATTCGAACTAGCGGAGCGCTAGTTTAGTGCCTATGAATGTTAGTTCGAACTAACGTCCGTTAGTTCAAACTAACATTGTAGTGTAGACATACCCTATGAGGTTTCTCGCCGACTGAGCCCGGTCACCTACGAAATTTATCAGCCAGATTGGCGAAAGAAAAAACAAATCTACCACATAAACCTCCTCAAACCCTGGCAAGAATGAGAAGGACTGATGGTCGTGCCATACCCCCCGGAACCCATACTAGGTCCCCAGGTACCAGAGGTCAATGAAGGAGGGGAACCCCAGCTAGGGGATACCCTGTCCAAGGACCAACGGAAGCAAGCCCAGTGGCTCATCGGAGCGTTCCCCAATACGTTCAACTCGAGGCCGGGCCGAACCTCAGTGGTAACCCACAGCATCCGAACCACTCCCGGACAGGTCGTTCGGGAAGGGAACAGACCTCTTCCTCGACGGATGCGCGACGTGGTGGAACAGGAGGTTTGGACCATGTTGGAGTTGGGGGTGATCGAACGATCCAAGAGTGAACAGAGCAGCCCCGTCATGCTGGTCCCTAAACCGGATGGAAGTATTAGATTTTGCATTGATTTTCGAAAGGTCAACGCTATGTCAAAGTTTGATGCCTACCCGATGCCGCAGACGGATGAGCTCCTGGAGCGCCTGGGGAAAGCCAGTTTCATAACAACTCTAGACCTTACCAAGGGCTATTGGCAAATCCCGTTGGACCAGGAGTCCCGAGAGAAAACAGCTTTCACTACACCGTCAGGGCTCTTCCACTTTGTGCGCATGCCATTCGGCCTCCATGGGGCACCCGCCACCTTTCAGCGGATGATGGACCGCCTGCTCGTGCCCCATCTGGAGTATGCCGCGGCCTATCTCGATGACGTAGTCATCTACAGTCGCAGCTGGGAGGAACACGTAGACCAAGTGGCGGCGGTGTTACGAACGCTCCGGGACGCAGGTCTCACGGCCAACCCTAAAAAGTGTAAAATCGGCTGGCAGGAGACCACCTATTTAGGTTATCGCTTAGGACGCGGATTAGTCCGACCCCTGGTGGGAAAGGTGGAGACAATACGGAATTTTCCCCTACCAACAACCAAAAGGAAGGTCCGGCAATTCCTGAGACTGGCAGGGTACTACCTCCGATTTGTTCCCCAATTCGCCAGCTTGGCCGCTCCTCTCACTACACTACTTACGAAGGAGAAACCCCAGAGAGTGAGATGGAGTCCAGAGTGTGACGCTGCTTTTCAGCAACTCAAAGAGGCCCTGTGCAGTGAGCCGGTCTTGTTTAGCCCGGACTTTGACAAACCTTTTTTTGTTCAGACAGATGCCTCAGCCAAGGGGCGGGCCCAGGCCTATAAAACCCCAGGCAGCAGCCTCAGTGGGGGCTGAGCCTGCCAAGCGGCAATAGGCCTCTCCTGGGCTCCTAGCTTGGGGTGTGAGGACTGAGGCCTGGCCGGGGCCGCCTGCCTGCCTGCCGGGGCCCCGAGGCCGACTACCAGTTCCCGGCCTGGGAAGCGGAGGCCCGGCTCAACCGCTCGACCCTGCCCGCACCTGGAACCCAGCTGAACCCCAGTGACCTGAAAGCGGCCACAGACCGGACCGGGCCGCCTGGGTGGAACA
This sequence comes from Pelodiscus sinensis, assembly GCF_052426305.1. NCBI lineage: Eukaryota > Metazoa > Chordata > Testudines > Trionychidae > Pelodiscus > Pelodiscus sinensis. The sequence goes on from NC_143070.1 coordinate 16,362,710, forward strand.
AGACTCTCCTGAACTTCCTGGCTCCACTGCCTGACACCAAGGTACCGCCTGAGGGGGAGAACGGAAGTGGCCCAGGGGTAGTGGGGGCTGTTAAAGGCCCCTAGGCTGGCGCGTTTCAGGCCCGGAGCCACCTGCTGAGCCAAAGCAGCCTGCACGGCTGCGCTAGGGCCCTGGGCCGGGGCGCAGAGGAGTGGGTGGGCCTGCGCCCCCCCCGTCACCCACCGTTTGCGTGGCAGCCTCCCCCTCACCCCTGCTCCAGGCGATCCGCCTGCACCTCTTCTGAACAAGGAGCTCCCTGACTGTTTGTTGCCATGCCCTGAACTGAGGGCCTGGCCCCTGCTTGAAACTGACCGGGTTCGCTTGCTGTCACACCCGAAACTAAAGGCTGGGGCACGCCCAGTGAACTAGCTTGGGCGGCCTTAAAGGGGCAGCGCAGTGGGGCGGACTGGCCACCCACTGAACCGGAGGAGGAGGAACCCCTCCGGACAAGCCAGTAGGCTACACCAACCTAAAGCTCCCTTGTTGCAGTTTAAGCCCATGGCTTCTTGTCCTATCACCAGAGGCCAAAGAGAACCATTCTCTCCCCACGCCTGCCTCCTCCCCTCCCTCTGACACCCTTTCAGATACCTGTAAACAGTTATCATGTCTAGACAGTACTGGGATGGTTTAGATGGTACTGGGTCCTGCTGTGAGCACAGGGGACTGGACTCGATGACCTCTCAAGGTCCCTTCCAGTTCTACTGTTCTATGATTCTATGTCCCCTCTCAGTCTTCTCTTTTCCAAACTAAACAACCCCAGTTCTTTCAGCTTCCCCTCACAGCTCATGTTCTTTAGGCCTTTAACAATTTTTGTTGCTCTTCTCTGGACCCTCTTCAATTTCTCCACATTTTTCTTGAAATGTGGTGCCCAAAACTGGACACAGTACTCCAACTGAGGCGTAACCAGCGCAGAGTAGAGAAGAACGACTTCTTGTGTCTTGCTCACAACACACCTGTTAACGCATCCTAGATTCATGTTTGTTTGTTTTTGCAACAAGGTCACACTGCTTGCCTTGTGGTCCACTCTGACCCCTAGATCCCTTTCTGCAGGACTCCTTCCTAGACAGTCGCTTCCCATTCTGTATGTGTGAGACTGATTGTTCCTTCCTAAGTGCAGCACTTTGCATTTGTCCTTATTAAACTTGATCCTATTTACCTCAGACCATTTCTCCAGTTGTCCTGAGCTTTTTTTAATTATGACCCTGTCCTCCAAAGCCACCCCTCTTAGCCTGGTACCATCTGCAAACATAATAAATGTACTCTGTGTCATCATCTAAATCATTGACGAAGAAACACAACATAACCTGTCCCAAAACAGACCTCTGTGGAATCCCACTTGTTATGCCCTTTCAGCATGACTGTGAACCGTTAGTAACTATTCCCTGAGAACGGTTATCCAGCCAGTTATGCACTTACCTTATAATAACCTCATCTAAGTGGTATCTGCCTAGTTTAATGATAAGAAGGTGTTGCGAGACCATATCAAATGCCTTACTAAAGTCTAGGTATACTATGTCTACTGTTTCTCCCTTGTCCACAAGACTTGGTATCTATCAAAGAAAGCTATCAGATTGATTTGACATGATTTGTTCTTTACAAATCCATGCTGGCTGCTACCTGTCACCTTATTTTCTTCCAGATGTTTGCAGATGAATTCCTTAATTACCTGCTCCGTTATCTTTCCTAGCACAGAAGTTGAACTGACTGGTCTGTAGTTTCCTGGGTTATTCTTATTTCCTTTTTTATAGATGGGCACTAGATTTGCCCTTTTCCAGTCGTCTGGAATTCTTCCCAACTTCCATGACTTTTCAAAGAAGGTAACTAAAGGCTCAGATACCTCCTCTATCAGCTCCTTAGCTACATCTACACTGCCCAGTCTTGTGCAAGAACATATGCAAATGAGGCGAAGCAGTGAATATTGCCGCACCTAATCTGCATACTTAATGAGCCACCATTTTGCTCAAGAGGCTTTTGCGCAAAAAGGAGCCATCTACACTGCTCCTTCTTGCACAACCCCCCCCCCCACTTGCGTAAGAGCTGTTCTGCCTGAAAATAATTTTCCTAAGACACTTCTTGTGTAAAGCAGAAAGAACGTACATTACTTTGCTGAGTATGTTTGAAATCACAACTAACCTGAGGCCTACTTTTGGAACCACAAGGCACAGCAACTGATTCAGACCCCACAGTTTGTGACTGTGCTTGGTTAAAACAAACATGGAGGCTACTTTAATACTTGAACTTCACAGATGGGTGTTACTCTGGTTTCTTTTTCGACCACTTCTTACTTACAAGTTCGTGGGAGCGGGGTCCACTGGTAAGCAAGAATTTGCCTTCCCTTCTACAGTAGCACTAGAGGCAGAATGATGACTTAAAAAAATTGATTTTATCTTTGTTAAAGGATTAGTTCTTAACTTCAATATTTTGGTAAAAGCAATTTGCTTTGGTCACTTTCTCTTTCCTCCACAAAATGGCTACGTCTACACTGGCATGATTTTCCGAAAATGCTTTTAACGGAAAACTTTTCCGTTAAAAGCATTTTCGGAAAAGCACGTCTAGATTGGCAGGATGCTTTTCTGCAAAAGCACTTTTTGTGGAAAAGCATCTGTGGCCAATCTAGACAGTTTTCTGCAAAAAAGCCCCGATTGCCATTTTCGTGATCGGGGCTTTTTTGCCAAAAACACTACTGTGCTGTCTACACTGGCCCTTTTGCACAAAAGTCTTTCGGAAAAAGACTTTTGCCCGAACGGGAGCAGCATAGTATTTCCGGAAAAGCACTGACGATCTTACATGAGATTGTCAGTGCTTTTCCGGAAATTCAAGCGGCCAGTGTAGACAGCTGTCACGTTTCTGAATTTGAGGGAAGCAACCAGATCACTGCTGCACCCATAGGTGGGGGTGTTGGCCCCAAAAATGGTATAGAAGGGGGCCATGTGAGGTATTGAATAGGAGCTTACTGTCTGCTGATCCTATGTACACTAGTCATGTGATTGTATAAAGTCTGTGTGTGTAGTTAGGAATCTGTGTACATACTGAATATTTCTCTGCATGTAACTGAGCAGTGGGCAGAGCCCGGCCTATGGACATGCTAATTAGGGAGGCCCTGTGGGACAATGGCACTCGATGGGCCAAGGCCACACCTAAAGAATGAGTGGTGACTCATACCTAAGGGCTACCAGCAGGGAACACAGAGGAATAAGCCGTGGACCAGGTGACCTGCTGTAGCCAAGAAGAGACCAGGAAGGAGGGATAAATAGGCCATGTGGTGGTCTCCATCTTGGTTCTCAGCTCAGCACTTCATCCCAGAGGCAGTAGTGCAGGGATCGAAGAGCCAGAAAGACCTGTGAACCCATCCCGATTCTAGGATGTGCAACAAGGACTTTTAAACCAGCAGCTGTAACATCTCTGCTAGAGCCTGCATCGAGAACTTTAACAACCTCACTCTCATGCTTTTCTTTCTCGTGGTAATAAACCTTTAGTTGTTAGATGCTAAAGGATTGGCTCAGCGTGATTTGTGGGTAAAGTCCAGAGGGTAAATTGACCGGGGATCTGCGGCTGGTTTCTTGGAACCGGACAGAACTTGTTCGGGGTAGGTAGGAATGGGTGCTAAGACCGCCCCCCACCTGTGTATGAGGCCCGGGGCCATCTGGGGCACAGATATTGCTGGGGTGTTGGAGGGGTTTTGCTCGGGAGGCTTCAGGCAGGCAGCTGAAGCGCTCTGTGGGACTGGTTTGTGGCCTGTTTGGAAAGGTCACCAGTCTGGGGACGGTAAGGAGCCCCGAAGTTGAGCAATTCTCCCTGAGCGGATGCCCTCAGCTGTGCCCAGACACAGCCCGGTCCGTCACAACAGCTGGAAAGTTTTTCCACAAAACCATATGATTTTGCAGAAAAACTTGCTAGTCTAGACACAGCCAGTGTGTTTTCCCTGTGGGATTTATATATTTAGTTAGTTAGGGTATGTCTACACTACAGGGTTAATTTGAATTAACTTAGTTCGAATTAGTTAAATTGAACTAAGCTAATTCGAACTAACGCATCCAGACTAAAAAACTAGTTCGAATTAGCGTTTTGCTAATTCGAACTAGCATGTCCACATTAAGTGGACCCTGAACCGGGGTTAAGGCTGGCCGGAAGCAGTGCTGGCAGGGCATCAGATGAGGACGTAGAGCGTGGAGCTGCTGCCTCAGGCTAGCCGAGGGCTGTGCTTAAAGGGACCCGACCCCCACCCCAGACAGACAGTTCTCAGGGGTTCCCCGCTTGCAAAGCAGTCCTGTCTTGGAGTGCCCTGAGTGCCCACACTGGGCACATCACAGCACTCGGCCATCAGACCGGCTGGACTTGCCACAGGCTGCCATCTGGGGAGAGGGGGCAATTGGGGGGCTGCAGGAGAACTTCCACCCCAAAAGCCCGCAGAGCCAGCCCAGTCCTCCCCATCGGGGGATTGTACCCCATTCCTCCCTCACCTCCTTCCACTTACCCTTCCCTAGCCCCCTTCCTGATGTACAAAATAAAGAAAACGTGTGGTCAAAAATAGAATCTCTCTTTATTGAACAAAACTCGGGGAGACTGGGAAAAGGAGGTGGGAGAGGGGAAGAGAGAGGGTGGGAGAGGGGAGGACAACTACAATGATCAGAGGTTTGGAACAGGTCCCATATGAAGAGAGGCTAAAGAGACTGGGATTTTTCAGTTTAGAAAAGAGGAGACTGAGGGGGGGATAGGATAGAGGTCTATAAAAGCATGAGTGGGGTGGAGAGGGTGCATAAAGAAAAGGTCTTCATTAGTTCCCATAATAGAAGGACTAGAGGACACCAAAGGAAAGGAATGGGTAGCAGGCTTCAAACTAGTAACAGAAAGTTGTTCTTCACAAAGCAAAGAGTCAACCTGTGGAACTCCTTGCTGCAGGAGGCTGTGAAGGCTAGAACTAGAACAGAGTTTAAAAAGAAGTGAGGTCAAGTCATGGAGGTTGGGTCCATGGAGTGCTATTAGCCAGGGGGTAGGAGTGGTGTCCCTGCCCAAAGTTTGTGGAAGGCTGGAGAGGGATGGCACGAGACAAATGGCTTGGTCACTGTCTTCGGTCCAACCCCTCCAGAGTCCCTAGGGTTGGCCGCTGTCGGCAGACAGGCTACTGGGCTAGATGGACCTTTGGTCTGACCCAGTACGGCCATTGTAAGCTCAGGGCTCAGGGTCCCTTGATATTCATGCACACCTGCTCCTGGGTGGCCAGGCTGGCAGCTCTTCTGCCCTAGACAGCCACTTTCCTGTGCCTAGTGTGGAGGTCGTGGACAAGGTCCACGATGTCTGCACTAGCCCAGGAAGGTGCCCGCCTCTTTCGGTCCCGGGCAAGCTCCCGGGAGCCGCCAGCCTGGTTCCGGGAAGAGGAGGAGGGCTGGGGGGCATCGGGTGGCTGGCTCGAGCCGTGCCAGATGCAGGGTCTGCTGGCTGGGTGCTGGCAGGCTTGCACCTGGCACGGGCACCGTAGCCAGCCCGTTCCCCTTTAAGGGGTCCGGGGCCGGGAGGGGGGCAATAGAGTTTCCCTGGTGTTGGCCAGAGTGGCCACCAGGGAAACCTGGGGAGGGCTAGCCTCCCACTAGTTCGAATTAATGGGCTACACACCCCTTAATTCAAACTAGTAAGTTCGAACTAGGCTTAGTCCTCGTACAATGAGGTTTACCTAGTTCGAGCTAAGCGCTCCGCGAGTTCGAATTAAGTTCGAACTAGCGGAGCGCTAGTGTAGCGCCTATCAAAGTTAATTCGAACTAACTTCTGTTAGTTCGAATTAACTTTGTAGTGTAGACATACCCTTAGTTAGGCAATCTGTTAGCTGCTAGTCATAGATACAGTCACTTTTGCTTCCTGCTGACTTAGAAACGATAAATTAAAAGCAGTGTCTGTCAGTCTGAAGCTGTGTCTACACTGCATGGCTGTTTCTACACTGGGCCACTTATTCTGGAAAAGCAGCCGCTTTTCCGGAGTGAGCTGTCTACACTGGCTCCCTGAATTTCTGGAAAAGCAGTGACGATCTACTGTAAGAAATCAGTTGCTTTTCCGGAAAAACTATGCTGCTCCCACTCGGGCAAAAGTCCTTTTTCCGGAAAACTGTTCTGGAAAAGGGCCCATGTAGACAGCACAGTAGTCTTTTCTGGAAAAAAGCCTCAATCGCAAAAATGACGATCAGGGCTTTTTTCCGGAAAAGTGAGTCTACATTGGCCATTGTCAAAGTTAGACAGGACTCACAGATCTGTTAGACCGCTTCTGTTTATTTCAGCAAAGCTTTGCTAAAATGCATTCAGAAAATGTGAGTACCATACAAGGTTCAAACCTCTTGATTTTATACAGTCAAAAGGCCAAGTTAACAAGATCAAAGGGTGTGGCAAAACTTCACATTATTAGTGTGGTTAAGTATCTTCATTTCAATATCAAGCACACAGCAATCTCCTGGCTATATCTCCCTGATTATCTAGAATTGCTTTCTGTCTAACACCTAGGCTACGTCTACACTGGCCCCTCTTCCGGAAGGGGCATGTAAATTTCACGAGTCGTCGTAGGGAAATCCGCGGGGGATTTAAATATCCCCCGCGGCATTTAAATAAAAATGTCCGCCGCTTTTTTCCGGCTTTTAAAAAAGCCGGAAAAGAGCGTCTAGACTGGCCCCGATCCTCCGGAAAAAGTGCCCTTTTCCGGAGGCTCTTATTCTTACTTCAAAGTAAGAATAAGAGCCTCCGGAAAAGGGCCCTTTTTCCGGAGGATCGGGGCCAGTCTAGACGCTCTTTTCCGGCTTTTTTAAAAGCCGGAAAAAAGCGGCGGACATTTTTATTTAAATGCCGCGGGGGATATTTAAATCCCCCGCGGATTTCCCTACGACGACTCGTGAAATTTACATGCCCCTTCCGGAAGGGGGGCCAGTGTAGACGTAGCCCTAATGTTTCTTTTCCTGTTAAACTCAGGCCCAAATTGGCTAGCACCTTGATCTGCATACCTACAATCAACATTAACATACTTTTCTTCTTCCTCTTAAAAGACAAACAGAATTCCTTCAACTTATTCAATTATTACAGTACAATTCATCTTTCTCTTACAGTATAATACTTTCTACTTTCACACCATGGACGCTTTTCCGGTAAAAGGGCTTTTCTGGAACAGCATCCTGCCAATGTAGACGCTCTTTTTCCGGAAATACTTAGAACGGAAAACTGTTCTGTTTTAAGCATTTCCGGAAAAGGGCGCCAGTGTAGATGTAGCCTAGAGGTTTTTTGAAAAATGGCCATTTTTTCGGAAAAACTCCAGTTACGTCCACATTCGTTATGTCTTTCAACAGTAAGTTGAAAGAACAGAGGGTTTTTGTGCAATTGGTAATCCTCACTCTACAAGGAAGAAGCCTTTTGGCAAAAGAGCTCTTTTGGAAAAAGGCATGAGTGAAAGGGGAAGAGGGAGTTCTTTCAGAAGAAGAGGGAAGAGGAAAAAGCACAGGTGCCCTGGTGGCCATTCAGTCCATAGTAATCACAGCTTGCATGTGAGAGAGTGTCCATTCAGTGTGGATGCTATCTGTCAAAAAAGCAGATCACTTTTCTGATGCGCTTTGGCAGTGGGGACACTCTCTATGGAAGAAGTTTTTTCAGATTTCTTCTGAAAAAGCTTCTTCTGAAAGAAGGCGGCAGTCTAGACATAGCCTGACAGAGTAGGGAATTTGGACTAGAGTTTCTATGATGGAGGGAGGGTTTTAAGTTACCGTTTCTTTTTCTCTTTCATCCAGCTTCACCATGTGTCTTCAGTTTAATTTCTCAGCCCTGCAGTCCTGGCTTCAAGCAAAGAAACGTTTCCCAGCAAGTCGGAGTTACTCCCTGCACCCTGGGAGGGGCTGCGGCTGGGAGGGTGACGGAGCTGGGGAAGGAGGAGCCGGGCGGGGCTGAGTGGGCCCAGGACTTTGTGATACTTTGATGAATTCCGAGAAGAGGTGCGGGTGCCTGTTTCCATGTCTGCAGCCGGGCCGGGCATGGGGCTGCTCTTTCTGCCCTTGATCCAGGGGCCTGATCCCGCCCGTAGCCCGTGAGACGCTTGGGTAAGAGGTGCTGCTGGAGCGCAGTGGCTGGGAGGCTGGAGAGAAGGAGAGGCAGAGGGGGGAAGGTGCTGGGCTGAAGCTAGAGAGAGCAGAGGAGTTGGAGGGGGGAGGGAAGGTCCCTGGGTGAGGGCAGAGCCCAAGTACCACCCTGGGCCCGGTTTGGGGACGAGCTGCACCAGGACGTGTGCAGCTTCTGTGCCAATATCCCACCTGCAGCCTGCTGCCCCCTCTGGTCCCAGCTTCCTCCTGTTGCTAGTGGCATGTCCCAGGGAGGGGGGTCCCAGAGCAGACCCAGGCCTCTGCAGTCCTTGGTTGAAGAGATTTAACCACCGTAGCACCGACTCTGTCCTGCTTGTCCTGTCTTGGTTCCAGCCCAGCCAAGGCGCTCGGAGCAGGGAGGGCACCGGGGCCAGGACCCGCCCGGCTGTGCTTTACTGCTACTGCATCAGACTCGCCACCCAGAGAGGAGCCGAGCCCATCCCAGCGCCTGCGGCAGCACCCCCCAGCCTGAGTGCGGCGGAGACACCATGGGGCCAGCAGATGAGAGGCAAAAGCTGGTGCCGAACTCGGAGTTTGATAAAAGCCAGGGAACTAAATCAAAGTCACCTCATAGGCCACGGCTGTCTGGTACTGGGCTGGAGGGATGCAGATTGACGGTGGTCAGGCGACTGACTGATCCCCCACGGTCGGCAGCCAGGGATGAATTTTCCTGCCCCCGCAGAGCTCATAGTGAACAGAACCGTAACTCCAAGCAGCAGGCTGGCGTGCACAGCAATGGACAGTTGCGGTATGTGCTGATGGGCCAGACCCCCTGTGAGACCCCTCGCCCCTGTGAGAGCCCGAGCGCCTCTCAGCCCCGTTCCTTCTTCCCTTCTGCTGCGAGGTGCCCGGATGAGACCCCATGTGCAGGGACAGACGCTGAGCAGGGGAGGCTCCTGCCACCGGAACATGTGGGTCCTTATCTCTGTGCCCTGAGACCACCAGCCTGGTGCCGGTGTAATGTAAAGAGCTGCTGCCTTGTCGGAAAGTGCCACGGTAGTATTTTTTTATTCATTGGATCATAAGGGAATGCTCCAATAGGAAACTGCTGCCAGAAGTAGCGCAGCCCTACCGAGGGCTGTTCCATACAGTGCTGTGTGTAGATCTGCTCCCTGTAGGAATGTGCTACTGGTGGTGGTTTCTGATGTGCAGGAGTACAGACCTGCTCCTATGAGAAACTGCTACTAGAAGTAGCACAGTCATGGAGGGAGCAGGCCCACAGTCTACAGTGTAAGAAACTGTTATTGCAAAACACTAAAACAGCAGTTCAGGGGTGGGGGTGGGAGCCTGGGCTGAGCGGGGAGGGGCTGTTCTGCCAGCCCCAGCTTGCCTGAGCCCTTGGGCATCTCTCCCAGAGCGTCTGGCGGGAGGCGCGAGGGGCAGAACGGGGCGTGTTCTAGGGCAGCCCCATCCCGATGCTGTCAGTGAGACACAGCCTCGTGGCCCTGCCTGACAGGTCCCTCTGTTTCAGGGCATCGCTGCAACGGCAGGATACGTACAGTCACCCGCGGAGTCTTGATCTTTGGTCTCCTCGTCGCTGTTGCTGTCCTGGCAGGTGAGTTCTCAGCCCTCTCTGCCCCCGCTCCCTGCACGTCCCACCCCCCTGGGGCTGCCCCAGTCACAGCGTCTCCTCCTGGCCTGTCTGGCTCCTGCCCCTGCGACAGAGGCTTCCTGGGGGATGCTCCTCCCAGAGCTGCCTCCTGCCCCCTCCCAGGCCCTGCCCTGGGCACTCGCTGGGGGGAGGGACTGACTGACAATAGCCCACCTGCCCGTCTCTGAGCATGGGGGGTCCCAGTGATTACTGCTGGGCCCCAGACACTGTCACTGACTCCCGTGCAGTGGAGGGATGATTGACAGGGTGGGTGCAGGGCAGCAGTGAGATGGACCCTCTGCCTGCAGCCTGTTGCTCTGAGGTACCAACCTGGCCTCCCTGCGTCCCCACATCGTGCCCAGGGCCCAGTTGGCAGGTGCTGCCTGTCCCTGAAATGAACTGTGAGGCGCAGCACAGACACCCCCATTGATCCCGTGTGACACCCACCAGTGAGTGACGTGGGCAAGGCCCTGCAGCACTAGTGACTCCTCCACCTGCACAGGCAGCACGTTGTGCTGAGAGCGACTGTTCCTGGTGAGCCCGGCTGTGTCTGCCCCTAGTCTGGGGAAAGGCTGGGGTTTAGCTCGTGTCCTGTGATCAGATCCCAGGATCCCTGGACGGTTTAGCAGCTGGCGGGGGGTGACTCCAGGTCTCTCTGCACTGGGAATCCTCTGTGCTGATTCCCCTGACTGATGAGTTACCAACTTGTATCAATTCAGCTGTAAGTGCCCGGCTGTGGTGCAGAACGGGGCATGCCCCGCTGCTGGTCACTGCAGCAAGTGACCAGAGTGGGATGTGCTGCTCTGGCAGGTGTGTGCAAGGGGTTTGCTCCAATGTATCTGCCTCAGCAACCTTACACCAGAGCCAGCTGCCCTATTGCAGTGTCAGCTCACACAGCGTAAGGTGGGATCTGTGAGCTTGGGGTTACTCTCCCTTACCTGTGCAGGCTGCTCCAGAGCGCAGTGGGGCCAGATGGTAGAAATGACACCAGTTGGGCTTTGCTGTGCCCAGGCCCTCCCAGGCAGTATGGGAAGGGGCCCACAGCCTTTCTCCTGGAGGCCTGTATACGCTCCTGTGCAGCTCGGTGCAGGGTGTGAAATGTGAATCATAGAATCATAGAACCATAGAGCTGGAAGAGACCTTAGAAGGTCATCAAGTCCAGCCCCCTGCTCTAGGCAGGACCAATCCCAACTAAATCAACCCGGCCAGGGCTTTGTCAAGCCAAGACTTAAACACCTCTAGGGATGGAGACTCCACTACTTCCCTAGGGAACCCATCCCAGTGCTTCACCACCCTCCTAGTGAAATAGTTTTTCCTAATATCCAACCTGGACCTCTCCCACCGCAACTTGAGACCATTGCTCCTTGTTCCACCATCTGTCACTACTGAGAACAGCCTCTCTCCATCCTCTTTGGAACCTCCCTTCAGGAAGTTGAAGGCTGCTGTCAAATCCCCCTTCACTCTTCTCTTCTGCAGACTAAACAGACCCAAGTCCCTCAGCCTCTCCTCATAAGTCATATGCTTCAGCCCCCTAATCATTTTGGTTGCCCTCCGCTGGACCCTCTCCAGTGCGTCTGCATCCTTTTTGTAGTGGGGGGCCCAGAACTGGACACAATACTCCAGATGTGGCTTCACCAATGCCGAATAAAGGGCCCTGCGCAGCTGCAGTCTCTCCCTGGAACGAGGGACACAAATCCCACACTGAGCTGCACCAGGGAGCAGTGTCTGCACTGCCCACCCTGCTCTGTCTGCATGTGAGTGCCAGTGCGTACAGCACCCGGCACTGTGACATCTCCAGGGACATGCAGGCGGGTGCACGGCCTATTCGTTCTTTGATCCCTGCTGCCTCTTCTGCCAGAGGCTCCCAAACCCGAGTGTGTCCCAGCCACAGGGGAAGGCTTCAAAACCAGCTACAGGGTCACAGTGGTGCAAAGGAGCAAGCGCACAACGTGGTTGGAGGAGTTTGCGGCAGACTCCTCCCTGTGCCAAGTGCTGGAGGCTGAGAGTGGGTAGAAGTGATTCAGGGGAGGGGGCAGGAGGTGTGGGGGAGGGAAATCCCAAATAAATTGCTTAGGGGGTTGTGGAGTCTCCATCCCTGGAGATATTATAGAACGGATTGGGCAGACACCTGTCAGGGATGATCTAGATGATGCCGGGTCCTGCCATAAGGGCAGGGGGCTGAACTTGATGACTTCTCGAGGTCCCTTCCAGTGCTAGTGCTCTAGGATTCTGTGAACCCACATGGCGCTAAGAATGGTCTAGAACTTAGCAACTCCTCCCTAGTGACTCCAATAACCTGCCCCTGGCTCCTCACCTGCTGCTCTGACCCTGCCAGTAGCACCTGGGGGTGAGTTATGGGGTCCCCCCAGTGGATCTCTTCCTCTGGCACTGCAGGGAGGCCTCAGATTCCCTGTGAATGCTGAGTTAACAGGCAGCAATCTCTCTGCATAGGGAATGCATCAGGCTGCAGCCACCCTGTGGCCATGTCCTGTCCCTGACTGTCAGTGACTGCACTTCGCTCCCTTACTGGCCTGCCTGGTGTGGCTCTGTCGAACATCTGGCTGTTGCTCTTGTGGCTGGGCTGCTCTGAGCTGTCCCTGCATCTGGGCTGGGCATGTCCCTTCCCGCTCGGCAAACGTCTTCCGCCAGGCGTCTCCTTCGCCCTGCGTCTGGCTGCGCTGGGAGCTCCGGGCAGCGGGCGCTCGGCCTGGCGAAGGGCAGGGAGTTTGTTCCCCCCTGCCCCTCGGCCCCCTCCTGAGCAGCCCAGAGCAGAGCAGGGAGGGGCAGTGGCCCAGGTGAGCAGAGCTCCTCGGGGAACCGGCCTGGCCACCCTGCTGAACCCGCCTCTTACCCAGCGTCGCTCTCCTGCCAGCCCTGATACCTTCCCCCTCCCACTGCTGCTCCCTTGCCCTCCCCCCCACTCTGGCACGGTGCCTGGTCCCAGCCCTATGGGCTTAGAAACACAAGCCCTTTGTCAGCTGCCTCCCTGTTGAATGTGAACTGAGACAGTGGTCCAGTGGGATCAGAGGCAAGTAACCCACCTCGGAGGCTGGATTCCCAGTGTCCCCCTGGCTCCTTCACACCCCTCCCTCCTCAGCACCTGCCAGGGTCAGAGGAGTCTCAGCAGCCTGGGGCGCCAGGATCATTCCTGCCCATCCACAGGCAGGTCCCCTCTCACTTCATCCCTTCTGTCTCATTTCAGTGTTGTTATCTGGGCGCTCTCCAGCTGTGCTGGGCCCCGCGTGCCCGGACAGCTGGGTCGGGTACCAGGGGAAATGCTACTATTTCTCCGAGGGCGAAGGGAACTGGACCGACAGCTGGAGCCACTGCTCTGCCCTGGGGGCCTCCCTGGCTGGGATTGACACCCCGCAGGAAATGGTGAGAGACTCGTCGCACTGGTCTGGCCTGGGCTCTGCCCTGTGGGCCAGGAGCAGCTTGGAGCCCTTGTGCTGGGAGCCCAGAGCTAATGGACTTTCCAGACGCTGAATGCCCGGCGGGGCTGGGCCCAGGCCCCTCTGGTGTCAGTAACAGGGGGATCAGCCACTGTCAGGCCTCTCAGCAGGAGATGCCCCTCTGGGGCTGGGCTGCCTGGGGCTGGAGGGGGCTGAGACCCCAGTGCGGCTGGAAGGGCCAGTGCCCCTGGGTAGGGGAAGAGCAGCCAGCTGAGGATGGGGGAGGGGTCCCCTTAGGCCTGGTCCCTCCCAGCATCCCCTGTGCTGATCATCTCTCTCCTTCCCCGGGGAGGGCTGGAAGGAGCCCGGCTGCCCTGTCAGGGGAGGGTTTCACACAGAGCCTGGCCTGGCCTGGGGGGCGGGACCCAGCCCTGGGGAGGTCGGGGTGGGGGGAGCTGGGTTTGGGGGGGGTAATACTGAATTACCCAGAGCTGGGCAAGGAGGAGGGGGAAATCCCCAGCCACCCCCTGGGAACACTCAGACCCCTCTGTGCACCCCTGAGATTCCCTGTCCAGAGCCAGGGAGCAGCACGGCCCGGCCCTGACACCCCTCCCCCTCCGCTGCTCTAGGCTTTCATGATGCGCCATAAGGGCAAATTCGACCACTGGATCGGCCTCCGGAGGGACCCGGGGCAGCCTTGGAAATGGAGCAACGGCACCAAATTCAACAGCCCGTGAGTCTTTTCCCCCTTCTGTGACCATCCTGGGCTTTGGGTCCCCAGTGTCTGAGGTACCCAGTTCAGGACGAGTCCATAGCCAGTGCTGAGAGAACAGCCAGAGAGCGCTCCAGGGCATGTGTGCTCAGTGTGTTAGTGATGGGTGCCAGCTGGTGTTGCCTGCTGGGAGATGGGCCAAAAACCAACTTGTCTGGCTGGCTCTAATGCAGCCCCTGAATCTGAAATGCTGCATCTGCATTCAAGCTGGTGCCTGGTCACACATACTGAGTGCCTGGGGCTGCCACTGGAACTGGATGGGATCAGATAACCAACCCCACTAGAGCCGGCATCAGGGTTTGACCCTGGACCATCAGTAGGTCACTCTGGTGGGGCAGGGGTGCTGTATGTGGAAGAAAGCAGAGTCACCTACAGTAAAAATCTGACACTGCCTCGTGGAATCACTATGAATACAAATTCCCTGCTTGAAATCCAAGCACCTGACCAGCCTGGTGAGTGTGAAAAGCTCAGCGAGATGAGAGAGGCTGCAAAGGTAGAAAACCCAGTAATACTGGAAGGTTTCAGCTCTCCCCAAATTGCCTGGGTGTGTAGCATTTCGGGATGGGAGGCAGAGATCAAATTCCTAGATACCATCAATGACTCCTTCTTGGAGTAGCTTTTCCTGGAAGTCACAAGGGGAGGGACCATTCTTGGTCTAATCCTAAGTGGTGATTGTAGCTAAACTGCTTGGTAATAGTATCAGAGGGGTAGCCGTGTTAGTCTGAATCTGCAAAAGCAACGAGGAGTCCTGTGGCACCTTATAGACTAACAGATTTATTGGAGCATAAGCTTTCATGGGCAAAGACCCACTTTATCAGATGACGAAGTGGATCTTTGCCCAAGAAAGCTTGTGCTCCAATAAATCTGTTAGTCTATAAGGTGCCACAGGACTCCTCATCACATTTGCTTGGTAACAGTGATCATAAGTAATTACATTTAACCTCACTGTGGTGGGGCAGATATCAAAGAAACCCCCCACAGCAGCATTTACTTTAAAAAGGGGAACTGCTTACAAAACAGAAACTACTTAAATGGGAATTAAAAGGAATAGTCACAGTGAAATGCCTGCAAACTGCATGGAGACTATTAGAATCACTATAATAGAGGCTTATACTAAATGTGTGCTATCACCTTACTGCCCCTTCCCCCCCCCCCCCCCATGTAAAAAAAGACATTTTGGCTAAGCAGCAGAAAAAGAGGTATTTGGGGGGAGGGGAGGAGGGATTGCTTTACAAATTGGAAGACAAATCCTAATGAGGAAAATAGAATGTTAACATTATAATAATAATTTGTAAGATGACAGGCTCAGAGACCATTAGAAGTACAACCACCTAAAGCAGTGGTCCCCAACACAGTGCCTGCGGGCGCCATGGTGCCCATGGGGGCATTTCTGTGCCCCCGCCAAGTGCTTGAGGCTGTGCTGGAGCCAGCCTCAGGCGCATGGCACATGGTGAGCGCCGGCCCTGGGAGCGCCGCGAAATGGCCGGCCCCGGGTGCACGGCTCTGGAGTGGGGACACCGGCCCCAGGTGCACGGCTATGGCGGGGGGACACCAGCCTCGGGCGCGCGGCTATGTGTGGGGGGGGTGCCAGCCCCGGGCGCGCGGCGAAGTGGCCGCCCGCACTCCAGGCGCACAGCGCATGGGGAGCGCCGGCCCCAGGTGTGCGGCTATGGGGAGATAGGGGTGCCATCCCTGAGCACGCGGCAAACTAGCCGTCCATGCTCCAGGCACGCGGCGCATGGGGAGCGCCGGCCCCTGGTGTGCAGCTATGGGGGGGTGCTGGCCCCAGGCACGTGGCTCATGGGGGTGTGGCATATGCGCGGCCCTGCCTCCTGGAGCACAAGTGTCCCCGCCCTCAGGTGCCCAGCAGGCAAACGGCCACGCCCCCTGGCGCCCAGCGACGTCAAATGGTTGGGGACCACCGACCTAAAGAGAGACGCACTGACAGTGAAGTGCTTTTCTTCTGTGTATCAGAAGCAGGAAGCCTGCTGAACGGTCAGGGGAACCACTGGACCTTTGAGGTGCCAAAGGAGCACTCAGAGGACACAGCCATTGCACAGAAGCTGAGTGAATTCTTTGCATGCATCATGTCTGCAGAGGATGTGAGGAAGGTCTCACTTCCTGAACCATTCTTGTTAGATGAGAAACCTGAGGAACAGAGCAAGCTGACCAGCAATAAGGCATGAAATCCAGATGCTCTTCACCTGTGAGTTCTGAAGGAACTCTATAATGAAGTTGCAGAACTGCTAACAGTGTGTAACCCATTGCTTACATGTACCTCTGCATACACATGAGCGGAGGGTAGCTAACTTTTTTTAATAAAAACTAATACTGATGAGGCACTCATTAATATTAGACTGTTAGACCTGACTTCAATATCAGGCAAATTCATTGAAACGGTACTAAAGATCAGCATTACCAGACACAGGTGAACATCTTGGCTACATCTATATTGGCAAGATTTTGCGCAAAAGCACCCGCTTTTGCGCAAAATCTTGCCACCTGTCTACACTGGCCGCGAGTACTTGTGCAAGAACACTGACATTCTAATGTGTGAAATCAGGGCTTCTTGTGCAAATACTCTTACGCTCCCACTCAGGGATAAGTCCTCTTGTGCAACTGTTCTTGTGCAAGAGGCCAGTGTAGACAGGTAACATCAATTTCTTGCGCAAGAAAGCCCTATGGCTAAAATGGCCATCGGAGCTTTCTTGCACAAGAGAGCGTCTACACTGGCATGGATGCTTTTGCGCAAAGGCACATGCCAGTGTAGATGCTCTCTTACTCAAACACTCTAACGCAAAAACTCTTGCGTTTAGAGTATTTGCGCAAAATCTTGCCAATATAGAACTTTTGAAAAGGGAAATTGTGGTTCATCAGTCTGTTAGAATTCTGTGAGGGTATAAACAAATGTGGGATTGGGCGGATAGGGTGTACTTAGACTTTCTGAAAGAAAGCTTTTGGCAAGCTTTCTCAGAAGAGGCTGTTGAGCAAAGTAAATCTCTCAGGTGATAAGAGGGAAAGTCCTGTCATGATGAAACCAGGGAACCAGTGGTGGGCAAAATATGGTCCACAGCCAGATCCGGCCTGCCTAACATTTCTGTCTGTCCTGCTAAAAGTCCTGTAATGCAGTGGGAGGTCAAGGCTGGCTGGCTGCCATGGTCCTACATCTCTCCTGGAAGCAGCTGGCTGTGGCTGGCATGTCTCTGTGCATAGCACTCCCATGGCCAAGATGGATGGAGTTGGCGCTATGCACTGCCCCCACCCCCAGCACTGTCTTCACAGTTCCCATTGGACAGAAGCCAGCCAATGGGAGCTGCAGGGGTAGTACTTGTGGCTATGGGCAGTGCACAGAGACCTTCTCCCACCAAGGGATCCTCAGACACGCAAGTGCATTGGGGAAAAAATCCCTTTGTGATGGATGGGAAGCTGGGAAATGCCCCAGGAGGACTTAGGGAGCTGATCAGGTGGCATTCTTGCTGGAATATTGACCTGGGCTAGGCAGCAGCCTGCCTTTGTGCCTATGGCACACGCTGTCTGTTAGCAACCTGCATGGGACATGTCTGCGCTGCAGCTGGCACCCGGCCTCCCAGCCCGGAGCAGACAGGCAGGAGCTAGCTGGGGGGCATGGTATCCGCAGGCATCTGGCTGGCTGGCTTGAGCCACCATTTCTGCCACTACGTCCCCACTGCTGCTGCTGTGAGCAGCTCAGGCCGAGCGAGCACGAGTCTGTGCCCCTGAGCTGGGAGCCGCGCTCCCTGCTGCGCTGCAGACATAGGGCACATGTCCTGAGCGCTCAGGATGCGTCTACACTGCACAAAATACTCACTGCACTGAGCCTCGGCGCTTGGGTCTAGAGGCTCCGGCTCAGGCTGTGGGGCTCAAACTAGCAGTGCAGACTTCTGGGCTGAAACCCTCTTCTCCTAGTGAATGACGCCTGCCTGAGTCTGCTGAAAGCCTGAGCCAGTAGCACTGAGGGGAGCTGTCCCAGGCATCTCAATGGGGTGTTAACCCTGCAACCTGCCTTTGGGGGCCCATCTGAGCAGAAGGGTCTGGGTGCATCACTGCTATCCCAGCAGTGCTCTGATGGCAGGATGCTGGTGCCTCCCCTACCCCCTTCCCCTCAGCCATGTGATCAGGCAGGTGGGGGCTGGGTTAGCCCGGCTCTGGGACACGTCTTGGCCCACCCAGAGCCAGAGGCTGGAGGTCTGGGGGTGGGGAGATCCCAGCCTGCCCAGAGTGGCGCTGGGCCTCCTCCCAGCCCGGCACCCGGCTACTGAGCCAGCCTGGAACCATGGGGGAGGGTGTGCCTATGGGTCAGGATCCCGCCCTGCGCCCAGGTGGGTCATGCTGGGTCCAGCTCTGGCATGAAGCTGGGTGTGAGCGGCTGGGTCACACCACGGCCCCTGGGTCTGTGCTGCTGCTGTTTAGCTCCAGCCTCCCCAGCGCTGCCTGGTCAGCCGGGCGCCCGGCCTGAGAGCTGATGGCAAGTGCCCAGGGAGCCCTGGCCCCAGCTCTTCTGTGCGGTGTCACTGCTGCTCCCCTAGAACCTGCACCTGGGGCAGTTTGAGTGCTGGGGCAGCTGGGTGGGGGTGGGGAGCAGGAACTGGGGTTAAAACATCCCCTTAGTGTAAATGCTCCAGGGAGGCCAGTTCCTCTTAGAACCTCGCCTGGCCCCACTGCCCCCTGTAGAACTGTCCCCTTCGGCTGGGGGTATGGAGCCTGGTGCTGGTGCAGGAAGGAAACCGAGGGGCTGGGAATGCAGGAGCTCCCTGCACTGTGCGAGTGTCGCCCCCTGTCTGTGACCGACAGGAAACACCCGGCTCCTGCCTCACACCCGCTCCCTGGCTTCTGCCCTGCAGGTCTAACATAAGAGGAGGTGGTGACTGCGCCTTCCTGAATGATGAGAACGGGGTCGGCAGCTCACGGTGCACCAGTGAGGAACGCTGGATCTGCAGCAAACCCGATACATTTACAGCAGCAAAGAAGACTCCAGCAGAAGGAAGCTCATAACAGGAGTGATGGGCTCCCCTGCTGTAAGTCGCCCCAATGTACATCGATTCCGCACTAACCTCATTGACGCTTGTAGCACCTGCTGCATTACAAGTCCTCCCATTCCTGCTCTTAAATCCCACCAATATATATATATATATATATATCCCAATCCAAACAAATGGAAGTCAGCTGTGGGGAAAAAAATCCCTATTTTAAGTTGTTTTGCTATAAGCCAATTTTTTGGAACTTATCTTGGACTGACAGTGAGGATGGCCTGTATTGTACAATTAGGCCTGGGAAAGCTGGACTGGTCTTCCTTCAGCATCATGCCTGAGACTATCCAGAGTGTCAGGGGCTGGTCTGAGCCTCTCTGGGAGGTACGTCTACACGACAGCGTTATTTTGAAATATCTTATTTCAAAATAGTTAATTCGAAATCAGATATTTAAAAATGACACGTCTACACACAAAATGCATTTCAAAATGGTGTTTTGCTATTTCGAACTAGCGCGTCTACACTGAGTGGATGCTGAATTGCATTTAAGGCTGGCCAGAACCAGGTCTAGCAGGGCATCAGGTCAGGAGTTACTTTGTGTGGCTGCTGCCTGAGGCTATCTGAGGCCTGTGCTTAAAGGGATCCCCTGGACAGCGGGTTCTCAGGTTTCCCTGCTTGCTTGCCTACCTCTGTGAGGGACAGCAAAGCATTTTGTCTCTGCGTGCTCTGGTTGCCCTCACTTGGGACACCACAGCACTCTGCAACATGGAGCCAGAGCTGCCCCAGAACACTCTGGTGCTTCTTGTGGATGTGTTGCTGCGAGCCTGGCTGCACTTTCTGCAGGTTGCCATCCGGGGGGTCCATCGGGGGCTGTCAGTATCCAGGAGGCCCTGCGGGGAGAGCTTCCACCCTGAGGAGCACTAAGAGCCTCCCTGGTCTGCCCCACTGGAGGCTTGTGCCTCATTCCTCCCTCACGTCCTTCCACTTACCCCTCCCTAACCCCCCTTCCTGAAGTAAAATAAAATACACATATTTTCATGAACATAAACTCTCTTTATTTAACAAAACTGGGGGGAGGGAATGAAACTCTGGGGAGACTGGGGAAAGGAGGTGGGAGAGGGGAAGAGAGAGGGTGGGAGAGGGGAGGGGGAAACCTGGGAGGAGGGAGCTAGAAGGGGGAAGGAAGGGAAAGAAGGGGGAGGGGAAGCTGAGGGCTCAGAGTTGGGGGTCTCGCCGGACCAACTTGATTTTCATGCTAACCTGCCCCTGGGTTCGCATGGGGCCTTTAGTGGCCAGGCTGGCAGCTATCCTGCCATAGACGGCTGCGTTCCTCTGTCTATTGCGGAGATCATGGACGTTGGGGGCATTCCCCCCAAAACTGAATAAGGTCCATGATCTCTGCCCTGGACCAGGAAAATGCCCACCTTCTCCTGGCCCTGGCAGCCTTCTAGGAGCTGGCAGTGGAGGGCTGGCTGCCAGTGGCTTGCTGGCTCATGTTTTGGGGCCACTGGGTGGAGGCAGTGACTGCTGGCTGTGGGCTGGCAGGCTTGGAGCTGGCACAGGCACTGTGGCCAGAGTCTACCCCTTTAAGGGCTCCGGGAAGGGGGGAGGAAAAGAAGTGTTCTTAGTTGAGGCCAGAGTGGCCACCAGGGCACCTTGGGAAGGGCTGGAGGCCCCCTATTTCAAAATAAGTGTCTACATAGCACTTATTTCAAAATAGCTATTTCCACTTTGGTGTTATTCCTTGTCAAATGAGGTTTACCAATTTTGAAAGAAGCCCTCCGCTATTTCAAATTAATTTCGAAATAGCAGTTGGCTTGTGTAGACACTAGGAAAGTTATTTCAAAATAACTTTGCTGTGAAGACATACCCTGGGTGAAAGCCAAAAAAGCCATTTGTACATTTCGTCCTCTCCCCACAGCTGCCTGTTTTCCCTGCCAGTGGAACTGCTCAGATCGGCCTTTCCCACTTACCTCACCTGGCGCAGGGAGTCGGGATCTTCCCTGAGCCGAGAGCCACAGAACCAGTCTCAGTGTTCCCTGCTTGAGCCTTTTAAAATACTCGCCATTCCCATTCTATAGTGAGATAGAGCTGAGTGGGACATGGTGTTTCCCTCCCTTCTAAGACATTTTTCAACATGAATCCTTCTGGGTCATTTGGAATAGTGTTGAAAACTGAGGTGACTTTGAAGTTTGTAGTTTAAACCTCCAATTTCTGATTTGGGGCTAGTGGGACACTGTGATAGGCAGTGTTCCCACCCTACACCAGGCGTGGGCAACCTTTTCAAACCAAAGAGCCAAACTACATCCAAATCCAGAACAAGTGGTCACCAAAGAGCTGTATACGAATGCCCACTGCCTGACTGAAAATATACCACTTGATATTATTGATACTTGACATGATGACTAATAGTAGCATCAATGAAACATTGTACTCACAGGAATTTTATATTTAATGGCACTTTTGCTGCTACTGAGGGTGCAGTTTGTGGATGTGGGGGTGCAGGAATAGGGGTAGGGATGTATGAGGGTGTGACAGGGCGCCTGCCCTGCACTGGCCCTTTAAGATTGTGACAGGGCGCCTGCCCTGCACTGGCCCTTTAAGACCAAGATGCAGGCCCTGAGCCGGGATGGGGAGCAGAGAGCCCAGCTGAAGCTGTTAGGCTAGCGAGAGCCCAGCTGGCAGCTATACAGAGAAGCCTGGTTAGCTTGGAGAGCCCAGCTGAAGCCGTTAGGGCGAGTGAGAGCCCAGCTGACAGCTATATATAGAGAAGCACAGTGCTTAGGAGGAGAAAGCCAGTGAGGGGCTGACTGCAGAGGAAGCAGGAGCTCCCGGGAGGGAGACCGGCTGGGGATAGCCAGCAAGGGCTGAGAGAAGGCCAGCTAAGGCTCCCCTGGCTAGGGGCCGGAGGCAAGGCCCAGGTTTTGGAGGTGGATCACAGTGCAGCTTAGGTAAGCGGGGCTGCGGAGATAATCCCAACGCCAATGATGAGCAACCCATACAGACTGTAACTTGCCCTGAGAGGGGCTATATGAGGATAGTCAGGGGGCACTGAGGCACAGTGGGGGCTGGCAACCTGACAGAGGGGCTACGTTTACACTGGTACCCTTTTCTGGAAATGCTTAAAACTGAACAGTTTTCTGTTATAAGTATTTCTGGAAAAAGAGCGTCTACATTGGCAGGATGCTTTTCCCGAAAAGCCCTTTTTCTGGAAAAGTGTCCGTGCCAATGTAGATGCGCTTTTCTGGAAAAAAAGCCCTGATTGTCATTTTCGCGATTGGGGCTTTTTTGCAGAAAAGACTATTGGGCTGTCTACACTGGCCCATTTCTGGAACAGTTTTCCGGAAAAAGGACTTTTGCCCGAGCAGGAGCAGCATAGCTTTTCCAGAAAAGCAGCTGATTTCTTACAGTAAATTGTCAGTGCTTTTCCGGAAAGTCAAGGGGCCAGTGCAGACAGCTCGCAGCTTATTCTGGAAAAGTGACTGCTTTTCTGGAATAAGTGGCCCAGTGTAGACACAGCAGGGTCTCAGAGCAGGGATCTGGGGTGTGTGGCAGTGCTGGAGGCAGGGCAGGAGGCTGGAGGTGGGGAGTATGTGGGGAAGGGGTCCTAGGGCTGGATTACCTTACCTGGCCAGATCCTACACCCTGGCAGCAAGTGGCTGGATGAGGAGCTGAGCCAACCCTTACTCCTCAGTAAGGACTATTTCAAAGGAAGGGTTTTATCTGGAAATAACCCCATTTTTCTCAAAATAGCGCTAGTCTGCAAAAGCGCCATAATGTGATTATGCAAATGAAGTGTGGGAAATTCAAATCCATGCTTCATTTGCAATGTTGGGTGTCTGCATTTGCATTCCTCTCTTGGAAGAGGAATGCAGTGTAGACATACCTAGAGTTTGGGGGAAAACAAGTAAGAGTTACTGTCACAGGGAACAATGAAACTGTGTTCTTTCTCTGGTAGGCTGTGTCTAGACTGCACCCCTTTTGCGGGAAAAGGATGCAGATTAGACACAGCGCAATTGCAAATGAAGCAGGGATTTAAATCTTCCCAGCTTCATTTGCATGAACATGACTGCTGCTTTTTTCCGGCTCGGGGCTTTGCTGGCAAAAAGTGCCAGTCTAGATGGGGATCTTTTGGAAAATAAAGCCTTTTCTGAAAGATCTCTTATCCCTCTTAAAATCAGGAAGAACAGCTCTTGTGCAAGAGGGGGTTTTTGCGCTAAAAGGCACTGTGTAGAGGGCTCATTTTTGCGCAAAAATCTCTTGCACAAAAGCGACTCCTAATAATTATGCAAATGAAGCCTGGCTATATGCTAATCTGTGCTTCATTTGCATAGGATTTGGCAGAAGAGGGAAGCCGTGTAGATGTAGCTAGAGTGCTTGCTTGGGAATAGTCAAAAAATAGAGACTAAGAATATTACTGTGTGAGGCTCTTTCGGTGGCAAAAGAACGTGCAGAAATTACTCCCTGGCCCCTAGGAATTGGGTAAGGGTGGGTGATTAAATTAACGTGGTTGCACTTTGAGCCCTAGGAACTGGGTAAAGGTGTGTGTCCCCAAGTACAGAAAGGAATGAGAAATTTGTGTGGGTAACGGGGTGTCTGGCTTGGGGGAGGGTGCAGGGGCAGGGTGGGGGTGCAGGATCTTAGCTTGGGGCATGATTGATGGGTGGGGAGTGATTGATCTAGGCATGATGTGGGTTGGAGGAAGGGAAGCTCTTGCTGTTGCTCCAACTTCGGAGTGGGAGAGGGCCCAAGAGGCTGGAGTGCCAGCATGAGCTCCCCATTGCGGATGGAGCAAGGGGAGGGGGGGCTGAGCTTAAGCTGTGAACCATATATGTATGAACTTCATACAAAGTCATGTTTGACTCAAGTCATATGTTGCTGATCCCTTCCCTACACACAGATGTAGTGATTTTTGTACACCCTCTGCCTTGTGAAGTATCATTTGAAAACTCATAGCTTGCTGGTCAACACTCACATGGTGAAATGTGTGTAACAATATTCTGAGTGATGTTCTGAATATACACTCATATCATGACTGGGTGTAACTTACCAGAGAAGTCTAAGGAGTAGGTAAACCTGTTTTTCAAAGACCAAGGACAAGCTGATATCTCTGGCCAGATGTCATTACGTTGATGGACCATTAAGTGGCCATTCTTTGGCATGAGGGAGAAACAAACCAGCCTACCTCTCAGCAAACAGGTGAGAAGAAACAGCCGGAACCTCTTTCACCACCAGACTCCATGTCATCTTCTGCTCAGCTGCATAGAACTTTGAGAGGGAATGATCTATAAAAGTAAGGGACAAACATCCCAAGGTGTCACCCTCCCTCTCCTGACTGATGAAGACAAAAGAAATGGCCATTGGACTTTGGGGCAGGGTTTTCACCCAAAAGGTTTGTTTGGTGTTGTTGGAAGGACAGAGTTCGGTATAGTTTGTCTGAGTAGTAGATAAAGCACTTGCTTTATTTATGGTCTGTGCCTACATTCACTTAAAATACTGTCTTTGGGTATGCCTACACTGCCACCGTAGTTCGAACAAGGGTGGCAGTGTAGACATACCCTTTGTTAGTAAACTTGGTTTGTTTAATCCAATCCTGTGTTTCTACTGCTCAGGTAATATAAACCCAGGATCACCCCAGGTCACATTGCCATGTAACCAAGGCTGGGAAAAGCCAGAGAGTGACCCGGGGTGGCTGGCAGACTGCAGTTACAGACATGGGAGGTGTCTGGCATTCTGGCCAATTGTGAGCAGCCCAAGTGGGAGCCACAGCAGCAAGGCACCGTACAGTACCCAACATTACAGGGCAGGGCTGATGTAGCCTCTTGCTGGTCTGTATTGTACCCTGGGATGTCAGATGCCCGGGGCCTGGTACGTGGGCGAGATTGGGGAATGGGTCTGCTCACTCTTTTCCTGGAGCCCAGTGAGTTGTAAGGGGGCAGGGAATGGGCAGGTGTCACAGGCAGGCCAGATACCAGCTCACACCTGGTTCCAGGTCTCAATAGGACCCTGAGAAATACCCATCTGGGCCAGGATGGCTGACCTGTGTGGTTTTTTTTTTTTTTAAACAGCAGCAGCCTAGAGCACAAGGGAGGAGGTGGGACACAAAGGCCGGTCTGAGTCTCTCTGTGCTGCTTGGCCTTGGGGCGGGGACAAGATGTTTCTAGCTGTAAGCAAGAGATCCCTGGCGGCTTAGCCTGGGTAGCCCCAAAGGACACCCAGGCTACGTCTACACTGGCATGGTTTTCCGAAAATGCTTTTAACGGAAAAGAGTTCTGTTAAAAGCATTTTTTGAAAGCGCGTCTAGATTGGCAGGATGCTTTTCCGCAAAAGCACTTTTTTGCAGAAAAGCGTCCATGGCCAATCTAGATGCGGTTTTCCGCAAAAAAGCCCCGATCGCCATTTGCGCAATCGGGGCTTTTTTGTGGAAGACACTACTGTGCTGTCTACACTGGCCCTTTTGCGCAAAAGTCTTTCGGAAAGACTTTTGCCCGAACGGGAGCAGCATAGTATTTCCGGAAAAGTACTGATGATTTTACATGAGATCGTCAGCGCTTTTCCGGAAATTCAAGCGGCCAGTGTAGGCACCTGGAAAGTTTTTTTCCGGAAAATCAGATGAGTTTGCCCCAGAGTTTGTTACAGTTGCTGTTAGTACCTTTTGAAACTTCCCATTGTAATTCGTGTATGTCTGTTTTACCTGCTTTAACCCTTTCAAACCTTATTTCCTTTTAATTAAAACTTCATGTGGTTCATCACAAGACTGGCCACACACTCTTCTTGATGTGAAAGCAAAGGTGATGTTCACCTGGGATAAGTGACAGGACCTCTGGGATGGGCAATAACGAAGACTACTGTGATTCTGGCTGTAAGGGGCCATCTATCACAGAGGCAGGCTCAGCTGGGTGGTGACTGAGACCGGAGCACCCCAGGGTCTGTCTGTGACTGCAGGGTTAGGCTGTGCAGCACTGGAGGAGCTTTACACTGGCTGAGAGATTGACACTCTGATTTCCCCAATCTCTCAGCCAGTTGGGACTGTGCCCTGGTTCCCAGCAGGCTGCGCTGAGGTTGACATGTATCCTCTCAAGACACTGCAGCCTGCTCTAGAGCAAGGTCTTGTCTCCAGTTCCCCTGTTTGCAGGATAATTGAGCAGAGCCAACCCAGGGCAGAAGTTGGAGGGCTTTGTGTATGTGACCCAGGGAACCTTTGGTGCCAGCTGACAGAGGTCACGGGGGTGCAGGGGCTTTACAGGGATCCCCTGGTGCTGATTTCTATAGAATAGTTCCGCAAAGACGGCATGTAAGGTTTGCACTGACATCCAGTAGCCCCCTGGTCATCACAATCACTGTAAGAGCACATGCAGGGCATTCTGTGCCCAGACTGACAATTGTGCCCGTAAGGTCCTAGAGTCCAGGCAGGTCCCCAGGGGTGACACAGCTTGGACATGCTCTGTTCAGGTAGGAGAGAACAGATACCAGTCGCCCTCTCTGACCACACGTACATTGTACAGCTCAGGCTGGATGTGTATTTTCCTACTGAGAGACTGTGAAATCTGAACAGGAGACTCTACAGGAAGAAACAAAGAGCAGGTGATGGCCTGTTTAAGGAGAACAACAAAGGGTTGGTCTGCTCTGGGTTGGGGGTGCAAAGAAACACTGTGGATCTTCTACCTCAGAGGCAAACTGAAACCAGGGTCACAGCATGAGGGGCAGTAAATAGGGTTACCACGTAGTATAAAAAAATACCAGACACACTTGATCAGGGGTGAGGGGAGGGACCAGCTGGGAGGGGGGGTGGAGATGGCCAGAAGGAAGGGGGGCTGGGAAGCAGAGCTGGTGGAAGGGAGGGTTGGGGGCAGCAGGACTGGCCAGGGGAGAGGCAGCTGGCAGGAAGCAGAGTTGGTGGAGGGGTCGGGGGCAGCGGGACTGGCCAGGGGAGATCAGGAGGAGGAGAACCATCGGCAGAAAGCAGGGCTGGTCAGGAGGGGATCGGACGGAGTGGGGCTGGCCAGGAGTGCCCGGGAGGGGGGGGGGGAGGAGTGAATCGGCTGGCAGGGAGCGGGACTGACCCGGGCACATGCAGATCCCAGAGCACTGCCCGTCCCACACACGGTCCTGGTGAAGTGCAAGTGAGTCCGGCTGCAGCTTCACCACGCGCTTGCCCAGCGCTCAGGAGCACGGACAGGACTTCCCCTCCCCACAAGGCATCACATGCAATCCGAGGCTCCCAGAGCCAATCGTGCCCCCCTCCCTGCCAGGATTCCCTCAGGCACCCAGCCAAAAAACCAGGAAATACCAGACATTGCACATGTCGCTATTTTCTGTATTTTTTTTTTTTTTACCAGACAGGGCCCAAAAACCTGACTGTCCGGTAGAATACCAGACACCTGGCAACCCTAGCTGTAAAACACTGCCAGGGTTTAGGCTGAGCAGGGCTTGGCTGGGCAGGAGAGTATCTTGTTAACAAAACACAGCCCCAGAGTGCGTGGTAAGGTTTTATTTTCTATGGAGCCATTTGTTTCCAGGGTTTCTACTTGCTGGTACTTGACTCTCTGTGGTGGGCTAAATGAATGGTCATTCAATGGCACCAGGGACATTCAATCTAAGCTCAGTGAGTTAGATTGGAGTGAGGAGCTGAGGTGTGTTGGGAGCCTCAGGGGTTAAAGCTGTCTACCCAGTGAAAACTACTGGATGATGGTGAAACAAATTATTTTTATTAAGTGGAATGATTTTTTTTTATCAAAACTAACAATTAGCAAATGGCTTTTTAAACTAGCGATTGCCCAATGCTTTTACAGGGTAGAAAACCCTGAACTTAACTAATTACAAACGTCTTTGATTACAATTCAACTATACCAAATCACTGACTCTAATTTGCTTAAGGCAGTGCAGCATGCGAACGAAAAATACAAAAACAAAGCCAATATAATGATTAAAAACTCCGTCCACAGCCAGTCCCTCTATGGTTATTTTAGGGCAGCTGGTGGAGTTAGTCATAAATCTACTTTTACAACTTCTGGGCTTCTATTTCTAACACTTATACTTAGCCTAAATACAACATTACTACACAACACAAGATTATACAATTTACACAGTGTGGTTAACAGAACTTAGATTCACTTTACAGAATTACACAATGAAATTAACACAATTTAACTATTAATTTAACCAATACATTTAAGCAATACTTACAAATCCAGCAATGACAACAACACAAAGACACACTAGAACTCGGAGCATGCTCAGGACTTGCGCATCCCTATATTTGACTCGAAGGGTGGGGAGGCAGCCTCAGGGTGATCAATCCTTTAGCCAGGCAAAAAAAGACACGGTACATGGAACCTCTGTCGAACAAAGGGGTTGAGGGTCTCTTATACAAAAATTCGATGTCTAATGCCATGCTAGGGTCTGCATTTGGCAGGGCCTAATAGGCTAGTGATGAGGTAGTATGACAATACTGCCCTATAGGGCTACGTCTACACTGGCATGATTTTCTGGAAATGCTTTTAATGGAAAAGTTTTCCGTTAAAAGCATTTTCGGAAAAGCGCGTCTAGATTAGCAGGACACTTTTCCGCAAAAGCACTTTTTGCGGAAAAGCATCCATGTTCAATCTAGATGTGGTTTTCCACAAAAAAGCCCCGATCGCCATTTTCACAATCAGGGCTTTTTTGTGGAAAGCAGTACTGTGCTGTCTACACTGGCCCTCTTGCACAAATGACTTGCACAAGAGGGCTTTTGCCTGAACGGGAGCAGCACAGTATTTCCGCAAGAACACTGATGATCTTACATGAGATCGTCAGTGTTTTTGTGGAAATTCAAGCGGCCAGTGTAGACATCTGCTTTTGCTGAAAAACTTGCCAGTCTAGACACAGCCTAGGAGTTTTCATGATGTATGCGTGATCCCCTCGTGGACAGGACTAGATAGGACATGGTTAGTGTGAGACAGTTGTGTTTTATTACCTTATGTTTTCTTTTTCTCTTGCCTCTAAGACTGGTCAAGCTATGGTCATACGAGGCTTATCTGTAAGTGCAGCTAGGCGCTATCTAGTCATGCTCACCTCCCTGTTTTCTGGTGCCTGTGAGTCTCAGAATGCCTGTAAGGTCAAATTCCGTTCACAGACAACTGCATTGTGCGCTTACAAGTTATGCTTTCTCAAAGTGTCAGAGGCCTACATTTTCTGTGAGCTGCTTTGTGTGGCTGGATGGGCTATACGCGAAGGCCATGGTCAGAAGAAGCCTGCTTTGCAACAAGGTGGTGCTCACACAGCAGGGGAGGGGGGGCATACGACTTTGGTGTGAGTGACCTGTGGCCCAAAGACTAGTCAAGACTGGTCACTGCCTGGGGATGCTCAAGAGGCTCAGGAGTTAGCAGTGCCTCAGCTGGTCTGTGTGGAGCATGTGGAGTCAGTGGGGTTGGGGAGATGACCCCCCGGACAAGCACAGACAAGGCTCCCTTGGGCAAAAGGCAGGGGGTGCTAAGGTGCCTCCCAGCACAAGGCAGTAACTCACTGCAGGTACAAATCTCACCCCAGAGACTTAACATGACAGGGATACAAACACGGCTCCTTTGTCCCGCTGGTTAGATCACTGCAGCATCTTTCTGGCAGAGCCATTTGAACTCAGCATCACACGTATCCAACTGAATCCGGCTGCCTTTGGTCCGACCGCAGCTGTTCCCATCCACAGGGCCTGTGATGGGGAAGCTGCAGAATGAAAATGAGTCAGTGCCACTGTGGTCACAAGGAAAGGCCCCAGGGTGGGTCCTTCCATCCCCTCGAGCTGCTGGGAAGCTTGGCTCTACTGTCGCCCTTCATCTGTCACCTCCCTGCCACATGTCAGTCAAGCTGACAACCCAGGAGGTAAGAGGAATTAGGACAGGGCTACTCAACTTTGGAAGTCCCAGGGCCCACAAAAGATACCCACAGCACTTGCCAAGGGCTGCAATTTAAGCATGGCTGCATATATATGCAAGCATTTATGCAAATGTATATGCAAATAGCTTGGGCGGGCATGACTACAGAGATTAAAACATTTCCCTGCATCCAGCCCCATTAGCAGGTGAGTGCCCCTTATCAGGCAGGGAAGCAGTGCCTTGGTCATTCCCCAGGGCACATTGTGCCAGTCAGATCCCAGACCTGGGAAGGGCCTGAGATACACACCCTCTGCCCCCGCCCCCGGAATGGGAATCACCTGCATCTACCCCACGAGCCAGTTTGCAAACACCAAAGATGACTTCTCCCCTCCCCCATCCCCGTCACTTCTATCCCCCCTGCCTCTCCCAGCCTGGGTTCCCCTGCCCCATGTGATACCCGCCAACGCAGTCAGTTTGGCCTTGAGCAGACCCCGCCCTGCATGCAGTGGGCTGCAGCAGCACCAGCAGCTGGTCTCAAAGTTCGCGCCTCAGGAAGCACTGCACAGTTGCCCCCAAGTGGAGCATGCACAGTAGCCATGGTTGAGGACAGGCTGGAACGCGGGGTGCAGCTGGCCTGCACACTTGGCTCTGCGCGCTGCTGCCCCAGACTTGGCTAGGTCTGGCTGTGGTTGGGTGGGACCCCGTTGCCCCACAGAGATGGCAGCAGCAGCAGCATGTGAGCAGCAGCCCCGCCCCGCAGTGCGGGTGGAGAGACAGAGCCTCCAGGATGGGCCTTTCCTCCCCCTTGTGCTGCTGGGATGTTTGACTCTGCTGTTGTCCTTCATCTGTCCCCTCCCTGAGGAGCACCAGCCAAGCCGACAGCCCAGGAGGGGAGAGGAGTTAGCAGGTCTCAGGCAAGGAGCAGACTAGGCTAAATCTCTGGGGGCCGGTGCCCTGTTGCTCTGCCATTGTAAGTGGCCACCCTGAGCTCCTGCATCCTGACTTTCCTTTAAAAACCAAGTCGGGGGTGAAAGGAACCTGCCCCCTGTGACCTGGGTGAAGGGTGGCTTCAGAGAGCCTGGGGACTTGTACAGATGAACGGTGAGGGCTGGATTCACAAAGGGACTCAAGAGCCCAAGGTAGGGTGACCATATTTCCCTATACCCAATATGGGACACCAAGGGGGTGGGCTGATGGTGGTCAGGGCTCCAGCCCCACAGTGTGTGTGCAGGGTGGTGGAAATGGGACAGGAGTGGGGGCCAAGCCCCGCTGCGGGCAGGGGCCACCCAGGAATAGGCTTGAGTGCCACGGTGGGTGGAGGCTGCCTGGGAATCAGGCTTGAGCCCCATGGTGGGTGGAGGCCTCCCAGGAATCAGGGATGAGCCCTGTGGCATGTGGAGGCCCACTGGGAATGGGGCTGCAGCCAGTGGTGGGAGGGGGGTGCTGGAAAAAAGTGTTTAACCCCAATTGGGGGGCACCAGTGGTCAGAGCTTCAGTGGTCAGGGCTTCAGGGCATATTTCTAAAAGGCTGGACTTCAGGAGAAGGCTGCTGGAGAACTTAAGCACCAAGAGGGGGTGTGCAAATATGGGGCATTTTGGAGGCTCCAGAACTCACTCAGTACCTCAGTTTTCAGTGTGAAATTTTCCTGAGTACCCATGTATCTGCCCTTCAGCACGTGCTGTTACCTTGCCCTAGACTGCTGCCTGCCTAAACTCCAGTGTGATGCACAAACCAGGGTGATGTTGTACCTCTGCCAAACTCACCTGTAGGCCCTGAGTGGGTTGGCATGTGTGAGCCTGTATCCCTAGGCTTACCCCTTTCACAGGACTATGCTAACGCCTGTATAAACCTGCCTTCTGAGGTGTCATTTGAAAATTCATAATTTGCTGATCATCATTGTCCTGTTAAAATGTGCGGCAACTTTGCATGTAGAATTATCATGGGCAGTGGGTGAACCCCTGGCTTGGGGAGACAGGCTACCCCATTTCCCCACCCCTTTTTCATCTACCAGACCCTTCACATGGCCACTGGCCCCTGCTTCCCACCCTCTAGTCCAGAGTTGTCAGGCAGTGTGGCTTCTGATGCCCCTGGTCCCAGCTGCCCCAGAGCACCTGAGAGTCAGGCCATGGGGACAGTGGGTCCCCAGCCACCCCTGAAACATCTCCCCCCCCCCAACTGGGCATCCAGGTCCAGGGCTGGGCAGCCAGAGTGGCCCCCAGCATCTGGGAGCAGGGAGGAGGGGACCGAGATGGTGCATAGATGTGGCCTATTAGGCAGTTTGGGAAGGAAACCCCTTCCTACACCGGGGATACCAGCTGTCTGGGAGAGTTACAAAATCTCATCTATTGGGACGGTCTCATGCTCAAACATGCTGGAGGCAGGGTGACCAGATGTCCTGTTGTTAAAGAGTCAGGGCTGTATATAAGCCTTCCTGCAGGTGTCCTTTTTCTTAACACTGTGCAAATTGTCCCATATTTTATATTTTCTCTCTCGCCCTCATTAGTACTGGCAGATCCTGCTGCTGACCAGATTCCTGCTCACCAGCTCACCATCCACAGAGTGGATCAGGGTAGGTGTGTAAGCCTGGGGGGTGAGGTGGAGAGCAAAGCTGCAGTGTGCAGCATGGCTGCTCCCCCTGCTGCTTGCCGGCTCTGTTAGCCAGGCTCCCCCATCCCATCTGTGGCTGTCTCTGGCTGCTGGCTGGGAGCTGCAGTGGCTGGTGAGTTGAGGCGAGCAGCAGCCAGTTGTGTTTCCTCTGCTGCCCACCCATTAGTGCTTTACATGCTCCCCTCTGGAAACTGTGCTCGAGCCCTTCAGGGGAGAGGGGATAGTCTGTGCTCCAGCCTCTGGGGGTGGGAGGGTGGCCATGGGGCTAGAGCACCAGTGTAGGCTCCTGGGCTCCCCCGTGTGGATGGATGGAGCTAAGCCTCAAGCTGCAAGGCAAAAACACAGGGAGGGAGGGAGGGGAGAGAGGCAGCTCCATGGAGCTGGTGCTTGTGGGGAACTGTCCTATAGAGAGGCAGCA
This sequence comes from Pelodiscus sinensis, assembly GCF_052426305.1. NCBI lineage: Eukaryota > Metazoa > Chordata > Testudines > Trionychidae > Pelodiscus > Pelodiscus sinensis. The sequence goes on from NC_143070.1 coordinate 16,395,455, forward strand.
ACGCAGGGGCCAAACAGCTTCTGTGTGCCCGTCCACATGGGGAACTGGCTTGAAAGCCGGCTGTTTCTTTAAGTTAAGTAAAGGTGGGTTAGTTCTAATTTAATCCATTAGATCTATATTATTTATAATTGTTTTGGAGTTAGATCCAGATTATTACTAGAATAATTTTATTGCTGGAGGCTCCCAAGGCACACCGTTAAGTGTGTACAGGGCTAGCAAGCTGCAAGCACCACCATTGTATATTCTTTAGGAGCAAGGGACTGCAGCAAGGGGGTGGAAAGGGAATCCCCAACTACACAATATCACCTCTGGGGTACACTGGGTCTCCTTTTCTGTTAAAAAATCAGGTGCCCAAACACACAGGTGAGTGTGACCTGCTTCCAAGTAACCCAGGGAGGAAAAACAGGGGTAACATATTAGAAATGGTAATGCACACAAACTTGTAGGCCTTTAGACAGATGCATATTTAACAGCAGCATGCTGTACAGTGGAAGCATTTCCCAAACATCTCTCAAACGGTAAGCGTCAGGCAGCACTCACCGTGCTGGATCTAACGGGGAGCCATCCACCCAGGTCCACTTCCCCCCGGGGGGTGTCGCTTTAAGTCCGATCCAGACAGAGCTTGCACCTTGTGTAACATCCTGTAAGGAGTCCTGTGAGGAGCAAGCAGTGTGGGAGGGTGAATTGGATGTAGGAGGCTGGAATTCTCTCAGCGGTCATCTGAAGAAGTGGACTGTGCCCACGAAAGCTCATGATCCCTGCTACATGGTTGGTTAGTCTATAAAGTGCTACCAGACTATTTGCTTGCTGGGTTTTTTTTTTTTTTTTTTTGCTCTGGATCTGTTATTTGCCAGCAGAGGGACTCATCAGCACTGAGCTAATTCAGGATATGTCTACACTATCCCCCTAATTTGAACTAGGGTGGCTAATGTAGGCATTCGAAGTTGCAAATCAAGCCCGGGATTTAAATATCCCACGCTTGATTTGCATCTTCCCGGCCGGTCACCATTTTTTGAAATTTACAAGTCCGGACTAACTGCCCGCATCAACATGAGGCAGGGACCCGGTAGTTTGAAATAAAGCCCTAGTTCGAACTACCTGTTATTACTCCTGGAATGAGGTTCAACAGGTAGTTTGATTTAGGGGCTTTATTTCGAATGCCTATTTCCTTGCCGCATGTAGACGCGGGCAGTTAGTCCAGACTTGTAAATTTCAAAAAATGGCGACCAGCCGGGAAGATGCAAATCAAGCACGGGATATTTAAATCCCGGGCTTCATTTGCAACTTCGAATGCCTACATTAGCCTCCCTAGTTCGAACTAGGGGGCTAGTAGAGACATACTCTTACTCTCACCCCTGGGCAGGCAGGGTCCCAGCGCAGGGGTGGGGGAATGTGACTCTCTGTGCAGACCTGCTAACACTAGCACCAGTCCTTGGTGTCATAGACTGAGCTGGCCCTTTAAGGGAGTCCTCAGTGAGTAGGTGCCCCTGGACTGAGTGGTTCAGGTGAGGGGAGCAGGTGACCCGGAGCCAGGCCTGGTGGGGCACAAGGGCAGCCGGAGGCCAGTCAAGGCAGAGGTGCTGGCTCTGTGAGTGCAACACCCACAGAAAAATATTAGTATCTATCCCTGTGTTGGGTGTTACCAGCTCATCCTGGCTCTGGAGCACCAACAGCTGCGAGCGCTTCCCCCAGCAGTCGTCCTGGCTCCAGTTCCAGTTTTTACTCCCTTTCGACAGCCAGTAGCACTTGTCCCCACGCAGCAGCCAGTCCCTGGGGCAGAGTTTGCACCTGGCGCCCCCTGCAGGGAGAGAGAGGAAGTGGAGTCAGTTCTGAACAGTCAGACTGAAGCTGGCTAAAAGGGCTGGCTGCCCTTTTTAATTAGGGTGACCAGACGTCCCGTTGTGGCTGGGACAGCCCTTTTTCTAAGCCTGGTCCTGTTGTACCAACTTTTTGGGCAAAAGTGCCCATTTATCCCATTTCCTCTTTCCAACCTGATCAGTCATCAGCAGCAAACGAGACCAATCTTCCAAAAAGTGGGGTGCAGAGGAACATGGGATGGGAGGAGTCATGCCAGGGAGGCAGGTAAGGGCTTGGGCAGGGGCCAGGCATGGTTCAATTGAGCAGTGACACCAGCCCTGCCCTGAGAGAGGCTGCAGGTTTTGGGCTAGTTCACAGTTCCCCTTTGAGAGATCTGGGCTCCTTATTTCAATGGAAAATGCCATTTTTAGCAGACCGAAATACCTTGGGTGCCATTGTTCCTGTCTGATGGGGGAAGGGACTCAAAATGGAAATAGCAACTAGAGGTGAGGGGGAAGGTCTCATTCTGTTTTGGAGGGGAAATAAAATTCTGGATATTGCTAACATTGCCCTTACAGAGCCATCAAAACCCTTCAGCTTGAGTGTGCTAGCGAGGGCTTTTCTCAGGGGTCAGCACACACACAGCCAGGCAGACTGTAGCCTGGCAGCGCTGGCAGCTAGAGAGGAGAGAATTCCCTTGGTGCCTTGACACAGAGTTGCTCGCTTGCTCACGCTTTGCTGTCACTCAGTCGCAAGTTCTGGGCTCTGTGTAGGAGTCTCTGGCTGGGAATCTCTGGGTTGGCACAATCAAATGTGGCTCCTTGGGGTTTGGCCACGTCAGATCACAAAAGCTGACCAAAGACAGGCCCAGCCTGTGCCCAATGGCTGAGCTCAAGGGAAACTCAGTGTTGAAAGAAACAGCACTGACAACTGAGAGAGAGGGACACCATCGGCTGAGGCAGAGCTGCACCCAGTGCCCCATTTTAGAAATAGGGGCTGCTTTGCCACTGCTACTGCCTTGGTTCAGAGGAGATCTGAAAGGCTCCCTGGGGGTCATTAAGGAATTCTGCATCACTGCATGTGTGCAGAATTCATGTCCCCCACAGATAACTTTGCTTCCCTGTGGAAAAATGACTGTCAGGGAAACTGTAAGAGCAGTCACGCCCCACTCCCTAGTGGTGCAGGTACATCACTTCAGGCACTAGGAGCAGCCGGCAGAGAGGTTAAGGCTACACCTGCCAGTGGTTCCTACCTAGAGCCAGGATCATCTGCTAGCCCAGACTGGGCCAGAGGCAGGAGAGGAAGGGAATTCCTCTTCCCTGAGGGGAGTTGCTGAGGCTGTGTCAGAGCTACTCCCAGAAACCTCTCTTAGCTGCAGGTAGCTCAGCATCCTCCCCTGCTTCCGGCCCCTTCATGGATCCTCAGCTGTGATAGAGGGATGGGGAGGAGTCTCTGTACAGGGACCTGCTTCCCCATCCACCCAACCCCCATCCACCTGGATGTCCATACTCTGATACCCTTGCAAAGTATCTCCTCTGTGGGGTTGTACAGCCCCACTGGCAGTAAGGCTGGGGATGGTATGGACACATGGCCGGAAGGAGCTGCTGGTGTAGGGCACTGGTTCCTGGGAGCACACAGCTCTTAGTCACCCCCCGTCTTCCACCCACACACAGCCCTAGCTACCCTTTGCCTGCACACAGCTCTGAACCCTGACTGGTTTTCAAAATTTTTGAGCTGATCTCTCACCACATATAATTCTGACGGGTTGGGTGCAGGCCCGCCAAAAGAGGAGGAAAAGCAGGCAGCTGCCTCAAGGCCCGGTGGTTCAAAGGGACTTGGGGCTCCTGGCTGCTGTCACTGCTATCGTAGCAGCAATGGCAGTTCAGCACTGAGGAGGGGCACAGAGCTCTGGATGGCACAGAGGACTGGCTGCCCCCGATCCACAGCGCCAAATTTCAATATAATCCGCTATTCCAAAACAGCCCTTAACTCCTCATGGAATGAGCTTTACAGGGATGTCGGAATAGAGAGCCTGAAATAACAGGTTTGCTGTTAAGACGTGGAATAGCTATTTCGGGATACTCTGGTATCCCAAAATAGCATTGTAGTCTAGACCTAGCCTATATATGTCCATACTAACATTAGCAACCTACCAGAAACCTCCCATCTGAAGGGTGACACAGTCGAATGGAAAACCTGCTAACTCTCGGGACACTGGGTTCTTCTAATGGCATGGGAAGCTGAATGGATAAGGAGCACTTGTCTAGGGCTCAGGGTGGGTTATGAGCAGGTGGGACTTTTGTCTGGAGTCAGCTGACTGATCCCACCTTCTCATTTTAAGAAACTCTCCTACCTCTTGTACCGGCACTTGATTATGGCAGTCCAAGGCAGCATCCTGAGAAATAGAAGTGTGTGGGGGGAGGGGAGAGTTGGCAATCTAGGAACAGGTATTTAATTGAAGCTGGGTACCTGATTAAGTTGCAATGGGAGAGACAAAGGGTAAAATGGAGAGAATGAGCAGAGGGGAGAAGAACTGTAGTTCTTTCAAGACCCAGGGTTTCCCGAAGGAAGATAAGATTCCTTGTTTTAAGCTGGTTGCTGCTGGTGCTCTGCCCATCACAGTGTAAATCAGGGTGGGCAATAAGACAGCGGCGGTTCACCAGGATTAGCTCCTGGTTGGCTGCAGCCACTTTATTCACCTGCGCTTCTGCAGGTACGGGTGCTTTTAGCCCTTTTTGGCCACAGATTACTGTTCCCAGCTAATGGGAGTCACAGACAGCATCACAGACTGGGAAAGTACAGCAATCTGCAACCAACAGGTGCTACAAGAACCCATAATTGTGGAGGCGTGGGTAAATACAGTGTGCTGCCAGCCAAGGGCTAACTCTGGCAAACTGTGTCTGAACCACAGGCTGGTTATTGCCTGTGTCTACATGCAGGCTACATACAAGTATATAGGTTTGTGCAAGAGAGAGAGGTTAGCAGCATGAATTAAAGCCTATAGAAACATAGAACATTAAAACTCGAAGAGCCCTCGAGAGGTCATCAATTCCTGTCCCTTGTATTCATAGCAGGACCAAACACCATCTAGATCATCCTTGTGAGATGTCTGTCTCACCTGCTCTTCAATATCTCTAATGATGGAGATTCTACAACCTCCCTAGGCAATTTATTCCAATGTTTGACCAGCCTGACAGGAAATGTTTCCTATTGTCCAGCTGTGATGTAGTGGGGGTACCTTGCTGGGGCTGTGGGCGACTTCTGCTGACTGTAGCACGCCCCAGCAGGGCAGGGGGTGAGTCATTATGCAAAGGGGGCTCCAAACCTGTCTGACCAGCTACCTCTCAGGGAGAGAAACAAAGGAAGGTGGAATGCCGCCCCTGGCAGGGGGGCAGGGCTGGAAGAGGGTTGGTTAGTCTCTGTCTGGTTTCATGGAGGAAGCAGCCTAGGAAACAGGTTGGGATTTAGGAGCCCCCCCATATCAAGGGGGGGCTGAGGCATCCTAGGCCTGCCCTGTAACCAGATTACATCTGTGCTGTGCTGTATCCTGGAGAAGAAATAAACTCCCTCTCTTCTACTGGCTGGTGGAGTCTGTTCGTGCCATTTCAGGGGTGCAGGAGATGGGAAAACCCCAACGCGTCGTCACACCAGCCTAAACCTCCCTTGCTGCAGTTTACAGTTCTTTCAATCTTCCCTCATAGCTCATGTTTTCCTGAACTTTAATCATTTTTGTGGGTCTTCTCTGGACCTTCTCTAATTTCTCCACATCTTTCTTGAAATGCGGTGCCCAGAACTGGACACAATACTCCAGTTAAGGCCTAATTAGCACAAAGTAGAGCAGAAGAATGACTTCTCGTGTCTTGCTCACCATATTCCTGTTAATGAAGCCCGGAATCAGGTTTGCTTTTTTTTTGCTTTTAGCTTGTGGTCCACTATGACCCCTTTCTTCTGGTGTCTCACCCACTGTTACCGATTTTTCCTCCACCTCTCTGTTAGGACCCAAGTCCCTTCCAGACCATGGAGTTCTAACCTCTGTGTACTGACCTGCTGCAGGGCCCCCCTCGCTCTGGGGTCTTCCCCTTCAGGGAATCACCAGCCCCCTATGCCCACCCTGGCTCAGTGACCCACTGCCAGTCATCATCTAGACCGTGCCACAGGAGCAAACTGCAGCCTGAAATGGCCACTCAGCATTGGCAAGGGGTGTGGACCTGCTGCCTTTGCCTGCCCTGGCTGCCTCTCTGCAGCCCTAGTAGCCTCAGGCCCTGTAGCCTGGGAGCTTGCTTGGCCAGAGCTCCCCAGCTCTGCCTTCCTTTCCCCAGCCCTGCTTTAAGTCTGGCAGCCTCCAGCTTCCTTGGCAACCAGGTCCCTCCTGCTCTCCAGCTAGAGCAAGAGTGTGTATGTCCACCTTCCCCCCAGGAGCCCTGATTTCTGCAGCCCCAACTGTTGATTTTCATCGGCCATTTTGTGGCCAAGTCACCCGGTTGTGAGTGATCCCTGAGTAACTCCTCGCAGTCAGCTTGAGAGTTAATTATCTTCCATAATTTTGTATCCTCTGCAAACTTCACCATGTCACTGTTCACCCCCTTTTCCCAAATCATTAGCATGTTCAACAGCACCTGTACTGGGGTACAGAGCCTTGGGGGGATGCTGCTAGTTACGTCTCTCCACTGTGAAAACTGAGCATTTATTCTTACCCTTTGTTTCCTGTCTTGCAACCAGTTACTGATCCATGAAGGGACCTTCCCTCTTACCCCAGGGTATTTAGTTACCCGTAGAGCTTTGGGTGAGGGACCTTTTTAGAAGACATTCAGAAAATCCAAGTGTGTAATAGCCAGTGAATCGCCACATTCACACACCTGTTGACTCCCCTGAGGAATTCCCTTTTAAAAACCCATGTTGACTGTTTCCAAACAAATCATGTTTCTCTGTGTGTCTGGTCATTCCGGTTTCTGTCCCTGTGTCCCACAGGCTCCAGAGGGATATGACCCTGCCCCTCATTTCTTCAGAGTGATTTTATGACACAGGGTGTATTTTATGCGAGATTGGTCATGTGAGATGTCATTGGAAAGGCTCTGATCTGCTGAATGTAATTACCTTATTGATAGACATTTATCATTTTTGTAGTTGAAGTTATGAACAGTATCACTAAAAGGGTGGGAGTTTTTTTGCTTTTCACTTGTGTGTGGCCCAAACCATAAAAAGGTTTCCCACCCCTGTCATAGAGCTATAGCAGCCATCACTCACAGCCACGGGCTGTCTGTAGCAGTCTCAGGAATGTCCCCAGGTGGGAGATCAGCATCTTCCAAGGCCTATTGTTTTATTCCTAATGGCCCATTGCCTCCAACCCGCCCTTCTTTTCTCACTTCTAGACTGAAAACAACTTGTCTAGTGGGGGCGTTCCCCAGTGTAACTCATCTGAATATTCAAATAGATAGTTAATATTCATAACTTCAGCTACTAAAATGCTTACAAATAGGATCATTATATTCAGCAATCAGAACCTTTCCAATGATATCGTCTCATACCTATGTCATAATCCTACCTAATCTCACTGTGAAGAAAATGGGGTGCAGAGTGTTATACTGTCCATGGTAGAAACTCCAGTGACTTTGCCCAATATTGAAGTCAGGCTCACCAGCCTGTAATTGCCAGGGTCCCGACTGGAGCCCATTGTAAATAGGAGCATTGCATCATGAGCGACCTGCCAGGCATAGAACTCTTCTCGAATACTTGGGAGTCTGAACCTCTTCAAATTCCAGCCTGGGGGGATACAATGTGCCCTTCCAAAACACCTCCTGCAATTCCAACCGGCCCTGGGATTCTTCTTCAGTCATTTCCCTATTGCAGTGTATGGTGGTGTCATGCGCTGCTGGACAGCTCTTGCGTTTCACCCCAGAGGTGGCTGCATTTCAGTAGTGGGGAAATTATCCCTGTTAGTACAATATAGTTTGTAAACCCTTGGTGATCCAACTTCGATAGAAATTGCATTATTGCAATTATTAAAACTGTCTGTGCTCTAGCAAGGGGGATTACTCTAACCACTAGCTGTCACTGCTGCTCCTTTGCACACACAGTTGAAAGTAATTTTACTTCAAGATTACAAGCTCTCTGGGGCAGGCATGTGAGAGTGAAATAACAGAATGACATTCCACAGCATTTACCTTGCCCCCACCAACTAAGACAGACAAAAATTAAAACTGAGGAGTTTGGGATGAATACTACATCATTGCAACTGCATCTCAAGCATTAGAGCATATTGAAAAGTTCTGTATCTACTTTAATTAGTCCCCCTTTTGTCTGGACATTGTTTTCCTGCTGCAGTTACAATGGGAGCTGACTGACTAAAAAAGGGGTTTTTTCACAATGAACTTCTTCACAGAACGCTTTTTGCATTGGAGCAATTGGAGCTAGGTGTTGCTGAAATAGTCATCTGCCTCCCAAGCACTTTGACTGAAAAATGAAAGTCTACTCCTGTCGTTAGCCCCCTTCACGCTGTCAAGTTCGCTGTGTTGCCACCTGTCATTTTTTTATCATGTGTCCTGTGACAATTGGTGGGTTTTTTTGTGCCCCAGCTCCTGGAGTCAGGGTAATAGGTTTCATTAAAGAAAGCTCCTTGCCTCAAAATTACAGAGCAAAGCCTGAATGCAGGACCCTAGTAGCTCAGAAGGCAAAGAGAAAAAAACCCAAACTGTATTATTTTCCTAAAATAAACCATTCTCAGGCTTTTTAGGGCCTCACTCAGGGTTTGTGAATGCTTGGCAAAGGGGTCTCAGTATGAATGAGAATTTGGTCCATTGTATTTCAAGCTCAGTGTCCCTTTCTTACAGTGGCTGGTTTGCAGTCACAGCGAGAGCTGCAAACTCATTAAGGGAGAGTGAGTCACGGCTCTGGGGCAGTAGGTGCTGTCAGTACCTGCCAAGCTGCCATGTTGGGTTTCACATAGAATTGATTTCAAGTGAGACCGGAAATCTTCCAGGCTGGAGCTGCCTTCAATGCGATTGATGATTTCAGTTTTCTTGGGTGTATTCTGAGCTGTTCTGCTCTGTCCTTCTCCAGAGCCCTGTAACTGGGAAACTTCAAAACAGCAACAATGTCAAAGACAATCACTTCTATTGCAGCTAATTAGAAAGTAATAAAACAACTGCGTGGACTGGGGGAGGGGTGTAAAATCATCACACAGTGCAGCATCCAGCCAGTGCTGGATTAATGCAGGAGCAGTCTTAGGGGCTGCAGCCTAGGGCCTTGGGCTAAGGGGAGCAAAAATAAATCCAAGTGGTCTCCAAGCCGCCGACTGCGATCGACTGGTCAATCCTGTTTCATCTGCCAGTCAATCTGCTGCAATCTCCCCAGTTCTGGGCTGCGAAAAGTCCAGCAGCACAGCAGGGCTCAGCCGTGTGCCACCTTGTCAGGGCCTCACGCTACACCCGGAAGTGGTCAGATGATGGACATCTCTGTGGCCCCTAGCGGGGAAGGAGGGAGGCGGCTCTGCATGCTGCCCTGCCCCCAGCATTATCCCCACAGCTCCCACTATCTGGGAAATTGGCCATTGGAGCTGCAGGGGCAGCAGTTGGAGGCACAGGCTGTGCACAGAGATATGCTATCCCTCTCCTCCCAGGGGCACACTGAGATGTGCCATCAGCCAGATGCTTCTGGGAGAAGTGTGGGGTTATGACACGCAGGCAGCCTGCCCGAGCCCTGCTGTGCTGCAGACCAAGAGACACCTGAGGTATCCAGGGTCCCTGCAAAATCTAACAGGTTGTGGATTTGGGTCCAAGGGAGAGTGAATCCAGTCCGGGCACCCATCACAGCTGGGGTGCAGACAGGGAATCCCATTCACTGACCATACAGGTGCATTCCTGTCTCCCACTCACATGTCAGAGTGAACCTGCCTGAGCCGGCCCACACATTTCATGCATCCAGCCCTTAATCTTGTTTCTGGGTCATTTCCCCCTGGTGGCGAGGTGATGCCTGCGAGTTCATTCCCAAACCGACTGGAATCGGGACGGGAACGCCATTCAGATTTTGGGGATGAGAAGAGAATTCATGGGGCAACATGAAACCCAAGTGGGTCAATAGGTGGGTGCTACTTACCCCAAGCTACCAGCGCTATCACAGCTACTGTCAAGACGATGATCCAAGCCCATCCGACCCCTACAGCGATGCGATGCCACCAGGGACATGGAGGGGAACCTGTAAGAGACATTGTTTGGTGAAACTGTCCCTTATGAACAGATGGAAATCATGCTGTACAGCCGCTACTCTGCCTTCATGAGCACTGGGTGACCCCATGACTTGGGGAGGTAAATCCCCCGCAGCCTCACTGGAGCCCTTGCTCCTCCCCCACACACTGTGGCCTGCTGGCTCCAGCCCAGCCTCCTCCTCACCACCTCCACAAAGGGGGTGCTCTAGTCATCATGAAGAGAACAGACTATGAACAGGAGTCTGCCAGACAACTCACCAGATTCTACAGGCTTTTCTCCTCTGATCCCACTAAATAATACCAAACTGCCCACCGCCATCCCCACCCCCGAAAAACTCCTAAACCACCAGCTCATGAAACTCCCTGTTGCAACTCAGGACTAAAGCTACACAAACACACACCCCCTTCCACATCTCCAACCAGGAGTTTTGTATCTGCTACACAAGATCCACAAACCTGGAGAACCCAGACAACTGTTATCTCAAGCATTGGCACACTCACAGCAGGATTATCCGGTTCTATTGACTCTCTCCTCAGCCCCTACCTTCCTTCAAGACACCACGACTTTCTGAAGGAATTACAGAACATCAGTAATCTTCCTGAAAACACCATCCTTGCCACCATGGAAGTAGAAGCTCTTTACACTAACTTCCCACATGAAGATGGATTACAGGCTGGCAGGAACACCATTCCCAATGACAGTACTGCACACCTGGTTACAGAGCTCTGCGACTTTGTCCTTACTCACAACTACTTCCGATTTGGGGACAATTTATATCTTCAAGTCAGCGGCACAGTCATGGGCACTCGCATGGTCCCCCAATACACCTACATCTCTATGGCTGACTTTGAACAACATTTCCTCAGCTCTCTCCCACTAATACCGTTCCTCTACTTCCATTACATTGATGACATCTTAATCGTATGGACCCATGGGAAGGAGACCCTTGAAGAATTCCACAGGGATTTCAACAACTTCCACCCCATCATCAACCTCAGCCTGGACCAGTCCACACAAGAGATCTACTTCCTTGACTCTACAGTACAATTACAAGATGGCCACATTTTCACCACCTTATACCAGAAACCTACTGCCCATTACACTTACCTACATGTCTCTAGTTTCCATCCCAGACACATTTCTCAATCGATTGTTTATAGCCAGGCCCTAAGATACAACTGGATTTGCTCCGATCCCACAGACAGAGACAAACACCTGATGGATCTCTATCAGGCGTTCTTAAAACTGAGATACCCACCCAGAGAAGTGAAACAACGGATCGACAGAGGCAGACGAGTACCCAGGTATCAGTTTCTTCAAGACAGGCCCAATAAACAAAACAACAGAACCCAACAGCACCCAATTTAAACTCCTCCAGTGCATCATTGACTATCTACAGCCCATCCTGGAAAATGACCCCTCACTCTCACAATAGACAGGCCAATCCTCACCTACAGACAACCCCCAAACCTGAACAAATTATTTCCAACAACCATGCAGCGCGTCTCAGATACACTCACCCAGGAACCCAACCCTGCAATCAACCTTGATGCCAACTCTGTCCTCACATCTACACAAGCGACACCATCACAGAGCCTAACCACATCAGCCACCACAGCAGAGACTCACACAACTGCACATCCACTAATGTGCTCTATGCCATCAAGTGCCAGTCATGCCCCTCTGCCATGGATATTGGCCAAACTGGACAGTCTCTATGACAAAGGCCTAAAGGACACAAATCAGATAACCAAAAAGGTAACACGTAGAAATCTGCTGAGGAACATTGTAACTTGCCCAGGTACTCACTAATGCAGGAGTGGGGAACCTCCAGACTGTGGGCCTGATCCAGCCCACAAAGCAATTTAATCCAGCTCTCTGGAGGGTCCAGGAGCTGTGAAATGCTGTGGGAGGTCCTGGGGGCTACGTTAAAAACTTCCCTCAGCCTCTCCTGCAGCGCGGCCAGATACTCCCGGTTGCTCTTTTGCACACAGGAGGTGCGTGCAGGAGGCCTGGCTGGAGTGGGAAAGCTCCACATGCTGGACCTCCTGCATAAACATGAGCTCTGGGGTTTCTGTGCTTGCTGCTCTTCCCCTGCACCAGGCAGCTGCAAAGAGGCTGGAGCTGTTAAGGAGACAGTCAGGGACTGGGAGGGAAGGAGGAGCAGGAAATCCATCCCAGAGTGGGAGGGAAGTGATGTCCCTGAGTACCTGTCCTGCATGAGGGAGGCCACTGTGGGCCAGTTTCTTCCCCCTCCCCCGACTCTTTCCCTTGCACGGGGTAGCCACATGCCGCCAGCAGTGTCTCTTTAACAGTTAAGGAGGTGTGTGGAGAAGGGGGGAATCCCTTCTAGGAACAGGAGAGAAGGGAAATCCCCTACCCTGCATGGGGTGCCTTGAAGGGAGGAAGGGGTGGTCACAGCTGGGCAAGGAAAAGCAAACTCAGCCATCACACAAAAATACTAAATTAAATTTTTTTTTAAAAAAATCACACCACATCAAGGGGGTAATTTCTGTCTCGGTGGCTGTGTCTACACTGGCCCCTTCTTCGGAATAGGAATAAGAGATCCTCCGGAATAGGGCTTTATTCCCGAGGATTGCGCCAGTCTGGACGCTTTTTTTCCGGCTTTTTCCCAAGCCAGAAAAAAGCGGCATCCATGTTTATTTAAATCCCGTGGGGGATATTTAAATCCCCCGCGGATTTCCCTATTCCAAAGTTATAAATTAGCATGCTATTCTGAAGAAGGGGCCAGTGTAGACACAGCCTGTGTGTGTGTGTGTGGTTTTTGTTTTGGTCTGTTTTGTTTTTTGATTCTCATTCTCGCACGGGCCCTGACTGAGATCTCTGCGGGTTAGTGCCCGCCTCCACTCAAAAACTGTTCTCCACCCCTTCCTTAGTGGATCAGAAAGGGACTATCCTAATTATCAAGCAATTTCAAAAGTCAGTTGGAGAGAGACGCTGCAGAACTTGGTTTCACATACAAGTTTGACACCTGCAATCAAGGTTTGAACAAAGACCTGACCTAGATGGGCCGCTACATTCCACACCCTGAGGAAATAAAAGGCTAAGCCCCAGGGTACTTACAGCCCACTCTGTTAGCCTCAGTTAGCATGGATGATCGACTTGACAATTTTTCCCTCTATTTTTTTCCTTCTCTCTCCTTTCCCACCCCTTTTCTTTCTCTTCTATTTATTTGTACCCTAGACACTTCATTCATCTGAGGAAGTGGTTTCTGACCACAAAAGCTCATGATACATCTACATTTTTTGTTGGTTTCTAAGATGCTGCAGGACTAGTGGTTGTTTTTTAAAGTTTGTTCTGTTACAGACTCACATGGCTTCCCCCTGAGGTTTTCTCCAACACAAAGTTCTGCACCCTGGTCAAAAGCATTTGGAGAATGAGGCCCTTAGTTGTAAGACAGGAAATATTGTGATTCGTTATCACTGACAAGTTTAAAATCAAGACTGGAGGTTCTTTCTAGATTTGCTCTAGGAATTGTTCTGGGGAAATTCTATTACACAGGACATCAGACTAGATGATCGCACTGGTCCTGTCTGGCCTTGGACTTTGTGAATAAAGGTTCCAGTCCTGCAGCTGCATCCAAGTGTCCATTCACTTCAATGGGATTCTGTTCGGGTCTGACCTATAAAGGATCAGATAAAATCACAGGATTGGGGATTAAATTTCCATTTATTAATAATATAACTGAAGACTAAATAAACCATGTAAAGTCAAATTCAGCTCTTAGGTACAGTGATGTGTGTTTGGAGCAACTTCACTGACCTCTATGAAGTCTCTGTGGATTTACACTGATGTAACCAGCAGAATCTAAGTCCTAACGTGTTTCTCAAAAGCAGATCAGATCCTATCTGAAAATAATATCTAAAGTGCCTGGAAACAACTTCATGCCATTTCACGACAAGAATTAAATTTAACTAAACAGCCACATACTAAGCTACATATTGCTGTGATGTAAACATCGACCATTAATAAAACTCTATAAAGCATTTCAGTAAGAAGTTCAACAAGCTGTACAGTAATTCAGTTATGTTCACAAGATGTAAGTGTATATCAAGAAGGGAAACTTTTAAAATGAAGGAAGCCCATTTGATAAGTAGCTTCATTAAATATCTGGGGGTATGTCTACACTACAGCACTAATTCGAACTAACTTAATTCAAATTAGTTAATTCAAACTAAGCTAATTCGAACTAGTGCATCTAGACCTAAAAACTAGTTCGAATTAGCATTTTGCTAATTCAAACTAGCATGTCCACATTGAGTGGATCCTAAACCGAAGTTAAGGCTGGCTGGAAGCTGTGCTGGCAGGGCATCAGGTTAGGACTTAGAGCGTGGAGCTGCTGTCTCAGGCTAGCCGAGGGCTGTGCTTAAAGGGACCAAACCCCCACCCCGGACAGACAATTCTCATGGTTCCCCGTTTGCTTGTCAACCTTGATGAGGGACAGCAAAGCAGTCCTGACGTGCAGTGCCCTGAGTGCCCACACTCGGCACATCACAGCATTCGGCCATCAGACCGGCTGCACTTGCCACAGGCTGCCATCGGAGGCGATCAATCGGGAGGCTGCAGGAGAGTTTCCACCCAGAGAAGCTCGCAGAGCCACCCTATTCCTCCCCATCAGGGGCTCGTACCCCATTCCTCCCTCACCTCCTCCCACTTACCCCTCCTTAGCCCCTTTCCTGATGTACAAAATAAAGGACACGTGTGTTCAAAAATAGAAACTCTCTTTATTTAACAAAACTGGGGTGGGGGGGATTAACCTCCGGGGAGACTGGGAAAAGGAGGTGGGAGAGGGGACGGGGAAACCTGGGAGGAGGGAAGCCAGGGGAAGAAAGAGGAGCGGAAGAATCAAACTATGGTACGCCATATATTCAGTACTGTGTACGGATGTGATCTCCTCGCCCCAGAAAAGATATTTTGGCCTTGGAAAAGGACAACTAAAATGATCAGGGGTTTGGAACAGGTCCCATATGAAGAGAGGCTAAAGAGACTGGGACTTTTCAGTCTAGAAAAGAGGAGACTGAAGGGGGATATGAGAGAGGTCTATAAAAGCATGAGTGGTGTGGAGAGGGTGCATAAAGAAAAGTTCTTCATTAGTTCCCGAAACAGAAGGACTAGAGGACACCAAATGAAATGAATGGGTAGCAGGCTTCAAACTAATAAAAGAAAGTTCTTCTTCACACAGCACATAGTCAACCTGTGGAACTCCTTGCCGCAGAAGGCTGTGAAGGCTAGAACTATAACAGAGTTTAAAGAGAAGTTAGATAAAGTCATGGAGGTTGGGTCCCTGGAGTGGTATTAGCCAGGGGGTAGAAATGGTGTCCCTGGCCTCTGTTTGTGGAAGGTTGGAGATGGATGGCATGAGACAAATTGCTTGGTCATTGTCTTTGGTCCATCCCCTCCATGGTCCCTAGTGTTGGCCGCTGTTGGCAGACAGGCTACTGGGCTAGATGGCCCTTTGGTTTGACCCAGTATGGCCATTCTTATGTTCTTATGTTCTAAGCTCAGGGCTCAGGGTCGGGGGTCTCACTGGACCACCTTGATTTTCATGCAAACCTGCTCCTGGATTTGCATGTGGCCTTTGGTGGCCAGGCTGGCAGCTCTCCTGCCCTAGACGACCACTTTTCTGTGCCTAGTGCAGAGGTTGTGGACATTGGAGGCCTCCCCCCAAACCTGGATGAGGTCCACGATCTCCGCACTAGACCAGGTGGGTGCCTGCCTCTTGCGGCCCCGGGCAGGCTCCTGGGAGCTGCCAGCCTGGTCCCGGGAAGAGGCGGAGGGCTGGGTGGCAGCGGGTGGCTGGCTCGTGCCATGCCAGGTGCAGGGTCTTCTGGTTGGGTGCTGGCAGGCTTGCACCTGGCATGGGCACCGTAGCCAGACCGTGCCCCTTTAAGGGCTCCAGGGCCCAGAAGGGGGCAGAAGAGTTTCCCTGGCTGTGCCCAGAGTGGCCACCAGGGCAAGCTGGGGAGGGCTAGTCTCCCTCTAGTTCGAATTAAGTGGCTACACAGCCCTTAATTCGAACTACTTAATTCGAACTAGGCGTTAGTCCTCGTGGAATGAGGTTTACCTAGTTCGAATTAAGCGCTCCGCTAGTTCGAATTAAGTTCGAACTAGCGGTTTGCATGTGTAGCACCTGTGTAAGTTAATTCGAAGTAACGGCTGTTAGTTCGAATGAACTTTGTAGTGTAGACATACCCTGGGCTATTACAGTGAGGTTTTTAGAAACACCTGTTACAGGAAAACTCCAATAGTCCAGCATCCAATAGTCCGGCACTGCTGATAGTCCAGCATCAAAATGGCAAGAGCCTAGTGAGAGAGCTTCGGCAAAAAACGAGTGACAAGGTAACAGCGGCAGCAGCTGAACTGAGCAAAAAGGGTAAAAAAGGCTTAAAAAAACGAAAACATTACAGTATACTGTATACAGTATGTACAATAAAAAGGGTTAAGAACACTTTATATTCAGTATATAATGTATACAGCATATATATAACCATTTTATAGTACCTTCTGATAGTCCGGCATATCTGATAATCCGGCACCACCTAGGTCCCATAGTTTCCAGATTATCGGACGTCTACTGTACTAAGGCACCTTTGAAAATTTTATCTTCATGTAAATCTGTAGCCTCACTGTACTCGTGAAAAAATGTATTCTAACAATAGCTATTTAATAGTTAGATTATTTCCCCCCAATTTCCGAAGTACCAAGATTTTAAACTCATTTAATATAATTTTTAAGGGGACTCACAAATTCTCTATGATATGTTTATATGCTTTAAGCTAAATTGTAACACATTTGTGACACTGCATCCCTTATTCCTCACAGAAATATGCTTAGGAACAGGAATATTCCTAGCTCAAATATGCTTTATGCAAAATATTGTAGGTAAGATCATTTAAAAATGCTGAGCCTGTCCTGTTTGTGTCCATGAATCATGCCCTTATTTGAAGTTAGAAATATGAAGCATAAACCTGTACACTGATTTAGACCTGTGATGTGAGGACCATTAGTGGTATTTAGGGATCTTAGGGTATGTCTAGACTACATGGCTTTGTAGACATACCCTTAATGCCAGGTCTTAGGGACAATGAGTTGTGAATAGTCTTGCTTCTCCTGTAAGCCTCAACTATAGTTGGCTACTGGAAACCAACACGATATTTTTTTCACTCAGAATGAGAAAAGTTTGAACTGAACACAAAGGATTCCTCCATGGGGCAAAATCTACATCAAGGCATGAAACCAAAAAATAGGGGCTCCTGAGATATGCCAGGAACACCACCACCACACCCCCACCTTCACCCGATTACCGCCCAAGATGACTCCAGGAAGCATCTAAAACTGAACAGGGGAAGGATCAGGCCAAAACTGTGAGATTTTCTCGCTTGTGAGAAAAGGCGATTAGAACTATGTTAAGGTAAGAATTTGCATGTAATAAGTTTCTTAGAGCAAAATAAATTATTAAGCAAAATAAAACACAGTAGTTAGGCTTAATGCACTGTGTGCTATTACTCGCAAATACTCACACCCTACATTTTATACTTAATAAATAAAATCACTTTTGTTTATTAATAAACCCAGTGTAAATTATTGTTTGCACATTCTCCAAAGCACTTTCAACCCCTTCCAGCTGGGTATCATCTGCAAACTTAATAAGCATATTCTCTATGAAATATTAAAATAGATAATTAAGATACTGAACAGGACTGGTCCCAAAACAGACCCCTGCGAAGCCCTATTTGTTATACCCTTCCAGCATGACTGTGAACCATTAATAACTACTCTCTGAGGGTATGTCTACACTGCCACCCTAGTTCGAACTAGGGTGGCTAATGTAGTCATTCGAACTTGCAAATGAAGCCCAGGATTTAAATATCCTGGGCTTTTTTTGCATGTTCCTGGGCGCAGCCATTTTTAAATGCCCTGTAGTTCAAACTCCCTGCCCATGGCTGTACGCAGCACGGAGTAGGTAGTTCGAATTAAAGCTCCTAATTCAAACTACCGTTAAACCTCCTTGCAGGAGGAGTAATGGTAGTTCGAATTAGGAGCTTTAATTCGAACTACCTAGTCCGTGCCGTGTGTAGCTGCGGGCAGGGAGTTTGAAATACAGGGCATTTAAAAATGGCGGCGCCCAGGAACATACATATAAAGCCGGGGATATTTAAATCCCAGGCTTCATTTGCAAGTTCGAATGACTACATTAGCCACCCTAGTTCGAACTAGGGTGGCACTGTAGACATACCCTGAGAATGGTTATCAAACCAGTTATGCACCCACCATATAGCAGAGCCATCTAAGTTGTATTTCCCTAGTTTATGAAAGAGAAGGTCATGCAAGATTGTATCAAATGCTTTACTAAAGTCTAAGTATACCACTTCCACCATTTCCTGCTTATCCACAAGACTTGTTACCCTATCAAAGAACACTATAAGATTAGTTTGACATGATTTGTTCCTTACAAATCCATGCTGGTGGTTACTTATCACCTTATTTTCTTCTGCATATTTGCAGATGAATTCCTTATCTTGCTCCATTATCATCCCTGGCACGGAGGTTAAACTGATTGGCCTATAGTTTCCTCGGATGTTCTTATTTCCCTGTTTATTGGTGGATACTATATTTGCACTTTTCCAGTCTTCTGGAATCTCTCTTGACTTCCATGGCTTTTCAATTATGGTAGCTAAAGGCTAAGATTCCTGCTTTATCAGCGCCTTGAGTATTCTAGGATGCATTTCATCAGGCCCTAGTGACTTGCAGAGATTTAACTTTTCTAAGTAACCTTTAACTTGCTCTTTTCCTATTTTAACTTCTAAACCTACCCCATTTCCACTAGCATTTACTATGTTAGGCATCCTGTCACCATCAATCATCTTGGTGAAAACCAAAAGAAAGAAGTTGTTAAGCACTTCTGCCATTTCTGAGTTTCCTGTTATTGTAATTGCGTGAGAATGTACGTAGCACTATGGATGAGATTTCATTGCAGGTGGCTCAACCAGGCGCCGCTGCTATATTTAGTGCACTAGCTCATCTAATCTATTGAGGATATATCTGCCCAAGCTGAACTCACTTCTGTAACCCTGGTGTAGATGTAATGCAAGATTCTGACACTTCCCACTAGCTCCAAGCCTTGTCTGGCAGCTTGAAACAAGTTAGAGCCCACTTATGTGATTCCTGACTCCCAGAACTGCCATCACAGGACATGCAGAATCAGGCCCTTTCAACCTCAGCTACCACTGCATGTGGCCTCCTGTCCCTAGTGATGGTGAGTTCCGTCCATGAGACCTGTTCGTATTGCACTGCCAAATGTTTCATTTTAGAACATGACCATGAGGAATTCGCTGGTGTCTGATTTTATAGCTCTGAGGCTGGAGTGATGTTTCTGTAGGGGAGCTAAACCAGAGGGTTTAAATATAGATGGGAGACAAGACTCTGAAGCCCTGTGTACTCACAGGGGCGAGGAGAACCAGCTCAATTCTATCTGGAGTTGGAGCACAGACCTTGCTCCTGAACAGATGCAGTAAATTCAGTCTAATCTAACTAATCTAGTGACATGCTTCAGCTTTGTAGCCTCATGACCTATCTCCTTTCCAGATCATGAGTATATTATACACCAGCCTAATGCAGAAACTTGTGGCAGCGCCCTGCTAACTTTTTGTCATGACAAAACTGACCATTAAGTCCTACCGCTTCTTTCGTGTCTCTTGCAAGTCTCAGTTCCTAACTAGAAATTTACTGTTCAGCTCATGAATACCTAGGGCTCGTCTACACAGGAAAATTGACCAGATGGTTATTCTCAAATTGCTCTCCATGTGGCTGCTCTATCCCAATTAAATTCACTTTATTCCAGAACAATCAATGTGCTTTCAAAGCAAAGTAATTATTTCTGAAAAAAATCACTTTAAAAATCACTATCCTGGTCAGTTTAGCCATGTAGATGAGTCCTTATTTTCCTTAATAGCTCCTTGTGAGTTGTGAGGGACTTTATCAAAAGCTCCTTGAAAGTCAGGAATCTGGTGCACTTGTGTGCATATAAGTGTATCTGTATTATGAGTACTTGGGATTACACAGTTGTAATTTGACTACCAAATCTGAGGTGTTCTTCTTGAATTGCTTGCATCAGGCACTACAGTGTCCTCTCAATTTAGTAAATGTTCCCACATATTATATCTGGGGTTCTGCCAGCATCCATTCCAATTCACCAGCTTGTTGCTTTGATACTTTTCGCCTTTGTGGATTGACTTGTACAAGTTTTACTTTTGACCATCTGTTTATTTTTACTTTTGACCATCTGTTTATTTTTATTTAAATCCTTTGATCCCCATTTGTATAATTTACTTTTTTGATCTTACCCTGCCCAGCCTCCTGAGAAGCAGCACTGTACATCCTGTTCTTTATTGGATCCCACTCCCTTGATATTACTAACATCCCCAGTAGATGGATGTCTGACCTTAGAGAAGACTCCTCCACAATCGTTAGCTTTCCCCCGGCTCCTACATGAAATAATCATCCCAACTCCTACTTACTGCATGTGGCAAGAGTCTGCTCCCACTCTAATTAAGACAGAGCCCAGCCTTTCTGTGCAATCTCTCCTCCACCAGACAACACCACCCTCACTTTGTCCTCTGTAGCCACCGGCCCCTGCAGTTCGCTGCACACACACTAACACATCCAGAATTTCCATTCATAAGAGATGTTTTTCCTTGTCCCCTCCCTGCAAGGTACCATCAGGAATGGACACCCAGGGAGACAGAGAGTCACTTACCTTGGGTCTCAGGTTGACGTGAGCGCTCTGCTGTTCTCACCTTCGGGCGAAGGTTTAATGCCGTATAACCCTCTTCATCCTCCATTGGCCAGGCTAGTCCCGGCTGTGAATCCTTTTCAGCAAGTACTCAGGAGGGAGCAGAAAAGCTACTGACTGACCCCCAGGCTCTGCCGCTCAGAGTTCACATGCTAATGCAGCACGGACTCTCCCCATGAGAAACCACAGGAAGGGAAGACTCTGAACATAAGTGACAGTCAGCTCTTCCACCTTCCCCACACACGTCTGAGCCCATCACTAGATCCTGCTTGCTTCTCTCATGAAAGTGCTTAAATTAGGTTTGAAAAGAAAATAAACTGTATGAGCCAATGCTTGCTGGGAGGAGGGGGGAGGAGTTATGGGGAAGAGGGTAAATGGGGTTGGGTGCTAGAGAAATGAAGAGAACTGGCTGGTGGGATACAGGTAAGGGAGAACAGGTGGGGCATAGAGGAGTGGGACAATGGAAGAGAAGGCATGAGGGTGAGTGGCAGGGGGTTGGAGGAGAACAGAGGTGGAGCATCTATCACCCCCATGTTCTCCCCTCTCATGGGTTTGCCAGGATCTGAAGGGCAAACCCATCATAATGTGACTCTCAAATCTAATGTTTCCTTCCTGTGTTGTTTACAATCAGGTGCTACAGTGCCCCATGAATTTGGTCAATTATACCACCTATTATGTCAGAGGTTCTACCAGCATCCCCCAATGTCTGTGCTAAGACTGGGGTGTTTCTCCCGCCTCTTCTGTGAGCCAGAGTCCAGGGGGCCTTTCCTTCTGGGGTTCCTGAGCTCCTCTCCATAACCTCCCATGTTTGACTTGGATCTGGGGAGCCTCTGCTACTCCAACCAGGGTCTGACCCTCCCCCATGGGAACTAGGCTCTGGGGCCCTGTCTGTCTGGTGGTGTCTTTGCCTTTCTTCCTGCCCTTTCCCACATCTGGGGGAACCTTCAGGGGTGGCCCATCCACATAGGTGAACTAGGCAGTCACCTAGGGCACCAAGGTAAATGGGGCGCCAAATTCAAGCGCAATATCATTGAGGGGTTTGGAGGTGGGGCCGCCGATTGCACGGTTCACCTAGGGCGCCAATTGCTGGCAGCTAGTCTAGGACTGCTCCTGGGAACCATTTTTCTCTGCAGGGTCTGAGCTTTTCCTCCTATTCCCATGTGGGTCGGGGTCTGTCCCTACAGGGGTGGCTGAGGAAAGACTCAGTGACTGATGGGCCTTGTTGGGCTGTGCAATACTCTCCCATAGGTGGGAGAGCTGAGCTCCTGTGGCTGGGCACACGTAGGACAAGGCAGGTCAGAGCTTTGGAGGAAGGGCTGTAGAGAATGAGCCGGACCTGGGTTTCCATAGGGGGGTGGTTAGTCAAGGCACAGAGGGATTTTCTTAAGTCTGGTTTCTGTGGAAGCATCAGAGAGGCCCATGGACACAGGTCAGGCTGGCAGGCCTGTCTAGCACTGCAGGTGCTGGAGATGAAGAGAGAGGAAAGGGAGGAGTGTTAGAGGCAAAACAGCCTGCAGTGCTGACTGTGGCTGAGTGGGTTGGGTTACCTCACCACACCAGCTGTGACTGATCTAATCGGTGGGACCATCTCCCCTGGCATCACTCCACGTACACACACTGCTCAGTGCCTGGCTCCTAATGCTGGGGGAGTCTCAGGGGAGGGGTCAGGGTTAAATCTCTCTAAGCTTGGGGGGAAAGGACTCCAGGGCTCTGCCAACAGAGCAGAGGTTGCAGCAGAAGGAAGGGGCAGACTTCAGCTGGGGGCATTGGGGCTCAAGTGTGTAAAGCAATCATCAGGGAGCAAGGATCTGCTGGGATCTCCCTGGCACTAACAGGAAGAGGGTCTGGGGGCGGGGCGGGAGGGGGGAATCAAATCACTTGTTCTTTCCTTTATTACAGCTGATTATAACAGAGAAAGTTAGGGATGGGGGGGGCTAGAATAATGGGGCTCTGTGTGGGAACAAACCGGCAGTCAGGGATGTGGGGGATCTACAAGACTGGGGCTCTGTCTTTGGGGGCAGAGCCTGGCAGTTTATTAGGGACAGTGGGGTGGGGGGGGGGGGCAGAAGATTCTGCCGGGACCAGTGCAGTTACAGGAAATGGGGGTGGGATGGGCATGGGTTAGAAAATGGAAGAGCCAAATAGTGAATCAAAAATGTCAGTCTGGGTGCAGGAGGAAGTAGAGAAGAGGATGCTGGCTCAGGGTGGGGGATCCAGGCTGGAGAGGGTTGGGGTGCTGAGCAAGCCTCAGGCTTGTGGCTCTGAGGGTGCAGGAGTTTGGGCTGGGATGCCTGAAGGGCTCAGGGCAGGAAGGCTGAGAGTTTGATGGGCTTAGGACACAGATTTACGGTGTGTGGCTGGTGCAGGAGTGTTGTGGCAGAAGACTGGGTATGTGGGGGTGCAAGAATTTGGGGATGTGAGAGGCTCAGGACAGGGGCTTCCAGTGCATGATAGGCTCAGGTTTGGGATTGGAGGGGGTTAGGGTTAAAGCGCCAGTCTAGACGGGGATCTTTCAGAAAATAAAGCCTTTTCCGAAAGATCCATTATTCCTGATTTTAAGAGGAATAAGGGACCTTTCGGAAAAGGCTTTATTTTCCGAAAGATCACCGTCTAGACTGGTGCTTTTTGCTGGCAAAGCCCTGAGCCGGAAAAAAGCGGCAGCCATGTTTATACAAATGAAGCGGGGAAAATTTAAATCCCCGCTTCATTTGCAATTGCGACTTGTCTAATCTGCATCCCTTTTCTGGAAAAGGGGTCCAGTGTAGACACAGCCAAAATGTTTCAACATTGTCTTTATTTATGAGCGGGGCGGGGAACCTGTTTTGAGTCAGGGGTTACTGACCCACAAAAAAGTCTGTGGGGGCCACACAGATGAGATGCAAAAAACAAAAAAACCCAAGCCTCACTAGTGTGGCCCCACCTGTGCTGGTGGGGGCAGGGTCTCAAGACAGCTGGGCCCAGTACCTGAGGATCCTGGGTCTCTGGAAGCGCGCTGCCTGCTCTTCCCCTCCCCTCCATCAGGCACCCCCCGCTCTAACCCAATCCCCCTTGCCTCCCCCAGAGCCAGGCACCCCCCTCCCAACCCAATCTCCTTCCCCAGAGCCAGGCACACACCCCTGCAACCCAATCCCCTTTCCCAGAGCCAGGCACCCCCACAACCCAATCCCCATCCCCAACCTAATTCTCGGGTCCTATAGTTGCCACTACAGACGTGCGTCTCCCTTCAGGTGACGCACGCGCGCTGAGCGGCCGGCTCACCATGCACACCCTCCCCTCGCAGCCTTATGCTCGGGTCCCAGAGCCAGAACCGTGCCACCGCCACTGTATCTGGGACACCATGCGCACCCTCCACCCTCTCCTCCCCTCGAACCAGGCATCTCCCCGCCGCCAGCTCTAATCCAGTTCCCCTCCCACACTAACCTTATGTCCAAGTCCTGGAGCCACCGCACCCGGAGCTGCTGCCTGCCCTCAGCTACTAGCACATGCAGGCTGAGACGCTGTGCATGACCTGGCCTGCACATGCAGGATATGACGTAGTGCGCTGGAGGCCATGGGCAGAATGGCACAGGCCATGAGTTTGCATGCTTCTCACAGCGACCCGGCCATGAGAGCGGCTGACCTGAGTGGCTCCAGGTTCTGTCCTGGTTCTGTCAAGAGCAACAACATTTTCTTTGTGAGCCACATGCGGCTCGCGAGCCGTAGGTTGTCCACCCCTGGTCTAGACCATCCCTGACGGGTGTCTCTGTCTAACCTGCTCTTAAACATCTCCCATGATGGAGATTCCACAACCTCCCTGGGCAATTTATTCCAGTGGTTAACCACCCTGACAGGTAGGAAGTTTTTCCTAATGTCCATCTGAAACCTCCTTTGCTACATTTTAAGCCCATTGCTTCTTGTCCTATCACCAGAGATCAAAGAGAACAATTTCCCCCTCTCCTCCCTGTGACACCCTTTCAGATACCTGAAAACTGCTATCATGTCTAGACAGGACTGGGATGGTTTATCTAGATGGTAAGAGATAGGGCCACCAAATTTGGCAGGCAGCTTCCTTTTTAATTTAAAGCCAGGTCAGGGTTTGGTTGCGTCAGGAAAATGAGATGTTCCTGGAATGGGATTGTGTCTCATCCAATGGAAAGAAAGTGTTCTAGCGTTTGCTCCACCCCAGGGTGAGGACAGAGCTGTGGGAAGTTTGTGCAGGTAGCGCAGACCCCAGTGGAGCGCGCTGTTTGCATAGAGAGGCAGGAACTGCCCGGCGTAAGTTCCTTAGTGAATGGCATAGCAGTGCCTGGGGTGCAGGTAGTGTTGGAAACTGGCTACTAAAATCCCCCTTCCCAGAGCCCTGTGTGTGTGCCCCCCATGCTTACGGTGACCATATTTTCAGAACCAAAAACAGGGACACATTAGCCCCTGCCATCGCTAGCTGGTCAACTATCCCCAGCTGATCCCAGTCTCCACAGGAGATGTGGCTTGAACCCCTTAGGCCCACCCACCTGCCACAGGAAATCCCACCCCTGGGGCAGTACTTCCAGGATCAAGATGGACACATGATCAGAAGAGTGTCATGTCACCCTCTCTAAGAACTTCTCCATCCATCCTCTACCAATAGGGATGGGCTTGGGCCTCATAGGAGCCCCCCGTATAACTATACAGCAATTACATTAACCCAGGCCCCAGACCTACGGTCCCATGACACTGTGGCACTAGGGTCCAACCTCGATTCAAGAGGAGATCCTATTACTTTGCAGTGTAGATGCAGCCCCATTTAGCCTGGGATCTGGGACTCATCCAGAATTAGAGTAATTCCTCATTTAACACTATAGATGCGTTTCTAAAAATGTTCATGCTAAGCGAAAACGTGCTATGTGGAGTCAATTTTCCCATTAAAAACAATGGAAAAGGTGGGGGTTGCGTTTCAGGTGGTGGTGGCAAAGTCAATTTTTTGTTGGTGCTGGGTTGTCAGTATTAGATCTCTAGCAACACAAGTCGCTGTGGTTTGTTAAAACACAAAGATAAACACGTGAGGGAGCGGAGGAGCGCTGTGACCATGTGTATTCATCCGCTCATGTGTATTACCACTGTGTTCACCAACTTATACCACCACACAAAGCAGTCTGCCACTTGATTATTTTCGTATTATTTCAGGGACGGTCATGTTATTCGTAAAATGTTCCCTAAAAAAAAAATCATGCTATTGCGAAAATGTGTTAAGTGGGCACATGTTAAACAAGTAATTACTGTATCTCACAATTCATGGGACAACTTGCTTAGTCATCTTAACAGATGATGCTTATTGGTTCCAATTAACTGGTAATCAGAGGGGGGCTGAAGCAGACAGAGGTGGTTCATGTTGGAAGCAGTCCCTATCTGGGAAACCAGGGGGCCCTGCAGGCAGGGACTGCGCCAGTGTCCAGAGCAGCTGGGGAGTCAAGCTTGCTGTGGACAGGGGCTGCTCCAGAGGGGGCTGGAAGTTGGCGTGAGCCCCAGTGTGACCTAACATTAACTGGTTAACCACTGCATGGGAATTTGCATGCTTAATGAGATGGACTGCAACTGCATTTTTAGAAGTTATGGCAAAACTATCAACTGTCCTCTGTTTCCACAACCAAATGACAATACTGAACTACCCATGACAATTGCAGGGTGGAGAAGACCACGTCACTAACTTTCACCACCACTGCTTGCAACTTAAATTTCTCATAGATATCAATGGGGCTGGGCTATTTTATATGGAAAGCTATTGAGAAATTTATGTGTCAATACCATGATGGCAATGCCTATGTTATGTAAATAATACCTAATTATAATTGCCGGAAAAAAGCGGCAGCCATGTTCATGCAAATGTAGCGGGGAAGATTTAAATTCCCGCTTCATTTGCAATTGCGCTGTGTCTAATCTGCATCTCTTTTCCACAAAAGGGGTGCAGTCTAGACACAGCCCATGTGTTTTCAGGTGGCATCGTAAAGCATTTAAATCACCAACTGCTTGGATGACGAAGACTCAAAGTGTCTGTTCATCATCTGCACCAGAGTGACAGAGTGATTTCACCACCATGGTAACAGACTCGATCTCTCTGTGGGCTCTTCTGGAGTAATAGGGAGCCTGGAGCCGTCTCTGGGGGGAGAGGATAGGGATACCTTTATTTCAAAAGTTATTCGCAACCTTTTTTGGCCCATGGACCACCAGTTGCTAATAGAAACTCACAGTTTATTACACAATTATTCCAGTTTTTTAGTGATACAGCTAGGAAGAATGGTTTAATTTAAATTATTAAACACACTAAGCATTTTAACTTTGTTAGTGTGACGGTGCATTAGGGACCCTCCGATCCTGCACCCCTGTAATGGCAAGAACAAACTCTACCGGCCAGTAGAATAGAGAGTGTTTATTGCTTCTCCAGGGGTATGTCTACACTACAGCGCTAATTCGAACTAACTTAGTTCGAATTAGTTAATTCGAACTAAGCTAATTCGAATTAGCGCAGCTAGACTTAAAAACTAGTTTGAATTAGCGGAAGCAGTGCCGACAGGGCATCAGGGTAGGACTTAGAGCGTGGAGCTGCTGTCTCAGGCTAGCCGAGGGCTGTGCTTAAAGGGACCCGACCCCCACCCCGGACAGACAGTTCTCAGGGTTCCCCGCTTGCAAAGCAGTCCTGGCTTGGAGTGCCCTGAGTGCCCACACTGGGCACATCACAGCACTCGGCCATCAGCCCGGCTGCACTTGCCACAGGCTGCCATCTGGGGGGGGGGGGTAATCGGGGGGCTGCAGGAGAGATTCCACTCCGAGTAGCCCACAGAACCACCCCAGTCCTCCCCATCGGGGGCTCGTGTCCCATTCCTCCCTCACCTCCTTCCACTTACCCTTCCCTAGCCCCCCTTCCTGATGTACAAAATAAAGAAAACGTGTGGTCAAAAATAGAAACTCTCTTTATTGAACAAAACTCGGGGAGACTGGGAAAAGGAGGTGGGAGAGGAGAAGAGAGAGGGTGGGACAGGGGAGGGCAACTAAAATGATCAGGGGTTTGGAACAGGTCCCATATGAAGAGAGGCTAAAGAGACTGGGACTTCTCAGCTTAGAGAAGAGGAGACAGAGGGGGGATATGAAAGAGGTCTCTAAAAGTATGAGTGGTTTGGAGAGGGTGCATAAGGAAAAGTTCTCCATTAGTTCCCATAAAGAAGGACTAGAGGACACCAAAAGAAAGGAATGGGTAGCAGGCTTCAAACTAGTAAGAGAAAGTTGTTCTTCACAAAGCAAAGAGTCAACCTGTGGAACTCCTTGCTGCAGGAGGCTGTGAAGGCTACAACTAGAACAGAGCTTAAAGGGGAGTTAGATCAATTCATGGAGGTTGGGTCCATGGAGTGGTATTAGCCAGGGGGTAGGAATGGTGTCCCTGGCCAAGGTTTGTGGAACGCTGGAGATGGATGGCACGAGACAAATGGCTTGGTCACTGTCTTTGGTCCATCCCCTCCAGGGTCCCTAGTGTTGGCTGCTGTTGGCAGGCAGGCTACTGGGCTAGATGTCCCTTTGGTCTGACCCAGTACGGCCATTCTAAGCTCAGGACTCAGGGTCGGGGGTCTCAGTGGACCACCCTGATTTTCATGCACACCTGCTCCTGGGTGGCCAGGCTGGCAGCTCTCCTGCCCTAGACGGCCACTTTCCTGTGCCTAGTGCGGAGGTCATGGACGAGGTCCACGATGTCTGCACTAGACCAGGCGGACGCCCGCCTCTTGCGGTCCTGGGCAGGCTCCCGAGAGCCGCCAGCCTGGTCCCGGGAAGAGGGGAAGGGCTGGGGGGCAGTGGGTGGCTGGCTCGAGCCGTGCCAGGTGCAGGGTCTGCTGGCTGGGTGCTGGCAGGCTTGCACCTGGTACGGGCACCGTAGCCAGCCCGTGCCCCTTTAAGGGCTCCGGGGCTGGGAGGGGGGCAGACGAGTTTCCCTGGTGTTGGCCAGAGTGGCCACCAGGGAAACCTGGGGAGGGCTAGCCTCCCGCTAGTTCGAATTAAGGGGCTACACAGCCCTTAATTCGAACTAGCAAGTTCGAACTAGGCTTAATCCTCGTGGAATGAGGTTTACCTAGTTCGAACTAAGCGCTCCGCTAGTTCGAATTAAGTTCGAGCTAACGGAGCGCTAGTGTAGCGCCTATCAAAGTTAATTCAAACTAACGTGCGTTAGTTTGAATTAACTCTGTAGTGTAGACATACCGCAGGATACAACACAGCATAGACATGATGTGGCTATAGGAGTCAGGGCCAGGATGCCTCAGACCCCAGGATGCCTCAGCTTAGGCCCCTAGACTCCTAACCGTCTGCTTAGTCTGTTCCTTCATGGTTTCCCCCAGCCGAAACTGACCCTTCCCCCAAACACTCACTCCCTTTGTTCAGTCCCTGCCCTCAACAGGTAGTATCCAGTTGGGTTACTGTCTACTTGACCTCAGGCGGTTCTCCCTGCTGGGCAGTGCTTACCGATACAGGCCAGTAGGGGTCACCCACAGCCCATACACAGCAACCAGTGAATGCCCAAACAGAGTATACTGCCTGCCCACTACATCACAGTTAGTTTATCAAACTTCATTTTAGATAAAATAAAATATTAATTTATGTCAACATAAAAGGTTTCAGTGTTTTCTTTTTTGATAGTAATAGAAATGTACCCGTGTTAGTCTGGGGTAGCTGAAGCAAAATGTAGGACAATGTAGCACTTTAAAGACTAACAAGATGGTTTATTAGATGATGAGTATTCGTGGGCCAGACCCACTTCCTCAGATCAAATTCTTTTTTGATGGCAACAATGGGGAACCTTTTTTGGGACAAGGGCCATTGAGCTACAGAGAAATCAGTTGGGGACCACACCAGTAAGAAGCAAAAGAACTCCTCCCAAAACCCCCAAACCCCACTCAGGTGGTCCTCAACTGAGACATCTCACTTTTCTGGCATTCCAGCCCTAAGGGCAAGGGGAAGAGACAGGGAAGACTGAGGTTCATGGCTTCCCATAGGTCAGATTTACTTTTCTGGTGAATTTTATAGAACCCCCTTAGGTTCTGGGGTGGGGACAAAAAAGAGGGGTTCAGTGTGTGTGACAAGGCTGCCGGTGAGTGGGATAAGGATGTGGTATAGGATCTGGAAGGGAGGTGGGGAACAGAAGAGGGAGAGGTTGCAAGGTCTGGGTGGGAGGGTTCTGGCCAGGGGAAGGAAGCAAGAGCAAGGAAGGGTGCAGTGTGTGGGTAAGAGGGAGGGTGCAGGAGCAGTGGTGAATGCAGGAGCAGACAGGGAGTAGAGATTGGACCTCCCTGGTCTGGTACCCTCTGGACCTGACTGGTCCCAGTTGAGGAATTTTTCCAGATCAGGAGAGGTAATTTCAGGCACCCTTGCTGCCACCCACCATATTGGACTTCCTGGCAGCCCCCTTCCCCCAAAGCCCAGCTGAGTGGTGTATCAGTTTCCTGAGCTCACCCCCAGCCCAGCTGAGCCACACACTGCTTTTTTGCCCCCCGTGCCCACCTGAGATATGCAGGCCACTTTTCTGCACACACACACACACAGCTGAGCAGTGCTCTGCTTTTTGCCCCACACCCCCGTCCCAGCTGAGCCACCTGCCGCTTTTCCATCCTCCTGGCCCTTCACGGACATGGCCCCCAACTGAGGAGTAAGACACTCCCCACATTCCCCTTGCCCACCAGAGCCTAGGAGGGCCCAGCCTAGTAGATTTTGAGTGCTCCAGCCCTGCAGTGGGGCAGCAGGGGAGTTGAAACACCAGTGCAGGCTTCCTAATGTTGGGTGGGCTCTGAACTTCAGGGGGCTCGATCCTGGCAAGCCAAGGGTCACATCCGGCCCCTGCGCCTGAAGTTCCCCACCCCTGGTTTAGAGCTTCAGCATGTCTTAATTGGCCCTGGCATTAGCCCAGGGGGAAGGGAAGCACCAGGGACTGGGGTTTCAGCAGGAGTGGGAGAGACCCTGGGGATCAGGGCTTCAGCCCTACGGTCCTGTCTTAAGCCCCACAGTGATCCCCAGGGCTTGTGTATTCAACCCTGCAGCTCCCAGGATCAGAGTTTGCACTCACTGCTGGCTGGCCAGTGGGGGAGAAAAAAAGACTGGACAATTTGCCCTTTTTTTTTTAAAACGCAGGACTCCTGGAAGAAGGGTCACCCAAACCAGGGGTGCACAGTGGGCCCTAGAGCCCCAGACTGCACATGGAGAGGTGGGGGAAGGATCTGGTCACATAGGCTATGTCTACACTACAGGCTTCTTGCACAAAAAGCTTTTTGCCAAAGAGATCTTCTGCAAAAACTTCTTGTGCAAGAGCGCATCCACACTACAAAAGTGCATCGAAAAAGTGGACTGCATGGATGTTCTCTCGAAAGATAGCACTGATAGCTATCTACAGAATGGCCACCAGGGCACCTGTGCTTTTTTCGTTAGGGGCTTTTGCACAAAAAGAGGCAGTTCCCCGTCCACACACACCTTTTTGCGCAAGAACTCTTGCACAAAAAGGAGTTATTCCTTGTAGAAAGAGGATTAATTATTGCACAAAAACTCCTCTCTTCTTTAGATTTTCTTCCACAAGAATGTGGTTGAGGTGTGGATCCTCCGTGTTCAGGGGCAGTCCGTAAGCCTAGGCAGACTTGGCAGTCGCTAGGGCACCGCCGACCCGGGGCACCCGATGATGATGTCACGGCCATTTAATGCAGTGCAGGGTACGAGCAGGAAGAAATTGGGCACCTTGCATGTCCTTTAGTTGAAAAGTAAACCACAGAAAGCATTGCAGAGCTAAGTTTAAATGAACAGGTTGTAACACCCACTTGGGTGGAAGTTACAGGATGAGAGAATGGACTCAGACCTAGCAGAATATTTTTCAATAAAGTTTGATGGTCAAAAAGTGTTGAAAGAAAATCATTGTTGCGTGCTTTGGCTGTCTCCCTCTGCCAACCTGGTGTGTACACACGTGGGTGGTCAATCAATATGACAGCAGTGCTCTGACCCTGAGAGTAGCTCGCCACAATTCATGAGTCCACATTCACTGTCCCCTGATGCATTGCCTTCTATCCCAGCAATTCATGTGTTTCCTTCTTCAGTCTGCAGCATTTTTCAACATCCTTTGTTTTCAGCTCACCCCACCATCTTTCACCGCAGGAATGGATCCTGCAGCACTCTCCACTGCTCTGCTAGCTGTCACTCAGCACATCACAAATGACAGTAGAGTTATTCTTTCATTTATGAAGGCAATGACTGCCTGGCTGCTGATTTTGAGCAGCCAGAACCCGAGCTACTAGAGGGGCACAACCTGGGGCAACAGGAATCAGAAAGGCTTTGAGGTAACACTTTGAAAAAGGAGACCAGTAATGTTTGTTTCACTTTGGCTCTGCACTGCAGGATGTCCCAGCCATAGCTCTGTCCTAAGAAGCTGCATAAACTCTGCCCATAGCGATCAAAATTCCCGTGGCTTGAGCCCAGTTGGGACTGCATAGCCTCCTCTCCCCAAATACTGATCAGATCCAGAAGCTCTGCAGTGCTCCAAGCAGGAGAGTGTTTTGTGCATAGAGCCACCATGGTCATCAGGAAGATGTGACATAAGCCCTCCACACCAAGCAAACAGAAAGGGGAATTTCAAAAATTCTCAGGGCTTAAAGAATGGAAAGTTTAGACCAGTCAGGTCCCAAGAATGCCAGAACAGGGAGGTCCAACCTGTACACTCAAAAGTACATGTGTGTTGATAACTGCATCTGTATCTTGGCTTTTGCCTGTACACTGTGTAGAGATCACCAGAAGTTGCACCACTGATACACTACTACACTGACAGAAGTTTCTAATGTAGACCTGGCCTTTGGAGGGCAGGTAGCGAACACTTAACATCACTTATTTAGATGTTGTTACTTTTGGATTGCTCAGCAGGATTTAGGAGAATTATAATCCCTTTACATGAACATGAGGCCTCAAATTGCTGTTAAGCTTCCGATTTGTAATAGTTCTATTTCTAAGCAACTTGTTATAGCTAAGGTGAAGTGAGTTACTAACAAAGCTAAGAATCACCATTCTGAATATTGGGAGACAGACAATATTCACCTACAGACAACCCCCCCAGACTGAAGCAAATACTTCCGACAGGCACACACCACATCTCAGATATACTCACCCAGGAAACTACCTCTGCAAAAAACCCGGTTGCCAATTCTGCCCACACATCTATACGAGTGACACAACTTAGGATCTAACTACTAGAGCAGTGGTTCCCAAACTTTTCGGCATCACGCCCCCCTTTTTGAGTTTTGAAAAACCCTCATGCCCTCCCATCCCCCAAAATAGCAGCAAAACTTAATGGGAGAAAAAGGGGGTGGGGATGCCTTGTGCCCCCCCGGAATTTCTTTATGCCCCCCAGGGGGGCATGCCCCCACAGTTTGGGAACCCATGTACTAGAGTCACATCATCAGTGGCCCTTATAACTGCACAACCTCTAATGCGATCTATGTGATCAACTCTAATGACAGCAATGCCCCTCTGCCATGTATATTAACCAAACCAGACAGTCTCTGTGACAACGAATAAATGGACACAAATCAGATCTCAGAAATGATAACACGCACAAACCTGTAAGGGAACATTTTCTCCTGCTTGGACATTCAATAACGGATTTAAAAGTAGTCATTCTACAAAGAATTTTGCTGCCCAGTTAGAGAGAGACTGCAGAACTGGAATTCATTTACAAGTTTCACATTATCAACCTGGCCTTCAATAAAGATATCACATGGGTCCCATAATTGACAGGAAACTCTGTTTGCAGTTATATATACCCTGAATTCTGTTATCTTCACTCCAGCTCATCTGATGAAGTGAGTTTTACCTATGAAAGCTCATGATCCTATGTATTCATTAGTCTCGAAGGTGCCAGAGGACTATTTATTTTTAAAGTTATAGACTAACAGGGCTACCCCTCTGAGATTCTAGTCCTGAATATTAGCAATGGAAAATGTATTGGCCTTTATCTTGTCCAGACAAGGGTAAACTTCCAAGCAAGCAAATAAGCAAGATTAAGAATACCGGCATTAAACACTTTGGCTACGTCTACACTGGCATGATTTTCCGGAAATGCTTTTAACGGAAAAGGTTTTCCGTTAAAAGTATTTCTGGAAAAGCGCGTCTAGATTGGCAGGATGCTTTTCTGGAAAAGCACTTTTTGTGGAAAAGCATCCGTGGCCAATTTAGATGCGCTTTTCCGCAAAAAAGCCCAGATCGTCATTTTTGCGATCGGGGCTTTTTTGCGGAAAACACTACTGTGCTGTCTACACTGGCCCTTTTCCGGAACAGTTTTCTGGAAAAAGACTTTTGCCCGAACGGGAGCAGCATAGTTTTTCTGGAAAAGCACTGATGATTTTACATTAGATTGTCAGTGCTTTTCCAGAAATTCAAGCAGCCAGTGTAGACAGCTGGCAAGTTTTTCCGGAAAAGTGGCTGATTTTCCGGAATAACTTGCCAGTGTAGACACAGCCCTTTAGTACCTATACAAAGAACCATTCAGAATCTAGGCATGCTGCATGTCATGTCAGTTATAAAGCTTTAGTCTAGTTCAGGGGCATGGTTAATTATGCTGTACAACACAACAGTATTGACTATATTTAACATGGTGAAAGTTCACATAGAAGGACCAACCCTCATCAGCCCCAGGTCCCACCAACGTCTTTGATTAAGAGTAATGCCCTTGGCATTTGGATAAGGCCTCATTCTCCTATTTCTTTTACTCAGGAGTCAGAGCACTAACTCTGATCCCAAATCTGAGGCTTTGCTGACTCCACAGCCTAGGACCAGCTCCCCATCTTCTCCCTTCCCTACTCACTATTGGGAAAACTGCAGTTCAGTTGCACCTCCTGGCTTCACAGTCCACATACTGCAGGGGTGAAGGTGTCACCAACTGATGTGAGGCAGAGAACAGATGAAGGAAGGATTGTCACAGCCTGAAGAGAATTGCGGATACAAAGGCAAATTTGTGGAGGGACCCCAATCAGAGTTAACTGGATAGTCCTAAACTAACCCGGCACACTGTCAGCACCAGTTCCAACACCCTTTCCAGGTCCCTGCAGTTCCCCTCATTAATCTACCTGTCCCCACTACAGCAGCTGCCCCAGCACTAGTCCTGTTT
Organism: Pelodiscus sinensis; assembly: GCF_052426305.1. NCBI lineage: Eukaryota > Metazoa > Chordata > Testudines > Trionychidae > Pelodiscus > Pelodiscus sinensis. The sequence goes on from NC_143070.1 coordinate 16,430,385, forward strand.
GGAAGTTTTCCAGCAAAGTTTTTTCCAAGCAGAGAAATTGTAACTACATGCAGGAAAGGGTTAATTTTTGACAAACCTCCTGATTTCAAAGCAGTGTGAGAATATTTTGAAATTGAAATGTCCTGTTTGAATGTCAAAATTAAGTTTCATTTTTTGATTCAGAGCCAGTACTCATTTTGAAATTTTCATTAATTTATAGTAAAAAAGATAAAAATCAAAACTCAAAACAAAGTGTTTTAACTGATGCAAATTTTTTGCCCAAATGAATTTGTTTTTTTAAAATTGACTTTGTCTTGACTCAGGAAGGGAAGACATCAAAAAGGTCAAAAGTTTTCACAGCATGGGAAAAACTGTTCCCCATCCAGCTCTATCCAGTACTTCTAGAACATTTCCCCGTCAGCCATTCCTGGCTTCTCCAGGAGCTGTGATATCCTGCACTGACCATACTGATTGAAAAAAAAAAAATTCTGATTGGTGAAAAAATTCAACAACAACAAAAGTTATTTCAAGCAAACTTTCAGGATTTTTGTTGAAATGAAAGAATTTTCAATTTCTGGAAACCAAATCACCTAGATAGTCTGGCTTGTAACCAGAAATGCAAAACTGAGGTAAACTGAACATTTTCAACAGTCTCATTGAAACCTCAAACTAACAAAAGTTTCAACCAGCTCTGCTAACCACCAGTCTGTGCATTGTCAGAATCCTATTTCCGTTCACACTTCTACCTGCTTAGTAACTCCCCTGACTCTGCAGAGCCGGCCAGTCCTGCCCTGCAGGCGCCTCCTTCTCTTTCCCATTCTCATTCTGACTCTTGCTCTTCCAGATCCTTCCGTCTCTACACACACCCCTGACTGACTGTCTCCCCAAAACTAAGAGTTTGGAGCTTTCCCCAGCCCCTGTAACGCACTTGACTCACTATTTGGCCATCCACTTTCTAACCCACGCCCATCCCACCCCCATTTCCTGTAACTGCACTGGCCCCTGCAGAACCTTCTGCTGCCGCCCTCCCCCGCCCCCCACACCCCACACGCACACTAACCCTTATTAACTGCCAGGTTCTGCCCCCATCAAAATGTTGTTTTTCCAGAACCTTCCATCTTTATATTCCTGATGGGCACTACACCCCCCTTCACTACTAAACCCCATTACTTCCCAATACTGTCCTCCACACAGCACCTCCCACCCCCTGCTAGCCTACCCCAGCCCTGCCTAACTCTCCTCCACGGCCCCAGTGATATCCCTGACAAACAGCAGACTCCTCATTGCCCTGCTCCCCATCCCTCCTTCCTGCCTCTGCCCCAGACGTCTTCCCCCTACCCCCACTGCAGCCCCCTGCCTGCCCAGAGAGACCCTGGCACCTCCCAGAACTTTCCACCCCCCCCCCCCACGTGCTCGGCTGGCAGAGGCTGCTCTGCACTGATGACAGTTACCTCCCCCAGATACATTTCCACCCCCCACTGTTTCACAGGAACCTTCCCCCACCCCACGGCCCTGAGCCACTGCCAAGCTTAGAGAGATTTAACTCTTACACCGCTCCTGAGACTCTCTCAGCCTAAGGAGCCAGGCACTGAGCAGTGTGTGTGTGGAGTGATGCCAGGGGAGATGGTCCCACCGATTAGATCAGTCACAGCTGGGAGGGTGAGGTGACCAACCCACTCAGCCATGGGCAGCACTGCAGGCTGTTTTGCCTCTAACACTCCTCCCTTTCCTCTCCCTTCATCTCCAGCACCCGCAGTGCTAGACAGGCCTGCCAGACTGACCTGTGTCCATGGGCCCTTCTGATACTGCCACAGAAACCAGACTTAAGAAAATCTCTCTGTGCCATGACTGACCATCCCCCTATGGAAACCCAGGGCCAGCTCATTCCCTACAGCCCTTCCACCAGGGCTTTGACCTGCCTGATCCTGCGTGTGCCGAGCCACAGGGCCTCAGCTCCCCCACCTAGGAGAGACAATTTCACAGCCCAACAAACTCATCACAGTCACCGACTCTTTTCTCAGTCGCCCCTGTAGGGACAGACACCAACCCATATGGGAACAGGAGGAAGAGCTCAGACTCTGCAGAGAAAAAAAGATTCCCCAGATGTGGGAAGAGCAGGAAGAAAGGCAAAGACACCACCAGACAGACCACCTCAGAGCCGAGTTCCCATGAGGGAGGGTCAGAGGTTATGGAGAGGAGCGCAGGCACACCAGAGGGGAAAGGCCCCCTGGACCTTGGCTCATAGAAGAGGTGGGAGAAACCCCCCAATCTTGGCACACACCACGGGGGACAGTGGGGGATGCTGGCAGAACCCGGAGATAGTAGGTGGTAGAATTGACTAAATTCATGGGGCACTGTAGCACCTGACTGTAAACAACACAGGAAGGAAACATTAGATTTGGGAGTCACATTATAACAGTGCAATCCCAAGTGAGGGGATAGCTCCCTCCAGATCCTGGAAAACCCGTGAGAGGGGAGAACATGGAGGTGATAGATGCTCCATCCTTATTCTCCCCCAACCCCCTGCCATTCACCCTCATTCCTCTCTTCCATTGTCCCACTGCTCTACTCTCCACCTCTTCTCCCTTACCTGTGCTCCACCTATCAGTTTTCTCCATTTCTCTAGCACCCAACCCCATTTACCTTCTTCCCCATAACTCCTCTCCCCTCTTCCCAGCAAGCATTGGCTCATACAGTTTATTTTCTTTTCAAACCTAATTTAAGCACTGTCAGGGTCTAGTGATGGGCTCAGACGTGTATGGGGAAGGCGGAAGAGTTGAGTGTCACGTATGTTCAGAGTTTGCCCTTCCTGTGGTTTCTCATGGGGAGGATCTGTGCAACTTTAGCAGGTGAGCCCTGAGCTGCAGAGCCTGGTGGTCAGTCAGTAGCAGTTCTGTTCCTTCCTGTCTGTACCTGCTGAAAAGGATTCACAGCTGGGACAAGCCAGGACAATGGAGGACGAAGAGGGTTATACGGCATTAAGCTTTCGCCCAAAGGTGAGAACAGCAGAGCACTCACGTCAACCTGAGACCCAAGGTAAGTGACTCACTGTCTTCCTGGATGTTCATTCCTGATGGTACCTTGCAGGGAGGGGACAAGGGACAACATCTCTTATGAAAGGAAATTCTGGAATTGCCAGTGATGGTGCAGAGAAATGCTGGGGCTAGTGGCTAGAGATAAAGTGAGAGTGGAGTTATCTGGTGGAAGAGGGATTGCACAGAAAGGCTGGGCTCTGCTTTCATTTGAGCGGGAGCAGACTCTTGTCACATGCAGTAAATAGGAGTTGGGATGTTTATTTAAGGTAGGAGCTGGGGGAAAGCTAACGATTGCTGAGGAGCTTTCTTTAAGGTCAGACATCTGTCCATTGGGGATGTTAGTAATATCAAGGGTGCAGGATCCAATAAAGGACAGGACATACAGGGCTGCTGCTCAGGTGGCTGGGTAGGGTAAGATCAAAAAAGTAAATTATACAAACGGTCATGAAAGGATTTAAATAAAAATAGGCAAATGGTCAAAAATAAAACTTGTACAAGTCAATCCACAAATGCAAGAAGTATCAAAGCAAGAAGCTGGTGAATTGGAATGGATGCTGGCAGAACCCAGCACATAATAGGTGGGAATATTTACCAGATTGAGGGGGCACTGTAGCACCTAACTGTACACAATTCAGGAAGGACATAATAGATTTGGGAGTCACATTATGACAGTGTGATCCCAAGTGCTCATAATACAGATACACTTATACACACACATGAGTGTACCAGGTTCCTGACTTTCAAGGAGCTTTTGATAAAGTCCCTCACAAGAAGCTATTAAGGAAAATAAGGACTCATCTACATGGCTAAACTGACCAGGATAGTGATTTTAAAAGTGAGTTTTTTCAGAAATAATTACTTCACTTTGAAAGCACATTGCTTATTCTGGAATAAAGTGATTTTAATTAGAATAGAGCAGCCACATGGAAACCAATGTGGGAATAACCATCTGGTCAATTTCCCTGAGTAGATGAGCCCTAGGTATTCATGAGCTGAATGGTAAATTTCTAGTTAGGAACTGAGACTTGCAAGAGACAGGAAAGAAGCGGTAGGACTTAATGGTCAGTTTCATCGTGACAAAAAGTTTGCAGGGGGCTGCCACAAGGTTCTGCAATAGGCTGGTGTATAATATACTCATGATCTGGAAAGGAGATAGGTCATGAGGCTACAAAGCTGAAGCATGTCACTAGATTAGTTAGATTAGACTGAATTTACTGCATCTGTTCAGGAGCGAAGTCTGTGCTCCAACTCCAGATAGAGTTGAGCTGGTTCTCCTCGCTCCTGTGAGTTCTATAATACAGTGTTTCTCAACCTTTTATTATAAAGTACCCCTTTTAAAAAACAATTATAAGTACCCCCAATACTGCGGTTTTCACACACACATTTTTTTTTCTTCTATTTCAACACATTTGTTTTAACAGCTTAATCATAGCCAGGTAGGTGATAACATTTTGGGGTGTAAAAAGTACAAAAATAATGAGGAGCCGTAAAACTTAAAACAAAAATTCAGTTCTCTCCCAGTTTCAGTTGTGTTGACGTATCCCCCAGACTTCTCTCAAGTACTGCTAAGGGTACTCATACCACTGGTTGAGAAACACTGCTATAATATGCTTCAGAGTCTTGTCTCCCATCTATATTGGAGCCCTCTGGTTTAGCTCTCCTACAGAAGCATCGCTCCAACCTCAGAGCTATAAAATCAGACACTAGTGAATGCCTCATGGTCACATCCTCGAATGAAACATTTGGCAGTGCAATACGAAAAGGTCTCATGGACAAAAGTCACCATCCCTAAAGCCAGGAGGCCACAGGTGGTGGTAGCTAAGGTTGAAAGGGCCTGATTCGACATGTCCTGTGACAGCAGTTCTGGGTGTCAGGAATCACATAAGTGAGCTCTAACTTGTTTCAAGCTGCCAGACAAGGCTTGGACCTAGTGGGAAGTGGCAGAATCTTGCAGTATGTCTACACCAGGACTAAAAAAGTGAGTTCAGCTTGGGTAGATACACCTGCAGTAGCTCAGATTAGCTAGTGCACAAAAAATAGCAGCACCTCTTGGGTTAGCCACTCAGAGTATGTCTACACTAGCTCCCTATCTTGAGATAGGGATGCAAATGTAGTGTACCGAAACTGCTAATTAAGTGCGGGATTAAAATATTCCTCCCTTAATTAGTATAATCATGTCCAGCCACCATTTTGAAATCGCATTATTGCGAAATAAATCGCCCCATGTAGTAGCGATATTTTGAGAGAAAACCCTTCTCTAGAAATAACTGTTATTCCTCCTACAAGGAGGTTTAACAGTTATTTCGAGAGAATGGTTTTCTCTCGAAATAACCCTGCTACACGAGGAGATTTATTTTGCAATAACACAATTTCAAAATGGTGGCCGGACGCAATTATGCTAATTAAGGGAGGGATATTTAAATCCCTCACTTCATTAGCAATTTCGGTATACTACATTTGCATCCCTATCTCAAAATAGGGAACAAGTGTAAACCTACCCCCTCAGTGCAATCCCATCTTAGGTGCTAGGAACATTCTCATGAAATTACAACAACAGGAAACTCGGAAACAGCACAGGTGCTTAACGACATCTTTATTTTGGTTTTCACCGAGAGAATGGATGCTGACAGGATGCCTAACATAGTAAATGCTAGTGGAAATGGGGTAGGTTTAGAAATTAAAATAGGAAAAGAGCAGGTAAAAGGTTAATTGGGAAAGTTAGATCTTTGCACGTCACCAGGGCCTGATGAAATGCATCCTAGAATACTCAAGAAGCTGATAAAGGAGGAATCTGAGCCTTTAGCTACCATCATTGAAAAGTCATGGAAGTCAAGAGAGATTCCAGAAGATTGGAAAAGGGCAAATTAAAGTGTCCATCAATAAAAAGGGAAATAAGAATAACCCACGAAACTACAGACCAGTCAGTTTAACTTCTGTGCCAGGGATGATAATGGAGCAACTTAAGGAATTCAACTGCAAACATCTGGAAGAAAATAAGGTGATAAGCAAACACCAGCATGGATTTGTAAGGAACAAATCATGTCAAACTTATCCTAAAGCATTCTTTGATAGGGTAACAAGTCTTGTGGATAAGCAGGAGATGGTGGATGTGGTATACTTAGACTTTAGTAAAACATTTGATACGGTCTTGCATGACCTTCTTTCGTAAACTAGGGAAATACAACCTAGATGGGTCTACTATCTGGTGGGTGCATAACTGGTTTAATAACTATTCTCAGAGAGTAATTATTAATGGTTCATAATCATGCTGGAAGGGTATAAGAAGTAGGGTTCCACTGTTTTAGTACTAGTTTTGGTCAGTATCTTAATTAATGATTCAAATATTGGCATAGAGAGTACGCTTACTAAGTTTGCGGAAGATACCCAGTTCAAAGGGGGTGAAAGTGCTTTGGAGAATGTGTAAACAATTATTTACACTGGGTTTATTAATAAACAGAAGTGATTTTTTTAATTAAGTATGAAATGTAGGGTGTGAGTATTTGCGAGTAATAGCACACAGTGCATTAAGCTTAACTACTGTGTTTTATTTTGCTTAGTAACTTACTTTGCTCTAAGAAACTTATTACATGCAAATTCTTACCCTAACAGTAGTTCTAATCACCTTTTCTCACAACCGAGAAAGCTTTGACCTGGATCCTTCCCCCGTTCAGTTTTAGATGTTTCCTGGGGTCATCTTGTGGAGTAACCATTGGTGTCCTGGCATCTCATAGCAGCCCCTGTTGTTTGGTTTCATGCCTTTATGTAGATTTTGCCCCATGGGGGAATCCTTTGTGTTCAGTTCAAACTTTTCTCATTCTGAGTGAAAAAAATATAGTGTTGGTTTCCAGCAGCCAACTACAGTTGAGGCTCACAGGAGAATCAAGACTATTCACAACTCATTGTCCCTAATGCCTGGCATTAAGTTCCCTAAATACCACTAATGGTCCTCACGTCACAGGTCTAGATCTGTATACAGGTTTATGCTTCATATTTTTAACTTAATAATTATGATTCCCCTGAAAATTATATTAAATGAATTTAAAATCTTGGTACTGTACTTCGGAGATTGGACGGAAATAATCTAACTATTAAATAGCTATTGTTAGAGCACATTTTTCATGAGTACAGCGAGGCTACAGATTTACATGAAGTGCCTAAGTGACAGGTGTTTCTAAAAATCTCACTGTACTAGACCAGAGATTTAATCAAGCTATTTATCAAATGAGCTTCCTTCATCTCAGAAGTTTTCCTTCTTGATATACACTTACATCTTGTGAACATAACTGAATTATTGTACAGCTTCTTATTCTACTTCTTACTGAAGTGCTCTATAGAATTTTAACAACAGTCTATGTTTACATCACAGCAAAATGTCGCTTAGTATGTGGCTGTTTAGTTAAATTTAATTCATGTCATGAAATGGCATAAAGTTGTTTCCAGGCACTTTAGATATTATTTTCAGACAGGATCTGATCTACTTTTGAGAAACACGTTAGGACTTAAGATTCTGCTGGTTACATCAGTGTAAATCCAGAGTGACTCCATAGAAATCAGTGAAGTTGCTCCAAACACACATAACTGTACCTACCAGCTGAATTTGACTTTACATGGTTTATTTAGTCTTCAGTTATATAATTTGAAGACTGGCTCTGTGTTAATTGATGGAAATTTAATCCCCAATCCTGTGATCTGATCTGATCCTTTATGGGTCAGACCTGCACAGAATCCCATTGGAGTGAATGGACACGAGGGCCGACTCATGTGAATGCAGCTGCAGGACTGGGACCTTTATTCACAAAGTCCAAGGCCAGAAAGGACCAGTGAGATTATCTAGTCTGATGTCCTGTGTAGTAGAAGTTCCCCAGAGCAATTCCTAGAGCAGATCTAGAAAAAACCTCCAATCTTGATGAGGAATTAGCACGACCCTTGGCAATACAGTATTTCCTGTCTTACAACTAAGGGCCTCATCCTCCAAATGCTTGCGACCAGGGTGCAGAACTTTGAATTGGGGAAAACTTCAGAAGGGTAGCCATGTTAGCGTGTAACAGAACAAACTTAAAAAACAACCAATAGTCCTGCAGCACCTTAGAAACCAACAAAATATGTACAGGCAGTCCCAGAGTTACGCGGGAAATTTCGAGTGGCGGGGGCACTAACCCACAGAGATATCAGTTCAGGCCCCATGCAAGAATGAGAAGAAAAAAAAACCACACACACACACACACACACACACACACAGAGAGAGAGAGCGAGAGAGAGAGAGAAGTCCCTCCTTGATATGATGTAATGGTCTTCTTTATTTTTGTATTCAATATTTTTGTGTGATGACTGAGTTTGCTTTTCCTTGCCCAGTTGTGACCACCCCTTCCTCCCTTAATGGCACCCCATGCAGGGAAGGGGCATGGGAAGGGGATTTCCCTTCCCTCCTGCTCCTACAAGGGATTCCCCCCTTGTAGGAATCTGCATGCCTTCTTAACTGTTAAGGAGACACTGCTGGCAGCATGTGGCTACCCCGTGCAAAGAAAAGACTGAGGGGAGGGGAAAAGAAGCTGGCCCACTGTGGCCTCTCTCATGCAGAGAAGGTACTCAAGGGCTTCCCTTCCCTTCCACTCCGGGATGGATTTCCCCCTCCTCCTTCCCTTCCTGGTCCGTGCCTGTCTCCTTAACAGCTCCAGCCTCTTTGCAGCTGCCTGGTGCAGGGGAAGGGCAGCAAGCACAGAAACCCCAGAGCTCCTGTTTATGCAGGAGCTGCAGCATGTGGAACTTTCCCCCTCTGGCCAGGTCTCCTGCACGCCTCTCCTACATGCAGGAGAGCAGCCAGGAGTATTTGGCTGCGCTGCAGGAGAGGTTGCGGGAAGTTTTTAACATAGCCCCCAGGGCCGCCCACAGCATTTAACAGCTGCTGGACCTTCCAGAGGGCTAGATTAAATTGCTTTGTGGGCAGGATCCAGCCTGTGAGCTGGAGGTTCCCACTCCTGCATTAGTGAGTGCTTGGGCAAGTTAAAATGTCCCCCAGCAGCTTTCTACTTGTTACCTTTTCGAATATCCGATTTGTATCCATTAGTCCTTTGTCATAGAAACAGTTTCCATGGCAGAGGGGTATTGCTGGCACTTCATGGCATAAATCACATTGGTGGATGTGCAGTTGTATGAGTCTTTGCTGCGGTGGCTGATGTGGTTAGGCTCTGTGATGGTGTCGCTTGCATAGATGCAAGGACAGAGTTGGTATTGGGGTTGATTTCAGGGGTGGGTTCCTGGGTGAGTATCTGAGTTGAGCTGTGTGGTTGCTGGAAATAATCCATAGGCAAGGATTGTCTACTGTGAGAGTGAGGGGTCATTTTCCAGGATGGGCTGTAGATAGTTAATGATGCACTGGAGGGACTCATAATGCAATGCTCAAATTTACAAATGGGCTCCAGATGGGATCCTGGCAATTACAGGCTGGTGAGTCTGACTTCAATATTGGGCAAAGTCACTGGAGTTTCTACCATGGACAGTGCAACACTCTGCACCCCGTTTTCTTCACAGTGAGATTAGGTAGGATTATGAGATAGGTATGAGAAGATGTCATTGGAAAGGTTCTGATTGCTGAATATAATGATCCTATTTGTATGTATTTTAGTAGCTGAAGTTATAAATATTAATTCTCTATTTGCATATTCAGATTAGTTGCACCTGGGGAATGCCCCCTAGACAAGTTGTTTTTAGTCTAGGAGTGAGAGAGGAAGGGCCTGTTGGAGGCAATGGCCCGTTAGGAAATAAAACAATAGACCTTCGGAGAGGCTGATCTCCCACCTGGGCTTCTCCTCCCTTCCTGAGGCTGCTACAGGCAGCCTGTGGCTGTGAGTGATGGCGCTATAGTTCCACAACAGGCATGGGGAATCTTTTTATGGCTGGGGTCATGCACAAGTGGAAAGCAACCCCCCTCTCCCTTTTAGGGTTACTGTTCATAACTTCAACTACAAAAACAATAAATGCCTATAAATAAGCAAATCAGAACCTTTCCAGTGACATCTCACATAAAATACATCCTGTGTCATAATATCACTCTGAAGAAATGAGGGGCAGGGTCACAAACTGGAATGACCAGACAAGAACCATGATTTTTTGGAAAGGGTCAACATGGCTTTTGTAAAGGAAATTCCTCAGGGGAGTCAACAAGAAGTGTGAATGTGATGATTCACTGGCTATAATGTACTTGGATTTTCTGAAAAGGTATCTTACTCAAAGCTCTACGGGTAACTAGGCACCCTGAGGTAAGAGGGAAGTTCCCCTCCTGGATCAGTAACTGGTTGCAAGACAGGAAACAAAGGGTACAAATAAATGGTCAGTTTTCACAGCAGAGAGAGGTAACTAGCAGCATCCGCCAAGGATCGGTACTGGGACAGGTGCTGTGGAACATACTAATGATTTGGGAAAAGGGGGTGAACAGTGACGTGGCGAAGTTTGCAGATGATGTCAAGAGATTCAAGCTAATAAATCCCAAGTTGAATGCAAGTTGTTAATCAGGGATCTCTCACAATTGGGTGACTTGGCAACAAAGTGTCAGATGAAAATCAACAGTGTTAAGGCAAAACACCTTGGAAAAAATAATCCCACCTCTACAATGGTGGTGTGACAGGGTGTCTGCCCTGGCCTGGCCCTTTAAGGGTAAAACCCAGCCTGGGAAAGAGCTGAGAGAGTGGTGCCCACAGCTGAGGCAGACACGGCCAATTAGCTGGGGTTACATAAATCAGCGCTCCTGGGGGGAAGGAAGACAGACATATACACTCTTGCTCTAGCTGGAGAGTAGGAGGAACCTGGCTGCTAGGGAAGCTGCCTGACTTAGAGCAGGGCTGGGGAGCTCTGGCCAAGCAAGCTCCTAGACTACAGGCCCTGAGGTTATTAGGGCTGCAGAGAGACAGCCAGGGCAGGCAAAGGCAGCAGGTCCACACCCCCTTGTCAATGCTGAGTGGCCATTACAGACTGCAGTTTGCCCCTATGGCAAGAGCTAGATGATGACTTTCATTGGGTCACTGAGGCAAGGTGGGCATACGGGGTTCCCTGAAGGGGAGGACCTCAGATGAAGGGGGGCCCTACAGCAGGTCAGTACACAGAGGTTAGAACTCCATGGTCTGGAAGGGACTTGGGTCCTAACAGAGAGGTGGAGGAAAAATCGGTAACAGTGGGTGAGACACCAGAAGAAAGGGGTCATAGTGGACCACAAGCTAAATATGAGTCAACAGTGTGACACCATAGCAAAAAAAATAAAATAAAAATCTAACTTGATTCTAGGATGCATTAACAGGTATGTTGTGAGCAAGACACAAGAAGTCATTCTTCCGCTCTGCTCTGCGCTGATTAGGCCTTAACTGGAGTATTGTGTCCAGTTCTGGGCACCACATTTCAAGAAATATGTGGAGAAATTAGAGAAGGTCCAGAGAAGAGCAACAAAAATGATTAAAGGTCAGCAAAACATGAGCTATGAGGGAAGATTGAAAGAACTGGATTTGCTTAAACTACAGCAAGAGAAGTTTAGGTTGGACAATAGGAAAAATTTCCTGTCAGGTTGATCAAATACTGGAATAAATTGCCTAGGGAGGTTGTAGAATCTCCATCATTAGAGATATTGAAAAGCAGGTGAGACAAATATCTCTCAAGGATGATCTAGGGTGCTTGGTCCTGCTATGCATACAAGGGATAGGAACTGACAATCTCTTGAGAGTTTTGATGGCTGGGTAGAGGCAATGTCAGCAATATCCAGGACTTTATTTCCCCTCCAAAACAGAATGAGACCCTCCCCCTCACCCCTAGTCGGTGTTTCCATTTTGAGTCCCTTCCCCCCATCAGACAGGAACAATGGCACCCAAGGTATTTCAGTCTGGTAAAAATGACATTTTCCATTGAAAAAAGGAGCCCAGATCTCCCAAAGGGGAAGTGTGAAAACATGTGGGACTAGCTGGAGTCCTACAACCTCTGGTTTGTGCAAATCTGGTTGCACAAATTAAAAAGGGCAGCCAGCCCTGTTAGTCAGCTTCAGTCTTGACTGTTCAGAACTGACACCTGTTTCCATCTCTTCCTCTAGGGGGTGCCGGGTGCAAACTCTGCCCCGCGGAGTGGCTGCTGCGTGGGGACAAATGCTACTGGCTGTCGGAAGAGCAAGAGCGTAAAGACTGGACTGGGAGCCGGGACGATTGCTGGGGGAAGCGCTCGCGACTGCTCGTGCTCCAGAGCCAGGAGGAGCTGGTAACACACAACACAGGAGCAGCCACTAATACTTTTCTCTGGGTGCTGCAGCCCCAAAGCACCCACAGAGCCAGCACCTCTGCTTTGTCTGGCCTCAGGCTGCCCTTGTAGCCCCACCAGGCCTGGCTCCGGGTCACCTGCTTCCCTCACCTGAACCTCTCATTCCAGGGACACCTACTCACTGAGGACTCCCTTAAAGGGCCAGCTCAGTCTATGACACCAAGGGTTGGGGCTGGTGTCACCAGCTCTGCACAGAGTCACATTCCCCTGCGGCTGAGCTGGGACCCTGCCTGCCCAGGGGTGACAGTGGATTAGCTCAGGTGCTGATGGGTCCTTTTGTTGGCATATAACAGAGCCAGAGCAGACATTTAACGGGCGCACTGAGGGAATTCCAGCCTCTTGCAGCCTATTCACCCTCCTCTTCCTCTGCTTGTGCCTCACAGGACTCCCTACAGGTAGTTACACAAGGTGCAAGTTCTGTCTGGATTGGGCTTAAAGTGATACCCCCCCGGGGGAACTGGACCTGGGTGGACGGTTCCTGGTTGGACCCAGCGCGGTAAGTGGTGCCTGATGCTCACGGTTTGAGAGATGTAACAGAGAGGTAGCTGTGTTTGTCTGATCTTGGTAAAACAAAAAAGCAGTCATGTAGCACTTTAAAGACTAACAAGATGGTTTATTAGGCATTGAGTTTTCGTGGGCCAGACCCACTTTTTCAGCTAGTTCATCACTTAATAAACTATCTTGTTAGTCTTTAAAGTGCTACATGACTGCTTTTTTTGTTTGAGAGATGCTTGAGAAGTGCTTCCACTGTAACATGCTGCTGTTAAATATGTGTATGTCTAAAGGCCTACAGTTTCTGTGCATTACCATTTCTAATATATGTATAATCCCTTTTTTCCTCCTTGAGTTACTCAGGAGCAGGTCACACTCACCTGTGTGCCTGGGCACCTGATGTTTTTAACATAGTATGTTTTTAATGCCTGATGTTTCCTGAGTACCCCAGTGGTGATGTTTAGTTGGGGATTCCCTATCCCTCCCCCTCTTCTGCTGAAGTTCCTTGCTCCTAAGGAATATACAGTAGCGGTGTCTCCACCTGGCTGGCCCTGTACAAACTGAAAGGTGTGCCTTGGGAGCCTCCAGGAATAAAATTATTCGAGTAATAATCTGGAACTAACTCTAAAACAATTATAAATAATATACATCTAATGGATTAAATTAGAACTAACACACCTTTTCTTAACCACTTAAAGATACAGGGTTTAACAGATCAAAAGTGAACAAATCAATTAAAGTGCACAGAAAGAAAGGAAACTTATCCATCTGGTATTTACCCTACTACCATATATCCTACCCCAGAGTGTGCCCTCCTCTGGATTCAGAATCCCAGACACTTGCTTGGGTGGGTGCACTTGAAGGTCTGTAGCTGAAGTGGAGACAGCACTGGGCAGGTCCTGTGTGTGTTAGTCCAAGCTGTGCAACCAGCTGCAAAATCCTTCTGCCACTGGAGAAGACCGCACCAAACGCCAGCAGCTCTGGTTTGCTGGGCTGGTCACTCTGGCTCTTGCTACATCCAGAGTCAGTTAGTTTTCTGTGCTCCATCCCAGGAAGCACTTTTCCAAAGAGCCCAGTTACCCCCAGTTACCTCCTGTGCAAGTTTAGGCTCTTCAGCCACAGGCACACCCAGAATCTCTCCCCTCCAGGGATAATCAACAGCCTCTGAAGAAGCCTGCTTCATCCAAGCCCCAGAGGGCTCCCCAGTCACAGGCTGTAGCTGCAACACAACATCTCTGGACTGGAAAAAGCTCCACACCAGCAGCCTGGCTCCTATATCCAAAATGGAGACTCTCCCTCTCCATATCTGGAAGAACCACCATTTCCCTTTTTCCCAGGGGCTCATGGGAGTTGTAGTCTCTAGAGCTAGACTGCAGCACAAAGGATCCTCCCACTAAAAGTCAGAGGTCCCTTTAGTAAGGGGACTACATATGTTTTATGTACATTAATCCTCTATCGTACAGCCTGTCCAGTTTGGCCAATGTACATAGCAGAGGGGCATTGCTGGCACTTGATGGCATATTAGATCAAGAGCAGGAAACCTTTTTTGGGCCGGGGGCCATTGACCCACAGAAAAGTCAGTTGGGGGCTGCACACATGTTAGAAGCAAAAACACCAGTCAAAGAAACAAACAAAAAGCCCTCACTGATGTGTCACCCAACTGAGAAACAGAAAGACACTGACACATTCCCCTTGCACACCAGAGGCTAGAGGGGACCCAAGCTAGTAAACTTTGTGTGCTCCATCCCCATAGGCAGACAGCAGGTGGCTGGAGTGCTAGCACAGGCTCCCCAATATTGAGGGGGGAGCCTTAAGCCTCAGGGGCTGGATCCAGGCATGCCGAGGGTCACATCCGGCCCCCAGGCCTTAGTTTCCCCACCCCTGCATTAGAAGATGTGCAGTTCTGTGAGCCCCTGATGCGGTGGCTTATGTGGCTACGGCCTGGCCTACTACCTTGATTAAGAGCATTTTTGCTGCACCAGCACAAGCCCTAGTGTTGCTGTAATTCTACCAATGTAGCTGGGCTGGTAGCAGGGTGTCTTGTGCTGACTGGGGGCTCTGGCATAAGCTGCCGTGGTGGAAGATGCACTGACATGTAGCCAGGGCTGTGTCTGCACTACGGGGTTTCCACTCTAACTACCCCAAAAACATCCCCTAGGCAGACAAGGCTCCAGGTGCTGCCCTCCCCCCATTGCTATCATATCTAAGCACTTCATGGCCTTCACTGTATTGATCCTCTCACACCCTGGTGAGGCAGCACAGGGCTATTAGCCCCATGCTACAGGTGGGGAAAACTGAGGCACTGAGACTATAGGATTCACCAAGCTGTTTAGGTGCCTGCCACTGACTGACTTCCAGGGGAGGTGGGTTGTGAGTCCCTCCCTAGTGACTTGCCCTGAGTGTCACAGGAGCCTGGGCAGAGCAGGGAACTGAACCCAGCTCAGCGCCCTAACCACTGAACCGGCCTCCCTCTGTCATGTGTCGGCTCCTCCGGGCGGGCAGCTGGAGGCTGGATCATGTCACCGCTGCACAGAACGTGGCCACTGCTCCTGCCAGTGCCTGGGGGACGTGGTGACTGGTGCCCCCGTCTCTCCCCAGGGTGCCCATGGGGGAGACACCGATACAAGGTCATGCCTGGACCCTCAAATGTCGAGTCATGGCCCTGGCCTGGGCTCTGCCCCTCCCGCTGGGCTTTGTGCTCCTGGAGCTGGAAGTGCGGGAGGAATGTGATGGTCTCTCTACACCCCCCACGGGTAGGGCAGGAGGGTTAAGCCCTAAGGCTGCAGTGAGCCACAGGGCCCCTGCCTGCAGGGGCTTCTTAAATTTGGCTTCAGCCAGACAAGCCACAGAGGTGGCTCAGCAGGGCCCCTAGGGGACAAGGCAGCCTCCCACCCCACTCTGCCACAGCAGGACCCAGGGTGGGCAGGGGTGAGGAAGTGCTAAGCCCCTGCAGGGGGTGGCTGTGGAGCCTGCAGGATCGGGGCATGAGCAGGCCCGAAATCACTTCCCCAGCAGCACGGCAGAGCTCAGCCGGGAGCCGGAGACACTTCCCTGGGCCGCCCTGTGCGGGGTTTGGCACAGGCAGGACTCAGCTCCTGGCCAGCGCCCCACACGGGATGGTCTGAGCTTTCCCGGGGTGCTGGCCCAACCAGAGGTGGGGGAAGGAAGGGGCCTGATGGCCGGGCTGTGGGTGAGCCGAGTGCTCTGACCAGCGGCTGGTTCTCTGCACTAGGGATGTGAACGTGTGGTCAACTAAACAATTAACTGATAAGACCAGGCTAGGCAGATGGTAGCATTCATTTGCATATTCATTAATTGCATAATAAATATGCAAATAAAATGTTACCAGACTGCCAAAAACTTGTGAATGAGTTTGCTGGCAGCACAGAAAAGGTTGGGAACTACTGATCCAGCCCAGCCCTCAAGTTCCCTGCAGCTGCCCCTCATGGTGGAGTGCGGGGGGGTGTTAGGTTTCCTCTCACCCCTGAGACTCTGACTTGGTTTTTAAAGGAAGGCCCCCTGGGATTCAGCCTGGTTTGTTCCTTGCCTGAGACCCCTGATTCCTCTCAGCTCCCGGGCGGTCGGCTTGGCTGAGGCTCTGTAGGGAGGGGATAGACGAAGGGTGACAGCAAAGCCAAGCTTCCCAGCAGTGCGAGGGGGAGGAAAGACCCACTCCAAGGCCCTTCCTTGTGACAGGGAAACACAGTGACACGGACTCGCTTCCATTCTGCAGCTTCCCCGTCTCAGGCTCTGCAGACGGGAACAGCTGCGGTCGGATCAGAGGCAGCCGGATCCACTCAGAGACGTGCGATGCTGCGCTCAAATGGATCTGCCAGAAAGAAGCTGCCGTGATATAATCACTGGAGCAAAGGAGCCGTGTCTATGTGATGTCAAGGACCCTGTATTTAGGCTCAGCAGGATGGATTGTGGCTTTAGGCAAACCCTGGGAGTCCCTAGGGCTGAGACACCCCTCACAGCCACAGCTCCCCCCTTGGTCCTTCTCGCTGGGCTGGGCCCTTGGGGTGAGGTTTGTACCTGCCCTAAACCTGCAGTAAGTTAGTACCCTGTGCTGCT
Source organism: Pelodiscus sinensis (assembly GCF_052426305.1). Lineage (NCBI taxonomy): Eukaryota > Metazoa > Chordata > Testudines > Trionychidae > Pelodiscus > Pelodiscus sinensis. The sequence goes on from NC_143070.1 coordinate 16,447,250, forward strand.
TCCCGGGGTACCCAGGTCTGGGAGTCACCTTCCGAGCATGATGCCTGGTCAGGTCCCAATCCCACTGGCCCCCCAGGCCACACAGACCAGCTGGCATGCTGCAGGCTCCCCCTGCAGTGTCCAGCCCCTGGCCCATGGGACACTCACACTGGTCACCCAGCTGCTGCTTCATACTTCCTCCGCCCCCGCTGTACAAGCGCCCCCTCAGCTCCCCGCTCCACTTTCACTCACTGCACTTAGTGTGAATGTTCCTGGTGCCATCGAGTGTCAGTGGATTTAGCCCCGCACAGAGGCTCACTGGTATAAACCCTGGAAACAAATGGCTCCATGGAAAATAAAACTGTCATACACACACTCTGGGGCGGTGTCTGTGTTTATAAGACACTTTCCTGCTCATGCCAAACCTGACAGCGTTTTACAGCCCCTCAGACTGTGACACTTCCGTGCAATCTCCTGGTTTCAGTTTGCTCTTGAGGTGAGAGATACAAGGTGTCTCTTTGCACCCCCAACCCAGAGCAGACCAACCCTTTGTCGTTCTCCTTAAACGGACTCTTTGTGAAATTGGAGCAAGAGAATCTAAAAGAGACAATCACTCAGTTTGCACATGGCTCAGTAGGGAAATATGCATCCAGCCTGAGCTATACAATGTACATGTGGTCAGAGAGGGCGACCAGTATCTGTTCTCTCCTGCCTGAATGGAGCATGTCCAAGCTGTGTCACCCCTGGGGACCTGCCTGGACTCCAGGACCTTACAGGCACAGTTGTCAGTCTGGGCACAGAACTTTGGGAACAATCTCCCTGAAGACATCTCACAATGATTGTGACAACTAGAGGCCAATGGATTAAGGATGTAAGCGACTAGTCAAGTAGTTGACTATCGGATAAGCATAGGCTTACTGGGTCGTCGAGTCACTACTTGACTAGTCACTTCTAGGAGGGGGAGCAAGAGCTGGTGCTGGGGGGAGCTGTCTTAAAAGCTGTTCCACCTCCCTACCCCCCAGTACCTTCTCTGCGGGTGGGCAGGGGAGTCAGAGGTGCAGCGGGGACCGGGCAAGAACCAGGACAGCTGATTCCCATCCCAGCTCATACCCATCCCCTGCTGTGCCTCTGCCTTTTGAATAGAGTAGGATCCTGCAGTTTCCCCCCTTATCAATCATACAGGGGTATCGCCCTCAGTCCCTGAAGGGCCTCATCATTGGGCGAAGACCCCCTCACCCCTGCACCTCTTATCCACACCAAAACCAGTCTTCCCCGTGCCCTCCACTGGAGTCCCTTGGCTCTGAATCAATGTCCAGTTTTTATCTCTCCGCAGCAGTCAGCTATAAATAGGGCCTCTCCAGGCGGGATAGGAGGGGGGCCTGGGCCCATCCTCACTCCAGGCCCCAGCCCAGGACCCTAAGGATAGGAACCCCATTCCTGTCCGGCTGGTGGGGTGATGCCCCTTAACTCACCAACCTGCGGGCGCCAAATGCCCCGTCCTGGGCTACTTCCTCCAGTCTGTCCGTCCCCCTCTCCGGGTCCTCAGCCACCTCTTCTGCTACGCCAATCCTCCGCCTCTCCCCGTCTGGCGTCCAGCGTGTTGCCCTTTGAAGGCCCAGCGCTTCCCAGGCCCCACCATTCCTCCATCCCGGCACCTCCCTGGACACCTGGGCATGAAGCCGTCAGCTGGGGCTTCGCACATATGTGGCATGCTGCAGCTGAGCAGGCCCCGCATCACTTCCATCTCGGGGTGGCTCTCTCGCCGCTGAGTACCTCCAGAGCCCCCTGGTGAGTGCGAGTACTGGTGAGCCCTGGTGGCAGGGGATTCGCCACTCCGTCACATCAGCTATAATAGTGCAGTTGATTAACTGATAAGCAAAAGCTTATAGATTCATGCTCTAGATGACACACATTTCCCCTCCCCACCCACCCATTGCCAGTCAATTTTCAGCAGGTTGGCCAGCAGCCCAGCTCAGTCCCGGCTTGCACTGAGTCCTGGACCTATTCCCACTGCGGCTCTGCATTTAAAGTGTTATTAGGAGCCAGGCGGACAGGTAGCCTGGCTCAGTTCCAGCTCATACCAGGTTCAGGAGCTGGGCAGAGGCTGCCTGGGGACTATAGAACAGCCAACTAACGGATAAGAATTCATGAGGTTAATTGACTATTCAATGAACCAATATTTAACATCTCTAGTCAGCACAAATCTCACATACTCCCTTTGGGGAACTACTAGGTAGAGCTCATGTTAGATGGGAGGAAAGATAAGGCTGCAGAAGGATCCCCTAATCATTCTAGACCCTCTGTTCAAGTCCTGTTACAGCCAGCATCTGGTGGCATGTTTTAATTAATCAAAGGACCCAGTTTATGTGAATCAAACAATAACCAATTTATTAACGGTAAATTTACAAAATGGGGGATTTAGAGGGGTAACAATAAGAAGCAGCAAATAATGAATGGTAATCAGTTTCCAACTCTATGGTAAGTATAGCAAAAGTTTATAGCAGCCTCCTTGTTGGATCCCAGACAGTCACTCAGGATTTCAATCTCTCAGCTGACTGAGAGCTTTGAGAGAGGAGCACTGAGGAGAGCCATCGTAATCCTCTTCCACACTGAAGGTCAGGGTGGCTGGTGATGGTGTCTTCCTATGGCTGCAGTGAGTGTCTTATTATGGAGTCTGGTGATCTGTAGGGAAAAACCCTGTGCACCTTCCTCTAGGATAGGCAGCCCGGAACGGTTCGGCTGTCGGCCTTTTATGATCTCTAAGGTGGGAGACTCCTGTGAGGGAGACCCCGCAGCATTTGCCCCTGCTAGGGAGACTCTGTAGGATGTACTCCTGAGGTAAATCCAGTTGGACTGAAACTTGTTTACCTGTTTTCTGCCAGAAAGCGGGAAAATCATGGTCCAACAGACCCATGGCAGGTGGCTTGTGTTCCATTTTGATTTACAAAATGGATGACCATTCTTCCATTTTAATTTTAACAGGGGCACATCACAAACGAAACATACATTACAAATTGAACATTTAACTATTTAGGATTTTAACCTTAACACTCAGTCCCAGGGGATCCCTGTAACTCAGCCAGTGACCTCTGCGAGCTGGGTCAAAGTATTCCTGGCTCCATACACATGATGCCGCCCAGCTTCTGCTCCGGGCTAGCTCGGCTCCTCTGTCCTGCAAACAGGGGAAGTGGAGACAAGACCTTGCTCTAGAGCTGGCTGCAGTGTCTTGAGAGGATACATACCAACCTCAGGGCAGCCTGCTGGGAACCAGGGCACAGGCCCAAACTGGCTGAGAGATGGACACTCAGATTTCCCCAACCAAACATTCAGTAGCTTCAGAGGGGTAGCCAAGTTAGTCTAAAATAGGAAAAACTGAAAAAGAACAACAAATAGATTAGTAGCACCTTAAAGACTAACAAAACATGTAGCTGGGATCATGAGCTTTCATGGGCACAGCCCACTTCTTCAGATGACTGGAGTATTAAAAGTCCAGATCCAAGAATAAAGAAGTGGGTTGTGCCCACAAAAGCTCATGATACCATCTATGTGTTTTCTTAGTCTCTATGGGTATGTCTACACTACAGCACTAATTCGAACTAAGCTAATTCGAACTGGTGCATCTAGACAGAAAAACTAATTCAAATTAGTGTTTTGCTAATTCGAACTAGCATGTCAACATTGAGTGGACCCTGAACCGAAGTTAAGGCTGGTCGAAACCAGTGCCGGCAGGGCATCAGGTTAGGACTTAGAGCATGGAGCTGCTGCCTCAGGCTAGCCGAGGGCTGTGCTTAAAGGGACCCGACCCCCACCCCGGACAGACAGTTCTCAGGGATCCCTGCTTGCTTATCTACCTCGATGAGGGACAGCAAAGCACTCCTGGCTTGGAGTGCCCACGCTCGGCACATCACAGCACTCGGCCATCAGCCTGGCTGCACTTGCCGCAGGCTGCCATCCGGGTGGGTCAATCAGGGGGCTGTCAGGATCCAGGAGGTCCTGCAGGAGAGCTTCCACCCCAAGGAGCCCACAGAGCCACCCCAGTCCTCCCCATCGGGGGATCGTACCCCATTCCTCCCTCACCTCCTTCCACTTACCTCTCCTAGCCCTCCTTCCTGATGTAAAAAATAAAGGACACGTGTGTTCAAAAATAGAAACTCTTTATTTAACAAAACTGGGGGGGGGGGGAGAAAGGAGGTGGGAGAGGGGAAGAGAGAGGGTGGAAGAGGGGAGGGGGAAGCCAGGGGAAGAAGGAGGAGGGGAAGTATCAAACTATGGTACGCCATATCTTCAGTACTGTGTACAGACGTGGTCTCCTCATCTCAAAAAAGATATTTTGGCCTTGGAAAGGGTTCAGAAAAGGACAACTAAAATGATGAGGGGTTTGGAACAGGTCCCATATGAAGAGAGGCTAAAGAGACTGGGACTTTTCAGCTTAGAAAAGAGGAGACTGAGGGGGGATATGATAGAGGTCTATAAAATCATGAGTGGTGTGGAGAGGGTGCATAAAGAAAAGTTCTTCATTAGTTCCCATAATAGAAGGACTAGAGGACACCAAATGAAATGAATGGGTAGCAGGTTTAAAACTAATAAGTGAAAGTTCTTCTTCACACATCATATAGTCAACCTGTGGAACTCCTTGCCAGTCCAGCTTTCCCAGGGCCAATTGTCCAACACTCCTGTTATAAGCCTCCTCCCGCTGGAGTCTCCTTTGCTGCTGTAAATGCATCGGGTTTGCTGCAGATCCAGCGTCCTTCGCTGGTGCATCGCAGGCTGCCGACTCCAATCTCGTTCAGATACGCGCACTCACCTCCTCCTCGGATCTCAAACCTGCAGGGCAGAACCCAGGGAACGAGTGTGAGGTAGAAGCTGGGTGATTCCCGTCAGTCACAGGCAGTCCTTGCAAAGTGCAGGGAGCTGCTGCATTCGCAGCCATTCAGTTCCCCATCCTGCACCAGCACCAGGCTCCATACCCCTAGCCGAAGGGGACAGTTCCACAGGGGGCAATTGGGCAGCAGGGCCAGGCGAGCTACTAAGAGGACCTGGCCTCCATGGAGCATTTATGCCAAGGGAATATTTTAACCCCAGGTCCTGCTCCCCACCCAGCTGCCCCAGCACCCAAACAGCCTGGGCGCAGGTTCCAGGGGAGCGGCACATGGCGAGGAGCAGCAGTGACACCGCACAGAAGAGCTGGGGCCAGGCTCCCCCGGCACTTCACATCAGCTCTCAAGCCGGGCGCCCGGCCGACCAGGCTGCACTGGGGAGGTTGGAGCTAAACGGCAGCAGCACAGACCCCGGGTCCATGGTGTGACCCAGCCACTCACACCCAGCTTCACGCCAGAGCTGGACCCAGCACGATCCACCTGGTCACAAGGCGGAAGCCCGGCCTACAGGCAAACCCTCCCCCACGGTCCCATGCTGGCTCAGTATCCAGGTTCTGGGCTGGCAGGAGGCCCAGCACCACTCTGGGCAGGCTGGGATCTTCCCACCCCCAGACCTCCAGCCTCTGGCTCTGGGTGGGCCAAGACGTGTCCCAGGCACAGGCTAACCCAGCCCCCACCCGCCTGATCACATGATTGGGGTGGGCAGGAAGAGGCACCAGTAAACTGCACCCCCCACACCCAGCATGGCTCTGCTGGGATGGCAATGAGGTAACCCAAAGGATCTTGGGTAGCGAGTGGAGGGGCTCCTGGCGTCTGGTCATGACTCCCACTTACCACCTAAGGCACCTGCTGGAAACATCTAAGACTGAAGGGGGAGGATTGGGCCCAAGCGAGGAGGCTGTTTAGCTTGTGAGAGGATTAGGGCAACTGTCGGGGTGAGAATTTGCATGTAACAAGTTTCTTAGGGTATTAGGATTAGCTGGCGTCAGGCCCGGCCCTACGGCAAGGTGAGCAAGACAAATGCCTTGGGCCCCACGCTTTTGGGGCCTCGTGCAGCTGACTATTCATCATAGAATCACAGGGCTGAACGAGACCTCAGGAGTCATTGAGTCCAGCCCCCTGCCCTAGGCAGGACCAATCCCAACTAAATCATCCCAGCCAGGGCTGTGTCCAACCAAGACATAAACACCTCTAGGGATGGAGATTCCACCCCCTCCCTAGGGAACCCATCCCAGTGCTTCCCCACCCACCCAGGGAAATAGTTTTTCCTAATATCAAACCTAGACCTTCCCCACTGCAACTTGAGACCATTGCTCCTTGTTCTGCCATCCGTCACCACTGAGAATAGCCTTTCTGCAGCCTCTTCAGGAAGTTGAAGGCTGCTCTCAAATCCCCCCTCATTCTTCGCTTCTGCAGACTAAACAGACCCAACTCGCTCAGCCTCTCCTGGTAGGTCATGTGCTCCAGCCCCCAAATCATTTTGGTTGCCCTCCGCTGGACCCTCTCCAATGTGTCCACATCCTTCCTGTAGTTGGGGGCCCAGAACTGGACACAGTACTCCAGATGTGGCCTCTCCAGAATTGAATAAAGGGGAACAATCACTTCTCTAGACCTGCTGGCAATGCTCCTCCTGATGCAACCTAATATGCCATTAGCCTTCTTGGCTACAAGGGCGCCCTGTTGTCTCCTATCCAGCTTCTCACCCACTGTAACCCCCAGGTCCTTTTCTGCAGAACTACTACTTAACTGGTTGGTCCCCAGCCTGTGCAGGACTCTACACTTGTCCTTGTTGAACCTCATCAGATTTCTTTTGGCTCAATCGTCCAATTTGTCTAAGTCACTCTAGATCCTATCCTTGTCCTCCAATGTATCTACCTCTCCCCCTAGCTTAGAGTCATTTGCAAACTTGCTGAGGGTGCAATCCATCCCCTCCTCCAGCTCATTAATGAAGATGTTGAATAGAACCGATCCTTTGGGCACTCCACTAGAAACTGACCACCAACCTGACATCGAGCCGTTGATGACAACCTGCTGGGCCCGACAAGCTTTCTAACCATCTTACTGTACATTTATCCAATCCACATTCCCTTAGCTTGCTGATAAGAATATTGTGGGAGACTGTATCAAAAGCCTTGCTGAAGTCAAGGTATATCATATCCACAGAGCCATCCACCAGCTGGGCCCAGGGCCCTGCTCCGAGCGTCCTGACTTGGGTCCTGCCTGGGCTCAGGACTCCACTCCCAGCTTCCTGCCTTGGGGCCCACAAAGTCTTTGGCTAGGCCTGGCTGGCGTGTTTTGTTTTAGCTTAGTAACTTACATTTTTTATACAAAAGTATATTTCAGTATTGTTATAAGACTATAATTAGGATGCATAATGATTTGATGGATAATGACTGGCTTATATGTTCTTTAAAAAAAATTGTTTTTGTTTTTCAAGTGTTGGGGGTAGGGAGGTAATATACATTTAGCTTAAGCCTCTCTTATAGTCTCCATGCAGTTTGCAGGCATTTCACTGACTCTTCCTTTTTAATTCCCATTTAAGTAGCTTCTAATTTTTATGAAGTTCCCCTTCTTCAAGTAAATGCTGCAGTGGCGGGTTTCTTTGGCATTTCCCCCGCTAAAGTAATTACATTTAACATCACTATCACTATTACCCATAAGTCCAGATAAATTCACTGTGGGTATGTCTACACTTCATTCCTCTTTCAAGAGAGGAATGCAAGTGTAGACACCTGAAATTGCAAATGAAGCCGGGATTTATATATTCCATGCTTCATTTGCATAATTGCGTCCAGCTGCTATTTCGAAATAAAAAACGCTGTTTAGATGCGGTTATTCTGAGAGAAACCCCTTCTTTCAAAATAACCCTTAAACCTCATTTTATCAGGAGTAAAGGTTATTTCAAAAGAAGGGTTTTCTCTCGAAATAACCGCGTCTAAACAGTATTTTTTATTTCAAAATGAAGTATTTCGAAATAGCAGCCGGACGCGATTATGCAGATGAAGCGCGAGATATTAAAATCCTGGCTTCCTTTGCAATTTGGGGTGTAGAGGAATGAGGTGTAGACATACCCTCTGGGTCCAGATCCGATGCTTCATTTAGAACTTATGCTCCTCTCATGGGTTGCGGGACAAGCTGCTCCAAGAAGCAGCCACTGATACTACCTAGGAATTTGATCTCTGCCTTCCATCCTGGAGCGACACATGCCCAGGCAATATGGGGAGAGCTAAAACTCTCCAGTATTATTGGATTTTCAGCCTTTGTAGCCTCTCTCATCTCACTGAGCTTTTCACAGTCACACTCACCAGGCTGGTCAGGTGCTGGCTGGCACTTCCCTACTGCTGTGCTCTCAGGGTTCAAGCAGGGAATTTCTACCTAGGGATTCCATGGTGCAGTTTGAGGTGAGATTCTCATACCCCATCCCCACCACTGAGGCCTCATCTGCCGTTCTAGGATTCACACCCTGCGATCGGCTCAGGTGGGGGTTGGGTATTTGATCCCACCAGCTCCCACTGAAATCTGGGTGGGGATGTCGACTGAGCCCATCTCCACCTTATTGCAGTTCCAGTGGCAGCCCCAGACACCCAGGACTTATGACTCTCTGGATTCTTCCATGTCGATGCCTCGTTACAGATTCAGGGGCCTCGTTAGAGCCAGACAGACGTGGAGGCGTTGGCCCATCTCCCAGCAGGAGACACCGGCTGGCACCCGTCACTAACACACCGAGCACACACGCCCCCGAGCGCCCTCTGGCCGCTCCCACAGCACTGGCTGGGGGCTCAGACTCAACTCGGTAACTCAGGCAGCAGGGACCCAAAGCCCAGGGAGCTCACGCTGGGGGAGGGAAAGACTCACAGGTGGTTGAATTCGGTGCCGTTGGCCCATTTCCAGAGCTGCCCCGAGTCCTTCTGGAGGCCAATCCAGTGGTCGGGTTTCTCTTTGTAGCGCAGCAGGAAAGCCTAGAACAGTGGAGGGGGAGCGGAAGTGTCAGGGCCCGACCCTGCTGCTCCCCGGATCTGGGCAGGGAATCCCAGGAGTGCACAGAGGGGTCTGAGTGTTCCCAGGGGGTGGCTGAGGATTTGCCCCTCCCCCTTTTCCCAGCTCTGGGTAATTCAGTATTAACCCTCCCCCACCAAACCTAACTCCCCCCCCAACCTCTCCAGGGCTGGGTCCTGCCCCCCAAGCCAGGACAGGCCAGGCTCTGTGTGAAACCCTCCCTGACAGGCAGCTGGGCTCCCTCCACCCTCCCCGGGGAAGGCGAGAGATGATCAGCGCAGGGGATGCTGGGACGAGCCAGGCCTAAGGGAACCCCTCCCTCATCCTCAGCTGGCTGCTCTTCCCCTACCCAGGGGCACTGGCCCTTCCAGCCGCGCTGGGGTCTCAGCCCCCTCCAGCCCCAGGAGACACTGGTGCCGGGCCAGCCCCAGAGGGGCATCTCCTTCTGAGAGGCCTGACAGTGGCTGATCCCCTCGGTCATTGACACCAGAGGGGCCTGGGCCCGGCCCAGCCAGGCATTCAGCGGCTGGAAAGTCCATTGGCTCTGGGCTGCTCCTCACCCGCAGGGCAGAGCCCAGGCCAGGCCAGTGCGATGAGGCTCTCACCATTTCCTGCAGGGTGTCGATTGCAGCCAGGGAGGCCCCCAGGGCAGAGCAGTTGCTTTGGCTGTAGGCCCAGTTCCCTTCGCCCTTGGAGAAATAGAAGCATTTCCCCTGGTAGCCGACCCAGCCGTCCGGGCACGCAGGGCCCTGCACAGCTGGAGAGCAGCCAGATTGCAACACTGAAATGAGACAGGAAGGGATGAGGTAAGAGAGGACCTGCCCATGGGTTGGGAGAAATCACCCTGGCACCCCCAGGCAACCGAGACTCCTTTGACTCTTGACAGGTTCTGGGGGGAGAGGAGCCAGGAGGATGCTGGGAATCCAGCCCCGAAGGTCTCACCGGGCCACTGTCTCAGTTCACATTCAACAGGGAAATAGCTGACAAAGGGCTCGTGTGTCTAAGCCCAGAGCTGGGCCAGGCTGCGGGTCAGAGCAGGGAATGGGCAGGGGCAGCAGGGAGAGGGGGCAGTTATCCGGACAGGCAGGAGAGCTACTCTGGATAAGAGGCTGGTTCCTGGAGGAGCTCTGCTCACGGGGTTGCTGCCTTTCCCCTCCCCTGCTCTGGCTGCCCAGGAGGGGCTGTGGGGAGGGGGGGAACAAACTCCCTGCCCTTCGCCAGGCCGAGCGCCCGCTGCCCGGAGCTCCCAGCGCAGCCAGACGCAGGGCGAGGGAGACGCCTGGTGGGAGACGTTTGCCGGGCGGGGACACACCCAGCCCGGAGGCAGGGACAGCTCAGAGCAGCCCAGGCACAAGAGCAACAGCCAGACGTTCGACAGAGCCACACAAGGCAGGCCTGAGGGAAGTGCAGTCACTGACAGCCTGATGCATTCCCTATGCAGAGAGATTGCTCCCTGCTAATTCAGCATCCAGAGGGAAACTGAGGCCTCCCTGCAGGGTGACCCTTGCAGTGCCAGAGGAAGTAGCTGTAGTGGGGTCATTCGCAATTCACCCCCAGGAGCTATTGGCAGGGTTGGAGCTGCAGGTGAGGAGCCAGAGGCAGATTATTAAGGTCACTATGGAGGAGTTGCTAAATTCTAACCCAGGGCTACTTCACATGTGGCCTGTGGGCTTCATATGGCCCACAGCCCGTCTGTTTGTGGCCCATGGTGCGGTTTGGGTTTACACAGGGCTCAACATGAGGCCCACAGGTGGGAACCAAAATAAAAAAGTACAGTAATTACTCATTTAACATGTGCCCACTCAACATGTTTTGCAATAGCACAATTTTTTTTAGGGAACTTTTTCGAATAACACGACTGTCCCCAAAATAACACGAAAATAATCAAGTGGCGGACTACTTCACGCGGTGGTATAAGCTGGTGAAAACAGTGATAATACAGAAGAGCAGAGGAATACACGTGGTCACGGCGCTCCTCCGCACACTCACGTGTTTATCTTTGTGTTTTAACAAACCGCGGCGACTTGTGTTGCTAGATATCGAACGTTGATGCTGACGACCCAGCACCAACAAAAAATTGACTTTGCCACCTCCATGTGAAACGCAACCCCCACCTTTTCCATTATTTTTAATGGGAAAACTGACCCCACATAGCACATTTTCGCTTAGCACAAACATTTTCAGAAACGCATCTCTAGTGTTCAATGAGGAATTAATGTAGTCAGTATAATGGTCTTCTGTTGATCTGCATTTTAGTAGTTAAAATTCCTGGACTGTCATGGCTCAGTAAAAGTGCTGCCATCAGGTCACTATTGCATTTTATTAATATCAGGAGAACTGACTTAAATGGGGCCTGCGTGTTGGGTAGTCCTGCCTTCATCTTTGTATTCATGCCCCTCAGTGTGAAAGAAGCTATTTGCATATATTTGCATGTCTATGCAACCACACTGAAGCTGCAGCCCTCGGCATGTGCTGTGAGTATCATTGTGGCCTCTGGGGCTTCCAAAGTTAAGTAGCCCTGATCCAGCCCACACCAAATGCCATGTGAGTTCGGGATTTCCCCCCACTCACCTCCTGCCCCCTCCCCTGAATCACTCCTGCTCACGCTCAGTCTGGGGCATTTGGGACAGAGCCGCAAACCCCTCCAGCCATTTAGAGCACTTGCTCCTTTGCACCACAGCGACGCTTTAGCTGGTTTTGAAGCCTTCCCCTGTGGCTGGGACACACACGGGTTTGGGAGCCTCTGGCACAACAGCAGCAGAGATCAAAGAACGAATAGGCCGTGCACCCGCCTGCATGTCCCTGGAAGTGTCACAGTGCCGGATGCTATACGCACTGGTGCTCGCACGCGGATGGAGCAGGGCCGGCAGTGCAGACACTGCTCCCTGGTGTGGAATTTGTGTCCCACGTTCCAGGGAGCGGCTGCAGCTGCGCAGGGCACAATTTCACACTCTGCACCAAGCTGCACGTGGGCCTGTACAGGCTCCCAGGAGAAAGGCTGCCAGACCTGTGGACTCCTTCCCGTACTGCCTAGGAGGGCCCTGGCCCAGCAAGGCCCAACTGGTGCCATTTCTACCATCTGGCCCCACTGCACTCTGCACATGCCAGGGAGAGTAACCCCAAGCTCACAGATCCCACCTTAAACTGTGTGGGCCCACACTGCCTTCAACAGGGCAGCTGGCTCTGGTGTAAGGTTGCTGAGGCAGATACACCAGTGCAAACCCCTCACACACACGTGCCAGAGCAGCACGTCCCACTCTGGTCACTTGCTGCAGTGACCGGCACCAGGGCAGGCCCCGTTCTGCACCACAGCCGCACACTTACAGGTGAACTGGTGCAAATTGGTAACGCACCAGTCAGTAGCATCAGCACAGAGGATTCCCAGTGCAGACAGACCTGCAGTCACCCCCCGCCGGCTGCTATACCCTCCAGGATCCTGGGATCTGATCACTGGACAAGAGCTAAAACCCAGCCTTTCCCCAGACTGGGGGCAGACACAGCCGGGCTCACATTCACCAGGAACAGCAGCTCTCAGCACCACATGATACCTGTGCATGTGAGGGAGTCACCGTGGGGCCCTCCCCAGGTCACTCACTGGTGGGCATCACACCCCACTAATGGGGGTGTCTGTGCTGCACCCCCCGGCTCATTTCAGGGACAGGCAGCACCTGCCAGCCCGGCCCTGGGCACAACGCAGGGATGCATGAAGGCCAGGCTGGTACATCAAGCTGTAGGCAGAGGGCCCAGCTCACTGCTGCCCTGCACGCGCCCCTTCACTCCTCATCCTCCCCCCCCACCCACACGGGTGTCAGTGACTGTGTCTGGAGCCCGGCAATAGTCACTGGGACCCCACATGCTCAGAGATGGGCGGGGGGGCCTACTGTCAGTCAGACCCTCCCCCCACAGCGAGTGCCCAGGGCAGGGCCTGGAGGGGGGGGCAGGAAGCGGCTCTGGGAGGAGCATCCCCCAGATACCCTCTGTCCCAGGGGCAGGAACCAGACAGGCCAGGAGGAGACGCTGTGACTGGGGCAGCTCCAGGGGGGTGGGACGTGCAGAGAGGGGAGCAGGGGGGCTGAGAACTCACCTGTGAGGGCAGCAACAGCGATGAGGAAACCTAAGGACACGACTCCGAGAGCAACTCCGAGGGCGACTGTGCATTTCCAGTAGTAACAGCGATGCCCTGAAACAGAGGAACCCGTCAGGCCGGGCCGCGAGGCCGCGTCTCGCTGACAGCACCAGGCTGGGGCTGCCTTAGAACACGCCCCGTTCTGTCCATCACACCTCCCACTAGACGCTCTGGGAGAGGCACCCGGAGGTTCAGACAAGCTGGGGCTGGCAGAACAGCCCCTCCCCCCTCAGCCCAGAAGCCCCTCCCCCTCTCCCCCTCCACACACTGCTGTTTTAGTGTTTTACAGTAGCGGTTTCTTACACTGTATTCTGTGGGCCTGCTCCCTGCAGGGCGGTGCTACTTCTAGTAGCAGTTTCTTATAGGAGCAGGTCAGTACTCCTGCACATCAGAAACCGCCCCGGGTAGCACATTCCCACAGGGAGCAGATCTACACACAGCACTGTATGGAACAGCCCTCGGTAGGATTGTGCTACTTCTGGCAGAAGTTTCCTATTGGAGCATTCCCTTATGATCGTACGGATAAGAAAATGCTACTGGCAGCACATTCCTATAAGGTAGCAGCTTTCTGTGTTATACCTGCACCAGGCCGTTGAGCTCAGGGCACAGAGATAAAGACCCACATGTTCCAGTGAAAGGAGCTCTCCTCTCCCTCCCCCCCCCCCACACACGAGGTCTCACCTGGGCATGACACATCTGAAGGGAAGGAGGAGCCAGGCTGACAGGGGCCCAGGCTGTCACAGGAGGTCTGATCCCCCTGCTCAGACACACTCTCAGTGCTTGGTGCACCAGCCATCTTCTGGGAGCCAAGGATCTGGGCCTTGGGAGCCCCGGGGGATCTAGCACCTGCTGCTGGCAGATGGGGGCTAGGCACTCTGCTTTTCTCCTGCTTGGTCCTCGGCAGCGACCAGGACCATTGCTCCCATTTAGTCCTCCAGCGTCTATCAACAGGCGGGTCCTGCAGCAGCTCTTGGCTCTCATAGTCCCCATCTGCTGGCCCCATGGTCTCTCTGCCACGCTCGGGCTGCAGACGCTGCTGCAGGCGCTGGGCCAGGCTCAGCTCCTCTCTGAGTGGCGGGTCCGATGCAGCAACAGCAAAGCGCTGCCGGGCGGGTCCTGACCCCGGCGCCCTCCCTGCTCCGCACCCCGCGGCCGGGCTGGAACCGAGACGGGACAAGGGGAACAGAAGCGGTGCAGCGGGGATTCAGTCCCGTCAATCCCCCCCTTGCCCCGCCTCCCCAAGGGCTGCACAGACTGGGGCTCTTCCAAGTCCCTCCCCACCGCCAGGACCCTCCTGCCCGGGACCTGACGCTACCAACAAGAGGGAGCCGGGACCCGAGGGGGCAGCAGCCCGAGAGGCGGGGAACCCCAGAGACCCACCCTGGATGTTTCCCAGCTGAGTTCACAGCCCGAAGGCGGGGGTGGGATATTGACGCAGAAGCTGCGTGGCCGGTGCAGCCCGTCCCCAACCCGGGCCCAGTGTTGTTTGTACTCAGGCCCCCCCCTCCCCAGCAGGGCCGACTTATCCGGTAGGCACAGTGCCTAGGGCCCACGATACTTTTAGGGGCCCATGAAAATGTTTTAATTTCTTTTAAAATCAGAAGGGAAAAAAATGAACTTTTAGGGTCAAAGAAAATGTTTTAATTTTTTTCTCACATGAGAAAAAAATGAAACTTTTAGGGCCCACGAAAATCTATTAAATTTTGCCTAAAACAGAAAAAAAATAAAATGTTGAAGTATTAAAAGTTATATCAAAATTAATTTTTAATATTGAGGGCTCGCCAGCCACGCTGTCCGGCGATCTGCGCTGCGCAGATTGCCCGAACCCGGCTCTTCCGGGTTGCAATCTACTCACCACGGGTGAGTAGATTGCATTATTTGTCGAGCCCTGTTTTATTATGGTGGGAGGGGCCCACGAAGGCAAAAGTGCCTAAGGCCCACGAAAGTCATAGTGCGGCCCTGCTCCCCAGGGACCTTCCCCTCCCCCCCCCCACAGCTTCACCCCAGCACCTTCTCCTCCCCCCTCTTCATTGCTCTCTCTCCATCCTCCCGGCTGCCATGCTCCAGCCGTGCCTCTCACCTGAGCATCCTGTGGGTTCCGAACGGGATTAGGCTCCTGGATCGCGGGCAGAAGGAGCCTGGCCCGGCTGCAGACACAGAAGCAGGCGTGAGCGGCTCTTCTCGGAGTTCGCCAAAGTGGCACAAAGTGTTGCCCCTGGCCCCGCTCAGTCACTTAGCGCAGCCCCGCCCAGCTCCTCCTCCCCCAGCTTCCTCACCTGCCCAGACGCGGCCCCGCCTAGGGTGCCGGGCGAAACTCTGACTTGCAGGGAAAAGTTTGTTTCCAAGAAGCCAGTGCCGCAGGGATGAGAAATTAAATTAAGTGTCTTCAGAATCACTGCCTGCTTGTGTTGTTATCCACACAGCCGGGTGTATAGGCAAAAGGGCCTCTGTGTTCCCTGCTGGCTGCTCTCAGGTGACAGCCCCCATTCTTTAGGTGTGTCCTTGGCCCATTGAGAGCCATTGTTCCACAGGGCCTCGGTAATTAGCATGTCCACAGGCCCGGCCCTGCCCAATGCTTAACCACATGGAGGGAAATCTTCAGTGTTCATACAAGTACATGCTAATAATTGCACACACAGACATTATACAAACACATGAACAGCGTACATAGGATTATTAGATAATAAGCTTCTATTCAATACCTCACATGGCCCCCTCCTATACCATTTTTGGGGCCAACACCCCCACCTATGGGTGCATCAGTGATCTGGCTGCTCCCCTCAAGATCCAGCAACGTGACACAGAAATACCCAATAGCAAAGTTAAATTGCAGGCAGTGAAGAGGTGCATTTCCTCCACCTCATTTACTTGTCAAAACTCTCAACTCAAAGTACCATGACAAATACCAAAGGGTATGTCTACACTGCCTCCCTAGTTCAGATTTAAATATCCCAGGCTTTATTTGCATGTTCCCGGGTGCCGCCATTTTTAAATGCCCCGTAGTTCGAACTCCCTGCCCGTGGCTGCATGCGGCATGGACTAGGTAGTTCGAATTAAAGCTCCTAATTTGAACTACCATTACTCTTCCTGCAAGGAGGTTTAATGGTAGTTCGAATTAGGAGCTTTAATTCAAACTACCTAGTCCATGCCGCGTGTAGCTGCAGGCAGGGAGTTCGAACTACGGGGCATTTAAAAATGGCGGCACCCAGGAACATGCAAATAAAGCCCGGGATATTTAAACCCCGGGCTTCATTTGCAAGTTTGAATGCCTACATTAGCCACCCTAGTTCAAACTGGGGTGGCAGTGTAGACATACCCAAACTGCTTTGCAAGATGTGTCATGCTATGACATGAGTATTTAATAAGTCATCCTGATAACCATAATAAATGTCAGGGCGAGAGGTGACTCACTCAACCAGTGCATTTTTCTAATTACACTTCAAAGAAAGTCGTTGGAAAATTAGTTTAGCACCTTGCATCAGAGTAAGCTGAAAACCAGCTTTCTACTAGGGATGTGCATGTGAATCCGAGTCCATTGTTAACTGATGAACCTGGGCAACAGTTTTAGTTGCATATTTATTATGCAAATAAAATGTTATTGGTCTGCCAAGAGTCCTGGCCCCCAGAGCTGCTGCAAACAGCCAGCTTTAGCTCCACCAGCTCCCCCCCTCCCCTCCTTAGAACCTCCCCACCTCCCCGTGCTGACCACGTGGCTCTGGCCCCGGCTGGCACAGCCCAAGAAGCGGTGGGCACCCGCCATGTAGCTCTGGTTCTGGTCCCGGAGGGTGTTGCTGGAGCAGCCACAGACTGCCCACCACACAGGGGTCACAGGAGCAGCTGTGGGGCACCCACCATGGGGCTCTGGCTCCGGCCAGAGTTGCAATTGCAGCCATGAGCCACCCGTCATGCCAAGGCTGCCGGAGAAGTCGCAGGCCGCCCGCCATGCGGTCCACAGCTCCAGCCCTGGGGAAGGGCCATGTGGTGAGTTCTCCAGCTGCCCGCCCCAGAGTAGCTGAGCAGCCACTGCATGGCTCTGTTGAGCTGGATGAGCCTCAGAGTGAACACTAGCTGGGTGTTGTTCCCAGGCCCGTGGCCAGATGCCAGCGGTTCACAAACCAGCAGAGGTCTGTGAACCAGTGGTTGGGAACTGCTGCCCTAAAGGTCTTTGCAGTTGCACAGAACCTGCTCTCCACAGAGCTCAAGGCGTTTTGGATGAGCTTGCTACAGCCATGGCGGAGAGGATGGAATTAAGGCATCGGCAGTAAGCACCCCCCTGCTACGTCCACAGAGTCACTGAGTCAGTAGCAGCTGTAGGAACAGAACCCAGGCACCTGAACTCAGCCCTGTGGTTTAACAGTTACACAGCTTTCTCCCACAGCTGGGTTCAAACTGTGTGCCCTAGACAACCTCCCCTCTTCTAGTCAGAAAGTGGCAACTACTGCTGGACAAATCACATTATTTATTTGCTCTTCAGCCCAGTGGACCCCTCATCTTGGGAAGGAGAGAAAAAGTCTTCTTTCTGCCCACTATCTTCCCCACATCATCCTAAGGGAAATTATATTTCAAAGCAATACCCCTTTCCACTAAGATCATGTCACAACATGACCTGTTCCCCATCATGAGGACACAACGTCTGTGATGTGGTCACTGGAACCACCTATCTGCAGCCAGTGCTAGCTAAGTCCTGGTGACTGTTGGTCTGGCAGGGCCAGCAGAGCCCTTCCTAAGGGCAATTTCAAAGCAGCTACCTCGATTACAGCTCAGGTGCAGTTTGGCTACGTGGGGTGATCAGGGAAACCCCCCTTCCAGTATCATCGGATGGCGAGTTGTGTCTGAGCCGTGTTCCAATGAACCAGTGTCCTTGGCTCTGCTTTTATCCCCAGGTTAGCAGGTGCCGACCAAACCAACTCCAGGTGCTGAAGGATCCTGGCTGTGTCTCTTCCCTGCTGCCCGGTGAGGGCTGGGCTGGCGGGTTCCAGTGGAGAGAATTGCCACGTCACTCAGGCTGGCTGGTGTCGCTGGTTTATCTGCCCAGCCCCAGCCCTGCACAGCCAGGGCAGGTGGAGCCGACAGAGCTGGGGCTGCCCTGGTCTCTCTGCAGCCACTGTTGGCTGAAGACTCCCAAAGCCCCTGACACACACAGGGAGGCGTGTGCTAGAGGGGGCCAGTTCCATGGTCAGAGAGTGGGGCCAGGCCCCCGGCTATTGTGCCCTGGGGCAGCTCCACTGAAATCCCTGAGCCCAGCCCCCCAGCTGGTGAAAGGAGCCAGCGCCCCTCTGGGGTCTGATCCTCAGCTCTGATTGTTCCCATGTGTGGAACAATGTCCCATCTTTCTAATAAAGAGACAGGCATGATCCCTGCCCCTATGCAAATACTAAGAAGTTGTTATAGTTCAATGTGAGAGCCTGGAATTTTACAATGGGGGCAGTTCCTGCTGTCTGCCCTCGGGGGGTTGCCCCCACAGTCCTTATAACCTCTGACAGCAGTAGGGTGGCCCACTCAGCTGATCCAAAGGGAGCTTCCCATCTCTAACAGCCACCAACTTCATCAGAGGGGCAGGACATTGCTGTACTGGACAGCAACGCAATAACCTGCCCCTCCCTCACCCCCATTAGTTACAAGCGGCAGCTTGTATCTTGCCACAGAAGGGTAGAGTCCGTTGCTCTCCAGGTTCTTGTGTGATACTGACAGTCTCTGAACGGGCCCATCAATGTAAAGAGCTGGGCAGGATTCAGAAAGGACCATCAAGGAGTTCTTGTGGCAGAGAGCTCCATGGGCCAGTTATGCCTGGTGAGAAAACACATTCCATCCTTGAATTGCATTTCTCTACCTTTGAGTGAGGGGAGTGGTTCAGAACAGCCTTTTGAGGGAACAGGACAAGCTAACCACAATCCTGCCCCCTTAGTGGAAATGGTCTGAAATTGCATTTCAATCAGGCAACAGACAGATACAAGGACAGCTAACTATACAAAGTCATTTTCTTACAGCTCATCTAGGCTATTAGCAGATCAGTGGGGTAAGGAGAGGGCATAACTTTTAAATTGCCACCCCCTATTTTGTCCATAACTAGGCTGAGCAGAGTTTTAGGTTTATCTATCATTGATAGAGAATATTGATTTTTCAGCATTCCTTTTAACATTTTCACAGCTGCACAAAATTGGAGCTCAGACAATTATTTAGTGAGACCCTGATGCACGGATTCAAGCAAGTAATGCATTGTAAGCCATTAAAACAAAATCTAACCTCATGGTAAATATCCTTCAACCAACAAATCAGACCCGTGTTTAGCTCTTCATTCACCAAGGCATCTGTAACAAGCCTCATTCAGAAATAGGCCGGTGACTGCAAAGTTTGGAAGCAGTATTTCTCATATCTACATTTTGATCACCTGCAACAGAAATATAGTATTTGTACAGTGTGTGTGAAATTGATGTTTGCCAACTTTACCAAGAGACAGCTAATTCTCCCCAAGCATAACATGTCACAAGGAGAGGAGCTGGGATGCAGAAAATGCAGCAGTTTCCCCAATTAAGACAATTTCCCAAACTGGACAGTCCCTACTAGAAAGAATCAATGGACACAAATCAGCTATTCCTAAAGAGAATATACAGAAACCTGTTGGGAACACTTCAATCTACCTGGTCACACTTAAAAGATCTCCAAGTGGTTGTCTTGTTATAGACACAGAGAAGGGTTGGCATTACAATTCAGCCACAAATGTAATTCACACTTATGGTGTCAATTAAGATAACGGAAGTCTGGAATATTATCAACCAAACAATAAAGGTGCCAAAGAGCTTCCCCACTTATCACCCTGATTAGCCATTTATTAACTCAGAAATAGCTGTTCTTTCCCTTCCTCTCCCTCGTGCGAGCTTCTGTACTTAATCTGATTTGGCAGTTTTATAATGTGTTCACTTTTTTCATTGTATCCCTCTGGTATATATGGTCATGCCAATTCTCTTCCAGAATATGATCTGAGGAAGTGGGTCTGGCCCACGAAAGCTCATCACCTATTAAACCATCTTGTTAGTCTTTAAAGTGCTACATAGTTTTCCTTTTGTTTTAGCAAGATCAGACTAACACAGCTACCTATTACTAATCTCCATGCTTTGTTAGTCTATAAAGTGCTACCAGACCATTTGTTGTTTTTTTAACTTTATCCCCATTAAGAGTTTAGGTGCACATACTAAGAGCCCATTTCTCCCTGCCCAAACCCTTGTACCAGCCCTGCCCACTGCCAGGGGCTGTGAAAGGCCCCCGGGTTAGAATTCTCCCCTCGCTGCCACTCACCTGCCTCCCCACCAGCCCACGGGCAGCTATACCCAGCCTGGGACAGTGCCAGCATGACACAGAGAAAGATCTGCTTTCTGCAAGCAGGGAGCAAAAAGCAAACAGCATTCCTCTCTAGATTAATGATCTCTGGGCTGTGTCCCTGCAGAGCCCTTGCTAAGCATCTCCCCCGCTCCCACACACACACATACACACACACTCCAATCAACCTCCCCCACGATCCCCTTTGCCCAAGTGGGGCGTGTCCCCATACTGTTGGCAGGATCCAGGCTGCACGGTGGGGGATCATGGTGAAACCCACAGGGGTGCACACGACCTTGGAGGAGCAATTTCGTAAGTAACTTGAGTCCAGCCCGAGGAGCTGCCAACACTCCAGGGTCCCTGTCACAGAGCACAGCAGCGGCTTCCCAGCCGGTGTGCAGGAAGGACCGGGGGCCAGGCAGCTGGGAATTAAAGGGAGAGCAGGGTCCCAGAGAGGGTGACTAATAGCAGCTGGCCCTAGCCACCAAACAGAGCCCAGAGACAGCAAGTGGGGGGGGGGGGGCGGTTTGCCCAGGGTTGGCCCCCCTGTCCTGGGAATCCTGGCAACCAGCTGCAGGTGGCTGGGCAAATGAACTCAAACTCAACTAGAGACAAGGAGGAGAGAAGACAATGGGGCTAACCCGATGTCACCACCCCCAGACAGCTCCCCGCCAGCAGCGTCCTCATCTGCTCAGCAACCATCCCAGTGTCTTACCACCCTCCTCGGAAAATACCTTTTCCTACTATCCAACTTAGACCTCCCCCACTGCAACTTGAGACCATTGCTCATCTGCAACCACCAAGAACACACTGGCTCCACCCTCTTTGGAACCTCCCTTCAAGTGATTGAAGGATGCTATCAAGTCCCCCCTCTCTTCTCCGGTGGTCGCAGCTCCTAGTCCCAGCACGTCTGGACTTGTTGCATCAGTTATAAATGTAAAGTAAAAATAAAAATAAAAAAAAATTGCTTGAGCTCTGGCACGTCTTTCATCACAAATGAACCACCTGGACTCGGTCCCGTCCCCTCCTTGCTGCGTCCACTTTGCTGGTGTGTGCAGGCAGGGAGGGTTGGCTGGAATCTGTCCCTTTCAGTCCCCTCCAGGGATGGAGGGAGCTGAGGTGGGAGGCAGACATCTGGCCTTGGTTCCTTTAATCCCTTATAGTTAGGGTGGCAGACACCTTTCCTTGCTCTGCTGCCTGCATTCAGTACCCACCGAAGAGATGTCAGTGCAGGGAGAGACCGTGAGCTAAGGTGGGGGATGGGGGGGGAGGTAGGGAAGAGCCAGGTTATGGGGGTGAAATGAGCAGGTGGAAGTGGGTGCTGGAATGCCCTGGTGGCTCCCCTCAATGAGCGCACACACACATACACACACCCCGCGGGTGCTACAGGCTCTTTTGATCTGAGCTCTTTTGTGCTTTGTCTGGTGAAGTCACAGAGCCCTACTGGGTGGGACTTGTGCCAAGAGAGATTACCATGGCGTGGAGCTCTGGGAGATGGGGGGGGGGGTTCAGCATGTGGGACGCTGAAGGGTCAGCTCATTGGGCAGGGGGTGACACCCCTCAGGCAGGGCCTAGAGAGCCTCCCCCCCAAGAATGTGCCCAGGGACCCCAAGATTGGGGCAGTGGACGGGCATCTGATGTGGTCCCATTCTTTGTCTTGATTTTATCCCTTCCCTTCTGGCCATCCCAATGGACTCAGATCTCTGCAAATCGCCTCCTGCTGCTGCAGAGCCTCCAGCTTCTCCCCAACCCTGATTGGTTAATTTTGTGTCCTGCCACCCCCACCTCCGCCTGTCCCCAGCCCTCCTGTTAGTTGTGATCCTGCCCAGCCCCCACCTCCGCCTGTCCCCAGCCCGGCTGTTAGTTATGATCCTGCCCAGCCCCCACCTCTGCCTGTCCCCAGCCTGCCTGTTAGTTCTGTCTCAGCCCACCCCCCACCTCCGCCTGTCCCTAGCCCGCCTGTTAGTTCTGTCTCAGCCCACCCCCCACCTCCGCCTGTCCCCAGCCCGCCTGTTAGTTCTGATCTTGCCCAGCCCCCACCTCTGCCTTTCAGTGCCTGTCTATTCTCTGGGGCTGCAGTAGGTTTCTCCCACCTCCCTTCTCCAGATCTGCGAGGAAGCGGGAGGAGCTTCTGGGATCATAGAGATGAGGAGCCAGGGGCTGAGCAGGGGGGAATCCTCTAGGGTTATAGATGCCAGAGAGGCTGATTTCAGGGATACAGTTGGAGCCAGTCGCCTGTGTCCCACACCCAGATCCAGGGTCAGATTTTCTCCCCGGGGAGGGAGCCCGGAGGGAAAGTGAAGATCGGGGCCTCGGCTGTAGCATCGATAAATGTCACCCGCCCCTGGTCACAGTCCAGACAAACCCAGATCCTGCTGGGGGGGCTCAGGGGCAGGAGGGTCACTGGGGCAGTGAGAGTCCGGAACTGTTCCCAGTGCCGCTCCACAGCCCAGATCCCGCCTTTAGGGGTCAAGCTGAACCCTCCCTTCCTGTTCACCGACTCTCTGGCCACCCCCACATCCCAGTATCGCCCATCCCCCACCTCCACCTCCCAGCAATGTCTCCCCGAGGTGAAGCCCTCACTGCCCAGCACACAGCACACGGTGTCAAATCTCTCCGGGGTGTTGGGCCGTTGCTGTGATACGGAGTCACAGCTCACCCATTTCCCATCCTCCGACAGGATGAGGTTGGGATGGGCCGTGTCTGGATCCAGAGTCATGTTGGCTGGGGGGAGAGAATCAGAGCGTGAGGGGCAGAGTTTGTGATTCCCCCTGTGACACGTCTCCCCCCCGCACGGCACGTCTGGGCTCGGCTCCTTTCCCGCCGCACTGGGGCTCTGGGCCGAGCTCCGACCTGCCCCCCACCAGGCTGCTCAGCCTCCGGCCCAGCGCCCAGACCCCGCAGAGCCAGCAGGGAGGGGCAGGGACCGGCCCCAGCTGGGCTGGGCGGGAAGAGGCTGAACAAGGCGAGTCCTGCACTGGGGGTGCGGAGGGAACGGGGGTGTCTCTGTCCCAGCCATGGCAGGAAGCTGACTCAGGGGTGACAGAAGGAAGAGGGGCCCCAGGGAGCTGAGGGGGGTCCCAGCGGGGGCTGGGCGGACGGAGAGAGAAGCTGAGCTCACGCGGGGGGAGAGGAAAAGGGGAACAGGACCAGAGCTCTGCTCTCAGCAGCTCCCCAGCTGCCTGCAATGGGCCCAGGACTGCCCCTGTCTGTGCCCCGTGCCCTGGTGCTCTGGGGTCTGATCCATTCCTTCCCCCTCCCATGGACTCTTGGGTCCTCTGCCGGGGGCAGGAGAAAGAGCAACATCCCCGAGTGCTCCAGAGTCCATGCTGAGCACAGCCCCTCAGTCACTGGGGGGGGAAGGGAAACTCCCCTCTTGGACGCCCTGCACCAAAGAACAAGGGGAGCCCAAGGCCAAGAGCTGCCAAGGAGGCCAGGCCAAGCCAAGCGTGCTGGAGAGAGACAGCCAGGAGGGAGGGACAAGGGAGGGGAGAGAGGGAGAGACCAGTGCCTGGAACCATATTGGATGGGATGGAAAAGGAGATCACTGGGGGGGGGGGGCTACATCTCTGGGGCAAGGGGAGTGGAGCAGAGGGAGGGCATGTCTACACTACCACCCTAGTTCGAACTAGGGTGGTAATGTAGGCAACCGGAGTTGCAAATGAAGCCCGGGATTTGAATTTCCCGGGCTTCTTTAGCATATTGCCGGCGCCATTTTTAAATGTCCGCTAGTGCGGACTCCGTGCCGCGCGGCTACATGCGGCACGGACTAGCTAGTTCGGACTAGGCTTGCTATTCCGAACTAGCTGTATGCCTCGTTCCACGTTGTGTACAGCTAGTCCGGAATAGCAAGCCTAATCCGAACTAGCTAGTCCATGCCGCGTGTAGCCGCACGGCACGGAGTCCGCACTAGCGGACATTTAAAAATGGCGCCGGCCGACAACATGCTAATGAAGCCCGGGAAATTCAAATCCCGGGCTTCATTTGCAACTCCGATTGCCTACATTACCACCCTAGTTCGAACTAGGGTGGTAGTATAGACATACCCGGAGGAAGGGGACAGGCAGGCAGCTGTAAATGGCCTCTCCACCGCTGAGTTCAGCCAGCCTGGGAATACAGCCTGAGGAGGCTCTGTGAGGTGTTGTTAAAAGGGAGCCCTGGTACCACCTGGCAGAAGAGTCGTGACCTTACAGCAGCTTTTAAACTGCAGCTGCTGGTGCTGACGCTCCAAAAATCTCAGGCCTCACCCTGCTTCCACAGTAATGGCAAAGGAGCCACATTGTCACATGGGAGGGGACATCTGAATACGGACAAACCATTAACGTCGGTTACCTTCTCCTTTATGGAATGCCAATCTTCTCCACCCTACGACCAAGCAGAGAAACATCAATGAGGTGATCTGAGCACACGCTCGATCTCAGAGAGAGCAAACCACGGTCCGTGGGCCCCACCTGCCCTGCTATCCGGCCCTGAGCGGAGCCCTCAGCTCTCTCCCTTCTTTCCCCCTCCCCACAGTCCTCGCTCTTCACGCCACCTGCCCCAGGCTCCTGGCAGTGTGACTGCAGCTGTGGCCGGGCAGCACAGCTGTGGTGCCACCAACCCCAGTGGTCTGGGTGGTGCAGTCATGGGGCAGAGTTGGTCAGGGGACGGGAATCCGGGGGTGGGGTGGTCTGGGGCAAGGAGCAGTGGGGATTGGATTGGATTGGGGTGGGAAGTCCTCAGGGGGCAGTGAGGAGCTGGAGTATGGGGGAGTCAGATAGGGGCAAGACCTGAGCTATGCCTGGCTGTTTTCTTCCCTCTCCGGCCCTCCCTACAATTTCTGTACCCTGAGGCGACCCACTTTGTTATATATGCAGAATTCAACATTGTGCTCATTGACGCCGTGAGAAAGTTGCAAGTTACAAATTCTACTAGCAATGTCAAATAAATCAGAAAAAAAAGAGAGCTGCACAAACACTGTTTCCAAAGATGCCTAAGTGATGTTTGTGCAAACACTTCACAAACACAACCTTGCGGCTGGGTTCTTTTGTATTTCATACAGCTCCGCTGCCTGTGGAATTAGTCCTGGTAAGCTACAGCCAAACTTTTACCTGCAAACATGTTACACTTACAAATGAGCCAAGAAAACCTAGAAAACCTATTTCAAGCACGTGCCTGCTCTTATTGAAATCAATGCCACCTGCCACTGAATCTTGTGGCTACAGGGGTTATTCTAAAAAATGTACAAGAATAGGGGAGAAGGGTTTCTTATATTAAACTTTGAGCACTTGCTTTTCTTTGATTACTAGTCATAGAACACACCCCCTTCCATAAGTGTTCATCTATCTTGACCAAAAGATGATTCGCATCATGTTACTTCATTTTATTTTGTTAGATTTTCAGAACTAAGGTTAATGCTCAACATCTATTCAAAAATCAGTACGTGTTAGTAGCTCAGAATACTCTCTCAAGTGACATTTTGGCATGAGAATTCTCATGCTTACTCTGAGACCACCATTCATTTTTAAATGTATATTATAAATGACAAAAAACAAAGACAAAACCCTACAGAAATAAAGCACCTTCTTAAGGACACATGTTAGTACAAAGATTTTACACGTAGGAAGAAGGAGAATGACACTTACTGAGTGAAGCTTGTTTCTCTAGAAAACAAGGACAAACAAATCAATGATTATTGGGGGGTTTCTCTTTCCAGGATCTACATGCAGGGTGCGGTTCCCAACACTGCCTAAGTGACTAGGGCAAGAAGTCCCGATGTCCCCTACATCATTTAGGCAGCTTTGGAAATCCTACTTGCCAAGGATTATACACATGAAATGGAGCTGGAGAAATGTTCTGAGGTAACTAGGATGAAGTTTAATAGGGACAAATGCAAAATACACCACTTAGGAAGGAACAGTCCGTTTCACACATTCAGAATGGGAAGCAACTGCCTAGGGAGGAATCCGGCAGAAAGAGACCTAGGGGACCACAAGCTAAATAGGAGTCAACAATGAGACACCGTTGCAAAAAAAAGATTTGGGCTGCATTAACAGGACTGTGGTGAGCAAGACACAAGAAGTCATTCTTTTGCGCTGCTCTGGGCTGATCAGACCTCAATTGGAGTATTGTGTCCAGTTCTGGGCACCACATTTCAGGAATGATGAAAAGTCAAGAGAACATGGCCTGTGAAAGAAGACTGAAAGAATTGGGCTTGTTTAGTTTGGAAAGGAGAAGACTGAGAGGGGACATAATAGTGGTTTTTAGGTATCTAAAAGGGCGTCACAAGGAGAAGGGGAAAAATTGTTCTCCTTGGCCTCCGAGGATAGGACAAGAAGCAATGGGCTGAAACTGCAGCACGGGAGGTTTAGGTTGGACATTAGGAAAAACTTCCTACCTGCCAAGGTGGTGAAACACTGGAATAAGTTGCCAAGGGGGTTGTGGAATCTCCATCCCTGGAGATATTTAAGAGCTGGTTGGACAGACACCTGTCAGGGATGATCTAGACCATTCTTGGTCCTGCCGTGAGGGCAGGGAACTGGACTCAATGGCCTCTTGAGGTTCCTTCAGTTCTAGTAATCTTTGATTCTGTGAAATTGGCCTATGCTGCACAGGGCTAATGCAAAACCCTCTGTACTACTCATTGCTTGTATAACCACCACCAGGTGGATTTGAACCTGGGACCTTGGGAGCTGACTAGAGGAGCCTCTACCCTCTGAGCTAAAAGCCAAAGTTACATGAATGGGTTACATTTGCACAGGCAGAGTGGCTGTGAGCCAGAGCGCCAGCGCCTGCACCCCCTCCAGCATGTCACACGCAGAGTGTTTACACCGGCCCTAGAATGTTTAGAATAACGGTGATTTTGATGCATCCCACAAAGGCAAAAAGGTTTAATTTCCCCCTTCTTTGCAGAAAATCCCTTGTGAATGTCCCTGTATGTCCTGCTCCAACATTTACCTTTGAGTTTGAAGAGATAAACAATCAGGGCAAAGGAGCCCAGCAAAGCCACCAAGATCACTCCTAGAAACACCTTCCAGGGATTCACCTTAGGGAAAAAGGGACCTGAAAAACACAAGCCCAGAGGTACTCACATTACTTACTAAGCAGGGACAGAGCTCTGATGACTCCATTGTGTATAAGGCCAGCCCCCGTGGGACCGGTCTGACACAAAGGAGGGAATGTGGCCCCATCGGCACCGCACCAAACACCACAAACTGATGTTAAAATGTCTCCAACTAAGACAGCCACCAAATTTGCACATTGGTGTATGAGTGAGCCTGGCTGGGCGTGCAATGAGAGACAACGCTCGCTCTCCAGTCCCTGGGGCAGTGGGATGGGACTTGTGAGATCTGCCGTGGGAACGTGGACAAGCCCTTTCCCCTCTCTGTAGCTCCATTTCCTGGCCAGCTTTCCTGGGGTCCTGATGATTTAGACACTTGTTCGTTGTAGCAGGAACAGACTGTCGTTCTGGCTATGGCTAGATTGCGTCCGTCGGCAGAGGGATGCAAATAAAGCACTTCACAAGTGCAAATGAGCCCAGGATATTTAAATATCCTGGGCTTCATTTGCATACTCACGTTCCGGCGCTGTGCCAATCAAGCACCAATTCAAAAATGAAACCGCAGTTTAGCCGCGGTTCTGTCGACAGCGGGGAGCTTTTCGACAGATCCTGTACTCCTCGGTTTTTGAGTCTTTGATCAGCGGGTGTTATGCCAAGGAGAACAAGTACCAGTGTTAAAGAACACTCAGAAACTGTCAGGTTGTCTGAAAACAAGAGCTTGTAAATCCACTACTTCCCCCATAATTTGTAAATGAATCATAATCACAATTCATCCCAACTACTGTGCGGGGAACTATTCCTGATTTGTGGTTCTCCTTAAATCTCAGGTCTAAATCTCACCACCTCTTCCTATGCAAGCGTACTCTCCTCCTCCCTGGCCTCAATGCTCCCTCTTCCCTGCAATGAAATCAAAGCAGAATACCACTGCCACCATCTCACTGCTCAGACTGCATTATTGGCCGCTTTATAGCCCTCTATTGGCTTCCCTTTCCCAAAGCAGCAGACATGAACCTCTTGTCTTCACCCCTCCAGGTCACCCCACCTACCAACCCTGCATAGCACCATAAGGCCAGGTGCCGGGTTCAGTTCATGGATTGTGTCAACTTCAGTCCCCCCGTTCTAGGTGTCTTCAACAAGGTATGTTGGGTTTTCACACACGCTGCCCCACAAAGTGGGAAACACTGCAGGCAAGGCCCATAAAGACACCATCTTGTCCTGCTTTTGGTTTCTCCTCAAAAGTCACCTCTGCAATGATGCAAACTGAGAGCATCTAGGTTGTGCATGGCAATCAGAGCTGGGAGCATCACCATGTCAGTCAGAGCTTAAGAAACGATATCGGTGGTGATGAAATCTGGGTCCCACAGAACTCAATCAAAGCTTTGCCATTGACGTCTGTGGGCCAGAGATTTGCCTGGAGTTTGAGCCTTGCAACAGAGTGAAGAGTTGTCCCTTCACCCATAAATGGTCAATAGAATATCTAACAATTATACATCTGTGCGGGAGTGGAAGGATGTTTGGCAGTTTGTCTCCTGCGCCTTCCCTTTACTGTTCAGTCAAATACAGTTCAAGGTTTCAGGTGAGTTATTCAAAATCTTTCAGTCAAAGGAAGCAAACAGAACATAACACATTCTTCAGCCAGATCAGTGTCCTTATGTCCTTTCTGGCAGAGATATAAAGTAACTAGATTGGTCTGATTACTCTGCATAGTATAGGCAGGAATTTCAAAAGTGCCCAATATTTACTCTACAACAGAAAACATTTCTGGACAGCAGAGCTATGGGAGTTGGGGTTGTGATATTTTATCAACAGAGCTTTTCTGACAGAAGCCCAACTGCAGTCATAGTTATACTAGAAATCCTGCACTTACACGCCTGTATAGGTTAGAATTGCTTTGGGAGTCTGGCGTAAAATAGACTAGCAAAAGTACAGCTTCGCCAGTATAGCTGTGTCCACACCAAAGCCAGTGCGACGAGTCTCTCACCATTTCCTGCGGGGTGTCAATCCCAGCCAGGGAGGCCCCCAGGGCAGAGCAGTTGTTCCAGCTGTCGGGCCAGTTCCCTTCAGTTGTGGAGAAATAGAAGCATTTCCCCCATTTCTCGACCCAGCTGTCCAGGCATATGGGGCCCTGCACATCTGGACAGCGGCCAGATAACGACACTGAAATGAGACAGGAACAGGTGGGGTGAGGGGTCCTGCCTGAGGACGGGCAGAAATGATCCCGGCGCCCTAGGCTGCTGAGACTCCTCTGACCCTGGCAGGTGCTGGGGGTGTGTGAAGGAGCCAGGAGGACGCTGGGAATCCAGCCCCCAAAGGGGCTGGGCTCTGCCCTGTGGGCGAGGAGCAGCCCAGAGCCAATGGACTTTCCAGCCGCTGAATGCCCGGCCGGGCTGGGCCCAGGGCCCCTCTGGTGTCAGTAACGGGGGGATCAGCCACTGTCAGGCCTCTCAGCAGGAGACGCCCCTCTGGGGCTGGGCTGGCCCCGGTGTCTGCGGAGCTGGAGGGGACTGAGACCCCAGTGCGGCTGGAAGGGCCAGTGCCCCTGGGGAGGGGAACAGCAGCCAGGTGGGGGAGGGGTCCCCTTAGGCCTGGCCCCTCCCAGCATCCCCTGTGCTGATCATCTCTCTCCTTCCCCGCAGAGGGTGAAGGGAGCCCAGCTGCCCTGTCAGGTGAAGGTTTCACACAGAGCCTGGCCTGGCATGGAGGGCGGGACCCAGCCCTGGGGAGGTCGGGGTGGGGGGAGCTGGGTTTTGGGGGCAGGGGAGGGTTAATACAGAATTACCCAGGGCTGGGAAAGGAAGAGAGGAAGTCTCCAGCCACCCCTGGGAACACTCAGACCCCTCTGTGCGCCCCTGGGATTCCCTGCCCAGAGCCGGGGAGCAGCAGAGTTGGGCCCTGACACCCCCTCCCCCTCCGCTGTTCTAGGATAACCTGCTGCACCATAAAGACAAATCTGACTACTGGATCGGCCTCCGGAAGGACCAGGGGTCGACCTGGAAATGGGCCAATGGCACCGAATTCAACCACCTGTGAGTCTTTGCCGCCATCCCCACATCTCTGAGCTCCCTGGGCTTTGGGTCCCTGGTGTTTGAGGTGCCGAGTTCAGGCTGAGCCCCCAGCCAGGGCTGTGGGAGCAGCCAGAGAGTGCTTGGGGATGTGTGTGCTCAGTGTGTTAGTGATGGGTGTGAGCCAGTATTTCCTGCTTGGTGATGGGCCAAAGCCTCCTTGTCTGTCTGGCTGTAATGAGGCATCGACATGGAAGAGGCTGGACAGTGTTAGTTCTGGGTGCCTGAGGCTGCTGTAGCCCAGTTCCAATGACAGGCCTGACTCAATGAAGTCTCAGGTCTGATTTCAGTGGGAGCTGGGTGAGATCAAACACCCAACCCCCACCTGAGCCGATCGCAGGGTGTGAATCGTAGAATGGCAGAATAGGCCTCACTGGTGGGGATGGGGTGTGCAAATCTCACCATAAGCTGCAGCATGGAATCTAGATAGAAATTCCCTGCTTGAACCCTAAGAGCACAGCAATAGGGAAGTGCCACCAAACTCCCCATGCTGGTCAGGTGTGTGATTGTGAAAAGCCCAGCGAGATGAGAGGGGCTACAAAGCAGAAAACCCAATAATAATACTGGAGGGTTTCAGCTCTCCCCATGTTGCCTGGGTACGTGCCAATTCAGGAGGGAGTTCTGAAGGAACTCAGCAAAGAAATTGCAGCGCTGCCAACAGTGTGTAACCTCGTACTTACATTTACCTTTGCACCACATGACTGGAGGGTCGCTAGTGTTTTCTGAGGCTCACAGATATTAGACAACTAGACTTAACTTCAATGCCAGGCAAACAGTGGTAAAGACCAGAATTAACAGACACAGAAGTGAATGGGGTATATCTGAAGAAGGATGGACAAAGCTTTTGTAAAGGGACATCATGCCTCATCAAGCATGTGTTCAAGGGGGATCCAGTGGATATAGTGTCCTTCGATTTCCAGAGAGCCTTTGACAAGGTCCCTCACGGAAGGCTTGTAAGTAAGTTGTCATGGGAAAAGAGGGAAGGTCCTTTCATGGACTGAAGACAGGAAGCATAAATGCTAAGTTTTCAGAATTGGGAGAGGGAACTAGTAGGGACCTCAAGGGTCTGTCTTGGGACCAATCCTATTTAACTTATTTATAAATGATCTGAAGAAAGAGGTAAACCATGAGGTGGCAAAATTTGCAGATGATACTGAACTACTTGAGATAGTTAAGACCAAAGCAGACTGTGAAGAGCTTCAAAAGGATCTCACAAAACCAGGTGAATGGACAACAAAATGGCAAATGAATTTTAATGTTGATAAATGTACAGTAATGCATATCGGAAAAAAATAATCCCAACTCCACAAACATCCACTTAGTGTGCAGTGGCAGTCAAAAAAAGCAAATAGAATGTTAGAAATCATTAACAAAGGGACAGAGAATTAGATAGAAAATATCTTATTGCCTCTGTATAAAGCCATGGGATGCCCACATCTTGAATACTGTGTACAGATGTGGTTGCCTCATCTCAAAAAAAAATATATTGGCATTGGAAAAGGTTCAGAATAGGGCAATAAAAATGATGAGGGGTTTGGAACAGGTGCCATATGAAGAGAGACTAAAAAGACTGGAACTTCTCAGCTTAGAAAAGAGGAGACTGAGGGTACACGAAGCTGGGATTTAAATATCCCGTGCTTCATTTGCATAATTGCGTTATGGTGCTATTTCAGAATAGCGCTATTTTGAAATAAAAATGCTGTGAAGACGCAGTTATTTCAAAAGAAAACCCTTCTTCCGAAATAACCCTTGTTTCTTATAAAAATGAGGTTTAAAAGTTATTTCGGAAGAAGGGTTTCCTTTTGAAATAACTGCATCTTCACAGCTTTTATTTCAAAAGAGCGCCATAATGCGATTATGCAAATGAAGCGCAGCATATTTAAATCTCTGCTTCATTTACAATTTCGAATGTCTGCCTTTGCATCCCTCTATCGAAAGAGGGTGCAAGTGTAGACATACCCTAAGAGGCGATATGATAGAGGTCTATAAAATCATGACTGGTGTGGAAAAAGTGAATAAGAAAAATTTATTTACTTCTTCCCATAACATAAGAACTCAGGGTCACTAATTGAAATTAATAGGCATCAGGTTTAAATCCAACAAAAGGAAGTTTTTATTCATGTAGCGCACAGTTAACCTGTGGAACTCCTTGCCTGAGGATATTGTGAAAAACAGGGCTTGTAACAGGGTTCAAGACAGAACTAGATACATTCATGGAGGTTAGGTCCATCAATGGCTGTTAGCCAGGATGGGTAGGAATGGTGTCCCTAGCCCGTTTGTCGGGGGCTGGAAATGGATGATGGGGGAGGGATCACTTGATGTTTTTCTGATCTGTTCACT
The DNA here is from genome assembly GCF_052426305.1 of Pelodiscus sinensis. Taxonomy (NCBI): domain Eukaryota; kingdom Metazoa; phylum Chordata; order Testudines; family Trionychidae; genus Pelodiscus; species Pelodiscus sinensis. The sequence continues at coordinate 16,479,983 of NC_143070.1, forward strand.
CGCTTGGGGGCACCTGGAAATGGCCACTGTCGGTAGACAGGATGCTGGGCTAGATGGACCTTTGCTCAGACCCTGTCTTGCCGCTGTAACTTTCTTACGCCATCTGTCTACTAGAATTTTGTGAGGGTATAAACAAGCGTGTGGAGAAGAGTGGGTCTGGTGGATCCACTTAGACTTTCTGAAAGCCTTGGGCAAGATCCCTCACCAAAGGTTCTTAAGCAAAAAACGCTGTTGTGGGATCAGAGGGAAGGTCCTGTCATGGATCAATAATGGGGGGTATGTCTACACTACAGAGTTAGTTCGAACTAACGGACGTTAGTTCGAACTAACTTTGATAGGCGCTACACTAGCGCTCCGCTAGTTCGAACTTAATTCGAACTAGCGGAGCGCTTAGTTCAAACTAGGAAAACCTCATTTTACGAGGATTAAGCCTAGTTTGAACTTACTAGTCCGAATTAAGGGGTGTGTAGCCCCTTAATTCGAACTAGTGGGAGGCTAGCCCTCCCCAGCTTTCCCTGGTGGCCACTCTGGCCAACACCAGGGAAACTCGTCTGCCCCCCTCCAAGCCCCGGACCCCTTAAAGGGGCACGGGCTGGCTACAGTGCCCGTGCCAAGTGCAAGCCTGCCAGCACCCAGCCAGCAGACCCTGCACCTGGCACGGCTGGAGCCAGCCACCCGATGCCCCCCAGCCCTCCCCCTCTTCCCGGGACCAGGCTGGCGGCTTCTGGGAGTTTGCCCAGGACCGCAAAAGGCGGGCAGCCGCCTGGGCTAGTGCGGACATTGTGGACCTCGTCCACGATCTCCGCACAAGGCACAGGAAAGTGGCCGTCTAGGGCAGGAGAGCTGCCAGCCTGGCCACCCAGGAGCAGGTGTGCATGAAAATAAAGGGGGTCCACTGAGACCCCTGACCCTGAGCCCTGAGCTTACAATGGCCGTCCTGGGTCAGACCAAAGGTCCATCTAGCCCAGTAGCCTGTCTGCCGACAGCGGCCAACCCTAGGGACCCTAGAGGGGATGGACCAAAGACAGTGACCAAGCCATTTGTCTCGTGCCATCCCTCTCCAGCCTTCCACAAACCTTGGGCAGGGACACCACTCCTACCCCCTGGTTAATAGCACTCCATGGACCCAACCTCCATCACTTGATCTCACGTCCCTTTAAACTCTGTTGTAGTTCTAGCCTTCACAGCCTCCTGCAGCAAGGAGTTCCACAGGTTGACTCTTTGCTTTGTGAAGAACAACTTTCTTTACTAGTTTGAAACCTGGTACCCATTCCTTTCCTTTGGTGTCCTCTAGTCCTTCTTTAAGGGAACTAATGAAGAACTTTTCTATATGCACCCTCTCCACCCAACTCCTGCTTTTAGAGACCTCTATCCTGTCCCCCCTCCGTCTCCTCTTTTCTAAGCTGAAAAGTCCCAGTCTCTTTAGCCTCTCTTCATATGGGACCTGTTCCCAACCCCTGATCATTGTAGTTGCCCTCCCCTCTCCCACCCTCTCTCTTTCCCTCTCCCACCTCCTTTTCCCAGTCTCCGAGTTCTGTTCAATAAAGAGAGTTTCTATTTTTGAACACACGTGTCCTTTATTTTGTACATCAAGAAAAGGGGCTAGGGAAGGGTAAGTGGAAGGAGGTGAGGGAGGAATGGGGTACGAGCCCCCGATGGGGAGGACTGGGCTGGCTTTGTGGGCTTCTGGTGGTGGAAGCTCTCCTGCAGCCCCCCAATTGCCCCCTCTCCCCAGATGGCAGCCTGCGGCAAGTGCAGCCGGTCAGATGGCCGAGTGCTGTGATGTGCCCAGTGTGGGCACTCTGGGCACTCCAGGCCAGGACTGGTTTGCAAGTGGGGCACCCCTGAGAACTGTCTGTCCGGGGTGGGGGTCGGGTCCCTTTAAGCGCAGCCCTCGGCTAGCCTGAGACAGCATCTCCACGCTCTAAGTCCTCCTCTGATGCCCTGCCGGCACTGCTTCCGGCCATCCTTAAGCCCGGTTAAGGGTCCACTTAATGTGGACATGCTAGTTCAAATTAGCAAAATGCTAATTCGAACTAGTTTTTAGTTCTAGACGCGTAAGTTCGAATTAGCTTAGTTCGAATTAACTAATTCGAACTAAGTTATTTCGAATTAGCGCTGTAGTGTAGACGTACCCTGGTTAAACCAGATGCCGGAAAAATGTGGCCGCATTCAGATTTGGCCCACCTCCCATATCTGTTCAGCCTGCTCCCAGTCCCATGGTGCAAGGGGCACTTGAGCTGGCTGTCTGCCGTGGCCCCAACTGTACCTGGAAGCGGCTGGCTGCTGCTGGCCTGTCTTTTGCATGTGCCAAGGCTGCTCAGAGACATGCCAGCAGCAGCTGGTTGCTTTTAAGAACAGTGGGGCCACTGCAGGCAAACAGCCTTCCTGAGCACCCTGCTGCACCGTGGCACTTCAGCAGGCTGGATAGAAATGTCTGAAAGTCTAAGTACACTGTATCCACTGGTTCGTCCTTGTCCACACATTGGTTATACGTGTGGTAAGGCTTCCCGCCCCCCGCCTCTGGCCACAGCCTGCATCCTCGACCCCCTCCTGCACTCCTGCACCAAACTCCCTCCTGGAGCCCACACCTGTCACCTTCTTCTGCATCCTAACACTGTGCATCAACCCAGAGCTCCCTCCTTCACCCCCGCTGCCTCCCATATAAATATAATACAAATGTGTGGACCCTGATGATTTTCCAAAACTCATGGAGTGGCCCCTTGCAAAAAAAAAAAAAAAAAAAAAAAACCATCAGTTGCACCGTAGGGGAAAAAGAACAGAAATGGAGGGTCAGTTTTCACAATGGAGAGAGCTAAATTGGGGGAGGGTGTCTGCCAAGGCTCTGCACTGCTCCACATGTTAATAAACCATTAGGGAATGGGGTGCACAGTGAGGTGGCAACATGTAAAAAGAACACTAATTAATTGTTATTCAAGAAAGAGATCTTGGAGTCATTGCAGACAGTTCTCAAAATATCCACTTAGTGGCAGCAGCCGTCAAGAAAGCAAATAGACTATTAGAAATCCCTGAGAGAGGCTCAGAATGAGACAAAATATAGTAGTGTCATTTTATAAATCAGTGGTGTGCCCACATGCTGAATACTGAAATTAGTTCTGATATCTCAAAAAAAATGTAGAATCGGAAAAGGTACAGTGAAGAGTAAAAAAATTAGTGGATGGACCAGCTTCCATGTGAGAAGAGATTAGAATAGGACTGTTCACCTTGGGCAGGAGGATCAATATAACTACGAGTGGTATGGAGACAGTGAATATGAAAATATTATTCACCCCTTGCCAGAACACAGGAACCAGGGCTAACCCATGGGATTAACAGGCAGCAAGTTTAAAACAAACAAAAGTAAGTATTTCCTCTCATGGCAGTCAACCTGTGGAACTCCTTGCCAGGGGATATTATGAAGGCCTGAAATATAACTAGATTTAAAAAAAAAGTGAGAAGTTCATTGAGGTGAAGCCCATCAAGGGCTATTAGCAAAACTGGTTAGGGATACAGCCTCATGCTCTAGATGTCCCTAACATCCTGCCTGCTAGAAGCTGGGACAGAACAATATGGGATGGATCACTCGGGAACTTCCCTGGTTAGTTCATTCTCTCCAAAATACCTATTGCTGGTGAGTGTTGGAAGACAGGTCACTGGGCTAGTCTGATACAATTAGCCTGTCATAAGACGGGATTTTCAGGTGTTCTCTCCAGAGCGCGCGCGCTCGCTCTCTCTCTCTCTTCCTACTGCCTCCCCCCCCCTCAGCTCTTCTCCCCCTCCTGCCTCTCTCTCCCTTCCGTCTCTCCCCGCCCTCTTCCCCTTCCCCTCCGCCGTGGCGCTTGGCTGAGTGCTGCCTGCTCAGCTGGGCTGCCGCGAGGGAGGGGGGGCGGGGCGGTGATGTACATGGCCGGGGCCAGGGCCGTGTACATCACCGCCCTCCCTTCCCCTCCCACCCCGGGGAGCCCAAACAGCCTCCTGCACTGCTGGCTCCCCCGGCAGCCTGGCTGAGGGGCGCAGCAGGAGGGGAAGGGGGGTGGTGATGTACACGGCCCGGCCCCCTGGCTGTGTATGTCACCGCCCCGTCCCCTTCCCCTTCCTTCATGGCGGCTTGGCTGAGTGGTGCGTGCTCAGCCTTACCACCGCGGGTGAGGAGAGGAGGGGCGGGGCAGTGACATACACGGCCATGGGGCAGGGCTGTCGACGTCACCGCCCCCCCCCTTCCCTCTCCTGCAGCGGCCCGGCTGAGGGGCACACTACTCAGCGCCATGGCGGGAGGAGGAAGGGGGGCCGCCCCCTGGCCATGTACATCACTGCCCCACCCCTCCTCTCTTCCCCTGCGGCCGGCCCTTACAGCTCCTGATCCTCTCCCAGCTCTGCTTCCCACCCCCCTTCTGGCCAGCCCCACTCCCTTCCCCTCCCTGCGTGGTGCCCTGCCCCGCCCTCCTTCACTTTCCTCCGTGGCACGCTGTGCAGCCCCCAGCTGAGCGGAGCTCCCTCCGGGCCCCGGCGGGGGAGCAAGTGGTGGCAAGTGGTCCACCCAGAGCCAGAGGCTGGAGGTCTGGGGGTGGGGAGATCCAGCTTCCCCAACGCAGTCTGGTCGGCCGGGCCCCTGGCCTGAGAGCTGATGTCAAGTGCCTGGGGAGCCTTGACCCCAGCTCTCCTGTGCGGTGTCACTGCTGCTCCCCTGGAGCCCGTGCCTGGGGCAGTTTGGGTGCTGGGGCAGCTCGGTGGGGTTACCAGGTAATCTTAAAAAAAAAAAAAAAAATACCAGACGGTGTGGGGTCCGTCCCCTCATCCAGGTCATTAATAAAGATATTGGACAAAACCGGTCCTAGAACCGAACCTTGGGACACTCCGCTAGAAACCGACCGCCATCCTGACATCGAGCCATTGATCACTACCCGCTGGGTCTGGCCTTCTAGCCATCTTTCTATCCATCTACTGTCCATTTATCCAATCCACATTCCCTTAACTTGCTGGCAAGAATATTGTGGGAGACCGTATCAAAAGCCTTGCTAAAGTCAAGGTATATCACATCCGCTGACTTTCCCATGTCCACCGAGCCAGTTACCTCATCATAGAAGCTAATCAGATTGGTCAGGCACAACTTGCCTTTTGAGAATCCATGCTGACTATTCCTGATCACTTTTCCCCTCTTCCAAGTCCCTCAAAATGGATTCCTTAAGGATCCCTTCCATGATTTTTCCAGGAACCAAGGTAAGACTGACTGGCCTATAGTTCCCTGGCTCGTCCTTTTTTTCCCTTTTTTGAAGATGGGCACTACATAGACATAGCCCTTGTGTCTGTCTTTATATATGCTAACAGCTTCTCTACTGTACTCTCAATAAACACAGGGTATTGCCTTCTCCCCTGGAAAAGATCCCGTGTGCTTCTTACAAGCATAACAAGTTTCATCAGCCGACACCCCCACTCCGTCTGTGCTGTTGGTTTGTATTGTGGGAACAGGTCAATCCCACTTCTCTAGCCACGTGTTTCTGCACCTTTCGTCCTTTGATAGACACCCCTCAGATCCCTTGGTAGCTGTGTCGTCTCTAAGCTGGGCAGCCTGATGCTTTTAGTTGCTCCTCATACGGACCCATTGCATGGTTTTTGTCATCTTCGGCCCCTGGTTCTGAATTTTTTCCAGTTCATCCAGGGTCCTTTACTCTAAGTCACCAGCCTCTAGATCAGTGGTCTCCAACCTTTTTACACCCAAGATCACTTTTTAAGTCTCAGACCAGGCGAAGATCTACTGCCCCGCCCCTTCCTTGAAACTCCGCCCTCTCTATTCTCCTGTCCATCACTTGCTATCCCCAGCTCTTATACACTCTGTTAAACAGTTTATTTTTAAATTATGCAATATATAAAATTAAAATCACGTTTATAGTTATGAAATAAATGCTCTGTTTTTAATTCATGCTATTTCAATGTCAAATGAAAAATTTACAATGATACATTTTGTTCTCTGCTATTTTGTAAATCTAAAATCAAGTATTGATAATTATATATTTTTTCTTCCAATAAAGTCTCAGTGTGACACCTGTGACTGAACAGTGTCTGGGTTGTAGTCTGAGATTGCTAGTCGTATACAGTCCATCAGATGGGCATCTGTGATCCTGCGCTCAGCCTGGGAAGCTTGCTCCAGCACAGCTGGAGCTAGAGGCAGCCTCCCTGGGCTGAGCACAGGGCAGCCAGGCTGGAGGGAAGAGAAGCGGCCAGCTGGCCATGGCGCTCAGCCAGGGTGCACCAAGCTCCACGTGGGCAGGTGCAGAGGAGAAGCTGACGATAGCTGGAGCGCGGGGCAGCCTTTCAGCTGAAAGCCACAGTCAGCTGGCTGGGGTGTTTCAGCCCCTCCGATCGCCCAGCTCCCACCATTCCTTGCAGCTACTCACCTGTGTTGTTGCTCGGTGAGTAGCTGCTCCTCAAATGAGGCGTGCAGTTCAGAGAGGGCTCAAGAGCTACTCTTAAAGCCCCTGAGATCTACTGGTTGGTGACCACAGCTCTAGAGCCTGAAGAACCCATGCTCAGAGGGTCACGAATTTGGCCCTTCCTGACTGAGGAGTGCGTGTCCAGTACTGGATGGGGACTCAGCAGACCTGGGTTTACCATTTTCCAGTGGGGTGACTTTGGGCAAGGTACTGCCCCTTTCCATGCCTCAGTTTCCCTATAATGAACCTACTCTCCTTTGGGAAGTCGGTTGAGCACTGTGGATGAGGCAAGCTAGAGGCAATTGCCAATGTATCATTCAACTACTGATAAAGTGAGGGAAGGAAAAAACTACCAGGAAGTTGGTCCTACCCATGTGAAAGTTTCTGGCAGGGACTGATTCCAGCTCAGGACGTACATTACACTCTAGCAAGAGAAGGGCCCCTTATAGCAGTGCCCGTGTGTCCACGCCAGGGCTTAGACCAGTATCGTTAACAATCCCCCCTAGTTACCCTGGTCTGACATCTCTGGTGTTGGCCTGGCACGTGGTCTGCAACTGAAGGCGAATTCCAGGCTGTCAGACGGGGGCTGTATCTCTCCCAGAGCCCTCTGGCAAACCCTCAGTCCCAAGGGCGGCCAGTGCCGATGGGGGAGGGGCAACTTTCCCTGTGATTCCAGAATGGACCGATCTGGCCTTACATTCTTCTAAGGACCAACAAGCTGGGTGGGGCCGAGGGAGCAGCCCCGGGGGTGTTACTGCCCAGCTCGCTTGGCCCCACACCCAGCTGCCATTCAGTGGGACCCAGGGGAACCCCTCAAACATGCAGAGGGGCTGGCCAGGGCCAGGACACCAGCCTTGCAGGGGAGGGGTGGGTATGGCAGTGACATCACAAAGGCCTGTGGCAGGACCTCAGCCTATTGGGGGACAGGGATGACCTCACAGAGAGACCCTGACAACAGCCAATCAGGACAGAGGCGCAAGGCCGGGGCAAGCTCAGAGATTCCCGCGGTTTGGCAACAGCGCGGCCCCTTCCCAGGGTCTCTGCGGGGCCAGGATGGAGAATTGGGACCGAGGGGCGGGGGCAGGAGGAGCCTCGTCGGCGTTTTCTACTTCCCTGCAGCCGGTCGTGTCGAACCTGGTGAGACGGTCGGAGCCTCAGAGAGGTATGAAGCCTGCTCAGTTTGGTTCCCCTTTGCCCCCTCCCCTCCCTCTGTCTCGCCTTTTTCTGCGTCTTCCCCCCTTTCCCTGCCCCACCAATTAGGGTGGGTGGGTGTTGGAGGGTCGGGGCGGTCGGAGGCCTCACTCAGAGCTGAGCTGGCAGAGCGCTGGGAGCCGGAGGTGACCTGGCCCCTCCTTTTGGACATCTGTGGATCCCTGTCCCCTGCCCCTGCTGAATCGGCGCTCTCAGTCTCGGTGCAGATTGGTCGAGTGGGTGGTTACTGACAGGGGAGACTTATGGCTTTTTGTTCTCTTTAAAACTGGTCGTTATTAATGGCTCCCAGCCATGCTGGAAGGGCCTAACACGTGGGGCTCTGCAGGGGCCTGTTCTGGGACGGTTCTGTTCAATCCTCATCAGTGATTGAGATCTTGGCATAGAGAGGGCGCTTATTAAGACTGCAGATGATACGAAGCTGGGCGGGGTGGCAAGTGCTTTGGAGGAAGGGTCAGAATTCAAAGTGATCTGGACAAACCGGAAAAATGGTCTGAGGTAAATAGGATGAAGCTTAATAAAGACAAATGCAAAGTGCTCCACTTCGGAAGGGACAATCCACGTCACACACACAGAACGGGAAGTGACTGTCTAGGAAGGAGTCCTGCAGAAAGGGATCTAGGGGTCAGAGTGGACCACAAGCTAAATAGGAGTCAAAAGTGTGACACTTGTAGAAAAAAGCAACCATGATTCTGGGAGGCACTAACAGGAGTGTGGTGAGCAAGACAGGAGAAGTCGTTCTTCCGCTCTACTCTGCACTGATTAGGCCTCACTTGGAGTCGTGTCTCCAGCTCTGGGCACCATGTTTCAGGAATGAATTGGAGAAATTGGAGAAGGCCTGGAGAAGAGCAACAAAAATGTGGAACAGTTTAGAAAACATGAGAGTGAAAGAACTGGGCTTGTTTAGTCTGGAAAGGAGAAGACTGAGAGGGGACATGAGAGCGGTTTTCACGTACCCAAAAGGGTGTCACAAGGAGGAGGGAGACAAACTGTTCTCCTTGGCCTCTGAGGACAGGACAAGGAGCAATGGGCTGAAACTGCAGCAAGGGAGGTTTAGGTTGGACATTTGGAAAATGTTTCTGCCTGTTGGGAAAACTTCCTGTCAGTGTTGTGAAACACTGGAACAAATTGCCTGGGGAGGTTGCGGAATCTCCATCACTGGGGATATTTCAGAGCAGGTTGCACAGACACCTGTCAGGGATGATCTAGACGGAGCTGGGTCCTGCCGTGAGGGCAGGGAACTGGACTTGATGGCTTCTCAATGTCCCTTCCCATTCTACTGTTCTGTGATTCCCAGACCAGACGGATCAGTCCCAGACCAGCAGGGCTTGCGGGGGAGGTGTGTGTGTGTCGCAGGAGGGGGAGTGATCAAGCTGTTTCTCTACCTACCTATCTCTGGGCAGTTCCCGAGTCTCTCTAAGGGCCAGGGCTGCTCACACACTTGCTGGCGGTGCCCATGAGCAGTGGTTGGGCTGTGGCTGGTTGTACAGCTCTGGGCTCTGATTGTCCAAGTGTCCCAAGGTGCTGGCTGGGGGCAGGACACCAGCCGTGTGGGGGGAGGGGACGGTGATGCCACAAAGGCCTGTGGGGGGGAAGGAGCTGGAGGGGCGGGGGGGCTGAGCTCATGGAGATCCCCTGACATCAGCTGCAAGGCAGGGCAGCCTCAGACACCCCCCCCCCAGCCCTTTCTGGCTGTGTGGGAGCCCCCCAAAGAGGCGGGGCTGGAATCGCTCTGAGACCGACCCCTCGGGGGTGACCTGGGCCAGCCCTTGGGACGTCCCCTGAGACCTCTCGGCCGCCCCCTCTCCCAGTCTCACTGCTGATTGGCTGAGCAGGGGGCCATGGCGAGGGAGGAGGTTTCCCAGCGGTGACCCCGGCTCCTCTTCCTTTGCAGGCTCCGCACGGCGGGGTCTGGCCTCGGGCCGGCCCTGCGGGGGGACCTGCGGGCAGAGCCCCACACGGGCGCGCAGACAGCGGGGAGGTGAGCATGGGCGAGCAGGGGGAGGCTGTTTTCCTTTAGCACTGGGGGTGGGGGATGGGAAAGGGGAGACTGGGGACCCTTGGGCAGGGCTGTGTTGGGCCCTTCCCCCTCCAGGGTCAGGGCTGGGAGTGGAAGTTGATCTCAGGGCCTGGCTGGTTCTGGGAACAAGAACCTCAAATCCCATCCCCTCCCCTCACAACTCCCCCTTCCCCCACTATGGGATCCATCCACATTGCCCTAGCCTGGAGAGACAAGGCCCTTCCCAAGAGCCAGGCCCCAGGGATCCGACTCGCTCCCCTGAGCACCAGGGCCCAGCCCCGGGGATGGGGATGGGGGCTTGTTGGCACAGGCTGGGCTCGGGTCTATTGACCTGCCCCCCCCCCTCCTCCCAGCGCGTCAGCTCCTGCATCGCGCCCAGAGTGTCCCAAGGGAGCCAAGGCCCCAGGGAGCAGCAGAGCCCGGTTGTAATTGCCCCCCCGCACCCGGCATGGGAGGTGAGTGACCTCTGAGCCTCTCTGGCCCCGGGGTGAGCAGGCAGCTCCCACAGGCCGCAGGGCGGCAGCGGCAGGGCTGTAGGCTGGGAGTGACCCCTGGGGAGGACAGAGTCAGAGCCGGGCCTGAGCCAGACTTGGGCCCAGCTCATCTTCTCCTGGCTCAGGGGAGACCTGGGGACGATAAGGTTCCTTTTTGGCCATGGGCCCCTCCTTGTCCCCTGGTAGGGTTACCAGATGGGTTTGAAAAACCTCCCAGACACACGTGATCTCAGAACGTGAAGGGGGGACTGGCTGGGAGGGGAGTGAGGCTGGGATGGGGCTGGGGGAATGGGGCTGGTTCGGGGAGATCGGGGGTGGGGGAGACCGGCCAGCGGGAAGCAGGGCTGGATGGGAGGAGGTCGGGAGGAGCAGGGCTGATGGGGCGGTGGAGAACTGGGAGCGGGGAGGGGGGGAAGGGACCAGCCGGCGGGAAGCAGGGGCCTAGCCGGGATGGAGTTGGGGGGAGCAGTTCTGGCCAAGGGAGGAGCGGCCAGTGGGGAGGGGGCTGTCCTGGGCGCATGCAGATCCTGGGGCACTGCCTGTCCCGCACACGGTCCCGGCGAAAGACGAGCGAGTCTGGCCCCAGGATTCCATCTCTCCCCGGACCCCCCCCCCCCCCCCCGCTGTGTAGCTACGTGCTGCCTGGCTGGTACTGCCCAGTCCAAACCCTGCAAAACCAGCTGGGGGTGCAAGTCCCCATGGGGGGCCCTGCCCACCGCCCTTCGCCGCAGGAGCTGGGGGCCCCATTAGCTCCTCTCCCCAGTGGCTTCAGCAGGGGGACATGGGGAGGGGGGCTCCTGACCAAGGGGGGTTGGGAGCAGGACACTGATGGGCCCCGTCTCCTCCCTTCCATCCCAGCTCAGCACAGCCCCCAGTAGGGAGCTCGGGGCCCAGCTGGAACTGTCCCTTGGGGGCCCAGCCAAGGACACCGGCCAGCCGGCCAGGGAGGGGCCTGACCCCTCTGCCCACTGCTGCTGGGCTGGAGGTGAGGGACCCCGCTGGGCAATGGGCCGCTAGAGCAAAGACACTGACAGATGCCAGGCCGGGGGCCCTGTGGAAATGACCCCGCCCAGGCTCCCACCAGCAATGGGAGTAGGGTTACCAGGTGAGTAAAAAAAATATTGGACACACTTGATCTCAGATAAGGGTGGGAGGACAGGACAGGAGGGAGGCAGGGCTGGCCGGGGGAGGGAGGGGGGTCGGGGCGGCCAGTGGGAAGCAGGCCTGACGGGGGGGAGAGGGGAACAGGTCGGGGGCAGCGGGACTGGACGGGGGCCCAGCCGGAAAACCAGAAAGTCCCGACATTGCTCATGCCCGGTGAGTTCTGACTGTTCTCACCGGGCAGAGGGCACAAAAACTGGACTGTCTGGTCGAACACTGGACACCTGGACCCTGAATGGGAGCCTGGGGCAGCCGGATGCTGTGGGGGAACAGCTGGCATGGGGGGGGGAGGCGGTAGCAGCTCCTGCAATGATAGGCCAGAGGGGTCTGGCCCTGGGGGCCCTAGAGAGGCGCCGCCCAGGGCCAAGCCCCCACTGCCCCCTGGGTCCCGGGCCCCACATATGACAGGCCCTTGCTGTCTTGGGACAGGAGGAGCCCGGCCACGGGGATGCACCAGCTCCCCCACCCCCAGCTTGGCTCCAGGGCCGGTGTTGCCTGCAGGGAAGGAGCTGCCAGCGGGAGTCGGAGCATCAGTCGGAGCTTTTCCTGCTCACGCCGGGACTGGAGCCACGGACCCGACCCGGCCCTGGACCGGGCACCAGGGGAGAAGGAGGAGCTGCCCCTCCCCCCCGCAGGGGATCGAACCTCCCCTCCCCCATCTCCTGTCCCTGGACAGGGACCTGCACAGCCCAGTGAGTCAGGGCCAGCTTATGGACTGTAGCCATTGGGCTGCACAGCCCTGACTAAAGGGGCAAGGTACCGACACTGGCCATTGGGCCAGGCTGGTTGGACTAAAGGGGCAAGAAACTGACCTTAGCCATTGGGCCACACTGCCCTTAGAAAAGGGGCAATTACTGACTCTGGCCATTGGGCCACACTGCCCTTAGAAAAGGGGCAATTACTGACTCTGGCCATTGGGCCAAACTGCCCTGAGAAAAGGGGCAATGTACTGACTCTGGCCATTAGGCCACACTGCCCTTAGAAAAGGGGCAATTACTGACTCTGGCCATTGGGCCACACTGCCCTTAGAAAAGGGGCAATTACTGACTCTGGCCATTGGGCCAAACTGCCCTGAGAAAAGGGGCAATGTACTGACTCTGGCCATTAGGCCACACTGCCCTTAGAAAAGGGGCAATGTACTGACTCTGGCCATTAGGCCACACTGCCCTTAGAAAAGGGGCAATTACTGACTCTGGCCATTGGGCCACACTGCCCTTAGAAAAGGGGCAATTACTGACTCTGGCCATTGGGCCACACTGCCCTTAGAAAAGGGGAAATGTACTGACACTGGCCATTGGGCCAAATTGCCCTTAGAAAAGGGGCAAAGTTCTGACTCTGGCCATTGGGCCAAACTGCCCTGAGAAAAGGGGCCAGTACAGACTCCACCCACTAGGCCGCTCTGCCCTAAGTCAAGCTCTGCCAGAGGGAAGCTGGGAGCCTGCAGGCTTTGTGGCGGGAGAAGCTGCCGTCCCCTCGGAACCAGGCGCGGGCTGGACCCAGCAACCCGATGGAGACGATTCCAGCCCAGGGACGGGGAGTGTCACGGCGCAGACTGAAGACTAAACAACCCGCCCAGCAGCCAGGACCAGGCGAGGTCACACATGGGACCAGGGCAGCGGAGGAGGAAACCGGCCGGCCAGGGCAGAGAGGGACCTGCTGAACCTCGGGGACCTGCTGAAGCTGGAACAGACGAAGGGGCCTCCCCGTCGCGCCGCTTCCCCCAGACCCGAGCTCGGGCTGCCGGTGCCCTTCAGCCAGGACGCCGGGCACAGACGCCCCAGCAACCGCGGCGCCTCGCAGCCCTGCCCTGGGCGTCGGAGGCCTGGCCAGGCCCTTCCCAGGGAGACTCCCATCCAGTGCAGATCCCTACGGCGGGGGTGGGGAACCTCAGGCGCGGGGGCCGGATGCAGCCCTGGCTGGCGGGGATCCGGCCCCTGAAGGTCGGGGCTCCCCCCTGCATTGGGGGCCCACGCTGGGGAGGGGAGGGGGGCTGTTTCTCACTTGTGAGCAGCCCCCCATAGATTTTTCTGTGGGTCAGTGGCCCCGACCCAGCAAAGGTTCCCCACCCCTGCTCTGTGGGGGGTAAAGGTCCCTGGGAACCTGACTAGGGCCCCACCCATTTCACAGCCAGGAGACGTGCAACAGGGGGAGAGGAGGGGATGGGGGAATGGTGAGGGGAGTCTGAGCTCCCCACGTGGCGAGGGGCCTGGGGCGTCAGCTGCTCCCTGACCTGGCTGGGATGGGACAGGAGTTGTCCTGCCCCAACACGGGCACTCGCGGAGGGGGCAGATCAGAGCCACCCTGAGGGGCAGGGAGAAGTGAGGGTGGAACGGCTCTAGCTCTGCCCCACAGGCTGCTGGGAAGTGAAATTGGCACTCTTGGGACGCCCCCACCCCCATTGCACACAATCCTAGTTTGGGCCAGGACCCAGCCGGTCAGAGAGCTGGGAAATTTCCCACGGAAGCCCCCGGGAGTGTGCCAGGGAGCAGCGTGGACACGGTCTGGCTGTGAAATGGGCGAGGTTACAGGGGGACGTGATGGGGCCCTAGTTCCGGCGTATTCCCTGGAAGTTGTGGGAAAGGGTCTGCCAGAGACTCCTGGCCCTGTTGGTCCCCAGGGTCATTGGGGAATCCCCTAGTGCAGCCTTTCTCCAGCTGGGGCTCCCCACCCACAAGGGGGTCCCAGGGCCAGGGGAGGGGGCTCGCGAGCAGGGTCACTGGCCGCCTGGGTTTTCCCAGCCATGACCTTGTCTTCAGGCCGCAAATCTTCCTCTGGGCAGATGTTTGGAAATATTAAAAACTGTCGGATTTCTCCCGGCTTTCCCAGCTGAGTGGCTGGAGAGCAGCGGCTACTGTCTGGCCATCCGGTTTGGGGGCAGCCCCATTGACAGCAGCAGCACAGGAGGAAGGGAGGCCTGGTCCGGTGTTGCCACCCTTCCTTCTGCACTGCTGCTGGCGGGGGGGCTGCCTTTCCATCTGAGTGGCTGCAGAGCAGCGGCCCCTGGCAGGTCACCCAGCTCAAAAGTCAGCGCCAGCACCAGCTGCAGCGCAGAGGGAAGGGGGCAGTGCTGCAGGGTGTGGGGCTGCCTTCTGAGCTGGGTGGCTGGAGATCAGTGGCTGTTGGCCAGGGGCCCAGCTCAGACGACGGCGTCCCTGCCAGCAGCAGCACAGAAGCAGGGTGGCTCCGTGTGGTGTCACTCCTACTTCTGCACCACTGCTGGTGGTGGCCCTGTCCTCCGAGCTGGGTGCCCCAGGAGCAGCCACGACTCTCTGGTCACCCGCTCGGCCGTCAGTGCTGCCCCAAGAGCGGTGCAGCAGGAAGTGCAGGAGGGGCGGGATTGCAGCACTTCCTTCGGCACCGCGGCGGGTGTCAGCCCTGCCTCCCAAACCGGGTGACCAGAGAGTGGGTGCCACTGGCCAGGGGCTACCTCAGAGGGCAGCGCCGATACCAGCAGCAGCACAAACTAGGGGTGTCAACGTGTGTAGCTGGCTACACGATTAACCGATACGTCTGGGCTTATTGGTTAATCCTGTCGCCTCCACACACCCCTCCCCCGGCTGCCTCAGGAACAGAAGCAGCAAGAGGGGGGGAAGGTGGGAGCTGGTGTCTGCGGGGATCCAGCTTTTAAGCTGCCTCCCCATGAGCACCAGATCCCATGGAGCTGCCTGGCCCGCACCATGGGCTGCCGCCTCTCATAGAGATGAAGCAACATAGAGGGGAGGAGGACAGGGGGGAGCTGGTGCACACGGGATGCAGCTTTTAAGACAGATCCCCATGTGTATCAGCTCCTATGGAACCACGTCTCACCCATCCCCCTCCACTGCTGCCTCCCTATCAGCGTGGGGGCAGGGCAGACATGAGATGAGATGTTCGGGGAACTATCTTCTAAGCCGGCTCTCCACACAGGCCAGCTCCATGGAGCCCCCTTTCCTCCCTCGCTGTCTCACATAGAGGCGAGGGGGATGGGGGGTTGCTCAAGGGGAGCTGACTTAAAATCTAGTTCTCCGTGAGCACCAGTTCTGCGGAGCTGCCTGCTCCTGCCTCTCACGCTCCAGAGGAGGCTGCTGCAGAGCAGCCTCTGTCCGGGGCTGGCACAAGCTCTGGTCGCACAGAGGCTGCTGTGTGGGATGCCGGTGCAGCCTCTGTCTGCTGTGTGGGATGCCGGTGCAGCCTCTGTCTGCTGTGTGGGATGCTGGTGCAGCCCCTCATTGCTGACTCAGGCACCAGGGACTATCGAATAATCATGGAATTGCTACAGTTTGATGCAGTGACATGATTGTTCAGTGACTCCCTGTCTGACATCCCTAGCAAACAGGGAGGGCGGCCCTGGACGGTGCTCCCCTCGTCCTTCTCTGCCATCGCTGGCAACAGCGCCGCCAGCTGGACAGTCCGTGCTGTCTCCAGTAACAGTGCAGAAGGCAGGTGGGCTGCTGCAGCTTTGCCTCCCTGCCTTCCGCGCCGCTGCTGCTGGGTAAGGATGTTAAATAACGATTCATGGACAAGTTGAGGAGTCGATGGAATTTCCATTGGCTACTCGACTAGTCGATGGGCACTTTCTGCACTTTGAACTGGACAAGGGCCCCAGCAGGGCCTCCTGTGCACTTCAAAACGGGAACTCCGTGTGCAGCCCGGGGCCAGCAGGAAGTTCCACTGACTCGGCTTTACGAGGGTCCTTCCGCTTTGAAAGGCTCAGGATCCTGGAGGCTCTTTTGCATTTCTGAGTGGAAGCACCTGCATGGAGCCTGGAGTCAGTGGGGGACTCAGACGACTGGGGACCTGAAAGTCCATGCGGCGCTGCTCCTTTGGAGAACCCCCTTTTCACACCTTTTCCCATGAGCAGGCAGCGCCAGCACCACCAGCAGCGCAGAAGGGAGGGCGGCCTGGTGTGACGGTGCCTCCCTTCCCTCTGCACTGCTGCGGGTAGAGGCTCTGCCTACTAACGGGGAGGCTGGGGGCAGTTATAAGGGGTCAGGTGCCCAACCTGGATGGCAACTCCACTGCCAGCAGCAACGCAGGAGGGAGGGAAGCTCGTCTGATATCGCCACCCTCCCTGCTGTGCCGCTGCTGGCCGTGCCTCTCACTTCTCAGCTGGGCAGCTAGAGAGCGCAGGCACCATGTGCACAAGGCCGCCTGCCCCGAGCCAACGCACATAAGGTCTGCGGCTGCTGCCCTCCCTTCCGTACCACTGCTGGGGGCAGCCCTGCCTGCCACACTGAGGGTACGTCTAGACTACAGGCTTCTGTCCTCATCCCACGAGGAATAACGGGGCTGCCGACAAAGGGCTTTGATGTCGGCAGGGGAGCGTCCAGACTAGCGCGCTGAGCCGACAAACAGCTGATCAGCTGTTTGTTGGCTCAGCGCGGCAGCCATGTAAATTTAAATGAAGCCGCGATTATTTAAATCGCGGCTTCATTTCCCTTTGCCTATCTGTCTAATCTACATGCCTCCATCGACAGAGGCATGTAGTCCAGACACAGCCATACTGTCGAGAAAGCTTCTGTCGACAAAGTGTGTCTAGACTACATCTAGTTCTGTCGACAAAGCAAGCCGCTTTGTTAACATGACAGTGTAGACGCAAAGGGCAGTGTAGATGCAATAGCGCCCTCTGGCGACAGAACTCTCTCAACAAAAGGCGTTATTCCTCGTAGATGAGGTTTACAGCCCTCGACAAAACTGCTGAGTTGTGTCGACGTTGTTTCATCTGCAGTGTAGATGAAGTCCACTTTTGTCGACAAAACCCTGTAGTCTAGACACACTGGCTACGTCTACATTGGCACCCTTTTCCGGAAATGCTTAAAACGGAACAGTTTTCCATTATAAGTATTTCTGGAAAAAGAGCGTCTACATTGGCAGGATGCTTTTCCGGAAAAGCCCTTTTTCCGGAAAAGCGTCCGTGGCCAATGTAGATGCGCTTTTCCGGAAAAAAGCCCTGATCGTCATTTTTGCGATCAGGGCTTTTTTGCGGAAGAGACTACTGTGCTGTCTGCACTGGCCCTTTTCCAGAACAGTTTTTCCAGAAAAAGGACTTTTGCCCGAGTGGGAGCTGCATAGTTTTTCCGGAAAAACAATGACGATTTTACATTAGACCGTCATTGCATTTCCGGAAAAGCAAGCGGCCAGTGTAGACAGTGTAGGCTGCTTTTCCGGAATAAGTGGCCCAGTGTAGACACAGCCACCCTGAGTGGCCTGAGAGTGGCCCATGCTGGCAGGACACCCAGCTGCAAAGTCGGCGCCAGCAGCAGCGCAGGAGGAAGGGAGGCCTGGTCGGGTATCTCAGCCCTTCCTTCTGTGCCGCTGCAGGCGGTGGCGCTGCCTTTGGACCTGGGCGGCAGCAGGGCAGCGGCTGCTGTTGTGGGGCCCAGTTCGGAGGGGGCCCCACTGAGCAGCGAGTGAGGGGTGGTCACTGACGGGTCCCCCAGCTCAGAAGTCAACGCCGCCCCAGCAGCAGTGCAGAGGCAGGGTGGCCTGGCATGTTGTTGCCACCGTTCCTTCCGCACTGCTGCTGGCAGGGCTGCCTTCTCCGCTGGGGACCACAGAGCAGGGGCCACAGGGGAGGTGCCCAGCTCGGAGGGCAGCTCCGCTCCCAGCAGCAGCGCAGAAGGAAGGGGGAGTGGCTGCCATTGCGTCCTTCCCTCTGCCCCCTGCTGGGGGCATCGCTCCCTTCCAAGCTGGGTGGCCAGAGCGAGCGGGATCCCAGCTGTGGGGTCAGTGCCAGCAGCAGCAGCAGCGCAGGAGAAGTGGAGGCAGCGATGCCGTTGCCACCCTTCCGTCTGCGCCGCTGCTGGCCAGGTTGGGGGCAGAGAGCAGCTGCCCCTCTAGCCGCCCAGCTGGGGAGGCCAGGAGAGATCAGGGACATTTCTTCTTATTTCCAAACTCCGCCGGGATGGGGACCTGGGGACTGAACACGAGGCCACGGCTGGGAAAGCCCAAACGTCCGGTGCCCCCGTGAGCGACCCTCCTGCCCTCGCCTTGCCGCCCCCTTCTGGGCAGGGACCCCCAGGGGGAGAAACGCTGCACTAGGGGATTCCTCTACGACCCCGAGGGCCACCACGGCCAGGAGTTCCCGGCAGCTCCTTTCCCACCACTTCCACGGAGGAGGCGGCAGGTTCTCAGGGGAGGTTTCCCCAACGCAGAGATCTGCCTGGATGGAGAGTGGAGGAGCAAAGGGAGGGCCTGGCCAGGAACGCCCAGGGCCACGGCAGGGCTCACACGGCAGCACTCATGGCAGGGAGTGGCCAGAGACTCCTGGGAACCGACGGGTGTGAAAAGAAACCTGCTGCTCAGCCAGGCCCAAAACTCTGTGTCTGCCGGCCACTGGGGCCAGCCCAGATGTATCCAGCCTCCCGCTGACTCTGGAGTCCCTGCTGCCTTCTCCTGCATTGCCGGGAAGAGGAGAAGTGATTCGTGGTGTCCGAGAGATGCTCCTTCAACGCCAAAGTCTTCACCCACCTCAGGAGGCTAGTAAAAGAATGTGAGACTGGTTTAAAATAAAGAGATTGAAGAGAAATAACCCGATCATTGATTGTACGAGCTTTGCTTTCTTGCCCTTAAGCACATGCTCGGGTTGGTCTCAGCCATTCTCTGCAAACCAGAGGACTTGAAAAACTTTTCTTGTGACAGCTGAGGGGGAGGCTACACCCCAGGGCCTGTGGGGACAGAGCGGTGCATGCAGCCCACAGGCACAGAAGGGGAGTTTCTGTTGCCATGACAACAGTCTCTCCCCAGGAAAAGCCCTTCCAGACTCCTGGCTGGAGCAGTCATGACTAGCAGGCAGAGCAGGGGCTGTGGGTCAGAGGTGGGGTCAGGAGTCCCAGAGCAGCCCAGAGGCCGGTCTCATGGGCTCAGATTTGAAGGGCCAAAGGAATCATCATGCTCATCTGATCTGAGCTCCTGCACCTTGCAGGCCCCAGAACCTTCCCCACCCCTCCGGTCCCAGCCCCACTCGCCCTGGCTGTTACTGAGGCCCTCACGTCACGGCTCAGCAATGGCAAGGGATGGAGAATCCCCCATTGCACGACTTGGTCTCTGCAGAGGGGGGCAGCCGCATCCACCCAACCCCCACGGGCTCTGCCCATCTGACCCCTTGACAAGCCCTTCCCCCCCCCCCCCCAACACGGGGTCAGTCGGAGCAGGCGTGTTCTGGCCGGAGCCCCCAGCCACACGGCGGGGAAAGAATTGTCTGGAGCAGCTCAGCACTGGGGAGCCCCCGTTTCCCTCTGCGGAGCGCGGGGCAGCCGGTCCAATTCCTCCCACCCATGTCAGTCCAAGGGCCGCCGATGGGAGCTGGCAGCACAAACGCTCCCATTCCCGCCCCGTCGCCTGAGCCCCCGTGTCCCTGGGCCCAAGCCCTGGGCCCTGCTGGCCGAGGAGCAGGGACTCCGACCGCCACACGCTGAGCCCCCAGGAACAATCCCCGCCCTGGGCCCCTTCCTAGCAGCCCTGGCGTCTCTCCCCTCACGCGGCCTGTGGGCCCGTCCCGTCCGAGGGCCTCCCTGGCCACGGCTGCTGCTGGAGGCTCCTGCCCCCTCGGCTCCCCTGGGCCCGGAGCTCCCTGCGCATCCTCCTCCTCCTGCTGTCGGCCCGGCCTGAGCGGCTCCAGAGGCTTTTCTACTCCGCTCCCTCGGGGGGCAGGCCCAGCAGGACGGGGGGGCTGATTCTCAGGGCAGGGTTGATGCCCCCCAGCCCCCGGTCATCTGAAGCAGGGGGCTGAGCCCGCCAAAGCTCATGATCCCAGCTCCATGTTTTATTGGTCTGTAAAGTGCTACCAGGCCATTTGTTGTGTGACCAGAGCGAGGGCTGAGGAGGAAGGTCCGGCCTGGGGCTCACAGCCGGTTGTGCTGGGGGTGTGTGAGGCAGAGGATGCAGGCCAGGCAGAGGCCTAAGAGGGTCTGTCCATGGCCAGAGAGGGGATCCCAAGGAGTGACTGTCTCGAGTTGCAGCTGGGGAGCTCTGGGGTGGGTATTAGGGGAAACGATTTCACTGAGGCTGGTGAAACGCTGGAGCGGGAGGCCTGGGGAAGGGGGGGAATCTCTGTCCTGAGAGGATTTTAAGGCCAGACCTGACACAGGCCTGGCTGGGGTGAGTGAGTTGGGCTGGGCCCTGCTCTGAGCAGGAACAGGACGAGCTGACTCCTCAGGGCCCCTCCAGCCCAGTGATTCTAGGACTCTGCACAGGGGCAGAGAGGGGGGTCCCAGGAGAGGTTCCCAGGAGCACCAGGCCTAGAGGCTAGAAGAGGGATGTGAGGGGTGCACTGGGCACTGGAACTAGGACGTGGTTTCTCCTGGGCGTGTGTGTTGCTTTTGCTCACACTCAGCTGAACGGCAACATTTCCTCCATCATCATCATCAGACTAGTGAACACAACAGCCCCGACCTGCTCCCGGGGGGATGCTCAAAGGAAGCACCAGAAACCACGTCAGCTGGTCCAGCTGCCCCTGAAACACAGGCCAGGGGTGAAGATTTTCTACCTGTTAACTCTGCATCCTGTGTCATCAGTGCACACACAGCCCAGCACTGCCTGAGCCCCCCGTCCAAACCCCACCCCCGTCTCCCGCAGCCTAAAAACTTCCCCACCCAGACACCCCCACGAGACCAGCTAGTCTCATATTATCAGTCATCAGCCTCCCCATGTACCTGAAAAACTGCCAGTCTGTGCCCCACACACACAGCCCCTCTGCCAGCCACTGCCCCACATCCCTGACTAACTGCCAGTCTGTGCCTTAGAGAGCCCATCGTTCCAGCACCTATCCTATGTCCCTGACTGCCAGTCTGTGCCCCACACACAGAGCCCCCCCCCCACTCCCTCCCCCCGCCAGACCCGGTGGTACAGGGTGTACGAGACTCAGGGTCAATTTGCCCTCCCGCCTGGCTTCTCTCCATGGCTGCTGAGGGACTCCCCCTGCACTCTCCCACATTGGGCCCAGCTCACAGGGCCAGGCTGCAATGGGCGACAGGGTCACTGCTGCCTGCTGTGGAGCCACAGGCTGAGGGGGAGCCACACCTGGCTGGAGTCCTCCCGCCCTGAACCAGAGCTGATCCGGGGGGTCAGACACTCCCTGCAGCACCCAGCGCTCAGGAGAATGTGGATGGTAAGTGGGGTCGGGGGCCATGGTCGTGCGGAGCTAGAGAATTCTCGATTCCTTGACCCCCAGCGAAATCTCCCCCGACATTCCCAAGAGGAGCGGGCAGGGAGAAATTTATAAATCTCAACTACCCACCCGGAGAAATAAAAAAGCAAATTGAAAGAGCCAGACAAATACCTAGAAACCATCAACTTCAGACAGACCCAAAAAAACCAGCAATAGAACACCACTTGTCATCACCTACAGCCCCCAACTTAAACCTGTCCAACACATTATCTATAAACTACAGCCTATCCTGGAAAGGATACTAAACTCCGAGAGGCTCTGGGAGACAGACCCATAGTCTCCTATAGACAACCACCTAAAGTCAAGATGATTCTTACCAACCACCACAGGACATACCACACTAATACCAACCCTGGTACCTTCCCTTGCAACAAACCCCATTGCCAGCTTTGTCACTCTGCTGATACCATTATTGGACCTAACCAAGTGAGTTATAAGATCCAGAACACATATTCCTGCGCATCCAGAAATATAATCTATGCTATCGTGTGCCGAAAGTGTCCGTCTGCTATGTACATTGGACAAACGTCTCAGACACTTCGCCAAAGGATCAATGCCCACAAAACAGACATTAGACAGGATCACAAAGAAAGAACAGTTTCTTGCCATTTCAACCAGAAAGGACACTGTCTCAACGACTTGATCACATGCATCCTGCTTCAAAGGCCTTTTAAGACTGCACTTGAAAGAGAATCCTCTGAACTGTCATTCATGCTCAAATTCAACACTTTACACTTAAGTTTGAATAAAGACTATAATTACCATACCCATTACAAAGATAGCTTCCCCAATTATCACCTCTAATATCATTAGCTCACAGACATTTACCTCCCCCCCCCCCACCCATGCCCTTTCTGTTCTGAAATGTGATTTGTCCTTTTCATATGTGTTCATTTTTTTAAATTGTATCCTTTGGTATATATGGTTGTGACAATTTTCTTCCACTATTTGATCTGAGGAAGTGGGTCTGGCCCACGAAAGCTCATCACCTATTAAACCATTTTGTTAGTCTTTAAAGTGCTACATAGTCCAGTTTTTTGTTTCAAATAAACCTTCAGTTCGACTTGCAATTGAAAGTCATGTCCGGCTGTGGATGGGGGTGCAGGCCGGTGACTCCCCCACACCCTGTGACAGAAGTAAAGAGCCAGGATGTGCGAGATGGGGCCTCCTGTCTCGTCCCCCCTCCCCTTTGAGTTTGTGTGGTGGCGAGTGGGGCCTGGCTGCAGGGTTTGTGCTGGTGCTTGAGGATTAAACCTGAGCTGTCTGCTCAGTGGCAGCCCCCGCAGGCCCCTCCATAGCCCGGCCGGCAGAGCGAGGGCTGTAGCGGGTGCTCAGCTAGTGACCCTCGGGGGCTGGCTGGACTCTGGCTCCAAGGGGAGCGTCTCTTCCCTCCCCTGGCTGGGCAGAGCGAGAGAAGGGAGGAAGGGCTTGGGGGCTCCCAGCCCGAACCCAGCTGCAGCCAATACACCTGGACCTGGGGGTGCCTGGACATGCCACTTCCCTCACCCCTGGTCCCAATCCTGCTGTATCTGGAATCTTCCATGGCCCGAACCCCTAGGCCCAGACCTGCCCAGGCAGACCCCCCTACCTGGTGTGAACCCAGCCATGGTCGGTCTGCTCACACCTGTGGTGTCTCCCCTGCCCTGCCCCAACCCAGTCCAGGACCAGCCCTGCCGTGGCTGGGGAGGGAGGCCTGTCCTGGGGCCCAGCAGCAGGGGAAGCCCAGACACTGACCCAGCCCTCATGGCTGCCGACTATCCCTGGGAGCGGGGCCCAAAGGGGACACCAGACGTTGTGCCCGTGGCCGTGCACCCGTCAGACAGTGGCCGGCTTGGGCAGGGCTCTGGAGGCTGCTGGTCCCCAAACACGGGAAAGGCTCCCCTGCCAGTGCTGGGCCTGGGTGGCCCATTGCCCCCGTTCCGGTCCCCTCCCCCACAGGAGCCTAAATCCCCCCCATCCTCCATTGCCCCCTCACAGGCTGGTTTGTAGCCAGGTTGCTCCCGAGGGAGGTGCAGGAGCGAGGACCAAGCCGAGGGGCTGCCGGGGCCTTTTCCATTCTGTGCCAGAGGCTGGTACTTCCTGTGTCCCAAACCAGGTCACCGACAGGCCCCCTGGCTCGCTGGCCCAGCGGTGCCGTCCCTGGTCTGTCCCTGGGGCAGTGGCACAGCCCATGTCCCTGGCTGGAGCCCCGAGCGGGGAGGCCGGGCTGATGCCGCTCTGTGTGAGGTGTGACCCTGCTGCACAGCGCCAGGACGACATTCAGAGACACCCGCAGCCCCACAGCTCCCAGTGCAAAGGGGGCACAAACCTACAGACACGGCACTTGCAAACCAGCCCGTGTGCAGACACCTCGCACGGCCGCTCGGGTCTGGAAGGGGAGGGGGTGGGAGCCAAAGTGACCAGGCCCAGCCTGTCCGACCCTCCCCCGGTTCCAGTGCCACTGGCCTCCCCGTGTCCCCTCTGCGAGCAGCCTGGGATTTACCCAGCCCGGCGGCTCCACCCTGCAGCACGAGGCCCCTTCCCCCGGGGCAGGCAAAGCCCCCTCACTCCAGTCCATGCTGCGGGGGGGTTTGGGGCCATCTCACCTCCAGTGCTCCTGTGACACTGCTCTGTCCCCGTGAGCAGGGCTGCCGAGAGGGGCTTTACTGGAGGGTTGGGGGGGGGCTGGGCTGCGTTTCCCACCCACTCTCCAGGGTCTCCCTCCTCTCCGGCTCTGCAGAAACAGCTGCAGCCCCTCCCTCCGCAGCCTGGCCCAGAGGCAGAAACCAGCCTTGGCCAGGGGAGCAGCTGCAGAGAGGAAGGTTTCGGGGGTTCGGGGGCCTGCGGACAGAGGAATGTGAACACTTGGGGTGGCGGTGGGGGTGGGGGGGTCATTTACGTGGGTTTGGTACCTGGGCGAGCCATGGGAGTGACTGAGCTGTACCTGAGAGACTGGACTCAACTCCGGGCTGGAGGACACCCCTCCCCCCCCCGAATCCTTTGGCTCACCGGGTTCCTGTTCCTATGGCCCTGTGCTGGGATGGAGCAGTCAGAAGGAGGAGGCAGGGGACTGCTTTACTCCATCCCACCTGTCCTCTGCCTCTCCCTCCCGCCCACAGCCCCTAGCAGAGTGACTCACCCGCGCCCTTCCCAACGGCCAATGGGAGAGCCGTGCCGGCTACGCACTGCCCAGGCTGTTCCTGCATTGGCACCGCAGGTACAGAAGGTGGAGGCCTGCCAAGGACGTGAGAACGCCCTGCCAGTAAGGGCTTGTGTTAAAACCCCCCAGAGTCATTCAAACTAATTACTCCCCAGGGCTTCCCGGGGCTCTATGTCCAGGTAGCATGGCCTCAGTAATGGAGCCTGCCTCAGACTATTTTTGAGGCTTCCCCGCAGAGGGCATCCCCACTATACATCTCCCCAGTATATGTTGGTTCCACACTAGCGTCATTAGGAACTGCTGCGTTATACATCTTCCTACATGTCAGAGGCAAAATGATTCCATGCCACAAATGGAGAGTTAAGTAGCAGGGACGACAGAGAAAGATGCTTCCCCTACTGCTGGATTTCCAGAAGTTTGTAACTTACTTCACAAAATAGAAATCCACTGTATATTTTAGAGAGTTTGCATGTCTGCCTGTCTGCCTGTCTGTGAGTCTATTTGTTCAAGAACTCCTCCTAACATTATTTGCTTTTTTCACTGCCGCTGCACACAGAGCGTTTGTTTTCAGAGAACTATCCACGATGACTCCAAGATCTCTCTTGAGTAGTTGTAGCTAAATAGTCCCCATCCTATTGTACAGTTGGGATTGTTTTTTCCAATGTGCATTACTTTACATTTATCCACATTCCATTTCATTTGACATTTTGTGGCCCAGTCACTTAGTTTGGTGAGATATTTTTGAAGTGCTCTGCAGTCTGTTTTGGTCTTAACTATCTAGAGCAGCTTCAGGGGACAGCTCAGTTAGTCTGTACAGCCGTGGTCACCAACTGGTCGCTCGCGAGCTACTGGTCGATCTCGAGGCCTGGACCAGTCGCTCGCAAGGTGTCCTGTCAGCCCCACCCCCATTTCCCTCCCACCCCCCCAGAAGCCCTACTACTTACCTCCAGAGAAGACGGAGGTAGTGTCGGCTTCTGGCGGGGAGGGGGCGGTTGACCCCGGGGCTTCCCGCCGCGGGGCGGGGTGGCGCTGGGACAAGCGCGTGCGGGGCTTCCCTGTGCGGGGGGGGGGGGTCGGCCCCCTGGGTAGGCGCACGCACGAGACTTTCCTGCACGGGGGTTGGCCCCGGGGCAGGTGCGCGCGCCGGGCTTCCCTGCGTGGGTGGGGGGGTCAGCCCCCTGGGCAGGCACGCGCAAGGCTTTCCTGCACGGGGGGGTTGGTTCCGGGGCAGGCGCGCACGCATGGGGCTTTCCTGCACCGGGGGGGGAGGTTGGCCCGGGGCAGGTGCGCGCAAGACTTTCCTGCACGGGGGGTTGGCCCCGGGGCAGGCGCGCGTGCAGGGCTTCCCTGCGGGGGTCGGCCCCGGGGTAGGCAAGCGCTGGTTTCCCGGCAGGGGGGGGGAATACTGGGAGGAGGGAGATGCAGGGGACTCTCTGCCTCCACTGGCATCCCATGCCCCTGTCCCCACTCCCCTGTCCTCAACTACAGAATGCTGGGGTCCCCACTCTCCGAACTCTGTCCCCACTGCCCTGTCCCCAGCTACAGAACTCTGTCCCCATTCCCGTCCCCACTCCCCAAACTCTGTCCCCACTGCCCTGTCCCCAGCTACAGAACTCTGTCCCCATTCCCATCCCCACTCCCCAAACTCTGTCCCCACTGGCACTCTGTCCCCTGCTGCAGAATCCTGTCCTCTGCCCTCCCAGCACCCTGTTCCCTCTCCCCTGCCCCCAGCCGCAATACTCTGTCCCCACAAAATGTATAATTATAAAAGCTTCATTTTAGATTTAAATAGCATGAATAAAAAACAGACCATTTATTTCATAACTATAAACGTGATTTTAATTGTATGTATTGCATAATTTAAAAATAAACTGTTTATCAGTGTGTAAGTAAGGGCTGGGGATAGCAAGTGATGGACAGGAGGAGAATAGCGAGGTCGGGGCTTCAAGGAAGGGGCGGGGCTTCAAGGAAGGGGAGGGGCTTCAAGGAAGGTGCGGGGCGGTAGATCTTCGCCTGTTCTGAGATTTAAAAAGTGATCTTGGGTGTAAAAAGGTTGGAGACCAGTGCTGTACAGGATACACTTAAACAACAACAAATGATCTGGTAGCATTTTATAGACTCACAACACATGTAGATGGGATTGTGAGCTTTGGTGGGCACAGCCCGCTGCTTCAGGTGACTGGAGTTGGATGTCCAAGACCAAAATAAATAGAGGCGGGGGGAGAAGGAAAAAAATGGGAGAGGGAAGGAACAAGAAGAGGCAATTCCCCTTGATGTTTTTACCCACTGCCGGTGTAAGGACAGAAACACTAAGGCTACGTCTACACTGGCCCCTTTTCCGGAAGGGGCATGTAAATTTCACCAGTCGTCGTAGGGAAATCCGCGGGGGATTTAAATAAAAATGTCCGCCGCTTTTTTCCGGCTTTGAAGTAGGAATAAGACCCTCCGGAAAAGGGCACTTTTTCCGGAGGATCGGGGCCAGTGTAGACGCTCTTTTCCGGCTTTTTTAAAAGCCGGAAAAAAGCGGCGGACATTTTTATTTAAATGCCGCGGGGGATATTTAAATCCCCCGCGGATTTCCCTACGACGACTGGTGAAATTTACATGCCCCTTCCGGAAAAGGGGCCAGTGTAGACGTAGCCTAAGGGTATGTCTACACTACAATGTTAGTTCGAACTAACGGATGTTAGTTCGAACTAACATTCATAGCCGCTACACTAGTGCTCCACTAGTTCGAATTTGAATTGAACTAGCGGAGCGCTTAGCTCAAACTAGGAAAACCTCATTTTACGAGGATTAAGCCTAGTTCGAACTTACTAGTTCGAATTAAGGGGTGTGTAGCCCCTTAATTCGAACTAGTGGGAGGCTAGCCCTCCCCAGGTTTCCCTAGAGGCCACTCTGGCCAACACCAGGGAAACTCGTCTGCCCCCCTCCCGGCCCCGGACCCCTTAAAGGGGCACGGGCTGGCTGCGGAGCCCGTGCCAGGTGCAAGCCTGCCAGCACCCAGCCAGCAGACCCTGCACCTGGCACAGCACAGAGCCACCCACCCGATGTCCCCCAGCCCACCCCCTCTTCCCGGGACCAGGCTGGCGGCTCCCGGGAGCTTGCCCTGGACCGCGAGAGGCGGGCACCTTCCTGGGCTAGTGCAGACATCGTGGACCTCGTCCATGATCTCTGCACTAGGCACAGGAAAGTGGCCGTCTAGGGCAGGAGAGCTACTAGCCTGGCCACCCAGGAGCAGGTGTGCATGAAAATCAAGGGGGTCCACTGAGACCCCTGACCCTGAGCCCTGAGCTTACAATGGCCGTCCTGGGTCAGACCAAAGGTCCATCTAGCCCAGTAGCCTGTCTGCCGACAGCGGCCAACCCTAGGGACCCCGGAGGGGATGGACTGAAGACAGTGACCAAGCCATTTGTCTCGTGCCATCCCTCTCCAGCCTTCCACAAACTTTGGGCAGGGACACCACTCCTACCCCCTGGCTAAGACTACTCCATGGACCCAACCTCCATGACTTGATCTCACTTCCCTTTCAACTCTGTTCTAGTTGTAGCCTTCACAGCCTCCTGCAGCAAGGAGTTCCACAGGTTAACTATTTGCTTTGGGAAGAACAACAACTTTCTCTTACTAGTTTCAAGCCTGCTACCCATTCCTTTCCTTTGGTGTCCTCTAGTCCTTCTTTAGGGGAACTCAGGAAGAACTTTTCTGAATGCACCCTCTCCACCCAACCCCTGCTTTTAGAGACCTCTATCCTGTCCCCGCTCCATCTCCTCTTTTCTAAGCTGAACAGTCCCAGTCTCTGTAGCCTCTCTTCATCTGGGACCTGTTCCCAACCCCGGATCATGTTAGTTGCCCTCCCCTCTCCCAGCCTTTCTCTTCCCCTCTCCCACCTCCTTTTCCCAGTCTCCCCCAGTTTTGTTCAATAAAGACAGAGTCAATGTTGGAAGAAACGTTATCTTTATTTTGTACATCAATAAGAAGGGGAGCTAGGGAAGGGTAAGTGGAAGGAGGTGAGGGAGGAATGGGGTACGAGCCCCCGATGGGGAGGACTGGGCTGGCTCTGTGGGCTTCTGGGGGTGGAAGCTCTCCTGCAGCCCCCCGATTGCCCCCTCTCCCCAGATGGCAGCCTGCGGCAAGTGCAGCCAGGCTGATGGCCGAGTGGTGTGATGTTCCCAGTGTGGGTACTCCGGGCACTCCAAGCCAGGACTGCTTTGCAAGCGGGGCACCCCTGAGAACTGTCTGTCCAGGGTGGGGGTCGGGACCCTTTAAGTGCAGCTCTCAGCTAGCCTGAGACAGCAGCTCCACGCTCTAAGTCCTCCTCTGATGTCCTGCCGGCACTGCTTCCGGCCATCCTTAAGCCCTGTTCAGGGTCCACTCAATGTGGACTTGCTAGTTCGAATTAGCAAAATGCTAATTCGAACTAGTTTTTAGTTCTAGACGCGTTAGTTCGAATTAGCGCTGTAGTGTAGACGTACCCAGACTTACACCCCATCCCTTGGATTTTGCAACCTCTGACCCAGGTAGCAAGTCCTGAGCAGTAGCAACGAATTTCACGTATGCATGACAGAAACCGCAATGGTCGCAAAAACGGAGGGCTTCACTTTCTGTGGTCGCACCGGCTCTAGGCACCAGCAAATCGAGCACCTGCTTGGAGCGGCCCATGTCCAGGGGCGGATCCTGGCCAACCTCACCGCCCCGCAGGCCTGCCTGTGGCCCCAGGGCAAGGGACGGGGCGGAGCCGGGGCCTGCAGGGGGGCGGGTGCTCTTGCTGCCTCACCCGGCCCCTGGGAAGAATGATACGCGCCACGGGGCGCTCCCACGTTCCCGCACCTGCTGCGGGGAGGGGACACGGGGCTTTGGCGGAGAAAGAGACAGAGTCAGTTGGGGGAGGTGTAGGATCGGGTTTGGCTGGGAGGGGAGAGAAGGTGGAAACTGGGTTCAGTGGGGGGGGGTCGGGGTGTGTGGAGGGGGGACAGGACTAGGCTGGGTTTGGCCGGAGGGGGATGGGAGTCAAAGAGCCGCCAGGTGCAAGGGGCACTTTCCTCCTCAGGGCCTCTCCTGCAGCAGCGGGCCAAGGGCAGGGGAAGGGGGTGGCCAAAAATATTTTGCTTGGGGTGGCAAAAAACCTAGAGCTGGCCCTGGCTGTGGCCCCTCCCTCTGCAGCCCTGGCCCAGAGGCAGAAACCAGACCTGCAGCCTTTGCCAGGGGAGCAGCTGCAGAGAGGCAGGTTTTGGGGCCTGCGGACAGAGGAATGTGAGAACTTGTGGGGGGGGAGGGTTCCATTGACCTGGGTTTGGTACCTGGGCGAGCCATGGGAGTGGTTGAGCTGGACCTGAGAGGCTGGACTCAGCTCAGGGCTGGAGGACACCCCGCTGCTCCGAATCCTTTGGCTCACCGGGGTCCTCGTTCCCATGGCCCAGTGCTGGGATGGAGCAGTCAGAAGGAGGAGGCAAGGGACTGCTTTACTCCATCCCACCTGTCCTCTGCCTCTCCTTCCCGCCCACAGCCCCTAGCAGAGTGACTCACCCGCGCCCTTCCCCCAGGTCAATGGGAGAGCCGTGCTGGCTATGCACTGCCTGGAAAAGCGTCCGTGGCCAATGTAGACGCACTTTTCCGGAAAAGAGCCCCGATCGCCATTTTCGCGATCGGGGCTTTTTTCCGGAAAAGACTACTGGGCTGTCTACACTGGCCCTTTTCCGGAACAGTGTTCTGGAATAAGGACTTATGCCCGAGCGGGAGCAGAATAGTTTTTCCGGAATAGCGGCTGATTTTGTACAGTAGAGAGTCGTTGCTTTTCCGGAAATTCAAGGGGCCAGTGTAGACAGCTCGCAGCTTATTCCGGAAAAGCGGCTGATTTTCCGGAATAAGTGGCCCAGTGTAGACACAGCCCCTGTGTCTACACTGCAACTTTATTTTGAAATAAGTTAGTCCATCTCTACACAGCATGTAGTTATTTCAAAATGGTTTCAAAATATTGCCAAGCTGTAGGACTTCTTACTCTGACTCCTGTGTCCCTCAGGCTATGTCTACACTGGCAGCTTCTTGCGCAAGAACTGTTTTGCGGAAGAGTTCTTGCCCAAAAAGTCTTCCACAAGAGCGCGTCTACACTGGCATGTGCTTTTGCACAAGAGATGTGGACGCCCTCTTGCGCAAGAAAGCGCTGATGGCCAGTTTAGCCATAGCGATTTCTTGCGCAAGAAATCCCCCTTTGCGGCAACAATCCATTTCCTAGAGGGGGGAACACACCAGAGAGCAACCAGACAGGAGCAGATGGAAACATTTTATTAAAGCGAATGATTCACTCTCAGTTCCCGACACAAAAGTTACACAGGGGCTGGGCAGGGAGGGGTCCCTGCCTCTGTGTGTGGGGGGCTGGGAATGGGTGACGGGGAGGGGTCACTGGATGGTCCCTGTTCTGTTCCCTCCCTCTGGGGCACCTGGCACTGGCCACTGTGGGCCGACAGGACACGGGGCTGGACGGGTCTTTGGTCTGACCCAGTCTGGCTGCTCTGATATTCCCTGGTGAGCGCCCCCCATAGACTAGCTCAGGCAGCTCCCTGCCGGGCCTGCTGGCTTGTCCCAGACACTCCCATCCCCCGTCACTTAGGCTGGGGGCTCGCAGCGTCGTGCCAGGGATTTTCTGGGCAGCTACAATTCCAGGCAGCGCCGTTCAGCGTTGCAATAGCCCAGCCCCTGCCTGGAGCTCGCTCCTTGTCTCCAGCTCTGCAGGGGAGAGCAACGTTCCCAGCAGGCAGCAGCTTCAGGAGCCGGGGTTGGCTGCTTTCCTGAGCCCAGCTGGCCCCCAGAGCCCAAAGGTGGGGGAGGGGAGAGGGGACTAGTGAGGGGCAGAGCCATGGGGGTGGATGATTTGTGTGACCTGATCTGAAGTCTGCCTGTCCCCAGCAAGGTTGCTAGTTCTGTCTCTATCCAGCCTCCAGCTCTGCCCTTCAGGGCCTGTCTGCTCCTCTGTCCTTCCACCTCCCTTAAGCGGAGCTGCAGGGAGAGAAGGGGAGGAGGTTTCAGGAACCATAGAGGTGAGGAGCCGGGGCTGGGTACAGAGGAGTCCTCCAGGGTCACACAGACTGGGGTGTGTGAGGCCAGAGGGGCTGCTCTCAGGAAGACAGTCGGAGCTCGGTGTTTGTGCCCCACCCCACCCAGATCCAGGGTCGGATGCTCTGCCCAGGGAGGGAGCCCGGCGGGAAAGTGAAGATCGGGGCCTTGGCAGCAGCATCGATAAATGTCACCAGCCCCCAGTCACAGTCCAGACAAACCCGGATCCTGCTGGGGGGGCTCAGGGGCAGGGGGGTTGCAGGGTCAGTGAGAGCCCGGAACTGATCCCCCCACCACCCCACAGCCCAGATCCCTTCTCTGGGGCTCAGGCTGATCCCTCCCTTTCTGCTCACAGACTGTCTGGCCACCCCCAGAGACCAGATCCCTTCCTTGGGGGGTGGAATGATCTCTCCCTTCCTCTTCACAGACTCTCTGGCTACCCCCACAGCCCAGTATTGCCCATCCCCCACCTCCACCTCCCAGTAATGTCTCCCCGAGGTGAAGCCCTCACGGCCGAGTACACAGGACACACTGTCGAATCTCTCCCGGATGTCGGGCCGTGGCTGCCGTGTGTTTCCCAGGCTCACACGTTTCCCATCCTCCGACAGGACGAGCTGGGGATGCGCCGTGTCTGGATCCAGAGTCACGTTGGCTGGGGGAGAATCAGAGCGTGAGGGGCAGAGCTCGGCCCTGGGGGGGGTCAATGGCGTCAGGGACAGAATCTGCCCCAGCTGGGCAGTGACTCAGGGACTCTCCTGCCTCCAGGGGCGCCCGGCTCTGAGTGGGGAGCAGCCCTGAGGTCTCGGCCCAGCCCAAGGGGCAGCTCACTCCCCGGCAGGGAGGGGCCGTGGCAGAGAGAAGGGATCAGAGGGGCCCTGACACTGGGAATCTGCCCCCCTCGCACTGGGCCGGGGACAAGCGTCTCTGGGCCGGGGACCCCAGATGGAAACTGCCTGGTCAGGGCTGGCTGGATCCAGGCCCTGCCCTCGGCTGGGCCCCTCCCCATTGAAATGTCCCTGGGTCCCAGCTGCCTCTGGGCAGGGTTTGTGATTCCCCCCGTGACATGTCTCCCCCGCATGGCACGTCTGGGCTCGGCTCCTTTCCCGCCGCACTGGGGCTCTGGGCCGAGCTCCGACCTGCCCCCCACCAGGCTGCTCAGCCTCCGGCCCAGCGCCCAGACCCCGCAGAGCCAGCAGGGAGGGGCAGGGACCGGCCCCAGCTGGGCGGGGCGGGAAGAGGCTGAACAAGGCGAGTCCTGCACTGGGGGTGCCCAGGCGCCGTGCGGAGGGAACGGGGGTGTCTCTGTCCCAGCCATGGCAGGAGGCTGACTCAGGGCTGACAGAAGGAAGAGGGGCCCCAGGGAGCTGAGGGGGTCCCAGCGGGGGCTGGGCGGAGGGAGAGAGAAGCTGAGCTCACGCGGGGGGAGAGGAAAAGGGGAACAGGACCAGAGCTCTGCTCTCAGCAGCTCCCCAGCTGCCTGCCATGGGCCCAGGACTGCCCCTGTCTGTGCCCCAGGCCCTGGTGCTCTGGGGTCTGATCCATCCCTTCCCCCAGCAGAGCAGGGACCCTCCCATGGACTCTTGGGTCCTCTGCCGGGGGCAGGAGAAAGAGCAACGTCCCCGAGTGCCCCAGAGTCCATGCTGGGCACCGCCCCTCAGTCACTGGGGGGAAGGGAAACTCCCCACTTGGACCCCCCCCACCTCTCCCGCGCCAGAGAACAAGGGGAGCCCAAGGCCGAGAGGAGTTTTGGATGTAGGAGGTCTCCAAGCTGGGGGGTCCAGGCTGGGGGGGGCTGAGGGTTTTGGATACGGGGGGGGGGGAGTACAAGCTGAGGCAGGGAGTTCAGGTGCTGGAGGGGCTGAGAGCTCTGGGGGAGCCCTGGAGATAAAGGGCTCTGGGCTGGGGGGTTGGACTCT
This sequence comes from Pelodiscus sinensis, assembly GCF_052426305.1. Lineage (NCBI taxonomy): Eukaryota > Metazoa > Chordata > Testudines > Trionychidae > Pelodiscus > Pelodiscus sinensis. The sequence goes on from NC_143070.1 coordinate 16,513,544, forward strand.
GGGCTGGGACTCTGGGCTGGCTCAGGAGGAGGCGTCTGGGGGCAGGAGGAGGCCCCTGTGCCGGTGAAAGCTGGGGGAGGGGCAGTTTGTGGCTCACCTGGTCTATACAGGCTGAGGGGTCCCTCCAGTGCATCCGGCAGAGTGTCTGGGGGAGGAGAGGGGGAGATTCAGGTTTGCACGGGGAGCCCAGAGCCGGGTTGTCACGTCACAGACACACTCAGGCCTTGTTCAATTCCCGCCATTTGTCGTTCCCTAGGCCCAGGCCCTGCAGAGACTTTGGCATCAAAGCAGCTTTTGGCACTTTGGCCCCTTGATTAGGGTTACCAGGTAGTCTAAAAAAATACTGGACACACTTGATGGGGGTGGGGGGAAGGGACCATCCAGGAGGGGAGCAGGGCTGGCTGGGAGGAAGGGGGGGGAAGCAGAGTTGGTGGGAGGGGGGCTTCGGGTGCAGCGGGGCTGGCTGGGAAAGATCGGGGGGGGGGCAGCCGGCGGGAAGCAGAGCTGGCGGAGGGGGCTCAGGGGCAGTGGGGTTGGCCGGGGGAGATTGGGGGATGGGCACCTGGAAGAAAGCAGAGCTGGAGGGGACGGGAAGGGTCGGGGACAGCGGGGCTGGCTGGGGGAGATCAGGGTGGGGGGGGCAGCCTTGATTGAAAACTACTGCTCCTCCCACCCAGCTGGCTGCTTCAGCTGCAGTTTGAAGAGAACTGGCTCAGCCGCAGCAGCATGTAGCCAGAGGGCAGCTCCTGGACTCACCCCAGCCCGGGGCCCACCCCTTAGCACGGCACTAGGGGGCAGAGGTAACTGTCCCGCCGCCCCTCCTTCACCATACCTCTGGAGTGGGGAGGGGATGGGGGAGAAAGGGCCGTGCAGAGCCACAACTCCGGCAGCTGCTTCCAGGAGCCGCTTGCCGGGTTTCCCCCTCCTCCTTCAGCAGCCGCCATTCGGCCCTTCGGCCAACGGGGAAATTCCCGGTATCTCGCCGGGCCACTCTGTCCCGGCCCTGGGACACCCGCCCTGCAGCCCTCTGGCTGGGAGAGACGCAGGGGCCAAAACGAAGGGATTTTGCTGAATTTGGGCCAGAAGGTTGTGACCATCCATGAGTCTCCTTCTCTCCCTCGGCTTGGCTAGTAGGGGAAGTGCTGAGAACTGGGACCAGGGTCGTTGCTCTCTACACGATTGGAGACTGAACCTGGGTATTTATGCTGGACAATATACGGCCCAGGGGCCAGATCTGGCCCACCAAGCCCCCAAATCAGGCCTGGGGACCCCAATCCCGGGACTCTCAGGCACACGCAGCTGCCGTGGTTTAAAGCTCAGTCCCTGCGGCTCTGGGCTCTGCAGTGGGGGGGGGGGGCTTCATGTGATCTCCCCACCCCCAGCCCAACCCTCAGCTCCGATTGGCTGGAAACAACCGGCCAATAGGAACTGAGAGATTGGCCTGGGTGTGGGGGTAGCACAAGCCTTAGAGCCACATGGAGGGAGCAGTCTGCAGTTTAATGTGATCTGGGGCTGCAGCAGGCAGGGAGCTCAGCCTGCCTTGGGGGTGCTGCAGAGCTGCCTTTGGCACCCCAGCCTCTCCTGCACCCCCACTCTGTACCCTCTGTCCCAGGTGATAACTCCCTCCCAGACCCTGTAGCCCTTCCTGCACCCCTCCCCCAGGCCAGAATCCTCTCCTACATCCACACCTCCTCCCATTCCCCTGCCCGAGGTCACCACCCACACCCTCTGCAGTCTGCACCATCCTTTTCCCCTTCTCCCAGGTCACAGCTCCCTCCCCGAACCTGTACCCCCCTCCTACACTTCTCCCCCAGGCCAGAATCCTCACCTGCATCCAGACCCCCTCCCTGATCCTACACCCCAATCTGCGACCCAGGTCACCACCGCAAACTCCCTCTCAGACCCCACACCATCTCCTGCAGCCCAGTCCCTTACCCTGTGTGGCCTTCTGTATGCAACACCACCCTAAACCCTGCACCCCCACCATAGCAAAGTGTGGGCCTTGGCCACTTTCCAAAATCTTGTAGTGGCCCCCACCAAGAATTATTGCCCCCCAGCATTGATGCTGATTGGCTCTGCTTGGGCCTGGTGAGCCGTGTGCTTGCCATAAGGGAAAAGTTTTCTACAGTGACCTTGCTCTTAAAGTGCCGTGTTCCTGAGTTGCTCTGCAGGACCCAGATGTGTTGCTCACATAAGGTGTTTGCATAGACACCCAGAGTGACCTGCCTAGGCCAGGGAGCGACGTCCAGAACCCCCCTGTGGAGAAGTGATTCGTGCACATCAGAAAAGAGAGTAACTTGAAAATTGCTTGGGCAGCAAAAACCCTCCAGCAATTGAAAGTTCCTGTGTGAGCCGTGTACAAGTCACACAAGGTACTGACTGTCCCCAACACAAAGGAGATTGGAACAGAACTCATCCGGGTATAATCTGGATGGTTCTAACAGGTCAGATACTGTCAGGGGTCATCCTGCTATCACAGGAGAAATGCACCATGACTCGCCTATGCCCCAGGAGAAGGGAACTGGGCGTGTTTCTCTCTCTCTGGCGTTTCTCACTCTCACACTCAATGAAATTGCAAAGGCTGCTTCTGAACAAACAAGGGTTTGAATTAATCAGCCTGAGTGTCTTGGAACCCAAGGCAGTGTCATGCACCCTGCAATTATATGGGAGCATCATCTAATTATGAACCAATTGACCTGCGCCATTCTCCTTCCAGGGTCCCACTTTCCCCTCCTCCATCCCCCCAAGGTACCTTTGAACTCCCTCAGCGTCTCCGACAGCGCAATAACTTTCCGGGAGTAACCATGGACTCGCTTCTCCAGTTCAGGAGCCATCTCCTCTGGCTGCTGGGCCTGTCCCTTCTCACACCTGGGGAGAAGCAACATCCCATGGTGGCAATGCAGTGGTTCCCAGCCTTTTCAAGCATATGGACCTCTTTTCAATCCATGAAAATTTCACGGACCCCCTCCCCTCCCTGGGGGAGAAACAAAGAAAAGGAAAAGAAAAAGAACATAAGAACGGCCGTACTGGATCAGACCAAAGGTCCATCTAGCCCAGTAGCTTGTCTGCCGACAGTGGCCAGCACCAGGCGCCACAGAGAGAGAGTGGACCGAAGACAATGATCAAGTGATTAGTCTCCTGCCATCCTTCTCCAGCCTCTGACAAACAGAGGCCAGGGACACCATTTCTATCCCGTGGCTAATAGCCTTTTATGGGCCTAACCTCCATGAAATTATCTAGCTTCTCTTTAAACTCTGTTATAGTCCTAGCCTTCACAGCCTCCTCTGGCAAGGAGTTCCACAGTTTGGCTACATGCTGTGTGAAGAAGAACTTTCTTTTATTAGTTTTAATAAAAGAATTTGTCTAGAGCCCTTTTTAAATATTGGTGTCATGTTAGCTACCTTCCAGTCATTAGGTACGGAAGCCGATTTAAAGGATAGGTTACAAATCACAGATAATAGTTCAGCAATATCCTATTTGAGTTCTTTTAGAACCCTTGGATGAATGCCATCCGGTCCCGGAGATTTGTTAACATTAAGTTTTTCTATTTGTTCCAAAACCACCTCTAATGACACTTCAATATGGAACCGTTCCTCAGATTCATCACCCATAAAGGACGGTGCAGATTTGGGAATCTCCTTAGCGTCCTCAGCTGTGAAGACTGATGCAAAGAAATCATTTAGCTTCTCCGCAATGGCTTTATCGTCCTTGATTGCTTCTTTTATATCTCGATCGTCTAGGGGACCCACAGGTTTTTTAGCAAGCTTCCTGCTTCTAATGTACTTTAAAAACATTTTGTTATTTCTTTTTGAATTTTTGGCTAGCTGTTCCTCAAAATCTTTTTTTCCTTTTCTTATTACATTTTTACACTTGGTTTGACAGTGTTTATGTTCCTTTCTATTTATCGCACTAGGATTGGACTTCCACTTCTTAAAAGATGCCTTTTTGTCCCTCACTGCTTCTTTTACATGGTGGTTAAGCCACGGTGACTCTTTTTTAGGTCTCTTGCTATGTTTTCTAATTTGGGGTATACCTTTAAGTTGGGCCTCTATTATGGTGTCTTTAAAAAGTTTCCATGCAGCTTGCAGGGATTTGCCTTTAGTCACTGTGCCTTTTAATTTCTGTTTAACTAACCTCCTCAATTTTGTGTAATTCCCCTTTTTGCAATTAAATGCCAGAGTTCTGGACTGCTGAGGTGTTCTTCCCACCACAGGAATGTTAAATGTTATTATATTATGGTCACTATTCCCAAGCGGTCCTGTAATGGTTATCTCCTGGACCTGATCCTGCGCTCTACTAAGGACTAAATCGAGAATTGCCTCTCCCCTTGTGGGTTCCTGTACCAGGTGCTCCAAGAAGCAGTCATTTAAGCCATTGAGAAATTTTCTCTGCTTCTCTTCCTGAGGTGACATGTATCCAGTCAATATGGGGATAATTAAAATCCCCCATTATTACAGAGTTCTCTATTTTGGTAGCCTCTCTAATCTCCCTCAGAATTTCAATGTCCACCGCCATGGGTTCAAACCTTACTTTTGGACTTTCCACAGATCCCCTGCAGTACCTTCACGGACCATCAAGAGTCTAGGGTTGCCAGACACTTTCACAAAAAACACCTCCCCCTCACATGGCAGGAAAAAATTTGGTTAAGAAAAAAAAGCGCACAAAAAAAGTCACTGCACCTTTAAATCCCCAGGCTCCCTGCTCTCCACATCCCCACCTGACATAGGGGGAAATGTCCCAAGCGGCCTTCCAACCGAGAGAAATAGAAAATACCAGACATTTTACCGGACAGAGGCTGCAACTGGACTGTCTGGGCCAATACCCGACACCTGACAACCCTACAGGGGTCTGTGGTCCACAGGTTGGGACCCGCTGTGATCCTGCCTTGAGTGACTCAGTTCTTAAGTTCTGGTTAGTGGGTATTTGAGTCTCCACAGCCAACTCCCTCCTGGGCCTCCAGGCACTGAGGGACGGGAGGTTCCCAGGGGAAGGGCTGTAGGAATCTGCCCACGAAGAACTAGACCAGTGGTCACCAAGCAGTGGATCTTGGAGCCTCTGACAGGTGATCCTGACTGGTTTGGCCAAGAGGCTGTCAAGCGCTGGCATTTTAGCTGCCCCTCCCCCCCTGCCTTGCGTCTCCTTATCTTTGCCTTGGAGCTGCCTTCCCCACCCCTAGAAGCCTCCTGCTTTCTGGGCAGGGCAGGGCAGGGAGAAGAGGGAGTGCTGATGTCAAGATACCTGCTCTCTCATCCTGTATCCTATCTCCACAGAGCAGAGAGGGGGCACAACAGTACTTGGGATGGAGTTTGCTGGCTGCTGTGGGGAGTGGTGCAGGGCCAGGACATGGAGCCTGCCCTAGCCTCACTGCACCACCCCCCAGCAGCCTCCTGAGGTGAGTAGTGCCCAGTTGGAGCCCACATCCTGAAACCCTACCCCAGTCATGAACCCCTCTTGCATCCCAGACTCCCGCCCCAAGCACCCCTGCATCCAAACACCTTCCCAGAGCTTGCACCTAGACCCCCCGCCTACATCCCAACCGTCTGCCCCAAGCTCAGCTCAGAGCCCCTCTCACACTCCAAATCCCTTAATCCAAGACCAGAGCCTGCCCCCCAACCCTCTGCCCCAGCCTGGTGAAAGGGAGAGAGGATGGGGGAGAGAGGGAGGGAGAATGGAGTGAGCAAGGGTGGGGTCTTGGAGAAGGGGTATAAAGGAGATGGGGCAAATTTATTTGGGTTTGAGGTAGATCTTGGATGGCACTTAAATTAAAAAAGTAATCTCATGCTTCAAAAGATTGATGACCACTGAACTAGATTGACAGACCAGCTCCCCTCTCCCCAGCTCATCCCACCCATGTGGATAAATCCCTGTAATATTATCATTCTCATATAACTTTGTATTAAGATCTTATCCTTTTAGACATATCTTTAAGTGTTCTTATAGAATCTCTGTAACATTTCTCATATAACTTTGTATTAAGAGAAACTTTCCTTTATATATATAGATCTTGTAGGCCTTCTTATAGAATCCCTGGTATTAAGAAACTTTGTATAAGGTAAAGAAAAAAATGTCATTTGAACTCTCCCCTTTCCTTGATTGCCCTGTTGAAATGAATGAGGTGTGAATGGAGAATGAAAGGGGAGCACCTCCAGCAGCAGTTGCTGGGAGCCAGACCCAAGACAATACCTGTGCAGTGAGCTCATTAAGAAGACTGGACATACAGACTCCTTGGGAGTCCAGCAGCAAGTGCCTGCCCTTGGAAGAACTTTCTTAGAAGTATTATAAAGGTGAGGTGATGACTAACTGGATCCATGAGCGGGATAAATAGGAGGCATCTTGCAGGGGGACCCCGGATTTTCGTCTTGTCAACGTAGGAGCATTGATCCGGATAGGCAGAAGCCTGGCTCCACCCCTCCCCCATCTAACTCACCTGGCTAGTGCAGTTAGGGGGAGCAACTATTGGTAACAACAAGATGGAGTGCGGTTGTGTCTGTGTGTGTGAGTGTGTGAGTGTGATATATCATATGCATATGATAAAGTGTTGATTGATCTATGTATGTTCAGTAAATGTGGTGTGGTGCCTTATCCCCCTGAAAAAGATCCCGAGTACTTCTTTTAAGCACAACACACAAAGGTCTCCAAACAGCCCTCGGGCAGGAAAGACCTTGGATCTCTGCTGCCCTGTGCTGAATGGTGCCCAGCGCCCAGCAGGGACAGGCCCATGTCCCAGCCCTCAGTCCTGGGGCAGCCAGTCCCCAGGGCGGTGACATGGGTAGAATGTACCACAGGCCAGTCTGCGCCTTTCCATGGGTAACTGCAGAGTCGTCTCTAAAAGGACGAGGGCCTCAGGGTTAAATGGGTCAGAGATTTAAATCCCAAATGTGACCTTCCCGCACGTTCTGCTGTGGAGCCCTGGGGAGAGGCAGGGACAACTTCACTGCCAAGTGTTTCCCCCCCGCACTGTGAGGTGTGAGGGGGTGAGAGCGACCTACCTGCTCAGGGAGCTTCTGATGTCCTGGAGAGAGAGAAAGAGAGAGAGAGAGAGAGAGAGTTTCAGTCTCACCTGACACACACTGTGAATTCCAAGGGAGGGATTTGGCGAGTGAGGGGGAACTAGACTTTGCCTGGCCCCAGGGCCATGGACCCCTGAGCGAATGGGGCTTTGCCATCGCTAGTCTCTCTGTGCCTGTGGGTCTGCACAAAACAACAATTCCCATGCCAGGAGGGCGCACACGGAGCTGCCCTGTGACCTCTGACTCCTGTGCCCACCTGTCAGGGCAGCGTTTCTCAAACTGTGGATCTTGACCCTCCGGGGGATCGCAAACAGCTGAGAGGGGGGTTGCGGTATCACAAGTTTTAGAACCCCTGTGTTAGGGGCTGTCCTGTCTCTGTGGTGGGAGCTGGGCTGTTTCCCCTCAGTCTCACCTGCAGGAATTCACTCGCTGGCTTCTGACACGTCCCCTCCAGCTCCTGGATCCGCTCGCTGAGACGGGAAATCTGCTCCGAGAGTTTGGTGACAGTGTCAGTCCCTTCCTTTGCTATCATCTCGTCCAGCTTCTGCAGCTGGGCCAGCAGGAGTCGCTCTTGTTCCTCCACAAACTGCCGCAGCTGCTGAAACTCGGCCACAATCTTCTGCCGCTCAGCTTGTGTCTGTTTCTGGAAGAAGAAGAACCAGACGCTCTTTTCCGAAAATGCTTTTAATGGAAAACTTTTCCGTTGAAAGCATTTCCGGAAAATCATGCCAGTGTAGACAGAGCCGTTGTGTTACTCTTTAAAGTGCTACCAGCCTATTTTTTGTTTTTTAAGTGTATCCTGTTACAGGCTAAGTTGGCTATTCCTAGAAGCTTCAGTTTACAGTGGGTGTGACAGTGGTTTCCGACTTGTGGTCTTTGTGCCTTTGGGGCCATGGACTATGTCAGTAAAAGACTTGGACTAACAAGCACTGGATAGAATTCAGCTGTTCACACAGACAATCAATTTTCAAAGGGGAACCTCCCTTTGACACTTCTAAAGAAGTCCACAAATTCACAGAGGGTGGAAGTGGCTGGTTTAGGGCCCAACTCTAAGGAGGGATCCTGCTAAAACAATGAATTGTGATTTCTGGGTGCTCATTCCTCGGCTGACCAAGGGAAACAATAATCTGGTCACTAGATTGTCCTGGCTGCTCCTTAGGTCTGATTCGGGATCAGCTCCCTCTGGCTCACTAGAAAGGCAGGGTCATAATGCCGGGAACCTACCAGGTATTCCTGGCTGGTCTTCTCCCTGCTCACTTTCAGTCCCAGCAGCTTTTGTCTCTTGACTCTCAGAGTCTTCAGATGGGCCTGGAGCCTTTCCTGGAGACGCAGAAACATTTCATGTGACTAAACAAAAATCAAATGTGAGTTTGCTAATCATTTATAAAATAGATCGTTTTTGGTTCAACCCATTTCTGTAATGTCCTGCCAGCAAAGATGTTTAGGTTTTTAGTTTTGTTTCTGTTTTTGTTAGTTTCAAAACTAGAGGGAGGGGAGTTAGTTTCAAAACTAGAGGGACTAGAGGGAGGGGAGCTGGCCCACCACAACCACACACTGTCCTCACGGCTGCAGAGCCCGGCAGGTTTATGGGTTCAGAGACACAGAGTCACAGTAACAGACACTGGGAGTGTTTTCAGAGTGTTTGAAATTGTCGGACCTTGTTACCGTAGGGAGCTGGGGTCACATAATCATAGGTCCCTGTGGCTCAGGAGAGGTGGGTGGGAGGAGACTGGGCACAGGCTGGCTGGCCCTTTCAAGGGAGGAGCTCTCAGCAGGGTCCCTGTAAGCCGGGCGCTTGGGCAGCACCCAGGAGAGATTCCAGTGCAGCCCAGCTGATTAGCAGAGCACCCAGTCACCCACAGCTGGCAGCAGGTGTTTCTACGAGTGCTGCTCAGACACACATGCATTGGTGCAGAGAACAAAATTTATTCCACACATGGATGGAAAATATTAGAAAGAATATTGGTTGTCAGCCCTGCCTGAGACACAGTCAATTCTTCTCCCCAGGAAGGGACAATGAAGGGCAGGGTGAGGGATCCTGGGATCTAACCCAGCTTGAGATATGTCAAACAGGCCCAGGGAAAGCCAGAGGGAGGAGGCCCCTGGAGCAGGCAGAGGAGACCCTGGATCTTCTTCAGGATGATAAGAGCAAACTCCAGACTCAAAGTCCTGAGAGTCCCGGCTGGGAGAGCAGGGCTGTTACTGGCCACACAAAATGCCACTGTGGGTCTTTTTTGGGAAACTGAGGCAGGACTACCCCATGCCACGAGGGGCACTTGGGAGGCAATGTCCCTGCTGCGGTGCCCTATCACCAGGCCGTCCCTGCTGCCTGCAGTCCCACCCCTGATCCTATCGGCTAGATTCCCAGGGCAGGAGCTGCTCCCCAGTGCTCCCCTCAGTCCCATGAGGGCAGGAATCGCAATCGGCATTTCCCTACCTGGAATTCTTCCGCAGCTTCTTTGGCAGGAATCACGGTGTGACCTCGGTGCCCCTTGGATCTGTCGCACACCACACAGATGGGGATTCCATCCTCCCTGCAGAAGAGCTTGAGAGGCTCCTGGTGTTTCTCACACAGTCTCTCTGGGGCTGGTTCCTTCCCTGCCAGCAACCTGAGTGCTCTGGCTGCGTCCACAATACTCCTCAGCTGCCTGTTCGGCCTGAGGTTCCCCTGGGGAAAGGTCCGTCTGCACTGGGGGCAGGAGACGTCTGCAGTGAGCCCCCCCTGCCCAGCACTGGGTGATGCAGGCTCGGCAGTAGCTGTGATCACAGTCGAGAAACACCGGATCATTGAAATACTCCAGGCAGAGAGGACAGGTCATTTCATCCTGGAGTGTCTTTGCTGGATTCGCAGCAGCCATGGCTTCTTGCAAGGGAATCCAGAGAGTTTAGTTTCACTTTCGTCCTCTGGGAAATGGGCGGGTTGCACTTTGTATCAATCAGTTCTGCCTTTCTGGGCGTGTTTTCCTGCTCTTTCCTTTTTCAGACTCTATGGAGCCTTTGCATGAAGTGTGATGAGTCCAGACTGACAGTGACTCCTCCAAAAGATCTGCCAGGCCCCAAACTTGGGCCTGGGCGCTCAGGGTGCATCTACATTGCCCTGTATTTCAGGATAAGCTGTTCTGGAAGATACATTCCGAAATACGAGCATCTACACTGCAGGGAAGCCTCAGAATGAGTCTGAGGCAGGCTCCCCTAATGGAGATGAGCTACCTCGATGTGGAGCCCCAGGAAGCACTGGGGAGTAATGAATTTGCAGCTCACAGGCCATGTCCAGCTTGGCCCATCTGCAAGTGGCACCCAAGTGGGTGGCATCCCAGGGGCGGGGCAGAGGAGCTCACCAGCGTAGCAGGTTTTCCCGGGTACTTCTCACACAGAAAGGCCCCTGGTGGAACCAGGCAGAAACGTGGTGTCTCCTTCTTGGTGTCTCCTGTTCTGTCCCGGCAGACGCTGCCCCTTCTCCCGCTGGCCTGTGCCTGGCCTCCCTCCGCCTCCCGGCACCACAGAAAGCCCCTTGGCGTGAGCCCGTCCCCTCTCCCAGGCAGGTGCCTCGGTCTCCCCTGCCCCGGGAGGCCGGCTCCTCCTGTGCGCTGCTCGCCAGAGGGGCAGCAGTGAGCGGGGAAGGATCAAGTCCGGCCGAGGCTCACAGCTCGGGCTCAAGCCCCAGTGCAAACCCTGCGGCCGGGCCCTGTCGCTCGCCTCCACACACGCTCAGAGGGGAGGGGAAGCCCTGTTGCCTCAGGCCCAGAGATGAGGCCTCATCCCACATCCCTGCACTTGGCTTCCCCTCTCCTGGGGCAGGCTGGGCTCTGGGCCTACGTCCTCCTCAGCCCACGGGGAAGGAGGGAGCTGAGAGGGGGCAGGGAAGCAGGAGGCCAGAGCCCCCTCCCCGCAGGCTGGCCCAGCGCAGTCTCTGCCTGCTGGAGCCTCCTCTCACTAGCGCTGGGGCCTGTTCCCTGCCAGCGGATCTGCCTGTTTACTTTCCCAGCCTCTCTGCCCGGAATTGCCGGCTAAAGACAGACAGTCCCGCCTACCCCCCCACCATGCGCATTTACCACATAAAACAACATTGTATTAAAAAGCCACCTTCGTTATCTCACTTATTAAGCAACAAGGAAGAAAACAGATAGGTTTGGGGCTCCATTGGTCTTTCAATTCGGTTATTTCTGGATAGACCTCCGGCAGTGCAGACACAGCCATAGCTGGTCTGGTGAACACAGAAAATGAATGAATGAAATCCAATGTTCTGCTACTTCTTATAATGCATCACTTATCCACTTCAGAGTGCTGGTGTATCATTTAAGGTGGCATCAAGGACTGGATTTGTTCCACTGGGCACAGCCACGGAGCATAAGAACATAAGAACATAAGAATGGCCATCCTGAGTCAGACCAAAGGTCCATCTAGCCCAGTATCCTGTCTGCCGACAGTGGCCACTGCCAGGTGCCCCAGAGAAGGAGAACAGAAGACAACGATCAAGTGATTTATCGGCTGCCATCCATCTCCAGCCCTTGTACTAAAGGCTAGGCACTTTAGCACTTTGCTTATCCGGATAAGCCGACTGGTTATCAACAGCGGTTATGTTCTTATGTTCAACCTTCCCAGGGTGCCCTGGTGGCCACTCCAGTCTCAAACAAGAACACTCCTCTCCTTCCCCCGAGCTCTTAAAGGGGTAGACTCTGGCCACAGTGCCTGTGCCAGCTCCAAGCCTGCCAGCCCAGAGCCAGCAGTCACTGCCCCTGACTCAGTGGCCCCAAAACATGAGCCAGCAAGCCACTGGCAGCCAGCCCTCCACTGCTCCCCAGGAGCAGTCTGCCAGCTCCCAGGAACCTGCCAGGGCCTGGAGAAGGGGGGCACCTTCCTGGTCCAGGGTGGAGATCAGGGTGGACCTTACTCAGGTTTGCGGGGGATGCCCCCAACGTCCATGATCTCCGCACTAAATAGAGGAACGCAGCCATCTATATCAGGCTAGCTGCCATCCTGGCCACCAAAGGCCACATGCAAACCCAGGAGCAAGTTCGCATGAAAATAAAGTTGGTCTGGCAAGACCCTCAACTTCCCCTCCCCCTTCTTCCTCTTGCTTTCCCCTTCCACCTCCCAGGTTTCTCTCACCCCCTCCCACCTCCTTTCTCCAGTCTCATCCCCCCTCCCCCCGTTTTGTTAAATAAAGAGTTTGTGTTCATGAAAATACGTCTATCTTATTTGACATCAGGAAGGGGGGCTGGGAGGGTAAGTGGAAGAATGTGGGGGAGGAATGAGGCACAAGCCCCCAGTGAGGCAGACCAGGGAGGATCTTAGTGCTCCTCAGGGTGGAAGCTCTCCCTCAGGGCCTCCTGGATACTGACAGCCTCCCGATGGGCCTCCTGGATGGCAGCCTGCAGAAAGTGCAACCAGATTGGCAGCAATGCATTCACAAGAAGCACCAGAGTGCCCAGAGGCAGCTCCAGCTCCATGTTGCAAAGTGCTGTGGTGTCCTGAGTGAGGGCAACCAGAGTACACAGAGACAAAATGCTTTGCTGTCCCTCATCCATGTAGGCAAGCAAGCAGGGAAAGCTGAGAACCGGCTGCCTGGGGTGGGGGTTGCTTTAAGCACAAGCCTCAGATAGCCTCAGGCAGCAGCCACACAAATAAACTCCTGACCTGATTCCCTGCTGGACCTGGTTCCGGCTGGCCTTCAATGCAATTCAGTGTCCACTCAGTGTGGACGCGCTATTTCGAAAGAGCAAAATGTTATTTTGAAATGCATTTTGTGTGTAGATGTGTTATTTCAAAACAAGCTATTTTGAATTAACTATTTCGAAATAAGATATTTCGAAATAACACTGTAGTGTAGACATACCCTGAGTGATCTATATGATAACACTTTAGAACCACAAGGAGACCTTGTGCTAATGATACCCAGTATCAGTAGATAAAGAAACAGAACTCAAGATGAGTAAAGAAAACTTAGTGAAACTGCACTTTGGCTGGCAACAAACCGCTTATCAATAGTTAGGGTTGTGAAATCCTCATTTCTTTATTGTTCTGTCATTACGGTCCCCTCTCCCCTAGTGTTTGTACGATCTCGTTTCTCTAATTGTTTCTGTCTGTTGCATGGTTAATTTTCCTAGGTCTAAATCAATGAAAGTGGTGGGGTGCGATTGGTTAGTAAAACTGCAGTAAAATAACTAGCTCACATATCATAGAATCATAGAATACTAGGACTGGAAGGACCTCGAGAGGTCATCGAGTCCAGTCCCCGGCCCTCATGGCAGGACCAACTACTGTCTAGCAGTGGTCCCCAACGTTTTGGGGCTGCCGGGCGCCTGGGGGCGGGGCCGCTCACACGCTGGGTGCATGGGGGCGGGGCCACTCACAGGCCACATGACTGGGGGCGGGGCCAAGCACATGAGCGGCCCCGCCCCCCGCGGCCAAGGCCGGGCCCAGCAAGGGCACGCGCAGGGCCGGGGCCGGCAAGGACACCCCCGGGGCCCCCCGGGGCCAGAGCCAAGGCTGGGGCCGGCAAGGACACGCGCGGTGCCCCCCGGGGCCGGGGCTGGGGCCGGCAAGGACACGCGCGGCGCCCCCGGGGCCGGCCATGCGCCCGGGGCTGGCACCTGCCGCATGCCCGGGGGCGGGGCCAGCCCAGATTGCTCCGCGGGCTCACGTAAAGGGCCCGGCGGGTGCCATGGCGCCCGCGGGCACTGGGTTGGGGACCACGGGTCTAGAACATCCCTGATAGACATTTATCTAACCTGCTCTTAACTATCTCCAGAGATGAGGATTCCACAACCTCCCTGGGCAATTTATTCCAGCGTTTAACTATCCTGACAGTTAGGAACTTTTTCCTAATGTCCAGCCTAAATCTCCCTTGCTGCAGTTAAGCCCTTTGCTTCTTGTTCTATCCCCAGAGGCCAAGATGAACAAGTTTTCTCCCTCCTCCTTATGACACCCTTTTAGATACCTGAAAACTGCTATCCTGGGTTTATATAGCTAAGCAGGGCTCAAATTTCACTGTATAAACTGGGCTCCAAAAGAAAGCTCTTTGGGAAGCAGCCCCAAGACACAGTTCCAAGCCCACAGCAGCTGAACCTTGACTCTGTGCTTTGATAAAATGCAGGCTCAGCAGTGCCCCTAATGGACCTGATCCAGACTGGCCATTCAGAAATGCTCCTCTGCTTTATTGGGAGGGCTGAGCATTGTATGCTTAGTGCGTGCCGTCTGTTTTGGGTGACGGTTCATAAACAGCGATTAAGGAGGATATTACTGTGTAAGGTGCTTTCACTGACAAAAGACCCTAAAACCCATAGAGTGTAAGGTTATGCCTGAGCCCAAAGATGGGTAACAGTGGGTGCCCCCAGAGTGTCTGAATGACAGAATTGTGTCCGCATAACAGTTCTAGGAGCTTAGTAATTTCTAGCAGTTCAGTGGCTTGTGTAAAACTTCTGCGGCACCCATGTACTATTTGCACATTCATTTATGTATATTTAATTTAAATGATTTTACAAGAGTATAGATCTTTATCATTTACCTTGGATTGTTATGATTTTAAAATTTTGAAATTACTTATTTTTTTAAAAAAAACTTGCTTTAAAAGCCCAAGTTTAAATTCAAGTGTTTATTTAAGTTATTAAAAAATCAAATCCTATTTTCATCCACCCTGAGTGTTGGATGTTTTCATTAGCCCCTCATTGCCAAAGGAAAACAGCCCTTTGAGGGGTGAAATTCCTCGATGTCATTTCCTGTGTCTCTCTCCCTCACCCTTGTTGCACCCTTCCCCCCCAGCAATTTCCTCTTTTTGGGAGACTAAGATATGGCAAGCCTGCTCCAGGGGCATGCTGAATCTCCCCCACTTCAGGAAGGCAACCTCTCGACAGCCGCACTATGTTGGGTTACCTCCGGGATCCCTGAAGAGCTATTCCATGTCTTCTTAACCCCTTATTTCAAAATAACAGGCGCACTATTCCAAGGCCCTTGTAACCCTCATTCCACAAAGGCTAAGGGACATTCCAGAATAACGCTTTACTTAGAAATCAGATTGAAATAAGCTATGTGATTTGCTTAGCTCAAATTGCTTAGCTTGTGTGACGGACCGGGCTGTGTCTGGGCACAGCTGAGGGTGTCCGCTCAGGGCGAACTGCTCGAATCCGGGGCTACTTACAGCTCCCGACTGGTGACCTCTCCACACAGGCCACAAACCAGACTCACAGAGCACTTCAGCAACCTGCCTGAAGCCTCCCGAGCAAAACCCCTCCGACACCCCAGCAATATCCGTGCCCCAGATGGCCCCGGGCCTATACACAGGTGGGGGGTCCTAGCACCTAATCCCACCTACCCCGAACAAGTTCTGTCCGGTTCCAAGAAACCAGTCACAGATCCCTGGTCAATTTACCCTCTGGACCTTACCCACAAATCACACTGGGCCAATCCTTTAGAATCTATATCTAAAGGTTTATTATCACAAGAAAGAAAAGCCTGAGAGTAAGGTTATTAAAGTACAGTACGTTACATGCACCGAATTTCCCAGTCCTCGATGCAGGCTCTAGCAGAGATGTTGCAGCTGCTGGTTTAAAAGTCCTTATTGCACATTCTACGATCAGGATGGGTTCACAGTCTTCCAGGCTCTTCAATCCCTGCAGTGCTGCCTCTGGGATGAAGTGCTGAGCTGAGAACCATTGTTCCACAGGTAATTAGCATGTCCACAGGCTCCACAGGCTCGGCCCTGCCCAATGCTTAACCACATGCAGGGAAATCTTCAGTTTCCACACAGATTACAGATCTACACACACAGACATTATATACTCACATAAACAGTGTACACAGGATCAGAAAACAACAAGCTCCCATTCAATACCCCACATGGCTCCCTTTCATACAGATTTCTGGGGCCAACACCCCCACCTAGGGGTGCAGCAGCGATCTGGCTGCTTCCCTCCAATTCGGTAATGTGACATGATTTGCTTAGCTCAAATTGCTTAGCTTGTTCCCAGTTAAGGGTGCTATGTAGACACACCCTTGAGAGCAAGATGCCAGTTTCTGCTTTGATTCACCCAGGAAATAATTTTCCCTTCCCCCTTGTAAGTATGAGGCACAACAGAATTCATCTCCCTTCCCCTCCCCATTGCTTTCTGTTTTCCAAACACCAGAAGTCATTTTGTGACGATTTCCCTCTGACATCTCTGAGAACAGTGAGAGCCCACTTGTGGAATGAAACACAATTGCACAAGAAGCAAGTCCTGTTTTTGTTTCGAATGTATTTGGGGCTTTAATGGGGTAAGAAAAGCTCCATCTGCCCCGGGACAAACAGGACACAGGGCGGGAGGGGCTGTCAGCGAGGAGCCATTTTTGAAGGGAAACTAACCCACCTCTTTGGTCCCGCTGAGCGGTTTGATGATCTTCGGGGGGCTTGTACCGCCCAGGGATGCTGTAGGGGGCTCAGTTCCCTGCCACAGCGTGTCCCCCGGTTTCTCCTGGTCCTGGCTCAAAGGCACCGCGGCGCGTTCCCCTCTTGGAGAAAGGAGGGTTTCATTTTCTGCGGTACCCGGCTCCCCCTGATCTCGCATTGCTGGAGTAGCATCAGCCCCGGGGCAGCGCGTTCGACCCCGCTCGCCCGCACCAGGCTCGGATCGGCGCCCACCCCGCCGCGGGGGGAGGCAGCGGGGGCCGAGCCCCCGGGCGCTCTGTGCCTCGCCCCCTCCCTTCTCCCTCTGCCTGTGGGGCTGCCCCCCTGGCCACGCCCTCCCAAGTGGAGCTCCACTCCCGGCAGCTCGGGCCCAGCCCCTGGGAGAGCAACCCCCCCCCCCATTATCCTGGGGTCCGCGTGAGCCCCGCCCCCAAAATGCGCCCCCCTGTCCTTCCCCAGCCCCCCGCGCGTCTTCCAGCCCCAGTTCCTCCCCTGCCCCCCGTAGCGCCCCGCAGCCCGGACCTGGGTCCCGCTCCCACCCCCCAGCCCGGATTCTCACCGGCCCCTCGCAGCGCGGAGCGAACCCCCGGACCCAGCCCGAGGGCGGCTGACGCGGAGGCGAGTCCCACCCCCGTGTCCTGCCAGCCCGGGATTGGTGCGATCCTGCGCTGCGGGGCGGGGCTCCAGGCTGTGCCCCCGGGGCGGTACAGGTGGGGGGGGGGGGAACACGGTTTAAGAGAACTAGACACATTCTTGGGGGTTCAGTCCATCCACAGGCGCGCGCAGCATTCAGCAGGGGGTGCACCCAGAGAATCTTTTAAAGTGCACTTTGACCCCCATTAGCCGGGCCTCGAGGTAACACTCTGGGGGAAGAGGGATACAGGACCAGAATTCAAAGGTCTCATGTGACTCCCCTCTAAAGACTTTTCCCACCATCCTCCTACCAATAGGGTTGCCAGGTGTCCAGGATTGGACCAGACAGTCCGGTATTTGCTCTGTCTGGTAAAAAAAAAATCGGAAAATACCAAACACTTGCAAGGTCTGCTATTTTCTGATTTTTCCAGCTGCGCACCAGGGGAGCGGCTGGGGTCCCAGCTGGGAGACGGGCCGCGATTGCTTCCAGGAGCCCTGGGTTGGTTGAGTGTGAGGAGGCGGGGAAGTGGGGGTGAGGAGAAGTGTGAGGAGGAGGGCGGCACCTCCTCCTCGCTCGTGCATCCCAACCAGCCTCACGGCTCCTGACCCTCCCCCCAGCTCTGCTTCCCGCTGGCCCGTTCCTCTTCCTGATCTCCCGTGGCCAGCACCGTGGCCCCGGACCCCACCAACTCTGCTTCCCGCTCCCCCTTCCTCCCAGCCAGCCCTGCAGCCCCCAATCTCCCACCTCCACCTCTGCTTCCCACTGGCCAGTTCCTCTTCCCAATCTCCCCCAGCCAGCACCGCTGCACACACCCTGCCAGCTCTGCTTTCTGCCCCCCAACTTCATCCCGGGCAGTCCCGCCCCCCTCCTGGCCAGTCCCCCTCCCCTGATATTCCACAGCCAGCCCCTTTCCGCCAAACCCCTCCCCCACAACTAGCCCTGCTTCCCGTTGCCCCCCCACATCCCCCAGACAGCCCCGTTGCCCCCCTCCCCCGTTAGCTGTTTCCAGCCCCTCCCCTTCCCAGCCAGCACCACTCCCCTTTGTTTCCCTTCCTGGCCAAAGGTGCAGTCCCCTGGTCCTTAGGACACAAGACTCAAGACAGGAGAGATGCATTTACCTCCACAGTGAGTCATGTCCAACCTTTCCCTTCCTCAGCCAAGCCGTGTTGCAGAGCCCAGGGAAACTGAGGCACATACACACAGAGAGTTATTACAGAACAGCACAGGACAGTAGAATCACATACAGCACCACAAGGCAACAGAGTGAACACAGACCCCACAACGTCACAACTTCCCTTCAGACATCACAGGCGGACATGGCAAGAATCCGCACTGAGCCCCCAAGGCTGGGAACCACATTCCCTGGAGGGAGGGGGATCTAGAAAGTTCTCAGGGGTGCAGGTGGGTAAACAGGCTGACACCGTGACATATTACAATGGGCTAAATCATCCTGCATTGGGCGGGGCAGGGACAGGGGCATCCAGAGGCCCCAAACTGTGGCTGGATGCAGGAAAACCCACAAAAAGTCTCTGCCTCACAGGATATTTTGCAAAGACAAGAAGAGGCAGCGAACAGCATGGCAGAGGAGGGGAGACAGGAACTCAGGCTGGGAGGGAGAAGGGACTGAACAGAGGGGAGGCAGAGATGACTCTGGGGTCCCCACTGTGTGTGTGTGGGGGGGAAGGACAGGGCTGAGGTTTCCATGCCCATGAGCAGGACAGCAGAGATTTCTCCCTGCCCGCTCCTCTTGGGAATGTCGGGGGTCGAGGTACCGGGAATTCCCCAGCTCCCCTGAGAGCGGCAGCTCCCCACAACCATGGCCCCCAACCCCACTTACTGTCCATGTTCTCCTGGGCGCTGGGGGCTGCAGGGAGCGTCTGACCCCCTGGCTCAGCTCTGGCTCAGGGCAGCAGGAATCAAGCCAGGTGCGGCTCCCCCTCGGCCTGCGGCTGGACAGGACACAGCAGGGAGTGGTGATCCCAGAGCCCTTCAGCAGCCATGGAGAGAAGCCAGGGGGGAGGGCAAATTGCTCATGAGCCTCGTACACCCTGTACTACTGGGTCTGGTGAGGGGGAGGGGGGCTCTGTGTGTGGGGCACAGACTGGCAGTCAGCAACATGGGATAGGTGCTGGAACGATGGGCTCTCTAAGGCACAGACTGGCAGTTAGTCAGGGATGTGGGGCAGTGGCTGGCAGAGGGGGCTGTGTGTGGGGGGCACAGACTGGCAGTTTTTCAGGTACATTGTGAGGCTGATGACTGATAATAGGAGACTAGCTGGTCTCGTGGGGGTGTCTGGGTGGGGAAGTTTCTAGGCTGCGGGGTGGGGTTTGGACGGGGGGCACAGGCAGTGCTGGGCTGTGTGTGCACTGGTGATACAGGATGCAGAGTTAACGGGTAGAAAATCTTCACCCCCGGCCTGTGTTTCGGGGGCAGCTGGACCAGCCGACTTGGTTTCTGGTGCTTCCTTTGAGCATCCCCCCGGGAGCAGGTCGGGGCTGTTGTGTTCACTAGTCTGATGATGATGATGGAGGAAATGTTGCCGTTCAGCTGAGTGTGAGCAAAAGCAACACACACGCCCAGGAGAAACCACGTCCTAGTTCCAGTGCCCAGTGCACCCCTCACATCCCTCTTCTAGCCTCTAGGCCTGGTGCTCCTGGGAACCTCTCCTGGGACCCCCCTCTCTGCCCCTGTGCAGAGTCCTAGAATCACTGGGCTGGAGGGGCCCTGAGGAGTCAGCTCGTCCTGTTCCTGCTCAGAGCAGGGCCCAGCCCAACTCACTCACCCCAGCCAGGCCTTTGTCAGGTCTGGCCTTAAAATCCTCTCAGGACAGAGATTCCCCCCCTTCCCCAGGCCTCCCGCTCCAGCGTTTCACCAGCCTCAGTGAAATCGTTTCCCCTAATACCCACCCCAGAGCTCCCCAGCTGCAACTCGAGACAGTCGCTCCTTGGGATCCCCTCTCTGGCCATGGACAGACCCTCTTAGGCCTCTGCCTGGCCTGCATCCTCTGCCTCACCCACCCCCAGCACAACCGGCTGTGAGCCCCAGGCCGGACCTTCCTCCTCAGCCCTCGCTCTGGTCACACAACAAATGGCCTGGTAGCACTTTACAGACCAATAAAACATGCAGGTGGGATCATGAGCTTTGGCGGGCTCAGCCCCCTGCTTCAGATGACCGGGGGCTGGGGGGCATCAACCCTGCTCTGAGAATCAGCCCCCCCGTCCTGCTGGGCCTGCCCCCCGAGGGAGCGGAGTAGAAAAGCCCCTGGAGCCGCTCAGGCCGGGCCGACAGCAGGAGGAGGAGGATGCGCAGGGAGCTCCGGGCCCAGGGGAGCCGAGGGGGCAGGAGCCTCCAGCAGCAGCCACGGCCAGGGAGGCCCTCGGACGGGCCGTGCCCACAGGCCGCGTGAGGGGAGAGACGCCAGGGCTGCTAGGAAGGGGCCCAGGGCGGGGATTGTTCCTGGGGGCTCAGCATGTGGCGGTCGGAGTCCCTGCTCCTCGGCCAGCAGGGCCCAGGGCTTGGGCCCAGGGACACGGGGGCTGAGGCGACGGGGCGGGAATGGGAGCGTTTGTGCTGCCAGCTCCCATCGGCGGCCCTTGGACTGACATGGGTGGGAGGAATTGGACCGGCTGCCCCGCGCTCCGCAGAGGGAAACGGGGGCTCCCCAGTGCTGAGCTGCTCCAGACAATTCTTTCCCCGCCGTGTGGCTGGGGGCTCCGGCCAGAACACGCCTGCTCCGACTGACCCCGTGTGTGGGGGGGGAAGAGCTTGTCCAGGGGTCAGACGGCCAGAGTCCGTGGGGGTTGGGTGGATGCGGCTGCCCCCCTCTGCAGAGACCAAGTCGTGCAATGGGGGATTCTCCATCCCTTGCCATTGCTGAGCCGTGACGTGAGGGCATCAGTAACAGCCAGGGCAAGTGGGGCTGGGGGGCAAGTGGGGCTGGGGGGCAAGTGGGGCTGGGGCCGGAGGGGTGGGGGAGGTTTTGAGGCCTGCAAGGTGCAGGGGGTCAGACCAGATGCTCATGATGGTTCCTTCGGCCGTTCAAGTCTGAGCCCATGAGACCGGCCTTTGGGCTGCTCTGGGACTCCTGACCCCAGCTCTGACCCACAGCCCCTGCTCTGACTCCTAGGCATGACTGCTCCAGCCAGGAATCTGGGAGAGCTTTGCCTGGGGAGGGGGCTGTGCCTGTGGGCTGCATCCCAGTGAGGGGCTCTGCTGGCACCGCTCTGTCCCCACAGGCCCTGGGGTGTAGCCGCCCCCTCGGCTGTCATGGGAAAAGTGTTTCAAGTCCTTCGGTTTGCAGGGAATGGCTGAGACCCACCCGCGCGTGCGCTTAAGGCCCAGAAATCAAAGCTCATACAGTCCATTATTGGTTGATTTCTCTTCAATCTCTTTATTTTAAACCAGTCTCACAATTTTTTTACTTGGCTCCTGCTGTTGCTACCCCTGAGGTGGGTGGAGATTTTGGCATCAAGGGAGCATCTCTCGGACACCACGAATCACTTCTCCTCTTCCCGGCAATGCAGGAGAAGGCAGCAGGGACTCCAGAGTCAGCGGGAGGCTGGATACATCTGGGCTGGCCCAGTGGCCAGCAGACACAGAGTTTTGGGCCTGGCTGAGCAGCAGGTTTCTTTTCACACCCGTCGGTTCCCAGGAGTCTCTGGCCACTCCCTGCCGCGGGTGCTGCCGTGTGAGCCCTGCTCTGGCCCTGGGCGTTCCTGGCCAGGCCCTCCCTTTGCTCCTCCACTCTCCATCCAGGCAGATCTCCGAGTTGGGGAAACCTCCCCTGAGAACCTGCCGCCTCCTCCGTGGAAGTGGTGGGAAAGGGGCTGCCGGGAACTCCTGGCCGTGGTGGCCCTCGGGGTCGTAGAGGAATCCCCTAGTGCAGCGTTTCTCCCCCTGGGGGTCCCTGCCCAGAAGGGGGCGGCAAGGCGAGGGCAGGAGGGTCGCTCACGGGGGCACCGGACGTTTGGGTTTTCCCAGACGTGGCCTCGTGTTCAGTCCCCAGGTCCCCATCCTGGCGGAGTTTGGAAATAAGAAGAAATGTCCCTGATCTCTCCTGGCCTCCCCAGCTGGGCGGCTGGAGGGGCAGCTGCTCTCTGCCCCCAACCTGGCCAGCAGCGGCGCAGACGGACGGGTGGCAACGGCATCGCTGCCTCCACTTCTCCTGCGCTGCTGCTGCTGCTGGCACTGACCCCACAGCTGGGATCCCGCTCGCTCTGGCCACCCAGCTTGGAAGGGAGCGATGCCCCCAGCAGGGGGCAGAGGGAAGGATGCAATGGCAGCCACTCCCCCTTCCTTCTGCGCTGCTGCTGGGAGCGGAGCTGCCCTCCGAGCTGGGCACCTCCCCTGTGGCCCCTGCTCTGTGGTCCCCAGCGGAGAAGGCAGCCCTGCCAGCAGCAGTGCGGAAGGAACGGTGGCAACAACATGCCAGGCCACCCTGCCTCTGCGCTGCTGCTGGGGCGGCGTTGACTTCTGAGCTGGGGGACCCGTCAGTGACCAACCCTCACTCGCTGCTCAGTGGGGCCCCCTCCGATCTGGGCCCCACAACAGCAGCCGCTGCTCTGCTGCTGCCCAGGTGCAAAGGCAGCGCCACCGCCTGCAGCGGCACAGAAGGAAGGGCTGAGATACCAGACCAGGCCTCCCTCCCTCCTGTGCTGCTGCTGGTGCTGACTTTGCAGCTGGGAGTCCTGCCAGCATGGGCCTCTCGCAGGCCACTCAGGGTGTGTCTAGACTACAGGGTTGTGTCGACAAAAGTGGACTTTTGTCGACACAATTATACCTGCGTCTACACTGCTGCTGAGTTCTGTTGACAACGTTTACAGAACTCCGCTGTTTTGTCGACAGCTGTAAACCTCATTGTACGAGGAATAACGCCTTTTGTCGAGAGAGTTCTGTCGCCAGAAGGCGCTATTGCATCTCCACTGCCCTTTGCGTCTACACTGCCATGTTGACAAAGCGGCTTGCTCTGTCTACAGAACTGGACGTAGTCTAGATGCTCTTTGTTGACAGAAGCTTTGTCCACAGTATCTGTCGACAAAACTTCTGTGGACAAAAGCCTGTCGTCTAGACGTAGCGTCAGTGTGGCAGGCAGGGCTGCCCCCAGCAGTGGCACGGAAGGGAGGGTGGCTCTGCTGGGGGCTGGCGGCCTTGTGCACATGGTGCCTGCGCTCTCTAGCTGCCCAGCTGAGCACTGAGAGGCACGGCCAGCAGCGGCACAGCAGGGAGGGTGGCGATACCAGACCAGCTTCCCTCCCTCCTGCACTGCTGCTGGCGGTGGAGTTGCCATCCAGGTTGGGCACCTGACCCCTTATAACTTCCTCAGCCTCCCCATTAGTAGGCAGAGCCTCTACCCACAGCAGTGCAGAGGGAAGGGAGGCACCGCCACACCAAGCCGCCCTCCCTTCTGCGCTGCTGGTGGTGCTGGCGCTGCCTGCTCATGGGAAAAGGTGTGAAAAGGGGGTTCTCCAAAGGAGCAGCGCCACATGGACCTCGGAGTTGCCAGGGGTCTGAGTCCCCTGCTGACTCCAGGTGCTTCCACTCAGAAATGCACAAGAGCCTCCAGGATCCTGAGCCTTTCAAAGCGGAAGGACCCTCGTAAAGCCGAGTCAGTGGAACTTCCTGCTGGCCCCGGGCTGCACAGGAGTTCCCGTTTTGAAGTGCACAGGAGGCGCTGCTGGGGCCCTTGTCCAGTTCAAAGTGCAGAAAGTGCCCATCGACTAGTCGAGTAGCCAATGGAAATTCCATCGACTCCTCAACTTGTCCATGAATCGTTACTTAACATCCTTACCCAGCAGCAGCGGCGCGGAAGGCAGGGAGGCAAAGCTGCAGCAGCCCACCTGCCTTCTGCACTGTTACTGGAGATAGCACGGACTGTCCAGCTGCCCGGCGGGAGTGGCGGCGCTGTTGCCAGCGATGGCAGAGAAGGACGAGGGGAGCACCGTCCAGGGCCGCCCTCCCTGTTTGCTAGGGATGTCAGACAGGGAGTCAGTGAACAATCATGTCACTGCATCAAACTGTAGCAATTCCATGATGATTCAATAGTCCCTGGAGCCTGAGTCAGCAATGAGGCGCTGCACCGGCATCCCACACAGCAGACAGAGGCTGCACCGGCATCCCACACAGCAGACAGAGGCTGCACCGGCATCCCACACAGCAGACAGAGGCTGCACCGGCATCCCACACAGCAGCCTCTGTGCGACGAGAGCTTGTGCCAGCCCCGGACAGAGGCTGCTCTGCAGCAGCCTCCTCTGGAGTGTGAGAAGCAGGAGCAGGCAGCTCCGCAGAACTGGTGCTCACGGAGAACTAGATTTTAAGTCAGCTCCCCTCGAGCAACTCCCCATCCCCCTCGCCTCTATGTGAGACAGCAAGGGCGGAAAGGGGGCTCCATGGAGCTGGCCTGTGTGGAGAGCCGGCTTAGAAGATAGTTCCCCGAACATCTCATCTCATGTCTGCCCTGCCCCCACGCTGATAGGGAGGCAGCAGTGGAGGGGGATGGGTGAGACGTGGTTCCACAGGAGCTGATACACATGGGGAGCTGTCTTAAAAGCTGCTTCCCGTGTGCACCAGCTCCTGCCTGACTCCCTCACCCTCCGTGTTGCTGCGTCTCTATGAGAGGCAGCAGCCCATGGTGCGGGCCAGGCAGCTCCATGGGATCTGGTGCTCATGGGGAGGCAGCTTAATAGCTGGATCCCCGCTGACACCAGCTCCCACCTTCCCCCCCTCTTGCTGCCTCTGTTCCTGAGGCAGCCGGGGGAGGGGTGTGTGGAGGCGACAGGATTAACCAATAAGCCCAGACGTATTGGTTAATCGTGTAGCCAGCTACACACGTTGACACCCCTAGTTTGTGCTGCTGCTGGTATCGGCGCTGCCCTCTGAGGTAGCCCCTGGCCAGTGGCACCCGCTCTCTGGTCACCCGGTTTGGGAGGCAGGGCTGACACCCGACGCGGTGCTGAAGGAAGTGCTGCAATCCCGCCCCTCCTGCACTTCCTGCTGCACCGCTCTTGGGGCAGCACTGACGGCCGAGCGGGTGACCAAAGAGTCGTGGCTGCTCCTGGGGCGCCCAGCTCGGAAGACAGGGCCACCGCCAGCAGTGGTGCAGAAGTAGGAGTGACACAACACGGAGCCACCCTGCTTCTGTGCTGCTGCTGGCAGGGACGCCGTCGCCTAAGCTGGGCCCCTGGCCAACAGCCACTGCTCTCCAGCCACCCAGCTCAGAAGGCAGCCCCACACCCTGCAGCACTGCCCCCTTCCCTCTGCGCTGCAGCTGGTGCTGGCGCTGACTTTTGAGCTGGGTGACCTGCCAGGGGCCGCTGCTCTGCAGCCACCCAGATGGAAAGGCAGCCCACCCCGGCAGCAGCAGTGCAGAAGGAAGGGTGACAACACCGGACCAGGCCTCCCTTCCTCCTGTGCTACTGCTGTCAATGGGGCTGCCCCCAAACCGGATGGCCAGACAGTAGCCGCTGCTCTCCAGCCACTCAGCTGGGAAAGCCGGGAGAAATCCGACAGTTTTTAATATTTCCAAACATCTGCCCAGAGGAAGATTTGAGGCCCAAAGACGAGGTCATGGCTGGGAAAACCCAGGCGGCCAGTGACCCTGCTCGCGAGCCCCCTCCCCTGGCCCTGGGACCCCCTTTTGGGTGGGGAGCCCCAGCTGGAGAAAGGCTGCACTAGGGGATTCCCCAATGACCCTGGAGACCAACAGGGCCAGGAGTTTCTGGCAAACCCTTTCCCACAACTTCCAGGGAATACGCCGGAACTAGGGCCCCATCGCGTCCCCCTGCAACCTCGCCCATTTCACAACCAGACCGTGTCCACACTGCTCCCTGGCACACTCCCGGGGGCTTCCCTGGGAAATTTCCCAGCTCTCTGACCGGCTGGGTCCTGGCCCAAATTAGGATTGTGTGCAATGGGGGTGGGGGCGTCCCAAGAGTGCCAATTTCACTTCCCAGCAGCCTGTGGGGCAGAGCTAGAGCCGTTCCACCCTCACTTCTCCCTGCCCCTCAGGGTGGCTCTGATCTGCCCCCTCCGCGAGTGCCCGTGTTGGGGCAGGACAACTCCTGTCCCATCCCAGCCAGGTCAGGGAGCAGCTGACGCCCCAGGCCCCTCTCCACGTGGGGAGCTCAGACTCCCCTCGCTATTCCCCCATCCCCTCCTCTCCCCCGGTTGCACGTCTCCTGGCTGTGAAATGGGTGGGGCCCTAGTCAGGTTCCCAGGGACCTTTACCCCCCGCAGAGCAGGGGTGGGGAACCTTTGCTGGGTCGGGACCAGTGACCCAAAGAGAAATCTATGGGGGGCTGCACACAAGTGAGAAACAGCCCCCCTTCTCTCACCAGCGTGGGCCCCAACGCAGGGGGAGCCTCGACCTTCAGGGGCCGGATCCCCGGAAGCCGGGGCTGCATCTGGCCCCCATGCCTGAGGCTCCCCACCCCCGCCGTAGGGATCTGCACTGGATGGGAGTCTCCCTGGGAAAGGCCTGGCCAGGCCACGAGCGCCCAGGGCAGGGCTGCGAGGTGCCGGGTTCACGTTGGCTTCTCTGCCTGGCGTCCTGGCTGCTGGGCACCGGCAGCATGAGCTTGTCTTCCGGGGGGAAGCGGCGCGACGGGGAGGCCCCTCCGTCTGTTCCAGCTTCAGCCGGTCCCCGAAGTGCAGCCTCCATCTGGCCTCTCTGCCCTGGCCAGCCGGTTTCCTCCTCCGCTGCCCTGGTCCTGGCCTCTGGGTGAGTTCTTCAGCCTTCAGTCTGTGCCACGACACGCCCCGTCCCTGGGCTGAAATCGTCACCATCCGGCCCCTGGGTCCAACTCGCGCCTGGTGCCGAGGGGACGGCAGCTTCTCTGGCCACAAAGCCTGTGGGCTCCCAGCTTCCCTCTGGCAGAGCCCGGCATAGGGCAGGGCAGCCTAGTGGGTGGAGTCCGTAACCGCAGTGTGGCCCGATGGCCAGTCAGTACCTTGCCCCTTTCCTCTGGGCAGTGTGGCCCAATGGCCAGTCAGTACCTTGCCCCTTTCCTCTGGGCAGTGTGGCCCAATGGCCAGTCAGTACCTTGCCCCTTTTCTTATGGCAGTGTGGCCCAATGGCCAGTGTCAGTACATTGCCCCTTTTCTAAGGGCAGTATGGCCCAATGGCCAGTGTCAGTACCTTGCCCCTTTTCTAAAGGCAGTGTGGCCCAATGGCCAGTGTCAGTAATTGCCCCTTTTCTAAGGGCAGTGTGGCCCAATGGCCAGTCAGTACATTGCCCCTTTTCTAAGGGCAGTGTGGCCCAATGGCCAGTGTCAGTAATTGCCCCTTTTCTAAGGGCAGTGTGGCCCAATGGCCAGTCAGTACATTGCCCCTTTTCTAAGGGCAGTGTGGCCCAATGGCCAGAGTCAGTACATTGCCCCTTTCCTCTGGGCAGTGTGGCCCAATGGCCAGTGTTTTGCCCCTTTAGTCAGGCAGTTCAGCCTAACGGCTGTAGTCCGTAAGCTGGCCTTGACTCACGAGGCTGTGCAGGTCCCTGTCCAGAGACAGGAGATGGGTGGATGGTTCTATCCCCAGCGGCGGGGGGGGGAAGCCCCTCCCTCTCCCCGGTGCCCGGCCGCGGCTGCGGCTCCACTCCCAGCGTGAGCAGGGAAAGCGAGGTGCTGATATCGCAGGCGGCTCCCTCCCCAGCTGTCGTCACCTGCCCTGGGGCAGCCCCTGCCGAGCTGCAGGCACCTGGGGCCAGGGTCAGACCAGGGGAGCTGGCGTGTCCCCGTGGCCGGGCTCCTCCTGTCCCAAGAGAGCAAGGGCCTGTCAGACGCGGTGCCTGGGAACCAGGGGGCAGGGGGAGCTGGGCCCTGGGATGGGCGTAGCACCTCTCTAGTGCCCCCAGGGCCAGACCCCTCCTGGGCTATCAGTGCAGGAGCTGGTGATGCCCCTCTCCCCCGAGCTGTTCCCCTGCAGCGTCCAGCTGCCCTAGGGCCCTGGCTGGGGCTGGGTTCCCAGTGGGCTGCATCCCTGGCCTCACAAAGAGCAGGTGCCTTGGGGCCTGGGGAGGGGCTGGTCCTACATGGAGTGTGGGGGAGGGGAGAGAGACAGACTCACCCTCCCGTGGGGCTGGTCCCAGAGGGTCTGGTGTGTAGCAACCAGGCTCCCATTCCCGGGGGGGGGGCGGGATCGGGGGGCGACACTTCAGCAGGGCCCCCGGCCTGGCGTCTGTGGGTGTCAGTGCTTGGGGGCCCGTTGCCCAGCGGGGTCCCTCACCTCTGGTGCAGCAGCAGTGGGCACAGGGGTCAGGACCCTCCCTGGCCGGCCGGCCGGTGTCCTCGGCTGGGCCCCTGAGGGACAGTCCCAGCTGGGCCCCAAGCTCCCTAGTGGGGGCTGTGCTGAGCTGGGATGGAAGGGAGGAGACGGGGCCCCATCAGTGTCCTGCAGCCGGCTAGGGATGGCAGGTGTCCAGTTTTCTACTGGAGAGTCTGGTTTTTGGCAGTCCTGCTGCCAGCTCCCAACCCCCCTGGGCCAGGCACCTCCCTCCCCACATCCCTCCGCTGAAGCCACTGGGAAGAGGAGCTAACGAGACCCCCAGCTCCTGGGGCAAAGAGCGGTGGGCAAGGCCCTCCATGGGGACTTGCACCCCCAGATGCTCCAGGGGGACAAGGAGGGACCCAGGTCGGGGCAGGAGTCTGGCTGGAACATGGGCCCTTAACGTCCTAAGGTCACCCCTGAACTGGGCCTAAGTCTGGCTCAGGCCTGGGGTTGCCAGATGGTCTCAACAAAACTACTGGACACACTTGACATGACATCACAATCGACATTCCGTCTCCCCAGGGAAATCCCGGCCATTCCCATTGTCTCATTTCTATTGTCTCCATTTCTTTCCCACACAGAAACCTCAGATTCTGGCCTGTCCGGTTCCAAACCGGACACTGGCCACCTTGCTCAGGCCCGGCTCGGATTTGGCCCTCCCCAGGGGTTGCTGCCATCCCGCAGCCCTACCGCTGCCGGCCCTGCGGGAGCCGCCTACCCACCCCAGGGTCCGGGGCCGGCTCAGAGGTCACTCACCTCCCATGTGGGAAATGGCGGGGGGTTACAACCGGCTCTGTTGTTCCCTGGGCCTTGGCTCTCCCCTAGGACACCGTGGACGTGATGCAGGAGCTGACGCGCTGCGGGGGAGAGAGGTAGAGCCGGGTCAATAGACCAGTGCCCAGGCTGTGCCAACAAGCCCCCCCCCCCCCGCCAGGTGTATGGGATTTGAGGGTCCCTATCCCAAAGCCAGCCAGGCCCTGACTTCAATTTCCATCCCCTTCCCCTGTCCTGGATGGAGAAAAGGCCCAACACAGCCCTGTCCTGCCGGCCCTGCCCCAGGGTCCCCATGCCCCCCAACCCCAGTGCTAAGGGAAGACTGCCCCCACACCCCTGCTCATGCTCACCTACCAGCTCTCCTGGCACCTGTGTGGGGCTGTGCCTGCCGGTCCCCCTGCAGGGCCAGCTGGAGGCCTGGACCCCGGCCATGCAGAGCCTGCAAAGGAAGAGCAGGGGGGTCACACCCGGGAAACCTCCTCCCTGTCCGTGGCCCCCGGCTCAGCCA
Organism: Pelodiscus sinensis; assembly: GCF_052426305.1. Classification (NCBI taxonomy): domain Eukaryota; kingdom Metazoa; phylum Chordata; order Testudines; family Trionychidae; genus Pelodiscus; species Pelodiscus sinensis. The sequence goes on from NC_143070.1 coordinate 16,543,106, forward strand.
ATCAGCAGCGAGATTGGGAGAGGGGGGCGGGCGAGAGGTCTCCGGGGACGTCCCAAGGGCTGGCCCAGGTCACCCCCAGCAGGGTCGGTCTCAGAGCGATTCCAGCCCCGCCTCTTTGGGGGGCTCCTCACACAGCCAGAAAGGGCTGGGGGGTGTCTCTGAGGCTGCCCTGCCGTGCAGCTGTCAGGGGATCTCCATGAGCTCAGCCCTTCCCTAGCCCCTCCCCTCCATAGGCCTTTGTGGTGTCATTGCCCCCCCAACCCCAGTCAGGCTGATGTCCTGCCCCCAAGCACTCCCTTAGGACACACAGAGGCCTTCCAACCGGCCACAGCCCAGCCACCACTAATGGGCACCAGCCATCAGGGATCATTGGGTCCAGCCCCCTACCCTTCCGGCAGGACCAAGCACCATTAGAGCATCCCTGACAGGTGTCTGCTCTGAAATATCTCCCGAGTGTAACACCCCTCACAGGAAGTTTTTCCTCATGTCCAGCCTAAACCTCCCTTGCTGCACTTAAGCCCATTGCTTCTTGTCCTCTCCTCGGAGGCCAAGGAGAGCAATTTATCTCCTCCTCCATATAACCCCATTTTAGGCACTTGAAAACTGCTCTCGTGTCCCCTCTCAGGCTGGTATATACTGCTGTATCCCAGAAACACGCCCCCCCCCCCCCCACACAGAAACCTGCCCATCCCCACCCCCGCTACATCCAGGGAACACGTTTGCTCAGCTGGAAGTGGAAACCTACTCTTTTGGAAGCCCAGTCTTCCTCCTCCCATCAGGAAGAAGGGAGCTTCCGAAAGAGGCTTTTTGGGACATTTGGCCCCAGAAATGCCTCTTCAAAAAACAAAACAAAAACAAAACCCTGTCCTGGAAGAAAGGTATTCAAATTACGGTTCACAGTTTCCTTTTTTTCCCCTGGAAGTAGAACACACTCTCTTGAAATGCAGTGCCCAGAACTGCACACAAAACTCCAACAGAGGCCTAATCAGCAGCGAGACTCCAACTGAGGATTAATCAGTGCACAGTAGAGCAGAAGAATGACTTCTCGAATCTTGCTCACGACATGCCTGTTAACGCCTCCCAGAAGCATGTTTGCTTTTCTTGCAACAGTGTCACACTGTTGACTCCTGTTTCACATGTGGTCCACTCTGACGCCCTAGATCCCTTCCTGCAGGACTCCTTCCTAGCCATTCAGCATGTGTGAAATGGGTGGTTCCTTTCTAAGTGGAGCGCTTTGCATTTCTCCTCATTAAACTTCATCCTGTTTACTTCAGCCCATGTCTCCAGTTTGTCCAAATCAGTTTGAAGTATGACCCTGTCCTCCAAAGCACTTGCCACCCTTCCCAGCTTGGGGTCATCTGCAAACTTAATAAGCAGACCCCTGTGGAACCCCAGGTGGAACCCCTGTGGAACCCCAGGTGTTAGGCACTTCCCGCATGGCTGGGAACTGTTAATAATGACTCCCCGAAATCGGTTTGAAAGAGAACAAAAGGCTGCAAGTGTCCTCCGTCGGTAACCACCCGCTTGGCCATTCGGGAGCAAGACTGTGGGAGCTAGGAGGTGGGGGGTGGGTCTCAGCACACGTCCAAATGGAGGGCCAGGTCACCTGCTCCGAGAACTCTGCCAGTCTGAGTTCTGTGTGAGGCTTCCCACTGTCCCAACTCCCCAACACCTCCTCCTGCTTGGTGGGGCAGGGAAAGGGGAAAAGACGCAGGAGAAGGCGAGACAGAGAGAGGGAATGGGGCAAAGGGGAACCAGACTGAGCAGGCTCCAAACCTTTCCGAGGCTCCTACCTTGTCACCTGGGACGACAGGACCAGCTGCAGGGAAGGAGAAAATGTCGACGAGGCTCCTGCCCCCGCCCCTCAGTCCCACTTCTCCATCCGGCCCCTGCAGAGACCCTGAGAAGGGGCCGTGCTGCTGCCAAGCCGCAGGAAACTCGGCGTTTGCCCCGGCCGTGCACCTCTGTCCTGAGTGCTTGTTGCCAGAGACTCTTTGTGAGGTCACCACTGTCCCCCAATAGGCTGTGGTCATACAATAGGCCCTTTGTGATGTCACTGCCACCTCCCACCCATCCTCTGCTAGGCTGGTGTCCTGGCCCTGGCACCCCAGAGGCTGCTCCCCATCCAGCTTTATTTTCCGAAAGATCCCGTCTAGACTGGCGCTTTTTTCCAGCAAAGCCCCGAGCAGGAAAAAAGCGGCAGCCATGTTCATGCAAATGCCAAGGGGAAAATTTAAATCCCTGCGGCATTTGCAATTCGGAAGTGTCTCATTAGCATCCCTTTTCCAGAAAAGGGTGCCAATGTAGACACAGCCTATATGTGTCTGTAACCCCAAGGAGATGACCTAGATTCCTGGGGCTCTGTCTGCTGGCAGCTCAGGGACAGGCGCAGGGAGTTTGCCTTGGCTCCCCCTCCCTACCAGGGACAGAGTCTGCCCAGCAACCCATAGGGAGTGAGATGCCCCTCCCAGGGAGTTCAGGAGGGGAAGGAGGAGCCATTGGCTGGAGAGTCTGGAGCCAGCCAGGGAAGGGGAAGCTGGCTGTGAGGGAGCTAGTGAACCCCAGGCCTGCATGCAGGGTTCCCCCTGAGAACTAGCCTCTAGGGATGGGAAGGCAGGATCCCTCAGCAGGGTGTTATGTCTCCACTGTTGATTCCCAGTTTGTGGAGTTTGCTGGGAGGCTTCCCCAGCGAGGCAGAGCTGGCTCTCCCGCTCCCTGGGTGAGACCAGCCACCATGGTCAGCTCTGCCCTGTCTGCTGGTTCGGGGCTGCTGCCTGCTGTGCGTGTGTCTGAATGCTGGACTAGGAGATTATAGCTTGAATTTTGGTGCAGTTGTGTGGCCTGCACCTTGAGCCTGGCACCCCTTTGTGGTAATGGGAAATTCCGGGATTGAAGCAGCCTGATTCTTGCGTGAAGAGGATCCCTGCCAGAAGAGACCAGCCCCTCTGCAGTGACCGAGTCATCTCTGAACCAGAGCCTCTTCCATGGAGTGCAGCATCTTTTAGTTAGTAAGGCAGGGTACGTCTACACTACAACGTTAGTTCGAACTAACTTAGTTCGAATTAGTTAATTTGAACTAAGCTAATTCGAACTAACGGATCCAGACTAAAAAACTAGTTCGAATTAGCGTTTTGCTAATTTGAACTAGCATGTCCACATTAAGTAGACCCTGAACCAGGCTTAAGGATGGCCGGAAGCAGTGCCGGCAGGGCATCAGAGGAGGACTTAGAGCGTGGAGCTGCTGTCTCAGGCTACCCGAGGGCTGCGCTTAAAGGGTCCCGACCCCCACCCCGGACACACAGTTCTAAGGGGTGCCCCGCTTGCAAAGCAGTCCTGGCTTGGAGTGCCCGGAGTGCCCACACTGGGCACATCACAGCACTCGGCCATCAGCCCGGCTGCACTTGCCGCAGGCTGCCATCTGGGGAGAGGAGGCAATTGGGGGGCTGCAGGAGAGCTTCCACCCCCAGAAGCCCGCAGAGCCAGCCCAGTCCTCCCCATCGGGGGCTCGTGCCCCATTCCTCCCTCACCTTCTTCCACTTACCCTTCCCTAGCCCCCATTCATATTGATGTACAAAATAAAGATAACGTTTCTTCCAACATTGACTCTGTCTTTATTGAACAAAACTGGGGGAGACTGGGAAAAGGAGGTGGGAGAGGGGAAGAGAAAGGCTGGGAGAGGGGAGGGCAACTAACATGATCAGGGGTTGGGAACAGGTCCCAGATCAAGAGAGGCTACAGAGACTGGGACTGTTCAGCTTAGAAAAGAGGAGATGGAGCGGGGACAGGATAGAGGTCTCTAAAAGCAGGGGTTGGGTGGAGAGGGTACATTCAGAAAAGTTCTTCATGAGTTCCCATAAAGAAGGACTAGAGAACACCAAAGGAAAGGAATGGGTAGCAGGCTTCAAACTAGTAACAGAAAGTTGTTCTTCACAAAGTAAAGAGTCGACCTGTGGAACTCCTTGCTGCAGGAGGCTGTGAAGGCTACACGCAGAACAGAGTTTAAAGGGAAGTGAGATCAAGTCATGGAGGTTGGGTCCATGGAGTAGTCTTAGCCAGGGGGTAGGAGTGGTGTCCCTGCCCAAAGTTTGTGGAAGGCTGGACTACACACCCCTTAATTAGAACTAGTAAGTTCGAACTAGGCTTAATCCTCGTAAAATGAGGTTTTCCTAGTTCGAACTAAGCGCTCTGCTAGTCCGATTCAAATTCGAACTAGCGGAGCGCTAGTTTAGCGGCTATGAATGTTAGTTCGAACTAATGTCCGTTAGTTCGAACTAACATTGTAGTGTAGACATACCCCTAGTGAGAAGGGCTTTAAACTAGTTTTGATGGGGACAGGTGGCCAAAGCCCACAGGCAAATGAAAATCATGGAGACCTGGGAGATGGGTTGGAAATGGGAGGGAGCATGGGCTATAACAGCAGAGAGAAAGGAGGGACAAGGCAGACGTGGGGGGCAAAATCCAATCGGTATCTTAGATGCCGGTGTACAAAGGCAAGGAGGACGGGGAATAGGCAGGAAGAACTTGAAGTGCTAATAAAGAAACACAAGGATGACCCAGTTGGTATCACAGAGACTTGGTGGGATAATACACACAATTGGAATATTGATACCGAAGGGTACAGCTTGCCCAGGACTGACAGGCAGGGATAAAAGGGAGGAGGTGTTGCCGTATCTATTAAGAATGTACACTGGGCTGAGGTGGAGACAGGCATAGGAGACAGACTTGTTAAGAGTGTCTGGGTTAGGTAAAAAGAGGTAAAAAGAAGGGTGATGTCATGCTAGGGGTCCACTCCAGCCCACCAAGCCAGGCAGAAGAGGGGACTGGCCTTCAGAAAAGCAGACTTGGCTCCCTCAGGGAAGTGATGGGCGGGATTCCCTGAGGTGCTAACATGAAGGGGAAAGGAGTCCAGGAGAGCTGGCAGGATTTTAAAGAAGCCTTAATGAAGGCACAAGACCAAAGCATCCCGATGCACAGTAAGAAAAGCAAATATAGTGGACAACCCGATGGGCTTAGCAGGGAAATCCTTCGTGATCTTAAACACAAACAGGAAGTTTATAAGTGGAAACTTGGAGAGATGACTTGGGAGGAGTCTAAATATACTTGAGAATGCAAGGGAGTCGTCCTGAAGGAAAAAGCATCATTGGATTTGTAGCTAGCAAGGGATGTGATGGGTAACAAGAAAGGTTTCTACAGGCATGTGTCACGTTCCTGGATTTTGAGGGGAGCAGCCAGATCACTGCTGCACCCATGGGGGTGTGTTTGCCCCAAAAGTGGTATAAAGGGGGCCATGTGAGGTGTTGAATAGAAGTTTACTGTCTGCTAATCATATGTACGCTATTCATGTGATTGTACAATGTCTGTGTGTGAAATTATAAGCATGTACAGTAAACTTCTGATAATCTGGTACCTTTAGGACCCCGGGGATGCCGGATTATCAGATATACCGGACTATTGGAAGGGAGGGCTATGACGGGTCGGATGGGGGGAGATGCCACCCCACACCCGTCTTAGCCCCCCTCTTCCCATGGTCGGGCTCTGCTCCAGGCATCCCCGATTCATCTGCTGCTGGTCAGTTTCAGCAGCAGCTGAATTGGGACGCCTGCAGCAGAGCAGCCGGGGTGCTGCCGGGTTGGTCCGGTAGCTCCGCCCCTTGGAGACCAACCCGGCAGCACCCCAGCTGCTCTGGGGGATGCCTGGGGCAGAGCAGCTGGGGTGCTGCCGGTTGGTCCCGCAGCCCCAAGGGGCAGCGCTATGGGACCTACCGGGCAGTACTCCAACTGCTCTGCCCCCAGCTTCTCCGATTCAGCCGCTGGTCAGTTTCAGCAGCGTCTGAATCAGGGAAGCCGGGGGCAGACCAGTTCCAATGGTCCGGCTGCCCGGAGCACTTCCGGGTTCCTGATGGTGCCGGACCATCAGGAGTGCCGGACCATCAGATGCCGGACCAATGGAGTTTTACTTTACTTTGTATGGATACTGAATATTTCTCTGAATGTGCTTGAGCATTGGGCAGAGCCTGGCCTATGGACATGCTAATTAGCGAGGCTGTGTGGAACAATGGCACTCAATAGGCCAAGGACACACCTCAAGAATGAGGCCTGACACCTAAGGGCTGCCAGCAGGGAACACAGGGATACTGTGCCAGGTGAGCTGCTGCAGCCAAGAAGAGCCCAGGAAGGAGGTATATAAATATGCCATGTGGTCCACTCCATCTTGGTACTCAGCTCAGCACTTCATCCCAGAGGCAGCAGTGCAGGGATTGAAGAGCCAGAAAGAACTGTGGACCCGTCCTGATCCTAGGATGTGCAACAAGGACTTCTAATCTCTGCTAGAGCCTGCATTGAAAACTGGGAGATTCGATGCATGGAACGTATGATACTTTAGCAACCTCACTCTCATGCTTTTCTTTCTTGTAGCAATAAACCTTTAGAAGTTAGATGCTAAAGGTTTGGCTCAGTGTGATTTGTGGGTAAGGTCCAGAGGATAAATTGACCAGGGATCTGTGGCTGGTTTCTTGGAACTGGACAGAACTTGCTAAGGGTAGGTGGGATTGGGTTCTAAGACCCCTCACCTGTGTACGAGGCCCGGGGCCATGTGGGGCACGGATATCGCTGGGGTGTCGGAGGAGTTTTGCTCGTGAGGCTTCTGGCAGGCTGCTGAAGCGCTCTGTGGGACTGGTTTGTGGACTGTTTGGGAAGGTCTCCAGTCTGGGGGCTGTAAGGAGCACCGAATTTGAGCCATTCCCCCTGAGCAGATGCCTTCAGCTGTGCCAAGACATGGCCCGGTCCGTCACAGCATGTTAGCAATTAGAGGGTGCTCAGAGATGGCGTGGGGCACTTACTGGATGAGGGAGGTAACCTAATGACAGGTGATGTGGGAAAAGCTGAAGTACTCAATGCTTTCTTTGCCTCTGTCTTTCCAAAGAAAGTCAGCTCATAGATTATTGCACTAGGCAAGACAGTATGGGAAGGAGCTGGGCAGCCCTCCATGGAAAATGAACAGGTGAAGAAATATTTAGAAAAGCTAAACATACACAAATCTATGGATCTGGATTTAACACATCCGAGGATACTGAGGGAGTTGGCAAATGTCATTGCAGAACTGGCCATTATTTTTGAAAACTCATAGAGATTTGGAGCGATCCTGGATGACTGGAAAAAAGCAAATGCAGTGTCTATCCTTTAAAAGGGGAAAAGGACAATCCAGGGAACTACAGACCAGTCTGCCTTATCTCAGTCCCCAGAAAAAGCATGGTGGGCATCCTCAAGGAATCCATTTTGAAGTACTTAAAAAAGAGGAAAGTGATCAGGAATAGTCAACATGGATTCCCGAAGGGCAAGTAGTGCCTCACCAATCTGATTAGCTTTTATGTTGAGGTAACTGGCTCCATGGACATGGGGAAGTCAGTGGATGTGATATACCTTGACTTACCAAAACTTTTCATTTGATCTCCCACAATATTCTTGCCAGCAGTTCAGGAAGTATGGATTGAACATATGGACTGTAATGTGGATATAAAGTGAGCTAGATTGTCGGGCCCAACAGCTAGTGATAAATTGCTTGATATCTGGATGGCGATCGGTTTCAAGCGGAAAGCCCCAAGCATTGGTTCCAGGGCTGCTCCCGGTGCTCCTGGTCTGCTGGGGACTGTCTCCAGCAGACCAGGGCCACCGGGAGCGAAGCCGCGAAGCTCTGGCAAAGCCTCAGAAGCGCGGTACCCCGCCGTGGCTGCAGCTTCGCTCCCGGTGGCCCTGGTCTGCTGGAGACGGTCCCCAGCAGACCAGGTGCACCGGGAGCAGCTTTTCTCGCCCCGGAAGTAGAGGTGGCGGGACTGCTGCGCTCTGGGCGGTCCCGCCGCCTGCGAGTTCCGGGGCGAGAAAGCCTGTTTTCCTCTTTATTCGACCCTGGTGAGGCCACATCTGGAGTATTGCATCCAGTTCTGTGCCACCCACTACAGAAAGGATGTGGACACATTGGAGAGGATCCAGCCAAGGGCAACCAAAATGATGAGGGGGCTGGAGCACATGGCCTATGAGGAGAGACTGAGGGATTTGGGATTATTTAGTCTACAGAAGAGAAGAGTGAGGGGGGATTTGATAGCAGCCTGCAACTTCCTGTAGAGAGGTTCCAAAGTGGATGGAGAGAGGCTGTTCTCGGTAGTGATGGAAGACTGAACAAGGAGCAATGGTCTCAAGTTTCTGTGGGGGAGATCTACGTTGGCTATTAGGAAAAACTATTTTACTAGGAGAGTTGTGAAGCACTGGAATCCGTTATCTTGGGAAGTGGTAGAATCTCCATCCCTAGAGCTTTGTAAGCCCTGGCTTGACAATGCCCTGGCTGGGATGATTTAGTTGGGGTTGCTCCTGTATTGGGCCGGGGCGCTGGACTCAATAACCTCCTGAAGTCTCTTCCAGCCCTAGGATTCGATGATTCTAGGTGGATGAGGCTGTTTTAAAAGAATTCACAAAAACATCCCAAAGCACAGGATTTGGTGGTGATGGGGGACTTCAACAATCCATACACATGTTGGGAGACTAACACAGCAAGGCACAGATTAGCCAATACATTCCTGGACTGCATTGGAGACAATTTTTTATTTCAGAAGGCTGAGAAAGCTGCTCTAGATTTGATTTCAACAAATAGAGAGGAACTGGTTGAAATTTGAAAGTGGAAGGCAGCTTGGGTGATAGAGATCATGAAATCATAGAGGTCCCGATTCTAAGGTAGAAGAGAGAAAAGCAAAATAGAGACAGTGGATTTCAGGAAGGCAGATTTTAGTAATCTCAGAGAGGTGGTACGTAAGTTTCGCATGGGAAGCAAGATGAAGAGGAAAAAGAGCGGAAGACAACTGGCAGTTTGTCCAAGGGACATTATTAGGGCCCAAAAGCAAACTATTCCACTGAGCAGGAAAGATGGAAAGTACAGGAAGAGACCACCTTGGCTTCACCAGGAGCTCCTACACGATCCAAAAATTAAAAAGGAGTTGTGTAAAAAGTAGAAACTAGGTCAAATAACAAAGGAGGAATACAAGAAAACAACACAGCTAGGCAGGGCCACATGAGAAAGGCGAATGCACAAAACTAACTCAGTCTAGCTAGAGACATAAAGGGTAACAAAAAGAGATTTTACAAATATGTGAGAAGCAAGAGGAAGACAAAGGTCAGGGTAGGCCCATTGCTCAGTGAGGAGGGAGAAACAATAACAGGAAACCTGGAAATGACAGAGGTGCTTACTGACACTTTGTTTCAGTTTTCACCAACAAGTTTGATGACCACGAGATGCCTAAGGTAGTGGATGCTAGTGGGAATGGGGGAGGTTTAGAAGTTAAACTAAAAAACATTAGAAATGAAAACTTAGTAAGAAAAATTAAATGTCTTCAGGTCACCAGGGTTGGATGAAACGCATCCTAGATGCTCAAGGAGTTGATAGAGGAGGTATCTGAGCCTTTAGCTATCGTCTTTGAAAGGTCATTAAGGTTGAGAGAGATACCAGAAGACTGGAAATGGGCAAATACAGTGTCTATCTATAAAAGGGAAAATAGGAACCACCAAAGAAAGTAGAGACCACTCGGCTTAACTTCTATGCCAGGAAATATAATGGAGCATATAACAGTCATTTGTAAATGGAGGCAAAGAGCATCGACCAACACAGCGGGAAATCCTAAGAAATGCTGCCCCACGCTCAAAGGAGAATGGCTGAATGAAAGAGATGAAGCAGAATCTCAATGATCTAAAGGCAAGATCTGTGTACAGAGGAGAGACATGTTCCTGTACAGGGCTGATGTGGACTTGACCTTCTAAACTTGTGCTAAGGCTACAATATCCAGCTACTTCTCCCCAGGCCACCAATGGGAATGGAGAGGCTGTTGAACTACAAGAGGTTGATTTTGCAAGCCAAAGTCGTGAATCTGCTGTACATATTATTAGGAGCAGAAATTCTCATCCCCTGGGATTTGACCTGTGAAGTATGCTCTTAGAAACCACGAATGAGAAACAGAAGAGACTGGAACTGATGGAAAGAAAACATTTAAAGCCAGAAGAAATAAAAATTCTCATGGATAATTTTCTGCTTCCAATACAAATGAACAGCTCCACATGGGAACGCACCAGCATGTACAAGCTGGCATAGAAAAAACTCTGCTTTTGAGGTTTTGGAGTCAATTGACATCATTGTCCATTCAGAATCGTGACAGCTATTCACCTGTCTTCCTACCATATGCTTATTACTGATGAAAGCGCAGCGATTCCTGTCACCAACTTGCTTATCATTTGCTTCAAGTTCAGAGGTGTAGCATGGGCAGGGCAGAAGACTGTGTTTGGTGGAATTAGTCAATGATCTGCTTGTAATGCACAAGCTGTTACAGCTGCTGTCTAAGCCTCTGACAGCCTGAATAAGCGGGATGTGATGAAATCGGTGATGTTCCCTTCAGTCATACTAGGGAAAAACAATGGTGTTGCCACACAACTCAAGCAGGGCATCCCATATTTAACAGCACAACCCTGCGTGGCACATCGAGAAGACCTGGGTTTAGCGGATGCGTGGAACCAAGTGCCAATGCTGAAGAAAGGAGAGACCCTTTTTAAGACTGTTTATAGGGTCTTTTGCAGCTCCTCAGTCCAAGGAGGATAATTTGAGGAAAGAGCAAATGTCACAGAAAATGAGACTGTATCGTTGAAACCTCTAACTGAAGTACGGTGGCTATCTAGACATTTGGCTGTGTAATTATGAGCCCCTTCTCAAATATTTGGAACAAGAAATCTGAGAAAATAATGACCCATTAGCAAAGTGCTGCCTGAATAAGCTCTCTGACAATAATTGCCACGTCACTGCAGCTGTATTAAATGATGTCTCACGCAAATTAGCAGAACTGACCAGACGCTGGCAGAAGTGAAGCTGTAACAAGTGAAGCTGTAAAATTAGCAAGGGCTCAGATCCACAGGATGAGAGGGCAGGATATCGGGGAAACAGTCTCTTGGAGCAACAGTGTGAAAAATCGAACCAAATCAAGCACAACCGATGAACATTCAGCAGTGAACCTGTTCTATGTTTCATCTCCCTGCTGTGTAAGCCTCTGCATAAGAGGTTTCCAGAGAATGAACTAAATGAATGGACAGCTTTGCCTCACTTTCCACACATCAATTCAGGGATGAATTTGGCACTGAAATCATTAGCAAGCGAGCTAACAAATACAGAACAATTTGGGGCAGTAGTCAAGTGAAATCATCAGCCGAAAGACCACAGAGGAGGAGGAGGAGTTCATTGCAAACCAGAACAAGGGCTACAAATAAATCATTGCAGAGAAATAATGAAGCAAAGCTCATGACAAATTTGCAGGAAATGGGGACTTTATGGTGACAGAATGTAGGACAATGCAATGCAGTGTCACAACTAGTGGATACACGGGCAACATTTCAAACTTCCAGTGCTGTCTGTGAGCCTGGCTTTAGTCTTCTCTAGAATATCCAAACTATCTCTGTATAAACTTTTGTCATTTTGGTCTTAAGTGTGCCTCGGTGATCATTTACACACACACACACACCCTGCACAGTGATCGATATTTGTCACACACGCGCAGTGATCACATACTCACATACACACTGCAGGCCATGTTCAGCACACACAGATATACACCAGTGATCACATACACACATACTCTACAGGCCACAGTGATCTCACAAGCATACTGACATACACACACATTGCAGGCCACCATGATCTAATGATCTCTCTCTCTCTCTCTCTCTCTCTCTCTCTCTCTCACAAACACACACACACACACACACGGGCAGCCCGTGCCTATAGGCATACTAGACAGCTGCCTGGGGTACCAAGTTGCATGGAGCGCCAAATTCTAAACTCTGGCTCTTCCATTTCCCATTCCCTTTGCTGTGCCTTACCTGGAGCATGGCTTCCCTGCGGCCAGGAGGGGGAAAGTCCTGGGAGTGGGAGTGCACGGGTGGGGTGGGGGTGTTTCCCCTGTGCCGTGGGGGGAGGGAGCTCCGGAGGAGGAGGAATACGTGGGGGGGGGTTCCCCTGTGCCGCAGGAGGGGTCGTCCCCAGGGGAGGAGGAACATGGGGGATTTCTCTCTGGGGGGGGGTGGGATCTTGGGGGGAGGCGGGTGCAGGGGACTCTGTCCCCCGGCTGGCACCCTGTTCCCTCTCCCCGGCCATCCCCGGGCCCGCAGCCACCAGCCCCAGCCCCATGGCCCAAAGCCCCCAACCCCCTGGCCCCAAGCCCCCGAACTCCAACTCCATCCCCAAACTCCCAACCCCAACCCCCTGACCCCCAGCCACAGAACTCCATCCCCAGCCCCCCTCTCCCCAGCACAGAACCAAAACCCTCAGTCAATATCTGCCTTTGGGATGGGGGGGGGGCGCCTACTGCATTGATCTCCTAGGGCGCCAGTTGGTGGCAGTTAGTCTAGGGCAGCCCCCCCCCCCACACACACACTCTGCAGGCCACAGTGGTATCACTCACACACCCAGAACTCACGGTGAGCTCTCTCTCTCTCTCTCTCTCACACACACATATACACACACACACACATGCACATGCCTGCAGGAGCTGCTGCAGGAGCTGGTGGGGGCGGTCGGCAGGTGCTCATGAGGGTCCAATTGAAAATCACGTGACAGACAGACAAGAACTGTGATTAGTGCTCTTCTACATACAGCAAATAAATGAAGTGATTTTTTGTGTTAAAACCAAATGATTTAGTTTTTGTTTCACAAGTCACAACAACAGAGACTCTCTAACACTTTTGCCCGCAGAAAGTTTTTTTCATGTGCATCAAGCCAAGAGACATAATCTTTAATTTCAAGCATAAACTGTAACACATTTTTCATTTAATATGTCAATACGAATGATAACAGATTTTGTTTGCTATGCCAAGAAATAGCAGTTTTGTGTTATACCTCAGAGTAACAGGACACCTGTAAGATACCAAATGGCTACTGAAAACAATGTATTTGATTTCATAGTAAACAAACATTTAAAGTCAGGCACCTTGCCAACGATCCCTTGTTGTAGTATTCTTTCTTCCATAACATTTTAAATATATCTAAGGTATTTGTTAGTAACTGCTGGTGCCACAGTGGCACAAATCCAAACAAGCGCACATGACCTTATTATTGGTGCACAAGACAAAACTCGTGGCTGGAGACTCTCAGAGGGATCACTGGTCCCATCTATTTTCTATGATTCTCAGCTGGGCCTTCTCTCAAACCTCACAGCTTTGTGCTCAGAATGTTGGGACTCTGGCTACAGATAGGGGCCAAGCTGAAAATGAGGAACCCTCTGTTCCCATCAAACCCAGTAAAAGGAATAAAAGATTGTTAAGTAGCGGGGTTGAAGCACTGCAAGGACAGAGTATCAGCTGCAAATGTGTTTAATTCCTGTCAAGTATTTCAAAATCTGGATTTTGTTAGCAGGGGGAAAAGAACCAGTGAGCATTCAATGAAGAGTTTTACACACTATTTAGAACATCGAATCAGAACTGAGGTCACCAAAAAATTACAAAGAAAACACACCGAGACTCGTGACAAAATGAGGTAGCAGTTTATTTCAACCGTTACCTGGAATAGAATGTCAGAGGGAATTTACACAGATATTTTATAGGCTGGAGGGGGTACAGGACAATTCCTATGGGGTTTTGAATTTCTGAGAGAACTACCCACATGAGAGCTTGGGACTGGCTATGGAGCTGTACCACTTTCAATATAATTAAAATAGCACTTTGTTATTCTAATTCTGTACATTCTGAGCTGGATGTTGTCTGAACACATGGATGTTGGACAATCATTACTTGACACCAAACATTTCTCTACCCACCCTGAAGGCAGGGGATGCCTTAGGGGCACCTCCAAGAGGAATAAGCTCCATGGAGAAATAAACACAAATTCTACTCAAGTTTTGCTACGTTCCCTTTAAGTAAGAAACATGGAAATTCATCCCCAGTGGTCGGCAGGGAGGGAAAATCATCCCCCTCTGCCTCAGGAGCACGGGAAAGGCTGAAGCAGAAGGAGAAGGGAAGATGCCCCGAGTCAAATCAAAACGGAGTGTTGGGAAGTGACTGTTGCAGCCCCTGCCCCCACCCGTCCTAGGCCGAGGAGGCTCCAATCTCCAAGGTGGGCTCTCGGGGGCAGGGAAAGACTCCGGGAATTACCTTCTGTACAGACTCATCCTCTCTCACGCCCGCGGGGACAGCGGCTTCCTGAGGTTCTTGACAGAGGCTCAGTTCTCGTCTCTCAGATCCTTGGGCACCAGCCGTTGCCAACCAGTTGGACTGGAGGCAGGATAAGAATGCTGCAGCCACATTCTTTGTTGTTGTCACACATGACATCACAATACACTCAGGCCTCCATACAGAGACACCCCCCGCCCAGGTAACTCATCCCATCGCACGGCCAGGCAGGGGGAAGCTCTAACACCCACAGCTGGTTCATACTGGAAAGCTACTGGGAAGGAAGGCAGGAGGCAGAACCTTCCCTTGACCTAGCTCTGTCCCTTCTCCTCCATGCGTGCTGGGTACCAGCGGGTGACAACAGAAATTCACAGAGATGGGGGGCTGTGATTTTTGCTAAGCTGGCTGCTGTGGGTTCTGGGCTGTCTGCTTTTTCGGGAACACATCTCACTCAGACAAAAGCTGCCTTTCTTCTCTTGCCCTGCCTCAGGAGGGCACAGACACAGAGGGAAACCAGACAAGAATAATTTCCTGAGTTCCCACTCCAGTCCTCCGCTCTCCCAGCTGAGCTACTGAAAGCAGCCCCAAGGGTTACCTCTGCTGCTTTGCCCTTAATAATGGTGGAGGGAGTTAGAAGAGGCAGCAGAATCCGATAGCTCTGGATTGGGACCCAGAATGCTGGGGGTGCTGGGCTTTGCGATGTACCTGCCATTGCCCCAGTGGGCGACTGTGGCACCGCCGAGTCATAAATAAGACTCTGAGGCAACCAGCAGGTGGCGCTGCCCAGAAGAGTGAACCCCCATTGCAGGTCCTGAGACCTTTCTGGCCAATCTCCACTCAGCAAGACCCAGCTGCTCTCTCAGCCCATCTAGGCATCTGGTACTTACTGGGGCACTTTGCAGCTCCCAGCACACTTCCATCGTCACTTTACTTTGCAGTAGATGGGGAAAATGCAGGTCTTTACTCCAGGTGGAATTAAACCCATGATCTCCAGGTCCGGTGACCCCAGGCAGGAATGAGGCAGGAAGCGAGTCAAGCTGAGGGAAGCAGGCAAAACTCATCTTGCCTCACAGGGCCCCTTGCAACAGCTTCTTCCTTGTGTGCTACGGCGGAGAGACTCCCCCCGCTCATCTGAGGTGGTGACCAAAGCACCTGGGCAGCTCCTGCTGAGGTAGCTCAGTTGGGCCCATGTTCGACTGAAGAGCAAAAGGTCCCTGCTTGAGTCCCAGGGCTTGGCTGGGCTCTTTCTCCCCTGACCCTCTAGGACTGGGCTCTTTACAGCATCACAGCTGTGCCCCTGGGCTGCTGAGAATTCCTGCCCTTCAGCAGCTCCCTGGAAGCTCCATGCCTGCCCTGCTACTCCCCCTAGGGCCCAGCATGCCCTGCCTTCCTTCCCCTGCCCTGCCTCAGCCAGGGGAGGGGAAAGAAACTCTCCTTCAAGCCGAACCAGCCACGTCAGGATAACTTGCTGTGACCCCACTACCGCTCTCCACGCTGCCAGCTGAGCTATGAAGGGCAGCTGCTGGTGTTGTCTCTGCTGCTTTGCCCTTAATAATGGAGAAGAGAGTTAGGCAGCAGGTGCAGAATCCAATAGCCTGGACTGGGACCCAGAGTAGCGGGGGTCTGGGGCTTGCAATATTGTTAGATACCTGCCCCTCCTCTCGAAATAACTAGATTGTGCCACGGCCGAGTCATAAAGAAGACACTGAAAGATCCCTTCTCCCTCGGAGCTTTGCCAGAGAAAAGCGCCAGTCTAGACGCGGATCTTTCGGAAAATAACGCCTTTTCCGAAAGATCCCTTATCCCTTATTTTAAGAGGGATAAGGGATCTTTCGGAAAAGGCTTTATTTTCCGAAATATCCGCGTCTAGACTAGCGCTTTTTTCCGGCAAAGCTCCTAGCCGGAAAAAAGCAGCAGCCATTTTTATGCTAATGAAGCGGGGGAGATTTAAATCCCCGCTTCATTTGCAATTGCGATATGTCTAATTTGCATCCCTTTTACGAAAAAGGGATGCAGTCTAGACACAGCCGTTCTGCTTCTTCCTCTTTCGATTCTTCTGCTGCTGCTACTTCTGCTCCTTCCGCTGCTCTGCCTTCTTCTTCTCCTGCTGCTGCTCTTCTTCTGATGCTCATGCTACTTCTGCTGCTGCTTCTTCCACTGTGTCTGCTTCTTCTGCTTCTTGTTCTTCTGCTGTTTCTTTTCTTCCGTTGCTGCTTGTTCTTCTTCTGCTGCTGCTGTTTCTTCTGTTGTTTCTTTTGTTGATTCTTCTTCTGCTGCTTTTTCTCCTCCTTCCTTTGTTGCTACTACTTATTCTGCTGCTAGTTTTCTTCTTCTGCCACGGCTTCTTCTGCTGACTTTCTTCTACTGCTGTAGCTGCTACCACCTATTTCTTCTGCTCTTTTCCTGTGCTGCTGTTTCTCCTTCTGCTGCTATTTCTTCTTCTCCTCCTGCCACATTTCTTCTGCTACTTCTCCCAATGTTTCTGCTGCTGCTGCTGCTGCTTCATCAGCTTCTGTTCCTGCAACTTTCCCTGCCCCAACTTCTTTTCAGGCTGCTTCTTCTGTTTGTTCTTCTGTTTCTTATTCCGTTGCATCTTCTACTGCTGCTGCTTTTCTGTTGCTGACACTGCTTCTTCTTCTATTTCTCCTGATGCTTCATCTGCTTCTGCTCCTCCATCCTTTTTTGTTGCTTCTTCTAGTCTTGCTACTGCTGCTGCCACTTTTGCTTCAATCTGCTGCTGTCTCTTCTTCTGCTGCTGCTGATTCTGTGGCTGTTTCTTTCCTGTTTCTGCTTCCTTTTAATCTGCTACTGATTCTTCTGCTACTGATGCTTTTACTGTTCCTCCTTCTTCTGCTTTTTCTCCTGCTGCTGCTACTTTTCTTCTTGTGCCACTGCTGCTTCTTTTAATTTTTCTTCTTCTGCTAGTACGTCCTGTTTCTTCTACTATTCTTTTTCTACTACTTCTTCTGCCCCTACTTTTTTCATGCTTCTTCTTCTTTTGTTTGTGCTACTGCAGCTTCATTTCCTGTTGTTCCTCTTTCTGCTGTACCTTCTGTTGCTGTTACTTCTTCTGCTTCTTCCTCTTTTGATTCTTCTGCTGATGCTACTTCTGCTCCTTCTGCTGCTCCGCCGCCTTCTGCTGCTGCTTCTGCTGCTGCTTCTGTTCTTCTTTAGCTGCTGGTTTTACTGCTCTCGGGCTTGTCTATGCTGAGAGGTTTTTGCAGCAGAGAGTATGATAATGAGGGACAAATGTTTTTGCACAAGGGGGTTTTTGCACAAAAAGAAGCAGGGTAGTTATTTCTGTTTTGCTCAAAACCTCCTTTTTGCACAAGATCCTTATGCCTCTCCGGATCTGGTGCAAAAGGGCTTTATGGCGAAAAACGGAAGTGGCTACACTGTTCCTTTTTGCGCAAAAACCCCTTGTGCAAAAAAGCACAAAATATGCTAATGACATCACAACTCATGCTAATGAGTCATTAGCATACTCTCTGCTGCAAAAACTTGCAGCCTAGACTCAGCCTCACTCGATAAGGAGCAGCTAGAGCTCATGACTCAGGGATGCTCCCCATAGCCTGGTCCTACTCCTGTAGTGCAGCTGGCTCCTCAGGGGCTGGGCCTGGGCATCTCCTCTCAGGAGGCAGGGACAGCCCCGTGCCCAGCAGGGAGCTGGTTCCATCCCTGTGGCCGGCCGGGCCCTTGCCCTGCTCTGCCCTGGCTGGAGGAGAGGAGGGGAAATCAGGGGCTGAGGTTATAAGAGAGCATCTCCCTCCCTCCCATTTAACACATCATTGACAGCAACAGCAGACTGGGAAGTGCTTCCAAAGAATGTCACAGAACTAGTTTCAGAGGGGCAGCCCTGGGAGTCTGTAACTTTAAAAGACAAGGACTTCTCCTGTAGCATCTTAGGGTGTGTCTACACAGCTCCCTGAACTCAAAATAAGAGATGTGCCAAAGATACAAAGATGCTAATTCCCTTGCCCATTACAATGATAGCTCCCCACTCATCAGCCCCTGATTAGCCATTCATTAACAGCTATTCCCTCCCTTCCTCTCCCTCACCCCACCTTCTGTACTTAATCTAATTTGTCAGGTTAATAATGTGTTCACTTTTTTCATTCTATTCCTTTGGTGTATATGGTAATGCCAACTGTCTTCCAGAATATGATCTGAGGAAGTGGGTCTGGCCCCAAGACAGTGAACACAGAGAACCACCAACCTTAGCGAAACATCTCCTTGGGTCTGACATACTGGCTCAGACTTGCACAAGGACAAGGACCTGAGACTCCTCCCCATCAATGCCCCTGTCCTGCCAATCGGAGAGACTGAGGGAGGGCGGTGGAACGTTCTCACCAAAGAGCCCAAAGCATGGCCACATCAAGGGGGCGATCCCAGTCAGAGCACTATTTATGCCCCACCTTTCTGGTTTGACTCCCGGGAGACCAGCTCTTCATGTTGGGTGTGGAGCAGAAGAGGACAAAAGAGACAAGAAAAGAAGAGAAATGCAGGCGGGACGGAGGGAAAAAGAAACCAAACAGGAGAAACCCCCACGGCCCCAGTGGTTCTAAGGGACAAAGCCCCAGGTGGGGAATAAAATTCCGACCCTTTCACCCAGTGTTCCGTGCCTAGAATCCAGCCGGGACCAGGTGGATCAGACTGAGCAGTTCCCACCCCCTCGGAGGCTCTTACCTTCTCCACAGGGATGTCTGAGCTGTAGGGAAATCAGGAGAAGGAGGAGAAAGCTCGACAGAGGTTCCTCCAGGCGCTCACGTGCAGGAACCAGGAAGCTCTGAGTCCTCAGAAAGACATTGCGAGACAGAGACTTGCCTTAGCAAATGCCACAGGGGTCTGCGAGGTCATCCCGGCCTTGCCCCTCTTGTGCCTGGCTGATGTCACCATCTCTCAGTGAGGTCACCACCTCCCCACCATCTTTGCCTAATATGGGGAGGGCCTGACAAAGGCCTGTGTGATGACACGGCCGCCCCCTCCCCCCATGCTGCAGGGTGAGTGTCCTGACTCTGGCCACCCCTCGGGATGTTTGAGCCATTCCCTGTGCTCCCCCCACTCAATACCTGTTCCTCCTAGGAAGTCAGCCGGCTGCACGGTCGCACCTCAGAAGTGTCACATTATTGGATTGTGAGGGGAGCAGCCGGGTCACTGCTACACCCATGGGGGGGTGTTCGCCCCAAAAGTGGTACAAAGGGGGCCATATGAGGGGGCAAACAAAAGCTTGCTTTCTTCTGATTCTGTATCTGCTCTTCATATATCTGTATAATGTCTGTGGTTGTGTCTAAACTGGCATCCTTTTCCGGAAAGGCATGCAGATGAGACAAGTCGGAATTGCAAATGCAGCAGGGATTTAAATTTTCCCCGCTCCATTTGCATGAACATGGCTGCCGCTTTTTTCCGGCTCAGGGCTTTGCTGGAAAAAAGTGCCAGTCTAGACGGGGATCTTTCGGAAAATAAAGCCTTTTCCAGAAGATCCCTTATTCCTTTTAAAATCAGGAATAAGGGATCTCCCGGAAAAGGCTTTATTTTCCGAATGATCCCTGTCTAGACTGGCGCTTTTTTCTGGCAAAGCCTCGAGCCGGAAAAAAGCGGCAGCCATGTTCATGCAAATGGAGTGGGGAAAATTTAAATCCCCGCTGCATTTGCAATTCCGACTTGTCTAATCTGCATTCCTGTTCCAGAAAAGAGTGCCAGTGTAGACGTAGCCTGTGTGTGTAGTTAGGAATCTGTAATCTGTATGGAGACTGGAAGTCTCTCTGAATGTGGTTGAGCAGTGGGCAGAGCCCGGCCTATGGACATGCTGATTAGTGAGGCCCTGTGGGACAATAGCACTCAATGGGCCAAGGACACGGCTCGGGAATGGTGACCGACACCTAAGGGCTGCCAGCAGGGAACACAGTGATAGGCCACTAGCCAGGTGACCTGTTGCAGCCAAGAAGAGACCAGGAAGGATGTATAAAGATGCCATGTAGCTGACTCCATCTTGGTAATCAGCTCAGCACTTCATCCCAGAGGCAGCAGTGCAGGGATCGAAGAGCTGGAAAGAACTGAGGACCTGTCTTAACCTAGGATGTACAACAAGGACTTCCAAGCCAGCAGCTATAACTTCTCTGCTAGCGCCTGCATCGAGAGCTGGGAGATGCAACGCATGTAGCGTATGATACTTTAGCACCCTTACTCTCATGCTTTTCTTTCTGGTAGCAATAAACCTTTAGATGTTAGATGCTAAAGGATTGGCTCAGTGTGATTTGTGGGTAAGGTCCAGAAGGTAAATTGACCGTCAATCTGTGGCTGGTTTCTTGGAACCGGACAGAACTTGTTTGGGGTAGGTGAAATTGGGTTCTAAGACCCCTCACCTGAATGTGAGGCCCGGGGCCATCTGGGGCACGGATATTACGGGGGTGTTGGAGGGGTTTTGCTCCTGAGGCTTCAGGCAACTAGCTGAAGCGCTCTGTGGGACTGGTTTGTAGCCTGTTTGGGAAGGTCTCCAGTCTGGTGTCTATAAGGAGCCCCAAAGTTGAGGAATTTGCCCTGAGTGGACACCTTCAACTGTGCCCAGGCCGGTCCAGTATGTCACACCCCTCTTCCTGAGACATCTGTCCGTTCTCAAGCTCCTGCTGCACCTGAATTCCCTCCCAGAGTTTACATCTCTCATCCCTTCCCACACCCAAATCCCCCATTCCCACCTCAGAACCCGCACCTCCTGTCTCAACCCAGGGAGAGTGCATAAGGGCTGGGGACAGCAAGTGATGGAGAGGAGGGGAATGGAGAGGATGGGGCCTCAGGGAATGGATGGGTGTTTGGGGAAGGTGGGTGCTTGGAGTAGATCTTGGCTTGCCCTGACATTGAAGAAGGGATCTTCGGTGTAAAAAGGTTGGAGAGAACTGATAATGAAACTGAGAGGCTCATTGAATCCCTTGACTCTGGGAGCTGGGGCTGAAAAGCAAATGACAAAGTTCACAGGATGCATGAGAAAAAGATGACAAATGGCCACACAGTGTGCAGGGGGCCAATGCGAGAAGTAAATGCTCCTGTTCCAGTCACAGGGCTCAGGAGGCAGAAGGTGATTCCAACAACACCTAGAAAAGCAGAAATTCAAAGCTGGTTCCGGGAAGAATTTCATGTTGAAAAAAGGCCGTTTTTTTCCCAGCCAGGTCTCCTCCTGCCCACCCCAGGAAAGCCAAGTTCACACACTGGGGCGATGTGTTTAGTAGCTGAGAAGCTGTTTAATGGGCTGTGATGCTTCAGGTGCAGGAGCAGTGATCTACTGTCCCCCCCAACTCCTCAGCCAGTTTTCATCTCTGTCTGTGTGAGGTGGTGGGTGCCAGGTAAATGCTGCGGCTGCTTTGTCCTGTGCCAATGGGATTATTTCACTCCGACATCATCAGTGGTGCCAGGGGAGGAGAATCACTTACATAGGGCTAGAGCTGTGTCCACACTGGGGGGTTTCCACTGCCCCAGCAACACTTCCTGGTGCGGACCAGGCTCAGGGTGCTGCCTTGGCCCCCACTACCATAGTGATCACCTCCTGGGCATCGCTGTATTGACCCTCTCACCTGCCTGTGAGGCAGGGCAGGGCTATTAGCCCCGTGCTACAGGTGGGGGAACCGAAGCACGAAGCGACTATGGGATTCATAGAGCTGTGTAGGTGCCTGACACTGACTGACCTTAAGGGGAGTTGGGTTGGGAATCCCAGCCCAGTGACTTACCCCGAGTGTCCCAGGAACCAGGCCAGAGCAGGGAGCTGAACCCAGCTCAGTTCTCTAACCACTGAACCAGCCTTCCTCTGTCACCTGTGTCATGAATCATGGGTAGTGTGAATGGTTAGCACGAGTGCATGAGTGAATCAACAGTAAGTGAGCTGAAGAGAGGCCATGCTGAGGTCCAGGCAAGCGCCCCAGAGAATTATGGACTTGTTTGTTCTGGACAAAACCCCTGGAGGATTATGGACGTGTTTACAACTTTAAGAAGAAGGACCGTGGGAAATAAAAGAACTCTGTGTATGTGGCTGAGGCAGCGTTTCCAGCATTGCCAGATAAGAAAAGTAACAAGAGAAGAGTCTAACCAAGGACAGACCGTTGTTTCTCACTAGTGGTGAGGCGAGTGGTGCAAAAACCGGATATTTCTGGATCGGTCGAGGACACACCAGTAAGAAGAAGGGGGTGTCACTAACGGACATCACCCCACCTGGACTGTGTGCAGCCGGTGGATGGCATCCCACTGGCCTGGCCCCTGCCGAGGGGATATGTACCACACCATTTCCCCCCAGGAGTTGGAGTCCATCGATTTGGCATATTGGGGTGATGTGCACATTGGACTTCCACCTCAACCAAATTAACCAACATTCCCTGGGGTGTGGCCAGCCCCAGAGGGTGAGTGTGTGTGAGTGTGTTAAATTGAATTAAGAATTAAGCTGCTAAATCGGGTTAAGGAGTAGATGTAGATTGTTATTCCATTTAAATATTGCTCTTAATGCCTTTTAATGCTTGTGATGCCTTGTATTGTTGTTTTAATTGCTTAGTACTAAATATACATGTAGCGCCCCTCTCCACCTGGTTACCTTCTTTAAGGCCAATCTGCTTACAGGTTTTGATGGAGAGGTCTGGGTTCTTCTGGATCCCGCCACCCACTCAACTTTATTTTTTCCGATGGATTTATTTGGCGGTGCCTCCACCCCCCTCACTCCTTCCTGGCAGGGTCACCAGGGCAGCTTGGGAGAAAAATTCTAACCCAGGGGAATCCCCACGTATTTGCCAGGTAGTTGGAGACTCCCAGAAAATAGCACACACACATACACTATAATAAACACAGTTATATTAAACAGGAGACAAATAGAACAGGGTAAAACACTATTTTTAAGTTCACCGGTGCCCAGCAACTGTAAGGTCAGTGTCCCTTTGGTACGTGCACTTTGTTGGGGCCCTTGATGACTTTTGACCACAAAATTCTTCTCTGCAGTGGTTTAGCAGTGGGGCTGACTGGGTCCAGTACAGCCCAAAGGACTCACAAGTGGGAGAAGGTGGTAAATCCTCCACAGGTTTAATATGCAGCAGGTAATAAAATCCCCAAACAAATTCCCTGACTTACTAACTAAAAGATGCTGCACTCACACACTCCATGGATGAGCCTCAGGTTCAGAGATGACTCAGTCACTGCAGAGGGGCTGCTCTCTTCTGGCAGGGATCCTCTTCAGGCAGGAATCAGGCTGCTTCAATCCCGGAATTTCCCCTCACCACAAAGGGGTGCTGGGCTCAAGGTGCAGGCCACACAACTGCACCAAAATTCAAACTATAATCTCCTAGCCCAGCATTCAGACACACACAGAGCCGGCAGCAGCCCCGAACCAGCAGACAGGGCAGAGCTGACCATGGTGGCTGGTCTCACCCAGGGAGCGGGAGAGCCAGCTCTGCCTCGCTGGGGAAGCCTCCCAGCAAACTCCACAAACTGGGAATCAACAGTGGAGACATAACACCCAGCTGAGGGATCCTGCCTTCCGGTCCCTAGAGGCTAGTTCTCAGGGGGAACCCTGCATGCAGGCCTGGGGTTCACTAGCTCCCACACAGCCAGCTTCCCCTTCCCTGGCTGGCTCCAGACTCTCCAACCAATGGCTCCTCCTTCCCCTCCTGAACTCCCTGGGAGGGGCATCTCACTCCCTATGGGTTGCTGGGCAGACTCTGTCCCTGGTAGGGATGGGGAGCCAAGGCAAACTCCCTGCGCCTGTCCCTGAGCTGCCAGCAGACAGAGCCCCAGGAATCCAGGTCATCTCCTTGGGGTTCCATCCACATACATAGAGAGCTTTTCAAACTGCTCCTGAACTGAGCGCAGTAAAACTCGTTACAGGGATGTCTGAGATACTGAGGAAGATTCTTTTGCTCTGGGAATGATGAACCAAATGCCTTGTGTGACATGGCTTGATCAACCGGATCACAGCGCCCTCTAGTGACACCTGTTGGCTGCTCTGCAATGGCAGCTGGAGGCTGCGCCATGACACCGCTGCACCAAACATGGCACAACCCCTGCTGTGCCAGGGGGACGTGGTGGCTGGCGTCCCAGTCTCTCCCCCTGGTGCCTGTTGGGGAGACACCTACCCAGCCCTCAACTCTGCCTTTCCCCAGCGCCGCTGTTAGTTCTGTCCCTGCCCAGCCCCCACCTCTGCCCTTGAGGGCCTGTCTGCTCCCTGGGGCTGAAGTAGGTTCCTTCCACCTCCCTTGTCCGGATCTGTGAGGGGAGGGAGGAGGTTTCAGGATAATAGAGAGGAGGAGCCAAGGGCTGGGTACAGGGGAGTCCTCCAGGGTCACAGAGACTGGGGGTGTGAGGCCAGAGGCTGGTGTCAGGGGGACAGTCGGAGCTCAGTGTCCCCCAACACCCAGATCAAGGGTCAGATTCTCTCCCCAGGGAGGGAGCCCGGTGGGAAAGTGAAGATCAGGACCTCGGTAGCAGCATCGATAAATGTCACCTGCCCCCCAGTCACAGTCCAGACAAACCCGGATCCTGCTGGGGGGGTTCAGGGGCAGGGGGGTGTGAGGGTCAGTGAGAGCCTGGAATTGATCCTGCCACCACCGCACAGCCCAGACCTCCCTCTGGGGGCTCAGGCTGATCCATCCCTTCCTGCTCGCAGACTCTCTGGACACCCCCACAGCCCATTGCCCATCCCCCACCTCCACCTCCCAGTAATGTCTCCCCGAGGTGAAGCCCTCTCGGCCCAGCACACAGGACCAAGTGTCAAATCTCTCCGGGGTGTCAGCCACTGGCTGCCATGTGTCTGCCCATCTCACACGTTTCCCATCCTCAGACAGGACGAGCCGGGGATGCGCCATGTCTGGATCCAGAGTCACGTTGGCTGGGGGAGAATCAGAGCGTGAGGGGCAGAGTTTGGCCCTGGGGAGGGTTCGAGGCGTCAGGGACAGAATCTGTCCCAGCTGGGCAGTGACTCAGGGACTCTCCTGCCTCCAGGGGCGCCCGGCTCTGAGTGGGGAGCAGCCCTGAGGTCTCGGCCTTCGCTCCTGAGGTTCATCCCACCGGCCAGTGACAGAGCGAAAAGATTTACTGCCCCGGATCTGAGACTGTCTTCCCCTCAGGCACCATCTGTCCCTGGGTGGGGATTAGTGGCCAGGGGCAGACTGGCAATCAAAATAGGCCCAGGAAATAGGCCCGGGGGAGGAGAAGAGAGGGTGGAGGTTGGGGGCGGGGGCACACAGGTGGCGGGGGACAGCCAGGCAAGGGGGGGTTCACAGGCAGGGGAGTTGCAGGGGAGAGAACACAGGCGGGGGTGGCTGGCCGCGGGAGAGGGGGCCACGGGCGGGGAAAGGGAGAGTTGCGGGGGATCACACGGGAGGGGTTGTGGCTGGCTGGAGGGGGCTCATGGGCCAGGGTGTAGTAAAAACTAAGTGTGCTTCTTCCCCTCCATTGCTTAAGCTCGAAACAGCACGTATCATTTAGCTGATTGCGCATGTCTTAGATGCTGCTAAACTTTCTGCCAGGGAACTGAGTAAACTTGCAGTCACCAATCACGTTGCGACACGCTGACCAGAAGGAATGTGAAATCTATAAAAGTTTCAGCTCAGGCGATGCTCAAGGTCGACCTTGCTTTGAGCACTGAGCTCCTCGGCCAAACTTGTTTGCAAACAATAAAATAGAATTGGACCCAGCCTGAAAGTGTGACTCTCTTCTTGAAGCAAATTGAACTAGCCCCCAGGGGACGAAACTAGCAATTTATGCAACAGGTGTCCCCTTTGGGCCCCGCTCCCAGGTAGAGTCGGCAGCCACAAGGGCTGAGTCAGTGTCTGGGGGTTCCCCTGCTGCTGGGCCCCAGGACAGGCCTCCCTCCCCAGCCACAGCAGGGCCGGTCCCAGGCTAGGTTGGGCCAGGGGAAGGGACACACCACAGGTGTGAGAAGACTGACCATGGCTGGGTTGAAGCCAGGTAGAGGGGTCTGCCCGGGTAGGTCTGGGCCTGGGGGCTCGGGCTGGAAAGTGGTGACTGGGCCATGGAAGATTCCAGCTACAGCAGGATTGGGTCCAGGGGGTGAGGGAAGTGGCATGTCCAGGCACCCACACGTCCAGGTGTATTGGCTGCAGCTGGGTTCGGGCTGGGAGCCCCCGAACCCTTCCTCTCTCCTCTCGCTCTGCCCAGCTAGGGGAGGGAGGAGACGCTCCCCTTGGAGCCAGAGTCCAGCCAGCCACCGACAGTCACTAGCTGAGCGCCCGCTACAGCTCTCGCTCTGCCGGCTGGGTGATGGAAGGGCCTGCGGGGGTTGCCACTGAGCAGACAGCTCAGGTTTAAGCCTCAAGCCCCAGCACAAACCCTGCAGCCGGGCACCTTCACTTACCTCCGCAGAAGCTCAAAGGGGAGGGGGGGAGCCCTGTTAACTCTGGCTGGGGAAAGGAGACAGGAGGCCCCATCTCTCCCATCCTGGCTCTTTGCTTCTGTCACGGGCTGTGGGGGAGTCACCGGCCTGCACCCCCATCCGCAGCCAGACACGACTCTCACCGGCAAGTTGAACTGAAGGTTTATCGCGGCTACACGGGGCTCGAACTAGGTAGTTCGGACTAGGGTCCTATTCCGAACTACCATTACTCCTCGTGAAATGAGGTGTACCGGTAGGTCGAACTAGGAGGGTAGTGTAGACATACCCGTACATAGCAGCTCTGTGGGAAATGACAGGCAGTTAGTCAGGGACATAGGGCAGAGGCTGGCAGAGAGGGGCTGTTTGTGGGGACAGACTGGCAGTTAGTTAAGGACATGGGGGGAGAGGCTGGCAGAGGGGGGCTCTGTGGGGCTCAGACTGGCAGGTAGTCAGGGATGTGGGGCAGTGGCTGGCAGAGGGGGCTGTGTGTGTGGGGCACAGACTGGCAGTTTTTCAGGTACATGGGGAGGTTGGTGACTGATAATAGGAGACTAGCTGGTCTCGTGGGGGTGTCTGGGTGGGGAAGTTTCTAGGCTGCGGGAGACGGGGGTGGGGTTTGGACGGGGGGCACAGGCAGTGCTGGGCTGTGTGTGCACTGATGGTTCAGGATGCAGAGTTAACCGGGAGAAAATCTTCACCCCGACCTATGTTTCGGGGGCAGCTGGACCAGCCGATATGGGTATCCCCCGGGAGCAGGTCGGGGCTGTTGTGTTCACTAGTCTGATGATGATGATGGAGGAAATGTTGCCGTTCAGCTGAGTGTGAACAAAAGCAACACACACGCCCAGGAGAAACCACGTCCTAGTTCCAGTGCCCAGTGCACCCCTCACATCCCTCTTCTAGCCTCTAGGCCTGGTGCTCCTGGGAACCTCTCCTGGGACCCCCCTCTCTGCCCCGGTGCAGAGTCCTAGAATCACTGGGCTGGAAGGGCCCTGAGGAGTCAGCTCGTCCTGTTCCTGCTCAGAGCAGGGCCCAGCCCAACTCACTCACCCCAGCCAGGCCTGTGTCAGGTCTGGCCTTAAAATCCTCTCAGGACAGAGATTCCCCCCATTCCCCAGGCCTCCCGCTCCAGCGTTTCCCCAGCCTCAGTGAAATCGTTTCCCCTAATACCCACCCCAGAGCTCCCCAGCTGCAACTCGAGACAGTCGCTCCTTGGGATCCCCTCTGGCCATGGACAGACCCTCTTAGGCCTCTGCCTGGCCTGTATCCTCTGCCTCACCCACCCCCAGCACAACCGGCTGTGAGCCCCAGGCCGGACCTTCCTCCTCAGCCCTCGCTCTGGTCACACAACAAATGGCCTGGTAGCACTTTACAGACCAATAAAACATGCAGGTGGGATCATGAGCTTTGGCGGGCTCAGCCCCCTGCTTCAGATGACCGGGGGCTGGGGGGGCATCAACCCTGCCCTGAGAATCAGCCCCCCCCGTCCTGCTGGGCCTGCCCCCCGAGGGAGCGGAGTAGAAAAGCCTCTGGAGCCGCTCAGGCCGGGCCGACTGCAGGAGCAGGAGGATGCGCAGGGAGCTCCGGGCCCAGGGGAGCCGAGGGGGCAGGAGCCTCCAGCAGCAGCCACGGCCAGGGAGGCCCTCGGACGGGCCGTGCCCACAGGCCGCGTTAGGGGAGAGACGCCAGGGCTGGTAGGAAGGGGCCCAGGGCGGGGATTGTTCCTGGGGGCTCAGCGTGTGGCTGTCGGAGTCCCTGCTCCTCGGCCAGCAGGGCCCAGGGCTTGGGCCCAGGGACACGGGGGCTCAGGCGACGGGGCGGGAATGGGAGGGTTTGTGCTGCCAGCTCCCATCGGCGGCCCTTGGACTGACATGGGTGGGAGGAATTGGACCGGCTGCCCCGCGCTCAGCAGAGGGAAACGGGGGCTCCCCAGTGCTGAGCTGCTCCAGACAATTCTTTCCCCGCCGTGTGGCTGGGGGCTCCGGCCAGAACACGCCTGCTCCTACTGACCCCGTGTTGGGGGGGGAAGGGCTTGTCAAGGGGTCAGACGGGCAGAGCCTGTGGGGGTTGGGTGGATGCGGCTGCCCCCCTCTGCAGAGACCAAGTCGTGCAATGGGGGATTCTCCATCCCTTGCCATTGCTGAGCCGAGACGTGAGGGCATCAGTAACAGCCAGGGCAAGTGGGGCTGGGACCGGAGGGGTGGGGAAGGTTCTGGGGTCTGCAAGGTGCAGGAGCTCAGATCAGATGAGCATGATGATTCCTTTGGCCCTTCAAATCTGAGCCCATCAGACCGGTCTCTGGGCTGCTCTGGGACTCCTGACCCCAGCTGTGACCCACAGCCCCTGCTCTGACTGCTAGGCATGACTGCTCCAGCCAGGAGTCTGGGAGGGCTTTGCCTGGGGAGAGACTGTTGTCATGGCAACAGAAACTCCCCTTCTGTGCCTGTGGGCTGCATGCACCGCTCTGTCCCCACAGGCCCTGGGGTGCAGCCTCCCCCTCAGCTGTCACAAGAAAAGTTTTTCAAGACCTCTGGTTTGCAGAGAATGGCTGAGACCAACCCGAGCATGTGCTTAAGGGCAAGAAAGCAAAGCTCGTACAATCAATGATCGGGTTATTTCTCTTCAATCTCTTTATTTTAAACCAGTCTCACATTCTTTTACTTGGCTCCTGAGGTGGGTGGAGATTTTGGCATCGAGGGAGCATCTCTCGGACACCACGAATCACTTCTCCTCTTCCAGGCAATGCAGGAGAAGGCAGCAGGGACTCCAGAGTCAGCGGGAGGCTGGATACATCTGGGCTGCCCCAGTGGCCGGCAGACACAGAGTTTTGGGCCTGGCTGAGCAGCAGGTTTCTTTTCACACCCGTCTGTTCCCAGGAGTCTCTGGCCACTCCCTGCCATGGGTGCTGCCGTGTGAGCCCTGCCCTGGGCGTTCCTGGCCAGGCCCTCCCTTTGCTCCTCCACTCTCCATCCAGGCAGATCTCCGAGTTGGGGAAACCTCCCCTGAGAACCTGCCGCCTCCTCCGTGGAAGTGGTGGGAAAGGGGCTGCCGGGAACTCCTGGCCGTGGTGGCCCTCGGGGTCGTAGAGGAATCCCCTAGTGCAGCGTTTCTCCCCCTGGGGGTCCCTGCCCAGAAGGGGGCGGCAAGGCGAGGGCAGGAGGGTCGCTCACGGGGGCACCGGACGTTTGGGCTTTCCCAGCCGTGGCCTCGTGTTCAGTCCCCAGGTCCCCATCCCGGCGGAGTTTGGAAATAAGAAGAAATGTCCCTGATCTCTCCTGGCCTCCCCAGCTGGGCGGCCGGAGGGGCAGCTGCTCTCTGCCCCCAACCTGGCCAGCAGCGGCGCAGACAGAAGGGTGGCAACGGCATCGCTGCCTCCACTTCTCCTGCGCTGCTGCTGCTGCTGGCACTGACCCCACAGCTGGGATCCCGCTCGCTCTGGCCACCCAGCTTGGAAGGGAGCGATGCCCCCAGCAGGGGGCAGAGGGAAGGATGCAATGGCAGCCACTCCCCCTTCCTTCTGCGCTGCTGCTGGGAGCGGAGCTGCCCTCCGAGCTGGGCACCTCCCCTGTGGCCCCTGCTCTGTGGTCCCCAGCGGAGAAGGCAGCCCTGCCAGCAGCAGTGCGGAAGGAACGGTGGCAACAACATGCCAGGCCACCCTGCCTCTGCCCTGCTGCTGGGGCGGCGTTGACTTCTGAGCTGGGGGACCCGTCAGTGACCACCCCTCACTCGCTGCTCAGTGGGGCCCCCTCCGATCTGGGCCCCACAACAGCAGCCGCTGCCCTGCTGCCGCCCAGGTCCAAAGGCAGCGCCACCGCCTGCAGCGGCACAGAAGGAAGGGCTGAGATACCAGACCAGGCCTCCCCTCCTCCTGTGCTGCTGCTGGCGGTGACTTTGCAGCTGGGTGTCCTGCCAGCATGGCCCACTCGCAGGTCACTCAGGGTGGCTGTGTCTACACTGGGCCACTTATTCCGGAAAAGCAGCCGCTTTTCCGGAATAAGCTGCGAGCTGTCTACACTGGCCGCTTGCTTTTCCGGAAAAGCAATGACGATCTAATGTAAAATCGTCATTGTGTTTCCGGAAAAACTATGCTGCTCCCACTCGGGCAAAAGTCCTTTTTCTGGAAAAACTGTTCCGGAAAAGGGCCAGAGTAGACAGCACAGTAGTCTTTTCCGCAAAAAAGCCCTGATCGAAAAAATGACGATCAGGGCTTTTTTCCGGAAAAGCGCATCTACATTGGCCACGGACACTTTTCCGGAAAAAGGG
Organism: Pelodiscus sinensis; assembly: GCF_052426305.1. Lineage (NCBI taxonomy): Eukaryota > Metazoa > Chordata > Testudines > Trionychidae > Pelodiscus > Pelodiscus sinensis. Next base: position 16,573,898 of record NC_143070.1, read on the forward strand.
CTTTTCCGGAAAAGCATCCTGCCAATGTAGATGCTCTTTTTCCGGAAATACTTATAATGGAAAACTGTTCCGTTTTAAGCATTTCCGGAAAAGGGTGCCAATGTAGACGTAGCCGGTGTGTCTAGACTACAGGGTTTTGTCAACAAAAGTGGACTTCATCTACACTGCCGCTGAATTCTGTCGAAACAACGTCGACAGAACTCAGCAGTTTTGTCGAGGGCTGTAAACCTCATCTACGAGGAATAACGCCTTTTGTCGAGAGAGTTCTGTCAACAGAAGGCGCTATTGCATCTCCACTGTCCTTTGCGTCTACACTGTCATGTTAACAAAGCGGCTTGCTTTGTCGACAGAACTAGATTTAGTCTAGACACTCTTTGTCGACAGAAGCTTTCTCGACAGTATGGCTGTGTCTAGACTACATGCCTCCGTCGATGGAAGCATGTAGATCAGACAGATCGGCAAAGGGAAATGAAGCCGTGATTTAAATAATCGCGGCTTCATTTAAATTTACATGGCTACCGCGCTGAGCTGACAAACAAGTGATCAGCTGTTTGTCGGCTCAGACTGCTAGTCTGGACGCTCCCCTGCCGACATCAAAGCCCTTTGTCGGCAGCCCCGTTATTCCTCGTGGGATGAGGACAGAAGCCTGTAGTCTAGACGTACCCTCAGTGTGGCAGGCAGGGCTGCCCCCAGCAGTGGCACGAAAGGGAGGGCAGCAGCCGCAGACCTTATGTGCGTTGGCTGGGGGCAGGCGGCCTTGTGCACATGGTGCCTGCGCTCTCTAGCTGCCCAGCTGAGCAGTGAGAGGCACGGCCAGCAGCGGCACAGCAGGGAGGGTGGCGATATCAGACCAGCTCCCCTCCCTCCTGCGCTGTTGCTGGCGGTGGGGTTGCCATCCAGGTTGGGCACCTGGCCCCTTGTAACTTCCTCAGCCTCCCCATTAGTAGGCAGAGCCTCTGCCCGCAGCAGTGCAGAGGGAAGGGAGGCACCGCCACACCAGGCCGCCCTCCCTTCTGCACTGCTGGTGGTGCTGGCGCTGCCTGCTCATGGGAAAAGGTGTGAAAAGGGGGTTCTCCAAAGGAGCAGCGCCGCATGGACCTCGGGGTTCCCAGTGGTCTGAGTCCCCCACTGACTCCAGGCTCCATGCAGGTGCTTCCACTCAGAAATGTACAAGAGCCTCCAGGACCCTGAGCCTTTCAAAGCGGAAGGACCCTCGTAAAGCCGAGTCAGTGGAACTTCCTGCTGGCCCCGGGCTGCACACGGAGTTCCCGTTTTGAAGTGCACAGGAGGCCCTGCTGGGGCCCTCGTCCAGTTCAAAGTGCAGAAAGTGCCCATCGACTAGTCGAGTAGCCAATGGAAATTCCATCGACTCCTCAACTTGTCCATGAATCGTTATTTAACATCCTTACCCAGCAGCAGTGGCGCGGAAGGCAGGGAGGCAAAGCTGCAGCAGCCCACCTGCCTTCTGCACTGTTACCGGAGACAGCACGGACTGTCCAGCTGCCCGGCGGGAGTGGCGGCGCTGTTGCCAGCGATGGCAGAGAAGGACGAGGGGAGCACCGTCCAGGGCCCCCCTCCCTGTTTGCTAGGGATGTCAGACAGGGAGTCACTGAACAATCATGTCACTGCATCAAACTGTAGCAATTCCACGATTATTCGATAGTCCCTGGTGCCTGAGTCAGCAATGAGGGGCTGCACCGGCATCCCACATAGCAGACAGAGGCTGCACCGGCATCCCACACAGCAGCCTCTGTGCGACGAGAGCTTGTGCCAGCCCCGGACAGAGGCTGTTGTGCAGCAGCCTCCTCTGGAGTGTGAGAGGCAGGAGCAGGCAGCTCCGCAGAACTGGTGCTCAAGGAGAACTAGATTTTAAGTCAGCTCCCCTCGAGCAGCCCCCCATCCCCCTCGCCTCTATGTGAGACAGCAAGGGCGGAAAGGGGGCTCCATTGAGCTGGCCTGTGTGGAGAGCCGGCTTAGAAGATAGTTCCCCGAACATCTCATCTCATGTCTGCCCTGCCCCCACGCTGATAGGGAGGCAGCAGTGGAGGGGGATGGGTGAGACGTGGTCCCATAGGAGCTGATACACATGGGGAGCTGTCTTAAAAGCTGCTTCCCGTGTGCACCAGCTCCTGCCTGACTCACTCACCCTCCGTGTTGCTGCATCTCTATGAGAGGCAGCAGCCCATGGTGCGGGCCAGGCAGCTCCATGGGATCTGGTGCTCATGGGGAGGCAGCTTAATAGCTGGATCCCCGCAGACACCAGCTCCCACCTTCCCCCCCTCTTGCTGCTTCTGTTCCCGAGGCAGCCGGGGGAGGGGTGTGTGGAGGCGACAGGATTAACCAATAAGCCCAGACGTATCGGTTAATCGTGTAGCCAGCTACACACGTTGACACCCCTAGTTTGTGCTGCTGCTGGTATCGGCGCTGCCCTCTGAGGTAGCCCCTGGCCAGTGGCACCCACTCTCTGGTCACCCGGTTTGGGAGGCAGGGCTGACACCCGCCGCGGTGCTGAAGGAAGTGCTGCAATCCCGCCCCTCCTGCACTTCCTGCTGCACCGCTCTTGGGGCAGCACTGACGGCCGAGCGGGTGACCAGAGAGTCGTGGCTGCTCCTGGGGCGCCCAGCTCGGAAGACAGGGCCACCGCCAGCAGTGGTGCAGAAGTAGGAGTGACACCACACGGAGCCACCCTGCTTCTGTGCTGCTGCTGGCAGGGACGCCGTCGTCTAAGCTGGGCCCCTGGCCAACAGCCACTGCTCTCCAGCCACCCGGATCAGAAGGCAGCCCCACACCCTGCAGCACTGCCCCCTTCCCTCTGCGCTGCAGCTGGTGCTGGCGCTGACTTTTGAGCTGGGTGACCTGCCAGGGGCCGCTGCTCTGCAGCCACCCAGATGGAAAGGCAGCCCCCCCGCCAGCAGCAGTGCAGAAGAAAGGGTGGCAACACCGGACCAGGCCTCCCTTCCTCCTGTGCTGCTGCTGTCAATGGGGCTGCCCCCAAACCGGATGGCCAGACAGTAGCCGCTGCTCTCCAGCCACTCAGCTGGGAAAGCCGGGAGAAATCCGACAGTTTTTAATATTTCCAAACATCTGCCCAGAGGAAGATTTGCGGCCTGAAGACGAGGTCATGGCTGGGAAAACCCAGGCGGCCAGTGACCCTGCTCGCGAGCCCCTTCCCCTGGCCCTGGGACCCCCTTGTGGGTGGGGAGCCCCAGCTGGAGAAAGGCTGCACTAGGGGATTCCCCAATGACCCTGAAGACCAACAGGGCCAGGAGTTTCTGGCAGACCCTTTCCCACAACTTCCAGGGAATATGCCGGAACTAGGGCCCCATCGCGTCCCCCTGCAACCTCGCCCATTTCACAGCCAGACCGTGTCCACACTGCTCCCTGGCACACTCCCGGGGGCTTCCCTGGGAAATTTCCCGGCTCTCTGACCGGCTGGGTCCTGGCCCAAACTAGGATTGTGTGCAGTGGGGGTGGGGGCATCCCAAGAGTGCCAATTTCACTTCCCAGTAGCCTGTGGGGCAGAGCTAGAGCCGTTCCTCCCTCACTTCTCCCTGCCCCTCAGGCTGGCTCTGATCTGCCCCCTCCGTGAGTGCCCGTGTTGGGGCAGGACAACTCCTGTCCCATCCCAGCCAGGTCAGGGAGCAGCTGACGCCCCAGGCCCCTCGCCACGTGGGGAGCTCAGACTCCCCTCGCCACCCCCCCTCCTCCCCGCCCGTTGCACGTCTCCTGGCTGTGAAATGGGTGGGGCCCTAGTCAGGTTCCCAGGGACCTTTACCCCCCACAGAGCAGGGGTGGGGAACCTTTGTTGGGTCGGGGCCACTGACCCACAGAAAAATCTATGGGGGGCTGCACACAAGTGAGAAACAGCCCCCCTCCTCTCCCCAGCGTGGGCCCCCAATGCAGGGGGGAGCCCCGACCTTCAGGGGCCGGATCCCCGCCAGCCGGGGCTGCTTCCGGCCCCCGCGCCTGAGGTTCCCCACCCCCGCCGTAGGGATCTGCACTGGATGGGAGTCTCCCTGGGAAGGGCCTGGCCAGGCCTCCGACGCCCAGGGCAGGGCTGCGAGGCACCGGGTTCGCGGTGGCTTCTGTGCCCGGCGTCCTGGCTGAAGGGCACCGGCAGCCCGAGCTCGGGTCTGGGGGAAGCGGCGCGACGGGGAGGCCCCTTCGTCTGTTCCAGCTTCAGCAGGTCCCCGAGGTTCAGCAGGTCCCTCTCTGTCCTGGCCGGCCGGTTTCCTCCTCCGCTGCCCTGGTCCCGTCTGTGACCTCGCCTGGTCCTGGCTGCTTGGTGGGTTGTTTAGTCTTCAGTCTGCGCCGTGACACTCCCCGTCCCTGGGCTGGAATCGTCTCCATCGGGTCGCTGGGTGCAGCCCACACCTGATTCCGAGGTGACGGCAGCTTCTCCCGCCACAAAGCCTGCAGGCTCCCAGCTTCCCTCTGGCAGAGCTTGGCTTAGGGCAGAGCGGCCTAGTGGGTAGAGTCTGTACTGGCCCCTTTTCTCAGGTCAGTTTGGCCCAATGGCCAGAATCAGAACTTTGCCCCTTTTCTAAAGGCAGTGTGGCCCAATGGCCAGAGTCAGTAATTGCCCCTTTTCTAAGGGCAGTGTGGCCCAATGGCCAGAGTCAGTAATTGCCCCTTTTCTAAGGGCAGGGTGGCCCAATGGCCAGAGTCAGTAATTGCCCCTTTTCTAAGGGCAGTGTGGCCCAATGGCCAGTGTCAGTAATTGCCCCTTTTCTAAGGGCAGTTTGGCCCAATGGCCAGTGTCAGTAATTGCCCCTTTTCTCAGGGCAGTGTGGCCCAATGGCCAGTGTCAGTAATTGCCCCTTTTCTAAGGGCAGTGTGGCCCAATGGCCAGTGTCAGTAATTGCCCCTTTTCTAAGGGCAGTGTGGCCCAATGGCCAGTGTCAGTAATTGCCCCTTTTCTAAGGGCAGTATGGCCCAATGGCCAGAGTCAGTAATTGCCCCTTTTCTAAGGGCAGTGTGGCCCAATGGCCAGAGTCAGTACATTGCCCCTTTCCTAAGGGCAGTGTGGCCCAATGGCCAGTGTCGGTACCTTGCCCCTTTAGTCAGGGCTGTGCAGCCCAATGGCTACAGTCCATAAGCTGGTCCTGACTCACTGGGCTGTGCAGGTCCCTGTCCAGGGACAGGAGATGGGGGAGGGGAGGTTCTATCCCCTGCGGGGGGGAGGGGCAGCTCCTCCTTCTCCCCTGGTGCCCGGTCCAGGGCTGGGTCGGGTCCGTGGCTCCAGTCCCGGCGTGAGCAGGAAAAGCTCCGACTGATGCTCCTACTCCCACTGGCAGCTCCTTCCCCGCAGGCAACACCGGCCCTGGAGCCAAGCTGGGGGTGGGGGAGCTGGTGCATCCCCGTGGCCGGGCTCCTCCTGTCCCAAGACAGCAAGGGCCTGTCATATGCGGGGCCCGGGACCCAGGGGGCAGTGGGGGCTTGGCCCTGGGCGGCGCCTCTCTAGGGCCCCCAGGGCCAGACCCTTCTGGCCTATCACTGCAGGAGCTGCTACCGCCTCCCCCCCCCATGCCAGCTGTTCCCCCACAGCATCCGGCTGCCCCAGGGCTCCCATTCAGGGTCCCAGGTGTCCGGTGTCCGACCAGACAGTCCAGTTTTTGTGCCCTCTGCCCAGTGAGAACAGTCAGAACTCACCGGGCATGAGCAATGTCGGGACTTTCTGGTTTTCCGGCTGGGCGCCCGACGGAAGCCTGGTGGGGGGGAGGGGCTGGGAGGGGGGCGCGATCGGCGCTGGGAGCCTCTGGTTGGAGTGATGCCTTGGGGGGAGGGGAAGCCCCGTCTGTGCTCCTGAGCGCTGGGCAAGCGCCTTGTGCAGCCGCAGCAGAACTCACTGGCGCTGCGCCAGGACCGTGTGCGGAACAGGCAGCGCCCTGGGATCTGCACATGCCCGGCTACGTCCCCTCCCCGCCGGCCGATTCGCTCCCCCAACCCTCCCGGCAGCCGGTTCTCCCCACTTCTCCTCCTGATCTTTCCCGGCCAGTCCCGCTGCCCCCGCCAGCCTTGCTTCCAGCAGCCAGTTCTTCCCCCCTCCCCCCGATGTCCCCCGGCCAGTCCCGCTGCACCTGCCAGCCTTGCTTCCGGCGGCCAGTTCTCCCCCTCTCCCCCCGATGTCCCCCGGCCAGCCCCGCTGCACCTAACCCCCAGCCCTGATTCCCGTCGACTGGTTCCCCCCCATCTCCCCCATCCAGTCCCGCTGTCCCTCACCTGTTCCCCCCCCGTCAGGCCTGCTTCCCACTGGCCGCCCCAACCCCCCTCCCTCCCCCGGCCAGCCCTGCCTCCCTCCTGTCCCGGCCCCCCACCCTCATCTGAGATCAAGTGTGTCCAATATTTTTTTTACTCACCTGGTAACCCTACTCCCATTGCAGGTGGGAGCCTGGGCGGGGTCATTTCCACAGGGCCCCCGGCCTGGCATCTGCCGGTGTCTGCTCTAGCGGCCCATTGCCCAGCGGGGTCCCTCACCTCTGGCCCAGCAGCAGTGGGCAGAGGGGTCAGCCCCCTCCCTGGCCGGCCGGCCGATGTCCTTGGCTGGGCCCCGGAGGGACCGTCCCAGCTGGGTCCCGAGCTCCCTACTGGGGGTGTGCTGAGCTGGGATGGAAGGGAGGAGACGGGGCCCATCAGAGTCCTGCTCCCAACCCCCCTGGGCCAGGCGCCTCCCTCCTCACGACCCATGCCCAGGCTGTGCCAACGAGCCCCCATCTCCATCCCCGGGGCTGGGCCCTGGTGCTCAGGGGAGCGAGTCGGATCCATGGGGCCTGGCTCTTGGGAAGGGCCTTGTCTCTCCAGACTAGGGCAATGTGGATGGATCCCATAGTGGGGGGGGGGGGCGGAGTTGTGAGGGGGAGGGGATGGGATATGAGGTTCCCAGAACCAGCCAGGCCCTGAGATCAACTTCCACTCCCAGCCCTGACCCTGGAGGGGGAAGGGCCCAACACAGCCCTGCCCAAGGGTCCCCAGTCTCCCCTTTCCCACCCCCACCCCCCAGTGCTAAAGGAAAACAGCCTCCCCCTGCTCGCCCATGCTCACCTCCCCGCTGTCTGCGCGCCCGTGTGGGGCTCTGCCCGCAGGTCCCCCCGCAGGGCCGGCCCGAGGCCAGACCCCGCCGTGCGGAGCCTGCAAAGGAAGAGGAGCCGGGGTCACCGCTGGGAAACCTCCTCCCTCTCCATGGCCCCCTGCTCAGCCAATCAGTAGTGAGACTGGGAGAGGGGGCTGCCGAGAGGTCTCAGGGGACGTCCTAAGGGTTGGCCCAGGTCAACCACTGCTCATGGGCACCGCCAGCAAGTGTGTGAGCAGCCCTGGCCCTTAGAGAGACTCGGGAACTGCCCAGAGATAGGTACGGTAGAGAAACAGCTTGATCACTCCCCCTCCTGCCGACACACACACACCTCCCCCGCAAGCCCTGCTGGTCTGGGACTGATCCATCTGGTCTGTGAATCACAGAACAGTAGAATGGGAAGGGACATTGAGAAGCCATCAAGTCCAGTTCCCTGCCCTCACGGCAGGACCCAGCTCCGTCTAGATCATCCCTGACAGGTGTCTGTGCAACCTGCTCTGAAATATCCCCAGTGATGGAGATTCCGCAACCTCCCCAGGCAATTTGTTCCAGTGTTTCACAACACTGACAGGAAGTTTTCCCAACAGGCAGAAACATTTTCCAAATGTCCAACCTAAACCTCCCTTGCTGCAGTTTCAGCCCATTGCTCCTTCTCCTGTCCTCAGAGGCCAAGGGGAACAGTTTGTCTCCCTCCTCCTTGTGACACCCTTTTGGGTACGTGAAAACCGCTCTCATGTCCCCTCTCAGTCTTCTCCTTTCCAGACTAAACAAGCCCAGTTCTTTCACTCTCATGTTTTCTAAACTGTTCCACATTTTTGTTGCTCTTCTCCAGGCCTTCTCCAATTTCTCCAATTCATTCCTGAAACATGGTGCCCAGAATTGGAGACAAGACTCCAAGTGAGGCCTAATCAGTGCAGAGCAGAGCGGAAGAACGACTTCTCCTGTCTTGCTCACCACACTCCTGTTAGTGCCTCCCAGAATCATGGTGGCTTTTTTTTTGCAAGTGTCACACTTTTTCTCCTATTTAGCTTGTGGTCCACTCTGGCCCCTAGATCCCTTTCTGCAGGACTCCTTCCTAGAGAGTCACTTCCCGTTCTGTGTGTGTGACGTGGATTGTCCCTTCCGAAGTGGAGCACTTTGCATTTGTCTTTATTAAACTTCATCCTATTTACCTCAGACCATTTTTCCAGTTTGTCCAGATCACTTTGAATTCTGACCCTTCCTCCAAAGCACTTGCCACCCCGCCCAGTTTTATATCATCTGCAAACTTAATAATCGCCCTCTCCATGCCAATATCTAAATCACTGATGAAGATTGAACAGAATCGTCCCAGAACAGACTCCTGCAGAGCCCCACGTGTTAGGCCCTTCCAGCATGGCTGGGAACCATTAATAACGACTCACTGAGAACAGTTTTAAAGAGAACAAGAGGTCTCCCTTGTCAGTAACGACCCACTCGGCCAATCCGCAGCGAGACTGGGAGCTCGGAGGCAGCGGGGGGTGGGGAGAGGGCTCAACAAATGTCCAAAAATATGCTCCCAGTGCTCTGCCAGCTCAGCTCTGAGTGAGGCCTCCGACTGCCCCAATCTCCCAACACCCACCCACCCTAATTGCGTGTGGAGCAGGAAAAGGGGGGAAGATGCAGAGAAGGCGAGGCAGAGGGAGGGGAGGGGGCAAAGGGGAACCAAACTGAGCAGGCTCCAAACCTCTCTGAGGCTCCGACTGTCTCACCGGGTCCGACACTGCCGGCCGCAGGGAAGTAGAAAACGCCGACGAGGCTCCTCCTGCCCCCGCCCCTCGGTCCCAATTCTCCATCTGGTCCCCGCAGAGACCCTGGGAAGGGGCCGCGCTGCTGCCAAACCGCGGGAATCTCTGAGCTTGCCCCGGCCTTGCGCCTCTGTCCTGATTGGCTGTTGTCAGAGTCTCTCTGTGAGGTCATCCCTGTCCCCCAATAGGCTGAGGTCCTGCCACAGGCCTTTGTGATGTCACTGCCACAGCCACTCCTCCCCTGCAAGGCTGATGACCTGGCCCTGGCTGGCCCCTCTGCATGTTTGAGGGGTTCCCCTGGGCCCCACTGAATGGCAGCTGGGTCTGGGGCCGAGCGGGCTGGGCAGTAAAGCCCCTGGGGCTGCTCCTTCGGCCCCACCCAGCTTGTCAGTCCTCAGCAGAGTGTCAGGCCAGACAAGACTATTCATGGATCAATAAAAGTTGCCCCTCCCCTAACACCTGAGACATTAGACCACTGCAAAAAGGTGTGTGTGTGGCGGGGGGAGGAGGGATTGTTAACAGAACTGGTCTAAGCCCTGGCATGGACACTGTAAAGGACCCTTCTCTTCCTAGACTGTAATGTAGGCCCTGAGCTGGAATCAGCTCCTGCTAGAAACTCTTTCACACAGGTGGGACCGACTTCCTGGTAGTTTTTTCCTTCCCCCACATTAGCGACAGTTGATACATTGGCGAGAGAAGTGGGATTGACCTGTTCCCACAATACAAACCAACAGCACAGAGGGAGCGGGTGTTTAAGCGGATAAAGTTAGTTTCTGCAGATCTGTTTTTGTACTAGGATAGTTTCTTAAACTATGTTCCATGGCAGGCGAAATTTTCTTTCTCAATCACTTTCCCCCAACTTTTTTTTTTTTTTTTTTTTTTTTTTGCTCAAAACATAATCCTAGGTGTTGCTGATTAAAAAAAAATTATTGTTTGGTGTTTCTCGGTCTTAAAAAGTTTAAGAAACACTGATCTAGACCTACGGCAGCAAATGTGTTCTTACAAAAAAGCACGTCCACATGGCCAAAGCGCATTGAAACAGCCAGCTGCTTTTTTGAGAGAGAGCTTCCACACTGATTGGACACTCTCTCGCATTTCAGTTGGGATTACTGTGGATGGGGTGGCCACCAAGGCACCTGTGCTTTTTCCTGAAGGCCTCTTCTTTCGAAAAAACTCCCTCTTCCTTGTCCACACACGTCTTTTTCTGAAAAAGGCGTTTCCCCTGTAGAATGAGGTTTACTGCTGTCAGAGAAACCCCTCCGGTCTTTCGCCTTCCTGTCCCAAGAATGCAATTGCAATATGGATGTAAGTGTTGTTTTTCCAGAAAAACCCTGCCATGTAGACGCACCCTGGGGCTGCTGGAATTGGAGGTCTGAGGGGGAGAGGGGCGGATGGGTCAGGTTGTTACTTTCCCTTCTGTCTCTGAAGTTTCACAAAGTTTAAACCTAAAAATGTTCCTTCCAGTGCTGAGCTGGGTGTGTTGAAAGGGGGGGGCTGGTTCCTTGGACTGCAAAGTCCCACAGCTGGCCTGCCCATGAAAACACCCTGCCACTCATGGGTTCTTGCTGATTGAGGGGCTGCTGCCATTTCCAGGCCTCATCACCAGCTGCCTATGACCTTAACCCAGGGAGCCTGTGGAGCCCAACTGGTCCCAGGCAGGTGGTTAGAAACGCATCAAGACACAGCCAAGCCAAGGCTCTTCTGCACACCCTGGCTACATCTAGACTGGCATGGTTTTGCGGAAATACTTTTAACTGAAAAGTTTTTCCGTTAAAAGTATTTCCGTAAAAGCACGTCTAGATTGGCATGGATGCTTTTGCACAAAAGCATCCATGGCCAGTCTAGACGCGATTTTGTGCAAGAAAGCCCCGATCACCGTTTTAGCCATCAGGGCTTTTTTGCGCAAAACAGTTCTTCCCTGTCTACACTGGCCCTCTTGCGCAAGTATTCTTGCACAAGAGGGCTTATGCCTGAGCGGGAGCGTGAAAGTATTTGCGCAAGAAGTACTGATTTTGTACATTACAAAGTCACTGTTCTTGCGCAAATTCAATCAGCCAGTGTAGACAGCTGGCAAGTTTTTTTGCAAAAGCGGCTGCTTTTGTGCAAAATCTTGCCAGTCTAGATGCAGCCCCTGTGTTACTGAAGGAACTCAAGGGGGTTTGTTCCCATCTGTTGTCTCCGTGCAAATCCTCGTGTGGCTGTAAGCCACAAGGGTTGGTTTACTGTGGCTACAGGCTTCTCCTGCTCCCTCTCCCTGCAGCTCTGGGCAGGAGCCGGGTACAGGCCAGGCAAAGGGTGCTTCATCAGATCTGGTTGTGGGCTGGGGAGGGGGGTACCTCAGTGACAGGAGAGGGGGCAGCATGGCAGGTCTGGCAAGATTGTCCGTGGCTGGGTTCAAAGTGGATGGGGTGCCCCAGCCCAGGCAGGTCTAGTCCTGGGCTAGGTTCAGGTCAGGGAGAGGTGCCCTGGCTGCAATTGGTCTGAGCCACAGTAGGACGGGGACCAGGGGTGGAGGCCTGTGGCACCTCCAGCCACCCCCCTCCTCAGGTCTAGGCACTCCAGCTGGGTTTGGGCTGGGGTACCCCACCTGCAGCAGAGTTGTAGCTGGGGGAGGGGCACCCCAGTCATGGCTGTGTTTGAGCCGCAGCAAAATTGGGGTGAGGGTGGGGGCCTTCTGGCCACAAGAGACTGGGGCTGGGTTTGGACCCCTCCTGTGGCCATGGCAGGTTGGAGCCCAGCATGGAACACCCCAGCCACAGCGGGGCCTGAGTGGGTTCCCATAGCACCTGTGAGGTGCTCAGTAGCCTGCTCTGTCCAAAATGTGGACTCTTAGGGTGTGTCTAGACTACCTGCCTCCATCGATGGAGGCATGTAGATTTGTTGTTTTGGCAAAGGCAAATGAAGCCGCGATTTAAATGATCGCGGCTTCATTTACATTTACATGGCTGCCGCGCTGAGCCGACAAACAGCTGATCAGCTGTTTGTCGGCTCAGCGCGCTAGTCTGGACGCTCCCCTGCCGACATCAAAGCCCTTTGTTGGCAGCTCCGGTAAACCTCATTCCACGAGGTATAATGGGGCTGCCGACAAAGGGCTTTGATGTCGGCAGGGGAACGTCCAGACTAGCACGCGAGCTGACAAACAGCTGATCAGCTGTTTGTCGGCTCAGCGCGGCAGCCATGTAAATGTAAATGAAGCCGCGATCATTTAAATCGCGGCTTCATTTGCCTTTGCCTATGTGTCTAATCTACATGCCTCTGACGACAAAGGCATGTAGTCTAGACACAGCCTAAGGGTGTGTCTAGACTACAGGGTTTTGTCGACAAAAGTCCACTTTTGATGACAAAACTAAACCTGTGTCTACACTACTGCTGAGTTCTGTCGACATAACGTTGACAGAACTCAGCAGTTTTGTCGACGCTGGTAAACCTCATTTTACGAGGCATAACGCCTTCTGTCGACAGAGTACTGTCGACAGAAGGTGTTATTGCATGTAAACTGTCCTTTACGTCTACACTACCATGTCGACAAAGCAGCTTGCTTTGTCGACAGAACTGAATGTAGTCTAGACCCACCAGGCCCCTTTTTGATGCCTTCAACCACACGCAGCCCCACCCCTTTGCTCCAGACCCCACCACTTTGCAAAGGTGAAGCCGACCCATTGCCATGTACCATCATAAGGCAACAGTGAAGTGAGGTCTTGTGGGGCTTGAGTAGTGTGTGTGTGTGCGGGGGGGGGGGTTGGCTGGTCTCCCCCCTTTCCCCAATCTAGCCACTGGAGGGGGAGGAGAGAAGGGGGACAGGAGGGCAGTGGGGGGGGGAGGGAGGAAGTATGTCAGGGTAATGGGGGGCAGGGGAACAGGAGGGTAGTTGGGGGAAGGTGAGATGGGGAGGGGAGCAGGGAGGAGAAATGGGAACAAGAGGATGGTGGGGGTTGAGGGATGCCAAGGGAAGGAGACGGGGGGAGGTTGGGGGAGGAGAATAGGAGGAGAGTGGGAAGAGGGGAGGCAGGGAAACAAGAGGGGCAGGGCAGGCCGTGCGTGGGAGGGGCAGCAGGGCGGAGGGAGGGAACAGAAGGACAGTGAAGATTGCAAGGTGACAGGGAACAGGGACAGCAGGGAGGTTGGGGGCAGGGGAACAGGAGGGGACAGTGGGAGCAGGGCAGGCAGAGTGTGAGGGACAAGGAGTGGGGTAGGAGGGCAGGCTGGCCGTGGTGGGGGGCAGGGAAGGAGGCACTGGGGGCAGCACAGCTGTGGGCGAGGATCTACTGTCCATGTTCACACTTGGAAATGTGAGACACCGAGTTGCTCAGCAGCCAGCCCAAGCTGAGCAGCTCTGGGGGGGTGGGTCTAGGGCTGGGCTCCCTGCTCATGCTGCACCCTGCAGCCGGCCCTGCCCGGTGGGTGCACTGTGCGCTCACTTGGGATAGGGGGTGCGCTCGGGCTGCCCAGGAAATGACCCCCCCGCCCGGGCAGGCACGGAGCCCCTGCCCCTCCACCCCCCACACCGACCGGAAGGGCCCTGCTGGCTGCTCAGCGCTGGGGGGGGGGGGAGGGCAGGGTGAACCCCCACTCTGCCAACAGGAGGGACGGGCAGGGGGAGTGGAGACGCCTACACGAGAGGCAGGTCGAGAGATAAGGAGACTGGTGCTGCGGGGGGTGCCTGGCTGCTGGCCCCTCTCACATCCAAGGGGCGGATGCCTCCTCGTGACCCCGCATCAGGGGAGGCTGGGACAGAAGAGACAGACTCACTAAGACGGGCTGGTCGCCCCCTGACCTGACCCCCACACCGCTTACTCCCACCCCTGGCCAGTGTGTTCAACTCCCCCCACCCCCATTCATCCCTCCCTAGTAATCTCTCGGGTCACAGTGGTCCCTTTTTTGAATCATTTCCCAGTCCAGGTGTGAAGTGTCGTTTTCTGCCACTATCCATTTAGATTAGTACAGTGGTGGGAAGTTACAGAGGTTGGGGGGAGTCACACAGGAGTTCATGATGATGTATCTCCTGAGTTAAAGGCCTGTTACTTTTAAAATACGAATTGTCAACATCACCTGCCGAACTATATAAAAACAAGAGGGGTGAAGTAAGTTCTTTTAATGGACTTGCTGATGCTGGTAAAAGAGAGAAGGTTTGGAGCTTCCTCAGAGCTCATCCCGAAAACTTGTCCTTTTCCCCAACGAAATGTGGTCCAACAGAAGATGTTACCTCCCCCTCCTTGTCTCTGTGGGGCAGACATGACTACAAAGAACGCTGCAAACAGTATCTATAAAGTGAAACTAGGAAGTTCTTAAGCTGCATTTTTCTCATTTTGCCTCGCTACTAATACTAACTCTTAACACAATGAAATTTTTTCCCGGTTTAAGGTTGTATAGTGAAATTGATATTCACCTGTCCCAACCTGCTGCTTCCTAGTCGATTTAGAGTGTAAACAATTTCCGGCAGAAACAGTCTTATTCAATGCTGTGTTCGGACACAAGTACAATTGGAAGAAGAGGGTCACATGCCCCCCTCCTCCTTGGTCTCTTTTGCTGTTGTTTACGTGTTAAAGGGAGAAAACCCCAAACTGCTTTTATAATCCCTTTCTAATGACATCAGACTTTCTTGCATATTTAATACTCAGATACTCAACAAATCGAGGGCCGGCTTATTATCAGGTGACCACTAATCATGTGGCCATGAATCATATTCCCCAATTCCGAGTGGGTGAAGGAATAAGAGATCGCACCAGACACTATGTTGCTTCTTCATCACATACAACCGCAGTCCTACTGTAGCGACCGGCTTGGGAGGACCAACATCGGTGCCATCCCGACCTTGTGGAGCCCTTGACATCCACACAGGGAGATGGGGAGAGGGGCTGCAACAGGGTGCCCATCCTTGACCCCAGACAAGGTGTTGCACAGGGAAAGGGGGTAGTCAATACAGATGATGGGCGGTGGGTGAAGGTAGAGCTGGGGAAGGCAAGCCCTCAACCCCGCCCCCTTCTGCCCAGGCCCCCTCAGGAGCCAAGCTGCCCCCACTTCACTCCCAGTATCACAGGGAGGGTGGGTAGGTGCAGGGACCCTGGCTCCCCAGCTCTGGAGCACAGAGAGGGCAGGCGCTAAGGGACAGCAAGACTCCGCCCCCCGTTCACCTGCAATAGGTGCTGTGGGGGTGGAGAATGGGTGGGGCTAGGTTGGTGGTTTGGGAAGGCAACCCCTTCCCTTGCCTATGACACCCGGTGCCCCGCACAGAGGGACGGGGGAGATGCAGCAGTGCCCTGAGATGCGACTGTGACGTAGTGGGGGTACTTGCTGGGATGTGGTGACCTCTGCTGTCTGGAGCAAGACCCAGCAGGGAAAACCTCGCTAGGCAGAGGTAAGGCCAAACTTGTCGAACCAGTGGCCAGACACCCCCCATGGAGAGGAACAAAGGAAGGTGAATGCTGCCCTGGACTGGGGGGCAGGGCTGCAAGGGAATTTAGTTGTTACTGTGGGAGAGCATGGAGGAGAGCCTAGGGAGAGGAGCTGGAGTTTAGGGGCCCAGTCTCCCCCCAACTCAAGGGGGCCTGAGGCATCCTAGCCCAGTTCTGTGACCAGACTACATCTGTGCTATGCTGTATCCTGGAGAGGCAATAAACTTCCTCTATTCCACCGGCTGGTGCAGTCTGTTTGTGCCATTTCGGGGTGCAGGAGACGGGGAACCCCCAACGCGCCGTCACACTGGTGTCAGGAGTGGGATGCACTGCACCCCGTGGATGAAGCTCCCAGCGGCAAGCGACAAGGCGCAGTAGAAGCAAGAGCCCTGGAGCCAGGCGTGCTGGAGACAGAGCGAAGCGGTTCCTGGGAATCGTGGGGCGCTGCAGCACTAGACTGGTGAGTCTGCACCGAGGGGCCCAGCGGGCAGATGGCCTACGCCTGACTCTTGAAGGCAGAGCTGGTGGGGCTGTGCAGAGAGAGGGGCTTGCCGGTGCGGAAAGCAACCAAGGCCCAGCTGATTACCCAGCTGGAAGAGAATGACCAGCCACGGGGCCAGGATCTTGTCCCCAGGGGAAGCAGCCAGACCCCCCCTGAGAGTGTGTCAGGCTCAGAGAGGGGGAGGAGCGCTGGAACCCACCGGAGAGATGAGACAGCGTCTCCCGGGAGGCCTGCAAGCCGTAGCCCATCTAGGGCAGGGGCCAGCCCAGCGGAGCTGCGGCGGCTGGAGATCCAGCTGCGGATGAAGGAATTGGAAGTACAGGACCGAGAGAAGGAGCGCCAAGATCGAGGGAGGGACTGCCTCGTACCCCTGGAGGTGGATGGCAGGAAAGTGACGGGTTTCTGGGACACGGGGGCGGAGGTGACGCTGGCCCGGCCCGACATAGTGGCCCCAGACCGTATGCTACCCGACACTCAGCTGACACTGAGGGGCATAGGCGGCACCCCCTTTGAGGTACCTGTAGCCAGGGTGCATCTGAAATGGGAGGCCAAGGAGGGCCCCAAGGAAGTGGGGGTGCACCCGCACTTGCCCACCGACGTGCTAATGGGGAGTGACCTAGAGGAGTGGCCAGACGGACCCCACAGGACGCTGGTCACCACCCGTAGCCAGAGCAAGCGAGGGGCTTGCGGCCCGGAACTCGAGGAGGTTCCCCAACAGGGGGCCCAGGGCCCCGTCCCAGCAGACCTAGAGTTGGACCTAGGCAGTGGGGGGAACCACGGCCCTGTCCCAGCCCCAGCCGCTGAATTCCAGGCGGAGGTGCGAGTGGATCCCTCCTTGCAGGCCCTGAGGGACCGGGCTGACCTGGGTGCCGCTCAACCGCTAGGAGGAGATTGCCAGGAGAAGTTCCGGTGGGAGAGGGGATTTCTGTACCGGGAATGGCTTTCCCCCGGGACGGTAGGCAAGTGGGGGCTCCAGCGGCAGCTGGTGGTTCCCCAAAGGTATCGCCGCAAGCTGCTACACCTGGCCCATGACATCCCGTTCTCGGGACACCAGGGGATCCGGCGCACGCGGCTGAGGCTGCTCCAAAACTTCTATTGGCCGGGGATGTTTGCAGCTGTCCAGCGGTACTGCCGGTCCTGCGACTCCTGCCAACGAGTGGGGAAGGCCCAAGACAGGAAGAAAGCTGCATTGAGACCCCTGCCCATCATAGAGGAGCCTTTCCAGAAGGTGGCGATGGATATTGTGGGGCCCTTCAACAGAGCGACCCGGACAGGGAAGAAATACATCCTGGTGGTGGTGGACTTCGCCACCCGCTACCCCGAGGCCGTGGCCCTGCCCTCCATCGAGGCAGACACGGTGGCAGACGCACTGCTGACCATTTTCAGCAGGGTGGGGTTTCCCCAGGAGGTTCTCACGGACCAGGGATCCAACTTCATGTCGGCCCTGCCCCGGTGCTTGTGGGAGAAGAGTGGGGTGCAACACACCTGGGCCTCGGCGTATCACCCCCAGACCAACGGGTTGGTGGAGAGGTTCAATGGGACTCTGAAGCAGATGCTACGGACCTTTATGCACAAACACCCGCAGGACTGGGACAAGTACCTACCCCACCTGCTGTTTGCGTACAGGGAAGTGCCCCAGGAGTCCACGGGGTTCTCGCCGTTCGAGCTGTTATATGGGAGGCGAGTGAGGGGCCCCCTGGACTTATTGAAAGACGAGTGGGAGGGGAAGGTCTCCCCGGAGGGTGAGCCGGTCGTGGAATACGTCCTGACATTCCGGGAAAGACTTGCCGAGCTCATGGGCCTGGCCAGAGAGAACCTGAGCAGGGCCCAGAGGAAGCAGAAGGTCTGGTACGACCGCAATGCACGGGCCCGCGCCTACGCTACCGGGGACCAGGTGATGGTCCTGATCCCCGTGCGGAAGAACAAGCTGCAAGCCGCCTGGGACGGCCCCTTCAAGGTGGTTAAGCAGCTGAACGAGGTGAACTACGTGGTGGAGCTGACGGGCTGGATGCGCGGCCAGCGGGTATATCATGTTAACATGATGAAGCCGTACTGGGACAGGGAGAACTTGGTGCTGGCCGTGTGTAAGCCCTGGGAGGAGCAGGGGGAGGATCCCCTGGTGGGCCTGTTCCCTGGGACCGGAGAGGACTCTTCGCTGGAGTCAATTTCCCTCTCGGACCAGCTCACCCCGGCCCAGCAGGCCGAGATCCGATAGGTGCTGCGCTCCCACCAGCAGCTGTTCTCCAACAAGCCGGGTCTCACCAACCTGGCTGTCCACCGGGTGCAGACGGGCACTCACCCCCCGGTGCACTGCTCCCCATTCAGAGTCACAGGGAAAACAGCCCAGGACCTGGAGAGAGAGGTCCAGGACATGTTGGCCCTGGGGGTGATCCAGCCGTCCTCCAGCCCCTGGGCCTCTCCCGTGGTGCTGGTTCCCAAGAAGGACGGGTCGATCCGGTTCTGCGTGGACTACCGGAAGCTCAACGCCATCACGGTGTCCGACGCCTACCCGATGCCAAGGCCCGACGAGCTCCTGGACAAGCTGGGGGGAGCTCGCTATCTCACCACCCTGGACCTAATCAAGGGCTACTGGCAGGTGCCGCTAGACCAGGAGGCCAGACTGAAATCGGCTTTCATCACGCCGCTGGGGCTCTATGAGTTCCTGGTCCTACCCTTTGGCCTCAAAGGGGCGCCGGCCACCTTCCAGCGCCTGGTGGACCAGCTGCTGAGGGGAATGGAGAACTGTGCCCTAGCGTACATCGATGACATCTGCGTCTTCAGCCAGTCCTGGGAGGACCACGTGGCCCAGGTCAGCCAGGTACTGGATCGGCTGAGGGAGGCTGGGCTGACCGTAAAGGCTGGGAAGTGCAAGGTTGGAATGGCCGAAGTGTCCTACCTGGGCCATAAGGTGGGGAGCGGCTGCTTGAAGCCAGAGCCGGCCAAAGTGGAGGCCATCCGGGACTGGCCTGTGCCCCAGACCAAGAAGCAGGTCCAGGCTTTCATTGGGATGGCGGGGTACTACCGGAGGTTTGTGCCCAACTTCAGCTCCATCGCTGCCCCGATCACAGAGCTGTGCAGGAAGGGGAGGCCCGACAGGGTGGTCTGGACGGAGCAGTGCCAGAGGGCTCTCTGTGCACTGAAGGGAGCCCTGGCCAAGGCCCCAGTGTTGGTAAACCCAGACTTCGACAAGCCCTTTATCGTGTTTACTGACGCCTCGGACACCGGGCTGGGGGCGGTGCTGATGCAGGCGGACGAGAAAGGGGAACGTCACCCCATCGTGTACCTGAGCAGGAAGCTGCTGCCCCGGGAGCGGAGCTACACGACCGTAGAGAGGGAGTGCCTGGCCATGGTGTGGGCCCTGCAAAAGCTGCAGCCGTACCTGTTTGGCCGGCGTTTCACGGTGTTCACCGACCACTGCCCCCTGACCTGGCTGCACCAGATGAAAGGGACGAACGCCAAGCTGCTGCGGTGGAGCCTGCTCCTGCAGGACTACGACATGGAAGTGATCCACGTCAAGGGGAGCGCCAACATCATCGCCGACGCGCTGTCCCGTAGCGAGGGGCCCGAACTTCCCCAGGTCACGAGCGGAGTGACCCTGCTCAGTTCGCTCTCGGAGGGGGGAGAACTGTGACGTAGTGGGGGTACTTGCTGGGATGTGGTGACCTCTGCTGTCTGGAGCAAGACCCAGCAGGGAAAACCTCGCTAGGCAGAGGTAAGGCCAAACTTGTCGAACCAGTGGCCAGACACCCCCCATGGAGAGGAACAAAGGAAGGTGAATGCTGCCCTGGACTGGGGGGCAGGGCTGCAAGGGAATTAAGTTGTTACTGTGGGAGAGCATGGAGGAGAGCCTAGGGAGAGGAGCTGGAGTTTAGGGGCCCAGTCTCCCCCCAACTCAAGGGGGCCTGAGGCATCCTAGCCCAGTTCTGTGACCAGACTACATCTGTGCTATGCTGTATCCTGGAGAGGCAATAAACTTCCTCTATTCCACCGGCTGGTGCAGTCTGTTTGTGCCATTTCGGGGTGCAGGAGACGGGGAACCCCCAACGCGCCGTCACAGCGACGCTCTCTCTGCTTCCCCCCATCTGTCTTGTGAGGAAACTCTGAGCTTTGCCAGACGGGCTCCAGCCCCCGCTGAAATCCCTCCACTCGCGGAGAGGAAAGAAAACCGGCAAGGGCTGGCGATACTGAAAAATGCCACGTCTCTCCCCTGCACGGGGACTGTTCCCTCCAAGCCCCTCCCCTCCCTTTCTCACCACAGCCAGTGTCATCCGAGTTACATAGGAGTGTTTATTTTCAGGAAAATAGTCTCACCCTGACACTCATTTAGTGCTAAAAATATAACAGCCCCGCCTCTCTGCAGCTGGCCAGCCACCTGCCACAATCTCTCTGTTCCTCGAGAATCGACTCAAGCACACAAGGGGAGGGACGGGTTTCAATCTTTTGTAGAACTTGGAATGTCATTTCAACTGAGACTTTCAACTGGCTTTACTGGGACCTCTTTGCACAATGGGCTAAATCTGCAGTAAGGGAGATTCAGGTGAGGTACAAGTTGAACCTCTCTAATCCGGCACCCTCAGGACCCCACAGGTGCTGAACCAGAGAATTTGCCCAACCACGGGAGGTCAATATTGTCTAGCAGCATCACTAACACGTCCACTGCTTGCTGGGCTGTGAGAAGACATTGCGGGGTAAATTAGAGCTAAAGAACAGCACACAATACAAAGTCAAGTCTGGTGGCTGCAAACAAACTTTAAGGGACTGCGGGAAACTTGAGTCACACCCAGGATATGTGCACATACAGATACCTACAATCACACCGGACTAGAGAGGTTGCTGGACCAGAGAGTGCCGGACTAGAGAGGTTCAACCTGCATTAGGAGAAGCCTCCTGACTCCACAGGTAGCTGAGCACTGGGGCAGGTTACCAAGGGAGGTTGTGGGGTCCCCCGTCCCCAGTGGTGTTTAAGAACAGGCTGGACAAATGCCAGGCAGGGTTGGTTTAGATTTACTCAGCCTTGCCTCAGTGCTGGGAGTTGCACTGGACGACCGCTCAAGGTCCCATCCTGCCCCACCTTTCTATGATTCTAATATCAACCCCTCGCTTAAATCTGATGCCTTAGGATCAGAAGTGTCTGCAGACATGTAGCTAATCCCTGCCCTTTGGTTCAGGGAGTCATTATTCCCAGTCTGAGCGGTCCAAAGGAGGCTGCCAACCTGGCTCCTGTCAAACCGAAATGCCGCAGAGAAAGGAGAAAATCCCTCATCGGGTTTCCATCCAGCTGAGCTGCAGGGCGCCAGCAGTGACCTGGCTGGGGGGCTGGGCAGGCACGGCGAGCGCCGGGCAGCTCAGAGCAAGAGGGAGCGAGGCAGCGAGATGCTCAGCGAGAGGCAGACGGGAACCTGGGACCTGGACAGAGCGAATTCCCAGAGCAACCAGGAGGAGGCACCTTGGCAGGGAGTGGGCCCCAGGACAGGCCCAGTTTAGGGTTCAAACAAGCCAAACGGTTACTGAGCCAGCAGCTCTCTGGCTTCTCTGAGCCTAGATGGTGACTGGTGTACGGCAACCGCCCCAAACACGTATCCAAGCCCTGCGGGACAGTCTCTGCGTGTGTGTAGCACAAACAGGAACAGCCACAAAGCTCACAGACCTGCCAAATTGGTGTCACACGGTAGCGTCAATATAGAAACCCACCAGCCACCAAATGTAACAAGGGTTCCTGGAGACACAGCAGCAGCGTGCAGAAACCCCACCACCAACAGCAGTGGAGATCCTGAATGTAGTGATTCTGTCCTGCAAGAACATTAGCCAAACGTAGCCCCACCTCAGCTCAGGAGGCTGAATGAGCTACACACTTCCTCACGAGTAACACTACAACTGAGCAGCAGTTGTACTGGAGACACCATAGCAAGGGAAACAGTTCTTCCATGGCTGTCCATAGTCCACCTCTCCGAGAGGTGGTCGCTAGGTTTGAGGGAAGTGTTCTGCCATTGGCCTCGGGCTATCAACAGCAGAAGTAAGTCTGGCTTCACTGGACCTTGGGGTGTGAATTTTTCACATCTCTGAGCAACATAGCTCCAGCCGCCTAACTCTCTAGTGTAAACAAACCCAAACCTGCAACTCTGTTAAGTCACTTTCTAAACTCATTTGGAGAACACCTTCCCTGTGCTCGTCGACATTCATTTTTTTAATCCCAAGTTAATTCATTCTGGTTTCACTAAACTAAGTCACACTGAAATCTGCCACTCGCATTCTGAAAAGCGCCAGCAACCAGTGAAACTGGAGTGACTTATAACGTGATTTCGGTTCTAATTTCCTGTTACAGAAGCTACTAGGAGTCACAGCCAGGCCCAGAGCCCCTTGGTGCTCAGTGCTGGACACGCACAGAACAAAGAGGATCCGGGCATCTAATCCAAGTGCAGGCTGTACCTCTCGAATCCAGGACTCTGCTCTGGCAACATCCATGGTCCGGCAAGGCCAGGGATGTTGCTGGACCAAAGAGCCACCAGAGCAGGAGCCAGCTGGGAGAGTGCAGGGTCTGTGGAGTCCCGGCTGGGTCAGCAGCCGCTGGGCAGGGAGAATCCTGGCGTCAGTGGGGCTAGGCAGCGTGGGGGCCAGTGGGGTGAGGCCGGCTGGAGAGCCTCTGGCTGCAGCCAGGCATCCCCAGTAGGGGAACCCCAGGAAACCTCAGAGGGCCAGTGGTGGTTGGCTGCAGCCAGGGAATCTCCCGTGGCAGCGGGGCAGGCTTGGCAGCCCTGACTAGGGAACCCCAGCGGTAGCAGAGTAGGACAGCGGCTCAGTGGGGCTGGCAGTAGTGGAGCAGCACTGAGCCCCTGGGAAGTCTGGTTAGCAGTGGGCAGTAGGGCAGGGAGTCTCGGCTGGGCCAGCACTAGCCAGGCCACAGCAGGGTGGGGAGCCCCGGCCTTGAGAGCCCCAGGGAGAGGAGCCGGCAGCGGGGCAGCCAGCAGGGGAGCATTGACCTCCCCTGATCTGGCAAACTCCCTAATCCGGGATGGCTCAGGTGCCGGACCAGGGAGGTCCAACCTGTGTATGACAAGAGACAACGGGTGGGTGCGGGCAGACGGGGGGAGGATACCAGGGAACAGAGCGACTGTCTTCGGTATCCGCCGCTGGGTGCACAGTCATCTGTAGAATGTGCGCTGATTTTGTTTGTCCCGGTGGGTGCTCCACCCTCGCTCCATCCCAGATCCCCACCCCTCTGCCTTTTCTTTGGAGGCCCTGCAGCTTCCACCTCTTCCTGTTGTGTTTAATGGTATTAAACGTAAACACAATTTAAACTGTCAGCAGTTTCAATGATAAAATGTATAGTTTAAACGGTTAACCACTTAAAGAGGGAGGGGCAAGGTCATTCTGGCTGGCCAGCTGCAGGCTGGGGCTGGCCGGCAGAAGGTGGGGCAGGGGACAGATGGATGCCTTGTGGGGGGCATCAATCAGTGTGTCTGGGGGGGGGGCATGTCAGCCGACAGTCAGGGCAGTGTGTGTGTGTATGCTGAGAAAAGGTTTAACGTCCGTGTCTTTACTGCTAGGACCGGAGTCCCTTTGCAGAGGGTAGCCAGCAGGCCAACAGATGCTTATTACACCTCAGATTTTAGCTGCTAGGATACAAAATCCCTTCGCAGAGGGCAGTCTGGGAAAGACTGAGAGATGCCCCCAACGGATCTGTCACCTGGGAGTGGCACGATCCAAACGCCCAAGCTCTTTCTATATCTGTCCCTTATGACCAGCTGAAGTTCTTTTAAATTGTGCTTGGTTCTGTTACAGCAACTGAAGGAGTCAGATTAAAACTTAAACAGTTACAGGTTTATTAAAAAAAACTTATAAAAGCATATGGTTACAATGGCTATTGCTCTCTTTCTTAACTGTTAGCAAATACAGATCTTAAAAATGGTTACAAAGGAAATAAAGATAGAAAATAGAAATAATGGTACCAAGTGACAGCTTAATCTTTAAAGAGCTCTATGTCTATGTGTACACTTAAGACAA
Organism: Pelodiscus sinensis; assembly: GCF_052426305.1. Classification (NCBI taxonomy): domain Eukaryota; kingdom Metazoa; phylum Chordata; order Testudines; family Trionychidae; genus Pelodiscus; species Pelodiscus sinensis. The sequence continues at coordinate 16,597,628 of NC_143070.1, forward strand.
AGGACCACATCCAGGTACAATTTTTACCCCTTTCTGTGCTTCTCGACTCCAGCGGGTCAAGCCAGGGCCGGTCCCTCAATTCCTAGGAAAGACGAATACGAGGTGGGCGTCCCCGTGGAACCTTGGGAGGTCAAACACCTAACCCAACCAGCAGATAGATGGTAGATTGCCGCTCAGAGTAAATGTGCTGCTGGACCCATCTTTATACCCCTGGGGCCCCGTATCCTCTTTCTTATCTAAGATGCCAAATTGTACTGGTCCGTTTTGTGGCGCCAGTTCTTACAAGCAAGTTTCAAGTTAATTTACACTTGCAAGAGAGATAACTAAATTGTGAGTACTAGACATTTTTTTTTTACTGGGCGGGAGATTCCTCCCCCCGCGGACGGCTGTGTGTTCGTATCAATATGGGTTTGAGTCAAGGGCGCTCCTCGGCAGCCTCTTGGTCAGCCATTGGCATATCTCCGTTTACAGCCATTCAAGGTCACAGCAGCCTGGGCCTTCTGTTCTGTGTGCCCTGCATGCTCCAGGCAAGCAAAAATGGATGTTACAAGGGGGGTTCCTGTCTGGCTACAGGGCAGGATCTGGGGGCCAATGTGGTGGGATCAGGGCTATCGACAGCAGAAGTAAGGCTGGCTTCACTGGACCCTCCCCCTCCTACACGACTACAAACAACGCTGCAAACAGCATCTATAAAGTGAAACTAGGAAGTTCTTAAGCTGCATTTTTCTCATTTTGCCTCGCTACTAATACTAACTCTTAACACAATAGAATTTTTTCCCAGTTTATGGGTCTATAGCGAAATCGATATTCACCTGCCCCAACCTGCTGCTTCCTAGTCGATTTGGGCTGTGTCTAGATTGCAGGGTTTTTTCGAAAAAAGTAGCCTTTTTTTAAAAAACTTACCTGCGTCTAGACTACAGCCGCGTTCTTTCAAAATTAAATCAAAAGAACGTGGCTTTTCCTTCGACAGCGGTACTCCTCATTTCACGAGGAAGAATGCCTGTTTTCGAAAGTGCTCTTTCAAAAAAAAGGCGTTCTTGAATGCAAACAGGGCTTTTTCGAAAGAGAGCATCCAGACTGCCTGGGTGCTCTCTTTCGAAAAAGTGGCTTGCTTTTTCAAAAGTACTGCTTGCAGTCTAGACGCTCTTTTTCGAAAGAGGCTTGCATTCTAGACGTAGCCTTAGAGTGTAAACGCTTTCTGGCATTCAATGCTGTGTTCGGACACAAGTACAATTGGAAGAAGAGGGTCACATGCCACCCCTCTCCCGTCTCTTTTGCTGTTGTTTACATGTTAAAGGGAGAAAACCCCAAACTGCTTTTATAATCCCTTTCAAATGACATCAGACTTTCTTGCATATTTAATACTCAGATACTCAACAAATCGAGGGCCAGCTTATTATCAGGTGACCACAAATCATGTGGCCGCAAGTCATATTCCCCAATTCCAAGTGGGTGAAGGAATTAATTCATTCTGGTTTAGCTGAAATCAGTCAAACTGGAATCTGCCACTCGCACTCTGATAAGTGCCAGCAGCCGCATGTTTCCATTTAGTCAAACTGGAGTGACTTTTAACTCAGTTTCAGTTCCTTTTCTCCATGCAGCCCAGCCCCCCCCCCCCCCCCCGGTGTCTTTGTTATTGTGCCAGTTGCAGAAGCTACTAGGAGTCACAGCCAGGCCCAGAACCCCCTGGAGCTCGGTGCAGGTCACGCACAGAACATCATCTGTGGTCCAGCAAGGTGATGAATGGGGCTGGACCAAAGAGCCCCTAGAGCGGGAACCAGCTGGAGAGTGCAGGGTCTGTGGCGTACAGGGCAGCGGCTCAGTGGGGCTGGCAGTAGTGGATCAGCCCTGAGTGGGGAGCCCCTGAGAAACCTGGTTAGCAGTGGGCAGCAGGGAAAGGAGTCTTGGCTGGACCAGCACTAGCCAGGCCCCAGCAGGGTGGGGAGCCCCGGCCTTGAGAACCCCAGGGAGAGGAGCTGGCAGCGGGGCAGCGAGCAGGGGAACATTGACCTCCCCTGATCCAGCAAACTCCCTAATCCAGGATGGCTCAGGTGCCGGACCAGGGAGGTCCAACCTGTGTATGATGAGAGACAACGGGGGGAGGATACCAGGGAACAGAGCGACTGCCTTCGGTATCCGCCACTGGGTGCACAGTCATCTGTAGCATGTGCATTGAGTTTGTTTGTCCTGGTGGATGCTCCAGCCTCGCTCCACCCCAAATCCCCAACCCTTCTCTGCCCCTTTCTCTGAGGCCCTGCCAGGGTCCACCTCTTCCTGTTAGGTTTAATGGTGTTAAATGTAAATCCCATTTAAACAGTCAACTGTTTCAATTATTTTTACAAAACAATTGTTTAAACCGATAACAAATTAACGGGGGAGGGGCAGTATCGTTCTGGCTGGCCAGGTGCAGGGTGGGGCTGGCCGGCGAGAGGTGGGGCAGGGGACAGATGGATGCCTTGGGGGGTGTCAATCAGTCTGGCTGGGAGGGCCAGTTAACCAGTTAATATTCCACATCCTTGCTTCCAGCCTCGCTCCATCGCCCGTCCCGATTCCCCTCCATTGCACCTGCCCTCCCCCAGGCATGTGAGCCCTGGGGCACTCCTGGAGCTGGCCCCTCTCTGCCCCCTTGTGCCGGGCTGGGCAAACACAGAGCCAGGCGAATCCTGCTCCTGACACAGCGGGTTTCAGACTTTTTTTCTCATGACCCAGGTGAAGACAACGACTGATGCCGCCACCCGACCCAACGGGACTGGGGTGTGGGCTGCAGGGCGGGCTGAGGAGGGGAGCTTTGGGGTGTAGGAGGGAGCTCAGGCTTGGGGGGGCAGAGTTGGGACAGGAGGGGCTTATCTCCAGCAGCTCCCAGGCAGCAGTGCGGGGGGGAGGGGGCACCACAGACCAGGCTGCCCCCAGAAGTAGCCAGCAGCAGGTTCCCAGCCCAGTGGAGTGCGGAGCGAGAGCTCAAGGCAGGGGCAGGGCATGGAGCCCTGGGTGCTCCCCCCACCTAGGAGCTGGGCCTGCTGCCGGCCGTTTCTGGGGGGCAGCACAGCCTGAGGTTCTAGGACAGGCAGGGAGCTGCCTTAGCCCCCACTCTCCCCCCCTACACACACACACACACTGCTCACCTGAGCCCCCTGCAGCCACAAGACCCAGACATCCCACCGCCTAGTCCTGGTTGCGACCCGCAGGCTGAGAACTGCCGGGTCTAATGCAAGAATAAGACGTAACTCGGTGGCTGGGGGCGGTTAGAGGAGGGGGCCGGACCAGGGCACAGGGGGGCAATGTTGAGTTCTGCGCTGCTGTGTGTGTCAGAATCTCTCTCCGTGTGACTCAGCTTTGGGACACGCTTAGTCATTTACTCACCATTTCTAAGGTAGGCGGCTGCTTTGTGGTTCTGTTTTCGAAGAGGCAGCCCCGTGTCGAGGCCTGTACGTTCCGCAGGTGCTGCAACTTTTTCTTTAAAAAAGCCTCAAACTGTCCTGTATTTTCTGTCTCCCTCCTCCCACCAGGACTGGTCCTGCGGCTGCCAGATCCCTGTTCGCCCGCCCCCCAGCAATGTGGGGGGGCAGGTCCCGTGGCTGGCGATGGGGGTGGGGGAGAAAGGCTGGAGTCGGATGAATCTGCAGGGTGCAGGGGCGGCCGCTCCCCCTGCTGGTCTGTGGGCACTGTCCCTGCCACGGTGCTTCCTCTTGGCCAGCAGCCCCCTCGCCCCCGGCCCGTTTCCAGCCTGCATGGGCTGCTCCCTGCGATGGCCGGATACGTCACCCTGTGGCTCAACCATCTTCTCCCCTCCCCGCCCCGCTGTCCTCTCCTGGCTGTGCCCCTTCTCCCCCGCAGTCCTGCTGCTCCTCCACAGCCCCTCCCCCAGCAGGGTGCGTTTTGCTCCTGGCGCTGTGCGGGGACCCGGACTTGGTTGGAGCCCTCAGTTCACCCACATCCTCGCCAGCAGACCCCTTCCTCCCCCGCCTCCCTGCCTCTGGCTGCACTGGAGAAGCTCAAGCTCTAGGCAAGGTCACTGGAAAGGAAAAGCCAAGCCCTGCATGTGTCAAAGCCCCCGCGCAGCGCTGGCACCAGGGAGATTCTCCACACCGCCGCAAAGCGCCAGGAGGAAGCATTTCCAGCCTGGTTGTGTCACAACCCTGCAAGCATCGCAGCAGCCCCCCACCAGTGGCTTGGCAGCCTCTTTACACACTCACCCCCCGCCCTATGCCCTGCCCCCAGGCAGTGCAGGGCTGCTCTGTGCCCCAGGCACCCTCCCCAGTGCCGCCACCTCTCTGGCTGGCTCTCTGAGGGGGCTCAGTGGTGGGGGTCCCATGGACGACCTCAGCACTCAGGGCCCCCGGACTCTGGTGCACAAGGCAGCCTCAGGGCCCCTCCCTGCCCACGTAGGAGGCAGATGGGTTGTGTCGCTGGCCAGCAGCAGCCTGGAGGAGTTCACTGCCTTTCCTCGGGCAGGAATGGAGAAGCGGCCTCCATCCGCAGGGGAGAAAGAGACGATCCCTGCAAAGACCCAGGTCAAGTCTTCCCTACCGTCCATTCCCCCCACCTCCTGGCAGAAAGAAGCTCCCGTCCCTTCCCTTCTGCCCAGTGCCAAAGGCTGCTGCTGGTCCCCTTCTGGTGTGAACCCCCTCCGAAAACTGGAGGTGGGGCCTGTGACCCCAAGTACTCTCCATCCACTGCCTCCAGAGGACTGGGTACCAGGAGAGGAGAGTCCATCCTAGGGGCCCAGCCAGGCATGGAGGGCAGAGAGCACAGGGCAGGGAGGGGTGGGTCAGGCCAGTCAGCCATCCCCATCCCCGTATGAAAGAGAGGGTGTGAGAAAGAAAGACAGAGAGTGTGTGTGTGAGAGAGAGAGAGTGTGGTAACCATGGCCAGTCATGCTCACCGCGAGCGAGCGTGGGATTGTTTCCTTGTGCTCCCCGTCGGTCGGGTTGTACCCATCTCTTGTCTCTCAGAGGCTCAGCAGCAGCAACCCTAGCGTCCATCTGGCCAAGCTTGTGCCGTGTCTGTTCTGCTGAAATGAAGACGAGAGACAGAAAGAGAGATCACACAAATACAAATCCAGACATTCAGGCCTAACAGTATCAGGGAGGGGGGGATGGAGAAGGCAAAGGGGGCAGTTGCCCCAAGGCCCAGAGCCCTTTAAATCACTGCTGGAGTGGTGTGCAGCACAGAGGGCCCTAACCCCGCCCCTTACACCTGAGGCCCCGCCCCCCTGCAGAGGTCAGAGTTAAGGGTATTGCAAAGCCACAGGCATTTCTCTACATTTGGTAACAGCAACTTCTTTGTGACCTGGGCAAGCTACGATCCGCCAGGTCCTTAATTATGTATTTCCCACTTTCATGGGCTGGAACAGATGCCGACGCTGTGGGGGCTTAGCTGGTTTCAGTGGCATTGAAGACAAAAAGAAAATCAATTTGGGGGTCTCTGGGCTGTTTGGCTCCCAGGTTCCCCACTTCTAGCCTCATGCAGGCTCAATGACCCGCAGGTTGACTGGTGACGGTGGGCCAAGAAATCACGGTGGTGGGAGAAAGGGAGGCCAAGATCTCTTGTGGGGGTGCAGGGGAGAAGAATTGGGGCTCCACTGTGGGGGAGGGGGAATTGAAGGGCACACAAAGCTCCTGACATGGGGGGGATGGCAGGCAGATCCCCAGTCGTGGGCAGGAGAACAGGTGCCACACACGGCCCATGGCATGAGGGACAGGAGGGAATGAAGTGAACAGAGTCCCTGTGTGAGTGTGACCCAGACACCCCTTGGCAGAAGACGGGGATGCACCTAGGACAGGGGGGAGGGAATAGGGGGCACAGAGATCCTGGCATGGGGGGCAGGGCTGCAAGGAGTCCCGGACACAGACAGAGTAGAGCAGTGTTTCTTAAACTGTGTTCCATGACACACCCATGTGCCATGAGACAGTTGGAGGTGTGCCATGGAGAACAACACAATTCAAAATGGCCACCCTTAAAGGGGCAGGCAACTTTTTTTTTCTCAATAACTTTCCCCTGGCTCCCCCCGACCTTTTTTTGTTTGGTGTTCCTCAGACTTAAAAAGCTTAAGAAACACTGGGGTGGAGGGTGGCACAATAGGGTGGCTGGTTTTCAACAGGAAAGCAAGGTCAAACAGGAGACCTGCCAGTGCCCATCAGCGCGACTGACCGGACACCCAAGGTGTTTGTTGGTGGGGGAGGCAGAGCGGTGCTGGTTCACCTCACACTCCATCCCTCCGCCAAGGTGGCGTCCAGCCTGTGCCAGGCGGTTGTAGCTCCCAGCCCCGGCCCTGCAGGCAAGCCCCTCCCTGCCAAAGCCAAGGTGGGGGAAGAAGGGAAAAGCAGCACCGGGCAGGGAGATGGGGGAAGAGGAATAAATGGGGGGAAGATCGGGGTAGGGCTTCAGGGGAGGGGATGTGGCTTTGGGGGAGAGATGAGGCAGGGAAGGGGCTTTAGGAGGAGAGGTGGGGCAGGAGTGGGGTTTTGGGGGAGAGATGAGGCAAGGACAGAGCTTTAGGGGGAGAGGTGGGGCAGGGGTGTGGCTCTGGGGGAGAGATGAATCAGGAGCGGAGCCTTTGGGGGAAAGGTGGGGCAGGGGAAGGACTTTGGGGGAAGAGGCGGGGTGGGGGCAGGAGCTTTAGGGGAGAGACAGGGCAGAGGTGGGGCTTTGGGGAAGAGGTGGGGCAAGGGCGGGGCTTTAGGGGAGAGACAGGGCAGAGGCGGGGCTTTGGGGAAGAGGCGGGGAAAGGGCGGGGCTTTAGGGGAGAGACAGGGCAGAGGCGGGGCTTTGGGGAAGAGGCGTGGTAGGGGCGGGGCTTTAGGGGAGAGACAGGGCAGAGTCGGGGCTTTGGGGAAGAGGTGGGGCAGGGGCGGGGCTTTGGGGAAGAGGCGGGGTAGGGGCTGGGGCTTTAGGGGAGAGGCAGTGCAGGGATGGGGCTTTGGGGAAGAGGCGGGGAAGGGGCGGGGGCTTTAGGGGAGAGGCAGGGCAGGGGCAGGACTTAGGGGGAAGAGGTGGTGTGATGGGACCCCCTTCATGTTTTAAGAAATGGATTTATAGACATGAATAGAGATCACTGAAAGTGCTTTGTAACCCATCAATCTTCATGTCATGATCTGCTGGGTCTGTTTATCTTACTGTGTTGTACGTATCGTGTGTGTGTGTGTGTGTGTGTGTGTGAAAGCAGACACATGGAGTGGGGAACACTTTGTGGGTTCCATATGTGTGAATGAGAGACATGGAGGGTGTTACCCTCAACTGTGAAACAATCTCTTTTGTCCTTCAGTCTGAGCCGGGGTTGGTAGGCCGTGGCCACAAGTCCTTGACAAAACAAATAGGAAAGCAGGGGCCTGGGTCTTTTGGCTGGGCTGCACCTGAAGGAAGGAGCCGGAGACCCCAGGGAGGGGAGACAGCCCTGGTTTGGAGGGGCAGCTGGAAGAGAGGTTTTAGGGGGAGTGTGAGTAAGTTTGTGCTGAGGCTTCAGCGTAGAATTAGCCCAGCGGTTTTGTTTCTTTTGATTTGAAACCTGCTTTGCTCGGCCTGTTCTCACTTATCAGCACTCAGCTCCCAGGGCTTCCACGTCATAAAATCAGTTTTACTTTCCATCAGACTCAGTGTAAGTGATTGTTACCTGGGAGGGCAGCCAGTGGGCACGTTCCCCCTTTCATTGCTAAAGGGGGTACTTAGCTAATTCCTTGGGGTCTGATCCCATCTGGGGAGTAGGATCTCAGGAGGCTGGGCCCTAAATGGCCCTCTCCTCGCACCTGAGGCGGTTCAGTGTCTGGGCTGCTTCTCGGTGGGGGCAGGGACCTCAGCTCGGGGCCTTGGCTGGGGGAGACTGGCGGAGCTGGCCCAGCAGGACTGGGCAGTGAGAAGCCCCAGAGAGTGGGAAGGTGAGTGGCAGTGGCTGTGTTAGCACCCCAAGAGGAACCCCCGAGGGGTCATCTGTGATTGTACCCTATCACAGGTGGGGCTTTGGTAGAAGAGGCGTGGCAGGGATGGGGGCTTTAGGGGAGAGGCAGGGCAGGGGCGGGACTTTGGGGAAGAGGTGGGGCAGGGACAGGGCTTTGGGGGAAGAGGCAGGGCAGGGGCGGGGCTTGGCTTTGGGGGAAGAGGTGGGGCAGGGGCGGGGCTTTGGGGAAGAGGCGGGGCAGGGGCAGAGCTTTGGGGGAAGAGACAGGGCAGGGGCGGGGCTTTGGGGGAAGAGGCAGGGCAGAGAAGGTTCTGGCACTCCTACGAGCCTGTTTGGGATTTGATAGCAGCCTTCAACTTCCTGAAGGGAGGTTCCAAAGAGGATGGAGAGAGGCTGTTCTCAGTGGTGGCAGGTGGCAGAACAAGGAGCAAAGGTCTCAAGTTGCAGTGGGAGAGGTCCAGGTTGGATATTAGGAAAAACTATTTCCCTAGGAGGGTGGTGAAGCACTGGAATGGGTTCCCTAGGGAAGTAGTGGAGTCTCCATCCCTAGAGGTGTTTAAGTCTCGGCTTAAGATTTAGTTGGGATTGGTCCCGCCTAGAGCAGGGGGCTGGACTTGATGACCTTCTGAGGTCTCTTCCAGTTCTATGGTTCTATGATTCTATGATTACATGACTGTACCTGATGTGCCAAATACACACCACTGCTATGAACATGCCATGGGACATTGTCACAATAATAAACAGGAAAAAGCAAAATAAAGGTTTGAAACTAAAATTATGATTTGACATATAATGTCAAACTTTTGGAAAAACAAACCATTTAATTTTGTGAAGTTTTGCGCAAGCCATGTTGTCAAAAAATCAATAAACATTATAAGGCAACATAAAATTAGAGATCTAGAACAAGGAATATTCACTATCAAATATAAAATATCAAATATTAATATTCACTGCAATATACAAGTCAAAATGATAAAGTCATAACCAAGTGTGTTTTACCGTATTGAACATGTTTTAAACAGAACCTGTCAAAACGATACCTTTGGACTTTTTCCTCATCTGAAATTTCAGTGAAAGCGACAAATTCCCGCAACATGTTTCAATTTGGATGACACTGCATTTCCCCACAGTGTTCCATCTGGGCTTTTTGGACCCACTCTGCTGAAAACAAAAGCAAAGACATCAAAGGAAGAAATGAATGAGGTGCAGGCAAATTGGCTGGGGAGCCCAGAGAAAATAACGTACAGTGAAACATTACAGAGCTAGCTGGAAATAGCCAAGAGCAGACGGGAGAAAAGTGAAGGTGCTAAGAGACGACAACAAGTAAAGGAGAGGGAGATGGAAAAACAGACCCACTAGTTTCACATTTGCATGTAAACAGGAACAGAATAGACTTTGCCTCTGCACTTTTCACAGTTCAGTGTCTTTCTCCAAGGGGCGAGCTGGGCTTCATGTTCTTAGTGGTTTCTCACACCTGCGATAAGGGAAGTCAGTTCTCTGACCCTGGTTCACACAGATGCCGTGTGGGAAGTTTTCCAGGGCGGCTCTCACAACGGACAGACGGGACCCCCCAACCACTCCTGTGGACGGGGAGTCGGGGCAGAGAAGACCAAGCAGCAGCCCCACAGGCGTCCTTCCTCACCTGAGACAGAATCCGTGCGAGTCCCAGTCCCATGGCAGAACGGCAGGTACCTCCAGCGCCTCCCGTGCCCGTGCCGTGCCCCTGCCTAGCTCCTCAGCTGCTGCCGTGCATTGCTCAGCGCTCCTCCTACACCAGTCCTGTCTTGCAGCCGGGCCCACATGGGCCACCAGCCCCCTCCAGAGCTACTCTGCCTTGGGGACCTGCAGCCCTGCTCCACCTCACACCATCTTCGCATGGGGTGTGAGGAGCAGCAGTGACATCTAGTAGCCAGCCAGGTTAGCTCCTATACATATATATAATCTGGCTCCTGGCCCACACCCACATCCTGCTTCCACCCCATTATCACCACATAACCCACCCATGGCCTGACTCCTGGCTCCGGTTGCAGAGGGAGGTGCACAGTGGTAAAGGAAGGTGGGACCTTCCAAATCAGTGATTCTTAAATTTAAGATGGAGGAACACCAAACAATATTTTTTTAATGAGGAACACCAAGGATTTTTTGTTGAGAAAAGAAAAGAGGCTGGGGAAAAGTTATTGAAAAAAAAAAAGTTGGGGGGACAGTTATTGAGCAAAAAAAAAAAAAAAAAAAAGAGTCACCTGCCCCTTTAAGGGCAGCCATTTTGAACCCTGTTCTCTGTGGTACACCTCCGACTGCCTCGCAGCACACGGGTGTGGTGTGGAACACAGTTTAAGAAACACTGCTCCGAATTTTGAACACTGCAGCTCTACTCATTGGTCAGGCTGGGTAGAGTTTCAGAGAAGAGAGCATGAACCCAGCCCCTCATGGGCAGTTTTGGGATTCCCTCCCTTCATAAGGCAGCGGGTGCAAATCGCTCATCATTTTTTAGTCTTTTTTTCTGAACTTTGTTCCAATGCTAGGATAACTTTTTTTGAGAGAGAGAAACCAACCGCATCTGTTCGCAGTATTCAGTATTCGAGATGTGGGCATCGCATGGATTTATACAGAGACAATAAGATATTCTTGGTCTTATTCTCCATCCCTTTTTAAATGATTCCTAACACTCGGTTTGCTTTTTGGACTGCCGCTGCACTTTGTTGTGTGAAGAACCCTACCCAGAGCCGTCAAGATGGGGGAAAGAGATGGGAGGGTTCCGGAGGTTTCCTCCACACTGGTCTCCCCTTCCCCAGAGGACCCCTAAACCTTTCAGCCAACCCTCAAGCCAAGACCCAGTGTAATCACATACTCCCTCCTCACACACACACACAACAATAGCAATCACCTCAGCTCACACCTGCCTGAGTCTGTCTATCAGGCGGCTGTCACACGTCGGAGTTCTTCCTAGGCCGTCTCTGTTGTGGGAGCGCTTTTGACACCTTGTGCGAGCAGCAGAATGACGAGATCGCCGTTCTGGCGAAGCCGAGGGCAAGTTTCCCCTCAGAGCAGGAAGGGAGGGGTGCAGAATTATGAGAGTTTTCTCAGTAAGGTCTGGTTATTTTCCGACAGTACAAATGCCCTTAGCAGTTGGTCCTCAACCCCTCGGATGAGTTAGCAACACACTCGCTAATTAGTGTTGGATGTAACGGGACTTAATTAGAAACTGAGCCGTACTTTGGTGCTGAAGCAGCCAGAACAGGGGTAGCTTTTCGGCAGCTTGCAAGCTGCATGTGGCTCTTCAAAAGAAAAATTGCGGCTCCGCATCCGCAGCTGTTCTGCGTTCCCCTGCTCTGACCTTTTTCCCTTGTCTGGTCAGGTCACCATCTGGGGCAGCAAGATCTGACACGGCAGCCAATGGAAGCCTGCCACATGTGGCTGTTAAAGGGGCAGCTTTTTTTTTTTTTTTAGGTTCAACAACGTATTTCCTTCGACTCTTTGTACTGTATCCACCACTATTTTGGCTCTTTGTCTGTAATGGGTTGGCCATCCCTGAGCCAGAGCATTTTTCACCTAGGACTGGGGACTTCATAGAGGAGGAAGATGGTGGAGAAAGGAAATTGAAGATTCCTCCACCAGAATTCAAGTGGAGAAACCCGCATGGAGCCGAGTCGGCTCCTGTGAGGTTTGGGATTGTTGAGGGATGTATAGATATTGGCAGGAATCTTTATGGTGATTCCATCACTAGGGAGAGGGCGGGTGAAAAGTTCCTGGAGTCCATTAACAGAAAGGAGTGGGGTCAAGGAAGGAGACCCCCTTATCTCCAATATTATTGTAACCCCTTCTTTCCATCCCAGGGTTGCTCGGGAGCAGGCCACCATCACCTATGTGCCTGGACGCTGGATGGTTTTAACATACAAGGAGATCCTGAGTACCCTAGTGGTGGTTGGATAGTTGGGGATCCCCTATCTACCCCCCGCTGCAGTCCCTTGTTCCTAAAAGAACATACAATGGCGGTGCCTCCACCTGGCTTGCCCTGAACATGTTTAATGGTATGCTTTCGGAGCCTCCAAGAATAAATTTATTCCAGCAATAATCTGGATCGAATTCCAAAACAACCATTGTAAACAAGAGACAGCTAATGGATTGAATTAGAACTAACCCACCGTTATGAGGAAGAACACATTGTCCTCATGCTGCGTTTGTAAGCAACAAGTAGCCAAAGGCAGTTTTATTACGAGCTGCAGCAAGGGAAAATCTGGTTCGGACAGGGGGGGAAGCCCCCCCTCCAAGGCAGATCTTCGAATACAAGCAATTATGAAGCAGTTTATATACTGTCCATTAGATATAATAACAATAACAATTAGTCTCCTTCCCATTACAAACACCAATGGCTAACAGTTATTTTAGTTCCATTCAGATGCTCCTTATCTCAAGGTCCTTGCCAAAGTCAGCATTCTATCCTTATCTCCGTATGGAGGCGAGAGGCAAAGGCAGTGTCTTATTACAGATCTCGCGTTGTCAGGCCACAGACTTAGCCTGACTCTTGCTCTCTTGTTAACAAGACCAAGATGGCTGCACACAAATTCCCTTCTTCCCTTTTCCTGCCTCCATAGTTACTTAGCCACTTAAAGAAACAGGGTTGAACAGACTAAAAGGGAATAAAATCAAATAACAAAGGGCACAGATGTAAAGGAAACTCGTCTAACTGGCATTTCCCCTGCCACTGTGTATCCCACCCCACTGGGAATTTAAGCACTGGAATGGGTTCCCTAGGGAAGTAGTGGAGTCTCCATCCCTAGAGGTGTTTAAGTCTCGGCTAGACAAAGCCCTGGCCGGGTTGATTTAGTTGGGATTGGTCTTGCCTAGAGCAGGGGGCTGGACTTGATGACCTTCTAAGGTCTCTTCCAGCTCTATGGTTCAATGATTCTATGGATGACCTCCTCTGGATCTCAGAGTCCCAGATGCTTGCTGGCATGGACATGCTTGCAGCTCTGCAGCTGGAGGGGAGACAGCCCCGGACAGATTGTGGGTCAGTCCAGGCAGGCAGCCAACTGCAAAATTCCTCTGCCGCTGGAGCAGGCCCCACCAAACACCAGGTTCCATGGACAGATCACTCAGCCTCTCTTTGCACCCAGAGTCAGCTTGTCTTCAGGGCTCCATCTCCAGCAGCACTTTCCCAAAGAGCCACAGTTACTCTCAGTTACCTCCTGTGTAGGGTTATGCAGGCCCTTCTCAGCCATGGGTGCAGCCAGGGGCTCTCCCCTCCAGGAACAATCCCCAACAGCCCCTGAAGCAGCCGGCTCAATCCAAGCCCCACCAGGCTCCAGCTTCCAGCAGCAGTTCCAGGCCTGGAAAAGACTCCCCACCAGCTCCTCTCTCCAAAATGGAGCCTCTCTCCCTGCACTGCCTGGAAAAGACCAACAGTTTCCCTCCATTTTACCCCCAAGGCATCATGGGAGTTGTAGTTTCTAGGGCTGAACTGCAGCACAATGGACCCTCCCAGGTAAAAGTCAGACGTTCCTGTAGTAAAGGGAGTCTACATTATTTAGGAGAGTCCTTCACTGGTTAAGTTGGAGGCTGAGGGCTTGGGGTTCAGTGTTCTGGGGGAAAATATGACTGCATTAACTTTTGTAGATGAGGTGGCTATTTTTAATGGGGCATATCAAGGGATGATTAGGAACCTTCAGACTTCAGAGTGTTTCTGCGGCAATACTAGCTGGAAGGAAAATGTTAGGAAAACAAATGTGTTTCACGGGATGGTGAAATGCATGAGTTATGTGGTTAATCCTAAGGATAATTGGATATGGGGTAAAGAGAAGATAGATTATGTGCAGCCTGGACATTTGAAAAATATTTGGGTGTAAAGATAGACCCTTGGATAGGGGAGGATGGTCTGTCACTCCAGGGGAAATTGACTGAATGGCATAATAAATTATGTGAAGCACCATTGAAACCTGCCCCAAAATTGATGATGTTCCAGATGTATACTTTACCCAAGTCATGTTATAATTTGCTTTTAATTGTGCCTCCTTTTATGTTTTTGGTGTTTTACTGAGGAAAGTTGCTAAGAAGATTTTATGTCCCTCTCATCGGGGCACAACTATTTTACACTACAGGAAGAGCTGGGAGACTTGCATTGACTAATTTTAGTATTCGAATCTCAAATCTCCCACTTGATCTGCATATTTCATAATACATGTAACAAGGTTCTTCCTGGAAATTAAGAAAAAAACAAAAAACACAACCAACGTTCAGTTAACGGAAGTCAGAAAAAGAAAGTGGGCATTCTTTTTACTTTACACGATGAATCAGGAATAACTTCAGGAATAACTTCGACTAATTCGGAAGTCGAGAAGACATATGGTTTCACGAGATGATCAGATAGATTTATGGTATATTTATACAGGGGAAAGCGTAGTTGATAACATTATGCTATATAATATGGTTACCGCAAAGTCGAAAAAGTGTAGGAGGGTGGAATTTGAAAGGTGGTGCCCCTTAAAGTGGCAAGGAATTCGGATTAAGTATTTTTAAAATTACCCAATTGGCATTCTTGTTTGATTAGACCGTAGATGGCTAATTTCGCTCCCTTTATGACTGCATTACAATTAAGAGTGAATGTTTTCCCTACCAGAGCAACACTTGCTAGAGGGAGAAATGAAATGCAGGCTGTGTGTAGATGGTGTGGGAAGGTTATGAAAACAGTCTCACACATATCCAGGCAATGTTTTAACACGAAAGACGTTTGGATAAAAAGACATAACCGGGTAGTAGCTGCAGTTATTGATAAAATCAGGGCATGAAGATGGAAAGTGATAGTGGAACCACAATGAAGGAAGAAAGACAGCTGTTTGTGTAAGCCTGATATTGCTTTCGTTAGAAGAGAAACAACAGTAATGGTAGACTGGATGGGAAAACAATTCTGATAGTTTCCCCACAGGGAAAAGGTGACCTATGACTCTGCTTTGGAGGAGATATTAAAGAACTAATTGGGAGCAGAAATGCACCTTTTATTGGCCTCGTAGCTGGGGCACGAGGCAAATGGACCTGAGCTAATGATGAGTTATTAAGGTTCTTTGGAATTGAGAAAGGAAAAAAAAATTAAGGAAAACTTGTGTAGACTCAGAGGGGCAGCCATACTAGTCCGTAACTAAAAAAAACTTTAAAAAAAGTCCTATAGCACAGTTTTTCTGAAAAAATTCTGTAGTGTAGACATCTCCTCTGTGATGCCAGCACCCATGCCTGAGAAATGTGCTACTCTTGAAGCAGCTGACATGAAACTTAGGTCTCAACAAACCAGCAGCACAAAGGGATGCATCGAAATGGTCTTTTTTTCTGATAGGATGATGAATTGGGGCATAATGGTTAACGACAGGCAGTGTTGAATATAGAAGACTCTGCTGTTTGCTTTTTAAAATACATTTTTTTACATGAGTTTATGGCTCATGGGAGCAGAGAAATCTGGCACGGTGTTCAACTCTGTAAGGATACCATTTGGCATAGCCTACGCCCCAGCTGTATTTCAGACCAAAATAGTAACACTAAGAGCACGTCTAGACTATGTGGGGGAGGGGGTTTCAAAAGAAGATATGCAAATTCAGTGCAAATTTGCATATCTTCTTCTGATCACTTTTTCTAAAGAGATTCTTTCGAAAAAGAAAGTAGTCTAGATGCGGTTCTTTTGAGAGAAAAAAACTTTCAAAAGAACCCTTCTTTCTCAAAAACTGAGGTTTACAGCATTCTTTTGAAAAAGGGGTTAGGGGTTTTTTTGTTTTGTTTTGTTTTGTTTTGTTTTAAAAGAACCGTGTCAAGACTGCTTGCTTTTTTGAAAAAACCTCTTTCAAAGAAGCAATCATCGTGCTGAATTTGCGTATCTTCTTTCAAAATCGAAAGCAAGTCTAGACATTCCCTAAGACAGCCATAGCAGTTGTGATGGAAATCAACTTTCCACCAACTCTTCGTGTGACACTGTGGCTGAGAGGATGAAATACATCCTTGGATGGATAAAGAAGAGACTATCAAGCAAGAATAGAGGTTACTACGCTAGGCTGTATTAATTAAACCATTATTGGAGAGTCTATCAATTCTGTCAATTCTGAAGTCCTAGCATGGCTGTCTGGAGGAGTGCTAGGACTGGTAAGAGTAAACTTGAATTGACTAGCACTGAACTTCAGCTCCCTGATCTAACGGGCTGCTTTGTTCACCCAGAGGAAGTCGCAGACTAATAAACATCGAAATCTGGTTCAGCCCTAGTGAGAAATCACACTAGATTAACCTGCATTGCACATAACTTTTCTACCTAAAATGTTACATTTTCCAATGGAAAAATAGAGTATATGAAAACCAGAAATATTCTGTCAAAAATCATTTTAATTCAAACTGAAATTTCGTGAAAAACAAATTTAAAATTCTGTTTAAAACCCAAAAATATGTTTTTGTCAGATGTCTTTGTTTTTATTAACAAATTCAAATGTATTACCAAATGTGTCTGTACTTGTTCTTATTAACAGATTCATTCTGTTATAATAAAAGTCTTATAAAAGGTGTTTCACAACTTAAATAGGGATGCTTCATATTATACACATAAGCACAATTAGAAATTGATGTATGGATGTCTTTAACTTGGATTGACAAAATCTGATGCCACTTACTTTCCTCAGCTTTTGTGATCTTGATCGTATGTTGTGGTTGATGCGTTTCTATTCGTTTTCTTCTTATGTCTTTTCAGTTGCTAGTGTCAGTTAAAGTCTTTTATCTTGCATTTAGGTCCAAACTTCTGTTTGTTTTGCTCTATAGTTGTGTAACCTATGTATTAGCTGTCCTATCAGAAGGATGTATAATATTAAATTTTTCCCCATCTTCTGCCAAACACACACACACACATACACACACACACTCACGCATATATACAAACTTAAGAAAAATATCAATGAAGATTAAAAATGTCTTCTTTTCACCCATATTTTTTTCCGGAGAGAGAGGGGAGACATTTGCTGAATACTTCTATGTAAAATGTTAGCTTAAAGCATAGGTTTTGCTCTCTGTGTTTGAAAAATTGTAATATCTATGGGTTCATATTTTAAATACCTTCAAACAATCTCTTTTCCACCATGCCTGTAGTCCCTAATTTCTTTCTTCTTCTTATAATGCTTCCGGTGGTGGGCTTCTGGCTATATGCCCTTATCTTTGTGTTTTGTCAGATCATGATGTGTTGTGTTATGGTTGCGTTTGTCGTGCTGTGACAGTGGACACACTCCCCTTGAAAATAATATTTAGTTTCCCTTAAAATAGTCTGTAAAACTCTGTTATGAAATAAATGCTTTGATTAAAAGTGATCTATTGCTACTGTCGCTCCAGCTCCAAATGCTTCCAAGACCAAAAAAACTCCCCACTGCATAAAAAATGGAAAACACTTTGAAAAGGACATTACAATTGGCATTTGGCAGATTACGTATTTGTGCTTTTTAACCCCTGTCTGGCATTTGGGAGATACAATGGCTTGAGCAAGAGAAGCGGCAAAATATTAATACTATTTTTTGTGTCTGACCGCTGCGGAGGTTGGGTCGAGTTATTTTCCATATAGGTTTAATACATGCTTAGGTCAAAGCCGCAGCTATCTGGGTAGCAGCCGAGCAGAGATGGGGGCTGAGTTTGTGGCAATGGAACAGAAATTCAGCTTCCGCAGCATGCATATCTATGTATCTATCTATAAACAACCAGCAAATCAACATGCATGTTGGTAGCAGCTATGGAACACAGCTGAAATCAGGGCTCTGTTGTAGCTGTGCACTGTAACAAATGAATAGTAAGAGCCAGCCCATGCCTCAAAGAGCGTCTGATCTGAATGGATAGGAGAAACAAAGGCTTGAGGCTCAGCGATTCTAAGTGACTTGACCAAGGTTACACAGTGAGTCAGTGCCACGGAACTGGGACTTGCCTACAAGAGCACCCTTGCTCTTTAAAGTTATTAGAGCTTATGTGAGATAGCCTACGTATGCCCCACTCCCCTCCAATTCTCAGTCCACTAGCCTGGTTCCTGTGCAGTGGGAACTCTATGGAGTTTGTGTACAGATCCGTAACTCCCACGTTAAACTTCCCCCTAGCAAAACGCAGGATAGCGGCCTCTGGCACAGGGACAGAAAAGAGGAAATTAACCATCTTCCCAATGCTACCTCTTTTTACAGGAAGCAACTGAACAAAAGCTTTTCTCTCCCAGAACTATTGCAAAGGGAGGGGAGGGAGGCAGGCCTGGATTGGGCTGCTCCCAGGAGGCTTGGGAAAGACCCGTTGTAATTTAGCGTCCACACTCTTTCTCACTTTGTATGCAGCACTAGATTTTGGCCCACTGCAGCTTGCAGAGCTGCCGCTGACAGGAAAACATGGGGGCGTCTGGAAGCCAAATTCGTGTGATGCCGCCCAGCGTTACCAATGCAATTGCCTCGATTAAGAACCAGCGATCGGTTCGGTCCTTTGCCTGAAAGGGCAACCACAGTGCAGTGAGAAGAAAGAAATTCAGCAGCTTCTGATAGAGAACACTTCCTGGCTTGGGAGGTGTTGCTCCTTTTGCTTAAGGCGTAACAGGTGGTTCTTTTAATTGAGAGCCCCGCTCGCTGGTACAACCTCTTTGCCATGGCTGGGGATATAATCTATGCTGATTTAGACATCCCTAGAGCCCGCTTGCCTCCTTCATCTCAGCCCCGCAGTAAGTATGAACAAACTGCCTCGTTTTGTGCCAATCTTGTGGGTTTCCAGTTGAATCTCCTGCTTTCTAACCAGAGAGAGAGCCCAACATCTGATGGAGTGGCCATTTGCCCAAATTTGTGTAATACGGAGTTATAGACCTGTAGGAGTAGAAGGGACCTTGACGGGCCATGTGGTCCATCTCCATTTGCCCACAAAAGCGTATGCCCAAATAAATCTATTCGTCTTTACGGTGCCGCAGGACTATGCCTGACTTTTGTCCAGAATTGGGACACGGATTTGTGTAATACGGAGTTATAAACCTGTATGAATAGAATGGGACCCTGATAGGCCATGTGGTCTATCTCCCATGCTGGACATGACCCAATAGTGGTCTTTGTTCTCGTAAATGACTATTTATTGGTTGATATGGATATAAATGTCTCTCTGGCCGCTTCCTAACAAGTTATAGTCCAAGAACAAAAATACAAGTAGTGTATAACTTAAGCTGCCATTCATCTGAAGAAGTGGGTTGTGCCCATGAAAACTCAAGATACTATCTATCTATTTGTCTATCTTTTGTTAGTCACTCGGGTGCTACAGAACCACTTTTTTTACAACAAATAGTGTGGTAGCACTTTATAGACTAACATAACATGTAGATGAGATCATGAGCTTTTGTGGGCACATCCCACTTCTTCAGATGACCAGAGTGTTGTATGTCCAGAATCAAAATAAATAGGGCAAAAGAGGTGGAGGAGAATGGAGGGGAGGAGGGGGGAGACAAAAGGAAGCAGTGGGTATATAAGTATCAAAGGGAAAACCGAGCTGGTATGTAACAGGCAAAGCTGATTGTTTATAAGCACCTAAAAACTGCATAGTTAAAAAGAGCAGATAAGGACCATTAATTAGCAATTAGAGAGGAAGCATACTGATACCACAATCTACACAGTTTTTTTTAAGTTACAGACCAACAGGGCCTCCCCTCTGAAACTTTTTCAGAGCAAACTTTAACGTGCATTTGAGTTTATTATTCGGAGACTTGGGGTGGAAACAAGATACCGCTGTCAGTGACAATGTGGCCTGCCGACTGCTTTTTTTGTGACGGTACTGCCCAGTACTCAGAACTGGTACCTCTAGTCAGTACTTCCCCTGAAGTACTGGCACCTTTTTTTTTTAACAAAAAAAAATCCACTGCCTGCAGAGTGTCTGTAGAAACCAGGGGGTTGGAGAAGGCTGTTGTGGAGTCACAGTCATCTCTGTGCTCCAGGCGTAACCAATCTCTAGGGAATGACTCCTTTAGTGTTCACATAGTTCCACAGCAGTCCAAAGACTGGGTTTTCGGGTTCCGGAGTTCTGTGGCTTCCTCCTTGCCCCAAATCCATCCAGCCCCTGCATCTGGCTTGTTCTGTATCCTTCCAGGGCGCAAGCCCTCAGAGTGTATTTCAGCCTTTTCAGAACAGGGTAACTATTTATTAGCCACTTGGCTATAGACTCCAAATGTCCTTGGTAAAGACACAAAACTTAACGCCACCGTCCATCATGGCCATGAATTGGTCAGGCTGAAACGGGCTTCCTCTCCAGCTCTCTCTCTGTCCTTTTGTCCCTCCCAGGTGAGAGTTTCTTAGTCTGTCTAGAGCAGTGGCCTGCATCCCTTCGGTTCTTAAAATACGTCCTTGCACCCTTTATTAAAAATCGTTGAAGTAGGTCAGTTCTTTAAACCTACGATATATCATAAAAATCTGGCATGTCTCGCACCCCCAGAGAGTGCGGGCACCCCAGGGTTAAGAACCACTGGTCTGGAGGGAAACCCCTATTCCAGCCCCCCGGCACCGTTTTCTCCTTTGTTCTCCAGTTCAGTTCACATGTCCAGCCTGATGGACTTTCCTGCTTTTAGGCGTCAATGGTTGAAGTCTTCGGGACTTCTCTCCCAAACCTCTGTTGATCTGGTTTGGTTTAACCAGTGCATTGAGGACCTGAGTCATTCCATCCAGGCAGTGAGGTGACACACACACACACACACACGGAAATGCAAAGTTCAGAGGAAAACTAAGGCACACACAGAAATCATGAAAATATTACTAATGTTTCCTACTTTGCCACAGAAGGAATGAAAAAAGTTTCCATGGTTAAATCCAGGGAAGAAGGAGTGAGAATGAGTATGGAGAATTGGGATGCTCAGAGAGTAGGACTTAAATGTATTACTTCAGAAAGCAGATCCAAGAGTCTGCTCTCATTTAAACCAGTGTAAACCCAGACTAATTCCTTTTGGAGTCAGTGGAGTCACTCTGGATTGACACTAAAGTCACTGTGATCAGAATCCAACCTGGACTCCGTTGACTGTAGTGGAGTCACTCCAGATTGATGCCGAAGTCACTGAGCTCAGAATCTAGCGCTGAATCCTTCAGGTAGAAATTAATTTAGGTGCGAGAAGTCATGGGAGCTGTTCCTCACAGGGAACATAGTCACTGTTTTGAGGTACACAATGATGGGGGGCGGGAGAGAAAGAACTCCAGTGTATTGACCGGGAGCAGAGGATGCAGGCTCTGAAGAGAGAAAGAGGGGAGAGGAAACCTGGACCATGACATCTTGAGACAGAATGTGGTTAATTCTAGATTCTGGAATGGACATAAAGCCAGTGGTATTAGAGGGCTTATCCCTCACCCTCCTGCTTCCCTGGTCCTTTCACATGAAAAGAGAACTTACTTGGTTTCCACTCAGCAAAATTAACTATACAGGAGCCAGAGGTGATGAAAGAACCAGAAAGATAAACAACAGAGAAATGGGGTGTAAGGTCCTGACCAGGCAGAAAGCTCTCCACCTAAGTTTCAATCGCTGGCTTGAAATGTATCTTCCTTACTCACCGAACTAAGTGACTGGGCAACAAAATGGAAAATTAATTTTCATGTTGATCAATGACAAGCAATGCACATTGGAAAAAATAATCCCAACTATACATACATAATGATGGGGACAAATTTAGCTATAACCACGCCAGAGAGAGAGAAACTGGAGTCATTGTGGATCATTCTCTGAAAACATCTACACCATGTGCAGCGGCAGCCAAAAAAGCAAACAGAATGTTAGGAATCATTTAAAAAGGGATAGAGAATAAGACAGAAAATATCTTATCTTATAAAACCATGGGACAGCCACATCTTGAATGCTACCTACAGGTGTGGTCACCTCATCTCAAAAAAGATCTATTGGCATTAGAAAAGGTTCAGAAAGGGGCAACAAAAATGATTAGGGGTTTGGAACAGATCCCATATGAAAAGAGATTAAAAGAGATCAAAAGACTAAAAGAGGAGGCTGAGGGGGGATATGACAGAGGTCTATAAAATCATGACTGGTGTGGAAAAGTGAATAAGGAAAAGTTATTCATTTGTTCCCATAAGAACTAGATGAAATTAATAGGTAGCAGGTTTAAAGCAAACCGAATGTCGGTGGTGTCAAGGCCCATGAGCCGTGCCCTAGACATGATACAGACATTTGTTTCTGTATCGGTACAAATGTGAGGCCAAAGCTCGCTTACTTCCCTAACAAAGTCCCATGGGTGTCCTCACTTTGCTAATGGAGAAGGTCCGCTCTTCCTTTAGACAAAGGGGCAGACAGGACAACCCAAGGGGGCTGCCAAATATTTTCCTTTTTGAGAACGGATATGATTGGTCCCCACCCGATCCCAGTTCAGTACTTCCGCACAGAATCACAGGGCAGCAAGGGACCTCCAGATAGGGTTACAGATGTCCTGTTTTTAAAGGGACAGTCCTATATTGAAGACCACAGGTGTCCCGATTTTTTTTTTAAATGGGCCTCGTATTTTCCATCTCCCTCTTTCCTCATCAGTATCAGCAGGTCCTGCCACCAGCTGGATCACCAGCTACCCAACCTGTGGTGAGTGAAGTGAGGGTTCCAATGGCCAGCGATGGGAGGGGGCATACAAGGTTTGGGGGGGGGCAGGATGCAGCGCATGGGGCCAAATACCCCCCCTTCTAGTCTGTCAGTGCAGGCCCAGCTGCATACGGGCTCTTGGCCAAGAGGGGCCCGCCCCCACATCCTGTTTCTGGCTGGCACTAGCTGTGAGCTGCAGCGGGTCATGAGCGTGGGCAGCTGCCGGTTACATGTTGCCTCTGCTGCCCACCCAAAGGCCCTTTACATGCTCGGCCCCCACTCACTGTCCTCTCCCTGCTGTGCCCCTTTGCCCCCCTCAGTCCTGCTGCTGATCCCATGTCCCTGCCCAGTCTTCTCCTCTCCAAACTAAGCAAACCCAGTTCTCTCAGTCTTCCCTCACAGTTCCTGTTCTCTTGCCCTTTCCTCATTTTTGTTGCTCTTCTCTGGACCTTCTCGAGTTTCTCCACATCTTTCTTGAAATGTGGTGCCCAGAACTAGACACAATACTCCAACTGAGGCTTAATCAACACAGAGTTGAAGAATTACTTCTCCCACAATCCACGGCAAAATATTTTCTATTGTTGTACTACTTCATGATATTGGGAGGGGGAGTGCATAATCTTACTTGGGCAGGTTCAGGGGTGCTCATCCAACGGATATGCCACTGACTGACAGCTGTATTGTAGCCCCAGAATCATTGAATCATAGAACACTGGAACTGGAAGGGACCTCAAGAGGTCATCAAGTCCAGTCCCCTGCCCTCACGGCAGGACCAAGCACCATCTAGATCATCCCTGATAGATATCTGTCTAACCTGCTCTTAAATATCTCCAGTGATGGAGACTCCACAACCTCCCTAGGCAATTTATTCCAGATTTTCACCACCCTGACAAGTAGGAACATTTTCCTAATGGCCGATCTAAACTTCCCTTGCTGCAGTTTAAGCCCACTGCTTCTTGTCCTACCCTCAGATGGCAAGGAAAACAAGTTTTCTCCCTCCTCCGTGTAACACCCTTTTACATACTTGAAAATTGCTCTCATGAGCCCTCTCAGGCTCCAGCTACACTACAAGTTTTCTTGGCAAAAAATAAGCTAATGAGGGACTCATGTAAATGAGTCATGATCTCATTTGCATATTTTCTGCTGAGCCATTTTTGTGCTAGGGGTTTTTGCTCAAAATCAAGCAGTGTGGACATTTTCGTTTTGTGCAAAACCCCCTTTTTTCTTATGGAAAATCTTATGGAAAAGGGATTTTTGCGCAAAAAGAAAATGTTCACACTGTTTGGTTTTGTACAAAAAACCCTAGCGCAAACACAGATCGGCAAAAAATATGCAAATGAGATCACGACTCATGTAAATGAGTCTCTCATTAGCATATTTTTTGCGGAGAAAACTCGTACTGGAGACACAGCCACATTCTTCTCTTTTCTAAACTAAACAAGCCCAGTTCTCTCAGTATTCCCTCATAGTTCATGTTCTCTAGGCCTTTCTTCATTTTTGTTGCTCTTCTCTGGACCTTCCTCAATTTCTCCACATATTTCTTGAAATGTGGTGCCCAGAACTGGACACAATACTCCAGCTGAGGCCTAGTCAGCGCAGAGCAGAGTGGAAGAATGACTTCTCATGTCTTGCTCACAACACTCTTGTGAATGCCTCCCAGAATCACGTTTGCTTTTTTTGCAACAGCATCACACTGTTGACTCATATTTAGTTTGTGGTCCACTATGACCCTTAGACCCCTTTCTGCCATACTCCTTCCTATACAGTCGCTTCCCATTCTGTGTGTGTGACACGGATAGTTCTTTCCTACATGGAGCACTTTGCATTTGTCTTTATTAAACTTCATCCCATATACCTGAGCCTATTTCTTCATTGTGTCCAGAATACTTTGAATTATGACCCTATCCTCCAAAGCACTTGCAGCCCCTCTTGGCTTGGTACCATCTGCAAATTAATCATGCATGGTTTATTTGTTGGTCAACAAGTCAAAATGGCGTGGGCTAATGGCCAGGACACTAGGCCGTGACTCTGAAGATCTGAGCTGTAGTTTCAGCTGTGCCGTTGACTTCCTGTGTGATCTGGGGCAAACTACTGCATCTCTCTGGCCTTGAGTTCCCAGCTGTAAGGCTCCAGGACTTCTTCACTACACAGGACCGCCGGGAGTCATTGAAGAAGTGTCTTTACTGATGCGCTATGGATAGGTTCCCAGTCCTTTTGTGGGGGATTCTGGCCAAGCCTTAAAAGAGAACGCAAATCTTCTAGTAACTACAGCATTTCCTTTGTTCATTAGACTGTCTCCAAACATTGAACTGGGCAGATTTCCGTCTGTGTCCACATTGGCATCATCTCGTCTTAAGAATCGGAGCAGCGGGGTCTGTTGTCCTGCTGGTGGCAGTCACGGTGCTGAGCGTGCGGGGTAAGTTGATTCACGCGCCAATGGTTATAGCATTTGTACGACAAGGGGCATTTTTCGGTTGTTACAATTTCCCCGGTTTTCACATTTGGGGCTAACTTTTCCCATCTGTTCTTAGCCATATTTGTTTTTGGATGTTTGAGCAAAAGTAGCTCAGACACTCTTGGGTCTGACGAACGTGGGGAAGGAGAAATATGTTTGTGACTTTTTGTTGGAACATCTATGACAAATGAACGGGGGAATTTGCTGTAGAAATTAATTGAAGAACCAGAGAACAAGCTCCCTGGGGAATTGTACAGCCCAGAACTGAGGAATTGTATTATTCTGTAATTTATGTTTCATGTTTAAAATTAAACATAAGAACAGCCACACTGGGTCAGACCAAAGGTCTATCTAGGTCAGTGTCCTGTCTGCCGACAGTGGCCAACGCCAGGTGTCCCAGAGGGAGTGAACAGAACAGGGAATCCTCAAGTGATCCCTTCCTCCCCTGTTGCCCATTCCCAGCCTCTGACAAACAGAGGCTAGGGGCACCATTCCTGCCCATCCTAGCTAAAAGCCATTGATGGATCTAGCCTCCATGAATTTATCTGGCTCTTTTTTTGGTCCCTGTTAAAGTCCTGTCTTCAGAACATCCCCTGGCAAGGAGTTCCACAGGTTGACTGTGCATTGTGTGAATACTTCCTTTTGTTTGTTTTAAACCTGCTACTTATTAATTTAATTTGATGACCCCTGGTTCTTACATTATGGGAAGAATCATAGAATCATAGAATCATAGAATAATAGGACTGGAAGGGACCTCGAGAGGTCATCGAGTCCAGCCCCCCGCCCTCAAGGCAGGATCAAGCTCCGTCTACACCATCCCTGACAGATGTCTATCTAACCTGTTCTTAAATATCTCCAGAGAGGGAGATTCCACCACCTCCCTTGGCAATTTATTCCAATAAATAACTTTTTCTTATTTACTTTCTTCATATCAGTCACGATTATCTAAACCTCTATCAAATCTCCCCTTAGTTTCATTTTTTTTAAGCTGAAAAGTCCCAGTCTTTTTAATCTCTCCTTGTATGTCAGTTGTTCCATATCCCTAGTCATTTTGGTGCCCTTTTCTGAACATTTTTTCCAATACCAAGAGTTGGTACAAAGGGCTACTATTCTAAGCAGCAGTCGTTTTTAATGGCCTACAAAGAGGATTTCAGGCTAACACAAGGCATTGAAAAGAATTTGTGATTGTCGTTAGGACTCTGGAGTCCTCTGATTTTCTCGCTCGGTATGTTGAACGGTTTCATAACATCAAAGGAGAGATATAACCAACAAGGAAATAAGATA
Source organism: Pelodiscus sinensis (assembly GCF_052426305.1). Taxonomy (NCBI): domain Eukaryota; kingdom Metazoa; phylum Chordata; order Testudines; family Trionychidae; genus Pelodiscus; species Pelodiscus sinensis. Next base: position 16,623,808 of record NC_143070.1, read on the forward strand.
AGCATGCAAGATGTTTAAGATAATTACTAGCAGCTGCTTTGAATAATTTTAAAAATAAAATTAAAAGTGGGAAAACAAAATCATGGAGTCATAGAAAACTAGAACCGGAAGGGACTTTAAGAGGTCATTGAGTCCAGTCCCCTGCCCTCACGGCAGGACCAGGCACCATCTAGATCATCCCCAATAGGTATCTATCCAACCTGCTTTTAAATATCTCCAATAGTAATAGAGATGTAGCTGTGTAGCCCACCCCCACCCCACCCGTTCTAAAATCTGATATGTCGGTTTTTTATGTGTTCACTTCTTTTGATTGTATCCCTTTGGTATATATGATCATGCCGATTTTCTTCCACAATTTGATCTGAGGAAGTGGATCTGGCCCACAAAAGCTCATCATCTAATAAACCATCTTGTTAGTCTTTAAAGTGCTGCACAGTCTTGTCTTTTGTTTAAACATCTCCAGTGATGAAGATTCCACAACCTCCCTAGGCAATTTATTCCAGTGTTTAACCACCGTGACAGGTAGGAAGCTTTTCCTAATGTCCAAACTAAACCTCCCTGGCTACAATTTAAGCCCATTGTTTCTTGTCCTATCCTCAAAAGCCAAGGAGAACAATTTTCTCACTCCTTCTTGTGACACCCTTTTAGATACTTGAAAACTGCTATCAAGTCCCCCTTTTGGTCTTCACTTTTCTAAATTAAACAAGCCTAATTCTTTCAGCAGCAGTCATTTTTAATATCTGCTTAAAATGTAAGAATGCAATAAGAATGAAAAATAAAAATAAAAATAAAAATAAAAATAAACACTTGAGGTCAAATTTTTGAAATATTTCCGCATTTTGTTGAGAAATTTTCCAACACAATTGTTTTGATTTTTTTTTCTAAATGATTTTTTTTATAAATAATTTCCACGCCACAGAAAATTGTGAGGTATCTTCATGTGCCGAACAGTTTTAGAATGAAAACGTCATCATACCGCCATGAAAAAGAAATTCTGAATTCCATCCTACTCTCCTTCATAATTTGGGGTAGACAATTGAAAGTTCTAGGCATGGAACATGCAGCTCCCCAACATTCCTTTCTGTAGTTCCTTAAAACTTTGATTTGGGGAAGTTCTAAGGGTTTGTGGTGGCTGGTTTGCATGTCCAATGTGGGTTTTTTTATACAAGTACAGGTTGGACCTCCCTGGTCTGGCATCCTCAGGACCTGACCAGTCCTGAATGAGGGAGTTTGCTGGACTAGGGAAGGTCAATGCAGGCCCTTCTGAAGCCAGCTTCCCGGCCAGGCCCTCCTCCTCACTGCTAACCCCACGGTTCACTCAAGTCACGCCTGCAGCCGTCCTGGCTTGGCTCCCAGCTGTGGCCGACCTCCCAGACACTGGCCTGCCAGCCTGGCTCTGCTCCTGGCCATGGCTGAGTTCCTAACTCACAACCATCAACACTCCATCACACGGATTTTGTGCTAAAGTTTTTCAGGGTTCCTCGGGGAATGAACTGACTATCTCCGAAAGCCCCAGAAATGAAAGTAAATGCGTCGCCATCCAGGAGACACTATCTCGCTTGAAAAGGCATCTGTGCAGCTCAGCAGGTAAAATCCTAGGCAAGGCCTGATTATCCATTAGGCCCAATAGGCACAGTACCTACGGCCTTTGAATAAGTTTAGGGGCCCCTCAAAAATGTAGGGCCTACAAAAATGAATAACTGACTTGAAAATAAAAATGGAAAACTGCAACATCAAACTTCATAATTAGCTCTCTTTAGTCAACAAACAACATTCGGGTATAACCTACAATTAATTATCAGGCATATAGGCAATTAGGCATTTTCCCCTTAGATGTTTCTATATAATCTAATTAAAAGGCCTACGATTATGAGCATGACTAGTGCCTACGCAGACCTTAATCTGGCTTTGATCATAGGTGCTGTCTTTCATTTTTAGGTAGGTGCATCTTCGGTGGTTTGTTAATTAACCTGCTTTCCTCCACACTGTTTGCTACCAGCCCCAAAGCCACTGTGCTGGTGTTAGAACTTGGCAGGAAATTAAATTTCTGTTTTGTGGGAAATTCAAACTGTTTGAATTTTATTTGTTTGGCTGGTTGGTGCGTGTGTGTGTGTGTTTGGGGGGTTTTTTGTTTTGGTTTTTTTTCTTCATCCAACTCAGACCAAATAGCTGAATTCTTGACATTTGGGGGGGCGGGAGGGAAATTCCAAGCAGTTTTGGTCCAGGAACATTGCAATATTTAAGAACCCTGCAAATCCACAGATATCTGCTTTCCATCCGTATCTATCTGCATGCACAGATGTGGATATCTGCGGTTCATTTTTGGGGATGTGGCTGTGGTTACAAACTTTGTAACTATAACCCTGCAAATTTGCAGATATCTGCTTTATATCCCCAGGTATTCTTACTTGCAGTGGTCAGTGTGGCTATCCACGACTCATTTTTGTGCATAAAAATGCAGGTGCACATTTTGTATCCGCGGAGGCTCTAAATATGTTGGTTTGATAGCATCAAACCCTTTGCGCAAGAGCCTGTAAACCTCATTTTTTGAGGAATAAGGGATCTTGCACAAAAGGGTTTTTTTCCCCGGCAAATGGCCCCGTCTAAACAGGGCTTTTTATCGCAAAAACCTCTTCCGCAAAAAGGATCAGAAGAAGATATGCAAATGAGAGCACGAGATATGCAAATGAGCGCTCCATTTGCATTTCCTCTTCCACAAAAAACCCTCAGTGTAGACGTAGCCACAGTGTAAGATAACAAAAAAGGCTAAATCACATGGTATCAGAAAAAGAATCTTTTAACGTAAGCTAGATGTCAAAACAAAATTAATCAAACTGATGAAGACAAAAGAAAATGGTTTGGCTTTTCCCCTGACACACGCCTGTAAAATGTTTTTAATTCCCACAAAATTCTATTTTAAAATAGAAAACTGCCAGGCCTGGACTCCTCTCCCACATTAATTTTTATAGTGCCTCTCAATTCTGACTCACGGCTCCTTGCTAATCCAGATCTGGCCTCACCCCTCCCCCAAAAATCTGCTGATGCTCCCCCTACCTTGCCTATGTTTGAATACAATGCCTAGCATCATTGGTACCAATGTCTAGTTTTCTCAGAAGGAGCTCCGCCCCACTCTGTCCCGAAGTCCCACCCCCAACTCCACCCATTTCCCCAAGAGTCCGTCTTTGCCCAGCCATTTTTCTGGAAAAACAATACTTGCGTCCACAGTACCATTGAGTTCTTTCGACAGAAAGTCGAAAGAGTGGAGCGGTTTTCCTGACATCAGTAAACCTCATTCTATGAGGAAGAAGCCTTTTTCAGAAAAAGGTGTGTGTGGACGCAGGAGAGGGAGTTCTTCCGAAAGAAGAGACCTCCAGAAAATAACACAGGTGCCCTGATGGCCATTCCATCCACACTAATCTCAACTGAAATGCAAGAGAGCAGCCAATCAATGTGGACACTCTCTTTCAAAAAAGCACACCGCTTTTTCGTTATGGTTTTGCTGTGTGGACGCTCTCTTTCAAAATAAGCTTTTCCAGAAGATCTCCTCCGGAAAAGCTTCTTCCGAAAGGAGCCTGCAGTCTAGACGTAGCCCTAGAGTAGGTGCGACAGAAATACAACTAATGCACTAACAACTGCACTATCCAATTCCCCTTCCAGAGGGCTCCTCGTGCGTGCTTTGCCCCCGGGACTGGCTGCCGTACAAGAGGAAATGTTATTGGGTGTCTAAAGAAATGAAAATGTGGAAAAGCAGCCAGGCCGACTGCATAACGAAGAGCTCCCATTTACTGGTGACCCAGGACCAGGAGGAGATGGTAAAGTTCTTTCTTGGTAGAGGTCAGAGCACTGGCTCGGGGATAAACCACTAATGTGTGAAAATGTAGTTCCAACCCCACCCGTAAGCCAGCAAGTATTTTATTTGAAGGTCAACAGCTTGGATTGCTAAGATCTCAGGTGCCATACATAGGGTTGTCAACAAGGTAATATTTAAAAACCTGACACTCCAGCAGGCATGCTGGAACCTCCCCTGCCCGTCATTTTCCCCGAAGCTCCGCCCCACCCCACCTCTTCCCATAGGCTCTACCCCTGCTCCGCCTTTTCTCCTCAGACTCTGTCCCACCTCTGCCCCTGAGGCCCCGCCCCCCCATCCACTCCTCTTTCCCCATTGCTGGCTTCTTTTCTCCCTCCCACTCCTCCACAATTGGGCCAGGAAGACTTGTCTGTGGAGCCAGGGCTGGGAGCTGCAACCATCCCAGGAAGATAGGAGGCAGCCCCACATAGTAAAACTGATATGGGGTGGATGACCCAATGCCTCCCCTGTTTGCAGTAACCGGACATTGCATGTCCGGTCAGTAGATTTGACTGGACACTGTCGGGTCCCCTTTTTGACAGGACTTTCCTATAGAAAACTGGGCATCTGGCCACCCTTGCAGTATGTTGTGTTGTTTTTCTTTATTGCCTCTGTGATTTTCCCCACTGTGGCATTGAATAAGATGCTGTCAACACTGACGCAGACTTCAGAGAGTCAGCACCATTTACTCACTCAGGCGCCTCTGTCCCACACTTGCCAGGATTACATACAGACTATGATAAACGAGCAAAACTCTATTTGGATTGGATTAAACTTGAAATCTCCCGAGAGGTCTTGGAGTTGGGTAGACGGTTCCCTCGTTAATGAAGACCTGTGAGTTTCCTAATGTTTGTACCATGTATGTTTTGCAAAACAATCTTATTGCCTCATTTGTGGATTAAGAAGCCCCATAACATGGCATATTTCACCTCCTTTGAGTTTATGACAGTGTGGAAAAACCCAAACATTCGAGTCAGGCCCCAAAACGGTGAGATTTGCTTTAAAATCATGAGGGGTTTTTTTTTAATGCATTTCACATTCTTTGTCTTGGGCCTTCTAGTTTTGGGGTCATGTTTTCACCCAGCAAGAGGGGTAGAAATATTGTGTTTCTAAAGGCAAGCTAGGATGCTCCCATAATAAGAATGGTTCTACTGGATCAGACCAAAGGTCCGTCTATTTCAAAACAGTTTGGTTTGAACCACACTTGTGGATTCTTGGACTTTAAATTAAATCCATGGTCATCTGGACCTGAAAGATGTCCCTTCCCAAGTGACCAAGCATGGGTGTCTGTGGGCAGCTAACGAGGCCTGGCATGCACTTGAAAATTGTATAAGTAAAAATCACAACAGTTATTAGGAGGGATGAATGTTGACTGATATAACTACACCATAAAATGTACTCTGACATAGGTACACTGATATAATAGGGGCCTTAATCCAGTCCAGCTCATTCCCATACAGAAATAGCTGTGCCAATATATGCACTTTTATTCCTGTGGGTACATCTACACTGAAAACACTACAACGGCATGGTTACTTCACTTCAGGATTGTCACTACCTAGGCCGACAGGAGGGGTTCTCCCATTGGCATAGTTAATCCACCTCCCAGACAGGTGGTCAGCAAATTGAAAGAATTGTTTTCTCAACCTAGCGCTGACTACATCAGGAGTTCTATCATGATTGCGACAGCTCTGGGTGTGTGTGTGTGTGTGTATTGTTCACATCCCTATGAGATACAGCTATTCCGATGTAAGTCCCTAGTTTAGGCCAATATCTAGGCTCCCCATTCCCATAGATTCAAGTATTTAAGTAGAAGGGATTAGGGTCCTGCCCTCCATTGAAATCAATGGGCATTTGGCACATTTGGCACCTTTGAGGATCTAAGTGTGAGTGACTTGACCAAGGCCATGCAGGGAAATCTGTGTCAGAGCCTAGAATCTGATACTGATCTCCTAGGGCCCAGCCTAGTTTATTAAAAGTCAGGCCAGCCTTCCCTTTGAGATAAAGGAGAAAGAGAGCCTCAGCTTCCCACCCCATGGTGCCGCTATGGATCTAATTCACTGCAAAATCCAACACATGGGCCGTGACTGTGTCTCTGATCCTGCAGGTTCCGTGGTGTAGGGAGCCACGGCGTGAGGGACTGTGGGGTGTTGAAAAGAAACCAGATTGCATTGGACACCTGCAGCGCGGAATTAAAATGGATTTGCCAGAAAGACGCCCTCCTCATCTAGGCCAGGCCGTCCCGGCTCTGATGTCGGTAGAACTGGCCGAGAAGAGGCCTGCCATCCTGGTCCAAACGGGCAACGTAAACTTTGTTCTAGAGTATGGCACACCTGGAGCCAGAGTCTTCCCTGGCGTCAATTGGTGTGGCCTCGTTGGCGGAGCCGGGGGCCCGTTTACACAAGACAGGGATGCCGCTGATGCTGACACCGCCCCCTGAGGGTCAATTCACTGCTCTGGCTGTGTGTTTTCATGCACTGCTCTGTCCCCCTGATTCTTTCTCTCCCTCTACACTGCCGAGTTGTTATGTCCACACTGCAATCACGTTCTTTTGAAAAAAAATTGAAAGAACAGAGGGTTTTTTCCGACATCGGTAAACCTCTTTCTACAAGGAAGAAGCCTTTTTCCAAAAGAGCTCTTTCGGGAAAAGGCACGTGTGGACAGGGAAGAGGGAGTTCTTTCAAAAGAGGAGGAAAAAGCACAGACGTCCCGGGGCCACTCCGTCCAAAGCAATCACAGCTTACATGTGAGAGAGTGCCCCTTCGGTGTGGACGCTCTCTGTTGAAAAAAGCAGATTGTTTTTTCGATGCGCTTTGGCAGTGTGGACGTTCTCTTTCGGAAGTAGTTTTTCGGAAGATTTCTTCCAGCAAAGCTTCTTCCGACAGCAGCCTGCCGTCGAGATGTAGCCTAAGATTTATGATGGGCTCTGGACTCCAAGCAGTTCCCTTTTAGGCTCTGTCATGGCTCCCCAAACCCAGTTCAGTGCCACCAACAGCAGCAAGGTTGGGAGCCCTGCCCCCAGCCTGGGGCTGCCAGGGTTTTTTAAACACCATGCTCACAAACTGGCTCGGAGCAGGATTAGGGGGTACAGGGCATCCCGGAGTAACAAGAGGGCCTGAAACACAAGCCCGTGCAGCTGAGGCCTAGTATGAGGCATGAGGCCTGAGCTCAAACAGTCAAAACTTTGGGGCTGTGAAACAATGTCAGGTCGTGGGCAAGAGGCAGGCCCTGCTCACAGAACGTGGCAAGCACCAAGCCCTCATGCCATGGTGTCACCCGGGTACGCAGACCCAGCCACATCAGGACTGGAGCCCCCCAAATCCATGCACCACCTTGGTGTCTGTCAGCCTGGCCGTGCCCCCCTCTTGCTGGAACGTCCTTGGTCCCTGGGTTAGCACTGGGGCCAAAGAGTGAGGGGCTGTGCCTTGTGGGGTGGGGCTGGGAGGAGTGGGGGCCTCAACGCAGGCTGGGGATGCGTCTGGGCTAACAGATACCAGTCTGGGGTCAGAAGGGGTGGGCAGAGTTCAGGCCCCATGGGTGCACCCCACAGCCTGTGTTGGAATTGAAAGTTTTATTCTTCTTATATTTGTATTTTAGGTTTAGTAGTATAGCAATGTAGTTTAATAATATAGCAATATAAGGTATATATTAACATATATATAATATTTTATTAAATTAAGTTTTCGTTAGTTATATGTTTATTTCTTGCCCTAAAGTTGAGTGAGTTTAGTAAATGGGCCTAAGCAGAAAAGATAGTTTTGGTATTGTGTCTGTGCTAATAAGATTGAGACAATATTGAGGGCAGAGAGGCCTTAAAGATTGCTTGATTTACAATGCCTTTTGCTCTTCTAATGTTGTGTCGTCGTGTAAATTTGAGAGTCCTTGTAACCGTGTGTGAGAGGGTTATGAATGTGTCGAGATAAGATACAAAAGTTATTGCTCAAAACCAGATGGCCAAAGAAGAAGGTTGAGCGTGGGTGAAAACTAGACGACCTGGCGTCAGAGAAGCTATCTATAACATCAATGCGTACCCCTACTCACAAGATGATTGGATATTGGCAGATTGACGGCCTTAAAGCGAAGTGAGCATCACAGAAAGACGATTGATTACAGGATGAACCTTGGAAAATGTTTTGGGAACACTCACATCAAAAAGATAACGTTCCGGTCACAAGCTGACAGCGGAATCCATGGATGTCAACAGAGAAAAGGATTATAAAAAGCAGGGTGTTTTGCTATGGAACTTTGGGTTTGTCTTGCCACCAATTCCAGAAGAGTATCGGATCGCGACCGAGAAAGACCCCGCTCTCCCTCTGTGATCGATCTAACTGGCCACTAGATGGATACAGAGTCTGGACTGGTAACTATGACATTGTCTGGCGGGACTGTGTATGCATGATATGATGTGTGTGTGAGTGATTGAAAAGCATATGCAACTGCTGTATTCTCAATAAATGCGGCGTACTGCCTTTTCCCCTATAAAAAATCTCGTGTGCTTCGTTTAAGCAGATAACACCTGTGTGCTCCAGACGCCTGCTGAGCAGGAAGGGCGTGGGGGAAGAGGCAGGCACCAGATTCCTCCTAAATCTGCTCCTACCCTCCCTAGGGCCTCCCATCCCTCCCGCCTCCCTTCCTAGGGCCTCCCAACTCTCCCACTGTCACAACAGGGCACTGTGATCCGGTTAATCAAGCCGTATCACACTACCCATTGGCTACGTCTGGACTGGCATGATTTTCCGGAAATGCTTTTAACGGAAAAGTTTTTCCATTAAAAGCATTTGCGGAAAAGAGCGTCTAGATTGGCATGGATGCTTTTCCACAAAAGCACTTTTTGCGGAAAAGCGTCCGTGCCAATCTAGACACTGTTTTGTGCAAGAAAGCCCCGATCGCCATTTTCACCATCGTGGCTTTTTTGCGCAAAACACTTTTTAGCTGTCTACACTGGCCCTCTTGCACAAATACATTTGCGCAAGAGGGCTTTTTCCCAAACGGGAGCAGCATAGTATTTGCGCAAGAACACTGACAATCTTACATTAGATCGTTAGTGTTCTTGCACAAATTCAAGTGGCCAGTGTAGACAGCTTGCCAGTCTAGACGCAGCCATTTAGTTCAGCATTCACAGAACAAAATGTCTTTCACAGTATCTTAAACATCCCTTTAACAAGTTTTATTGCACACAATTCAGGAACAGTTTACAAAGCACTATATGTATATATGTGTGTATTTAGTACTAAGCAATTAAAACAGCATTAAAAGATATTAAAAGGCATCACAAGCATTAAAAGGCATTAAAATCAATATTTAAATGGAATAATTAACAATCTACATCTAATCCTTAACCCAATTTAGCAGCCTCATTCTTAATCCAATTTAACACACACACACACTTGCCCATTTGGTTGAAGTGGCAGTCCGACGTACACGTCACCCCAATATGCCGAATCCATACTTGCCCCTCCACTAACTCCCTCTTCTCAGCCATTAACTCCCCAGCCATGAACCCCACCCAGCCAGCAACTTCCCTAGCCACTAACCCCTCATCTCAGCCATTTACCTCTCCAGTCACTAAACCCCCACCTCAGACATTAATCCTTCTAGCCTGTAACCTCCTTCCTCAGCCTTTAACTCCCCTGGCTATTAACCGCCCCAGCCACTAACTCCCCCACCTCAGCCACGAACCCCTCAACAATTATTAACTGCCCCAGGCACTAACCCCCCCCCCCCACCCTCAACCGTTAACCCTCCGGGCCTGAAGCATTCTCCACACACAAACCTCAGCCACTCACCGCCCAGGCTGCTACCGCCCACCTCAGCCTTTAGCTCCCCCTCTGCTACCACCCCCCAACCCAGTTATCAACCCTCCCTGCACTCAAACCCCCCACCTCAACCACTAACCTTCCTGGCCTGTAACCCCCTTCCCCAACTTAGCCAATAACCCCCCGACCTCCAGCAGCTAACACCACTGTCCCATCACTCCCCCAAATCAGCCATGAACCCCCCGGCCATGAACCCCACCCAGCCATTCATTGCTCCCCCCCACTAACTTCCTATCCCCCGCCATTAATTCCCCCTGGCCATGAATCCCACCCAGCCGTCAATGCCCCCCCACTAACTCCCTATCCCCCGCCATTAACCCCCCGGCCATGAACCCCACCCAGCCATTAATACCCCCCCACTAACTCCCTATCCTCCGCCATTAACCCCCCGGCTATGAACCCCACCCAGCCATTAATACCCCTCCACTAACTCCCTATCCTCCGCCATTAACTCCCCCTGGCCATGAACCCCACCCAGACATTAATGCCCCCCCCCCCCCCCACTAACTCCCTATCCCCCGCCATTAACTCCCCCAGTCATGAACGTCACCCAGCCACTAAACCACTCCTGGCCTGTAACTCCCCATCTCAGCCATTAGTATCCCCACCCCTGGGAGCTAAGCCCCCTGGCCCTGAACTCTCCCCCCCCCCCGCCATTAACTGCTCCAGCCACTGAGCCCCTTACCTCAGCTATTAACCCTCCTGGCGCGTATCCCCCTTCCTTAGCCATTAACTCCTCTGGCACGAAGCCCATCCAGCCATTCACCGCCTCAGCCCCTGACCACTCCCTTCACTAACCCCCCTCACCTCTAATCCTGCACCTCAGCTTTTCACCCCCCAGCCACTAACTCCCCCAGCTCAGCTGCTAACCCCCTCTGCCAGGTCTGGGCACGGCCGAGGGCATCCACTCAGGGCCAATTGCTCAAACTCGGGGCTCCTTACAGCCCCTGATTAGGGACCCTTTCCAAACAGACCACATCCCAGTCACACCCAGCGCTTCGGCTGCCAGTCTGGCCAGCAGGAAGCCTCATGAGCAAAACCCTTCAGACACCCCGGCTCTCCCTGTGCCCCGATCAGCCCCGGGTCTGCACACAGGTGAGGGGCTCTAGAACCCAATCTCGCCTACCCCCGAACGGGTTCTCCAAGTCCCAAAAGACCCGCCACAAATCCCAATCAATTTACACTTTGAATCGTACCCACAGGATCACGCTGGGCCAATCCTTTAGATCTGGTGTTCGCAGAGCTTGAAATGTTTCCCAGCCAGCCTGCTTGGCCATGTGCTTCAGGAACAACTCAGCCAAAGAGAGGGGGTATGATTATCCTTGGCTGCCTGTTAGTCCAACAAACGGCTCCTATTGGCTGGATCCTGCCAAAAACCAGCTAATGAGAATGTGCTAGGGGTGTGACAACTCCTAAAACATCCCCCCTCCCCTCCAGTTTCAAAGCAAAGGGAGCCCTGTAGCTGCATGGTGGGCAGGGTTGTGTGGTGAGCTGGGGACCTGCCTGGGGCTCCCTGCTGCCTCCGCAGGTCGGATCTGGTGGCTTGACAGGCCGGATTCGGCCCTCGGGCCATTTTTTACCCAGGTCTGCTCTAGCAAGACTGGCTTCCCTTGGGGGGCCTTCTGGGGGTCAAAGACAAGGCCCCTGAGCACAGGCTGGCAATGCCTGTAGGGTGGGCTGCCGCCTGGTTCCCCTTTTGTTCCATGCAAAGCACGAGGAGAGGCTAAATGAGCTGGCATCTGCATGGAGGGACACAGGGGCCCTGTCTGCGAGTGCTTGGTGCCTGCCATTGTTGCACTAGCTGCTGCATTTCAATTCTCCATGCAAGGTGCTTAAGGTACCAGGCTGAGATTTGGGATACCCGGCTCTTCTACTGCCTCAGGGTATGTCTACACTACAAAGTTAGTTCGAACTAACAGACATTAGTTCAAACTAACTTTCATAGGCGCTACACTAGCTCTCCGTTGGTTCGAACTTAATTCGAACTAACGGAGCGCTTAGTTCGAACTAGGAAAACCTCATTTTACGAGGATTAAGCCTAGTTCGAACTTACTAGTTTGAACTAAGGGCTGTGTAGCCCTTTAGTTCGAACTAGTGGGAGGCTAGCCCTCCCCAGGTTCCCCCTGGTGGCCTCTCTGGGCACAACCAGGAAAACTCTTCTCCTCTCCCTCAGCCCCGGGCCCTTAAAGGGGTAGACTCTGGCCAGACGGCACTAGAGTCAGCCAGCCCTGCCAGCAGTCTCTGCCCCTGAGCCAGTGGCTGCAGCATGAGCCAGGCAGCCAGTGGCAGCGAGACGTCCCCTGCCCAGTCCCCAAGCACCCAGGGGCCAGCCAGGGGCTGTAGACGGCGCGCGGCCTCCTTGTCTAGTGCGGAGGTCATGGACCTCATTGAGGTTTGGGGGCAGGCACCCAACGTCCATGATCTCCACACTAGGAGGAGGAATGCGGCCATCTATGGGCGCATAGCAGCCGCCATGGCCAGCAGGGGACACAGGCGCACCCAGGAGCAGGTGCGCATTAAGGTGAAACAGCTGCGGCAGGGGTACGCCAGGGCCACAAGGGGCGGCGCCACTGCAGGGGCTGCCGCCTGCCCCTATTTCACTGCCCTCCACCAACTATTGGGGGGCAGGGCGGTCCGTGCCAGCCCAGGGGACATCGAGCTGGGACCAGAGGGCCCTGACCTGGGCGCACCAGAAGGGCCACCGCCAGCAGTTCCAGCAGTGTCGTCCAGGGAGACCGTACCAGGTAAGTAGTTTGAATTAAGTAGTTCCGGGGGGAGGTGGGAGGGAGACCAGAGACCACGCGCGTGGGCCATGCCTTCCACGGATCACGCAGACACCTGTGCACGTGCGAGCACGTGCCATGCCACCCTTGGGCAGGTGGCTTCAGCTGCGTGACACCCAGGGGCCATTGCCCAATAGGCACATGCTTGTGCAAAGAGACGTGACATGCTCCCGACCCCGGGGCAGGACCCAGCAGGATGATTTCCCTTCACATGTCCCCTTTACACGGAGGCAGGGGACATCTCCCCTTCCCCCGCACCGCCCCGGCCACACTATACATGGCACAGGGACATGGGTGCGGTCTTGGGGCAGCTTCCAGTCCCGGGGAGAGCCAGACATCCTGACCATGGCCTCTGTACAAGCACAGCGGCTGTGACGGTGCAGGACATGGTCACCCTCACGTTGCGGAGTTGGGGAGGGGGCTTGGCATCATCCTTTGCGTCCCCAGGGAGAACTGACCACTTCTCTTCTGTCTCTACAGCTGCACCAGCTGCTCGTGCAGGGCGCACCACCCCGCCCGGGACATGCTCCCGCACCCGCGGCCTGCTCCAGACCGCCAGCACGGAGCAGGAGTACTGGGACCAGCACCTGGGGGCCTGCGAGCCGTGCACCGCACACTACGGTCGTGGATGCAGGAAGACCTGCAGGTCCACCACGAGCTGCTGGCTGAGCTCCGAGGGCTGAGCACCAACCTGCAGCTCCTGCTGCAGAGCATGGTGCCCCGTGCTGGTCCTGCACCTGCTGCCCCCACAACTGATGTCCCGCCTCCCACTCCTGCTCCCCCTCCCACCTCTCCCTCCTCAACCCCCACAACCTCTTCCTCAATGTCCACACCCCCCACCTCAACCTCCGCACCCTCCACCCCATCCCCCCGGGGACGCCGAGGCCCCCTCCCTCGCCGTGCTGGGAGGCGGTTGGCCCGGCGAGACCCCCACCCCTGATCCTTCAGTTTCCCCACCCCCTCCTTTCCCTTGCTTCCCCCTTTCAGCTCCCTCCTCCCAGTTTTCCCCCTCCCCTCTCCCACCCTCTCTCTTCCCCTCTCCCACCTCCTTTTCCCAGTTTCCCCGAGTTTTGTTAAATAAACAGAGTTTCTATTTTTGAACACACGTGTCCTTTATTTTGTACATCAAGAAGAGGGGCTAGGGAAGGGTAAGCGGAAGGAGGTGAGGGAAGACTGGGGCACGAGCCCCCGATGGGGAGGACTGGGCTGGCTCTGCGGGCTTCTGGGGGTGGAAGCTCTCCTGCAGCCCCCCAATTGCGCCCTCTCCCCAGATGGCAGCCTGCGGCACGTGCATCCGGGCTGATGGCCGAGAGCTGTGATGTACCCAGTGTGGGTAGTCCGGGCACTCCAAGCCAGGACTGCTTTGCAAGCGGGGCACCCCTGAGAACTGTCTGTCCAGGGTGGGGGTCGGGTCCCTTTAAGCGCAGCCCTGGGCTAGCCTGAGGCAGCATCGCACTGCTTCCGGCAATCCTTAAGCCCAGTTCAGGGTCCACTATGTGTGCACATGCTAGTTCGAATTAGCAAAACGCTAATTCGAACTAGTTTTTTAGTCTACATCCATTAGTTCGAATTAGCTTAGTTCGAATTAACTAATTCGAACTAAGTTAGTTCGAATTAACGTTGTAGTGTAGACATACCCTCACTGTGTGACATCGGATGAGTCCCTCAGGGCCAACCAGTCCCGCCAACATGGGCAGGGACCAAAACCGAGTAGGGTCAAATCAGGCAGAGTCCGGGGCAGTGCTATGGAGCCATCTGGATCCCGTGGGAAGCTGGACCCTGGCCAGCAAACCAGGTTTTCCCAGAGCCAAAGGCAAGGCCCTGTCCCATCCCAGAGCAGGCAGGCCCTACCCGTAGAGTGAGGTGCTGTCCCTGACAGGCAGGAACCGTGAGAACGATTTCGGGGACACGCAGGACAAGATGCTCAACGGGCAGCCACAGGACGCTGCTGTGGGGAATGCAGCTTTAGCCGTCATTAGGCACATAGGCAAAGGGGTAAGCAGGGTTGGGAAGGGACACAGCATCTGGGAGATGGAGATTGGAGGCTGTGGCTGCCTCCAGGAAACAGATGTTGGAAAATAGAAGCTGGGGCAGCAAAGAGCCCCAAGTTCTGAGGGCTGAAGAAAAACACCTGTTTAGTGTCTGCCAAAGGACGCTGAGAGGGGACTTCACGGATGTGGCCAAATGTTTCCGGGAGCAAAACTATCATGGATGAAAGGCCTGGTTGATGTTGCAGAAAAGGCAGAACAAGGCTGGTGGCTGGAAGGGGCAAACAGGCAAGCCCATGGGAGAAAGGAGGCCCAAATATTTCCCGGGGAGGCTGATGCACCATTGGCACAAACAGCCAAATCCAGCAAGGGATGCCCCCTTGTTTGGTGTCTCCAATGCAGATGAGCTGCCTTTCTCGTGTGTGCGGGGGTCAGAACATAGCAACTGTGAGGAGATACAGGGGGCTAGGATGTGCAGGGGGCAGATCTGATGCTCTAATGGCCCCCCCCCCCGTCCTTACACTTTGCTAACGACTGAGAAGCTGGATGGGGAGCAGCCTCTGGGGCGTCACTGCCCAGCCCACTCGGCTCCAGACCCAGCTGCCATTCAGTGGGGCTCCAGGGGAACCCCTGAAACATCCAGAGGTGCTGGCCAGGGCCAGGACACCAGCTTAGCAGAGGATGGGTGGAGGCGGGGTGGCAGTGACATCACAAAGGGCCTATTGTATGACCACAGCCTATTGGGGGACAGTGATGACCTCACAAAGAGTCTCTGGCAACAAGCACTCAGGACAGAGGTGCACGGCCGGGGCAAACGCCGAGTTTCCTGCGGCTTGGCAGCAGCACGGCCCCTTCTCAGGGTCTCTGCAGGGGCCGGATGGAGAAGTGGGACTGAGGGGCGGGGGCAGGAGCCTCGTCGACATTTTCTCCTTCCCTGCAGCTGGTCCTGTCGTCCCAGGTGACAAGGTAGAAGCCTCGGAAAGGTTTGGAGCCTGCTCAGTCTGGTTCCCCTTTGCCCCCTTCCCTCTCTCTGTCTCTCCTTCTCCTGCGTCTTTTCTCCTTTCCCTGCCCCACCAAGCAGGAGGAGGTGTTGGGGGGTTGGGACAGTGGGAAGCCTCACACAGAACTCAGACTGGCAGAGTTCTCGGAGCAGGTGACCTGGCCCTCCATTTGGACGTGTGCTGAGACCCACCCCCCACCTCCTAGCTCCCAGAGTCTCGCTCCCGAATGGTCAAGCGGGTGGTCACTGACGGAGGACACTTGCAGCCTTTTGTTCTCTTTCAAACCGATCTCGGGAGTCATTATTAACAGTTCCCAGCCATGCGGGAAGTGCCTAACACCTGGGGTTCCACAGGGGTCTGTTTTGGGACTCTTCCCAATCTTCATCAGCCATTTAGCTAAGGGCATACAGAGGGCGCTTATTAAGTTTGCAGATGACCCCAAGCTGGGAGGGGTGACAAGTGCTTTGGAGGACATGGGCTGAGGTAAACAGGATGAAGTTTAATGAGGAGAAATGCAAAGCGCTCCACTTAGAAAGGAACCACCCATTGGCTGAATGGGAAGCGACTGGCTAGGAAGGAGTCCTGCAGGAAGGGATCTAGGGGTTATAGTGGACCACAAGCGAAACAGGAGTCAACAGTGTGACGCTGTTGCAAGAAAAGCAAACATGATTCTGGGAGGCATTAACAGGAGTGTTGTGAGCAAGATTCGAGAAGTCATTCTTCTGCTCTACTGTGCGCTGATTAATCCTCAGTTGGAGTCTCGCTGCTGATTAGGCCTCTGTTGGAGTTTTGTGAGCAGTTCTGGACACCACATTTCAAGAGAGTGTGTTCTACTTCCGGGAAAAAAAAAGGAAATTGTGAACCGTAATTTGAATACCTTTCTTCCAGGGCAGGGTTTTGTTTTTGTTTTGTTTTTTGAAGAGGCATTTCTGGGGCCAAATGTCACAAAAAGCCCTCTTTCGGAAGCTCCCTTCTTCCTGATGGGAGGAGGAAGACTGGGCTTCCAAAAGAGTAGGTTTCCACTTCCAGCTGAGCAAACGTGTTCCCTGGATGTAGCGGGGGTGGGGATGGGCTGGTGTGTGTGTGGGGGGGGGGGCATGTTTCTGGGATACAGCAGTATATACCAGGCCTGAGAGGGGACACGAGAGCACTTTTCAAGTACCTAAAATTGGGTTATAGGGAGGAAGAGACAAATTGTTCTCCTTGGCCTCCGAGGAGAGGACAAGAAGCAATGGGCTTAACTGCAGCAAGGGAGGTTTAGGCTGGACATCTGTGAGGGAGGTTACACACGGGAGATATTTCAGAGCAGACACCTGTCAGGGATGGTCTAATGATGCTTGGTCCTGCCAGAAAGGCAGGGGGCTGGACCCAATGATCCCTGATGGCTGGTGCCCATTAGTGGTGGCTGGGCTGTGGCCGGTTGGAAGGCCTCTGTGTGTCCTAAGAGGGTGCTTGGGGGCAGGACATCAGCCTGACTGGGGTTGGGGGGGCAATGACACCACAAAGGCCTATGGAGGGGAGGGGCTAGGGAAGGGCTGAGCTCATGGAGATCCCCTGACAGCTGCACGGCAGGGCAGCCTCAGAGACACCCCCCAGCCCTTTCTGGCTGTGTGAGGAGCCCCCCAAAGAGGCGGGGCTGGAATCGCTCTGAGACCGACCCTGCTGGGGGTGACCTGGGCCAGCCCTTGGGACGTCCCCGGAGACCTCTCGCCCGCCCCCCTCTCCCAATCTCGCTGCTGATTGGCTGAGCCGGGGGCCATGGACAGGGAGGAGGTTTCCCGGGTGTGACCCCCCTGCCCTTCCTTTGCAGGCTCTGCACGGCCGGGGTCCAGGCCTCCAGCTGGCCCTGCAGGGGGACCGGCAGGCACAGCCCCACACAGGTGCCAGGAGAGCTGGTAGGTGAGCATGAGCAGAGGTGTGGGGGCAGTCTTCCCTTAGCACTGGGGTAGGGGGGCATGGGGACCCTGGGGCAGGGCCGGCAGGACAGGGCTGTGTTCGGCCTTTTCTCCATCCAGAACAGGTGAAGGGGATGGAAGTTGAAGTCAGGGCCTGGCTGGCTTTGGGATAGGGACCCTCAAATCCCATACACCTGGCGTGGGGGGGGGGGGGGCTTGTTGGCACAGCCTGGGCACTGGTCTATTGACCCTGCTCTACCTCTCTCCCCCGCAGCGCGTCAGCTCCTGCATCACATCCACGGTGTCCTAGGGGAGAGCCAAGGCCCAGGGAACAACAGAGCCGGTTGTAACCCCCCCCCCCCCCCCATTCCCACATGGGAGGTGAGTGACCTCTGAGCCGGCCCCGGACCCTGGGGTGGGTAGGCGGCTCCCGCAGGGCCGGCAGCAGTAGGGCTGCGGCCTGGCAGCAACCCCTGGGGAGGGCCAAATACGAGCCGGGCCTGAGCAAGGTGGCCAGTGTCCGGTTTGGAACCAGACAGGCCAGAATCTGAGGTTTCTGTGTGGGAAAGAAATGGAGACAATAGAAATGAGACAATGGGAATGGCCGGGATTTCCCTGGGGAGACGGAATGTCGATTGTGATGTCATGTCAAGTGTGTCCAGTAGTTTTGTTGAGACCATCTGGCAACCCCCGGTCTGAGCCAGACTTAGGCCCAGTTCAGGGGACACCCTAGGACGTTAAGGGCCCATGTTGCAGCCAGACTCCTGCCCCGACCTGGGTCCCTCCTTGTCCCCCTGGAGCATCTGGGGTGCAAATCCCCATGGAGGGCCTTGCCCACCGCTCTTTGCCCGGAGCTGGGGGTCTCGTTAGCTCCTCTCCCCAGTGGCTTCAGCGTAGGGATGTGGGGAGGGAGGCGCCTGGCCCAGGGGGGTTGGGAGCTGGCAGCAGGACTGCCAAAAACCAGACTCTCCAGTAGAAAACCGGACCCCTGCCATCCCTAGCTGGCTGCAGGACACTGATGGGCCCCGTCTCCTCCCTTCCATCCCAGCTCAGCACAGCCCCCACTAGGGAGCTTGGGGCCCAGCTGGGACTGTCCCTCAGGGGCCCAGCCGAGGACACCGGCCGGCCGGCCAGGGAGGGGCCTGACCCCTGTGCCCACTGCTGCTGCACCAGAGGTGAGGGACCCCGCTGGGCAACGGGCCCCCAAGCACTGACACCGACAGACGCCAGGCCGGGGGCCCTGCTGAAGTGTAGCCCCCCGATCCTGCCCCCCCCGGGAATGGGAGCCTGGTTGCTACACACCAGACCCTCTGGGACCAGCCCCACGGGAGGGTGAGTCTGTCTCTCTCCCCTCCCCCACACTCCATGTAGGACCAACCCCTCCCCAGGCCCCAAGGCACCTGCTCTTTGTGAGGCCAGGGATGCAGCCCACTGGGAACCCAGCCCCAGCCAGGGCCCTAGGGCAGCTGGACGCTGCAGGGGAACAGCTCGGGGGAGAGGGGCATCACCAGCTCCTGCACTGATAGCCCCAGAGGGGTCTGGCCCTGGGGGGCACTAGAGAGGTGCTGCACCCATCCCAGGGCACAGCTCCCCCTGCCCCCTGGTTCCCAGGCACCGCGTCTGACTGGCCCTTGCTCTCTTGGGACAGGAGGAGCCCGGCCACGGGGACACGCCAGCTCCCCTGGTCTGACCCTGGCCCCAGGTGCCTGCAGCTCGGCAGGGGCTGCCCCAGGTCAGGTTACGACAGCTGGGGAGGGAGCCGCCTGCGATATCAGCACCTCGCTTTCCCTGCTCACGCTGGGAGTGGAGCCGCAGCCGCGGCCGGGCACCGGGGAGAGGGAGGGGCTTCCCCCCCCCGCCGCTGGGGATAGAACCATCCACCCATCTCCTGTCTCTGGACAGGGACCTGCACAGCCTCGTGAGTCAAGGCCAGCTTACGGACTACAGCCGTTAGGCTGAACTACCTGACTAAAGGGGCAAAACACTGGCCATTGGGCCACGCTGCCCAGAGGAAAGGGGCAAGGTACTGACTGGCCATTGGGCCACACTGCCCAGAGGAAAGGGGCAAGGTACTGACTGGCCATTGGGCCACACTGCCCAGAGGAAAGGGGCAAGGTACTGACTGGCCATTGGGCCACACTGCGGTTACGGACTCCACCCACTAGGCTGCCCTGCCCTATGCCGGGCTCTGCCAGAGGGAAGCTGGGAGCCTGCAGGCTTTGTGGCCAGAGAAGCTGCCGTCCCCTCGGCACCAGGCGCGAGTTGGACCCAGGGGCCGGATGGTGACGATTCCAGCCCAGGGACGGGGCGTGTCGTGGCGCAGGCTGAAGAACTGGCCCAGAGGCCAGGACCATGCGAGGTCACACACGGGACCAGGGCAGCGGAGGAGGAAACCGATCGGCCAGGGGAGAGAGGCCAGATGGAGGTTGCACTTTGGGGACCGGCTGAAGCTGGAATAGACGAAGGGGCCTCCCCGTCGCGTCGCTTCCCCCCAGAAGACAAGCTCAGGCTGCCGGTACCCAGCAGCCAGGACGCCGGGCAGAGAAGCCACCGCGAACCCGGCACCTCGCAGCCCTACCCTGGGCTGAACTGCCTGACTAAAGGGGCAAAACACTGGCCATTGGGCCACACTGCCCAGAGGAAAGGGGCAAGGTACTGACTGGCCATTGGGCCACACTGCCCTTAGAAAAGGGGCAAGGTACTGACACTGGGCATTGGGCCATACTGCCCTTAGAAAAGGGGCAAGGTACTGACACTGGCCATTGGGCCATACTGCCCAGAGGAAAGGGGCAAGGTACTGACACTGGCCATTGGGCCACACTGCCCAGAGGAAAGGGGCAAGGTACTGACACTGGCCATCAGGCCACACTGCGGTTATGGACGCCACCCACTAGGCTGCCCTGCCCTATGCCGGGCTGTGCCAGAGGGAAGCTGGGAGCCTACAGGCTTTGTGACCAGAGAAGCTGCCGTCCCCTCGGCACCAGGCGCGAGTTGGACCCAGGGGCCGGATGGTGACGATTCCAGCCCAGGGATGGGGCGTGTCGTGGCACAGACTGAAGGCTGAAGAACCAGCCCAGAGGCCAGGACCAGGAGAGGTCACACACGGGACCAGGGCAGCGGAGGAGAAAACCGATCGGCCAGGGGAGAGAGGCCAGACGGGGGCTGCACCTTGGGACCTGCTGAAGCCTGGATCAGATGAAGGTGCCTCCCCGTTGCGCCGCTTCTCCCAGAAGACGAGCTCGGTGCCCTTCAGCCAGGACACCGGGCAGAGAAGCCACCGCGAACCCGTCACCTCGCAGCCTTGCCCTGGGCGTCGGAGGCCTGGCCAGGCCCTTCCCAGGGAGACTCCCATCCAGTGCAGATCCCTACGGCGGGGGTGGGGAGCCTCAGGCATGGGGGCCGGATGCAGCCCCGGCTGGCGGGGATCCGGCCCCTGAAGGTCGGGGCTCCACCCTGCACTGGGGGCCCACGCTGGGAAGGGGAGGGGGGCTGTTTCTCACTTGTGTGCAGCCCCCCATAGTTTTTTCTGTGGGTCAGTGGCCCCGACCCAGCAAAGGTTCCCCACCCCTGCTCTGTGGGGGGTAAAGGTCCCTGGGAACCTGACTAGGGCCCCACCCATTTCACAGCCAGGAGACGTGCAACGGGGGGAGAGGACGGGATGGGGGAATGGTGAGGGGAGTCTGAGCTCCCCACGTGGCGAGGGGCCTGGGGCGTCAGCTGCTCCCTGACCTGGCTGGGATGGGACAGGAGTTGTCCTGCCCCAACACGGGCACTCGCGGAGGGGGCAGATCAGAGCCACCCTGAGGGGCAGGGAGAAGTGAGGGTGGAACGGCTCTAGCCCTCCCTGCAGGCTGCTGGGAAGTGAAATTGGCACTCTTGGGACGCCCCCACCCCCATTGCACACAATCCTAGTTTGGGCCAGGACCCAGCCGGTCAGAGAGCCGGGAAATTTCCCAGGGAAGCCCCCGGGAGTGTGCCAGGGAGCAGCGTGGACACGGTCTGGCTGTGAAATGGGCGAGGTTGCAGGGGGACGCGATGGGGCCCTAGTTCCGGCGTATTCCCTGGAAGTTGTGGGAAAGGGTCTGCCAGAAACTCCTGGCCCTGTTGGTCTCCAGGGTCATTGGGGAATCCCCTAGTGCAGCCTTTCTCCAGCTGGGGCTCCCCACCCAAAAGGGGGTCCCAGGGCCAGGGGAGGGGGCTCGTGAGCAGGGTCACTGGCCGCCTGGGTTTTCCCAGCCATGACCTTGTCTTCAGGCCCCAAATCTTCCTCTGGGTAGATGTTTGGAAATATTAAAAACTGTCGGATTTCTCCCGGCTTTCCCAGCTGAGTGGCTGGAGAGCAGCGGCTACTGTCTGGCCATCCGGTTTGGGGGCAGCCCCATTGACAGCAGCAGCACAGGAGGAAGGGAGGCCTGGTCCGGTGTTGCCACCCTTCCTTCTGCACTGCTGCTGGCGGGGGGGCTGCCTTTCCATCTGGGTGGCTGCAGAGCAGCGGCCCCTGGCAGGTCACCCAGCTCAAAAGTCAGCGCCAGCACCAGCTGCAGCGCAGAGGGAAGGGGGCAGTGCTGCAGGGTGTGGGGCTGCCTTCTGAGCGGGGTGGCTGGAGAGCAGTGACTGTTGGCCAGGGGCCCAGCTTAGACGACGGCGTCCCTGCCAGCAGCAGCACAGAAGCAGGGTGGCTCCGTGTGGTGTCACTCCTACTTCTGCACCACTGCTGGCGGTGGCCCTGTCCTCCGAGCTGGGCGCCCCAGGAGCAGCCACGACTCTCTGGTCACCCGCTCGGCCATCAGTGCTGCCCCAAGAGCGGTGCAGCAGGAAGTGCAGGAGGGGCGGGATTGCAACACTTCCTTCAGCACCGCGGCGGGTGTCAGCCCTGCCTCCCAAACCGGGTGACCAGAGAGCGGGTGCCACTGGCCAGGGGCTACCTCAGAGGGCAGCGCCGATACCAGCAGCAGCACAAACTAGGGGTGTTAACGTGTGTAGCTGGCTACACGATTAACCGATACGTCTGGGCTTATTGGTTAATCCTGTCGCCTCCACACACCCCTCCCCCGGCTGCCTCAGGAACAGAAGCAGCAAGAGGAGGGGAAGGTGGGAGCTGGTGTCTGTGGGGATCCAGTTATTAAGCTGCCTCCCCACGAGCATCAGATCCCATGAAGCTGCCTGGCCCGCACCATGGGCTGCTGCCTCTCATAGGGTACGTCTACACTACAGCGCTAGTTCGAACTAACTTAGTTCGAATTAGTTAATTCGAACTAGCTAGTTCGAACTAGGCGTTAGTCCTCGTAAAATGAGGTTTACCTAGTTCGAACTAAGCGCTCCGCTAGTTCGATTCAAATTCGAACTAGCGGAGCGCTAGTGTAGCACCTATTAAAGTTAGTTCGAACTAACGTCCGTTAGTTCGAACTAACTTTGTAGTGTAGACATACCCATAGAGACGCAGCAACACGGAGGGTGAGGGAGTCAGGCAGGAGCTGGTGCACACGGGAAGCAGCTTTTAAGACAGCTCCCCATGTGTATCAGCTCCTATGGAACCACGTCTCACCCATCCCCCTCCACTGCTGCCTCCCTATCAGTGTGGGGGCAGGGCAGACATGAGATGAGATGTTCGGGGAACTATCTTCTAAGCCGGCTCTCCACACAGGCCAGCTCAATGGAACCCCCTTCCTTGCTGTCTCACATAGAGGCGAGGGGGATGGGGGGTTGCTCGAGGGGAGCTGACTTAAAATCTAGTTCTCCGTGAGCACCAGTTCTGCGGAGCTGCCTGCTCCTGCCTCTCACACTCCAGAGGAGGCTGCTGCAGAGCAGCCTCTGTCCGGGGCTGGCACAAGCTCTCGTCGCACAGAGGCTGCTGTGTGGGATGCCGGTGCAGCCCCTCATTGCTGACTCAGGCCCCAGGGACTATCGAATAATCGTGGAATTGCTACAGTTTGATGCACTGACATGATTGTTCAGTGACTCCCTGTCTGACATCCCTAGCAAACAGGGAGGGCGGCCCTGGACGGTGCTCCCCTCGTCCTTCTCTGCCATCGCTGGCAACAGCGCCGCCACTCCCGCCGGGCAGCTGGACAGTCCGTGCTGTCTCCGGTAACAGTGCAGAAGGCAGGTGGGCTGCTGCAGCTTTGCCTCCCTGCCCTCCGCGCCGCTGCTGCTGGGTAAGGATGTTAAATAACGATTCATGGACAAGTCGAGGAGTCGATGGAATTTCCATTGGCTACTCGACTAGTCGATGGGCACTTTCTGCACTTTGAACTGGACAAGGGCCCCAGCAGGGCCTCCTGTGCACTTCAAAACGGGAACTCCGTGTGCAGCCCGGGGCCAGCAGGAAGTTCCACTGACTCGGCTTTACGAGGGTCCTTCTGCTTTGAAAGGCTCAGGGTCCTGGAGGCTCTTGTGCATTTCAGAGTGGAAGCACCTGCATGGAGCCTGGAGTCAGCAGGGGACTCAGACCCCTGGCAACCCCGAGGTCCATGTGGCGCTGCTCCTTTGGAGAACCCCCTTTTCACCCCTTTTCCCATGAGCAGGCAGCGCCAGCACCACCAGCAGCGCAGAAGGGAGGGCGGCCTGGTGTGGCGGTGCCTCCCTTCCCTCTGCACTGCTGCGGGTAGAGGCTCTGCCTACTAATGGGGAGGCAGAGGAAGTTATAAGGGGTCAGGTGCCCAACCTGGATTTCAACCCCACCGCCAGCAGTAATGCAGGAGGGAGGGAAGCTGGTCTGATATCGCTACCCTCCCTGCTGTGCCGCTGCTGGCCGTGCCTCTCACTTCTCAGCTGGGCAGCTAGAGAGCGCAGGCACCATGTGCACAAGGCCGCCTGACCCAGCAGAGCCACCCTCCCTTCCGTGCCACTGCTGGGGGCAGCCCTGCCTGCCACACTGACGCTATGTCTAGACGACAGGCTTTTGTCCACAGAAGTTTTGTCGACAGATACTGTCGACAAAGCTTCTGTCAACAAAGAGCATCTAGACTACGTCCAGTTCTGTAGGCAGAGCAAGCCGCTTTGTCAACATGGCAGTGTAGACGCAAGGACAGTGGAGATGCAATAGCGCCTTCTGGCGACAGAACTCTCTCGACAAAAGGCGTTATTCCTCGTAGAATGAGGTTTACAGCTGTCGACAAAACAGCGGAGTTCTGTAGACGTCAACAGAACTCAGCAGCAGTGTAGACGCAGGTATAATTGTGTCGACAAAAGTCCACTTTTGTCGACAAAACCCTGTAGTCTAGACACACCCTGAGTGGCCTGCGAGTGGCCCATGCTGGCAGGACACCCAGCTGCAAAGTCAGCGCCAGCAGCAGCACAGGAGGAAGGGAGGCCTGGTCTGGTATCTCAGCCCTTCCTTCTGCGCCGCTGCAGGCGGTGGCGCTGCCTTTGGACCTGGGCAGCAGCAGAGCAGCGGCTGCTGTTGTGGGGTCCAGTTCGGAGGGGGCCCCACTGAGCAGCGAGTGAGGGGTGGTCACTGACGGGTCCCCCAGCTCAGAAGTCAACGCCGCCCCAGCAGCAGCGCAGAGGCAGGGTGGCCTGGCATGTTGTTGCCACCGTTCCTTCCGCACTGCTGCTGGCAGGGCTGCCTTCTCCGCTGGGGACCACAGAGCAGGGGCCACAGGGGAGGTGCCCAGCTCGGAGGGCAGCTCCGCTCCCAGCAGCAGCGCAGAAGGAAGGGGGAGTGGCTGCCATTGCATCCTTCCCTCTGCCCCCTGCTGGGGGCATCGCTCCCTTCCAAGCTGGGTGGCCAGAGCGAGCGGGATCCCAGCTGTGGGGTCAGTGCCAGCAGCAGCAGCAGGGCAGGAGGAAGTGGAGGCAGCGATGCCGTTGCCACCCTTCCGTCTGCGCCGCTGCTGGCCAGGTTGGGGGCAGAGAGCAGCTGCCCCTCCAGCCGCCCAGCTGGGGAGGCCAGGAGAGATCAGGGACATTTCTTCTTATTTCCAAACTCCGCCGGGATGGGGACCTGGGGACTGAACACGAGGCCACGGCTGGGAAAGCCCAAACGTCCGGTGCCCCCGTGAGCGACCCTCCTGCCCTCGCCTTGCCACCCCCTTCTGGGCAGGGACCCCCAGGGGGAGAAACGCTGCACTAGGGGATTCCTCTACGACCCCGAGGGCCACCACGGCCAGGAGTTCCCAGCAGCCCCTTTCCCACCACTTCCAGGGAGGAGGCAGCAGGATCTCAGGGGAGGTTTCCCCAACTCAGAGATCTGCCTGGATGGAGAGTGGAGGAGCAAAGGGAGGGCCTGGCCAGGAACGCCCAGGGCCAGGGTAGGGCTCACACGGCAGCACCCACGGCAGGGAGTGGCCAGAGACTCCTGGGAACCGACGGGTGTGAAAAGAAACCTGCTGCTCAGCCAGGCCCAAAACTCTGTGTCTGCCGGCCACTGGGGCCAGCCCAGACGTATCCAGCCTCCCGCTGACTCTGGAGTCCCTGCTGCCTTCTCCTGCATTGCCGGGAAGAGGAGAAGTGATTCGTGGTGTCCGAGAGATGCTCCTTCAACGCCAAAATCTCCACCCACCTCGGGGGTAGCAACAGCAGGAGCCAAGTAAAAAAATTGTGAGATTGGTTTAAAATAAAGAGATTGAAGAGAAATCAACCAATAATGGATTGTATGAGCTTTGATTTCTGGGCCTTAAGCACACGCGCGGGTGGGTCTCAGCCATTCCCTGCAAACCGAAGGACTTGAAACACTTTTCCCATGACAGCCGAGGGGGCGGCTACACCCCAGGGCCTGTGGGGACAGAGCGGTGCCAGCAGAGCCCCTCACTGGGATGCAGCCCACAGGCACAGCCCCCTCCCCAGGCAAAGCCCTCCCAGACTCCTGGCTGGAGCAGTCATGCCAAGGAGTCAGAGCAGGGGCTGTGGGTCACAGCTGGGGTCAGGAGTCCCAGAGCATCCCAGAGGCCGGTCTCATGGGCTCAGACTTGAACGGCCGAAGGAACCATCATGAGCATCTGGTCTGACCCCCTGCACCTTGCAGGCCCCAGAACTTCCCCCACCCCTCCGGCCCCAGCCCCACTTGCCCCCCAGCCCCACTTGCCCTGGCTGTTACTGACGCCCTCACGTCACGGCTCAGCAATGGCAAGGGATGGAGAATCCCCCATTGCACGACTTGGACTCTGCAGAGGGGCAGCCGCATCCACCCAACCCCCACGGGCTCTGCCCGTCTGACCCCTTGACAAGCCCTTCCCCCCCCACACACGGGGTCAGTCAGAGCAGGCGTGTTCTGGCCGGAGCCCCCAGCCACACGGCGGGGAAAGAATTGTCTGAGCAACTCAGCACTGGGGAGCCCACTTTTCCCTCTGCGGAGCGCAGGGCAGCCGGTCCAATTCCTCCCACCCATGTCAGTCCAAGGGCCGCTGATGGGAGCTGGCAGCACAAACGCTCCCATTCCCGCCCCGTCGCCTGAGCCCCCGTGTCCCTGGGCCCAAGCCCTGGGCCCTGCTGGCCGAGGAGCAGGGACTCCGACCGCCACACGCCGAGCCCCAGGAACAATCCCCGCCCTGGGCCCCTTCCTAGCAGCCCTGGCGTCTCTCCCCTCACGCGGCCTGTGGGCACGGCCCGTCCGAGGGCCTCCCTGGCCACGGCTGCTGCTGGAGGCTCCTGCCCCCTCGTCTCCCATGAGCCCGGAGCTCCCTGCGCATCCTCCTCCTCCTGCAGTCGGCCCGGCCTGAGCGGCTCCAGAGGCTTTTCTACTCCGCTCCCTCGGGGGGCAGGCCCAGCAGGACGGGGGGGCTGATTCTCAGGGCAGGGTTGATGCCCCCCCAGCCCCCGGTCATCTGAAGCAGGGGGCTGAGCTCGCCAAAGCTCATGATCCCACCTGCTTGTTTTATTGGTCTGTAAAGTGCTACCAGGCCATTTGTTGTGTGGCCAGAGCGAGGGCTGAGGAGGAAGGTCCGGCCTGGGGCTCACAGCCGGTTGTGCTGGGGGTGGGTGAGGCAGAGGATGCAGGCCAGGCAGAGGCCTAAGAGGGTCTGTCCATGGCCAG
The DNA here is from genome assembly GCF_052426305.1 of Pelodiscus sinensis. Lineage (NCBI taxonomy): Eukaryota > Metazoa > Chordata > Testudines > Trionychidae > Pelodiscus > Pelodiscus sinensis. The sequence goes on from NC_143070.1 coordinate 16,651,111, forward strand.
AGAGGGGATCCCAAGGAGCGACTGTCTCGAGTTGCAGCTGGGGAGCTCTGGGGTGGGTATTAGGGGAAACGATTTCACTGAGGCTGGGGAAACGCTGGAGCGGGAGGCCTGGGGAAGGGGGGGAATCTCTGTCCTGAGAGGATTTTAAGGCCAGACCTGACAAAGCCCTGGCTGGGGTGAGTGAGTTGGGCTGGGCCCTGCTCTGAGCAGGAACAGGACGAGCTGACTCCTCAGGGCCCCTCCAGCCCAGTGATTCTAGGACTCTGCACAGGGGCAGAGAGGGGGGTCCCAGGAGAGGTTCCCAGTCGCACCAGGCCGAGGGGCTAGAAGAGGGATGTGAGGGGTGCACTGGGCACTGGAACTAGGACGTGGTTTCTCCTGGGCGTGTGTGTTGCTTTTGCTCACACTCAGCTGAACGGCAACATTTCCTCCATCATCATCATCATCAGACTAGTGAACACAACAGCCCCGACGTGCTCCCGGGGGGATGCTCAAAGGAAGCACCAGAAACCACGTCGGCTGGTCCAGCTGCCCCCAAAACACAGGCCAGGGGTGAAGATTTTCTACCCGTTAACTCTGCATCCTGAACCATCAGTGCACACACAGCCCAGCACTGCCTGTGCCCCCCGTCCAAACCCCACCCCCGTCTCCCGCAGCCTAGAAACTTCCCCACCCAGACACCCCCATGAGACCAGCTAGTCTCCTATTATCAGTCACCAACCCCCCATGTACCTGAAAAACTGCCAGTCTGTGCCCCACACACACAGCCCCCTCTGCCAGCCACTGCCCCACATCCCTGACTACCTGCCAGTCTGAGCCCCACAGACAGAGCCCGCCTCTGTGAGCCCTTCCCCCATGTCCTTAACTAACTGCCAGTCTGTCCCCACAAACAGCCCCTCTCTGCCAGCCTCTGCCCTATGTCCCTGACTATCTGTAAGTTTGTGCCCCACAGACAGAGCCCCCCCTGCCAGACCCGGTGGTACAGGGTGTACAAGGCTCATGGCTAATTTGCCCTCCCCCTTGGCTTCTCTCCATGGTTGGTGAGGGGCTCCCCCTGCACCCTCCCACATCAGACCCGGCTCCCAGGGCCAGGCTGTGACGGGCGACGGGGTCACCGCTCCCTGCTGTGTCCTGTCCAGCCGCAGGCCGAGGGGGAGCCACACCCGGCTGGAGTCCTCCCGCCCTGAGCCGGAGCTGAGCCGGGTGGTCAGACGCTCCCTGCAGCCCCCCAGCACCCAGGAGAACATGGACAGTAAGTGGGGTCGGGGGCTACGGTCGTGGGGAGCTGCCGCACTCAGGGGGGCTGGGGAATTCCCGGAACCTCAACCCCCAGCGAAATCTCCCCCGACATTCCCAAGAGGAGGGGGCAGGGAGAAATCTCTGTTGTCCTGATCACGGGAATGGAAACCTCAGCTCTGCCCCCGCAGACACACACACAGCGGGAACCCAGAAATCATCTCTCCCTCCCCTCTCAATGTTCAGTCCCTTCTCCCCCCCAGCCTGAGTTCCTGCCTCCCCTCCTCTGCCAGGCTGTTCGCTGCCTCTTTTTGTCTTTGCAAAATATACTGCGAGGCAGAGACTTTTTGTGGGGTTTTCCTGCCTCCAGCCACAGTCTGGGGGCCTCTTGATGCCCCTGTCCCTGCTCCTCCCGATGCAGGATGATTTAGCCCATCCTAACATGTCACAGTGTCGGCCTGTTTACCCCCCTGCATCCCTGAGAACTTTCTAGATCCCCCCTCCCTCCAGGGAACATGGTTCCCAGCCTTGGGCTCAGTGCAGATTCTTACCATGTCCACCGGTGATGCCTGCAGGGAAGCTGTGATGTCGCGGGGTCTGTGTTCACTCTGTTTGCCTTGGTGGTGCTGTATGTGAGTCTATTGTCCTGTGCTGTTCTGTAATAACATTGTGTGTGTGTGTGTGTGGGTGTGTGTGTGTGTGTGTGCGCACGCGCCTCACTTTCCCTGGGCACTGCAACACGGCTTGGTTGAGGAAGGGGAAGGCTGGACATGACTCACTGTGGAGGTGAATATGTCTTTCCTGTCCTGAGTCTTGTGTCCTCAGGACTAGGGGGCCGCAGACAAGACCTTTGACCAGGAAGGGAACTGAGCTGTCTGCTCAGTGGCAGCCCCCGCAGGCCCTTCCATAGCCCGGCCGGCAGAGCGAGGGCTGTAGCGGGCGCTCAGCTAGTGACCCTCGGGGGCTGGCTGGACTCTGGCTCAGAGGGGAGCGTCTCTTCCCTCCCCTGGCTGGGCAGAGCGAGAGAAGAGAGGAAGGGCTCGGGGGCTCCCAGCCCGAACCCAGCTGCAGCCAATACACCTGGACCTGTGGGTGCCTGGACATGCCACTTCCCTCACCCCTGGTCCCAATCCTGCTGTATCTGGGATCTTCCATGGCCCGGTCACCCCTTCCCAGCCCGAACCCCTAGGCCCAGACCTACCTGGGCAGACCCCTCTACCTAGCTTGAACCCAGCCATGGACGGTCTTCTCACACCTGTGGTGTGTCCCCTCCCCCTGCCCCAATCCAGCCCGGGACTGGCCCTGCTGTGGCTGGGGAGGGAGGCCTGTCCTGGGGCCCAGCAGCAAGGGAACCCCCAGACACTGACCCAGCCCTTGTGGGAGCGGGGAGCAGGGCCCAAAGGGGACACCTGTTGCATAAATTGCTAGTTTTGTCCCCTGGAGGCTAGTTCAATTTGCTTCAAGAAGAGAGTCACACTTTCAGGCTGGGTCCAACTCTATTTTATTGTTTGCAAACAAGTTTGGCCGAGGAGCTCAGTGCTCAAAGCAAGGTCGACCTTGAGCATCGCCTGAGCTGAAACTTTTATAGATTTCACATTCCTTCTGGTCAGCGTGTCGCAACGTGATTGGTCACTGCAAGTTTACTTGGTTCCCTGGCAGAAAGCTTAGCACCTTCTAAGACATGTGCAATCAGCTAAATGATACGTGCTGCTTCGAGCTTAAGCAATGGAGGGAAAGAAGCACACTTAGTTTTTACTACACCCTGGCCCATGAGCCCCCTCCAGCCAGCCACAACCCCTCCCGTGTGCTCCCCCGCAACTCCTTTTCCCCACCCGTGGCCTCCCCCTTCCCGCGGCCGGCCACCCCCGCCTGTGTTCTCTCCCCTGCAACGCCCCTGCCTGTGAACCCCCCCTTGCCTGGCTGTCCCCCCCCACCTGTGTGCCCCCGCCCCCAACCTCCACTCTCTCTTCTCCTCCTCTGGGCCTATTTCCTGGGCCTATTTTGATTGCCAGTCTGCCCCTGGCCACTAATCCCCACCCAGGGACAGATGGTGCCTGAGGGGAAGACAGTCTCCGATCGGGGGCAGTAAATCTCTTCGCTCTGTCACTGGCCGGTGGGATGAATCTAAGGAGCGAAAGCCAAGACCTCAGGGCTGCTCCCCACTCAGAGCCAGGCGCCCCTGGAGGCAGGAGAGTCCCTGAGTCACTGCCCAGCTGGGGCAGATTCTGTCCCTGATGCCATCGACCCCCCAGGGCTGAGCTCTGCCCCTCACGCTCTGATTCTCCCCCCCTCCCCCCACAGCCAACGTGACTCTGGATCCAGATATGGCGCATCCCCGGCTTGTCCCGTCTGAGGATGGGAAACGTGTGAGATGGGCAGACACATGGAAGCCAGTGGCTGACACCCCGGCGAGATTTGACACTTGGTCCTGTGTGCTGGGCTGAGAGGGCTTCACCTTGGGGAGACATTACTGGGAGGTGGAGGTGGGGGATGGCCAATGGGCTGTGGGGGTGTCCAGAGAGTCTGCGAGCAGGAAGGGATGGATCAGCCTGAGCCCCCAGAGGGAGGTCTGGGCTGTGCAGTGGTGGCAGGATCAATTCCAGGCTCTCACTGACCCTCACACCCCCCTGCCCCTGAACCACACCCCCCTCCCACCACAGGATCCGGGTTTGTCTGGACTGTAACCGGGGGCAGGTGACATTTATCGATGCTGCTACCGAGGTCCTGATCTTCACTTTCCTGCCGGGCTCCCTCCCTGGGGAGAGAATCTGACCATTGATCTGGGTGTTGGGGGGAACCGAGCTCCAACTGTCCCCCTGACACCAGCCTCTGGCCTCACACCCCGGGTATGTCTACACTACAGCGCTAATTCGAACTAACTTAGTTCGAATTAGTTAATTCAAACTAAGCTAATTTGAACTAACGCGTCTAGAACTAAAAACTAGTTCAAATTAGCGTTTTGCTAATTCGAACTAGCATGTCCTCATTAAGTGGACCCTGAATCGGGCTTAAGGATGGCTGGAAGCAGTGCCGGCAGGGCATCAGATTAGGACTTAGAGCGTGCAGCTGCTGTCTCAGGCTAGCCGAGGGCTGCGCTTAAAGGGACCCGACCCCCACCCCGGACAGACAGTTCTCAGGGGTGCCCCGCTTGCAAAGCAGTCCTGGCTTGGAGTGCCCGGAGTGCCCACACTGGGCACATCACAGCACTCGGCCATCAGCCCGGCTGCCCTTGCCGCAGGCTGCCATCTGGGGAGAGGGGGCAATTGGGGAGCTGCAGGAGAGCTTCCACCCCCAGAAGCCCGCAGAGCCAGCCCAGTCCTCCCCATCGGGGGCTCGTACCCCATTCCTCCCTCACCTCCTTCCACTTACCCTTCCCTAGCCCCTTTTCTTGATGTACAAAATAAAGGACAATTGTGTTCAAAAATGGAATCTGTCTTTATTGAACAAAACTGGAGGAGACTGGGAAAAGGAGGTGGGAGAGGGGAAGAGAGAGGCTGGGAGAGGGGAGGGCAACTAACATGATCAGGGGTTGGGAACAGGTCCCATATGAAGAGAGGCTAAAGAGACTGGGACTTTTCAGCTTAGAAAAGAGGAGACGGAGGGGGGACAGGATAGAGGTCTATAAAAGCAGGTGTTGGGTGGAGAGGGTGCATACAGAAAAGTTCTTCATTAGTTCCCATAAAAAAGGACTAGAGGACACCAAAGGAAATGAATGGGTAGCAGGCTTCAAACTAGTAACAGAAAGTTGTTCTTCACAAAGCAAAGAGTCAACCTGTGGAACTCCTTCCTGCAGGAGGCTGTGAAGGCTAGAACTAGAACAGAGTTTAAAGGGAAGTGAGATCAAGTCATGGAGGCTGGGTCCATGGAGTGCTATTAGCCAGGGGGTAGGAGTGGTGTCCCTGCCCAAGGTTTGTGGAAGGCTGGAGAGGGATGGCACGAGACAAATGGCTTGGTCACTGTCTTCGGTCCATCCCCTCCAGGGTCCCTAGGGTTGGCCGCTGTCGGCAGACAGGCTACTGGGCTAGATGGACCTTTGGTCTGACCCAGGACGACCATTGTAAGCTCAAGGCTCAGGGTCGGGGGTCTCAGTGGACCACCTTGATTTTCATGCACACCTGCTCCTGGGTGGCCAGGCTGGCAGCTATCCTGCCCAAGCCGACCACTTTCCTGTGCCTAGTGCGGAGATCGTGGACAAGGTCCATGATGTCCGCACTAGCCCAAGCGGGTGCCCACCTCTTGCGGTCCCGGGCAAGCTCCCGGGAGCCGCCAGCCTGGTCCCGGGAAGAGGGGGAGGGCTGGGGAGCATCGGGTGGGTGGCTCGAGCCGTGCCAGGTGCAGGGTCTGCTGGCTGGGTGCTGGCAGGCTTGCACCTGGTACGGGCACTGTTGCCAGCCTGTGCCCCTTTAAGGGGTCCGGGGCCGGGAGGGAGGCAGTAGAGTTTCCCTGGTGTTGGCCAGAGTGGCCACCAGGGAAACCTGGGGAAGGCTAGCCTCCCACTAGTTTGAATTAAGGGTCTACACACCCCTTAATTCGAACTAGTAAGTTCGAACTAGGCTTAATCCTCGTGGAATGAGGATTACCTAGTTCGAACTAAGCGCTCTGTTAGTTCGAATTAAATTCAAACTAACGGAGCGCTAGTGTAGCGCCTATGAAAGTTAGTTCGAACTAACAGATGTTAGTTCGAACTAACTTTGTAGTGTAGACATACCCCCCCCAGTGTCTGTGACCCTGGAGGACTCCCCTGTACCCAGCCCTTGGCTCCTCCTCTCTATTATCCTGAAACCTCCTCCCTCCCCTCACAGATCCGGACAAGGGAGGTGGAAGGAACCTACTTCAGCCCCAGGGAGCAGACAGGCCCTCAAGGGCAGAGGTGGGGGCTGGGCAGGGACAGAACTAACAGCGGGGCTGGGGACAGGCAGAGGTGAGGGCTGGGTAGGTGTCTCCCCAACGGGCACCAGGGGGAGAGACTGGGACGCCGGCCACCACGTCCCCCTGGCACAGCAGGGGTTGTGGCCATGTTTGGTGCAGCGGTGTCATGGCGCAGCCTCCAGCTGCCAGTGCAGAGCAGCCAACAGGTGTCACTAGAGGGCGCTGTGATCCGGTTGATCAAGCCATGTCACACAAGGCATTTGGTTCATTATTCCCAGAGCAAAAGAGTCTTCCTCAGTATCTCAGACATCCCTGTAACGAGTTTTACTGCACTCAGTTCAGGAGCAGTTTGAAAAGCTCTCTATGTATGTGGATGGAACCCCAAGGAGATGACCTGGATTCCTGGGGCTCTGTCTGCTGGCAGCTCAGGGACAGGCGCAGGTAGTTTGCCTTGGCTCCCCCTCCCTACCAGGGACAGAGTCTGCCCAGCAACCCATAGGGAGTGAGACGCCCCTCCCAGGAAGTTCAGGAGGGGAAGGAGGAGCCATTGGTTGGAGAGTCTGGAGCCAGCCTGGGAAGGGGAAGCTGGCTGTGTGGGAGCTAGTGAACCCCAGGCCTGCATGCAGGGTTCCCCCTGAGAACTAGCCTCTAGGGACCGGAAGGCAGGATCCCTCAGCTGGGTGTTATGACTCCACTGTTGATTTCCAGTTTGTGGAGTTTGCTGGGAGGATTCCCCAGGGAGGCAGAGCTGGCTCTCCCGCTCCCTGGGTGAGACCAGCCACCATGGTCAGCTCTGCCCTGTCTGCTGGTTCGGGGCTGCTGCCTGCTGTGTGTGTGTCTGAATGCTGGGGTAGGAGATTATAGTTTGAATTTTGGTGCAGTTGTGTCGCCTGCACCTTGAGCCCAGCACCCCTTTGGGGTGAGGGGAAATTCCGGGATTGAAGCAGCCTGATTCCTGCCTGAAGAGGATCCCTGCCAGAAGAGAGCAGCCCCTCTGCAGTGACCGAGTCATCTCTGAACCTGAGGCTCATCCATGGAGTGTGTGAGTGCAGCATCTTTTAGTTAGTAAGTCAGGGAATTTGTTTGGGGATTTTATTACCTGCTGCATATTAAACCTGTGGGGGATTTACCACCTTCTCCCGCTTGTGAGTCCTTTGGGCTGTACTGGACCCAGTCAGCCCCACTGCTAAACCACTGCAGAGAAGAATTTTGTGGTCAAAAGTCATCAAGGGCCCCAGCAAAGTGCACGTACCAACGGGACACTGGCCTTACAGTTGCTGGGCACCGGTGAACTTAAAAATAGTGTTTTACCCTGTTCTGTTCTATTTGTCTCCTGTTTAATATAACTGTGTTTATTATAGTGTATGTGTTTGTGTTATTTTCTGGGAGTCTCCAACTACCTGGCAAATACGTGGGGATTCCCCTGGGTTACAATTTTTCTCCCAAGCTGCCCTGGTGACCCTGCCAGGAAGGAGTGAGGGGGGTGGAGGCAGCGCCAAATAAATCCATTGGAAAAAATAAAGTTGAGTGGGTGGCGGGATCCAGAAGAACCCAGACCTCTCCATCAAAACCTGTAAGCAGATTGGCCTTAAAGAAGGTAACCAGGTGGAGAGGGGCGCTACATGTATATTTAGTACTAAGCAATTAAAACAACAATACAAGGCATCACAAGCATTAAAAGGCATTAAGAGCAATATTTAAATGGAATAACAATCTACATCTACTCCTTAACCCGATTTAGCAGCTTAATTCTTAATTCAATTTAACACACTCACACACACTCACCCTCTGGGGCTGGCCAGACCCCAGGGAATGTTGGTTAATTTGGTTGAGGTAGAAGTCCAATGTGCACATCACCCCAATATGCCGAATCGATGGACTCCAACTCCTGGGGGGAAATGGTGTGGTACATATCCCCTCGGCAGGGGCCAGGCCGGTGGGATGCCATCCACTGGCTGCACACAGTCCAGGTGGGGTGATGTCTGTTAGTGACACCCCCTTCTTCTTACTGGTGTGTCCACAACCGATCCAGAAATATCCGGTTTTTGCACCACTTGCCTCACCACTAGTGAGAAACAATGGTCTGTCCTTGGTTAGACTCTTCTCTTGTTACTTTTCTTATCTGACAATGCTGGAAACGCTGCCTCAGCCACATACACAGAGTTCTTTTATTTCCCACGGTCCTTCTTCTTAAAGTTGTAAACACGTCCATGATCCTCCAGGGGTTTTGTCCAGAACAAACAAGTCCATAATTCTCTGGGGCGCTTGCCTGGACCTCAGCATGGCCTCTCTTCAGCTCACTTACTGTTGATTCACTCATGCACTCGTGCTAACCATTCACACTACCCATGATTCATGACACAGGTGACAGAGGAAGGCTGGTTCAGTGGTTAGAGAACTGAGCTGGGTTCAGCTCCCTGCTCTGGGCTGGTTCCTGGAACACTCGGGGTAAGTCACTGGGCTGGGATTCCCAACCCAACTCCCCTTAAGGTCAGTCAGTGTCAGGCACCTACACAGCTCTGTGAATCCCATAGTCGTGTCGTGCTTCGGTTCCCCCACCTGTAGCACGGGGCTAATAGCCCTGCCCTGCCTCACAGGCAGGTGAGAGGGTCAATACAGCGATGCCCAGGAGGTGATCACTATGGCAGTGGGGGCCAAGGCAGCACCCTCAGCCTGGTCCGCACCAGGAAGTGTTGCTGGGGCAGTGGAAACCCCCCAGTGTGGACACAGCTCTAGCCCTGTGTAAGTGATTCTCCTCTCCTGGCGCCACTGATGATGTCCGAGTGAAATAATCCCATTGGCACTGGACAAAGCAGCCGCAGCATTTACCTGGCACCCACCACCTGACACGGACAGAGATGAAAACTGGCTGAGGAGTTGGGGGGGACAGTAGATCACTGCTCCTGCACCTGAAGCATCACAGCCCGTTAAACAGCTTCTCAGCTACTAAACACATCGCCCCAGTGTCTGACCTTGGCTTTCCTGGGGCGGGCAGGAGGAGACCCAGCTGGGAAAAAACCGGCCTTTTTTCAACATGAAATTCTTCCCGGAACCAGCTTTGAATTTCAGCTATTCTAGGTGTTGTTGGAATCACCTTCTGCCTCCTGAGGCCTGTGACTGGAACAGGAGCATTTACTTCTCGCATTGGCCCCCTGCACATTGTGTGGCCATTTGTCATCTTTTTCTCATGCATCCTGTGAACTTTGTCATTTGCTTTTCAGCCCCAGCTCCCAGAGTCAAGGGATTCAATGAGCCTCTCAGTCTCGTTATCAGTTCTCTCCAACCTTTATACACCCAAGATCCCTTCTTCAATGTCCCAAGATCCCTTCTTCAATGTCAGGGCAAGCCAAGATCTACTCCAAGCACCCACCACCACCCCCAAACACCCATCCCTTCCCTGAGGCCCAATCCTGTCCATTCCCCTCCTCTCCATCACTTGCTGTCCCTAGCCCTTATGCACTCTCCCTGGGTTGAGACAGGAGGTGCGGGCTCTGAGGTGGGAATGGGGGATTTGGGTGTGGGAAGGGATGAGAGATGTAAACTCTGGGAGGGAATTCAGGTGCAGCAGGAGCTTGAAAACGGACAGATGTCTCAGGAAGGGGGGTGTGACATACTGGACCGGCCTGGGCACAGTTGAAGGTGTCCACTCAGGGCGAATTGCTCAACTTTGGGGCTCCTTACAGACCCCAGACTGGAGACCTTCCCAAACAGGCTGCAAATCAGTCCCACAGAGCGCTTCAGCTGCTTGCCTGAAGCCTCACGAGCAAAACCCCTCCAACATCCCAGCAATATCCGTGCCCCAGATGGCACTGGGCCTCATATTCAGGTGAGGGGTCTTAGAACCCAATTTCACCTACCCCGAACAAGTTCTGTCCGGTTCCAAGAAACCAGCCACAGATCCCTGGTCAATTTACCCTCTGGACCTTACCACAAATCACACTGAGCCAATCCTTTAGCATCTGACATCTAAAGATTTATTGCTACCAGAAAGAAAAGCATGAGAGTAAGGGTGCTAAAGTATCACACGCTACATGCATTGCATCTCCCAGCTCTCGATGCAGGCACTAGCAGAGAAGTTATAGCTGCTGGCTTGGAAGTCCTTATTGTACATCCTAGGTTAAAACGGGTCCTCAGTTCTTTCCAGCTCTTCGATCCCTGCACTGCTGCCTCTGGGATGAAGTGCTGAGCTGATTACCAAGATGGAGTCAGCTACATGGCATCTTTATACATCCTTCCTGGTCTCTTCTTGGCTGCAGCACGTCACCTGGCCAGTGGCCTATCACTGTGTTCCCTGCTGGTAGCCCTTAGGTGTCGGTCACCATTCCCAAGGCGTGTCGTTGGCCCATTAAGTGCTATTGTCCCACAGGGCCTCACTAATCAGCATGTCCATAGGCCGAGCTCTGCCCACTGCTCAACCACATTCAGAGAGACTTCCAGTCTCCATACAGATTACAGATTCCTAACTACACACACAGACATTATACAGATAGGTGAAGAGCAGATACAGAATCAGAAGAAAGCAAGCTTTTGTTTGCCCCCTCATATGGCCCCCTTTGTACCACTTTTGGGGCGAACACCCTCCCATGGGTGCAGCAGTGACCCAGCTGCTCCCCTCACAATCCCATAATGTGACACTTCTGAGGTGCGACTGTGCAGCCGGCTGACTTCCTAGGAGGAACAGGCATTGAGTGGGGGGAGCACAGGGAATGGCTCAAACATCCCGAGGGGTGGCCAGAGGCAGGACACTCGCCCTGCAGCATGGGGGGAGGGGGCGGCCATGACATCACACAGGCCTTTGGCAGGCCCTCCCCATATTAGGCAAAGATGGTGGGGAGGTGGTGACCTCACTGAGAGATGCTGACATCAGCCAGGCACAAGAGGGGCAAGGCCGGGATGACCTCGCAGACCCCTGTGGCACTTGCTAATGCAAGTCTCTGTCTCGCGATGTCTCTCTGAGGGTTCCTGCACGTGAGCGCCTGGAGGAACCTCTGTCGAGCTTCCTCCTCCTTCTCCTGATTTCCCTACAGCCCAGACATCCCTGCGGAGAAGGTAAGAGCCTCCGAGGGGGTTGGAACTGCTCAGTCTGATCCACCTGGTCCCGGCTGGATTCTAGGCACGGAACACTGGGTGAAAGGGTCGGAATTTTATTCCCCACCTGGGACTTTGTCCCTTAGAACCACTGGGGCCGAGGGGGTTTCTCCTGTTTGGTTTCTCTTTCCCTCCGTCCCGCCCGCATTTCTCTTCTTTTCTTGCCTCATTTGTCCTCTTCTGCTCCCCACCCCACATCAAGAGCTGGTCTCCCAGGAGTCAAACCAGAAAGGTGGGGTATAAATAGTGCTCTGACTGGGATCGCCCCCATGATGTGGGCCATGCTTTGGGCTCTTTGGTGAGAACGTTCCACAGCCCTCCCTCAGTCTCTCCGATTGGCAGGACAGGGGCATTGATGGGGAGGAGTCTCAGGTCCTTGTCCTTGTGCAAGTCTAAGCCAGTACATCAGACCCAAGGAGATGTTTCGCTAAGGTTGGTGGTTCTCTGTGTTCACTGTCTTGGGGCCAGACCCACTTCCTCAGATCATGTTCTGGAAGACAATTGGCATTACCATATACACCAAAGGAACAGAATGAAAAAAGTGAACACATTATTAACCTGACAAATTAGATTAAGTACAGAAGGTGGGGTGAGGGAGAGGTAGGGAGGGAATAGCTGTTTATGAGTTAATGAATGGGTAATCAGGGGGTGATAAGTGGGGAAGCTATCATTGTAATGGGCAAGGTAATTAGCATCTTTGTATCTTTGGAACATCGCTTATTTGAGTGCAGGGAGCTGTGTAAATACTCCCTAAGGTGCTGCGGGACAAAGTTACTGACTAACAAGGCTGCCCCTCTGAAACTAGTTCTGTGACATCCTTTGGAAGTGCTTCCCAGTCTGCTGTTGCTGTCAATAATGTGCTAAATGGGAGGGAGGGAGATGCTCTCTTATAACCTCAGCCTCTGATTGCCCCTCCCCTTCTCCTGCCAGGGCAGAGCTCAGCAAGGGCCCGGCCCCTCCCACTTCTCTGCACAGGTGCAGACATGACAGTTCTCTGGAGACTTCCAGCAGGCTCCTGATTTCTGTGTGTCACCCCCCACCCTTCCTGCCAGCTGCACTACAGGGGTAGGACCAGGCAATGGGGAGCATCCCTGAGTCATGAGCTCTAGCTGCTCCTTATCGAGTGAGGCTGTGTCTAGGCTGCAAGTTTTTGCAGCAGAGAGTATGCTTTGTGATGTCATTAGCATATTTTGTACTGATGCTTTTTGCATAAGGGGTTTTTGTGCAAAAAAGAACAGCGTCGCCACTTCTGTTTTTTGCCAAAAAGTTGTTTTGCACAAGATCCGGAGAGGCATAAAGATCTTGTGCAAAAAGGAGCTTTTGAGCAAAACAGAAACAACTACACTGCTTCTTTTTGTGCAAAAACCCCCTTGCGCAAAAAACATTAGTCCCTCATTAGCATACTCTCTGCTGCAAAAACCTCTCAGTGTAGAGAAGCCCAAGAGACGTTAAAGCAGCAGCAGAAGAAGAACAGAAGCAGCAGCAGAAGAATCAAAAGAGGAAGAAGCAGAAGAAGTAACAGCAACAGAAGGTACAGCAGAAAGAGGAACAACAGAAAAAGAAGCTGCAGTAGCACAAACAAAAGAAGAAGAAGCATGAAAAAAGTAGGGGCAGAAGAAGTAGCAGAAAAAGAATAGTAGAAGAAACAGGAGGTAATAGCAGCTGAAGAAGAAAAATTAAAAGAAGCAGCAGTGGCACAAGAAGAAAAGTAGCAGCAGCAGGAGAAAAAGCAAAAGAAGGAGGAACAGAAAAAGCATCAGTAGCAGAAGAATCAGTAGCAGATTAAAAGGAAGCAGAAACAGGAAAGAAACAGCCACAGAAGCAGCAGCAGCAGCAGCAGAAGAGACAGCAGCAGATTAAAGCAGAAGTGGCGGCAGCAGCAGCAGCAGCAGCAGCAGCAATAGTAGAAGAAGCAACAGAAAAGGATGGAGCAGCAGAAGCAGATGAAGCAGCAGGAGAAATATCAGAAGAAGAAGTGGCAGAAATAGAAAAGTAGCAGCAGCAGAAAAGCAGCAGCAATAGTAAATGCAGCGGAAGAAGAAACAGCAGAACAAACAGAAGAAGCAGCCTGAAAAGAAGTGGGGCAGGGAAAGTTGCAGGAACAGAAGCTGATGAAGCAGCAGCAGCAGCAGCAGAAACAGTAGGAGAAGTAGCAGAAGAAAAGAGGCAGGAGGAGAAGAAAAAATAGTAGGAGAAGAGCAGAAGAAAGAGGCGGTGGCAGCTACAGCAGTAGAAGAAACTCAGCAGAAGCAGCCGTGGCAGAAGAAAAAAACTAGCAGCAGAATAAGTAGGACCAACAAAGGAAGCAGGCGCAAAAGTAGCAGCAGAAGAATCAACAAAGGAAACAGCAGGGCTGTATCTACATTGGCACCCTTTTCCGGAAAAGGGATGCTAATGAGACAAGTCAGAATTGCAAATGCCGCAGGGGATTTAAATATCCCCCGGGGCATTTGCATGAACATGGCTGCCGCTTTTTTCTGGCTTGGGGTTTTTCCGAAGAAAAGTGCCAGTCTAGACTTAAGCAGCAGAAAGAACAGAAGAAGGAGAAACAGAAAAACAAGTAGAAGCAGGAGAAGCAGAAACAGCAGCAGCGGCGGAAGAAGAAGTAGCATCAGAAGCAGATGAAGTAGCAGCAGCAGCAGATGAAAAGAGAAATCAAAAGCAGAAGAAGCCATCAACAGAAGAAGAAAGCAAAGAAGAAAAAGCAAGTAGTAGCAACAGCAGAAGAAAGAGCAGCAGCAGGAGAAGTAGCAGCGGAAGAAGAAACAGCAGCACAAACAGAAGAAGAAGCCCGAAAACAAGTATGGGCAGGGAAAGGTGCAGCAACAGAAGCTGGCGAAACAGCAGCCAGAACCACTGGGAGAAGGAGCAGAAGCTAAAAGGCAGGAAGAGAAGAAATAGCAGCAGAAGCAGGGACAGCACTGCCCTGCATTAAACAGCACTGCATATTTTACATTCGAAAGAGGCTATTTTGAAATTTGGTGCATCTGCACAGCACCAAATTTTGTAATAACGTGCTCTTTCGAGCCGTCCCTTATTCCTCGTACAACGAGGTTTACAGGGATGGTGAAAGAGCGCGTCCACTATTTTCAAACTTTTTCCGAAATAGCAGATGCGTTCCTTGGATGTGGCGTTGCTATTTCAGGATCCTTCCAGGATCCCGATACAGCAATGCAGTCGAGACATAGCCCTCAAGGAGCAGAAGAAGTAGCTGCAAGAGAAGAAAGAGCAGCAGCTAAAGAAGCATCAGCAGAAAAAGAAGAAACAACCACAGCCACAGAGGAAGCAACAGGAGAAGAAGGAGCAGTGGCAGAAACAAAAGTGGAAGAAGAAGCATGAAAAGAAACGGACAGAAGAAGCAGCCACAGAAGCAGATGAAGCAGATTGAAGCATCAGAAGAAGACACAGGCGAAGCAGCAGCGGAAGAGGCAGCAGCAGAATAAGTAGCCCCAACAGTGGTAGCAGGAGCAAAAGAAGAAGAAGAAGAAAAGCAGCAGCAGCACCAGCAGCAGCAGGAAAAACAGCAGCAGAAGTAGAAGCAACAGCCGAGTAAGTAGGATCAACAGAGAAAGCAGGAGCAAAAGCAGCAGTAGAAGAATCAGCAAAAGAAATAACAGAAGAAACAGCGAAAGCAGTAGCACAAACGAAGAAAAAGCAGCGGCCACAGAAAAAGCAGAACCAGAAGAACCAGCAGAAGAAGCAGTGGCAGAAATAGAAAAGTAGCAGCAGCAGAAAAAGGAACAGTATCAGCAGTAGAAAACGCAGCGGAAGAAGCAGCAGCAGCACAAAGAAAAGAAGAAAAAGCAGAAAACAAGTAGAAGCAGAAGAAGCAGCTGCAACAGAAGCAGATGAAGCAGCAGCTAAAGTAGCATGAGCATCAGAAGAAGAGCAGCAGCAGAAGAACCAGAAAAAGAAGTAGCAGCAGCAGAATATAAGGAGCAAGAGCAGAAAAAGGAGTAGCAGCAACCTCACAAGAAGCAGATGCAGAAGAAGTAGCAGCTACAGAAGCAGCAGCAGCCATAGATGCTGCAGCTGAAGAAGCAGCCGAATAAAAATAGGAAGTGAAACGCTGCAGATTGAGAAGAATTGAAGAAAGAGGCCATAGCAGCAACAGCAGCAGCAGCAGAAGAAGAAACACCAGCATAACCAGGAGCAGCAGCAGAAGAAAAGTCGGAGCACAATAAATAGCAGTAACAAAAGAAGCAGGAGCAAAAGCAGCAGCAGAAGAAAGAACAGAAGAAACAGCACTAGCAGCAGCAGATTGAAGCTGCAGAAGAAGCAGAAAAACAAGCAGGCGGAGGAGAAGGAGCAGCAACAGAAGAAAAGAAACAGCAGAAGAACAAGCAGAAGAATGAGAAGCAGAAGAAGCAGCAGAAGAAGTAGCAGCAGCAGATGAAAAGAGCAGTGGTAGCACCAGAAGAAGCATCATCAAAAGAAGAAACCAAGAAGGAAGACGCAGAAGAAGTAGAAGCATCAGCAGAAAACTGTAATCGCAAAGGAAGGAGCAACAGAAGAAGAAAGGAAGCATCAAGAGCAGCAGAAACAGCAGAGGAGAAGAAGAAGTGGAAGAAAAGAGGCAGGAGCAGAAGAACTAGAAGAAACCTCAGCTGAAGCAGAAGCAGCAGACGCAGAAGAAGCCACAGCATCAGATCACAAGAACAAGCAACAACAGAAGAAACATCAGAAGAAGAAGCAGAATCAAAGAGACAGAAACAGCAGTAGAATAAACAGCAGAGGTCCAGGTTGGATATTAGGAAACACTATTTCACTAGGAGGGTGGTGAAGCACTGGAATGGGTTACCTAGGGAAGTAGTGGAGTCTCCATCCCTAGAGGTGTTTTAAGTCTCAGCTTGACAAAGCCCTGGCCGGGTTGATTTAGTTGGAATTGGTCCTGCCTAGAGCAGGGGGCTGGACTTGATGACCTTCTGAGGTTTCTTCCAGTTCTATGGCTCTATGATTCTATGATTCTAGGAGGAGAAGCAGCGGAAACCAAAGAAGCAGCAGCAGTATAACAATAATAAGCCACAGCAGAAAAGAGCAGAGGAAACAGGAAGTAGCAGCAGCAGAAAAAGAAACAGCAGAAGGAGCAGCAGAAGAAGTGGCAGTAGCAGAAGGAGCAGCAGACTTTAGCAGCAGAAATAACAGACTAAGGAGAAACAGAAAAAAAAGGGGGAGCAACAAACTTTAACAGCAGGAAAAAAAGACTAAGGAGAAACAGAAAAACAAGTAGAAGCAGGAGAAGGAGCAGCAGTAACAGAAGAAGCAGATACAGCAGGTGCGGCGGAAGAAGAAGTAGCATTAGAAGCAGATGGAGTAGCAGCAGCAGATGAAAAGAGAAATCAACAGCAGCAGAAGCCATCAACAGAAGAAGAAAGCAAAGAAGAAAAAGCAAGTAGCAACAGCAGAAGAAACAGCAGCAGCAGGAGAAGAAACTGCAGCAGAAGCCGCTGTAGCAGAAATAAAAGGAGGAGCAACAGGAGAAGAAGCTGAAACAGCAGAAAGCAGCAAAAGTAGAAGCAGCAGCACACACTAAAAATTAGAAACGGAAAAATAAGTACGGAGAGTAGAAGCAGCTGCAAGAGAAGCAGATGAAGCAGCAGCAGCAGAAGGTGAAGAAAATAAAATAGCAGCAGCAAAAGCAGAAGTGGCAGAAGAAAAAACAGCAGCTGAAGAAGCATCAGCAGACGGAAAGTAGCCAAAGAAGGAGTGGAAGAAGAAGCATAACAACAAGTATGGGCAACAGAAGGAGCAGCAACAGTAGCAGATGAAAAAGCAGCAGACAAAGGAGAGGTAGAAAAATAAATAGGAGCAGGAGAATGAGCGGCAGAAGAAGGAACAGCAACAGAAGGAGCATCAGGAGCAGCAGCAGATTTAAGCTAGAGAAGTAACAGCAGCAGAAAAAAAGGAGTCATCAGGAACAGTGGCTGCAGAAGAAGAAGAAGAATGAAAATAAGTAGGGACAGGAGAGGGAGGAGCCACAGAGGCAGATGAAGCAGCAGCAGAAAGAGCAGCACTGCAGAAGCAGCAGCGGAAGAATAATAAGAATAATGAGCCCCAGCAGCAGAAGAAACAGGAAGTAGCAGCAGCAGCAGCAGCAGAAGAAGAATCACCCGAAGAAAAAGCTGCAACAGAAGAAGAAAAGTAGCAGCAAAAGAAGCAGCAACAGAAGATGTGGTATAAACAGAGGGGCTGTGTCTACACTGGGCCCCTTTTCCGGAAAAGGGATACAGATGAGACAAGTCGGAAATGCAAATGCAGCAGGGATTTACATTTTCCCCGCTCCATTTGCATGAACATGGCTGCCGCTTTTTTCCGGCTCGGGGCTTTGCCGGAAAAAAGCGCCAGTCTAGACGGGGATCTTTCGGAAAATAAAGCCTTTTCCAAAAGGTCCCTTATTCCTGATTTTAGAAGGAATAGAAGGACAGAGCTAGGTCAAGGGAAGGTTCTGCCTCCTGCCTTCCTTCCCAGTAGCTTTCCAGTATGAACCAGCTGTGGGTGTTAGCACTGCCCCCTGCCTGGCCCTGCGATGGGATGAGTTACCTGGGCGGGGGGTGTCTCTGTATGGAGGCCTGAGTGTATTGTGATGTCATGTGTGACAACAACAAAGAATGTGGCTGCAGCATTCTTATCCTGCCTCCAGTCCAACTGGTTGGCAATGGCTGGTGCCCAAGGATCTGAGAGACGAGAACTGAGCCTCTGTCAAGAACCTCAGGAAGCCGCTGTCCCCGCGGGCGTGAGAGAGGATGAGTCTGTACAGAAGGTAATTCCCGGAGTCTTTCCCTGCCCCCGAGAGCCCACCTTGGAGATTGGAGCCTCATCGGCCTAGGACAGATGGGGACAGGGGCTGCAACAGTCACTTCCCAACACTCCGTTTTGATTTGACTCGGGGCATCTTCCCTTCTCCTTCTGCTTCAGCCTTTCCCGTGCTCCAGAGGCAGATGGGGATGATTTTCCCTCCCTGCCGACCAGTGGGGGTGAATTTCCATGTTTCTTACTTAAAGGGAACGTAGCAAAACTTGAGTAGAATTTGGGTTTATGTCTCCATGGAGCTTATTCCTCTTGGAGGTGCCCCTAAGGCATCCCCTGCCTTCAGGGTGGGTAGAGAAATGTTTGGTGTCAAGTAATGATTGTCCAATATCGATGTGTTCAGATAACATCCAGCTCAGAATGTACAGAATTAGAATAACAAAGTGCTATTTTAATTATATTGAAAGTGGTACAGCTCCATAGCCAGTCCCAAGCTCTCATGTGGGTAGTTCTCTCAGAAACTCAAAACCCCATAGGAATTGTCCTCTACCCCCTCCAGCCTATAAAATATCTGTGTAAATTCCCTCTGACATTCCATTCCAGGTAACGGGTTGAAATAAACTGCTACCTCATTTTGTCATGAGTCTCCGTGTGTTTTCTTTGTAATTTTTTGTGACCTCAGTTCTGAATCAATGTTCTAAATAGTGTGTAAAACTCTTCATTGAATGCTCACTGGTTCTTTTCCCCCTGCTAACAAAACCCAGATTTTGAAATACTTGACAGGAATTAAACAAATTGCAGCTGATACTCTGTCCTTGCAGTGCTTCAACACCGCTACTTAACAATCTTTTATTCCTTTTACTGGGTTTGATGGGAACAGAGGGTTCCTCATTTTCAGCTTGGCCCCTATCTGTAGCCAGAGTCCCAACATTCTGAGCACAAAGCTGTGGGGTTTGAGAGAAGGCCCAGCTGAGAATCATAGAAAATAGATGGGACCAGTGATCCCTCTAAGATTCTCCAGCCACAAGTTTTGTCTTGTGCACCAATAATAAGGTCATGTGCGCTTGTTGGGATTTGTGCCACTAAGGCACCTGCAGTTACTAACAAATACCTTAGATATATTTAAAATGTTATGGAAGAAAGAATACTACAACAAGGGATCGTTGGCAAGGTGCCTGACTTTAAATGTTTGTTTACTATGAAATCAAATACATTGTTTTCAGTAGCCATTTGGTATCTTACAAGTGTCCTGTTCCTTTGAGGCATAACACAAAACTGCTATTTCTTGGCCTAGCAAACAAAATCTGTTATTCATATTGACATATTAAATAAAAAAATTGTTACAGTTTATGCTTGAAATTAAAGATTACATCTTTTGGCTTGATGCACATGAAAAAAACTTTCTACAGGCAAAAGTGTTAGAGAGTCTCTGTCGTTGTGACTTGTGAAACAAAAACTAAATCATTTGGTTTTAACACAAAAAATCACTTCATTTATTTGCTGTATGTAGAAGAGCACTAATCACAGTTCTTGTCTGTCTGTCACATGATTTTCAATTGGACCCTTCTGAGCACGTGCTGACCGCCCCCACCAGCTCCTGCAGCAGCTCCTGCAGGCATGTGCACGTGTGCTCTGCCCCCTGGCTCTCCTGACGAGGAGCATCATGTGCACGTCCCACAGCAAACTACAGCCTGAGAGTGTGAGTGTGAGTGTGAGTGTGAGAGATCGATATCACCGTGAGCAAGTGATACCACTGTGGCCTGCAGAGTGTGTGTGTGTGTGTGTGGGGGGGGGCTGTCCTAGACTAACTGCAACCAACTGGTGCCCTAGGCGATCAATGCAGTAGGCGCCCCAGCCCCAAAGGCAGATATTGTCTGAGGGTTTTGGTTCTGTGCTGGGGAGAGGGGGGCTGGGGATGGAGTTCTGTGGCTGGGGGTCAGGAGGTTAGGGGTTGGGGGTTTGGGGATGGAGTTGGAGGTCTGGGGTCTGGGGATGGAGTTCTCTGGCTTGGGGCCAGAGGGTTGGGGACTTTGGATCAGGGGGCTGGGGCTGGTGGCTGCAGGCCGGGGGATGGAGTTCGGGGGCTGGGGAGAGGGTGCCAGCCAGGGGGACAGAGTCCCCTGCACCCGCCTCCTCCCAATATCCCACTTCTCCAGAGAGAAACCCCCCATGTTCCTCCTCCCCCGCGTTCCTCCTCCCCTGGGGACGACCCCCCCACATTCCTCCTTCCCTGGGGACGACCCTTCCTGCGGCACAGGGGAACCCCCACACACACGTTCCACCTCCTCCAGAGCTCACCGTCCCCTCTCCCCGGCAGCACAGGGGAAACACCCCCACCCCACCCGTGCGCTGCCACTCTCAGGACTTTCCCCCTCCTGGCCGCAGGGAAGCCATGCTCCAGGTAAGGCACAGCAAAGGGAATGGGAAATGGAAGGGACAGAGTTTAGAATGTGGCGCCCCATGCAACTTGGCACCCTAGGCAGCTGCCTAGCATGCCTATAGGCACAGGCTGTGTGTGTGTATGTGTGAGTGAGTGAGTGAGAGAGAGAGCGAGTGAGAGAGATCATGGTGGCCTGCAATGTGTATGTGTGTATGTGATCACTGTGTGTGTGTGACAGGTGTACAGCTAGTTTGGATTAGGAAGCCAGGCTCTGCCCAATGCTCAAGCACATTCAGAGAAATATTCAGTATCCATACAAAGTACAGTAAAACTCCGATGGTCCGGCATCTGATGGTCCAGCACTCCTGATGGTCCGGCACCATCAGGAAACCGGAAGTGCTCCGGGCAGCCGGACCATTGGAACTGGTCTGCCCCTGGCTTCCTGATTCAGATGCTGCTGAAACTGACCAGCGGCTGAATCGGGGAAGCTGGGGGCAGAGCAGTTGGAGTGCTGTCCAGTAGGTCCCATAGCGCTGCCCCTTGGGGCTGCGGGACCAACCGGCAGCACCCCAGCTGCTCTGCCCCAGGCATCCCCAAGAGCAGCTGGGGTGCTGCCGGGTTGGTCTCGCAGCGCCAAGGGGCGGCGCTACCGGACCAAACCGGCAGCACCCCAGCTGCTCTGCTGCAGGCGTCACAATTCAGTTGCTGCTGAAACTGACCAGCAGCGGCTGAATTGGGGACGCCTGGAGCAGAGCCGGATCATTGGAAGGGGGGGGGCTAAGACAGATCTGGAGTGGCATCCCCCCCATCCCACCCCAGACCCCTCATAGCCCCCCCTTCCAATAGTCTGGCATATCTGATAATCCGGCACCCCCTGGGTCCTAAAGGTACCGGATTATCAGAAGTTTACTGTACATGCTTATAATTTCACACACAGACATTGTACAATCACATGAATAGTGTACATAGGATTAGCAGACAGTAAGCTTCTATTCAACACCTCAGATGGCCCCCTTTATACCACTATTGGGGCAAACACACCCCCATGGGTGCAGCAGTGATCTGGCTGCTCCCCTCAAAATCCAGGAACGTGACACATGCCTGTAGAAACCTTTCTTCTTACCCGTCACATCCCTTGCTAGCTACAAATCCAATTGTGCTTTTTCCTTCAGGACGGCTCCCTTGCATTCTCAAGTATATTTAGACTCCTCCCAAGTGATCTCTCCAAGTTTCCACTTCTTATAAACTTCCTGTTTGTGTTTAAGATCACGAAGGATTTCCCTGCTAAGCCCATCTGGTTGTCCACCATATTTGCTTTTCTTACTGTGCATCGGGATGCCTTGGTCTTGTGCCTTCAATAAGGCTTCTTTAAAATCCTGCCAGCTCTCCTGGACTCCTTTCCCCTTCATGTTAGCACCTCAGGGAATCCTGCCCATCACTTCCCTGAGGGAGCCAAGTCTGCTTTTCTGAAGTCCAGTCCCCTCTTCTGCCTGGGTTGGTGGTCTGGAGTGGACCCCTAGCATGACATCACCCTTCTTTTTACCTCTTTTAACCTAACCCAGACACTCTTAACAAGTCTGTCTTCTACGCCTATCTCCACCTCAGCCCAGTGTACATTCTTAATAGATACGGCAACACCTCCTCCCTTTTATCCCTGCCTGTCAGTCCTGGGCAAGCTGTACCCTTCGGTATCAATATTCCAATTGTGTGTATTATCCCACCAAGTCTCTGTGATACCAACTGTGTCATCCTTGTGTTTCTTTATTAGCACTTCAAGTTCTTCCTGCCTATTCCCCGTCCTTCTTGTCTTTGTACACCGGCATCTAAGATACCGATTGGATTTTGCCTCCCTCACTTCTGCCTTCTCCCTCCTTTCTCTCTGCTGTTATAGCCCATTCTCTCTCCCATTTCCGAACCATCTCCCAGGTCTCCATGTTTTTCACTTGCCTGTGGGCTTTGGTCACCTGCCCCCTCAAAACTAGTTTAAAGCCCTTCTCACTAGGTTAGCCACTCTGTGACCAAATACTCTCTTCCCCTTCCTGGAAAGGTAAACCCCATCTCTGCTCAGCAGTCCTTCTTCTTGGGACAGCGTCCCGTGGTCAAGGAGGCCAAAGCCCTCTTGGTGGCACCATCTTTACCGCCAGGCACTCACCTCCAGGATGTACCTGTCTCTGCCTGGGCCCCAAAAATTGACAGGAAGGACTAAGGAGAACACCACCTGTGTGCCAAACTCCTTCCCCTGTGCTCCCACAGCCCTGTAGCCACCCTTGTTCCTCTCAGGGTCACACCTTGCAGTGTCATTAGGGCCCACATGGATGAGAAGCATGGAGTAGTAGTCAGGAGGTTGGATATTCCTCAGCAATGCCTCCGTAATGTCTGGGATATGGGCCCCTGGCAGGCGGCATACCTCCCCAGATGACATGTCAGTGCAACAGATGGGTGCCTCAGGGGTGATTCCTTCTCTCCCTTATTCAAAACAACATAACAGTTCTCTGGAGCGATAGTGGAAGGGTTAGTAGCACAGGATGCAAAACACCAGCCTGAAAAGAAGGAAACAGCTCATTGAGTTTTGCCACCAAAGGCAAACCAAGTAGAAAACACTCAGGAGGATTTCACAAAAGCGTGTTGCAAGTCTGTACAAAGTAAAGCTGACTCCAAAGGGATCAGTTTCTGAGGCTCAGTGAGATTCAGAACTGCTTAAGAACAATCTATAATACATCTGATTTCACTGAACAATTACTATTTGCTGTGGTAGCTTCTAAAAGATAGTAACTATCTGAATTTCATCTGCTGAAGCCCAGAAAGGCACTACCCAGTGAATCACAGCTAGAATCCAAAATAATTCCAGTTAGATAGGCAAGTTTCTTCTGCCTCTTTGTCGACTTCCCAAAATAACAAATCCAAATCCTGTACAGTGTAGAGTAGCAGTAATGTTAACTTAGTTAACCCACATGGCCCCTCCCTGGGAGCAGCTCAGAAGCCACCATGCCACCCGGGCCCCACAACCAGCCCTGGGGACAGCAGAGAGATGCCAGGCTCAGTCTCCTACCCCCACTGAACCCACCACTAGCAACAGCTTCCCTTCCACCAGTAGGACGGCGACTGCAGACCCGAAGCCCGTTAAGAGCAAATGTAGGATGAACTTCAGCCAGTTCTACAGCTTGAGGGTCATCAGCCCCTAGAGTCCCAGGCTGTAAGGCCAGAAGGCACAGCCCTGCTCCCCGAGTCTGAGCTCCTGCACCACCCAGGCCCTAGAAATTCCCCACAAGAATTCCTGTCATCCACAGCCCCATGTGTCTTCACCTTTGACTGGGTTCTATGGACCAGTTCTGGCTCTTAGAGAAGCGGATGGTTTCAATAGAGCGCTCTTGTATCTGAATCCTGGCAGATTAATGTCTTGACTTTCCAGGGCAGAAAAACCCATCGGCTCCTTCTTTTTCTTCCAGGCTGTGTTCCTTCTTTGAAAGACTCACCTCAAGGGAGCACAGACACAGCCGAGTGCTCCGGGTGGTGGTCCGACCTGCAGCAGCCGAGGCATGCGCCGGCCTCAGCCAGCAGGAGCAGGCCTTGCCAGAGGAGCCCAAGAGAACCAGAGGCTCCTGGAAGATCCTGTCAGGCATAAGAAGACTCTGTGCCTGCAGCCAGTGTGGCAGCTCCCTGGCAGAGGCTGAGGAGGAGAGAAGAGCTTCTTCTCCCAGGCGGTGGACACGCTTCTCCCTAAAGAAGAGGAAGAAGAGGAAGAAGAACTCAGTGGAGAAGCAGGAGGAGCCAGAGGAGGAGAAGCCACCGGAGAGCCCAGACAAAGACCAGCTGGATCTCACAGGTGAGGATACAACCCACCCGGTGAGAGGGGAGCATGTGAGAGACACTGACCCCAGTCACTGTACAAGCCTTGAGCATTAGGGCCGTCTCATGGGACAGCGATGGGCTCCTCAGAGGCTGGAATCCATCAAGTGCCAGACGCTCTGGCAGAGGGGGGCAAGTCCCTCCTTGAAGTGGGAAGAACAGACAATGGGAGAGCACAGCTCTCTGGGGGTCTGGCATCCCCAGCCTAGCCCAGCACCCTCCCTCCCTTCCAGATACCCTACCCCAGCCGGCTCCTGCACCTTCCCTCCTGTTCAGACCTCACCGCCTCCAGCACCCAAAGTCCACTCCAGCACCCTACCCCCCACCCACACTTCCACCCTTACTCCCTCCTGCGCCACTATCCTTATCCCATGCCCTGGCAGCCACCTCCCGCACACCAAGCCCCTCACCTTGGCCTCACCCGAAAAGCAAGTGCAGGTCATACAAATCTACTGTCGCGAGTACGGAAAAGAGGTAATCTGGCCCATAGGAATCCTTGAACTCTGGTTCTCTCTTGTCTCCCTCCGCTCTCCATGCAGCTGGAACAGCGGAGGGGTGAACCCTAAACCCAACTCCTCCCCCCCGGCCCATTTGCTTAATTATTTTGATTTTGACTTTCTTACCGGTTTTACACCTCCCAGCCCCGTGTTATAGCTCCAGTCATCTTTCTCTGCCTGGATCCTCTGTTTTAGGAGCTGGGCCCAGAAGGCTCAAGAAAGTCCCCACCCCCCTTCAATCTCCCCAGCAGGCCACCCAGCCTCTCCTGGAAATGGCTTGGGGAGCCACAATACAAATTTTGACTCAAGCAGGGGAGGGGGCTGCTCAGCTCCAAAAGTTTGAAACAGGAGCTCGGGCAGGGAGGGGGTAGCTCAGGGTGTAGAAAGAGGAGCAGCGAGGGGCTGTGTGTGAACAGGGGGTAACTACGTGCTGTGCCAGGAGGGCTCCCCTGCAGCCCCTGTTCCCTGAGGGCTCTGGTGGCCACGGAGCCAGGTCCCCTCTCACCGGCTGTCAGACAAGGGGGATGGGAGCAGTGTTCCCGCTAAGATTTTCCAACTTTGGGCCGACTGAATTTTCTCATGTGCAACACCAATATCGCGGTGGTGTGTGGTGTGTGGACCCAAACCCGTGGGTATAAATATGTATTTTCAATAGGCCGTGGGTGTGGAAGAAAATATATTGGGTGTGAATTGGGGAGAGCAGGGACAAAGGAGCAGGCAGAGTATAAGCAGAACTGAATGATCATCAGGGGAGTGTAACGGAAGAAAACAGGATCCCTGCTGGGCCAATTCCCCAACGGGAGGCAGGGGAGGAGGAGGGTGCGAGGGAGGCTGCTGCCCTGTTAGCAGTTCACCGGGCAGGGAAGACTTGGAGCAAAGTAGAGAAGTTGGCCTGATCTGAAGGCGCCTGTAACCGACCCAGCTTTCCCCTGTGGGCGGTGGCAGCCAATGCAGCACAATTGATCCCTCCTCCCCTTCAGCATGGTCTGGGTCACATGATCCCCCAAGTACGTCCTGGTTCCCTGATTTGCTCACCCAGCCAGTACAGACCCTGCAGGGGGCTGGGAGGGGTGGGGGGACCGGGGTGGAGGCTGGAGGCAGGACACCCTCCTCCACCACAAGAGAGCGAGTGCCCCATGTCCTTCCCCAGCCAATCAGGAAAGGGATTCGCACGCAGCTTCCAGGGAACCTTGGATGGGAGCCGAGGGGCAGCTCCAACCCCCTGTGCCAGCAGCAGCTGCTGGAGAGGAGGGAACAGAACCGTTCAAAAGGGACCAGGGGTCACCCCGTCCAAAGGTCGCAGCAGCTCTCAACTGGGAACTGGGCTGGGCTGGGCCATCACTTCCTGGGGCATCACACGGGAAACGAGGCCTGTTCCCATCACTGCAGGAAGGGGGCGAGGGCCGGGGAGAGGAGAACACACCGTGGGAGAGACTCTGCCCCTAGGGGAGAGGAAGCCCAGTGGGGAGAGCCCCCAGCTGAGAGTCATGGGAGCGGCGCTCTCTGCTCGGCCCTGCAAGCACCTTGCTGTGTGACCCTGGGCGAGTCACGTCAGGGCTCTGGGCCCCGTGTCCTGCTGTCGCCCAGGGTAACACATTCAAACCAGCGCGTCTCCTCTGCTCCAGGGGTGGAGAACGAGCTCTCCCAGAAGATGCCCAACGGGGCGGAAGGGAGCGAAGAGGAGAAGGAACCAGACCGCCAGCCCATCCCATTAGCACAGAGCAGCTCCCACATGACTATGGTAATGAGGCTTGTGACTGAGCCAATGGGAAGCATCCCCTGTGGGGCGAGTGACTATGTGCCGGATCCGGTGTCTCTCAGAGGAGAACGCCCCCACCCCCCCGGCTCAGGGACCGAAAGGAAACGTGTGACCAGCTCCCGAGGGTGGAAGCAGGGCACCTTGCTTTGAGACGGGGCTACTCAGAGCCCAGGACGGGGGGGTCCTCCACTGCTAGGATCGGAACCCGTCCCAAACAGCACTTCTGTTCCCCGCACTGGCTAGTAAGAAGCCCTGCGAGCAACCCCCTTAGACACTCCTGTCCTCTGGGCCACCCCCAGCACCACCCTCATACAGGTGAGAGGCTCTGAGACCCAGTCCCACCAATTCCAAACAGGTTCCTCCCACCCCAACGAACCAGCCACATGCCCAGGTGAATTTAAGACAGGACCATGCAGAACTTTCAAGACTAGCAAGACAGTTTATTAGGTGATGAGCTGTTTAATATGGGGGCTTTCTGGGAGCACCACGCCGAGGGTGGAAGCAGGGCTCTGCAAGAGCACTCCAAACCCTCGCCTGGCACCGGGGGAGGCTGCTCAATCAAAGGTCTCAGCAGGCTCCTCCATGCTCACTAGGCCCTGCCAGCCCCCAGGGAGCGAGTGTCCCAGGGCAGCTGCCCAGTGGAAATGCTCAGTCCCTACAGGCTCTGCCCCTGTTCATTGCAGACCCTCGGGGAGCCCCCTGCCTCAGCCCAGCCCACAGCCCTGCTGCTGGCAGCCGTGAAGGCTCTGACGGCCCCCGCCCTGGAGAGCTTTCAGGCAGCGGAGGAGGCGCTGAGAGCCACCGTGTCCCAGCACAGCGCCCGCATGGAGCGAGTAAGAGACGCCCGGCGAGGGGCAGGGGCGTGTGGGGAGAGGGGCTGGGAGAACTGGCTCTGAGGAAACCGGCCCTGGGGCACAGGGTCACGGTGCTGGCAGGTCGGCTCAGCCCCTTTCCATTCGGTGCTGGGGTGGGCAGGTGTTTCCAGAGCTCTGAGCGCTGGAGCTCGGACACGTCCCTGGGGCCAGCCCAGCCCCACGGCAGGTGGGTCACAGCCCAGCCCCACGGCAGGTGGGTCACGGCCCAGCCCTGGAGCACGGCACTGACAGAGTCTGCCGAGGGGCCGCCACGCTGGGCTCCCGGAGCGGACGGGGTTTCCTCACGTGCCCTGCAGGGCCCTTGTGTGACCCACCGGTGCAGCAGGAACCATTTGGCTTTGCCCTTTGCCCCGGTGCCTCTGACGTGTGATCCTGCTGCCCGGCCCCACCGGCTCCGGTGCCCCCCCCGGTAATTAGACTGGTGCAGGGAGGGCTCTGCCCGAGTCCATTTCTACAGCCCCTTCCTAGGAGGTGTGAGCATCAGTCACTGCCCTGATCAATTGAGCTCCATCGCCCTCTGGGGAGGCAGGAATTTTACCCGCGTGACACACGGGGACCTGGGACCAAGAGCGGCTCGTTGACTTGGTGACGTTCCTGCCCTTCTCCAAGCGCCGTCTGCCAGGAGGGGTGACCTGGCAGGAGGTCGCTCTTGAGCAATCCCCACCTCAGCTTTCTGGCTGCCTCCAGGTGGGAGACGTCGTGGGAGAGATTTTCACCTGGCTGGACGACGTCGAGGACCCCAGAGCCAGAAGAGCCGCGCTGGGAACCATCGCCCTGCTGGCTCGCGCCCACCCCCGGGACGTGGTTCCAGCCTGTGTGGCCCACGCGCCGCCATGGGAGAGGTAGGGAGAGGCTGTTATCACCTCAGCCCGATTTCCCCTCCCCTCCTCATCCAGGGCAGAGCGCGGGAAAGGCCTGGCAGGCCACAGGGGTGGAGCAAGCTCCCTGCTGGGCACGGGGCTGTCCCTGCCTCCTGAGGGGAGATGCCCAGGCCCAGCCCCTTGGAAACCAGCCCCTCCCTCTTCCCTGCCCAGAGTGCAGACGTGACAGGTCCCTGGAGAGTTCCAGCAGGCTCCTGATTTCTGTGGATCACCCCCCTGCCCGCCAGCTCCACCAGAGGGGCAGGACCAGGCTATGGGGAGCATCCCTGGGCCATGACTCCAGCGTAAATGTCACCGAGCAGCCTTTGGTGCAGGCTGGGCTGGGTGGTGTCACGCTGCGCGCAGCCCCAGGGCAGTTACTGGAAGCAGCGGCACAGGCTGCAGGAGCAATGAGGCCTCTGGGGAAGGGAATAAATGAAGAGCTCGCAGAAGGGACTCACCCGCCTCAGCCTCCCAGCCCCCGGGCGTCTCCTCTAAGGGCCCCCTTTCCCGCCGGCCTTCCCAGCCTCTCCCTGGAGAGACAAGGGGGGGCAAGCAGGGACGCTCTGATTTCGGTTTGTGACCTTGCAGAGGTGCCAGGGAGCTGTGGAAGGCCTTGGGGGAAGAAGCACAGCTCCCCCGGCACGTGCTGCACCAGCTGCTGGACAAGCTCCGGAAGAGCCACCGGGAGGAGAGGAGCCGCAGCGTGTCTCTGGCCGTAAGTGAGACTGGAGCTGTCACGTAGCGAACTCGCCACCGAACACGGAGGCCCCTCACTTGGAGCTCAACCCCGTGTGCGTCCCAATGCTCCAAATCAACCCTGCAGCTCCCTGCACACAGGGCTTAACTCCCTGTGCTCCAAATCAACAGGGCAGCTCCCTTCACACAGGCCTAGCAGCCAGAGGTGTGTTAGAACTCCTGGTGGGATTGGTGTGGAGGGGCAGGGGGACCCAGGCCACCCTCTCCACCGGGTCCCAGTGCACCCTGTCAGCGTTGGAGTGGGGCACCACTAGCTGGGTGGGGAATCCAGCCGAAAGACGCCAAGCACCCGGGGTTCAACTACCCGCCCTGGGCTCCTTCCTGCCAGCTTCTCTCCCATCCTGAGCGCCGTATCTTTCCTCCAAACCGGGGCTTCTGCTGCGGTTCCCTGCTGACCGGTGACGGCGTCCGGGTGCAGCTGCGCTTCTCCTCGGGAGCCCCAGCGGCACCTCTGCCCCCGTAGGCCTCAGCCCTGTCTGAGCTGCTCCACCGGCCTTTCTAGCTACCTCCAGCTGGAGCCCGCCCAGCACACCTGTGGGGGTGCGACCTTCTCTGCTAGGCAGCCAGGCTTCACCTCTGCAGCCCCAGTGCAGGGTCGGGACACCACGTGCCAGGGCTGATCTCCACTCTGAGCACAGAACGTGGGGACCTGCAAGAAAACTTTAAAAAAAAGATTCACACAGAGCAATTCAAACCAGCCAAAAGTAAAGAAAAATACCCACCTGACGACTAGATTCCCTTTCCCCCTTTATTTACTCATGATCTTTTCTTACTTCATTTCGCTTCCATACCCAAAGTGCAAAGGGTAACGTCTGAGCAGGTAATTTTCCATAGAAGGTGGGGAGAGTGTTCCACGTTCCCGTCCACAGTGATTTTTATGAACCCCAGAGAAGTGAGCTGCCCCTGTGTCTGTGCCAGGCATAGCACTCCCCAGAAAGAGAGCCAGAGACCCCAGAGAAAAGACCTGCCCTTGCTGGGAGGTTTAACCCCAATAAGAACAGTTGGAGGGTGAGTTTGTAAGAGGCTCGAGTGTGTGTTAAAACTACGGATGCGTTTCTTCTTATTTGATATTTGTAATTCACTTTGCTCTGCCCTTTCTCACTTGCAAACACATAAATCCCACAGCTTGTGCTTAATAAAATCACTTTTGTTCACTATCAAGCGTTGTGTAAACAGTTGTGACCTGAGACCAGAATAGACTCAATGTCTGTATAGCTCTGGGGGCGGGGGAGGGTCTCTGCTCTGTGCCTTGGCTGGGGGAGACCAGGAGACCTGGCCCAGCAGGACAGTGTAGCGAGAAGCTCTTGAGTGCCAAGAAGCGAGTGTCAGCGGCTTTGCCAGCGCTCTGGGAAACGCCCCCAAGGAGTCTTCTGTGATCGCGCCCGTGACACGGATCCTGCCGGGGGCAGGCAGGAATGGGCGCAGCGACACCGCCCGGTGCCCCTCGCTGAAACTGTCTCCCTGCTTGAGGACTACGTGGCCTCAGAGGAGCCAGGGAAGCCAGACCCCAAGCCGGGGCTTCTGAGAGAGTCAAAGAAGCAGCACGGTCGGGGTCCCTCTAACTGGGGCAGGAGGATTCGAACCCGACCCGGCAGAAGTTCCCATTGACCCTGGTGAAGTAGTTTGGGATCTTGGGGGGATGTTCTCCAAGAGCAAAGAAGTGACCCAACCCTCCAAGGCCTGGCAGCAAGGGGCAGACACAAGCCAGGGAGATGGTCAATCTCAATGCTGGCCCCAGGGGTCCTGGTTTGAGATCAGCAAGGAACTTAGATCTGGTGGGACCCTTCTAGAAGAGCAGCACAAG
The DNA here is from genome assembly GCF_052426305.1 of Pelodiscus sinensis. NCBI lineage: Eukaryota > Metazoa > Chordata > Testudines > Trionychidae > Pelodiscus > Pelodiscus sinensis. The sequence goes on from NC_143070.1 coordinate 16,681,831, forward strand.
CCATTAGTCTACCCTCCTGCTAGTGGGCTACGCTGTTATGCTTAAACGAAGCACACGAGATCTTTTATGGGGGAAAGGCAGTACGCCGCATTGATTGAGAATACAACAGTTGCTTATGCTTTTCAAACACACACCTACACACAAAACATCATGCATACACAGTTCTGCCAGATGATAGAGTTACTAGTCCAGAGTCTGTGTCCGTCTAGTGGCCAGGTATATTGAACACGGGGGGGAGCAGGGCCTTGTCGGTCGATCGATCCGATACTCCTCTCCAGATAGTGTGGCAGACGAACTCAAAGTTCCATAGCAAAGCACCCTGCTTTATATATTCCTCCTTCTTGTTAAAATCCATGGATCTCGCTCTGTCCGCTTGTGACCGGAATGTTATCTTTTGATGTGAGTGTTCCCAGAACATCTCTTGAAGGTTCATCCTGTAGTCAGTCATCCTTTCGGGGAGCTTGCTCCGCTCTAAGGCTCGTCAATCTGCCAATTATCCCATCTTCTCATGAGTAGGGGTACGCATTGATAGTTATGGATGACTCCTCTGCAGTCAGGTTGTCTCATCGTCTGTATCGAGCTTAAGCAATGGAGGGGAAGAAGCACACTTAGTTTTTACTACAGGCCCAGAACACACAAGCAGCCCTGCACGACGGGGGAGTGAAAACGAGGACCTGCAAACCATGAGCTGCTGGAAAGTCAGTCGCCGGGAGCAACGTGGGGTCTGGAAAGAAACTGCATCGACCTCCCGGCATCGCCCCGGCTCCCTGCTGCTTGTGGCACTGGAGTTACTCAGGCAGCAGAGGGATCGTGGGATGCCCTGTACATGTGCCTAGAAGTTTGGGTCTCCTCATGATGGTGTTGCCCCCTCCGGTCAGGCCTGGGAAGGCGAAGGGCGAGGGCTAGGCCATGGAGAGAGATAATGGGGAATAATGTCAGCTGGACTTTTCTGATCTTTCCAAGAGGTTCCCTTCTGCGCCCATTCTAGCAATGGAAGACGGGTCAGGGGCCATAACATCTCCCCTCCCCCTGAGGAACTAACCCTCCTTCCTCATAAGCCACAAGGATGTGAGAAACGGCACCAGCATGACAGCAAAATGCCCTGGGAGCGGATGGGAGGTGGGGACAGCTCAGTGACTTTTCTGTCTCGTTCTGACTCCAGGCTATGGACACGCTCTATGAGATCTTTTTCCTGTGGGGATACCGAGAAGCCATCTTGCAAATGTTTCCCCACTTGCTCCTCCTCTGCGTCAGGCAGGTGCAGCATGTGCTGGACCTGCGCCTGCCAGGGACCTGGACGGCCAGCCAGAAATCCAGCCCTGAGGGATCCAGCCGCCTCAGCCCCTTGAGGTAACGGCAGAAAGGAAGGGGAAGAACAGATTTGATCTGCTGCACCCGCAGGTCACACACGGCCCCTGCGGAGCCCAGGTGCAGTTCTGGGCAGGTCTGTATGGGGGGAGCGGTGCTGGGCACCCGTGTGCTTGTGAGTCACGCTTGCTCCTCTGACCCCGCCCACAGGCCGGCTCCTTCCCAGCACAGGCAGGGACCACGTTGGTACCTCCCCATGTGCCACCTGCCGAAGTGTTAGGGCCTCGGCCCCACAAGGACCCAGCCCAGGGCAGGGTCACCAGAGCACATGCAGAGAGAGCAAGGCCGGCAGCACTGTGGCCCGGCCCAGCAGGGGGGCCGTGTCACAGGCAGGCAGGAGCAAGAGGGACCATGAAGCTGATTCCGTGTGGACTCCCCTGGGGGGAGCCGGGGAGCCCGAAGGAACCTCAGCTGCTGCAAACGGGCAGAGTTTTGCTCCCTCGCACCAACTAAGGATCTGGCCCATGTGCCCAGTGACCTGGTGCCGGCCCCAGCGAAGAGTCAGGTGTTGGACCATTGGGAGCGAGGGCACCGAGCATCTGTAGAAGCTGCAGTGTCGCCACCTGCCAAAACCTCAGTGAGCCCCGACAGGGTGCTGGGTCCATCCCGGGGGAAACCGGCTACTGCTGACCATGCCTTGTGCCACAGGCCTTGAGCGGGTTGGGCTGCAGTAGATTTCTGACAGCAGGATTTTTTTTGTTGAGTTTAGCACGTCCCTGGAGGCCGTGAAGACCCTCTTTTCCATGCCCAGATACTGGAAGGAATTTGCCAGTATCCAGTTACAGCAGGGCTGGGAAATGATCGCCTCCCGCCATCACTTCTCCCGAGGGGTGGGCTTGATCGCAAGGTAGGAGTCTCAAGTTTCCTCTTCCTGCAGCCTGTCTGGGCAATGGGAGTTGGGCGGGAGATCCTCCTCTGCCCCAGCCGGTCCTCTCAGCCCCGCAATGGGGGAGGGACTGTCTCTCCCTTTGGTAATCCCGGGGACTTTCCCTTTGCTCTTCCAGAACCATGGTTGAGCACCGGAACCCACAGGTCCCTGTGGTTCTCAGAGAGGCCATCGCCATCGTGCAGAGTCGGGAGGAGGAGGAGGCACTGAGAGAAATCGCCCTGACTTTCTGCACCGAGGTGAGAGTCCGGAGCGGCCTGGCACACGTGGGCTTGTGCAGAGCAGCTCAGACCGCTCCTGGGCCAATAGGTGGTGGGGCCCATGGCCAGCGGTTCAGCAATCTCACAGCCAGCCAGCTCCTCTGCCCACGCAGATACTAGCGGGAGTGGGCAGAGTGGAGGGGGGCAGGGTGAGATTGTTCCTGGCTGGATGCACCTCCCTGAGACCATGTGACAAGAGGAGATGTTTCTCCAGCACCCCAAGCCCGGGCCTCTCTCCTCGCCTTCCCCGGGGGTTTCTTTTTCCTCTGCCACAGCGCTCTGCCCAGGACGCTTAGCGGTCCCCAGAGAGTCCTCTGTCCCTGGAGTTCATCAGGCGCTTGTGGATTAGTTGCCCTTCTAGGAATGGACCATTTCAAACACCAGCCACTGGCTCCTTCACTCCAGAGATTTTGTGCCGCAGAAAGTGGCCAGTTGGCAAAGATGATGGAGCAGGCACAGACCAAAGGCAGATTTCTGCTCCTTAGCCTGACGCTGATTTTCTCTTTCCAGTTTCTCCAGAGTCCTTCCATCCTCAGCACTGTCACCAAATCAGACCTCCAGGAACACCTGATGGAATGGACCCGAGACAGCAACCCTGCAATACGGAGGCTCTGTCTGCGAGGCCTGGCCAGTGTTCTCTTCTGGCCGGGGAAGGTGAGGGCACATCTCAGGGCTTGCTGGGGTGACTGCTGGCTAGCCAGTGTGGGGAACAGCAGTGCTCTGTGTGGCTGGTTTGGTGCCTCAGAGGGAGGGCCCCAGTCGTGGGCTGTAAGTCGCCCTGTCTCTGAGGAGTTTGCCTTTGACTTGCCTCTCAGTGGTTCCCCGGGGAGCCCCGATCTGACACCAGGGGACCGAGGAAGACTGTGGTGCTCCCAGAGCCAAAGATCCTGGGGTGCGTTACTGAGCAAACCAGGCGCGAGGGGGTATCCCTGCTCCCAGGCAGAGCATGGTCAGTGTAGGTAGTGGGGAGGCAGGGGCGGGTGAGACTGCTGCGGGGCCTCGGGAAGCGCGGGGCCCGGGACAGCCGCCTCGCTCTCCCTGCCCTAAATCCGCTGCTGTGGGGCGGGGAAGGAGACTCAGGTCGTCGCTCAGGGCAGTGGGGGGAGGGGAGTCGGGCAACAAAGCCCAAACTTGGCAACGGCAGAGGAGTCAGGGGGCGGGGTCAGAGCTCGGTGGGCGGGACCTGGAGCGGCTCTCGGCAGGCGACAGGGCAGGCTCTGCTCGAGGGCCAGGGGTGCAAAGCACCTGGCGGAGCGGCAGGAGAAGGACTTTCTCCCCTGCTGGGGGGCTGGGCTGTCCCTGGGGTCTGGCCGATGGGGAGGGAGGGTCCAGCCCCTGCCCCAGGCTGCGTCCCAGGACAGTGGGGAGCTGCCTTCTGCATTCCCACAGGGGCAGTTGTTACGGGCCCAGCTGCCTGGGACCATCGCCATGTTCTGCGCCACGGACGCAAGGACTGTCCTGGAGGCCATGAAGGAGGCGGCAGACGCCACCAACCTGCTCGCCGGGGAGGGGCTTGGCTCCATCTCCCAGGACATGGCAGTCAGCCTGCGCCCGCTCATTGACCACGTAAGGCTGGGAACCCCGGAGAAGCACATTCCCCCTCCCTCCTCTCCCTGCCGCCCTGGTATGTCCCTGCCCAGCCCCTTCTCCCCTCAGGCCGGCCACGCAGCACCCAAGGGGGCCTCTGCCATGGGTGGGGAGTCTCTGACTCAGCCCCCTCCCTGGCAGAGCCCTTCTGGGCCAACCTGAGCGCCAAGCTCCCAGCCCTGCTGCAGCCTCCCCCCCCCGAACCTCCTGTCCCCAGATCCTCCCCCACCTGCTGCTGCTCCGCAAGGGGGCAGGCGTGAGCGCCAGGCCCCAGGGCCCCGGGAGGGGAGCCCAGAGCAGCCTCTGTGGCCAGGGACACGGCCCGGCTCTCACCGGCTTCCCCGCCCCCGCGTGTCCTTGCCAGGAGAGGGGCAGTGTCCGCTCAGCCGCCATTTCCCTGCTGGGCACCATGCTGAGCGGGGTGAAGGACCCAGACAAACCGGCCCTGCAGCAGGAACTCACCAGCTGCCTGCTCCCGCTGCTGCTCCACCTGGCAGACGAGGAGCAGAGCGTGATCCTGGTAAGTGCCGCGCTCGGTATTTCCAGAGAGCAAAGCGCCAGAGTCCCCTGGGCCCCACCCGTCTCCAGAGCCCCTGCCCAGCCAGGGCCACTGGGGACGTGCAGGGGCCACAGGGGAGGGCCCCTGGGCTCAGACCCTTTGGGGTCCCAGAGCGGCCTGGCACTGCCGTTGCCGTCTCTGCGCAGAAGGGCTGAGCTGTGGAGATCCCGTCCGGCTCTTGCCAGCCAGTTCTCAGCCCCTCCCCTGAGCAGCCTCCCTTTGGGAACAAGGGGCAGGAACCTCCCCTGGCAGGGAGAGCAGGAGCCCAAGGAGCAGGGAGGAGGGGACGTGCCCCAGACGCTCCCTCTCTCAGCGAGGCCCCTCGCTCTCCCCTTGTGCTGCAGAGCTGCAAAGTGACCCTCTTCCGCTGCGCCGTGTTCCTCGGCTGGGCCAATCGGAAGAGTCTCTTCTGCAGCCTGGCCTGGGACGGCTCCTCGCAGCTCTTGTGCGTCGGGCAGTGCCTGGTAGGTGTGTTCTTTGGGCCCGCAGAGCAGTGAGTGGGGAGCTCAGGGAGACCTTTCTAGCCCCACCCCCCGAGCACCCAGGGGGTTCTCCACCCCGCTCGTCACGCAGGGACATCAGAGGCAGCCCCTCCTAGAAGGGCTCCCGTGGGGTCCTGCCCCTTTTGCTTGTGGGGTGGGCACAGCGGCTGTGCACCCTGCTCCTGCCCTCCACTCCCCTGCTGCCCTTCAGGCCCTGTGGGGTTAGGACACTGGGACTGCAGGGCACCCTCTCCATCCGGCCCTTCAGAGAGGGGCAGCTCCATCGTCTGGGCTCCTACTGGCTCTTGCCCTGCCCTCCCTCTGAGCTTCAGCAGCCCTGGCCTGCCCGCTGTGGGCAGATCACGTTGTCTGCACTGAGCATTTCTCCCTGCTCTGTTCCTAGATGGAGAATAATGAGAGGAACGTCCCAAGGCTCCTGTTCCAGGCCTTAGCCTATCTGGAAAGCTCCCAGCCGTCCATCCGACATTCTGCAGCCCTGTTCATCGGTAAGCAGAGCAAACCCACGTGAGCTTTTCCCGTGCTTCCTTCAAAACTCTTTTTCCACTTCCCACTCCGTTCTCTGGGACCAGGGGGAATTTTCACTAGTTTCATTGAACAATCAGTTCAATAGGTTACGATGTTATCACAAACATGCGCTGCCCATCCCGACAGTCTCATCCAATTGCCTTAATGGGTCTAGTCTATCCAGCCTAACGAGCATCTCTTCCTCCTTGTCAGTTCTGGGCTTTCAATGTCTGTCATCCCGCTGAGACACATGGGCACAGACAGACATAGCCCGGATCCGATACGTTTTGTTCTCTGCTTGTCTGGTGGTGAGCCTGGGCCAGGCAGAACTCAGCTTTCCCAAAGGTCCCCCCTGCGATACGTCTTTCAGTGGGCTTACAGCAAAATTAAGTGTCTCCCAAGCACAACTTAGCTTTTTGGGAAACTTAGTTTAAGAGCTGCATCACAATGCCAGTGGGAGGGGGGAAGAGGAGAGCTCCCGGCAGAAGTCGTAAGGACACCGCACATTTAGCGTTCTGGGGACACGTCTGTTTGAATTAATAAAAAATGAACATGAACCGAAAGGGGTGTCAGGACAAGCATCAGCCAGCAACTCAGGAGCCTCCTGCAACTGCAAATGTGAAACATGGAAATAACATGGAAGAGTTAGTTGAATAAAATATCAGCCCTATTGTGTTTTTGTGTATGATTTAGTCCTTCCCATCCCTAACATGCTGCTTCAAGGTCTGCAGCTTAACACTGGTGATCATGTGCTATTTCCTAAATTAACAGAAGTCAGGTTATCTACCAGAATGACACACAAGGTGCTCTCTCAGCTGGTGTAAATTGCTACTCCCAGCTATAAATTACTATGTGTCACTGAGGAGATTTGCACTAGTGTTTGAGGCAATTAGAGAAGTAATACCAGTGGGAAACTTGATTTAAATCAACGCACCCAGCCTGACAAGCACCAGAATCCGACAGTGGGGATCTGCGTGTGCCAGAATTCACATTTACTGCAAGCTGGAGGGAGCCACTTTGCCATTTGGTCCCTTCCAACTTCTCCTGCCCACAACTTTTTGGCCACATCTCCAGGAAACCAGCAAGATGCGATTTCAGTCGGCTTTGCAATCGGCCTTTCAGTGACTTCTGGGGCCGGATGCTTTCTCCAATGTGCTTCGCGCCACATCGAAGGGCCGGGTATTGCATTTCCCAAGGGCTGTCTTGTGGGAATGGCTGAATCTTTAGCAATTTTCAGGGATGATGTTGAAAAGTCCTGAGCTCCGGGGTATTCCTTGTCTGTTTAGGAGAGACCATCCACCATTACCTCTACCTGTTGGCGGAGACAGTGAGTGCAGATGGCATCTTCCGCCTGTGTGAAGGTAAGGAAACAGCTCTGGGCGTTCAGGCATCTGTGGGCAGTATGAGGCCTGAACACAGCTGCCCCAGTGTCTGTCTCTGTCTGAGGACAGTACTTAAGAGGGAAGAATGGTCTTGCTAGTCAATGTAAGAATGGGAGTCAGGAGATTTGAGCCCCCAGGAGCAACTCTGTGCCTCACTTTCCCCACCTGTAAAATGGGGATAAGAACACAAAGGCTCTCAAGGGAGGCCGGCCAGAACTGAAGATGACTAGTCAGTAGCAGGAGGAGAAGGATTCTTACCCTCTGTCACAAAAAGTTCCACCACCTGCTCCCCTCCACTAGAGAGGTTGTAGGTCAGGGACCTTCACCCAGAGTTGGGTTCTCGGCTCCTAGGCCATCCCGTGCGGGCCCCCAGGAAACACCTTTCCCTGCCACCTCTGGAGCACTGAAGGCGGCACAATTGCACAAAGGATTCGGTTGAAGTTAGGAGCCGAAGCCCCTTTGCGGCTCTGCACCTAAATGCCACAGTTACGGTTGCTGTCGTGTTCCCGTGGCAAAGGCCATTGGGAAGCAAAGGTTTCCCAGCCACCTGTGACAGCAGCTCTGTGAGGTTTCCAACCCATTTCCTCTTTCTTTCAGCTTTCCAGGAAGTGCCTTTAAGATCAGACAGGACCACAGCGATCGTCCTGAATGAACATTTTAAATGGCTGCAGAAGCTGGTAAACCTCGTGTGGGGTGCGTTTTGATTAGGGAGCGGCACCGACACAGAAGGACTCTTCATCCTGCCACGGTACGTACACCAGATGGGAGCAGCTCTTTGGAGCAGGGGCTGGGCCGTGGGCTGGGTATTCACAAAGGACATCAGCTCCCATAGCAGAGTCCAGCCCAGAGACACCTGGGAAGACGTTCCGAGGCTCTCGCAAAGCCAGGGCCCTGGGCAGCACAATGGGAGAGGGAAGCCGGTGCTGACCAATGCAGGGTCAGACACATGGAAAGCAGAAATGTGAATTATTCCTGTCTGTCTGAGATGCCGGGGGGGTGGGGGGCTTAGTTGTTGGAGCAGTGGCAGTGGGGCCTAGTAGTTGCAGTGGTGGCGGTGGAGCCTAGAGGAGCTAAGAGCAGGAGCCAGAGCCAGGAGTCAAGTGCGGGCCTGGAACCGTCTAGGAGCAGGGCTGGGAGCTTAGCTGGACTGCGAGCCGGGCTGCGCTAGGACTAGGGACGAGGCTGGAGCAGGAGCAGGGCTGGAGCAGGCTGAGGCCTGGGCGGCCTGGCACCACTCTCAGGCAGAGGAGAGGGCCAAGCCATGAAGCGACACTGAGCAGACTGAGTTGCTGGTTCTCCTCGGAGGTGCCGATGCCTCTTCTGAGACTCACCAGCCCAGCTCCTGCCTCCTGCATTGGCTGGAACCTGACTCAGGACAACTCAGCCCAGCGTGGGGGTTCCTCAGGCTTCAGTTCAGGGAGGAGTCGGCCCCTCGGAGCCGGGCGACAGATTCACCTTCCCCTCTGAGGAAACCAGGCCTTGCTGTGGCCGGCTTGACAAGGCCCTAATAGAGCCTGGGGCCTTCCCTGCACGGGGCCAAGCGCACTCCACAGCATTAGCCAAGAGGGGAGCGAGGGGATGGGGGGGAACCTGCCCTGCTCCAGAGTCTCCCCCTTGACAATTGTGCTCTTCTCATCTGCGCTCCTGCCCTTTCTCCTCTGGCAGACACCGGCTGAGCCCACCACGAGCCCGGCCCGGCCAGGAGACCAAGCAGCTGGGACACCAGGAGGATGCGGAACAGGCAGAGCTGCACGTGACGGGGAACCAGCTGCGCACGGGGCCAGGAGCCGTTCCGCCCCCAGGCCAGAGGAAGCCGAGCCCCTCCCCAGCCCTGCGGTCTGGTCTCCAACGTTTGTCTGGCCCGTCACCCCAGGACACAGCTCACAAGTCACCATCAGACCCACCCATCTCCGGGCCCTTCCCCCCGGCCTCTGCCCATCTGGGTGGGTTCTTCTCGTCGCCCATCGGCCTTCCCACAAACACCAGTGTGGGACCACGCTCCTGGGGGGACTGGGACTGCGCGCGCTCTGGGGTCCGCGGTGGGGGGAGGGGTAAGGGTTGCGTCAACTTTTGGGTCCGCGGTCGGGGGAGGGGTAAGGGTTGCATCCACTGTGGGGTCCGCGGTGGGGGGAGGGGCTGGGGCTGTCCAGCGCTCTGGGACTGGGGTGGGGAGCTGAGGCTGTCTGGCTGCTCTGGGGCTTGTGGGGATGCCAGGGAGCCAGGCAGCCTGGGGTTGGGGTGGGAGGGTAGAAATCTGGGGCTGGGCAGCCACCGGTGTGGGGAGGAGAGGGCAGGGCAGGGCCAGCAGCCTGGTGGGCATGGGGGGCGGAGCCTCGGGAAGAAGGGGCGGGGCTGAGCTTTGCCGTCCCATGTGAGCCGTTCGCTCACTGCCCATGGCTCCCACTGCTCTACCAGTCGGGGTAGTGGCCCTGGAGAGAGGGGACTTGCCCAAGCACCAGAAGTGCTGTGGTCAGGTGCTCTGACTCCTGTGACCCCTGCAAGAAACCCCCACAGAGCCCTCTGCCCACAGGGGCGGGTTTCACTCCCCCTTCGGGCCATCTCAGAATAGACACGGGCACCAATCAGAGCAGGCCAGGCCCGGAGACCTAGACCAGAAGCCCTCGATCTCTGGAGCTGAACAATTGGCCGGCCGGCAGCATCGTCCCGGTGATCCCACGGTGACGCAGCGAGGAAGAGGTGGTCTCGCCCCAAGAAGGTGTTTTTCAGGAACTCTGGCCGAGGCCTTCGGGCTGCGCCACCTCCGATTGGTGCCCGAGTCCCTTCTGCGATGAGCGAGGGGGTGAAACCCGAGGCAATTGGCAGAGGCCGTGTGGGGACTCCTTGGAGGGGTCCTGGGACCCTCTTGCGGGTTTTCTCCCCGTGGATCTGCCTTGGGAATGGATTTCACCCGTTGGAGACAGTTGCAGGCCAGGACGCATGTGGAATTGGGTAACGGGACCCCTCTGAGGACTCCTCTGCCCGCCCCCCACCAGTCACGGTGGCCCCTGCCCTCAGGACCAACGAGGGCGGGGGGGCCGCACCAAATAGGGGAAGTGCCGTGGTGTGAGGATCTTCCCTCAAGAGGGTCCTGGGACCCCTCCAAGGAGTCTCCCCTCCGTCCTCTCCCAACCAGGGAGGGTCAACCCCCCACCCCCAAGGCCAGCTGAGAAGGGAAACATGCACCAGTCAGAGCAGCTAGTGCCCGAAGGCCTAGGCCAGAAGCCCCCATCTCTGGAGCTGAGCGGCCGGCCGGCACCATCGCTCTGGACGTCCCAGCGCACCACTGCGGGAAGGAGCCCATCTCGTTCCCAGAACTCAGCGCCTGGCCCGTCGGGCTGCACCTGCTCTGACTGATGCACGTTTCCCTTCTGAGCTGGCTTGAGGGGGGTGACCCTCACTGGTTTGGAGGGGCTGGTGGGGAGATTCCTGGGAGGGGTCACAGGACGCTCTTGTGGGCAGGACCCCGCATCACGGCACTTCCCCCATTTGGTGCAGTCCCCTCCCTCGATGGTCCTAAGGGCAGGGGCCACCATGACTGGTGGAGGGTGGGCAGAGGAGTCCTCAGAGAGGTCCTGTGACCCTTTTCCAGATGGACACTCTGCCGGGGACATCTGCCCCCATTGGACTGACAACTCGCCAGCCTAACTGGGTAACAGCTGAGAGTTTGTCTAGTCGCTGGGGACAGACCCACAGTCACGGCACGCTGGTGAGTTCATGTTGCTGGCCCATCGGTCCATTGGTGAAACCCAGTCTCGGGGCGGCTCTACGGGGCCACCTTCCCTCTCAGTTGTTACGTCCAGGTGCGGCGGGGGCATAGGGCATGGGCAGTGGGCTGCGGTACATGTTCTGGATGGCGGCAGGCTCAGGGGCGCGGCTGGGGATAGAGCGTATGGGGTGCAGGCTGACGAGCAGAGAGGATTCCCCCCAGCCCTGGCTCATTGCAGAACCTCAGGGCAGGTGAGAGTCACCTCTCCATGGCGGCAGCACCTGCCGTGAGAGTTGCTGGTGGGGGCCTATTTCCCCCAGCGGGGGCAGATCTAGGCTGCGGGAGGGGGCAGCAGAGGTGTCTCTCCCTGGCTGTGCCAGCTCTGCACTGGGGCAGCAGGGAGAGGCGCTATTGCCCCAGCCAGGCAGCTCCACTTTGGGGCTGCCGGGGAGAGGTGCTTTTTAGGGATGAATATCCCATTTCATGGGTTAATCCAGCTGTTCTCAAATGTTGTGATAGCGCAGCCCCCCTCTAAGTTGCTCACAACCCCTGTGTAAGTTTGAGAACCGCTGGGTTAACCGATGAAAGGGGCAGCCAGAGGATCCTGCAGCCCGGTCGGGCTGGACCGGCTCCGTCACCCACTGAGGCCGGGCTGGAGCATCTTCCCCCTCCCACACAGGCAGGGTTACTCCAGCCCCGCCGGAGCAGCACCTGCCTGTGTCGGGCCCCGCGGGGGCGGGGGGCTCCTCCAGGCTCCACTGGTTACCCAGAACCAGTGAGCAGCCCCCGCACATCCCGGTTCACTTCTCACCTCCCGAGAGCCTCTGCCCCATGTCGGCAGCCTTGGGGCTGGGAAGGGAAATCTCTGCTCTGCAGCCCTGAGCCCTGCGCGGGGATTCACAGGCAGCACATGGGGCTTGACAGGAGACGTTTCCAGTCCAGTCTGTTACAATGGGCAGAGTGTGCGTGCACTAGGGGTGTGAAAGTGCCAACGTAGAGGCGGTTACCTCCTGAGCCTCGGCTCATCGGTTAACGTGCACGGTAACAGGCAGCCCCCCCCAGCACTGCCTCTGCATTAGAGGCACATGGGGGGCAGGTGGGGGCCGGTGCGTGCAGAGAGCCAGCTTTCAAGCCAGCTCCCGGTACGCACCAGCTCCTGCCAGACCATTTTCCCCCACGCAAGGGTGCCTCTTTCACAGGCAGCAGCTCAGAGCAGGGGGCAGGTAGAAGCTAGTAGACTCGGGGTGCTGGTTTTTAAAGCAAGGCCCCGCATGTACCAGCTGTAGTGGAGCCGTCTGCCCCCCACCCTGCGCTGCTGCCTCCAGTCCAGAGGCAGCAGAGGGGAGGGGAAACCATGAGCTGCCTGCCCCCTGCATGTAACCGTGTAACTTAAGTACGTGCATGTTCCCGTCCCTAGTGCATACACAGCGTGTGGCTCACAGAGCTTCTCCCTCGAGTGTGTTCGTTAACAAAGCCATTTTGTACTCAGACTGAATGTAAAAACTGTCCCTGTAAATGAGTCACCTGCTCGCCTGTCCAAATAAATCAATAAATCGATCTCTGCTGTCGTCCCCGGGTCGTTCTTGGCGCGTTCAATAGAAATTTGTGATTTTGGTGGAAATTGAGGTTTTGGCAACAACCATGTTCTGTCTCACGTGGACTTAAACATGGGAATGTAGAAACACGGGGGTGTGACAGACCAGGCCGTGTCTGGGCACAGCTGAAGGCGTCCACTCAGGGCGAATTGCTCAAATTCAGGGCTCCTTACAGCCCCCAGACTGGTTACCTCTCCAAACTGGCCACAAACCAGTCCCACAGAGCACTTCAGCTGCCTGCCTGAAGCCTCACGAGCAAAACCCCACCGACACCTCAGCAATATCCGTGCCCCAGATGGCCCCGGGCCTCATACACAGGTGGGGGGTCCTAGCACCCAATCCCACCTACCCCGAACAAGTTCTGTCCGGTCCCAAGAAACCAGCCACAGATACCTGGTCAATTTACCCTTTGGACCTTACCCACAAATCACACTGGGCCAATCCTTTAGCATCTAACATCTAAAGGTTTATTATTACAATAAAGGAAAGCATGAGAATCAGGTTATTAAAGGATAGTGCAGCCATCAGAGCAGGAGATGGGGGGCTCAGGGCAGGGAGCTGGGAGGTTGTAGGGAGTTAATGGGGCTGCCCACAGCAGCGAAGGTGGAGCTGCTCCAATGGCAGCTCCTCTCCGGGGGTTGCAGTGGGGAGGGCTGTGCTGCTCACTCCCTGGTAGAAGCAGCTGACTAGACAGTGCAGCCCCAGCCCCCAGGGGGAGCCACTGAGGCAGATGCTGCCCCCTGGGGGCAGAGACAGAAGCTGCTGGGCCGCTGGGGTAGCTGCTTCTCGCCGCCCTGGGCTGGCTGGGGAGCTGAAGCAGCCGTTGACGGGGCAACCTTGGAATTCTGGCGGGGGGGGGGGGGGGAGGCTGCAGCTGCTCCCCACGTGCCTTCTTCTGCATGGGCCTCTTGCAGCTTCTGCTCCTCCCCCAGGTCCTGATCCCACCACTACGGCCTTTATATAGTGATTGTTCCCCCAGCCTCAGCCAATCACCTTCCACCCGCACCTCCTTTCAAAGCTGTATTGTAAAATGTAATTGAAAGTGTAACACATTTCAAACACTGAGGGTACGTCTACACCAGCTTGTTAGTTCAAGCTAGGTAAGCAAATGAGGGCAACCGGAGTTGCGAATGAATCCCAGGATTTAAATATCCCGGGCTTCATTTGCATGTTCCCGGGCGCCACCATTTTTAAATCCCCCTTAGTCCAAACTCCATGCCCGCGGCTAAGTGCGGCACGGAGTAGGTAATTAGAACTATCATTACCCCACGTGGATCTCTAATTCGAACTACCTACTCCGTGCTGCAACCTACCCTGAGACACAATCTTTTCAATTCTCCTGGTGACCGGCAGAGTTGGGAGCCTCGACTCTTTCCCCTCACAGCCACGTACAACTGCCTGGTGTCCTGAGAGCCTCCCTGGTACCTTCCCTCAGTTGTACTCCTTGCTTCTGGAGGATCTTTGCTACAAACTGAAGCTCCAAACAAAGGACTGAATGATCCATCCAACCTCCATATGTGCTCCAGAGACTTGACTTAAGGCAGCCGTTTATTCTATCACTCCTACCAGCCAGAAACATTGTGTTTACTTGAGTCCTTTAACTAGTTTAACTCTTTCTTTCTTTCTTTCTTTCTTTCTTTCTTTCTTTCTTTCTTTCTTTCTTTCTTTCTTTCTTTCTTTCTTTCTTTCTTTCTTTCTTTCTTTCTTTCTTTCTTTCTTTCTTTCTTTCTTCAAATAAAGCTTTGGAGTTTAGGGTTGAAAGGAGTGGCGCACGGTGATTTTTGTCTAGGTTTTGAGTTATAAAATGAGCTGAGAACGTGATGGATCCTTTTGGGATGGTGTGGAGGAGGGGCTCCCTGCTCGTCCTCCTTCCTCCCGACTTGTCCAGGTCTAGCGTCCTGCCAGCCGTCCCCTCTAGGGCGTATGTACAGTCTCTCCTGTTCGGGTGGCAGTTTATGTGCTGCCTCCACAGCAGTTAATGCCAGTGGTTCCCTGCCAACTGTGGGTGGGATGCGCCACGCCAGCCCCTCCCCCGGCATATGCCCCTGGGCTCACCCCTAGGCACCGCTCCCCCCAGGATGTGCCATTCAGCCTCATGAGTTGAAACCATCTTCCCTCCTCTTGCTTGGAGAAATTTCCTACTGGAATCCAGGCCAACCCTTCTGCTCAAATCCCTGTTAGCCAGTCAGCTAACTGGTCAACCAAGCACTCAGTGAAATACAGAGATTAAAAACACACTAGTAGGATGGAGGCCTTAACACTCCTGCCTGGGGAACAGAAAGTAAATAACAAAGTGCTATTTACTCCTTCGCCTTCCAAAAGAACTAGGTGCCACCCAATTCAATAGCTACGTAGCAGGTTTCAAATAAACAACAGGAGGTATTTCTTCATGCAGTGCATGGTCAGCTTGTGGAACTCCTTGCTAGAGGACGTTGTGAAGACCAGGGTTTCAACAGGGTTCTGAAAAGACCCAGATACATACATGGAGGACAGGCCCATGCGTGGCTGTTAGCCAGGATGCGTAGGAATGGTGTCCCCAGCCTCTGTTTGTCAGAAGCTGGGATTGGCAACGCAATGATTTCCTGTCCCGTTCATCCCCTCTGGGGCACCTGGGATTGGCCATTGTGGGCAGACAGGATACTGGGCTAGATGGACCTTTGTTCTGACCTGGTGTGGCCGTTCTTATGTACCAAGAGCTGAGACGAGCAAAACAGAAACGAGTCTCCTGTCAATCACTGCACTGAAGGGAGGTTGGAAAATCGCACTTGTTCAGACAATTTAACTAAAGCAGGTTGGCTAAAACCAAACACAATTAAAAAAGAGGCGATTGTGTTTCCTTCCCAGGATCTCCTTTCTACAATTAGCATTTGCCCAGGTTCCCTGATGGAGGGGTAACAAAGAGCAACAGGTACCTCTGGCTCTGGGGGTTGGTGGGAAGTGCCACCTGTGCCCTCAGCCACATCCCCATCTGATCCTTTCCCCAAGCCCCCACCCCTGCCCTGCCTCTTTCTGCCGCCTCCTCCCGCTCCCTCCTCTGAATATTCCCCATCAGCCCTCGCCCCAGAGCCTCCTGCACGCCAGGAAGAAGCTGATTGTGCTGGGGGCGGGGGGCTCTGGGAGTGAGGGGGGGAGTTAACCGGCAGGGCCAATGGGGGTGCGAGGGTCGGGGGGTGGGAGAGGAGCTCGGTGCAGGACTCACTCAATTTTCCCCTCGGTGCTCTTCTGTCAGAGAAAGGGCTCGGCAGAGCCAGGGCCTGGAAGGTGAAAGGAGCCTAATTTTCCATGAGAAATAAGGGCCAATGTGCCACTGTGAGGACGATTCACCACAGAGCCACTGGCCCCAGGGCAGCGGGGGAGTCTCCACGTGGCGATGGGTCTATGCCGACGAGAGGCCTTGTTGGAACGCGTCTGGGCACAACCGGTGACTGGGCCGGACGGGGCCTGTGGGACGCAGAGTCAGATTAGAGGCTCTAACGCTCTCTGGCCAGGAAGTCTAGTGAGGGAGGCAGAGCTGAGTGCTGTGTGGGGAGCAGCTTCTGAGGTGTGACTGTGCAGCCGGCTGACTTCCTAGGAGGAACAGGCATTGAGTGGGGGGAGCACAGGGAATGGCTCAAACATCCCGAGGGGTGGCCAGAGGCAGGACACTCGCCGTGCAGCGTGGGGGGAGGGGGCGGCCGTGACATCACACAGGCCTTTGGCAGGCCCTCCCCATATTAGGCAAAGATGGTGGGGAGGTGGTGACCTCACTGAGAGATGCTGACATCATCCAGGCACAAGAGGGGCAAGGCCGGGATGACCTCGCAGACCCCTGTGGCATTTGCTAAGGCCAGTCTCTGTCTCGCGATGTCTCTCTGAGGACTCAGAGCTTCCTGGTTCCTGCACGTGAGCGCCTGGAGGAACCTCTGTCGAGCTTCCTCCTCCTTCTCCTGATTTGCCTACGACCCAGACATCCCTGCAGAGAAGGTAAGAGCCTCCGAGGGGGTGGGAACTGCTCAGTCTGATCCACCTGGTCCCGGCTGGATTCTAGGCACGGAACACTGGGTGAAAGGGTCGGAATTTTATTCCCCATCTGGGGCTTTGTCCCTTAGAACCACTGGGGCCGTGGGGGTTTCTCCTGTTTGGTTTCTCTTTCCCTCCGTCCCGCCCGCATTTCTCTTCTTTTCTTGCCTCATTTGTCCTCTTCTGCTCCCCACCCCACATCGGGAGCTGGTCTCCTGGGAGGTCCAACCAAAAAGGTGGGGCAGAAATAGTGCTCTGACGGGGATCGCCCCCATGATGTGGGTCATGCTTTGGGCTCTTTGGTGAGAATGTTCCGCCCCTCCTCCCTCAGTCTCTCCTCTGATTGGCAGGACAGGGGCATTGACGGGGAGGAGTCTCAGGTCCTTGTCCGTGTGCAAGACTGAGCCGGTAAGTCAGACCCACCGAGGTGTTTCGCTAAGGTTGGAGCTTCCCTGCGTTTGCTGTCTTGGGGCTTTTCCTCATACCATATACGCCAAAGGAATACAATGAAAAAAAGTGAACACATTATTAACCTGACAAATCAGATTAAGTACAGAAGGTGGGGTGAGGGAGAGGTAGGGAGGGAATAGCTGTTTATGAGTTAATGAATGGCTAATCAGGGGGTGATAAGTGGGGAAGCTATCATTGTAATGGGCAAGGGAATTAGCATCTTTGTATCTTTGGAACATGGCTTATTTTGAGTGCAGGGAGCTGTGTAAATACTCCCTAAGGTGCTGCGGGACAAAGTTACTGACTAACAAGGCTGCCCCCCTGAAACTAGTTCTGTGACATCCTTTGGAAGTGCTTCCCAGTCTGCTGTTGCTGTCAATAATGTGCTATATGGGAGGAATAGTGATAGAAATGTAGCCGTGTTAGTCTGGGGTAGTTGAAGCAAAATGCAGGACAATGTAGCACTTTAAAGACTAACAAGATGGTTTATTAGATGATGAGCTTTCGTGGGCCAGACCCACTTCCTCAGATCAAATAGTGGAAGAAAGTAGTCACAACCATATATACCAAAGGATACAATTAAAAAAAGTGAACAAATATGAAAAGGACAAATCACATTGCAGAACAGAAGGGGGATGCGGGAGGGGGGGAGGGGGAGGAAGGAAGGTAAGTGTCTGTGAATTGATGATATTAAAGGTAGGGAGAGTGGGATGTTTGTGAGTTAATGGTATTACAGGTGATAATTGGGGAAACTGTCTTGGTAATGGGTGAGATAGTTCAAATTCTTGTTAAGTCCTTGTTGGCAAGTGTCGAATTTTAACATGAATGACAGTTCAGAGGATTCCCTTTCAAGTGCAGATGTAAAAGGTCTTTGTAGCAGAATGCAGGTGGCTAAGTCTTTTAGAGAGTGTCCTTTCTGGTTAAAGTGGCAAGAAACTGTTTTCTCTTTGTGATCTTGTCTGATATCTGTTTTGTGGGCATTAATCCTTTGGCGAAGTGTCTGAGATGTCTGTCCAATGTACATAGCAGACGGACACTTTCGGCACATGATAGCATAGATTATATTTCTGGATGCGCAGGAATATGTGTTCTTGATCTTATAACTCACTTGGTTAGGTCCAATAATGGTATCAGCAGAATGAATATGTGGACAAAGCTGGCAACGGGGTTTGTTGCAAGGGAAGGTACCAGGGTTGGTATTAGTGTGGTATGTCCTGTGGTGGTTGGTAAGAATCATCTTGAGGTTAGGTGGTTGTCTATAGGAGACTATGGGTCTGTCTCCCAGAGCCTCTTTGAGTATGGTATCCTGTTCCAATATAGGCTGTAGTTTATTGATAATGTGTTGGACAGGTTTAAGTTGGGGGTTGTAGGTGATGACAAGTGGTGTTCTATTGTTGGTTTTCTTGGGTCTGTCTTGAAGTAGATGGTTTCTAGGTATTCGTCTGGCTCTTTCAATTTGCTTTTTTATTTCTCTGGGTGGGTAGTTGAGATTTATAAATGCTTGGTAGAGATCCTGAAGCTTCTGGTCTCTGTCAGTGGGATTAGAGCAGATGCGGTTGTATCGAAGGGCTTGGCTATAGACGATGGATCGTGTGGTGTGTTCTGGATGGGAGCTGGATGCATGTTGGTAACTGTATGAGTCGGTGGGTTTTCTGTAGAGAGTGGTGTCTAATTTTCCATTGTTGATTTGTACGGTGGTGTCCAGGAAGTGGATCTCTCGTGTAGAATGGTCCAGGCTGAGGTTGATGGTGGGGTGTAGGTTGTTGAAATCTCTGTGGAATATCTCCAGCGTTTCTTGGCCATGCGTCCAGATCATAAAGATGTCATCGATGTACCGTAGGTAGAGGAGGGGTGAAAGGGGACGGGAGCTGAGGAAACGTTGTTCTAGGTCAGCCATAAAGATGTTAGCATATTGTGGGGCCATGCGTGTACCCATGGCTGTGCCGCTGATCTGGAGGTATAAGTTGTTCTCAAACTGGAAATAATTGTGGGTGAGAACAAAGTTACATAGGTCTGCTATCAGGTTGGCAGTAGTGTCCTCTGGGATAGTGTTTCTAATTGCTTGTAATCCGTCTTCATGTGGGATGTTGGTATATAGAGCTTCTACAACCATGGTGGCAAGGATGGTATTATTGGGGAGGTTATCGATGTTTTGTAGTTTCCTTAGGAAGTCAGTAGTGTCTCGGAGATAGCTGGGGGTATTGGTTACAAAGGGTTTGAGAAGAGTGTCTATATAGCTGGATAGACCAGTATATGGGAGGGAGGGAGATGCTCTCTTATAACCTCAGCCTCTGATTGCCCCTCCCCTTCTCCTGCCAGGGCAGAGCGCGGCAAGGGCCCGGCCCCTCCCACTTCTCTGCACAGGTGCAGACATGACAGTTCTCTGGAGACTTCCAGCAGGCTCCTGATTTCTTTGAGTCACCCCCCTCCCTTCCTGCCAGCTGCACTACAGGGGTAGGACCAGGCAATGGGGAGCATCTCTGAGTCATGAGCTCTAGCTGCTCCTTATCGAGTGAGGCTGAGTCTAGGCTGCAAGTTTTTGCAGCAGAGAGTATGCTTTGTGATGTCATTAGCATATTTTGTACTGATGCTTTTTGCATAAGGGTTTTTTGTGCAAAAAAGAACAGCGTCGCCACTTCTGTTTTTTGCCAAAAAGCTGTTTTGTACAAGATCCGGAGAGGCATAAAGATCTTGTGCAAAAAGGAGGTTTTGAGCAAAGCAGAAATGACTACACTGCTTCTTTTTGAGCAAAAACCCCTTGTGCAAAAAACATCAGTCCCTCATTAGCATACTCTCTGCTGCAAAAACCTCTCAGCGTAGAGAAGCCCGAGAGAAGTAAAAGCAGCAGCAGAAGAATCAAAAGAGGAAGAAGCAGAAGAAGTAACAGCAACAGAAGATACAGCAGAAAGAGGAACAACAGAAAAAGAAGCTGCAGTAGCACAAACAAAAGAAGAAGAAGCATGAAAAAAGCAGGGGCAGAAGAAGTAGCAGAAAAAGAATAGTAGAAGAAATAGGAGGTAATAGCAGCTGAAGAAGAAAAATTAAAAGAAGCAGCAGTGGCATAAGAAGAAAAGTAGCAGCAGCAGGAGAAAAAGCAGAAGAAGGAGGAACAGAACAAGCATCAGTAGCAGAAGAATCAGTAGCAGATTAAAAGGAAGCAGAAACAGGAAAGAAACAGCCACAGAAGCAGCAGCAGCAGCAGAAGAGACAGCAGCAGATTAAAGCAGAAGTGGCAGCAGCAGCAGCAATAGTAGAAGAAGCAACAGAAAAGGATGGAGCAGCAGAAGCAGATGAAGCAGCAGGAGAAATATCAGAAGAAGAAGTGGCAGAAATAGAAAAGTAGCAGCAGCAGAAAAGCAGCAGCAGTAGTAGATGCAGCGGAAGAAGAAACAGCAGAACAAACAGAAGAAGCAGCCTGAAAAGAAGTGGGGCAGGGAAAGTTGCAGGAACAGAGGCTGATGAAGCAGCAGCAGCAGCAGCAGCAGCAGCAGCAGCAGCAGAAACAGTAGGCGAAGTAGCAGAAGAAAAGAGGCAGGAGGAGAAGAAAAAATAGTAGCAGAAGCAGAAACAGAAGCACAGGAGAAGAGCAGAAGAAAGAGGCAGTAGCAGCTACAGCAGTAGAAGAAACTCAGCAGAAGCAGCTGTGGCAGAAGAAGAAAACTAGCAACAGAATAAGTAGGACCAACAAAGGAAGCAGGCGCAAAAGTAGCAGCAGAAGAATCAACAAAAGAAACAGCAGGGCTGTGTCTACATTGGCATCCTTTTCCGGAAAAGGGATGCTAATGAGACAAGTCGGAATTGCAAATGCCGCGGGGGATTTAAATATCCCCCGGGGCATTTGCATGAACATGGCTGCCGCTTTTTTCCGGCTCTGGGTTTTGCCGAAGAAAAGTGCCAGTCTAGACTTAAGCAGCAGAAAGAACAGAAGAAGGAGAAACAGAAAAACAAGTAGAAGCAGGAGAAGGAGCAGCAGTAGCAGGAGAAGCAGAAACAGCAGCAGCGGCGGAAGAAGAAGTAGCATCAGAAGCAGATGAAGTAGAAGCAGCAGCAGATGAAAAGAGAAATCAACAGCAGCAGAAGCCATCAACAGAAGAAGAAAGCAAAGAAGAAAAAGCAAGTAGTAGCAACAGCAGAAGAAAGAGCAGCAGCAGCAGCAGGAGAAGTAGCAGCGGAAGAAGAAACAGCAGCACAAACAGAAGAAGAAGCCCGAAAACAAGTATGGGCAGGGAAAGGTGCAGCAACAGAAGCTGGCGAAACAGCAGCCAGAACTACTGGGAGAAGGAGCAGAAGCTAAAAGGCAGGAAGAGAAGAAGAAATAGCAGCAGAAGCAGGGACAGCACTGCCCTGCATTAAACAGCACTGCATATTTTACATTCGAAAGAGGCTATGTTGAAAATTGGTGCATCTGCACAGCGCCAAATTTTGTAATAACGTGCTCTTTCGAGCCGTCCCTTATTCCTCGTACAACGAGGTTTACAGGGCTGGTGAAAGAGCGCGTCCGCTATTTTCAAAATTTTTCCGAAATAGCAGATGCGTTCCTTGGATGTGGCGTTGCTATTTCAGGATCCTTCCAGGATCCTGATACAGCAATGCAGTGGAGACATAGCCCTCAAGGAGCAGAAGAAGTAGCTGCAAGAGAAGAAAGAGCAGCAGCTAAAGAAGCATCAGCAGAAAAAGAAGGAACAACCACAGCCACAGAGGAAGCAACAGGAGAAGAAGGAGCAGCGGCAGAAACAAAAGAGGAAGAAGAAGCATGAAAAGAAAGGGACAGAAGAAGAAGCAGCCACAGAAGCAGATGAAGCAGATTGAAGCATCAGAAGAAGACACAGGTGAAGCAGCAGCGGAAGAGGCAGCAGCAGAATAAGTAGCCCCAACAGTGGTAGCAGGAGCAAAAGAAGAAGAAGAAAAGCAGCAGCAGCACCAGCAGCAGCAGGAAAAACAGCAGCAGAAGTAGAAGCAACAGCCGAGTAAGTAGGGTCAACAGAGAAAGCAGGAGCAAAAGCAGCAGTAGAAGAATCATCAAAAGAAATAACAGAAGAAACAGCGAAAGCAGCAGCAGTAGCACAAATGAAGAAAAAGCAGCGGCCACAGAAAAAGCAGAACCAGCAGAAGAAGCAGTGGCAGAAATAGAGAGGTAGCAGCAGCAGAAAAAGGAACAGTATCAGCAGTAGAAAAAGCAGCGGAAGAAGCAGCAGCAGCACAAAGAAAAGAAGAAAAAGCAGAAAACAAGTAGGAGCAGACGAAGCAGCTGCAACAGAAGCAGATGAAGCAGCAGCTAAAGTAGCATGAGCATCAGAAGAAGAGCAGCAGCAGAAGAACCAGAAAAAGAAGTAGCAGCAGCAGAATATAAGGAGCAAGAGCAGAAAAAGAAGGAGTAGCAGCAACCTCACAAGAAGCAGATGCAGAAGAAGTAGCAGCTACAGAAGCAGCAGCAGCCATAGATGCTGCAGCTGAAGAAGCAGCCGAATAAAAATAGGAAGTGAAACGCTGCAGATTGAGAAGAATTGAAGAAAGAGGCCATAGCAGCAACAGCAGCAGCAGCAGCAGCAGAAGAAGAAGAAACACCAACAGAACCAGGAGCAGCAGCAGAAGAAAAGTCGGAGCAGAATAAGTAGCAGTAACAAAGGAAGCAGGAGCAAAAGCAGCAGAAGAAGAAAGAACAGAAGAAACAGCAGAAGCAGCAGCAGATTGAAGCTGCAGAAGAAGCAGAAAAACAAGCAGGCGGAGGAGAAGGAGCAGCAACAGAAGAAAAGAAACAGCAGAAGAACAAGCATAAGAATGAGAAGCAGAAGAAGCAGCAGAAGAAGTAGCAGCAGCAGATGAAAAGAGCAGTGGTAGCACCAGAAGAAGCATCATCAAAAGAAGAAACCAAGAAGGAAGACGCAGAAGAAGTAGAAGCATCAGCAGAAAACTGTAATCGCAAAGGAAGGAGCAACAGAAGAAGAAAGGAAGCATCAAGAGCAGCAGAAACAACAGAGGAGAAGAAGAAGTGGAAGAAAAGAGGCAGGAGCAGAAGAACTAGAGGAAACCTCAGCTGAAGCAGAAGCAGCAGACGCAGAAGAAGCCACAGCATCAGATCACAAGAACAAGCAACAACAGAAGAAACATCAGAAGAAGAAGCAGAATCAAAGAGACAGGAACAGCAGTAGAAGAAACAGCAGAGGTCCAGGTTGGATATTAGGAAACACTATTTCACTAGGAGGGTGGTGAAGTACTGGAATGGGTTACCTAGGGAATGGGTTACCTAGGGAAGTAGTGGAGTCTCCATCCCTAGAGGTGTTTTAAGTCTCAGCTTGACAAAGCCCTGGCCGGGTTGATTTAGTTGGAATTGGTCCTGCCTAGAGCAGGGGGCTGGACTTGATGACCTTCTGAGGTTTCTTCCAGTTCTATGGCTCTATGATTCTGTGATTCTAGGAGGAGAAGCAGCGGAAACCAAAGAAACAGCAGCAGTATAACAATAATAAGCCACAGCAGAAAAGAGCAGAGGAAACAGGAAGTAGCAGCAGCAGAAAAAGAAACAGCAGAAGGAGCAGCAGAAGAAGTGGCAGTAGCAGAAGGAGCAGCAGACTTTAGCAGCAGAAATAACAGACTAAGGAGAAACAGAAAAAAAAGGGGGAGCAACAAACTTTAACAGCAGGAAAAAAAGACTAAGGAGAAACAGAAAAACAAGTAGAAGCAGGAGAAGGAGCAGCAGTAGCAGAAGAAGCAGATACAGCAGGTGCGGCGGAAGAAGAAGTAGCATTAGAAGCAGATGAAGTAGCAGCAGCAGATGAAAAGAGAAATCAACAGCAGTAGAAGCCATCAACAGAAGAAGAAAGCAAAGAAGAAAAAGCAAGTAGTAGCAACAGCAGAAGAAACAGCAGCAGCAGGAGGAGAAGAAACTGCAGCAGAAGCCGCTGTAGCAGAACTAAAAGGAGGAGCAACAGGAGAAGAAGCTGAAACAGCAGAAAGCAGCAAAAGTAGAAGCAGCAGCACACACTAAAAATTAGAAACGGAAAAATAAGTACGGAGAGTAGAAGCAGCTGCAAGAGAAGCAGATGAAGCAGCAGCAGCAGAAGGTGAAGAAAATAAAATAGCAGCAGCAAAAGCAGAAGTAGCAGAAGAAAAAACAGCATCTGAAGAAGCAGCAGCAGAAGGAAAGTAGCCAAAGAAGGAGTGGAAGAAGAAGCATAACAACAAGTATGGGCAACAGAAGGAGCAGCAACAGTAGCAGATGAAAAAGCAGCAGACAAAGGAGAGGCAGAAAAATAAATAGGAGCAGGAGAATGAGCGGCAGTAGCATCAGAAGAAGGAACAGCAACAGAAGGAGCATCAGGAGCAGCAGCAGATTTAAGCTAGAGAAGTAACAGCAGCAGAAAAAAAGGAGTCATCAGGAACAGTGGCTGCAGAAGAAGAAGAAGAATGAAAATAAGTAGGGACAGGAGAGGGAGGAGCCACAGAGGCAGATGAAGCAACCGCAGAAAGAGCAGCACTGCAGAAGCAGCAGCGGAAGAATAATAAGAATAATGAGCCCCAGCAGCAGAAGAAACAGGAAGTAGCAGCAGCAGCAGAAGAAGAATCACCCAAAGAAAAAGCTGCAACAGAAGAAGAAAAGTAGCAGCAAAAGAAGCAGCAACAGAAGATGTGTTATAAACAGAGGGGTTGTGTCTACACTGGGCCCCTTTTGCAGAAAAGGGATACAGATGAGAAGTCGGAAATGCAAATGCAGCAGGGATTTAAATTTTCCCCGCTCCATTTGCATGAACATGGCTGCCGCTTTTTTCCGGCTCGGGGCTTTGCCGGAAAAAAGCGCCAGTCTAGACGGGGATCTTTCCGAAAATAAAGTCTTTTCCGAAAGGTCCCTTATTCCTGATTTTAGAAGGAATAGAAGGACAGAGCTAGGTCAAGGGAAGGTTCTGCCTCCTGCCTTCCTTCCCAGTAGCTTTCCAGTATGAACCAGCTGTGGGTGTTAGCACTGCCCCCTGCCTGGCCATGCGATGGGATAAGAGTTACCTGGGTGGGGGGTGTCTCTGTATGGAGGCCTGAGTGTATTGTGATGTCATGTGTGACAACAACAAAGAATGTGACTGCAGCATTCTTATCCTGCCTCCAGTCCAACTGGTTGGCAACGGCTGGTGCCCAAGGATCTGAGAGACGTGAACTGAGCCTCTGTCAAGAACCTCAGGAAGCCGCTGTCCCCGCGGGCGTGAGAGAGGATGAGTCTGTACAGAAGGTAATTCCCGGAGTCTTTCCCTGCCCCCGAGAGCCCACCTTGGAGATTGGAGCCTCCTCGGCCTAGGACGGGTGGGGACAGGGGCTGCAACAGTCAGTTCCCAACACTCCGTTTTGATTTGACTCGGGGCATCTTCCCCTCTCCTTCTGCTTCAGCCTTTCCCGTGCTCCTGAGGCAGATGGGGATGATTTTCCCTCCCTGCCGACCAGTGGGGGTGAATTTCCATATTTCTTACTTAAAGGGAACGTAGCAAAACTTGAGTAGAATTTGGGTTTATGTCTCCATGGCGCTTATTCCTCTTGGAGGTGCCTCTAAGGCATCCCCTGCCTTCAGGATGGGTAGAGAAATGTTTGGTGTCAAGTAATGATTGTCCAATATCGATGTGTTCAGACAACATCCAGCTCAGAATGTACAGAATTAGAATAACAAAGTGCTATTTTAATTATATTGAAAGTGCTACAGCTCCATAGCCAGTCCCAAGCTCTCATGTGGGTAGTTCTCTCAGAAACTCAAAGCCCCATATGAATTCTCCTCTACCCCCTCCAGCCTATAAAATATCTGTGTAAATTCCCTCTGACATTCCATTCCAGGTAACGGGTTAAAATAAACTGCTACCTCATTTTGTCACGAGTCTTGGTGTGTTTTCTTTGTAATTTTTTGGTGACCTCAGTTCTGAGTCGATGTTCTAAATAGTGTGAAAAACTCTTCATTGAATGCTCACTGGTTCTTTTCCCCCTGCTAACAAAATCCAGATTTTGAAATACTTGACAGGAATTAAACACATTTGCAGCTGATACTCTGTCCTTGCAGGGCTTCAACCCCGCTACTTAACAATCTTTTATTCCTTTTACTGGGTTTGATGGGAACAGAGGGTTCCTCATTTTCAGCTTGGCCCCTATCTGTAGCCAGAATCCCAACATTCTGAGCACAAAGCTGTGGGGTTTGAGAGAAGGCCCAGCTGAGAATCATAGAAAATAGATGGGACCAGTGATCCCTCTGAGATTCTCCAGCCACGAGTTTTGTCTTGTGCACCAATAATAAGGTCATGTGCGCTTGTTCGGATTTGTGCCACTGAGGCACCAGCAGTTACTAACAAATACCTTAGATATATTTAAAATGTTATGGAAGAAAGAATACTACAACAAGGGATCGTTGGCAAGGTGCCTGACTTTAAATGTTTGTTTACTATGAAATCAAATACATTGTTTTCAGTAGCCATTTGGTATCTTACACGTGTCCTGTTCCTCTGAGGCATAACACAAAACTGCTATTTCTTGGCATAGCAAACAAAATCTGTTATCATTCGTATTGACATATTAAATAAAAGAATTGTTACAGTTTATGCTTGAAATTAAAGATTACGTCTCTTGGCTTGATGCCCATGAAAAAAACTTTCTACGGGCAAAAGTGTTAGAGAGTCTCTGTTGTTGTGACTTGTGAAACAAAAACTAAATCATTTGGTTTTAACACAAAAAAATCACTTCATTTATTTGCTGTATGTAGAAGAGCACTAATCACAGTTCTTGTCTG
This sequence comes from Pelodiscus sinensis, assembly GCF_052426305.1. Lineage (NCBI taxonomy): Eukaryota > Metazoa > Chordata > Testudines > Trionychidae > Pelodiscus > Pelodiscus sinensis. Next base: position 16,708,372 of record NC_143070.1, read on the forward strand.
TCTGTCATGTGATTTTCAATTGGACCGTTCTGAGCACATGCTGACCGCCCCCAACAGCTCCTGCAGGCATGTGCACGTGTGCTCTGCCCTTCTGGCTCTCCTGATGAGGAGCATCATGTGCACGTCCCACAGCAAACTACAGCCCGTGAGTGTGAATGTGAGAGAGATCGATATCACCGTGAGCAAGTGATACCCCTGTGGCCTGCAGAGTGTGTGTGTGTGGGGGGGGGGGGACTGCCCTAGACTACCTGCAACCAACTGGCGCCCTAGGCGATCAATGCAGTAGGCGCCCCAACCCCAAAGGCAGATATTGACTGAGGGTTTTGGTTCTGTGCTGGGGAGAGGGGGGCTGGGGATGGAGTTCTGTGGCTGGGGGCCAGGAGGTTAGGGGCTGGGGGTTAGGGATGGAGTTGGAGTTCTGGGGCTGGGGGACGGGGGCTGGGGATGGAGTTCTGTGGCTGGGAGCCAGGAGGTTAGGGGTTGGGGGTTAGGGATGGAGTTCTCTGGCTTGGGGCCAGGGGGTTGGGGGCTTTGGGCCAGGGGACTGGGGCTGTTGGCTGCGGCCTGGGGATGGAGTTCGGGAGCTGGGGGCCGGGGAGAGGGAATAGGGTGCCAGCCGGGGGACAGAGTCCCCTGCACCCGCCTCCTCCCAAGATCCCCCGCCCTCCAGAGAGAAACCCCCCATGTTCCTTCTCCCCCGGGGCCGACCCCCCCGCGTTCCTTCTCCCTGGGGACGACCCTTCCTGCGGCACAGGGGAACCCCCCCCCACGTTCCTCCTCCTCCGGAGCTCACCGTCCCCTCCCCCCCACGGCACAGGGGAAACACCCCCCCCCCCCACCCATGCGCTCCCACTCCCAGGACTTTCCCCCTCCTGGCCGCAGGGAAGCCATGCTCCAGGTAAGGCACAGCAAAGGGAATGGGAAATGGAAGGGGCAGAGTTTAGAATGTGGCGCTCCATGCAACTTGGCACCCTAGGCAGCTGCCTAGTATGCCTATGGGCACGGACCACCCCTGTGTGTGTGTGTGTGTGTGCCTAGTATGCCTATAGGCACGGGCCGCCCCGTGTGTGTGTATGTGTGAGTGAGCGAGTGAGAGAGACAGATCATGGTGTCCTGCAACGTGTGTGTATGTCAGTATGCTTGTGAGATCACTGTGGCTTGTAGAGTATGTGTGTATGTGATCACTGTGTGTGTGTGACAAATATCGATCACTGTGCGGGGTGTGTGTGTATGTATAAGTGATCACCGAGGCACACTTAAGACCAAAATGACAAAAGTTTATCCAGAGATAGTTTGGATATTCTAGAGAAGACTAAAGCCAGGCTCACAGACAGCACTGGAAGTTTGAAATGTTGCCCGTGTATCCACTAGTTGTGACACTGCATTGCATTGTGCTTTATTATTTCTCTGCAATGATTTCTTTCTAACCCTTGTTCTGGTTTGCAATGAACTCCTTCTCCTCCTCAGTGGTCTTTTGGCTGATGATTTCACTTGACTACTGCCCCAAATTGTTCTGTATTTGTTAGCTGGCTTGCTAATGATTTCAGTGCCAAATTCATCCCTGAATTGATGTGTGGAAAGTGAGGCAAAGCTGCCCATTCATTTAGTCCATTCTCTGGAAACCTCTTATGCAGAGGCTTACACAGCAGGGAGATGAAACATAGAATAGGTTCACTGCTGAATGTTCATCAGTTGTGCGTGATTTGGTTCGATTTTTCACACTGTTGATCCAAGAAACTGTTTCACCGAGGTCCTGCCCTCTCATCCTGTGGATCTGAGCCCTTGCTAATTTTACAGCTTCACTTGTTGTTAAAGCTTCACTTCTGCCAGCGTCTGGTCAGTTCTGCTAATTTGCGTGAGACATCATTTAATACAGCTGCAGTGACGTGGCAATTAGTGTCAGAGATCTTATTCAGGCAGCACTTTGCTAATGGGTCATTATTTTCTCAGATTTCCTGTTCCAAATATTTAAGAAGGGGCTCATAATTACATAGCCAAATGTCTAGCTAGCCACCGTACTTCAGTTAGAGTTTTCAACGATACAGTCTCATTTTCTGTGACATTTGCTCTTTCCTCAAATTGTCCTCCTTGGACTGAGGAGCTGCAAAAGACCCTATAAACGGTCTTAAAAAGGGTCTCTCCTTTCTTCAGCATTGGCACTTGGTTCCACGCATCCGCTAAACCCAGGTCTTCTCGATGGGCCACGCAGGGTAGTGCTGTTAAATATGGGATGCCCTGCTTGAGTTGTGTGGCAACACCATTGTTTTTTCCTAGTATGACTGAAGTGAACATCACCGTTTTCATCACATCCCGCTTATTCAGGCTGTCAGAGGCTTAGACAGCAGCTGTAACAGCTTGTGCATTACAAGCAGATCATTGACTAATTCCACCAAACACAGTCTTCTGCCCTGCCCATGCTACACCTCTGAACTTGAAGCAAATGATAAGCAAGTTGGTGACAGGAATCTCTGCGCTTTCATCAGTAATAAGCGTATGGTAGGAAGACAGGTGAATAGCTGTCACGATTCTGAATGGACAATGATGTCAATTGACTCCAAAACCTCAAAAGCAGAGTTTTTTCTGTGCCAGCTTGTACATGCTGGTGCGTTCCCATGTGGAGCTGTTCATTTGTATTGGAAGCAGAAAATTATCCATGAGAATTTTTATTTCTTCTGGCTTTAAATGTTTTCTTTCCTTCAGTTCCAGGCTCTTCTGTTTCTCATTCGTGGTTTCTAAGAGCATACTTCACAGGTCAAATCCCAGGGGATGAGAATTTCTGCTCCTAAGAATATGTACAGCAGATTCACGACTTTGGCTTGCAAAATCCTCCTCTTGTAGTTCAACGGCCTCTCCATTCCCATTTGTGGCCTGGGGAGAAGTAGCTGGATATTGTAGCCTTAGCACAAGTTTAGAAGGTCAAGTCCACATCAGCACTGTACAGGAACATGTCTCTCCTCTGTACACAGATCTTGCCTTTAGATCATTGAGATTCTGCTTCATCTCTTTCATTCAGCCATTCCCCTTTGAGCGTGGGACAGCATTTCTTAGGATTTCCCGCTGTGTTGGTTGATGCTCTTTGCCTTCATTTACCCTTTATGTCTCTAGCTAGACTGAGTTAGTTTTGTGCATTCGCCTTTCTCATGTGGCCCTGCCTAGCTGTGTTGTTTTCTTGTATTCATCCTTTGTTATTTGACCTAGTTTCTACCTTTTATACAACTCCTTTTTAATTTTTGGATCGTGTAGGAGCTCCTGGTGAAGCCAAGGTGGTCTCTTCCTGTACTTTCCATCTTTCCTGCTCAGTGGAATAGTTTGCTTTTGGGCCCTAATAATGTCCCTTGGACAAACTGCCAGTTGTCTTCCGCTCTTTTTCCTCTTCATCTTGCTTCCCATGCGAAACTTACGTACGACCTCTCTGAGATTAATAAAATCTGCCTTCCTGAAATCCACTGTCTCTAGTTTGCTTTTCTCTCTTCTACCTTAGAATCGGGACCTCTATGATTTCATGATCTCTATCACCCAAGCTGCCTTCCACTTTCAAATTTCAACCAGTTCCTCTCTATTTGTTGAAATCAAATCTAGAGCAGCTTTCTCAGCCTTCTGAAATAAAAAATTGTCTCCAATGCAGTCCAGGAATGTATTGGCTAATCTGTGCCTTGCTGTGTTAGTCTCCCAACATGTGTATGGATCGTTGAAGTCCCCCATCACCACCAAATCCTGTGCTTTGGGATGTTTTTGTGAATTCCTTTAAAACAGCCTCATCCACCTAGAATCATCGAATCCTAGGGCTGGAAGAGACTTTAGGAGGTTATTGAGTCCAGCCCCCTGCCCAATACAGGAGCAACCCCAACTCAATCATCCCAGCCAGGGCTTTGTCAAACCAGGGCTTACAAAGCTCTAGGGATGGAGATTCCACCCCCTCCCAAGGTAACGGATTCCAGTCCTTCACAACTCTCCTAGTAAAATAGTTTTTCCTAATAGCCAACGTAGATCTCCCCCACAGTAACTTGAGACCATTGCTCCTTGTTCAGTCTTCCATCACTACCGAGAACAGCCTCTCTCCATCCACTTTGGAATCTCTCTACAGGAAGTTGCAGGCTGCTACCAAATCCCCCCTCACTCTTCTCTTCTGTAGACTAAATAAGCCCAAATCCCTCAGTCTCTCCTCATAGGCCATGTGCTCCAGCCCCCTCATCATTTTGGTTGCCCTTGGCTGGATCCTCTCCAATGTGTCCACATCCTTTCTGTAGTGGGTGGCACAGAACTGGATGCAATACTCCAGATGTGGCCTCACCAGGGTTGAATAAAGAGGAATACAGGCAGTCCCTGAGTTACGCGGATCCGACTTATGTCGGATCCGCACTTACGAATGGGGCTTTCTCGCCCCGGAGCTCGCAGGCAGCGGGACCGCCCAGAGCTCAGCAGTCCCACCACCTCGACCTCCGGGGCGAGAAAAGCTGCTCCCGGTGCCCCTGGTCTGCTGGGGACCGTCTCCAGCAGACCAGGGGCACCGGGAGCGAAGCCGCAGCCACGGCGGGGTACCGCGCTTCTGAGGCTTTGCCAGAGCAAAGCCTCAGAAGTGCGGCAACCTGCCGTGGCTGCAGCTTTGCTCCCAGTGCCCCTGGTCTGCTGGGGTCCATCCCCAGCAGACCAGGGGCACCGGGAGCGAAGCTGCAGCCGTGGCGGGTTGCCGCGCTTCTGAGGCTTGTGGATCCTGGGGCAGAGCAGCTGGGGCGCTGCCGGTTGATCCCGCAGCGCCGCTCTGGGCACTACTGGACCAACCCGGCAGCACCCCAGCTGCTCTGCCTCGGGCTTCCTGATACAGCTGCTGATCAGTTTCAGCAGCAGCTGACTTGGGGATGCTTGGGGTTCTTTACTTGAATCTGTATGTAAGTCAGAACTGGCGGCTGAATCTGGACGCCAGTTCCGACTTACATACAGATTCAACTTAAGAACAAACCTACAGTCCCTATCTTGTACGTAACCCGGGGACTGCCTGTAATCGCTTCTCTAGATCTGCTGGCAATGCTCCTCCTAATGCTCCCTAAGAGGCCATTAGCCTCTTGGCTCCAAGAGCAAATTGTTAACTCATACGCAGCTTCTCATCCACTGTAATCCCCAGGTCCTTTTCTGCCAAATTGCTACGTAGCCAGTCGGTCCCCAGCCTGTAACAGTGCTCTGGATTCTTCCATCCAAAGTGAAGGACTCTACAGTCGTCCTTGTTGAACCTCATTAGATTTGTTTTGGCCCAATATTCCAATTTGTGTAGGTCAATCTGGACCCTATCCCTGTCCTCTAGTGTATCTATCTCTCCTCCTAGCTTAGTGTCATCTGCAAACTTGCAATCCATCCCCACATCCAAGTCATTCATAAAGATGTTGAAAAAATCCGGCCCTAGAACCAATGCTTGGGGCTTTCCTCTTGAAATTGATCGCCATCCAGACATCAAGCAATTTATCACTAGCTATTGGGCCCGACAATCTAGCTCACTTTATATCCACATTACAGTCCATATGTTCAATCCATACTTCCTTAACTGCTGGCAAAAATATTGTGGGAGATCAAATGAAAAGTTTTGGTAAGTCAAGGTATATCACATCCACTGACTTCCCCATGTCCACGGAGCCAGTTACCTCATCATAAAAGCTAATCAGATTGGTGAGGCACGACTTGCCCTTTGGGAATCCATGTTGACTATTCCTGATCACTTTCCTCTTTTTTAAGAACTTCAAAATGGATTCCTTGAGGATGCCCGCCATGCTTTTTCTGGGGACTGAGATAAGGCAGACTGGTCTGTAGTTCACTGGATTGTCCTTTTCCCCTTTTAAAAGATAGACACTGCATTTGCTTTTTTCCAGTCATCCAGGATCGCTCCAAATCTCTATGAGTTTTCAAAAATAATGGCCAGTTCTGCAATGACATTTGCCAACTCCCTCAGTATCCTGGGATGTGTTAAATCCAGATCCATAGATTTGTGTATTTTTAGCTTTTCTAAATATTTCTTAACCTGTTCATTTTCCGCGGAGGGCTGTCCAGCTCCTTCCCATACTGTCTTGCCTAGTGCACTAATCTATGAGCTGACTTTCTTTGGGAAGACAGAGGCAAAGAAAGCATTGAGTACTTCAGTTTTTCCCACATCACCTGTCATTAGGTTACCTCCCTCATGCAGTAAGTGCCCCACGCCATCTCTGAGCACCCTCTAATTGCTAACATGCTGTGACGGACCGGGCCATGTCTGGGCACAGCTGAAGGCATCTGCTCAGGGCAAATGGCTCAGATTCGGTGCTCCTTACAGCCCCCAGACTGGAGACCTTCCCAAACAGTCCACAAACCAGTCCCACAGAGCGCTTCAGCAGCCTGCCAGAAGCCTCACGAGCAAAACTCCTCCGACACCCCAGCGATATCCGTGCCCCACATAGCCCCGGGCCTCGTACACAGGTGAGGGGTCTTAGAACCCAATCCCACCTACCCTGAACAAGTTCTGTCCGGTTCCAATAAACCAGCCACAGATCCCTGGTCAATTTACCCTCTGGACGCTACCCACAAATCACGCTGGGCCAATCCTTTAGCATCTAACATCTAAAGGTTTATTGCTACTAGAAAGAAAAGCATGAGAGTGAGGTTGCTAAAGTATCATATGTTCCATGCATCGACTCTCCCAGTTTTCGATGCAGGCTCTAGCAGAGATTAGAAGTCCTTGTTGCACATCATAGGTTAGGACGGGTCCACAGTTCTTTTCGGCTCTTCAATCCCTGCACTGCTACCTCTGGGATGAAGTACTGAGCTGAGTACCAAAATGGAGTGGACCACATGGCATATTTATATACCTCCTTCCTGGGCTCTTCTTGGCTGCAGCAGCTCACCTGGCACAGTATCCCTGTGTTCCCTGCTGGCAGCCCTTAGGTGTCAGGCCTCATTCTTGAGGTGTGTCCTTGGCCTATTGAGTGCCATTGTTCCACACAGCCTCGCTAATTAGCATGTCCATAGGCCAGGCTCTGCCCAATGCTCAAGCACATTCAGAGAAATATTCAGTATCCATACAAACTACAGTAAAACTCCATTGGTCCGGCATCTGATGGTCTGGCACTCCTGATGGTCCGGCACCATCAGGAACCCGGAAGTGCTCCAGGCAGCTGGACCATTGGAACTGGTCTGCCCCCGGCTTCCCTGATTCAGACGCTGCTGAAACTGACCAGCAGCTGAATCGGGGAAGCTGGGGGCAGAGCAGTTGGAGTGCTGCCCGGTAGGTCCCATAGCGCTGCCCCTTGGGGCTGCGGGACGAACCGGCAGCACCCCAGCTGCTCTGCCCCAGGCATCCCCAAGAGCAGCTGGGGTGCTGCCGGGTTGGTCTCGCTGCGCCAAGGGGCGGCGCTACCCGACCAACCCGGCAGCACCCAGGCTGCTCTGCTGCAGGGGTCCCAATTCAGCTGCTGCTGAAACTGACGAGCAGCGGCTGAATTGGGGATGCCTGGAGCAGAGCCGGACCATGGGAAGGGGGGGCTAAGACGGGTCTGGGGTGGCATCTCCCCCCATCCGACCTCTCATAGCCCCCCCTTCCAATAGTCCGGTATAGCTGATAATCCGGCATCCCCTGGGTCCTAAAGGTATCGGATTATCAGAAGTTTACTGTACATGCTTATAATTTCACACAGACATTGTACAATCACATGAATAGCGTACATAAGATTAGCAGACAGTAAACTTCTATTCAACACCTCACATGGCCCCCTTTTTACCACTTTTGGGGCAAACACACCCCCATGGGTGCAGCAGTGATCTGGCTGCTCCCCTCAAAATCCAGGAACGTGACACATGCCTGTAGAAACCTTTCTAGTTACCCGTCACATCCCTTGCTAGCTCCAAATCCAATTGTGCTTTTTCCTTCAGGACGACTCCCTGGCATTCTCAAGTATATTTATACTCCTCCCAAGTCATCTCCCCAAGTTTCCACTTCTTATAAACTTCCTGTTTGTGTTTAAGATCACGAAGGATTTCCCTGCTAAGCCCATCTGGTTGTTCACCATATTTGCTTTTCTTACTGTGAATCGGATGCTTTGGTCATGTGCCTTCAATAAGGCTTCTTTAAAATCCTGCCAGCTCTCCTGGACTCCTTTCAGCTTCATGTTAGCACCTCAGGGAATCCTGCCCATCACTTCCCTGAGGGAGCCAAGTCTGCTTTTCTGAAGGCCAGTCCCCTCTTCTGCCTGGGTTGGTGGGCTGGAGTGGACCCCTAGCATGACATCACCCTTCTTTTTACCTCTTTTAACCTAACCCAGACACTCTTAACAAGTCTGTCTCCTATGCCTATCTCCACCTCAGCCCCGTGTACATTCTTAATGGATAAGGCAACACCTCCTCCCTTTTATCCCTGCCTGTCAGTCCTGGGCAAGCTGTACCCTTCGGTATCAATATTCCAATTGTGTGTATTATCCCACCAAGTCTCTGTGATACCAACTGGGTCACCCTTGTGTTTCTTTATTAGCAGTTCAAGTTCTTCCTGCCTATTCCCCGTCCTCCTTGCCTTTGTACACCGGCATCTAAGATACCGATTGGATTTTGCCCCCTCACTTCTGCCTTGTCCCTCCTTTCTCCCTGCTATTATAGCCCATGCTCTCACCCATTTCCAACCCATCTCCCAGGTCTACATGTTTTTCATTTGCCTGTGGGCTTTGGCCGCCTGTCCCCATCAAAACTAGATTAAAGCCCTTCTCACTAGGTTAGCCACTCTGTGACCAAATACTCTCTGTCCCTTCCTCGAAAGGTGAACCCCATCTCTGCTCAGCAGTCCTTCTTCTTGGAACAGCATCCTGTGGTCAAGGAGGCCAAAGCCCTCTTGGTGGCACCATCTTTATTGCCAGGCACTCACCTCCATGATGTACCTGTCTCTGCCTGGGCCCCGAAAATTGACAGGAAGGACTAAGGAGAACACCACCTGTGCACCAGACTCCTTCACTTGTGCTCCCACAGCCCCGTAGTCACCCTTGCTCCTCTCAAGGTCACACCTTGCAGTGTCATTAGGGCCCACATAGATGAGAAGCATGGGGTAATAGTCAGGAGGTTGGATATTCCTCAGCAATGCCTCCGTAATGTCTGGGATATGGGCCCCTGGCAGGCGGCATACCTCCCCAGATGACATGTCAGGGCAACAGATGGGTGACTCGGGGGTGATTCCTTCTCTCCCTTATTCAAAACAACATAACAGTTCTCTGGAGCGATAGTGGAAGGGTTAGTAGCACATGATACAAAACACCAGCCTGAAAAGAAGGAAATAGCTCACTGAGTTTTGCCACCAAAGGCAAATCAAGTATAAAACACTCAGGAGGATTTCACAAAAGCATGTTGCAAGTCTGTACAAAGCAAAACTGACTCCAAATGGATCAGTTTCTGAGGCCCAGTGAGATTCAGAAGTGCTTAAGAACAATCTATAATACATCTGATTTCACTGTACAATTACTATTTGCTGTGGTAGCTTCTAAAAGATAGTAACTATCTGGATTTCATCTGCTGAAGCCCAGAAAGGCACTACCCAGTGAATCACAGCTAGAATCCAAAATAATTCCAGTTAGATAGGCAAGTTTCTTCTGCCTCTTTGTCAACTTCCCAAAATAACAAATCCAAATCCTGTACAGTTTAGAGTAGCAGTAATGTTAACTTAGTTAACCCACATGGCCCCTCCCTGGGAGCAGCTCAGAAGCCACCATGCCACCCGGGCCCCACAACCAGCCCTGGGGACAGCAGAGAGATGCCAGGCTCAGTCTCCTACCCCACTGAACCCACCACTAGCAACAGCTTCCCTTCCACCAGTAGGACAGCGACTGCAGGCCCAAAGCCCGTTAAGAGCAAATGGAGGATGAACTTCAGCCACTTCCATAGCTTGAGGGTCATCAGCCCCTAGAGTCCCAGGCTGTAAGGCCAGAAGGCACAGCCCTGCTCCCCGAGTCTGAGCTCCTGCACCACCCAGGCCCTAGAAATTCCCCACAAGAATTCCTGTCACCCACAGCCCCATGTGTCTTCACCTTTGACTGGGTTCTATAGACCAGTTCTGGCTCTTAGAGAAGCGGATGGTTTCAATAGAGCGCTCTTGTATCTGAATCCTGGCAGATTAATGTCTTGCCTTTCCAGGACAGAAAAACCCATTGGCTCCTTCTTTTTCTTCCAGGCTGTGTTCCTTCTTTGGAAGACTCACCTCAAGGGAGCACAGACACAGCCGAGTGCTCCGGGTGGTGGTCCAACCTGCAGCAGCCGAGGCATGCGTCGGCCTCAGCCCGCAGGAGCAGGCCTTGCCAGAGGAGCCCAAGAGAACCAGAGGCTCCTGGAAGATCCTGTCAGGCATAAGAAGACTCTGTGCCTGCAGCCAGTGTGGCAGCTCCCTGGAAGAGGCTGAGGAGGAGAGAAGAGCTTCCTCTCCCAGGCGGTGGACACGCTTCTCCCTGAAGAAGAGGAAGAAGAGGAAGAAGAACTCAGCGGAGAAGCAGGAGGAGCCAGAGGAGGAGAAGCCACCGGAGAGCCCAGACAAAGACCAGCTGGATCTCACAGGTGAGGATACAACCCACCCGGTGAGAGGGGAGCATGTGAGGGACACTGACCCCAGTCACTGTACAAGCCTTGAGCATTAGGGCCGTCTCATGGGACAGCGATGGGCTCCTCAGAGGCTGGAATCCATCGAGTGCCAGACGCTCTGGCAGAGGGGGGCAGGTCTCTCCCTGAAGTGGGAAGAACAGACAATGGCAGGGCACAGCTCTCTGGGGGTCTGGCATCCCCAGCCTAGTCCAGCACCCTCCCTCCCTTCCAGATACCCTACCCCAGCCGGCTCCTGCAACCTCTATCCTGTTCAGACCTCACCGCCACCAGCACCCAAAGTCCCAGGCCAGTCCAGCACCCTACGCCCCACACACACTTCCACCCTTACTCCCTCCTGCGCCACTATCCTTATCCCATGCCCTGGCAGCCACCTCCCGCACACCGAACCCCTCATCTTGGACTCACCCCAAAAGCTAGGGCAGGTCATACAAATCTACTATCGCGAGTATGGAAAAGAGGTAATCTGGCCCATAGGAATCCTTGAACTCTGGTCCTCTCTTGTCTCCCTCCACTCTCCATGGGGCTGGAGCAGCGGAGGGGTGAATCCTAACACCAAATCCCCTCCCCCGGCGCCTTTGCTTAATTATTTTGATTTTGATTAATAATGTTTCCTTTCTTACCGGTTATACACCTCCCAGCCCCGTGTTATAGCTCCAGTCATCTTTCTCTGCCTGGATCCTCTATTTTGGGTGCTGGGCCCAGAAGGCTCAAGCAAATCCCCACCCCCCCTTCGATCTCCCCAGCAGGCCACCCAGCCTCTCCTGGAAATGGCTTGGGGAGCCACAATACAAATTTTGATTCAAGCAAGGGAGGGGGCTGCTCAGCTCCAAAAGTTTGAAACAGGAGCTCGGGCAGGGAGGGGGTAGCTCAGGGTGTAGAAAGAGGAGCAGCGAGGGGCTGTGTGTGAACAGGGGGTAACTACGTGCTGTGCCAGGAGGGCTCCCCTGCAGCCGCTGTTCCCGGAGGGCTCTGGTGGCCACGGAGCCAGGTCCCCTCTCACCGGCTGTCAGACAAGGGGGTAGGAGCAGTGTTCCCACTAAGATTTTACAACTTTGGGCCGACTGAATTTTCTCATGTGCAACACCAATATCGCGGTGGTGTGTGGTGTGTGGACCCAAACCCGTGGGTATAAATATGTATTTTCAATAGTCCGTGGGTGTGGGAAGAAAATATACTGGGTGTGAATTGGGGAGAGCAGGGGCAAAGGAGCAGGCAGAGAATAAACAGAACTGAATGATCATCAGGGGAGTGTAACGGGAGAAAACAGGATCCCTGCTGGGCCAATTCCCCAACGGGAGGCAGGGGAGAAGGAGGGTGCGAGGGAGGCTGCTGCCCTGTTAGCAGTTCACCGGGCAGGGAAGACTTGGAGCAAAGTAGAGAAGTTGGCCTGATCTGAAGGCGCCTGTAACCTCCCCAGCTTCCCCCTGTGACGGTGGCAGCCAATGCAGCACAATTGATCCCTCCTCCCCTTCAGCATGGTCTGGGTCACATGATCCCCCAAGTACGTCCTGGCTCCCTGATTTGCTCCCCCAGCCAGTGCAGACCCTGCAGGGGGCTGGGAGGGGTGGGGGGACCGGGGTGGAGGCTGGAGGCAGGACACCCTCCTCCACCACAAGAGAGCGAGTGCCCCATGTCCTTCCCCAGCCAATCAGGAAAGGGATTCTCACGCAGCTTCCAGGGAACCTTGGATGGGAGCCGAGGGGCAGCTCCAACCCCCTGCGCCAGCAGCAGCTGCTGGAGAGGAGGGAACAGAACCGTTAAAAAGGGACCAGGGGTCACCCCGTCCAAAGGTCGCAGCAGCTCTCAACTGGGGGCTGGGCTGGGCTGGGCCATCACTTCCTGGGGCGTCACACGGGAAATGAGGCCTGTTCCCCTCACTGCAGGAAGGGGGCGAGGGCCGGGGAGAGGAGAACGCACCGTGGGAGAGACTCTGCCCCTAGGGGAGAGGAAGCCCAGTGGGGAGAGCCCCCAGCTGAGAGTCATGGGAGCGGCGCTCTCTGCTCGGCCCTGCAAGCACCTTGCTGTGTGACCCTGGGCGAGTCACGTCAGGGCTCTGGGCCCCGTGTCCTGCTGTCGCCCAGGGGTAACACATTCAAACCAGCGCGTCTCCTTCTGCCCCAGGGGTGGAGAACGAGCTCTCCCAGAAGACGCCCAACGGGGCGGAAGGGAGCGAAGAGGAGGAGGAACCAGACCGCCGGCCCACCCCATTAGCACAGAGCAGCTCCCACATGACTATGGTAATGAGGCTTGTGACTGAGCCAATGGGAAGCATCCCCTGCGGGGCGAGTGACTATGTGCCGGAGCCGGTGTCTCTCAGAGGAGAATGCTCCCCCCCCCCTCCGGCTCAGGGATCGAAAGGAAACACTCCTACGTGTGACCAGCTCCCTGGAGCTAAGCCGTGTAATATGGGGGCTTTGTGGGAGCACCACGCCGAGGGTGGAAGCAGGGCTCTTCAAGAGCACTCCAAACCCTCGCCTGGCACCGGGGGAGGCTGCTCAATCAAAGGTCTCAGCAGGCTCCTCCATGCTCTCTAGGCCCTGCCAGCCCCCAGGGAGCGAGTGTCCCAGGGCAGCTGCCCAGTGGAAATGCTCAGTCCCTACAGGCTCTGCCCCTGTTCATTGCAGACCCTCGGGGAGCCCCCTGCCTCAGCCCAGCCCACAGCCCTGCTGCTGGCAGCCGTGAAGGCTCTGACGGCCCCCGCCCTGGAGAGCTTTCAGGCGGCGGAGGAGGCGCTGAGAGCCACCGTGTCCCAGCACAGCGCCCGCATGGAGCGAGTAAGAGACGCCCGGCGAGGGGCAGGGGCGTGTGGGGAGAGGGGCTGGGAGAACTGGCTCGGAGGAAACCGGCCCTGGGGCACAGGGTCACAGTCTGGCAGGTCGGCTCAGCCCCTTTCCATTCGGTGCTGGGGTGGGCAGGTGTTTCCAGAGCTCTGCGCGCTGGAGCTTGGACACGTCCCTGGGGCCAGCCCAGTGCCACGGCAGGTGGGTCACAGCCCAGCCCTGGAGCGCGGCACAGACAGAGTCTGCCGAGGGGCCACCACGCTGGGCTCCCGGAGCCGACGGGGTTTCCTCACGTGCCCTGCAGGGCCCTTGTGTGACCCACCGGTGCAGCAGGAACCATTTGGCTTTGCCCTTTGCCCCGGTGCCTCTGACGTGTGATCCTGCTGCCCGGCCCCACTGGCTCCGGTGCCCCCCCCCCGGGAATTAGACTGGTGCAGGGAGGGCTCTGCCCGAGTCCATTTCTACAGCCCCTTCCTAGGAGGTGTGAGCATCAGTCACTGCCCTGATCAGTTGAGCTCCATCGCCCTCTCGGGAGGCAGGAATTTTACCCGCGTGACACACGGGGACCTGGGACCAAGAGCGGCTCATTGACTTGGTGACGTTCCTGCCCTTCTCCAAGCGCCGTCTGCCAGGAGGGGTGACCTGGCAGGAGGCCGCTCTTGAGCAATCCCCCCCTCAGCTTTCTGGCTGCCTCCAGGTGGGAGACGTCGTGGGAGAGATTTTCACCTGGCTGGACGACGTCGAGGACCCCAGAGCCAGCAGAGCCGCGCTGGGAACCATCGCCCTGCTGGCTCGCGCCCACCCCCGGGACGTGGTTCCAGCCTGTGTGGCCCACGCGCCGCCATGGGAGAGGTAGGGAGAGGCTGTTATCACCTCAGCCCGATTTCCCCTACCCTCCTCCTCCAGGGCAGAGCGCGGGAAAGGCCTGGCAGGCCACAGGGGTGGAGCAAGCTCCCTGCTGGGCACGGGGCTGTCCCTGCCTCCTGAGAGGAGATGTCCAGGCCCAGCCCCTTGGAAACCAGCCCGTCCCTCTTCCCTGCCCAGAGTGCAGACGTGACAGGTCCCTGGAGAGTTCCAGCAGGCTCCTGATTTCTGTGGGTCACCCCCCTTCCCGCCAGCTCCACCAGAGGGGCAGGACCAGGCTATGGGGAGCATCCCTGGGCCGTGACTCCAGCGTAAATGTCACCGAGCAGCCTTTGGTGCAGGCTGGGCTGGGTGGTGTCACGCTGTGCGCAGCCCCAGGGCAGTTACTGGAAGCAGCGGCACAGGCTGCAGGAGCAATGAGGCCTCTGGGGAAGGGAATAAATGAAGAGCTCGCGGAAGGGACTCACCCGCCTCAGCCTCCCAGCCCCCGGGCGTCTCCTCTAAGGGCCCCCTTTCCCGCCGGCCTTCCCAGCCTCTCCCTGGGGACACAAGGGTGGGCAAGCAGGGACGCTCTGATTTCGGTTTCTGACCTTGCAGAGGTGCCAGGGAGCTGTGGAAGGCCTTGGGGGAAGAAGCACAGCTCCCCCGGCAGGTGCTGCACCAGCTGCTGGACAAGCTCCGGAAGAGCCACCGGGAGGAGAGGAGCCGCAGCGTGTCTCTGGCCGTAAGTGAGACTGGAGCTGTCACGTAGCGAACTCGCCACCGAACACGGAGGCCCCTCACTTGGAGCTCAACCCCGTGTGCGTCCCAATGCTCCAAATCAACCCTGCAGCTCCCTGCACACAGGGCTTAACTCCCTGTGCTCCAAATCAACCCTGCAGCTCCCTACACACAGGCCTAGCAGCCACAGGTGTGTTAGAACTCCTGGTGGGATTGGTGTGGAGGGGCAGGGGGACCCAGGCCACCCTCTCCACCGGGTCCCAGTGCACCCTGTCAGCGTTGGAGTGGGGCACCACTAGCTGGGTGGGGAATCCAGCCGAAAGACGCCGAGCACCCGGGGTTCAACTACCCGCCCTGGGCTGCTTCCTGCCAGCTTCTCTCCCATCCTGAGCGCCGTCTCTTTCCTCCAAACCGGGGCTTCTGCTGCGGTTCCCTGCTGACTGGTGATGGCGTCCGGGTGCAGCTGCGCTTCTCCTCGGGAGCCCCAGCGGCACCTCTGCCCCCGTAGGCGTCAGCCCTGTCTGAGCTGCTCCACCGGCCTTTCTAGCTACCTCCAGCTGGAGCCCGCCCAGCACGCCTGTGGGGGTGCAACCTTCTCTGCTAGGCAGCCAGGCTTCACCTCCGCAGCCCCAGTGCAGGGTCGGGACACCACATCTCAGGGCTGATCTCCACTCTGAGCACAGAACGTGGGGACCTGAAAGAAAACTTAAAAAAATGAAGCCTGGTCTTTGCAGTCGCTGCTTACAACACTCCCCAGAGTCACAAATTTACTAACTTTGGGGGGAGCTTCCACCATCAAATGACTTATCCTTAAACACAGAGACCTGCCCTTGCTGGGAGTTTTAACCCAATAAGAACAGTTGGAGGGTGTGTTTGTAAGAGGCTCGATTGTGTGTTAAAACTACGGATGCGTTTCTTCTTATTTGACATTTGTAATTCACTTTGCTCTGCCCTTTCTCACTTGCAACCACATAAATCCCACAGCTTGTGCTTAATAAAATCACTTTTGTTCACTATCAAGCATTGTGTAAACAGTTGTGACCTCAGACCAGAATAGACTCAATGTCTGTATAGCTCTGGGGGCGGGGGAGGGTCTCTGCTCTGTGCCTCGGCTGGGGGAGACCAGGAGACCTGGCCCAGCAGGACAGTGTAGCGAGAAGCTCTTGAGTGCCAAGAAGCGAGTGTCAGCGGCTTTGCCAGCGCTCTGGGAAACGCCCCCTAGGAGTCTTCTGTGATCGCGCCCGTGACACGGATCCTGCCCGTGGCAGGCAGGAATGGGCGCAGTGACACCGCCCGGTGCCCCTCACTGATACTGTCTCCCTGCTTGAGGACTACGTGGCCTCAGAGGAGCCAGGGAAGCCAGACCCCAAGCCGGGGCATCTGAGGGAGTCAAACGAGCAGCACGGTCGGGGTCCCTTTGACTGGGGCAGGAGGATTTGAACCCGACCCGGTAAAAGTTCCCATTGACCCTGGTGAAGTAGTTTGGGATCTTGGGGGGATGTTCTCCAAGAGCAAAGGAGTGACCCAACCCTCCAAGGCCTGGCAGCAAGGGGCAGACACAAGCCAGGGAGATGGTCAACCTCAGTGCTGGCCCCAGGGGTCCCGGTTTGAGATCAGCAAGGACCTTCTTAATCGCCGGGTCCAGCACCCACTGACCAAGACCGACATCTGCCCACTACTGCTCCCGTGACGGTTCTGCCAGGAGTTGTTGTGCCTGGGGCGTGCAGTGCCCTGGGCCAGACCCTTAAGGAGAAAGAAAACTCTACAGAGAGTAGCCCGGCAGGTTTTCTGGCTGGGGAGGAAGCACGTGCCCTGAGTGTCAGAAAAGCAGCCCAATAGTGATCAATGCAGGACCACTGATGCCCTTATCCCTGGCAGGGACACCTTGTGAGAAGATTGGCTTAGATCTGGTGGAACCCTTCTAGAAGAGCAGGATGGACCATTAGTCCACCTCCGTGCTAGTGGGCTACGCTGTTATGCTTAATCGAAGCAACGAGATCTTTTATAGGGGGAAAGGCAGTACGCCGCATTGATTGAGAATACAACAGTTGCATATGCTTTTCAAACAGACACAAAACATCATGCATACACAGTTCTGCCAGATGATATGGTTACCAGTCCAGAGTCTGTGGCAATCTAGTGGCCAGGTAGATTGAGCACAGGAGGGAGCAGGGCCTTGTCGGTCGATCGATCCAATACTCCTCTCCAGATAGTGTGGCAGACGAACGCAAAGTTCCATAGCAAAGCACCCTGCTTTATATATTCCTTCTTCTTATTAAAATCCATGGATCTCGCTCTGTCCGCTTGTGACCGGAATGTTATCTTTTGATGTGAGTGTTCCCAGAACATCTCTCGAAGGTTCATCCTGTTGTCAATCGTCCTTTCGGGGGGCTTGCTTCGCTCTAAGGCTCATCAATCTGCCAATTATTCAATCTTCTCATGAGTACGGGTACGCATTGATAGTTATAGATGACTCCTCTGCAGTCAGGTTGTCTCATCCTCTGTATCGAGCTCACACTCGCTCAACCCCCTCCTTTGACCATCTGGTTCTAAAGCCATATAACTTTGCATCTTATCTCAACACATTCACACTTCTTACATGCACAAGTCTCCGGGGTTACAGATCTGCATGGAAAAGCAAAACCATTGTAAATTAAACAATTACAGCTTGGCCTTCAACATTCGCAGAATTCCTCTAATCTTACTAACACAGCCAAAATACCCAGAACTGGTTTTCTACTTCAGAACAAAGAAAATAGACCTTCAACTGAAAGGACTTGATTTGTAAACTATTAAAAGTATATTAATATATATATGCCTTATATTGCTATATTACTGCTACGTTACTATACCTAAAATAAGAAATAAAAAAGAAAAAAACTCAATCCTAACAACGCTACCCAGTGCCCCAGACAGTCCCCCCACGAGCTGCTATTGCCAACGAACTCCTGAAGGTGCTTGCGAGGGTCAGGCTGCTGTGAGAGACGTTTAATGGACCAAGGGCCTAATGTGACCTGAAATCTCATGACAGAGCTATGCTGCTTCTCGAACATTCACACCCCTAGAGCCTCGGTCTTCCCCCACAGACAGGTGGGTGAGAAGAGGGATTCAACGAGACACAAAACTGCCGTGGAAGTTCATGGAAGATGATCCTCGACACAAGGATAAGTTGCTACCTTGGGCCCAGAACACACAAGCAGCCCTGCACGATGGGGGAGTGAAAACAAGGACCTGCAAACCGGGACCTCCTGGAAAGCCAGTCACCGGGAGCAACGTGGGGTCTGGACTGAAACTGCATCGACCTCCCGGCATCCCCCCGGCTCCCTGCTGCTTGTGGCACTGGAGTTACTCAGGCAGCAGAGGGATCGTGGGATGCCCTGTACATGCGCCTAGAAGTTTGGGTCTCCTCATGATGGTGTCGCCCCCTCCGGTCAGGCCTGGGAAGGCGAAGGGCGAGGTCTAGGCCATGGAGAGAGATAGTGGGGAATAATGTCAGCCGGACTCTTCTGATCTTTCCAAGAGGTTCCCTTCTGCGCCCATTCTAGCAATGGAAGACGGGTCGGGGGCCATCACATCTCCCCTCCCCCTGAGGAACTAACCCTCCTTCCTCATAAGCCACAAGGATGTGAGAAACGGCACCATCATGACAGCAAAATGCCATGGGAGCGGATGGGAGGTGGGGACAGCTCAGTGACTTTTCTGTCTCGTTCTGACTCCAGGCTATGGACACGCTCTATGAGATCTTTTTCCTGTGGGGATACCGAGAAGCCATCTTGCAAATGTTTCCCCACTTGCTCCTCCTCTGCATCAGGCAGGTGCAGCACGTGCTGGACCTGCGCCTGCCAGGGACCAGCCAGAAATCCAGCCCTGAGGGCTCCAGCCGCCTCAGCCCCTTGAGGTAACGGCAGGGGAAGGGGAAGAACAGATTTGATCTGCTGCACCCGTAGGTCACACACGGCCCCTGCGGAGCCCAGGTGCAGTTCTGGGCAGGTCTGTCTGGGGGGAGCGGTGCTGGGCACCCGTGTGCTTGTGAGTCACGCTTGCTCCTCTGACCCCGCCCACAGGCCGGCTCCTTCTCAGCACAGGCAGGGACCACGTCGGTACCTCCCCATGCGCCACCTGCCGAAGTGTTAGGGCCTCGGCCCCACAAGGCCCCGGCCCAGGGCAGGGTCACCAGAGCACATGCAGAGAGAGCAAGGCCGGCAGCACTGGGGCCCGGCCCGGCAGGGGGGCCGTGTCACAGGCAGGCAGGAGGAAGAGGGACCATGAAGCTGATTCCGTGTGGACTCCCCTGGGGGGAGCCGGGGAGCCTGAAGGCACCTCAGCTGCTGCAAACGGGCAGAGTTTTGCTCCCTCGCACCAACTAAGGATCTGGCCCATGTGCCCAGTGACCTGGTGCCTGCCCCAGCGAAGAGTCAGGTGTTGGACCATTAGGAGTGAGGGCACCGAGCATCTGCAGAAGCTGCAGTGTCGCCACCTGCCAAAACCTCAGTGAGCCCCGACAGGGTGCTGGGTCCATCCCGGGGGAGGCCGGCAACTGCTGACCATGCCTTGTGCCCCAGGCCTTGAGCGGGTTGGGCTGCAGTAGATTTCTAACACCAGGATTTTTTTTTTTTTGAGTTTAGCACGTCCCTGGAGGCCGTGAAGACCCTCTTTTCCATGCCCAGATACTGGAAGGAATTTGCCAGTATCCAGTTACAGCAGGGCTGGGAAATGATCGCCTCCCGCCATCACTTCTCCCGAGGGGTGGGCTTGATCGCAAGGTAGGAGTCTCAAGTTTCCTCTTCCTGCGGCCTGTCTGGGCAATGGGAGTTGGGCGGGAGATCCTCCTCTGCCCCAGCCGGCCCTCTCAGCCCCGCAATGGGGGAGGGACTGTCTCTCCCTTTGGTAATCCCGGGGACTTTCCCTTTGCTCTTCCAGAACCATGGTCGAGCACCGGAACCCACAGGTCCCTGTGGTTCTCAGAGAGGCCATCGCCATCGTGCAGAGTCGGGAGGAGGAGGAGGCGCTGAGAGAAATCGCCCTGACTTTCTGCACCGAGGTGAGAGTCCGGAGTGGCCTGGCACACGTGGGCTTGTGCAGAGCAGCTCAGACCCCTCCTGGGCCAATAGGGGCTGGGGCCCATGGCCAGCGGTTCAGCAATCTCACAGCCAGCCAGCTCCTCTGCCCACGCAGATACTAGCGGGACTGGGCAGAGTGGAGGGGGGCAGGGTGAGATTGCTCCTGGCTGGATGCACCTCCCTGGGACCATGTGACAAGAGGAGATGTTTCTCCAGCACCCCAAGCCCGCGCCTCTCTCCTCGCCTTCCCCTGGGGTTTCTTTTTCCTCTGCCACAGCGCTCTGCCCAGGACGCTTAGCGGTCCCCAAAGAGTACTCTGTCCCTGGAGTTCATTGGGGCTTGTGGATTAATTGCCCTTCTAGGAATGGACCATTTCAAACACCAGCCACTGGCTCCTTCCCGCCAGGGATTTTGTGCAGCAGAAAGTGGCCAGTTGGCAAAGATGATGGGGCAGGCACAGACCAAAGGCAGATTTCTGCTCCTTAGCCTGATGCTGATTTTCTCTTTCCAGTTTCTCCAGAGTCCTTCCATCCTCAGCACTGTCACCAAATCAGACCTCCAGGAACACCTGATGGAATGGACCCGAGACAACAACCCTGCAATACGGAGGCTCTGTCTGCGAGGCCTGGCCAGTTGTCTCTTCTGGCCGGGGAAGGTGAGGGGCCTGGCTTGCCGGGCTGGGAGATAACCGACACATCACTGTTGCAAGCCCTGGTTTATGTTTGCACCAAATCTTGGAGCAAGTGGGCCATGTAAGATGTCGGTGCAAAGTTTCAGAGGGAGAGTCTCAGGGCTTGCTGGGGTATCCAGTGTGGGGAACAGCAGTGCTCTGTGTGGCTGGTTTGGTGCCTCAGAGGGAGGGCCCCAGTCGTGGGCTGGAAGTCGCCCTGTCTCTGAGGAGTTTGCCTTTGACTTGCCTCTCAGCGGTGCCCCAGGGAGCCCCGATCTGACACCAGGGGACCGAGGAAGCCTGTGGTGCTCCCAGCGCCAAAGATCCTGGGGTGCGATACTGAGCAAACCAGGCGCGAGGGGGTGTCCCTGCTCCCAGGCAGAGCATGGTCAGTGTAGGTGGTGGGGAGGCAGGGGCGGGTGAGACTGCTGCGGGGCCCGGGGCAGCACTGCGGGGCCCCGGGCAGCGAAATTTCACGGGGCCCCTCCTTTGACTCGGTGCATGCGCGGGGCCTCGGGAAGCGTGGGACCTGGGACAGCCGCCCCGCTCGCCCTGCCCTAAATCCGCTGCTGTGGGGCGGGGAAGGAGACTCAGGTCGTCACTCAGGGAAGTGGGGGGTTGGGAGTCGGGCAACAAAGCCCAAACTTGGCAACGGCAGAGGAGTCGGGGGGCGGGGTCAGAGCTCGGTGGGCGGGGCCTGGAGCGGCTCTCGGCAGGTGACAGGGCAGGCTCTGCTCAAGGGCCAGGGGTGCAAAGCACCTGGCGGAGCGGCAGGAGAAGGACTTTCTCCCCTGCTGGGGGGCTGGGCCGTCCCTGGGGTTTGGCCAATGGGGAGGGAGGGTCCAGCCCCTGCCCCAGGCTGCGTCCCAGGACAGTGGGGAGCTGCCTTCTGCATTCCCACAGGGGCAGTTGTTACGGGCCCAGCTGCCCGGGACCATCGCCATGTTCTGCGCCACGGACGCAAGGACTGTCCTGGAGGCCATGACGGAGGCGGCAGACGCCATCTACCTGCTCGCC
The DNA here is from genome assembly GCF_052426305.1 of Pelodiscus sinensis. Taxonomy (NCBI): domain Eukaryota; kingdom Metazoa; phylum Chordata; order Testudines; family Trionychidae; genus Pelodiscus; species Pelodiscus sinensis. Next base: position 16,730,061 of record NC_143070.1, read on the forward strand.
GGGGAGGGGCTTGGCTCCATCTCCCAGGACATGGCAGTCAGCCTGCGCCCGCTCATTGACCACGTAAGGCTGGGAACCCCGGAGAAGCACATTCCCCCTCCCTCCTCTCCCTGCCACCCTGCTATGTCCCTGCCCAGCCCCTTCCCCCCTCAGGCCGGCCACGCAGCACCCAAGGGGGCCCCTGCCATGGGTGGGGAGTCTCCGACGCAGCCCCTTCCCTGGCAGAGCCCTTCTGGGCCAACCTGAGCACCAAGCTCCCAGCCCTGCTGCAGCCCCTCCTCCCCGAACCTCCTGTCCCCAGATCCTCCCCCGCCTGCTGCTGCTCCCCAAGGGGGCAGGGGTGAGCGCCAGGCCCCAGGGCCCCGGGAGGGGAGCCCAGAGCAGTCTCTGTGGCCAGGGACATGGCCTGGCTCTCACCGGCTTCCCCGGCCCGCGTGTCCTTGCCAGGAGAGGGGCAGTGTCCGCTCAGCCGCCATTTCCCTGCTGGGCACCATGCTGAGCGGGGTGAAGGACCCAGACAAACCGGCCGTGCAGCAGGAACTCACCAGCTGCCTGCTCCCGCTGCTGCTCCACCTGGCAGACGAGGAGCAGAGCGTGATCCTGGTAAGTGCCGCGCTCGGTATTTCCAGAGAGCAAAGCGCCAGAGTCCACTGGGCCCCACCCATCTCCAGAGCCCCTGCCCAGCCAGGGCCACTGGGGACGTGCAGGGGCCACAGGGGAGGGCCCCTGGGCTCAGACCCTTTGGGATCCCAGAGCGGCCTGGCGCTGCCGTTGCCGTCTCTGCGCAGAAGGGCTGAGCTGTGGAGATCCCGTCCGGCTCTCGCCAGCCAGTTCTCAGCCCCTCCCCTGAGCAGCCTCCCATTTTGAACAAGGGGCAGGAACCTTCCCTGGCAGGGAGAGCAGGAGCCCAAGGAGCAGGGAGGAGGGGACGTGCCCCAGACGCTCCCTCTCTCAGCGAGGCCCCTCGCTCTCCCCTTGTGCTGCAGAGCTGCAAAGTGACCCTCTTCCGCTGCGCCGTGTTCCTCGGCTGGGCCAATCGGAAGAGTCTCTTCTGCAGCCTGGCCTGGGACGGCTCCTCGCAGCTCTTGCCGTGCGTCGGGCAGTGCCTGGTAGGTGTGTTCTTTGGGCCCGCAGAGCAGTGAGTGGGGAGCTCAGGGAGACCTTTCTAGCCCCACCCCCCGAGCACCCAGGGGGTTCTCCACCCCGCTCGTCACGCAGGGACATCAGAGGCAGCCCCTCCTATAAGGGCTCCCGTGGGGTCTTGTCCCTTTTGCTTGTGGGGGGCACAGCGGCTGTGCACCCTGCTCCTGCCCTCCAGTCCCTTGCTGCCCTGCAGGCCCTGTGGGGTTAGGACACTGGGACTGCAGGGCACCCTCTCCATCCGGCCCTTCAGAGAGGGGCAGCTCCATCGTCTGGGCTCCTACTGGCTCTTGCCCTGCCCTCCCTCTGAGCTTCAGCAGCCCTGGCCTGCCCGCTGTGGGCAGATCACGGTGTCTGCACTGAGCATTTCTCCCTGCTCTGTTCCTAGATGGAGAATAACGAGAGGAACGTCCCAAGGCTCCTGTTCCAGGCCTTAGCCTATCTGGAAAGCTCCCAGCTGTCAATCCGACATTCTGCAGCCCTGTTCATCGGTAAGCAGAGCAAACCCACTTGAGCTTTTCCCGTGCTTCCTTCAAAGCTCTTTTTCCACTTCCCACTCCGTTCTCTGGGACCAGGGGGAATTTTCACTAGTTTCATTGAACAATCAGTTCAATAGGTTACGATGTTATCACAAACATGCTCTGCCCATCCCGACAGTCTCATCCAATTGCATTAATGGCTCTAGTCTCTCCAGCCTAACCAGCATCTCTTCCTCCTTGTCAGTTCTGGGCTTTCATTGTCTGTCATCCCGCTGAGACACATGGGCACAGACAGACATAGCCCGGATCCGATATGTTTTGTTCTCTGCTTGTCTGGTGGTGAGCCTGGGCCAGGCAGAACTCAGCTTTCCCAAAGGTCCCCCCTGCGATACGTCTTTCAGTGGGCTTACAGCAAAATTAAGTGTCTCCCAAGCACAACTTAGCTTTTTGGGAAACTTAGTTTAAGAGCTGCATCACAATGCCAGTGGGAGGGGGGAAGAGGAGAGCTCCCTGCAGAAGTCGTAAGGACACCGCACATTTAGTGTTCTGGGGACACATCTGTTTGAATTAATAAAAAATGAACATGAACCGAAAGGGGTTTCAGGATAAGCATCAGCCAGCAACTCAGGAGCCTCCTGCAACTGCAAATGTGAAACATGGATATAACATGGAAGAGTTAGTTGAATAAAATATCAGCCCTATTGTGTTTTTGTGTATGATTTAGTCCTTCCCATCCCTAATATACTGCTTCAAGGTCTGCAGCTTAACACTGGTGATCATGTGCTATTTCCTAAATTAACAGAAGTCAGGTTATCTACCAGAATGACACACAAGGTGCTCTCTTAGCTGGTGTAAAATGCTACTCCCAGCTATAAATTACTATGTTTCACTGAGGAGATTTGCAGTAGTCTTTGAGGAAATTAGAGAAGTAATACCAGTGGGAAACTTGATTTAAATCAATGCACCCAGCCTGACAAGCACCAGAATCCGACAGCGGGGATCTGCGTGGGCCAGAATTCACATTTACTGCAAGCTGGAGGGAACCACTTTGCCATTTGGTCTCTTCCAACTTCTCCTGCCCACAACTTTTTGGCCACATCTTCACGAAACCATCAAGATGCGATTTCAGTCGCCTTTGCAATCGGCCTTTCAGTGACTTCTGGGGCCGGATGCTTTCTCCCATGTGCTTCGTGCCACATCGAGGGGCCGGGTATTGAATTTCCCAAGGGCTGTTTTGTGGGAATGGCTGAATCTTTAGCAATTTTCAGGGATGATGTTGAAAAGTCCTGAGCTCCGGGGTATTCCTTGTCTGTTTAGGAGAGACCATCCACCATTTCGTCTACCTGTTGGCAGAGACAGTGAGTGCAGATGACATCTACCGCCTGTGTGAAGGTAAGGAAACAGCTCTGGGCGTTCGGGCATCTGTGGGCAATATGAGGCCTGAACACAGCTGTCCCAGTGTCAGTCTCTGTCTGAGGACAGTACTTAAGAGGGAAGAATGGTCTTGCTGGTCAATGTAAGAATGGGAGTCAGGAGATTTGAGCCCCCAGGAGCAACTCTGTGCCTCACCTTCCCCACCTGTAAAATGGGGATAAGAACACAAAGGCTCTCAAGGGAGGCCGGCCAGAACTGAAGATGACTAGTCATTAGCAGGAGGAGAAGGATTCTTACCCTCTGTCACAAAAAGTTCCACCACCTGCTCCCCTCCACTAGAGAGGTTGTAGGCCAGAGACTTTCACCCAAAGTTGGGTTCTCGGCTCCTAGGCCATCCCATGCGGCCCCCAGGAAACACCTTTCCCTGCCACCTCTGGAGCACTGAAGGCGGCACAAATGCACAAAGGATTCGGTAGAAGTTAGGAGCCGAAGCCCCTTTGTGGCTCTGCACCTAAATGCCAGAGTTACGGTTGCTGTCGTGTTCCCGTGGCAAAGGCCATTGGGAAGCAAAGGTTTCCCAGCCACCTGTGACAGCAGCTCTGTGAGGTTTCCAACGCATTTCCTCTTTCTTTCAGCTTTCCAGGAAGTGCCTTTAAGATCAGACAGGACCACAGTGATCGTCCTGAATGAACATTTTAAATGGCTGCAGAAGCTGGCAAACCTCGTGTGGGGTGCGTTTTGATTAGGGAGCGGCACCGACACAGAAGGATTCTTCATCCTGCCACGGTACGTACAACAGATGGGAGCAGCTCTTTGGAGCAGAGACTGGTCCGTGGGCTGGGTATTCACAAGGGACATCAGCTCCCGTAGCAGAGTCCAGCCCAGAGACACCTGGGAAGACGTTCCGAGGCTCTCGCAAAGCCGGGGTCCTGGGCAGCACAATGGGAGAGGGAAGCCGGTGCTGACCAATGCAGGGTCAGACACATGGAAAGCAGAAATGTGAATTATTCCTGTCTGTCTGAGATGGGGATGGGCGGGGGGAGGCTTAGTTGTTGGAGCAGTGGCAGTGGGGCCTAGTAGTTGGAGTGGTGGCGGTCGAGCCTAGAGGAGCTAAGAGTAGGAGCCAGAGCCAGGAGTCAAGTGCGGGCCTGGAACCGTCTAGGAGCAGGGCTGGGAGCTTAGCGGGACTGCGAGCCGGGCTGCGCTAGGACTAGGGACGAGGCTGGAGCAGGAGCAGGGCTGGAGCAGGCTGAGGCCTGGGCGGCCTGGCACCACTCTCAGGCAGAGGAGAGGGCCAAGCCATGAAGCGACACTGAGCAGACTGAGTTGCTGGTTCTCCTCGGAGGTGCCGATGCCTCTTCTGAGACTCACCAGCCCAGCTCCTGCCTCCTGCATTGGCTGGAACCTGACTCAGGACAACTCAGCCCAGCGTGGGGCTTCCTCAGGCTTCAGTTCAGGGAGGAGTCGGCCCCTCGGAGCCGGGCGACAGATTCACCCTCCCCTCTGAGGAAACCAGGCCCTACTGTGGCGGCTTGACAAGGCCCTAATAGAGCCTGGGGCTTTCCCTGCACGGGGCCAAGCGCACTCCACAGCATTAGCCACGAGGGGAGCGAGGGGATGGGGGGGAACCTGCCCTGCTCCAGAGTCTCCCCCTTGACAATTGTGCTCTTCTCATCTGTGCTCCTGCTCTTTCTCCTCTGGCAGACACCGGCTGAGCCCACCACGAGCCCGGCCTGGCCAGAAGACCAAGCAGCTGGGACACCAGGAGGATGCGGAAGAGGCAGAGCTGCACGTGACGGGGAACCAGCCGTGCAGGGGCCAGGAGCCGTTCCGCCCCCAGGCCAGAGGAAGCCGAGCCCCTCCCCAGCCCTGCGGTCTGGTCTCCAACGTTTGTCTGGCCCGTCACCCCAGGACACAGCTCACGAGTCACCATCAGACCCACCCATCTCCGGGCCCTTCCCACCGGCCTCTGCCCATCTGGGTGGGTTCTTCTCGTCGCCCATCGGCCTTCCCACAAACACCAGTGTGGGACCACGCTCTTGGGGGGACTGGGACTGCGCGCGCTCTGGGGTCCGCGGTGGGGGGAGGGACAGGGGCTGCGCGCGCTCTGGGGTCCGCGGTGGGGGGAGGGACGGGGGCTGCGCGCACTTTGGGGTCCGCGGTCGGGGGAGGGGCTGAGGCTGTCCAGCGCTCTGGGACTGGGGTGGGGAGCTGAGGCTGTCTGGCTGCTCTGGGGCTTGTGGGGATGCCAGGGAGCCAGGCCTGGGGGCTGGGGTGGGAGGGTAGAAATCTGGGGCTGGGCAGCCACCAGTGTGGGGAGGAGAGGGCAGGGCAGGGCCAGCAGCCTGGTGGGCATGGGGGGGCGGAGCCTCGGGAAGAAGGGGCGGGGCTGGGCTTTGCCGTCCCATGTGAGCCGTTCGCTCACTGCCCATGGCTCCCACTGCTCTACCAGTCGGGGTAGTGGCCCTGGAGAGAGGGGACTTGCCCAAGCACCAGAAGTGCTGTGGTCAGGTGCTCTGACTCCTGTGACCCCTGCAAGAAACCCCCACAGAGCCCTCTGCCCACAGGGGCGGGTTTCACTCCCCCTTCGGGCCATCTCAGAATAGACACGGGCGCCAATCAGAGCAGGCCAGGCCCGGAGACCTAGACCAGAAGCCCTCGATCTCTGGAGCCGAACAACTGGCCGGCCGGCAGCATCGTCCCGGCGATCCCACGGCGACGCAGCGAGGAAGAGGTGGTCTCGCCCCAAGAAGGTGTTTTTCAGGAACTCTGGCCGAGGCCTCCGGGCTGCGCCGCCTCGGATTGGTGCCCGAGTCCCTTCTGCGATGAGCGAGGGGGTGAAATCCGAGGCAATTGGCAGAGGCCGTGTGGGGACTTCTTGGAGGGGTCCTGGGACCCTCTTGCGGGTTTTCTCCCCGTGGAGCTGCCTCGGGAATGGATTTCACCCATTGGAGACAGTTTCAGGGCCAGGACGCATGTGGAATTGGGTAACGGGACCCCTCTGAGGACTCCTCTGCTCGCCCCCCACCAGTCCCGGTGGCCCCTGCCCTAAGGAGGAACGAGGACGGGTGGGCCCACCAAATAGGGGAAGAGCCGTGGTGTGAGGATCTTCCCTCAAGAGGGTCCTGGGACCCCTCCAAGGAGTCTCCCTTCCGTCCTCTCCCAACCAGGGAGGGTCACCCCCCCCCCCCAAGGCCAGCTCAGAGGGGAAACATGCACCAGTCAGAGCAGCTAGTGCCCGAAGGCCTAGGCCAGAAGCCCCCATCTCCGGAGCTGAGTGGCCAGCCGGCACCATCACCCTGGACGTCCCAGCGCACCACTGCGGGAAGGAGCCCGTCTTGTTCCCAGAACTCAGCGCCTGGCCCGTCGGGCTGCACCTGCTCTGACTGGTGCACGTTTCCCTTCTGAGCTGGCCTGAGGGGGGTGACCCTCACTGGTTTGGAGGGGCTGGTGGGGAGATTCCTGGGAGGGGTCACAGGACCCTCTTATGGGCTGGACCCCGCAACACGGCACTTCCCCCATTTGGTGCAGTCCCCTCCCTCGATGGTCCTAAGGGCAGGGGCCACCATGACTGGTGGAGGGCGGGCAGAGGAGTCCTCAGAGAGGTCCTATGACCCATTTCCAGATGGACACTCTGCCGGGGACATCTGCCCCCCATCGGACTGACAACTCGCCAGCCTAACTGGGTAACAGCTGAGAGTTTGTCTAGTCGCTGGGGACAGACCCACAGTCACGGCACGCTCGTGAGTTCATGTTGCTGGCCCATCGGTCCATTGGTGAAACCCAGTCTCGGGCGGCTCTACGGGGACACCTTCCCTCTCAGTTGTTACGTCCAGGTGTGGAGGGGGAATAGGGCATGGGCAGTGGGCTGCGGTACATGTTCTGGATGGCGGCAGGCTCAGGGGCGCGGCTGGGGATGGAGCGTATGGGGTGCAGGCTGACGAGCAGAGAGGATTCCCCCCAGCCCTGGCTCATTGCAGAAACTCAGGGCAGGTGAGAGTCACCTCTCCATGGCGGCAGCACCTGCCCTGAGAGTTGCTGGTGGGTACCTATTTCCCCCAGCGGGGGCAGATCTAGACTGCGGGAGGGGGACAGCAGAGGTGTCTCTCCCTGGCTGTGCCAGCTCTGCATTGGGGCAGCAGGGAGAGGCGCTATTGCCCCAGCCAGGCAGCTCCACTTTGGGGCTGCCGGGGAGAGGTGCTTTTTAGGGATGAATATCCCATTTCATGGGTTAATCCAGCTGTTCTCAGATGTTGTGATAGCGCAGCCCCCCTCTAAGTTGCTCACAACCCCTGTGTAAGTTTGAGAACCGCTGGGTTAACCGATGAAAGGGGCAGCCAGAGGATGCTGCAGCCCGGTCGGGCGGGACCGGCTCCGCCACCCACTGAGGCTGGGCTGGAGCATCTTCCCCCTCCCACACAGGCAGGGTTACTCCAGCCCCGCCGGA